>NC_054477.1:96782780-99282780 GCF_017639515.1 Carcharodon carcharias | reverse complement strand
AGTAAAAGGCTTACTGGCAGCCTATAAGATAGTGAGCACACAGAGGTTTGAGGATGCAGACCATGGCCTCTGCCAGAAGCAGATAGAAAGTCTGAACCTTGCTCTAAGGATGGCAAAAGGCATGGTGTGCCTCATTAGCCCTAGTACAGCCCAGGTCGACTTCACAAGGAACCTGGGGAGGATGGTTCAGACACTGCAGGGACTACCTGGTTGAGGAGCAGTAGGGCGCATGACCACCACCCGTTGCACCATGCTTTAGTGAAATCTGGTTGGGGTGTTGGGGGGGGGCGCATGGAATTAGGGGCAGAAGCTGAGGAGGAAAACCACCAGCAAGAGAGGCTGGGACCAGGGCCGATGGGCCTGGCCCGGCAGCAAAGGTTCGGTTCACCCGCTGATAACGGGATGATGGACTCCTCCAAAACCAGTTCGTAGTTCTCCATGACACCCAGCAGCTTAGGGCCATGGTAAGCCATTTCACTAAACTTGCGGCAAATGGGGATCCCTCAGTACACTCCAGGGAAGTGGAACGTGCAGCAAGCATCAATGAGTGCAATGATGCTGAACAGGCCAAAATGCTGCTATTCTCCCTGGAGAGTTAGCTCTTCCAGTCCCTCTCTGACTAATGTAAGATGGGACAGTGTGATTATGGGGAGCTCAAGGAGGAAGTTCTTGAGGCCATGGGGATGAATGAGGGAAGTCGTTTCTCCCGAGTGGAAAAAACAGTGCAGCTTGTAGGACAACCCCTGCAGGCTTTTGCAGACAGGTTGTGGCTGGTGTATAGGAGCGCATGCAGTGGGACACCTAACTGGGCTAACCTGGACCAGGATCAGCGGGCCCACTGGTTCTGTTGCCTGGTGGCAAACAGCTTGCCACAGGTCAGGGCGGTGGCAGGAATGTGGTTTGACCCAAAGAATCCCATGACTACCGAACTCACAGTGATCAGACAATTGACCATAGCTTACCAAAATGGTAAAGGAACTGATGCACACACACCTAAAGGGAAAGTGCATGAAATGAAACCCGGCCAGGATAGGAAGGAGTGGCATCAGGAAGGTAATAACCCTTCCAGCACAAAGCTCAACTGTTATGGGTGTGGGAAGAATGGACACTGGAGGGAGGATTGTAAGAATCCTTGGAAAGATAACAAGGGAAAGAATTCCTCAACAAAAATAAAAATACCTGGAAAAATTCAGCAGGTCTGGCAGCATCTGCGGAATGGAACACAGTTGTTCACTACTGTGTTCCTCTCCGCAGATGCTGCCAGACCTGCTGAGTTTTTCCAGGTATTTTTATTTTTGTTTTGGATTTCCAGCATCCACAGTTTTTTGCTTTTATCAAAGAATTCCTCAACCCCAGCCCAAAAGGCAGAGACAGGAATCCCTCCCGCCACGGTCGAGTCATTTTTGGACGCCATGAGAACACTATTGACTAGCCCAGGGAAGGTAGCAGCCACCACCAGCGCGCTGACCCCATCAGCTCCATCTAACCCACAACCCTGACTTAGAGCCAGCAGCAGTGGGGGAAGAAGGGGAGGTTTTCATCCATAAGGTGAAAGCTCATTCCTCCGCAGAACCCCGGAGTGAGGGCAACCGGCAGGCCGACGTGCTAGCTAAGGAGGAATGGGAACCAACGTAAGTTGTTTAAATCTGAGAGAAGGGAACAGCTAGTTGGGGCAAGGTCTGAGGACAAAAATCCTCAGCCTGCAGCAGAAGCAAACTCACAGATTGCACAAGCAGGTGCAGTGGCTTGTTTTAAGGGAAGGGCCATCCCACCCACCATTTGGGACACTCCCCCGCTCATCTGGGACTCAGATGAGGTGGGACCTGAGGGCAGAGAGTTACTTGCCCCTGACACAGATTTAGAAGAGGTACAGCCTGAGGATAGAAATCCCCAGCCAGCGGCAGTGGAGATTCCACAGACCACACAAGAGGGGCAGTGGCTCGGGTTGAAGACCCACCAGCCAGAGTCCCTAGAAGGTCGCCACGAACGCCATGGCCAAAGAAACCGTGGTCACCAGCTCCCCAGTTTAAATGGGCAGCCCCTCAAGTCAGCCGCAGGCTGTGAGGGACCAAAGGTACAGGACAGGGCGGCCACACCGCAAGGAGAAGTGTGCTGTAGTCTGAACAGGGATTAACCTGGCCGCCCGGGCAGGGGCAGTGAACGTACATAGCTTCTGTTATTTAATTTTGAGATTGTTAAGTTTGGGTGTTTTAGTTAATAAGGTGGTTGGTAGTTTAAGTATTATTGTTTAAGAGTGTTTGTATTGAGTCGAGGTCGCAAGACTCGACTATGCTTTACCCAAGCCAGCGAGTCTGTTCGGGACCTGGCTATAGGCTCTTATGTCTCCCTACAGAAAGGATTTAGATAGGCATACTCCTACTCATCCTGATAGGAATGGCCACTGGGAGGCGAGGTGACTTGGAGGACTCCCACATTTTTGGGTGCTCAGGGGAGAAAGCACTGGTTGTGACTGCGAGGCGCAGCGGAGGTGACGTGGAGGAGATTACTACTTATTCCCATGTGGGAAAATGGCCAGGGTGGCTGGGATCTAACTCCACCCGATACTCCAGTCTGACCAGATTCACCTACTGGGAGGCCTCCTTCCCTTGCCCCAGCATACAGGCTGTGGCCACATGGGTCGGGGTCACTGAGGGGAAATGCGTGTGCCTGACATGCAGAGGACAGATTCCCCTGAGGAGGTGGTGGTGGCTCAGGAAGCTGAGCAGAGACATGGGGGGGGCGGTACAGCTGACTGGGAGTGACTGGGGAACGACACCCATCGGACCACTACTGGGAACCATGGGGGCGGTGAGCGTGTGCTGGGACAAGTGGTGGAAATCGGAACAGGAAATCTATGTCTGCATGTGGAGATTGCGGAAGACCTGCCCGATGGGCGTATCCATTATCTTTTCCACAGCATGGCTGGACAAGGGGAAGGGGGTGGAATGGGATTCCCATCTACACACTTGCATAACCCCATCCTCTCCAGCCTCAGTTAAGGCCACTGAACTCATGACACGTGCCCAAAAGCCCCTGCCTATGGCCCTGCCAGTAAGGACACATATGGAGAAGTGCCCTGCCACCACCAAGGGACCAGGGAATGGGCTGGTACTAGTGCCGACCGAGAAGTTGCTATACCAGGGGGTACACTACGCGGTAGCTTCCGTGATTCTAAACCTCACAGAGGTACACTTACCTGAGTGGTGCCCCAAGGAGATAGAACAACTACACCAGGCCCTGTTCAGCAAATTCTACGAGTTCGATTTTGCCAATGTAGACAAAACAGAACTGTACACTACCCACACTGAGTACTTTAGCAATGCGGGGAAAGAAAGAAGGGGAACCTGGAATGATGTTTTCACAGCATATAATACAGGATCCTCTGTGATAAACAGTCTGGATGACATGGAATTGCAGACACAAATAAACGGTTTAAAAACACAATTACAAAAAATCTTAACGGAGGAGAATACAGTGATAGGCTCAGAGCTACACGAGGACCAGGCCATGATGGTCCATTTAAATGAGATTATTGCTGAGTTGGAAAGGCATGCCAAAACAGTGACTGTACTCATTCGAGAGAATAGGAATGCTCAGACAGGCTGCACAGAATGGAGTGTGGGTGCTGTACGGGGTATGGTTGCTGGGCGAGGGCCGCAGCAACCTGGAGGATTTAAAGCAAGGTTTAGTCCCCTCCTGGATCAGCAACAAGCACCTCGCAGCCCTCCACCCATTTGAGAATTCACTAAGCCCGTGTCAGTTCCGCCTAGCCTCTGAAGCCTACCCTGTCCCGGTAGATTGTGGGCGCTCCAACCACACCATCATGGGTATAGTAGTGAGGATGCCGGTCATGGGCGGGACAGCCCGACCTGCACCGGTATATAGGGTGGAGAACATTGGAGTCATTCAAGGGGGTGCACACGTCTGTTTCGCAGCGGTTCCACCTTATGTCATAAAGTGCGAGCACATGACGACAGGTACAGACCTCTTTGGGTGCCGGAGCCAGGGTGCACATGTAGTACTGTGTCCCCAGCACTTGAATGCCTATTCCAGACCACAGTGCGGGTTTAAAATTGCTGGTGCATGGCCTATAAACTATACCATAGAGGTAATGGCACAAGGCCATGTTCCCCCACAGGTGGCATATATAGGGGGTGGGACATATTGTGTCGCCACAAGTGTGCCCCACCACCAGCTTGGACAGCACATCCGGTGTCCGGTAAGTGACAGCAGTTCTTGTTTTAAACCCGAGGCAGAAGTTCAAGTGGCCCAGGAACAGATTGTCCCCATTCCTGAACCCTCCACTGTTCGCCTCACTGTTAGGGAAAACTTTACCAACCTGCAGAGCTCTGTCACACAATTCGGTTACGAAATTCCCCCTCTACCAGAACACCTTACTAAACTACTAAAAGCTGTAGAGTTATCACAAAAGTATTTCTATACTTTGGAACAGAAAACACACGAGATAGAGGGAGAGATTCAAGGTATCACAGTCCCACTCTGGTGGGACATTTTTGAAAACATAGAGGTCCCTTCATGGATCAGAATGGCTTCCCACATCCTCGTGGTTTGCCAGCTGGCAATAGTGTTGTACCTGTTGTGCTCTCAGTGCAAGGGAAAAGGCAAAATCCTAGAGTTCCAAAACAAAAGGACCTGGAAGAAGCATTATGCTAAGGTGGAGAGAGAAACACCTGTTTGAACCTTTCATAATTTTTTGTGTGTGTTCCTGAATAAAGATTGGTTTTTTTTGTGTTCAGTTATTTTTAATGAAGACTTTTACGTGTTGTTTTCTTTCAATAAATATGTATGTGCACCAAGTGGGGTGTTGGACCCCCTAAATGTTTGGATGTATGTAAATAACTGTATTTTGCCTGCATGCTTACGTACACCACATTTTAAAGACAGGGGAATGTGTGTGTTGTGATATTTCAGATAGGTAATTACAGGGGAAGATTGACTATGGAAGGTCGGGAATTTTGTTTTTTTCCAGTATGATACTTGAAGCAAGGTTTAAGTATCACAGGGGGGACTGAAGGGTTCTCAAAATTCCCACATTTTTCATATCATCAACAAGGATATGACTTGTGCACTTTTAAACTGCTGAGTTAAGAGTAAAACCCTGCAGACAGGAGGCTGGGCCCCTGAAGGCCTGGGGCTGCACATGCCCGGGCTTATTGAGTACAGTGTGGATTGTTTTGTCTGAAGCCAGACAATGAGAGGAGACAGAATACACATTCTTCTCATTAATACAATCAACCCAGAGAAAGACTTCACTTCACATGAAACTGAAGCCCATCAAAATCTTGCTTAAATAATCAAAGGCACAATCAATTCAATTATGCGAACCCATCAATACTCCGCACATACAATGGCTTTCAGTTCAAAACTAGTTACTAGGCAGGAAGACAATGATAAACACCTTGCGAGTCCATTAAAAACAAAGAGACAACAATCACCGGGGAAAGCCCACCAAAGTCAAACAAAGAACTAACCTTGATTTGGATTCCGATAAGAAATTTGAAAGACAGTATAACTGGGCAGTCAGTTACGAAGGAGAGAGAGAGACAAACTAGCTAACAGAAGGATAAGCAGTTTTGAAAGAGGACACAGGGCAGTGAGCAGTTTGGAGCAGTTGAAACAGAGTTTAAGCAAGAAGATCTGGAGGTTTGCAGGCCTGCAGGCAACATCACGGCGAGGGGCACAGGGTGGCAGGCTCAACCGAAGATAACAAGGCCGCAACCGCAGCCCTCCACAAAGATCGACCACCAACAACTGCGTCCTCCACTCAACTGAAGAATCTTCGCAGATCCCACAGACCAGGACCACATGGGGATGGCAGGCCCCAGAGGACACAAAGGGCGAACCCCAAAGCTACACTGGCTTACCTGGCTGGATTTCGAACTGTCAAAGAACCCTGGGTTGGTGAGCATGATCCCTGACCTCTCCTAGTTCAATTTAATTAGGTTTTGGGGGTGGGACAAGGGCAAGAGGATTAGTGGTTTTTCCTTCATTATGTCCTGTGTTCCCCATTCTTAACTAAGTGTGCTTTGTAACTCTGTATAATCTCAGTGTAATCCTAATGTTATAAGTTCATTTGTGACTTCAATAAACTCAGTTTTTCTTGCACCAAAACCAGTTGTCTGCTGCACTTTGTCACAACCCCCAAATAAGTCCAAGGTCTAGAACCCAGGGAGTGGGAGCGATTCGAACCGCTCAGAAGACAGAGGTGAAACTGACTCACACCACCATCACCCCCTACAGTGCTGCTTTTCCCTCTGTGCAGCCAGGCGCCTCTGTCGCTCTCTTCTCCTTCATCTCCATTCTCTGTACGCCACAAGGCATACAGGTAGGTCAACAGGCTCCATGCTGTTGATGTACTTCTCCTGCAGGATGAATAAGAACAATGCGTGGGTTAGCTTGGGTGTTCCAAGATCCCTTCCTGGTTAAGTCTGAAGGCCCCTTAACATGTCCCGGAGAGTGCTGACCACCACTTGGATGGCCAGGGTTTAGTGCACTGCATGGCTGCCCAAAATACCACCCCCTCCACCTGACCAATTGGCGGCAGCTTTGCCCATTGGACTGCATGCTGTACTCTCAGCTCAGGCACAGGCATTCTCCTAAGCCAAACTGCAAGGCTGCACTGTTAGCTTGAGCCATGGGGGAGACTGATCCAAACTGGAATGATGGCATTGTAAGTGGCTCCATGGCCAGCTTTAGCAAGGAGATTGTACAACATGCCCAGTCGTCCAACTGTTCTGCAGTGCAGTAAAATGGTCATGAGTTTGCAATCTGTGCCCGAGAGTGATACGCTCTGGAGCACTTGGTGACAATTTAATGCCTCTGCATTGATTGAATTGGCAGATAAGCTAGAGGCCCGACTCTAAGCACGTCAATGTAGCTGCATCTGAACAGTCTCAGCTGCGGAGGAATGGTCACTTTATACAAGGTTTTCCTAATGCATGGCCGCTTCTCTCACCCCCACCCCACACATGCTTGTGCATCAACATCAACCACAGTGCAGCCCTTCCCCCTGCAACTCGCCTTAACTGCAGTGTAGCCCTTCCCCCTGCAATTCGCCTTAACCACAGTGCAGCCCTTCCCCCTGAAACTCGCTTCAACTGCAGTGCGTACCTTGCCTCCCCCAAAGTTGCCTCAACTGCAGTGCAGACCTTCCCCCTCCAATTCACCTCCATCTCAGTGCAGCTCTTGGCACCCCCCGCAACTCACCTCAACCACAGTGCAGCCCTTGCCCCCCACCACAACACACCTCAACCTTAATGTCCAATAGGCAACCCTCACAAGCAATGCACGTTATTCTGCACTCACCTCCATGGTCTGAATTCCCCTCAAAGTGCAGCCCGCCAGGTATGTGCCTCATATATGTTGTTGTGAAACACGTCGGCATGCAATCACACCAACGTGCTTGGATGATCCAGCGCGGGGGCGATGATTCCAGCAGGATGAGCTTATAATGGTGAGCAGGGGTATTACAATGAGGTTCCTAACATCTGATGGCACGAAATGCAGCCCGCCACTGATGAGCAGAGCGGACGATTGAAAACTGTTTTCACGACGTTTTGAAACCGATTTTTTGGCCTTATTGCCATGTTGTTCATTCATTCCCGCCAGGACGCCCGACAATAATGGGCACGGAAAATTCTGCTCTATGTCCTTTACAGCTCTGCCAGCTCGGTATGTACTGGTGCTACCGAGTGACTCTTGGTGATGGACATTGAAATCCCCCACCCAGAGTATATTCTGCAACTTTGCCACGCTCAGTGCTTCAGTGCTTCCTCCACATGGAAGAGCACTGATTCATTAGCTGTGGTACGTGATAATCAGCAGGAGGTTTCCATGCCCATGTTTGACCTGATGCTATGAGACTTCATGTGGAGTGGAGTCGATGTTGAGGACTCCCTCCTGACTGCATACCACTGTGTCGCCACCTCTACGGGGTCTGTCTTGCTGGTGGGAAAGACATACCCAAGGATGGTGATGGTGGTCTCTGGCACCACACAAGCCCCCACATGTTAGTAAGGAGGACTTTGCAGGGTTGACAGGGCTGAGTTTGTCGTTGTCATTTCCAGTGCTTAGTTTGATGCCAAGTGGTCCATTCGGTTTTATTCCTTTTAGCAGATTGATATAACTGAGTGTTTTGCTAGGCCATTTCAGAGGGCAGTTAAGAGTCTGTCACATGTAGGCCTGAACAAGTAAGGACAGCAGGTTTCCTTCCCTAAAGGACATTAGCGAACTAGATGGGTTTTTCTGACAATTGTGTCATGGTCATTATTAGACTTTTAATTCCAAATTTTTATTGAATTCAAGTTTCACTGTCTGCCATGGAGCATTACTCTGGGTCTCTGTCTTAGCAGTCCAGTGACAATACCACTATGCCACCACCTCCCCCTATATGCACGGTTATATCGCCCCTGTGCTTCATTGCTGGTCCTCTGAAATGGTTTCATAAGCCATGTTCTTAATGGGTATCCTTATCACCCTCTAACCATCCTGTAATTCCTGGTGATGTAGTCATGGTCCAGTGCAGCCTTGAGTTTGCCAAGATGAATGAGTCATGGGCACTTCCCCAGTTTTCTGTATTTTCATTGAGGATCTTTATTTGGGCATCACACACTATCATCACATTCAATGAATGGAACCCCTTCCTGTTGATGAATAAAACAGCCTCACCTATTGTCACCTTTAATGGAATATGTGTTCTATCGATAGCCCCCATAACTTTCGGATACCAGCAATCTTGTAGAAAGCAAAGGACCTCTCCTTCATCCTCACAAAGAATATGTCAAAACTAATAAATCTGAAGCCCTACAAAAAAATTGCCTCAGTTACCTGTTGAATATAGGCCCACGCAGCATTCTGCGATATGTTGCACACATCACTAATTCCATGTTGAAAACCCATACGCAAAGAAATTCAGTGCTGTCGTGAGTTTCATCTCCACTGCTAAGGTCATGCAGCATTTTGAGTTTGGCTTCAGGTCTTCCTTCAACATTTCACAGGGGCATTCCATCACTTCCTTGCTGAAGCATAGTCTCCTGGCACACAGCTCCGCTGACATCATTTCATATGACACCCTCTGCCTGTACACACCCTGGGGTGGGTAATTGATCTTCTTGCACAGCAAGCGGACATGTTGCCTGACTCTCCTCTTATGGTCCCTGTGCCTATGTCGAGCCCTCAACATAAATAGCGTGGTTCCAATTAACAAAGCAGAAATTGTTAGGTGCCAGGGAATGAACGTGTCTCCAGGTCAATTTAAATTCTGCATTTGATTCTGGAATACCTGATGGAGAGATAGTTTACATCAGCTTATAAGTGGCTTGCATATGTCATTTTAAACATGATATTTTTATAATCATTTGAAATAGTCAAATTACATGAATAGACTTGTAACAGTAAATGCAGAGCTCCTTTTCACATATATCAAATTTACTACTTAAGAAGCTTCTAAAGAACAACCTTGCATTAAAGAGACTCTTAAAACTTGAATGCAGCATGCTACACTAAAATGCATCGTGAACACTTATTTCACCAAATAATTTTAGCTGAAGATTATTACAGAGACCTTTAAAAGTTAAACCCACCTTGCTACATATAAATGCACTTTTTAAAGGTATAAACAGCAGAATTACAGGAAAAGGTTTTAAAAATATTAAAACTTCTCTTTCTTACATTTTCTACACAATTATATATACTTTGAACATTTATTAAACATAAAAATTTTTCATCCAGTTTAAGAATCTCTCCGAAATGTCTGCTGCCTCTCTTCAGTGCTGTAGACCAAGAATGAAAAAGTGTAAAGAAAACCATGCAAATACTTTTGTTTCACTGGGGCATCCAGCTGATGTTTGAACTGACATATCTCTTTAAATTGAAGCCCTTTAAAATATCGTTCACAGCTGGGCAGTGCAAAAAGCTGGTAAGGAAGTTTGAATGTGGCAGTAATTTACCACCTATGGGCTTGCGTTGGGACTTCCGCAGGGTTCCATTGCGCAACCACTCAGGTATGCTACTGAATTGACAAGTTAAGGCTCAACATCTTTTAAGTCTATTGAAAAGAGTGTAATTAAGATGGAGGCTATGAGTTGTGTTTAATGGTGAATGTTTAGACCCAAGAAAACAAGGTACAGTAGAAGTAGAAGAGGGGGAAACAAAAAAAAAAGAGAAACGATTAGGATTAAGGTTGGGAAAAGAAGCAGGAAAGATAAGAAGGTCAGTGAACCTGTTCAGCAGATTACAATAACAAACATGTACTAGGCATTGTCCAGTAATGCAAGAGAAAATGAGATCATAATTAAAGAGGTAGATTGAAATCTAAAGAAAACATTTGGAACAAAGATGAAGGCACAGGCAAATTATAGTCATGGGGACATTTTGGCTCAGGAAGATGGATAGCCAAGTGTGTCATGTATCTGTAACATTTTAGGATTCGGGACCGCAGAAACCTAAGATAAGCAGTCGGCAATTTGTAAGTAATCTTACGATGGTTTATTAAGTTTATTTAGAAGCAACAGTTTAGATATGATGCATTAACTAATTAGACAGGAAAAGTATATGACCCATGACAGTTGAAAGCTTTTCACTGATCCCAAAAGATGAATGGAGAGCTAGCACAGAGTGTGTTGATCTCAGTAGCCTGTGATAGCAGCATTCTGCTCTCTAGTCGAAATGTTAGGTAACTCTTCCCTCAATCTTCTTCCTCCTCCTTTTCCATCTGAAGAAGGCCTGATGAACAGTGCCACCTCACCAGCATCACCTTCTGTCCCCGAGCCCTTTTTCTGGGAGTTAGTAGTTTACCCAGTGTCAGTCATTTATTCAAACCCTTCTGAGCAATGGATACAGGACAGGTACCCAAAACGTCAAGATGGTTACCTCCTCCGTTGTTCGCTACCCTGCTCGAGGTCAGCTTTTTAGTTCACATCATGCTGAGGGTCATATCCTGGCCCTTCCTAAACACTTGTTAGATAAGAGGGTACACAAGATGCCATCCTACCAACTTAGGAATGTCAACATGGCAGCCTGAACTTAGTGACCCTGATGTTTCCAGGGACTATTAGACTTTGGAATGTTTAGAACTTGCCTTTCCAGAGAGAATCAATGCTGTTTAGCTAATCTCATGAAAATTCTCTCCTAGGCAGAAAATAGCAATTAAAAACCTCAACTTATTACGTAAGGATAGCTCTTATAGAATAATGAGTTGTTTAGTTGGACCTGGCAAAGCGCAGCTAGGGGAAAGGTTAGATGGACTATTGAGAGAGAAAGGTAGAGCTGCAACAGTGATACTCCATGCAGATGTAAAAGATGTGGAGAGAATTAATAGGTGGTTTTAAAAATTATACATACAAGGATAGTCTCAGAGCTCATAGATGGGGGTGCAAAATAATGAGCTGTAATCGCCAATGGAGTGGCAATTGAGTTGAATTGCCACTCCACTTGAAATTCAGTTGATCCTATCTCACCCAACTTTCCGACTTAGGCCGGGTGAGATCTGTGCATTGCAACTGCTGCCCAGGGCCTACTGTCGAGGGCACCTCAGTCGAAGGTAACTAATCCACAACCCCTTTTTTATGGCAATATCTGCTGTAAACCAGATAAGTTTAAAAGGTCTTTGATAAGCCAGGGAGAAGTTAAGTGTATAGGGTAAGTGGGTAAGATTTGTGGGTGGGTTGGGCTGGGCTTAGTTGGGTCAGGACTGGGGGTGGGGTGGGGAAGGTCGGTAGTTGGGCTGTGGGTGATGGTAAACGGCAGTTGGGCCCAGCTGGGGCAGGGGTGGGGGTGGTGGTGGGAGAGTCCTGTGCAGATGGGGATTCACATGGGGAGGGGTAGTTGGGCGGTGGGGGGGGGGGGGGGGGGGGGGGGGGGGGGGTCCCCCGGGGGCTCAATGGGTGATGTGGGGGTGGGGGTTGTTCTGGATGGGGTCAGTATGTACAATAGTCACCCAAAAGCTAGAAGTGGTTTTAATTCTTCTATCTGTTTATTGGTAACTATTGATGTAACCAAGTCGGAACCATCCAAAGTTTGCAAGTGAAATCACATTTTTGGATGGTTCCCAGTGCAGGGCAATTGCCCATCAGAAGTTTGCACTTCCTGGGCATTTGCTGTGCAAACATTACCTCAGAATGTCCGGGATTCGGGGGGGCATTATTTTCTGGTATACTTCCAGGGTTTGATAAAAGAGGGACAGTCATCAATACAATAGAGTATTTTTTTTTATAAGGAACTGGACAAACTTTTAGGGCAAAAAGACTGGAGGTGGGCTCTAGCTAAATAAAACACAGACAATGAGATTTGTGGGGAACATTGCGGCAGCTAGCAAGGACCATTTAAATTAGATACACTGCAAGCACAGCAAGAAATCAGATTCCAAATGATTGGAAGATAGCAAGCAGGTTTATATTAGCAGTGTAACAGGCAGATACTGCAAACCAAGAAAAAAGGCCAATTTAGAATCAAAATCAATAATAATGCAAGTAGATGTTAACAAATGTGCAGTTGGCAAATAAATTTCAATGCAGTTAAGTGTGAGGTAATAAGAATCTAAATAGGGTAGAGGAGCAAAAGTCTTTGAAGATACAGATACATAAGTCATAAAAAGTAGCAAGGCAGGTTAATAAAAAAGCAACAAAGCTCTAGAATTTATTTCTAGAGGATAGAATTGAAGAACAGAAAAATTATTTGCAACATATATCAGACTTTCGTTATTGCATTCTAAGGATATAGCTGTTGCTGGAAGTGCTAGCATTTATTGCCCATGCCTAATTGTTCTTGAGAAAGTGATGGTGAGCTGTCGTCTTGAACCACTGTTCTTGTGGTGAAGGTAATCCCACAATGCTGTTAAGCAAGGAGTTCCAGGATGCTGATATGGGATATTCACCCTTAAATGGACAGCAGCCCCGACAGCAGCAGTTAATTGCCTGATGGTCATACAAACGCTCCTGGTCTGCTGAAAATGGCCACAGTGGTGTTGCCCCCACTTTTCTGGCTGGTGGATGGGGCCACTGCTGCTGCCATTAAATTCAGACTACAGTGCGCTGTGATTGAGGGAGTATTCCATCACGCCCCTGACTTGTGTCTTGTAGGTGGTGGAAAGGCTTTGGTGAGACAATCATTGCAGAATACCCAACCTCTGATTGGTTTTATAGCCAAAGTATTTATCTAGATTGTCCAGTCATATTTCTGGTCAATGGTGATCCCCAGGATGTTGATGTTAGAAGATTGATGAGGGTAATGTTATTGAAGATTAAGGAGAACTGGTTAGACATTTTCTTACTGGAGATGTTATGGTATGACACTTGAGTGGCGTGAATATCATATGCCACTTATCACCTCAAGACTAAATGTTGTCCAAGTGTTGCTGCACAACCTGCTTAATTATCTCAGGGGTTGTCAATTTCCTTGTATTCATTCAAGACATGTGGGTGTCGCTGGCTAGACCAGCGTTTATTGCCCATCCATAATTGTCCTTGAGAAGGTGGTGGTCAGCTGCCTTCTTGAACTGCTGCAGTCCATGTGGTGTAGATACACCCACAGTGTGTTAGGGAGGGAGTTCCAGGATTTTGACCCAGCGACAGAGAAGGAACGACAATATATTTCCAAGTCAGGATGGTAAGTGGCTTGGAGGGGAACTCCATGGTGATGGTGTTCCCATCTATCTGCAGCCCTTGTTCTTCCAGATGGTAGTAGTTGTGTGTTTGGAAGGTGCTGCCTAAGGAGGCTTGGTGAGTTCTGCAGGGCATCTTGTAGATGGTGCACACTGCTGCCACTGTGCGTCGGTGGTGGAGGGAGTGAACGTTTGTGGATGGGGTGCCAATCTAGTGGGCTGCTTTGTCCTGAATGGTGTCAAGCTTCTTGAGTGTTGTTGGAGCTGCACTCATCCAGGCAAGTGGAGAGTATTCTATCATACTCCTGACTTGTGCCTTGTAGATGATGGACAGGCTTTGAGGAGTCAGGAGGTGAATTACCCATCACAGAATTCCTAGCCTCTGACCTGCTTTTGTAGCCACAGTATTTATATGATTAGTCCAGTTCAGTTTCTGGTCAATGGTAACCCCCCAATATGTTGATAGTGGAGGATTAGTGATGCCGTTGAACGTTAAAGGGAGATGGTTGGATTCTCTCTTGTTGGGGATGGTCATTGCCTGGCACATGTGTGATGTGAATGTTACTTGACACTTGCCAGCCCAAGCCTGGATATTGTTCTGGTCTTGCTGCATTTAGACATGGACTGCTTCAGTATCTGAGTCGTCATGAAAGATGAGCATTGCACAATCATCAGTGAACATCCCCACTTCTGACCTTATGATGGAAGGAAGGTCATTGATGAAGCAGCTGAAGATGGTTGGGCCTAGAACACTACCCTGAGGAACTCCTGCAGCGATGTCCTGAAACTGAGATGATTGACCTCCAACAACCACAACCATCTTCATTTGTGCTAGGCAAGTGTCCAACCAGTGTAGATATTTTCTCCTGATTCCCATTGACTCCAATTTTGCTAGGGCTCCTTGATGCTACAATTGGTCAAATGCTGCCTTTATGTTGTTAAGGGCAGTCACTCTCACCTCACCTCCTGAGTTCAGCTCTTTTGTTCATGTTTGAACCAAGGCTGTAATGAGGTCAGGAGCTGAGTGACCCTGGTGGAATCCAAACTGAGTGTCAGTGAACAGGTTATTGTAAGCAAGTGCCACTTGAGAGCACTGTTGATGACCCCTTCCATCACTTTACTGGCGATCGAAAATAGACTGATGGGGCAGTAATTGGCCGGGTTGAATTTGTCCTGCTTTGTGTGTACAGAGTGTACCTAGGCAATTTATCACATTGCTAGGTAGATGCCCATGTTGTAGCTGTACTGGAACAGCTTGGCTAAGGGCATGGCAAATTCTTGAGCACAAGCCTTCAGTATTATTGCCGGAATGTTGTCATGGCCCATGGCCTGTGCACTGTCCAATGCCTTCAGTTGTTCCATGATATCATGTGGAGTGAATCAAACTGGTTAAAGACTGGCATCTGTAATGCTATGGACCTCCGGAGGAAGGACAGATGGATCATCCACTCGGCACTTCTAGCTGAAGATCATTGCGAATGCTTCAGTCTTATCTTTTGCACTGATGTGCTGGGCTCCCACATCATTGAGAATGGGGATATTTTTGGAGCCTCCTCATCCAGTGAGTTGTTTAATTGTCCACCAGCATTCACGACTGGATGTGGCAGGACTGCAGAGCTTAGATCTGATCTATTGGTTGTGGGATCACTTTGCTCTGTAGTTAGCATGCTGCTTTTGTTGTTTGGCATGGAAGTAGTCCTGTGTTGTAGCTTCACCAGGTTGACACCTCATTTTTAGGCATGCCTGATGCTGCTCCTGGCATGGCCTCCAGCACTCTTCATCGAAAAGTAGCTTCCCTGATTGTAGGGACCTCAGGAAGATGCCAAAATAGATCATTCAATTGGCATGTCTGGTTGAAGATGGGTAAGAATTCTTCAACTTTTTTTGCACTTGAAGTGCTGGACTATGCCATCATTTAAAACGGGATGCTCATGGAACCTCCTTCTCCTACTAGTTGTTTAATTGTTCACCACCATTCATGACTGGATGTAACAGAGCTTTGATGTCATCTATTGGTTGTGGGATTGCTTAGCTCTATGTTTAGCACACATGAAGTCCTGTGTTATAGTTTCACCAGATTGGCATCTCAGTTTCTGATATGCCCGATGCTGCTCTTGGCATGTTCTTCTACGCTCTTCATTGAACCAAGGTTGGTCCCCTGCTTGAAGGTAATGGTAGAGTAATGGAAATGGTGGGTCATCAGGTTACAGGTTGAGGTGAAAAGCAACTCTGCTGTACCAATGGCCCACAGCACCACATGAATGCCCAGCTTGGAGCTGCTAGATCTGTTCTTAATCTATCTCACTTAGCACAGTGATAGTGCCATGCAACATTGTGGAGGGTGCCTTAAGTATAAAGGCAGGACTTTGTTTCCACAATGTTTCGACCAGGATTGGAAGAGTCTGAATTATCAAGCCCCACTACTCTGGAGACAGCACCATTAATTTAAATGTTTAATTTTCTCACTGAAATGTCTAATTGCATGCCTAAACTTCTAGTATCCAGAAGAAAAGAGACTCTGACCCGGCTTCTTTCAAAAAATTAAGAATGATTAATTTATTTTAATAAGTTGACATACTTGTTAACACACAATTGTAATCAGGAATAACTATCTATTTCTTCCTAAAGAGTACACAGCACACATACACACAAAGGACAAACCGATAGAGTTTCCCTTCAGAGATGGACTTTGGAGGATGAGCATTATAAAATAAAGGATAAAGTCCAAAGGGTCTTGATGCTTTCGACCTGGAGCTCCCTCATGTGAAGACATGAAGGTCCCAGTAGATGTCTGGAAGTTCTCACCAACTGGTCTCAGCTTTGCAGCTCCAAATGCAGACTTGTTGCACTCAGATGAGGGTTCTCTGGCTACAGGTTGATAGCCACACACAATTTTCAGCAAGTTAGAAAGGGAGACAGTTAGGGTAGCCTTCCTTCCTCAGCTTGTTCCCCAACAAGACTGCCTTCAAAACAAGCAGGTTCACAGCTTAATTTTTTTCCCCTTACCCACGTGATTTCCAGCAAGTTACCAACCTTTCTTTTCAGTTTTTTTTTTCTCCATCAATTAAAATGATTGCAGTTCCAAACAAACAATCAGGTCTTCTCAAGTACGATAAAGGTCAGATGATTTCTTGGAAGAGGCCTGCTTGTTGACAGTTCCAAGGTGAACTTATGACCTTTTTAAAAAATTCCAGATTAGCATCCAAATATCCAGATCATGCCATGTCTTTCCATTTTGTAAAAGAAAAATTCAGTCTTAAGAGATATGCTTCGAACAGCAAGAGCTGTGTGATGGTCACCCCTACCAATAATATCAATGACAGTGCATCTGTGACAGGTAAGTTTTTGAGAACAAGGTCAAGTAGGTTTTTCCTTTGTATTGGTTTTGTCCAGACTGGCAGATATGCATTTCAGGACTCAGGCAGCTTGGTCAGTGGTTTTGCTACCAAGCCAATCTTGGTTATGGACATTGACCCTCACCCCTGGTCAGAGTACGTTCTGTGACTATAGTACCCTCGGTGCTTTCTTCAAATGGTGTTCAACATGGGACAGTGCTGATTAACTGCTGAGGGTGGTGATAATTAGTAGGAGATTTCTTTACTCATGTTTGACCTGATGCCGTGAGTGTTAATGGGGTCCATTAATCCTATTGTTAGAGTATTAATGCTAAGGACTCCAAAAGCCACTCCCTCCCTCTGGTGTGGTTATCCATGATGGTGGGACAGGCCACACCTGGGATGCTGATGGAGGAGTCTGGAACATTGGCTGATAGGTATGATTCTATAACTATGACTATGTCATGCAGTAACTTGACTAGTCTGTGGGACACCCCTGAGGTTTATTCTTATTATACTTCTTTGTTGCAATTTGATACAGCCGGATGTCTTGTCAAGCCCATTTTAGAGGCCAGTTAAGAGACAGCAACATTGCTGAGGGAAGTCAGCTTGCTTGGGGTCGGGGTCGGTGGGGGGGGGGTAAAAAAGGATAGAGGTGTTAGGTTTGAGGTGCAAGTGAATAGGTTGGATCTAACATTTGCATTTTTAGGTAAGCTGAGAGTTTGTTTGAACATCACAGGGAAGTCAGAGGTAACAAGAAGCATGTCTGCATCTTGCAGGAGTTCCATAAATAGAAGAGATAATATTCCAGTAAACAGAAGAGGTAATATTACATTTTATTGACCTGAAAGCAGAGGAAAGAATAGAAACATGAAGGGTTTTATATTTGGAAGAATTTAAATTTCAAAGAGGGGTGAGAACAATGCAAGCTGAGATAAAAGGGAAAAAAAGGTATTTTAGAGTTATTGTGGAAAGCTTAAGGTAGCTGTGAGATGGGGCTGGAGCTGGGAGCTATTAGCTGTAGCTGTAGGCTGGGAGAGAAGATATAGTTTGAATCAGCTATCCAGTCAAGCCAGAAAAGTCTTGGGCTGCAAAAAGCAGTTTTGTTCTGAAGTCTTGGATTTCCACAACAGAGTGGAAGAGAGTTAGAGGTCTTGCAGTATGCCTTTAGTAAAGCTATGGCATGTTTGCCTTGGGTAATATTACTAGATTTTTATAGTTAAACTTTTATAAGGGAGTGTTGCCAAGAAGGTGTTTACTTATGGGTCTGCCCAAGTAGAGATTCTTTTTGGGGGAATGTTTTTTAAGACTAAGTTTAACTGTGAACTGTAATCTTGTGTGCTTAAGTTTTTTTATTCTTGTGAATTAAACTTTTAATTTTTAAAATCTCAAAGTGTGTTACTGGACTTCTTGCTGCTGAGATTAGTACGTCTTCTTCTCGTTTTCAGAATAGAAAAGAAAAGCGTATGGCATGTAAGCCAAATTTCTCTCTAGGCTTTGGTTTGCAATTAACATTGGCTGTGGTCATAACAAGGGAATGTTTCATTCCTTAAAGGATAGTTCTTGTCTCCATATTAATAAAGGATATTGAAGCATTGAAGATGGTGCAATAAAGATTCACAGGGTGGATGTCAGAAGTAATCAGAATCACTGAAAAGGCTGGTCATTTTTCTTGAGAAAGGAGAAGGCTAAAGGGTGACCTAATAGAGCTCTTGAAAATTATGAAGGTGCTCGGCAGGTAGATAGAGAGATGTTTCCACTTATGGGTAAGTCCAAAAATAGGGGTGCATCAATATGGGATGACCACTAATAATTCCAATGGGAAATTCAGGAGAATGTCCTTATCTGAAGAGTGGTAGAAATGTGGAACTTGCTAACAATATGAGCAATTGAAGTGAATAGCACAGAAAAATTTACCTGAAAGCCAGATAAGCACATGAGGGAGAAAGAAATAGAAGAATATACTGACAAGGTTATAGGAAGAGCAGTGAGAGAAGCATACATACCAGCACAACAGAGTATTCAGCAGGATGGCCTGTTTCAGTGCTCTAATCTCTAGCAATTGTACGTAAAGGTGAAACCTGAATGTATTAAGAAGAAGCTGAAAGAAAATGAGGAACATTCCTCTAGGCGATCAAAATTAGCCCAGAAGACCATGATTTATAATACTTGTCACATATCCTTTTGCCAGAGAATGGTTCCGTTCTATTTTGAACGTACACAGAAAATCAGCACTAGGGTTGCAAGCTCACCTGGACTGTCCAAGAGTCTCTGATTAATATATTGGGCCTGTTGCTGGTGACCTGAGGGAAAAGTATTTTCTCCATGTCTGCTTCCATAGCTCCTACTCTTAAACCCTGGTCCTTCCAAACCATTCAGATTGAAATAATTTGTTACTATTAATACAATCTAGTTCATTATTTTATAGATATGGTTTTTAAGCCTATCTGGGTGACTAAAGCTTTTCAAACTGGAAAACAATCTTTCATCCCTCCTCTGAACCTTTTCCAAAGGCTCAATATGACTCGCCAAATGTGACAACCAGGAATCAAGGTGCACAGACAGGAAGGGTGCCCAGATGTAAGATTTTTGATAACAGTTTAAGAGGAATACAGAGTATTCAGGATGCAAAGAGTCAAGAATGATGTAACAAGAACATGGAGTGGGCAAGGAACGGCCCTTATACAGAAGATCTAAGAAAGACAACTAAAATGGTTTGGATACCATTAAAGAACGGAAAAGGCTATACTTTTAAAAAAATGTTCTGGAAAGGCCCCAGCAGATTGAAAAACCACAAACGTAACCCCTCTATTCGAGAAAAGAGGGAGACAGAAAGCAGAAGGCTATGGGCCAGTTAGCCTTACATCTGTTATTAGGAAAATTCTAGGTTCCATTATTAACAAGGTAGTAGCAGGACATTTAGAAAATCATAATACAAGCAGACAGAGTCAACATGTTTTGTGACAGGGAAATTGTGTTTGACAAATTTATTAAAGTTCTTTGAGGATGTAATAAGCAGAGTGGATAAAGATGAAGTGTTATTGGATTTCCAAAAGGCATTTGATAAGGTGCCACATAAAAGGTTAATGCACAAGATACGAGCTCATGATTTTGGATATATGAGCATGGATAGAGGATTGGCTAACTAACAGGAAACAGTGTTGGGTGGGATAAATGGATCATTATCAGGTTGGAGAATTGTAACTTGTGGAATGCCATAGGGATCAATGCTGGGACCTCAACTATTTACAGTTGAAGCTAATTTGCTGATGATACAAAGGTAGGTAGGAAAGTGAGTTGTGAGGAGGGTATAAAGAGTCAGCAAAGGTATATTGATAGGTTAAGTGAGCAGGCAAAAAATTGCCAGATGGACTATAATGTGGGAGACTGTGAGGTTGTTCACTTTTGCCGGAAGAATAGAAAAGCAGAACATAATTTAAATAGAGAGAGACTGCAGAATGTTGTGGCATAGAGGGATCTGGGTGTCCTTGTACACGAATCACAAAAAAAAGCATGCAGGTACAGCAACTAATTAGGAAGGCAAATGGAATGTTGGTCTTTATTGCAAGGGAGATTGGGTATAAAAGTAGGGAAGTCTTGCTACAACTTTATAACACATTGGTGAGACCACATCTAGTGTACAGTTTTGATCTCTTCACGAGGAGGGATATGCTTGCATTGGAAGCAGTTCAGAGAAGTTTCACTGGATTGGTTCCTAGGATGAAAGGATTGTCCTATGGCGAGAGGTTGAGCAAGTTGGGCCTATGCTCATTGGAGTTTAGAAGAATGAGACTGATCATGTTGAAACGTATAAGATTCTGAGTGGGCATGCTGAGAGGTTGTTTCCCCTTGAAGAATAATCTAAAACTAAGCAGCACAAGGGTTTCCCATTTAAGACACAGATGAGGAGGAATTTCTTTTCTCAGAGGATCTTTACTCCTTAGAATTCTCTTCCTCAGAGCAGTGGAGGCTGAGTCATTGAATATATTCAAGGCTGAGCTAGTTAGATTCTTGATCTACAAAGGACTCAAGGGCCATGGGGGTGCAGGCAGGAGTTAAGCTATAATCAGCCATGATGTTAGCCTACTCCTGCTCCTATTTCTTAAGATCTTACGATTCTCAACCTGTCTGCATGTAGATGAAAACATGGTTGATCACACTATCTTCCTCCAACACCTTTCCACTGTCATCCAGCTGGGTGGATGAATCACTTGCAATAGCTTCTTTTCTCATTACCATTCGGTTATATTTTGTGTTGCCTAAGGACCTATTTTGGCCGTCCTATTTTTCATTTACATGTGACATCATCAAAAGCACAGCACTAATTTTCACATGTATGCTAACAACACCAAGCTCTACCTCACCACAACCAGCCTCGATTCCTTCACTGTTACTAAATCATCAGGCTAGTTATCCAACATCCAATACCGGAAGAGCAGAAATTTTCTCCAATTAAATATTGGGAAGACTGATGCCTTTGGCTTCAGTCCCTGCTCCAAACTTTGTTCCCTAGCTACTGGAGGCCGAGCTGCAGACAACTGATGCATAAGGCAAGGGGAAAGTTACCTGAATACTTTGTTCCAGGAGGCAGTCACATGTCTTAGGCCAAGACCTTCTGATTTAGTTCATGGTGAGGGCAGGAGGATGTGACTGCAAGTAAGGCAGATATGGGGATCAAGAAGGTGGAAGTGGGGGAGTGTTTTCCCTTGCAATTGTCCAACAGGTTGAAGGCCCTTGCAGCTTGTATGGGGGAAAAAAGGGAGCGGCTGCAGGGTGGATGATTAAACTGACCATGCCGCCTACTAGTGTTAGTAGGGGACAGTATAGTCAGGGGGAAATTCAGTTTTCTGTAGCCGAGAGCAAGAGTCCAGTTGCCTGCCCAGTGCCAGGGCTTGGGACATATACTCCGAGCTGAAGAGGAACTTGTAGTGGGAGGGGGAGGATCCAATGGTCATGGTCAACGTAGGTACTAACAACATAAAAATAACCAGGCAAGGGCTTCCACTTAGGGAATATGAACAGCTAGGGGCTAAGTTAAAAAAAACAGAACCACAAAGGCAATAATCTCTGGATTATTATCTGAGCCACAAGCAAATTGGTGTAGTGTAAATAAGATTAGGATGTTGAATGCACGGCTCAAAGATTGGTTTGGGAGAAATTGGTTTCGATTCATGGGGCACTGGCACCAAGCACTGGGGAAAGTGGGAGCTGCACAGTTGGGACGGTCTGCACCAAGACCAGTGTTCTGGCGAGTTATAACTAGGGCAGTAGAGGGGCCTTTAAACAGCCATGCCTCTAGCCTCTATGTGTAAATCCCCTTTTTGGTCACTAGTTGACCCTAATCCTCCTCTTACCACCCTTTTACTACTGATGGGCTTATAGAATACTTCGGGATTTTTTTAAATGTTAGCTGCCAGTCTTTTTTCATAATCCCTCTTTGCTTTTTCACATCCCTTCTGAACATTCTGTATTCAGCTTGGTTCTCAATTGTATTTGCTACCCAACACCTGTTGTAAGCAAACGTTTTCTTCTTTAATGTAATTTCTACCTCCTTTGTCATCCAGGGAGCTCTGGATTTGTTTGTCCTACCCTTCCCTTTTCAGGGAGCATACCTTGACAGTGCCCAAACCATCTCTTCTTTGAAGGCAGCCCATTGTTCAGCTACTGCTTTTCCCGCCAGCCTTTGGTTCCAATCTATCTGGCCCAGATCCGCTCTTGCCCCATTGAAGTCCGCTCTCTGCCAGTTGATTATTCTTACTCTGGATTGACCAATGTTATTTTCCACCATCATCATAAACCTTATGATACAACGATCACTGTCGCCAAAATGTTTCCCCATTGTCACTTGACCTATTTGGCCCACCTCATTCCCAAAAACCAGGTCTAGCAGTGCCTCCTTTCTTGTTGGACTGGATACATACAGTTGTAGGAAGTTCTCCTGAACATGATCTAGGAACACTTGTCCCTCACTGCCCTTTACACCACCACTATCCCAGTCTATTCCAGTCTATACACGGGTAATTAAAGTCCCCCATTATAACTACTCTATGATGTTTACATCTCTCTGTAATTTCCTTGCAGATTTGTTCCTCTATATCCTTCCCACTAGCCGGTGGTCTATATATTACATTGAGCAATGTAATTGCCCCCTTCTTATTCCTTAGCTCTAGCCAAACTGATTCTGTCCTTGAATCCTCTGACACATCCTCTTTCTCCAATACTACAATATTTTCCTTAACCAGAAACACACACCCCTCCTCCTTTTTTCCCTTTCCTATCTTTTCTGAACACCTCGTAACCAGGAATATTTAACACCCAGATCTGCCCTTCCTTAAACCAGGTCTCTGCTATCGTCACAACATCATAATCCCACAAGGCAAGCTGTGCCTTTTTTATTAGTTTTGTAATGTGTAATTTTATTAACTGTACTCAGTGCATTCACATACATGCAGTGTAACCGTGATTTTGACTTCATTACTTGCTCTCTTACTCTGATTACATCTATTAACTTACCATCCTTTATTTTAGTGCTATCTGCCTCTCCCAGCAATCCATGTACCCTGGTATTACTTTCTGATATTCTCTCCTGGTTCCCACACCCCTGCTAGATTAATTTAAATCCTCCCTAACAGCACTAGCAAAATGCCCCGCAAGGAACTCAGTCCTAGTTCTCTTCAGATGCAATCCAACCAGCTTGTACAGGTGCCATCTCCCCCCATCCTGTACAGCCGAGCTGTTCATGGTGCCACAACTTGGCTCTGACTGCACGCCTCTGAGGAACCAGCACCCTCACCAGCTTTCAAAACAGAAAAACAATTTATGTGCAGAACCCCAGGGGACTCCTGCACTACCTGCCTACTTCTCTTGGACTGCCTGGTGGTCACCCATTCCCTCTCTGCCTCCAGGCTCTTAAGCTGCGGTGTGACCACCTCTCTGAACGTGCTATCCACATAGCTCTCAGCCTCATGGGTGCACCCCAATGACTCTAGCCACCGCTCAAGATCTTAAATCCGGAGCTCAAATTTCTGCAACTGGCAGCACTTCCTGCACATGTGGTCATCCAGGACATCGGTAGCATCCATGACTTTGCATATATTACAGGACATGCATTCTATTCAACTAAGCTGCCCTGCCATGTCTTAACTCTACTTCCCTTACATTAACTTTAATCTCTTTTGGATTATTTATATTACTTTATTATATTGGCCCTAAATTTCTCTTATTCCTGGCACTTCTCAGTTAAATCCAAGTTTACAAACTTGTTTAAAAATATTACACTTTTCTAATTTACTCACCAGGTCCCACTTACCAAGGCCACCACTCTTCTTTCTGAGGAAAGGTAGAAAAGGAAAGGAGAACGTCCTCCCTGCTCACCAAACTCCAACTGAAGCACTCTACTGTAGCCACACAGCACTCCAGGGCAGACAAAGTCAACACTATAATATAGCCTACTTTTATACTCTCTGAACCTAGCCTCTGAAAACCTGATTAAGACAATTATCTAATTAACTAGGTGCAAGCTAAGCCTGTATGAGCCCTGTTTTAAGGCTGGACTAAAACTCACCTTCTTCCAACCCTAACAACAACTTTTAGTTAATTGTTAAATTAAAGAAAGATTTGACCTTAGATAAACTTTAACCCTTAATTTAACCCTTAAACTCCCTCAGTCACCAAATCCAACTGCAGCCAAACACAGCCCTCCAGTGCAAACTAGGGAAGTTTTGCTACAGTTGCACAAAGTGTTGGCGAGACCACATCTGGAGTAGTGTGTATAGTTTTAGTCTCCTTACTTAAGAAAGGCTATAATTGTATTAGCAGTACAGATACGGTTCACGTGACTAATTCCTGGGATGAAAGGGTTGTTTTGAGGAAAGGTTGGACAAATTGAACCTGTATCCATTGGAGTGTAGAAGAATGAGAGGTATTAAAACAAAGATCCTGAGGGGACTGAATGGATGTTTTCCCTTCTGGGAGAGCCTAGAACTAGGGGACACTGTTTAAAATTAAGTTGGAGATAAGGAGAAGTTTTTTTTATCTGAGAGGGTTGTTAGTCTGTGGAATGTTCTTCTCAGAGAGCAGTGGAGGCAAGGTCATTGAATATTTTTAGGGCTGAGTTAGATCATTCTTAACTGGCAATAGATTCAAAGGATATGGTAGTAGACAGGAAAGCAGAGACCACAATCAGATCAGCCATGGTCTTGTCAAATGGCGAAACATGCTCAAGGGGCTGAAAGGTCTACTCCTGCTCCAAATTTGTATGTTCATAACAGTCTGAGATTAAACCTGTCTGTTTACAACCTTGGTGTCACATTTGACCCTGGGATGAGCTTCCGATCTCATATTCATGCCATCATTAAAACCATATATTTTCACCTCCATAAAATTGCCCATCTTCCTCCCATCTCAGCTCATCTGCTGCTGAAATCTTCTTCCATACCTTTGTTACCTCTATAAATGAGTACTACTATACATTCCTGGTTGTTTCCCCACATCCTATCCTCCATAAACTTGAGGTCGTTTCAAACTCTGCTGTCTGTGTCTTAATTTGCACCAAGTCCCATTTGCTTATCACTCCTGTGCTTGCTGGCCTATATTGATTCCTGGCCAAACAACACGTTAATTTTAAAATTCTAATCCTTGTTTTCAAATCCTTCACCCTCCCGATACCTCTGTAATCTTTTACAGCTCCAAAATTCTCAGTGATATCTGTGTTCCTCTAATTCCGACCTCTTGAACATCCTTGATCATAATCAGTCCACCATTGGTGGCTGTGCCTTCAGTTGCCTAGGCACCATGCTCTGAAATACCCTTACCTATACCTTGCTACCTCTCTACCTTGCTTTCCTCCTTTAAGAGATTCCTTAAAACCTATCTCTTTGACCAAGCTTTTGGTCATCTGACCTAATTTCTCCTTATTTGGCTTGGTGTCATATTTTGTTTTATAATGTGTACTGCATTGGTATATTTGTTATGTTAAAGGTGGTATATAAAGTAAGTTGTTGTTGTTCATAGCAGGGCTACATGGAGCAAGAAGATGAGAAACTAAGCTGATAAGACATTGAATAGATAATGCCAAGAGTGACTTGTCACAGAAAAGAACTTGGTTGACTTAGTACAGAATTGGTAACAGTGATTTGTGATTGGCTACTTTTTCCAGCTTTGGTACTTGTTAATTGGATGACAGCTCTGTCAATCATTTGAGCTGCAGGCGATCAAAACTCCCTGCGGCATATTTATTGTTTTTTGCTTTAATATTGGGGGAGCCCTTCTCCCGGGTTTCACACTATAGTACTACAGCAAAACAAAATCTAATAGTTTCAAAGCAAGCGTTCAAAGCTGGCAAATTTCACAGTTTGTGTTTTCAATCGGTACACCATTGACCTCCGGTCAGAAACACTGCACACGATTTCAATCCTATTTACTGTCTTCGTTACTATCATATTTATTTTTTAACAATGTGACACAAATGGCAGGGCACAAAATATTAAAAATATAAATCATACGTTCGTTTTAATGGTAGATAGAAGGGTTAAAGTCTCCTCCTTGTTGACGGAAGCCAAAGATAGCTGCAGGTGACGTCAGGCAGTTCGAAGCCGTTGTTTTTTTGCAGCTCTGCGGGAGCCGGAGTGGTTCCAGAACCTTCCGAGGGGTAAATACAGACAGCGCTGCATGTCCTCTTGTGTGAGCTCTTCTATATTTGTTTTTATGCGGAAGTCTGTCCCGGTTGTGGCTGCTGTTGGATCTGTTCGGCTTTCTTGTGACCAAGTCCCTATATAGTAGTTACTTGCGTTTTCAACATGTAGCTGCTATCTGTAATTGTGTTAATTTCTTCTAATAATTTTAAACTTGACGCTTTTGCTGGACTGAAATCTTGCCTTGCTGTTTGTTTATTTGTCAGTATGCAACGGTTTTCGTATTAAGTGCGTGAAGCAGCTCCTAACGCTGGGCTTAATGGGATGAAGGGCTGCGGTAAAAGTGTCAAATTGAATCTTAAAGACATACAACTTGCCTTTTGCATGAGAAATAAGATCTATAAAAGTTAACGTACTTATTTCGTTTATTTATATATACGTTATGGAATAGGTCTTGTGAAAAATGTTTTATAATCTATGACATATGGTTACTGCAGTGTTTCTTGATGTCAGTTTCCCTGCCTGTACAGGTTGACTTGGTTACTAGAGTGTTTCTCGATGTCAACTAGTTTGCCCTCCTGTACAGGTTCACATTTCCTGAAATTTTGTTTGAGTCGGAATTGACAGTCATACTGGCATCATAGTATAAGTGTATATTAATTCTTGGTTAAAAAGTATGGTTCAATTTAATATTTCAGTGATTGACAGCTTTGGCTTTGTAAATAAACAAGTTGTGTTGCACAAGTGGAAACTAACTACATGAGCAGTAGAAATGAAATAGTCCAAACTGTTCAATGCTTATTGCACTATGTTTATAAAAAAAAAAAGTTGTAAACAGCGATTTCTATCATTTTTTTTAACTGGCGTACTTTGAGAACTCATATCTTCTGATTTCTGTCTACCTGTATGAGATCTTTGTTTTGGGGCCATAATTTGCTGACAGAACAACATTGAGTTTAATCCTCATGATGCCATTAGTATGTAAATGGTACTTGGTATTTGGTAAGATTTATCTCTGGTCCTCCACTAGGGAATTTACACAGGAGGTGCACAATGAGTGCAGTTGATTGAATTAAAAACATTCAACAGATTTCTCTTAAATGAATCCTTAGGAGGTATAGAAATTAAGGCTTGTGGAGGTTTGTTCGAGGCCTCAATTGTTCTTGGGGGTGGGAAAGGAATTACAAACGAAGCACGTTGGGGTCTATATATTTGGATCTGTTGATTATGAATTCTTTGAGCTTGGTCACTTTAGGGCTTGATGTACTGCTTAGAAATAATTAATTATCCACTCAAGTTTTTTATCGATGCATGTCAACCTGTGGGCCTGTCTTTGGTTCTAGAGACTTCCAGCCCAGTAACGTGACCAACTGGACACGCTAGTATCTCGCAAGTAATTGTAATAGAATAGCCCGGTATTGAACTTTCTCCAGGAGGTAATATTTTCGGCAGTACATTGGTCCCCAGTGGGCTAGTGCGGTCCAACTAGTGCCTGGTACATCACTCTTCAACTACAGTGAAGCAAATGCTGGAAGTTCCGTTTCACGAACCCAAACTGTTGGGTATAATCTATCAAGATTAGCTAGATCTTCCTGAAGGTCAACCTCATCTGCTGCTTCAGTAATGGCTCTGTAGACTAGGCAGTCATCTGCAAAAAGACCTTTGTGGCTTGATATTTCTGGACCTGGGGAAGTACCTTTGGGCATTTTAATAAGGAGATTTATGTTCCTGCAACCCCTCCAGTCCAGAAAGGGAATAACTATTTTGAAAAAGCAAACCTTCCCTTTTTGTCTGTTTATCTCTCTTAATCCAATTTTTCTTTCCTTCTCATCATTTTTCTTTCTGTACCTAATTTAACTCTCATTTACTCTTGTTTCCACCTCTGTCCTCCCTCTCATTTTTCTCTATCCTTAAATCTTATTGGTTAAGGAGATAAATTGTTTAATCTGGTTCACCAGCCATTATCTGCTCTCACTTCCAGCAATTTGCAGCACAAAACAATTCAAGCTGAAGAGTGAGGAGAAAGTTCTAATAAAGGAGACTGCTGTGAGATGCCCTATTCCAAAAATCTCTGAGCCAACGTTTCTGTTCATTTAGTGCATCAAGTTATTGCCGTACTTTTGACAGAAAAAACTTTTTAAGGCTCTTCAAAGAAATAAGCATACAAAAAATGGATACTCTTTCAAAGTAAAAGTGAGTAGTAGATCAAAGAGATGGAATTTAAGGAGGATCATAAAGGAGGAAAGAGAGGGGGTTGGTTTAGGGAGGGAACTTTAGGGCATGGCTGCATTGGTAGGATGAAGGGAAGGAGGGATGCACAAGAGTCCAAAGCCTAGTGAATGGAGAGTTTTGGAAAGTAACGAGGTTACAAAGATAGGAAGGAACAAGGCCAAGAAGGGATTTAAACACAAATTTTAAATTGGAGGACCTGAAAACAATGTAAGTCAGCAAGAACAGGAGTGATGTGACTTGCTGCGGCAGAGTTTTGAATGAGTTGATGTTTACAGAACATAGGCAATGCAAAATAGCCAGATGAATATTGGAATAGGACCATGTGCATAGATGAGTATGGTATTGACTAAAGCATGGATGAGAGTGTCAGCAGCAGATGGGCTGAGGTAGGCAGGGGAGATAGGCAAAGTTGCAAAAGTGGAAGTTGATGGTTTCTTTGTGATGGCTTGTAAGGGGATTTGGAAGCTCAATTCGGTCCATTAGGAAACAGGTGTTGGGTTGAACCACACTGTACACAATGCCTAGGAATGTGTATGGAATAAGTGGCAAGACGATGAACAATGACTTTGGTCTTCCAATGTTTAACTGGAGTATATTACACTTCCACCAAGACTGGCAGGTGGACGAGTAGTTCAGGGTTTGAGAGAAATACTGCGGATGCAGAAATGTGTGACAGTGTTTTTACTCTTTTTCATGGGATATAGACATGGCTGGCAGTGCCAGCATTAGCTGCCCATCCCTATTTGTCCTTACAACTGAGTGGGCTGCTAGGTCATTTCAGAGGGCAGTTAAGAGTCAACCACATTGCTGTGGGTCTGGAGTCAGACCAAAGCAGGTAAGAATGACACATGTCTTTCCCGAACAGGCATTAGATTTTTACGACAATCAATGATGGTTTCAGTGGTGAAACTGGCTTTCAATTCCAGATTAATTGAATTTAAATTGCACCAGCTGCTGTGGTGGGATTTGAATTTGGCCCCAGAACATTAGGACCTCTGTTACTATCCTGGTGACTACTACTAAACAACTATCTCTCCTAGTGTACATGTGGAAACTCACCCTCATCTTCAAATAATCAACACCAATACAATTTGCCTTTTTATATAGTGCCTTTTAATGTAAAGAACATCCCATGATAGGACCCAGTTTCATTACAACTAAGCTGGTAAACCAGATTAGGAGGTGTGACAAAAGGCTTGACTGAAGAGATTGGTTTTAAAGGAAGGGAGGGAGATGATGGAGTTTAGGCAGTAAAATCCAAAAAGCCTGGCAAAGTAGTTTAAAATTCTGTGTCCAGTGATGGAAAAAAAAGAGGAAAAATGCACAAAAGGGCTGTTTTAGGAACAGTGTTTGAAGAAGTTAACAGAAATAAATTGATGCGAGACCACAAAGATTTGAAGCCAAGATTGTGTTTGAAGACTTTAAATTTTAATATGTTGAGGGAATTGAGTGTCATTGTAGATCAGCAGGGAGAGGAGTCATGGTCAAGCGGACTTACTGAAGGACAAGTGGAAAGTAATTTATGGGGGGTAGGGAAAGCTATTTGTCAATGATACAGTTTTCCCTTACATGTCTTTCAGAAGTTAGAATCGGAGGTTTCCAAGAATTTGTCAATATTTTCAGCGATTGTGCTTACACAAAAATTTGAAATCCACGCTCTATTCTTGATGCAGCATTTTCCTGAACTATTGAAACCCTGGCATGTTAAGTAACCTTGCCTACTTGGAAGTTTGCTGTTCCAGTGTTTTACTTCATTCCACATATTCATGTCTTGGTGTGTCAAAAGTCATTCAGTGCCATGACTAAGAAACCCTCTTCATATTAGAATCTAGATAGTGATTGCTGATGGACTTTTCAACCAGAAACACCAGAACTGAAACCAGTCTCGTTCTCACCTGGCACTCACGCTCCAAATGAGCATGAATTGAAACTCTTGCTGATTATGGGGATTTCTGGCAAATTATAGTATCCAATTGTTCAATCACCTCCACCTCCTACCCCATCCTCCTTTTCAAAATGATCTGACTCCTTATCAATGAAACTTGGCACTTTACTGTTCTGGCCAGGGTGCAGAGATTACAGCTGAGCAGAACTGTTCAATAAATAAACTGTTAACTTCATTCTAAAATAGTCATGACTTATAAAATAAATCTTAATTTTCATAATTAGTCATGTCAAACAGAATTGTACTTGTAAAATCACATCATTTAACACTTACTGTTTCAGTTAACTTTGCCTTCACTGCCAGCTGAAAATTGTAAGAAATCCCAAAATTTCTATGCACAAAATATGTATAACTTGGAATCTGTTGCAAGGTGGTAACACCAGTCTGGTTGGAAAGACATGACTAAACAACTCAGACTTTGCTGTTGTGATTTATGATATTATCTCAACCCCTCAGTTGTGTTGGTGCCTCATAATACAGTTCTGAGACCATGTTAAATATAATTACAAAAATCAAGTCATCTAAAATTAGCATAGTTGCTAAATAAAGCCCCTCACGCAATTATCTCTTCTTTTAAGGAAAAGTTTCTCTTTCTACTGTGCCCAACATGTTACAATTATTGAAAACAGTGGAAACCATAATTACTGGATGCTTTTAACTGTTTATCATCAAATCTGATTATATAGTACATTCTTATACAGATGTTACTGTAGATTGGTAAGGACCAGTAGCCTGATTCATAATTCAGTCTACTCTCTAATAAATGTGCTTGGTCATCCAAGAGATACAAAAATGAATGCAATTAAACAAGACTTCTCCCTATGACTCCTACAAAACTACTTCAAACTGGGAAAATATAAACTGTTGAACAAACTTGAAATCTGTATGAATCAGGTGTCGGTACAGCAATGATGTCAGGCTGTAATTCTAAGAACAAGAAGAGTCTTTTACTGCAGATGTGGGTGTAAAATATGAGCATGCTCTTTGATTAGATAAAGAACAGCATTCAAAAACTTTCTTTAACTGAAAACAGTAAGCAGGACCACTGAAAATCAGTCTGCTGTTTTATCCCTTGTTCTATTATGGTATATTTGCTAAGATTTAGGGGAAAAATGTGAGGCACAATAGTGAAGTAAATCAACACGATAAACCAGTTCTTCCCTCACCTACCTAACCCCCATCAAGAAAATGTTAAGTAAGTGAGAACTATTTTTTTGACAATAAATTCAACTTGCATTCACAAATAATCTCTTTAAAAGGAATATTCTCTTTAAGAGCACTTTAAACAAAAAAAAACTTACCTCTCAGTATTTTGACACTCCTTGCTTTGAGTCAAAATCTGCAGATTCAGAAATGGTCGAAACACTTCTGTGAACTACTTCTTTTCTCCTCCAGAATCCTAGAGTATGCATTAAGGACTACAAAAATATTTAATAACATGACTTTGATGTCCAGAGAAGTCTAGGGTACACAGTGTATTAAATACGATTATTTGTATCTTCAAAGCTTTCTATAAAGAATTGCATCCGTTCTGAACAAAATAATGTTTTGGCATTAGTATTTAAATGCTTCAGTCTAAATGGTGAGAAACAAAGATCAGTTTCAAATTTTGTATTAAATTGCTCCAGGCTGGACAACAGACACCTTTGTTTTAGAAAAGCTGAAGCTATTGGAATGATGGGCTGGCAATAATGCTAGTGAATATTGAGGCCCTGTTCTCATGGAAGCATAAAAAATATTGAGGGAAGAGCCATTAAAAGATAGCAACCTCGCAGAAAAGAGCAAAGTGAAAGGCCCTAGTTACCTAGGGAGGTTAGGCAAAGCTATTGAACTCCTTTTTAGTTTAAAGATATTTTGGGAATTACTTGAGTCTGTTATAAATTATTTGGTATGGTGGAATTGGTTGCTCTCATAAGCAGCCAGTGTTTTTTTGTGGGAATTGCATTGCCATATCTTATATTGATCTGTACAATCATGTTTAGCCCAGCATGTAACAGCCGTATTATATCCCCATGAGCCTCGAATTGGACATTTGTGTTTTTCTAACACCTGTACTTCAATCTCTATGAAAATGAGCCAACAACATAACATAACATCTATGAGAACATAACAAACGGGAGCAAGAGTAGGCTGTACAGCCTGTCAAGCCTGCTCCACTTTTCAATAAGATCATGGTGGATCAACTGCCTCAACTCCATTTTCCTGTCTGCCCCCCCCCCCCCATATTCCTTTATTCCCTGAGACCAAAAATCTGTCTATCTCTGCCTTAAATATGCTCAACAATGAAGCACCAATAACCCTCTGGAGTAAAGAATACTGAAGATTCACAACCCTCTCCTCATCTCTGTCCTAAATGATCAACTCCTATCCTTAGACCGTGCTCACATGCTGTAGATTCCATGGCGAGGGAAAACAATCTGTCTACTCTGTCAGGTCCCCGCAGAATCCTGTATGTTTAAATAAGATCATCTCTGATTCTTCTAAACTCCAGAGAATATAGGTCCAATTTACTCAGTCTCTCATCATAGGACAACCCCCTCCTCCAAAAAAATCGATCTTGGGAACATTTGCTGTATGGCCTCCAAGGCAGGTATATCCTTCCTTAGGTATAGAGATCAAAACTGCACACAATACTCCTGGAATTGTCTCACCAAAGTCCTAAACAACTGTAGCAAGACTTGCATATTCTTGTACTCAAATACCCTTACAGTAAGGAATAAATGCCATTTGCCTTCCTAATTTCTTGTTGTACCAGCACGCTAACTTTGTGTTCCTTGTCTAAGTACATCCAAGTCTCTCTGAACGTCAACATTTAGTTTCATGGTTTTTTCTCAAAAAAAATGTTTCTTTTTTTTTCTACCAGAGTGAATAACCTCTTACTCACCAACGTTATTCCCCATCTGCCAACTTGTTGCCTACTCACTGAACCTATCAGTATACCTTTGCAGCCTCTTTCAGCTGGAGTTTTGAGGAGACGGGTATCGGCAGTCTGGAATTTTCCTGACTCTGCAATCCTATCTGTGTCCTGGAGGAGCCCGTCCATCCTATTTTCATGTTGGGGAGCGGGGGTATGAGCTGGAGATAGGTTCACCGCCTCTCGAGGCAGCCCCGAGGTAGCAATGGTGAGGCTGACAGTTAGAAGACCTGCCTCCATTTACTGGGACATCAGCCCAGTTGTAATCATAGTTAAAAACAAAAAACTGCGGATGCTGGAAATTCAAAACAAAAACAGAATTACCTGGAAAAACTCAGCAGGTCTGGCAAAACTCATAGTTGTTAGGCCATCTAGCCCTCAACCCCCCCCACCCATCCTTCCATGCCCTCTACATGTCCCACATACATTCCATGCCCCCTCACCCCATTATCCACTAAGTACTGAACTCATGAGCCATTTAAATACACTAGCAAGTCTGTGAAATGCTCATTTAAAAAAAAAATCGGCCATTCTACAGTCCCTTTGGGGGATGGAACTCCCTCTTGCCTTATAAAACTGCCAGTCAAACACCGCCAGTGAAGGTCTTATTTAAGAAATGTTTAATCCTGTCCAAAAAAACACAGGCATTGAAAAACGGACTCCAAAGAAAATCAAGAAATAACAGGGTAATAAAACTGCCAATCATATAAAATTAACAGTCCTCTTTGCAATGTGTATTCAGCACTCCCCACCACACCGCTCCCCCCTACCCCCCCCCCAACCCCCACCCCCAGTAGAGCTGAATACATTAACCATTTTTGGAGCTTAGCCAGGCATTCACAATAAGGCCATCTGACATTACAGATGCGTATCTGTTCAGCCAGCTTCAGTTGCCAGACTAAGCTTCCCCACTGTTCACATTTCCTCTCTTGAGCCTTGAACCACATCTCCTGTAAAAGCTGGCCCGACTCCATCAAAATTGGCGGGGGGGTTGTGTTGGGGGGGGATTCTGAAATGTCCACACCCACACTGGAACTGGCAAGGCTGGGAGTGCTATGCTTGGGTTGTTACTCTTGCCCTTATCCAGCACTGGCAAAAATATCTGAAAAGGACATGGGGGTGTGAATCTCAGAGTGGCATCCCACCCTCCATTGTTAAAACCCTTCTGCCTCTGTTCTGGATAAAAGCATAAAAATCTGTGCCTTTGTGTCCTCCTCACAGCTTACATTCCCAACTTGTTTTGTGTTATCAGTAAACTTGGATACAGTATTCTCAGTCTCTTTGTCTAAGTCATTAAATAGAATGTGAGTAGCTGAGGTCCCAGCATTGATCCTTGTGGCAATGTGAAAATGCCCTGTTTACCTTTGTTTTCTGCTTCCTGTCCAATCCTCCACCCATGCTAATGTATTACCGTCAAGTCCATAAACCCATACATTGCGTTACCACCTTTATGAGTGGCACCTTATCAAATGCGTTTTGCGAAATCCAAGGATACTACAATTACTGTCTCTCCTTTATCTACCCAATTAATTGCATCCTCAAAAAACTCAAATAAATTTGTCAACCACGACTTCCCTTTTATAAAACCATGCTAAATCTCTGTGATCATACTGTGATTTTCTAAGTGCATTGTTAAGTCTTTAAATCCATGTTTCCTCTCTTCCTCCTTTCCTGAACAGAGGTGTTAAGTTTGCTCACTTCAAATCTGCTGGACTGTTCTAGAATCTAGGGAATTGAGGAAACACTTGCTAAGATGAGGTCAGATACGGATTGTTGAGCTGATTTATTTCACAATAAGAACATGCAGAAAGACCATTATGGCCAAACTCACTTAGTACCATTTGTGCAACTTATCTTCACTTAATGATAGAAAATTAAGTATTGCTAAAAAAAAGAGACATGCTGTTGAAGCGTTTCATCTTGCATTCATCAGGATAGATTCACAAGAATAGCAATAGTAAAAGGATCAACAATTTATACTGCATGAGAAGAGAGTCCTGATTGGTTGGCAAGTTCACTCTGGTAGAGGTGTCGCCAAGGAGAATGCATCAGGGAACAGTTAACTGCCAAGCTTTTTAAATTCAAACCAGACAAGGCAACTCTGGTCAAGGCATTGCCCTGTGGAATGAACCAGGGAATGGCTGTTCCCCAAGCTTTTGTTTAAATGAAAAAGGTGCAATGTGTGGAAGTGCTCCTTCTATCTGCAAAGGACAGGGCCCTGTGTGTGCATATATGTAAGTGAGCCCAACTGATGATCTTAAATTGCTTATCAGTGTAATTCTCAGCACAATCTGGGTTTAGTAAGTGCTGTCCAATCACAGAATCCCATCTAATGTTGGACACTGTTTTTTGAGTTTTGCAAGCACGAGCTTGTTGGGTACAGTCAGTACCTTGCCTGTTGTGAACAGCTGAAGGGATGTGCTGTTTGATACAATCTACCAGATATTGGGACGTATGGCCTACATACATGGCATCACACTGGTGCTGAAATAGATGTACCACATTACCCATTTGTGTGGTGGGCAGAATGTCTTTTTGCATATTTCCAATATGTAGATGATACGTTTGCTATATTTGAAACTGCAGCTGAATGTAAGAGTTTCCTTACACTCCTTAATTGGCTCCTTCCTGTGCTCAAATTCACCTTTGAAATGGAGCCATCAAATGATGTGCTAATTGAGAAATCTGCAAATGGATACTCTACTACTGTCTACTGCAAGCCTACCTTCACAGATCAATATAGGCATTGGGATTTCTACTGAACCAAGCGCTCTAAGATTGGCCTCATTGTCTCGGGCCCTATTTACGAGATTGCCATTGTGTGCCATACAAGCCTGATGCTGAAATAAGGTGCATCAATGCCATCCTGTGGGAAAAAGCCACCCTGGTCAGATTATTGCTCGCTGCATATTGTGCAAACTCATGATTGGGCCTAGGGCCACCACTTTTGGCCCTGAGAAGTACCTGGTCTACCTCGGATGAAGTATCTCAAAAATTTGAGCAACAGGCGAAGCTAGCTGTTTCATGCTGCTACTATGCAAATGCAACGCAAGTGCCATAAAGCCAAAAAGACATTCTGCCGATCACATAAATGAGTAATGTGGAAATTAATTTCAGTTCATGTGACGCCAGGTATGTAGACCGTATGTCCCAACTGGCGGATTGTATCAAAAAACATGTCTCTTCCGGTATTCACAACAGGAAAAATTAGGAAAACCCAAAACGTAGAATTGCATCAAATGTTGGACACTGCAATAGGACAGCACTTGCTAAACAATGCTGATTGTGCTAAGAATTACACTGACAAACAATTTAAGATTCAGACGGGCTCACAGTGTGCCTCACTTTTTTGTGCTAGAAGCTACATATATGCACACACAGGGCCCTGTCCTTTGCAGACGGAAGAAGCATGTCCACACATTGAGCCTTTTTCAACTAAACAAAAGCTTAGGGGACAGCAATTCCCTGGTTTATTTCCCAGGGAAATGCCTTGACCAATCAGAGTCAACCTGCGTGGCTTGAAATTAAACAAAAGCTTGGCAGTAACTGTTCCCTGGTGTATTCTCCATGTCCATGCCTCTACCAATCAGGATCTATTTTCTAACCAAGTATAAACTGTTGTTTCCTTTACTATTGGTATTCTTGCAAATCTGTCCTGATGAGTACAAGATGAAAAGCTTCGACAGCACATGCCTTTTATTTCAGCAAAACTCAAGTTCTGTGCTACCAAATAACTATTTAATAGAAAATTAGGGAGCACATCATGCTGACCCATGCTATTGGATTGTCTTGACTTAAATAAGATGACTTTCAACTACTTTCCATTATTTCTAACCTCTTTGCTTCACTGCTTTTGTTGAATAAAGTTGACTTTCCTCATAGGTGTCCTGTTTCAGAAACCTGTTTAGCTCTAACAATTTAGATTTTTAAAAATTTTTTATTTCTTCATTTGCTGTTCCCATCCAGACAAGAAACAAAGGACTTCTCAACACATTAGCATCATGGGTCTCTTGAATACTTGGACAGTTTAAAAATTACTTTATATTTTGGGGAAAAACATCATGATTCAATTTAGCGAGATACCCTAGATGCTCCGACAGCACCTGACTGAGTCTAGCTCTGATGTGCAAGGTAAAAATGCTTTATAAACATTCAAAAATCTCAACCCAAAGCATTGCTGAAAATACTGAAAAAGAATTTTTTTCCCCCCATCGTTGTTTATGACTCTCAATTGTTTTGCAAATGTTCTAGCTGGTTATCATTGTGTACTCTGGGTATTGTACTTCGACAGGACTGAATTGTAAACCAGAAAACTGATGATGCATATCTCCCTTACACATTATTAACAGGAGCTGAATTCTTCTAAATACCCATAAGCCCCCAGTGAAAATTGTAACTTTGGATTTGAGCTTTACATCCCAGAGACAGAAAGGTAAACTGAGCAGTGTGTCAACATTTCCAACATAATTTACTAATTTTAATGCATAAGGTTTGATTTTTTTTTTAGAATTATAATTTTTTCATGATTTGGTCATATAGTCAGTTGGAAGTGGCTAAATGCAGTTTAACAATTATTTGAACATTTCATTTATTTTATGGTAGTTGCTGATTTAAAATTGTTGAGTTGAATTTGAAAAGCTTGGGTTCTTTGGTTTTGCAGCACTTGTTCAATGTTAATTGGTAGCTGATCTTGCCTGTACAGTAAATGGGATTTTGTTTTGAATTGATTTGCATTGTCAGTGGGATATTTTCACCATTCCAGTCAGCATAGTTAAATTAACAGAAAATGTGTTATTTTTACAATCGCCATTTTTCCTTTGTCTATGGATGTGTGTCACTTTTTTGTTATGGCACTGTGGGCATGCACTGGATGCAAGGTTGTAATTGCATGGGAATTAAATCGTATTGATGGATAAAAACAGATCATTCCTTCAGATTATTTCAAGAAAGATGGACGACAAATAAATGTGGAAAAAGTGAAAACAGATCTTGTATTTGGAATGATGTTTGTTCTCCTCCACTACCCCCACACCCACCAGCCTTTGTTGGAATTTGGTGTCAGTTGTAAACTTGGCATTGTTCTTGTTCCAGTTCCAAATCATGTAGTAAAATGGCCACAACACAGATACCTGCGGCATTCTGCTAGAGACCCCATGTCATGTCACTATCACTCCATTTGCAGCACTGTTTTCTTGAAATTAACTATATTTCAATTTATCTCTGAAGCTTGACTTCTAACCATGGTGTGAATTTGTTCACTGTTTCTGGTCTCTGTGCTGTGCTGGAATGATGTAGAATTGATTTTGACTAAGAAACTTGGGAAGAAGTGATGTTCTGTCACTTGTGCATATTTAAACTGCTTCCCCTAAAATCTTGACCTTTTTGGCCCATCCTGAAATCTGTGATGAAGCCTCTGCTGAGCTTATTTGCCTGCTAGTATGTTTCAGTCAGCAAGGGTTAGTGTGGAGTTTGAGAGCTTTGAATGAATTCCCAAACTTCGCTTACTGAATATTGGCTTCTGGAAATTTTTTTTCACCTTTTGTTCTGTATTTTGTGCACTTTCCACATATTGAGATCTGCATTTAATTTTGACCTTACACACCTGAAGATTTTAGGATTCCTGCTCTCATGCCACAATCCAGTAGGCAGGATCAGATATTGCCATAGTCTTGCCATGTTTAACTGTCCTGAATTTAAATATTCCCAGCAGATTCATTAACCAGTACATGAATGTGAATAGAAATAATGGCTCCAATATTTGTGGGGAAGAAGTGGGGGGTACAGGTTTGTGGAGAGGCGGGTAACCCGGGAATGTGGAGATTCTGCCGAAATTATTGCTATTTTAACTCAAATAAGCGGTTGCTGGGGAGGTAGTAAACAGGCTGGCTGCCTGCACAAAGCCAGTGATAGAATGCTGCAGCTGGGAACCACTGGGGATGATCCCTGGTAACCATCATGAATTGGTGACATTGGACTGGCAATTGGGAGGAAGGGGAAAGGACCTGGAAAGATGGCTGACTTGGCGTTGGATGGGAAAGAGGAAAGTCGATCAATTGTGGCAGGGCATTTGCTGAAAGGCCTGGGAGGGAATGCTCCAGCTGCTTTTGGCCCACAAGTAGTGATATAAAAAGCATTTGTCTGCTGGATCCAGTCACTCTTGCCTTTCTACATAGCCGGGGGATGCTTGACTATCCACGTTAAACTTGAATTGATGCTAGAATATCCAAAACAGCAGCTCATTCACAAAGTATAATTACGGACCGACTGCTCCAGAGAGTTACTCAGACACCCCAAGACCATTGTGAAGGGGGGGGTGGTTGCTTGGTATCAGTAATGGCTGGGGTGGGGGGAAACTTATTTTGACCCCAGATTGAGAGTCCACATTGAGATCTGTCAGTGTAAACTTGGACTGTTTGCCTGATACTAACACTGTCACTTACACTGACTTATTTAGGGCTGCTCCTAGCAGGCGTAAAGCATGCTCAGGAACACAGCCCTTTAAATGAGGAGTGTCAAAACACCCTGGCACCCTCCACCAACCCCCTGAGCTCTGCTCACAACCGGTCCCCTGTGCCCCCTGCCCCCCAGCAGTGCTCACATCCCTCGCCCACCTCACCACCTACTCAGCACCACTCACACCACTCTGCCTCAAGACCACTGGCTCTCCCGGTACCATTCGTACCCCTCTCCCTCAGCTCAACTCCCTCTCCACACCCCGGCACCCCAATCTTCTCTTTGGGTCCCTTTTATACCAAACGTCTTTAACTTTCATATGTTGCTTAATGTTATCAGATAAATCTTGGGTTGGATTGCACCAGTGCTCAATACATAAGTGCTTGAACCTATGCAACGTACAGCTTACCTTGCCCCTTCCAACAAATATGCATTTTTGATAAGATTGGGGAACTTGTTGCCTAGCAATTTGACTGTAAAGTTTTACCTCCATTTAAAAGTAATTCATTTCATTTGACCTGAATTAAATTATCCTCCCTTCCCCCCAACTCACCTCTTCCCGGTCCCTGGAATAGCAAGCTAACATGTTAGCAAACTATCTTTCTTTAACTTATAGTACTTAATGTAACAAATTATGTGATTTCCATTAATTGTAGCGCTCTTTTTAACTTAAATGAAAAATTAACATTCTCCTTAACTAGTTCCAAATAAGAAGTAAAATTTCTATGGAAACGCATGCCACATCTAGCAATAATATTTGGGTAGGTGAGACAGCAATTAGCTAATTTTGGGAGACTTCACAACAGTGTAAACATGCTTAAGATGGTACAAATTACTTCACAATTACAAAAATAAAAGGATGGTTTCTAAGAATTAATGGTCCAGATTTCATCGTCGTCAGCAAAGTGACACTGCTCTCTACTGAACTTGGAGAAAGCTGCTCACAAAGATCTAACGCTCTCTATGGCATGGACTTCCTCTTTGCCAACATCAATTTGAATCAGATGCCAAGTCAAGGGGCTCTCCAAGTGTTCAACAACAATGATGTCATCAAGCAGGGTAAGCGGGCAAATCACACTGAAGTATTATAAAGCTCCTAAATAGCAAACTAGGAAGCAACATTCACTGTTTCACTTTTAATTAAATGCTGTAAGTGATAAAACAAGTAATTGGAGCATACATATACACATGGGATTAAGTTAGAAATGGAAGCTGAAATACCATAAAGAAACTTATGCAAAGTATTCACATTTTTCATACCGGAGAAATTTGATGTTCCACAAATATAAAATTAGTTTTTTAGAGTCAGTGAGGTTGTTCACTAATTATGAACTTACTACACTGGAAAAAACCCAGTTGCACCTCATTCAACAAAGTGTACCTTTTTCATGATTTGTTTTTACAGCTAGATTAAGAGTAAAAAGATTTAATCAGTTCAGTGATTTCTACTTGTTTGCAGCCTAAGGAACTTTGCCAGCACACTCTATGGGAAGTATAAAATCACTGACAGCAACTTTTGGATTTCAACATTTAACTGTGCCTGTGTGGCTTCCAGAAGTTGCTGTTGGTTTCAGAAGAATAATGATGGTGAATGCTGAGAGTCGCAAACACCAGATCAGTAACTCCACAAGATGCCTTTATTATCCTCCCTCAGGCTCCAATTTGCCTTTCCCCGGTCCCTGAAATAGCAAGCAAGCTAACATGTTAGTAAACTATCTTACCTTAACCCATATTGCTTAATGTAACACACAATATGCATTTTTCCTTAAATGTAGGTTTTCATTAACTTCAATTAAAAATGAGCTTTCTCCTACCTAGTTCCAAATATAAAATAATTTAATTTCAGTTTATGCATGAACATGGAAAAGGTTTGGAGCAAATCTGTTCCATCATTTGGGTATAGTGCAGACATCATTGATCCCCCCCCCCCCCGGACCACCCTACCTCTCCCCTATCATGGAAAAATTACAGGAAAAATATCCATGGCTAATTTAGGACCAATTCTGGGAAATTTCTCTACAGCTGCCTAAGGCAATCAAGTCAAGCCTCATGAGACCACAGTAATCATTAATTTTTCTGATCCCAACAAGCCCACAATTTATCATCTAGAAATGGAAATATTCTTCAAGATTTTGGTTCTTAGAAGTTTAGCTACAAGGTTAGGTTGGAGAAACTGAAATTCTTCTCCTTGAAGCAAGAGAGATTGAGGGGAGATTAGATAAGGGTATACAAGATTACAACAGGCTTAGATAAAGTAAGCAATGAAAAGATGTTCTATTAGTTGATGGTACAAGGTCTAGGGAACACAGATTTAAGGTTTTGAGTAAGGGATGCAGGGGGGATTTGTGGAAGAACTTTGTTTACCCAGCAAGTGATAATGACATGGAACTTGGTGCCTACAAGGTTGATGGGAACAGATGATGAATAACTTCAAAAGGAAATTGGACGGGCATTTGAGGGAAATAAACTTTCAGGGCAGCAGGGATAGAACGGGAAATGGACCTCGTTGGATTGCTCGACAAAGAGCCAACGTGAACTTGATGGGTTGAATGGTGTCACAAAGGCACAGAAGGACTCTATGAAGATGTTGGCTCATTGCTGAGGTACAGTTCCAAGGTCAAATCACTCTGATATCTGTTACAAATGATCATTATTCGTTTTTGAACCTTGATCGCAAAACCTGGTTGGCTATCCAACTGGGATACTTTGCCTTCACCTTCTGTTGTTGTACTCCCTGTAGGCAATGCTGGTTGGAGATCAGAAATAGCAACCCTGGCTGATTTTCTTCCTTGTTAAGGAGTACTGAGTTTGTTTGTAGCTTCTGTATTAGTTTAGAGAGCTATGGCTTTTCACTTTAAATGTGGACCTTGAGGCGATTTGTTCAAGTTCTTTAATGATTAATTTTGAATTGGTGTTTTATGAATAAGCTTTTTGAACCCAAAGGTTATGTCGCAGCAGGGAACAGGAGATATGTAAGTTAACAACTGGGTTAAATGTAAGGAATAGGAGACATCATTGGTTGTAAGGTGCTCTGGGTTATCCTGAGAATGTGAAAAATGCAACCTAAGTGCATGTTCGTTCCTTACTTTCTGCAGACAGACATGGATCTCTGGAATAAGTTGCCAGCACACACGATGAATGTGACTTCACTGGAAGCATTCAGTAGGGAGCTGGTTGAATTCCTGAGTGTGGTCAACATAAGTGCTTGTAGAAGGTAGGTGGGGAATTGGGGGCCTTGTGTCTCAGTTACTACAGCCCACTGGAACTTGCCTGATTATCTTTGGGAGGCAGAGTGGAATCTGAGTGGTTTTTGTTTTTTCTCACTAGTGGTGAGTTGGGCAGATAATTCAAATCACATTGTGACCAAATGCGGCAAGCTTGATGAGGCAGCTAGTCTTTTCCTGTCCTTCACTTTTGTGTATGTTCTCTATTGGCTGAAAATAACTGACTTGTCTCAGACTGATGATAAAACCTGCGAACTCCCTGGTGTGTCAGGCTCAACCATTCAATGAAAAGCGAGTAAACTGTTGGAGTTATAGACCTCCTGATATTTTTCTATTAATATCTATTTATTTCATGTGGCCTGAGGGAAATTAATTGCAATCTTCATACTGAAAGAAAAACAAAATAGTGTGGATTCTAGAAACCTGAAATAAAAACAAAATACTGGAATTACTCAGTATGTTAGGCAGCTTCTGTGGAGAGGGAAGAGTTAATGTTGCCAGTCAATGACCATTCCTCAGAATTGGATGATGTTAAATATTTAAAAGCAAGTACATAGCCAGGAAAAATATGGGTGATGGTGATGAAAGAACAAAAGGGAAAAGTCTGATAGCTTATTAAATGACAAAAGGGTTGATGCTACAAGGCAAAAAGGGGGCTGGTCTTGGGACAATAATGAAACAAAAGATAAATTCAGAGGAAGATTAAATGGTAACAGCAGAGCCATTTCCTGTACCTGCTTTCTGAGAAAATGGGAATAATGGTTATGGTCTAAAGATTCTTAACTGAATGATCCTGGAAAGTTGTAAGTGCCAAATTGTTAAGATTTGCTGTTCCTTGGGTTTTCATTGAGCTTCACTGGAACAGAGTGGTAGGTTGAGGGCAGAAGTTGGGGTTTGAGTAGATTGGAGAACTAAAACGCCAGGTGACTGACATTTCAGGATCACTTATTTTAACCTGAATGGACATATTCAGCAAAGTAGTGACTCAATCTGCACTTGTGCCCCCCCCACCCCCTCCCTCTCTGGACATCATGAACAGCGACTACAGTGATTTACTTGTATTTCCCTTTAGTATTTCACATGGAAGCAGTGGTTGAGGTCCTGGACAGTGGGAAGGGGGAGTTGAAAACCAAGTGTTGTATTTCTTGGGAATGGGAAGAGGTAATTGAAAAGTGACCAAGGTGCCATGGAGAATATTGTTACATCTGAATGCTGAAAGGAGAGGGAAAGACGTACATGGACATAGCATAGGGCTAGAGGTAGTGGAAATGGCAGAGGATGATCCATTAAATGTGGAGGCTGGTGGAGTGGAAGGTGAGGACAAGGGAATCCAATAGTGGCGCTTAGAGGGAGGCGAAATGCAGAAAATGGAATGGACATAGCCAGTCACCATTGAGCAAAATGGAAGACATGGTACTGGTGTGGAAGATGGCTTCATCAGAACAGTTGAGACGGAGCCATAGAAACTGAGAGTGCATTAGAATCCTTTACAAGGAGAGAAAGTGTAGTCATGGTACATGAGGGAGATGGTGGGCTTACAATGCTATTTGTGGACAATCTATCCCCAAACATGGAATTAGAGATCTTGATGAAGAGAAGATTCAGAGATCAACCATATGAAGGTGAGAGAATGGTGGAAATTGGAAGTAAAATTGATGTTTTGTTCCAGTTCAGGGCAAGAACAAGAAGTGACACTAACAGTCATCATTGTACTGGAAAAAGAGATTATTGATGATAATTGTGTATGAGTGGAAACAAAGGATCCTGTAGAACAAAGAATACGCCAATAGCTGGGATCCATATGGGTCCCAATAGCGACAACACATATTTGGAGCAAGTGAGCTTTTTCTTTTTAATTCATTCACGGGATGTGGACTTAGCTGGCTATGCCAGCATTTATTGCCCATCCCTAGTTGCTCATGAGCAGGTGGTGGTGAGCTGCCTTCTTTAATCGCTGCAGTCCATGAGGTGTAGGTACACCCAAGTGCTGTTGGGAAGCGAGTTCCAAGATTTTGACCCAGTGACATTGAAGTAATGGCGATATATTTCCAAGTCAGGATGGTGAGTGACTTGGAGGGGAACTTCTAGATGGTGTTCCCATCTATCTGCTGCCCTTGTCCTTTGAATTGGTAGGTCGTGGGTTTGGAAGGTGCTGTCAAAGGATCCTTGGTGAATTCCTGCAGTACGTCTTGCTGCTACTGTGCATTGGTGGTGAAGGGAGTGAATGTTTGTGGATGTGGTGCCAAACAAGTAGGCTGCTTTGTCCTGGGCACTGTCGAGCTTCTTGAGAGTTGTGGGAGCTGCACTTAATGAAGCAAGTGGGGAGCATTTCATCACACTCCTGACTTGTGCCTTGTAGATGGTGGACAGACTTTAGGGAGTCAGGAGGTGAGTTACACATTGCAGTATTCCCAGCCTCTGACCTGCTCTTGTAGCTACAGTATTAATATGGCTAGTCCAGTGCCATTTCTGGTCAGTGGTATCCTCCAAGATGTTGATAGTAGGGGGATTCAGTGATGGTAATGCCATTGATTGTCGAGGGGCGATGATTAGATTCTATCGTTGGAGATGGTCATTACCTGGCACATGTATGGTGCAAATGTTACTTGTTACTTGCCACTTGTCAGCCCAAGCCTGGATATTGTCTAGGTCTTGCTGGATTTGGACATGGACTGCTTCAGTATCTTAGGAGTTGCAAATGGTGCTGAACATCCCCACTTCTGACCTTATGATGGAAGGAAGAGTATTGATAAAGCAGCTGAATATGGTTGGACCGAGGACACGACCCTGAGGAACTCCTGCAGTGATGCCCTGGAGCTGTGATGACTGACCTCCAACAACCACAACTATCTTCCTTTGTGTTAGATATGACTCCAACCAGCAGAGAGTTTTTCCCCTGATTCCCGTTGACTCCAGTTTTGTTAGGGCTCCTTGAGTGCCACACTCGGTCACATGTGGCCTTGATGTCAAGGGCAGTTGCTCTTGCCTCACCTCTGGGATTCAGCTCTTTTGTCCATTCTAGAACCAAGGCTGTAATGAAGTCGGGAGCTTAGTGGCCCTGGCAGAATCCAAACTGGGGGTCAGTGAACAGGTTATTGCTAAGCAAGTGCCGCTTGATAGTACTGTTGATAACCCCTTCCATTACTTTGATTTATTTTTGGTTTGAAACACAGGTTTCATTAAGATTAAAGGCCATTACTGCAGCTCTCGAATTTTGTCTTCCAGTGTTGTTCGATTGGCTCCAGCAAAGTCAAACACCCTCTCTCCTTCCTTGTAGAAATGGAATGTCCATTACTTTGATGATGGAGAGTAGACTGATGAGGTGTGAATTGGCTGGATTGGATTTGTCCTGCTTTTTGTGTACAGGACACACCTGTACGCAATTTTCCACATAGACAGGTAAATGCCAGTGTTGTGGCTGTACTGGAACAGTTTGGCTAGGGGCGCAGCAAGTTCTGGAGCACAAGTCTTCAGTACTATTGCCGGAATATTATCAGGCCCCTTAGCCTGGTGCTGTTCCTGGCATGCCCTCCTGCACACTTCATTGCACCACAGTTGGTCCCTTGGCTTGATGGTGATGGTAGAGTGGGGAATATGCCGGGCCATGGGGTTACAGATTGTGTTCGAGCACAATTCTGCTGCTGATGGCCTAATGGCTGCCCAGTCTTGATTTTGTTTGAAATCTATCCCATTTAGCATGGTGATATTGCCACACAACACAATGGAGGGTATGCTCAATGTGAAAGTGGGACTTCGTCTCCACAACGATTGTGCCTACTGACGCTATCATGGACGGATGCATCTGCGGCATGTAGATTGGTGAGGATGAGCTCAAGTATGTTTTCCCCTCTTGTTGGTTCCCTTTCCACCGAGAGATCCAGTCTAGCAGCTTGGTCTTTAGGGCTCGGCCAGTAGTGGTGCTGCCACTCTTGGTGATGGACATTAGAAGCCCCTAAAGTGATCTTTAAGGGAGAGCGGTACGTGGTAATCAGCAGGAGGTTTCCTTGGTAATCAGCAGGAGGTTTCCTTGGTAATCAGCAGGAGGTTTCCTTATCCATGTTTGACCTGATGCCATGAGACTTCATGGGGTCCGGAGTCGATGTTGAGGACTCCCAGGGCAACTCCCTTCCAACTGTATACCACTGCTGCCACCTTTGCTGAGATGATGATGGTGGTGTCTGGGACATAATCGTCCTCACTGAATCAAATCTTACAGATAATGTCAGGCTGTAGCTTGACTAGTCTGTGAGACAGCTCTCCCAATTTTGTCACTAGCCCCCCCAGATGTTACTAAGGAGGACTTTGCAGGGTCAGCAGGGCTGAGTTTGCCGTTTGTTGTTTCCGGTGACTAGATCGATGCCGGGTGGTTGGCCGGTTTCATTCCTTTTTTGAGACTTTGTCGTGGTTTGATACAACTGAATGGCTTGCTAGGCCATTTTGGAGGGCATTTAAGAGTCAACCACATTACTGCCTGGAGTCACACGTAGGCTATACTGGGTAAGGACGACAGATTTACTTCCCTAAAGGGCATTAGGGAAATGGCTTTTTATAACAATTGACAATGGTTTCATGGTCATCATTAGGCTTTTAATTCCAGATTTTGATTGAATTCAAATTCAACTGTAGTAGAATTCGAACCTGGGTCCCCATGGATTACTCTGGGTCTCTGGATTACTAGTCCAGTGACAATACTACTGTGCGATCGCCTCCGCGTTGCCTCCCTGAGTGGAGTTAAAGGAGAAGTTGCTCAATATAAGAATAAGTTCAAAAAGCAAGTTTTGATGTTTGTGGATGGGGACTGGTTGGGCCTTTGTTCAGGGAAGAAACAGGCCATTCTGGTGGCAGTTGAATGAGTAAAAGGATTGGATATGCATGGTGAAATGGAGACTGACAAGGCCAGGAAACTGGTTAAAGTAGTGGAGGGTTTTGGAGGAATCACGGACATGAGTCATAAGAGAAAAGTCAAGGGAGGAAATGAGTTGAGATAAGAAGCAATCAATTATTTGCAGCAGGAACAGGCTGAAAGACTGAAGACATGGTAGCTAAATTTGCAGGTGACACAAAGGTAGGTAGGAAAGTATGTTGTGAAGAGGATATGAGACAGTTGCAGGTGGATAAAGATAGATTGAGAGAGTGGGCAACGATCTGGCAAATGGAGTTTAATGTGGGGAAAATGTGAAGTTGTTCACTTTGGCAGGAAAAACAAATAAACAATATTACTTTAATGGAGAACGGCTGCATAATTCTGAGGTGCAGAGGGAACTAGATGTTCTAGTACATGAGTCACAAAAAGTTAGTATGCATGTACAGCAAGTAATTAAGAATGCTAATGGAATGCTCACCTTTATTGCGAGAGGGATTGAACATAAAAGTAAGGATAAAAATACCTGGAAAAACTCAGCAGGTCTGGCAGCACCTGCGGGAGGAACACAGTTAACGTTTCGAGTCCGAATGACTCTTCAACAGAACTAAGGAAAAATAGAAAAGAGGTGAAATATAAGCTGGTTTAAGGGGGAGGGGGTAGGACAGGTAGAGCTGGATAGAGGGCCAGTGATAGGTGGAGATGGACAAAGAGGTGTTTAAGGTAGTGATATTATCTAAGGAATATGCTAATTAAGGGTAGAAGGCAGGACAAGCAAGGTACAGATAGCCCTGGTGGGGGTGGGGTGAAGGGAAGGGACTGAAATAGGCTAAAAGATAGAGATAAAACAATGGATGGAAATACATTTAAAAATAATGGAAATAGGTGGGAAAAGAAAAATCTATATAAATTATTGGAATAAAAGGGGGGGTCGGAAAGGGGGTGGGGGATGGAGGAGAGAGTTCATGATCTAAAATTGTTGAATTCAATATTCAGTCCAGAAGGCTGTAAAATGCCTAGTCGGAGGATGAGGTGTTGTTCTTCCAGTTTGCGTTGAGCTTCACTGGAACAATGCAGCAGGCCAAGGACGGACATGTGGGCATGAGAGCAAGGTGGTCTGTTGAAATGGTAAGTGACAGGGAGGTCTGGGTCATGCTTGCGGACAGATCGAAGGTGTTCTGCAAAGCGGTCACCCAATCTGCGTTTGGTCTCTCCAATGTCGAGGAAACTGCATTGGAAGCAACGAATGCAGTAGACTAAATTGAGGGAAGTGCAAGTGAAATGCTGCTTCACTTGAAAGGAGTGTTTGGGCCCTTGGATGGTGAGGAGAGGGGAAATAAAGAGGCAGTTGTGTGAGAAAGTGCCATTGGGGGGGTGTGGTTGAGGTGTAGTGGGTGATGGAGGAGCGGACCAGGGTGTCCCGGAGGGAACGATCCCTATGGAATGCCACCGTGGTGGTGAAGGGAAGATGTGTTTGGTGGTGGCATCATGCTGGAGTTGGCGGAAATGACGGAGGATGATCCTTTGAATGCGGAGGCTGATGGGGTGATAAGTGAGGACAAGGGGGACCCTATCATGGTTCTGGGAGGGAGAGGAAGATGTGAGCATCTTCCCTTCACCTCCCCCTGGCGGCATTCCGCAGGGATTGTTCCCTCCGTGACACCCTGGTCCACTCCTCCATCACCCACTATACTTCAACCCCCTCCCACAGCACCTACCCCTTTACTTCCCCTCTCCTCACCATCCAAAGGCCCAAACACTCCTTTCAAGTGAAGCAGCATTTCACTTGCACTTCCCTCAATTTAGTCTACTGCATTCGTTGCTCCCAATACGGTTTCCTCTACATTGGAGAGACCAAATGCAGACTGGGTGACCGCTTTGCAGAACACCTTTGGTTTGTCTGCAAGCATGACCCAGACCTCCTTGTCGCTTATCATTTCAACACTCCGCCCTGGTCTCATGCCCACATGTCCGTCCTTGGCCTGCTGCATTGTTCCAGTGAAGCTCAACGCAAACTGGAGGAACAGCACCTCATCTTCCAACTAGGCACTTTACAGCCTTCTGGACTGAATATTGAGTTCAACAATTTTAGATCATGAACTCCTCCATCCCCACCCCATTTCCGATCCCCCTTCCTCCCCCCCAATAATTTATATAGATTTTTCTTTTCCCACCTATTTCCATTGCTTTCCATTCATTGTTTTATTTCTACCTTTTTAGCCTATTTGAATCCCTTCCCTTCACCCCCCCACCCCCCCGTGCCTTGCTTGTCCTGCCTTCTACCCTTAATTAGCATATTCCTTAGATAATATCACCACCTTCAACACCTCTTTGTCCTTTTGTCTGTGACATCTTTTGGCTATCTCCACCTATCACTGGCCCTCTATCCAGCTCTACCGGTCCCACCCTCACCCCCAAACCAGCTTATATTTCACCTTTTTTCTATTTTTACTTAGTTCTGTTGAAGAGTCATACGGACTCAAAATGTTAACTGTGTTCCTCTCCGCAGATGCTGCCAGACCTGCTGAGTTTTTCCAGGTATTTTTGTTTTGGATTTCCAGCATCTGCAGTTTTTTGTTTTTATAAAAGTAAAGATATTTTGCTTCAGTTATACAGGGCATTGGTGAGACTGCACCTTGAATACTGTGTGCAGTTTTGGTATCCTTATTTAAGGAAGGATGTTAACGCATTGGAGGCAGTTCAAAGGAGTTTTACTAGATTGATACCTAGAATGAGTGGGTTATCTGATGAAGAAAGGTTGGACAGACTGGGCTTGTTTTCACTGGAGTTTAAAAGAGAGGGGTGATTTGATTGAAGTATACAAGATCCTGAATAGCCTTGACAAGATGGATGTCGAAAGGATGTTTCCTCTTGTGGGTGAGTCCAGAACTAGGGGGCCCTGTTTTAAAATTAGGGGTCTCCCTTTTAGGTCAGAGATGAAGAATATTTTTTTTTTGAGGGTTGTGCGACTTTGGAAATCTGCCTCCGGAGGCGGTGGAGGCAGGGTCATTGACTATTTTTAAGGCTGAGGTAGATAGATTCTTGTTAGGCAAGGGAATCAAACATTGTCGGGGTTAATTGGGAACGTGGAAATTGCAACACAAGAATATCATCCATGATCTTATTGAATGGCCGAGAAGGCTTCAGGGACCGAATGGTCTACCCTTGTTCCTATTTCTTATGCTCTTATGTTTTTATATATCTACCAGGGCAATCCTGTTATGGATCTTTGGCAGCAATTATAAATAGGTTAGAGGCCTTGTAGGGAAAATCTCCAGAGGAGATTAGGTCAGTTACAGTCTGGGAAACAATGGCTTGATGTTTGGTGGGTGTGTCCAGGTCCATGGGACGTAGGAGTAAAATTGGGGATCAGCCTCCTATTTGTGGAAGTCTGGTCACCAAACAATGACAGTGCTGTCCTTTCCAGCAGCTTTAACAATAAAATTCAGGTTGAACCTGAGAGAACATAATGCTACAAGTTCAGAGGAAGGTAGATTAGAGTGAGTATGGCGTAGAGAAATTAATGTGGCTGATGTCATGCTAGCAGTTCCTAATGGAGAGGTAAGTGAGAGTAAGATGGAAGGATTCAGATCAGACAAGGATTCTAGAGATGGGAGAAATGGTCTGTTGTGCATACAGAAGATTCTTGTGCAAAGAAGTGGGCAAGAGTTAAGCATCGTATTGTACTTGAAATTCATTGGGATAGTTGTGTCAGGGGATGAAGCTGAGGCCTTTACTGAGGACCGATGGTTAGGGTTCAGAGATGGAAATTCGTGGAATAGTGAAAATACATCAAAGAGTGAGATTAGGAAAGATGGGGTTAGAGGAAAGTGAAGGGGTAGAAGGATTGGAAGGGGTACTGGTAGCAAAGAGGAGTTTATGCTTGTGGTCCAAAACACCTGAAAGGAAGAGAAAAAATATGTCAAAGTATCGCATAAGGCAAGTGACCAGATACCCCTGAAATATTGAGAGTCGGTACTGTTGAAAAGGGAGAGATTGAACCATCTCCATACTACCTTGTTTAACCTGCATGAAAGTGAAAGTCACCGCAGTCCCAGAGGCTGTTCTCTCATTAGAGAGAAATAACTGATGGTGAGTTTAACCTGAGGGTCACAACACCTCGGGTGAAGGCAAGATTGAGAAGGGGCTTTCATGGATGACCTCAGCTGGTATGAGAATTGACCCACGCTATTGGCATCACTGTGCATCACAAACCAGCTGTCCAGCCAACTGAACTAACTGACCCAACGTTTTTGGTTGCTTCTGAAGGAACTTGATAAGAAATTGTAGAGATAACAACTGGAAAGCATTGGTACTCATGGGATTATAGGATTTTTAAGTTGTATTAAATTGCTGCTTGCAATCATGTAAATACTGTTATTAATGGGAGTGCACTGTACAGAGGACTTATCACAATCTATTCCATAACACACTTGTGTTAGGACCATTATGTTTTAGTTTTTATTAATTTAGCGAAGAGCTTCAATGTAACCAGCCTTAAATTTGTGGATGATACAAAAACATGGAGGTTTGTAATTGAGATCAAACCACTATATTGCAGGCTGATTTTGAACATTTAAATGAATTGGCTCGTGTGTGAAGGATGTTATTTAATGTAGACAAGTATGTCTGGCATTTCCTAACTGTGTTGTACTATCAAGGTATTTGTTAAAGATAGATTAAGAAAATGTACCTGGCATTAAATAATTCATCACTTGTTAAAAGCAATACAAGGTGACTATTTGGAAAGAAGGTACTGATAGGTTTTTGGATTATATTGTGAGGATTATTAAGTACTTAATAAAGAATACTATACTTAAATGATATACACGTTTGATATGTCTGCTCTTGGATGGTTGTCCACTTTTGACCTCTGCACAAGATGGAGAATATCAATCTGTGCAGGGACGGATGACAGCAAATTTTAGAGCTCTTAAGTCAGTGTTTCCCAAACTATTTTCCAATGAGACCCCATTTCAACACTTGAAAGTTAATGTGACCCAAGATGTCAGCAAAAACAAAACAGCAATAAAGCAGCAATTATACATTGAATGTATAATTATTAAAGTCTGCATATTATAGACCACAGCTGAACCACGATTTTCATGATTTTGCTATGGGGCAGGGCGAAGAGGCAGGTCCCAAGTTTACCTGAGCTAGAACGGGGATTGAACCCTGTGTGTTGGGTGATTCTGAACCACAGCTAGCTGTCTAGCCAACTGAGTTAACCATATCCCCACTTTTGACATACTAGATAATTGTAAAGTTTCCTGTGGAATAAAATATTTTTGAAAGCTATTTAATACTTTTATCGATTCACTGATTTTATTTTTAGTTCCTTAGGTGATAGGACCATATAATTTTAGAATGTTGCATCGATCCAGACATGTTTTGTTTAAATCACTTATTGATGACATATCCCATTGATGTGGAATTAAATGTATTTATAATAAGTGTTTTGCTGAGGGAATAAATGGTATAAAGAGTTAACATGACTATTCAGAGCAGCTGCATGGTCCCTAACTTATTAGCAGGAATACCTAAGAAATGAATTATTAAGTCAGTGCTACCCAAGCTATTTTCCAATGAGATTTCATTTTAACACTTGAAAGTGAATATGGCCCAAGATGCCAGCAAAAAACAAAACAGCAATAAAGCAGCATAGTAACATGCAGAATATAATTATTCAAGTTTGCATATTATTGATCAACAAGAGGTGTCAGCCTTCTGTCTCATAAGACAATTGTTTGCACTGTGGTGATCAGTTTAATGGTGCATCCTATAAACATGAAAATCTTTTTTTTTGAAGCACTTTGTAAAAATGTTATTATGAACCCGTGGGTTTCAGCCAAGCTCTCCGTATTTCTTGGTGATAGAAGACTCTGTGAAGCCCCTCTTCTTCTCTCCACCCCTGCCAATATAATCAGCCCCTCCACCCCACCCCACCACACCCACACGTGCACATCTTTCCAAACACCACTCTTCCCCCTGAACGCACACTTGCCCCTTTTCCCAACATCTATCCCACTCAGTCCTCTATATTGCCAACCCCCACTTCTGCCCTTACTCATCAGCCTCTCTTGCCTTTTCCCCTTTTTGGCCTAGTTGCTGGTACCTGTGAAGCAGAGCCACGATCATGGGGTAAGGAACCTGGTATAACAGGCATACAGGAGCAGAAACACAGTAAAGTTTGAAGCCAACATTCACCTTCCTGGCTCAGCCACATGACCTGCTGGTTTTTCCCAACTCGGGCAGTGACTGAATTACACCTACAGGCTTCCAGCTGCATCAAATTGGCAAGCAAACATTCCGGGCCCACTTGAACTTGCTGCTAGAAGTGTTTTCTGAAGTTAGAGGGCTTGGAGCTCACTGTCTGTCCGCTGTTTGTCGGAATGGACCCAGTGGGCCCACGGCTGTCCTGTCAATGCCTCTGGTCTGGGTTGTCTCCTCTCCACAGTCACCATCGCTGCTTAGAGGAGTGGCAGCTTGTGGCCTCAAATGTGACCTCTGCGATCCCATTGGAGGTCGTGACCCACAGTTTGGGAACCTGTATAATATAACTTCTTTCCACAGATCTCATGTGAGTATTTCTCCCATGAAACACATGCTTTAAAATTAATTTATCTGCCAACTACCAGTTCTCAGCTGGAGATGATCACAGTATTTGGAAACTATATTCTAGTCTCCACACAGTGGACTGTCCGGAGTGTAGCTTGAACCCTTCACCTTCTGACACAAGAGGTGGGAATGCTACCATTAAGCCAAAGATTTAGCCCTAAATGGATTGTGAGTATTAAGTCAATGGGGATAATGGGACAAAAACTTGTGTAGAAGATCTTAAGGTGTAAAACCTGAGATGATTCCGATGTCGGGGGAATGTCAAAGAGTCATTGCCCTTTGGAAGAAACTGCCTGAGATCCACATAGAGTGCGCAGAACCCTTCTCGTCTTTAAATAATGAGCTTAACAAAGTTCCTGAAATGAGAGGACAGATCGAGAAGATGTTTGTCGGTTGTGACTAAATAAACAACCATAGAAGTTTGCAGAAGCTATATACCAGTTCTTCTGATATGTCTTTTTCTCTTGTTATCCGAAGATGATTCTCTACTGTGACTGTCAGGGCCCTTAATCATCTTCCCACTTCCTGTACTTTTGCTCCCACCCCTTCTCTTCTCTCCTGGAATCATGATGGGGTCCCCCTTCTCACCTTTCAGCCCACCAGCCTCCATAATCATTGTCAGCCATTACTGTCACCTCCAGCATGACATCACCATCAAATACATCTTCCCTCTCCTCCTCTTTTAGTATTTTGAAGGGATTGTTCCCTCTATAATACTCTGATTTATTCCTCAATTATCCCCAGCAGCATGTCACTCTTCCACAGCACCATTCCGAGTAAATGCAAGAGATGCAACACCTGCCATTTTACTTCCTCTCTCCTCACCATACAAAGCCCTAAACATTCTGCTTCTATCGAATTAGTATGCTGTAATCATTAATCACAATGTGGTATGCTGTACATTGGGAAGACCAAACGCAGACTGGATGACTTCTTTGTGGGACACCTCTGTTCAGTCCACATGCACGATCCAGAGCTTCTGGTTGCCTGTCATTTTAATTTTCCACCTTGCTCCCGCTCTGACCTCTCTGCCCTTAGCCTCCTGCAGTGTTCCAATGCAAGCTCGAGGGATAGCACCTCATCTTTCGATCAGGCACCTTACAACTGCCCAGACTCAATATTGAGTTCAATAATTTCAGACCATAACCTCTGCCTCCATCTTGTTTCCTCCTTTTGTTGGTTTTGGTTTCTCTTTTCTCTTTCTGCATTCTGATGACAGCTGTTCTTCATTCTGCCATTCATACCTCCTTAGACATGTTTTTTGTTCCTTATGTGTCCCATTACCACTCCCTTTGGCCTTGTAGCACAAAACCTTTTGTCATTTCATCTCTCTTCTCTTCCACCCATTCCTAGAGTTTCTATTTTTTTGTTTACCTCTCATCCAGCCCCCTTTCACTTGCTTGGGACCTGTTGCATTTCTAACATTTTCGAATTCTGATGAACCGTCATTGACCTGAAACGTTAACTCTGTCCCTCTCCACAGATGCTTCGTGACTTGCTGAGTATTTCCACTATTTGTTTTTGTTCTTATTATCGAAGGTTAGCTGATTGTCTTCGACAACCAGAGAGAAATTTCCTAGAGGTTTCTTGAATTGGCTGCAGTTTATTTTCTTCCTTGCCTCGCCCAAGCAATTGCATTCTTATGGACTGGGGAAGAGTGTATTGCGCCTCTCTATTTTGAATAGCCTGGGCCATCCTAAACAGATGTAAGAAAATAAAAAATATGTGAGTGTCATTTAGCCTGACTCATTTCTGACCACAGTATAAAATATTCAAAAAAGATGATGAGAAGGACAGCAGCAAAAACGACTCTTAACTAAAGTACAGACTGAGGTGAGTATAAATCTCCATTACATTAGTCTTCACCATTTCTCCACCACCTCCCCTGCCCAGCTAGATTGTAAATTGGAGAAATGTAATTACTTTGTGTTTGCTACTAAGCTATTTTAGTAAAGAAAGAAGGAAGAAAAATGCCTGAATGCAGTATGCCAAACAGTCGTATTCTAGTAGATGCCAAATTCTTTTTAATTCTACTTTTGTTATGAAAGCCAACTTAACTTCTCGTTGAGAGCAGAGGTCAGGAACTCTTCCTGCAGACCTCTGGAGTGGGCTGCACATGAGCAATTCAGCATTTTTAAGTTCTTTGGGCTGAGGACTAAGATCCCTGGCAGGCCGTGAGTTTTGGCTTATCTGTAGTGTGCAGCAGCAATTCTGGCCTTGCGTGCTCTGTTCTGGGTTTTTTCGGCAGTTAGAGTTTTGTCATCATGACACCAGTGCATCGGCATAAAAGAGAAAATGGTGTGGAAAGCCTGGGTCATGTGACTGGAAGCAGAGCACCATTACAAACAAGTGTCCCAGGCAGGGGATAGGGAGAGGTCCCAAAAGAAAAGTGCAAGAGAGGGGACAGGGACAGGAAGGGATCCCAGTTAAGTAAAAAGAAAGTGGAGCAGAGAAAGAGTCTCCAAGCAGAAAAGGGCTGCAGGTAGCAGACTAGAAGTGTTGTGGGCTCAGGAGAAGCTCTGGTAATCAGAGAGGGCTCAGAAGTCCTAGTGATCGAAGAACGCAGTGGAAGGTTGGTGACTCCAAGCTGCAGGCCATTGGGAGAAAGGTACCCTTCTGGAGCAACACTATTCTGCTCAGAGTGGCTAAAGAGCTGAAGTTGTGCTTGAGTGGTGCCCGAGTGCAGACTCTGGAATCCAGGGGAACAGATTCTCGAAACGAGATTGAAACCCTGAGGTGGGCTTTTGTTGACGACAGTTTGATCTGGCTTAATAGAGGGCATATTATACATCTTGATGAAAAGTCTGTAGACAGAGTAGGAGACAACTACAGTGTCACCTCTGGTTTGAATACTTGCCTTGTATATAAATATGCCATTGAAAAGTTACACAGATCTAACACACAGACTGTGCGATGTGTTTTAAAAAAAATCCCAAATATAAGTAGTGAAGATCTATATTTAAAAAGCATATGGTCACATTGCCTTTCAGATTAGATATATCCATCCAACTAAAACTAGAGTTGATTTGGTGTGAGGTTTCCTTTCTTTCCCTGTGCAGTGGAAGGATGTGATAACCAAGCAAATATGTCTCCAGCCTTAGCAAGTTTCATTACCATTGCAGTAGTTCTCTCACATAGTCTATAATTGCAAGTTGCCTATTTAGTTGGAGGGCAGGTGTGAGCTTTAGGGTGGAAAGCAATCTTAATTTATTTTTTGCTTGTGTTTCTTCTTGCTATCTGCAACACAGTACAAATGATCACCGTGTTTGCTGGACCATATGGTAGATAGGATTCTATTAGAAAATATGGATCCCGTTTTTCAGGGACATCAGTTTTGATTTGGGTACTTCACTACTTTATTGCAATAGAGAATTTGAAAAAAAAATATTCACAGGGTGTGGGCATTGCTGGGAAGGCCAGCTGTTATGATATGGCAGGTGTTAATTGCCAGACTGACCAAACCCACAAGGGAAACTTGGCCTCCTCGCAATCACAACGATTTTGCAATTTGTATTTATTATGAGAAGGCTTGAGCACTGAAGTCAGAAGTGATGAGTCCACTAGCACCTTTAGAGATTTTAAAGCTTAAATTAAATCATTTGTTAACAAAAGAAGAAAAAAACTTAACACACACAAGGTTACAGTTGCACGGTTATAACAGTTCCCAAAATTTCTACTTGACCAGACTTCTGACGACACAACCCCTTTAAGGCAATAGTCCAAATAGATTTTGAATTGATAAAACTATCCAGCAATATTACCACAAGCACCTATTGGACAATGGACTTCAAAGTGCTTTTAACACAATTTTGGTTACTGGAACAATAAACTTCTGCAGGGTGGCTAGAGGCCCCCCCCACCCCCACCAAAGTCTTGTTTCACATGGTGCACCTTCCAAGATCTCACATGGCCACACCTCACACTGCCTTCCATCCTTCTTTAAATACATTTCTCCCTTTTTGATCTGTATATCCCATTGTTTCAGCTTGTCTTTAGAAGTTACTTTTCCCAGCGTATAAAGATCCTTCATGTTATCATTATGGCCAGCACTTTTGGGAAAAATCAACGTAATAACCTTGCTGTATTTACCTTGCCAGTTGTAAACATTTTCCATGTCCCTTTTGAAAATCAAACACTTCTCCACCTATCTAAAAATGCAAATTCCATTCACATGGTCTCTGAGACCTCAGCCTAGCTTACACATCTTCATTTCAAACGCCTGTTTTACACCTCACTACTTTGATTAGACTGAAAGGTATAAATTAAGTTAGCCCCCCCCACCCCCCACACACACACACACACACACACACACACACACACACAACCATACATGCACACAAACATAAGTCCGCTTAAAGCATCGCACTATGCTGCAGCATTTTCAGTATATTCATGTGCTTTCAGGGCAGATAGAATATCAGTCTTTGAGTTACAGTTGAGGCAAGTGCTGAAAATTTATGTTGCCATGATTTTAAATTTACTTGTATAAAATAGGGCCTAATTGGTATTGCATTGATACTTATTAATTAATACTCATTGAAATACTATTTGTAAAATCAACTTCTCTGGTGCCCATTTTAATAACTTTTTAAATGAAGCAAGAATGAATTATCTTCATGAAAAGTATCATCACTTTTGCAACCTGAAGAGTTTACATACCCATGTACACAAGTCACTAAATGCTAGCGCACAGGTATAAATATAATCAAAAAGGCTAATAGAGTGCGATGGGTTTGGAATACAAAATTGAAGTGATGTTTCAGTTGTACAGAGCTTTGGCCAGACTCCATTACGTTCAATTTTGGGCACAGCATCTCAGAAAGGATATATTGGTGTTGGAGGGGGTGTGGCACAGCAGATTCCTCTAGAATGATACTGGGTTAATTGGGGATTGTTTGCATTCCTTTTGAGTTCAGAACGTTGAGGGGATTCTAATCAAGGCCTTTAAATGGTTGTTTCCAAAAGTGTAAACAATAAACTTAAGCATAACATGAACATTCAACTCCACCAGTAACATTATATATTCTGACTTTTTTGTGTTAATTTAAGAATGCACCCACTCATATACAATGAGATGAAAGATTTGTTCGCCAACTTAAAAAATTTCACTTTGTAACATAATCACTTAAGAATAGTGAAGGTTTTCTCTCATGAGTAGGATATTGCCTGACAACGGGTGTGGTCTCGTTTAACTCATGTTCTTCATCTGAGGTGTCGATTTTGAAATCTGACTCAATGCTTACCAGAGGTTTTTTCGGCGCTTTGAAGAACGACACATTTAAGAACATAAAGGAACAGGAGTAGACCGTTCAGCCCCTCGAGCCTGCTCTGCCATTCAATAAGATCATGGCTGATCATCATGTGTTTTGATTTCCATGCTCCCATCTAACCCCGATAACCTTTGATTCCTTTGCCTAATAAGAATTTATCTACCACAGCCTTAAAAATATTCAATGATCTTGCCTCCACCGCCTTCGGAGGCAGAGAATTCCAAAGTCGCACAACCCTTTGAGAGAAAAAAAAAATTCCTCATCTCTGTCCTAAAAGGGTGACCCCTAATTTTAAAACAGTGACCCCTAGTTCTGGACTCTCCCACAAGATGAAACATCCTTTCGACGTCCACCTTGTCAAGGCTATTCAGGATCTTGTATATTTCAATCAAATCACCCTTCACTTTTCTAAACTCCAGTGAAAACAAGCCCAGTCTGTCCAACCTTTCCTCATAATACAGCCCACTCATTCCAGGTATCAATCTGATAAACCTCCTTTGAACCGCCATCAAAGCATTTACATCCTTCCTTAAATAAGGAGACCAAACTACATACAGTATTCAGGGTGCAGACTCACCAATGCCCTGTATAACTGAAGCATAATATCCTTACTTTTATGTTCAACCCCTCTCGTAATAAAGGATAGCATTCCATTAGGCTTCTTAATTACTTGCTGTACCTGCATACTAACTTCTTGTGACTCATGTACCAGAACACCTAGATCCCTCTGCACCTCAGAATTATGCAGCCTTTCTCCATTTAATAATACTGCTTTTTTTTTGTTCTTCCTGCCAAAGTGAACAACTTCACATTTTCCCACATTAAACCCCATTTGCCAGATCGTTGCCCACTCATTGAAGCTATCTATATCCATCTGCACCTCCTCATGTCCTCTTCACATCATACTTTCCTACCTATCTTTGTGTCATCTGCAAATTTAGCTACCATGTCTTCACTCCCCTCATCTAAGTAATTGATGTAAATTGTAAAAAGTTGAGGCCCCAGTACAGACCCCTGTGGGACTCCATTTGTCACATCCTGCCAATCAGAAAAGGACCCATTCATGCATGCTCTCTGCTTTCTGACAGCCAGCCAATCTTCTATCCATGCTAATATGTTACCCCCTACACCATGTGCTTTTATTTTCCGTAATAATCTTTGTGGCACCTTATCAAATGCCTTCTGGAAATCCAAGTACAGTATGTCTACAGGCTCCTCTTTATCCACTGCGCATGTTACTCCTTCAAAAAACTCCAATAAATTGGTTAAACATGATTTTCCTTTCACAAAACCATTCTCACTCTTCCCTATTGCCTTGAGCTCTTCTAAGTGCCCAGCTATGAGGAGTTGAAACACAGAAATAACTTTTATTTGGAAAGGCATTTCCCATATCCATTATTGTGTGGGGAATAAAATTACTTTTAGTTTTGTCCTGCATGAAGCTCATTAATTTTACAATCATTCTTGCACTTGAAGTTCAAATTAAGTCATATTGCCAATTCCCCACAACATTTTGATGACCTGCATCATGCTCCCTTTCTTGAAAATAACTCATTAAAAATAACCACTATTTATAGAATATTTTGTGTGGGAGGGGGAGGAGGGCACTGAGCTTTAGTTATTAAATTGCATTCTAATACACAGTATAATCAGAGTTATAAGGTGCAGTTTTCTTGGGTTGTGTGCTGAAGGTCTGCATTTTTTTTGGCTTGCAAATAGCATGTTTTCCTAACTTGAATGTTGGTTCTATATCGCTCAAGCGTGGCAGTGTAACTTCCTGTACACCAGTGATTTTTCTTTCATCTTCATTCATGCTCACACCTGAAATTGGAGTCTCTATGCAAGTCACATTTATACTGTGATCAAATGTCATTCATGTCAGCTTTCCTGCATTTCCTGGTTGCAGGCCAGGAGTAGAGTCTCCCTGTATGAATGTACATTGGAGTCACCAGAGTAATGCTGTGTTTTGCTGCTTCAGCCTGACATTACTGGGAAGTTTGGAAACTTTCTGCCCTAGTGCTCTTCACTAAGAATTTTGTTGTTCAAGAAACACTGGAATTGATCAGGAAACAGTTTGTAGTCATAAAAAGGGGCACAAGATTGAGTAAGTTTGTTGTTCTTTTAGACATTTTTGTGTCTTTAATGCCTGTTGCTGCACTGCTACTTCCCGTATCCTGTGGGCATGCACCTCCTGGGTGCACATAAAGTATACTCCGTGCATAAACAACTTTTGCAAATAAAGTTACCGTGGAAATGCCAGCGCAATGAAGCTCCACCATCCCACCCAGCCTTCTGCCATCAAAGGGCACTTCAGATGCAAACTATTAGCTGGGTGCTTAAGGCCACTTGGGAAAATCACCCCATAATCTTAGTATGATGTGGTGGTTTTCATATATTCCTACTTTTCTCTCAGCATTCTAATAGGCCATGATGTCAATGCTCCTTTCATGTTCATGACCATCTTTTTGCTAGATGATGGGATGGTTAGCCCTATATAGTGGAGCAATTTATGGGTGTCCACAATCTGCAATAATGAGAGTGGATTACCTGTGCTCAGTGGATGTCCATAAGACGTAGGAGCAGAAGTCGGCCATTAGGCCCATCGAGTCTGCTCTGCCGCTCAGTAAGATCATGGCTGATATGATGATCTTCAACTCCACTTTCCTGCCTTTTCCCCATAACCCTTGATTCCCTTACTGATTAAAAATCTGTCTATCTCAGCCTTGAATATACATAACGACGTAGCCTCTACAGCCCTCTACGGTAAAGAATTCCACAGAGTCAACACCCTCTGAGAAGAAATTCCTTCATCTGTTTAAATGGGCGCCTCCTTACTCTGAGATTATGCCCTCTGGTCCTAGACTCTCCCACAAGGGGAAATGACCTCTCAGCATCTACCCTGTCAAGCTCCCTAAGAATCTTAAATGTTTCAATAAGGTCGCCTCTCATCTAAACTCCAGTGAGTACAGGCCCAACCTACTCAACCTCTCCTCATAAGAAAATCCCTACATACCTGGGATCGATCTAGTGAACCTTCTCTGGACTGCCTCCCATGCCAGTATACCTTTCCTTAGATAAGGGGACCAAAACTGTTTACAGTATTCTAGGTGTGATCTAACTAGTGCCTTGTATAGTTTTAGCAAGACTTCCCTATTTTTATACTCTATTCCCTTTGAAATAAAGGCCAACGTTCCATTTGCCTTTCCTGCTGATCTTTTATGCTGGCTTTTTGTGTTTCATGCACAAGGACCCCCAAATCCCTCTGAACTGCAGCTTTCTGCAGTCTTTCTCCATTTAAATAATACTCAGCTCCTCTATTCTTCCTGCCAAAGTGCATAATCTTGTATGTCAATAACCCCCTTTCTGACAACCCAGAATTTGGGGACAAAGCTCTGGTCTCTACTGTTCAGGATTGCTTGGAGCAGGTATGCAAGCTGCATTTTCTACTTCAGAGGCAGGAATAATACCAATTAACCCACAGGCTTACTTGCAGCAAGATGAGGTGCCTAATGAAAACTATAGCCTGGATAAATTTTTTTGTAAAAGTAAAATTATGCTCTAGATAATAAAGATCACTGAAATTGCAGATAATCAATGAGCAGAAAAATAGTGTATTGCTCTTATGTTCAGAATTTCCTTCTTTGGGAGTTAAGGAAGCAATGGAAATTTTTAGATTTTTGTTTTCATTTTTTTAATGGGATAGAAGGATTTCATGTTCATCTAAGTTCTATTAATAATACTTGTACAGTCAAATAGTTAATGTCAGCAATCATATGTTTGGCATGTTACTATTTTTAAAATGGAGACCAGACTCCAATCTAATTCTGACATGGATGCTTCCTATATGTATCTTTATATCTTGTACCGTTTTATCTAATTAGTTAAATGTTTTGCTGTTATTTAGGCTTCATTCAGATGAACAATTTCCCCTTTTATTTGTCATTTCAACATCTCTAATATCACCATATCAAATAAGTTCGATCACTTTATTCCTTACATTGCAAATGCTGAATACGAATGGACAAAATATAACGTGCAAATGACTGGAATACAACTACTGGACATCAGGAATACCAAGTGTCCAGAGTTGCGGTGAGGTCATGGTGAGGTGTGGATTTTAATTTGAAAGGGCTACCTAGCCTGTTGCAATGCATTGATTAAGAGCGGAGGGAAAACAATTGAATTTCTTTTTCTCATCCACACCTACCCCCCACCCTTCAAACCTTCTCTTTTGAGGTATCTGATCTGCTGGCAGTGCCTTCCAGAATTCTTCAAAGTACTTATCCTTGGAAAATCAGCAATGCTCAAGGTGCAGACTTAGGGGCAGTCTGAAATTCCACCCTGTCCTTTCTACCACCACTGCAGTCAATAGAAAAATCTTTGACAGTGCATGGTATTTGGCTTTCGTTTAGGCTATTTACTTCAGTTGCAATGTCACAACTTAATGGGCATCAAAATGGGCTTGGTAGAGGCCATTGTTTGGACACAATGGTCCAAATTTTTCTGGAGACGACAGGGCTCTGTGTCTTAATCAAAATGGTACTGGATCCCTGATTCCCTGAAGTCCCACTCCCCAATCCAGCATCCACCATTTTTTGCAGGGCGGGTGGGGTGTGGAGGTGGGAATGGGGGCTAGAGGTATTTCACACATCTGCAGTTCCCGGAAGCGGCAACACATTTAAAAGTGCAGCTGCCTTGACTTTGAAGCAGTTTTTGTCACCCAGGTTCCTGAAACACAACTTGTGGGCTTTAGACATTAGAGGAAAAGATCTCAACCTACTGGAGTTCTTTGGAGCAATGAGGTATCCTTTCGGGAGTGTTAACATTAGACATTAATGTGCAAAAAAGGTGGATAAGCCCTGTGGAGCTGTCAAATAGTTTAAATCCCTTGTCCTTTAAATTTTGGAAGGAAAGAACAGCCTGCTTGTTGGGGGGAAAAATGGTGCCTGCAATTTCAATAGGTGTTGGTTGACATAAACCTGAGAGCTATCATTATATGATTAGTACTGCTTGCCTGCTTCAACAATCTATTGTTATCACAGTAAGGGGGGGAAGGACAATTTGATAGCTCCAACTGGTTATAAAGGGATTACCTGTGTTCGATGTGGGTGCATGAATACAAATGTTTGCTTTTTATAAGGGATTAAGTACTAAAAGGAAGTGTCTTTTTTAGAGGATTAAGTATTTGAAGGGATTTAAATGTACTGCATGGGCTTTTATCAATTAGTGTTTCTTCTAATATAGTGAAGTCTATAATAAATACTTTACAACTTTATTTTTATTTCATGTCAGCATGGCTCCTGAGGCCGATTATGGATACTAGGTGAGTTAGCATGAAGGATATTAGGGCAAAGGGCAGTAGCTGTGGTTAACGCTGATTTGTCATAGGCACTATAAAGGGCTATGGGGATGAATGGGGTGTCATGGGTTGTTATGTATTGGCATCGAGTTGGTATGGCAGGTATGGGGGTAATGGGGGTGGGTGGAGCAGCATATGTTAGCATGGAGGGTATGAGGGGCCATGGGGCATTTGTGGGGAGATGGGTGAGGGCTAGAAGGCTGTTTTTTGTTTTACTGTTTTTTAGCACAACTGGGATGAAGTGCCAGAGCACTGAGGTGAGCTTTTAAAGAGCCTTGGTACCCGGCAGTCTCTGTGGCTGCCTTCGCACTTTTTCTGGGGGCCGTGGACCCAACTCCAGTTAGCACCCACTCCCTGGAACAAAAATCGAACCATTTGGGGCACTTTCTCCCAAGTCGGGTTTGCAGAGTCAGGAAATTTCCCAACTCTCTGCATCTGACTTGGGAGTGAAAATTTAGCCCTATGGTTGGCATTCATGGACCAGAATGGCATCCTATCTGCACACTTATGCTGTGAATCATGCCTGACACTTTTGCTGAGGGTGTTAGCAGGCATACAGCTAATGTTCACCAGAAGTATGCAGATCATGATGTTAATTAGCGTGCAATGTTGATTTGACACCAGCAGTGCCCATTTGGAGCTCCACAGTCCAGCTGACCCCCTCTCTTAAGCTTGCACAGCTGAGCACACATTCAGCAGTAGAAATGAAAATCCAGTGCTATTTAAAGGGATCATGAGCTGCTTGCAGGTAAGTTGCTAGTTGATTTCATCTGGCTTTGCTGGAATTCCTCAATTGTTTGGTGTTTTTCATAGTTCTTTCCCTGTAGACTTTTGCAACTCGAGTGGTGTGGCAAGTACTGAAGGATCCTTTGCTGATTTTAAGCAGATATTCCCATACATGGGTGCAACAGAAGGTATTCTCCTTGGAATACAACATGACTGAGAGAATGAGCAGTGGTCAGGAGAGCAGGACAGGCAACTAGGAGAGGAGGGGAAGAAGGGCTCTCAGAGGCCATGGTAGCCCAGGGTGTTCAGAGAGCAATTCTCCTACCTGAATATTGTTGAGGAACAGTGGGTGCGATTTTCTGCTCTCGCTGATAGTGAGCTTGGAGGTGGGAAGGGAATATAATTAAATGGGATGGTAGCATACTGGAACACCCACCACCTTCCTCCTTACTCCAAAATTAAGTTCTGGTGAGAAGGCCCAGCAGTCTGGATTGGCTAACTGACAGTCAGGTGCAAGGACATTAGTGGGGTATTAGGGATAGATGGACAAATCCTGTCATCCTGAGTGAGGACACCAGGCTCTTGCTCTGGAGCCACTGCTGCTTTCCTAGGCAGTGTCTCAGCTGCCTAAGTAATCTATTTGAGGACATATTACTGGAAGGCTTTAAACAGTGTAATCCACAGCTACAATGGTAGTAGTCTGACCTTTCTTGACAGCAGTCTGGGTTTCTGCTGCCATACCTGGACAATGGGTGGCTGCTGCATGTGCTACATTTGTAAATTGGAAGGGATTGTGAGAAGAGGGATAAATGGAATGTGAAAATGAGGATTAGGTATGAGGATATTTTTATCTGGATGGTTTCAGCCCTGCCACTGGCCACAGCCTCAGCAGGGTCTTCCAGTAATGGCCAGCACCACCTTCTTCATGGGAGGGTAGGACATGCTGGTGCACTTATGCTCCTCTGGTTTGCTCCTGTTGTCTCTGGTTGTCTACATCTTATCCAGCATGAGAGAGGGAAATGTTATTCAGAATTGTGCAATCTGTTTGGATAATGTGGATATCATGGTTCGATAGCTGGTAGTGTGCAAAGTCTGTGAAATGTGTGTGTGAGCCTTGCATCCAATGTCAAGCTGTAAGGCTGAGTACTGATTATTAGTGAGTGGTGGCGGCGTGGTGAATTGAGTAGCATGTGAGACTAGTGTAGATGGTAGAATATAGCAGCTGAAGATACATTCATTGACCCTGACCACATGCGTGAAGTCATTGAACTTCTTTTGGTACTGCATCTAGGTCCTCAGGGCTTGACTCCTGGCATTGACCTCCATGGCCATCTGCTCTCACTGACTTTTGAGTGTGCCTCTGTGCTTTCTTACAGATACAGGATATCTTTTGCCTTTCCATCTTCCCCACCAAGACCAGTGCAGCATCTGAAAGTCTTGGAACCCATTCTCTCCCATATCATGTCCTTCCTCACTGTTTTTCAGGATAGACTTCTTTCCTGCATGACTTCCTGCCTCTGCTCCACAATGCACCTCACCTTTAAGATGAAGCCTAGCTTTAAGTGATGCTCAGAAGCTGGGATTTTGAGCATCTAGTAGATGTATGTAGCCAGTGCTGGCAGAAATCAAGATGATGAGCAAGCAGCACAAAATTGGTGCCCTCCTTACATTAAAACAATGGATGAGAGTCAATTGTGCATTGCGATGCCTTGCCTATTTTCAGAAGACCCATTGGCTTTCAAATTAACATTTTGGTTTTAAGTTGAATGGCTGGGAGCAGTTCACCGAACCTCTTGACCGTGGGCAATGCCTGACCAAAAACATTTGAGTACCCTTTTTTCCCCCGAATGTTTCATTTAAATGTGTTATCCTTGTCCTTTGAAGGACGTTTTTTCAAAATTAAATATCTATTTTAAAAGGTGGCAGATTCTTAGATCAGCAGGGATTTTTCTTCAGATATTTCTTGTACTGCTAGGGGAATGGAATCCGGACTGGAGAAGGAAGGGTAATACACAGCTGCAGTCTGCTGAGTCTACACACTTTGAAAATGGGTGACGTGTTTTTGGTGGGGTGTGTGTTTGATACATTAGATTTTGTTTTCAATATTGTCACCTTAAATTTTGAAGTTGTTTTACCTTTTAGAAAATATCTTTTATGCTTTAGACTGCTGCTGTTTGCTTTACATTTGCATACTGAATGATATCAGTCTAATGTTCTGAACCTTATATAATTTATACATCACATTCTAATGGGTGGTAATAGCAAATTAAAGTCATCAAATTGTATTTGGGGATGACACCAATGTACTTTCAAATTTTAGATTGTATAATGCTAAAATTAACATTTTACAAAAAGGAAAATATTGCCAGAATTTCATGTATAGTTGTGTACATTCCCTCTTCATTTACCTGTTGAGGGTTTTGCCCCATGGTGCTGTCTGACAGAAACAACAATGTTACTGAAGAATTTTGACCCTTTTTTCTTCATTTACCTCGAAGCTCAAGTATTTCATAAAACAATTGGTAGTTTGCCAAATGTACATCACAATTAGAACTTTAACAGGAAGGAAATTTTACAGGGGTTCAGAAACCAAAACATCCACATGTAACCATGGAATGCATTCCTCTCAGTTAATGCTAATGAAAAGTCACACAAGTTGTTCCCTTACATTTGTAAACTGAAGTGGATGGTCATTTTAAGTAGCTACAGTACCAATCAATATGAAATCACAAATGGTGAAAAGGGTACTGTTTCAGTAACTTAAATAATCAACACACATGGATAAAATTAAAGGGTAGCAGTTCAGTGTGATACTTATTTACTGCATATCCTTTCCACATTTATGTTTATATGAACATAAACAGAGTTCTGAGATTGAATTACTAGCTTAAACCTGCTGTAGATGTTCATGGATGAAAGATTTATGATGATTTGGATGTAGAGCCGAACTTTAAACTGGATGCAAGCCCAAAAAAGCTTACATCTCAAAAAAAGACCACACAAATGCTGCTTTAAACATAGGCTGAGACTGAATAAGCTCAATACTATTATTTCACAAATTTCTGATATGCATAATTTTGCAACTCAGCCTCCTTTTCTGTGGAAAAATGAAAACTTTAAGACCTTGCCTAAAACTCTGGGGTCAGTTAGATGGGTATAAGTGATGTTTTTTTTACTTGGAAATATACAGAAACAGAAAATAAGTTATTGATGTGTGATTACAGTGAGATGAAGATTTGCCATTCTGCATAGGTAACTTTCAGCATTTGTATATGTGAAAAAAACTAAATACAAAAAGTTATTTAGAAAGAGAACTTTCAAATTCTCATTGTTTAGAAGCGATGTAAACCTTGAACCTACAAGATTTATTTCCTGGAAGACTCTGGCAACATGCTTATCATGACATTTTGAAGTGTAACGTTTTGTTGCATTTTCCACCATTTTGGCACCTACTGTGACCAACCTATGGAAACCAGAAGTTATTTATTTATCTTGGAAAGAATAGAAGAAGAACTTGCATGCTGCCAGATGTCATTTTCCTAATGGGCTCCATCTGGAATCCAATGGGGAACGTCCCATATCTAGCTGCCTATGTGCAGAAGATATTTTCAGAATATTGTGACATAACTGTAGGTGGTGGTGTTAACTAACATCATGAAGTAGATACTAAGCCTTGAAACACTGTTGGGAAATATGAAGGTCTGAAACAGACTGGTGCAGTGCTATTTTGAGTTGTGCTTCTTTCCCATAAAGACCTGCCCCTCCCCCACCAACCCCCAACAAGTATTTCCTTCCCTAGCAATAGATGCTGCACAACAACACGTACAATGTTGTTGATGACTTTATTCTGTTAAGAAATTGAATATTCATTTTTGGAGGTAAGGAAAAAGGTAAATTCATAGATTTCCTTTAAATGTAAGACTGTCCACCTACTGTTGCCACAGTGTTCTCTGATTGTCTTGTCCATAATGAGGAATTGCTGTCTTAAATGTTTTGTGTCGTGTTTTGCCCTTCCTTTTTTTCCCCTTGTTTCCAGATGAAGGAATGTTTTAATTTATTGGAACTAGAGCCTGTACTGTAGAGCAAAGTACTGTACATGCTATAAATCTGAAATAAAAATAAAATGCTGAAAATACTCAGCAGGTTTAACAGCACCTGTGGAGAGACCAAGTTAGCATTTCTGATCAGTAGCCCTTGTCAGAACTCTGTTAACTGTATTTCTCTCCCCCCAGATACTGCTGGACCTGCTGAGTTTCTCCAGCATTTTCTGAATTTAAATTATGTTGCTTACCATCAATTAAATTGCACTAGAAATAGTGAACCTGAAAGGGTATGATTCTCTTCTAGATCCATTGGAGCAAAATAGAAATTATTCGTGAATATCACAAAAAATACTTTTAAGATATCTCTTACTGAGGTCTTTGAGGAGCCAACCATTTTTACATAGATCTGAACCCAGTTTCTTTTAACAGAATGTTTCATACCTTTCTATATGAACTATCCTGGTTTGCTCTCCTTATCTTTCCTTTTTTTGTCTGTTACATTTCCTCAATCAATATACATAATGATTGGAATTGCTAGTTCTATCATTTGTGTAATCACCAATTCCATATGAAATAATCTAACTCATGGCTATAAATCTACACTTGGGGCAGAATTTTAACAACCTAGGTGTGTGGGAGGGGGTAGTAGCAACCTTGGGTCAAGGCAGGAGCTTAAATCCACCCCCTTTCCCCCCCCCCCCCCAAAAAAAAAAGCTGTGTGCAGGGAAGCCAATATGACCCCAGCCACTCTGGGATTTACCAGAATGTGTACTGAGGTGTGTGAGAAACCCCTGTGGAGCTGTTGGGTCAGTGATTTAAATAATTAAATAATTAATTTCCTTTAACCTGGAATTTTGGCTTTAACTGTCAGCAATGCATTTTCTGAGCTGTGTGGAACTTGTCAGGGCCAACAAGGCGTGAAAACACAGCTTGGAGTCATTAAAGGTTTTTGAATCTTTCCAGTCTATTAGTTCCATTGTTGAAAATGTGAAACTGCAGTGCTGCTTCCTTGCCTATGGGGAAGGCTAGAACTTCTAGCACATGCTCTGAGAGTGTGACTTTTATTGCTTCAAGGATGATCTCCAACTTTTTTGAACCCATTTCACATACTTTGGATTTACTCACCTTAATCTGATAATCTCTATTGTTGGTAGTCACTGGAACATGTGAGCAACACATGCAGTTCTACTTTTCTCTGAGGAACAAGAGGAGCAGCAACACCAACAGCAGCTTCCTTCTCTGCAGCTGTGTGCTGCTTCATAGGACAGAGGGGATGGACTTCTGGCTCCAGCTTCAAGGATGTGATAACCCCTAGAAAGGGTATACAAACAGAGGATCAGCTCCTTCAACATGAAAAAGCAACAGTGCAGCTTATTTCACCTCTCTTCTATTTTTCCTTAGTTCTGTTGAAGAGTCATACGGACTTGAAATGTTAACTGTGTTCCTCTCCGCAGATGCTGCCAGACCTGCTGAGTTTTTCCAGGTATTTTTATTTTTGTTTTGGATTTCCAGCATCTGCAGTTTTTTGCTTTTATCTTAGTGCTTGAGGAGGCTCTGGCTTTCATTACAAGTTGTTGTTGCCATCCGCAGGTTCCTGGAATAAGAACGTTTCCAAGAAGACCGTGTGGGCACACATTGCCAATAGCTGTCAGGGCCGTCATAGCATTGAATTCCTTCATCTTCAGCTCCTCCCAGGGATCTGATGGTGACATCCAGAATTTTACAATCAGCTGCCCACAAGTGCATCTACCAGCTGACCAGTGCCATGTTTGTCAAGGCTGACACTTATATCCACACACTGATGAGGCCAGTCTGACATAAATGGTTCTCATTTGCTGCAGTGGCTGGATTCTTGCATGTACAGGGTGTCATAGACCACACGTGTGGCAATCAAGGCGCCCTCAGATCAGCTTGAAGTCTTTATCAATCTGGAAGGATTTCTCTCAATGTTCAGCTAGTATGTATCCATTGGAAAGTTTTCATACAAGGTTTGCTCAGACTCTCATTATAGGACAACCCTGTCATCCCAGGGATCAATCTAGTGAACCTTCCATGTATTATCTCCAATGCAAGTATATCCTTCCTTAAATATGGACACCAAAACTGCAACCAGTATTCCAGGTCTGGTTTCATCAAAGCTTTGGATAATTGTAGCAAGACTCCTTCATTCCTGTGCTGCAATCCCCTTGCAATAAAGGCCAGTATGCCATTTGCCTTCCTAATTGCTTGTTATACCTGCATGCTAACTTGTATGTAGTTCCTTGTATGAGCACACTCCAGTCTCTCTGAACATTAACTTTTACAAATTCCACACCTTATAAAAAATATTCTGCTTTTCTATTCTTAAGACAGAAGTGAAATATCTTACAATTCCTGATATTATACTTTATCTGCCATCTTGTTGCCCACTCACTTAACCTGCCTTATGTCTTTGCAGCCTCTTTGTGTCCTCTTCACAACTTGCATTTCCACCTAGCTTTGTATCATCAGCAAATTTAGATGTGTTACTGTCTCTTCATCAAAATCATTTTTATGGATTGTCAGCACTGATCCTTGCGATGCTCCACTCGTCACAATCTGCTAACTTGAGAGTGCCCCATTTTTGACTACTCTTTGCTCCTTATCTGTTAACCAGTTATCCTTCCATGTTAACATATTATCCCCAAATCCATGAGCCCTTAAATTGCCTATTAACCTTTTGTGTTACACCTTCTCAATGCTTTTTGGAAATCAAGATATATTACATCCACTGATTTTCCCCTTATCTACCATACTAGTTACATTTTCCAAAAATTCCAATAAATTTGTCAAACACTATTTCTCTTCCATAAAACCACATTGAATTTGTCTGATCATAACTGGGATTTTTTGAATGCATTGTTTGGCTTTCTTAATAATCAATTCCAGCACTTTTCTGACGACTGCTATCAGGCTAACTGGCCTATCTAGGTAGAAATCCTTTCGTTGACAAGAGTGGATCATCACCATGCTTACACTTTTTGTATCGGCTGGGAAACCCAAAAATTGATGCTAATACTGTAGCTGAGTTAAACAGCACAGCAAAGCTCGTTCCTCAAAAAATTCGGGGTTCCTGACCTGCTGCCCCCCGCCCTGCTGTGGACGGGTCACTTCAAAGAAAATTCCTCCTTCCGCAGTTACTATATATAGTTTTAAATTTTTAGTGCCTTCCTCTATCCCTTTTATTACCTTGGAGCCCCTGTGAGGTTCCAGTTGATGAAACATTAGCTTCAACTTAAGCCATAAGAGAGATTTCTAATAACTAACCTGAGGAGGTATATATTGTCTGATCTTGGGTATTGCCCACATGACTTCATCCCCTAATGACAATTGTATTTGGGTTTCATTTTGATGGTTACTGGCACTGAATTTTTTTCCTCAGGGTGTATAAAATACAATGTTCGTGTGATAGGATAGTTAGTTGTTTCTACCATCATGCTAACTGCTGTAGTCGTAACATAATATTTACCTTTGCCCTCAAATAGGTGTGTTCATCCAAAGCTTATTTTGCAACTTGGGGAATCACCATCCAGTATAAATCTACAAGTTGGAATAGTATATCGTCTTAGCACACTACATCTCCAGGTCCACATGGTTCATTTCAAAGTGCAACAGTATCGTCTGGTACAATCCATGTGTCATTCCTAATTAGATAATGGGTGGTTCTCATATATATGCATCAGGCTGTTAGAAGATGATGTTCATTGCAGTGCTTGTCAGCAAAGTGCTGTGCAGCCTCTTTAATGAATGTTAGGAGCCAGTTGTGTCTAACAGCTCAATGTGATGCATCTAGTGTGTAGATGAGGAGTGTTCGCACACTTTCTGCATTGTGTGCTAGTTTGCTTCTCATTTTCGGCATACCCGCTGACTAGCAGCAATGCAAAAGAGAGCCAAACATATAAGTCTTTCCCTGTTGGTGCACAGTCTCTCAGTCGATAAGTTCTCAGCTCTACCTCCTTCTGGCGACACATAGAAAACAGCTAAATCTCCCCAGGCATGCATGTGCAGGCCCACTGACATGTGGACACATCCTAGCACTCATGAACCAAACTTCCAGCAATGGGCGAATAGCTGCACTGCCTTGTGGATATCTCTGGATAGTTGAAGACTAAAGGAGTAAACCCTGGCAAAAAATATGGAGTGGAACCCAAAGACAGACTGATGTCTAAATGTGTCATCTTTCTGGCAACTCCTGCAACCAAGCTGCTGTCATATGGTACCGCTTTGCGTTTCGTTGGACTCATCAGGGAAGTTGAAAGGGGTCCCTGATGTTTTGGCAGCTTTTGCTAGCATGCACTTAAATTTCCTGGTCGCCGTAAACTTTGCCCAGGCTTGTGCCCTGGAGAGGACACTCTAGTTTTGCTGCAGAGCGTTCACACAACACGGAAGACAGGCTTTAGAGTTGATCATCATGGTGCAAGCCATTGCCTTAAGAGATGGAAGGCTGTCACTGGAGCCAATTGAATTTGCCATCAGTGCCTTAATTGGCCCTGGCGGCAGCCTTTGCCATCATGCACTTAAATTTCCTGGACTAAAGGTGAACTGACCAAACATTGCAATTCAAGACTCCATATTGGACAGCCCTCAGAGACTCTTTAGCACCTAAAGAACCCTAGGGAAAATAGCCAACAAGAACTTACTGAATCTTTGATAAGAGTACAGAATGTTTATTGAGACTGCTATCAGCTGATCAGTTGCACTATGTCAGCTAGCTCCAATCAGTTGGAGGCAAGGCAGGACGTGCAACAGAACATAAAATAGAGCATATATTTTACAGAAAAGTCTCTTTACAGAGTCTATATAAAATGAGTCTGTAGTAAACTGAACTCATCACTAAAACTGCAGCACTTTTCCTGATAAAAGCATGGTAATTTCTCCAGGAAAATGCAGTGAGTAGAGGATACTGGTGTATAGATTATGTGTAAAATCAATCCCAGTCATGGCAGCAGTGATCTAGGCTTGACTGACTGGAGAATTACCCAAGTATCTCCATTCTGGCTGGGAATAATGATGTCATTATATGCAATCACCTTTTGTAACCCTTGATTCACATGGAGTTGATACATGACTAAGAATAAATTCAGTGACCCTGCATTGTAACGTAGAATTTGGGCCACAACTCTAACTTCCATTCCTTTGAGTATGGATCTGAATTGGAGTAGAGGATCACTACGAGCTTGATATTTACTGGGGTGGGTCTTATGAGCAAGGATGAGTAGTTTTGACCAGGAACTCTGCTTTTTCAAGCATGTTCCTGGTTTGAAAACCAACCTGATTTCTGGCTTCCAGTTAGGCGAGGAATGCTCCAGAAGAGGCCACAGTCCAGGAGGAGGTAGGGAGGCTTCAGCTGGGTTAGTGGGATGTGGGGTCCCGAACTGGACCATTATGATTTTTGATCCTAAAGGGCAGTTGCAGGAGAGAGGGGTACAGCCTGATGGCGGGCATGCAGGGAAGCAGCTAAGCTTGGTGGAAATCCTCCTGCTCCTCCTGACTTCTTGGCAGTGCTGGCATTACAATGCACTATCCCCAACAAGTCGTGACATCAAGCCCCACTGTTCCCTGAGCTGTGACAGATGTGAAAAAGTTTGATCAAACCACCAGATTGCCCCAATTCTACCTAACTATTTAATTTAGGTTAACAGAATACCAGCACCAGGTTTGTAAACTTAATAATAAGTAAATAACTGTTTATTGAACAAACTGTCATTAACCAGTGGCAAAAAAATGAACTGTTAATTTCTAACACTATAACTCAAACTCAAACCCCTTTCTTAAATCTCTATGTATATGTACACACACGCGTACACACACAAAATCATTGATTTTAAGAGTGGGATAAAACAATTCAATAGCACCAATTCCCGAGTACAGGATTTGATGGGTTGATTTTGTTCGATGTCTTCCATATTCCTTTCAGTTTTTGTTGATGACACAAAGTGGTCTTCCAACACTTTCATTATTTAGTTCAGCTGTTGAGCACTTGCCTTTCAATGTCTCTAATGATAATTTTCCCCTTTGCCTTTTGACAGTGGTTTTCAGAGAGAGAGCAAGTTGTAGAGATATGAGGAGAGAAAAAAAAACAGCCAGCTATTATCGTGGAATTACTGAAATCTTCCACACACAGGAGAAAGAAGTTTTAGGCCTTGTTCCTTTCAGGCTAGGAGCTATTCAGCTGCCTTGCACTTCACACAGACCTTGGTCACCTGGCCAGGAGCCAATTAAAATGCTGTTGTTAGGCAGCTTCCTTGGTCCTGGACTCCTTTCCGGTATAATGCTGTCTATCTCATCCTGTTCTCGTGGTCGTGTCTTTCAACATGCAGCCATTGTAATTCTCATGTGACTGCAGAAAATCAAATTCCAAAGAAATGCACCAACACCCTTTACATTTCTCTGGCAGAACTGTGGCCAGCAGAGACAGTATGTCTGCAAGGACAAATGGGACCCTGACTCCTCTATCAAATTGCAAGATTCCAGACCTGGAAAAAAACATCCTTTGTCCAAAACCCAAGGGAATAAGTGAAAGTTATGTCCCATGACCTCTTCCCCCCCCCCCCCCCCCCCCCCAAAAGCTGCTAGAACCTGTAACATTGCCATGTGGAACTGGTCCCTGGCAGTCTACCATTTTTACCACCCAATAGGTAGCAGCAGAAAGAGCTCTGTCCAGGTATGTTGCCCGGCCCTCATCTATACTGTGTGCTACTGGAACATCAGAGCTTTTGTCTCTGTGCCTATAAGACTCATTCATCACTGTGCCTTCTTCCATTGGGATGTCCTCACCCCGGAAAGACACATCACTCTGCAACAGTTTCAGGCTGCAACCCCTGAAGGAATACACCATTGGACTTCTGATTCTCGATTCGGGACCCATGTGAAACCATAACTCTTATTTTTATTGTGATCTTGCCCTGTACCCCTTTCTTTCCCTTATCCCTCTTTTATTGTATGTGTGCAAAAGGGGCGGACGTTGCGAAAACCCTTTCCCAAGTTTCCTGTATGCTTAAAATAAACCAACCCTCTTATTTGACCTTATCTTGAGTTTGCTGTGGGGTTATTAATAGATCACTTCAAGTTGAAGGGTTGGAGAAACTATGCCACCACTCATAAAGGGGGATTCAGAAATTCAAAAAGATCTTTCTATTTATGTTTGGGTAATGAGAGGAGAAATCAAGGCTGTTTAAATTAATCTCCCTCCTGTCCATAGCACAACCATTTTTAATGTTTTGAACATTTCTGCTTCATTTTTTCCTCCTTTTTTACTGTCCTGCTCATTTTACTGTTTTAGTTTTTATATTATTTCTAATATAATTGAACTTGTCCAAAACTTAGTTTCAGTGTTAACATGAAGCTTGCATAGCTTTCTCTGGATTCCTGTCACTTAATCTGCAGCTGGAGCTCATTTAATTAAATGTTGTCATTGATTTGACTGAAAGCAGGCTTCAAAAGTTGTTTTCCTTCCCCCTTTGCCCCACCCGTTTGAGGTACAGAGCATCAAAGATTGATTAGAAATAAGAGCACAAAAACTTCACTGGTTGCTTCAAAATAATAAGATAATTTGCCATCTGCCTACCCATACTACAGCATCTAAAATAATGGAGTTTCCTAATTTTGAATAGTTCTTCGACATTGTAACCCAAGTCTTAATAGGGAGATCACAAGCATTTTATAAACCATATGCAGACATTTTAGTGAGCTAACTAATATTCTTGTTTTTAAGATCAGTGTAAGCCTTTTTTGAAGAATTGTGAAATCTATAAATGGCACAAGTTTGCATAAAATTCATAATTTTATTATGAATAGTAATAAATAGTAATCATTCGTTTTCCCATAACATTGTTAATGAGTTGTAAAAGTCAAGATATATATTAACCTGCATTTTCTTCCGGCACCCTGCCCTGAGTCAGAGGATGATAGAATCTTATAGCACAGTAAGAGGATGTTCAGCCCATCATGCTCACATTAGTTCCTAGAGCTATCCAATTAGTTCCACACCTCTTTCTCCTGTAAATTTTCCCTTTCCAAGTAAATATCAAATTCCCTTTAGAAAGTTGCAATTAAATTTCAACTCCCCCGCACCACACCCCTTTCGCCAAGATGGCATTTCCTACCCACAGCATGTAAACTATGGAGCGAGAACTTAAAATTACTGCAACTCCCTTCCTTCTGCCTGTGCCTCTTCTAATCTGGAAAGTGCCAGGAAGTGGTCCCTAAGACTGCGGCAGAACACTTGTTGGTGCACTCTTTGGGACACACTGCTGTTAGGCTGGTCTCATTCCAGCACCTAGAGTACTGTGTAAAGTTTTGATCTCCTTATTTAAGGAGGGCTATATTTCATTGGAGGCAGTTCAGGAAAAGGTTCACTAGGTGTCTGCTGGGATGAAGGGATTGCCTTACCAAGAAAGGTTGAGAAGGTTGGGCCTATACTTGTTGGAGTTTATAAGAATGAGGGGTGATCTTATAGAAAAATGTAAGATTCTGAGTGGACTTGACATGGTGGATGCTGAGTGGATGTCCCCCCTTGTGGGGGAATCTATAAGTAGAGGGAACAGTATGATCATGGCACTTGAGGTCTCTTTTTTTCTGCACCCCCTCTCCCACCTACCCCACTTTTTATAATTTTTCCTGACTGTTCCATTGCTGCACCACCAGGGTTTTTCTCAGGACCATTCTTAGCTCCTGCCTACTGGTCAGAACCCTGTAAGTAGCCTACTCTGCTTTCTACCTCCAATTCAGGAAGAGGGATTAGGGCCAGGGTAGAAGTCCTGGCCTATTCCAGCTGGGATGTGTAAAGACCATTGTATTCTTGTGCAATGATTTGTGACTTAATTCATAATTCTAATTAGAATTAAGATTTTAGTGTTTTAAATTCTTAAATTGGGTAATTGAAAATTAAGTAACAGAAATACATCATTATTAGTTTACTTCATGAAATTATAGTTTGCCATTCTAATTTTTATTCTTCCCTTTTTTCCTAGATACTTTTCAGTCATACTAAGAGACATAAGGAGTCCTGTTTATGGCTGCTCAAGGTGAGTTTAGCGTACATATTTATGTGCAGAATATGTACTAAAGGAGTGGGTCTAAAATATATTTATGGGGGAAAAAAACAACTTGGCATTTAATTCCTTAAAGACACAAATTCCTTTTTTTGACATATTTCTCACTAGAGAGCTTTTTTTGAATTCTTCCTTCCGCTGAATCATTCGCAGCGATCAGTAAGTAATGTGGACCCTGGAGAAACTGGATTGGCAGCAAGCTATCATCTAAAATATATATATTGAGTACCAATTCAGAAGTTGGTATGGATGATTGCCCTATGAATGTTTATCAGCACATAGAACAAATTGATGTGGAGTTTCTTGTGGAGAGAGGAGAAATTAAATTTGTGCATCTTTCCAGAAAATGTGTGTACACATTCCACCATTTACTGAAGTGTGTGCACACGTTTTGGGCTCCTGAACTCAAAGCTACAGCTACATGTCAAAGAGAAATAGAAAAAAAAGAAAAGCTGTAATTGCGAGGACAAATTGAAAAGCAGAAATTTGAGAGGAGGAGCCAGTAAGTTATAAATACAAACTTAGTTCCATTTACCACATGTACTTCAATGAAAAGATACTAAAAATAGTTTTGAGCCAAATTTATTGATTCCATACTTTTCTGGATGTTCATATAGTGTGTGTTCACAACTTGCAGCTATCATTGGAATAATCGTTTTTCAGCTCGGTGTGCGCCCAACAAGCCTGAGTGTGAAATAGCGCGCGATGATGTCGGGTGAGCATCCCAACGTCATCGCACGCTCGTGTGATATTTCAATTGGCGGGCATGCGTGAAAGTTGGCAGTGTGCCCACTGGCAATTAAGAGGCCTATTAAGGCCCACAAGCTGGTAATTAAGTTGAATTTTCACTGCCTGTCCAACCTTATAGTTGGTGGGCAGACGAATAGACCAGGCAGCCTTTGCATTTTTTGCGAAACCTCATCCATGGGCAGGATGATGCTTCCAACAGTGAATAAAAAAAAGTAAACTCATTTTTAACATGTCCCTGTTCATGTTAGAGTCACATGTGTGGACATGTTTCCCTTATTTTTCAAATTTTTAATTTTTAAATCCTTCACCTCTGTGCCTTCAGGAAGCTTTCAGTGAGCGCACACCAGCACATGTGCAAACTTCAGCGCTTGCTTTCCTCCCACCCCCACCCTGGCAGCACTGAACTCTCAGCATGCATTTCATGCTGGCTGGCCGTTAATTGGCCAGCCTAGGATGAAATCGCGGTCGAGGCCTGATCGGGGGCAGCAGACCGTTTCTCAGCCGCTCCTGCGTCCGCCAGCTGCGCCCGCCTGATGAGGGGAAAATCCTCCTCAATGTGATTGTGACATGGGAGTACTGTAAGCAGCAGTTCTTCTGGTTGAAAGCTGATGCATTACGGGAGAATTTAACTGGATGTGTGGACAATTAAACTCAGATTACAGGGAAGCCTCGTATGGTTTTCCAATCAAGTGAAAATAGTGGGTGGAAGATTAAGGCACAGCAGGGACCTGTACAGGTAAGCTCTTAAAAATTTCCTTATCTTTGACCAAGAGGAGTAAGACTGCTGCTCCGAACACACTAAAGAAAGATTAGGCCTCTCCTTGTTAGAATATTTCTATTTTGCATGCTTGTAATGATATATTTACCCTCCAATAGGGTAATAAGTTACTTTAACATATAAAACATAAGCTATTGATGCATTGCACAAAATTAGATTTATATTCAATTAATTTAGTCTTCAAAGTGTCTTGACACTTTTTTCCCCCAGGTTCTTATTCGTACCCTGCTTATGGAAATACTGCACCTCCATATCCTCCAGTCCAGCATGCACCGGATCCATACCCGCCACCTCTGAATCCTTATGGTGTTCCTTCAGCTGGCTTTGCTGGTAACAAATTTTCCTGAACTTGTGCTACTAAGATTAAGTGGTTTTCGACACAAAGGCCCATATTCATTTGTTTTGAACAGAGCAATTTTGATAAACTGCTTTAATTATCTTGGAATAACTATGTTGTTTCAATCCCCTTAGAGACTGATAACTTAAAAGATATTTGAATTAGCATTGACCAAGTTAAAGGAATGACAAGTTTTTATGTTTTAAGACTTTCACTGTAACAAACAAATGACTAAATATTACTTAGTAGGCAACTAATACGCTAAACCACAGAAAAGATGACCCTTATTAGTGGCTTAACACACCATATATATATATATATATATATATACACACACACACATTACAACACACACTGCAGAATTGCAAGCTTTACAGGAAACTGTCCAAAGCCATTCCCAGCTTGTAATGGGTTTACTTTTCCCATGTTGTAGCATCCAGTGACCTTTGAAAATTGTTTCCCTGAGTCTTCTGAGAATTCCCAAACAGACTTCCCAGCAACAAGGCTCACTGGGGATTCCTTCTCCCAGGCTTTCCAGGGCAAGTTTTCCAGTGGCCTTAAATCTCTACAGGTTCCTTCTGTTCATCTGGAGGTCAAGCTTTTACTAGAGTTCTGCCTGGTGGCTAGCAGAGAACAGCTTTTTCCCTGCAACTCGCAATGGCTACTGTTTCCATCTCCCTCTCTCTCCCTGTTCAAAATCTTTGAAACAGTAAGTCTGCAGTAGCAAAAACATTTGCCTCTCCCTTCGTGCTCAGGTGTTAAACCTGACGTTCATTTCATTAGCATTCGACCTGGACACCTGGTCCTCATAGTAACTGTTATGATGCTGCAGATGATATGTGCCAGGCGGGTCAAATCCACAAGGGAAACTTGATCTTACAGTCACAATGATTTTGCAATTTGTATTTTATTTTGAGATGCATGCCTTGAATTCAGGAGTAATAAGCCCACCAAGATTTGGGGGCTTTTTACAAAACTAAATTAAACATTTTATTAACAAAAGAACAGATTTCAAGCACATACATTGGTCTACAAATTACTACTATAATAACTCCTTAAAAACCCTTAATTAACCTGACTTCCAGTTACACCTCCATTAAGGCAACTGTTTAAAAAAAAAAATTAAACAGACCCAGGCAAAGTACACTATACTCTGGACAGCACTATTCAAAGTAAGTTTTCTTAGCTTCGGTTCCTGTAGACAGCAACTTGATGTACAGAGACTGGAGGCTTTTCACACTTGTGTTAGATCTTAGAATGCCTTCTCCTCTGGCACAAAGCCTCATCTCCTTTATACATATTTCTCCATTTTTAATGCAAATTCCATTGTTTCCATATGTTTTTGCAACTTTACTTTTCTCATAAAATTAATACTATGAAAAATTTTATATTATCAGTAACCTTTGGGAAAAATAAACACCCTGGCTTGGCTTCTTCTGGCTAGGTGTAACACCTTACGTTTTCTTTGAAATTCAAACTTACCTAATTTATCTGAAAATGCAAATATTCCTTACACCTCACATTCTAAAACTTCAGCCATATTTACATATTTAGCATTTCAAACCCAGCTTTCTTTTGGATTACTCAAAAGCCTCCAGATCAGCTATTTCCGATTCAATTAAATCCCACACGTACACGTAGAAACTAATTCAAGCCCCACTATTAACCTACCTTTACAATAAATCATAATATTATGAGAATTATTATATTTTCATGATAGTAACCAAGCCACACAAGTTTGTTGTGGGCAGAACTTGCAGGTCATATGATCCTCTTCATTACCCCGTTTTATCTGGAATTAATGAGACAGTTAAAAACATCTTTTAAAACTGTGCATTTTTAACATCCCCCCCCCCCATGAAAAATTATTACTGTAGTAATTTTCTTACAATACTACTGTAATATAACACTTTATCAATTAATTTGCCATATACAGTACAAATAATATTCTCCCCCTTATTACATTTTACTATTAAGCAGTCTGTTTTCGTAATATTATAAGGTTTAACTTGTTAAACCCCAATCTCGTGTGACATTTAGCGTTGAATGTTCAGTTTGAGTTCTTGAATTCCAACACTTCTGAGCTTATTTTACTACTGGTGGCTTCACCTTCCATTATTCGTCTTCAGCAAATTTCCTTTCTCATTTCGAGTAGACGTCACAGCTTTTCCCCCCCATGCCCTGGGTTAGAAAATTGAATATTTGGTTTGGTCTGGTTAACATTGTCAAGAGCAACAATGCTGATTTCTGATAATCCCTATATGAGCGTATAATCAAACCATGCATTATTCCTACAAAATTAGGATGGAGACAGTTGAAGAAGATAAAACGTCCTAGATTAGAATGAATTGACACATAGGCCTGGGTTAGGTCTTTAAATTAGTAAATAGTGGGGTGGGGCTCAGCTGGAAAAAGTAGTGTTGACTATAGTTTGAAAACAAATGAGAGTAGAGCGAGTCAGAAATTGTGCTTTAGGTACCAAAGCTAAAGGGAAGCTAAAGAAGTTAAATCAGGAGAGAGAAACAAGCAATATGTGAGTAAAATGTACGAGTTTAAGAACAGGTTAGGATTTTTATCCCAGGTAAGCATTTATTATGCAAATGCATATAATATTAGGGACAAATTAAATGAATTACAAGTGAAAATTCAACTTGGAGGGTGAGAGGTGATGCCCTTCGCTGAGATTTGCCTCAAGACAGTCATGACTGGGAACTAAATATGCCAGGTGATGAGGTGTATGGGAAAGATGGAGAAAGAGAGAGGGCGAGGAGTGGCCTTAATGATTAAGGTTGAAATCACTTTATTGATAAGACAGAATAAAGCAAGTGTTAAGCAGGGAGTGGAGACTTTATGGGTACAGTTAAGAAATAGAAAAGGACTCAAGACTGTGCTGGGAGTTGTGAATAGGTCCACTGGTAGCAGCAGTACAATGAAAGATTTTACAAATGCAGAGGTTAGACGATCATTTAGCAAAGTCAGAGTTTAAATGAGGGATTTTAACTTTTACATGGATTGGGATAACAATCACATGTAAGATTGAAGGCAAATCATGGACCTGGTTAGGAAATTGACGGAGACAGAGCGTACAGATAATGGGCAGGTCTCTAACTGGCAGAATGTGAGTTTTGGTGTCCCTCCAGGATCAGTGTTGAGATCTCAACTATTCTTTGTATTTATTAAAAACTTGGTTAGTATAGTAGAAGGCCAAATATCCAGGTTTACTGCTAATGCAAAATAGGTGGTATTGTAAGTGGTGTAGGTAGAAGCATAAAATTGCAGAGATATTGATAGATTAAGTGAATCGGCAAACTGCAGTAAAGATATTTCAATGTAGACATTTTGGACATACTTTTGGACTAAATGGTGAAAAGCTATAAACAGTGGAGAATATTACAGGGCACTAAAATAGAAACATAGGGACACATGAACCAGAATTTAGCCCCTCAAGCCTGTTCTGCCATTCAATGAGATCATTGCTGATCTGCAACCTACCTCCAGGTAGAGGTCCAGGTGCATAAGTCATTAAAATATCATGAAACGGTACAGAAATTGATCCAAAAAGCCAATGGAATGCTGGCTTTTATACCTGGAGGTCTAAAACAAGAGGGTAGAAGTGATGCTTCAGCTAGGAGTCCTGATTAGCCCACATATAGGACAGGACTTTTCAGTCAGCATGTGGGGGCAGGCCCGGCATGCTGATGTGTAAAATGACGTGCGATGACGTCGGGTGTGCATTCCCACGTCATCACGTGCCATTGCGATATTTCGGAAGGTGGGTGCGCTATGAGTTCGGAGGTGCGCCCGCCATTAATGAACGGGCCAGTTAAGGCCCTTGAGGCAGCAATTGAATACAATTTTGGGTAGCTGTGTGATTTTCAGTGCGTCGCGTGGGTGCAATGGGCAGATGGATAGACCACATTTTTAAAATACCTCATCCACGGGTGGGATAAGAGGGGTGAGTGGGCTCGCTAATGTGAGTTGTTAGTACTTTATTACTTACTGCTACTTGTGTGAACAGGACAACTTCATTTCGCTTCAGAACTGCTTTGACAAATAAAAGGCTTCATTTTAGGACTCTGGAGGAATCATGACACTTGGGCCCTTCCAGGTATCAGACAGGCCTCCCCTTACCCTGGGAAGGAGAAAAAGGGCTAGGAGTCCACATTCAGCCCCTAGGGGAGCCACCTGTGGGAGGACAGGCGCAGGGCCATCAGGAAGCGCAAGGCGGGAGTGTCTGTAGAAGACACCACTATACTGCTGCCAGGGTTTACAGGCGGCAATGCAGCTACCTCAATATGTCTGAGATGCCATGCCTCAAGGGAGACAGTGACCCCCCTCCATCTGCCAAATGATCGGTCCTGAGATCCGCTCCAATTGTGTGGGTGGACACCCCGTGCTAGTGGCACTTAAGGTCACATTGCCCTCAACTTCTATGCCCCTGGCTCTTTCCAGGGTCGGTGGTGATCACACTTTGTCAACCTGGTGATAGACGTTCTGTTCAGGCGTGCATTGACTTTCATTCACCAACGCACGGATGGGGCCAGCCAGGCAGAGTGAGCTGGAGGCTCTGCCGTGATTGCTGGGTTCCCCTGCGTCCAGGTTGTAATCGGTTGCGCGCGTGTGGCCAGTGGGTGAGCCAGGAGCCTTCGCCAACCGGAAGTGCTTCCACTCCATGAACTTGCAGATAGTGTGTGACCACAGGATGCAGATTCTGTAAGTCTGTGCAACATACCCAGGCAGCTCCCATGACGCATACATCCTGAGACACTCCCAGGTGCTGAGGCTCTTTAGTGTTCCAGCCCAGCTGGATGGATGGCTGGTCAGTGACAAGGGCTATCCCCTCAAAAGGTGGCTCATGATGCCCCTCCGTCATCCAAGAACAGAGGCCGAGCAGAGGTACAATAGGAGCCATGCCTCCACAAGGGCTGTGGTAGAGGGAACTATCAGTCTTCTCTAGATGCGCTTCAGATGCCTGGACTGTTCAGGGGGAGCACTCCGATACCCCCCAGATCATGTGTCACTGATGGTGGTTGCATGCTGCGCTCTGCACAATCTGGTGCTGGAAAGGTGGGATGCAGTGGAGGAAGATGATGTTGATGCAGTGGCTCTGGCAGCAGACAAGTCTAGTGGAGAGTCCGAGGACAAGCACACTCAGGAAAATGCTGAGGGGTTGGGCACCAACCTGGGCAACCTCCAAGGAGGCAGGGACACCCGGGAAGCTGTAATCCAATGCTCCTTCAGCTAGTTTACCAAAGATGAACGGCCACCATGTGCCAGGGCTGCAGGCTCCATACTCGATACCCGAGAGCAACATTTGCCTGGTCAACAACATGAACTATGTGCCATTGCAATAAATCTCAAGGACAAAAAATGTCATTAATAACATCATGGGTTCCCCTTCTGCAGAAATAATGAAGCACCCAGAGGCTTGTTGAGAACCAACACATTTAATGATTTGCAGCTTGGCATACAGATATCAAAGTAAATTAAGTTGGTGTGGTGTTCAACACCTTTTAACAGTAACTTAAAAGTGGGGCAAAAGAAAACCACTCCTGATAAGCCCATGTAGTGCCTAAGGTGCTTTGCGCTTACGTTTGCAGGTGCTACGTCTAGGTGCTCCCCCCTCGCTGGCATTGGAGATGGCCTGCTTACTCTGCAGTCCTGCTGGCCTTGGTGGGCATCCTCTGGCCCGTGGAACCTGTGTGGGTCCCGCCTGGGTGGGAGAGGCCAGTGGCATGGCTGGCATCTCTCCAGTTGCCGCAGCCTCATCGGATGCCACGGTCACTGGCAGAGAGGCGGAGGAGCCACTGCTGTCATCCGGAGCGCCCTGAGAGGAGCTGCAGAGGTAACGAGTAGCCAACATGATGTCGCTTTGGACCTCACCGCTCACCATTGATAGATGGGCACCTAGCTGGGATACTGGGTGCCCAATTCATCTCCAACACTGACAGTGACCACCTGAGGTCATTGCCACTGTGAGAGCTTGCAGGTCTGGGCGCATCCCAAGGAAGCCTTGATTGTTGTCCTGGCGGAAGCCTCTCCATGAGAGTTGCCATTGTCTCCATGGAGGAGGCGGTGCGCTCTGCCATGAGGGTCATTGCATTGCTCATGCTCCGCGTGGACTCCTCCACGGAGACCATGGCACGCATTCCCTTATGTATCTCCGCCAGATCCTTCCGCACACTCTGCTGCCTCAGGGACGACTCCAGAGGCACATCATCAGCCATCGACTGAGCATGTTCCTGGTTCCCAGCAGTCCTCCAACTGCCGGTGTTCTGGGCACTCTCTGCTTCTGCCTGCACCTCAAGCGAGAGTGAAAAGCCCTCAACCACTGTGCACCGAGATACTAGCCGACGATCTTATTCCCACTGAGGTGCTGGTATCTGCACTGGTGCCTGCCTAGCTGAGAGGATGTGACGCTGGCGTGTTAATTTCTTCTGTGCCCTCAGGGATCAGCAGCAGTCCTCTGCATCCTGAGACTGGGCATACTGTGGTGAGGCTGAAAGGAGGAACAAGGACATTTGATTAACAGTGTGACGGCTTCAACTAATGTGCACACCTGGCACCCGGATCAGGATGTGCTCCTTTCCATTATCAATGGGGATCCCATGTTGGAGACTGAAATCAATATACAGTCAGCAGTGTCATGTTTGCACTGACAGACATTGTGACCTCGGTGCACGGCACTCTTCCCTCCTAGTGGCACCCCGACCTCACCATAGCCGGTTGACCTGGGCGCATGCTGCATCTCCAGTTCCAGTGCCTTCTGCTCATATCTGGTGATGATTTGAAGATGGGGTTGCCCTCTGCCAGTCCACAGCCACTCAGCATTATTGTGTGCTGTGCTCTCCTGAAAGGAGAGAGGAGAATTGATTAGTCCACCCTGTACCTGCATTGCCATTGCAGCCTTGCTGCCCCCACCTGAGGAAAACCTTGTAGGGCTCATCCGATTTGTGATTGTGGAGTCGCAACACACTCATTCCAAACAGGGCTGACCCCCTTCCCCAGATGCTGCCTCCATGACATTTGCCACTCACTCTCTAAGAACTTCCAAACCCATGACCATTACCACCTAGAAAGACAAGGGCAGCAGATAGATGGGAACACCGCCACCTGGAAGAGGAGGGCAGCAAGGCACTCATTGGAGAACCTCGGGGCCAACTGCCCTGACGACCTGCCCTGGTTTGCTCTCTGAAGACATTCTCCATCATGTAGCTACTCACCGAAATCAGTGGCAACCTTAGGACGGCTGCCTGTGCTGTTTTTGAATAGGCCGCCGGGTCGCCATTGGACCCAGCAGACATTGGCCTCCTCCTGTTGCCTGCCTCTTCCCGCTGATCTCGGGAACCGCGAATTATGCTGGGTGGGCCATAATTGGCCTGCCCATGTAAAATAGCGACGTGGAGCCGATCGCGGGCAGCGATTGGCTCCGTGACCGCTCCTGCTGGGCCCACCCGCCAACTGAAAAATTCCACCCATAGATTACTGAGAGCAATTTTGGGTACCGCACCTTGGGAAGGATATATTGGTCTTGGAGGAGTGCAGCGTAATTTATCACTGGTTAATTCTGGTAAATTTATGAGATTTACGACTGATTAGATTAAATTGCTGCTTGCTCTTCTCCATTACTAATATAGAACTTCTAAATTGGAAGAGGGTTAATTTCATTGTGACGAGAAAGGATCTAGCCAGGGTAAAATGGAACTGGGGACTGGCAGGAAAAACTGTATTGGAACAATAGGTGATCATTAAGGAAGAGATACTTAAGGTACAGGCTAGGTACATCCCAACAAAGGCAAAAGGTAACAGGAATCCTTGGAAAACAAGGGAGATAGAGGTTATGATGAAACAAAAAAGGATATATAATGCATGTCAGGTTAATTCTTCAAGTGAGAAGCAGGTCAAAAATAATACCTTGAGAGGGGAGGTAAAGAGGAAGGTAAAGGAAGGGGAGGTAAAGACTGACAAAGAGAGTATAAGAATTGAATGGCAGTCAACATAAAAGGGAATCCAAAAGCCATCTTCCAGCATGTGAATAGTAAGTGTGTAGTAAAAGGTGGAGTGGGTTCTATTACGGGCAAAGAGGGTGACATATGCTGAGAGGTGTCAGGCAAGGATATAGAATAATTAATGAGTTATTTGTGTCGGTTTTCACTGAGATAGTGGAACCTGACAAAATATTGGTAGAAGTGGAGATAGTGGGGGCAATGGGTAGTGTAGAAATTGAAAGGGAGGACGTACTAGAAAGAGTGGCCGTGTTTAGAGTAGACAAGTCACCTGGTCAGGATGGCTTGCATCCCAGCTAAAGGAAGTGGGGATGGAGATGGTGCAAGGACTTGCACCATCTTTCAATCCTCCCCAGATTTGAGGCAGGTTCCAGAGGATTAGAGAGTGATAAATGTGATGCCCTTACTCAAGAAAGGGTGTAAGGACAGCCCTAGCAACAATAGGTCCATTAGTCTAACATCAGTGGTGGGTAAGGTTTTTTAATCCATAATCATGGAAAAAAATCAACATGCACTTGGAGAGATTTGGGTTAATTGAGGAGAGCCAGCATGGATCTGTAAAAGGCAGATCATGCTTGACTAATCTGAGATTTTTTTCATGGTTGATAAAGGGAATGTGGTGAATATTGCCTATATAGATTTAAGAAAGCATTTGACAAAGTAACAAAATTTCCTTTTGGAATTTTTGATTGATATAGCTAGAATAGGAGGTCCAATGTGTAACTGGATAAAAAACTGGTTTAAGGATAGAAAGCAGCGAGTCATAGTAGATAATTGCGTTTTGGACTGGAGGGTGGTAGACTGTGGTATTCCTCAAAGGTCAGTGCTAGGATCACTATTGTTTTTTTACCACATAAATATGACTTGGATCTTGGAATATTGAGTACATTTTCAAAATTTGCTGATGATACCCAACTTGGTGTGGCAAACAGTGAGAATAATATGAATTGCCTGCAATAGAACATAGACTAGCTGAATGACCAGATGAGTGGCAGATGGAATCTAATACAGAGAAGTGAGAGGTATTGTATTTTGGCAGAAGGGATAGGGAGAGGCAATATAGACTTAATGGTACAATTCTAAAGGGTATGTAGGAACAGGGAGACAGAGTTGGGTGGTGCATGTGCACTGATCTTTGAATGTGGCAGGTCATACTGAGAGAATGGTTAGCAAAGCATATGGGATCTTGGGCTTCATAAGTACAAAAGTTCATGAGTACAAAAGCAGGGAAATTATGCTGAACCTTTACAAAGCTCTGGTTAGATCCCATCTAGAGTATTGCATCCAGTTCTGGTCATCACACTTTAGGAAAGATGTGAAGTTCCTTGATGCAGAGGAGATTTACTAGAATGGTTCTAAGGATGGTCTGTTTTGACTACAATGTTAAATTGGAAAGTCTGAGGTTGTTCTCCTTGGAGCAGAGGGCAGAGGAGATTGAGGGATGATTTGTTGGAGGTGTACAAGATTATGACAGGTTTAGGTAAGGTAGGCAAGGAACATTTCTTCCTTTTAGCTGATGCTCTGAAGACTAGGGAACACAGATTTAAGATTTTGGGCAGGAAGTACAGGGGGAATGTGTGGAAGAACTTTAAGCCCCAGCAAGGTAATGACTTGAAGTTTGTTGCCTAAGAGGGTGGTAAAAGTGGAACCAATTAAAAATTCCAAAAGGAAATTGGATGGGCGCTTGATTAAAAAAAATAAAGTTGTAGGGCTACTAGGATCGAGCGGGAGATTGGGACTGACTAGATTGCTCCACAGGGAAGTGACATGGATTTGATGAGCTGAATGGTTTCCTGTGTCAAAAATGACACTGGGTTTCTGGTTTGTGAGGCTGATGGGTGTCTAGTCCACCAGTTGGAGACCAGTGGGGGTCCCTGTCAGTTATGTGGGGGAGGCCCAACAGAACCGAGTGTCCTTCAGGCACTTTGTGGTCACTGTTTTGCCTGTCCTGTGACTGAAGCCCCTGGCAGCATATGTCCCACATGCTGAGAGCTGCTGGCCAATCAGAGGCCGGCAGCTACTTGTTGCTGCCAGTGTCAGCAAGAGCAGTGGCTGCTGGTGGCTCTGCACCCACCAGAGGCCCAGGAATATTGTAGGACTCTAGACCAAAGGTGGATTGGATGTCACAGGAGGGGTCGGGGAGGGGGTCAGAGGCAAGAGCAGAAGGTGGCTTTCAGCAGACCCCACTTATCGATACAGAACTTCCTATCAAGCACGTAATGAGGGATAATGATAATGAGGGATTGCCCTGATAGGACACAGGGAAGCTGTGCGGCACCTGTTAAATCCCTAATGTACCGCTAAATTGCAGTGGCTTTAGTGACATTGGATGTTAATGAGCCGAATTAACATCCCAGTGGTAGGGGCTGTGAATCCCACATCAGTCCCTTCTGCCCTCCAACTTAATCAGGCGAGGTTCTCCTTCCACCAGGAGACTGAAACGGGGTCTCTCCTGCGATTAAATTGGCCCAACCGCCACAATTCCTGGCCTGATGGGCTCCATTAAATCCAGCCCTATGACTGACTCCATTACATTACACAAACTGGCATTGTATTTTATCCAGAAAGTCAGGTTGTGAAAAAGTGAATTGAAGCCAATGGCTACAGAGATACACATTACAAACATATACCACCTAACCAAGAAACCACAGTTTGTCTGTTTATAGGGGCACAAATGAATTCCCAGTTAATGTCAACCACCTGCAAACAATTAAATACAATTAATATGCATTTAACGTTATATTCTGTGGAATTTAGAAGATTAATATTTTCTCCACTTGGATTTTTTTCCGCCTTCACCATTTTGCTCCTTGCCTGGTTCCCTCGGGGATGCTCTCAGCTCCTGCCTTGTTTTGACCTTTCCACCCGGTGGCCAGATCAGCGCCTGGTGCCAGCACCTTAGCCGATTTCTGGGACCTCTGTACTCAGCCTCTGTACGCTGGTTCCCTCGGCAGCTATCCGCCTGCTGGTGGTGCCCTTCCTCTGCTCGCCTGGCTGCTGCTTCTTCACCACCCTGGCCATGCTCCTCCTCTTCCCCTTCCAGCCAATGGCTGCTCTTAAGGGGTGATTTGATTAAAAGTTTTTAAAAGTTGCTAAATTCCCATATGTGCAGTAGACAGAATTAATTTGGTATTGTGAACACTTAATGTACCTCCTAAACTATGATAGGAGAAACCTCCACTTGCTGAATGTACATATCTTGTGTGACCAGATTCAATAAATTATTGATAATGATGTCAGAGGTTTCTCAGCCTGTTCTTCTGCATTCTGGGTGGTATTAAATTGCCCATTTCAAAACCCTAAACTACTATCCTATAATTGCTAGCTAGCTTATATTTATAAGCATATACTGTTTACACATTAAAATGCCTAACCTAAACATGGATAATTGTATGAGTTCTATATTCTACGCATCAGGTCTGGTGTCATGGGCCAGACTTTTATGTTCAGTATGTGGGTGCGCGCCCGACACGCACGAGCGTAATATGACGTATGATGGCGTCAGGCGTGCGTCCCAACATCATTGTGTACTCGCACAATATTTCATTCGGCGGGCATGCACCGGAATCAGCTCCATACCTGGTGATAATTGAAAGGCCTATTAAGGCCATTAATGAGCTAATCAGCTTGAAATTTACACTGCCCGGCTGCCTGTCGAACCTAACGGTTGACAGGCAGGTGAAAATGCCAAGAGGCCTTTACCTTTTTTAGGAAATCTCGTCCATGAGCGGGATGAGGTTTCCTAAAGCTAATACAAACTAAATAAAATCTTTTATTTTGAAATTAAAAACATGTCCCATCTCATTTGACACAGTCACATGAGGGGGCATGTTTCATAAAATTTTTATTGCATTTTTTTTAAATAGCACTTCAATCTCCTGAGGTAGCTCCATGCCTCAAGGAGGTTTAAGCACTTTTTCACACGCAAACTGTGCGCGAGGTCTGGCTCCCCCTCTTTCCCCTGTCCACACAAGTAGTGCTTAGTGCTGCCGTTCGCGATGCATGCAGGGCGGGCCTTAATTGGCCGCCTGTATGAAATTGCGCTGCGGAGCCAATCGCAGGCTCCCACTGAGCCCGACCGAAGAGGGGAAAATTCTGGCCATGATGTCAAACAGCTGTACCAACTGATTTGATGCTCTGTTTCCAAAATTGGACCACTCAGGTCTGTTCCACGAATTTGCTTGTCACTCGCCAAAGAGCATACATTCAGCTATGAGGGGCCCAGCAGTAATGCTATTTAAAGGGTCAAGCACACAATTTGCAGGTAAGATCACTTAAGAATACCTTTATTGCAAGGTCTCTGAAGTACTGTGGATTATTGGATTTGGCAGGAGTGTTGCTGCATCCTCACCGAGAGGACGGCAATAGGTGATTGGAAATGTCACTGATCCTTTCTTTATCTCTGTCTCTCTTGTGTGTGTGAATGCATGCATGCATTTGTGAGCAGGTCCTTTTGCACCTCAGCCAGGTTATGCTGTCTACCCTCCAGTCAGTGCTCCTATGCTAGCTCATCAAGCAGGTGGACCACCATCTCAGCCCCAAGTCCAGTGGATGCAAACACCAGCTCCTATTCCTAACTGTCCACCTGGATTAGAGTACCTTACAATGGTAAGCAAGTGATCATTATGTTCTCCATTCATGGTAAGGTCTGGGAGCATGAACTATCATTATTTCTTGTATATATTTCAGTAAAGCACTATATATGCCCAAAATAAATTGCTGAACATTAGAAATAAACTCATGGAAGGACATGGGTAATACAGTGGGTTAGACACTGACCTCTTTGTCTGGATTATTTGTTCAAATGTAGCCATAACTGATTAATTGGATTGGAGTTTCATGTGTCTTCTAAAGATCCTCTGGGAAATGAACTTGAACAGCCTTAATCAGTTGGGTTCCTAGAGACTGGCAGTGCTCCATCTGACTGGGAGTGTGAGATGCTGACCTGAAATCAAAAGAGTTTTATTCCCAGCACAAACATCTCTTACTTTAATTAGCATTAACATTTTAAAAGATAATTCAATTGAAAGTTAAATTAATTTTCCATGTCTCATTAAGGGCAGTGTATCAATGAAAAATACACCATTGTTTTATTGCACAAGTTGCCTAACTTTTGGAGTTTGTTTTAAAATACTGAGACAATGTCATGACTTTATTCAGTGTAGGTTGTCAGGGTAAAAGGTTACTGAGCGATCTGTGGCAGGAGTGGCATCTTGTGATGTGGTAATAGCTGATTCAGTTTGGGCAGACAGGCCAGTTGCTGCACACCTTGTCGAATGCGAACAAACAAAAGTCAGTTTTCATTGTTCTTTTTCAACCTGAACATTCAAGGAAACAATACTGCACAGATTAAATAGCTGGAAGCATTATAAAGTTTGTCAGGGAGAGCAATTTAAAAAGCTTTTTCTTTGACTCTGCACGTGTGCATCATGTGACATGCCACATGATTTTGAATAATTTTGATTTTTGTGAATATATGCATATTCAGTCCCCATTGATGGTATGATAGTTAACTCTTGCTTTCCATTTCTGCTCCTCATAATCTCTTGTTCCCATTTTCGTAAACATAATTGCCTGCCAATTCAACCATTCTGCACACTTTTTTCGGCTGCTAAACAGCCTCCAGTTTTGCAGGCGGTAAGCTCATTTATGTTCCAGAAGTGTGCCGCCAGCCATGTAGTTAAAAGCCAAAACACAGGTATGCAATGCCCACACTGGAAACAGATGTTAGGCACTTTATTTCCATGTGCAAAGAGCCTAATGCCTGTTTGAAACTCCCAATCCAAGTTTGGTTTGACGTGAGAAACCAAAAACATTGCCTGCTGCACTTCCAGGAAAGCCTTAGAGATAACGTTTAAAAAAGGCTGTCTCCCAGTGATATTACACTGGGGGCGGCTTTAACGAGGTGAGTGTGGGACTTTTCTTCCTTGGGGAAGAAGTCCTGCCCTCAAGAGGCCACTGGCCAATCAGACTGGTGAGTAGTCCCAGCAGCGCCAGAAGCAAGTAGTAGCTGTTGCTGAGACTATGCAGGTGTCCCTAAGAAGAAGTGTCATGGATGCAAGACTAAGGTAAATTGGGGTTTTTTGGATTGGGGAGGGAGGGTGGAAATTGGGGACCCTAGAGAGGTGGGGGAGGGTGGTGGAGGTCGGGTTTTGGAGGTCAGTAGGGAGGCTGAAACCTATACTGAAAATTTTTGAATATGGTTATCCAAATGTGGAGCTGGGAGGATCAGGAGCCCCCAACCCACCCCTCCACACCTGGCCACCAATTGTCCTAATCCAGTCAATAATCTCCTGGAACAGGTCACCAATTGTTCTCCCTCAGCCATTTTCCTTTTACAAAGGCCTTAGGAATGGCATCGCATGCAGAGTTTCCAAATATGATGATTTAGATGGAGGCAAGATAATTAATGACTAGAGTAGATTTGAACACAAATATAGCTATGATTTTACATTCATTATTTAGAGTACAGTACAATCTATTAATGTAGGATCAGACATTTAATTTTTGTTCCAGATTTTAGGCACTTTATGTACAGAGGGTTATGCAAATCCTTGTCAATAGGTCAATAAACCATGTAAACTCAGGGCTACTTTACTTTATGTTAAAATAACCTGGCTCCATTGCATGATAATTGACATTAAAATGAAGTGGAAGCTTCATTTAAAGGTTCATTTAAAGCATCATTTATCTACATGTAAGCAATTAACTCTGTGCACAGACTGCACTGAGGTAATGCATGGGGAAATTGGGCTTTGAATGAAATAAACTCTTTGGATTACTGTCAAATATTGAGTTGGAATCATTCTTTCCTCCACAGATCGACCAAATACTTGTTCATCAAGTTGTTGAACTTGTTGAAGGTGAGTGTAATTTTAATGATAGCTGGTAACTTAAACCTAGGGCTGGATTTTACTGGGGGGGGGCAGGGGGAGGCCATCCCCCTCTTGAAACATCAGTCACAAGCCGAGTGACTTAAGAGAAGGCTGTCCAGTGATAATGTGCCTTAATGATGTGAGTGTGGGACTTTCGCCCCTCAGGGAAAGTGAGTCCTGCCCTCAAGAACTGCCAGCCCATCAGATTGGTGAGTAGTGCCAGAAGCAAGTACTAACTGCTGCTGGGACTACACAGGAGTTCCCGAGAAGAGGTGTCTTGGAAGCTGGACCAAGGTAAGTTAGGGCTTTTTGGATGGGGAGGAATTGGGGGTACTAGAGAGGTAGGGGAGGGATGTGGGGTTTGGGTTTTGGAGACTGAGTGGGAGGCACAAAGTACCATCTTTGAGGGGGGATGCTCCTGATGCACACAGGGCACCATCCATTCCCCCCGCCCCCCAGGCCCCATAAAGGAAAATATGGTCCTCAAAGTGGCCATAAAATACCCCTTACTCCTCCAAGTCTGCTTTTTTTATATAAAAGTTGAGCTGAAGAATGTTTGACACTGTATAGATAATACATTTGGATTTCAAGGCCATAAAAGATCACAACAGAAATAAGTCTATGAGCTTTATAAAATGGAGTAATGTGAGCATTGAAAAGATATTTATCACCCACTAACTCTTGAATTTGCTGACTTATTTGTTTGAAAAAACTTTTAAGTAGCAAAATCCTGTGGCTTTAAAAAAAACTAATATGGAGTACTCAATTCTTAGTATTCTCCTTTTCTCTTTATGCTTCACAAAGGCAAAGTTGGGCTCGGTAGCATCCTTTTTCAGGGCAATATGAAGACCTTTAAGGTTCCAAAATGGCATCTATATTGCAAGGACATATATGTGACTGAAATATGCCAAATGCCACCTTGGTAAATTGGTTAACATATGCTGACTTGGGACGGAAATCACTGAAATTAGTGCCTGCCAAAGCTATTGGACCATGAGTGTATTGGAAACCCATTGGAATCTCCATTCTACATTGGGTTTTGCTGTGGCATTTTCCTTTGCCCCCTGAGCAGTCAGAGATGATGTGCAGGATCACATGTTGCATCTGTCAAAACAAGGATTTCTAGTTAAAGCCACCCAGCAGACATCAGGCTGAACTGGGAATGGATTTTGTGGCTGCAGCAAACACAGGAATGGAGTTCGAACCTGGGAAAGGGCAGGGGAGAGAGGAGAACCTGTCCAACAAGGCAGGCATGGATGAAAGTACTGAGGAAGTCATCAACAGAAGTGTGGTCTCCAACCTGGATCAAGGACGTTGGCATGGTGGGAAAGTTGAGTGGCATAAGCCTTTCCGGTTCAAGTCCCAGACTCTGACTTACCCAGCATTCTCCTGCACTGCACACTTCAGAACCTTGCAGTTCCACTTCCTTTCTCTCCAGTCACCACCTCGCATCCCAGTTTGAACAGCCAACACTCTCTCTCACCCTCATCATGTTTACCTCTCTAACCCATATCTGACAATCACTCCCCATTAATGTTGTCCTTCCCTCCCCTCCACAGAAGCCATACTAACACTCATAACCCCTTGTGTGCTCCCTTCTCCAGCAAGGAGAGAAAGCAGTCTTGGAGACATGCAGAAACCTGGAAGTTGATTGTTGGTCCTCCAATGACAGGCATCTAGATGGGCACTGGAAAAGAGGCCTTGTTCCATAAAGCTGCAGGTGTCGCAGTAACAGACATGAAAGCCTGAGCTTCAAGGCACTGGGACTCAGACACGGTGAGAGAGCTGATCCTCTGCCTGTAGATCCTATGTTGTGAGTTTTACCTCTTTGGAGCTGGATCTCTGTGCCCATCCCCTCTGCCCTTCAGAAATATAAGAATGTGACAGGAAGACAATAGTGGACAACAGCTTCACACCTGGCCATGGCTGGAGCTCTTCAATTTCTTTGGCCAGAGCTTTCCAAGCTTGCCAGTTTCGCTGAAGAAGCACTCCCCACTCTGCCACTCACTTAGTTGTCCTAGGCAAGTAGATGACAGCTTGGAAAATGGATACACTGGTTGTTAAAGCCAGAATGCAGGGTTAAAATGGCATTTAATGATCTTTTGAATATTTAAATACCATACCCAAAAGCTGCACAGTGTTTTCCTAGTCGCCTCTGAAGCCATTTGGGTGAAACCAGGAGGAGCGTAGGATGGTGTATGAATCCTGCCCCAATGCCAATTTTGGGGAATTTACTTCCTGCATGCACCCAAACTAACCTCCATTTTCCTATTAACATTACCCCTTAATGTCTGCCAAAAACCTGCAAATCATGACACCCATTAGTGTACAATGCTGGTTTGATGCCCTGGAGTTCCACACTCCAGTCTACTGCTAACCTTGCACAGCTGAACACATACTTAGCAGCAGGAAGGATCTCCCCCCATGACTCAACAGTGCTGTTTAATAGGATCATCATCTGCTTACAGGTCAGTTGCTGGTTTATTTCTTCTGGCTGTCACAATTCTGAGGTTTGGTTGCTTTCTATAGTTGGTTAAAGTTTCAATGAGAGTGGTTGGTCAAATGCTGAAGTACTTTTTTAGTAATTAAATGCTTGTGCAGAGTCCAGTTACTCTCAGACATCGATAGAACAGTAAGCCTTCATCTTGGCATTGAGCATGACTGGGAGGATAAGCATATGCCATACAGAGCAGGACAAGCCTCTAGAAGGGAAGAAGGAGAGAGAGGCTCTCAGCACTGCTGAGACCATATCTGCAGAAGACCTTTAACAGAACAGATTGCTGGAGAGCTGTGTCACCTTGGGTGCTGTATTGCACACTGTATCTAAAGCCATGGTGGCAGCTCTCTGAGCTTCCATTGCAGTACTCAGATGTTGGGCTGATGCTGCTTGTGTTGCATTGGAAGCTGAGGCAACGACCATCAGACACATCTGTTGGCTCCATGAGTGTGTTGATGGAGCTAGCCACTGGTGTCGTGTTGGAAGAATGGGCTCCACGCTTTGTACAAAGCCCAGTGACAAGTTGGTGCTGGGCACCTCCATCTGATTTGACATTGAACGCAGGTTTTCTGGCAGGTTTTCCCAATGCACCAAACATTTTGTCACGTATATTCATCTTCTCTGTAGCTTAGTCCATTGAAGCCATCTTCTTGATCCTCTTCAGCATTGAGCACAGGCTTTCTAGCCAGGTTCCCAGTGCACCAAGTATTTGTGTGTGTACACCCATCAACCTTTTCCTTCATCAACTATCCCCTTTGCCTTTCTTCATCACCCCTTCTTTTATTTAATCTCCCCTGCCTTCCACCCTATCATAGACTTTGCCCTTTGTTCTTTCCCTGCCTCTACATTTGCTTAAAGCCTGTTACATCTGTTAACTTTGCATGTTCTGACAAAAGGTCATTAATGTGAAATGTTAGCTCACACCATGTGCCGATCCCACCTCTATGCTATCCTCTAAATTACACACACTGTCAGTGTCTGAGCTTGTGGCTGCGATTGTGAAACCAGTGGCAATATGTCTTCAGTTTCACTGTCGTTTTGCTCCACTGCCTGGACAAGTTGCAGCTCTTGGATATGTGTGAAAGGATAAAGGGACAAGGCTAAGATTGTGGTGAGGGGAGGTGAGAGGATAAAGTTAGAAGCATATGCTTTACACCAACAGCAGTTTCTATTTTAGAAGAGATTGTGGAATAAGCATAAGATGGAAGGGCAAAAATATGATTAATTTGCTAATACTATTATTTTTGATGGTTTCAACTCTGGCAATGGGCATGCCTCAACAATGGTCATTGTCTTCTCCATGGGGATTAGAACTTGCAGGCATTCCTTTTCCCTTCCAGTTAACCCTTGCTATCTGCAGTTGTGCGCCACCTTATCTGACAAGAAGGTTTCTTCCATAATTGACAGCCACTCCATCACCAGACAGCAATCAAGATAACCAGAGTTGCAATTCCTGCATGCAGCTGTTAAAAACCATCAACTTTAAATTTAGGAAAAGTTGTCATTTTTTAATGCCTTTTTATTAGCCAAATTCTTTCTAATGTGATTTTTGAAGTCTCGTTGGATGTGCTGAATAAATAAAAACATAATTTTAGTACAGAAATATGCTTACATGCTGTGTTGCAATTACACCTGAGAATTTAATCCTAACTTGTCTGAAGACTACCCTTGGTGTAGACTTCTGGGATAGATTTTCTTCAGGGATTCCTCTGATGATCTGCAACCTGAAGAAACGGCTATGCCATTTTTCTCATGTTTGTAATGGTCTTCCGACAATATTGCAGCAGGTGATTGGAAGAGCTGCCGTGGATATTTCAGATATTCATGCATAAGGAAGTTGGTTAGTTTTAAAACTAAAATTGGAAATTTATCTAGACTGTAGCAGTCAGATTTCAGAGGTTTATGAATTCTCCCAGTCCCTTAACTGCATTAACTGCTTATTAATTCATTTACATATATTACTTGTTTTCTTGATTTCTAACTACACCTGGAGTATGATACTTTATTTCATGCATCTAGGTTAACAGCAAGTTATTTTTTGACAATATGCTGGGTATTGTTTTGTTTTTCAGCCTTAACAGGATTTGAGACCAAAAACAAGTATGAACTAAAGAACAGCTTGGGGCAGAGAGTTTATTATGCAGTTGAAGACAGCGAATTCTGTAACCGAATATGTTGTGGGTCTAATCGAGCATTTGTCATAAAGATTTTGGATAATATAGGACACACTATCATGCACCTTATGCGTCCTCTAGGATGTGGATCATGTTGCTGTCCTTGTTGTCTACATCAGGTAAGTGCATAAAAAATGTGCCTGAAACTGTTCCTGTTCACTTGCCTTTCTTTCACCTTGCAACTTGAAAAAGTTATTGGCTGTTTTTGGGATCCACTACTAGCATAAAAATTATCCAGTCTTGTCAAAGTAAAAATGCCTGTTTTCTTAGATTTTGAAAGTTTACTGATTTTGGGTTTCATACCCCATAATTCCAAGGAATGCACGTAGCTTTTAATTTTAAAAAAAATCTATTCATGGAATGTGGGCTTCGCTGGCTGGGCCAGCATTTATTGCCCATCCCTAGTTGCCCTTGAGCAGGTGGTAGTCAGCTGCTTCCTTGAACTGCTGCAGTTCATGTGGTGTAGGTACACCCACAGTGCTGTTAGGAAGGGAGTTCAAGGATTTTAACCCAGGACCAATGAGGGAACGGAGATATATTTCCAAGTCATGATGGTGAGTGACTTGGAGGGGAACATCCAGGTGGTGGTGTTCCCATCTATCTGTTGGCCATGTCTTTCTGGAAGGTAGTGGTCGTAGGTTTGGAAGGTGCTGTCTAAGGAGCCTTGGTGAATTCCTGCAGTGCATCTTGTAGCTGGTACACACTGCTGCTACTGTGTGTCGGTGGTGGAGGGAGTGAATGTTTGTGGATGTGGTGCCAAACAAGCAGGTTGCTTTGTCCTAGAAGGGGTCAAGCTTCTTGAGTGTTGTGGGAGCTGCACTCATCCAGACAAATGGGGAGTATTCCATTACACTCCTGACTTGTGCCTTGTATATGGTGGACAGGCTTTGGGGAGTCAGGAGGTGAGTTACTCGCCACAGGATTCCTAGCCGCTGATCTACTCTAGTAGCCACAGTATTTATATAGCTAGTCCAGTTCAGTTTATGGTCAATGGTAACGCCCAGGATGTTGATAGTGGGGGATTCAGTGATGGTAATGCCATTGAACATCAAGAGGCAATGGTTGGATTCTCTCTTGTTGAAGATGGTCATTGCCTGAACTTTTGTGGCGCGAATGTTACTTGCCACTTGTCAGCTCAAGCCTGAATATTGCCCAGGTCTTGCTGTATTTGGACATGGCAGAACCCAAACTGGATGTCAGTGAACAGGTTATTGCTAAGCGAATGCTGCTTGATAGCACTGTTGATGACCTCTTCCATTACTGATTTTTGTAACTCTTTCGAGTACAAACCCGTTCCCATCTGTTTCAGATGAAGTCACATTGTTTCCCATTGTGAGATTTGAACTCTTGATCTTGGGGTTACAAACCCAGTACCATAACCACTTGGCTATTTAGGCCAAGCCCTTCCATTACTGATGATGGAGAGTAGACTGATGGGGTGATAATTGGTTGGGTTCAATTTGTCCTGCTCTTTGTGTACAGGGCACACCTGGGCAATTTTCCACATAGCCAGGTAGATACCAGTGTTGCAGCTATACTGGAACAGCTTGGCTAAGGCCATGGCAAGATCTGGATTACAAGTCTTCAGTACTATTGCTGGAATGTTGTCAAATGAAGTGAATTGAATTTGCGGAAGACTGGCATCTGTAGTGCTGGGGACCTCCAGAGGAAGCTGAGATGAATCATCCACTCAGCGCTTCTGGCTGAAGATTCTAGCAAATGCTTCAGCCTTAACTTTTGCACTGGTGTGCTGGGCTCCCATGTCATTGAGGATGGGTATATTTGTGGATCCTCTTCCCCCAGTGAGTTATTTAATTGCCCACCACCATTCAAGACTGGATGTGGCAGGACTGCAGAGCTTAGATTTGATCCATTGGTTGTGGGATCGCTTTTCTCTGTCTGTCACTTGCTGCTTATGCTGTTTGGCACACAAGTAGTCCTGTGTTATAGCTTCACCAGGTTGACACTTCATTTTTAGGTATGCCTGGTGTTGCACCTGGCATGCCCTCCTGCATTCTTCATTGAACTAGGGTTGATCCCCTGGCTTGATGCTAATGGTAGAGTGGGGGATATGCCAGGCCATGAGGTTGCAGATTGTGTTCAAGTACAATTCTGCTGCTGCTGATGACCCACAGCGCCTCATGGATGCCCAGCCTCGAGTTGCTAGATCTGTTCGAAATCTATCCCATTTAGCACTGTAGCACTGCCACACTACACGCGGGAGGGTATCCTCAATGTGAAGACATGACTTAATCTTCACAATGACTGCACGGTGGTCACTCCTACCGATACTGTCTGGCAGGCAGGTTGGTGAGGATGAGGTCAAGTATATTTTTCCCTCTTGTTGGTTCCCTGTCTAGCAGCTGTGTCCTTTGGGACTTGGCCAACTCGGTCAGTAGTGGTGCTACAGAGACGCTCTTGCTGATGGACATTGAAACCTCCTACCCAGAATAGATTCTACACCCTTGCTTTCTCCGTGATGTTCAGATTCATCAGCTGGGGGAGGTATGTGGTAATCAGCAGGAGGTTTCTTTCCCCATGCCATAAGACTTCATGGAGTCTGGAGTCGACATTGAAGACTTCCAGGGCAACTCCCTCTCAACTGTATTCCTCTGCTGGATCTGTCCTCTCAGTGGGACAGGATGCCATCCCAGGGATAGTGATAGCGATGTCTGCGACATTATCTGTAAAATATGATTCTGTGAGGATGACTTTGTCAGGTTGTTGCTTGACTAGTTTGAGACAGCTCTCCCAATTCAGGCCCTAGCCTCCAGATGTTAGTAAGGAGGACTTTGCAAGGTTGACGGGGCTAAGTTTGCCGTTGTCGATGGCGGGTGGGCCTTCCGGTTTCATTCCTTTTTTTTTTGAGGCTTTGTAGCCAACTACATTGTTAAGGATGGCTGCTAAGGACATTGGTGAACCAGATGAGTTTTTACAACAATTGACATCATTGGACTTTTAATTCCAGATTTTTATTGACTTTAAATTCCAGGGAATTTGAACCCCGGTCCCCAGAGCATTACCCTAGGTCTCTGGATTACTAGACAATATCACTACGCCACAGCCTCCCCATGTTATCATATCAGTGCATTTTTAGAAACACTTTATTTTATCTGCCATCTTGTGGAACAATGTTATAGCCTTGTCTCCCAAATTATATTATTTTTTGCCTAATATTGGTGCAGTTTATTAACTGGAACTGTGAAAACTGTAAAGAAAGAACTTCTACGTTTTGATATAAACAGGAACCTGACACTGAAGATTGTTTTAACTGCTTAACTTGCTTAACATTGGCTCTGGTGCTGCGACAAACTCTAGCATGAGTGATCAGATGATTTATTAATATAAATATATCTAAGCTATTGGTCCAAAAACCAGAAGGGAACTGTAGATGATGGAAATTTAAAACAAAAACAGAATATGCTGGCAACATTCTGCAGGCCAGCCAGGACCTGGGGAGAGAACAGAGAAGTTAATGTTTCAGGTGTGGACTCTTTGTCAGAACTGAACCATTGGTCCTCTGCCTTTGATTCCCACAAAGGAAATAAGCTCCAATGCTGAAGTTCTCTTCAAGGTTGATTTACAATGCCTACCGATTTTACTGATTTTGTTGTATGCTGTAATATAGAAACATCAGTTCTAACTCCAGTGTATCTTGATGGGGATATTGTCTAGGTCTTGCTGCATTTGGACATGGACTGCTTCAGTATCTGGGGAATCACAAATGGTGCTGAACATTGTGCAATCATCAGCGAACGTCCCCACTCCAGACCTTATGATGGAAAGAAGGCAGTTGATGTAGTTTATATGGATTTCAGCAAAGCCTTTGACAAAATCCCACACGGGAGACTTATAAAGAAGGCAAATGCACAGGATAATTTGATAAGGTGGATTCAAAATTGGCGTAGTTGTAGGAGACAGAGGGTCTGCTTTAGTGACTGGCGTACCACAGGGATCTCTGCTGGGTCCCCTATTATCGTCATTTATATAAACGACATAGATGACTACATGGGGGGTAGGATTAGTAAGTTTACGGATGATACAAAGATTGGCCGGGTGGTTAACAGTGAGGTTGAGTGTCTTGGGCTACAGGAAGACATAGACGGGATGGTCAAATGGGCAGGTAAGTGACAGATGGCATTTAATCCTGAAAAGTGAGAGGGATACACTTTGAAAGGAGTAATTTGACAAGGAAGTTTTCAATGAATGGCATGACACTAGGAAGTTCTGAGGAACAAAGGGACCTTGGCGTGTATGTCCATAGATTTCTGAAGGCATGTTAGTGAGGTGATGAAAAAGGCACATGGGACACTTGCCTTTATCAGTCGAAGCATAGAATACAAAAGTAGGGAGGTTGTGTTGGAGTTGTATAGAATCTTGGTGAGGCCACAGTTGGAGTACTGTGTGCAATTCTGGTCGCCACATTATAGGAAGGATGTGATTGCACTGGAGGGGATGCAGAGGAGAGTCACCAGGATTCTGTGAATCCTGCATGCTTCTGTGCAGTCACAGCAGCTTCCTCACCTATGATATGCTGGAGTACAGTAAGGTATCTAAAAGATTTGTACACTTGAAGGCACTGCTTCTATGTTTCGCAAAGTAACTAAGTACTTATTTCAAGTTCATTTATTTCCAGTGAAATCTTGCCAAAATCTCCATTGAGATCCAGAAATATCTACATAAAGCTTCCAGAATGCACACTGAATAGCAACAGGGATAGAGAATGCATAATCAAGCTGTCAGGGTTAATGATTTAAACCTTGCTGATTTTCATACGAAATCAAGTACCTAACATTTGTTTTTACATTGCTACATAAGAAAAATTCTGTGACTTCGTCCAGTGGCTATTGTGTTTTCTCACATTATATTCTTAATTTCTTTTAAATTGCAAGTGTAAAAAAGCATATCCAAGACACAGAATATTACATTTCTTACATTCTAGCAATTTTGAGCATGGTTTTAAACAGTTACCATACTAGGACACTGTGGGTGTACTGCCATTGTAGATGGTGCCAGCATCTGTCATCAAGAAATTGCTAGAATCCATTATTAATGTGGTCGTTATTAAGGGCGGGATACTTAGAAAATCATAAATGGAATCTGGCAGAGTTAGCATGGTTTTGCAAAAGGGAAATCATGTTTAACTGATTTATTAGAGTTCTTTGAGGAAGTAACAAGCAAGCTGAATGAAGCAGAACCAGTAGATGTGATGTACGTGGATTTCCAAATAAGTTGCTAGATCAAAGGTTACCACACAAAATAAGAACTCATGAGGTAGAGGGTAACATTAGCAAGGATAAAGGACTGGTTAGCTAACAGGAAGCAGAGTGTCGAGATAAATTGGTCGTCTTCAAGTTGGCAAGCTGTGACTCGTGGAACGCCACAGAGATCAGTGCTGGAGCCTCAGCTATTTACAATCTATATCAATGAATTGGATGAAAGGACCGAATGTATGTTAAATTTGCTGATGACACCAAGCTGGTAGGAAACTAGTTGTCAATAAGAGGTTGAGAGCCTACAAAAGGATATAGCTAGGTTAAGTGAATGGGCAAAACTTTGGCAGATGGAGTTGATATGTGAAAGTGCGAACTTGTCCACTTTGGCAGGAAGAATAGGAAAGCAGTATACTATTTAAATGGAGAAATGTAACAGAACTCAGTGATACAGAGGGATCTGGGTGTCCTGGCACTTGAATCACTGAAAGGTAGAGTGTGGGTACAGCAAGTGATTAGGAAGGTAAATGGAATGTTGCCGTTTATTGCAAGTGGGATTGAATGTAAAAATAGGGAAGCTTATCTGCAGCTGTACATGGCCTTTGTGAGACTACTTGTGGAGTGCTGTGTACAGTTTTGGTCTGCTTATTTAAAAAAGGATATAATTGTTAGGAACGGTTCAGAGAAGACTCACTTCAGCTCATTCCTGGGATGAAGGGCTTAGTATATGAATAAAGATTGAACCAGTTGGACCTTTTAAAGAATAAGAGGTGGTCCTATTGAATCTTATTAATCCTGAGGATGATAGAGTGGGTGGGAAGATGTTTCCTCTTGTGGGGTGACTAGAACTAGAGGACACAGTTTAAAAATACGAGGTCTCATTTTTATGACATAGATTAGGAGAATTCTTTTCTCTGAAGGTTGCTAGTCTGTGGAATTCTCTTCCCCAGAAAGTAGTGGAGGCTGGGTCATTGACTTTATTTAAGGCTGTTAGATTTTTTTATAGACAATGGAGTCGAGGATTATGGGGTATGGGGCAGGTAAGTAGAGTTGAGACCACGTTTTAAAAAAAAATTTTATTCATTCATGGGATGTGGGCTTCACTGGCTGGGCCAGCATTGATTGCCCATCCCTAATTGTCCTTGAGAAGATAGTGGTGAGCTGCCTCCTTGAACTGCTGCAGTTCATGTGGTGTAGGTACGCCCACAATGCAGTTAGGGAGGGAATTCTAGGATTTTGACTCAGTGACAGTAAAGGAACGGAAATATATTTCCAAGTCAGCATGGTGAGTGACTTGGAGAGGAACTTCCAGGTGGTGGTGTTCCCATCTATCTGCTGCCCTTGTCCTTCTAGATGATAGTGGTCAAGGGTTTGGAAGGTGCTGTCTAAGAAGCCTTGGTGAATTTCTGCATTGCATTTTGTAGATGGTACATACAGCTGCTACTGTGTGTCGGTGGTGGAGGGAGTGAATGTTTGTGGATGTGGTGCCAATCAAGTGGACTGCTTTGTCCTGGATGGTGTGAAGCTTCTTGAGTGTTGAGGGAGCTGCCCTCATCCAGGCGAGTGGGGAGTATTCCATCACACTCCTGACTTGTGCTTTGTAGGTGGTGGGCAGGCTTTGGGGAGTCAGGTGGTGAGTTACTCGTCGCAGGATTCCTAGCCTCTAACCTGCTCTTGTAGTATTTATATGGCTAGTCCAGTTCAGTTTATGATCAATGGTAACCCCCAGATGTTGATAGTAGGGGATTCAGTGATGATAATGCCGTTGAACATCAAGGGGCGATAGTTGGATTCTCTCTTGTTGGAGATGGTCATTGCCTAACACTTGTGTGGTGCAAATGTTACTTGCCACTTGTCAGCCTAAACCTGTATATTGTCCAAGTCTTGCTGCTTTTGGACATGGACTGCTTCAGTATCTGAGGAGTCACGAATGGTGCTGAACATTGTGCAATCATCAGCAAACGTCCCCACTTCAGACCTTATGATGGAAAGAAGGTCATTGATGAAGGTGCTGAAGATGTTTGGGCCAAGGACACTACCCTGAGGAACTCCTGCAGTGATGTTCTGAAGCTGAGATGACTGACCTCCAACAACCACAACCATCTTCCTTTGGGCTAGGTATGACTCCAACCAGTAGAGAGTTTTGCCCCTGATTCCTATTGACTCCAGTTTTGCTAAGGATCCTTGATGCCACACTGTCAAATGCGACCTTGATGTCAAGGGCAGTTACTCTCACCTCACCTCTGGAGTTCAGCTCTTTTGTCCATGTTTGAACCAAGGTAGTAATGAGGTCAGGAGCTGATTGGCCCTGGCGGAACCCAAACTTGGCCTCAGTGACCAGGTTATTGCTAAGCAAGTGCCGGTTGATAGCACTGTTGATGACCCCTTCCATTACTTTGCTGATGATGGAGAGTAGATTGGGGCGATAATTGGTCGGGTTGGATTTATCCTGCTTTTTGTGTACAGGACATGGGCAATTTTCTACATAGCCAGGTAGATGCCAGTGTTGTAGCTGTACTGGAACAGCTTGGCTAAGGGCACAGCAAGTTCTTCAGCACAGATCATCAGTACTATTGCCGGAATATTGTCAGAACCCCTACCCTTTGCAGTATCCAGTGCCTTCAGCTGTTTCTTGATATCACGTGCAGTGAATCGAATTGGCTGAAGACTGGCATCTGTGATACTGGGGACCTCTGGAGGAGGCCGAGATGGATCTTCCACTCGGCGCTTTTGGCTGAAGATTGTAGCAAATGCTTCAGCCTTATCATTTGCACTGATGTGCTGGGCTTTTCCATCATTGAGGATGGGGATATTTGTGGAGCCTCCTCTTCCAGTGAGTTATTTAATTGTCCACCACCATTCACAACTGAATGTGGCAGGACTGCAGAGCTTAGATCTGATCCGTTGGTTGTGGGATCGCTTAGCCCTGTCTATCACTTGCTGCTTATGCTGTTTGGCACACAAGTAGTCCTGTGTTATTGCTTCGCCAGGTTAACACCACATTTTTAGGTGTTACTGGTGTTGCACCTGGCATGCGCTTCCTGCATTGAACCAGGGCTGATCCCCTGACTTGATGGTAATGCTGGAGTGGGGGATATTCTGGGCCATGAGGTTACAGGTTGTGTTTGAGTACAATTCTGCTGCTGCTGATGGCCACAGTGCCTCATGATGCCCAGTCTTGAGTTGCTAGATCTGTTCAAAATCTATCCCATTTAGTACGGTGGTCGTGCCACACAACACGATGGAGGGTATCTTCAATATGAAGGTGGGACTATGCCTCCACAATGACTGTGCAGTGGTCACTCCTACTGATGCTGTCATGGATAGATGCATCTGTGGCAAGCAGGTTGGTGAGGATGAGGTCAGGTATGTTTTTCCCTTGTGTTGGTTCTCTCACCATCTGCCACAGACCCAGTCTAGCATCTATGTCATTTAGAACTCGGCCAGCTTTGTTAGTAGTGGTGCTACCGAGCCACTCTTTGTGATGGACTTTGAAGTCCCCCACCCAGAGCACCACTCTTGCCATCCTCAAGTGGTGTTCAACATGGAGGAGCATTGATTCATCAACTGAGGGAGGGCGGTACATGATAATCAGCAGGAGGTTTCTTTGCTCATGTTTGACCTGATGCCATGAGATTCATGTGGTCCGGAGACAACTCCCTACTGACTGCATCTCTCTGTGCTGCCACCTCTGCTCGACCTGTCCTGCCAGTAGGACAGGACATAAGCAGGATGGTGATGGTGATGTCTGGGACATTATCTGTAACATATGATTCCATGAGGACAACTGTGCCAGGCTGTTGCTTGACTAGTCTGTGAGACAGCTCTCCCAGTTTTGGCACTAGCCCCCAGATGTTAGTAAAGAGGACTTTGCAGGGTCAACAGGGCTGAGATTGCCGTTGTTGTTTCCAGTGCCTAGGTCGATGCCGGGTGGTCTGTCCGGTTTTGTTCCTGTTTTTGACTTGTAGCAGTTTGTTCCTAGGCTATTTCAGAGGGCATTTTAAGAGTCAACCAGATTGCTGTGGGTCTGGAGCCGCATGTAGGCCAGACCTGGTAAGAACGACAGATTTTCTCCCCTATAGGGCATTGGTGAACCAGATGGGTTTTTACAACAATCGACAAAGACAGAGTGACATTGATCGATTAAGTGAATGGGCAAAATTGTGGAAAATGGATTCCAACAAAAGTGTAATAGCATCCCATTTTGAACCAAAAAAAGATTATATCTGAGAATTGTTTAAATGGTAAAATGCTAGAGACAGTGGAGGTCATCATCAAACTTTTAATTCCAGACTTTATTGAATTCAGATTCCACCATCTGCCCTGGCAGGATTTTCAAAACTCTTTTACAAGGATGTGTTGGGTTTTACCGTTTTCTATTCACACATTTCTCTTGTTTGTGTCAGAAATCACTACAATAAATGAGACCTTGCTCCCCATGATTTGGAGTGTGCCCAATATCTGCTGATGTACCCAATTCAAATTGTAAACTTGTGGTAGTGTAGTCAGGAGCATCAAATCAATGAGTGACATTGATCAATTTAAGTGAATGGGCAAAATTGTGCAAAATGGATTTCAACAAAAGTGTAATATCATCCCAACAAAAACGGATATATCTGAGAATTGTTTAAATGGTAAAATGCTTGTAACAATGGAAGATCAAAGAGATTTTAGGGCCCATGTACACAGATCATTAAAATGTAGTAATCCGTTACAAAGAAAAATCAAAATGCTACTGGAATGTTAGTCTGTATAATAAGAGAGCTAGCATATAAAGGGGAGGAAGTTTAGTATGATTTGAGATCATGAGGATTATGAAAAGAAATAGACATTAAAGAAAGACTTTGGCTGGAATTTTCCAGCCCCATTGGCGTTGGGCATCATAGCGGGCGGTGGGGGGAACAATACAGTGTAAAACCTTCAGTGGTGGGCCACGATTCCGGGCGTTGCACGTTGGGAATATCGTTTTAATACATTTGCATCCAAGTATAAGCTCTGCTCATCAGAAACATTCCCCCACATCAAATTTACCATCCACATCAGTGTGACTTCAGATAGGGGTGCTCATGACAACTTTTAAAAGATGTACACCTGGCGAGCTGAACTTCAAGGGGAACTTGAAGGTGAGTGCACACAACCTTGCGCAGCGTTTGAGTATTGCCCATAGGACATTCGCAAGGGGCACAGGCAAATTCCTTTTTTCCATTTTTAGTGCAGTGCCGGGGCACGGGCTCCAGTGCAGGTCAGGCCACCAGGGGGTGGGTATGTCGGGGAGGCAGCACAGGCTGAAGGAAATACTCAAGCACATGCTGGGGTGAAGGAAGTACACATGCACATGTCAGGGGGATGGGGGTGCTAGGCATCACAGATTGAAGGAAGCACATGCTGGTTTTGGGGGAAGGGGAGGGTTGAGGGAAGTGGCCACAAGCATGGAAAAACTTGCCAAAAGTGAGCATTCTTCCACAACTGAGACCATTCAGCTGCAGCTCCGTTGACATGCTCCGAATGGGGCCTCTGAAATTTTCAAGCAACTCAAAAGCATGAAAGTGCCAACAAATGCTCCAGAACTTTTCATCCCTCGGGAGCAGACTGCAAATTAATGTGCGTTTTAGGTGGCTGCAGAGCAATTGGTCGACTGGGCAAGTTGTACAATGCCCTTGTGAAAGATGGCTATGGCGCAGTCACTGGTGAAGGAAGTTTTGGGCCAGTGTCCCTCATGGTTCAAGCTAACAGTGCAGCCTTGCAGTGCGGGTTAGGAGAATGACTGCCCATGAGCTAAGAGTACAGCATGCAACAGAGTGGCTGAAGTTGCCGCCAGTCGGTCAAGTGGAGCGGGGTGGAGGTGGGTCAGGTTTTGGACAGCCAGGAAACCCGCTACACACTGGCCATCCTAGTGGTGGCCACCACTCTCCTGCAGGCATAAAGGGGCCTTCAGACTTAACCAAAGGGAAGCTATTAGGACGCATATGCTTACCCACGCATCTCTCTCTTTGATCCTGCAAGAGGAGAATATCAGGATCATGGAGCCTGGTGATTTAGCAGTATGCCTCATGGCTCACACAGACCAGAAAAGAAGAGAGCAGTGGAGGCACCTGACTCAGTAAAGGGAGGAGCACCTCCCTCAAGATGAAGGGGCAGCAGGGCCTCTTGCGTACACAGATGAAGGTTCACAGAGAGCCATCGCTCCTAGGTGCCTTACTAGACCCAGAGTCTATAGACAGCGCTTGGCATTCCTGCAGGTGACTGAGAACCAGTGTCACCGAAGGCTGCACATGTCTAGGGAATTGGTCTGCCATACATACCACCTGCTGGAGGAATTAATGCCATGGGGATATGGAGGGCATCCACTGCCAGTGGCCATGAAACTGACTGTTGTGCTCAATTTTTACAGCAGTGGCTCCTTCCATGGCTCCACAGGTGACCTGTGTGAAATCTTGCAAGCCCCGATACACCTGTGCATCCAGGAGTCACAGCACCATTTTAGTGAAAGCACAGAACTTTGTGCATTTTTTCCCAGGCTCAGGAAGCAAAGGCACTGGGATTTGCGCAGATCTCGGGTTTTCCACAGGTGCAGGGTGCCATCGGCTGCATTTGCGTGGCGCTTAGATCTGTATGGCAACAAGCACTCAATTATGTCAACTGTAAGGGCTTCCATTCACTGAATCTTCAGCTGGTGTGTGACCATCACAAATACACCCGACAAGTCTGTGCACAATAGAAATAAAGAAACGTAGAAAATAGGAGTAGGTCATTCAGCCCCTTGAGCCTGCTCCGCCATTCAATATGATCATGGCTGATCCTCTATCTCAGCGCCATACTCCCACTCTCTCTCCATACCCGTTGATGCCTTTAGAGTCTATAAATCTATTTCCTCCTTTTAATATATTCAGTGACTTGACCTCCACAGCCTTCTGTGGTAGAGAATTCCACTGGTTCGCCACCCTCTGAGTGAAGAAGTTTCTCCTCATCTCAGTCCTAAATGGCCTACCCCATGTCCTGAGGGTGTAACCCCTTGTTTGAGACATCCAAGCCAGAGGAAACATTGTCCCTGCATCCAGTCTGTCCAGCCCTGTCATAATTTTATATGTTTCAATGAGATCCCCTCATTCTTCTAAACTCAGTGAATACAGGCCTAGTTGACCCAATCTCTCCTCATATGACAATTCTGCCATCTCAGGACTCAGTTTGGTCAATCTTCGCTGCACTCCCTCTGTGGCTTGTATATCCTTCCTTAGGTAAAGAGAGCAAAACTGCGCACAATACTGCAAGTGTGGAGGTAGAGGATCGATCATGATCATATTGAATGGCGGAGCAGGCTTAAAGGGCTGAACGACTCTTTATTGTCTGCTAAGCAATTCTCAATCCATGCCAACATATTACCCCCAATCCCATGTGCTTTAATTTTACACACTAACCTCTTAAGTAGGACTTTATCAAAAGCTTTTTGAAAAGCCAAATATGCCACATTCATTGGTTCTCCCTTATCTGTTCTGCTAGTTACGTCCTCAAAAAAAAATTCCAGTAGGCTTGTCAAATGTGATTTCCCTTTCATAAAACCATGTTGACTTTGTCTAATCCCGTTGATATTTTCTAAGTGTTCTGTTATCACATCCTTTATATTAGACTCTAGCATTTTCCCTACTAATGATGTTAGGCTAAGCGGTCTGCAATTCACTGTTTTCTCCCTCCATCCTTTTTTTTAAATAGTGAGGTCACATTTGCTATCCTCCAAACTGCCAGGACTGTTCCAGAATCTACAGAATTTTGGAAGAGGACAACCAACGCATCTGTTATTTCCATGGCCACCTCCTTTAGTACGCTGGGAAGTAGTATATCAGGCCCTGGGGATTTATCGGCTTTCAGTCCCATTAATTTCTCCAGCACTTTTTTTTAGTAACACTAATTTCCTTCAATTTTTCCTTCTTATTAGACACTTGGTTCCCTAGCATTTCTGGCAAGTTATTGTGCCTTCCTCCATGAAGACAGAATTAAAGCAGTTTAATTGCTCTGCCATTTCCTTGTTCTCTATTATAAATCCTCACGTTCCAGACTGTCAGGGTGGTGAGTGTCCTGGAGGGGAACTTCCAGGTAGTGGTTTTCCCATGTGTCTGCTGCCCTTGACTGTCTAGATGGTAGTGGTCGTGCGTTTGGAAGGTGACATCTAAGGTGAGTCCCTACAGTGCATCTTGTAGATGGTACACACTGCTGCCATTATGCATACGTGGTGGAGGGAGTGAATGTTTGTGGATGGGGTGCTAATCAAGTTGGCTGCTTTGTCCTGGATGATGTCAAGCTTCTTCAGTGTTGTTGGAGCTGCACTCATCCAGGCAAGTGGAGAGTATTCCATCACACTTCTGACTTGTGGCTTGTAGATGGTGAACAGGCTTTGGAGTCAGGGGTTGAGTTACTTGCTGCAAGATTCCTAGCCTCTGACCTGCTCTTCTAGCCGCAGTATTTATATGGCTACTCCAGTTCAGTTTATGGTCAATGCTAATCCCCAGACGTTGATAGTAGAGGATTCAGCATACAAAATGCATGGGCCTATATTTACCTTGGTGAACACTGAATTCTGTTTTCTTTGTTGAAAATCCAGAGTACAGGTCTAAGACTTGTAGCAGAGGATATTAGGAAAGTTAGGGAAACAGAGGAATGGAATAATTCAAAAACGTTGATTAGTTGGTGACAGCCTTGGGCTTAAAAGACTTGTACATTGCATGAGGAAGGAAAGATTGAGGGGGAGGTAAGAATTCCTTTGGTTGGTAGTTCCTAGCAGAATAAGCGATTATGATCTCTGGCATCAGCATCTTGAACACAGAGGAGGAATGTTGTGTAGGAAGGCACACTTGGAGTTCAAAGTAGTGAAATAATCTTGTTAAAATAGAGAGACGAATAAAATTGAGATTGGAGCAAAATACATTAGAAACTAGAAGTGTGAGAAGGATTATGCGTTAGTACTGAACTTTGTTTAGCTAGTATTGATTGATAGTAAATATATCTAAAGATGGGTCCTGAGCACTTTTTGGTTTTTACACTAAGTTGATTTTGTTTTATTTTCTAACTTATTTCATCTTTTTTATTTAATCGTTCATGGGATGTGGCTGTCGGTGGCTAGGACAGCATTTATTGCCCAACTCTAATTGCTCAGAGGGCATTTGTTTTTTCAAAGAGTCAACCACATTGCTGTGGGCCTGAGGTCACATATAGGCCAGACCAGGTAAGGATGACAGATTTCCTTCCCTAAAATGAACCAGATGGGTTTTTAACAACAATCGACAGTGGTTTCATGGCCATAATTCCAGATTTTTATTGTATTCAAATTTCACCACCATGGTGGGATTTGAACCCAGGTCCCCAGAGCATTACACTGGGTCTCTGGAATATCAGTCCAGTGACAATACCACTATGCTACCACCTCCCCATGAAAAATAGTGCCTGGTTATTCTTTCAATTTATTTTAATGTTCCAAAATGTGTTAGCACTTTAATACATTTATTATATTTGTTTTGCAGATGGAAGTTCAGGCACCACCAGGAAAAACTATTGGCTATGTAGTCCAGGAATGGCATCCCTTTATACCTAAATTCAGCATTCAGAATGAAAAGCATGAAACAGTGTTGAAAGTCAAAGGTCCCTGCTTGGCATTCAGTTGTCTTGGTGATGTAAACTTTGACGTAAGTGTAATAGGGATATATTTTATTGAACTTCAATGACAACTTGCACAAAAACAGATGAAATGCAGCCAAAATTTTATTCCAACATGCTATTCTCTACTTTTTATTTTCTGGTGAAGTCCTGCTAATATAAATGACAGGAGGGATTTTAACCCCCCCACCCCCACAATGGGCAGGGTGAGGGAGCAGGGTTAACTTGGTTTAAAAAAAATGTATAATCCACACCAATCTGTTGTGGATACGCCTACTTCCAGTTTAACCCTGGTAGATTTGGGGATGTTTGAGTAACCCACACTGGCCCCGAATTATAATATCTTAATGAGGCTCAGTTCCTCGGATTTTTGGAGTCATTTGAATTTAACAGCTGTGGATCAAGTTTTCCAGGAAAAGAGAAACCTGGCAGCTAAAAGGAGGCAGGAGCAGACATCCAGCAGGCAGTTGTTTACAGCACTGCTTGTGGCCAGAAGGACTCCTCCCCAGCCCCTCAGACAAAACTTGTGGCATGATCTCTTACTCCCTCCCTTCTTCCTTGCTGCTGCTCTCCAATCATTCCCACCCACACCAGCTCTTGATTTTTTTGATTGTCAGGCTTTGTCTCCAGAAATTACAGGCTGCACATTCTACCACTGGCTTTCCTGCCTGGCAGTTGGCCAGCCTCTCAATCTCACTGGCTGTGGGTGAGTGGGAAACTATGTAGGACCTCCGCATCCCTGGCATTCCGGATTTCCTGGCTGCAAACATGCACTGCCCTGCCACTGCCTCCTTCCTACCTCCCATAAATATTGGGGACAAAGTATTGCTTACTTAATTGGATGACACGTAAAGTGTTCATTTATCTCTTTACCACTAATAGATTGTTGTTCCCATAAGTGTGTGAATATTAATACACTTAGATGTAATTCCTTTGTCTTGTACTTTTAGTTGAGGCAATAAACATTTACGCAAAGCAGGATTAACTTTTGCATTAAAAGAATAGACAAAATAAGGTCCTAAATGCGTGAAATATTTACCAGTTAATGCAACCTTAAAGTGAATATCAGAGATTTCTAGGTTTATATCTTAAAGCTGATTGAATAATTATTTCATGAAGTTTTGTCTGGGGATAATATTTGCATCTATTCATTTGGATGACTTAAACTTGAGTTAAGTAGGAAGAGAGAACTTTCATTTATGCACCTTCTTCTTTAATCTCTGGCTGTGCAATACTGTAGGACATCCTATGAAATACTTTTGATGCATAACTGCTGTTGTAACATAGGGAAACACAACAACTTTGCACTAATATAGTGGTTTTAATGTAGGCAAACATCCCAACATGGTCATATTCAACATTGAACTATTAAGGAGGTATTAATAGGTGTGATTAAAAGTTTGATCGAAGAAGGGAATTTTAAGATCATAAGAAATGAGAGCAAGAGTAGGCCATAAGGCTTCTCGAATCTGCTCTACAATTCAGTAAAGTCATGACTATACTTCTAAATCAACTGCACTTTCCTGCTTTATCCCTCTGCCTCTTAATCTCTTCGTGCCCTAAAATATACTCATCGCCTGAGCACCATAGCCCTGTTTGGCAGGGAATTCCAAAGATTCATAACTTTCTAAGTGTTCGCTCCTCGTCTCAGCCCTAAATGGTGAACTCCTTATACTGAGACTGTGAACCTGATAACCGTTCAGCATCTACCCTTATTCTTATTCTTCCTCTTAGCCCTCTTATTCTTCTGAACACCAGAGAATATGGACCCATTCTAGTCTCTCATAAAACAGCTCTCTTGTCCTAGAAGGGTCTTAAAAGCAGAAAGGGAGGTGGAGAGGTTTGGGGCCAGTTTTTCCAGAATTAAGGCTGAAGATACAGTAGATAATGATGGTACAGAGGGATTGAGGAATTCACAAATGCCTAGAGTTGGAAATGCAAAGTTCAAAGAGGTTGTAGAGCTGGGGAAGCTTGTGGAGCTGGAGAGGTGTGAGGCCAAGTAGGGATTTGAATACGAGGATAAGAATTTTAAATTTTAGGTGTTGAAGTGGAAATTCATGTAGGTCAGTAAGTACAGGGGTCTTGGATTAGTGGTACTTGGCAGGATAGGATCCAGTCAGCTGAGCATAAGATGAGCTGAAGTTTAGCAAGGTTGGAGAATAAGAGATTGACTAGACAATATCTAATGGTTGAACCTGGAGGTGACATATATATAAATGAGAGTTTCAGAAGCAGAAAGACAATGGTGGACTTAGGGAGGTGACAATAATATGAGAGTGGAAATGGACATGTTTGATTCAATATTTAACTTTTCAGCAAACTCAAGAGTTGGTGTAAATACACTTGCATGGACTTTTTCAAAAAGTTGCATTGTTTTAAATTCGTTCATGGGGTATTGGTGTTGCTAGCAAAGCACAACAATTACTGCATGTCCTTAATTGACCTTTATAAGGTGGTTTTGAGCTACCCTTGAACCATTGCAGTCTGTGTTGTGAAGATACCTCAATGCTGTTAGGGAGGGAGTTCCAGGATTCTGACTCAGGATTGATTAAATATATTGTCATTCCTTCAGTCAGAATGTTGATGACACATTCCATCGCCTTGCTGATGATTGAGGGTAGGCTGATTGGGCAGTAATTGGCCAGATTGGACTTGCCCTGCTTTTTGTAAACAGGACATAGTTGGACAGCTTTTCAGGTAGATGCCAGAGTTGTAGCTGTACTGGAACAGCTTGGCTAGGGCCATGGCTGGTTCTGGAGTACAAATCTTCACTACGGTCAGGATGTTGTTAGGCCCATAACCATTTTCTGGTGCACTGTTTCTTGGTATCGATATATGTTTAATGCAGCTACTACACATTTACATTGCCAGGTGCTTTAGGTATGAGTACTTTAAAGTTTCTTAGCCTGTGTGTGTTTGGGCTGGAAGCAAAGCGGGTTTAAGGATCAAAGCAATTCCAGTTCTTTATGGTCTCTGGGATTTAGATGTATCATGGAAACTGGAGGTTTCCCACGGCTTTGTTGTGGTCACTGCGCTTGCCTGCCTGAATGGGTTATGGTTCTTAGTAATTGGTAAATTTTCCCTCCTATGCTGTTCTCTTCATCATTGGGAGGCAATTTGAGTAGGGTAGAAAGTAAAAGGATGGATTAAGCTATATGTGGCCAAGAGTATGCCAAATACAATGTTGTATTTTCCTTGGTTGAGGCGAGACTGAACTTCTACATTGGGATGTGCCCCACAAGTGTTTCAGCCACATGTTTCTTAATGGGATGGTCTTCTATCCAGGCTGATTGGGCAGGATGAAGGGGTTGTACTGTTATGTAACTAGCAGTAAAAACTGTACTGTCCCATTTTATAAGTGAAAATCTCATCATTCAAAGGGTTGTGAATATTTGGAATTCTCTACCCAGTGTGTTGTGGGTGTGCCATCATTGAATATATTTAAGACTGAGATAGACAGATTATTGGTCTCCCTTGGAATCAACGGATATGGGGAGTGGGCGGTAAAGTGGAGTTGAAACCCAAGATCTGTCATGATCATATTCAATGGTGGAAAAGACTCAATGGGCTGTATGATCCTCTCCTGCTCCTATTTTTTTATGTTCCCATGTTCTTGTAAGGCGATCCCAGTCTCCAGCAAGGATTGGTCTGGGTCCTGCAAATTTGTGAGGCTGTGCATAAGTCTTGTAGTCTCCCAGATCACCATTAAAAATGGTTAACACAGGAGGATATCTCATCTGTAATATTTTGGAATTTCTATTAATAAAGCTGAAAACTGAGGCAAAGATTTGTTGATAATTGTAAAACCCCACAAAGATAGATATAGATATATTAGGTAGATATATATATTCAATGATTTGTGTGATATTGTTGCTTGGGAATGGTAGAACATTTTCAATTAGTAACCATGATTTCTAAATGACTCATCCTGACAAGGAAGAAGGAATCACTTGTAGGTTTACTAGCATTGTGTTCAATAGCCTAACCTTTTAACTTAAATTGAAAAGTTGAAAGTCAGCTGAGGGAAATGAAAAACAGGTTATTTCTCTTATCATTTGGATCAAAATAAAGTGTTTCCTGCTTTGATGCTTTTACTAGGTTGTAAGTCTGGATGAGACTAGCATTGTTGGAAAGATATCGAAGCAGTGGACAGGTCTTATTCGAGAATACCTCACGGATATTGATAATTTTGGAATTCAGTTTCCAATGGATTTGGATGTTAAAATTAAAGCTGTCCTTCTTGGAGCATGTTTACTGGTGGTAAGTAACAAAATAATATTATAGTTGGAATTGTTGGGAGGAAAGGGTGAAAATCAGCATGACCTAAAATGATGTCGAACTTCAAGGGTAGGATTTTTACCTCATCAGGCAGGTGCGGTGAGAGTGATCGCAAAACTGACTGCCACCCGCGATTGGACCCTGACATCGATTTCACGCTGGCTGACCGATTAACGGCTAGCCAGCGTGAAACCTGCACTACAGCACTGAGCGCTGCCAGAGTGGGTCGGAAGGAGGGCGAGTGCAGAAGTTTGCGCAAGTGTGCGCAATGAAAGCTCCCTGAGGCACAGAGCTGCCTCAGAGAGCTGAAGATTTTTAAAGTAATAAATAAAAAACTTACAAATGTTAAAAACATGTCCCCTCTTGTGATTCTATCACATGAGCAGGGACATATTATAAATGACATTTCAACGTTTTTTAATTTTAATTCCCGTTGGAAACCTTGTCCCACCCGTGAATGAGGGTTCATAAAAAATCTAAAGGGCGCCTAGCTGATTCGCCTGCTCGCCAACCGTAAGGTTGGACTGGCAGCAAAAAGTTGAATTCAATTAGTACTTTAATGGCGTCAATAGGCCTGTTAATTGTCGGCAAGCAAGCTGCCGACTTCCGCCGACCGAAATATCACACGAGTGTGCGATGACACCAGGATGCTCGCCTGACACCATTGTGCATCATTTTATGCTCAAGCGGGTTGGGCGCGCGCCCTCCCTCAGTGAAAAATTCAGACCCAAATTCCACTGTTCATAGAGCAGGGCTCAGAAGTTCCTCAGTCTAATGACCTGGCAGATGATGTGTGCCAGGCGGACTAAATCCACAAGAGAAACTTGGTTGTGCTATCACAATGATTTTGCAATTTATTTATTACAAGATGTGTGCACTGAATTCAGAAGTAATGAGTCCACCAAGAACTTTAGAGGTTTTAAAAATTAAATTAAAATATTTATGAGCAAAATAAAAGATTTCAAGCACATACTTAAGGCTAGAATTACTTACTACTATAACAAACCCTAAAATCCCTAATTAACCTGGCTCCCAGTTACATTCCCCTTTTAAGGCAACAGTCCAACATAGATTTTAGATTTAAAACAAAACCAGCAAGTTAACACAGTACCCGCTTGACGGTGGAATTCCAAATGGCTTCTCCTTACATAGCCTTCCATCCTCCTTTATATATGTTTCTCTCTTTACTATGTAAATTCTATTGTTCCATATGTTTTTGAAACTATCTTTTTCATAATATAAAAATATTCACATTGCCAGTATTGTCAGTAACCTTTGGGGAAAATAAACACACTCCTTAAGTCTTGCTTATCTAGCTAGTTGTAAACAGACTAAGATCCATTTTGAAATCCAAACAATCCCTTCATTTATCTGAAAATGCAAATCCCCTTCACACCTTACATGCTAAGCCAGCATCCATGTTTACTCATTAGAATGTCAAGCACATTTCTATACCTAGTGTCTTTTGATGATTTGAAGCTTGCAGTCTACTTGACTCCAAATGTAATTAAATCGTACACAGACCAGCTATAATCACACCCATAAACCTACTTCACAATAAACCAGAAAAATATTGTGAAAATGATTATACTTTTGTCACGCCCAGATGGGGCGCAGTGAAAATTGGAATTTTCACTTCTTTGATAGCAGTATTTTGGGAAGGCTGTAGATCCAGTGGCTTTCGATCCCAAAGGTGTATCTTTAATATTTTGGAGGAAGTTTCCAGATGGGCTAAAGAAGGATGAGCATTTGGTCACTGCCATATGCAAATCACATTATTAGTAGGTGAGTATACTGCCAGGCCTAAATTCATAACTTCAAACTTCGCATGAAATCTTCTGATTGTGTCAGCAGTTATTGCTGTTTACAGTCCTCATCAAGGTGCAAGTAATTGTTTCAAGGGAAGTTGCTTTAAAGGCGATAGTTACTTCTGTAGACTTTTGGTCACTTCTTGGAATTTAGGAATCGGAAAAATTGTTGTCCTTCTGTCCTCAGGATGTCTGCACTCGCATTTTCCATTGTCCTTGGGAAGCATAATACTCTGCTTTCTCTGGTCCCTCAGAAGCCAATCATAACTGCAGTCAAAATATCTATTAGGTAGCCAACAACTTCTTCATCAGCAAAAATTTGCTCTCTGTAAACAAAATGAATATTCCTGTAAACAAAGTGAATATTCCTGAGTTAGAATAAGATGATGAGATTTGGAACAAGAATAGGCCATTTGGCTACTTCAGCCTGCCCCGCGATGTAATAAGGTTATGTCTGATCTGATTGTGGCCTTAACTTCACTTTCCTGTCTGTCCCCCATAACCTTTGACTGCATTGTGGATCAAAAATCCCTTCAACTCAACCTCAAATATATTCAATGATGCAGCTTCCAATGCCCTCTGGGGTAGTGAATTCCAAAGATTAATGACCCTCTGAGAGAAGAAAATCCTCCTTCTCTTGATATTCCCTTATTTTGAAACTGTGCCCTCTAGTTCTAGATTCCTCCACAAGGGGGAATCATCCTAGTGAACCTTCTCTGAACTGCCTCCAATGCAAGCGTCTCCTTCCTTAAATAAGGAAATCAAAATTGTAGGTGGTAATCTACATGTGGTCTCAGCAATGCCCTGTACAAGACTTATTACAAGACTTCCCTACTTTTTTGTTCCATCCCTCTTTTGAAAAAGGCCAACCTTCCATTTGCGTTCCTAATTGCCTGCTGTAGCTGCATGCTAGTATTTTGTGATTGATGTAGGAGGGCTCGCAGATCCCTCTACTGCAGCATTACATACGAACATACAAATTAGGAGCAACCTCTGCGGTCTCTCTCCAATTTCATAATTCTGCTTTTCTATTCTTCCCACTAAGAGGATAAACTATTTTCCCACATACTCCATCTGCCAAATTTTTCCCCACTCACTCACTATCTATACCCATTTGCAGAATCTTTGTGTTCACCCCACAGCTTGCTTTCCTCCCTAAATTTGAATCATCAGCAAATTTGGCTACAATACACTTGGGTCTCTTCATCCAAGTTACTAATATAGACTGTAAGTAGTTGAGTTCCCAGTACTGATCCCTGTGGCACTCCACTAGTTACAATTTGCCAACCTGAAAATGACCCAATTTATCATGACTCTGTTTCCTGTTAGTTAGCCAGGCCTCATTCCATACTAATATATTTACCCCAACACCATGACCTCTCAACTTGTGTAGTAATCTTTTATGTGACACTTTATCGAATGACTTAGAAATCCAAATATACTACATCTACTGTTTCCTTTTATCCACCCTGCTTGTTATATCCTCAATAGTAGACATCAAACAATTCCTGGAAATTAACCAGCAGTCTGAAATGACAAACTGGCATGGGCCCTTTTAAATAGTTCTGATCAGAAGACTTTCTTGCTAGTTTGTACTGCATTTTGAGGGCAATTTAAGCAGTTGGTAAGTTCACTGGTGCATACTAAAATTGGAAGCCGTTCTACAAGAAGACACAGGACCCTATTTGAGCAACCAATTCGGCCCTTCTGACACCAGTGGAGTTGTCTACAACAATATGGCAGGTGGCTAACTTATAGCTCGTAATGAACGTGCACTTCGTGCCTGCCATATTGCAGGCACCATAATATGCAGATGTTCCTGCAACGATTGCCATTTTGTCTAGAATGCATTACTGTGATAAGAAATCCTCTTTATTGTGGGCACTTATCAAAGCAGTGGATTCCACTACTGACCCCACCTTCCTGCACCAATTCCAGTGGGAGCTGCATAGAACACCGCACACATTATCTCACAGTATCTTTACAGTGCAGGAGGCCATTCAGCCCATGAAGCCTGTACTGGCTCTCTGAAAGAGCATTCCACCTAGTCTCACTCCCCTGCTTTAGCCCCGTAACCTTGCATATTCCCTCTTCTCAGGTAGAAATCCAATTCCCTTTTGAATACCTCAATCTTACCTGCCTCCACCACCCTTTCAGGAAATTTGTTCCAGAACCCAGCCACACTGAGTGAAAAAAAATTTCCTCACATCACGTTTACTTCTTTTGCCAATTATCTTAATCTGTGCCTGCTATTGTTTGATGTTCTCAAGTGGGAACAGTTTCTCACTATTTACCCTGTCCTTACCCCTCAGGACCTTGAATACCTCTATCAAGTCTCCTCTCAGCCACCTTTTTTCCAAGAAAAATAGTCCCAACCTTTCCAATCTATCCACGTAGCTACAGTTGTTCACCCCTGGAATCACTCTTGTGAATCTCCTCCTGTACTCCCTTCACGTCCTTCCTTAAGTATGGCGCCCTGAACTGCATGCATTACTCCAGATGAAGCCTAACTAGTGTCTTATACAAATTCAACTTGACCTCTGTACCCTTCTACTCAATGCCCCTAATAATAAAGCCTGAGATACTATATGCTTTATTAACTGCTTTCTTAACATGCCCTGCCATCTTCAATGGCCTATGTATGTATACACCAAGGTCCCTCTGTTCCTGCACCTCCTTTAGAGGCTTTCCCTTTTATCATCATAGAATCATGGAATTATGCAGCACAAGGAGGAGGCAATATGGCCTATCATGTCTGCGCTAGCTCTTTGAAAAAGCTATTCAATTAGCCCAACTCCTTTGCTCATTCCCCATAGCCCTACACATTTTTTCCCTTCAAATATTTTTAAAACTGCTTTTTGAAAGTTATTGAATCTGTTTCAACACCCATTCAGGCAGTGCATTCGACATCATCATGCTTTCCATTAAAACAAGAATTCTCATGCTTCATTTGGTTCTTTTTCCATTTACCTGAGCCCTCTGGTTACCAACTCTTCTGCCACTGGAATCAAAGTGTGAAGAAACTATCAAAACCATTCATGATTTTGAAAACTTTACCTTAACTTTCTCTGCTCTAAGGAGAATAATCACAGATTCTGTAGTCTTTCCACATTACTGAAGTCTGTGTCCCTGGTTCCATTCTGGTAAATATTCTCTTCCCTCTCCAAAGCATTCTCTCTTCCTTCTCCAAAGCATTAGAGACTTATGGCACTCAGAATTGGCCAAAATTATCTAATTCATATTTTATAAAGGTTTAGCTAAGCTTCCTTCCTCATATACCATATGCTTCTATTTTTATAGCCAAGATTCCCATACGTCTTCCGAAATTATGCCCTGTAAGCCCAAGTCCAAGTCTTCTGAATTCATGTAATGTAATTTTCCTTTAAGTCATCTGGGAGTTGCAACTGTGATATTATTGACTAAAATCCCTATAATACATTGGAAATGTTTTTGATGTTTACCAGTAACAGATTGATACTTGCATTGCAGACACAGTTGTCAAATATTTGCTTTTCCTCAGGATTTTATGTACTTTGAACAAAATTCTGGAGGTGTGCAACATGGTGGAGCTTGGCGGATGCTGTAGTTACAAAATTACAGAGCTTGATGAGAAATGTTATGGTAAGATTTAAAGCTACTTATTAGAGTGCTCAGATGGTAAATAAATGCTGCCCATGTTGAAGCATGGAGCAATTTTTTTCAGATGAAAGATAAAACTAATTCAATTTAATAACATAATTACTAATGTTATAGATGCTTTTTAACATTGCCCCTGATAGTTTCTAAATTTAGTTTTGAAGAAACCAATGGGGCCATTTATGGATCTAAAAAGAGATCTTGTGGACACAGACAGCATAGCTGAGGTACTTAATGAGTACTTTTTATCTGTCATCACTAAAGCAGAGGGTGCTGCCAATCTTATAGCAAAGGAGGAAGTAATAATGAAATCGGATAGGATAAAAATAGATAAAGAGGGGATACTAAAATGTTTGGCAGTACTCAAACTGGAAAAGCACCCAGTCTACGTTGTTGAGGGAGGAAGGGTGACAATAGTGCATGTTCTGGCCTCCATCTTCCAATCCTCCTTAGATGTGGAGTGGTGCTAGAAAACTAGAGGATTGCAAATACATTGTGTCTCCTGCCAATGCAATGTGGCAATGCAAGATAGCCATCAATATGCCCACTGGACCATGCATGCGCAGAAATCCAATGACATGCACACGTTAGTTTACCCAGCACACTGCCAACTTGGTTTGCTTTCTAACTTGGTTATTGCAATATGTTCTTAGTTTGTGGATTCCATGGATCCGACACATCATTAGTTGGCAACTTGCTCAGAATATCTAGATCATAAGCATTTTATTGACTCTTGAGAGAAAGTTATGCACTATTTTACAAGGAGGGACAAAGACAATCCAGAATCGTTACTGAATGTCGATGCTTCAACTTAGTTAATGATTTCTGTCTCGCAATTTATAAGCCCTGTGAACATATGTTGCTAACTATTCAGTGATCTAAAAGATTCAGTCAAAACAGGAAAGAAAACTGTTGCAATGTTGTACTAAGCTCATCATATCTAGCAGTTTAGTGAAGGGGCAGAATCTTGCCTTAAAACATCTGCATATTCTGTCACATTCTCAAGTCTTTTTTGCTTAAGAAGGTTCAATGAATTAATAATGTTGCAGAGCTAAATATGATTTTGCAAAGTACTGATGGTCATGTTATTTTGATGCATGGTACATAGTTCTTGAAAGTAAATAAGCTGGGTTCATGTTGCACGTTGCCTCCCAAAAAGATGACGACCGCACATACAACTGCGCATGCATGGTGATGGCAGCAAATGCAGCCTGGCAAATATTACACCCCTGTTCAAAAAACGTGATACAAATCTTGCAGCTATAGGCCAGCCAACCTGGTGGCAGGTATAGGAAAACCTTTAGAGAGAATAATCAAGTACAAAATTAATTGTCACTTGGAAGAACATGGCAGCCAACGTGAATTCATTATAGCTAACGTGATTTGGCTGATTATTTTTCCACTTTCCAGATCAGGGACAGAACAAACAATCTAAAGCAACCTCACTGGTCTTAATTGCTGACAGCAGTCAGTTTAGCATAGACTATGGATCCAGTTTTACTGGTCTATAAAATGTGGTGCCATGTTCTAGGGTCATAGGGTTAGCTTTTATGCTCCCCTGCAAGCAGATTTGAAGGAGGGGTTGGCAAGTAAAATCCAGCGGGTGGCCTTCCTGCTACCTATTTGCCCTTCCCTGACCTGTCCGAAATTTTGGGGGAACTGCAGGAGAGGCATTGGGCAGCACGTCCTTGAGGGGAAACCCACACCATGTGGAAACCCGGCGGCTTTAACTACACTGGTTGGTGTCAAGTAAAGGAGGGGGAGCTTCTTTGAAGGTCCCCTGGGTCCTTTGAAGGCATCCCTCACCAAAAATCATCTCCCTTTAACCCTTCTCCCAGCCTCTTGAACCCAGGCCCCCACCGCCTTAGCCTCTTCGCTGAAACCCCTGACCCTGGGCGCCTCAGCATGAGACTGCCTGTAGTTGTAGCAGTGGCCACCGCTCCTGGCTGGGGTTGCTGGGATTACAGAGCTGCTGGCCATCTGATGGGTCAGCAACTCTTTAAGGCAGGACTTTCTCCCTGCAAATTTATTTCCTTCAAGTGCCCATCTAGTTTCCGTTTGAAATCATTCAACGTCCCTGCTTTCGCCACCCACAAAGGCAGCAAATTCAGCTCATTACCATACATTGCACTTAAAAAGAAAAGTTCTTGCCCACACGCACACCCCACACCCCACCCATATCTCTTGCTCAAAACCATACATCTGTGTCCCCTTAGTCTTCGTGCAATTAGCTAATGGGAACACATTTTCTTTGTCTACCGTATCTAAACCTGTCAAAATCTTGTACACCTCTATCAAATCTTCCCTCAATCTCCTTAACTCCAAGGCGAACAACCCGTTTCTCCAACCTAACCTTGTTGCTAAAATCCCTCATCCTGGAACCATTCTGGTAAACCTCCTCTGCAGCCTCTCAAGGACTTTTCATATCCTTCCTAAAGTGGGGTGGCCAGAACTGGATGTAATACTCTAGTTGTGGCCAGAGCTTTATAAAGGTTCAGCATAATGCTTTTGTCTATTTATAAAGCCCAAGTTCTCATGTACTTTGCTAATTATTCTCTCAATTGGCTGAATTTTGTCAGGGTTGTGTTGGCCCCAATGATGGGCTGGGAATCCAAGGCAACTTCACCTCGGCCATTTGTGGAAGCCTCAGGCAGATTTCAGGCCAGTCATGCAGCTAATGAACCACCAGTGGGCCTTCAATCCCTTTCAGGAATGAGCTCCCACATCCAAGAGCTGCAAGGCAATTGGAGGGCTTTGCAGTTCTTCAGCTTCAGTAGCATTATTAGGAGCAGTGGCCAGTGCTGGGACTGTAGCCAGCTGAGATGGCGCATCAATGGATGCTGCCCTCACAGCAAGATATGTGGGGTTGGGGGTCACCAGGGTCAGTTAGGCAGGCCCTGGTGAGGTTGGAGCAGGGTGTGGTTCAACTGATCCAATTGGACTCTGCAAACCACAGACCCCATCACAATTCCAATTTATAGTCATTTGTATATATCAAAAAAGCAGTGGTCTTAGCACTGACCCTTCACGAACACCACAGTCTACCATTTTTCAGTCTGAAAAATAACAATTTACCACTCACTGCTCTCCTGTTCTTACGCCAATATTTTTAATCCAAGCTGACTGCCTTATTCCATGAGCCTCAATTTTATTAACCAGCCTTTTATATGGTATTTTGTCAAATTATTTTTAAGATCTGTATAGACAACATGCATTACATTCCCTTCATCCACCTTCTCTTTCTTCGTGAAACAATTTGATTTGATTAGATTATTCAAGCACGGTATGCCTTTTACTAATCTGTGCTGGATCTCCTCAATTAACTCAAATTTCTCCTAAGTGACAGTGATTTTTCTTTCCCTCTGTTTATTCCTAAAATCCTTTTCACCACTGATGTTAAAGTGACTGGCCTGTAGATTCTAGAAATGTCCCTGCACCCTTTTTTGAATAAGGATGTCACATTTACCACAGTCTAATCATAGAGTCATAGAGTTTTATAGCATGGAAAGAGGCCCTTCAGCCCATTGTGTCTGCACCAATCATCAAGCCCCTACCTACTTCAATCCTATTTTCTAGCACTTGACCCATAGCCTTGTATGCTGTGGCATTTCAAGTGTTCATCTAAATACAACTTAAATGTTGTGAGGGCTCCAGCTCTGTCACCCTTTCAGGCAGTGAATTCCAGATGTCCGCCACCCTCTGGGTGAAAAAATATTTCCTCAAATCCACTCGAAGCCTCCTGCCTCTTATGCCCACTGGTTATTGACCCCTTCACTAAGGAGAAAGGTTTCTTCCTATCTACCCCATCTATGTCCCTCATAATTCTGTATACCTTAATCAGTCCCCCCTCAGCCTTCTTTGCTCTTCGGAAAACAGCCTGAGCCTATCTAGTTTCTCTTCATAGCTGAAACACCCCAGCCCAGGCAACATCCTGGTGAATCTCCTCTGCACCCTCTCCAGTGCAGTCACATCCTCCCTACAGTGTGGCAACCAGAACTGCACACAGTACTCCAGATGTGGCCTAAGTAATGCTTTATACAGCTCCATCATAACCTCCCTGCTCTTGTGTTCAGTGCCTCGACTAATAAAGGCAAGTATCCCATATACCATCTTAACTATCTTACCTACCTGTCCTGCTGCCTTCAAGGATCTATGGGCATGTACACCCAACATCACTCTGATACCCTCTACTTCCTAGGGTCCTACCATTCATCATGTACTCCACTGCCTTGTTGGTCCTCCCAAAATGCATCACCTCACACCTTTTCAGGATCAAATTCCATTTGCCACTGTTCTGCTCATCTGACCAGCCCGTTTTATATCATCCTGTTGTCGAATGCTTTCCTCCTCCACTCTTTACCACCAGCAATTTTGTGATTTGAGAACTTACTGATCATACCTCCTACATTCATGTCCAGATCATTAATGTACACTACAAACAGCAAGGGACCCAGCACCAAGCCCTGCAGTATACCACTGGACACAGGCTTCCAGTCACAAAAACAACCTTCGACCATCACCTTCTGCCTCCTGCCACTAAGCCCACTTTGGATCCAATTTGTCAAATTGCCCTGGATCCCATGGCTCTTACCTTCTTGACCAGTCTCCCAGGCAAGACCTTGTCAAAAACCTTACTGAAGTCCATGTGGACTACGTCAACTGCAGTACGCTCGTCTACCCATCTAGTCACCACCTCGAAAAATTCAATCAAATTTGTTAGACATGATCTCCCCCTGACAAAGCCATGCTGCCTATTCTTGATTAACCCTTGCCTCTCCAAGTGGAGATTAATTCTGTCCCTCAGAATTTTTTCCAATCGTTTCCCTACCACTTATGTTAGACCCACTGGCTTATAGTTCCCTGGTTTGTTCCTACCACCCTTCCTGAATAATGGTACCACATTAGCTGTCCTCCAGTTCTCTGGCACCTCTCCTGTGGCCAGAGAGGATTTAAAAATTAATGTCAATGCAATCTCCTCCCTTGCCTCCCACAGTAACCTGGGATATATCTCATCTGGGCCTGGGGATTTATCAACTTTTAAGCCTGCTAAAACTTCCTCCCTCTCAATGCTAATTTGTTCAAGTATATCACAGTCCCCGTCCCTGATTTCTCTACCTACATCGTCCTTCTCTATATTGAATACAGATGCAAAGTACTCATTTAAAACCTCATCTATGTCTTCCGGCTCCTCTCACAGATTGCCAGTTTGGTCCCTAATGGGCCCTACGCTTTCCCTGGTTATCCTCTTGCCCCTAATATACTTAAAACATCTTTGGATTTCCCTTTATTTTACTAGCCAGTGTTTTATCATGCCCCCTCTTCGCTATCCTAATATCTTTTTTAAGTATCCCCTGTGCTTTCTTTACTCCTCAAGGGCTTCGGCTGTTTTGAGCCATTGGTATCTACCATAAGCTTCCCTTTTTTTTCCTTATCCAATCCTGTATGTTCCTCAGCATCCAGGGTTCTCACAACTTGTTGGTCCACCTTTATGGGAACATGTTGACCCTGCACTCTCACTATTTCCTTTTTGAATGACTCCCACTGCTCTGATGTAGATTTTCCTACAAGTAGCTGCTCCCAATCCACGATGGCCAGATCCTGTCTTTTATTAAAATCGGCCTTCTTCCAATTCAGAACCTTTATTTCTGATCTGTCTTTGTCCTTTTCCATAACTACCTTAAATCTTACTGAGATATGGTCACTATCACCAAATGTTCCCCCACTGACACTTCTACCACTTGCCTGGCTTCATTCCATAAAACTAGGTCCAGCACTGCCCCCTTCTTGTAAGACTTTCAATGTGCAGGCTTAAAAAGTCTTCTGGATACATTTTAAGTATTCCGCCCCCTCTAAGCCTTTCATACTTTGTCTATCCTAGTTAATAATGGGGAAGTTGAAATCCCCTATTATTACCCTTTTTTTACACTTGTGAGATTTACCCACATATTTTTCCTTCTGTCTCTACCTGACTGCTTTGTTTGGGGGTCTGTAATACAGTGCCAGCAATGTGATTGCCCACTTTTTGTTTCTAAGTTCTACCCATATTGCTTCATTTGTGGAACCTACTAAGGCATCATCCTTCCTTAGTGAAGTAACTGACTGCTTAATCAATGTTGTGACACGACCTCCTCTTTTAGGAACCCCCCCCACCGCCGGACCAACCTCTCGCACCCCAGCCTGAAGAGTCTGTACCCTGGAATATCGAGCTGCCAGCCCTGCCCCTCCCTTGACCATGTCTCTGTGCTAGCAATGACATCATATTCCCATGTGATAATCAACACCCTCAACTCATCTGCCTTACTCACAAGACTCCTTACGTTTAAAATAAATGCTATCTAGCCCTGCCATGTTCCCTTGTGCCTACACTTGACTATATATGTTCTGCCTTCCAGACTCACTTGGTTTTTCTTCTATACTTATCTGTATATCATCCCTTACTATACCCCCATCTGTATCCCATCCTCCTGCCAAATTACTTGAAATCCCCACCAACAGCTCTAGCAAGGATGTTGGTCCCGTTCCGATTCAGGTGCAACCTGTTGGACATGTACAAGTCCCACTTTCCCCAGAAACGGACCCAGGAATCTAAAGCCCTCCCTCCTGCACCAACTCTTCAGCCACACATTTATCTGCTGTATCCACGTATTCCTATACTCACTAGCACGTGGCACCAGATGTAATCCAGAGATTACAACCTTTTGAGGTCCTGCTTTTCAATCTGCTACCTAGCTCCCTAAATTCTTGTTGCAGGACCTCATCCCTCTTTCTACCTATGTCATTGGTACCAATGTAAACCACGATCTCTGTTCGCCTTCCCCCCTTTCAGTGACATCCTTGACCCTGGCCCCAGGTAGGCAACACACAATCCTGGAGTCATGTCTTTGGTACCTCCTGGGTATCTGGCGAAGATTGGGAGATTTTAAAAAGCCCCTCCACTATCTCTACCCCCACTTCCTTTAACGGCCTTTAATGTAAGTCATCCGGACCAAGCAATTTACCCATTCTAAGCATAGTTACCCTTTCCAGTACACTCTGCCTCTCAGTTTTCACCTCCATCCATTACCTCTACCATTCTCCATTTCTACTGAAATTTTGTCAACATGCTGTTCCTTGGTAACACCAATGCAAAGCGCTTATTTAGTATTTCAGCCTTGCCTCGCACCTCAAAGCATATATCACCTCTTTATCCCAAACAGGACCCGCCCTGCCACTTACCACTCATTTATTATTTACATGCTTGTACATTTTTGGAGTCCCTTTTATGTTAATTGCCATTCTATTCTATTCTCATATTTTTCTCTCCTCTGCCCCTCTCAACTAATTGTATTTGGCTTAGTTTTCGCTTGAAGAATTCACCTGCTATGTATCATCCATCCTCTTTTTTTCCTTGTTTCATCGTATTCTATATTTCCCTAGTCATCCATGGTGGCCTGGCTTTGGTTCCCCTGCCCTTTGCCTTGTTGGAATGTACCTAGTCTGTATCTGAAACATTTCCTCCTTTAAGATCACCCATTGTTAAGTTACAACTTTTCCAGTCTATCTTTGGTTCCCTGACTAGATCCCGTCCCTTCTCTTTAAAGTTATTTTTTTTTAATTTAGAAGTTCTACTTTAGATTGTTCTTTTTTCTATTACTAATCTAATCTTTAAGATACAATGATCACTCTTCAGTTGGCCTACCTCATTCCCCAGGACCAAATCTGGCAATATCTGCTTCCTAGTTGGACCGAGAACATATTGATGAAGGAAATTCTGAACAAATTTCAAAAATTCTTCTCCGTCCTTTCATTTTCCAACTGTAATTCCCCATATCAATTGGAATAAAGTTCTCTAATATCATCATTCTATAGTTCTTGCACAACTTTGTGATTTCCCTGCAGATTTGCTCCTCTATTTCTCTGACTATTTGGAGATCTATAGAATGACCCCAATAGTGTGATCACCCCTTTTTTCGTTCTCTACTTCAATCAGACGAATTCTCTCCTTACCCTCTCAGAGATATTTTCTTTCCAGCACTACAATGCCTCTAATCCGTACTGCTACCCAACCTCACTTCTTTATTCTTCCCCATCATTTCTGAACACTTTGTCTTTGTATATTAAGTGCCCATTCATTGTCATTTTTAAATCATGTTTCTCTAATTGCCACTGCATCATATTCCTACATGATTATTGGTGCTTGTAACTCCCCAACCACCTTCACGCACTTTGTACGTTTTTGTGGGATGCGTTATAAACCTGTCTTTGTATTCTTATTGTACTCTACTTGGTCTGCTCCTATCTAATATGATACTACTTCCTCCTCTAGTCCTATCCAACACACTCACTGTATGCACCTTATTCCTCTTTTCTGCTTCTTTATGACTTGTATATTCTGGTGTCACTTTCCTGCCAAGTTAGTTGAAACCCTCCCCAACAACACCAGTGAAACTTACTGTCTAGTCCCAGTTCCATTGAGGTGCAACCTGTCCCTTTTGAAGAGATGCCTCCTGTCCCAGGATTGGTTCCAATGTCCATGAATCTGAAGTTCTCCCTCCTAAACCATGACTGAAACCACACTTTTATTTTCCCGATTACTACTCTTGCTACTTGGCCACTGAACCATTGAGGGAACCCAGTTTATTCTTCAAGTACTTTCATGCAAATACAATCCTGTTCCTGTACTTGAGATATACCATGTGAATTCCTTTACATTTAACAGCATTTTGGATCTGAATGTACACAATGTTTGATAAAATATCATAACATGTACTAAATAGAGATATTTGTCTTCCTGAAAGATATATCCTTTAACATCTCTTGCCTTTTTTTTATCTATCCAGATACTTTAAGAAAGAAAAAGAGAAGTTGTACAACATGACAGATGCCCAATAACGTGCCTAACTTAATTTCAGCTTGGAATCAATAGAAAGAAAAATAATTCACTGTTGTTCTTAGTGAGGTTTTTTTATTACACTGCCACATTGTTTCATTTATTATTCCATAGAACAGCAAATGTGTGTTCAGTGTCACCCTGTTATTTAAATGTACATTTATTTTGTAACACTTATTTTATATCACTAAAATTGGTGGTTTTTCTGTGTATCTGGTGGTGTCCGTTGATGTATCATACATTTTGGGGTTATCTCAAGAAACTGGAATAATAAGCTGAGAATTTCCTTTCACCTGTTCTCTCTCTGTCACTGTAACTTCACCAGAAATGGTGGAAAACCCATGTACGTGTGTCAGTGGGGTTTCTGCAACATTTCTGGCAAGAGATGCAGCTGGAGGTGGTGGGGGCAGGGGTATCAGGAAGAATCTTTTTTACACACAACAAATGGTAATGACCTGGAACTCATTGCTTATGAGGGTAGTGGAAGTGAAGATGATAAATAATTTCAAAAGGAATTTGGATGGGCATTTGAGTGAAATTAACTTGCAGTGCGATGGGGATAGAGTGGGAGGAGCAAGACTGACTGGATTGTTCTTCAGAGAGCTTTGATGGACTCAGTGGACCGAATGGCCTCCTTCTGTGCCATAATGATTCTATGACTTATGGTAATGAAATAGATCTGTCGGCAAGTTAGATTCTATGGTCATAGTTTCCTATTTGTCCTGTCCATCCAATATATTTTTACTCAGCTGTAGCCCAGTATGTAGTCAAAATTAGAAAAAAGTGACCATGTATCTCAAACCTTACTATCATTGGTACAATTTTTTAGCATCCAAGACTTGATTTTAACAATAAGCAATGTCATAAACAGAAGTTTTTAAAACACTCAACTGTATGTAACAAAACACTGTTAATAAATTATTGCAATTTGTACTTCCCTTGCCGTCCCAGATCTTTGCCATGCATTAATATATGGAGAAATACATCTGATAACAATGCACTTTCTCATTGTTACAACCTTTAGTACTATTCAGGAGATAGGTTATAATTTTCAAAGGAGGGAGTTTTTACTGTTTTATGCTTATCCATGGTGGGCTTATTAGGGAAAAAGAAACATTAACAGGAAAACGAGGTTATAATTTTCAAAGGAGGGAGTTGTTTTTACTGTTTTATGCTTATCCATGGTGTGCATATTAGGGAAAAAGAAACATTATCAGGAAGACGCTACCTTTTTTAAGTTTAGCCATTTTCAATACCAAGAAAGTAGAAGTAGAGAAAATGTAAAAATGTTCGGAGTGATTGTAATACGGATATGATTTATTTTTAATTTACAATTCTCATATGCACAAAGTTTATATTAATATGTAGCAAACAATTAAAGCTTCTTCCTTCCAAGAAGAATGGGTGTGATCTTCTCTCCAAAGGTTTCCAAGCCCTGCACTGATGAAAGATTTTGATTGCATTGACCTGGAATCTGTTTGCATTTTGTGCTTTCAGTGACATTGTAAACAATGCTGATGTTGCATTAAACTAACAAAAGATGTAAACTTTTTGACACACGATTGTTCTAATTCCAGTTTATTCTGTCTGAATGGGAGAAGTGAGTTTGAATGTTGCCGTTGGCTATTTGGGGTGAAATTTTCTGAAGCTGTTCACTACTAGCGGGGTCTTGCATGTATATGAAAACCTGGTGGGAGTTACTTGTAGTTTTCTATTCATTAACGTGACTGGGGCAAAATTACAGGCATTATAATTTTCTGGTAAAGTGTGAACTCTCAAAAAATGTTGATCATAATTTGTTCAAAGAGGCTCATAATGTGTCTCTAATGAAAGTTATAACCCAATTATAAAGTAATATTTTTTAAAACAAAACTAACACATGGCAATTCCAAATGTGCTATATGCTTACACCTCTATGCTACCACTGTCTTGTCAATAGCACTTAGCTATTTGGCATTTCTTGAAGCACAGTAAAAGTGTGTTTATGTTTTAGATTAAGCACTAACAATTTGTTTTCATTTTCATGGGATGTGGGCATCGCTGGCTAGGCCAGTATCTTTATTGCCCATCCCCAATTGCCCTTAAGGTGGTAGTGCACCACCTTCTTGAACTGCTGCAGTCCATGTGGTGTAGGTACACCCAGAGTGCTTTTAGGGAGAGAGTTCCAGGATTTTGACCCAGTGAAGGAACAGCGATATATTTCCAAAACAGGATGGTGTGTGACTTGGAGGGGGAACCTGCTGTTGGTGGTATTTCCATGCACCTGTTGCCCTTGTCTTTCTAGGTGGTAGAGGTCGCAGTTTTGGAAGGCACTGTCAAAGGAGCCAAGGGTGTGTTGCTGCAGTGCATCTTGTAGATGGTATACACTGCTGCCACTGTTAATGGTGGAGGGAGTGAATGTTGGAGGTGGTGAATAAGGTGCCAACCAAGTGGCTGCTTTGTCCTGGCTGGTAAAGAACTTTATTATTGTTGTTGGAGCTGCACTCATCCAAGCAAGTGGAAAGAATTCCATCACACTCCATGACTTGTGCCTTGTAGATGGTGAACAGGATTTGGGGAGTTTGGAGGTTGGTTACTCTTCACAGAATTCCCAGCTTGTGACCTGCTCTTATAGCCACACCTGGACCAGTCCAACTTCTGGTCAGTGGTAACCCCAGGATGTTGATGGTGTGGGATTCAGTGATGGTAATGCCATTGAATGACATGGGGAGATGGTTGGAATCCCTCTTGTTGGGGATGGTCACTGCCTGGTACTTGTGTAGCATGAATGTTAATTGCCACTTACCAGCCCAAGTCTGAATGTTGTACTGGTCTTGCTGCATATAGATATGGACTGCTTCAGTATCTTAGGAGTCATGAATGGTGCTGAACATTTTGCAATCACTAGCAAACATCACCACTTCTAACCTAACTTTATGATGGAGAGAAGGTCATTGATGAAGCAGCTGAAGTTGATTGGGCCGAGGACACTACCCTGAGGAACTCCTGCAGTGATGCCCTAGGATTGAGATGATTGTCCTCTGACAGCTACAACCATCTTCCCTTGTGCTAGGTATGACTCCAACCAGTGGAAAGTTTTTGCCCCCTGATTCCCATTGACTCCAGTTTTGCTAGGGCTCCTTGATGCCATCCTTGGGCAAATGCTGCCTTGATGTCAAGGGCAGTCACTCTCACCTCATCCTTTGAGTTCAGCTCTTTTGTCCATGTTTAGATTAAACCTGTAATGAGGTCAGGAGCTGAGTGGCCCTTGTGGGCTCAGGCCCTGGTAGACACTCAAATTAAGGTTGTTAAAGAAATTGCAGTCCTAGTACATTCCAAAAGATGATAACACTGTACCCTTCCTCTCTAATGGGTGAGGTAATGTTGACTTTGCAGTTTGCAATTAAGAAGCTGTGCTATTCCCTACAATGCACAAATATCTGAACAAACTAACAGCACTCTATTGGAGTAAATCATGTATAAGCTAAGACTATGATAAAAGCCAAATACTTTGGATGCTGGAGATCTGAAATAAAAAACGGCAAATGTTGCAAAAACACAACATGTCAGGCAGTATTTATGCAGAAACAGAGTTAAGGTTTCAGGTTGATGACATAACATCAAAATGGGTGACAGTACTGATCATCAACCTGAAATGCTAAAGTTACATGTAAGCTTTATTCGAAAATATTTATTTAACAATACAATTTATAATTTGGTACAAATCATTATACCAGGAAGTCCATGGTTCTTGAATACTTTGGAGAGTGCAAGGTAAATGATGTCAGTGCTGTTATATCACTGCATTATGTGGAAGAGTAATGTACTGCAATAAACTTATAAAATGTTATAGTTCTGACAATTGGAGTGGTATTCTGACAGAGTGGAGCTTTGGTTCATCTTAACCCCAACCCATATGCCATGGTTGAGGCCAATTAGATATGTATGTCAGGCTCCTGATGTGATTCCTGTTTTCAAGGGAGTTAAAATTTTGGATTCAGGAGCCACAAATACATAAGATAGGCAGTTGAGTATTTGTAAGTAAATTTAAGGTAGTTTATTAAGAAGCAACAGTTTAGACATGATGCATTCACCAAACAGACAAGAAAATTATACAACCGGTGAGAGTGGAGAACAGTTCAGTGATCCCAGAGGATGAGCAGATGGTTGGCACGGTGTGTGTTGATCCTTAGCTTGTGATAGTAGCATTCTGCTCTGTAGCCCAAGTGTTAGGGAACTCTACTCCACCCACCCACCCCCAGCGCCCCTTGCTTGCTCTTTCCTGGTCTATGTTCCATCTGAACAAGGCAGCTGCCTGACTAGGACTGTCACCTGATGAGAATTGTCCCCTATCTCTGACCACTCGTTAATATACTTTATTTCTAGGGGCTGGTAGTTTACCCTATGTCATTCACCCATTCAAACTCTTCTGGCCAATGAATACAGGTACCCAAGATATCAGGGTTGTCACTTTCACTCTGTCCGTAACTTTGGCTTGAAGTGTCTCCTCTTTTTATTTACCTCATGCTGGAGGCCATTTGCTAGATATAGGTGTACGCAGGGTGCCAGAAGGCTTCCTGCTATTGATTCAGGAATATTTGTAAAGTCTTGTGACCTCAATGTGGGGAGCGCAGTTCTTGTGACCTTTTATCTCTACTGTGTCTTGGTCCCTGACTTGTTAGAATTGTTTGTTTTTTTTCAGCAAGAGAGAATTACTGCTGTGCCAGCTAGTTCCATTAAAGTTCTATGTAATTCTAAAAAAAATACCATTCCTTAAAGGCCCCTATTTCTCCATTTACCCAATGTTATCGAAAAGGAGACATCACTGCAACACTGTATGATTGAACAAAGGGACTTAGAGCCAGAAATGTTCTGAGGATGGAAAACCCACTAATAACCTCAGTAAACATCAAGGTCTTCAATGAATAAGTTATTTTGGGTGCAATACGTACAATTTAATTATTTTGAAGTGTAGTTATTAATGTATGTGAATGTAGCAACCATAGCTCTTGCTGTAGGGTATGGCACATAGCAAGATACCACAAGGGCAGAGATGGATGATGAGTTTAATTATAAGTAGCAGATAAACATTGAGTATCAATTATAAACACCTTCTGGTTGCTTGATATCACAATTCAACCTCTATTGGATTGCACACTAGTTTTGATTTCCTTATCTAATGTTCTCACTTCCTTTTACTATTTTGTCTAGACAACCTTAATACAAATTTTAGAATTTGATTTTCTTTTCTTTTATGTAATGTCATACAGGAAATCATATAAAATCTTTAAATAAGCATGCACATCTCCTGAATAAAGAATTCTCATCATTTAACTATTTAAGAATATGACTAAGCTTTTTGTCTTACGCTCAAGGACACTCACAAGAATACCTATATAAGGGGAAAAACAACAATTTATACTGTAGGTGAAGAGTGTGCTGATTCGTTGGCAAGTGGCGTTGTCATGGAGAATGCACCACTGATGGTGACTGACAGTTAAATTTCAAACAATGCTTAAAAGTTAAACCAGGCAGCTTGACCCTGATTGGTCAACACATTGCGCTGAGGAATGAGTCAGCAAACGACTGTCACTTATTCTGTTTAACTGTACCAAAGACTGGCGGACCATGTCAAACAACATGTCCCAACGCTGCTCGCAATGGGCAGGGTACAAATCGTACCCAACCATCCCATGCTTGCAAAACTCATAACAGTGTCCAAAGTTAGATGTGATTCCGCAATTGGATAATAATCCTCAGTGTGCTAAGAATTGTGCTGACAACCAATTTGATTGTCAGTCAGGGTCACTATGTGGCACATTTGCATGCACTGCGAGTTACATATATTTAATCTACAAGGCCCTGTTCTTTGCAGACAGAAAGAACGTGTACATACACTGTGCCTGTTTCAGCTAAACAAAATAAGTGACAGCCATTTGCGGATTCATTCCTCAGGGCAATGCTGGTTGGGTACAATTTGTACCCTGCCCATTACAAACAGCGCTGGGACATGCCGTTTGAAACGGTCTGCCAGTCTTTTGGATTGTTGGCACAATGTGGGATAGATGGCAGTGAAGGAAACACTTCTACATCAACTTGCGTTTATAAAATGTCTTTAACATGGTGAAACATTGTAAAGTGTTTCATTGGAGTATTAGCAAACACAATTTGACACCATGTCAGGTAAGGAGACATTTGGGCTGATGACAAAAGATTGGCTAAAAAGGTAGGTTTTAAGGAACCTTATCTTAGAGGAAAGAAAGGTGGAGGGGCTTAGGGATGGAATTCCAGAGCATAGGGCCCCTGGCAGCCATATCATCAGCTGATATTTGGAGTATTTAAAATCAAAAAGCTAGAATTATGCGAGCGCACATATCTCAAAGGGTTATAGGGCTGGAGGAGATAACTGAGATGGGGAGGGGTGAAGCCAAGCAGGAACTTCAAAAGAAGGATGAGATGTTTTAAATTGAGGAGTTGCTTAACCAGGAGCTAGTCTAGATCAGCAAGCATTATGGGTGATGGGTTAACTTAGTGAGAGTTAGGATGTGAGCAGCTTTAGATGACTTCGAGTTTACAGAGGTAGAATGTGGGAGGCTGGCCAGGAATGTGGTAAAATAGTTATGTCTTGAGGTAAGAAAGGTATGAATGAGGGTTCCAGTAGCAGTTAAGCTGAGGTAGGTGCAGAGTCGGGTGATGCAATAATGCTGGTAATAGGCAGTCTTAATAATGGTGCAGATATGTGCAGAAGCTCGATTCAGGGTTAAATAGTGAACCAAAGTTGCAAACCGTTTAAAATTAAAAATAGAAAATCCTGAATAATCAGCTGGTTTGGCTGTGGGGAGAGAAACAGTTTTAAAGACCAGGGTTTTATTGGCCCTGATCAGAAGGGCTGACATGTTGGGATGACGGGTTGGTGGGGGGGGGTGGGTGGTGAGAAGTGGGTGCAACTTGAGGTCATATTGGATTGGCTCCCAGATGCAATTCCCCTGTCGGTATTTTACTGATGGCAGGAGAAGTGCCTGCTGAGGCAGCTGATTTACATAACAATAGGCCCAATTAGGGGCCACTTTATGGTGCTGTTGGCATTTTGCTGACAGCGGTGGAGTCCTCTCCCACAAAGGGAGGCCACCAGCTAAATGGAGGTGGTTTTGCAGTGGCAACCTGGCTGCCACAGGGCAGGCTTCATGGCCCAAAGAAAGGGCCCATAAGCAGGGTGGCAACCCTCACAGTTCCACTGACCTCCCCAGAGGGCTTTCCCATCAAACACACAACTCCTTAAATTAACTTTTTTTTTTCCACTTGCCTGCTGTAGGCTCAAGGTCTCCTGCATTCCACAGCAGTGACCACCTCCCCAGTGATGCTTCAGAGCATGTAGAATGGGAAATAGAAGGGGGGGGGGGAAGTTAGATTCTTGGGGAACACCAGAGGGAATAGTGTAGGAGAGGGAAGGGAAGTGATTGGAGGTGATTCTCTGGCTATGACTAGGTAGATGAGTGCAAGTTCTACAAAACGGGATGATAGAGAGGTGTTGGAGGAGGAGGATGTGATCAACCATGTCAATGGCTACAGACAGGTCAAGAAGGACAAAGAGGGATAGTTTACCTTTGTCCTGGTCATATAGGATGTCATTTGTGACTGATAAAAGCCATTTTGATGAAATCCTGATTGGAGAGATTCAATTTTGGTGCTTTAGGAATGATGGGCACAGATTTGAGAGGCAATAACATATGCAAGGACTTTTGAGAGGAAAGTCAAGTTTGAGACAGGGCCATTAGTTTGAAGAGAGGGATGATGACAGCAGATTTGAAGGAGAAGGGGCCAGTACCTTAGGTGAGAGAGCTGTTAACATGGGAGCCCGGAATGGAAATTGGATGGGCAGTAGTTTGATGGGAATAGGGTTTAGGGAACATGAGATGGATCTCATGGGCAACATGAGCTGAGCGAGGTCATGAGGGGGGAGCTGGGAGAAAACCTAAAGAAAAATATGAATTTAAATTAGGGTAGGAGAAAGAATTAGAGGGTGTTTGGCCTGGTGGGCTAGGAGAAGGGAGGGCCATGGTGAAGGCCACTGAACAGTTGGTCTCGATCTTTGTGCCAAATCTGTAGCTCCTCGCACTTATTGTTGAAGTTGATTTCAGGCTGATCTTGGAATAGTGAGAAGTTTGGGAAGATGAGAGCAGGATCTGATGATGCTTTATGTGGTCTAGCTGAATTTGGCAGTGAATGTCTAAGCCAACTTAAGTTAATGTCTGCTTTTATTGCGCTGGAAGGAACTGAGATGAGGACTGCACTGGGGATCAACCACTGTGATAGAGAATCATGGTTTTAATGGGCTTCGAAGATCGTAATTGTACTATTCAAAGATAGGTTGCTCCTAAAGCAGAACTAGCAGGCAGCAAGGCAACGATATGGATCTGAGGAGAACCAATAAAAGAGCTTTTCACTTATTAAAAGTGATATAGATCCTAACTTAGATACAGGGAATTTGGAAAAATGTGAGTGGTTGGAAGAGACCTGTCAACATAGCAATCAGAACAAACTGGAAGGAGATGATGAGAACTGTGCGTGGCAATTTCTAACCCCACCCACATCCCTCCGCACCAGGACACCCCTCCAGTGCAGGGAGAAGTTTAATGAGTTCTCGAGATCAACAGACGGAAGTGTGATAACTGCATGCTGGCATTCATTTATATTTTATACTTTACAGATCATAGACCCTAATGGTGAAGTTACAAACTTACGGGAATAAACCTTGGAACAGATTGATTTATATAGACTCCTTCACGCAGAACAGTTACAACAGACAGAATGTTTACCTGCCAAGTGGTGGGGCAGGTTTGGGTGCAGTAATTGAGCAAGGAGAGAAAAGGAGAGTAGAAATTTGATTGAAATTCTGAACTTGGCTGAGGCTTCCCATTTTGTGCTGGTCCAAGTGCTATGCATCACCTTGGCCACCTCAAAATGGAGGGCGGTTGGAAGTCTCTCCTCCAGTATGTATTCTCCAATTCTTCTTATACACGATCTTCATCAGACTAAAGGGATTGACAAATCAAAATCACCAGGGAGCATCTTCACTTCCTCAGGATAACTAGGGATGAGCAACAAATGCAGCATTGCCAGAGTTACTCGCATCTACAGAACAGATAAGCTAAAAAAAAACCCTATACAAATCACTAAATGCATGCACTCTGGGTAAGGGATTTAAATATGCATCACTAAATGTGTCTCGATGGCACCACTAAGGATAGAGCTGGCTCAAGCCTGAGGGACATTTCTGCCAGACTAGAGAACTAACAAGAGGGAAAAACCTCTTTGACCCCACCCTCAAGAGTCCACCTTTTACAACTCCATCTGTCCATGGCTGTAGCACCTACACCACATGGACTGCAACGGTCTAAGAAGGCAGCTCACCATCACATTCTCAATGGCAACTAGGGACTTGCAATAAATGCTGGTCCAGCCAGTGACACCCAAATCCTGTGAACGAATAAATAAGAAAAGTAGTGGTGGGAGGGCCTACTGCACAGTCCTTTTGAAGACACATTTCTATCTTCACACAGAGGATACCCTTAATTGTGTTGCGGGGCACTACCACCATGCTAAATGAGTTAGATTCATCAGCTCAATACTGGGCATCCAAGCAGAGCTATGGACCATCAGCAGCAACAGAATTATATTCAAGGACAACCTATAACCTCTTTGTTCAGTGTACCCTTCAATCTACCAATACTATTAACCCAGGGGACGAACCCTATTTCAATGAGGAGTATAGGAGAGCATCTCAGGACTAGCACCAGGAATACCTTCAAATAAAATTCCAACCTGGTAAAGCTCAAACACAGGACTATATGTATGCAGGACAGAAGCAGAACACTATAGACAGAGCTTAGCAAGCCCACAACCAATGGATCAGATCAAAGTTCTGCAGTCCTGCCAATTCAGTTGTGAATGGTGATGAACAATTTAACAACCAGCTAGAGGAGGAGCTTCCATGAACAACATATCGTCAACAATGTTAGAGCCAAACAGCTAAGTGCAAAATATAAGGCTAAAATGTTGCCAAGAACTTTAGTGAGAAGTGCCAAGTTGATTATCTCCATCACAGAAGCCAGGGGCAGACCATTTAGGACTGAGGAGAAACTTCTTCACTCAGGGTGGTGGACCTATGGAATTCTCTACCACAGAAGGCTCTGGAGGCCAAGTTACTAATATATTTAAGAAGGAAATAGATTTCTGGATTCTAAAAGCATGTGGAGAGTGTGGGAGTATGCAGTGAATGTGGGAGTATGGCATTGAGATAGAGGATCAGCCATGATAATATTGAATGGCAAAGCGGACTCGAAGGGCTGAATGACTTACTCATCCTATTTTCTATGGGCAGGATTTTGAGGTCATCGGGCAGGAGCAGTGGGCGGGCCCCGGAGCGGCTGGGAAACGGCCCGCCACCACGATTGGCCCTTGACTGCGATTTCATGCTGGCTAGCCAATTAACAGCAATTAATGAGCAAGTTGCTGAGCCCTAAATTACATAGTTGCCAGACTGGGTCTGCGGCATGGGTTAAGGGAACCAACAAGAGGGAAAAACATACTTGACCTCATTCTCATCAACCTGCCTGCTGCAGATGCATCTGCCCTTGACAGTATCGGCAGGATTGACCACAGCACAGTCCTTGTGGAGACGTGTTGTGTGGCACTACCATCGTGCTAAATGGGATAGATTTCAAACAGGTCCAGCAACTCAAGGCTGGACATCCATGAGGCGCTGTGGGCCATCAGCAGCAGCAGAATTGTACTTGAATATAACCGACAACCTCATGGCCTGGCATATCCCCCACTCTACCATTACCATCAAGGCAGGGGATCAACCATGGTTCAATGAAGAGTGCAGGAGAGCATGCCAGGAGCAGCACCAGGCATACCTAAAAATGAGGTGTCAACCTGGTGAAGCTATAACAAAGGACTAATTGCATGCTAAACAGCAAAAGCAGCAAGCGTCAGACAGGGCTAAGCGATCCCACAACCAATGAATCAGCTCTTTTCTCTGCAGTCCTGTCACATCCAGTCATGTATGGTGGTGGACAATTAGACAACTCACTGGAGGAGGAGGCTCCTTAGATATCCCCATCCTCAATGATAGAGGAGCCCAGCACATCAGTGCAAAAGATAAGGCTGAAGCATTTGCTCTAATCTTCAGCCAGAAGTGTCGAGTGGATGATCCATCTCGGCCTCCTTCAGAGATCCCCAGCATCACAGATGCCTCTCTTCAGCCAATTCGATTCACTCCTTGTGATATCAAGAAATGGCTGAAAGCACTGGATACTGCAAAGGCTATGGGTCTTGACAATATTCCAGCAATAGTACTGAAGACTTGTGCTCCAGAACTTGCTGCGTCCCTAGCCAAGCTGTTCCAGTACAGCTACAATACTGGCATCTATCCAGCTGTGTGGAAAATTGCCCAGGTATACCCTGTACAAAAAAGCAGGACAAATGCAACCCTGCCAATTACTGCCCGAGCATTCTACTCTCCATCATCAGCAATGGAAGGGGTCATCAACAGTGCTATCAAGCGGCACTTGCTTAGCAATAACCTGCTCGCTGATGCTCAGTTTGGATTCCGCCAGGGACACTCAACTCCTGACCTCATTACAGCCTTGGTTCAAGCATGGACAAAAAAGCTGCACTCCAGAGGTGAGGTGAGAGTAAGTGCCCTTGACATCAAGGCAGCATTCGACCAAGTGTGGCATCAAGGATCTCTCGCAAAACTGTAGTTAATGGGAATCGGGGGAAACCTCTCCACCGGTTGGAGTAATACCTAGCACAATGGAAGATATTTGTGGTTGTTGGAGGTCAGTCATCTGAGCTCCAGGAAATTACCGCAGGAGTTCCCTAGGGTAATGTGCCCAACCATCTTCAGCAGCTTCATCAATGACCTTCCTTCCATCATAAGATCAGAAGTGGGGATGTTGGCTGATGATTGCACAATGTTCAGCACCATTCGTGAATCCTCAGATACTGAAGCAGTCCATGTCCAAATGCAGCAAGACCTGGACAATTTCTGGGCTTGGGCTGACAAGTGGCAAGTAACATTCACGCCACACAAGTGTCAGGGGAATGGCCATCTTCAACAAGAGAGAATCCAAACATTGCCCCTTGACATTCAATGGCATTATCATCACTGACTGAATCCCCCACTATCAACATCCTGGGGGTTACCATTGATCAGAAACTAAACTGGACTAGCCACATAAATACTGTGGCTAGAAGAGCAGGTCAGAGGCTAGGAATCATGCGACGAGTAACTCACCTCCTGACTCCCCAAAGCCTGTCCACCATCTACAAGGCACAAGTCAGGGGTGTAGTGGAATACTGCTCACTTGCCTGGATGAGTGTAGCTCCCACAACACTCAAGAAGCTTGCCATTGTCCAGGACAAAGCAGTCCGCTTGATTGGCACAATATCCACAAACATTTAGTCCCTCCACCACCAATACACAGTAGCAGCAGTGTGTACCATCTACAAGATGCACTGTAGGAATGCACCAAAGCTCTTTTGATAGCACCTTCCAAACCCACGACCACTACCATCTAGAAGGACAAGGGCAACAGATAAATGGGAACACCACCACCTGGAAGTTCCCCTCCAAGTCACTCACCATCCTAACTTGGAAATATATCTCTGTTCCTTCACTGTTGCTGGGTCAAAATCCTGGAACTCCCTTCCTAACAGCACTGTGGGTGTACCTACACCACATGAACTGCAGCAGTTCAAGAAGGCAGCTCACCACCATCTTCTCAAGGGCAACTAGGGATAGTCAATAAATGCCCAGCCAGCGAAGCCCACATCCCATGAATGAATAAAAAAAACCCCACATTTTAAAATTTTTTTCATGGGATGTGAGCATCTCTATGAATGAATAAAAAACAGGTAATGTTAAAGGGGGCTGGTATCCAACCTTTTTAATGCATAGCACATTCTTAAGATCTGGCTAACATTGCTGGACACAAATTTGCTTCTGTTTATTTTAATGTGCTACTACTGCCAAGCATTCTGAATACTGCCCTGTCCTTTTAGAATCCAATGGAAGGACAGTGTACTAACTCATTCTGCTTATAGTGTAGCTCTCAATATCTCTCTTACTTTCAGTGAATTCTAGTCAGAAGGTGCAATGAATGAGATGGATACAGAAGATGTAAGGATATACTTGAACTCAGTGTTTCTACTGCCGCTCTGCTCCCATATTTCATTCACAACTTGGAGTCTCAGGTTTTATTTATCACAGTTACATCAGTAATTGGAACAACATTCACATCAGAAGATGTTGCACATGCTCTGAAATGGCCATCTCCATCTCGAACACTGTTTGAATTTGATGGTACAAATCACTTCTGAAACATTGCTTGTAGTTAGTATATCAATTAATACTTATCACTGCAGACAATTAGAAAACCGGACCATTAATTACAAATTTATTTCGGTGACATGTTTCATGGCTGGGTGAGCCTGTATGAATGCAAATCTGGAGTGAAGCTTGCAGTGTGAACTTCATTTTCCAATTATCCAGAAACCTGATGGGGTCGAGGTTCATCCCGTGTGTCTATGGGAAGACAGATTTTTATCCCAATGCACCCAACGTGATTTCATTCTCACCAGAGTGCAATTAATGCTTTTGGAATTTGATGTTTGCTTTTGATATCTGACTTGCATATCAGATAGTTTGGTTCCAAGACCAACTTTGGTGATCACTACCTATTTGCAAGCCTCTGGTGTTTAAAAGGTAGAAAAGGATTTCTGATGCAATCAATACTCAACTTCTTTGTGACTCGAAATATGATTCTACATCCTAAAGTAAATGACCATGAGCAGCAATTGTGACTAATGTTTATGAAACAATGGATTTTAAGATGATATTGATACTGATCTAAGTGACTGTTCTCAAGTTGATGTATATATGATGAATATTTTCAATTGAAAGATAGCAAATTATCATCATATTCATTTCCTGTTCCGCATGCAAGACAACATTGAAGTTCAGTTCATTCATTCACAAATATCCCTGCCTCCTCTTGCTCTTGCTGGGTATGTTTCCACTAGTGCTCATCTGTAGCTCAGACATATGCCCATTCTTCATTCTTGAACCTTAATAACAAGCAGTGGAAACTACTTGACAAAGGGCAACTCAGCCAAATTTGATTCGATGTCCTCATGCAGGTATTTCAGCAAAGGTTACTCAGTAACAAACAGTGGGATTTTCTCCTCTTCAATCCAGGATTGTTGAAGTAATTATGGTGCCAATGGCTAAAATGAACACAGACTAGAGATCAAAGCTGGAATCTTCTAGGGAAGTTGATTCAGTTGCTCACTGGATAAACTCACTGAGTCAGTGTGGAAAGACCTGTTTCCTAATTTAGAAATCAATGATCTATGATTTGTAACTCTGGTGCAAATATTGGATTCTTGTGCAGGACCCAACACAACCATAGATGCCACTTATTGCTTGCAATGAGTTACAGAAGCCTCTCAAAATCGCCACTGCCCTAATGTGATTAGAAGTTTATCATTGAAGAGATGGAATGGATACAGATTCTAACATTCTGAAGGTTAACTGTGGCTTTGGAAAATTGATGAAACTGCATCACTTATGCCAAATAATGGAAGGAACATAAATGTAATGTTCTGAGGTGGTTTAGCGGTGTAGTTTGTAGCATTCCCTGTCTCAGAGCCTAGAGTGTTGTAGCTAAACATCTGTATGTGAAATAAATGACAATGTCTGAAGTGCTTTTGAAAACAAATACTTCACAGATGTTGAGAATGTGCATTGTAGAAATTTAGTTACTACATTGAATGAATGATTTTCAGTAATTTTTCTGCACTCTATAATAAATTGTGAATTTGACTGCCGCCTACTGGCAGTCTGATATTAATGCAGTTGATTTATTTTAATTTGGCTTATGCAGGTTGGATCTGAATTGTGAATTATTGTTGCTGGGCACAAAACCGTTGGCATTTCAGCCAATAGAAAAGAGTAACGGATAGGATTTATGACAGGCAGCTGTTCTGATGCCTCCAGTTTGGCAATCCGACCGAGGTGATAAAGTCTCTAGCTGCTGGCATGTTGGCTCAGACAGCTGCTATCCACTCAGTAGCTAATGCCATTGTGGATGTGGATCCCTGTTATGATGTGGCAGATGATGTGTGCCAGGCAGATCAAATCCATGAGGGAAACTTGATCACGTTATCACAACGGTTTTGCAATTTGTATTTATTTCGAGATGTGTACATTGAATTCAGAAGTAATAAGTCCACCAAGACTTTTAGAGATTTAAAAAGAAAACTGAATTAAAATATTAATTAACAAAAGAAAAGAATTCAAGCAAAATTGCAAAGTACAACAATAATAACTCCTAAAATTCCTAATTAACCTGACTCCCAATTAAGGCGACAGTCCAAAAATAGATTTTTAGATTTTAAACAGATCCAGCAAATTAACACTATACCCTGGACAGTGGAATTCCAAATAACATCCTCCTCCAGTTTCAGTTTCAGTAGACAGCAGACTTATGCACAAATACTGGAGGCTTCATTAAGACTATTTCACACACTTTTATTAGATCTCACAATGCCTTCTTCTGACATATAGCCTTTTCTCCTTTATATATGTTTCCCTTCTTTTTAATATGTAAAGCAAATTGTTTCATATGTCTTTGAAACGGTATCTTCCTCACAATATAAAAATCTTCATCTTGCTACTATTTATTGTCAGTAACCCTTGGGAAAAAATAACACATTTCTTAACCTTGCTTATCTGGCTATTTGTAAACAACCTAAAATCCCTGTTATGGCACAGCCGATGGTAAATGAGGAGCTGCTCAAATCCCAAAGGGAAACTTGAAACAACTGCCACAACTGTTTTGCAATTTGTATATTTTTCAAGATGCGTGCCTTGAATTCAGTAGTAATAAGGCAACTGAGTCTTATAGGTTTCTTACAAAACTAAATTAAACCTTTATTAAATAGAAAAAAATGATTTTAAGCGCATACACAGGTTTACAAATTACTACTATGATAACTCTTTGCTCCCCTAGTTAATCTAACTTCCAGTTACATCTATATCAAGGCAACAGTAAAAACACATATTTTTAAAAGACCCAGGCAAAGTAACATGATACCCTGAACAGCTGAATTCAAAGTGGGTTTTCTTAACTTCAGCTCTTGTACACAGCGGTTTGAGCCTTGGAGGCTAGAAGCTTTTCACACTTGTGTTAGATCTTAGAATGCTGTCCCTTACATACAGCCTTCTCTCCTTTATGAATGCAAATTCCCATTGCTTCACTATGTCTTTGGACTTTAGCTCTCTAATAATAAAATCTATCATAGTACCAATTTTACCAGTCGCCTTTGGGAAAAATAACACGCTTTTTCTTAACCTCTCCTGGCTAGGTGAAACATTTCACCCCTTCTTTTGAATTCAAGCTAGTCTGGTTTATTTTAAAATGCAAATGTTCACTTTGCACCTCACATTCTAAAACTTACCCCATGTTTACCTATTTAACCTTTCAAACCTAGCTTATCTTCTGATATATCAAAGCCTTTAGACCAGCTGACTTTAATTCAATTAAGTCTTACACACACACAAACACATACATACACACACACAGATGCTGACACAGACCTATTACTCTACTTTACAATAAATTCCAATAACATTATGAAAATTATTATACCTCCCTGACATCTATTTGAAATTCAAATCCCCCTTCATCTATCTAAAAATGCAAATTTTCTTCACACCTTATATGCTAAGACAGCATACACGTTTACTCATTAGCAGACCACGCAACCAGCTTATTTTGATGAGTCAAAGCCTGCAGTCTACCTGACTTCAGATGTAATTAAATCACACACAGACAGACCCAACTATTTATCCCCATAAACCTACTTTACAATAAACCAGGAAAATGTTATGATAATTAGTATACTTTCTTGAAAATCCCAGTGACTGACAGGGCATGCAGGCTCTCATTGTAATCCAGCTCTGCTCCACCAGGTTATTAGGAATGCTGAGATGCTGTCTGAGGGAGTTGCAGTAATCTGATGAAACTCAAACTTGCTGTCTTCTCTTAGGATGACAGCATTCGTCCTCTCACCAATGCCACTCAGACAGTGCACTTGCTGCTGCTGCCTTTCAGTCAGCCAATCCAGACTGCTGTCGCCCAGGCTGAGGTGGTGCTGCCCAAAGTGGGGTCCTCAAGACCCAGAGCTGCTCAAGGACATTGTCCAAGGCCATTTGCAGACTTGTCCAGGGAAATTCCAGCAGTTTCCACCAGCAACACTGCAACCAATGGGGAGCTCTATGTGGTGTTACAATCCCAGCTGATGTTAATACTGGGCAAGTTAGATTCCAGAGGGGAACCTGGCTTCTTAGATATTAACTTTATTTTTGAAACCATAGAGTAAAGTTACTGAACACATTCACAGGAGTCTGCAGGTGAGCTTTTAATATAAAGAGTAAAACATTTATTAAACAAGAAAATTGAACTGTATTACAAAAAGGTTGCAAAAACTCTTAATGCAAATACAAGAATATGATTCAAATATTCACCATTCCTTCACCCCAGCTATATCTTTACAGACACATACAAATTCGGAAAGATAAAATAATTTACCATGTCTATCTTATACTCTAATATTCAGGGTAATTAGGTATAATTAGGGATATTGACAGCATTCTTTGTAAGCAGGGTCGAGAGTCCCGCATGGTATGTTGCTTGCCCGGTGCCAGGGTGAGGGACATCTCTGACCGGCTTGAAAGGATATTGGAGAGGAAGGGGAAGGATCCAGTTGTTGTGGTCCACGTCGGGACAAATAATATAGGTAAGACTAGGAAAGAGGATCTGTTTGGGGATTATCAGGAACTAGGAACTAAATTAAAGAACAGGTCCTCAAGGGTTATAATCTCCGGATTACTACCCGAGCCACGTGCAAATTGGCAAGAATAAGGGAAGTAAACACGTGGCTAAAGGAGTGGTGTGGGAAAGAGGGGTTCCATTTTGTGGGGCACTGGCATCAGTATTGGAACAGGAGGGTTCTGTAGCGTTGGGGCGGTCTCCACCTAAACCGATCTGGGACCAATTTTCTAGCGAAAAGGGTAAATAGCGTCAACAGGACTTTAAACTGGAAAGTGGGGGTGGGGGGGGGGGGCGGGGGTGCGAGGGTAAAACTCCAAGAAAGTAGGTTAGTGTGGGGGGGAGGGGCGTGGGTGGTGTGGGGGGTGATTCAACTTCATGCAAAATTATGAAAAAACTGAAAAGAAAGGAGAGCCCAGGAGAGGCTATTAAAGTCTCCAGAACACAAAATAGGACAGTGTTTGGAAAGGGCTAGGAATCTAACTTCAAGCACGTCAGATAAAGGGACGACAATGAGAAAGGGGACGGGAAATACAGGACTGAAGGTGTTGTATCTGAATGCATGCAGTAAACGAAATAAGGTAAATGAGCTTGTGGCGCAGATTGAAATTGGCAGGTATGATGTGGCGGGCATCATGGAGACATGGCTGCAAGGGGATCAGGACTGGGAGCTAAATATCCAAGGATATACATCCTATCGAAAAGATAGGCAGGTTGGCAGAGGGGGTGGGGCTGCTTTGTTAGTAAGAAATGAAATTAAATCGATAGCAAGAAATGATGTAGGGTCAGATGATGTAGAACCTGTGTGGGTAGAGCTGAGGAACCGCAAAGGTAAAGAACCATAATGGGAGTTATGTACAGGCCTCCGAACAGTAGTCAGGATGTGGGCACAAGATACACCAGGAGATAGAAAAGGCGTGTAAGAAAGGCAAGGTTACAGTGATCATGGGGGATTTCAATATGCAGGTAGACTGGGAAAATCAGGTTGATAGTGGATCCCAAGAAAAGGAATTTGTGGAATGTCTACGAGATGGCTTTTTGGAGCAGCTTGTGGTGGAGCCCACTAGGGAACAGGCAATTCTAGATTTAGTGATGTGTAATGAGGCAGATTTGATAAGGGAGCTTAAGGTGAAGGAACCCTTAGGAGGAAGTGACCATAATATGATAGAATTTACCCTGCAATTTGAGAGGAAAAAGCTGGAATCAGATGTAACGGTATTACAGTTGAATAAAGGCAACTACAGAGGCATGAGGGAGGAGCTGGCCAGAATTGACTGGGAGATGAGCCTAGCAGGAAAGACAGTGGAACAGCAATGGCAGGAGTTTCTGGGAGTAATTTGGGAGACAAAGCAAAAATTCAACCCTAGGAAGAAGAAGCATACTAAAGGGAGGACGAGGCAACAAGGGAAGTCAGGGACAGCATAAAAGCTAAAGAGAAAGCATACAATGAGGCGAAGAGCAGTGGGAAATCAGGGGATTGAGAAGCCTACAAAGACCAACAGAGGACAACTAAAAAAGAAATAAGGAGGGAGAAGATTAAATATGAGGGTAAACTAGCCAGTAATATAAAAAGAAGATTGCAAGAGTTTTTTTAGATATATAAAGAGTAAGCGAGAGGCAAAGGTGGACATTGGGCCGCTGGAAAATGACGCTGGAGAAGTAGTAGTGGGGAACAAAGAAATGGCGGAGAAACTGAATAGGTACTTTGCGTCAGTCTTCACAGTGGAAGACACGAGTAACATCCCCAAAGTTCAAGAGAGTCGGGGGGTAGAGTTGAGTATGGTGGCAATTCCCAAGGAGAAGGTACTAGGAAAACTGAAAGGTCTGAAGGTGGATAAATCACCTGGGCCAGATGGATTACACCCCAGAGTTCTGAAGGAGATAGCTGAAGAGATAGTGGAGGTGTTAGTGGTGATCTTTCAGGAATCACTGGCATCAGGGAGGGTCCCAGAGGACTGGAAAATCACTAATGTACCCCCCCGTTTAAGAAGGGAGTGAGGCAAAAGACGGGAAATTACAGGCCAATTAGCCTGACGTCAGTCATTGGTAAGATTTTAGGGTCCATTATTAAGGATGAGATTTCAGAATACTTGGAAATGCATGATAAAATAGGGCAAAGTCAGCATGATTTCATCAAGGGGAGGTCATGCCAGACAAATCTGTTAGAATTCTTTGAGGAGGTAACAAGTAGGTTAGACAAAGGAGAGCCAATGGATGTTATCTACTTGGACTTCCAGAAGGCCTTTGATAAGGTACCGCACAGGAGGCTGCTCAGTAATATAAGAGCCCATGGCATTAGAGGCAAGATACTAGCATGGATGGAAGTTTGGCTGTTTGGCAGGAGGCAGAGAGTGGGGATAAGGGGGTCCTTCTCAGGATGGCGGCCAGTGACTAGTGGAGTTCCGCAGGGGTCAGTGTTGGGACCACAACTTTTCACTTTATACATTAATGACCTAGATGAAGGAACTGAGGGCATCCTGGCTAAGTTTGTAAATGATACAAAGATAGGTGGAGGGACAGGTAGTATGGAGGAGGTGGGGAGGCTGCAGAAGGATTTGGACAGGTTAGGAGAATGGACAAAGAAGTGGCAGATGGAATACAACATGGGGGAAGTGTGAGGTCATGCACTTGGGTAGGAAGAATAGAGGCATAGACTATTTTCTAAATGGGGAGAGAATTCAGAAATCTGGAGTGCAAAGGGACTTGGGAGTCCTAGTCCAGGATTCTCTTAACATTAACTTGCAGGTTGAGTCAATAGTTAGGAAGGTAAGTGCAATGTTGGCATTTATTTCGATAGGACTAGAATATAAAAGCAGGGATGTGTTGCTGAGGCTTTATAAGGCTCTGGTCAGACCACATTTAGAATATTGTGAGCAATTTTGGGACTTGTATTTCAGGAAGGATGTGCTGGCCCTGGAGAGGGTCCAGAGGAGGTTCACGAGAATGATCCCAGGAATGAAAGGCTTAACATATGAGGAATGTTTGAGGACTCTGGGTCTATGCTCGATGGAGTTTAGAATGATGAGGGGGGGATCTGATTGAAACTTACAGAATACTGAAAGGCCTGGATAGAGTGGATGTGGGGAAGATGTTTCCATTAATAGGAGAGACTAGGACCCGAGGGCACAGCCTCAGAGTAAAGGGAAGACCTTTTAGAACAGAGATGAAGAGAAACTTCTTTAGCCAGAGAGTGATGAATCTATGGAATTCATTGCCACAGAAGGCTGTGGAGGCCAGGTCATTGAGTGTATTTAAGACTGAGATAGATAGGTTCTTGATTGGTAAGGGGATCAAAGGTTATGGGGAGAGGGCGGGAGAGTGGGGTTGAGAAACTTATCAGCCATGATTGAATGGCGGAGCAGACTCGATGGGCAATTGGCCTAACTTCTGCTCCTATGTCTTATGGTCTTATTAAGTATGTGCTACATGTGAATTAGCAGGTGAGCTGTGTTCAGACATACCACACTACAAAGTAAACAGCAGATGCGACCAAAGCAAGTTCTATGGATTTCTCAACAGCCCACCCAAATGCTTGTCACATCGTGAGCCAATCAGTCTCACTGAAATTCTATCTTTCTCATGAGGGTTTCCAATCTCCACATTCGAAGAACTCACTTTGGGATTCTCTCCAAACATTTCTCCCACTCAGGTGACTTCAATAAGGATCCACCTCCAGGCTTTCAAACTTGCCTTCCAAGATTCCTTTCCCTTGGATCTCCATGTACATTCAAGCTCAACCTTCAAAGCACAATTTCAGATCTTCAGCCGTGCCAAGCAGAACACCATTAGCCCAAAAAGGTACCTTTGCCCCGATGGCTAAAAGTAGCATAGAGTCACCAAACTTCGGCTGCCCTCTTGTGTCTTCTGGGCTTCTCTCAAGCCCATTTTGCTTCAAGTCTGCTCCCTGCAGCTCTTTCTTTAACTTGGAGCCTTTTTCACTGCTCCTGCTGTTTATCTTGACCAATGGGATCTACCTCTAATCGCTGTCTTTGTCCCTGCCTGGGACTCTATTTTGGGACCTTTTTCTGTCCCACTCCCAGGTCTGGGACTTTCCTCTTGGTCTGGGACCTTCTCCTTGTCCCCCTCGCCGTTTCCTGCTCCCTGGAACACCTCCTCCCGAATGACGCTTCGGTTCTAGGCCACCTAACCTGCAGTTTTACGTTGTTTCACTTTTTTGCTTCCCTTTCTCCTGCGCTTGTGCACAGGGCCAGTTCCTGGGATGAAGATGTGAAAACAAACATGAAGATGCGCATGTGTGGCCACTTCCCGGCTGGAGCATGCACAGAAGACCTGAGGCCCACTGGGAACTGGAGTTTCCAGCCTCCGACTGCCATTATAAAACAATGTTTTTGGGTTTCCTAACAGTTGCAGCACTAGACCAGACAAGGACAGTCACAAGACAGGAACCAAGGGGATGCACATGTGTGAATAGCTCTGGTTTTAGTGTATTATTGATGTCTTGCTGGGTAAAATTGTCTATGCATGTTATTGCTGATGGCCTTTATTGAGTGCTGCAGGCTAAGGGGACTTTATCATGGGAATTCTGAAATGGATATATTGTAAGGGGTCCATGTTGGAGAGTGGGAAAATTCTGTACAATTGAAGTGAAGTCTTATTATACGATTCCTCTCAGTCCATCCAGTTGCATTTGGTACATGTGGTCTCCTCCCTTCTTCATCCTCCTCCTCCTCCACTCAATGTGGCTTCTGGATCCCAGGAGGCTGGGTCCTCATAATAATGCGGCTGTGGACACAGCACACTATCATAAACATGGAGATCTTTCAGGTATTACTGTATTGATCCCCCCAACCCATCCAACAACAACCCCCTCCCCCCCACCCCCACCCCACTGGCTTGGTATCCTGGTGAATTCACGTGCCCTTACGTCCTGGTCTTGTCTACTCAGGGAGAAGTGGAGGAAGTTCCCTCTCCTCCTGTAAAGTGTCTGTGTCACCTCCCAGATACTCTGTGGATGGTCAACTCTGAGACAATGCCAATGTTGCCAGCTGGTGCCTGGAAGGAAAGGACAGCAATGAACTTTATTGGCACTGGAGGGCTGTCCTGCTTTGAAGCTCCAAATCTTTGTGAAGGAGGTGACACTACTCCATCACCACTTCTTTAGTGAAGCAAAGCTCCCTAAGACACTGCTCCTGGCTCACCCTACATGGGACTGATAGTCCCATAAGACCCTCTCGGGGTAGGGCCCTCAGAGGAGATCCCCCTTCTCTCTCAGGTCTGTGACATCATGATCACAACTCTTTCAAGCTCTTTGGGTGCATATAGGGGGTGTACATACGTGATCCAATCCTTTCACCCGATGTCAAGCAGCCAGCCTCCAATGGCCGGCGGCACTTCCCATGCCACATACATGGAGGTGTGTCAGTGTGATGCACTGCATCATGTGATTGAATTTCATGCTGTTAATGTTGTAAAAGCCTTCACTGAATTTTATTGTACCAAATGCAATAAATTTTAAAAAGTCCATCGAGTTGTGCAAATAACCTGGCATTTTCCTTGCTAGAACTATTGTAATGCTTCGAAAGGTGTTTTCATAAACTTCAAAGGGAAGGAGGATTGTCTGGGATTTACAACAAAGTGGAATTTTGCTGAGTGATGTGGAGCTCACCTGATGGTCATTCGGATGGTTAATTAGAGAGGTTATTCTCAGCCTCCTCCCATGACATTTTATTTAGAGTTGATCTGAATTCATTTCAATATCATGTTTGAATGTAATTGAATGTAACTTGAATGATTCGTAATGGAATGTTATGCATCCTTGAGCTTAGTTATTGTTTTACAGTTCTTAAATCTATTCCTTATTCCGTGGTGCTGGCGATGTCAATTTCTGATTCTAAAGCTGAATATTTATCTTGCCATGTTTACTTGGCTATCATCATAAAAGGCTGAGTATTCAGAGAATGCTTTAATTAAATTTGTGGGCCTGATAATATCTCCAAGCCATGTTTGGTATGGGATGGGTAGGAATATGAATAGAGTGTGAAATTCAGAAGCTTCAGTGCATCGGAATACTTAATTTCAAATTGGCGACCTCATTATAATTTAAGTTCTGAGTTTGGCATCTCCAGTGCTTTACAAAAAGGTGCAAACCCGCATGATGTCGCCTCGACTGACGCTTCTAAAGGGCCCATCCAACTATGGAATTTGGAGGGGTCAGGAGTTGCAGCAAAGTGAGGAAGAAGTGCCGTATAGATTCAGGATGAGCGAGGGCTGCACTAAGTTTAATGATGGAGCCATTGATATAACACTGGGATGCAGTGAGGAATAGGGGACAGATACTCTTCACCAGCATTGAGAGGAAGAAAACTTCTGCTGCAATGAGGAAAGCAGGCTGAAGCTGGCTGAAAAGATTTGTGGGACACTCTTAGATTCAGCATAGGGAGATCTTTAATGATCTCACCAGGTCAGGAAAGATAAAACATTGCACATTTATCTACATCCTGTTGTGCATATCACTCTCTCTCTCATTTTGCCTTGTCAAGCTTACTAGTCACATCACTCCTCACACCCACTTAACTTGCAAGAGCACCCATCCTTTCCTTTCTATGCAAAACCTGAAGGAGGAAGAGAACCAAAGATGGTCATTTACTGATGGTGTAGTAGACAGCTGCAGATGAGGAGGTGCTGGAGATTAGTGCTATTTTCGTAACCATGACCATCAGAGATGGAGAGAACAGGACCTCTCAGGTTCTGGTGCCAAGAATTAAATACCAATGACCCACAAGTTTAACCACACTCAGTCATGCTGACTTGATTTCATGAACAAGTTAAATATGATCAGCCTCAAATTAAATATGAACTTTTATTGATGTCCGTATTCAAACTTCTTAAATTCACTCCATAAATTGCTGCATAATCTACTTACCTTCCCTTCAAGGCCTACTTTCAGGAAGCCTGGGAAACCCATATGTGTAATGTTAAATTTAAGAGCTGTGCAAGTGTTCTAAAATCACCTAATTTAAATACTGTTATCTGTAAACATTCTCTCTGGAGGGGGTTACATGGACACAGCTGAAGTTGCCTGAGTTGGGGAAAGAGGTTCTGGGCACTTGCAACGTTTAATGAGAGGGACTAACTCTGAATGCGTTAAACACTATTACAGGTGAGAGTTTCACTCATTTGATTTGAGAATCAGACATGTAGGTTAGTACCTGATTCACGATAAGCCCGATTCTTTGGCTATTAAGATCAGTAGTCAGGAAATTATAAGTGCAGTAAATCACCATGGCCAGAAAGTCAGAAGTACTACATTTCAGACTAACTTCCATGCTTGGTTTTCTGATCCATGTTCCAGGCATGAGATTCCACAACACAACCAGTCTTGCAATCCTGAGGCTTTATTGTTTGTTGCTATTTTTTTTGTCAATGCTTCTACGACTGAAGATATTGGCCCACATATTCTGGTCTCCAGATAGTTGGCAACCGAACATATCTGGAAGATGCACTACAGGACCCCTCAGAAGTCCGAACCTAAGGACTCAGTGCGAATTGCCTGGGAAGTCTGAACTCCCGATGGGCAAATCCCATGCTCCCTGGGACCGTCTAAGTTAGAATTGGAGTTTCAGAAAGTTCTGATTACTTACTGGATAGTTAGCCAGGAAGTATTAGACAGAAAAAAAACCCCTAGTCTAATACCTGGATAATGATGCTACTGATCTCCCCAGTCACTGCCCTGGAGTGCTGCTTTGGATGGCATTAGAGTGGAGTTTGCTGAGAGAGGGATTTTTAAGGGTTAATTTCGATCTAACATCTAGCCTTTCTTTAATTTAGCAATTAACTAAAAGTTGCTCTTTGGGTTGGGAGAAGGTGAGTTTTAGTCCAGCTTTAAAAAGTGGTTGTACAGGCTCTGCTTGCAGCTGCAGCCAACTAATTAGATAACTGATTTAAACAGGTTTTCAGCAGCTAGATTCAGAGAGCATAAAAGCAGGCCACCTTACAGCGATATCTTTATCTGCACTAGAGTGCTGTTTTGGGCTGCATTAGAGTGCTTAGGTTGGAGTTTGGTGAGAGAGGGAGTTTGGTGAAGAAAGAAGGAGGGATCCTTTCATATTTTACCTTTCCTCAGAAAGAAGAGCAGCAGCCTTGGTAAGGAGAACCTAGTGAGTATTTCTTCTGTCCTTAATATCCTCTGAGCTGGAGGAAATAAAAGTAAAGGGAGCAATTTAAGAGTAAGGCAAGGCAGCTTGGTCAAGTGGAATCGTCCTCCTGTGCAATGTGGAAAGTCAGGGCCACTTCCATTGTCCAGGGTGACCACATGTGCAGGAATTGTCTCCAGTTGCAGCTACTCAAAATCTGTGATTCAGAGCTGGAGCTGTGACTGGAGCCACTATGGAGCATCCACAAGGATGAGATCTTCGTGGAAAGCACCTACAGTGAGGTGATCACACCGCAGGTAAAGAGTGCACAGACGGAAAGGGAATGATTGACTGCCAGACAGAGTAAAAGCACTAGGCAGGTACTGCAGGAGTCCCCTGGGTCCATCTTCCTCTCTAATAGATTTTCCATTCTGGAAACTGCTGGGGAAGATTGTTTCTCAGGGGAATGCAGCAAGAGCCAAGTCCATGGCACCATGAGTGGCTCAGCTGCATGGCGGAGAGGGGTGAAAAAAAGAGCGGCAGAGCAACAGTAATAGGGGATTCTATCATAAGGGGAACAGATAGACTTTTCTGCAGCCACAGGCATGAAACCTGGATGGTATGTTGCCTCCCTGGTGCCAGGGTCAAGATGAGCAGCTGCATGACATTCTGAAGGGGGAGGGTGAAAAGCCAGGGGTCATGGCCCATATTGGTACTAATGACGTAGGTAGAAAGAGGGATGAGGTCCCAAAAGCAGAATATAGGGAGCTAGGAAATAAATTAAAAAGCAGGATTTCAAAGGTAGTAATCTCAGGTGGTGATGGCAGAGTGGTAATGTTGCTGGAGACCCAGGGTAATGCTCCAGTGACTTGGGTTCGAATCCCACCAATGCAGATGGTGGAATTTGAATCCAATAAAAAGCTGCAATTAAAAATCTAGTGTTGACCATGAAACCATTGTCGATTGTTGTAAAAACCCATCTGGTTTACTTTAGGGAAGGAAATCTGCCGTCTTTACCTGGTCTGGCCTACATGTGACTCCAGACCCACACCAATGTGGTTGACCCTTAAATGCCCCCTGAAATGGCCTAGCAAGCCACTCAGTTGTATCAAACTGCTACCAAGCCTTAAAAAACGAATGAAACCAGACAGACCACCCGGCATTGACCTAGACACTGGAAACGACAATGGCAAACTCAGCCCTGTCGACCCTGCAAAAGCCTCCTTACTAACATCTGGGGGCTAGTACCAAAATTGGGAGATCTGTCTCTCAGACTCGTCAAGCAACAGCCTGACATAGTCATCCTCATGGAATCATATCTTGCAGATAATGTCCCAGATACCACCATCGCCGTCTCTGGGTATGTCCTGTCCCACTGGCAGGACAAGACCCAGCAGAGGTGGTGGCACAGTGGGATACAGTCAGGAAGGAGTTGCTCTGGGAGTCCTCAACATCGACTCCAGAAATCATGATGTCTCATGGCATCAGGTCAAACATGGGCAAGAAAACCTCCTGCTGATTACAATGTACCGCCCTCAAGTGGCTGATGAATCAGTGCTCCTCCATGTTGTACACCACTTGGAAGAAGCACTGAGGGTGACAAGGGTGCAGAATGAACTCTGGGTGCAGGACTTCAATGTCCAACACCAAGAGTGGCTCAGCAGCACCACTACTGACCGAGCTGGCTGAATCCTAAAAGACATAGCTGCTAGCCTGGGTCTGTGGCAGGTGGTGAGGGAACCAATAAGTGGGAAAATCACAAATCTGCCTGCCGCAGGTACATCTGTCCATGACAGTATCAGTAGGAGTGACCACCGCACAATCATTGTGGAGAAGAAGTCCCACCTTCATATTGAGGATATTCTCCATTGTGTTCTGTGGCACTACCACCATGATAAATGGGATAGGTTTTGAACAGATCTAGTAACTCAAGACTGCGAATCCATGAGGTGCTGTGGGCCATCAGCAGCAGCAGAATTGTACTTGAACACAATCTGTAACCCCCTGGCCCGGCATATCCCCCACTCTACCATTACCATTAAGTCAGGAGATCAACCCTGGTTCAATGAAGAGTGCAGGAGGGCATGCCAGGAGCAACAGCAGGCGTACCTAAAATGGGGTGTCAACCTGGTGAAGCTATAACACAGGGCTACTTGTGTGCCAAACAGCATAAGCAGCAAGTGATAGATAGAATACTCCCCACTTACCTGGATGAGGGTAGCTCCCACAACACTTAAGAAGCTTGACATCATCCAGGCCAAAGCAATCTGCTTGATTGGCATCACATCCACAAACACCCACTCTCTCCACCACCGACCCACAGTAGCAGCAATGCATACCATCTACAAGATGCACTGCAGGAATTCACCAAGGTTCTTTCGACAGCATCTTCCAAACCCATGACCACCACCATCTAGAAGAACAAGGCCAAAAGATAGATGGGAACAACACCACCTGGAAGTTCGCCTCCAAGTCACTCACTATCTTGACTTGGGAATATATCACCATTCCTTCACTGTCGCTGGGTCAAAATCCTGGAACTCCCTTCCCATCAGCACTGTGGATGTACCTACACCACGTGGACTGCAATGGTTCAAGAAGGCAGCTCACCACCACTTCTGAAGGGCAACTATGGATGGGCTATAAATGCTGACCCAGCCAGCCAAGTCCACTTCCTGTGAATGAATAGAAAAAAACTCCCAGTGCCACATGCTAGTGAGATCAGGAATAGGAGAATAAACCAGATGAATGCATGGCTGGAGAGATGGTGTAGGAGGGAGGGATTTAGATTCCTGAGCATTGGGACCGATTATCGGACCTGGACAAATTGGATGGGTTGCACCCCAGCAGGACTGGGGCCAGTGTCCTCGCAGGGGTATTTGCCTCTAATGTGTGGGTGGGTTTAAACTAGAGTGGCAGGGGGATGGGAACCTGAGTGGGGAGACACATGAGAGCAAAATAAAGGTAAGAATAAAAGACAGAAAAGGACAAAGCAAAAGTGGAAGGCAAAGGGAACAAGGGCTGGCAACAAATAGAGGCTATAGTACAAAAAAAATTGTAGTAATGTTAAAAAGACAAGTCTAAAGATACTGTCTCTGAATGCACAGAGCATTCACAGTAAGGTAGATGAATTAACAGCACAAATAGATGTAAACTGGTACAATGTGATTGAAATTTCAGCAACATGGCTGCAGGGTGACCAAGGCTGGGAACTGAATATCCAAGGGTACTTGATATTTAGGAATAACAGGCAAAAAAGAAAAGGAGATGGTGTGGTGTTGTTAATTAAGGGTGAAATCAGTGCAATAGTGAGAGAGTATATTGGCTCAGGAAACTTAGATGTAGAATCAGTCTGGGTGGGGCTAAGAAGCAACAAAGGGAGGAAAGCATTAGTGGGAATTATCCATAGGCCTCCAAACAGTAGTCATAAGGTAGGGGCTGGCGCTAAATGGGAAATTAAAGATGCATGTAACAAGCGTGCTTCAGTAATCATGGGTGACTTTAATATAAATATAGACTGGGCAAACCACATTGGCAGATGAATTTCTGGAGTGTGTACGAGATTGTTTTTTAGACCAGTACGTTGAAGAACCAACTAGAGAACAGGCTATCCTAGATTTGGTATTATGCAATGAGAAGGGGTTAATTAATCATCTTGCTGTGTGGTGTCCTTTAGGGAACAGTGACCGTAACATGATAGAATTCTTCATTAGAATGGAAAGTGAAGTAGTCTGATCCAAAACTCAGGTCCTAAATCTAAACGAAGGAAACTACAAAGGTATGAGGCATGAGTTGGCTAAGGTAGATTGGGGAACTTCATAAAAAGGCATGATGGTGGACGGAAAATGGCTAATATTTAAGGAATGAGTGTATACATTACAACAGTTATACAATCCTTTCTGGCACAAAAACACAATGGAAAAAGATGCCCAACCATGGCTAACAGAGGAAATGAAGGTTAGTATTAGATCCAAAGAGGAGTCCTATAAAGTTTCTAGAAAAAATAGCAAGCCTGAGGATTGACAACAGTTTAGAATTCAGCAAAGGAGGACCAAGAGGTTGATTAAGAGGAGAAAAATAGAGTATGAGAGTAAACTGACAAGGAACATAAAAGCAGACGTTATAAGCTTCTATAAATATGTAAAAAGAAAAACTAGTGAAGACAAATATAGGTCCCTTACAGTCCAGAACAGGAGAATTTAAAATAAAGAACAAGGGAATGGAAGAGCAATTAAGCAACTACTTTAGTTCTGCCTTCACGGAGTAACTTCCCAGAAATGCTAGGAAACTAAAGGTCTAGTGAGAAGGACGAATTGAAGGAAATTAGTATTATTAAAACAATAGTGTTGGAGAAATTAATGGGGCTGAAAGTCAATAAATCCACAGGGCCTGATAAGCTACATCTCAGGGTACTAAAGGAGGTGGTTACAGAAACTGTAGATGCATTGGTTGTCAACTTACAAAATTATGTAGATTCTGGAACAGTCCCGGCAGATTGGAGGGTGGCAAATGTAACCCCACTATTTAAAAAAGGAGGGAGGAAGAAAACAGAATTACAGAATGGTGAGGATGTAACTAGCAGAATAGGTAAAGGAGAACCAGTGGATGTGGTGTATTTGGATTTTCAGAAAACTTTTGATAAGGTCCCACAAAAGAGATTTGTGTGCAAAATTAAAGTACATAGGATTGGGAGATAATATATTGGCATGGATTGAGAATAGGCTAGCAGACAGGAGACAGAGAGTAGGAATAAACAGGTCTTTTTCAGAGTGGCAGTGACTAGTGGCATACAGCAGGGATCATGCTGGGGCCCCAGCTATTCACAATATACATCAATGATTTGGATGAGGCAACCAAATGCAATATTTCCAAGTTTGCTGGTGACACGCACTTGGTGGGAATGTGAGCAGTGAGGAGAGTGTTAAGAAGCTTCAAGGTGATTTAGACAAGTTGAGTGAGTGGGCAAGTACATGGCAGATGCAGTATAATGTGGATAAGTGTGAAGTTATCCACTTCAGTAGGAAACACAGAGTGCAGAGTATTATTTAAATGATGATAGATTGCGATATGTTGATGTACAAAGGAACCCATGACTCCTTGCACACCAATCACTGAAAACAAGCATGCAGGTGCACAAACAGTTAGGAGGGCAAATGGTATGTTGACCTTCATTGCAAAAGGCTATGAGTACAGGAGCAGGGATGTCTTCCTGCAGGCCCACAAGGCATTGGCGAGACCACACCTCGAGTATCGTGTGCAGTTTTGGCCTCCTTACCTAAAAATAGATATACTTGCCATAGAGGGAGTACAGAGAATGTTTACCTGGCTGATTCATGGGATGGCAGGATTATTGTCTGAGGAGAGATTGGGTCGACTAGGCCTGTATTCACCGGAGTTTAGAAGAATAAGAGGAGATCTCATTGAAACATATAAAATTCTGACAGGGATGGACGGACTGGATGCAGGGATGATGTTTCCTCTGGCTGGGGGGTCTAGAACAAGGGGTCACAGTCTCAGGATATGGGGTAGACCATTTAGGACTGAGATGAGGAGAAACTTCTTCACTCAGAGGGTGGTGAACCTGTGGAATTCTCTCCCGCAGAAGGCGGTGGAGGCCAGGTCACTGAATATATTTAAGGAAGAAATTGATAGATTTCTAGACTCTAAAGGTCTCAAGAGATAGGGGGAGAGAGCGGGAGTATGACATTGAGATAAAGGATTAGCCACGTTCATATTGAATGGCGAAGCAGGCTCAAGGGGCTGAATGATCTACTGATGCTCCTATTTTTGATGTTTCTATCATTCACACTAACAGTTCCTGACAACCCCTGAACTCTCCAACTACATCCCTGAGCCCCTGAATCCCCCCCAAACTTGATCTGACTAGCCCCCAACCTGACCTGATACTCCTTGACCTGACCTAACTACCTACTGACCCACCTACCCACTCATCCACATACCACTCTACCTACCTCAACCACTGTAATGATGACATATCAGATAAGTTTCTACTTAAACAGATAACTTTAGTATAGGACTCTTTTAGAAGCTACATGCTTGAACCAGGTCCATGACTAGAAAGCTCCGGCCCCCCAGATTACCCACATTTAGGGCTCATTTGTCCAGAACAATCACGTGGCCCCTAATTGGCAGTAGGAAAAGCTATACTTTCAATCATTCCATCCCCCCTCCCCCACCTTTTTAGTTTTTTTTTACATTTCCTATTTACAAAGAACATTTTAATCCACAACATATACATATATACAGGTTAGGTAATTAAAGATTAAATCTCTGAGTTGGTTTTCTAATTTAGTTAGAGCTGCATAGCTCTACCACTTGAGGTTCTTGCACCAGATCAACATGATTAAGAACTGCAGCATTAAGCACATCACTAGAAAGTGGCAGTTCAGGGTTTAGCACTTCTACAGAGACATCAGGTATGTTTATTCTAGGTCGATCTGTCACCTTAGGGATTATAGGTTCAACATTAATAACAGGCGGAATAGCTGATTGTTGGAACGTCCTCTATTCATAAGATGATCCCACTTTCACTTGAAATGACAAGGGACCAGTTTCTGAGACAATTGTACTAGGAATCCAACAAGATCCAGTTCCGAAATTCCTCACAAAAACTGCACATCTTACAGTAAATCTTCGAGCTCTGCTATGAGTATTGTGTTTCAATTTTTAATTATTCTTATTCTTCTCTACCTTCCCTGCTAAGTTTGGAAATACCAGACTTAACCTTGTACATAGGCAGCATTTCATGAATAATTCATACAGTGTTGAACCTGTAGTTGAATGAGGAGTTGTACAATAATTGAGAAGAAAGCAGGAAAGTCGAGTTTCCAAAGTATCTTCAGATAACCTCCTCATTCCTGATTTGAAAGTTTATACAGCTCTTTCAGCTAACCCATTTGATGACCGATGATATGGTGCTGTTTTAAAATGCTTAATTCCATTTAAACTCATGAATCTCTGAAATTCTGTACTAGTAAAGACTGTACTGATATCCAAAACAATGACTTCCAGTAGGCCATGTATATTAAAACATTGGCACAGCTTTTCAATAGTTGCACTCGGTGTTGGTGATCTGACTTCATACACATCCATCCACTTAGAATGCGCATCGACTATTAATAAAAACATGGTACCTAAGGACGGTCCTGCATAATCAATATATAGTCTAACCCAGGGTCATCCAGGCCCACCAATTCGTTACAAGATTTCGAATTGGGCGTGTTCGGGGCTGTCAGACTGTGGATGAGTCTTACTATTGCAGACTCTCAAAAGGAATGTTTTCTGCTTCTCCTTTGCTGTAATTTCATTCGCCACGAAGTAAAAACTAAGGCATTCTACATACTGGCTCCAGACTTCCATGGATGCATCATAAAGGTTGATTCTGCCAAAGGGTGGCATAAGTGAGTGAGTATACCTTTCCTTCTTTCCTTAAGAACTGATGTACGTACACTCACAAGACTAGGTGCAGTGTTGAAGCTATCCTACTCTTGTTGCCAAATGGAATGACTTGACATACCAGACAGGTTTCTACTTGAAACAGATGACTTTATTACAGAGCTCCTTTAGAAGCTATATGCTTGAACCAATCCACGACTAGAAAGCTCCGCCAACAACCCCCCTCCCCAAAACCTCCCCCCCGCAACAGATTACCCGTGCTTAGGGCTCATTCATCAAGAACAATGACGTGATCCCTAATAAGCAGTAGGAAAAGCTATACCTTCAATCACTACATCCACCTACCATCTACCTGTGACCCTTCCCCTTTACCCACCCTACCATTTACTCACTTACCTTATGCACTAACTTCTCTTCGTAGCTGTTTTCAAAGCAGCTTTGGGGCATTTAAACTATTTATCAGAATAAGGCAGGTAGTATCATAAAATAGGGCCTGGTATCTACATGCATCCCCTACGCTGCTCCATATGAAGATGTGTGGGCTCCTCCATCGGAGGATTGCTGAAAAATCAAAGGAATGTAAGTTTGTATTTTTTTATTTGATCAGGGTCAGAAAGAGGGATTCCGAACCTGATTAGAAGATCTTGGTCATCCATTTCTTATTGGGCTACAGTTCCTTTGATGCTCCAAGTGGCTAGTATTGATGAGTGAGTCCCCAAAAGAATTTTTCCAGGTTATTGAACCAGGGAGGGATTATAATCGAGCCTGGCCACACATTTTACCTTTCTAGGAAGAGACATTTGATAGCGGTCAGGCATAGGAACCCTGTTTAATTTTTCCTGCCAAACCTATGAATGCTAAGACTAATCCAGTAATCCAGATCTCCAGAACCAACCAACATTAACTAGACTAACATACTTATCTGCATTGCTTAACTATATGCAACCTTTACCAGCTAAGCCAAAAACGGAGGCCAGAAGAGACAGAATATGTAGGTTATCTCTGTCAGGTAGGCAGGTGTGTGTGTGGGGATGGGCAACCTTGCCAGTGACATCTCATGAAAGAATAAAGAAAAGAAAATTCTACCATAAATGGGGTTTCCATCAAGCATGTATTGAAGTTAGGGTGGCAGAGTAAGAGAAACCCTGAGGAAATACACTCCACATTTTAACAAAGTTAAACTGAAGATCATTCAGGATTCTGAATTAATAGAACATTCTTTTTTTGAAACAAAAACAGAAAATTTGGAAAAGCAGGTCTGACAGCATCTGTGGAGAGAGAAACAGAGTTAACGTTTCAGGTCTGTATGGCCCTTTTACAGAGCTCTGAAGAAGGGTCATACAGACTCAAACAAGATTTCACAGTTACTTCTGTTGTATTCATCAAAGTGTTGGCATGGCTATGTCTATTGCTCAGGTGTTTTATAGAAAAAGAGGATCTCTCTGTGAGTGCCTTGCAACAGTTGGTGTTGTGGGGAATTTTCAGTGGGGGAACGTGGTTCCTTGGCTCTGGGGTGGTTCCCTCCGACATTAGCTAGACGAAAAAGTATGTTGGGACACATTCTTGGTGCCGGACCCCTCGGACCCCTGCTGCTCGTGAGCCAACCTGGGACAGTTGAGAACAAAGGTAATAGGCTGAGCTAAGTAATAATGTAAATCTGTGTAAGATAGGGACAGACATTGACGTGGGTTGTATGTGTATTTTGTGTGTTTAAAATAATTGCAATCGTCTGGGCATTGTGAACACCCATAACTTGTTACGGGAGGGCAGTTAAAGAGAGATGGATGTCTGTAAGTAGACAATAGTAGACTATCAATATTATAAAAGCAAAATACTGTGGATGCTGGAAATCTAGAACAAAAACAAAAATAACTGGAAAAACTCAGCAGGTTTGACAGTATCTGCGAAGAGAAATACAGTTAACGTTTCGAGTCTGAATGACTCTTCATCAGAACAAAAGAAAAATAGAAAAGAGATTAAATAGAAGCTGATTTAATGGGGTGGGACAGATAGAGCTGAATAGAGGGCCAGTGATAGGTGGAGATTGCCAAAAGATGTCATTGACAAAAGGACGGTGATGATATTAACTAAGAAATGTGTTAATGGGGACATTAAGGGTGGAAAGCAGGACGATTAAAGGACAGATAGCCCTAGTGGGGGTGGGGTGGGGGGGAATTGAAATAGGCTAAAAGGTAGAGATAAAACAATGGTTGGAAATACATTTAAAAATAATGGAAATAGGTGGGAAAAGACAAATATATATAAATTATAGGAAAAAGAGAGCGGGGAAGGAGGAGAGAGTTCATGGTCTAAAGTTGTTGAACTCAATATTCAGTCCGGAAGGCTGCAAAGTGCCTAGTGGGAAGATGAGGTGCTGTTCCTCCAGTTTGCGTTGAGCTTCACTTGAACATTGCAGCAGGCCAAGGACGGACATGTGGGCATGAGAACAGGGTGGTGTGTTGAAATGTCCATCACTGACACTTCCCTTCCCTTCCTTGACCTCTCAGTCTCAATTTCTGGTGATAGATTGTCCACCAATATTCATTACAAGCCTACCAACTCCCACAGCCAGCTTGACTATAGCTCCTCACACCCCGCTTCCTGTAAGGACTCCATCCTATTCTCTCAGTTCCTTTGCCTCCGTTGCATCTGTTCTGATGATGCCACTTTCAAACACAGTTCCTCTGACATGTCTTCCTTCCTTAGCCGAGGTTTTCCACCCATATCTCCTGTGCATCCGCCCTCACACCTTCCTCTCCCTCCCAGAACCATGATAGGGTCCCACTTGTCCTCACTTACCACCCCACCAGCCTCTGCATTCAAAGGATCATCCTCCGCCATTTCCACTAACTCCAGCATGATGCCACCACCAAACACATCTTCCCTTTACCACCCCTGGCGGCATTTCGCAGGGATCGTTCCCTCCAGGACACCCTGGTCCACTCCTCCATCACCCCCTACACCTCAACCCCCTCCCATGGCACCTTCCCATGCAACCACAGAAGGTGCAACACCTGCACCTTTACTTCCACCCTCCTCACCATCCAAGGGCCCAAACACTCCTTTCAAGTGAAACAGCATTTCACTTGCACTTCCCTCAATTTAGTCTACTGCATTCGCTGCTCCCAATGTGGTTTTCTCTACATTGGAGAGACCAAACGCAGACTGGGTGACCGCTTTGCGGAACACCTTCGGTCTGTCCGCAAGCATGACCCAGACCTCGCTTACCATTTCAACACACCACCCTGCTCTCATGCCCACATGTCCATCCTTGGCCTGCTGCAATGTTCCAGTGAAGCCCAACGCAAACTGGAGGAACAGCACCTCATCTTCCGACTAGGTACTTTACAGCCTTCCGGACTGAGTATTAAGTTCAACAATTTTAGATCATGAACACTCTTTTCCTTCCCCACCCCTTTTCTGATTCCCCCTTTTTCTTATAATTTATATGATAGTGATGCAGATTTGGCAAGAAATATTCACTTAGTGCCTCAATTCAGTGAGGAAAAAGTTAAAATATATTTGATATGGTTTGAAATAAATGCTAGAATGACCACAGGAAAGTTGAATGATTTTATTGGAAAACATGTTCGTGGGGAAAGCATTAAAGATATATTCATCCCTTTTGGATATAGGGTCCAGTGATTTTGATATAGTGAAGACTGCTTTTCACAATGCATGCGAGTTAGTGCCAGAGTCACCAACTGAAAAAGAGTATCCAGGATTTTCTATCTGATCAATGACATAACCTGAATTGAGCTATTAAAGCAGCTAAGGAGGATTTTACTCGACAGAAGAATGAGCTGCTTGAACAGAAGGTCATGGTATTAAACCTGCATATCCTGTAGAAGAACTCTGAAAATGTAAATCATGTGAACAAACTGAAGGTAGCAGTGATCCTGCATTTAAACAGGAGGAAGACAATTCAGCTGTTTAGTTAGCTGAGACTTTTCTTTACAAACATGGACATTAAAAAGCCTACAGTCATGAAAGAGAATGAAAACTGAATTAAATTTGAATGGGGTGGTTCAATGACTATGTTGAAAGGTCAACACCCTGATGACAATGTAACTTTAGTGTTAAAGAAAAATAAAAAGAGTTGCTGAATCCAGAGGAAGGGCTGGATATTCATATTAAAGGTAGGTAGTGGGAGTGGGAAATTTCCCGGAATGCCTGCCTCTGGAGAAAATGCCTCAAAAGCTATGATATTCCTTCTGGGGTTGGGGGTGGGGGTCAGTGGTTTGCGGGCATGTGCTGGAGTAGGGCCCAGCACCCCCAGAAACAGTTCAGAGGTGACCACAGTGCCAAGGAGGGCTGCTTAAAAGACATGTCTCAGATCTCTGAGACTTTGTACCAGTTGTTTTGTTCAATATTAGGTCCTCTAGTCCTCACCCCTCATATCTATTGCCCCCATCAAATTTCCATGCCCCATCTATCCCAACTCATGCCAACCAATGCTCATCCACACACTCTCAATTGTTTCCATACTCTCTGTGACAGCCCATGCCCCTCCACCTAACACCTGATGGCCCCTTATACCATCCATGCTAACCCATGCACCTCCCAAAAACCTCATTATGCATGTTTGGCTTAGAACTCAGACTTTCATTAGTTTGTTGAAACAGCTGCACACAAGGGAAATTATTGGGTGATTGACAATTTTGTGTTCTTAGATCAATCTTGTCAATGCCTCATTATTTATTTACACAAGATAAAGAAGGGTCAAGTGCTTATAGTTTCTGCTATTGTTACTTTAACTGTCTGGTTGATTGACATTTTTATATGGTTATAGTAACAGCAGTTTTCTTAAAGAAAGTTATGAAGTGCTTTTTTAAAAAGTTTTTCTACACATGCCATTGTTACTACAGGGTTCGTTGGCTTTGTATGGAGTATATAATTGGTGAATAGGCATGAAAGTGCTATGATTTGGCATGGAGGGTATGAGGGGCCTTTGGGGTAGGTGGAGGGGCATGAGTTGGCATGAAAGGTATGAGTGGCCAATGGAGTGGGTAGAGGGGCATGGTTTGGTATAGAGAATATGGGGGGGCCATTGGGGATGGGTTGGATGTACATGATTTGGCGTGGAGAGTATGACGAGCCATTGGGGGTTGTTGGAGTGCATGAGTTGGCAAGGGGGGCATGGGTAAGACATTTTGAAGTTATTTTTCAAAAGGCTCCATCATCCAGACTATGGTTCATGACTCCTCTGAGGGGCTGTGAATCACAAGCCCTTGAGAAGCTTGCCTAACTCCATGAAAATTTTGAGGATGTAGGGTGTGGTTCTCCAGTGCTGGGAATGGGGCAGGAATCAGATCACATCCACCATTTTAGAGGTCTGCAGTGTCTCCCCTACTTTGTGAAAATCCAGGCTGAAGTGTCAGAAATCAACAATGTTGTTCTTGACCAAGTTAACCAACACAGACCATGTAAATAATTTTCTAACCAGGTTATAGAAAAGCCGTAGAACCTACTCAAACTGAGAAAGGAGATTTGCCACGAGGAATGATATGAAGTAAAATGAATAATCATTTAGAAAAGAGCTGGTGTTCCAATAACTGTAGTATAAGAGTATCTGTCATAGTAAGAGTTAATGTGGGACAGGAAACAGTACCGCCACAGTGATATAAAGAGACACGTAACCTGAGACTAGAGTCAGTAATTGACTGAACAGAGACCTGTGTAGAAGCAAGCATGGAGTTAGCTCATGGATTGGGTTATACCCTGAATATATGTATATAATTATGTGTTATCAGTAAACAGATCAATTGTTTGAACTGATCAAATGTTCAACTATGCAAGACTCAGCAACACTTTGTGAGACCTACTGAACATATAACCTACAACATGGTGGCAGCCAACGGAAAAACCCAGAACCTCAGAGAAGCTGGAGCAGAAATTCAAAAGCTGGAAAATTAAAGGAGCAGCACACTGACCTGACTAAAAGTACCTGAAGTGACGGCACAGAGATAGATCACCTGAAAGAAGCTCAATCGCAGAACTGGAAGCAGAATGGCAGGTGAAAAATTTCCACTCCAGCTGAGGACTCGACAGGATCTCAGGGAGGTCTATTGGGAGTGCCCACAAACTGCAGAATCAAAGGACCTAGCAGGGATGAGCAAAACATTCAGCCCTAAGTTAGGACTGTTTAAAAAGCTTCAGGGCTGTAAAACAGTGGAGCAGCTTGTTTCTGAAAGCACTGCAGCCAGTCGGGTTCAGAATCAACACCATACCACATGGCGGCTGAGCTTGTTGTAAGAAAAAAAAAGAAGCAGAAGGTTTAAAAACTTCAGCCAAAGCTGGGAATTGATTGTAAAACTGAAAATACTTTGACATTACAGGGAAAGTCCCAAATCACCGATTTAACAAAGCGCTGCATAAAAACAAAACCCCAAACAAGTCGGGACCAGCATCGCTACAGGAGCCCGCCAAAATGTAATAAACATGGGAAGACTCTTTGACATAACAGCTACTGTGGTGCCATCTTTAAAACCAGCACAATATTTAAGGCTGTACTCACCTGAACTTTCAAGAAGCCATGGACAACAAATCAAAATTACCAGACCAATTTGGACTGATTCAAGGGGCAGACCAAACACAAAATTGGGGTCTTTAGTGGAAAAGTTTCTTGAGATACATGATAGCGTCAGGATTAGATGAAAAGACAGAAGCTGAACAACTGAATAAGTAAATTTATTCAGTAGGTCCGATAGCCTATGATGTTATTGCAAGGCAAGGAATAAATTAATCCTCAGATAAATCTGATGAATTCTAAAATCATTCGATACATATTTTAATCTCAGAAGCAATAAAATGTTAGAGAGAGCAAAATTCAACAAACATGTCCAACCACTGGAGAACCAGTTGACTCTTTTATAAACAAATTATGCAGATTGACTGAAGGCTGTGACCTTAAGTCAGACTGAAAGGGACAGAATTGTTGTTGGCTTGGCTGACTCTAGAAAAAGCCATCCAAAGAGTTAGCAGTCTGAAATCCACCAACAGCACAAATCCATTTTATGTGGCGAAAGCAAGCCATGGTACAGAGCAACCCAAACTGTCCAGCTGGTAAAGCAACAAAGGGGCAGAGAGACTCCACGCCAAGGAAGGCAATACAAAATTGACCACAAAAGGGTGTGTGACCATGCCAGCGCTGTGGAGCCAAGCAACCTCACAGGCGAGAGCAATTTTCAGCAATCTCAGTGCAGTATATTCAACTATTGTGTGCAGTTTTGATCTTCTTATTTAAGGAAGGATGTAAATACATTGGAGGTGGTGCAGAGGAGGTTTACTAGATTGATACCTGGAATGAACAGGTTGTCTTATGAGGATAGGTTGGACAGATTGGCTTTGTTTTCACTGGAGTTTAGAAGACTGACTTGATTGAAGTATATAAGATCCTAAAAGGCATTGACAAGTGGACATGGAAAGGATGTTTCCTCTTGTGAATGAGTCCAGAATCGGGGGCATTGTTTTAAAATTAAGGTCTCGCTTTTAGGAGATGAGGAGAATTTTTTTCTTTCAGAGGTTTGTACAACTTTGGAACTGCCTGCCTCAGAAGGTGGTGGAGACGGGGTAAATGAATATTTTTAAGGCAGAGGTAGATAAATTCCTAGGCAAGGGAATCAAAGGTTATCAGAGGTAGATAGGGATGTGAAATTTGAAACACAAACACAACAGCCATGATCTTATCGAATGGCAGAGCAGGCTCGAGGGGCTGGATGACCTGGTTCTGCTGCTATTTTGTGTGTTAGTATGCAGTATCTCAACTTCAACCACCTGGGACACTTCAGGAAGCTATGTAAAGCTAAGACACCCAGAAGGGCAGAAGATCCCAAGACAATCCTTGAGATTGAGGTACCACACCAGCAAGAGACCCAACTACACTTCTTTGGTGAGGTTAGGGATCCTGGATTCTCTTTTTGGAATGCGGAGTTACCTCATTCAGTAATGTCATTTACCTCACCAACTTCAACCTGGACATGGGAGCCAGTGTTACAGTCCTCTTGGACATCTGGCTGAGGGACCTCTGGCTGCAAACGACAGACACACAACTCTACGGGCCTGAAGGAACCTAAATTCCTGTCATAGACATGATCCTAGAACCACTAAGGTACGGTGACCGGCAGATATTCAAAGTCATGTACATCGTCCAAAACCAATCTTTTTCTCTCTTGAGCAGAGATGCCTGTGTTGCCCTTATCCTTCTTAAAATGGCAGAAGACGTCAAGACAGCCTCTGTCATCAACTACACGGAACTGCAAGTTCCTGAGAGGCTGACCACTAAAGCAACTCTCGACTGTGACCTCAGCTGAGTTGTTTTCACTTTTTGCAGAACCGGTTCATCCAATTTGTTTACAGGCAACAGAAGCTCCTCTTAGGTCAGGCCAGCCAAACATTCCGATAAATACCACTGTACCTCTAGTGGAAGACACACAGGCAAATGACCAGCAACGGGAGAATGAGCCCCAACGCCAGACTTAAATGGTTACTGTCACATTACCTGTAAACACCACGGCACAGAAACTGCAAACTCCTGACAATGCTTAAGCTGCAAGGCGATGCTGGAGCAAGGAACTAACGACCATCGACTTGCCAGAGCACACCTCAGTGAGACATGGTGACACACAAATGAACACAGTGTCGCAATAAAAGCCAAATACCCAGGTGAGCCCATTGATGAGGAACATCCAAATGACAGAGGCAGACATGTTCAACTCACACAAAGATCATGATGGACCACATGGAAAAAGAAAAACCGGGTTCGTACCACAAATAAACAGAGTGAATACTCTGCCAGTGGTCCCTGAGTAAATAGAGGGAAGCTAACAAAGAGAAGTTCAACTCCAAGGAGAGGAAGAAACATATGAGAAGGAGACAACCAAGTGCCAGAAACACAGACTGCAACTCAAATTCCAAATGAACAAAGGTTGTCCAAATCAGCAGAGCTTACCACTCCACCAAAAGTGATCATAGCAAGATCTGGGAGAATTGTCAAGCCTCCAGACCATCTGAATTTATAAAGTCAGATACTTGGGGTGCAGGGGCGCAGTGGAGGGGGGATTGGGCAAAGACTTGGGGAGAGGTGTGACACAAGAGTGTCTGACATAGCAAGGATTAATGTGGGATGAGGAAACTGTACCACCCACAGTGTGATGTAAAGAGACAAATGACCTAAGCCTAAGGTCAGTTGTGGACTGGACAGAGACTTGTATAGAATCAAGCATGGAGTTAGCTCAAATGTTGGGCTATAGCTGGTATGTATATACATAGTTCTCTGTTATCAGTAAAAACTTAATGTTCAACAGTACAAGGCTCAGAACGCCTTTGTGAGACAACATACAACAAGAACTCATATGAATTTTAAATCCTAAATGTCACATGAGATTGGGTCAGATGGGTTATGCTTTATAAGGCTGCTTAGACAGACTGTTTAATGGTGAAAAGTGACAACAAGGGAGAATATTACTTGTACTGTATGTATTGAGTTAGTTGTTAAGGTGGTTACAACGTTAAATTTTGATATTGTTGTAGAAAAATAACATTAGGAATAATTTTTTTTTCAGCGAGAGATTGTCACGAATGCGAGTTTTTATAAGATAGTTACGCCTTAAATTGACTCTTTCATTTAAGGCAAAATGGAGTCATGAAGAGAGTTATTTGATCTGTTACAAGTTCTGCCCCACAACAAGCCTTTGAGGCTTCGTAACCATGGAGATGGGGGAGAGGGGAGCCGCCAGGTAGAGTGCTGTTGAAATGCATGCGTGTTGAAAAGTTGATATTCTGTCTCTTTTCCTGCCACGTGTAACCATTTTCACAGTGATGAAAATACATTTTTATGTATTAATATAATACCTGGAAACAAAGGCAGAACCCGATGTTCTTGTTATCTGTCTGTAGAACCATACTTCCTATTGTCCAAGCCTTTGTTACACTTTTTTGTCAAATCTTTTCCACATAAAAATGAAACAGCGTCGGTCAAATGATTCTTGACACTATGTGATTACAGATTCTGGCACTAGATGGTGGCATACTATCTTTTCCTTACAAATTGTGCAAAATGATTTCTAAAGTATATTTCATCCCTTATTATTTGTTCTCCTTTATTGAAAATCTAACGTACAAAATAAGGGTTAAAACAATTTTTTTAAAAAATGACATAATGGACAATATCACTAACACGTGTATAGACTGGGTTGTCTTTTGTACATTTTAATGCCTTCGTTAAAGTTTTTACTTGAAGCTGTCAGCCCCTCCTAAAAACCTGGGCTTAGAATTGATCATTTTACCCAGAACGATGACACTGTGAGCTGAATTCAGGTCGCATGGTCTCAGCACTTACAGTGAACTCATTTCCCAGGATCCATCAGTACTGTTCTATCTTGGGGTCATTTGTATAATTAGGAGGATGCCCTTGCCACTCTTCTGCACAGTTAAATGCCCCCCACCACCAAACTCACCATGGGGGAAGACATAAAATTCCACCCACAGTTTCTCAGAGCTGTTCTGAGACTTCTGTGAGAGCGGCATGGTCTGTAGATCAATACGTAAGTGGCACAATATTAGTATTTCGTGATGATACAGAGGTAGAGGGTTTGCAATCAGCAAGACTTCAACTGGATGTCAACGAGCCAAAGGAGAGGGCAAACAAGTGGCAGATGCAATTGACAAAGCGATTATCTGGTACATACCAAGAGTGCATAGTAGAAAAATTCCCAGCCCATGAGTTTCCATCTATTAAATTTTGTATTAGGAAAAGAAAACTATTGGAGATTTAAAAGCAAGAGGCTGTGAGGGTGAGGAGAGAGGTTAGGAGACATGCCTTCATGAAGATAGTTTTTAGTATTTGGAATAGTTTGCCATGGGGTGTAGAGAGATCATTGTATGTTTTAAGTGAAAAGTACATAAACATTTGAAACAGAGCAAGATAGAAAGATATGCAAGTAGAGTAGGAAAACGACATTCTGTAGTTCTATGGGTTTTTATTTCTGGTACTAACCACAGTAGCTGTGAACAGACTTCAAAATAATTGCTATCAGGGATTGCATTTTAATTGTTAAATGCATTCCAAAGGACTGAGATAAGAAAAGGAAATGATGTTCCATTTAATTGGAACTCCTGGAGGGAAGCTATTCCAGATGCTATCTTACTTATTTGCTCCTTAAAACAATAATAATGAGATTGATCTTTTAACTCAGCGAGTTGTCATCCATCATATCCTGCTAGCTAGACCAATATGAAGATACACTTTTACAACAATGCATTATTACATGGATCACCATTAATCAGGCTAGCTTTTTAGACCAGATATATTTGTTAACTGTATTTAAATGCCCCAGCTGGTGCCATGTTGGCATTTGAACTCATGTCTCTAGATTATTCATCCAGACTTTTGCATTGCTTCCTCTTCTTCTTCGGTTCTCTGCCCGAAGGCAGGTCTGACCCACAGTGCCACAACTACTGCCACAGGTAGGGCAAGGAGGCAGGTCCCGAATACACCCCAGCCAGATGACTGTTGACATCAATCTGACGCACACTGGCCGTCCAGCCAACTGCTCCCTACCCTCACTCCCAAGAAATTTCCTCCAATTAAATATTAAGAAAATTGAAACCATTGTCTTTGGTCCCTGCCACATAATCCACTCCATTTCCACCACACCCATCTTTCTCCCTGGCAACCGCCTGAAGCTGAATCAGATTGTTTGTAATTTCTTTGTCACATTTGATTTTGAGACGAGCTTTCAATCACATAATTACTAAGACCATCAATTTCCAACTCTGTAACATCGTCTGACTCCACCCCTCAGCAACCTCAAATCTTGACTATTTTAATGCACCCCTGGTGCCTCCCACATTCTACCCTCTGGAAACTTGGGAACATTGAAAACTCTGCTTCCTGTCTCTTTACTCTTACCAAAGGCCATTTACCCATCACTGACCTACATTGATTCTTTGTTAAACATGACCTTGAGTTTAAAACTCTTGTCCTTGTTCTTAAATCCCTCTGTGGCCTGGCCTGTCCCTCTCTCTATAATCTCCTCCAGTCCTGCAACCCTCCAAGATAGCTGCGTTCCTCTTGCTCTGGTCTGTTGAGCATCCCTGATTTTAATCGTTCCACATTTTGTATCCATGCCTAGGCACTAGGCTCTAGAATTCCCTCATTAACTTTCTGTCTCTTTACCTCACTTTCCTCTTTTAAGACACCTCGTAAAACATATCTCTTTGGCCAGGCTTAAGTCATTTACCCTATTAGATCATTATGTGGCTCAGTGTCATCTTTTGTTTTCTAACGCCTCTGTGAAGTGCCTTGGGACATTTTATTACATTAAAGGCACTATATAAATAGGACTTGTTGTTGTGGAGAGCAGCATGCAGCATGAACACATGGCTTCATGATGAGTGCAGGCTTCCCTATGATGCAGCGTGTCATTGAGTACACACACCATAGCTTTGTGGGTGCCATATGTTAACTCCGAAGTTAAGCTGCGACTGAAGGAGGTTCCGCTCCCTCAGTGTCATACAGGTCAATTATATAGATTAATGTCTGTTGTCTTAATGCCTTCAGTATGCGGCAGTCCACTGTACCATCTGCATTTGAGCCACCACAACAAACAAGAGGATGGCTACTGGGTCACACGAGATATCCGCTGACCACATGACTCTGGTGGACAACCCAAGCCCATGTGGGCAGCACATATACAATGCCAGCCATGCTGCCACACGTAACCGGTAGCAACAGGTGCTAATTAGTGAGGACAGATGTGGCTGAAAGCCTTTAACCCCATTGCGGAGACTGTTTGTCTTCATTGAACCACCCACTGCTGAGGCCATGATGGCAATGGGGCTAAAATCATTGAAGGTGACTATATCTGCATACCAAATCCTCAGTCTCACATCCCACTTACCCCTCATCCCACAATCTCTTCAGTTTACAAGTTGTAGGTGGTACAAACCTACATCTCTTATTTCCGTTCCTTGCTCTCTCCCCACTGGGACTCTTCACATCCTAAATATACCAGCCCTAATATTTTTTAGCATTTTTAGTGGGGAACTAGTTGGCAAGTACCCCAAGTTCATGGCATTGTATATCTTTAAATGCTGAGTCTATTGGTGAGAACACCTGAGGGATTAATGGGGATCTCTGATAGCAGCTTCCAGACTTCCACTTTAGCTATGCATGTATGAACACTAGGAGTTGTACTCAATTTACCCCTGTTAGCTTCCTTGTTACTCTTAGCACAAAATTCAGGCCATTGTTCCTAATCTTAGCAAGAATTTCAGGGGGTGGCACATTCCAATAAGGAGAGAGATTATATTCTATGGATAAGCCAACTAGGTCACTCGTGTATATAGTCTTCAAGCAGTAATGGGACAATGAAGTTCGTATGCCTGCCGATTTCTTTTTTTGCAGCATTGATAGACCAAAAAGGAGGGGAAATGAAGGTATAAACTAAAAATGAAATATAAACGTAATCAGGAACTAAGGGCACAACCTTTTGCTCAGTGTGCAGGCACGCGTCTGACCCACTTGAGCGTGAAATATTGCATGATGATATCAGGCGAGCATTCCAATGTCATCGTGCACTGGCTTGGTATTTTGTTTGGCGAGTGCTTGCGAGTATCGGAAGCAAATCTGCCAATAATTAAGTGGCCTATTAAAGACATTAAAATTTCTTCGTTGCCCATCCAGCATTATGGTTGGCAGGTGGGCGCATCAGCCAGGTGGCCTTTGCATTTTTCAGGAAACCTCATTGAAGGTTGGGATGAGACTTCTGTTAATAAATTTTAAAAAAAATGTGAGGGCAGAATTTTCATCTTGCATATGTTCAGGTGACGTGGGCATTTTTTTCCCAATTTTAAAATCTGTTTTTATTGTATTTAAATTCTTCAGCTCCCTGAGGCAGCTCTCTGCCTTCAGGGAGCTTTCATTCCATGCTCCCCCGCGCCTGCTCTGACTTCAGCGCTCTCCCTCGTCCCACCCCTGCAGTGCTGAGTCTTTCAGTGCATGTTTCATGCTGGCTGGCTGTTAATTGGCTAACCAGCATGAAATTGCAGTTGGGGGCCGATCACAGCTGGGGGTCCATTCCCTGGCTGCTCCCGGGCCCACTGATGGTGGGTGCCTGCCAAACTAAAAATCCTTCCCTATATGATTTATAATGAGGTAAGATTATCACTTTACCACAACAGTTTTTTTTTAAGCAAGTAAGATTGCATATTCTCTTGAATCAAGTCAGCTCCTCCTATTGAAATTTCACTCACTTGCATTAAGTAAATTGTCAAAAATAGTGCATATGGGTGCATAACCACCTATTTCTCTCCCGAGAGCAGGTTGTTCAACGTTTTCATATGAATCGAAAAATAGACCAAGTAAATTAACCAAAATTTTACATCCACAAATTTTCAAGCTGTATTTGGATAATAAGGTGATTCTTGAAGTCACATTATAGTCTAATTCAGTCATGTGAATTTTAATAAGGTAATATTCAACACAATGGTATCATGGTGCTGTAATTGGCTTACAGGTACATGATGTGGTATAACTTAGTGATAGATTTCAGAATCTCAAACTGTTGAGCTAATACATGTTTCTGTCTGCAGAAGAAACAGCAAAATGACATGGAGTATTTTTGCTGAATACATCAAAGGGTCTGGAGTTAGATTTTGTTCTTATACACATCTGATTTTCCAAATGGAAATTATTGCAATAACATATGACAACTTTTGAAAAGAAAGTACAAACTGATCTCGTCAAACTGGACTGTCACATCTTCCAACACACAAAATACAAGCTTGATTAAATCATTAAAGAACAAGAACACACAGTTTTTTGATACAGTAGAAAGGTGAATATTCATAAGTGATTTGGAGTTGAGTATTTATTTTACTGTTATGACATTTGCTGATTATATTAAGCTTAGTTGCAAGATGAAAAATATAGCCAGAGCTAAATAGTATTTAAAGTGATCTGGATTAAGCAGATAGGTAAAAGAATGGAAGGTGTGTTTGTTGTAAATAAATGTAATTAATGCACATTGGAACCTTAAACAGCAAATGAGTACCCTATATATGGGATTGTGTGTAATGATGCAGATCACAACACTGAAGGAGGACAATCAGCCCATTACACCTTTGCCTGCTGCTAGTTCTTCAGCCACAGTTGTAATAATATTTATTTGCCCTTTTGCCATCAAAGGGATCCTATTTTGTAAATACGTAGTGAAGTTATTCTATCTTAAAGTGACCCTGCAGGTAAGCCAGATCTAATGGGGGTACAATCAAACGTTTCTTCAATTATTTAAAATAAAGTTTAACAAACTAAATTACAACTGTGAGGGCAGGATAAATGACATTAAATGAACTAGCAGACATCTCATACTGGTGATCTTACTGGTGGGTGTCAACTATGGCGTGTGAAGTGGGCGGGCAGTTGGAGAAGACCTGTCGAGTAGTTCTATTTAGTGAGAATTACGGATCCCATTAATCATATATTTTTAATTCATTCATTCACGAATTCTCTGGCAAGGCCACATTTGTTGCCCATTCCTGGATGCCCTTGAGAAGAAGCTGACTTCTTGAATCACTGCAATCCATGTGGTGTATGTGTTCCCACTGTGCTGTTCGGGAGAGATTGTTGCAAGATTTTGTCCCAGTGATAGTGAAGGAATGTAGTTCTAAGTAAGGATTGTGTGTGACTCAGCGGAACTTGAGAGTGATTTTGTTCCCATGTTCCTACTGCTCTAACTCTTCTGCATGGTAGAGATAGTAGGTTTGCAAGGTGCTTCCAAAGATTCTTTGTTGAATTGCTGTAATGCATCTTACCTTGCAGCAACAGTGCACTGGTGATGGAGGGAGTGAATTTTTATGGTAGCAGATGGGCTGTCAATCAAGCAGGGCTGCTTTGTCCTGGATGGTGTCAAACTTCTTGAAAGTTATTGGAGCTGAATTCAACCTGGCAGGTGAAGAGTATTCCATCACACTCTTGCCTTGTAGGCTGCGAAAAGGCTTTGGGGGAGGTCAAGAGGTGAATCCTGCAGAATACCCAGGCTCTGATCTGCTCTTGTAACCACAGTATTTCTATGGCTGATCCAATTAAGGTGCTAGCGAATGGTGATCCCCAGGATGTTGATAGTGGATGATTTGATAATGGTAATGTCATTGAATGTTGAGGGAATGTGGTTTGACTGTCTCTTGTTGGAGATGATAATTTCCTGGCACTGGTGTTGATGTGAATATTTTTCTGCATGGAGGTATGGACTGATTCAATATCTGAACAGTTACAAATAGAACTGAACACTGTGCAATCATCAGCAAACCTTCCCATTTCTGATTTAATATTGGAGGGAAGGTCATTGATGAAGCAACAGAAGATGGATGGGCCTAGGACACTACCTTGAAGAACTGCTGCAGTGATGTCCTGGTGTTGAGATGATTGATCTCTAACAACCACAACCATTTTCCTAGGGATGTCCATTAGCAAAAGTGGAAAAAAAAACATTGTTGAATGTTTCCAGTCACTGTGCCATCACCAGGATGCAAACTTAAATACAAGGTACATGTTCTGAGTTCTCATGTATATGATACATTGCATGCTGCTAACATGAATTAGAGAATTATGAGATTTTCCTTACATTAAAATTGATGGTTGGAAGCTCGAGAATAGGGTGCCAGTGATTTTCTCATCTGGCTTTGTGGTGTGCAAAATATTTTACCACATGTGAGGATTCAGAAAATCAAGTTATTCTTATGTAAATCCCTGGCATAGCCACATGTACATAAATACGAACATAGGAATTGGGAGCAGGAATGATGGAACTCTGTGACACCTGCCCATGACATTCTGGCAGCAATGGCAAGCACCATAGAGGTGCAGGAATCAGTAATGTGTCCAGGGAGTGTGAGGCTGGACCATCACTTTAGTCTGAAGGCTGCACAGAGCACAGGAAAGAGGCCCTGAACTGAGACACCTGCCTTTATCTTGTGCAGAAAGATTTCACATCTGAGTGACACAAACACTGCTCATCAGAACAAGGAGCCAAATGCAAGGAGACATTCTTAGAAGTTTATTTACAATGGTGAACATGATGTACAAGTGATTAACACTCGTGCCCAGGCTATGCAACTACATCTTCTCAAGCTTCCTAAACCTGCAGCTACATCTTGGTGCTCCCCGGACATCCACAGCGGAGGTGGAAGCAGCCTGCTGACTGCTACACCCTGTCTGTGATGACCTTGATGGTTGTACTCTGGAGGGCTACGACCCAGCCTTGTTTTGGGGTCCTGCTATGTGACTGTGGCTCCCTCCTTGGCTTGTGGAGCTGGAACTGCTGGGGTCACAGGAAGAGGGGATTCAATGGGCTGGACACTCCCAAAGTCACCTGGATGAATGTCCCTGGGGCGTGCACCCACCCATCCTCCTCACCATGGGTGCCCAAGGGCCCCTGGATGACCCCTTGAGGAGAAGGGGAAACTGGATTGAGATTGAGCTATCCTTCACCCCCTCTCATGTCGGCACTGCTGGAGGCCAACTATGGCATCAGTGATGGTGTTCAGCCCGCAGGACCAATGTCCTGGACCAAGGTCTCCATGGCGACTGCCATCCTACCAGTGTCAACCTCAGTGCATTGGCATGTCAGCGCTATTACCTCAGGCTGAAGGTGGACAGACTCCCCCATTGTGCCTTGCAATCTGAGGAGTGCAGCATACATCCCTTCCTGATGTTTGTGAGCTTACCTTTGCAGATCCAGCAACTGAGGTATGACCAAGTCCAGAGGTTCATCTCCTGACTCGGACTCAGCAGATTTCTGGCCTCCAGCAGTCCTCTGAGTGCCAGAAACCTGGGAAGTCCCTGACTCCACCTGCTGTGGATCAGATAATGCAATGTGCTCACCAGGCCGTGATCCTGAGGCTACTCTAGGACTAGGTCCCACCGAGCTGTGTGTCTCTGCGCTGGTGGAGGGTGTGGGTGAGCGTTATGAAGGGTCTTTAGTGAAGGTGTCTTCAGATTCTTCTTCCAAGGTTTCTTTGGGGCTTGATTGGAGGCCCAGGGTCCTGGACTATTTCCCAGATGTATCTGCAAAAGCAAGGGAAGATAATTAGTGCATGGCAGTGGCCTGTGACATAGGACACATCACTCGCAGCATGGTAGTCAGATGAATGTTGCACTGCTGGATCCTCACTTGGTAGAGCACCGCTGATCTCACCTTCAGCACAGGAGTGGTCCAGATCTTCACCGGCCATCTGGATGACTTGACTTTCAAAGTCTTGATTTCAGGCATTCCCTTCACCAAAACAAAAACAAAAATACCTGGAAAAATTCAGCAGGTCTGGCAGCATCCATGGAGAGGAGCATAGTTAACGTTTCGAGTCCGTATGACTCTTCAACAGAACTAAGGAAAAATAGAAAAGGGGTGAAATATAAGCTGGTTTAAGGGGGGTGGGGGTGGGACAAGAAGGGCTGGATAGAGGGCCAGTGATAGGTGGAGATAACCAAAAGATGTCACAGACAAAAGGACAAAGAGGTGTTGAAGGTGGTGATATTATCTAAAGGAATATGCTAATTAAGGGTAGAAAGCAGGACAAGCAAGGTATAGATAGCCTTAATGGGGGTGGGGTGGGGTGGAGGAATCGAAAAAGGCTAAAAGGTAGAGATAAAACAATGGATGGAAATACATTTAAAAATAATGAAAATATATGGGAAAAGAAAAATCTATATAAATTATTGGAAAAAACAAAAAGGAGGGGGAAATCGGGTGGGGATGGAGGAGAGAGCTCATGATCTAAAATTGTTGAACTCAATATTCAGTCTGGAAGGCTGTAAAGTGCCTAGTCAGAGGATGAGCTGTTGTTCCTCCAGTTTGTGTTGAGCTTCACTGGAGCAATGCAGCAGGCCAAGGACAGACATGTGGGCATGAGAGCAGGGTGGAGTGTTGAAATGGCAAGCGACAGGGAGGTTTGGGTAATGCTTGCGGACAGACCGAAGGTGTTCTGCAAAGCGATCACCCAGTCTGCATTTGGTCTCTCCAATGTAGAGGAAACCGACTAAGTTGAGGGAAGTGCAAGTGAAATGCTGCTTCACTTGAAGTGAGTGTTTGGGCTCTTGGACGGTGAGGAGAGGGGAAGTAAAGGGGCAGGTGTTGCATCTTCTGCGGTTGCATGGGAAGGTGCTGGGGGAGGGTGTTGAGGTGTAGGGGGTGATAGAGGAGTGGACCAGGGTGTCACGGAGGGAACCATCTCTACAGAATGCCACCCGGCGGGTGAAGGGAAGATGTGTTTGGTGGTGGCATCATGCTGGAGTTGGCGGAAATGGCAGAGGATGATCCTTTGAATGCGGAGGCTGGTGGGGTGATAAATAAGGACAAGGGGGACCCTATCATGTTTCTGGGAGGGAGAAGAAGGTGTGAGGGCGGATGCGCAGGAGATGGGCTGGACACGGTTGAGGGGTCTGTCAACCACCGTGGGTGGAAAACCTTGGTTAAGGAAAAAGGAGGATATGTCAGAGGAACTGTTTTTGAAAGTGGCATCATCAGAACAGATGTAACGGAGGCGAAGGAACTGGGAGAATGGGATGGAGTCATTATAGGAAGCGGGGTGTGAGGAGGTGCAGTTGAAGCAGTTGTGGGAGTCGGTAGGCTTGTAATGGATATTGGTGGACAGTCTATCCCTTCACAAGTTTGTTATCTCTCTCTCTTATGTACCAGCTTGTCCTGCATGAATACAGTTGTAGAGAGTGTAAGCGGGACACCTACCAGGCCAGATGATATGTATGCCTGGCATGTGTGGGTGGTGAGTGGTCCCGTGGATGGGATGAGGACAATGAAAGTGTATGTGAGAGAGTGAATGGAGATGTCCATTGAACTGGCAGTGAGTGAGAGCCCTATGGATGTATGATGGGCTTCTGAGTGTGTGAGGTAAGAGTGATGAAGAGTAACTTACTCTGGTAGAACGGAGGAGATTGCAGGATTTTGGCACTGAGCGCCACTGCCACCGCCTCCCAAGCCAGATAGGTAATATTGCTGCCCCTCCTACGGCCAAAACCAGGGTAGAGGACATTATGGCAGGCCTCCATGGCCTCCAAAAGGCACTCAAGGGACATATCACTGAACCCAAGGTGGGGCTGCAGTCCTCTTGCCTTTTGGGGCCATGTTTTCTTTGCGGCAATGCTGGGCTGGAAGCACTGATAGGTGTGCACACGGCTGCACTTTATATATAGTGCCTGGCATGATGGAGCAGCGAGGTGATGGCGTGGCGGGCGAATCGGAGCTCACTCACAATCAAAATAGTTTGTTTGCCAGGAATACATGATTAATCTTGTGGGATTGGGATGATTAGGGTGTGAAAAGCTGCCATTGCAGCTGGCAGGTAAAACATATTTTTTCTCGCCCGCTACCGCACTTAGTGCAAATCTGGGATGATTCCACCCCTAATTACTTGCTGGACCTGCATACTAGCCTCTTGTGATTCATTCACTAGGACATCCAGATCCCTCTGAATCTCAGAATTCTGCAATCTCTTACCATTTGGGTAATATGATTTTCTATTCTTCCTGCCAAAGTGTCACTTTGTAGTCTCACACGTCCTCTTCACAACTTACTTTCCTACCGATCTTTGTGTCATCAGCAAATTTAGCAACCATTCCTTCAGTCCCTTTATCCATTTCTATAAATTGTAATAAGTTGAGACCCTAGAACTGATCCCTGTGACACACCACTTATTACATCCCACCAACCAGACTAAGACCCATTTATGGCTACCCTCTGTTTCCTGTTAGCTAGTCAATCTTCTATCCATGCCAATATGTTACCCCCTACGCCATGAGCTTTTATTTTTTGCAATAACCTTTGATGTGGCACCTTATCAAATGCCTTCCAGAAATATAAGTACAGTACATCCACTGGTTCCCCTTTATCCACAGCACATGTGCCTCTTTCAAAGAACTCCAATAAATTGGTTAAACATAATTTCTATTTCACAAAAGCACGTTGACTCTGCCTGATTACCTTGAATTTTTCTAAGTGCCCTGCTATAACATCCTTAATAATAACTTCGAACATTTTCCCAGTTAAGTTAACTGGCCTATCGTTTCCTGCTTTCTGTCTCCCCCCACCACCCCCTGCCCCCACTTTTTTGAATTAAGGAGTTACATTTGCTATTTTCCAATCTAATGGAACCTTTCCTGAATCCAGGAAGTTTTGGAAAATTAAAACCAACGCATCAAATATCTCACTAGCCACATCTTTCAAAACCCTAGGATGAAGTCCATCAGGACCTGGGGATTTTTCAGCTGCAGCCCCAATTTGCTCAATACCACTTGTCTGGTGATTGTAACTTTCCTGAATTCCTCCAGCTCCCTGATTTACAGCTATTTCTGGGATGTTACTTGTATCCTCTACAGTGAAGAGTAAATATCATGTATCATTTTTGGATTTCATTCTCAAAATGACATTAATGTACTGAAGAAGGTATGGAGAGAAATATTAATTGTGTTTGGTCAGCTTCATCTCAGTTCTATTGGATATGGCTCTACAGAATTTCAAATTCAGCAATATCACTCACTACAGAAACAAAGATAGCTAATTAAAACTGAAGGTCCCAAGACAATGCTTCCAAGGTTAGGTTTAGGCTGCATTAATTGAACAGCGTAAAGGGAAGTTCACCCTCTCGTATTTGAGCTTTGTGATGGTAACAGAGTGAAAAAAGTGGAGACCATTTCACTTCCTGTCTGAATTGTCTTTTCTCATCAAAAAAGTTAGAGAATTGAGTGGGCTCTGCAGATAAAATACTGTGAACATTTGAAACAAATCTGTAGATTTTAACTTGAAATTTGAATTACAGAAACAGAAATTGTATGACGTTAATCTGTTCACATTTGTTTATTGAGTTTCCCAACAAAGAGCACTTTGATTTTTTTTTACCTGTTTATTCCAGAGGAGGAACTAGCTAACATTTAAAGTAGATTGACAATTAAATAACGATGCTAGTTCCTCAAGGAAGTGCCACCTTCAGCACTCCATATGGGTCAGGAGAAGTGAAAATACTCCCTCCTGCAACTTGAGGAAGCCTTTATACCTCGAGGAAGCCTTTGGCCTCCTCAGGCCTCCTCAGGCCTGCACTCCTCCCCAATCCTGACAATTGTCAACTTCCCTCCCCCCTCCAACCTTATTACTAACAGAAGCTACCTTACCAGTGCTAACCTACCTTCAGCCCTCCCATATGCTGACTTTCTCTTTCTCCAGAATCTTGATCTTCTCCCCCTCTTCCCACTGATTGCAGATCTTTCCCAACCACCAGATTGATGACTTAAAAGGCCCTCCCCAATTGCCACCTTCCCTGATTGTCATTCTTAACCTATGTCCCAATTGTCAAACCTTTCTTCACTGAATATCAATCTTCACCCTCACCTCTGGCCCAATTGCGGGGGACCACCCCAAATGGTCCCCAGCTGCCGTCTCTCACCACCAGTGTTCCCTCCCATTGCACGGCCTGGTCAGCAGCCAGGCTGGTGGCAAAGCTGCAAATGCAATCCTGCCATAGAGATGAATTTGACAGTCTTGATGATTCTTCGGCCATTTTCAGTTGCACCCACACCCTCCCTGCCTCCCAAAAGCTATTGGGCCCATGATACAAATTGGTAGGTTTTCACTTTATATGGTACATGAAAAGTTAATGAAAATCTAAAATCAGTGATGATTGAAGTAAATTCTGCAGAACATCAATATGACTGAACATAAACTCTTCAAGGATTAGCTCATTAATCTATTTAAAATTGAAAGATTAAATCGGGGCATCATTGAGTATTAAAGGAATTACATTTTATATTTATTGTAATTAATAATGTGCTCATAAAAATTGAGTATTTGTAACATTTATGGAGGATTGTGCTACTTAATTGTTTATTCTAAGGCCTTTAAAATTCACAGCTCTTGAACCAATGCTTTTGTCTCACTGAATAAATGGGGATGGCTTTGGTCTTTAGCTGTAGTACAGAATGCTTGATAGTGAATCATTGCCTGTGTTACACCCTGTCCCATTTTATATTCCATTGACTTCAAATCTTGATGAGTGGAAAGTAGGTTCGTTCTTGACTGTTTTTGGGCGATGGTGAAGACTATTTTCACCCTTGAGGCTGACATCAAGAACAGAGGTGGACAGGGCCTAAAATTTACGAGGCATGCTGACTCCTCAGCCCCATTCCTGGCATTGGGCATTTTGGTCAGCACGGGGTTTGGGGCCCGGGAAGGCTGCCCAGCCCCACAAGGCAGACAGGCAATTAGGCTCAATAAGAGCCTTGTTAAGCAGGGATTAAGGAGGCTGACTGGGATTTTCCAACTGGCCTCCTGTTTGCTATGTGGTGGGGTGCAGGTTTTCTGCCTGCAGATGGGCACCCAGTGGCAAGCTGGGGTACCAGCGCTCCAGGCAGGCCTATAGGCCCTCCATGCATGCCTGGGTGGGTGTGAAGTCAAAGGCTGCCATGTAGAGGGGCTCCACCCTCCACAATGATGGCCTGGCTACTGATTGTATTTTCTTTTAAGTTTTTAAACAAGTGGCTGAGAGGGCACCTTCTTGTTGCAGTGCCTTCTCAGTTACCTATCTTTTACTGCAGCCAGGTCCTCCTCTGAAGTTGGAAAGCCTTAGAATGGCCCTCCAATTTCGACAGCCTGCCCACCACCACCCTTAATTGTACAGGGAGCCAGTCTTCTTTCCAGTTAAAGGGTGGGGGCGCTCTAGTCAAAATTGCTGGGGGCGAGTTTGAGACCTGGAACCAGTCTCAGCTCCTGCTTCCCGCCCCCAATGTTTGCATTAAAAGCACAAGAACTTATCATGAAATACAACATGTTTTTTGATATAACTTAATGAATTTTACTCATTGCTTATGATACCTTGCTCTGTGTTTTGGTTAAAATTACTTGGCGTGTAAGGTAGAAGTGACATATTTGTATAAACAAAGAAAGATTTCAAATATTAGACATCAACTAGAAGTTGCCATTCTAGTAAATTAAGAAACAATTTCCAATGTACATGTGGAACGTTTCTCATGGCCACAGTTAACTCTAGTAAGTATTATGACGGCAGCCAATAATATTACAGTGTAGCAGGGAAGTTGTGCTGAGCCCCGACACCTGATTCCGGACTCCGTCGTGGGTCTGGATGCTGGACCCCACCTTCTGCAAGGCATTATCTGCAAGACACCTCCCATGGTTGCCAAGGTTTTCTGTTGGCTGGGCCTCTGCCAGTAGGCAATAGGGGAGAGTGGCATCGCCGGGAGCAGAGCTAGAAGCCCTGACCATGGGCTGAAGGATAGAGCCAGAAGCCAGGAGGAGGGTGAGAGCAGCAGCAAGAGGGAAAAGCAGGAGCCCTCAAATAGTGAGCTGCAGAATAGTATGAGCAAGAACCACAAACAGAGCAACCCAAAGCCTCTGTCGGTGGCTGGAGAACTGGTGAGCGGAATTGAACCAGGCATACAGCTGGTATAGACAAAGGCGGATCATCTGGACAGTACGGAACCCCCATCCTCACCTCCACCTTGAGTCTGGGAAGCCCCGAGGTGAGGAGGGTACACTTTGTGGCCTAGGTGATAAGGTAATCTGGCTCATGCGGTTTAGGGGAATTAGCAATAGGAGTGCCACAAGTGTACCGGCTCCCAACCTTGTTTCACTGCTGCAAACACTAACCTTTGCTCTCCCTGTTCCCACTGTTCCCAGAATCACAGAATTATTACATTGTAGAAGGAGGCCATTTGGCCCATCATGTCTGCACCGGCTCTCTGAACGTTTTAACTTAGTGCCAATCCCCTGCCTTTTCCCTGTAACCCTACATATTGTTTCTATTTAAATAATCATCCGATGCCCTCTTGAATGCTTTTATTGAACCTGTCTTCACCACACTTCCAGGCAATGCGTTCCAAACCCTAGCCACTCGCTGTATGAAAAAGTTTTTTCTCACCTCTCATTTGCTTCTTTCGCAAAACACTTTAAAACTGTGCCCTTTGGTTCTCGATCCATTTACGAGCAGGAACAGTTTCTCCCTAACTACTCTGTCCATATCCCTCATGATTTTGAAAACTTCTATCAAGCCTCCTCTTAGCCTTCTCTTCTCCAAGGAAAACAGTCCTAACTTCTCCAATCTTCCCTCATAACTGAAGTGTCTCATCCATGGAACCATTTTCGTAAACATCTTCTTCACTGTCTCCAATATGTTTACATTCATCCTATGGTGTGATGCCCAAAACTGTACACAATACTCTAGCTGAGGTCTAAACAGTGTCTTATATAAGTTCATCATATTCTCCCTGCTCTTGTACTCTATGCCCCTGCTAATGAAGCCTAGAATACTGTATGCTTTAGAACCAGCTCTCCCTTCCTGTCCTTCCACCTTTAATACTTATGTACATATATACCCAGGTATCTCAGCTCCTGCACATCCTTTAGAATAGTATCCTTTATTTTATACTCTCTCTCCATGCTTTTTGTACCAAAGTGTATCACCTCACACTTCTCTGCATTGAACTTCATCTGCCACCTATCTGCCCACTCCACCAATGTGTCAATGTCCTTTTAAAGTTCTACACTGTCCCAAACCTTATGATATAATGATCACTGTCCCCTAAATGTTTCCCCATTGTCACTTGGTCTACTTGGCCCACCTCATTCCAAAGAACCAGGTCTAGCAGTGCCTCTTTTCTTGTTGGACTGGATACATACTGCTGTAGGAAATTCCCCTGAACACAATCTAGGAACGCTTGTCCCTCACTGCCCTTTACACTACCACTATCCCAGTCTATCCCAGTTTATACATGGGTAATTAAAGTCCCCCATTATAACTACTCTATGATGTTTACACCTCTCTGTAATTTCTTTGCAGATTTGTTCCTCTATTTCCTTCTCACTAGCCGGTTGTCTATATATTCCACTGAGCAATGCAATTGCACCTTTCTTATTCATTAGCTCTAGCCAAAACGATTCTGTCCTCTTTCTCCAGTACTACAATACTCTCCTTAACCAAAAACGCCATCCCTCCTCCTTTTTTCCCCTTTCCTATCTTTTCTGAACACCTTGTAACCAGGAATATTTAACACCCAGACCTGCCCTTCCTTAAGCCAGATTTCCGTAATCACCACAATATCATGATCTCACAGGCAATCTGTTCCTGTAACTCCTCAATTTCATTAACTGTACTCCATGCATTCTCATACATGCAGTGTAACCCTGATTGAGACGTCATTACTTGCTCTCTTACTCTGACTCCATCTATTAACGACCATTCTCTATTTTAGTGCTATCTGCCTCTCCCAGCATTCCGTGCAGCCTGGTATTACTTTCTAATATTCTCTCCTGGTTCCCACAACCCTGCTGAGTTAGCTCAAACCCTCCCCAACAGCACTAGCAAAATGCCCCACAAGGAACTCAGTCCTGGCTCTGTTCAGATGCAACCTGTCCAGCTTGTACAGGTGCAATCTGCCCCAGAGCCAGTCCCAGTGTCCAAGGAATCCAAAGCTCTCCTTCCTGCACCATCTTTCCAGCCATGCATTCATCTGTTTTATCTTCATATTTCTGTACTCACTTGCACGTGGCACTGGGGGTAATCCGGAAGTTACTACTTTTGAGATCCTGCTTGCTAATTTTCTCCTGACCTCCCTAAATTCCGATTGCAGGACCACATCCCCTGTCATTAGTATCAATGTGGACCACGACCTCTGTCTGTTTGTCCTCCTTCACAAGAATGTCCTGCAGCCGTTCAGTGACATCCTTGACTGTGGTACCAGGGAGGCAACAAGACATCCTGGAGTAATGTTGATGCCTGCAGAAAGCCTATCTGATCCCTTAACTAAAGAATCCCCTATCAGTACTGCCCATCTGCTCTTCTTCCTTCTCTCTTGTACAGCTGGGCCAGCTCTTGTAGCTCTTGCTGCACTCCTCCAAGGATCCATCATCCTCACCGTTGTCCAGAATGGGAAACCGGTTAGTGAGTGGGACCTCCGGGCCACACCTGCCTGTTTCTCTTGGGCTACCTGCCGGTCACCCATTCCCTATCTGCCTGCTTGCCTCTAACTTGCAGTGTGACCACCTCTCTGAATGTGCTATCCACATAGTTCTCAACCTCACAGCTGCACCTTTGTGACTCCAGCCGCTGTTCAAGTTCTGAAACGCGGAGCTCAAGCTTGTACAGCCGGTGACAATTCCTGCACTTGGGGTCAGGAGAAGTGTCCATGGCTCCCCACGTGCCACAGGATGGGCATTCGGCTTGGCTGAGCTGTATTGCCATGCCTTAACCTTAAATTTTTAAATCACTTTACTTACTTTAACTTTTAGTTACTTTTCCTTACTTTAACTTGCTTTAACCTTACTCTTGTACTATTAACTATAAACTGGAGATTAGCAGATAGTAGAAGTTCTTCGTTCTTACTCACAAATCAACACCATCCCCTGCATCTATAAATTCTCACTTTCCTGTGCTAGTTTAAAAATTTATGTTTTGCAAAATTACTGGGGTAATTACTACAACCAATTCTGTTCCCCGGCTGACTCGAGACCAAGAGTTGAGCATTTGATGGTTTTCTTGTGCATAGGTCATGGCCATCCATTGTAAAATGTTCATTTTTTTAATATAAGTTTTTTCATGAATATAGTTATAGGTTTGATCCAGTGGAATAAAGGATCGCTGTGCTGGGACTTTTATGCAATCCATGTGCTTTAATCCTGCTTTACAACAGAGACACATGAGGGATGGGAAGGAAACCATGGTGAGAAAACAGCATTGGAAATGTTTGTCTTGTACGTATTACATCTGAAAATGGTGCAGAAAGTTAAATATTGTTCTCAGATTGTTAGTATGAACGGCAGGAGAACTGTGCAGCTAGGACCCAATAGTTATTTATCCAACTGTAAATTATTCAAATAAAGTAACAACCTTAAAATACCCAGCGAGCTTTCAGACATGAACTTCTAGTCAAGACTGAAACAAAATCAAAGCTTAACTGCTGTCAGCTGATGTTATTGTAACATTGAGTGTAGCCACAGAGAAACATGCTCTTCAAGTTATTCCTGATAAGAGACAGGAGTAGGAAACCTAAAGAGGGAAATATTCGAAGCCGATGTAGGTAATTATGCCTTTTGGTTAGTGTCAATGAGAAAGCATCTAACTTATGCACCACAGCTGTGAAGTTAGGCTTGGTAGCGACCATTGTTGGGTGCTTTGGGTGCCATTCTGAACCAAATTGGCATCAGATGTGCATGTGTGCAGCTCTGTTGTGAATCACAATGGAAGCCATCTTAGTGAGAGCATTAGTACAGGTAGCTAATGCCCCTTACATGTAAGCAGAGCAGACAAATCATGACATTATTCAGTGTAAAGTAGTGACTGATGCCAGCAGTGCTATTTTGACTCACAATGCTCCAGCCTTCTCTTAAGGTTGCACAGCTGAACACAAGTTAAGTAGCAGTAATGGCCATAACCCCACCTGCAAACCCCCCACCAGTGTTATTTAAAGGGATTGACAACCACTTAGAGCTTAGTTGCTGGTTGATTTCTTTTGGCTGTCGCTATGATTATACAAGTATCTGGTACTTTCCATAATTCTTTTCAGTTGCCAAGTCTACAGGGAATGGTGTGGCAAATGCTGAAGGGCTTTATGCTGACTTCAGAGCTTCTGCCCAAACCAGTTTCTCTCAGAATGTGTGCAGTTCCTTTGGAATACAGCATGACAGGGAAAATAAGTAGAAGCCGCATTGAGCGGGGAAAGCTGCTGGAATAGGTAGGAGCAGGAGAGGGAGGAGGGTTTTCAGGAAAGGGCCATCAATCTCAGGGTGTTCAGAGAGCAATTCTCCTACTGGGACCTCACTGAAGAACAACATGTGAGGCACCTATTCTTCAGTAAGGACATCCTCACTGAAATCTGCCACAGCCACAACTGTATCTGCAGAGCAGGACAAAAACCACATTGCCAGTGGCAGTGAAGGTGACTATGGGGATGAACTTATATGCATTTGGCTACTTCCAGGTTGGAGCAGTTTGCTAATCTCTCAGTTTGGTATCAATTGTCTCATAAGGGAGGCCACTGAAGCTCTCTATTGAAATAGAGCTAACTATCTTTCATTTGCTTTTGCCAAACACTAGCATGCAGCTGTGTGAGGAGTGCAGGTTTCCCCATGCTGCAGGCTGCCATTTGCTGCACAGACATCACCGTGCAGGCACCACATATCACCTCTGCTTGCTAGCTGAACCAAAAGTCTTTCCACTCCCTCAAAGTTAAGCTTGTACATACCAGAAGGCAGCAAATCATGTAAGTTAGCGTTCAGTGTCCTGACAGCAGTCATGATACCTTCATTCTGTGAGACTCCACTGTGTCATTTGCATTTGAGCCCTCATAGCTAACCAAAGGGTGGCTTGTGGGTGACAAATATTATTTGCATATTGAGTTGTCCAACATTTGGGCATCATGCATATAATAAAATTCATGCTGCCACATGAAAGTTGATAGAGTAGATCACGGGAATGTTGGGAAAATGTTTCTACTGCCTGGACCACTCTGGAAGAGACCTGCAATATTCGGCAGAGTGTGTGCAAGATTCATGGTGACCTGCTGCATACTGCACAATCTCGCCATCATGATGGAACAGTCCTTATCACCAGCTATACGGAGAACTGCTGAGGAGCAGGAGAATGGTGAGGATGAGGAAGAGGAAGGGAGGAGGCAACCTAGACACTGCCTTCTGGCCCTAATTGTCTATGGAGAGCAAATTCATGGGCGATCCCAATAATCACAACCCCAATTCCCCATTCAGCAACAATCCCACACCTTCCCTTCCCCGAGCTCTCACTGACCATCATGACATCTGCTTGACCTCAATGCAAATAACAGCCATCATAAAATAAACATTCCAAACCAAATTCATAAGTGAAACCATATCATATTGAATATGAATGTCAACCAACCACATTTGTGCAGTTCCATCAGGCCTGTCTTCTGAGTCGCTTTGCCTGTCCTAATGCTCCCCCAGTGGCTGCAGCATGGCTGGTGAAAGGCTGCAGACGGCCAGTGGGGAAGACTATAGATGACATTGTGACTCTGGGTCTTTAGGGCCTAGCTTCAGACTGCAAGTTCACAGCCTAGATGGCAGCATTCTAGACTGGTTGGTTGATAAGCAACAGCAAGGGCACTAGCAGAGTGGCAATTGTGGAAGGATGAAAGTGGTCATCGTAAGAGAGGACAGAAGGTGCATACTCCACAGTGCCATTGCCACTCCCTCAGAGTGGTGCCTCAGCAATCCTCATGATCTGTTGTAGGACAGATTGTTGACAGCTGCGACTACATCAAAGTCACTTTGAATGTTGGTATCGACAACCATGATGGCAACAGCTTGAGCCTGAGTGGTAGCAAGCTGACCTTGCGTGACACTACCACCATTGCCACTCCATCAGTGCCCTTGCATTTGCTTATCAACCGATGTGGTTTCTGCTCGCGCTTCAATGGAAACTGAGAGACACTGTATCATGATTAAGCCTATAAGTGTTCTCATGGAGTTGGACACCAGTTCCAGATTGGAAAGGATGGATCCAAACTCAGTGCAAAATGCTTTGCTAAGTTGGTGCCACTCTCCTCCACGCTCCACAGGCTTTTCTGGCAAGTTTCTGGCACCAAATATTTAATTGTGCATACCAACCACCCTTTCAAAGTCTTCACCTGAGGCCGTGCAGCAGGACACATGAGTAAGTTTGCCCTCCGGTGGGCTGGCACTTGTTCTACCCTTGACCCCTGGTCTGATTGAAGGCCACTCCTGCCCGTGCCTCACCATGTGCAGATTTTGCCTCAGTCATCTAAAACAGGGGCTCTCAAACTTTTTGCTTCTGAGGCCCCCTTCTCATATTATAAAAGGGAACATTTCCTGATGCCACAATTGCGGAGGATGCACTCTACGCAAATGGAGTTGCAGGACCTGTGACATCACTGACAGTGACATCCCAGCTGCCTGCATCAAAAATGGTGCAGGCCAAAGATGGAAAAAAGCACACAAAACACTCTTCTCGCTCCATCCCTTTTCCACCCCCTCCTGATCCCACTACCTCACCCATTGCCCCATAACCCCTGCTCTTCTCCCTCTTCTTCCTGTTTCCCTGCTACCTCCTGCCCGCCCTTACCTTCAATTCATTGCATCCTTCTTCTTGCCATTCTCTCCCACTCCTCCCCACTTCCTGTTCCCTTCCACTTCCTGGACCCTCCTGCTCCCCAGGAGTTGTGAGTGGGAAGGAGCAGTGAACATAAAGGGTGGGGGGGTGGGGTGGGGGGGTGGGTAGCAGGGGACAGTGAAGGGAACAAGAAAGGTGGTGCAGTGAGCAAGAGAGGGAGAAAGAGAGCAGGGAGCAGGAGGAGTGGTGAAGGGAGCAATGAATGGGGGAGCAGAAGCAGATGGGAAAGGGGCGAAAGGAGCAGCGAGTGAGCAAGGTGGGGGGGCATGGCTGAAGGGGAGCTGACTGAAAAATCCTCCCCACTGTTTCTATTTTCACCTGGCTTGGTGACACATTTCACAGCTCCTTTTGAAACAATCTAGTCTGGTTTATTTAAAAATGCAGCTTTCCTTTTACACCTCACATTCTAAACTTCCCCCATGTTTACCATGTTTACATCAAAGCCTTCAGACCAGCTGCCTTTAATCCAATTAAGTCTCACATACATGCATACACACACGCACACACACACAAACACACACATAGACACACTATTTTACAATAAATTCCAATAACATTATGAGAATTATTATATCTCCCTGACACCCCCCTGCTTATTGAAAAACAAATCGCCATAATTTAAAAAGACTGCTTCATTTTTATTAATCCATCTTGCACTATCTCCTATGCTTATCTATATACTTAAACTATTAGATTACCAGATGCATGCATTAACATAATATAGATACAAATCCTTCGCATCAACAAAAATCGTTCCAGTTCAGAGTCTAGGTTTTTAAATGTCCAATTTTCCCTTTAAGCTTCAAACTCTTGATAAAGCATCTGCAATCAGATTTTCTCATCCAGTGAAATGTATAATCTGCAGATTAGATGGTTGCTGTAATAAACTCCATCTGAATAGCCTTGCATTTCTGTCTCAAAATTTGTCCAGAAACTTTAAAGGATTGTGGTCTGCACGAACAATTATTTCTGACGAATTATTTGCCATATAAATTTCAAGATGCTGCAATGCTAACAGTAAATCCAAAGCTTCCTTTACGATCATTGAATATCTTCTCTGTTGTACATTCAACTCCCATGAAAAATACCCTATTGGTTTTTCAATTCCAGTGTCATCTTCTTGTAACAGTACGGTCCCAATGCCTATATGACTGATGTCAATGGCCAACTTAAATTGCTTGGCATAATTGGTGCCAAAACTGGTGTCATAGTTAATACAGTTTTCAAGCTGTCAAATGCCTTCCTACACTTCTGTGTCCATTGAAACTTCTTATTCTTTTTTAATTGTTCAGTCAGTGGAGCAACCACACTGCTAACATTTTATACAAATTTCTGATAAAAAACAGTAATGCCCAGGAACCTCAAAACTTCTTTTTGTTGTAGGCACTGGGAAAACCCATGGGAGGCTTGACTTTCACATCTCTTGGAGCCACCTTACCAATGGTATGGCCTAAATACGTAACTCGCACTTTTGCAAATGCACTTTTAGGCAAGTTCATCACCAAATTAGCTTCTTGTAATTGAAAAAACAATTCCTCCAGATGCTGTAAATGCTCCTCCCACATATGACTGAAAACTATCAAGTCGTCAATATAAACAGCATAATTGCTCAGCCCTGCAATTACATTGTTTGTCAGTCTTTGAAATGTCACAGATGCATTTTTCATACCAAATGGCATGACTTTAAGCTGATATAGTCCATTTGGCATCACAAAAATCAATATTTTCTTTGTTTTCTCCGATAATGGTACTTGCCAATATTCTTTTAGCAAGTTAATCTTTGTGATAAATTTTGATAGTCCAACTTTCTCAATGCAATATTCTGACCTTGGTATAGGATATGAATCTGCTTTTGTCACCATATTCACCTTTTGATAGTCCACACACAGTCTTTGTGTTTCATTGGTTTTGGTACTAGTGCAATAGGCGAACTCCAATTACTGCAACCAGACTCAATGATATCATTTTGAAGCATGAAATCAATTTCTTTCTGTACTTGTGATAACTTTGCCTGATTTAATCTATAAGGATGTTGCCTTAGCAAAGATGAAACTTCTACAGATACATCATATATAGCTAAATCTGTCCTCCCCAACTTATTTCCAAAAATAACTTTGGGTGACTACAATAGCTTTTCCAAATTACTTTGACATTTGTCTGGAAGGTAATTTAATATTACATTTAAATTTTCAAGTACCCCCTCATTATCTAATTTGATTAGAGGAAAATCAATTTCAGAATCCTGTATTTCCAGTTCTTTCTCATTATCTAACAAAACTAATACCTCCTTTTGGTCCTCTTCCCTGTCAAAGTACTTTTTAAGTACTTTTTACATGACACACCCTCTGCTTCTTTCTTCTATCTGGGGTATTTATTAAATAATTTACTTCACTCAGTTTCTTTTCAATCCTGTAAGGCCCACTAAACTTTGTCTTTAATGAGCCATCTAGTACTGGTAATAGAACTAGCACTTTCCCTCCAGCAACAAAATTCTGAGGTGTAGCTTTTGTTATGGCAGCAGTTGGTAAAGGCTGTTATTTAAAATCCCACAGGGAAACTTTAAACAACTATCATAACCTATATTTTCAATTGACATGTTTTGAGTTGCAGCTCTAAATTCAGGAATAAAACCACCAGTTCTCAAGAGGTTCTTTCATCAAACTAAATGAAACATTTATTATTTTATAACAAATTAAACACGTACACATGGCTCAAACTACTACTATCATAACTTTTAACAAATTCCCAAATTAATCTCCGCCAAGGCAACAATAACCTATAGACTTTAAGCAGGCACCAGCCAAAGCATTTTTACCTTATGAATTCAAAATGAGGCTCCTTTCAATTTGGTTCCTTTGCAGACAGTTGTAGGCTTACAGCTGTTTTGATGTTACATGCCTCTCCTTTGCACACACAAGAACTCCCTTCTGTTACACCCAGCACTTCTCTTTGAATGTAAATTCTCTTTGTATCAACAAGCCCTTTGAACTCCTTTCATAGTGCCAGGATTTTTGATGTATCAGGCGGGCTCGGCGGGAGCTGGCGCAGGCAGTTGCGGAGCCGACCATTGCCCGCAATTGGCTCGGAACCACAATTTCAAGCTGGCGGATCGCTGAGCACCACCTGTACAGGCAGGGGGAGGAGGGAGAGTCATGTCCAGTGCTCGTTTGCACATGCACACGAGAGAGGTCTTCAATCTCCCTGAGTCACGGAGCTGCCTCAGGGAGATTGAATCACTTTTTAAAGAAATTATTACAAACATTAAAAATTTAATGAAACGTGTCCCCTCATGTGAGATGGGACATGTTTTTATTTTTCAGAAAGAGTTTTTATTCAATTTGTAAAAGCTTTAGGAAAACTCATCTCACTCATGGATGAGGTTTCCTAAAAAATGTAAAGGCCGCTTGGCCTTTTCGCCTGCCCGCCATCTGTTAGGTTGAACAGGCAGCATAAATTTGGAGTTAATTCATACATTGATGGCCTTAATAGGCCTTTCAGTTGAGCATTCAGCTGCGCGCCTGCCGAACGAAATTTCGCAAGACAGCGCGATGACGCTGGGATGCATGTCTGACATCATCGCACATCATTTTACATTCTGGCGTGTCAGGCCCACCCCCACTCGCTGAATGAAAAATTTTGCCCATGGGCTATCCTCAGAATCTCATTTCTATATCCAAACAGTGTTACAATCTGATGTAACTCCCTCCAACTTTCATTTGCTGAAACATGATACGGCCTCCATTTTCTCATTAAAACATTACCCTTAAGGTAATAACATTCTGGAAAATATTTTGCCTCTGTTTCTGAGTAAGATGTTTGACATAAATGTTGTACTTGTGTATCCTTTTTCTGCAATTCCACCAACTGCCTTAAATTAAATACTCCAGCTGAATTGTTTTCCAGTCTCTCTTCCTGAACAATATTATCAAACACAGTGTCAGCTAATTGGATTTCTGCATCTTCTCCCTGCCTTTGAACTTCCTATTCTTCTTGTTTGAACCTATGAGCCTGTTATCTTGTTATTACACAATCTAGAAACAATTCAAGATGCTCTCTCTACAACACTTCTGTTGAAGACCACCCCTTCAGGCTGCTCAGCTACAATAGGCATCAACCACAATTGTGATCCAGCTACATCATTACCCCAGATAAATTGAAGTCCTGCAATTGGCAATTTTTCCACCACTCCAACAGTCACTTTGCCTGTTATCCACCTACTCTTTAAATGTACCTTCCACAAGGTAATAGGTTTAGTATCTCCATGAACCCCACTTATCATCACTTGTTCCTGCAATACTCTCTCTGAACAACAAATATCACTATCCCACAACATTAAGGATTGAATAGCCCCTGTGGCTTTTAATAATTTAACATCTTTACCTATGCCACCCTGTACACAAGGAAAGACTTTTCCTTCATATACAAAATCTTTAAATATCTCTGCAATTTGCTCCTTAGAATTATCTTGAGTAAATTGTGAACACATTCACAATTATTTACCTAAAACTGATTCTTCCTGTTTTACCTGTACACAAGCCATTAGTTTTTCCTGTGCCTGAACCTCAGAACCCACAGTACTTTTACTGTCAGAACTTCTCTGCACCCCTATAATTCCAACAGATTTTCCCTTCAATTTCCAGCACAGATTTCGTATGTCAAACTTTATTACAATGAAACCACCTCAATTTTCAAATGTCACTTCTAACCTCAGCACCTTCCTTTTAACTCTGAGAAAAAAACTTCCTGCAAACTTCCACATACTTCTTCTCTTCCCTGACTACCCACCTTCCTTCCACCTTCTCACTTTCTATCCTTTTCTGATTTAAAAAGTTGATAAAGGAAGGTTTATCTCTATGAACTAACTCATAATCATCAGCTATCTCTCCTGCTTGTCTTACCATTTGAACCCTCTGTTCCTCCACATGAGTTCTCACTAACGAAGGAATTGAATCCTCAAATTCTTCCAAAGGAATTACTTCTCTGAGAGCTGCATATATTGTCTCTATGTTTAATGCATGGAATTCCAGTTCCAGCTTCCTTTCTTTCTCCTGCCTTTCTGCTTGCTCCCTTTGAAATGTCCTGTCTTGTTCTGTTGCTCTCGCTCCAGTTTTTTCACTTCCTTTGGTGGTTCAAGTTCAAGTAAAAATTACTTTGTTTTACTCTTTCAAACTCAATTGCCCAGGCTGTTTTCTCATATTCCTAAATTTCTGCCTGTATGCCTCAGGAACCAGCCCGTATGCACTCAAAATAGCCTTTTTTACCACATCATAATTCACCAATATTTCTTCTGACAGTGAAGCATACACTTCATGTGCTCTACTCACTAACCTGGATTGTAACAACAATGCCCAATTTTCCTGTGGCTATTTCATTTGTTTAGCTATCTTCTCAAATGAAATATAGAATGCTTCAACATCTCTTTCCTCAAACTTTGGAAGAGTTTAAACATCTCCCCATTGGGTTTTAGATTAAAGGCTTTTTCCTCATCAGAACTTCCCTCAGAATCTGAGGTCTCTTTTTTAACTTCCAGCCTTTTAAGCTGGTATGCCCCTTCTCTTTCCTTCCCTCTTTCCCTTGTCTCTCTTTCTTTATCCTTCTCTCTTGCCTGGAATTCCAGTTCCAGATTCCTTTCTTTCTCCTGCCTTTGAAATGTCCTGTCTTTTCCTGCTGCCTCTAGCTCCAGTTTTTTCATTTCCTTTGCTTGTTCAAGTTCAAGCTTCTTCATTTCTAACTGAAGTCTCACTACTTCCAGCTGCGGCTCACTCGTGTCAGGTATCACTTCCAACTTTAAATGCTATGCTATTTTAGGCCTTGCAGGTAACCCCAATTGTAATGTATCCACCAATTCCAGTAATGTAACTTTAGTTAGCTTTTGTAAACCAGCCAAAGTTATTACTTCAGCTCCCAAGCAAGCTTGAGAAACTGCCAAAGCTATATTGCAGTCTCACCACTTAGAAAAACCTCACACCAATTCCTTAATTCATACTCATAACCTTAAGATTCACCAACTCCAAACCAATCAAGGAATTTCAAATATGTCCCGCAAAGAGCCCCCAACTATGTTATGGCACAGCCGATAGTAAATGCTGAGCTGTTTAAATCCCAAAGGGAAACTTGAAACAACTGCCACAACTTGTTTTGTAGCTTGTATAAATTTCAAGATTCAATATGAACATATTCATAATGATTATGAATTCAGTAGTAATAAGACCACCAAGTCTTATAATGTTTTACAAAACTAGATTAGACATTTATTTATAAGAGAGATGATTTCAAATGCATACATAGATATACAAATTGCTACTATGATAACTTCTAAATCCCCTAATCAATCTAACTCCCAGTTACACTTTCGTTAAGGCAACAGTAAGACACATAGGGGAGAATTTTCTGATTGTTGGGTAGGCCGGTCAGGAGTGGGTGCCGAGCCGATCGTTGCCTGCGATCAGCTCCGTGCCGCCATTTTACGTGGGTGGACCAATTAAGGCCCGCCCAGCATGACTCACGGCCACTAGCAGTCAGTGCTACCTGTGTGGGCAGGGGGAAAGGGGAGAGTTGGATCTTATGGTCTTTTTTGCATGCGCGCAAAAAAACGCAGAAATCTCCCTGAGGCATGGAGCTGCCTCAGGGAGATTAAGTACATATTGAGAATTTTTAATAAAGAAAGATAAAAATTATTTACACATGTCCCCTCATGTGACAGTGTCACATAAGCTGGGACATGTTTATGAATTGAGCAAAATATATTTACTTATTTAATAAAACCTTCATGAAACCTCATCCCGGGCAGCATTGGTACGTACTTTCATTGGTTTTTTTAATGGCCTTAACAGGCATTTGACAGTTCGGCGAATGCGCAGCCACCTCTGGCATGCACCCGCCGAACAAAAGATCTGAATGACGCGCGGTGATGTTGGGACACACGCCCAACATCACTGCCTGTCATTTTACACGTCGGCATGCCAGGTCTGCCTCCGTACGATGATGTGAAAATTCTGGCCATAGATTATAAAAGACCCAGGCAAAGTAAACGATACCCTGAACAGTCGAATTCAAAGTGAGTTCTCTTAAATTCAATACCTGAAGGTAGCAGCTTGAGGCATAAATGCTGAAGGCTTCTCACACTTATTAGATCTCAAAAATGCCTTCCCTTACACACAGCCTTCACTCCTTTATACATATTTTCCCCTTTGAATGAAAATACATTTTGTTTCACTACGTCTTTGGACTTTACCTTCCTGATAATAAAAAATCTCTCATAGGACCATGTTTTACCAGTAATCTTTGGGAAAAATAAACACACAGGGCAGAATTTTGCCCTTGGCATGCGGGTTTGGCGAGGATGGGCATGGTGGTTGGGAAGCTGACCGCCACCCGCGATCGGGCCTAGAAGGCAATTTCACACTGGCAGGCCAATTAAGGCAGCGTTCAGTGCTGCCTGTGCGGGCGGGGGGGAGGCGTGACCTTTGCCCATGTGCAGAGGTGAGCGGTTCATAATCTCCCTGAGGCAGGGAGCTGGCTCAGAGAGATGAAGATATATGAAAAAAATTAATTTAAAAAATGTAATGAAACATGCCCCCTCATGACTCTGTCACATGTTATTTGGAAACCTTATTCCGCCCTTGGATGAGGTTTCCAAAATGTGTAAAGGCTGCTTTGCATTTTCGCCTGTCGCCAACAGTAAGGTTGGACGGGTAGCAAAACATTTATTTTAATTAACTTTTTAATGGCCTTTATAGGCCTTTTAATTGTCGGTGCGTGCGCTGCCGACTCCGGCCTGTGCCTGCCGACCAAAATATCGTGCAGGACGCTTGCCCAACATCATCGCGCATCATTTTACGCTCGGTCGGGTTGGGCGCACACCTACCCGCCAAGCAAAAAATTTTTCCCACTGTTTCTAAACTTCAACTTGCTAGGTGACACATTTCACCCTTCCTTTGAAAACAGTGTAGTCTGGTGTATTTAAAAATGCAAATGTCCTTCTATACCTCACATTCTAAACATCCCCCATGTTCATCATGTTCACATCAAAGTCTTCTGATCAGCTGTGTTTAATCTGATTAAGTCTCACACATATATATACACACACACAAACATAGACACATCCTGTTATTCTATTTTACAATAAATTTCATAACATTATGAGAATTATTATATCTTGCCAACACTCCTGGATTGAATTTACCCAAATATCAATAGCACTGGAAGTGAATGTTTAATTAATTTTTAACTTATAAGAACATTACACATGAAATATTGAACAGCACTGACAAAACCTAAGATTTGCCAAGACGAAAAAATTGAAGAAATAAACTCTTCCTTTCGATCTAACTACTCCATCAAGGTGTGTTGACTAAACTCTGGAGAAAGGTTACCTCTGCATAATATCTATTATAAAATTGTATTTTTTAGAAATAATGATTTCCCAGTCTTACCAGACAGAGTTTTTCTTCCCCCTTATAACTTATATTAATGAGTTGATCAACTCGATAATCCAGAATCCACCATAGGCACATCAGCTTCCTGACATTAGGTTTCACTGGGAAAAAATTGTCATTTATGTCCATAAAAAGAGAAGCAAAAAGGAATTCAGAGGACTTGAAAAAGGTGAAGAATTTTTAAAAACAGTTTTCTTATATTCATTTTAATCTCAATATATCACAATTCAGAGTCATTCCCTGTTCTTAGAAGGTCACAGTCTCAATGTCTATCCCAATTTGAGCTGTTGAGTCCTGAGAAAATTAAGCAGTACTCAGTTGAGGTAGAGAAAGATCACAAATAGTCCCTGGGTTTATATTATGAGTGCCATTGGGTCAAAGGAAGCACAAAATTGTAATCCTAAAATCTGCAACTTTCTGATCAATGTGATGATCAAAACAACAGTGATTCTTGGCTCCATTAAGAAAATTAATAAGTAACTAAGAGAGAGAACGAGAAGAGACTGGCAGCTAACATAAAGGGGAATCCAAAAGTCCTTGATAAGCGTATAAATAGTAAAAGGGTGGTAAAAAGATGAGTGGGGAAGATTAGGGACCTAAAAGGGGATTTGAGGACGTGGCTGATATACTAAATAAAAACTTTGCATCTGTCTTTACCAAGGATGAAGATGCTGCCAAAGTCATATGGAAAGGGGAGGTAGATGAAACATTGCATGAGCTAAACATTGTTAAAGAGAAGGTATTAGAAAGGCTGATTGTACTTAAAGCTGATAAGTCGCCAGGACTGGACGAGATGCATCCAAGGACACTGGGGTAAGTAAGGGTGGAAATTGCAGAGGCACTGGCCATAATCTTCCAATCTTCCTTAGAGACAGGGATGACGCCAGGGGACTGAAAATGTAATGCCCTTGTTCAAAAAAGGTTGTAAGAGTAAGCGCAGCAACCAAAGCCCAGTCAGTTTAACATCAATGGTGGGAAAAATTTAAGAAACAAAAATTCAGGGCAAAATCAAGAGTCACTTGCACAAATGTGAACTGACTAAAGGAAAATCATCTTTACCTAACATGCTTGAGTTTTTGATATGACAACAGAAAGGATGAATGAGGGTAATGCAGTTGATGTGGACTTCCAAAAAGCATCTGATAAAGTGCCACACAACAGGCTTGTCAGAAAAGTTAGATCTCATGAAAGAAAACAGATGGTGGCAACTGGATACAAAATCGGCTGAGTGACAGGGAATAGAATTGTGGTGAATGGTTGTTTTTGGAACTGGAGGAGGATATCTAATGGCGTTCCTCAGGGATCAATGTTAGGGCCCCTGGTTTTTTTTATATATATGAAAGACCTAGACTTGTATGTACAGGGCACAATTTCAAAATTTCTGGTAACAAAAGACTTGGAAGTATTGTGGACTGAGGAGCACCATGAGAGACTTCAAGAGTGCATCAACAGGCTGATGGAATGAGCAGACATACAGTAGATGAAATTTAATGCAGAGAAGCATGAGGAGATTCATTTTTGAAGGAAGAATGAGGAGAGGCAAATTAAAATAAAGGTCACAGTTCTAAAGGGGATGCAGGAACATAGGGACCTGGGTTTTTTATGCACAAATTGTTGAAGGTGACAGAGCAGGTTGGGAAAGTGGATAATAAAGCATAAGGGATCCTGGGCTTTATGAATAGGGTCCAAATGCAGCAAGACCTGGACAATATCCAGGCTAGGGCTGACAAGTGGCAAGTAACATTTACACCACACAAGTGTCAGGTAATGACCATCCCCAACAAGTGAGAATCTAACCATCACCCCCTTGATGTTCAATAGCATTACCATCACTGAATTCCCCACTATCTACATCCTGGGGTTACCATTGACTAGAAACTGAACTGGACTAACCACATAAATACTGTGGCTACAAGAGCAGGTCAGAGGCTAGGAATCCTGTGGTGAGTAACTCACCTCCTGACTCCCCAAAGCATGTCCACCATCTACAAGGCACAAGTCAGGAGTGTGATGAAATACTCCCCACTTGACTGGATGAGTGCAGCTTCCACAATACTCAAGGAAGCTTGACATCATCCAGAACAAAGCAGCCCGCTTGATTGGCACCACATCCACAAACCTTCACTCCCTCCACCACCAACGCTCAGTAGCAGCAGTGTGTACCATCTACAAGACGCACTGCAGGAATTCTCCAAAGATCCTTTGACAGCACCTTCCAAACCCACGACCACTACCAGATAGAAGGACAAGGGCAGCAGATAGATGGTAACACCACCACCTAGAAGTTCCCTTCCAAGTCACTCATTATCCTGGCTTGGAAATATATCATCATTCCTTCTCTGTCGCTAGGTCAATATCCTAGAACTCCCTTCCTACCAGCATTGTGGGTGTACCTACACAACATGGACTGCAGTGGATCAAGAAGGCAGCTGACCACCACCTTCTGAAGGGCAGCTAGGGATGGGAAGCAAATGCTGGCCCAGCCAGCGAAGGCCACATCCCGTGAATGAATTTAAACAAAGCAAGGAAGTTATGATAAACCTTGATAGAACATTGATTTGGCCTCAACTGTTGTACTGTGTCCAGTTCTGAACACCACAATTAAGGAAAGATGTGAAGGCATTAGAGAGGGTGCAGAAAAGATTCATGAGAATGATTCCAGGGATGAGGAACTTCAGTTATATGGATAGGTTGGAGAATCTGGGGCTATTTTCCTTGGAAAAGAGATTAAGAGGAAATTTGATGAAGTTGTTCAAAATCATGAAGAGTAAATAAGGAGAAACTTTTCATATTGGCAGAAAGATCGAGAACAAGAGGACACTGATTTAATGGCAAAAAGTGACACGAGGAAAAATGTTTTTACATTTTACATGAATGATTCGTATTTAAAATTCATTGCCTGAGAGTGTGGTGGAGGCAGATTAAATTGAGGCCTTCAAAAGAGAATTGGATAATTATCTGTAGAGAAAAAAATTGCAGAGCTACTTGGAAAGGGTAGGACAGTGGGACTAGATGAGTTACTCTTGCAGAGACGTGACACAAACACAAAGGAACACATGGCTTCCTGTGCTGTAATCATACTATGATTCTCTGCTAAATAGATTTGTTCTTTAGTATAGAATATTATGTAGTTATGTTTAGATACATTAAGATGTATTTCATTGACCAAATAGCATTATAAACTCTGAATGTTAGAAGTTATTTAAGGGCAGGATTTTCAGCTCAGCGTGTGGGCCTGACACACATGAACGTGAAATAGTGCGATATTTTGGTCGGCGGGCACACATGAGAGTCGGCATTTTGCCTGCCGACAATGAGGAGGTCTATTAAGCCTATTAATCAATTAAATAAATTGAATTTTTTGCTGCCCGTTCAACCTTATGGTTGGCGAACGGGCGAATAGACCAGGCAGCCTTTGCATTCTTTGCGAAACCTCATCCACGGGTAGGATAAGGTTTCCAACAGAAACTAAAAAAAAAATCAATTTTTTAAACTCATTTTTTGCATATCCCTGTTCATGTGACAGAGTCACATGTGGTGACATGTGTTCCTTATTTTTAAGATCTTTATTTCCCATTTTAAAAATATTCAGCTTCTGGAGGCAGCTCTGCACCTTCAGGGAGTTTTCACTGAGCGTGCCCCCGTGCATGAGCACACTTCAGCGCTCGCACCCCTTCCACCCCCACCCTGGCAGCGCTGAGGCTCCCAGCACACGTTTCATGCTGAATGGCTGTTAATTGGCCAGCCAGCGTGAAATCTCAGTCAGGGCCCGATCGCGGGCAGCGGACTGTTTCCCCTCCGCTCCGGGGCCCGCCTGCCACGCCCACCCGAAGAGGGGAAAACCCTCCCCTAAGTGTTTGTTCAAGGAGAAGATCACAGACGTATACTTATGGCTATGCTTTGTGAATTTCCAAACATAATTCATCAATAAACTGAAACATTTTGTAATCCCAAAGTCATATTCGGATCAGATAAAATAGTTAAAAGGTTAACCCTCATATCCGTAAACCTGCTACATCCTGTTGCTTAAAAGAAAAGCTAAACTTACTGTCACAAGACCATCGTCCAATTGGGACTAGATCAACATGAGATTCTTTTTCATAAAGAACCTTTCTCTTCACAATGTAAATATTGCATTATATTAATAAAAATTACCCCACATATAGTGATCCAACTTGGTTAGGAGAGAAAAATAGCTCAGTATGGATAAGGTTGTTGGAAGGAGTTTGCAAAAGATAACAAACATATGGAAAAGCCTAACAAAAATATAACATATTGCAGGGAAATATATATTCATATTACTGAGGATTTGAAAAGCATTGTTATGGATACAAAGCTGGAAAAGGATCACACATCACAGCCAGGCAGGCAATGCTGTGTAGATTTTATATATGATAATAAAAACATAAAATGTAAAACACAATATTTATTGCAACCATTTTTAAAAAATATAGTTATCATGACAGGGAATCTGCTCAAGATATTTGCATTACATTTGTCCTGATTCTCTTCCCTGCTGTCTTTACCCCTCCAAAAAAGCCATTTTGACTTCCTGCTAGGCTGTTGAGTTAAAATTGCAGTCCGTTCCCAAAGATATTATAAAGAAGGACTCCATCAGCTTTGGGCAAGTGTTCTCCCCATCTGCTTAGGACAGGTTAAAATTGCTAATGCTCAGTTCCTGGGTAGATTAGCAATGGTGGCGATTTTAACTGCTGGTGTGCCCAATTTCCACCAGACATGTAGGATAAAACCCCCATTCATTGAGTATCTGGTGTGTATATAACATTGATGGCTACTGAAGCTGAACCACTATCTTCAGGAGTCTGAGACAACAGTAGCAAAATCCCTTGGGCCTGAAATTCGTGCCTGTCAAGCACGTGCAACCGGTGGGCCCGGAAGTGGATGCGTAAAAAGTTGGCAGCTCCCTGAAGACTGCAAGGAATTGGGGAGGAGCCTCAGGGAGCTGTCCAAAAGAAATTTACTCAGTTCTAACTGTTCTGTTGTTAGCACCTGGTAGGCACGCCAGACAGGTGGTCAAGTCCAGTGGGCAATCTGCCTGCCATTTCTCTGATAAGTGCCTCATCATCCTGGCAGAGGAAGTAAGTGCCAGGCGGTACATTTTGATGTCATGGGGTGGCAAGAGGATGCCACCACACCTCACCAAGAAGGCCTGGGCAAGTGGCAGCCCAGGTGAGTGGGCATGATGTGCTACATTGCATAATGGGTCCAGTGCCGCAAAAGGTTTAATGATCTTCTGCGCTCAACAATGGTGAATACTGAGTCGGCACGGTACTGTGTGGAGATGTGTTGATGGGTGGCCATTCCTCGTGGCGCTCAGGTGTGTAGAGTGTGTGTGCCAGCAGGCACTGAAGCCTGCATTGGCCAAGGCTGAGAGGTCTGCCTTTATGACCTGAGTGCATTGAAGCGTGAGGTGCGCTACTCTGACGTGCCCAGCAACCAGGTTCATGGGGGCGGGGGGGTGGGGGTGGGGACAGGGAGGGGCCATGCTGGAATGGTGCTGCAGGGAGAGGGAGCAGTAACGAATTATTTTCTGCCCTCTGAGGAGAAGAGAAGCCTTAACTCCATCGAGTGGACAAGAACAGGCATGGGGTGCCCAACATACTCATCCCCACAAGGCACAAGATGGATGCCTTGAGGCTGGAATGCCACCGCAGAGCTCGGTTCACTGGTCGTGGAGAAGCCTGGACCTCGGAGGAAGGTAAGAATGCAGTGGACAGATGCGAGAGTGGCAGAGAGTGCAAACAATGTAGTGTCGTCTCATTTGAAATGACAATTTCAAAGCAAGAGTGCCTATTGATCCTCCAATTACGATGGCACCATGATGCAGTTCCCCATTGTCTCACCAGCCGGCCTAGCCTGCACATTGACTGTGATGATTAATACTACTGATATGTTGTCTTCCTCCCTCAGATGCACCGTCCTCCAGAGGCGTCCAGGACCCTGAGGACCCTGACTGGACACCCAAGGAAGAGCGGGAGACAGATGCACCTAAATTACACCCTCTCTCTCAACCAGACACCAGCGCAGATACAAGCACATCGATGGGCATTAGTTTGTCGGCTCTGATGGTAGTGCACAGTGGTGAGGGTATGGCACACTTGCATGAAGAGCTGGCAGAGGCAGAGAGTGCCCGAGGCACTAGCAGCTAGGGGACTGTTGGATACCAGGACCATGCTGAGCCCAAGGCAGGTTATGACCCTCCCCAGAAGGAAAAAACAGTAAAAACTGGGAAATAGGAATACTGGTCCGAACTGGTCCTGTATACCTTAAAATGGAACACCAGTAAAAACTGGGAAATACGAGTACTGGTCCGAACTGTTTTTCCCTTCTGGGTCTGGAGTCGCCCATCAGGTGGCAGGTGCTGGATGTCCAGCAGGATGCGTGGGAAGATCTAGCGGAGATCCCCAAGGCTCTGTGTGCCATGCTATCTGTTATGGAGGAGTCCATGCGGAGCATGACCACTGCATTGACCCTGAGCACTGAGTGCACAGCCTCCTCCATTAAGGGAGTAGCGACTCTCAAGGAGAGGTAGCTCCAAGAACAGAATCAGGGGCTTCTGGTCTGCTCTCAGACCTGCAAGCCCTCACTCTGGCATTGGTCTCAGGAGGTCACTGCCAGTGTGAGAGGTGGATGAGATGTTTAGTCTCTCTGCTAGGTGCCCGTGCATCGTTGGCAAAGTCCAAACGTTGGAGGTCCAAACAGACCTGAAGCTGGCAGATGAACTTCCTGAAGTCTCTTCAGGCTCCTCTCAGGGCTCTCTGGATGATGGCATCAGCTCCTCCGCCCCTCTGACAGTGACCATGGCATCCGATGAGGCTGTGACAACTGAGGAATGCCCAGCCATGGTGCTGGATGCACCTCCCAGGCAACAGCCACTCAGGCTCTGTCAGCTAGAGGACCACGGCCAAAGTCATAAGGGCCAACAGGACAGCTGAGCCAGCAGGCTGCCTCTAATGCTGCTGCCAATGAGGGAGGGGCACCAAGAAGCAGCACTCGCAAATATAAGCTTAAGGCACTTTTATTACAAGAGGGGGTTTTCGTGGGTGAGAATATTTCATTTCATCAGTGTTCTGTATTTTTCTGGTGTGAATGTTTTGACCACATTATGTCATTTTTCTTTTTTTTCTGGAGAAGAGATACATATTTTTTTTTCTCAATGGCCTGAGAATGCTTGATGTTTTTCATAGGTGCAGGGCCTATGGCAGGGGCTGGAAACTTTATTATCGAGGTTGTAAATCAACTTCAGGGTCACAGGCTTGGCTCGTCACGAATGTCTGGGAAGGAGATGGCACCCTTGACATGAGCTAGAAGTGATGCCTTGGCAGCCCAACTGAACGTGTGGAGAATCAAAGCCTTCCTGGTGTCACTGCCTCCCTGAAGGTTCCTTACGTCTGCCTCCACATCATCACCCTTTGCTTCCCCAGGCTCCTCATCAGAACCATCAGTTGAGTCTTCCTCAGTGGCCTGTGCATTTGCCTCCCTATCCTCATCTCCAATGGGTCATCCCTTGCCACATCCAGATTGTGCAGAGCTCAGAATGCAACGACTATAAGAGACACACATTCTGGAGGATATTGGGGTCTCCCCCCTGATCAGTCCATACATCTGAATCACATCTTCAGCAACCCAATGGTCCTCTCGATACCTGCCCTCATGGAGGCATGATTCCTATTGTACCTCTCCTCCATTTCTGTCCTTGGGTGTCGGAGAGGTGTCGTGATAGTCTTTGTCACCCAGCAACCAACCATCCAGCTGAGCTGGAGCGATGAACAGCCTTGGCACCTGGGAGTGTTGCAGTATGTATGCATCATGGGATCTGCCAGGTACCTTACACAGACTTGCAGAGTCTGTGCCTTGTGATCACACACTATCTGCACATTCATGGAGTGGAATCCCTTTCTATTCACGAAGGTACCTGGCTCACCTGCTGGTGCCTTGCTGGCCACATGTGATGGCCACATGAGTACAGTCGATGGCACCCTGGATGGGGTAAACCCAGAAGCCTTCATGAAACTTCTGGCTCGCTCAGCCTGGCTGGCTTCGTCTGTCTGAAAATGAATGAATGTCATGACCTGCCTGAAGAGAGCATCAGTGACCAGCTTGATGCAACCATGGGCAGTAGATTGGGACACTCCACGTAGAACCCCCAGTGACCCCTGGGAAGAACCGGTGACAATAAAGTTGAGGGCCACTTTGCCATTCAGAGCCACTGGCACAGGGTGCCCGCCCATACAGTTGAAGGCGATCATTGGCCCAATCATCTGGCATATGGAGGTGACAGTCTCCATAGAGAGGCGGAGCCTATTTTGGCACTGGACCTCAGACATGTTGAGGTAACTGGATTGCTGCCTGTGGACTTTGGATGCAGGATAGCAGTGTCTAATGCGGGCACTTCCGCCTTGCACTCCCTGCTGCCCCTGCACTCCTTGTGCCTGTGCCTCTCCTCCAACAGGTCACTCCCTGGGATGCTGCTTGCAGACACCTGGCCTCCACTCCCTTCCGGCCCTCTCGTCCTCATCTGAGGAGGTCCCACTGTCGGAATATACAATCTTCACTAGCAGAGACACAGAGGGCACTGTCTCATGCACTGAAGGGTGCATTCAGTTGAAATCCTCCAAGAAAGCTGGAAAAGCAATTGATTCCTCGAAAAAAAAAGCTACCAATGCAAAGAATGCAGCAAAAATCACAGAGAAAGCTCGCAAATATCAGAAACAAACCAACAGCAAACTTCACCTAAACTCCTAACTCCTCATACTGCCAATTCTCCGAACCCCTTTTATCCCACCCTTGAATGAGAAATGCTTCAAAGTGGAATGGCTGCCTGCCCGTGTTGCCCAGGCACCGATCATGACATCACATGGGCGTTGTAAAATTCAACACAATTGCCTTTTAAATAGGCTTAATGGCTCCTTAAGTTGTTTAGGCCTGCCAACTACAATATTGTTCGAGTGTGCAATGATGTCGGGATGCACACTCAACATCTTCTCACGTGAGTTCGGGTTGGGCGCATGCCCGAATAACAGCGTAAAATTCTGGCCCAAGAGATGTTCATGCTCTGGGCTTGAGGACTCTAGATTTAACCCTTTCACTTTAGACAGGTTGGGAGATCCAACTGGTAGGGACATCAATTGAATCGCTGACCTAGATTCAGCTCTCTGGTAGCTGAGTAGAGATACTGAACCATTGTCCAGTAGCAGAAGCAATCATTCAATGAGAATGGACAAGTTGCCATCTTTCACAATGTGGACCCTTGCAGCCCCCTGTGCTAATGTCTGCCCTGGAGCCAGAAAGTCAGTTGGTTCAGGCTGCCCTGGCAAATGCTGAGCTGTCAAAGTCAACAGCTAGGCTCTCTCAGGTCTGATCTTCTAGGGATCATTGATCATCAGGATTTCTCTTGACAGAACAAGAGCAACCTCCCTTCTTCCATGATACAGTCCTGAGAGGAATCACTAGAGTAAGTAAAATAACCTATGTGATTAATTGTAGGATGCACTGTTGACTGAAGTTTACTAAAGCATCTATGACCATAGAGCTGGAGTGGTGCCTTTGGCTATGTTCCCTCAACCTCAAGAAGCTTGACACCATCCAAGACAAAGCAGCCTGCTTGATTGGCACCCCATCCACAAACATTCACTCCCGCCACCGCCGATACACAGTGGCAGCAGTGTGTACCTGATGTACTGCAGGAACTCACCAAGCCGCCTTAGCACCTTCCAAGCCCACAACCACTACCATCTGGAAGGACAAGGGCAGCAGATACATGGGAACTCCACCAGCTGTAAATTCCCCTCCAAGTCACTCACCATCCTGACTTGGAAATAAATCACCATTTCTTCACTGTCACTGGGTCAAAATCCTGGAACTCTCCCCTTAACAGCACTGTGGGTGTACCTACACCACAGGGACTGCAGCAGTTCAAGATGGCAGCTCTCCACCACCTTCTCAAGGGCAACAAATGCTGGCCTTGCCAGCGATGCCCACATCCCAAGAACAAATAAAAGAAAACATTTTTCAATGGGGCCAATAATCCATAAACACTTTCTACTGGTATTGAATCAAAGAATCACATAAATTATAACGCAGAAGAAGTCTGCTTCTCAAATTTTGGGGGGATTTGTAACCCTGCTTGTGTATAATTAACTTTTGACAAAAATAGTGAGATAAATAAAAAGCATTGTTTATTATAAAGCAATAAACAAAGCAGCCAAGGTTAGTCATGTCAGCTGACTTTTACAATTGCTTTGAACTTTGCAGTGCAAGTTTAACGATTTAAGATTCTTTCCACCAGGAACATGGGGGGTTGGGGTGAAAGGGAAGAACTACTATTGTAAAATTGATTTGCATAATATGAAAATTCTACTAATTAATCAATTTAACAGTAATTTTTTATGTAGTGATAACTCCTTTCTTTGGGTCTATACATTTAGTTTGCTGGTAAAATGCTTAATATATTAAAAATCAGCACATAACCTGAACTGGAAAACATTATTGTGAAAGCATCAAGCTATTTTGAGAAAAGCAAAGGTGGTGTTTTCTGCGCAGTTAGTAAACATACAGATTAAAAACCAATAACTTATTTTTATCAGCAATTATCATCTCTCTGCTCATCTCCCTGACTTCGTATTAGGCCTGATTCCATAGTTGTCACTCACCCTCTGCCATTCTCCATGTGTAGTCTTGGCTGCTGGTGGGCTGTTTGACGACAGAAGCAATCGCAGCCAGACCTAACCCTGACCTCACCTGACCTTTGTATGAGCACAATGTCAACAGGGGTGACTGGGTATCAGGTAGTAGCAGGTACTTTGGCAACGTCCCCCTAACTAAATCAACAGCACTGAGGCCAAGTGTAGCACAGCAATATTGCCCCAGAAGAAATCAGATAATTCAACAGAGACCTGACTCGAAGCTGGGATTTTATTGGTCTGTGTAGCCCAACTTCTTCTGTGTTGATCTGCTGATCAACTGCAGGAGCCTGGTACTGATAATTAAATCAAATACCTGAATTAACAAATTCTTCATTATTTATTAGTAATATGTTAAAAAAAACATTTATTCCTTATTGCTGCAGTGCCACATTTCAAAGGTGAAGAGATGAATTATTAACTGTCCTGATATGTGAAGTCTGTTGTCAAGAACTTTGGTTTATTAAAATACTGTTTAGTTTACTCCTGTGACAAATGCACAGATGCAACTCTGGTTTTCTCACAATCCCGCTTGTACCCGTAAAATCAAATGCCAGGTTTCTTTTGCCCACTTAACACTGATTTTATAACTTGTCTGATATTACAGAGGACATAATCTATGGTCACCTGAGCTCCTGTCTGAAATATATTCAAATTAGATCAAGTAACATTGTTACAACACTGATGCCATTTTACCATATTATGCTGGTGTGTGATACAAGTGGCGATGTTCCTTTTATAGGTGCTGAAATGTAATGTGGATTTTAGCAATACATTTGGAACCCTGTTCTGGGGATAAGAGGAGGAAGAGGGGGAGGAGGAGAAGGAGATGCTGGAAGGAGCTAAGAGAACTGCAACTGGCAGCCAATAGGAGGAAGCATGCTGTGAGCTAGTAGGCTGACAATGCTGGTTGAAATCATTGGCTCTGATACTAACATAATGTTCCAAATAGTTGGGTGGTGGGTGATGCAGGAGTTGCATATATGAAACAGGGGAGAGTTACACAGGAAAATGGGACACAAGAAAGAAGTGCAGGAGAGAGGTGCACTAAAGGGAGTGGATAGAATCATAGAATGGTTGCAGCACAGATTGAGACCATTTGACCCATTATGTCCATGTCAGCTGTCTGCAAAAATAATTCAGCCAGTCCCACCACCCTGCCCTCCCTCACTGTAACCCAGCAATTATTTTCCCTTCAGTAATTATCCAATTTTCTTTTGCAAGCCATTATTGAATCTGCCCCAACTGCATTCACAGGCAGTGCAAAGGAGAGATGTTCATAGGCAAATGAAGTCAACGGGTCTAATTCTCTCGTTTCAACTTGATTGAATCATACATTTTTACTTTGGGGTTTTGAACCTCTAAGCTGTGCAATGGGTGTGATGTATATCCACATGACACAACCTGTAGTTCTTGATTTCGTAGGCCAATGTAGAAATGGAATTTGGAGGAGTCAGAATGTGGTTCGGATGGATTCACAAAGAGCAAGGCCAGCAGCTAGGGTGCAGTCATGGCCAAAAGGGACAAACTTTTCCCAACAAATGGAGGAAAGACCTGAGGCTGTTACCATGAAGACAGGATTGGATGTGGCTGAAGCAGTAGTATTGTGCCCCAGTCTTGGATGCAGTGCAGGAAGCAGTTCAATAACAATGAGAGTAGATCAGGAAAAGTGAGTACATTTGTCAATTTATCTACATTGTGTGCAGCTTACAGATATGAACGAGATTGTCACTGAGATAAGTGGCACATTGGAATCCCTGTCCATGACAGACAGAGAGAACAAGAGCTTGCAGATAGCTGGTGACAGCATTAAAAATATCTCTGACACTAAAGTTAACTTTATTTCATCAGTGACTGAAATATGAAAAGCCACTGTATGGTGATTGTTAAGATTTTTATTTTGCCAAGACTAAATCATGTCTCTTTCTTTTGACTTCCAAGGCTTTCACGCATACAGCAAGCGTTGCAAGACATTAATGAGGATAATTCCAGAGAGGACCTCATTCCTACTGAGGGTACACCTCACCACATGTTTAACCCCACTGCCAAGATCAAAGGTTTCAGCAGTAGGCTGATAGAGATGTTGTACAGTTCATATAGCCCAGGACCAATGCAAATACATGCACCTCAGTGGGCCCTAATAGAGAATTAGTTGGGTTTTCGTCTGCTGATGCTCTTTTGTAAGTGAGCATGAGCAGACACTGATGGGAGGAAAGCTGTGAAGAGTCGATATCAGACAGTGTAATACTTTACAAGCTCCACTCAGCAGGGCAAAGATACTGAAACCCAAAGGCTGACATTCAGAAGGAGAATGATAGAGGGTCAGCAGTAACTTTGCGAGGTACTAACAGGTGTGCCATTCACACTGTCCACAGCAGAGAGGATGAAGGAGTCTAACTTGAGCCTAACTTGAGTCTAACTGGTGGATTTTTGGTGCAGGCAGTTGTGAGAATGTTGGCCATTGAGATTATGGCCACATTACTGGACCTCCAAGGCGGACTCTCAGATTATTCCATGCAGGCTATGATGATGGCTAAGCAAACTTTGGATGTCTACATATCTGCTGGCAAACACAGGATGACAGATGCCATATTCATGGCCTCACAACTGGCTGCTGACTCATCGAGCTGGTTTGCAGCAGAGTGGTAGCAATCACCAGGAGGTGGATAATGTTGAAAGGGGACATGGAACTCCACACAAAATACTCCCATTTCTCAATTGCTCACTGCCCTCCTACCTTAGCCAATCTTGGACATGCTGCCTTGTCTCCTAACATCCAAGGTTGTCCCTGAATGGATACTGGTGGAGCAGCCTTTGGGAGAGTCCTTAGAAGCTCCAAATCTGAGAGGCCATAGGTCGGAAGTATCTCAAGTGTCAGTGCAGGGATCTGAGGCTGACCGTGGAGGGAGAGCAAGCAAAAGGTTTTCAGTAGGTGCACTGGAGGTCTTGGTGTAGGAGGTGGTTAGGAAGAGAGATGCCTACTATCTGCAAGGGGGCAATAGACCCTCCAGCCACACAATGGGAGGTCAGTGGGAACAGATATTCAGGGAGGTCAATGCCAGGAGGTTAGCTCCTAGCACCTAGATTCAGTGCTGCAAGAAGGTCAATGATCTCAAATGACGGGTCAAGATCCTCTTCAAATGCTATATTCTACCAACTGCACCACTAGCCTCAGCCAAACACTGCACCCCATCACTCACCTCCCAATAATCTCTACAGATCAGGTTTTATATCTAACATTCATATGCTTCACCTCACCCTCACACACTCAGCACTGTTGCAAGCCTGACACCCATGCCTCACAGTTTACATACACTGCCAACTATTCAACTATGACAGCCACATCATCCACACAATGCACCTTCCTCACTGAGACACTGACACACTTCTCTTGCAGGAGAAGGCAAAGCACAACTGTTGGCAGCAGGAACTAACTGGAGGGACCATCTATATATTCCAACCCCATGGAATGGAGGAGATGATGCTGGTCATTGTAGGAAAGGCCATTGCTGAGGTCTTGGCTATTGGCAGCTGTTGAAAATGATGGCATCATTTTTTATTATTCATACATGGGATGCAGGCATCACTGGCTAGGCCAGCATCTATTGCCCATCTATAATTACCCTTGTTCAGAGAACATGTAAGAGTCAATGACATTGCTGTTGGTCTGGGGTCACATGTAGGTCAGACCAGATATCCTTCCCTAAAGGGCATTAGTGAAACAGAACCAGGTGGGTTTTTACAACAATCGGCAATGGTTTCATGGTCGTCATCAGACTTTTAATTCCAGGTTTTTATTGGATTCAAATTTCACCATCTGCTGTGGTGGGATTTGAACCCAGGTCTCCAGAACATTACCCTGGGTCTCTGGTCAGTGACAATACCACTATGCCACTATGCCACCTTCCTCATAACTGATCCTCCTTCACACATTCTGCTTCCCTCTTATCCCACAATCTCTTCTGATTAACGAACTGTAGCTGGTGTAAACATAATCAAAACATTACCCCTTTATCCTTTCAGACAGCCAAGAACTTCAGCCTGCCCAGGCAGTGGACACCATCACTTGCTTTCATCCTCACAGCCACCAGCTCAGTGAGAGGTGAGGGTGAAAGAGGATGACACTATGTGTATCGTAGAGGATAGCATAGAGGTGGGATCTGCACATGGCGACACACTGGGCACAAGTATGCTGTAGCCAGGGCAAAGGGCAAGAATAGTGCAGGGTGGACCAAGCTACAGAAAATTGGTGGATGTACACAGCAACATTTTACATGCATTGGGAAGCCTGCTAGAAAGCCTGTGTTTAATATTAGGGAACATGGAGGCGTCTGGCACAAGCTTGGCACAGGACTTTGCAGAGGGCTTGGAGCCCATCCTTTCCAGCTTGAAACTGGTGGCCAACTCCATGAACACACTTGTGCATCCAGCCATACTGCAGCACCCGGTGGCTGCTATCTCAGATTCCATTGTAGCACAAGCAGCTGACATCCAACACCTGAATGCTTCAGGGGAAGCTCAGGCAGATGCCATCCTAGTTGGCAATAAACTGCCATATCAGCATTCAAAAAGGTTTCCAGGATTGCAGCAGTCCAGCAATATGTCCTCCAAGACATTACTAGGATTGCTGATGCACTATCTCAGGGGGAGGCAGTGGCTCCAGGGAGCATGTACAAGCTTTCATCTCTCAGGATGCAAACATTTGTGCACAGTTTGTGTTCCGCAGGGCCATTCCACTCCAGACCTCATTACAGCCTTGGCCCAAACATGAATTAAAGAGCTGAATTCCAATGATGAGGGGAGAGTGACTGCCCTTGACGTCAAGACAGTAGTTGGCCAAGTGTGGCATGAAGCAGCCCTAATAAAATTGAAGTCAATGAGCATCGGGGGAAAATTCTCCACTAGCTGGAGCCATACCTAGCACAAAGGAAAATAGCCATGGCTATTAGACATCAATCTTCTTAACCCCAGGACAACGCTGTAGAAGTTCCTCAGAGCAATGGACTGGCCCAACCATCTTCAGCTGCTTCATTAATGACCATTCTTCCATCAGTAGTTCAGAAGTGGGGATGTTTGCTGATGATTGCAGAGTGTTCAGCTCCATTCGCAACTCCTCAGATACTGAAGCAGACCCTTGCTGCATGAAGCAAGACCTGGACAATATTTAGGCTTGGGCTGATAAGTGACAAGTAACATTTGGGTCACACAAGTGCCAGGCCATTACTATCTCCAAGAAGAGATAACCAATCTCCTTTTGGCATTCGACATCATTACCATCACGAAAATCCCCACCATTAACATCCTAGGGGTCACCGTTGATTACTATGGGCTAGCTATATAAAAACCATGATTATCAGTGCAGGCCAGAGTTTGGGAATTCTGTGCAAGTGTCTCATCTCCTGACTACCCTAAGCCTATCCATCAAGGCACAAGCCAGAAGTGTGATGAAATGCTCCCTACTTGCCTAGATGACTGCAGCTCCAACAACACTCAAGAGGTTCAACACCATCCAGGACAAAGCAGCCCGCTTGAATGGCACCCCATCCACCATGTTACATATTCACTCTCTCCACCACCGATCCAAAGCTGTAGCAGTTTGCACAATACAAAAGATGCGCTGCAGCAATTCACCAAGCCTCTTTTAACAGCACCTTCCAAACCCATGACCTCTATCACCTAAAAGAACATGGGTTGTCAGCACATGGGAACACCAGCACCTGAAAGTTCACCTCCAAGTCACATAACATCCTGACTCGGTACTAAATCACAACTCCTTCACTGTTGCTGGATCAAATTTCTGGAATTTCTTCCTCAGCAGTATGGTGTACTACACTATATGAACTGCAGTGGTTCAAGAAGGCAGCTCACTACCATCTTCTGAATTAGGGATGGGCAATAAATGCTGGCCTTGCCAAGGATGCCCAAGTTCCCATGAAGAAAGAGAATCATTAAGACAATGGAAAAATCCTGCTAAACAGGATATTGCGTGGGAACACTAGAATGCTTATATGCCATACCAGATGCCCAACACCTTAAGAAATGATGGAAATGCTGTTTATAGATAATTATAACAACCGATCAACTGATTTTTGGAAAAAGAATTCAAAGAAAGTAACAAAGATAATATAGATTTTGCCCTTTTAACTCTATAGAAATGTGTCTACTAATGGGTGCCACTGCAACCACAGGATTTTCCTCAATGACATATCTTTGAAAATTTCACAAGCTTTGTGATAATGCTATTAATTTTCCAGTTACAAACCTCATGATGACTCTCCTCTTTCCCTGTGTTTATACACCCTACTGACCCTCTTCCCTTCCTTTTCCTCCCCAGTTTGCTATCCAATACTCCACCATGCAGCAAGGTATTCTGAGACATCACCTTGTGCAATCAGACATCCTCAGTCCTGGAAATGCCTATTTCTTACAGTTAGACTCCTCTTACAAAATTTCTCCACACTGCTGGTGGGCAGTTAAGGGCCATGCAACTTTCCAGAAGCAAACAGGCATTTCACGCTCACTTCCCACCATTCCAGTTGGGCGGAATTGGACACTTGGTTAAAATCAATGTGGCCTCTTACTGCCTCATTATGCCAGAAAACTAACTGAGCCAGAGGTTTCCCACCAGAAACCAACGGGCAACTGAGCAATTGAAATTCTGCATCCCTGTCCACAACTGCACTCCCCCATCCCACCAGTTGCAACATCCCTAACCACCCCCCTTCCCCCCTTGGTGTAGCATTGTGTAAATAAATAAAGCTTAGGATCTGTGATATTGCACGTCCCTATGCAGAAGCTCTGAAAAGGTTACAGTGGCTCTATGACGTTCTTATTTTAATAATTTCAGTGCAGAGGACTAGCTTGTTTGTCAGAGTGTACTTGAAGGTAAGAACCTCTTAAGTAGTTATGATAATTCACTTGCCAAAGAAAAACAAACATGCTGTTCTAAAATTACATTCCCTGGGAAAAAAAATTCTGAAATCTTCTCATTAATCTGAGACCAGCTGAGAGATAATTTTCTTCCAAGGGAACATTTTTTTCCTTAAGGGCAATGAACTCCAGGAAGAACTCATGCCTCTACTGAATCAGGCAGAAATGAGCTTAGCCTTCTGGTTAACCAGGGGCTGATACATTGTTTTTGAATCTATTTACAGAATGGCAAACTCTTGGATACTGTCCTTCATACTATTGGAAAAAGTTTAATTTTTTGAGATGAAAATTTAGGGGGAATTATGAAATCTGATTTATATTCCCATGAGTGAGGATTGCCCATAATTCATGAACCAATTTGATGAATTAAAATGCTATTGTTATGAATGGGACTATAACACTGTTTCATGAATATCAAGAAATTAGATTTTCAAACTAAATGTATAATGCATATAAAGTAGCATTGCTGGGTAGTTTTCGTATGTCTTGATAATGAATCCATGTTAGATGTTAGAATACTCAAACATAAATATCGCAATAACTGCACTGGATGATTCTTCTCTCATTAAAAGGATCCATAATGCCTATATTTCTATTGCCATAATGAACTGTTTTTTTCCATATTTCTGCTCCGAACAAAGTTTAGGGGTCCCCCATTATCAATATCTTGGGGATAACCATTGAGCAGAAGCTAATACTGTGGCTACAAGAATAGGTCAAAGGCTAGGAATCCTGTGGTGAGTAACTCACCTCCTGAATCCCCAAAGCCTGTCCACCATCAACAAGGCACAAGCCAGGAGTGTGATGGAATACTCCCCACTTGCCTGGATGAGTGCAGCTCCCACAACACTCAAGAAGCTTGACACCATCCAGGACAAAGCAGCCCACTTGATTGGCACCACATCCACAAACATTCACTCCCTTTACCACTGATGCACCATGGCAGCAGTGTGCACCATCTACAAGATGCACTGCAGGAACTCACTAAGGCTCCTCAGACAGCACCTTCCAAACCTATGACAACTGCCATCTAGAAGGACAAAGGCAAAAGACACATGGGAACACCACCACTAGGAATTCCCTTCTAAGCCACTCAGCATCTTGACTTGGAAATATATTGCCGTACCTTCACTGTTGCTGGGCCAAAATCCTGGAACTCCCTCCCTAACAGCACCCATATAGGAACGTGGGTGTACCTACACCACATGGATTGCAGTGGTTCAAGAAGTCAGCTCACCATTGTTACAAGTGGTCCCTGGGTGAAGTTCTCCAATTTGTTATGACCCCAAAAGAGGTCCCCCAGATTGTTATGCTCCCGTGTGAGGAGGGATGAGCTGGCTCCCCTTCTTTATTCAACCCCCTCGGATGGTCACAACAAGGTTAATTAAAAAGGATCCCTTCCCTCATGGATACCTTTTCTCAGGCCAAATGTAGTTATGTTTTAGAATGAGCTGATTTAACCAGGCTTTCTTGAGTCAAAGAAAGATTAAGCTTATTAGTTACTAAAAACCTGACAAAAAATAATAAAAATGGAATGCACATACACACAGATTAGAAATGAGAAGTTGAATCAAAAAATAAAAGTTAAAAAAGATATACGACTCAGTCTTTGGCTTGTATGTGAGGAGTAGATGGTGAAACATTACAGCTGTTAAGTTGGATTGATTCCCGTAATGCTGACTTTGGCAGTTGAGTAGTGGGTTTGGACATATTTGGTTCTGCAGGTTAGCTGAAGAGCTTAGCTGAAGAGGCATGCTATTTCCTTCTTGGCTGTGGCTTTGCTGACTTGTGACTTGCTTCCAGCAACGGAGAAAGGCTTTTTTTTACCTGAAAGCTGCAGGGATGCGTGGTTGATGTTCTTTAGCTGCATACGTGAGCACACCAGAACTAGAACGCCAGAACGAGTACAGATAAACCGTGTTTGTAGCTGGCTTTTTAACCCCTTTCCTTGTGTACTCCTGGAAGGGAAGAACAAACATGTCTTTTGCCCAGAATCTGCATTCATTCAACTCAGATCATTTCCACATTCTGAGATATAACTCAACAGGAGATGGTTTCTGCTGAGATGGTAATCAGTCTCCATTGTCTCCGCAACCACGGGAGATTAAAGTTCAGTTTTTTGCATTATGGGCATTCGTAGAGTCATTTAAAGGGCCATGCACCCTGATTGCAGGTAATTGAAATGGAACATTTTCCATTGGAAGTTGTCTGAAAGTACTCATGAGTGTTTTTGGAGGTGTTTTAGTCCATTTGCCAGAGAGTGTTGCAGCATCCAACCATCTCATTTCCCCTTGACATTCAACTGCACTACATGCACTGAAGCCCCCGCCATCAACATCCTGGAGGTCACCATTGACCAGAAATCTAACTGGTCCAATCATATAAACACTGTGGCTACAAGGGCAGGTCAAGCGCTGGGAATTCTGCGGCGAGTAACTCATCACCTGACTAGCCAAAGTCTGTCCATCATTTACAAGGTGCATGATGAATTACTCTTCATTTGCAGCTCTAACAACTCTTAAGAAGCCTGACAGCATCCAGTACAAAGCAGCCCGCTTGATCAATGTACCATCTACGATGTTAAACGTTCACTCCCTCCACTACAGGCCCACAGTGTCAGCAGTGTGTACCATCTACAAGATGTACTGCAGCAACTTGCCAAGCCACCTTCGACAGCACCTTTCAAACCCGCGACCTCTACCGCCTAGAAGAACATGTCCATCAGATGCATAGGAACACCAGCACCTACAAGTTTTGTTCTGAGTCACACACTTGGCATTATATCACCGTTCCTTCACTGTTGCTGGGTTGAAACCCTGGAACTCCCTCTCTAACAGTGCTGTGGGTCCACCTATACCACATGGACTCCAGTGGTTCAAGAAGGTCTCTCAACACCACCTTCTCAAGAGAATGAAGGTTGGATAATAAATGCTAGCCTCACCAGTGAAGCTCAAATTCCAAGAGTGAATTAAAAAAAACAAGAAATGCTGAAAGTAATGGCCAATTCCCATATTTCATAACAAAAAACAGAAAATGTTGGAAATACTCAGCAGGTCTGCCAGCATCCATGGCAAGAGAAACAGAGTTAATAGCCTGGATTTTCACTCCTGGAGTAGTTACCAAAAATGGAAACTGTTTGAACTCAACACTGAGCTCTAATGGTGCTGCTGAGTTCTGGTTTCCCAGCCATGGGAGTCACCTCCAGCTCCTCCACCCCTCCAACAGCCCCTGACCCCTCCCTGTGATAATGGATTCTGTCAGATATGGGGCTAGGACTTCCAGATCCAGGGTCTGGCCACCATTTTGGATATGCTATGCAACAGCCACAACTCCACAAAAACCCAGGCCTTTGTTTCCAGCGGCAAAAGGGCCAAATTACCAATAGCAGTTTCTGTTTTTAACTATAATTTAGACATTTTAGGTTTTTTTGTCCAATGGGTTTAATGTCTGCTTTCACTGCATCTTAATGAAATTCCAAGAAATGAATTACTGTGACCATTGAAGTGCTACTTTCTAAGATCAGAGTCCGAAGACCAAGAAAGAACAAAGATTATGTGTACCCAATGTTGTAAAAGCATCAATGTTCTCCCACAGAAGTTATTATAAGAAAAAGCTTTCAAAAAACTTTCCAACAGCACTTCCATCCTCCAGCTAATTTTTTCACTGAGTTTCAGACTGATTTTATGGCCAGAAAAGCCGATGAAATTCAGGTAAAAGCTTTTAAAAGCAGGAGGATGAGACCATGGCAAAAGCAAAGAGCTGACACTGGCTATATTTCTTTGTTATTAGGGCCTATTTTCTCCCCTAGATGGTAAAACCAGTCAATGGAGGAATATCCATATAAAGGTCTGAAGTGAAACAAAATATAAGAAGGAATCTCTAAGGAACTTGATGAAATCTTAAACAAACACAAAACACGAGAAGCACTAAGCAGGCCAGGCAGTATATCGAGTGAACTATTAGTTTACAGCAATACCTGGGAGGACCATTTAGACTGCCTGGAGCCAGTGTTCCAGGGTCTACCAAAAGCTACCTTATAGTGAACTTAGCTAAGAGCAATAAGATAAAAGCAAAATACCGATCTCTTTTGGCAGTCCATGCCGGGTAAAGGGCTGGATCAGTCTCTCAATCATGGCTTTGCCTGTGATGTTTTTGAGGGGAATAGATTGGCCAGGTCCATTATGGTAAGGCGATACTGATAGTCTGTCCTGGTTTTGGGTACTGGCCCTACACAGTCTATCAGAATTTAGTTAAAACATTCACCAAATGCCGGTCTGGGTTTGTGAAGCGCAGGTTTAATTGTGGCCTGGGGTTTTCCTGCAACCTGACAAGTATAGCAACTTTTGCAGTATGTGGCCATATTTGACTGGAGGCCAAGCTGTAAAAAGTACCTGCTTATGAGGGTGGAAGTTTTGCAGGTACCCACATGTCCAGCCATCAGAATAGTATGGTCAGTTCAAAAGGTTTTATTTCTATATTCTGGGGTCACTGCAATGTGGTGGAGCACCTTCCACTCCTCATCTGCAGGTCTCCCAGAGGGTCTCAATTTCTCTATTACAACCCCGTCTCCTAAGTCATTGCACTCAGGGACCTGGGTGGCTTCTGTCTCAGAGCAGGCAGCCTGTGCTCTGCGTTTTAATTTGTGTTCTGCCTGCTGTGCCTTAATTAAGGAGGTTCGGCTGAGTGCCTCCCCTCCTTTAGACATGTTTCCAAATTCCAAAGAACCTTTCAGCTATCCAGACATCCAGTTCATCCAGCTGGGGTCATGGCTTCTTCTCATTTAAATTTGCCTGTCTTGCTTGGGATCAGGTCACGACATAATTAGGGAAAATCCCCAGAACTTCCTCCTGTGGCTGCTCAGTTTCCCTTTCCTCGCTTGGCTGGTTTAGGATTATGGTGGACGTTACCAGCTTACTGCCAGCCAAATCATTCCCAAGCAATAAATCTATCTCTGTTGTCAGCAGTTCAGGCACAATCCCTACAGTGACTGGACCCGAGACTGGGTCACTTTAGGTGGACCCAATGGAGGGAACTGGACTTGTATCCTTCTCCAACTTTCTTGAAGAGCACTTGGCCTTCATGGGGGTTTCTGGGAGAAGGGTCAGGTCTTCCCCAGCATCATGGACTGAGTGGCCCCTATATCCCTGAGTAGTACAATGGACTTGCTTGTTTCCTTAGAGGGATACCGGGACACTGTTCCTTGAAGGACAAAACTCCATTAGCTCTCGGGAATTTTGTCAGTTTCCGCCACCACACATATGGCAGTACTGCTAGAGGGCTAATTTCAATATCTAGGGACACCGCCTGTTTTTCTTACACCACCTATGGGGGCATCCTCCTGGAGACTGATCTTTGGGATTCTTATAAGACCCACGGACTTCTCCTTGAGCTTCTAGGAGTCAGGTCTGGTGTCTCCAATTTTATTGTAGTGAGAACGCATGAGTCTTCTTGTGTCATTTCAACTCCCTGTGCCTTCTCATCAGGCTAGGGGAGGAACTCTCGCACCCTCCTTTTTATTTTATTTTTTGTGGCTAGCCCACTTTCTGGCTAAGTAACAGAAGACAAAATGAGTTGGATTAAGGGAGGGCATTTTCAGGATGGCAACCTGTAACTAGTGGAGGCCATAGGGATCAGTGCTAGGGCCTCAATTACTTACAATATATGTTAATGACTCATATGAGGGAAGTGAATGTACTATCGCCTTGTTTGCAGATGATACAAAAATAGGTGGGAAGGCAAGTGGTGAGGATGACACAAAGGCTGAGATTTTACGGCCCCATCGTGGGTAAGACCCACCGCGAGCGAGGTGGCGCCCCAGCCAGGAACCCATTGACTTGCGGCGGGACCGGAAGATTGCAGCAGCGGGCGGGTGTGGAAAATCCCACCTAAAGAGTCTACAGAGGGATATAGACAGGTTAAGTGAGTGGGCAAAAACTTGGCAGATGGAATATAATGCAGGAAAATGTGAGGTTATGCACTTTGGCAGGAAGAATAGAGGAGCTGAATATTATTTAAATGGAGAAAGACTGCAGAAAGCAGCACTGACGGATGTGGGAGTCCTCATGCATGAATCCCAAAAAGCTAACATACAAGTTCAGCAGGTAATAGGGATGGCAAATGGAATGTTGGCCTTTATTTAAAAGGGAATAGAATATAAAAATAGGGAAGTTTTGCTAAAACTATACAAAGCATTAGTTAGACAACACCTAGAATATTGTGAACAGTTTTGGTCCCCTTATCTAAAGAAAGATATACTGGCATTGGAGGCAGTCCAGAGAAGGTTCGCGAGGTTGGTCCTGGGTTTGGAGGTATTTTCTTATGAGGGCAGGTTGAGTCGGTTGGGCCTGTACTCATTGGAGTTTAGATGAATGAGAGGCGACCTTATTGAAAGATATAAGATTCTTAGGGGGCTTGACAGGGTGGATGCTGAGAAGTTGTTTCCCATTGTGGGAGAGTCTAGCACCAGAGGGCATGATCTCTGCCCATTTAAAACAGAGATGAGGGGGAATTTCTTCTCTCAGAGCTCGTCAATCTGTGGAATTCTTTACTGCAGAGGGCTGTAGAAGCTGGGTCATTGGGCTGAATTTTCCCGCCGTTGGGGGGGTTGTGCGGGTTGGATGGGCAGCTCATTTAATTGTTTTAATTAGTTTTTAACAGGTCTCAATAGGCCTTTGACAGCTCTGCGAGTGTGCAGCCAAGTCGCCTGCGCACCTGCCAAACTGAAAATCTAAATTGACACGCGGTGACGTCGGGACGCATGCCTGATGTCACTGTGCGTCATTTAACGCGTCGACAAGCAGGCCCCGCCCCCCGCTCGCCGACCGGAAAATTCTTACCATTAAGTATATTCAAGGCTGAGATAGAAAGATTTTTAATCAGTAAGGGAATCAAGGGTTATGGGGAAAAGGCAGGAAAGTGGAGTCGAGGATTATCAGATCACCTGTGATCTCATTGAATGGTGGAGCAGACTTGGTGGGCTGAATGGTCTACTTCTGCTCCTATGTCTTATGGTCTATCGTATTCCCCTTTCTTATATTTCCCAAATTTCTGGGCATTATTAGGGAAGGGTTTGCCCGAGTTCCCAGGCCTATCGGTGAAGTTATAGTCATCAGCGAGGGTGGCAGCATTCCTGGTTGTTAAAACACTCTGTTCTTCCAGATGGGTTTTGAGGCCAGGTGGGAGGCAGTTTTTAAACTCCTCCAACAAAATTATTTCCCTTAATCCGTCATAGGTACAGTCAATGTTTAGGGCTCACTCTCACCAGTCAAATGCTAACTGTTTAATTCTCTCTAATTTGAGGAAAGTTTGGGTGAGCTTTTTACGAGAGTTCCAGTGTTGTTGGTGGTTTGCCTCCAGTATGGGTTCATAAGCACTAACTCCAATAATTATTGTTCATAATTTGCAGACCTGTCTGCAGGCAGCATAGAGTAGAACCTGTGGGCTTTTCCTATTAGCTTATCCCACATTAGGAGAATCCAAAACTCTGCTGGCCAGTTTAACTGAGATCAGCTCCTCAAAGGCTGTGAAGAAGGTTTGTTTCTGCATCCTCTTCTGTCTGTTCCAATTCTGGGGTGAGGCCAAGATGCTCAGCCAGTGTCTTCAATACCTCAGGCCTCTGTGCTTTAAGATGTATATTAAGTTTTACCTACATAGCTTTGGCTTTTAGCTTTTCTATGGTTAGGGATGTTGATTTATCCCAAGTTAAGTTCTCCTGTTGCATGAATGCTTTTACATTGAAGTCAGCCATCTTACTTTCTATTGTTAGTACTCACTCAGCTTACTGCTGTAATCCCTTTTGTTTTTGCTTCAACAATTTTGGATAAGACACGTTTTCTTTTAAAGTCAGATTCATTTGCTCCAATGGATTTAAATTCTGGATGCAGCCCCCAATTCTGTCATGGGTATAACGTATTTGGCAGTAAGCTGTTATGAGTTTAAAACTAAAGAAGGTTACTTATTCTCACACACTTATCCCAAATTAAAGCAATGTCACACATGCAGCCACACACGCACACACACATGCACACACAAATAGATAAAGATAGTGCACCTTTACAGATTTACATCCGGCCTCCTATGTGGCAGGCCTGTGGTTTCTTGAATGGATTTGATGACTTAAAGTTGAAGTCAGGGTTTTGGAAGGTGAAGGGTTCACAATAGATTGTGAGGTTTCTTGTAGTCAAATATCTAGGAGTTTGGTGCTCAGATGAACTTTGAGGTTGGAACAGATTGAATATTTTGGCTGATTGATGACTAGATTCAGAGTCTGGTTCTCAGATTGACAACTGGTAGTTCTGATGGATCTACTGGGTGCTGGGTTGATAAGGCTACAGTCCCTGAAACCAGGTGCAATCACATGACCACTGGTTAACACTTCTGAGGCCCACCCAATCTACCTTGGATGCAATGGAAGTCAATAGTGGCAATTGAGTTTCAATCTTCCCTTTTGTCCAGTATTAAACATGGATACAGGCAATCTGGAAACTCCATAGTCTAGTTGTTGGCCCATCCTTAAACAATGAGAGGTGTGAATTCCACAAATGGCTATGAGGTACCCACACCTATGTACATATTTATTAAGTATTTCCCAGGGACTTTATTCTGCCTGTAGTCCAAATGCCAAGTGTCACATCATTTATAGCAGCCATCTTAACAGCTTGCTTGTGCTCATTTTTTAAAAGTGTTTACTGAAAGTTCATAATATGACATTCCTGTATTGGGCATGACACCCAACTACCTTCTGAGATATCTGTGCTCCTTGACTTTGATTTTAATTGCTTCTCCATTAATGGCTGTACCTTCAGCTTGTTGGACCCTAATCTCTAGAATTTTCTCCTTAAGCCTTTCTGTCTCTCTACTTCTCCTTCCTCCTTTAAGTCAGTGGTTAAAATCTACCTCTTTGACCAAGTTTTTGTTCATCTACCATAATATCTCTTTATGTGGCATGGTGTCAACCTTTGCTTTACAATGCTCCTGTGAAATATTGTGCAATATTTTATTATGATGAAGGTGCAATATATATACTAGTTGTTCTTGTTTTTGCTGTTGTTGAGAGAGACTCTAACAAGGAGGCATGAGGCATGAAGTTTTTGCTGATAAAAGATACTTTCCCTTAAAAAATCAAACTAATATCCCCGAGGCAACTCTGTGCCTCAGGGAGATTTCTGCACTCTTTTGTGCGCAGGCCCCATCTCAGCCTCCTCCCCCACCCGCATATGGAGTGCTCAGTGCTTCCGGGTGTGCGTCACAGTGGGCGGGCCTTAATTGACCCACCCACGTAAAATGGCGGCGTGCAGCCAATCGCGGGCAGCGATTGGCTGCACACTCACCCGTGCCTGCTCCTGCCCAACCCCCCCACCCACAATGGGGATAAAATTCTCCCCATTATCACTGCCCGTGATTTTATCCTGTTCATCCATTACTGACCCACTTCACATCCTGATATCACTTTTTTATGTGCCTGGAGAATATTTCACTATTCTACGTTACTTGATAATTTCATTTCATAATTTCTCTTTGCCTTCCTAACTTTTTAAATTATTTTCTAATCTCTTTATACTCTGCCTGTCATTTTCTCCTGGAGTTCATGTACGTAGTGTACTCCTCTTTTCTTTCCCACAATTTTTCCTTATGTTTTTATTCGTCCGTTGTGTCATTAGTTTTAGTTTGTTCTTAGTTATTAATGGAATGTATGTATCCCAAAGTCCAATGAACATTTTTTTAACTGAATTCACCCATTCCAATTCATCCTCTTTCTCAGTCCTTCCTGTATTTATTTCCCATTGTTCACTGAGGTTACAGGTGTCCTGTTTCCCTCACGTGCTGTTATTAGCAAAATTGTGGATCTAAACATTTTGAGCTGAAGAGTGCAGGGGTAAGTCTAACTGAGGACAAGTGCCATTAGATGCTTTACTACAGTAAATTTTGGCCTTTGTTTTCTGCAGGTACTGGAAGTATAATCTTTCAAAAACATTCATCCAATTTTATTCTAAGGAATATATATGACACAGCATTAATTGTTATTGATTAAACTTCAAGACCCATATTGTTGATATTAGTAACCATAACTAGTATTCTATGGAGAGAAAATGCGGAAATCTGTAGTTGCATTTGTTGATCATCACACAGGTTCTTTAGTGTTAAAAAATTAAATTGAATCATTTAGCTTTCCTTCATATTATTCAAAGCTGGATATTACCGTTGTTCTTTGCTGGAGTAAGGACATGTTCAATTCTGTCATTCTACCCTTCTAATTTGGAACTACAGATTTAGAATCAAAGTGTGAGGAATTGGGCTTGTAGTGCCTGTTTTTGGGTCCCATGTGTGCTATTGGGATCTAAAATGGCATCTGTGACAAGCAGTCAGACTTCTGATGAGAAGCATATCCATCAATTGGTAAAAGTGTCAGCATGTGCTGGAAATAAACACAGTGGGCTGGTTATCATGTCAATTAATGTGTAACACTGATTTGACACCACTGCTGCCATTTTTGAGCTACACACTTCAGCTAATTCTCTCTCTTAAGTTCACATAGCTGAACAATCGTTACGCAACATGAAACTCCTCACACTAGTGCTATGCAATTAACTATCTACACCTTAGATATTGGTTAATTTCTTCTGGCATTTGCTACAATTCTACATGTTTTTGCTACTTACCATAGTTGCTTCAAGATTCAAAAGTCTGCAGGGAGTCATGTGGCAGGTTCTGAAGGACTTTTTCTTGTTTTCAAGGTTTTTGCACAAACCAGTTGCTCCCAGATATAGTTGCGCTAGTTGGCCTTAATCATTGAATTGAATATGATTGGGAGAATGGACAGAGGTCAAGCAGAACAGGATAAGATGCTGAAAGAGGGAGGAGGTGGCGGGGGAGAAGGACTTCCAGCAGGAGGCGATATCCACCCATGGTGTTCACAGAGAAATTGACCTGCCTGAACCTCAATGATGACTAGTGTGTGAGACATCTACACTTCACTAAGGAGGTTTTCTATGAAGTCTGCTAACTGCTGTAGTGACAACTCCAACCTGAGAACAAAGCAAGGACTACATTACCAGTGGCTATGGAGGTGAGGTGGTTATGAACCTTTATGTGCCTGGCTTCAACCAGACCATAGCTGGAGATATTAGTGATGCTTCAGAGTTGGCAATACAGAATTGAAAGGAAGGACAGTCACTGAGTTTCTCTTCAGAGATATATTCATTTAATTTCCACTTGCCAGAGATAAACAGGCAGAGTGAGCTTGAGGATTTGCAAGGTTGAATGTTCCCCATGGTGCAAGATGTCATTGACTGTATGCACATTGTTTTGGCAGGCACTGGATGCCAGCTTTTCCATGTACTAGAACCAAAGGGAATTTCACTCCCTCAATGTCTAGATGGTATGTGACCATAGGTGAGAGTTCATGTAGGTCAATTCCCGGTATCCTGCCTTTATTCTGTAGCAGTTGACTGTGCTAGCTGTATTTCAGTCACCATGGCAAATCAAAGGGTGACTACTGGGCGATGAGGGCTATCTGCAAATAATATGACTCCTGATTCCAGTTCATAACTGAAGCACACATATGCAGCATGCACATAATGAAAGCCATGCTGCCCTGAAAAATGTGATAGAGAATATCATCGATATGCTGAAACAATATGTTTCTACTGCCTGGACCACTCTGGAGGAACCCTGAAGTATCTGACTGAGGGGTACTTTTGCGCTATCGCCAAAAACCAACATCGCTTCTATATCTTTTGCATCTTTCCCAAAGAATGTCTATCTAATAGTTACATATTCCATATTGATTGTACTAATGTAAATTAAACACTAACTTTATTCACTACTTGTTTTGTCATATTTGAAATGAGCTTCTGGCCTCACTAAGTCCACATATTTCCGTATCCACAACATTGCCTGATTCCACCACAGCTCATTAACTGCTGAAACTCTTTCACACCTTTGTAATCTCCAGCCTTAAATATTCCGAAGCATTCTTGGCCTCCTAAATTTTACACTCTGTAAACTTGAGGTAATCCAAAGCTCCCCCCTAAATTTCTTTACTATTTTTTCCTCCTTTAAGACATTCCTTAAAACCAACTCTTTGACCGAACTTCTGGTCACCTGCCCTGTGTGGCTCAGTACCAAATTTGTTTGCCAACACTCCCGTGATGTGTCTTGGGATGTTTCACTATGTTAAAGGCAGTATATAAATACAAATTGTCATTGTTGTTGTAAAGCAAATGACCCATTTAATTAAGAAATTAAGGTGTTAAATAAATTAAGATGTCGAGAAAATAAAATATACTATGCAGTGTTTGAATTAATACCAAGGAGCTAGTGAAAAACATTACACAGAAGCATGGGAATTCATAAGAATCTTGAATATCTTACTGTTGGAAAACAGCTAAACACCTGTGACAGAAATTAGACGGGGGAAACAAAATGACCCTCAAATGTTCACATTAAGACAGCTAAAAAAATGATTGATCAGACTTATTTGAATATTTTTTTTGTGGTATACAATGGACAATGCCAGATTGTTTCAATGAGCCACAGGCAGAAAGGGTGGAATTGTCATCTACAGGATGTCATAAAACCAATTGTGCCATATTGTCTACTCACGCCACCGAACTTGCCCAACACTGGCGGGCTGGCACGGAAAATCCCGATTAAAGCTGTGTCTTAAAAAAGCCAGCACACAGACACACAAAAACAGAGACATAGCTCAGCCATCTTTAGGACACAAAGGGTTGAGTTTAGCACTAAGTCCCCTTAACAGTTGAGACAAAAGGCACCCTAAAGAAATTATGCTGGAATGTGAGTATAATCTTCTTCAAAGCAATATTTGTTGAATATCCGCCTCTTAATAAATGTGCATTTAGACATTGTATGTACATTTAAACTATAATAATCCTGTTATAATCATCTTTGATTGACTATAGAAAACACTCATTGTTAAGGGAATACAGTATTAAATATTTATTTCTCTTAGAATAGTCACAATCTGAATAAGTGAAGTGATTGTCTTTGAGTACCATATATTCTATGATGCGGCATTCATTACTATAATGTAATCTATAATTGGTTTATATTAACAAATATTCATAAGCAAGTGTAAAAGATGTGTAATGTCATACTTTTATCCTCAAGAACCCACACATAGATGGAAATATCCTAGAATTCTTAAGTTAGGATTTTAAGTGCTGATATTGGTAAACTTAAAAAGAGTTGCAATACCTGCCCCTTCACTTCCTCTCTCCTCACCGTCCAAGGACCCAAACACTCCTTTCAAGTGAAGCAGCATTTCACTTGCATTTCCCCCAACTTAGTCTACTGCATTCGTTGCTCCCAATGTGGTCTCCTCTACATTGGAGAGACCAAACGTAAACTGGGCGACCGCTTTGCAGAACACCTGCGGTCTGTCCGCAAGAATGACCCAAACCTCCCTGTCGCTTGCCACTTTACAGCCATCCAGACTGAATATTGAATTCAACAACTTTAGATCGTGAGCTCCCTCCCCCATCCCCACCCCCTTTCTGTTTCCCCCTTCCTTTTCTTTTTTTTCCAATAAATTATATAGATTTTCCTTTTCCCACCTATTTCCATTATTAAAAAAAAATTATTTATTTTATTTTTTTTTACATCTTTTATGCTCTCCCCACCCCCACTAGAGCTATACCTTGAGTGCCCTACCATCCATTCTTAATCAGCACATTCGTTTAGATAATATCACCAACTTTAACTTTAACACCTATGTGTTCTTTTGTATTATTGTTGTTGACATCTTTTGATGATCTGCTTCTATCACTGCTTGTTTGTCCCTACAACCACAACCCCACTCCACCTCTCTCTCTCTCTCTCTCTCTCCGGCCCCCCACACACACACCTTAAACCAGCTTATATTTCAACTCTTTCTTGGACTCGAACTCAAGTTCTGTCGAAGGGTCATGAGGACTCGAAACGTCAACTCTTTTCTTCTCCGCCGATGCTGCCAGACCTGCTGAGTTTTTCCAGGTAATTCTGTTTTTGTTTTTGTTTTGGATTTCCAGCATCTGCAGTTTTTTTGTTTTTATCTCTGTGTTTAATTGACTGCCACTGCTCTTCAAGAAATGCCTACCTCCTTGAAGAAGTTCTGTTCCTCTCTGCGACAAGATTTCTGTATCTCTCTTTTGCCCTGTTCACCTGCATTGCTTTCCATTTCCCTCCTTGTGTTTGACAAGGTGTTTACTAAAACCCGCTTTCACAGCCACATCTCCTTTCTCAGTGACTGTCTCCATCTCCGACTTACCCCACGTGGATTTCAACTGAAATTCCACCCCTCATGTTTCAAACCCACCCAGGATTACAGGTATCTCTGGGACATAAAACGTTTCTCAGACTGCTGTTCCCGTCACATTCTGAGATCCACACTCAGTGCCATGCGCCGCCATATGAACACACTCGACCTCTCCCTCCAACAGCACCGCCATACCCTTTTTCAAAGCTGCGCGTGCCCCCAGTTTCATTTTATCCTTCGGCTCATCCGACGCCTCAACAAGAAACGTTTTCCCTTTCTCTCAAGTGCTAAGGAATGCAAGCTCCAACAACTCATCGACACCAACACCCATCTAGGACCCTCCACCCCTGCCTGTCCCTCCGTCCCCACCCCATCTTCCAATCCCAACCCCAGCCGTGTATTCACTATACCCCCTGACCTTCCCCTCTCCGATGCTGAACGTTCAGTGCTCAGCAAAGGACTTAGTTTCATACCCTTATGCCCTCACCTCAATGAATTTCGGGCTCGGCATGATGCTGAACTCTTCTTCCGCCGTCTTCGTCTCCGGGCTCACTTCTTTGGGCAGGAGTCCTCTCCCAGTTCAACGGATCCTTTTACCCATCTCCAATATTCTCCCTCCACCTGGACCCCTCCCTCTGGATTCTTACCTTCTCTTGATCTTTTCATTGAGAACTGTCGGCGCGACATTAGTCGTCTCAATTTCTCTGCTCCTCTCACCCATTCTAACCTGTCTCTCTCTGAACTTACTGCACTCCATTCTCTCAGGTCCAACCCTGACATTGTCCTCAAACCCGCTGACAAGGGTGGTGCTGTTGTTGTCTGGCGCACTGACCTCTACCTCGCGGAGGCTGAGCGTCAACTCGCAGACACTTCCTCCTACCTCTCCCTGGACCATGACCCCACCACTGAACATCAAGCCATTGTTTCCAGGACTGTCACTGACCTCATCTCCTCTGGGGATCTCCCTCCCACAGCTTCCAACCTGATTGTCGCCCAACCTCGGACGGCCCGCTTCTATCTCCTACCCAAAATCCACAAACAGAACTGCCCCGGTAGACCGATCGTCTCAGCTTGCTCCTGCCCCACAGAACTCATTTCTCGTTATCTTGACTCCCTTCTCTCTCCCCTTATCCAGTCCCTTCCCACCTACATCCGTGATTCCTCTGACACCTTACGTCACATCAACAATTTCCAGTTCCCTGGCCCCAACCGCTTCCTCTTCACCATGGACGTCCAATCCCTCTACACCTCCATCCCCCACCAGGATGGTCTGAGGGCCCTTAGCTTCTTCCTCGAACAGATGCCCAAACAATCCCCATCCACCACTACTCTCCTCCGTCTGGCTGAACTTGTTCTCACGCTGAACAATTTCTCCTTCAACTCCTCTCACTTCCTCCAAATAAAAGGTGTGGCTATGGGTACCCGCATGGGCCCCAGCTATGCCTGTCTCTTTATGGGGTATGTGGAACATTCCTTGCTCCAATCCTACTCCGGCCCCCTTCCACAACTCTTTCTCCGGTACATCGATGATTACTTCGGTGCCGCTTCATGCTCTCGTCGGGACTTGGAAAAATTTATTAATTTTGCTTCCAATCTCCACCCCTCCATCATTTTCACATGGTCCATCTCTGACACTTCCCTTCCCTTCCTTGACCTCGCTGTCTCAATCTCTGGTGATAGACTGTCCACCAATAACCATTACAAACCCACCGACTCCCACAGCTATCTCGACTACAGCTCCTCACACCCCGCTTCCTGTAAGGACTCTATCCCATTCTTTCAGTTCCTTCGCCTCCGTCGCATCTGTTCCGATGATGCTACCTTCAAAAACAGTTCCTCTGACATGTCCTCCTTCTTCCTTAACCGAGGTTTTCCACCCACGGTCGTTGACAGGGCCCTCAACCGTGTCCGGCCCATCTCCCGCGCATCCGCCCTCATGCCTTCTCCTCCCTCCCAGAAACATGATAGGGTCCCCCTTGTCCTCACTTATCACCCCACCAGCCTCCGCATTCAAAGGATCATCCTCCGCCATTTCCGCCAACTCCAGCATGATGCCACCACCAAACACATCTTCCCTTCACCCCCCCCTATCGGCATTCCGTAGGGATCGCTCCTTCCGGGACACCCTGGTCCACTCCTCCATCACCCTCTACTCCTCAACCCCCTCCTATGGCACCACCCCATGCCCACGCAAAAGATGCAATACCTGTCCCTTCACTTCCTCTTTCCTCACCGTCCAAGGACCCAAACACTCCTTTCAAGTGAAGCAGCATTTCACTTGCATCTCCCCCAACTTAGTCTACTGCATTCGTTGCTCCCAATGTGGTCTCCTCTACATTGGAGAGACCAAACGTAAACCGGGCGACCGCTTTGCAGAACACCTGCGGTCTGTCCGCAAGAATGACCCAAACCTCCCTGTCGCTTGCCATTTTAACACTCCACCCTGCTCTCTTGCCCACATGTCTGTCCTTGGCTTGCTGCATTGTTCCAGTGAAGCCCAACGCAAACTGGAGGAACAACACCTCATCTTCCGACTAGGCACTTTACAGCCATCCGGACTGAATATTGAATTCAACAACTTTAGGTCGTGAGCTCCCTCCCCCATCCCCACCCCCTTTCTGTTTCCCCCTTCCTTTTCTTTTTTTTCCAATAAATTATATAGATTTTCCTTTTCCCACCTATTTCTATTATAAAAAAAAACATTTATTTATTTATTTTACTTTTTTTTTTACATCTTTTATGCTCTCCCCACCCCCACTAGAGCTATACCTTGAGTGCCCTACCATCCATTCTTAATTAGCACATTCGTTTAGATAATATCACCAACTTTAACTTTAACACCTATGTGTTCTTCTGTATTATTGTTGTTGACATCTTTTGATGATCTGCTTCTATCACTGCTTGTTTGTCCCTACAACCACACCCCACTCCACCTCTCTCTCTCTCCGCCCCCTACACACACACCTTAATCCAATTTATATTTCAACTCTTTCTTGGACTCGAACTCAAGTTCTGTCGAAGGGTCATGAGGACTCGAAACGTCAACTCTTTTCTTCTCCGCCGATGCTGCCAGACCTGCTGAGTTTTTCCAGGTAATTCTGTTTTTGTTTTTGTTTTGGATTTCCAGCATCCGCAGTTTTTTTGTTTTTATATTATTATTATTAAAAAGAGTTGTTTCTGCTATAAAGTACCTGTAGATATATTCTATCCTGAGACAATTTTGCTAGTTTGAAAACTCTTAGGAGGGAGGACATTTCATTGCAGGACCCAGTCTATAGCTGATGAAGCTGATTAAGTTCCTTTAATGATCTGAAATTTCTCTTAGTTGAGATTTTAAGCTAACAATAAGTTTGACTGGGTAGGTTTACCTTGCCCGGTGTAAAGATAGTAGAACCATTAACATTGTTAGTCGGTACGCTAAATTGTCTGACAATCTTTGGATGTTATTGGTTTGTGATTTTTTTTTGATTAACCAGTCTCACTATTTCTGCAGTTATTGCCTGAGCCATATGCTATCTGGTCCAACACGGACATTAAATGTTTGGGGGCTAAATTGGACCATATAATACCCATTTCCAAGTACCACACTGATAACTAAGGTGCAAAAATTGTGTTTGAGATGTGCACACACACTTCCAATGGGAAGCATGCAGGAAATCATCTTTGTAAAGAAGTTTGTGTGCACACCTCACACCTGCCAACAGCAGCATGCAGAGCAGAAACGTCGGATGATGTGAATTGGTGCGCAATGCTGAATTGAAGTCACTGCTGCTATTTTGTAACACCGCACCAGCAAACGTTCTGTCTGAACCATGTACAATTGAACTTGACTTTAAACAGGGTGCAGGAACCTCCATCAATGCTACTTAAAGGGCTCATGGCATATTTATGTTTTGCTTGTGGGATTATGTCTTCTGTCTATGGTTGCAATTGAATGCATTTTTGTAAGCTTCTGATACTTGACTGTTTTCCATTTTTCAGCCATTCTTCAATATATTGCAGCATGGATTAATTTAAAAAGAAGTATTCCCACCACTTCTTGCAGCAACAATGTACTTCCCCCAAAAGAGGCGGAGGTTATGTTTAAGTAGCGCTAACCACCCATGCTGTAGGTCTCCCTGCTGATGCATCCACCATTGCAACGAACAACGCAAGTAGTGCTGGCTGCATGTAGCAACCTTGTGGAACAGCAAGCAGCACAAATTTAACAAGCTGTCTGCAACACAATGGACAAGTGTGGGTTCTTTGCACACCATGATCCTCATGTTCATTTTTGAGAGATATCCAATTTAAGCCCTGCTGATTTCTAATGATCTAGATATCTGTTTAGTTCAGGAAAGTACCCCAATGTTGGACAACTATCTCATAATTGCTTTTTCCTCCATTTTCAATTATTGTTATTAGGATAGTAATTAACAGAAGTATACAGTACTGGGTTTTCTGATGATTTTTGGACTTAATCATAGGTATTACAGTTGCCGAAAACCAAATTACCTCACAGAGTTCTAAATGTTCTGTATGTACAAAACTGTTCTAACACTGTTTCAGGTTAATGTATTTTTTTATTTCCTTAAGAAAACTGCAGCTCCAGGGATTTGTTTCTTTAAAATCAAATCAGACACAATGCATCGGGAGGTACCTTTTGTAAATATTTAAGTTTTTTCTGATGGGTTCATATACTTTTGGAGATCCATTTTGAGAAGAGATTTTTGAGATTTTGACACTTTTTCAAGAGAGTGAAATGCAAGATTTACTATCAAGTGGGAGCACAGAAATAGCTTATTTTCAGCTGGTGGATTCATTAAAATACAAACAATCATTATTTTCCCATGACTGTATTCTTAGTTTTTTTTTAAGTCTCACAGTTCACTTAATCCTGTAAAATATGTTTTCCATTAACCAAAATAACTTACTCCGTGAAAATTGTAAATCTAGTTCCTGCAGACTTGTCCTTCATAACTCAAACCCACTTAAGATCATTAATCAAAAAAGGAGATGCCATTTACTGAAAATATACACATGAAAAATTACAGTTTGTAACCCATCACTTTATTTTTCCATTTTCTAGTTGAAATAGAACATCAGTGACTGTTGAAGTGACTGTTGTAGAGCTTTTATTGAATATACTTCTGCTTTAGTGAAACATTCAAGTGAATATGGAAGCAAAGAGTTCCTGTTCTTAACTGTGTTGCCATCAGGAGAAGAAATAATAAATCGAGCTGGTGCTGGACAACTCTATGTACCTTCAAGTGGAGAGCTGAGGTTTGGGAGAAAGTGGCTAACCCTCTCAACCATATAAATGACATGACCATCATGAAACAGGAACAAAAACAAATGGATGAAGCATCAATAGAAATATAATTACATTTATACATATTTTCTTTATGTTTCCTTTTTTCTTTCCCTATAGATATGTAAGCTAACCACCAAAGTCATTTCAACATTGTACAACAATTTCTAAAATAAAATGATTGACCTTTCTTGCTTTGAATGACTTTGAACAATGTAGGTTTTGAGGTGATTCTGCTTGCTTCTATATATGCTTCAGGCTTCATTATAGTTTTGTCCTCTCTGAGATAGTTTCAGATCAACTTCTCCAGGACGTAACTTTTTATTATTAGCTCTTAGCCAATCTGGTAGTCAGAATTTGGAAATTTATTCTTCTTTGTGTGGTATTTTTTATCACTACGGGTGTGGAGTCTCCACCCACCTTTCAACCCTGATCCTCAGAATCTATCTATATTTTGTAGACATGGGGATAGCTTTTTACTCACCTGACCCACTAGGTCTTGGGGTGTCCAAAAGTCACAGGGAACTCAGACACCGAGATTTTACTCCTTGCGGAAGAGTTTCGACACCACAGCATACGTGTGACATCCAGCCAGAGAGTCTGTGAGACAATGGTATATTTGAACAGAAGACGAGATTAAAAATGTGGAAGCAGCTGTTAAAATGGAGGTGAAAGGTAGACTTTTTGAGGAAGAGAGTGACGACAGGAATTCTGAATAATGCCTGTGGAAAAGCAACAGTAAAGAATATCAGCAAGTATTAGGTCAAGGAAAGGCAGTTCAATGATCAAAAATAAGTGATAAACATAAAAGCAAAAATAAAATATTGCCAATTGTGCAATTGCATACTCCTTAATTTAAAATCCTGATGAATTAGCAGGTGACAGCACTCATATCTATCACTATGTGGTGAAGTGGCATTATTCTTATCAAATTGAAATTGTCTTCTACTTGGACACGTTCCAAACACTACCACCCTTAACAGTATACTTTCAGCTACATATCCATCCAGTCTAATGTTATTTATCCCATAGACATAAATCATTCTGTTGAGATAATATCAGTGGCTTTTCTAAAATCCAAGACAATGACATTCATTGCCTCACCCTTACCCACTGGATCAGTAACTTTCTTAATTAAATCTGGGGTTATTTTAGCCAAAGGGTAAAAACAGATGCTGAATGGGTGCAGTGCTAATAAGACATGCCTGTTTGAAAATCTGGATTCAGCACACAATTTTGGTCCTAATTGCTGTTTACCATGATTCGAATTTTCCTGGAGGTGCTAAACCCGAAACCTGCAGGTTTAGTTCTCAGTTGCTGATTAGAAGAAATTTTCCTGAAGCACTGGGTGGCTGTCCTCTTCTGAAGGGCGTTGGCGCTGACCACCACTGTCACCGCTTCCCAAGCTGGCCTGGTCACATTGCTGCCTGTCCTGAGGCCAGAGTTGGGATACAGGACATTCTGGCGGACCTCCACAGCATCCAGCAGTTGCTTGAGGGACCCATCATTAAATTGGGTAGCAGCAGCCTTCTTGCCTTTGAGGTACATGTCTCCCGGGCTGCAGTGGTGAGCTGGAAGCAATGAGCGCTGTGCTTGTGGCTGGCCTTTAAACATGATGCATAGAGTGATGTGACAGGACGTGATGCTGGGTGGGCTAATGAGGAGCCCGCCTGCCATGGAAACAGCATGTTTCCCGGGAGTACATAAATAATGAGATGGACTCGGGATGATGGGGTGTGAAAACCTGCCATCGTCATCGGTGGGCAGTCTGCTGTTTTAGCTGCCGGCTACCGCACTTTGTGTAAATTCTGCCCAATGAATGGGAATAGGGAAAAAAAACTGACTGTGCTGGAAATCCAAAGCAAGTCCCTTTGCAATACCTAACGAAAAAGGTGGGCATATGTTTCAGGCTCAGATGAAGGCTGTGTATTTGCAACGTATTCTGTTTTGGTCCAGATATGTATGTGAATTCAGTTTACATTGACAAACCTGTTGCTTCACACTATAGCATAGACATAATGTTGCAGTCCAACTCCAGGGTTAGGGCCTGTGACTCTGGAGTGAAGTGGAATGAGAATCTGAAGCAAAGAATTTTATTCCCTTTCAATATGGAGCAAGGCAATTCTTAACTTCAGATTTGTACCAGGCAAGTGTAAGGTAAGGTTTCTGCTTTGCACCAGTGCTAAATTTGGAAGGGATAATTTTCTGACTTACAGAAAATCATGCCTGCTATCAGAGCAGAGCATGGAACTAAGGATGTGATTCTCATGAATTTTGCATCCATTCAAAAATCCTGGAGTGTCCTTATGTTTTCCTGATTTGTCCTCCTGCCAGGTAAACCTCCACCCCAGGTATGTGCATCCTATTCGGTTGTGTACTTATACAAAATCTATGAAATAGCATTATAGTCTATTCGTCAGGTCTTGCAAGGTTATTCTAGCTGACTATGCGATTCACTTACATTTGTAAAAATATGAAATGGTAACTTGCCTATTAAACAATGAGAATCTACCCCTCTGTATGTAATGCAAACTAAAGGTCTAGTATGCATTTTAGTGGTTTTCATCCATCTTTAACACCTTTAATTATGTTAAAGGATATTGCAGCAGCTGTGGTAGCAGTAAAAGTTGTCGATGTAACATACAGTTGTGGCAGTAAGTAGAAGCCTGTTGATATGATCCTGTGTAAAATAGCCAGATTAGATTAAATTGCCAGTGAATCACTGGGTGAAGAAATGTGAACAAGGGAAAGTGAGAGTACAGTCTGCAGTTATAGGAAATCATTGAAGCAGAAGAAGAAGGATGTGTGGGGTTGGGGTTTTGAAATAGCCAAAATGTCAGTGCTTCAGAAAGCCGACTCCAACCAGCAAGTTACAATTTAATTCAAGTGCATTGGACTGTTTGAGCACAACCCTCTCAGGAGAGGCACGCTGCATGTGTGAGGTGATTGGTAGGAGAACCAGTGGTGACACGTGGAAAATTGTTTGACACAACAAATAATTAGGATTTGTAATGCGCTGTCTGATAGGGCGACAGAAACAGAGCCAATGGCTGGAACTTTCTGACCCCGTTGGCGTCGGACGTCATGGCAAGCGGTGGGGGACAATAAGGCGAGAAGGCCAAAAATCGATTTCACACCAGCGTGAAAGCGCAGCAGGATCACCCGACGGTGCCCGCAGTGACGGAACACCGATCCCACTGGATGTTGGCATGAACCCGCTTTGCATCCTGCTAATGGGGTGCAAAGTAAGGGTCCAACCAGAATCGCCCCCCCTCCCCCACCATGCCAGATTTTCTGTTATGCAGGCAGGAAGACACGCCAGCCCAGAACATGACTGGACAAAGGTAATGTGCAGAAGTCAGGACTTACCTTTAGGGCCTTGTCCAGATAGTGGACATCCGAGGTGAAGAAGATGCTGGAGCCCCACAGTTATTGTAGCCTGGGGAAACACATGCATCATATGCTGCGTGGATTCTCATAGACATGGCTCCATCGCAAAGCAGCTCATAGAAAGTGGGGGGTCTTTGTTGATGTCTCGGGTCTGCTTTGGAACATCATGGTCTTGGCCATGGGCTGCTGTGGATGATCGGCAAGGGGTGTGGGGGGGAGAGAGGAAGGTCCAGTTGTGAATGGGAGAGGAAGGTGTACTGGGGGGAAATAAGGTTGGGAGGGTGAGGAACAGAGGTGTCAGTGGGAGGCGAGCGTGAGAGGGGGGAGGAAGGTGTAACGGAGAGAATGTGGCAAGTGGGGAGTTAGGTGTAAGGGGATAGGAAACTGTAAGAGAAGGAGTTTTGGGGGGGGAAGGAGTTCGAAGGAGGCAAGGGGTCCCGAGGGAGGGAGGAGTCTGAGGATGGAGGAGTCCAGGAGATGAAAGAGTTTGGAGGGGCAAAGGAGGGAGTAAGGGTGGAGCAAAGAGTAAGGGGAGAGAGGGAGTAAGTGGGGGAGAATATCTAGCTGAACGTGCAAGTGAAGGGTCTGTGGGACCACTGGCTGCCTCATTGTAGTGAACAGAGGGCAGACATGGTAGCAGGGAATGGTGAACATGAGAAGGGGCAGAATGAGCAGAAAGGTGGGAGGGTGAGGGTGCGGTGGTAGCGGTAGAAGGGATGGTGAGGATGGTTGGTCAGGACTTGATGGCAGACATGGACCCTGGGGGTGGGAAGGAGGAGGTCTGGTAGGTCAATGTGGAAGGGGGTGGGATTCTCAGGAGTGTAAGAATGTGCACGTTCACCTGAACATCCTGGAAAGAAATGGGTTTGGGTTAGTAGGTGATGGTGGGAGGTGGAAGGTAAAGCCAGGGGGTCAATAGTGATGGCAGAAAGAACATGAGTGGCTTGGGGAGGAGAAAGGATAGGGGAGCTTATGAGAAACTTGACTACGACCATGTTTTTCAAATTGAAGGTGAGCAGAGCCTCATGTTGGATGGGTACAGGTGCTGCATGGGAGTGTGATCAGTGGGTGGGTGGAGATGCAGGTCGGCTCAGATGGACGACTGAGAGCGGACCCCAGAAGGAAGCATTGAAAATGCTAAGGACAGTGAGATGAGTGTGATGTCGCAAGGCTCTGTATGCATGGGAAAGGGCTTGCACGAGGCTCCGAAAGGCCCTGCCAGACACACACTCCTCCCTCCAAGGTCGCTTGCAGTCCGAGTGGGAGTGGGGGAGGACTTGCAAAACCTGTAAATGAGGCTGAAAGACAACATTACACATTTTTCCGTGAGAGTGTTCACCCACGCAACCACTTGTGATCAGAACTTGTTACATTTTCTACTGTACCACTTGTTCTAGTTGCTGCCCTGGCGTCCACAGCAGGGGTGGAGACAGCCTGTGCAATGGTTGGCCCTGTTGCCTCTTATGACTTCAGCATGGGTCCTCTGGAGGGCCGAGGGCTTAAGGGAGCCGAAGGTCCTGACTAGGCCCCTTGAGGGGAAGGAGCACCTGGAGGGATGTTTTGATGTACCATTTCCCTCTCACATTGACACTGCAGGAATTCTCCCATGGCTACTGTGATGAAGCATAGGTCTGCACGCATATTCACGTTTTGCTGGACCAGGGTCTCCATCCACCCCATGGGGACCTCCATATGTGCACATGTGGGCACTACTGCATCAGAGAGCAGGTGGAGGCACTCCATCAACTCATGTGTCACTCTGACGAGAGCTGCCAGCAGCTCTGTGTGATGTTCCTCCGCCTTCTCCTCACTCTCCAAGATGAGTTGAAAGGCCGAATCCAGAGGATCATCATCTAACCTGGATCTCACAGATGCCTCTTGCACAGGAGTCCTCCGAGTGCTAGGGAGCTCAGCTGAACCTGCCTCCTCCTGCTGCTGTGGGCACATGTCCGTGTGGTGACCACCAGATTGTGAACCCATGCCTGCTCTAGACCTAGGTCCCACCGAGGTGTGTGTCTCTGTGCTGGTGGAAGGTGTGGGTAATTGCTGTGGTGGGTCTTCCAGGCTGATTATTTCCAGTTCTTCAATGGAAGAGGTGTTCTCTTGGCTGGAGGTGAGGACCTGGATGGAGCTGAGGGACTGGCTGGCTGAGGGTGTTGGTCACTTGGCAGAGCTCCCTGTGAACCAAAGTAGAGATAATTAGCACATGGAAGCAGAGTCAAAAGCAGGAGAGAGAGCACTCACAGGTGCTTTGAGAGAGGGATGATGGGGCGCAGGATCCTCATGTGGGTATTCGCCGCCGATTTCACTATCACCACAGGCACAGTCCACATCCTCGCCAGTCAGTGCGATGGCACACTCCTCAAAGTGAGTGAGGGGCCTAATGTGGGCCACTCCATCCCCAGTTTGGGACCTCTTCCTGCTGATGTGAGCCAGCTTCTCTTGCGTGAAAACAGGTGGAGAGAGTGTGAGCAGGACACATGGCCCTGCAGACAAAAGGATTTGTGAAATGTTTGTATGGAAAGCGGAGTCATCACACATCCACAGGGACAACGCCACTAACTCTCACACACCCCCTCACATCTCCATCAGGTCCATATCCTCTGGAGCTTGCATCCTCATCCTGTTCAAGGCTCCGCTCACCACACAAACATTTCACAAATCCTTATTGCCTGCTGTGCCATGTGTGCTGCTCACACTTCTCCATCTGTTTTCATGCAGGAGAAGCTGGCTCACATCAGCAGGAGAAGTCCCAGACCAGAAGTGGACTGGCCCACATGAGACCCCTCACTCACTTTGAGGAGCATGCCATCGCGCTGACTGATAAGGATGTGGGCTGTGCCAGCAGCAATGGGGGGGTCGGCGGTGAGCACCCACATGAGGGTCCTGCACCCCATCGTCCCTCTCGCAAAGCACCCATGAGTGTGTGAGTTGAGAGTGATGAAGTGGTTGAATTACCCTGGCGGAACGGATAAGAGAACTCATCCTCTTCCTGCACTGGAAGGTTGACCTCCTCAGTGCTCCAGTGGTGCTGACTATCACTGCAACCACCTTCCAGGCCGGATTAGTGACTCTGGTGGACCTCTGGTGCCAAAGCCGGGGTAGAGGACATTGCAACGACCTTCCACTGTGTCCAGCAGGTGACCAGAGAGGCCTCATTAAATTTGAGGGCTGCTGTCCTCTTTGCCATCGGGGCCATCTGTCACGTTGTGCAGTCCTGGTCTGTAGACATGAAGTAGGCATGTGTTCTGCTGCGCCCTAAGTATGGCGCCCGGAGTGAGGAAGCGTTGAGGTCACGGCATGGCGGACAAGCACAAGCCCACCCGCCAGAAATCGGGCATATTCCCAGTGAAAGCATTATTAATGAGACAGGACACTCCGTGAATGGGACAATACGGCGCGAAAAGCTGCCATTGCGGCCAGCGAGTAAATCTTCCTTTTTCTCACCTGCTACCACACTTTGTGCAAATCTGGGATGATTCCGTCTCAAAATGAATTTGGTAAATACCCGAAGGAGAAAAAAATTAAGGCATATGCAGAAGGAACAAGAGGGCTGGGGCTAACTGGCTTGCTCCTCAAGGTTGGAATCTTCCTGGTTCTGTTGGGGGGCAGGTTTGAAGGTGGTACTGGGAGGAAAGTCACAAAAGTTGGCTTTGGTTCAATAGGTAGACATGTTCCTGTCTCCAGATGATCATCCTGGAGGTGAGTCATGGCTGACAGAGGCTACCCACCCAGCAGTAATGAGTAGCCAATCTGTATAATTAATTGCTCATTTGTGGACAGTTGGGGATGCAGCCAGGATCTTCTCAATGGTGAATGGGCCCCCAAATGAGGGTCAAGCTTGGCAAGTGCCTGGAGGCAGCTTGCTGGTGGCTGGCCTTGGGGCCCACAAGGCACTCTACACTCACTCCTCTGGCATGAGTGGGTTGATGTCACAGGCTATTGCGATGACATGTTTATCCTTGCATGGGTGGAGTGGCCCACTCTGTGGAACATCAAGCTGAGCTCATGCATGGTTGTGCAATCCCTACATGTCAATATGTCTGCCAACTTAAATAGGATAACAGTTATTTTAGTCTTGGCTTTACAGTGTCTGCATCATAAAGCATTCACCACCACAGTGATGGCTGTGAAATGCGATCAGTCATGAAAGGGATATTGGTGAAAGGGGACATGGAAGTGGGGACTCCTTCAAAAGTGCTTCCACTTCTCATCCATTGCCCCACCTCCCTCAGTCAGTAGCCCACATGCTATTTTGTGTTTTTGATGGAGAAACACTGCAGAATTCTGCAGTACAGAGCAATCTGAGTGTCCTTGTATATGAAACACAAAGGTTAGCATCCAAGTACAGAAAGTAATTAGGAAGGCAAATAGAGTGTTGGCCTTTATTGCAAAAGGGATGAAGTATAAATGGAGGAAAGCCTTGCTACACTGTACAGGGCATTGTAAGATCACATCTACAGCATTGTGTGCTTTGATCTCCTTACCTCAGAAGGGACATAATTGCACTGGCAGCAGTTTAGAAAAGATTCACTCAAGGTTCACTACCGATTACAGGGATGAAGGGGCTGTCTTATGAAGAAAAGTTGAGCACTTTGGGCCTATACTCATTGGAGTTTAGAAGAATAAGAATTGAAACATATAGGATTCTGACAGTTCTTGTTTGGGTTGATATTGAGAGGATGTTTCCCCTCATGGAAGAATTTGAAAGTAGGAGACATAGGGTAGGGGGTGACTTGCGGGGGCGGGGGCGGGGGTGGGCACTCACGAACCCGATTGGCACCCCCAATCGGGTCCACGCCGCCATTTTACATGGGCGGGCCAATTAAGGCCCACCCAGTGTGACGTGAGCCTGGAAGCTCTGTGTGCTCCCTGTGCAGGCCGGTGTGGGGGGGCGGGGGAGTAGGGTGGGTGCGGTGTTGTTCCCTGAGGTGGGAGGTGTGAAAGAGTGCAGAAATCTCAGAGATGCCTCAGGGAGATTAGTTTTAAGTTTTAACAGTTCAATTAACTGTTTTAAAATTATTTAAGACATGTCTCCTCACGTGAAACTGTCACATGAGCTAGGACATGTGCATTAATTTTAATTTAAATTTTTCTGAAAATTTTAAATCATTCATGAAACCTCATCCCACCCGTGGATAAGATTCCATGAACAATGCGAAGGCTGCCTGGGCTCTTTGCCTGCCACCAACCTTAAAGTTGGATGGGCAGCTTTCTCAATAGGCTTAATTAATTCATTAATGACCTTAATAGGCCGTTGATAGGTCGGCGAGCAGGCAGCTGACTTGGTTGCGCACCCACCGAGCTGAAAATCTAAATGACGCATGGGGAAGTCGGGACGCATGCCCAACATCACCCCATGTCATTTTACGCCTCAGCAAGTGGGCCCCACCCCCACTCGCCGAGTCGAAGGTTCTGCCCATCGTTTCAAAATAAGGGGTCTCACATTTAAAACAGATAAGCAGAATTTTTTTCTCTCAGAGGGTCATTAGTCTTTGGAATTCTCCAGTGGTTCTTGTTAAGGCTGATCCCAAGCAGCTTTGACACAGGACTCTGTGCTCTACCAGCTGTTCCAAGGGATGCACTCTGAGATAAACGTCAACTGTAGCTGGAAGACCATCAACTCGGTGAAAGATGCCCTTTGATCTGCCTGAAACTTGCTGGTCTTCCAAAACAAAGAGTTGTCTGGGTGTTGCATACTGGCACATTTCAAGGTCTAGGACTAAGCACTGAGGGAGGCACTAAAAACTGGGCAGCCACTGCAGAGGCAAAATGGAGAAAGGTCACTGTCTAAATGCTTTCAGCATTAGTACACCAAGGAACTGGAAACTGTGTAGAACCTCTCATCTGTATGCTAACATGGAACGTATATTGTAAATATCAAAAGTATTGCAATTGTATTAAGCCACTTCAGAGTGGAACATGTTGTATGGAGAAAAGTTGAATTCTATTGCACTTCCTTTAATAGGGGGAAGACAGCGGAGTGCTAGTCCAAAGGCCCAGAATAATGCTCTGGGGACATGGATTCAAATCCCACCAAGGAAGCTGGTTGAATTTAAATTCAATTAATAAATTTGGAATATAAAGCTAGTCTCAGTATTGATGACCATGAAATTATCACTGATTGTTATAAAAACCCATCTGGTTCACTAATGCCCTTTAGGGAAGGAAATCTGCCACCCTTACCCAGTCTGGTCTACGTGTGACTCCAGATCCACAGCAATGTGGTTGACTCTTAAATGCCCTCTGAAATGGCCTAGCAAGCCATGCAGTTCGAGGAGATGAGCAACAAATGCTGGTGCAGTGATGCCCACATCCCATGAAAGAATTTTTAAAAATCATTCTGGAATGTACTTTTATAAATTTTATCAATAATGTATACTTTTGGAAAAAGTGAATTGAAAAATGCCAGCTCAATTTGATAATAAATGGGAGAGGGCTACAGCAAGCAGAAAGTTGGATGTGCAAGTAACAATTGCCCGGACAATGAACTGTGAGCAAAAATGGGTAGGATTGTATTGGCTTGCATCATTAACTTATCAAACTGTGTGGTGAAGGCTTATATAATTTTCCACTAAATTGATTAACAGGTTTGAAATTGTTAATGTGTCTGGCATATGCTTGATAATATGTGAGCAAAGTGCTAGTGACAAGACACACAACTTTCAGTAGTGATAATTATGACACCAAATGTGTTGATCAGAAGTTGTAACCTTTTACATCAAGTTTAGAACACAGCTATTAGATAAACCTCATGCTTCACCAACAGGGTAGCTGACTTGGATTAGAAGGAGGAAAGAACTTGCCTTTATATGAAACAAAAACAGAAAATGCTGGAAAAACTCAGCAGGTCTAACAGCATCTGTGGAGAAAAAAAAACAGAGTTAACGTTTCGAGTCCTTATGACTCTTCTTCAGAAGTAAGAAGTAAAAATGTAATGAATTTTATATTGTTTAAGGGCAGTGGAGCAGGTGAAGCTGGATAGAAGGCCAGTGATAGTTGGAGGCAAAGGAGAGATTGACAAAGATGTCATGGATAAAAGGACAAAGGAGTGTTAATGGTACTGCTACTGGCTGAAGGAGGTGCTGATGGTGGCATTAAGGTCAGAGTGCAGAATGTGATAATAGCAGGACAAGAGTAAGCACTCTGGAAAGAACAACATGAACAAGTGACAGATGGCCCTTGTGGGGATGGGGAGGGAGGAGGAGACGGTGGTGGGAAAAAAGATTGAAAATAGAATAAAACAATGAATAAAAATGCAATTAAATAAAAATAGAGATAAAAGTAAGTGGATAAAAAATAAAAATTAAAAAATGGGAATGAATATTGAAAAAAGGGGATGTAAAGGAGGTGAGGATGGAGGAGAGAGTTCATGGTCTGAAGTTGTTGAACTCAATGTTAAGTCTGGAAGGCTGTAAAGTGCCTCATTGGAAGATAAGGTGCTGTTCCTCCAGTTTGTGTTGAGCTTCACTGGAACAATGCAGCAGGCCAAGGACAGACATGTGATGCCTTATATGATGCCTTTCATCTCCTCAGAGCAACTCAAAGCACTTTACAGTCATTTGTAGTGTAGTTAATGCTGTTCTGGAGACAAAGACAGCAGCCAAATTCTAAGCAGGACTGTCCAAACAGGAAATGAGATAAGTGATCATTTAATCAGTTTTGGTGATATTGGTAATGAAGGAACATTACCAGGACACCGGGAAAACTACCTGTCCTCCTTACAAAATATTGCCTTGTCATTTCTGAAGGCCACATGAACAGACAGGTCCTTGATTTAATGACCAGGATCTTATCAGTCCCTGGGAGGCAGACATCCATTTCCCATAATTAAAGGCCCCAATTAGGGGTCATTTCACAGTGCCATCCGCATTATGCCAATGATGGGGCAACCCCGTGTCACCAGCTCAGTGGAGGCAGCCTCCCAGTGTTAGCTTGTGGGGAGAGGTTTTATGGAACGAAGAGTGAGCCACAGGTAGGGAAAGAAGCTGCTATGCCCCAGCTATTTCCCCTACAACACTGGGCCCCATGATTTTTTTTCCTTTGATTACATTCTCTGGGCGCCAAATCTCCTACTTCCCACAGTAGCGCCTGCCTCTTCCAGCGGCACTACTCAGGTCTCAGAGGTGTTGGACTTCTGATTGGGCCGGCCGCATCAGGAGCCTGACTGTCATCCAAAACTGGACAGTGGGTCCAAAAGCAGCTAGTTCAGAGGTTACCTATGGTAAAATTGCTGAGCAGGTCCTGCTAGCAGCTGGTGCAGGCTCAAGACCCACTATTTACCCTGATGTCAGGGTCTCAACTCTGCTTGTAAAATTCAGCCCAATGTCTCAAATTGCAGAGACATGTGATGGTGGAAATGATAAAACGTAATCAACTACGATTCCTTATACAATGCATTTTCCAGTGAGAGCTTGCCAGAAAAAAATATTGTACCTCAAGCTCATTATAATTTAATTAATACTAAAATTGAGTTCCACCCAGAGTCCTCTATGGAGGAAGTATGTTGCTAATCCATTTCCACTTGGCTTGTTGGGACAGTCCTAGCTTATCACCCCTCAAAATTTTAAAGCTAGGTGTAGCTTTTCAGTTAGTGAAAGTTAATTTTTGACTACTTAATGATATTTTACTATAATCTGCAGGACACATTAATTGGTTTTCCTGGTGGTCCATCAGGTTTGCCTTTTTTTCTCTTAAAAATACTTCGCTTTAAGATTCTTTGTTTGCTCATACAACTTAAATTCTTCAATACAAATGGTAAGGGCAGGGTTCTGACTGTGCCACAGTGCTGAAAAGGGAGAGCAGAACTTGTGGGGCCCAATAAATGTAGGTATAATAACACCCATAGCGTTTTGTTTGTGCTGCCATGAACTCCGGATCCATATTTAACACCCCTTGATATGTTAAAGGAAACCTGCCTTTATTTTCTGTGCCTCACAAGAGAGGCTGCATGTGACGTTGTTATAGAGTACTATCTGTTGCAAAATGACTGTCCAACAATATTTGGAATAAATGCAGCTCTATGAGAAAACTAAGCATTTTTGGCCATAGTTTAGCTTGGCATTGGCTTCTTCAATTACATAATATAAACCATCCTCATTCAAATACTCTAGTTTATTCTGATACAACTGTTATAGATTTGTCTCAGCCAAATGCCTGAGGGAGGAAACAAGCCATTCAATGAAAATAAAAATGGCTGTGAGATTTGTGCAAATGTAGGTTTGATTGACATTTTTTAAACTAAGCAGACAGGTAGTTGAATACTTAGTTCCAGTCATTTCCTAAAAATATTTCTCAGCTGGAGTCTCTTTGTGCAGCTCCTGGAGACAGAAGGACTGATTTTAACATCTATCGGTGCAGAAGCCAGTGCAAAGCAAATTTGTGCATGGTGTAAAATAGACGGCTGATTTGCTACTGCCCATTTCCCAAAACCTCCAAAAGTTAATATCAGCCCCAGGCAACAGTTTAGTACAAAAGTCATGGCTGTTTATTTTCTACTATATAAGGAGACAGCTCAAACTTAATAACTACTATAAAATCTATATTGTACCATTGTTTCTATTCACTTCTTCTTTGGTTATTTAATAAATTTGTCAGGCAGTCAAAGAATGAAACATAGGGTAGGATTTTACATCCTGTGGGCAGGCACAAAATAGTGCGCGATGACATTGGGCGAGCGTCCTGACATCATCGCACGCTTGCGTGATATTTCAGTTGGCAGACATGTGCAAGAGTCAGCAGTGTGCCCATCGACAATTAAGAGGCCCATTAACACCATTAATCAATTAATTTAACCGTATTTTTCACTGCCCATCTAACCTTATGATTGGCAAGCGGGCAAATCAGCCAGTCGGCCTTTGGGCTTTTTAAGAAACCTTATCCACGGGCAGGATGAGGTTTCCAACATTAGTTAAAAAAAAATTGACATAATCTTTATCACATTTATGTTCATGCCAGCGAGTCCTATGTGGGGACATGTTTTGCACATTTTCATAATCTTCATTTTTGATTTTAATATTCTTCAGCTCCCTGAGGCAGCTCCCTGCCATACTGGCTGACCGTTAATTGGCCAGCCAGCATGAAATCGTGATTAGGGCCAATCGCTGGAGGTGGACCCTTTCCCGGATGCTCCCAGGCCTGCCCACCGTGCCCGCCCGACGACCCGAAAATCCTGCCCATAATCTAGTGAGAGAGCACATAAAATTAGAATTAAATCTTTCCACACCATGAGATTTTCACGTTATTGGATCCATTCAAGCCGTCAGAGGATAGCTGCCACATTAAGTACTCTGCAGTGTGCACATGAATCAAGTAAGTGATAAATGTTGCATTTGCAAACAGTGCCGCTATCACTGCTTAATCAGTGGAAAGGAGGCAATAATGGGTCAGGGCACAGAGTTACCCAAACGGATGACAGGTTTCCTTTGAATGCTGGGTGTCAAAATTAGGCAAGAGTGCTTTTAACATCAACCTCATAGCCTACATGAACACAAAGTGAGAATTTTTCCGATGGTATTGCCTCCCGCCCCACCACCGAAGGAGTAAGTGGGGAACGCATCCCCACCAATCAGGGCTGCCCCACAGCCACTTAATGCTGGAGGTGAGACTTCTGCCCCTCACTCAGGAGGAAGTCCCGCCTCAGAGAGCTGCCAGCCAATCAGCTTAGCTAGCAGCTCTGCGTCCCAGTACACCACTGGGTGTGGTGATCACTGTTTGGAGTACAAAACAGACCCAGAGACAAAGTGCCGGAATCCCAGGACACAGGTAAGTCCAGGATCTTGTGGCGGGGAAGGCAAGCTGGGGGCGGGGAGTGGGGGTGTGAGGGGTGGTGGTCGTGATGGGAAGGCCAGGGGCTGAGGAAACACCCATGGGTCCATCTCGAAAGGGAGCCAAGGTTCGAGCAGGATAACCAGCCAGGCTTTCCCCCCATCCCTGAATCCCTCCCTAAAATTGAAGCCGGGGCAGGAAGTGGTCCTTTAAGTGGCCTCTTAAGGGCCTCAATTGGGACGAGAGCAGATGGGCCACCCTAACATTGCAGATAGGTCAGGAACGGGTGGAAGCAAGGCCAGCCGGGGAGTTTTACGTGCCCCTCCACCTGTAAACGCGCCAGTGGGGCCTGTAAAATTTTGCCCAAAGTGTTTAATTCAATTCCTGGAGACCTGCTGTCTCACCATAGAAATATCACGGCACATATCAATAATTGTTATGTTGGAAGCAGTCTTGATGCTCAGTATACAGGCAACTGCAGCATCCCAATTTTTTTCAAGGAGTAAAAATAATGAGGGGAGTGTTGTAGCTTTTAGGAGAACTGGGTTAATACTGCATCATATCTATTGATCTCACTGAGCAGATCCTGCGAGCAGAATCTAGATGCCTCAGCGTCTGTTTGCTGTTCTTTGGCTGTCACCATCACCATCACCTCCAAGTAAAGGGCCAAACAACTTTGGCAGAAAGAAATGATGGGCACAAAATTTGGCACTGATGCACTGGCAATTTCAATGCTATAGGCATCAGCTGCAGTGAAAAATAGCAGGGGGCTGTTCCTGACCATTTCTTGAGTAGCCCATGCGTATCACTATGTTGTTTAGGATGATAACTCAGGCATTAGGTGCATGTACCTGAAGTATGCAGAGTAGGCAGATCATGCCTTCTGTCAACATTTAACACTGACCTGATTCATGGACTGCCATTGAGTCAATTAGTGGTCTCTCTTTCTCTTTCTCTCTGTGCAAAACAAAAACAACAATGCCCTATTTCTTTGGGCACTGACTGTTGATTAGAATTTTCAGATACGTATGTGCTTTAAGTGGAAAGTGACCTTCATCCCCAAAAGGGATCACCCTCCTTTGCTAAGCCCCATGAATGACGCCTTCAAATCTTCAGTATCAAAATGAATACAGTTAAACATTTCTGCCTTACTACATTTTGAACTAAAGAAAGGAGTTGTGTTTAGTTAGCACCATAAACATTTTCAGAACATCCCAAATTGTTTCAAAGCCAAAAAATATTTCTCTCAATAGCTAAGTATACTACAGACTAAGCTCTCTTGACAAGCATTTCATGTGTAATAACTATTTGGATTTTGGGAACGGACTCTCTAAATATTTGGTGTGATTCATCCTGAGTTGCCCTTTAACTGTAGCCTCTGACCACTCTGTATTATTGTTTTAAATTCCTTAGCCACTAATATTATGATCCACTTAAATGAGATTACAAATTTATAATATTTTATTAGTAATCATGTTTGTGGACCCATATTTATGAGAAATTATTTTGAAATTTTCCAATGTCCTTCTATGTCAGATTTTCACAAGCACCAAAAATAGGTTTTCATTCCCATTAGTTTGGCTGAATCCAAACCCAAAAACAGGTGGTTAAAATATTTCGGGTGAAATTTTCTGCTCCGGAGACCAAGTGCAATGGCTGGCAAGAAAGGCAATGCAGCTCTCGCCAGCCATCGTGGTGGGTTTCTGCGTCAGACTGTCCACTGTTCAGCTCATTACGTATGCATGAACAGGAAGAATGTCATATTTTGTGGCAGGCTGGGCTGAGATTTGTCCACCCCGCCATTGCCTCATAGTCTCACATATCTGGACACTATATATAAACCCCACCGACACACACGTTTGCTCGCTGAAACCTGCAGCTTGCATTTTTCGTGACAAACACCAGAATGGCCCCGAGAAGGAAGAGGCCCATAGCTCTGAAGTTTAGCAACAATGCACTAGCGGCACTACTCCAGTTGAGGACCGGCAGGAGAAGCTTTTGCTCCACGATGGGAGCCAAAGGTCCACCAATCTCATCACAAAGGCCTGGCAGGAGGTTGCCAGTGCGGTCAGCGTCAATGCACTGCAGAAGAGGGCCGCCATCCAGAGCAGGAACTGGGTGAATGATCTCATTCGCTCCACTAGAGTAAGTGGACCTCCTCCTTACTCTCAACTCACACTCCCACAAGGCCATCAGGCATTCGCAGGGTTACAGTCCACAGGGATCTCATACAGTACCAGCACAAGGGGCATCATCATTGATTCTCTCACACACACTTTCACATCTTCATCTCTTGTCACATCCTGCACAAGTCATGTCTTCAGCCCTTACGTCACCATCACCATCACCTTCAAGTAAAGGGCCAAACAACTTTGGCAGAAAGAAATGATGGGCACAAAATTCGGCACTGATGCACTGGCAATTTCAATGCTATAGGCACCACTCATCATACACATAAGGCAGGCATGCAGGTCATCTGGTTTGTCATCTGTCCTGCTCACCGTATGTCCACCTGTCTTTATGCAGGAAAAAATTGCCCACAACAACAGGCAAAGATCTGAGACAGGAGGGGGATACCAGAGCTCAAGCCACTCACCCGCTACCAAAGGAGAGATTGCCATTCTCCAACAATCCATTGAGGGTCTATCAACAACTTATTGCCTACCCACTGAAACTGTGAGTGCTTTTTAATGTTGTTGACCATCTAGTCAATCACTAATTTTCTCTTCTCTCTATAACAAGCATCAACAAGAAAAGGAAGCACACTGCCAGCCAGCCCATCAGCCCTAGCCCCCAGACCACCTCCAATGAGGATGTTGAGGGCCCACTAGATATACAGCTGGCACTGAGTTCACCTGCACCCCCCTACCAGCTCAGAGATACACACCTTTGTGGGACCTTTTTAGAGCAGGCTTGGGGTCACAATCTGGTGAGCACAACACAGATTCAGGTCCACAGCCAAGATCACTGAAACTCAGAGGACTACAGGAGGCCAGGTTGCTGCTGAGTCCAATGATGAACCTTTGGATGTGGCCCTTAGAGAGGTGTTGGAGCTCCAAAGACAGACAGGTGCACAGAAGACAGGTTTATCACAGGCTGTCACCAGATTGGAATGGAGAATGGAGGAGTCCATCTGATGTCATGGTGCTGACATGCCAGCACTCTGAGGTCACCATTGGAAGGGTGGCGATTGCCATGGAGACCTTAGTCCAGCAGTTTGTGCTGGGTATGAGCCAGGACCTGCACACCAAGAAGAAGAAGCTGAACCAGAAACTGAGCTGGACTAGCCATATAAATACTGTGGCTACAAGAGCAGGTCAGAAGCTAGGAATCATGAGATAAGCAACTCACCTCCTGACTCCCCAAATCCTGTCCACCATCTACAAGGCAAAGTCAGGAGTGTGATGGAATACCCCCCATTTGCCCACTTCCCACAACACTCAAGAAGCTTGTCAATGTCCAGGACAAAGCAGCCCGCTTGATTGGCACCACATCCATAAACATTCATTCCCTTCACCACAGATGCACAGTAGCAGCAGTATGTACCATCTACAAGATGCACTGCAGGAATTTGCCAAGTCTCCTTAGACAGCACTTTCCAAACCCACAACCACTACATCTAGAAGGACAAGGGCAGCAGATACATGGGAACACCACCACCTGGAAGTTTTCCTCCAAGTCACTCACCATCCTTGGAAATATATCGCCATTCCTTCACTATCGTTGGGTCCAAATCCTGGAACTCCCTCTCTAACAGCACTGTAGCTGTACCTACATTACAGGGACTGCAGTGGTTCAAGAAGGCAGCTCACCACCACCTTCTCAAGGGCAACTAGGGATGGGAAATAAATGCTGGCCCAGCTAACGACACCCACATTCTGTGAATGCATTAAAAAAAACTGAGGGGGACGTCGGAAACTAATTCTGGGCATCGGAGGCCTGGGTAAGCTCAAGGGGTCCCAGGGCAGGGAGGGCAGGGAAAGCCTTGGGGGGGAGGGTTACAAAGGGGGCAATTGGGGTCTCGGGGGGGAAGCCAGGTGTTGGGGGAATGTCCGGAGACCACCGGGCCTTAAGGGGGGGGCTCTTGAATTCAGAAGGGTGCTTCTGATGGAGACGCCCTCTCCCCACCTCCCCACTTCTTCTTGAAATGTAACTCTGTTCTTTGTTGGGCTTCCCCCATGGAAGTTCAATCCTCCAGCCAACCTAAAAATTGAGGCTGGGCAGGAAACATCCCTTGAGTGGCCAGTTATTGGTCACTTAAGGGCCTCAGTTGGGATAAGGGCGGCCTTCCGGTTCGAGGCCATGCCCGCCCCAGCATAAAATTGCTATGTGGTTGGGGTGGGCGGGAACCCCGAGGGAATCCCATCCCTTCAATTTCATGCTCCCCCCACCCCCACCTCCAAACCCGCCAGTGGGGAGAATAAATTTCTGGCCCATGCTTTCTGGCCCTGGCCACCTATTGCGCTATTGTCCAGGACAGTCTATGCTTTCTGGCCTCAACTAACTTCCCATCCCCCCCCAAAAGCCAAGTGTCTCAGCGCCCCCTTCCCCAGTCACATCCCCCCCCCCCACCCCATTTATGTGTCTCCCTCCAAAGTCCAATCAAAACGCAGCCACTCAAGCCTTTGCCTTCCAGCAGCCCTGCCCTACCCCCACCTTTCCACTGGTCTTTCCTGAGCACCCTCAACACAGAATGAGAGCAGTGGCAGCTGCAGCACTGTGAAAGGTTGGCAACCGGTGAGAGCACAAACTCTAAAGTCACGACTGAAGTGCAGCTCGCCAGGTACACGTCACTTATATCCGGCCATGATTCACGTTGGTCTAATTCGCCACCGGCCTGGCCATTTGATCTGGTTGGGGAGGCGTGATTCCAGTCAGCTGGGTTTTTAATGAGTACTCACAATATTCAAATGCATGCCAATGCAGTTCCAGATGTGGCATAGAGGGCTGCCTGTCCCACCATGAAATTCATGAGCGGAAAACATCAAGGTATTCTTCCATGGCAGGAAACTGACATAGAAACATAGAAAATAGGAGCAGAAGTAGGTCATTCGGCCTTTCGAGCCTGCTCCGCCATTCAATATGTTCATGCCTGACTTTTGGCCGCAATCCAAATGTATCCATCCTGCCTGCTCCGATGCCTGCCCCTGGCAGGAGCAGAAAATCCTGCCCTCAGGTTCTTTAATGGTGCTGAGTCATTATGGCACAGAAGCGGCAATCAGTCCATCGAGTCTATAGTAGTTTTAATCCACATCATTACTTAGCTGCCCACGTACTGAGTTTTTGCAGGTGTTTTGAGGTAAGTGAGTTTTGAGAAGTAAAATGCCCTACTGGGAGAGGGGGACCATAAGTCCTTAATCAGGGAGTGTATGTTCACCAGGGTCTTCCACAGCCTTCTGTGCACAAAACAGGCAAGAATCCAGATGCAAGTCAGTACACTACAACACTACATTATACTGGACTAAATGTTTTCCAATGCAGCATTTTAGCTGTGAAAAATAATGGCACTTTTCATCAATTGGGAAACAAAATCTGTAATATGGTATTGTTGGAAATGGGCCAGTCTTGGTATAGTAACAGACCCAAACTGGTCTGTTACCAATTCGAAATGGGCCTAAAAATGCTAAGAAAGAAAATAAACATAGGATTTTACCCTTGGTGGCGGTGCTTGGCGGTTATGAAGCAGACCGCCAACCGCAACCAGCACCACACCGCGGTTTTACAGAGGCAGGCCAATTAAGGCCCGCCCAGCGTGGAGTGTGAGCGGCAGCACTCCACCTGTGCAGGCGGGGGGAGGAGAGCAAGCGGGCCAAGTGCAAACTTCATGCATGCGCGTGAAAGAACGCTTCAATCTCCCTGAGGCACGGAGCTGCGTCAGGGAGATAAAGCGCTGTTAAAAAAATCTAATGAACGAAATAAAAATGTCATAAACATGTCCCTTTATTTGACACTGTCAGGGACATGTTTTTAATTCAAGTGTAAAATTTTTATTTTATTTTTATTTGCTTTAGGAAACTTCATTCCACCCGTGGATGAGGTATCCTAAAAATGCAAAGGCTGCTTGGCCTTTTCGCCTGCCTGTCAACCGTTAGGTTGAATGGGCAGTGAAAAACTCAGCACAATTGTTAACTTAATGACCTTAACAGGCTTTTAATTTTCGGCAGGCGCGCGGCTGGTTTTGGCTCGTGCCCTCCAACCGAACTATTGCGAGAGTGCGGGTTGATGTCAGCATGCTCGACTGATGTCGACGCACTTTATTTCACCCTCAGGTGTGTCAGGCAAGCGCCCACACGCTGAGCAAAAAATCCTGCCCATAGTAGCTTTTAACATCTAAGCCTATGTAAATTCATTCTCGGGATCTGGGTGTTGTTGGTAAGACTGGAGTTTATTGCCCATCCCTATTTGCCCTGAGAAGATGCTGATACAATTGAGCAGCTTGTTAGGTCCCTTCAGAGGCAGTTAAAAGTCAATCGTGTTAGTGTGGGATTGGAGTCATATATAGGCCAGACTGTGTAAGAACAGTAGGTTTCATTCACTGTAGGATATTTGTGAACCAACTGGGTTTTCCCCTGTCAAACCAACAGCTAAGCCTACTGACTGCCTGTTTCCTACTCACTTTTGATAACAATTGAAGCATAAACATATTGTAAAGAAAATCATAATTGATTAACAATTGCTTGCTAAAAGAGAGAGGTTATACTTTCCTAATACTTCAATTCCTGATAATGATGCATTTTTAGCTTAATTATTTTATTACTTAAAGTGAAAATACAGCCTTCTGGCAAGTGCTATTAAAAATATTTAAAGTAGTTACTGTAACCGACTGTCTCCCTGCAGATGAGTTCAATAATAAATGCATTGCATCTATGATTGTATCATGTCTGACAGTGTGAAATGGGATGGGACTGAGTACTGCTCACCATACTGAGATTCAAGATTCCATTCCAGTGAGGAGCAGGCCTGCTGGCACGTATAAAATGAATTTTAAAAGTAATGTTTAAAACTGGCCAGATACTTGGCTGTTGGTTATTAAGTCACATTTTTCTTCATTCTGCCACCAACATTGCCAATTGAGGTATTGGGTGGAAAATAATGAAGCCCATCAAAGTGGAATTCATGGCTGAAAGGGAAAGGATCACAGGGAAGTGGGCAAGTCGGAATCCCAGAGCAATTAAATGGCCAGGAGGAAGGCAGCAAGCTGGCAAACCCACATGAATGCAGTGAGAAGCCAATTAAGAAAGTTAAGCAGCAAGTTAAGATCATATTGCAGACGCTATCAAACGCACCTTTTGGAATTAAGTGAGCAGCAAGTGAGGATCACGGGCCATTAAGTCCATGACCAGTGAAAGCTGATGCCGTTGAAGTCTCTCCGAAGTGGAAGGTCAGAAATTTTACGGCTGATTTCCACAGGAGTACACAAGGAATTTGTTATCTTACAGTCTGAGGGCCGTGGTTTGGAGGAGGGAGGGAGGGGGTGCCTGATGGAACAGTTTGAGAGACATACGTTGGCACTTTAAATCCAGGGTCAGCAACCAATGAAAGGGCTAAAATCGGACTCAGGAGATCACAATATTGTTGGACACATGATTGATGGAGGAACAGCAGCGTGCTAGAGAGATGTCTGCAGGCAACAGAGGCAATATTATCAGAGAGGGAGGAGCAGCAAAAGGGTCCACATTTCCTCCATGTAAGCGACCGGGCCCCACACATCACTGAACTACCGCTGCGTGATCATGGCCCCGCCTGCTTGGGAATCCTCCAAGTCTGCCGGTGAGACCCCTGTTGCCTGGATTAAGTTCCACCCATTCAATTCCTTTCGTCAATTTATAATTTAATTTGAAATCTAGGTAAGTGTATCAACATATTCTATTTTGCTCCTTCCTATTTATCTTTTAGCCCTTGTCAGAAGACACAGATATCCATCCTAGACTTAAAAATAATCTCTTAATGTGTGCTTGAATATATGCATTAATCTTTCTATATATAATCACATTAGGAACTGCTATGTTCCTCGTTATGGCATGATTATATCTCATAAATTCATTCCACAAGTCATTAAAATGATGTAGCAGCTTTTGATATTGCACATCATTTTGACTGGTATGAAGTTATATTTGACAATTTATTTTTTGCTCATTACTAATAATTTTTATGTAATCTGCCAAATATTTCTATCATATTGCATCTGCTTCTACTATTTAAATGAACAAATGAAATAAGCAAGCACATAGTATAGACGGAAATGTAGAAGATTGATGTCCACAATTTTTGCTGGTGAAAGGACACTGGAGTTAAGGCTGTTTTCTTTTTCAGGAAAAAGCCTGACTTTAAACTAAGCAACACCAAGTGTGTTTTTTTCTATAACGTGACATTTTTATTTATTTAGTTATTTTTTTAACGTTTTAAAACACAGTATATTACATTTATTAATTCTGTACATACAAAACACTAGCAGAGGTGATATGTAATAGTTGGAACTGAGTGCAATCCCACTCAGGCAAATAGCAGAACACTAGCTCCTGTTTCACTTCAATTTTCAGTGGGGGCATCAAGTACTTTTCATGTAGGCCTGCAATGCAGTCACAAACAAGGATTTCTGAATCATCTGGTCTTCCCAGCAGGAACAGTGTGATAAGATGAGTCAGTCAGATGTAGGGTAGCAGGTTGACATTGTAGGAACCATGCACATCAAACCATCCGACGCGATTGGTCATTAGACTGTTTCAGACCATTTCAGCTAACACCCACATCTGCTGAACATTGGAAGCTACAGCCTCTGGATCTGGTGTCCGTCACTTAAGTTCAAAGGTCATTCCAGAGGAGTAAGCTGAGAAGGCACGGTCCCTGTAGCTTATCCTTATCATGGTCACATTCATACATTTTGATGTCTTCTATTGTATAGTTCAGACAAACTAGAAATGGCTGCTGCAGAATAAGGCACACTGTCCTTATATCATCTGGTTCAAACAGCATCTGATCTCTATAGATCAAAAAGTAATCCTGTGATCCATTCTCAGTGTGGGGATTGGGCATCAGACACATGTTCCAGATGCAGGTCTTCCATTTCAACAGCTTCCTGTCAGGCTCTGCAGCCACTCGTCGTTGAGAACGTACAGTTAAGAAAGCGGTGTAATAATTCTTAAATGCAATTGTCTAAAGATACATTAACGATTCTTTCCCATGGAAAAGTCACCTTAATTACAAACAGTCCGGGTTTTGCCAAGGCTGTTTTCACATCGCCAGTCTGTGGTGCAATCGGACTTTGGATTGTACATGCAATACTCCCATCTGCAATTTTAGCATCAGTTTATTCATTTTGGAATAAATGATGGTGATTATTTTCCGATTTTAACTGAAACAAACTGGATTCATTTATTAAAGAAATCAGTAAGATGAAGGCGGAGCAACCATATAACCTGACATTGGCTCATTGGCTCCAGGTCAAGCAATGACTTGATTTTGGAATTCTCAAACTTGTTTCCAAATTCCTCCATGACCTTGCCCTTCCTATCTCTGTACTTTCCTCCAGCCCCATGCCCTCTGAGCTATCTGGTCTCCTCTAATTCTGGCCTCTTGTGTATCCTCATGGCATTGGCGGCCATGTCTTCAGTTGCCTAGGCCCAAGCTGTGCAATACCCTTGCAACACCACTCTTGACTTCACTTTCCTCCTTTAGGACTCTTCTTAAAACCTCCACCTTTGACCAAGCTTTTGGTCATTTGACCTAATATTTCCTTATGTGGCTCAGTGTCGTACTTTGTTTTATAATACTCCTGTGATGCACCTTGGCAAGTTTAATAACATTATTGGTGCTATACAAGTTGTTGTTGTTAGATACACTTCCACTTGTTTTGACAATGCTTTCTCAAGTCTTTCATTTGCAACTAAGAGGTGTTGGCCAAATAGTTAATGAAGGCAGTAGTCAAAAAGCATTTTCCAAACCAAGACAGGTTCTGTGTACCATTCTAACTTTTTAATAAGTTGCTCCAGAGTAAATGAAAAGGATTTCTTTCAGGAAATGCATCTTTTATTTTATTGCAGAAGCACTCATGCTGTATCTTTAGATCAATTTTCAGCAGATTAAATGAATTCAATTTTTAGAACAAAATGATAGTTGCCATGGTAGCAAAGGCCAGTATTTTACCAGCCCTGAGTCGCGGGCTGATAGTTGGGAGGGGCGCGGGGTGGTGCCAGTTAAATCAGGGGTGGGGGGAGGGGTGGTGCCAGTTAAATCGGGGGAGGGGAAAGGGGTGGTGGGAGGGGTGTTGCTTTGGATGGCTGCTTGATGCAGTCTCACTGCTATTTTACCAATCTGTAAATCAAGGCCAATTAGGGGTCATTTTACAATACTGCCAGCCTTTTGCAATACCACTGTTGTGTGGGAAAACTACTAGCTAAATGGGGCAGCCTCCAGCAGCAACCTGGTAGGAGATAAGGTTAAATGGAACAAAGAAGAGGTCGCATTTCACTGGAGTGTTTCCCCTCCAACACTGGTCTCCATGATTTTAAAACATTTTTTCTTTAATTACCTCTATAGCCCCGAGGCCTCCTGCGTTCCTCAGCGGCGATCAGCTCTTACAGTGGTACTGCTGAGGCTTCTGAACTGGCGGCCCTCTGAACCAAAAGTATCAGGGACACACCCACCATCCTTAATTGGATGGCAGGCCTACAGGCAGCCAATGAGGTGGCTGCCTATGGTAAAATTGCTAAGCAGGACTCAGTCCCAGCAAGTGTGGGCTTGGGACCTGTTTACTAACCCAATGGCGGCCTCCCAAGTCCACCAGTAAAACTCAGCCCATATTTTCATCTGCCAGCAAGAAATGGGTGGGAGGCAAGGGAGGTCAGGAATACAATAGCAGCAATGCATGGAGGAGTCAGGGGGGAACTAACACTATTCTGGGTCACCCGTTGTTTGGGTTTTGAAATGCAACAGTACTACATGTCCTATCTGGCCTGTGCCATGAGTGAAGCTCTGTAAGCTGCCATCTTACAATCAGTTCAATAAAGACTTCAGTCTGAGAAAGACACTGAGAAGAACTGCAAGCTTTAAACACGAAATGATGCAAAGAAGCTACAGTTCAGAAAGGCAGACAGAAATGTTCAAATCTGCTAAAAGTTATTGAAAAAGTATAAGGAAAAAAGGAAAAGCAAACATGCAAACCAAAGCTGCGAGTAAATTACTGGGTGAATGAATGTGGTTTTAAACTTTCCCCTCCCTTCTCTGGTAGAAATGAAAGGCAATATGTGACAGAATTGGCAATTTTTCCACTTGCAATGTCAAAAGCAGAAGTTAGCAACAGATGTAATTAACAAGCCAGAACCGAGAAGTGTGGCTACTCTAATTACACTGCTGGGGAAGGACTGCTACAAATTGTATTCTACCCTAAATCTAACCAACAAACAAAGGAAACAGATGACAGGGATTTTGAAAGTCTTGAAAAAACACTTTGAACCCCAAGTGAACATTACTTATTAATGCTATGTATTCAACACTAGAGCTCAAGGTGAAAATGAAACCATAGATCAGTATGTGACTGCAGTAACACAGCTGGCAGAATCATGTGAAATAGGCAGCTAAAAGATGGTCTAATTAAAGATTGCATTGCCTTAGGCTTGTGAGATCCCTCAGTGAGAGCAAATCTAGTGAAAGAGGAGACTCTTACGCTCAGGAAAGTGATAGACACGTATGGAAATGCATAGCCTGTAAAACATATATGTAAGGCAGAGAAGACCAGGAGGTATGTCATGCTGTGAGACATTCCAGGCTGAGAGAGCAGAACAATCATGGACAAAGGGCAGAATGCAAATACTGTGGAAGACATCATACAAAGCAGTGTTTTAATTTCAAAAAGCTGAATCATTTCACAAACAAGTTTTTGGCTAGAAAGAAGTAAAATTAACCTATACAGATGGCCACTGGAGATATATCAGCAGAAGAGTCTGATGAATCACCATACACCATACAACATATTGGTTCTGTCAAGGCTATAAGTGATAAGTAGTTTGAGACTGTTAGAATGATGACCATAGAAGGAGAATAGTAAGTGAACAAGAAGTAGCAGATAGACACTAGTGCTTCGTGCAACATCATGACCTTCACAGACCTGTGTGAAGTGGCTCAACATGGTGATCCAAAAATGAAGCACTCAAAAGTAAGGTTAAGGCTATATGATGGCGCAACACTCATACCAAGAGGACAAATTAGTCTGAGAGCCCAATGCAATGTCAAGGGTAAAGATCTAGAGTTCCAAATCATAGGTGGAATGCAACGGCCGCTCAACTCAGCCGACGCAAGCCTAAAGCTTGAACTGGTAACCCTGAATGTGCCAACAGAGATTTAGAATGTGTCGCAGCACACAAAACAGACCATCAAACAGATCTAGAGAAGTACAAGGATGTGTTTACAGGATTGGGATGTCTACCTGGAGAATATCATTTCGAAGTAGGTGAGAGTGAAAGACCAATTCAGCATCTGCCGAGAAGAGTTCCATCTTCCCTCAAGCCCAGCCTAAAAGACTAGATAGAAGAGCTGGAAAAGAAGGGAATAATTAAGGAAGTGACAATTCCAACAGGCTGGATTAGCAGCATGGCAGCAGTGAAACAACCTGGAAAGCTGTAAGTATGATTACACCCAAAGGATCTAAATAAAGCTCTGAAGAGATCTCACTACGCCATGCCAACCATCAAAGGAATTTTGCTGCATCTTGCCAAGGCAAAGATCTTTACTACCCTAAATGTGAAGCCAGGTTACTGGCAAGTGAAGCTAAATGAAAGCAACTTTCTAACTATATTCTGGATGCCATTGGGGAGATACAGATGGTTGCTCAAAATGTTTGGCATTTCCTTGGCTCCAGAAGAGTATCAACATAGACAGCATGAGATAGTGATCTTCCAGGAGTGGAAGACATATAGTGATCTGCTGGCCTATGGATATGCAGACACAATTGGAGAAGCCATAGCTGATCATGATCAGAGTTTAACACGACTGCTAAAGAGAGCTCGCCAGATGAACCTGAAGCTGAACAAGAAAAAATTACAATTGAAGAAGCCTGAAGTCAAATGCATAGGTCATGTATTGACAGCAAAGGACCTTCACCAGGATCCTGACAAGGTGAAAGCGGTAGCTATGATGCACTGCTTTCGCATCTGTTGGTCGCTGCAATTTGTTAGATTCGTGAACTATTTAGCAAATTTTTTTCCCAATTTGTCTTGGAGTGTGAACCATTATTGAAGGTCACTGCCAAGGAGGAGCAGTGGTATTGGGGCACAGAACAAGCAGCAGCGTTCACTAAAATCAAACAACTATTGACATAAACACCAGTGCTGAAGTACTATGATGTCAATGATGAAGTCAACTTGCCGTGTGATGCCAGTGAGACAGGTCTTGGAGCAACCCTAATGCAGAAAGGACAGTCAGTCGCATTTGCATCTATGGCGTTAACACAAACTGAATGACGCTATGCTTAGATCGAGAGCACATCTGACCACAAGCCACTTCAAAGCATTTTTCTCAAACTGTTACTATCTGCTCCAAAGCGTCTGCAAAGAATGTTACTTTGTTTACAGAGATATCAACTGGATGTGAAGCAAGGGAAACAGGTGTACATTGCTGGCATGCTGTTGAGAGCAGTGTTCCCCATGAAGAAAGTTGAGGATGCTACAACAGAATGTGAAATCTTCCAGATTCAACATGAAGCAGCAGCTCAACATGATCTGGAAGTCATCAACCCAGCCGAGACAGTGAATCTGACAGACAAGTGCCTTGTTCAAATCAAGAAAACTACCCAACAAGATGCAACTCTCCAAGTGCTTCAAGAAGCAGTGATGGAAGGAAGGCCTAAGAGTGACTATCAAGGACACACCCATGGTCACAAGAGCATATTGAGTACACTGAAATGAAATGACAGCCCAAGATATCATCTTGTACCAAGGAAATAGTCATCATCCCTAAGGAGATGAGAAGAGAGATGCTAAAGTGCAAAGAATTGAATTGAGTTTGAGAAAGGCAAGAGAAGTGCTCCACTGGCAAAACATGAGCAATGAAATTAAAGACCACACTGGCCAGTGCAATGTTTGCAACAAATGCAGTCAGCCAATCAGGAAGATGGGAACTCACCAGCAATACAGAGTACAGAATGACCATCACTGCCAGAGATCCAAGTGTACCCAACAACAGAAATAGAACAACTCACTGGAAAAGGAGGGTCCACAAATATCCCCATCCTCAATGATAGGGGATCCCAGCACATCAGTGCAAAAGATAAGGCTGATGCATTTGCTACAATCTTCAGCCAGAAATGCCGAGTGGATGAGTAATCTCAGCCTCCTCTGGAGGTCCCCAACATCACAGATGCCAGTCTTCAATCAATTTGAATCACTCCATGTGATATCAAGAAACAGCTGAAGGCACTGGATACTACAAAGACTATGGGCCCTGACAATATTCTGGCAATAGTACTGAAGACTTGCGCTCAAGAACTTGCTGTGTCCCAGGCAAAGCTGCTCCAGTACAACTACAACACTGGCATCTACACAGCTATGTGGAAAATTGCCCAGGTCCCATACACAAAAAGTGGGACAAACCCATCCCAGCCAATTACTGCCCCATCAGCCTACTCTCCATCATCAGTAAAGTAATGGATGGTGTCATCAATAGTGCTATCAAGCAGCACAAGATTAGCAATAACCTGCTCACTGACACCAAGTTTGAGTTCCGCCGGGCCCACTCAGCTCCAGACCTCATTACAGCCTAGGTTCGAACATAGACAAAAGAGCTGAACTCCCGAGGTGAGGTGAGAGTGACTGCCCTTGACATCAAGGCCACATTTGACCGAGTGTGGCATCAAGGAGCCCTAGCAAAACTGGAGTCAATGGGAGTCAGGGGGAAATATCTCCGCTGGGTAGAGTTATAAGTGGCACAAAGGAAGATGGTTGTGGTTGTTGGAGGTCAATCATCTCAGCTCCAGGACGTCATTGCAGGAGTTCCTCAGGGTAGTGTCTTCGGTCCAACCCTCTTCAGCTGCTTCGTCAATGACCTTCCCTCCATCATATGGTCAGAAGTGGGGAGGTTCATTGATGATTGCACAATGTTCAGTACCATTCATAACTCCTCAGATACAGAACGAATCCATGTCCAAATGCAGCAAGACCTGGACAAAATCCAGGCTTGGGCTGACACATGGCAAGTAACATTCATGCCACACAAGTGCCAGGCTATGACCACCTCCAACAAGAGATAATCTAACCATCACCCCTTGACATTCAATGGCATTACCATTGCTGAATTCCCCACTATCAACATCCTGGAGGTTTCCATGAACCAAAAACTGAACTGGACTAGCTATATAAATACTGTGGCTACAACAGCAGGTTAGGGGCTAGGAATCCTGCGGCGAGTAGCTCACCTTCTGACTCCCAAAGCCTGTCCACAATCGACAAGGCACAAGTCAGTTGTGTGATGGAATACTTCCCACATGCCTGGGAACTCCTTCCACCACTGATGCACAATAGCAGCAGTGTGTACCATCTACAAGATGCACCAAAGGAACTCACCAAGGGTCTATAGACAGCACCTTCCAAACCCATGACCACTACCATCTAGAAGGACAAGAGCAGCAGATAGATGGGAACACCATCATCTTGAAGTTCCCCCGCAAGTCACTCACCATCCTGACTGGGAAACATATCTCCATTTCTTCACTGTTGCTGAGTCAAAATCCTGGAACTCCCTTCCTAACAGCACTCTCGGTGTACCTACACCACGTGGACTGCAACGATTTGAGAAGGCAGCTCACCATCACCTTCTCATGGGCAATTAAGGATGGGCAATAAATGCTGGCCTGGCCAACAAAGCCCACATCCCTTGAATGGATAAAAGTAAACAGCAGGTACCACCTCAACAAGGGTCATGGGAACGACATTCTCTAGACAAGGAACATCACTGGGATGAAGAGCCAATGACACCTATGCACCATTAAGAGACCTGCACAATTTAAAGACTATGTATCCAGTGCAGGTGCAGAGACTGACTTGTAGAATAAACAGTTGTTAATGGATGAGAACAGTGAGTGTATCATGGGTAAGCTGGGTAACTCCAAGTGACACATGATCATGCATACAAATTTGTCTTGTTTGTTCTGTAAAGGAGGATGTTTGGGTTTTGAAAAGTAACAGAACTACATGTTCTACCTGGCTTGCCATAGTCATGTGACCACTGCCATCTTACAATCAGTTCAACAAAGACTTCAGACTGAGAAAGACACTGAGAAGCACTGCAATCTTTGACCTCGAAACACCCCTCATTAGCATGGTGGAGGTGAGCTGTCAGTGTGAAAAACACTCCCCACAAGCAGTTTGCTAATTCAGAGGTGTGAAATCAATCACTGAAGCAGTTTCTTAAAGGCCTGAAACAACTTCAGGTGGGTGGGATGGTATACTTTCATTGTTAGCAAAGGAGAGACGCAATACTCTGAAGCTCTGCAAAGATGCCTGTATGTGATATGTCTGTGGCCCTGAGGTTTCCATCTGCAGCTGTAGAAACGTTGGTACTAGAAGTGGGCAGTAGGATGGATGTCCCACATGATTGATGGATCCTGCAGCAAATCAGTGAAGGGACGTAGTAAGAGGTAACTACAAAACAAATAATAATTGGGAGATATGTAAAATGGGTTGCTATGTTACTATTGCCCATCTTACTTTATTGCACAAAGTCAAAATCTCCTTCTCCCGTGGGTGGAGTGGGCTCCCATGAATTTTTCAGACCTATGGTTTTGCCTAAAATTCAATGTTTTACTGGTCTCAAACTACAGAAACTTCAAGAGCAACTGTTGCTCCTTTTAGTTGGTCAATAATTGCATGTTACACTTCTCCACTGTATGTACATTCCATATTTCATTCCTAGAATTCTTGCTCAGCTTTCAGAAATGTTCACTTTAACCCAGATAAAGGCTGAATAACATGCTATCAGTGCTAAATCACTTATGACTATAAGTTTTTAATGAGACAACCAAAAGGCCTTTGTTGGGTTTCAGCTGGACCACATGGAAATTTGTTCAATGGAGAGGAAAAAAAACACTCTGATCATTGGCAACAGTAAAGGATCAATGATCCATATTGTGGAGTGTCTGATCTAGGGAACAGCACATTATCAGAGGAATATAGGAGGAAGGAACACTTCTGGATCTGGCAGGAAATTGTGACAACAGTAATGGTTTAGAAGTCAAAGTAGGGAGTGCAAAAGTCATGGGAAAGTTCCAAAAATAAAACTACCAAGTTTTTAATATTGTATCATCCCATGGTCTGCTCAAATTCTCAGAATTAAGCCTTAGTTTGTTGCCTGGATAGTCCCATTCCTTTTTATAATTCTTTGTTGTGTTGTGGGTGTCATTGGCAAAGCCAACATTTGTTGCCCACCAATAAATGCCCTCAAACTGAAAAGCTTTCTGAGCTATTTCAGAGGCAGTTAAGTCAACCACATTTCTATGGATCTGGAATCACATGTAGGCCAGACCAGGTAAGGATGGCAGATTTCCTTCCCTGAAAGATATTAGTGAAGAAGAAGGATTTTTATACTATTGATGATAGATTAATGGTCACGATCACTGAGACTAATATTCGTTTCCAGATTTTATTAATTGAATTTACATTTCACCACCTGCTTTGGTGGAATTTGAACCCAAATTCCCTGGGCAATAGTCTGAGTCTCTGGATTACTAGTCTGGTGGCATTCCCACTACACCACCATCTCCCCCTTGGCTATGGGGGTGCAGGGGAGGGTCATGATTTGTAATCTGGCTGCACCAGTTCAGATCAAAGTGGACGGCATGTGAATTTGAAGTACCCACCTTATCGGAATGATTATGGTAATGAGCTGATTGGGCCCCTAACTGCTCTCCTCTCTTAAACACTGCCTGTGGCCTCGGTGCTCAGCAAAGGGGTCAGGCTCTTTTGCTCAGAAACCATGTGGTCCAGCCAGCCTTTCCCTTCTTAAAAGCAAACTCCTTATTAAACGGAAGCTGCACTGCTGAATTGAAGGCTGCTGGTCAAGGCGAGTGGAAGACAACAGATGCAGGGAAATAGTTCAGAGAGCAAGGGAGAGGGCTCCCAGATTCAAAAGTGCCACATTGGAAGCATTGCTGGCCAATGGGGAGTCCAGGGAGAGGCAATGATTCCATAAATTGATAAGTAGCCCTCAAGTATGACACTGTGACGGGAATGGGAGCTGGTGGCCAGAGTGATGAATGCCCAAGAGTCTGGCTCCAAATATGGCAGCAGAGCTGGAAAGGTTTAATGACCCAACACATGTGGCAAAGGTGAGTGAATGCAACTTAACATTACATCTCATAAACACACACCTCTCACTTTGCTCAATGCAGCATACCCTCAACACTCACCTAGCAACAAACCTTGGCTCTCAGGACTGGGGCCTAACATTCACATGTTTCACCTCACCCTCATACACCTACTTTAAAATCACCTCTCACTGTCTGCAAAGATTCAGCTATCCAGCTATAGCAGGCACATCACCCAAACATAGTGCAACATAAGCACTGACATTCTGCCTTTTCTCTTGCAAAAGATGGTTGCCAACAATAGAAGGAAAAGCTAGCGAGCTGTGGGAGAACTGGTATGTCTTCACCCCCTCAGCCTCCCTGAGGAGATGCTCCTCGATATTCTCAGACCAGCAGCAATGGAGCCCTTGGCATCTGACATACTGCAGAAGCTGTCCAGGCTAATGGCAAGAGACATCCTTATGCTCTTCTCAACCCCCCCCCACAGCCTGGTTCTGAGATGTGGCATGAAGTGGAACCTGCAGATGCTGTGACCTTGGAGCTTCTGCTTTCTTTCCCACCACCCCCTCCCTCACTCACCCCTCCCCTTTTGCTCTTATTGGAACATACAGAATTGGAGCAGGAGTAGGCCATCTGGCCTGTTGAGCCTGCTCCACCATTCAAAGAGATCATGGCTGATTATCTACCTCTAATGCCATTTTCCCCACTATCCCCATATCCTTTGTTGCCATTAGTATCCAGAGATCTATCGATTTCTGTCTTGAACATGCTCAATGATTGACCTTCCACAGCCCTCTGGGGTACAGAATTCCAAAGATTCACCACCCTGTAAGTGAAGAAATTCCTCCTCTTCTCAGTCTTAAATGGCTTGCCCTTTATCCTGAACCCCCTGCTTGTAGACTCACCAGCCAGGGGAAGCAGCCAATCCACATCTAACCTGTCATGCCCTGTAAGAATTTTGAAAGTTTCAGAGAGAGATCACCTCTTATTCTTCGAATCTCTAGAGAATACAGGCCGTTTCCTCAAACTCCCCACAGAAGACAATCCCACCATTGCAGTGATCAGTCCGATGAACCTCCGTTGCACTCCCCCTATGGCAAATACAGCCTTCCTCAGGTAAGGAGACTAAAACTGTACACAATACTCCAGATGCAGTCCCACCAGGGCTCTGTACAATTGCGGCAAGACATCTTGGCCAGAGTTTTGCGTCCCGAGGTCAGGCACGCGCCCAATCCGAACAGGCGGAAGATCACGCGAGATGATGTCAGGCGAGTGTCCCAACGTCACTTGGGCGATAATTTGCTCGGCGGGCACACGCAGCAGTTGGAAGCACATCCACCAATAACTGAGCGAGTAATTAAGCCTATTAAGGAGTCAATTAACAGCAACTTTTCGTGGCCCGTCCAACATTACGGCTGGTGGATGGGCCAATCGGCCAGGCGGGCCTTACATTTTTGCTCAAACCTCATCCAAGTGCGGGATGAAAGCTCCGTTTGGATTTAAAACAAAACAAAATATCTGGGGACTGTTTTTTTTAAATTGAGGTATGCTGTCAGGTGCTTGACTGTGCTGCCTGGACATTTTTTCAGCATCTTTCTGCTTTATTTTATTTTTTACAGCCTGCACTCCCTGAGGCAGCTGTCTGCCTTCAGGAAGCTCAGTGGAAGTGCTCGCCAGCATCCGCAGTGATGTTGGCCCCTGCCCTCTTCCTGCCCCCACCAGACATGCTGAACCTTTCTCCGGGCACGTTTCACGCTAGCTGGCCGTTAATTAGCCAGCCAGTGTAAGATTGTGTTCATTGTGCTATCTTGGCCAGAAGCGGGTTTTACATACGCTTCCGGCCATGCCGACCGAGGGCACACTCCTTTACTCCTGTAGTCAAATCCTCTTGCAATGAAGGCCAACTTACTATTTGCCTTCCTAATTGCTTGCTGCACCTGCATGTTAGCTTTCAGTGAATCATGAGCAAGGGCACTCAGGTCCCTTGGGACCATCAACACATCCCAACTGCTCACCATTTAAGAAATACAGGCACCAGACTGCATATCCAGGAAGTCCAGGACCCAGCGTGTGCCGGTTTTGTGGATCTTGGGTCCTGGGGGGCATAGGGCAAGGGGCTGGGGGGGTCGTGTAGAATGAGATAAAAATTAATTAAAACTTAAATCCGGCCTGGCTTCTTTGCCCCAGGGAAGGGATGTGGGTGGACCAGGCTGGCTTCTGCGCGGTCAATCCTGACATGAAATAAATAAATGAAATAAATGGATCCAAAGAGCAGGGGATCAGGGTGCCGTGACCCAGGTGTGATGGACAGCAATGCCTGATGGGGATTGTATTTCCAGGGAGGGACCCAGTTTTCATATCCTTCCAGATTTTGGGATGCCGGGGAAGGTACCTGTACTCTGCCTTTCTGTTTTTTTCTACAGAATTGGATAACTTTACACCTATTCACATTATATTCTACCTGCCATGATTTTGCCCATTCACTTAACCTATCCAAATCCCCTTGAAGCCTCCTTGCATCCTCTTCAACTCACATTGCTCCCTGGTTTTGTGTCATCAGCAAGTGTGGAAATATTACATTTGGTCCCCACATCCAAACCATTTGTATAGATTGTGAACAGCTGTGGCCCAAGCACTGATCCTTACGGTACCCCACTAGGTATGGCCTGACACCCTGAGAATGACCCGTTTATTCCTACACTCTGTTTTCTGTTCATTAACCAATTCTCAATCCATAGCAGTATATTACCTCCAATTCCATGTCCTTGAATTTTGTTTACTAACCTGTGTGGGATCTTATCAGAAACCTTCTGAAAAATTATACCACATCCACTGGTTCTCCTTTATCTCAGCTCCAAGTAATATCCTCAAAAAAAAATCCAACAGGTTTGTCAAACATGATTTCCCTTTCATAAATCCACATTGACTCTGCCCAATCATATCATTATTTTCCAAGTGTCCAGTTATCACATCCTTCATAATAAATTCTAACATCTTCCCTACTGCTGACATCAAACTAACAGGCTGGTAGTTCTCCATTTTGTCTCTCCCTCCCTTCTTAAATAGTAGGGTTACATTTGCTACTTTCCAGTCTGCAGGAACCTTTCCAGAATCTATAGAATTTTGAAAGATATCCACCAAGGCATCCACTATCTCTCTAGCCACACCTCCTTCAACACCCTGGGAATCATCTCATCTGGTCCAGTGGATTCATCAAACTTTAATCCAATTAATTTTTTGAGCACTATCTCGTTATTAATACTAATTTCTTTAAGTTCCTCATTTTCACTGGTCTCCTGGTTCCTTCATATTCCTGGAAGATTTTCTGCATCTTCCTCAGTGAAGACAGACACAAAGTAATTGTTTAGTTTCTCTGCCATTTCCCTATTCCCCATTATTCATTCTACTGTCTCTGCCTGTAATGGACTCACATTTGTCTGAGCTAATCTTTTCCCTCTCAAATACTTAAAGAAGCCTTCACAATCCGCGTTTATATTTCTTGCTGGCTTGCATTCATATTTTCTTTTCCCTTTCTTTATCAGTTTCTTGGTTATCTTTTGCTGTATTTTGAATTGCTCCCAATCCTCAGGCTTACCACTTTTCCTGGCAATCTTATACACCACTTCCTTTGATCTAATGCGATCCTGAACTCCTTTTGTTATCCATGGTTGACTCACCTTTCCTGTGGGTTTTTGTGTCTTAAAGGAATGTATATTTGTAATGGTTCTTTTAATACTAGTCATTGCCTGTCTAATGCAAATCTCTTAATGTATTTTCCCAATCCACCATAGCCAATTTGCCCCACATACCTGCATAATCTCCTTTGTTCAGATTGAGGTCCTGGTTTCAGAATGAGCTACATCACTTGCAAACTTAATGTAAAACTCTATCATATTATGGTCACAATTTCCTAATGGCTCCTCTACAGGAAGGTTATTGACTAGCCCTTTTTCATGAGATAATACTGAATCTAAAATAGCCCGATCCCTAGTTGGTTCCTCAACGCACTGCTGTAGAAACCCATCTCGTACACATTCCAAGATGTCATCCTCCGTAACATTAATGCTAATATGTTTATCCAGTCTATATGTAAATTGAAGTAACCCATTATTACTGTATTACCCATGTTACATGCAACTCTAATTTCCTGATTTATACCGCACTCAACATTACCACTACAGTTTGGTGGCCAGTAAACTATTCCTACCAATGTTTGCTGCCCTTTTCTGTTTCTTAGCTCCACCCAAACTGATTCTACATCTTGATCCTTTGATTGAAGATCCCCTCTAACTAATTTACTAATCTCATTCAATAATGACCATAATATGAAGGTGGCTTACCTTAAGGAAGAGGAGTGCAGAGGTGGACCTGCGGGATATACTCAGGGTGGTGAGAGGAGTTTCTGAATGTCTGGGTGTGCACTGAGTTTGAAAAAAAATTTGAACAGTGGTGTCACAGGAAAGCAGTAAGTTGATTGGCTGGTGAATCACTGCTCTGCTCTTAGGAGGATGTGGAAATAGCTGGAAATTAGAAAAATGTGAAGCTTTAAATAATTGTTAAGTTTATTAGATTCTAGATTCATCAGTAATAGTAAGGGTTATCACAGTTGTAAAATTTATTATGTAGCTCCAAGTAAAATAAAGTACAATAAAGTTAAATAAAGTTAACGTAAGTGAAGTGAAGTTAAGACATGGCAGGGCAGCTTGATCGCATGGAATGCGTGTCCTGTAGTCTGTGGGAGGTTGTGGACAGTATCCATGACCTAGATGACCACAGGTGCAGGAAGTGTCAGCATGTGGAAATTAAGCTCTGGGTTTTGGAGCTTGAGCAGCGGTTGGAATCACTGTGGCACATCCGCAAGGCTAAAAGCTATGTGGATAGCACATTCAGAGAGGTGGCCACACCACAGGCTTGGAGCATGGAGGCAGAAAGGGAATGGGTGACTTCTAGGCAGTCCAAGAGAACCACGCACGTAGTACAGGTGGTCCTGCTCGCTAATCAGTTTTCCGTTTTGGATACTGGTGAGGCCATTGGTTCCTCAGAGGAGTGCAGTCAGAGCCAGGTTTGTGGGTGGCTCAGCTGTACAGGAGGGGAGGAAGAAGAGGGGAAGAGCAACAGTGCTAGGGGATTCATTAGCTTGAGGAACTGACAGGTATTTCTGTGGCCATAGATGTGATTCCAGGATGGTGTGTTGCCTCCCTGGTGCCAGGGTCAAGGATGTCACAGAGCGGCTGCAGGACATTCTTAAGGGGAAGGGTAAACAGCCAAAGGTCGTGGTTCATACTGATATGAAGAACTTAGGTAGGAAAGGGGTGAGGGCCTGAAGACAGATTTTAGAGAGCTAGGAAAGAGATTGAAAAGCAGGACCTCTAATGAGTAATCTTAGTGAGCATTGAAATAGGAGAATTGAGCGCTTGAGCCCATGGCTAGAGAACTGGTGTAGGAGGGAGGGCATCAGGTTTTTGAGGTATTGGGGCCAGTTCTGGGGCAGTTGGGACCTGTACAAGATGGACGGGTTGCACCTTAACAGGGCTGGGGCTAATATCCTCACAGGGAGATTTGCTATGCTGTTGGGGAGGGTTTAAACTAGATTGGCAGGGGAGAAGGAACCTGAAAGGGAGCTCAGATTGAAGGGAAGTATAATTAGTAACAGAAGTAGAACAGCAGAAAGCAAAATTAGAAGACAGACAAAGCACAGACAAGCATCAAATAGGATCAGAATAGAGAATAACATTTTAAAAAATTAATAAGCAAATCAACTGTGGTTAATGGAAGAAGTTAAAGATTGCAATTAGATCAAAAGGAAGTGGCTTATAAGGGTATCAGAAAAAGTTGTAAGCCTGAGGATTGGGGGAAATTTAGAACCCAGCAAAGGAGGGCCAAGATGCTGATTAAGAAAGGGAAAATAGAATATGAAAGCAAACTAACGAGGAACATCAAGGCGCACTGTAAAAGCTTCTTCAGGTACATGAAAAGGAAAAGATTAACTACAGGACAAATATGGGTCAGTTACAGGCGGGGACAGGAGAATTTACAGTGGAGAACATAGAAATGGCTGAGAAACTAAACAGTTACTTTGCATCTGTCTTCACGGGAGAATACAGAAAATCTTTCAAATACTTTGCAACAAAGGGACTTGTGAAACAGGAACTTAAAGAAATTAGTATTAGTAAAGAAGTAGTACTTGAAAAATTAACTGGATTTAAGGTTGATAAATCGCCTGGACCAGATGAGTTTTATCCCAGAGTGTTGAAGGGGTGGCTAGAGAGATAATGGATGCATTGGTGGTTATCGTTCAAAATTCTATAGATTCTGGAAAGGTTCCTGCAGACTGGAAACCAGCATATGTAACCCTACTATTTAATAAAGGAGGAAGAGGGAAAATGGAGAACTACAGACCTGTTAGTTTGAAGTCAGTAGTAGGGAAAATCTTAAAATCTATAATTAAGGATGTAATAACTGGATATTTGGAAAAGAATGGGAAAATTGGTGGCGTCAACATAGATTTATGAAAGGGAAATCATGTTTGACAAACTTGCTGGAGTTTTTTGACGTTGTTACTTGCAGCATAGATAAAGGAGAACCAGTCAATGTGGAGTATTTGGATTTTCAGAAGGCTTTTGAAGGCACACAGGAGGCTAGTAAATAAAATTAGACTGCATGGGATTGGGATAATACACTAGTATGGATTGAGAATTGGTTAACAGACAGAAAGCAGAGAGTAGGAACAAATGGATCATTCACAGGCTGGTAGGCTGATACTAGCAGGGTACTGCAAGGATCAGTGCTTGGTCCTCAGCTATTCACAATGTATGTAAATGATTTGGATGTGGACCAATTGTAATATTGCCAAATTTGCTGATGACACTAAACTTAGTGGCAATGTCAGTCGTGAGGTGTATGCAAGGAGGCTTCAATAGGATCTGGACAGAATAAGTGAATGGGCTAGAACATGGCAGATGGAATATAATGCGAATAAGTCTGAAGTTATCCATTTTGGTAGAAAAAAAACAAGATGGCAGAATATTTGTGAAATTTTGAGAGGTTGGGAAGTGCAGGTGTCCAAAGTGACCTGGGTGTCCTTGTTCATGAGTAACTAAATGCTAGCATGCAGGTACAGCAAGCAATTGGCAAGGCAGATGATATGTTGGCCTTCATCGCAAGGGGATTTGAGTACAGGAGTGAGGACGTCTCGCTGCAGTTATGCAGAGCCTTGGTGATACCTCAGAATAAGTGGTAGGCCGTTTAAGAGTGCGATAAGGAGATATTTCATCACCCAGAGGGTGGTGAATCTTTGGAATTCTGTACCCCAGAGGTCTGTAGAAGTTCAAACATTGAGCATGTTCAAGACAGAAATCGATGGATTTCTGGAGACCAATAACATCTGTCGGAGATTAATCACACCAAGGCATCATTTCATACGTAGAAAACCTATTTATTACTTGTGCACAAGGGAGAAAAATACAATGAGAGCTTTGTACCGTCTCAAAGCAGAATACACAAACACTTGCTTAAAAGCATTTTACAACCAATCAGTAAATTTTGCACATCTCAATCCACTTATTTGCATAAGTTAACTGACCAATCCATGTTTTAGTTAATTTCCATTCCCACCACAACAGGTGCGGTGCCTACGCATTTGGTTATCACAACTTTGATTACATTCGGCCTGAGAAAGACCAACATGGAATGTCTCAGGGCTCATACTACAACAGTGGTCAGACAAGATGGTATTGTTCTTCAAGGTTGCAGTATTGTTCTCTTAGGCCTGGACATTTAATTCAATTTCTCCATTAACCTTTTTAGTATTAAGGGCGTTCCCTATTTGTCTAGGCCACCACACATCCCCCCCTTTTGTCCTACAAGGACAATCCACCACTCTTAGCCAAGTTCTATGCATCCTAGCTGTCAGGTTTCATCCTCAGAGGGGTCTTGATCCCTGAGGAGAGGGAGGGAGTAGATAGCTGGTTTGAATCAGCAAAGTAGGCACAGGAACCCAATGGCAGCTCCCCACCTGAGTGCTACCCTTAGTATAATTTCTCCTGACGCATAGCCAGATCTCCCCTTAACAACCACAAAGGTGGGCTCCCGTCTCCAAATGGGCATTTGCTACATGAGGGCCCCTGTATTACCTAGGGACCATGCAGAATCTGAGGGGAAAGCCAGAAAATGCATCTCAGAGGAGGAGGAGTTAACAGGAAAATGAGTACAAATCCAACATTTAGCCTGATTAACTTGCAAGGCTACGGCCTGCATTCGTTGAACCGCAGAATTAGTAGTTCATGCCCCCCCGCAAGGACCACACAGGTCAGGATCCAAATCAGAGTCAGCATTCCGATGTCTCAGTTAAAGTTCTTGCACAAGCACTTCCGTCCGAAGTCAGTGTTCGCTTAACGTGCGATGTGTGGATCCACAAAGGACGTCCTTCAACCTTCACGGCCTTATGGGTGGTGAGCAGGACTTGGAAAGGCCCCTTCCATAGAGTTCTTCCAAACAGTTCTTTCTCCTGAAAGTCTTTACCAGGACTAGGTTCCCCAGCTGGTATTGATGGCAATCTTCAATGGTGGGCTTTTTCTGAGCTTCTACTACCTGTATAGCAAATTTTTGAGAGAATTAGTGAGCGCTATACAGTATGTAATCATTCCCTCATCTATAGCATGGATGTCCATTTCCCTAGCAAACAAAGGTGGGGCCATTGGGAGGCACACAGGACGTCCCTTTACAACTTCATAAGGAGAGAGGGAGGTGGTACAGTTAGGGTGAGAGTGCATAGTCATGAGCGCCAAGGGTAGAACTTCAGGCCATTTCAAACCAGTTTCTTCATATAATTTAGCTAGTTTGTTTTTCAGAATACCATTTTGTCTTTCCACCACCCCAGTAGACTGGGGGTGGTATGGGCAGGAAAGGTGATGGTTGCATTGTAAGGCCCTCAACAGTTCCTTTATCATTTTAGCGGTAAAATGAGGCCCATTATTACTCGATAAAATCTCTGGTATCCCAATTCTGGGCATGTATTCACGCAACAACAATTTTACAATAACAGCATCATTTCATCGGGTGGGATACTCCTCCACCCATCACGAGAACCAACATACTATAACTAAAACATAATTATATCCTATACATTTAGGCATTTGTATAAAGTCCATTTGTAGGTGTACAAATGGGCCCCATGGCTGGGGTCCCGTATCAGCAAGACGCCTGGGTTATGTCATTGACAAAGGTATGACAGGTATTACTAATACAATGCCTATTAGCATATTACTATTCACTATACATTCAACATTCATTCTATATACACGTGTTAAACCTCTGAGCTGACAACTGGTCAAGTCATGATTCTTGTCCATAGGTGCTGCATACATAATTTCTGCTCGCTTCATCTGAAATATCTTTCCCTATTTCAATTAATTTATTGATAGTCCCGCATGACTTTCGAGCACGGTGGCCAGGCTTTGGATTAACCAATGATGTCCCTATATTGAATATTGTAGCGGCATCATTTATCAGGCTGCGCTTAACGTGGTTCCCTCCCAAGCCTGATCGCATCTCGCCATTGAACTGAACTGCTTCAGTCATCAATTGGCGCATCAGAGCCGTATAGAGTGCTTGGGTATGGGTTGAGCACCACTGGGGCAGGACGACACCGGATACATTCAAGACTACGGGTACCAGCTCACGGTGCACATTATTATACAAAACCTCTGATTACCCAGTATTAAACCATTCGCCTGGATGCATAGTCAGACAAGATAGGTCAGTTGGTGTGGTTTGAGGGGCTTCAATTATCTCTACGCGGACTATGAAAGTAGAGGTGGGAGGTGGCACGGTAGTGGCGGACCTCCCGTGTCCAATCTGAAGCAAACCCTTACTACAATTTGAAAGCACTTGTTCTCCTACTGTTACATTTATCACTCTCCGTTGCATGTCACATTCGGCACTGTCCGTGCTGTACCAAAGTTCCTCCTGCAGTGCAGGATGAGCAGTGATGATCCCCGACCTTGTTGCCAGTACTAATACGCCCACGACCAGGATCGTAGATCTGTGGAGACATTAACATCGGCTCTCATTCTCATATCTACAAGTGCACATGTATCACCTGTCATAATTACCTCATATGATCCATGCCTGTTCACTCTGAGCTTACCCTGACCATCACCTTATTCCCCACTTGGGGGAGGTCCATTGTTGCTCTTTGGATTTGCCTGTTTCCATATCCTTAATCATCTGTCAGTCTCCATCTTCCTCTCTCAACTCATGTAATTGCCTACTTAATTCCCTTACATTGTCCTGTATTTTTCCTTTCAGTGGCCCTACACCTCCTGCTATAATGCCTTCAGGTAATTGCATGACCCTTCCTGTTATCATTTCAAATGGGGTGAACCCGGCAGTCCTGCTTGGGGTAGCCCACGGCACATTAGAATATTGGGCTGTTCCCTGTCTCTTAACTGATTTTTTTTTTAAAGTTCAGTTCATCCTTTCCACCATCCCTGGACTCTAGGGGTGGTAAGGAATATGGAATTTCTGTTTGATCTCCATAAGATTACATACTTCTTTAATGACTCTCCCTGTGAAATGAGTTTCCTGATCTGAATCCATCTGGGTAGGCACCCCCACTCCTTCCAGTTTACTCTCTCCTGCTGCTGTCTCATGTCAGACCTCAATTCCTTAAGCAATTTTACAATTCACCTTCTTATCCTATCTTTCAATGGCTCAGTATCTTCACTTCCAGTGATGGTTCTCTTTGGGACCCGCTTAACTCTGCCTGTCATCAAAGTATTAATCCTGTGGTCTTACTTTTGTAGCTCACGGGCACATTAATGTAATCAGTAATACATCTATTTATCCTTTTTCCAGATCTCCCTTTTCCTGTATCCAACTTGTGGTAAATTGTTGTTAAGTATTATTTCTCTTTACATTTCAATTCCTGAACTACAGATTCTACATAGTTTTACCTCTAAGTTTTTTTTTGACCATGATCATCCTAAGATTCTTTTGAGTTCAGTTTCTCTATTGTCAACAAGGATCTCTGTCTCTAGATCTTCGCTTATCTCCCCCTGTGCGTTTCCAATGCCTCAGTTGATGGCCAGATTATCAAATTCATTTCCCTTAAAACAGTTTGTACATTATGTCCTCTTTCCCTAACTCATTCTCCTACTTGCCTCATACCATTTTACAGCTATCATCTTATCTTGTTTAGGTTGTCTGGAAAGACTTTAAAATGAATAAAATATTCTCATAACAGTTTTAAAAACAGAAATCAGGTATTGACATGTTTTGCTTCCTTATCTTCTCAAACATTTTATTGTCTCAAAAGTAACACACTAAATTGTGTCTGACCCTTTTCTTTTAGAATTATCCCAGATTCATTAACTCAGCCAAAAATTGGATTTCTGCCAAACTTTGTCAAGGTCTTGAGCTTAGCTTCATAATTTGGGAACAGACTTACAAATACAAAAGCTTGCAGCATTTGAATTTGTGCCAATTGTTGTCAAACCTTTTGAAATGAAAATTTCCTTTTGAGAACTTTATCAAGAACCAAACCTCAAATTTTTAAACTTGGTAAGAACTGTAATTTACACTATCAAAATTAAAACAACCTCTTTTTTCATGTGTAATGGTTTGTATCCAAGTTATAATTTCCATATGTTTATTGACACATTCCTTATCTTAGCATCCTAGTGATTCAAAAGTAACCTGTTAAATTACACTGCACTTTACATCTCAAGATTGTCCCAAATTCAAATTCCAGTGCTTTTGGAAAGCAGATTTCCTTTAATATTTAATTAATCTCTTCATAAGAAACCCCTTTTTATCCATTGGAACTACCTAGACCTTGTGTTTATGTCTTTTGGTTTTCCTAGAATCTTTCTGAATATCAAGTAATTTTTTCTCCTCAGACTTTTAGAATACTAACTCGTATGTATTAATCCCAATCAGCTTGGAAGCTGATGATGAGGGTTATTCCCTACTAGTCTGCAAGGGGGTGGTACAATGGTTGGTTCATCTCAAACAAAGGCAAGCCCTGTTTTATCTTTACGCTACCTTCAAATTACGATTTTTGCCAGAAATCTCAACTCAAACTTTATACTCAAAACTTTGGAATATTTGAATAAACTTTTCCTTTAATCTAATTTGGGGCTTTCGACTCTAAAGTGCTCAACTACACACACAAAAGACAATTCAGGGAAGAAAACACATTAAAGCTCACATACGAATGCTTCATTGCACACAAACAAACACATATATAAAGGTATGTATCAATATTCCTATGATATTGAACTTAACTCTAAATGAAACTTCAAGTAGCAGTGGGGGAATAAAGGGATCTTGACTGTTCCACCTATAGGGACCTTCAGACTGATGAAAGCTCACATTTTCTCTGCTGCTGCTTGTCAATTGCTCATTAACCCCCTAGGGGTAACCCCCCTCTCTCTCTCTTCAGCACAAACAGCTCTTGTAACTTAGATCTATTCATTTTTTTTAAGTTATAGAAAATTCAGTAGCGGACTATCTATCTCTCTTAAAACATATTATAAGCGCTCAATTCTGTCCCGATTAAAAGTTCCATCTGGTGGGAAGCTCTCTCCTTTACCTTGAGTCCATTTAACCCAATCAGAAACATATTGGACAATTTCAGGACCGTGATGGACATACATATAAGCATTTGGGGTTCCCTTCAAAGGGGGAACCTGGGGTTTCTTGATGCCATATTTCCCTTTCTTATTTAATAATATACACAAAAATACACAAAGAAACTAAATCTTCAACTCCAGGGGACTCGAACCCCTGGATACACTAAATTACTGGCCAGACTAATCTCCTAAACACTTAAATAGATGACTTACCCTAAGAGTCAGCCACAGGCAGGCGAAGGCAGATCGCAGGTCAATGAACCCCAGAAGCCCAAATGGGGCTGCCGCGGACTGAGGAGTCCTTGAACTGCGAGGTCCTAACGCTGGCGCTCCGTGACTCAACCCCAGGGGTTAGTCATCTCGGTGGAACCTCCAAGAAACTGTCGGAGATTAATCACACCGAGGTATCATTAATACAAAGAAACCCCAATTATTACTCGTGCACAAGGGAGAACAATACAATGAGAGCTATTGTACCGTCTCAAAGCAGAATACACAGACACTTGCTTAAAAGCATTTTACAACCAATCAGTAAACTTTGCACATCTCAATCCGCTTATTTGCATAAGTTAACTGACAAATCATGTTTTAGTTAATTTCCATTCCCACCACAACAGGTGTGGTGCCTACGCACTTGGTTATCACAACTTTGATTCCATTCGGCCTGAGAAAGAACAACATGGAATGTCTCAGGGCTCATCCTACAACAGTGGTCAGACAAGATGGTATTGTTCTTCAAGGTTGCAGTATTTTTCTCTTAGGCTTAGGTATTTAATTCAATTTCTCCATTAACCCTTTTAGTACTAAGGGGGTTCCCTATTTGTCTAGACCACCATACATCAAGGGATACGGAGATCGTGCGGGAAAGCAACATTGCGGTAGATGATCAGCCATGATCAAATTGAATAGTGGAGCAGACTCAAATAGCCTACTCCTGCTCCTATCTTCCTATCCCTTATTAACAGTGTTACTCCACCTCCTATTCTCCTCTGCCTATCTTTCCAAAATGACAAATATCTCTGAATATTCAGTTGCCATTCCTGGTCACCCTGTAACTACATCTCTGCAATGGCAATTAAATCGTACCCATTTGCACCTTCAAATCATCCACCTGGCTGCTAATGCTGCATGTATTCAGATAGAGTGCCCTTAACTTTGTCTTTTTAACATTATTCCACATTCTGCTTCTATTTGATGCTTGCCTTTGTTTCATCTGCCTTCTAACTTTGCTCACTGCTTTTCTACTTCCTGCTACCAGTTATGCTTCCCTCCAATCTGAACTCCCTCTTGAGTTCCTAACCCCTGGCTAATCTAGTTTAAACTGTCTCCAGCAGCGCTAGCAAATCTCCTTGCAAGGATATTAATCCCGGTCCTGTTAAGGTGTAACCCATCCATCTTGTACAGGTCCTACCTTCCCCAGAACCAGGCCCTATGCCTCAGAAAACTGATGCCCTCCCTCCAACACCAATTCTTCAGCCATGCAATCCTCCTATTCCTATGTTCACTAGCATCTTATGTTTACAAAGTGCCCAATGCTGACATCTACACTATGTCAGCAGAGCCATGAGGAACAGCAACATCAACACCATGACATTGCTGAGGATGCTCCATTTCTTGATCTTACACTCCCAGCTACCTGCTCAGATACTGGCACTCACAAGCTTTAGAGGCTGTACTGTGAACTGCATGTTGTGAGTCAGTGGGCTGTAACCAGGCCAAGGGGAAAGAGTAACTCATATGCTAGCTTCCCAGAGGGTGAAGTCAGTGGGGTGGCATATTGGAGAACACTGATGAGGATACACAGAGATGCTTGGTGAATTGGCAGGCCTGCCAGTCAGCCTCCAATTGCTGTCTAGGAGCATGGAAGAGCCTGGCTCCAATGTGGCAGAGGGCATTGCGCAGAGCTTTGAGCCCATCCTTTCCACTGTGGAAGGGGTGGCTAACTACATGAGAATAGTGGCACATGCGACCAGGATGGAGCGCGATGGCTGATGTCTCCCACTGCAATGCAGCAGAGAGCACCCAATGGCTCAGTGCTGCAGTGGAAGTTCAGATCAACATCATGAGACGTATGCTTGCTAAAGTACAGGCACAGATTGCTGCCAACGTGGCTCTAAATCTCAGTTCTCAAAGATGCATACAAGCTGTCACAACATTAGGGCAAGCTGTGCTCCAGCAGATTACTAGTACTGCTAAGTGGCACCCCATGGGAGTGACAGTGGCTCTGTGGAGAGCAAACTTGCTGTCCTCTCTCAGGATGACAGCATTCATGCTCTCACCACTGCCACTTCGCCAGTTCCCTGCTGTTGTCTGGCCCAGACGGCTGCCACCCAGGCTGAGTTGGTGCAGTCCAAAGTCGGACCATCTAGGCCCAGAGCTGCTCAAGATTGTCCAGCAAGGCCATCTGCAGTCTTCCCAGTGAAATCCAGCAATCTTCCACTCGCCATGCTGCAGCCACTGGGGTAGAACAGCAGGAGAAGTAGGACAGGGACAGGTACCTGTAAGACAGGCACTAATGAAATATACAAGGGATATTATTTCATTTCTGTTTGTATAATTGCATGTGTTATTGTATAAAGATGTTTGGTGAATGCTTTTGTTGGTGACGTTTGTTGCTGGATGTTGACCGATTCTGATGCGATGGTGGGGAATGGTCACTGAATGCTGAAATGAGGAGGTTGTTTCAGTGAAAATGGAGTCTCACAAACCACTGCCTCATTGACCATCCACTTACATGATTTCCAGGATGCCTTCTCCCTGCCTTCTCTCTGTTTCCTTCTCTTCCTCTTCTTCTGCCTCCTCTTCCTCCCTCCCTCCATGCAGAGCTTCCACTCTCTACCTCCTTCATTCCATTTCCTGGTTATGCTGCAGATTGAGTGGCACTGTACACAACTGCCTCCACCTGGGTCAAGTACTTTCTCCTCCTTGACTGCAGTCAGAAACTGAATAAAAGCACCTCTATGATCCCAGCACCATGCTTCCACCAATTGTCCTAAGGAAAAGTTATTCAAAAACACCTCACCTGCAATTTGTTGAATGACTCTTTCGTTACCATTGCTTCAGGGCTCATCTTGCAGCAGAACAACTGATACTTGGTGAGTGATGTATGAATATGTTCCCTGTACTTGAGTTGCCCAAATTAGGGACCATGGTGTGGCATCAGCCGGTTAGACTTTGTGATGTTGGGATATTGCGCCATCAGAGCTTTCCAGTGCATGTTGAGGACTCCCCTTTTTGCCTCCTCCTGCTCCCAGAACGGGCCGCACAGTCAGCAGTCAGCAGTATATCATGCACCTGAAAAGCAATAGTAGGCATCAGTAGCGCCACTTCAAGTAATGCTTCATAACCCAAATTCATGCCAAAGGTATCAAGCTAAGACCTTGGCAATTTTGGCTATTCTGACACAGTTAATATGAAAAGAATTAATATGTCATGTATCCCTGCTGAATATTACAGCATAACACCAATCACACTAATGCAATTTTAAGCCTTATTCTTTTAAGTCTTACAGATGCCACATCTATATTACATGCACACACATTCATCATAACAGTACTGAGAATTTTTTTTAAACTTAGAAATTGAATGTATTCCCTTTCGATCTGAAATACAGTAACTGCCTAACTCCATTGTATATCTACTAATAATTATCTTTGCTCATTATCAGATCACGGTCCAGATCGCCTGAGCAGTGGTAATGATGAACGGGTTGCTGCTGCGCTCCAAGATTCCACTGACTCGATGCTGCTGTGCATTTCTCCTGGGATCTTCTAATCCTGGCTGTCACAGAAATGTGCAGCACAGCATCCCTCAGGGAGCTCCGCCGGAGTGGGGTAGAGTCAGAGGGAAGACAGGACATGCTCCCTTTTTACGGTACTAGCATCCAGTCTTTGAATGTTAATGAATGGATGAGTGAGAGTGGATGAATGGGTGAGTGGATGAATGAGTGAATGGATAGCTGGGAGGGTAGGTGGGTGAGTTCAGTAGGTGGTAGTTGGGTGGATGGTTGAGTGGGTAGGTGGGTGATGTGGTAGGTGAATGAGGTGGGTACGAGTGTAGGTGGATGAGTGAGTAGTCGGGTCGGGAGGTAGTCTGGTCGGAGGGAGCTGGGTGACCATATGGGTAATCAGGTTGGATCAGAGTAGTCAGGGGGTTCAGGGGATAGTTGGTCTGGTTGGAGGGGTCGTTGGGTTGGGAGGGGTAATCTGATGGGGTTGTGGGGGAGGTAGTCGAATGTTCTGGAGGGGGCTGTCGTGGGTAGTCAGGTTGGGTTAGGTGGGGTGTAGTTGGGTGGTGGTGTGGGTAGTTGGGTTGTGGTAGTCAGGTGGGTTGGGGGGGTGGTTGGGTGTTAGTCAGGTCGTGTTGGGAATGTAGTCAGGTGGCAGAGGTGGGGGGGGTGGGTCTAAATGGGGGGAGGGGTCATGGGGCGTGATTGGGGGGCCATTTTGGAGTTATCTAGATGTTAGGCTAGGTTTTATTCTGTCTAATTTTTCCTGGGTAGCTATTCAGGTATGTACCGTGGAATTGTCTGAAGCCTCAAACTCTAAATCACAGGGTCCTCATGTGACCATGAGTGAGGAAGGTAATGGGACTGAGCAGAGAATGGTGGATGAGCCTCATATTTTGCAATTGTCAAACAGGTTTGAGGTGCTCACAGCCTGTGTGGGCGAAAGCGAGGTCTGCAAGGTGGATGAGCAGCTGGCCATGGCACCATGGGTTACCATTGACCAGAAACTGAACTGGATTAGCCATATAAATACTGTGGCTACAAGAGCTATTCAGAGGCTAGAAACCCTGAGGCAAGTAACTCCCCTCCTGACTCCCCAAAGCCTATTCACAATCTGTAGGGCACAAGTCAGGAGTGCAGTGGAATACTCTCCACTTGCCTGGATGAGGGCAGCTCCAACAACACTCAAGAAGCTCAACACCATCTAGGACAAAGCAGCCCGCTTGATTGGCACCCCTACTATTAACATTCACGCCCTCCACCACCGATGAACAGTGGCAATGGTGTGTACCACCTATAAGATGCACTGTAGAAACTCACCAAGGCTCCTTAGGCTGCACTTTCCAAACACATGACTACTACCATCTAGAAGGACAAGGGCAGCAGATACATGGGACCACCACCACCTGGAAGTTCCCCTCCAAGCCACCCACCATCTTGACTTTGAAATATGTCGCCGTTCTTTCACTGTCACTGGATCAAAATCCTGAAACACCCTCCCTAACAGCACTGTGGGTGTACCTCCATCACATGAACTGCAGCAGTTCCCAAAGGCAGCTCACCACCATATTCTCAAGGGTAATTAGGGATGGGCAATAAATGCTGATCCAGCCAGCGATGCCCACATCCCCCATAAATGAATAAAAATAGGAAGCCATTCAAGTGGGGGGAACAAATAGGAATGCAGTAGTACTAGGGGATAGTGTAGTGAAAGGGATTGACACTGTTCTCTGCAGCAAAAAGTATGATTTGATTGCCAGGCCTATTTACGAAAGTGTATTCGTTATGCTGCCAGAATTAAAGCCCACTGCTGTATTCTTGCTGAGGCTATGGGTGGTATAGCCTTGTCCTAGCTAAACAATCCTAACAATGGTTTGTGATCTGAAAAGATTGTAAAATGGTGGACGTGTATGTACTGGTGAAATTTTCTGACACCGAAGATGATGGACAGGCCTTCAGTATCCCCTTTCTGCCTTGGTGAGTGTCCTTGATACGTAACTCATTGGCCATTCCGTGCCGTCATCCATCCAATGAGATAGCACTGTTCCCTACAGAGTGTAGGGAGATATGTCACATGTCAGCACCGATTCTTTCATCTGGTCATAATGCACTAATGGATTGGATGAGTGCAATAATTGTTTCACCTTTATGAAAGCTTCTTTCTGGGGTGTCTCCAAAGACCAAAGTTGGTTCTTTTTGAGTAGAGAATGCAGAGGGGCAGCACTGTATACAAAATTGGGTAAGAACAGCCCATAATAGTTGATCATTCTGAGGAATGATTTGAGCTCTGAGGTGCTCTTTGATGCCAGTGTCTCTTTTATTTGTGCTCTCACTTTTTCCTCAACCGGGTGGAGGCCCTGTAAATCTACCCAGTGACCCAAATAGATTACCTCCCTCGTTTGGAAAGTGCATTTTTCTCTTTTCAGATGCATTCCAGCTTGCAAGAAATGTTTTAAGACTTCTAAGTTTGCCAAATGCTCTTTTTCAGTGAATCCTGTCACCAATACATCGTCTAAATAGACTACAACCTGGGGCAGTCCCTGTAGTAAGCTTTCCTTTATTCTCTGAAAGATGGCACAAGCGGAGGAGACACCGAAAGGTAATCATGTATATTGGTGGGTATTAATTGTGACAAATATCCAGGAAGCAGTACCCAATTCTAGTTGTTGATAAGCATGACTCATGTCAAGCTTCAAGTAGGTGGTTCCTCCTGCCAGTTTGGCATACAGGTCTTTGATTTTTGGAAAGGGGTGCCTGTCTAGCTTACCTACTTTGTTAACCGTCAGTTTGTAGTCCCCACAAATTCGGACACTTTGGTCAGGTTTAAGGATGGGGCTATGGGTGCTGCCCATTCTGAGAAATGAACAGGTTGTGTAACGCCCAGTTTCTCTAGTCTGTTCAGTTCAATGTCAACTTCTTCTCACAGGGCATATAGCACCGGTCTCACCTTCATAAAGCAAAGGGTTGCTTCCGGATCCACATAAATCTTGGCCTGCAGGTCCTGGATTTTCCCCAGTTCGTCCTTGAAGACGGTGGTGTACTTTCTAAGTAGCTCTGGTTGCCCACTTGCTCTCAACTGGAAAATTTCAGCCCATTCTAACTTAATCTCCTTCAACCAATTTTGCCCCAGGAGGCATGGCCATTCACCTGCTACCACCAACATGGGGTAACTGTGCTGATTGGCTTCCATAATGGACAGTTACTCTGCTTATGCCTTTTACTTGAATGTCTTCACCCATATATGTTTTTAACTTAGCAGCTGTTTGTTCTAAACTTAATTGATGTTCACAATTATTCAAATATCTGAAGGTATGTTCCCCAGTTACTGTAGTGCAAGCTCCCATGTCTACTTCCTTTCTAACAAGTTTGCCATCTACTATCACTGTGACAAATATTGGTTCTGTCTTTCCAACTTTCAGATTAAATGAGTAAATGTCTGAATTTGTTGTTTCTGGCTCTTCTACATTGTAGGTTTCATTGGGTTTCTTCTTTTGTTTACAAGCCTGCTTGAATCTTTCTTTGCACTGTCTTATCTTATGTCCATTTCTATGACAATAGTAGCATTCAATTTTTTAAAACTGCCAATTGCTAAAAGACTAATTGTTTCCACCTCTATTAAAATTATTTTTTGATCTCACTGCTAAGTTATTTTACTTTATTTTTCAAGAGGGCTATTTCCCACTTCTTGGCAGAGTTTTGCTTTTTTGAGCCACTTTCACTTGAGGTTTCCTGCCCAATGAGGAGGATGGTGCTATTTTGCTTACTGCGCTTTCCATGGGCAATGCTATCTCTAGCGCCTTCTTGAAGTCGAGATTCACTTTGGACAATAATCTTTTCTAAATAGTGCCCTTTTTCAATCCACACACTGAACGATCTCTGAGCATATCGTTCAGAGTCAAAGCAAACTCACAATGTTCCATTAGCTGCTTAAAATTTCCTAAGTAGCATGCAATTGTCTCACCCAGGGCTCTCTTTCATGAATTAAACCTGAACTTCTGCATCATGGCTGAGAGCTTGGGTTGAAAGTGACCCTTCACGAGATTCACCGATTCATCAAAATTCTTCGAATCTGCAATGTCTTTAATAAGGTTTGGACCAGTTGACCCCATGGTTCAAGCTAACAGCGCAGCCTTGCAGTGTGGGTTAGGAGAATGCCTGATCTGAGAGCACAGCATACAGTCCAGTGACCAAAGCTACCACCAGTTGGTCAAGTGGAATGGGGTTTCAGACAGCCAATGAGTGCACTACACTCTGGCCATCCAAGTGGGCATCAGTGAAAGGGCCTTCAGGCTTAATCAAAAGAGATTCTTAGACACATATGTTAACACACATGTCTCTCTCTTTGATCCTTCTGCAGAACATCAGGGCCATGGAGCCTGCTGATTTAATGGGATGCCTCATGGCTTACAGGGAGCAGAGAAGAAGAAAAGGAGTGTGGTGGAGGCACTTGGCTTGGCAAAGGGAGGAGCACCACCCTCAAGATGAAGGGGCGGCAGGTCCTGCTGCGCACACAGCTGAAGATCCACAGTGAGCCTGAAAGTGCCTCGCTAGACCCAGGGTCTAGAGAGGGCGTTTGTAATTCTTACAGATGACTGAGAACCAGTGTCGCTGAAGACTGCGTATGTCTAGGGAACTGGTTGGTCACATATCCCACCTGCTGCAGGATTTGGCACCATGGGGACATGGAGGGCACCCACTGGCAGTGGCCATGAAAGTGATCACGATGCTCAGTTTTTATGCCAGCGGCTCCTTCCAGGGATCCACAGGTGACCTGTGTAGGATCTCGCAAGCCTCCGAGCACAATTGTTTCCAGGAGGTCATGGATACCTTCTTTGTGAAGGCACAGAACTTTGTGCATTTCCCCCTGGGATCAGGAAAGCCAGGAAGCAAGAGCGCTGCGATTTGCGCAAATCTCTGGTTTTCCACAGGTGCAGGGTGCCAACTGCACTTATATGGCGCTCAGATCACTGTAACAACAAGCAGACAACTACGTCAACCGCAAGGGCTTCTACTCATTGAATGTTCAGCTGATATGCGACCATCACAAATGCATCCTACAGGTCTGCGTGCGAGTCCCAGCGAGTATGCAAGACTTACATCCTTAGCAGGTCCCTGACATCTTCTGGGGTCTGCAGAGACTGCAGGGATGGCTCCTTGGGGACCAGAGTTAACCAGAAAGGACATGGCTGATGACACCTGTGCGGCAGCCTCAGACTGCAGCAGAGAGATGGTATAATGAGGATCATGCTGCAACCTGGACTTTGGTGGAGCTAATGATGTGTTTGTTGAAAATGAGGTTCCGGTGTCTTGACAGATCCAGTGGAGCACTGTAATACATTCCACTGAGGGTCATGCATCATCGTTGTTTGCTCCACACTCCACAACCTGGCCCTGCGATGGGGGGAGGAGCTGGCTGAGGAGGAGATGGAGGAGCTGCATGAGGAGACATCGAAGGGTCTGACGGTGATGAAGTCCTCCAAGGCTTGGATGCTGGTGATGAGGCCATTGCCCTGGTCAGACAAGGCAGGTGCACTCGAGAGGCCCTAATAGCTGCAAGATTTGTGGAGGATGATGATGAGATGCAGTGAGGGCAGTCCTGACATCATTACCTTGCATTTGTGAATGTTTGACTCCTCTGTGGCTGATGGCAGCGCAGGTACCCTCAGTGCTCAGGCTCATGTCATGGAGATGCAGCGGAGGCCTAATAGTCGCTAGATTCCAGGAGGATGATGATGACATGCAGTGAGGGCACTCCATAGATCTTCACACAGCCTCTGAGAATGTCTGACTCCTGTCTGGCCGAGGGCAGCTCGCTTGCGGTCTGTGATCAGGGTCATATCATAAAGATGCAGCCGTGAAACTTTAAATGCACCTGATCCTTTGTCAGCCTTCAGCACCTGACACTTTCAGGAGCACAACATCACCAGTTACAGAGGCTGATGAGATGGGGACTAGCCACACCTCAAAGGCACTGAAAGCACACAGAGAGAATGACGGAACTCTGTGATGTCTGCCCATGACATTCTGGTAGCAATGACCAGCACCATTAAGGTGCCAGCATCACTAGTATATTCAGTGAGTGTTAAGCCAGACCATCATGTTGGTCTGAAGGTTACACACTCTGCAGGGAAGAGGCCCTGGACTGAGACACCTGCCTTTATCTTGTGCAGAAACCAAGGTTTCGCATCTGAGTGGCACTCTTCATCATAAAAAGGAGCCATAGGCAAGGAGACAATCTTGGGAGTTTATTTACCATAGTGAACATTATGTACAAGTGATTAATACCCGTGGCCAGGCTGTGCTTGGCCTAAATAGCCAAGTGGTTATGGTACTGAGCTTGTAACCCTAAGATTAAGAGTTCAAATCTCACAATGGCAAATTATGAAACAATGTAACTTCATCTGAATAGGAACAGATGGAAACGTGTTTGGACTCGAAAGAGTTACATCTCCTTAACCTTCCTAACCCTGCTGCTATGTCTTGGTGCTCTCCTGACATTCACAGCGGAGGTGAAGGCAGCCTGCTGACTGCGAAGCCCTATCTGTTATGACCTTGGTGGGTGCCCTTTGAAGGGCAGAAACCTGCTTTCGGGGTCCTGCTGTGTGGCCGTGGCACCCTCCTCAGCCTGTGGAGCTGGAGTTGCTGGGGTCACAGGAAGAGGGGATTAGGATGGACTGGATATTCCCAGAGTCACCTGGGTAGATGGACATGGGGTGTGTACCTGCTGACCCTCCTCACTATGAGTGCCGAGGGCCCCAGGCTGACTCCTTGAGGAGAAGGGGCAGCTGGAGTGAGGTTGAGCTGCCCCACACCCCTCTCCTGTTGACACTGTTGGAGGCTAAATGTGGCATCAGCAATGGGGTTCAGTCTGTGCAGCAATGCAGGACCAATGTCCTGGACCAAGGTCCTCATGGCGGAGACCATCCTGCTAGTGATGACCTTGGTGAGTTGGCATGCCAACGCTATCATCTCAGACTGAAGATGGACTGAGTCCTCCATCGTACCTTGCAATCTGAGGAGTGCAGTAGATATCTCTTCCTGATTTTCCCGAGCTTGCCTTTTCAGCTCCAGCAACTGAGATATGACCAAGTTCAGTGGCTCCTCATTTGACTCGGACTCAGCAGATGTCTGGCCTCCAGCAGTTCTCCAAGTGCCAGAAACATGGGAAGCACCTGATGCCACCTGCTCTAGATCAGAGAGTGCGATGTATTCACCAGACTGTGACCCCGAGGTTATTCTAGAACTAGTTCCCACCGAGGTGTGTGTCTCCGTGCTGGTGGAGGGTATGGGTGAGCACTGTTGTTGGCCTTCAATTAGGGTGTCATCAGATTCTTCTTCCGAGATGACTTCAGGTTTTGAGTTGAGGACCTGGCTCGTGGACTCCCTTGGCTGTTGCATAGATGTGCCTGTGAAAGCAAGGAGAGATAATTAGTACATGGCAGGGGACTGTGGAACAGGGGAACTGACTCACCGCATTGTTGTCTGATGGATGTTGCACTACTGGATCCTCACTTAGTTGAGCAGCGCCAACCTCACCATCAGAACAGGACCGGTTCCCAATCATCATGCACCAGCTGGATGGCTCTGTTTTCAAAGTCCTCCACCAGCCTGTGACCTCTCCCTCTTCTTGTGTTGTGCCAGCTTGTCCTAGATGAATCCAAATGGAGAGAGTGTAAGCAGGATGCCTGCCAGGCCAAATGAGAAGGATGCCTGATATGTGTGGGTTGTGAGTGGTGCCATGGATAGGATGAGGACACAGTCTGCAGGGCAGATGAAGGTGTGTGTGAGAGAGTGAATGGTGGTGTCCCTTGAACTGGCAGTAAGTGAGATCCCTGTGGATGTGTGATGGGTTTGTGAGTGTAGGAGTTGAGAGTGATGAGAAGAGTGACTTACCCTGGTGGAATGGAGATTATTTATCCTCTTTTGGCACTGGGTGACTGCCCTCTTCTGCAGAGCGTTGGCACTGACCACCATTGCTATGAGCTCCCGTGCTGGATCGGTGACGTTGCTTGCTGGTCTTTGTCCAGAGCAATGGGCGACAGGCCTCCACTGCATCCAATAGGCACCCCCAAGGGAGGCATTGCTAAATTTGGGGGCAACATGTTTTCTCCATTTGGCAGCCATGACTTTGCAGCAGCTTCCAATGTCTTAGAGAGTGCTAGCTTTGTGCAGGGGCCACCTTTAAATATGATACCTGGATTACTGAAGGCCTGAGGTGATGGCGGGGCAGGTGAATAAGAGGCTGCCCCTCCTCCCCTGGAATGTGAGGTTGCAGGTAAGTTCTGCTGCAGAGGATTCAGATGAACATTTCAAAGGGGTGATGTACAGGAGAGAGGTGATGGGCATACACATTGAGATAGAAACAGAACATGCTGGATAAACTCAGCAGATTTGACAGCATCTGTGGAGAGAGAAACAGAGTTAACGTTTCGAGTCCATATGACAACTCTTCAAAATCATCAGACTCGAAACTAACTCTGCTTCTCTCTCCACAAATGCTGTCAGCCCTGCTGAGATTTTCCAGCATTTTCTGATTTAGTTCAGATTTCCAGCCTCTGCAGTATTTTGCTTTTGTGCATATTGAGATGCTTGGTGCATTTGCAGAGCTGTCAGAGATCCTGGTGTCATTGTCAAGGTACATGGAAGATTCGGTCTCGGCTTGGCACAGGGGCATAGCACAGATCTTGAGCCCATCGATTCCAGTGTGGAAGAGGTGGCCAATTCCATAACAGATCTTGTGAATGGCCCCATACTGCAATGTCTGACGGTTGACATTTTACTTCCATTGTACCACACGCAGAAGGTGCCCAATGTCTAAGTGCTGCAGTGGAAGCCCGGACTAACACTTTGAAACCTTGTTGCCATGCAAGCTCGCCTTGGTGTCATTGCAGGGACAGACTGCTGCCATCATGGTTGCAAACACCAGAGCTCAAAGGTGTTTGCATCCTCTCATACAAATCCAGCAATCTATGCTCCAGCAGATTACTAGCATTGTTGAGGCAGTGTCCCAGAAAGCAGCAGTGGCTCTGTGGTGAATAAAGCTGATGCCCTCTTTCAGGATGACAGCATTTACGCATCCACCATTGTCACTCTGCCAACACTCCTAAAGTTGCCTGCCAGCCAGCCAGGCCAGACTATTGCTGCCCATGCCAAGGTGCTGCAGTCCAAAGCTGGGATTTTAAGCCCAGAGCTGTTCAAGTTTGTCCTGGTGCTACATCTTCAGTGTGCTTCACTGAAAGAAAAGATCCCACCTCCAGCCACACTGCAGCCACTGGGGTACAACTGCATAGAAGCACTACGACAGGCAGAAGCATCTGTAAGAAAGGCAATAAGGAATTGCACAAGGGTGGATAGTTCAGTTTTGTATGTATTATTGGAAATATTGTTGGATAAAGCTGATAGGGAATGGTTTTTATTGGTAATGGCTTTTATTTCAGTATTTTGGCCAAGAGGGTGATGTGATGGTCTGGAGCAGATGACTTGTGATGTTGAGAATTGGGGAACAGCTGTGATGTGGGGATGACATCTCAGGGGAACTGGAGTCTTGAATATCTGTTCACAAACAACTCATCTGGAGTGAAGGGGTCCCAGATGCCTTCTCCCTCCCTCCTCCTCTTCCTCTTCCACTTTCTCCTCCTCCTCCTGAGATGCCCTCTGAAGGCTTGCTGGCAAGGGCCATGATCTCATGAGCGCAAGGTTGTGGAGGATGTAGCAGACCACCACAAACTTGGAGACATGTCCCCAGCTCCACGATGTTCCTGGTGGCAGCATGATTCTCATTGTCAGTGCATTGTCCTTGTGTGGTCAAGGGGTGGAGGAAAGTCATGAACCAGGTATAGGCCGGTATTTCTCGTCACCCAGCAGCCAGCCACTGGTTCTTCCTGATGGCTCAAGGATGGCAGGTATGGATGGATTGTAATTGCTGCAAGGATAACAGGCATTCGGTAAGATTTTTTTTCTGCATGGTCACACACCAACTGCAGTTTCATAGAGTAGTAGCCCTTGTGGTTGAGGTACATCTCCCCATTAAAATGAGGGGTCCCCAGCGCCATGTGCCTGCCGTCGATGGCACCCTGCACCATTAGGAATTGTGGTACCTTGGCAAAGCCACATGTCCACTCCCCCTACTTCTTCCCAGTAGGAGAGAAGGCTATGAATTCCCCTTTTCCCGAGGGTCCCATTACCTCCCTGATGCAGTGATGGTGAACTGTGAAATATTGGAAATGTCCCCTACTCCTGCCTGGAAGGATCTGCAAACATAGAAATTGAGAGCCAGCTCGGTTTACAATTTTGTGAAGCAATGTTTAAATTAGAAAAAAAAAGATTTTTTAAATTGCTGGAAACCCTAATTGATTTTTTAAAAATAGACTAAAGTAACAGTCTTGCATCACTGTACATATGACATTCCAAAAGCAATTGAAATGGAGACAACCTGTCTGAAAAGCCGTACCCAGAACACTGGTCTTGAAAGAGGATAAATGGGGGCCACCTCCTATCCCATTAGCAAAGCATCCAGACAATCACCTAGGTACGCAACTGGGTGGGGACAAACTATTAGGCATAATCACTTAAACAACGGCTCCCTGGATGGGCGGGGAATTCCCAGGCATGATCTAATCAAGTTACAATTGAAATACATTACCCATGAGCATATTTGGATCACTGGGCAGTTGGAGAGAGGTCATGTGACAAGCCAACACTTTGTGTACTTTAAGCACCTGCTTATTTTGCAGAACGAGACAAGCAATTGATACGCTGAAGGAACAAATCCTGAGTGGGTCCATCTTTCTCTCTCTCTCTCCATCCAACTTGCAAGTTTTTGAACCCTGTCTGCTGATTTTGACTATCCAGTTACCGCAGACATAGATTTTAGAAAGATCTTAACCCAGCGCTGTTGTTTCCAGAAGGACGGATAAATCATCCATTATTTGTCTACAATTTTAAACTGCCTCTACACCGAAAGCAGCAGGACCGCTGAATTCATCTTGAAGCCAGTCAATTATCGGCCTTTAAGAGTGGTTTACCCCTTTGATTTTACTGGACTATAAATTATTTAATTTCTCCTCCCCACTCTACTTGTGCATGTGTGAACTTCTGAGAGAAAGATGGACCCACTCAGAGTTTGTTCCTTCAGCGTCTCAATTGCTTGTCTCTGTGTGTCAAAGTTGGAGCATTTTTAAAGTTATTTTACTTAGACTGGGTTAAGTAGAATAAAAATTACCCTGTTTTATTTTTAAAAAATCAAGAAAACCTGTCTGAATGTGTATTTTATTGTCACAGCATCTAAACAGTTAAACTCACTGAATTGGCAAGTGTATCCTTTTTAAACAAAAAAACTTGTTGCAGTCAGAAGAGGAGAGGGAAAAGGGGAGTGGGAGCCATTCAACTCCTTCTCACCTGATTATAAAAACAGCCACTGATAGTACTGTCCTTACTCTGCTGTACAGCTATAGATCCAGTTCTAGAAGGCGGTACAGTTCAGTGACTACCTGAAATGGTGATCAAATGGTGAAATGAAGCCACCTCAGACACTGCTCCATTGGTGGATGTAGGAGAATTGCTCTCTAAGGACTCTTGATGGGTACAGCCTTCTATTGAGCACTCACCTCCACCTCCCACCTCACTCAGTTTCCCCTCTGCTTCCTCTTCTCCATTTCCAAGTCATGCTGCAGCCCAGGAGAACTGCAGCAGTAGCTTCCATCACTAAAAGCGGGCTTTCTCCTGACAGCTCTCCTCAGAGTCCAATGTCACTCACTTGCAAAACCAAAAACTTCTCTCACCACTTCCAATTATCCAATAAACCTCAACACAGCACTTGCACTCACTCTGCAGTAGCAAAAGGAAGTCAAAAGTAGCCAACCTGAAATTTAAATGATCATACCTTTAAATAAAACTATTAGGCATGCAGCATGTGGGGGAGCTGTGGTGGATTTTTTTCTTCAGCCGAGCATATGTTCAGCTGGGAACGATTAAGAGGGGGTAATAATAGACCTATGAGGGCAGATCAGGCACCAAGTCAGTGTATAGGCTATAATAAAAGCGAAAGAAAACTGAGTTAAGAAAAGTCGTATTCAACTCAAAAGGTTAACTCAGTTTTTTCTCTCTCCATAGATGCAGGCAAACCTGCTGAGTATTTTCAACATTTTCTGTTTATATTTCAGATTACTAGCATCTGCAGTATTTTGCTTTTATTTCAGCATTAGAAGCTGTTTGGTGTCACAATCCAATCTCCCTGTATGTCTCCAGTGCATGCATAGCACACTCACAGCGCTAATGCCCTTACAAATGAGACTTGCAAGAGGGCTCCGTTGGATGTGGCAGGAAGCATTTCAGTTGATATTTTCTGAATTTTTGCCTTCCATAGTACTGGCACCAGTGGTGCTGCAGAGCTGAATTTCAGGAACTAAGTCTGAAAACATGCCGCTGCTCACAGGTGACTAAAAGCTTGCTCAAAGAGGTAAACTTTAGGAACATCTTAAAGGAGGAGAGAGAGGTAGAGAGGGAAAAAGGTTTCAGGCGAATTCCAGATCTTTGAGCATCGACAGCTGAAGGCATGCCTGACAATGATTCTTCTTCTTTCAACTTCTCCCATTTTACTAATTATCAGTGTGGCTCAAATACGTGTACTGGAAGCCACATATATTCACACACAGGGCCCTGTTTTTTGCAGACAGAAAGATCTTGTCCACACATTGCACCTTTTTCAATTAACCAGAAGTTTCGAGGACAGCCATTCCCTAGATCATTCCCATGGCAAAGCCTTGACCAATCAGAGTCAACCTGTCTGGTTTGAATTTAAACAAAAGCTTGGCAGTTAACTGTTCCCTAGTGCATTGTCCATGAAAACACCTCTACCAATCAGAGTCAGCTTGTCAACCAATTAGCACTCTCTTCTCATGAGTATATATTGTTGTTCCTTTTACATTGATATTCTTGTGAATCTGTCCTGATGAGTGCAAGATGAAAAGCTTTGGCAGAATATATCTTTTTTCATCAATACTAAAGTTCTGTGCTATCAAACAATTATTCCCATATGTCTATATTCTGCCACTAATAACTGCAGATACTTGAAGTGGTGTCACTTTCTCCATATCTTCACCTATAATCTTTACATCTTCATTCTGATCCTCCTCCTTAGGCTCAAACTGACAGTCCAAATATTGGGTCTTTGGTCCTCTGATCTTCATATCTCTGTCTTCAATGCTTTTTTCTTGTTCTCCAGATAATCATTTGTGTTCTCATCATCCCTACTACATAGTTCAATGTCATCTGCAAACATCTTCGATCATGGCATATCCTTCTCATTTGCTCAGTTGGAACATCCATAACAATCAAAGAAGACCAGGAAGGCAAAAGAGGCCAGATTGGAGGAGGGCAGAGATTTCAGAGGGTTTTGGTGTTGAAGGACGTTATAAAGATAGAGGCAGAGGCCATGATTTGAAAATCTTGTAAAGTGGATGATGGAAGGCTGGCCAGGTGAGAGGTAGAATTGTCAAGGCTAGAGGTTAGAAAGGAATGGATGAGGATTTCAGCAGAAGATGAGTTGAGGCAGGGGCGGAGTCAGACAATGTTACAAAAGTGGAAAAAAACAAAAAAACTGCGGATGCTGGAAATCCAAAACAAAAACAGAATTACCTGGAAAAACTCAGCAGGTCTGGCAGCATCGGCGGAGAAGAAAAGAGTTGACATTTCAAGTCCTCATGACCTTTCGACAGAACTTGAGTTCGTCCAAGAAAGAGTTGAAATATAAGCTGGTTTAAGGTGTGTGGTGGGGGGGGGGGGCGCTGTGGAGAGAGAGAGAGAGAGAGAGAGAGAAGTGGAGGGGGTTGGTGTGGTTGTAGGGACAAACCAGCAGTGATAGAAGCAGATCATCAAAAGATGTCACCAGCAATAGAACAAAAGAACACATAGGTGTTAAAGTTGGTGATATTATCTAAACGAATGTGCAAATTAAGAATAGATGGTAGGGCACTCAAGGTATAGCTCTAGTGGGGGTGGGGAGAGCATAAAAGATTTAAAAATATTTAAAGATAATGGAAATAGGTGGGAAAAGAAAAATCTATATAATTTATTGGAAAAAAAACAAAAGGAAGGGGGAAACAGAAAGGGGGTGGGGATGGAGGAGAGAGCTCAAGACCTAAAGTTGTTGAATTCAATATTCAGTCCGGAAGGCTGTAAAGTGCCTAGTCGGAAGATGAGGTGTTGTTCCTCCAGTTTGCGTTGGGCTTCACTGGAACAATGCAGCAAACCAAGGACAGACATGTGGGCAAGAGAGCAGGGTGGAGTGTTAAAATGGCAAGCGACAATGTGGTCTCCTCTACATTGGAGAGACCAAACGTAAACTGGGCGACCGCGGTCTGTCCGCAAGAATGACCCAAACCTCCCTGTCGCTTGCCATTTTAACACTCCACCCTGCTCTCTTGCCCACATGTCTGTCCTTGGCTTGCTGCATTGTTCCAGTGAAGCCCAACGCAAACTGGAGGAACAATACCTCATCTTCCGACTAGGCACGTTACAGCCTTCCGGACTGAATATTGAATTCAACAACTTTAGGTCTTGAGCTCCCTCCTCCATCCCCACCCCCTTTCTGTTTCCCCCTTCCTTTTCTTTTTTTCCCAATAAATTATATAGATTTTTCTTTTCCCACCTATTTCCATTATTTTTAAATATTTTTAAATCTTTTATGCTCTCCCCACCCCCACTAGAGCCGTACCTTGAGTGCCCTACCATCTATTCTTAATTAGCACATTCGTTTAGATAATATCACCAACTTTAACACCTATGTGTTCTTTTGTTCTATTGTTGGTGACATCTTTTGATGATCTGCTTCTATCACTGCTTGTTTGTCCCTACAACCACACCAACCCCCTCCACTTCTCTCTCTCTCTCTCTCTATCTGCGCTGCCCCCCCCCCCGCCCCACAAACACACACCTTAAACCAGCTTATATTTCAACTCTTTCTTGGACTCAAACTCAAGTTCTGTCGAAGGGTCATGAGGACTCAAAACGTCAACTCTTTTCTTCTCCGCCGATGCTGCCAGACCTGCTGAGTTTTTCCAGGTAATTCTGTTTTTGTTTTACAAAAGTGGATGTCGGCTGTGAAAGGAATAATTAGAGATTTTTGTAGAGGGACAAGAATAGCTAACAGTAAACAATGCCGCAGAATATGCAGGGGCTGTTGGACTCCTTGGATATTTTGTATACTTTAAAGATATAGTTATATCTTGAAAAATTTTCCATGGAATCATGATCCAACCTTGATGCAACAATGTCATTTGTATCTGAATGTTGAGGCGTTAAACTGGGCCATGTAGCACCTGTTATTTAGGTGTTAAGCAGACACCTAACATTTCAAATGCTGTTCGTGATGCACATGCACATTTCCAATGGGAAGTATGTAGGATGCCAACTCGGTAAAGCAGTTTGATAAAGTGCATATCTAATGATTGGCTACAGAATGCCAAACAGAGATACCCATCCTGCAATATACTGCTGTTTGCCAGCCTGGGCACTCCATACGCACTCCATACCTTCAGTGGAAAATGGTGTGAGGACCCCACATATGCTGTTACATGAAAATTACCTCTAATCAGCAGTTGAGTGCTAAACCTGTAGGTTTCTGGTTGAGCACACCCAGGGAAATTGAAATGATGGTAATTAGCAATTAAGACCAAAATGGTGTGCCAAATCCAACTTTCAAATAGGTGTGACTTCTCAACAGTGCATACATTTAGCACCTGTTTTCACCCTTTGACCAAAAATAACCTCCCATATGTTACTTTATAAGCAGAACTAATACAACCTGCAATTGCCTATAAATATATTGGAATTAAAAACTTCACGCTATGACTGCTAACAGTCATTTATTTTTGACATTCTAACCTTTCATTAGATAATTAGGAATTATGCTCTGTGCCTGGAACTAAACTATACATCCCTATTGAGACGTAGAAAAATAATGGTCTAAATGAAATAGAAAGGGAAACTATATTCTTGTCATTGCTTCCAACAGTGAAGTGCTTTGATGGCACTGTTAACATAACAGTGACAGGCTATTTCTTCTTTTTTTCCCATGTTCTTGTACTAAACACTGAGATGTTCTGGCATTTTTAGCCATAGACATCAGATAAATGACATGTTATATCATTGGATCTCCAGGTAACAGTCCATCATTTCCATGACATGACTGTCAAGTAAAAAAGAGAGGTGGTTGATCTTTTACATCTACCATCCGCATAATATTTAATTCACCTGTTGCTGCTGAATGGGCTACACTTCAGAAAGTATATGGAATTGAGTTTCCAGCCTCAAAGTGTAATTCCTTGTGATTGTTTCTTATCACCAAAGTAATTAGGCCACACAGTTACTGACTGATGCATATGCGGAAGTGCGAGCTCACACATATCCCACGTCAGCATTTTATTGATCTGTCTACATTAACTGATCAATCTTCAGTTCTTAATGTTCCAAAAAAACTGAAAAGGACATGCTGACTGAGGAGAATGCAAGTGATTTACCATTTCTCAATGTGCTGTGAAATTTATATATTTTAAGCTGATTGAGTCATTCAGGTTTCAAGATCTGGAAGCATGGTATTCAGAAATACATAAACAAATAGAAGAGAATTGAGAAAAGTTATAATAAACTAATATTTATGCATTTGCTTTTCACAAACCTGATCCTCTTGTTTTTAATATCTCATGTTAGCCTTTGCAAGTTCTCAGTGTCCCTGTTTATCTGAAAGTATGTAACTAATCTGTTGGTGACTTGGTTTTAGCGATTTTGCAGCTAAATACCTAAACTGTGCAATGTGACAACTCAGGCTCACTCAGTGACTAATCACTAAGATCATACTCCTCAGATAATGAGGCAGCTTGTGCCCTAATCGAACCAGACCTAGACGAGATTCAGACTTGGGCGGCCTAAAGAAAATGGCCCAAAATGTTGTGATTTTCAAAGGGTTAAAACTAGGGCAGCACCATCCATCAAAAATGGAATTGATTTGTTTGTACAGAGCAGCTGACACACACACACAGTTTATAAGCCAAACAAAGTGCCAGGTAATGACTGTTTCTGCTCTTCCCCTTGGCATTCATTGGAATTACTACTGTTGAATCCCCCATCATCAACGTCCTGGAGATTACCATTGACCAGAAGCTTAACTGGACCAGCCATCTAAATATCGTGGATGCAAGAGTAGGTCAGAGGCTCGGAACTCTGTGATGATTAACACACATTCTGCCTCCCCAGAGCCTGTCCACAATCGACAAGGCACAAATTAGGGGTGTGATGGAATACTCTCCACTTGCCAGGATGAGCAGCTCCAACAACACTCAACAGGCTCGACACTGTCCAGGGCAAAGCAGCATGCAGGATTGGTACTCCATTAATCGTCGTAAACATTCACTCCCTCCAACACCAGCACAAAGTGGCAGCAATGCATACAATATACAAAATGCATAGCAGCAACTCACCAATGCTTCTTTGACAGGACCTTCCAAATTGGCATCTCAGGAACCTAGTAAAACAAGGGTTGCGGCATTTGGAAGCACTACACTGCAAGTTCCCCTTAAAGTCACACACTATTCTGGCTTAGAATTATTTGCCGTTCTTTCACTGTCATTGGGCATGGAATTCCCTCCCCAACAGCATTATGGATGTATCTACACCACAGGGACTGCAGTGCTTCAAAAAGGCGACTTACCTCCACCTTTTCAAGGGCAGTTAGGGATGGGCAATAAATGATGGCCTTGCCAACAATGCTCACATCTGTGCATGAATAAGAATATGTTGAAACAAGATTACATGGATGCAACATGACATAACAGAATAAACAATCGGATTAGTTTTTGGAGAATGTAATGATTAGTAGAGATAAAGTTACATTCCTTTTTTTTTGCTTATTTTTGACCTGCCCTTTTCCAAAACACATTGCCAGTTGAAATTGTGCCAAACTCATTTGCAAATCTAAATGGATACTTCTTTGGTTGTTAAGGACATTAATGTGCACCATTTGATTAGATTCCTGCTTCAGTGTGGAATGGATGAACTTCTAACTTGAAACTAGAATAGCAGTGTACCAGTAAATATGGTAGTGGCAACCTTCCCTTTCGATGGCAGTGGGATCAAACAGGACTGTGTTCTGGGACCAGCCCTCTTTGATATATTCTTCTCTTTGCTGCTGTCATATGCCTTCACACCATCTACAAAAGGTGTCTACTTACATGCCAGAACTGATGGATAGCTGCTCAAGATTGCTTTCCCAAGATCCAAGACAAAGGTGCGCCAAGTCCTCATCAGAGAGTTACTCCACGCTGACAATGGCCCATACCAAGGAACACTTTCAGCAGCAAATGGACAGACTCTCTCATGCCTGTAAAGAGTTAGGATTGACCATCAGCATCTGGAAGACTAATGTCCTGGCCCAGGATGTTGCCATGTCATCATCTATCAGCATTGACAATATGATGCTAGAAGTTGTGGATAGCTTCACATATCCAGATTCTACAATCACCAGCAATCTTGATGCCAAAATTAACAGCACACGCTGCAGCTGTTATGCCCAAGCTGAGTAAAAGGGACAACAGCAATCCGACTGAAAGCACCAAACTGCAGGTCCAAGCCTGTGCCCTCAACGCAACACTCTACAGCAAATGTGAACTGGTAAATTTAACCTCACCCCCTGTAATTAATCACCAATATCTGAAGAAAATACAATGCAAAAGTATATGTTGCTTTGTTTTGCAATTTAGAAATATTTCTGATTTTTTTTTCACCTGTCTGGGTGACCACCAATCAACCTCTATAAAGACTTACCTGCTGTTATCTGGGTTATGGTGCAAGATAGTCCAAGATAGTCCCTTTGGTTATTGTCATCTCCAGGGTTTGCAGAATCAGATGTATGATACAAGAGCTCCATATGAATGTTTTAAGAATGCAGGTACATAAAAAAATAAGACACACTTCCAAGATATTTTTCCTGCAATCAATAATCTACTCATTTTAAAGTTTTACAGGATACTCATAGAGATCATTGGATAAAGTGAATTTGCTGTGATTCAATCCGATACCTGAAAAATGGTGGAATTGGGTACTTGAGAGTAGGCCAGCAAAATCTCTGATCCACCTATGAATTTTCCATTTCTTTGAAATGTCATTAGGGATAAGGATAACTAGACGTCATGGGGTCAATTTTTGTCTTGCTTCAACAACATCTTCCATTCTGTTAAATGGTAACATTCTTGCCTATAAATCAGAATGCTCTTTCCTCCCCGAGGGGAGGATATTTCCTATGGCGGGTGAGCTAGGCAGGAGTGGCCAGGGGCTGGGGCGGAGGGGATCAATTAAGACCTGCCCAGCGTAACGCGTGGCCACTCAGCGCTACCTGTGCAGGTGGGAGGAGGAGGGAGTGCTCTTTTGCACATGCACATGAAAGAACGCAGCAATCTCCCTGAGGCATGGAGTTGACTCAGGGAGATTGAATGGATTATAAAACTTTTTAATAAATTAAGTAAAAATTTATTTAAATATGTCCCCCCATGTGACAGTGTCACATGAGCTGGGACATGTTCGTAAAGTTTGGAAAATTTAATTATTTATTCTATAAAAGCTTCAGGAAACTTCATTCCGCCCGTGGATAAGCCTTCCTGAAAAACGCGAAGGCCACTTGGGCTCTTCGCCTGCCCACCAACATTAAGGCTGGATGGCAGCGTTCTTAACAATTTTAATTACTTTTTTAATGGCCTTAATAGGCTGTTGACATCTCAGCGGGCATGCAGCTGCCTCGGGCGCGCTCCCACCGAATGAAATATCGAGATGACGTACGATGACTTTGGGACGCCCGCCCGATGTCATCACGCGTCATTTTACATTTTGGCGTGTTGGGCCCGCCCCCGCATGCCAACGACAAAATTCTACCCCTAATCTATCCCCTTACCCCAAAGACGTAACCACATAATCTAGGCTGGTGCTTCAGCATGATATAGAGGTGTATTGCACTGCTGAATGTGCTGCTCTTTGGATACAACATTAAACCAAGGTCCCATCTGCCTTCATACATGAACATAAAATTCACCAAGGAATTCGCCAAGGCTGCTTAGACAGCATCTTCCAACACCACCATCTAGAAGGACAAGGGTAGCGGATGCATGGGAACATCACCTGGAGGTTCCCTTCCAAGTCACTCACCATCCTGACTTGGAGATATATTGTCGTTTCCTTACTGCTGCTCGGTCAAAATCCTGGAACTCCCTCCCTAACAGCACTGTAGGTGTACCTACAGCACATGGACTGCAGTGGTTCAAGAAGGCAGCTCACCACCACCTTCTCAAGGGCAACTAGGAATGGGCAAGAAATGCTGGCCCAGCCAGCGAAGCCCACATACTGTGAATGAATAAAAAAGCTCCCATGGCAGTATTTGAAGAGCAGGAGAGTTCTCCTGGTCAACATTTATGCTTCAACAACACTCAAAACAGATTATAAAGACAGGAAAGGGTGGACCTACTCCAGGCAGTATCCTTGAAGGGAGAAACAGAGTTAATGGGCATAATTTTATGGCCCTGTGGTGGCGGGGCCAGAAAATGCAGCGAGCCGTTCAAAGGCCCATTGACTTCGGCGGGACTGGAAAATCCTGCCAGCGGGACGGTCCATAAAATTCTGCCCAATGTTGCTGACTGACGGCCTTTCATCAGAATCAGCAAAAATTAGGAATGTAGCAAGTTTTAACCAAATACAGAGACAGTGGAAAGTGTAGGGGATAAAAGAACAAGTTTGTGATATGTTGGAAGGCTGGAGATTTAATTGACAGAAGGAATGATGGTGCAAGGCAAAAGGGAATTGTCATGGGACAAGTAAAGAAACAGAAAATGGGTCTAGACAAGTTGTAAATGGCAATCTAGGAATTATTACCAACAGCAGCTGCCTGAAAAAACGGGGACAATGGCTATGATCGAAAATTGCTGGACTCAGTATTGAGTCTGGAATGATTACTGATCCTAACTCATAACCTAAAGTGCCTAATTGAAAGATAGGGGTCTGGGCTTTCATCATCATGGATGTGATATTTGGGAGTTGGGAATTTTTCTGAAGTCACAATCCCACCTCCATCCCAGCAGTGCTGACAGATGGGATTTTCATCTCCTGAAGGACAGAGATGCAGGTGGGCCAATACCAAGGTGACCCGGTTAAAAGGCCCACCCCTGTTCGCAGAGACATCAGCCCAGTTCTAGAGATCAGTGTATAACCCCCTGCATCCTCACCCCCTTACCAACCCTCAAGTCTCTTCACCCCCTTATCCCCCTTCTCCTGTCTGCCTGCTCACCCCCTCCAACCCCTACCCCACCTAACACACTCATCCATAATCCATTTTATAAACAGAACACTCAAGCCCTATAATAACATTTGGAAGTCTTTGAAAAGCGCACAAATCTGTCAAAATAAACAAACTTACATTCCATAGGAGAGCTGAGGAACCTTGATGGGCAAAATCCATTAGTGGTTTGGAATGCAGCCAAGCAATCAAACTGACATTCCCCTGGATGGCCGTGAGAACAAACCATGCAGTATAGAATCCATTAGTGCCTTTGATGAGAGCCAAAAGTTCAGACATATGTCAAAGCTTTCAAACAGCCATACAGATGGCTGAGGTATTCTATAAAGCACAAATATAATCTCAAAACAAAAACAGAATTACCTGGAAAAACTCAGCAGGTCTGGCAGCATCGGCGGAGAAGAAAAGAGTTGACGTTTCGAGTCCTCATGACCCTTCAACAGAACTTGAGTTTGAGTCCAAGAAAGAGTTGAAATATAAGCTGGTTTAAGGTGTGTGTGTGTGTGTGTGTGTGTGGGGGGGGGGGGGGGGGTGGGGGGGCGGAGAGAAAGAGAGAGAGAGAAGTGGAGAGGGGGTGTGGTTGTAGGGACAAACAAGCAGTGATAGGAGCAGATCATCAAAAGGTGTCAACAACAGTAGAACAAAAGAACACATAGGTGTTAAAGTTGGTGATATTATCTAAACGAATGTGCTAATTAAGAACGGATGGTAGGGCACTCAAGGTATGGCTCTAGTGGGGGTGGGGAGAGCATAAAAGATTTTAAGATATTTAAAAATAATGGAAATAGGTGGGAAAAGAAAAATTTATATAATTTATTGGAAAAAAAAGGAAGGGGGAAACCTCCCTGTCGCTTGCCATTTTAACACTCCACCCTGCTCTCTTGCCCACATGTCTGTCCTTGGCTTGCTGCATTGTTCCAGTGAAGCCCAACGCAAACTGGAGGAACAACACCTCATCTTCCGACTAGGCACTTTACAGCCTTCCGGACTGAATATTGAACTCAACAACTTTAGGTCGTGAGCTACCTCCCCCATCCCCACCCCCTTTCTGTTTCCCCCTTCCTTTTGTTTTTTTTCCAATAAATTATATAGATTTTTCTTTTCCCACCTATTTCCATTATTTTTAAATATCTTAAAATCTTTTATGCTCTCCTCACCCCCACTAGAGCTATACCTTGAGTGTCCTACCATCCATTCTTAATTAGCACATTCATTTAGATAATATCACCAACTTTAACACCTATGTGTTCTTTTGTTCTATTGTTGTTGACATCTTTTGATGATCTGCTCCTATCACTGCTTGTTTGTCCCTATAACCACACCCCCCCTCCACTTCTCTCTCTCTCTCCGCCCCCCCACCCCCCCCACCCCCACACACCTTAAACCAGGTAATATTTCAACTCTTTCTTGGACTCGAACTCAAGTTCTGTCGAAGGGTCATGAGGACTCGAAACATCAACTCTTTTCTTCTCCGCCGATGCTGCCAGACCTGCTGAGTTTTTCCAGGTAATTCTGTTTTTGTTTTGGATTTCCAGCATCCGCAGTTTTTTTGTTTTTATCTCAAATATAATCTCATACATTTTTCAGAGCTTTCAAACAGCCAAACACATGGCTAGATTGTTATGCAAATAATAAATGAAAGCCATGAGGAGAGTGTAAACAATTAGCTCTAGATCTCACACTGATCTAGCCTTTCAATGTTGTACAATGCAAAATAGCATTTTATCCATAGATAATCTATTCTAATGCATCTGAAGATTTTTCCACTTTTACAACTGTTTCACTTGACAGGTTGCCAGTTGTCAGAAGTAACAACTTGGCAACAACATTATTTCATGGTCACTTATCCTTTCCAATCACAGAACAGTCATCACTTGCTTTAAGTAAACATAGCTATAACTCAGGCTACAGCACTTCATGATGAACTGTAAATGGGGCAACACCATTTTACTCACATTTTAGACTCTTCCCACCTTTAATCTATGGTTCAAAGCTCCACACTGGAGATATGATTTAGAAAGGCCTCCTAAATGCATCTGCCTTGCTGAAAATTGCAAAAGCTCTGAAACTCCGAATGGTGGCGGCAACTTCTAAACAATAATGGGCTGAATTTTCTGGATGGCGGGGAGATGGAGCGGGAATGGGTGCGGGTGGGCGCGGACCCAATCGCTGCTCATGATCAGGTCCGCACCACCATTTTACGTGGGCAGTCCAATTAAGGCCTGCCCAGCGCACTTCACGACTCCCGTGCATAGTGGGGGATTAGGCAGGCAGCAGCGGGCGTGCTCAGTCTGCCAGGTCTAATAGCGACCCAGCAGCCTGTATAAAGGAAGGCCTGGAAGCCTTGGAAAGGCTGCTCGCAATGGCTGGGCGAAGGGCTCTACAGATCTACAGAGGGGCAATGGAGGTGATGCAAGTCCGGATGGTAGGCCACCAGGGCTGGCCAGGCTTGGGGGCAGGCTATCTTGGCTGGGCAGGCCAGGCCAGAGGGTAGGGCGGGGGGCCAGTGTGCCCCTCGCTTTGCTGATGACTGCCTTGCCGTCCTCCTCAAGGAGGTGGCAGTATGGCAGGAGGTGCTGGTCCCCCAGGATGGGAGGAGGAGGCCCCCCCACATGACCAAATGTCCCTGGGAGGAGGTGGCGGAGGTGGTGAGCTCCCGCGACGTGGTGTGGTGCACCTGGATCCAGTGTCCCAAGCGCTTCAACAACTTGTTGTGCTCTGGAAGGTTAGGAAAATGTTGGCATTGGTCACTTATCCCAGCAGGTCGGCTTACCCCCCGCTGCTCCCCACCCCCCCAAGTCTGAGTGTAGTGACTGCATTGAATCATTGACGGCATGTGTCTTTTGCCGGGTGTGCCAGTCGATATTGCCCATGCCGAGGGCAGCCTGAGAGGGTGGTGAAGAGATGGGTTCTGCGCCCACAGCATGTGTTAAACTGAGACCCACATGACTGTTTTGGGAGCAAGCTGGAGGAACTGCATCTAGGCGTTGTGTTTGAACTGCAGGACATGTCCAAGTCAGGGTGATGACATGCTGGGAGAGGAGCTTCAAGGTGGTGTGGCAACAAACCGTCTGCTGCCCTCTGCACTCCACGTGCTTGTGCCTCCTTGATATGGAAGGATATACCGCGTGGTGCCTAATGTGAATGTAGACAGCATGTGGCCAAAGGTTGGGGTAGGGGGTGGGGAACAGGTCTAAAATCTTTGTGTGAGTGTTTGGCAGCAGCGGAGTGAGGAGGCACTGGAGTCCTGATATGTCCCACACTGGTTGGGGTGGGCCGTGCGCAAAGAGAGTCCATGTACAATTTTCACTAATCAATGCTCTTCTCTCATTTTCAGTAGACAAATGCTCATAACACGGCAGATCGTGCAAGGATTGGTGGCGGCCAGGTGCAGTTAGTCATTCTCAGCCGGTTTGAGCAGGAGGCCCTGGATTTGAAGAGGTGCCATGCGCCCAGGTCCACTGGTGTTGGTGAGGCTGGGGTGCCACAGCCAGGTATGTTTGCCCAACAGTGAGGTCACTCTCCCAACAGCCATAGCAGTGCTGAATGTTCAGTGATTTAATTTTGCAACTTGGCATGACCATTGCTTATGGAAGGATGAGCACATAATGATCTGGGGGACAGGGATGCACTTTGTCATTATCTCCACGTTAACTGATCCAATGTCCTTGTTCTTCCTTTCAGCATCAGTGGAGCAGGGCCAGGAGGAGGAGCAGCAGAGGCCCTCTCTCACACCTGCGGTCCTGAAGCCTCATCAGCGCCACATCATCTCTGCCAGGCAGGCATCAGCGCAGATACTAGCACCTCAGTGGGAATTAGAACATCGGCTAGTGTCCCGGGGCATAGCGGGGAGGGCACTTCACAGTCACTGGAGGAACTGGCAGAGACAGACAGTGCCCATGGCACCAGCAGTCGGAAGACTGCAGGGGACCAGACACATGCTCAGTAGGTGCCTGATGATGTGCCTCTGGAGTCGTCCGTGATGCAGCAGGTGCTGGAAATGTGACCGGATGTGTGGGAGCATTTGGGGGAGATACATGAGGCTATGGTTGGCTTGGTCTCCGTGGTGGAGGAGTCTACATGGACAATTGCTGAAGTAATGAGCCACATGTCTGAACGCCATGCATCCTCCATGGAGAGAGTGGCGACTCTTGTGGAGAGGCTCCTCCAGGAGACCCATCAGGGCTTCCTGGGGATGCGGTCTGACCAGCAAGCCCTCACGTTGGCATTGACCTCAGCTGGTGGGCACCAAGTTTCCCAGCTCGGTGCCCATCCATCTATGATGAACAGGGAGGTCCGAAGCGACATCTTGTTAGCACAGCAGCTGTCTGTCGTCTCTGTAGGCACCTCTCAGGGTGCTCCCAGATGAGAGCAGCAGCTCCTCTGCCCCTGTACCAGTGACCATTGCATCTGGTGAGGCTGCGACAACTGGGGAGATGCCAGTTGTGGAACTGGCAGCTCCCTCCCAGGCGGGAACAGCACAGGCTCCATGGGCCAGAGGACGGCCGCCAAGGTCATTGACGCCAACAGGACAGCAGAGTCAGCAGGCTGTCTCAGATGCCACTCCCAGCAATGGGGCAGCACCAAGACATAGCACCCAGAAATGAAAACAGAAGGAACATTAGGCACACCATGCGTTTATCACTGGTGCCTTTGTGTTGCCCGAGATGAGGTCTTTATGATTTGCTTTGAATTGGAACACCCTTGTCATTTTTTTTGCTTAAGTTTCTTGCTTGTGATACTAAATTCAGACATGTGACCATGGCGGAGGATGCCTCTTTTCTTCTGCAGGTGGATGGTTTCCAAAAATGTTATGAGTGCTTTGCGGGACATTCAGCTTTATTAACAAGGTCCTTACTTACTGATCCAAACCTGGCAGATTTTGCACTTAGGTATCGAGTATGGAGCCTACAGCCCAGGCTTGTCCTGGAGGTCCATCTGTGGTTTGCTAACTGAGGGTTCATTGGATTAAAGCCTCTCGGGTGTCCCTGCCTCCCTGGAGTATTCCCGGGTTAGCGTCTACCCCCTCAGCATTTCCCTGTGCGTGCTCATCCTCGGACTCACTGCTGGACTCATTGTGTGCAGCCACAGCCAATGTGTCCACGTCTTCTTCGTCCACAGCGTCCCCCCTTTCCAGCGCAAGATTGTGGAGAGTGCAGCATGCAACCACTATCACCGAGACACGATCTGGGGGGTACTAGAGTGCGCCCCTTGAGCAGTCAAGTCATTGGAAGCGCACCTTGAGAAGACCAATAGTTCTCTCCATCACAGCCCTTGTGGAGGCGTGTCTCCTATTGTACCGCTGCTCAGATTCTGTTCCTGGATGGTAGAGAGGTGTCATGAGCTACCTTCTGAGGGGTTAGCCCTTGTCACCCAGCAGCCATCACTCCAGCCGGGCTGGAGCATTGAAGAGCTCTGGCATCTGGGAGTGTCTGAGGATGTAGGCGTCGTGGGAGCTGCCTGATTACCTTGCACAGACTTGCAAACCTGCATCCTATAAATCACACACTATCTGCACGTTCATGGAGTGGAAACCCTTCCTGTTGATGAAGGCACTGGGCTGACCCGCTGGTGCCTTAATGGCCACATGTGTGCAGTCAATTGCACCATGAACACAGGGGAAGTCAGCAATGGCCGCAAAGCCTCTGGCTCACTGAGCCTGACTTTCCTGGTCACAGCAGAAGTGGATGAAGGTCAATGCCCGTCTGAACAGAGCATCTGTAACCTGCTTGACACAAGTGTGGACAGCTGATTGGGAGATCACCCACCGAACCCTGGAAAGAGCCAGAGGCATAGAAGTTGAGGGCAGCTGTGACTTTGAGCCACTAGCATGGGGTGCCCACCCACACAATTAGGGGAGATCTCAGGCCCAATCATCTGACAGATATAGTTGACTGTCTCCCTTGAGAGATGGAGTCTCCTTTGGCACTGCACCTCAGACATATTGACGTAGCTGCTTTGCTACCTGTATACTGTGGCAGCATGATAGTGGCCCCTTCCGCCTTGGTCTACCCTTTGGCCCTGCGCCCCTTGTGCCTGCACCTGTGCTCCCAAAGGTGGCTCCCCTGGAGACTGAATGTGCGCTCCTGGCCTCCTCCTCCTCCTAGCCCTCCCTTCGTCCTCACAGGAGCTGTCACCAGTGGACAGTTCAGCTCCCATTCCCAGGCTAAGGGAAGGCTTCCTGAAACCTGCAGGCCCAAAAACGATTCCTCACTGCAGAGTGCTGACCTGAAGGTTAAGGGTCCAAACAAAGCAACTGGTGTGCGTTTTGAAGTATTGCAAATCACATAGCAAGTTTCAATAACTTTGAAAAATCAATACTTGAGAGAACACACTCGTGGCCCCAGTGAGCCCTCTTAACCCACCTGTGGATGAGGTTTTAACAAATGTGTCTTACCCGCCTTCCCGTTGCGCCCATGCACCGACCCGAAGATTGCACGGGCGCCGATAAATCACGATCGATTGGAGCATCAAGGGCCTTAAGGGGCCGGTTAATTAATGGTGGATGTGCATCGGAAAGCATCGCGCGCCTGCCCAATGAAATTTCGTGATGGCAGGACACTCGCCTGACATCACCGCGCATCATTTTATGTGTCTGTGTGCGGGGCCCGGTCCCGCACAGCAACGGGAAAATTCTTCCCAATGTGTTGGGTTCCCGACCTGCTCCTTTACCACAAGCAACAGATTTCAGCTGCCCATCCGTGATCTAAGAAACAAAATCTCTATCCCCTCTCTTATCATCTAGTTAGTTTCTTATATAGCTGTTTACTTTTAATTAATGGTTCTAGACCTGGACTGAGCTAATGGTCTCATTAATTCATTTACTGTTATCCTTATCCTGATTGAAATTTCATTAATGAAGCTGGTTCAATTGTAGTATTGTCAGTAGAGGAGAAATTCTAGGTTAAGCTATTCCTTTCAATTAAAAATGCAAGTATGAAGAATGAATTAGCCCTCTTGATCTCAAAAATTGTCACACTTGTTCACTATTTCTGCAGTAGATCCTGCTCTCAAGAAAAGGTAATCATTTTGAAAGGTTTTAATAATAAGAACATAAGAAATATGGACAGGAGAAACCCATATAGCACACAAATCTACTCCATCCATGGCTGATTTGATTGTGGCTTCAACTCTACTTTCCTGCTTGTTCCCCATAACTCTCCTTAAATCAAAAATCTATTTCATCCTTGAAAATTTTCAGTGACAGCCTCCACTGTTCTCTGGGGTAAATAACTTCAGAGATTCACACCCTTCTGAGAGAAGAAATTTTACATCCCTGTCTTAACTGGATAACCCCTTGTTCTGAAACTGTGTCCCCCTAGGTCTAGATTCCCCCTTACAGCATCTACCCTTTCAAGCCCCCCCAGAATCTTACATGTTTCAGCAAGGTCACCTCTCATTTTTCTAGTAATCAGTAAAATTGACTGCAATAGACGTCCCTTCATTCAAGTAATTAATATAGACTGTAAATAATAAAGGCATCAGCATCAATCTCTGTGGCACCTTAGCACCTCACCTGAAAATGACCCATTTATCCCCACTCTCTGTTTTCTGTTAGTTAGCCAATCCTCTATTCATCTTAAGATATTAGCCCCAACACCAAGAGAGCTTATCTTGTGTAGTAATCTTGTATGTGGTACCTTAATGAATGCCTTTTGAAAATGGTTCAAAATTTTCTGGAATGGGGCTTTTTTAGTTAGACTTTTTTGTTCATCCTTCAGCTCAAAATATTTTTGCACTGTAAATTGGTAGGCTTATGAGCTGATAAAGGGGTGGCAAGGGTAAGGGGGCATCTTGGACCTTGGTGAATTATGGGACCAACCAAGTATTTCCTTCACTAATAATATTTCAGGATTGAGAAAGAAACAGAAGGATGAAAAAGAAAATATGGTGCATTAGAGGCAAATAAGATAGGTAGAGAAATAGAGAGAAAAAGATTAGATTAAGAGCGAGTGAAAAAAGACACAGAAAGGAAATGAAAAAAATAAAAAGTTAAATTTTAACTTCTAGGATTCCCTAACAACAATTGACTATCTGCAGGAATGAGACTTTATGGTATTAAGTTGTTATCTTCCTGTGCTGAATGGCATTGCACAAGCATTAATCTCTTTATTAAAAATGGTGCTTAGGGTGTTAAGTACAAACCTTAACTTTTTGTGATGAATTTAATGACTGATTAATGAACAAATACTGAAGTTTTATGAGGTTGAGTGAACTGCTTGTTTCACAAAGTTCACAGCACAAATCATTCAGAAACTTGTGGTGAACCACAATTCATAGGATATAGCTTCCTCGTTGCAAGTTGCAGGATGACTTACATGTTACTAATGGCAAGCACACTAAATTCACTGTTATTTTAGCCGCCCATTATGATCCATTACATACAACATTTTGAGGGGCCTAGATAGGGTAGACAGGAAAGACTCATAGCTAAGGGGTCAGTTACCGGGGGGCATAGATTTAAGATGATTGGTAGAAGGATAAGAGGGTACACAAGGAAAAGCTTTTTCACCCAGAGAGTATCTGGAATTCACTGCCTAAGTTGGTGGTTGAGGTTGAAAAGCTCAACTCATTTAATAGGTTCCTGTATCTGCATCTGAAGTGCTGTAACCTGCAAGGCTATAGACCAGATGCTAGAAAATGGAATTAAAATAAGCAGCTAGTTTCTTTTTTCTCTTTTTGGCCGGTGCAGACATGATGGGCTGAATGTCCTCTTTCTGCACCGTAACTTTTCTATGGTTCTATGGTACAAATCAAATTGCAGCAATTTGATCTGCATTGTTGCTCTGTGGATTTGTTAAAGGCCAAAAATGTCATACTGATAGGTTGGAAGGGAACATTTCAAAATAGTGAATACTTTGAATATCTAGACTTTGGTCTTGAGATCCAAGATTCTGATTTTATTTCCGCAAAGCATGTCAATTAAAACTTGTACCAGCTTATTCTGTAATGATTTTATATAACCAGACTTGTGCGTAAGTTGTTATAAATAGCAATAGCAGTACTTAATGTGTCAGGAACAGAAAGGAACTTGTTAAAAATGCATTTGAATTAGGAATTTGCTGCTTTGTGATAGTATAATAGAAGCAACTGCATTTTTACACTTTTAGGAATGGTTTAGTAGTAACTGTACTGCCTGCTCTCCCATTGAGCCATAGAAGTCAGGATAGTTTCAGGTTCATTTCCTGATCTGCAGTAAATTAGTTGACCTGAGCTAGACTGTACTCATTGGTCTTAGCAGCTCTGTGCTAGGGTTGGGAAAAACAGCCAGTGTTTTCATTTCTGATCATTACCTGATGACTCCTGATGATAAGTGACCGTGAGGTGAAGGCAGAGTCATGTTCACAGATGTTGCTCTGAAGGCTGCAAAACATATGTAATATTCTTAGGCCCACAAGTGAAGAACAACCAATTTCGAAGGAATCTCATGGAATCATATCATGCTTGAATTGTCATATTCAGATTGGAGGAGCGAAATGCTGTGCTGATTGCATCAGTTGGATTCGGGTCTTTCAGGGTGTAATAAACGCTATGAGCGTGCCTCTTCCTATTTGCTCTCTCTGTACCTGCAGCTCCATTTGCTTCTTCCTAGTACTCAATTATCTCTTTTCCTCTTCTTCCTCCCATAAAGTGGGGCTAAGATGGACCCCCCCATCAATAAACAATTGCAATGCCAAATGCCCCCGAATAGTTTAGAACCTACAACAACAGCTGCAACAATATCAACAAGAACCTGCATTTAGATAGTGTCATTAATAATAGAAAATTGCCTGATGTGCTTCACAGACATAGTCAGAAATGAAAGGATGCTGAGACAAAGAAGGCAATATTAGGAGAGTTAATCAAATACTTGGTTAAAGAAGTGGGTCTTAAAATACGAGAGGGGTTTGTGGAGGTGAGAATTTTAAATCAGACATTTTGGGTACTGGGATCCAATGTAGGCCAGCAAAAACTTGGGTGTTAAGTGAATTGAATTTGGTACGGGGTCGGCTACAAGCAGTAGTGTTTTGGACGGGGGATGGAAGATTTGAGGTCAGCATAGGAAGTATTGGAATAATTAAGTCCAGAACTGACAAATACATGGGTGAGGTTTTCAGAAACAGATGAGTTAAAGAAGGGACAGAGCCAAGTGGTGTTTTGGAAGTCGAAGTTGGTGATCTTTGTGATAAAGGGGGTTGGTAGCTCAGCTTGGGGTGCAATGGAATTTGAAATGGTGAATAATCTGGTTTAGTCTGATACAATAACTAGGGACAAAATTCACTGCCTGAAAGGGTGGCAGAGGCAGAAACCCTCATCACAATTAAAAAATACTTGGATATGCACTTGGAGTCCTGTACCCTACAGGACTATGGAACAAGCTCTGGAAAGTGGAGTTAGACTACACAGAGACGATGGGCCAAATGGACTCCTCTGAAGCATAAGTTTTTCATGGTTTTATGGGCTGGATTTTACACGGTGCTGTGGTCCCCGCCCCCACCCTAACCCCCTCCAACCCCCCCACTAGAAAATTGGTGGGGGGAGCCCACCCACAATCCTGACAGCTGCTTTGCAGCAATTTAACGCTGGGGGCAGCATTAATTTCTTAGGGTGTGACATCTGCCCCTAGCTCGGGAGGAAGGCCCACCTTAGAGAACTGCCAGCTAATTGAATGACTGACAGCTCTGTAGTCCCGGCAGCACCAGTTGGGAGTGATGGTCATTGTTGGGACAACTGACAGCCCCACCAAGCTGAGGAGCCCAGATAAGACAAGAAGCCAGAGGGGAGAGTTAAAGGTAAGATGACTGGGGTGGAAGGGTGCTGCTAATGGGCCAAAGAGAGCCCACAAAGGAGGTTCCTCCCCCAGACCTTGCCAGACATCAGCCCGCGCAGCCAAAGCTGTTAGGCTTCCCGCATGATGTGGGCCTATGCCCACCGCAGGTAAAATGCCAGTGGCAGCAGTGGGATGAGGTCCTTAAGTGACCATTAATTGCCCAATAAGCCCAAGGCTGGTGGGCAGCCAGGCACATCCCAGGTCTGGAAAATTTCAGGTAAGTCAGGAGTAGGTGTGGGCAGTGGTAAGGCCACCTGCTGGATTTTCAATGTCCCCCACCTTCAAAGCCACTGGCATGGGAGTGTTAAGTCCAGCCCTGTGTTTCTATTATGTTTTAAGTGTCAGAGGAGAAGAAGATGGCATTTGAGATTTTCAGCCGAACTATTTTGGTGTTCTGGCAATTTCTAATCTTAGCCGCCAATGTCTTCGCCAATCCCAAGGGCAATGATATTCATCTTTTTTTAATATTCATTCTCAGGATGGGGGCATTGTTGGCAAGACCATCATTTATCTCCCATCCCTTGTTTCCCTTGAGAAGGTAGTGGGCCTTCTCCTTGAACTGTTGCAGTCATGTGGTGAAGGTGCTTCTCTGGTGATAGTCTTGGCAGGCAAGACAAACACCATCAATAAAATAAAGGGGTTCTTCTTCAGATGTGCAGATCAGATTCTAAGGATGTCCATAGTAATTGTAAGTAAACCTTTCATACTGTAATGGGGATCATGTGACTGTATAGATGAATTTGCCCTAAGCATGTAGCTTCATCAGGAGCTCTGTAAGTAAAGTTTACTGTTTCTTACAAGACACCTGCCTGGTACTCCAAGTTTATTGTAATTGGCGATGAGGATAAATAGCTCCAACTCCGCACCTCGTCTCTTGACTGTAAGTATTTTGATTTTTAAGGGAAGAGAAAAAAGTATACTCACCAGCAATGGCTCACTTCGGCAGAATTGTCCTGTGCGACTCATCCATTGAGGACTGGAGTCAGTACATAGAGCGCCTAGGTTTCTACTTTGTGGCTAAAGGAATAACAGCAGAGGGGTAACAGAAGGCAATTCTCCTAAGCGTCTGTGGGAGCAAAACGTATAACCTAATCTGTAGTTTGGCAGCTCCGAATGCGTCAAATTCCAGAACTTTCACTGAGCTAGTAGACCTCATGAAGGGACCTTTGCTGATCATGCAAAGATTCAAGTTCAACTCTCGAGTCCACCAGTGAGTTGATTGCAAAGCACATCACTAAGTTAAAACAGTTAACGGAGCACTGTGACTTCAGTGATACTTTAAACAACGTGTTGTGAGATCATAATGAGGTTGGCATAAATGACGGTGCCATTCTGCACCGTTTACTTGCAGAAGTTGAGATAGATCTGAAGTGCGCCATGGAGATAGCGCTAGCAATGGAGAGTGCTGAGAGGGACTTGCAGTCTTTGCAGAGTGTGCAACATGGTGCCGTTCTGCAGTTAGGGAGGGAACCTACCGCCGTGCATGACACGAAGATGAGGGAGGCCACTGTGAAGCGGGACAGGCCACGATCCCTTTGCTAGTAAAACAAAAATAAGCAGCTCACCAGTAAAAGTTAAAGTGTTACCGATGTGGGGGTAATCATGTACTTGAAGCCTGCAGATTTAAAGAGGCAGAATGCCACTCTGTCACAATAAAATGCATGTTGTAAAACAGTGCAGGACTAGATCAAGGCAGCCATTCAGGCAGCAGGTCAAGTTAAATGAAGTGCACAATGTAGATGAACCAGAAGCTGCTGAGACTGACATTTATTCTGAAGGCCAGGAAAACTGAACCAATCACTGTTACCCTTCAAGTAAATGGAAAGCCTCTGCTCATGGAGGTGGACACAGGAGTGTCGACCACAGTGGTGGGAGAACACATCTTTAAGTACTTCAGAGAAGGTACCGAGCCATTGAGTTTGGAGAAAATCGCTGCTCAGTTAAAAACATATGCAGGAGAAACAAAACAGGGGAAAGGCATCACCTCTGTACCTGTATCAGACAGCTCAGCTGTCAATAATTGTTGTAACTAAGGAAGGACCTAGCCTTCTGGGCCGAGATTGGCTGAAAGAAATCAAATCAAACTGGCCAGAAGTTTTTCAAGTCCGAGCAGGAAGAAATCCTGAGGTGATAAGGGAATATGATGGTGTCTTTTGTAATGAGATCGAAGAATCAAAGGACCTTCACAGGATGCAAGGATCCCTCAGGTCAGAGTTGGTTTTGTGGGAAAATCATGAAAAGAAGCAAAACAAATGCTGTGCCAGCTTGAACCAATTGAAGAAATAGTTGGAAGAAAGAAACCAATGATGTTCAATATTCCAAGAGGAAGCCAAAAGATACAGAAGAGAGAAGAACTGAAGAATCAGTTGCTTGAGATAAAAGAAGCACTAGTGGGCATCCTGGTATTTCAAAAATGAAGATGCTCGCATGAAATTCTATCTGGTGGCCAGATACAGACAGTGATGTAGAAAAAATGGTTAAACATTGTTTCCAGTGTCAGTAACAACAGAAGTTGCCCATTTCAGCCCCACTGCATCTGTGGCAGTGGCCTGGTCACTCCTGGGTTAGACTACATATAGACGATGTAGGTCCATTTCTAGGTACCATGTTTCTTGTGATCATCGACACACATGCAAAGTGGATGGACGTGTATTAAGTGAGATCACCTGCATTTTTTGCCACCACTTTTTCAGTATACATGGTCTACCAGAAGTTATGTTAAATAATGGTACTGAAATCCAAAGATTTGTGAACCTAATTGGGATTAAAAATGTCAGAACAGCACCATATCATCCCTCATCCAATAGATTAGCAGAAAGAGCAGTACAAACCTTTAAAACAGGCATGAAGAAACTATCCAAGAGAACACAAGATTGAGTCTAGTATTCCCTAATTTAGAGGGGAAGGTGGAAAAAAAACCAGAGTAGTCAGAAAGTGAATCATGATGTTCACAGTAAAGGTCGAGAGTTTATTGTGGGAGAGACAGTTTTTGTACCAAATTTTGCAACTAGACCAAAGTGAGTTCCTGGCACAATCATCGCTGAAGCAGAGCCTTTGTCATGTCAAGTGGAAAACAGGATTGTTAGGAAACATGTGGAACATCTCAGAAGTCGAGAAACCCTACAACAACCAGTTAATTCACCTGAAATTGAAGTCGAACCTTTGATCCCTGAGGTGCCAGATTGAATAAGAATAGACATAGTTGATGCCTCTGTTGAAGTAAATAATTCTGAACTGCTATTGTCTAAGGATGTCCCTGATGCCGCAGTTCCTAGTCAAGTTGTAGAGTTGCATCGCTCTACTCGAATCAGAAAACATCCTCAAAGACTAAGGGCGGATTTTTCTGTGCCCACTGACGACGGGAGCGGACAAGATGGCGAGAAGGCCAAAATTTGGTTTCACGATGTCAGAAAAACAGTTTGTGATCAGCCCGTCGATGGCGGATCTCTTGCCCTGCTATTGGACGTCAGGAACCTCACTGTAATACATCAGCATATCATTATAAGGCCAGCCCGCTGGACTCATCCCTGCCCCACCCACTGGATCGTCCACCTACATTGGCGGGAAAACAGCTGGTGCAGAACACACCTTGACAACTGTGAGGTGCAGAAGCCAGGACTTACCACCAGGGCATGGCTCAAATTGTGGAAATCTGAGGAACAGAAGATGGTGGAGCCCGACAGCAACAGGATCCTGGAGGAGCGTCCATGGAATGCTGGGTGGATTCTCATGGACATGGTTCTGCTGTGAAGCAGCTCACAGAAGTTGGAGAGTCACTGTAGATGCTCACGATGGATGATGGTCAAGGGGGTGGGAGAGGAAGATTTAGGATCAATTGGAAGAGGAAGAGGTGTCGGTAGGTGAGGTTGTGGGGAAATGAAGGTTTTGGGGGGTAAGATTCAGAGGGGGGAATAAAGGTGTCAGAGGTGGGTTTAGGAGGGGATGAATAAAGGTGTCAGGGGGGTGAGTCTGGGAGGGGGGAATGAAGGTGCCTGGGGTGTGAGGTTCAGAGGGGGGAGGGAGTATGGGGAGGAGGGGGTAACAGCGGAGAAGATGGCAACTGGGGAGCAGGTGTGGGGGAGTGGAAGGTGTAAGGGAAGGAGTTTGGAGGGGGGAAGGAGTCCGGGGGAAGGAAGGAGCGTGGAGAGGGGAGGAAGGAGTGTGGAGAGGGGAGGGAATCCAGAGGGAGGAAGGAGTGCAGAGAAGGCAGAGAGTGTGGGTGGAGGAAGAAATAAGGGGGAAGTAATAAGTCTGGAGCAAGAAGTAAGGGTGTCTGAGGGAGTCAGGAAGGTGGAACGAGTAAGACTGGAGGAAGAAGTGAGGCTGGAGGCAGAGGAAAGGTTGGAGGAATAAGTTGGAGGGAAGAACTAAGGGTGGCGGAAGAGGTAAAGATGTCTGAGGGAGGCAGGAAAGGGGAGGGACTAAGTGGGGATGAGTACTAACGTTCTGGAGTGGGGAAAGGGTTCCAGCAGACTGGAGGGAGGAAAGGACTCTGGGCATGAATGGGTCCAGAGGGGGAAAGGGGTTCCATGGGGAGAAGGGGTCTGGAGGAGGGAAAAAGCTCTGGGAAGGGAAGGGGTCCAGAAGGGGAGGGGGTCCTTGAGGGGGAAGGCATCTGAAGGGGGGGATGCCAAGGTGAGCATACAAGGGAGGAGCCTGATGGGTCCATGACTGCCTCCTGGGGAGTGAACTGAAGGTCGGCATGGTATGAGCGAATGGTGAGATTGACCGAGGGCAGGGTGAGGTGATAGGGTGGGAGGCTGAGGGTTCGACTGTAGCTGTAGAAGGGATGGTGAGGGTGGTTGTTGGGGACTCGGAGGCAGACACTGACCCTAGGTGTGGGAAGGAGGCGGTTGGGGAGGTTAATGTAGGTGGGGGTGGGATTTTTGGGAAGGAAGGGAGCATGCACATTCACCTGGAGAACCCTGAAGGGGGAGGGTTGTGGTTGGTAGGTCATGGAGGGGAGGTGGATGGTGATGCCAGGGGGGGATCGACTCTGATGGGGAAAAGAAAATGGGTGACTGGGGGAGGGTAAAGGACTGGGGCGGGGGAGCAAAAGTAAAACCGAATTAGCACCATGCTGTCCAAATCAAAAGTGAAACAACAGTTGTGGTGAGTGAGATCAGATGCTGCATGGGAGTGTGACCAGTGGGTGGGCAGAGATGCAGGTTAGCTCAGATGGACAACTGAAAGCGAACCCCAGTAGGCAGCATTGAAAACATTCAGGACATTGAGATAAGTGTGAAACGTGAAGTCTCTGCGTACGTGGGAGAGTGCTTGCATGAGGCTCCAAAAGGCCCTGCTACACACACACTTCTCCCTCCAGATTCACCCGTTGACCAGCCACTCCCTCTGCAGTGACAGAACGAGGTTGAGGGGCTCACAGGCAAAGGGGGACTCAGAGGGAGAGTACAGCCCCTGACGTTCCTGAATGGTTGACCTGGGGGTGTCCAGCTGCCACTCCTTCTTCCTTCTGAAGCCCTGGCCTGACTCGTTGAGGGGAAGGAGCATCTGGAGGGATGTCGAGGTGCTCCATTTCCCTCTCATGTTGCTATTGCAGCAACTCACCCATGGCTCCCACGATGGAGTGCAGGTCTGAGCACATCTCTGAGTACTGCCATTCTCCCCATGATACCTACATATGTACACATGGGCAGCACTTCATCTGAGAGCAGGTGGACACACCTCTCCGACTCATGAACCACTCTGTTGAGAGCTTCCAACAGCTCTACATGATGTTCGCCCAGCTTCTGCTGAATCTCCTCAATGAGTTGGAAGGCCGAATCCAGAGGTTCGTCATCTGACACGGACCTCACAGATGCCTCTTCCCCAATAGTCCTCCGAGTGCTGCGGAGCTAGGCTGAACCTGCCTCCTCCTGCTGTGGACTTCTGACCATGAAGTGACCACCAGATTGTGAACCTGAGCCTGTTCTAGATCTAGGTCCCACCAAGCCATGATCTCGGCGCTGATAGTGGGTCGTCGCTGTAATGGGTCTTCCAGGCTGCTTATTTTCAGCTCTTCAATGGGGAGGAGGTGTCCTCTGGGCTGGAGGTGAGGATATTGATGGAGCTGAGGGACTGGCTGGCTGAGGGTGTCAGTCACTTGGCAGAGCTCCCTGGGAACCAAAGTAGAGATGATTAGTGCATGGCAGCAGAGCCAAAAGCAGGAGAGAGAGCACTCACAGTTGCATTGAGGGAGGGATGATGTGGTGCATGATCCTCAGGAGGGTATTTGCCGCTGACCTCATCGTCGCCACAGGCACAGTCCACATCCTCAATGGTCAGTGCGATGGCACACTCCTCAAAGTGAGTGAGGGGTCTAATGTGGGCCACTCCACCCCTGGCTTGGAACATCTCCCTGCTATTGTGAGCCAGCTTCTCCTGCATGAAAACAGATGGAGAGTGTGAGCAGGACGTATGGCACTGCCTGGAATGTTTGGTTGGTAAATGGAGCCATGGAAAGGATGAGGACGCGAGCTCCAGAGGATATGAGCCTGATGGAGATGTGAGGGTGTGTGTGAGAGTTAGTGGTGTTGCGCTTCGAGGTGTGAAATCCCTGTGGCTGTAAGATGGGTTTGTGAGTGTCTGAGTTGAGAGTGATGAGAAGAGTGAGTTTCCCTGGCAGAACGGATGAGACCATTCATCCTGTAGTGGCACTGGTTAGCTGTCCTCTTTTGCAGGGCATTGGTGCTGGCCATCGCGGCCACCGCCTCCCATACTGCATTAGTGATGCAGCTGCCCCTCCTGCAGCCAGAGTGGGGTAGAGGACATCATGACAGGCCTCCATGTGTTCAAAATGTGCTTGAGGGATGTGTCACTAAACATAGGGGCTGCAATCTTCTTGTCTTCGGATGTCATGGGCTTGGAGCACTGAGAGATGTGTGCACAACTGGACTTTAAAATGTGGCACCCGGCATGATGAAGTGGCGAGGTGATGCTGTGGGGGGTGAATGAGAGCCCGCCTGCCATGGAATCGGCGTGTTTCCCAGGAATGCATAATTAATACAGTGGGTTTGGGGGCATATACAGTGTGAAAAGCCGCCATTGCGGCTGGTGGGTAACTTGTCATTTTACCTGCCCACTACTGAACTTAATGCAAACCTAGGACAATTCCACACTAAATCTATAATTGCATGAACTATATATATTTGTATATGACTTGTGTTAAGATATTCTTGTAAATAAGGGTTGTAAATCAAAGTTAAAGGGGGAGGAATGTAGTAATTGTAAGATAAACCTTTCATATTGTTATGGGGATCATGTGACTGTATAGACGAATATGCCCTAAACGTAGGTAATCTTAGGGGTGGAGTTTTCTAGCCTTGGTGTTTGTACAAGCATGTAGCTTCATCAGGAGGTCTGTAAATAAAGTACCGTTTCTTACAAGAAACCTGCCCAGCAATCCGAGTTCATTATAATGACATTGAGGCTTGAGTGGTATTTTAACTGTGGATCTGAAGTTAGAGTGCTGCTTAGCTGGCTCTGTGGTGGCACTGCTGAGTACAGAAGAGTAGCTGACTTCTGATTGGCTGGTAGCTCTCGGTGCTTGGGACTTATGTCCCCAAGGTCCACCTCTGGCCTGTCAAGTGCCTGAGTGGCATAAGATGTGGCAGGTCTTCTCAAAAAGAGGGCACCTGGCATTCTTCCTGACTGTCCGTTTGGCAGCTGAGACCTCTGTTGCCTCCACGAGGTTCCAGCCATAAAATGGTTACAGTAAAGAAGGCCATGCGGCCCATTGTGTCTGTGCAAGCTGTCTGCAACAGCAATTCAGTTCAAGTCGCTCCCCCACCATTTCCCCATGGCCCTGCAAAATTTTCCTCTTCAGATAATGATCCATTTCTCTTTTGAAAGTCATGATTGAATCTGCCTCCACCACACTGTCACATAGTGCAGTCCAGGTCCTAACCACTTGCTGCATAAAGAAGTTTTACCTCACATTGCCACAATGAAGCTTGTGCACATATGATGAACTCTTTCTTGTGGCATTGCAAATTTCTTACTCGCATCAGAGATTTTGGGTTTCCATTATGCACAGTATAGGATATTTTGAAGATTTCATAAGGCACTACATGAATTCAAATTATTTTTAAAACTTGCATTTGAGATTAAGTGAACAATTATTTGTAGTTGGTGCAAACTTCTGAAAACGTGTCATTGAAATTATATAGATAAGGAATTGCTTTCACATATTCTAGCATTGATGGTATAGTAATGTACTTTTGGTAGGCTTCCAATGAACTGCTTTCAGGAAACTTTAAAAAATGACAATGCTCTCAATTTCATGAGTGCTTATGTAATTAGATTTGATATTCAATAGCTTATGATGCAGTCTAGACATAGCTGGAAAGGAAATGCTTTGAATAAACATTTTAATTAGGGCCGGAGTCTTTTCAAGGATTCCATAGCAGCCTCACATTTATTGCCATTTGGTCTTAAGTTCCTTTCTCTGCAATTTTATTGGAAGCTTTAAGCCAATTATTTTAAAGAATTAACATCTCTGCTAAAATATTGAAAAACAGTCAGGCAAATGTATTAAGTGCACTTATGTGAGAATCCATGTGTGTTAGAAATTACATAGCTGCCATTTGTGTTGGTCAAATACACAGTGCAATATGACACTATCTTCAGATGCCTCCTCGCATCCAATTGCGACCAACCTATTAAAATGACAACGCTCATGGGGGAGGAATTTTGTTCTCATTGCATCTGTATTCCCAGTGGAAAACATATGGAAGAAGCATTAATTTCTAGGAATAATATCCCACAACTGAATGAGCGTTGCTCCAGCAACAATCAACACCTTCAAGGGCAAAACAGCCTGCTTGATTGGCACCCCACCCACAACATTAAACATTCACTCCTTCCACCACTGGGATACAGTGGCAGCAGTGAGTACCATCTCCAAGATGCACTACAGGAATTCACCAAGGCTCCTTTGACAGCACCTACAGAACATGTGACCTCTACTGCCTAAAAGGATAAGGACATTAGATGTACAGGAGCACCATCTCCTCTGAGTCACACACCATCCTTACATGGAAATATATCACAGTTCATTTATTGTCGCTGTGTCAAAGTCCTGGAACTACCTACCAAATAGCAGTGAAGGAGTATCTTCAACACATGGATTGCAGCAGTTCAAGAAGGTCGCTTACTGTGAAGTTCTTGGAAAGAAACAGTAAATTCAGCAAGGAGCATTCAGAATCAGAACTGCATGTTCTGTTTAAAGGTGGATTCTTTTATTCTCCCTCTAGGTTCACTCTGCTTATCTATGGGTATGGTCAAGTGCATAAAATGCAAAACGTAATTTTCAATACAATACACTCACCACAACCTCACAGGGCAGAATTTTGCCGTCAGCGAGCAGGGAGCGGGGCCCGCTCACCGACACGTAAAATGACATGGGATGATCTTGGGTAGAACCCCCGACGTCATCCCGCCCCATTTAAATTTTCAGGAAGGTGGGGACACAGCGAAATCAGCTGTGAGCCCGGCGAACTGTCAATGGCCAATTGAAGCCATTGGCAGGATCATTTAAGCAATTAAAGGACCTGCCCGTCCAACCTTAAGGGTCGGCCAGGAGCCCTGAAGGCAAATATAAAAAACATGAAACCTCATCCACTGGCAGGATGAGCTTTCGTGCAGGGTTTTTAAAAGTTTAATTAAGTTATAGTGTAAATTATGAACATGTTCCATCTCATGTGACATTGTCACATGAAGGGGACATGTTAGGGAATTTTTTTTTCTATTTTTAACCTTTTTCAAAGTGTAAGTGATCTCCCTGAGGCTGCACTTAGCCTCAGGGAGATGTGCGCTCTTTTGTGCGCATGAGTGAAAGAGCGCACTGTCACATTTGGGGAATCCCCCCCCCCCGCCCGCACAGTAAGTGCATAGCGCTTCCCGCCGGATGTCACGCTGGGTGGGCCTTAATTGGCCTGCCCACGTAAAATGGCAGTACGGCCTGCTTTGCTGGCGGGGATCAGCTCACCGCCCGCCAGAGATTGGGTCGGGCCCACCCACCCAACAGGCAGAAAATTCTGCCCACAGAATCTTTACAGTGTAGAAGGAGGCCTCTCAGCCCATCGGGTTTGAACGAACATTCTACCTAGGACCACATCCCTGCCTTAGCCCTGTAACCTTGCACATTCTTTGTTTTCAGATAGCAATCCAATTCCCTTTTGAATACCTACCTCCACCACCCTCTCAGGAAGTTCATTCCTGGCTCCAACCACCTCTGGGTGACAAAAGTTTTCCTCACTATCCATACGCCTCAGGATCTTGAATACCTCTATAATATCTCCTCTCAGCCTTCTTTTCTCCAATGAAAACAGTCCCAACCTCTCCAATATAACCGCATAGCTCCACTTCTTAATCCCTGTAATCATTCTTGTGAATCTCCACTGTACTCTCTCCAATGCATTCACCTTCTTCCTCGAGTGTGGCACCCAGAATTGGACACGGAACTCCAGATGAGGCCTAACTAGTGTCTTATACAGACTCAGCATGACATCCTTACTCTTTTACTCAATGCCCCTATTAATCAGATCTAGACTCTGCAGTCCTGCCACATCCAGCCATGAATGGTGGTGGACAATTAAACAATTCACTGGAGGAAGAGGCTCCACAAATATTCTCATCCTCAATGATAGGAGAGCACAGCACGCCAGTGCAAAAGTTAGGGCTGAAGCATTTGTGACAATCTTCAGCCGAGATAGATCATCCACATGGCATTTCTGGCTGAAGCACTTGTGACAATCTTCAGCCAGAAATGCCAAGTGGATGATTTATCTCGGCCTCCTCCAGAAGTCCCCAGTATCACAGATGGCAGTCTCAGTCTTCCGGCAATAGTACTGAAGACTTGTGCTCCAGAACTTGTCACACAACCTAGCCAAGCTGTTCCAATACAGTTACAACACTGGCATCTACTCAGCAATGTGGAAAATTGCCGGTATGTCCCAACCCAGCCAATTACTGCCCCCATCAGTCTATTCTCTAACATCAGTAAAGTGATGGAAGAGGTCATCAACAGTGCAATCAAGTGGCACTTGTTTAGCAATAACCTGCTCACTGATGCCCAGTTAGGGTCCTGCCAGAGTCACTCAGCTACCGACCTCATTACAGCCTTGGTTCAAACATGGACAAAAGAGCTAGACCCTGAGGTGAGGTGAGAGTCACTGCCCTTGACAAAAAGACTGCATTTGACAGAGTGTGGCATCAAGGAGCCCTAGCAAAATTGGAGCCAATGGGAATCAGGGAGAAAACTCTCTGCTGATTGGAGTCGTACCTAGCACCAAGTAAGATGATTCTGGTTGTTGGAGGTCAGTAACCTCATCTCCAGGTCATCACTGCAGGAGTTCCTCAGGGTAGTATCCTGTGGCCCAACCATCTTCAGCTGCTTCATCAATGATCTCCCTTCCATCATAAAGTCAGAAGTGGGGATGTTCACTGATGATTGTACAATGTTCAGCCCCATTCACGACTCCTCAGATGCTGATGCATGTCCATATCCAAATGTAGCAAGACTTGGGCAATGTCCCGGCTTGGGCTGACAAGTGGCAAGTAACATTCGTGCTACACAAGTGCCAGGTAATAGTCATCTCCAACAAGAGTGAATCTAACCACCTCCCCTTGACATTCAACGGCATTAGTATAAATGAATTCCCCCACTATCAACCCTGGGGGTTCCCATTGACCAGAAACTGAACTGGATTAGCCATATTAATACTAACTATTATAGAGATATTTTGTAGCCATATAATGTGGCAACAAGAGCAGGTCAGAGGCTAGGAATTCTGTGACGAGTAACTCACCTCCTGACTCCCCAAAGGCTGTCCACCATCTACAAGGCCCAAGTTCATTCCCAAGTGTGATAGAATGCTGTCCACTTGCTTGGATGAGTGCAGCTCCAACAACACTCAAGAAGCTTGACACTGTCCAGGACAAAGCAGCTTGCTTAATCGACATCCCATCCAGAAACAGTTACTCCATCTATCACCAATGCACATTAAGAGCAAGATGCACTGCAGAAACTCACCAATTCTCCTTAGACAGCATCTTCCAAACCCATGGCCACTACCACCTAGAAGGACAAGATCAGCAGATACATGGGAACACCACCACCTGGAAGTTCTCTTCCAAACCACTCACCATCCTGACTGGGAAATATATCACTGTTCCTTCACTGTTGCTGAGTCAAAATCCAGGAACTCCCTTCCTAACAGCACTGAGGGTGTACCTACACCACACGGGCTGCAGCAGTTCAAGAAGGCAGCTCACCACCACCTTTTCAAGGGCAGATAGGGGTGGGCAATAAATGTTGGTGCTCCTTTGAATTAATTTTTAAAAATACAGTCTAAGATACTATATGCTTTATTAACTGTTCTCTCAACATGACCTGTCATCTTCAATGACTTATGTACATATACACCAAGGTCCCTCTGTTCCTTCATCTCCTTTAGAGTTATTCCCTTTATTTTATACAGTCTCTCCATATTCTTCCTGCCAAAATAAATTACCTCACACTCCTCTGCATTGCACCTCATCTGCCACTTGTATGCCCAGTCCACCAACATGTCTATGTTCTTTTGAAGTTCAAGACTATCCTCATCAAAGTTGACAACGTTTCCAATCTTCATGAAACCATGTTCCGAACACCACCGTCTAGGTCATTAATATATATCAGGAAGTGCAAGGGTCCCAAGACTGACCCCTGGGGAACTCCACTACAAATTTTTCTCCAATCTGAAAAACAACCATTTATCACTACTCTCTATTTCCTGTCACTCAGCAAACTTCTTATCCAAGTGTCTACTTTGCCTTTTTTTCCATGAGCTAGAATTTTGCTCACAAGTCTGTTGTGTGGCACTGTATCAAATGCCTTTTGAAAACCCAAATATACCACATCAACAACGTTGCCCTTATCAACATTCTCTGTTACCTCCTCAAAAAATTCCAGCAAGTTAGTTAAACATGATTTTGCCTTAATGAATCCATGCTGGCTTTCCTTAATAATCCTGCACTTGCCTAAGTGACTGTTGATCTCTCAATGACCCTTGGAAGGAACCTGAGGCAAAGAAGTTCAGGAGCTCTGTCACCTTACGAGCCGCTAGCATCGGGTGGCCACCAATACAGTTTGAGGCAACCTCTGGGCCAATTGTGTGGCAAAAAAAGGCAACTGATTGAAGTTCTATGTGGCCTGTGCAATTTTGCGGTCAGTTCAAGGGTCACATGGCCAGGTGGCCATCCTGTTTTTAAGTAAAACTCAATCCGGTTTGGGTTAAAAGTAGACCAGTGTTGTGGCTAAGTGAGGTGTTTTTCTGACAGTTATTTGCATCTTCTGTGTTTTCTGAGGACTCTTTGGCTTACAAGCTTTCCTAGGGGCTTTCTGCCTAGTGCACCCTTCTGGGCAGTATCCTGTGCCATCTGTATTCCAGCAAATGGGGATTGTCTACTCTGCTGGAGGGACCTCCCATTCTGAGAAGCCAAGGGCTAGAAGGGGGAGGAAGCCTGGGAGGGAGCGTCCCAGAGAGTGACCTGTGGAAAAAGAGGCACAGCCACATGGGGTGCAGGGCCAGCAGGAAGTTCAAGGTGGAAGGGTCCACAGGAGATGACGTTACCCTGCAGTGAGATTCTACAGGCAGCGTTCCAGTTATCTGGACATGTCGGGGGTTCAGTGCCGAAGGAGCCTCTGCCTCTCGAGGGAGACTGTCACGTCCATTTGCCACATGATTGGCCCAGAGATCACCTCAAACTGTGTTGGTGGCTACCCAATGCCTGTGGCTCTTAAGGTGATAGAGGCCCTGAATTTTTTCACCTCCAATTCCTTTTAGGGCTCAATGGGAGATCAGCTACCAACAGCTGCTTCAAGCCAATCTGCTACCCACAGCTGCTTCAAGCTGGTCAGTGACGCTTTGTTCAGATGGGTCATGAGCTTCATTCATTTCTGGACCAACGAAGTCAGAGCGAGCTGAGCGAGCCAGAGGCTTCACTGCAATTGCAGTGTTCCTCGTGTCCAGGGTGCCATTGACTGCGCTCATGTGGCCATAGAGGTGCCAGCAGGTGAGCCAGGTGCCTTTGTCAACAGAAAGGGTTTCCACTCCATCAACGTCCAGATTGTTTGAGACCACAGGGCACAGATTTTGCAGGTCTGCACCAGGTACCCAGGCAGCTGCCATGAAGGGTACATCCTGTGACACTCCCAATGCCAAGATCTGTTGGATGGCTGGCTTCTGGCTGACAAAGGCTATCCCCTGAAAAGGTGGCTAATAATGCCACTTCGACAGTCAAGGATAGAAGTGAAGGAGACGTACAATAGAAGTCATGTCTCTACAAGGTCAGCAATTGAGAGGACCATTGGCCTGCAGAAGATGAGATTCAGGTGCCTGGACTGATCGGGGGAGCACTGCAATATCCTCCAGAGCTCGTCTCACTTATTAGCACTCTGCACAATTTGGCTCTGTCAAGGGGGAACCTTTTAGAGGATGAAGACTGCAAGGCAGCTCCCCAGGGCACAGAGGACGACTTAACTGATGGGAGTGATGAGGAGCCAGAGGAGGCCCAAGGTGAGGACCTGGCTGCAGAAGTGATGAACCTTGTGGGAGACAGGGACTCCAGGGAGGCTTTGATTTTCTGTTCATTCAGCTAGGCATCCAAGACGTGGCTTGAAAGTGAGGGCAAGGGTGATGCCTCCTTATGAACGTTCCTGATGACCCCTATGTCAACTAGTTATCTCTGAAGTAAAGTCTGCAGCACCTTCCTGTCACAAACCACTCCCATGCCCAACACCTATGAGAAACATGAAGCACATTCAGACCATGAAACAGAATAAAACCTTTAAATGGTGGTCATGTTCATACTATTTAAACATAGAACATGTTTCAGTTGAAGTAATGTCACCTGTGACAAGTCCCCTTGTGTTTATGGCACCTTAGACTTCCGTTTGCGAGTGCTGCATCTTGCTGCCACAACCACCACCGCCCCCCCCCCCCCCACCTCCCCGCCTCCCTGCCCTCCTACCACGTCCCCCTCCCCCAAATCTCTGGCAGCGACATTTGAGGCAGCATGCTGACTGTGATGTCCTGTTGGCCCTCATAGCTGACATCCTCTGGCCAGCGGAGCCTGTGAAGGCACTGCCTGGGAAGGAGCATCCATCACCATGGCTGGGCACTCCTCAGTCATCATGGCCTCAGCAGATGTCACAGGCATTGGCAGAGGGGCGGAGGAGCTGTAGCCTTTGGCTGGAGCACCGTGAGAGGAACCCACATATGCCACATGCAGCTGGCCTGCCAGCATGAGGTCGGTCTGGACCTCCCTGCTCACCATTGATGGATGGGCACCCAGCAGAGAGACTACATGCCTCATCCATCTCTCACATTGGTAGTGACCTCTTGTGCCAACCGTGGCATGAGTATGTCACACTGGGCACTCAATGCCTCCAATAGAGTGCACAGGCACTCATCAGAGAACCAGGGAACAGAGTGCCCACTGGTGCTGCTCTCCCACCTGGTGTGCCCAGCAGGTGCTGAGGCCATCACTCTTGCCAAGGATACAATCTTGCACTCTCTCATTGAAGCTCCCTGAGAGTCCTCACCAATTCCTGGCAGCCTTCAGGGAACTTCCTGTACTCTTTTAAATGCCCCCTCCAGGTCACCATTACACTCGGCGCCTGCCACGCTCCCTCCCCCACTGGCAGCGCTGAGCCAATATCCAGGCGTGCTTCAGGCTGGCTGACCCCAGTTGGCCAGCCAGTGTGAAATCTTGTCTGGTTGCAATTGCAGGCAGGAATGGATAATGCATCTGCTTCCGGGCACACCGATTGTGCGTGCACAACATGTATAAAATTCAGGGCCTTGGGACTCCCTTTTATGTTAGCTGCCAGTATCTTTTCATGCTCTCCCCTTGTTTCTCTTATTAGCTTTCTCACTTCTCCTCTGGTCCTTCTGTATTCAGGATGATTCTCCATTGTATTTTGCTACCTGACATCTGGTGTACACGCACTTCTTCCTTTTCATCTTGACCTCTATCTCTCTCCAGGATGCTCTGGATTTATTAGTCCTACTTTTCCCCTTCAAGGGAATATACCTTGACATTGCTTGCAATAGTGTTTTGTTGAAGGTAGCCCATTGTTCAGCCAGTGTCTTTTCTGCCAACATTTGATTCCAACTCACTCGACTCAGATGCATTCTCATTTCATTGAAATTGGCTTTCCCCAGTTAATTATCCCTGGTCTGGATTGTTCCTTACCCTTTTCCATGGCCAACCTAAACCTTATGATAGAATTGTCACTGTCCCCTAAATGCTTTTGCACTGATATTTGATCCATTTGGGCCAACTCATTCCCCAGAACCATGTCCAACAGTGCCTGCTCTCTTGTTTGATTGGAAACATACTGCAGAAAATTATATTGAACACATTCCAGGAACTCTCACCCCTTTTGTCCCTTTGCACTATTCCTAACCTAGTCTATATTTGGATAATTGAAGTCCCCTATTATAACTACTCTATAATTCTTGCACCTCTCTGTAATTACTTTGCAAATTTGTCTCTCTACACCCCTTCCACTAGTTGGTGGTCTATCTTCTACACCAATCACTGTCACTGCACCTTTTTCGTTCCTCACTTCTAACCAGAGAGATTCCATCCTTGACCCCTCTGGAACATCCTCTCTCTCCAGTACTGTAATTCCATCTTTAATCAATACTGCCACTCCCCCACCATCTTTTCTTCCTTTCCTGTGTCTCCTAAATGAGGCTTTTTTTATTTTCCCCCTTACTTTAACTGTGTCTAACGACTTCTATTGCCTAATTTAATTTTATCAAACTCTCCAAGTATTCTATTTACTTCGATACTACTCTTTGATATATCGCCCTTATCAGTTAATACTTCACTACTTCCCACTACCACTTTTCTCCTCTCCTCTCTGAATTTCCCCTCATGTTCCCATCCTCCTACCAATCTAGTTTAAGCCCTTCCCAACAGCACTAGCAAACTCCCCACGAGGACATTAGTCCCGGTCCTGTTAAGATGTAACCTGTCCTTCTTGTATAGGTCCCTCCTGCCCCAGAACCAGTCCCAATGCCTCAGAAACCTAAAGCCCTCCCTCTTACTGCATTTTTCCAGTCACGTATTGAACTGCTCAATCTTCTTATTCTTATGCTTACTCGCACACGGCACTGGGAGTAATCCTGAGATTACTGCTCCTCAGGTCCTGCTTTTTAATTCCATTCCTAACTCCTTAAAATCTGTTTTCAGGACCTCATTCCTTTTCCTACCTAGGTCAATGGTACCACAACCTCTGGCTGTTTGTCCTCCCCAAAAGAATTTCCTGCAACTGCTCAGTGACATCCTTGACCTTGGCAGCAGGGAGGCAACATACCATCCTGGATGGAAGTCTAAGGCCACAGAAACATCTGTCTGCTCCCCTAACTATAGAATCCTCTACCACTAAAGCACTTCCACTCTTCCTCATCCCCTTCTGTGCATCTGAGCTACCTGTGGTGCCACGAACCTGACTCTTGTTACAGCCGACTGGGGAACCATCCCGCTCACTAGTATCCAAAATGGAAAAGTGGTTAGAGAATGAGATAACCTTAGGGGATTTCTGCACTACCTGCCTGTTTTTCTTAGTTGCAGTGTGACCTCCTCTCTAAATGTGCTATCCATGTAATCCTCAGCCTTGTGGATTCACCACAGTGACTCCAGCCACTGCTTGAGTTCTGCAACCCAGAACTCAAGTTTCTGCAGCTGGTAACACTTCCTGCAGATGTAGTCATCAAGGCTGCTTGGTGCCTGCGTGACTTCCCACATCCTGCAGGATGCACATTCCACATGGCTAAGCTGTGCACAGGCCAGCCTTAGACTTCATATAAAGTGTTTACTACAGTGTGGTATAATATAATCACTCACCTGTAACTCAGCATTCATCTCCTCTGTGCCGAGTGCTTAAAGGCTGACACTTACCAACCAGTCAACTTATGGGACTCCTGTGACATCACTTTTAGATTTTATCTGTAAACTCTTTGCTCACTCTTTCCACAGCTTTTTGGGCTCTCTCTCTCTCTCTCTAAACTCCCCCTGCTTTTTGGGCTCTCTCACTTTTCAAACCCCTGCTGCTTTATGGGCTTTATGTGCTAATCAGTTAATAATTTTAATTAATTGATATATATTTACTAAACCCTACAACTCCTTGTAGGTCTTAGTACTGCCAGTTAAATTTACCAGTACAACTAAAAACTTACAATCATTAATAATTGCAGGCCTTTAGAGGTCTTAAAAATTAATTTTTTTTTACAATATTAGTAATTTAAGTTTCTTAAATATTTTAAGCTAGGTAATTACAAGGTGTTAAAATTTTTTACGTTATACTCCTTTTCAACACTTTACACATGGTCCCTAACAGCAGTAACTCGCCAACCAATGACCTCATGGTTTTCCTGTGATGTCACTGTTTGTTTTATTTTTCTTCAAACCCCGCGATCTGGTGCTGAAGCAGCTCTCCCCAGTGTTTTCTTCAACCAGGTCCACTCTTCGTCTTTGTCCTGTGTAAATATAGGCCCCAAGCCCCGCTCCCCCTTTATATCTTCACTGTCCCTGGTGCGTTCTGTTGATGGAAGCTGGCAGACAGAGGCAGGCTACTAGCCTGGAGTCCAGTTTTCTCTTCTGAGATTAAACTGCAACTCAAACAATAGTTCTTTTCAAGGACTATTAGGAATGGGCATTAAATGCTGGCATTGTCAGTAATGCCCACATCCCATGAATGAATGACAAAAAATATGCACAATTAGATGTGTACACAAGAGTCACTTTTTCAAACGCACATTCATGTTGGGAAGCACTGCACAATGTTACTAAGTGAAAAATCAGCTCTACAGCTTATGCTTGAAAATATCTTTTGCAGCCAGTGTTTTAACATTTGTTCCTTTTGTCTTGTTGGTAGCCCAGAACAAAAAAGAGTACACAGCATTTTGCTTCCTTCCATAAATGCTTGCAAACATAGCACAAGTATTCACATCCCGAAAAGACAAAAAGATGATGCACCAACACTGATTGAGGAGATGAGGAAGAGCAAGTGGTGGGAGCAGAGGAAGAACAGGATATGCTGGTCAGGTAGCTATTTGGCTGTCCTCAGTGAGACTCTTTATAGTTTTAAATTTAACAGTGTGGTCAGATTCGATTGCCATGTTGATGGTCTTCATTGGGAAAGGAAATAACTGCATGAGAAATTATAATGGCATGCAGCCAATTTCCCAATGTTTGTTTCCACCATATGAAACACTGGCTTGAGAGCACTAAAGACAAGACTTTATCCCAAAACATGCAGCAACTCCCTATCACCCTAATACAGTATATTAGAAAATCATGGGAGAAAGGAATTGGCTAAAAACATGCTCAATTTTTTGGTTCCCTGCATTGATTCTAAGACAACTGATCAGAAAATCCAAAATTATACGTTGTGAAAGTAAAATATGTTTGAGTCGTGAATGTTGTAGAGAATGAATTATAGTTTTATCTTACAAGCAATGTACATAAACTGTATGTTATAATACAGGAGCACAGAACTTCTGAGTTCTTCAATTTTTTGTATGTGCTGCTGAGTTTAAAGTATTCTGATATTTTTATTTATTTCTACGTGAAACACTTTGGGGAGTTTCTGAGAGATTTGAAAGCTATTATAAAAATGCAAGTATCTTCTCCAAAACAGGAGTGGTTTATGACAGGTACAGCAGTATTATAGAAAGAAAATGATTGCATGTTACTGGTCTCAGTATATTTCATACAGAGGAGAACACATGGCTGGAAGCATGCTTCAATAAGACCAAACACATTTCAGTTCAGCTATAGACTGGAGAAACAGACTTTTCCTTATACAGTTTTTAATTTTACTCAGTCCCACGTTTTCCATTTAAGTCTTAACATTAGAATTTGTATTATGCATTATTTTTGCCAATTTTGTTCTCATTATCACAGTATGATTTGTACCATCCATGACAGATTTTCTTTTAGGAATGAGAACATGGTTCTGCTTTGGACAGAAAAATGCCCAGCTTTTTCAATTGATAGGAAAAATGCATTCAATTATGTTGGGTTTTGAGATTTTACAAAGGCTTCCATAGTACTTATGAATAAACATGAAAAGGTCATTCAACCCAGCAGCTTTGTGCTAGTGCTTACTCCCCCAGACGACTCTTACCACCTTACATCATCCGATGTTATCCACATTGGTTCTATTCTTTTCTCCCTCATGTACTTATGCAGTTTCGCTTTAAACATTTTCTGTCACAGGGAAAATGTTAGAAACTATTATTAAAAATTATAGCTGAGTACTTAAAAAATTCAAGGTAATCAGGCAGAGGCAACATGGTTTTGTGACAGGGAAGTCATGGGGAAAATTTTCCCCATGTTGGGTGGGCCAAGCGGGAGCGGGCACGGGCAGGAGCGGACCTGCTCACCGCCCATGATTGGGTCCTTGCCGCCATTTTACATGGGTGGGCCAATTAAGGCCCGCCCAGCATATTTCTTGAGTCCCGAGGAAAGTGGGAGTAGGCGGGCGGTGCTGGGCGTGCACAGACCACCAGGTCCAATGGCGACCCGCCGGCCTGTTCAAATGAAGGCTTGGCAGCCTTTGCAAGGCTGCTCACAATGGCCGGCAGAAGGGCTCAGCAGAGGGCTCCTCCAGTCAGGCCGGAGGGTAGAGCAGAGGGGCAGTGTGCCCCTTGGTTCTCAGATGAGTGCCTAGCTGCCCTCCTGGAGGAGGTAGCAGCACGGCGGGGGGTCCTGATTCTAAGGGATGGGAGGCGGAGGCCTCCCCACCTAACCAAACATGTGTGGGAGGAGAGGGCTGAGAGTGTGAGCTCCCATGATGTAGTGCAATGCACATGGGTCCAGTGCCGAAAAAGATTCAACGACCTCCTGTGCTTGAGAAGCATGAGTACCATGTTGGCTCAGGTCACTTAATGCAGCCTTCACCCTTTCTCCCTAACCCCTCCCCCGCCGTCCCCCCAAGCCACTCTGAGTGCAGTTACAGTATTGAATCCTTCACGGCATGTATCCCTCATTGACTGACCCAGCAGATATTGCCCATGCCGAGATGACCCTGAGAGGGTTGTGCTGAGAATGGGTTCTGCACCCGCAGCATGTGTGACACTGACAACCAGAGTGTAGAATGGGGGTGAAACTCAAGGATCTGCACCTAGGCAAAGTGCTGGAACTGGGAAGCATGTCAAAGTCAGGGTGCTAACATGCTGGGAGGTGAGCTTCCAGGTGGTGGGGCACCAATCCATCTGCTGGTCATTGTGTACCATGTGCTTGTGCCTCCTTGCTTTACAAGGTTACACCATGTGTGATGGAGGCAGAATTTGGGCAAGGGGAGTTCAGCCCTGGCTTCTTTGTGTGGGTGTGCAGCAACTGCAGGGTGATGAAGAACTGGAGCCCTGCAATGTCCCACTCTGGTTGGGGTGGCAGGGATGTGATGGGAATCCAGGCACAGGGGGGACTAATCAATGCTCATATCTCCTTTTCAGGAGAAGACTGCACACAAGTCCACCGGATGTGGACTGGCGGAGGCCAGGTCCAGTTGGCCATCTTGACTCCTTTAAGCAGGCCATGGATCCAGAGAGGCACCATGCACCCAGGTCCATCGGTGGCAGTGAGGCTGTGGTGCCACGGGGAGATATGTTTGCCGAGCACTGAGGTCACCATGTGTGTCCCAGCAGCCATCCCAATGCTGAATGCTCAGTGATTGAAGTTTGCAACATGGGTTGACCATTGATAATGGAAGGATGAGTGCATAATAATCCAGGGAACCTTGACATTGTCTCCACTTTAACTAATCAAATGTCCTTGTTCTTCCTGTCAGCATCGCTTGAGCAGGGCCGGGAGGAGGAGGCAGAGGGGCCATCCCTCAAACCTGAGGGCCCTGAACATTGGACTCACCAGCATCACACCATCTCTGCCAGGCCAGTACCAGCACAGATACTAGCACTTGGGTGGGCATTAGAACTTCGGCTAGTGTCCTGGAGGCACAGTGGTGAGGGCACTTCACACTTGTTTGAGGTGCGGGCGGAGACAGAGAGTGCCCATGGTGCTGGCAGTCAGAGGACTGCTGGGGACCAGGCACATACTCGGTCAGTGGCTGATGATGTGCCGCTGGAGTCGTCCATGAGGCAGCAGACGCTGGAATTGCAGCAGGTTATGCGGGAGGATCTGGCAGAGATACATTTGGCTATGCGAGCTGGAGGAGTCCACGCAGAGCATCACTGATGCAATGAGCCTCATGGCCAAGTGCCACACTTCCTGCATGGAGAAAGTGGCGACTCTCATGGAGAGGCTCCTCCAGGATACCCATCAGGTCTTCCTGGGGATGCGCTCGGACCTGCAAGCCCTCATAGAGGCATTGACCTCAGCTGGTCAGTGCCAGTGTGGGAGATGGTTTAGGCACCAAGTACCTCAGCTCAGCACCCATCCATCTATGGTGAGCAGAGAGGTCCGAAGTGACCTCATGTCGGCGTAGCGGCTGTCTGTCATCTCTGCGGGCTCCTCTCAGGGCGCTCTGGATGAGGGTAGCAGCTCCTTTGCCCCTCTGCTAGTGATGGTGGGACCTGATGAGGCTGCAGCGACTGGGGAAATGCCACGTGTGGAACTGACCACTCACCCCCAATCGGGGCCATCAAAGGTTCCATAGGACAGAGGGCGTCCGCCAAGGGGACAGCTCAGTGAGCAGGCTGTCTCAGATGCCAGTGCCAGCGAGGGGACAGCACCTAGATGTAGCACCCGTAAGCATAAATTTAAGGCACCTTTGGTGCACCATGGTGCATCACTCGTGCTTTTGTGTTGCCTCATATTAGTTCATTTAAAACTTTGTGTGATGTGCAACACTTTTTTTTTGGTTTCTGAAGTTAATTTTGTAATCTCATTACATTTTGATATGTGAGCACGGCTCAGGGTGATTCCTTACTTCCGCAAGTGGAGGGAACCCATGATGTTATGAGTGAGTTGTTTGACATTGAGCTTTATTGACAAGTGCCTCAGTTAATGTTATTATTCAGGTTGATTTAGCCCTCAAGTATCGAGTATGGAGCCTGCAGCCCTGGCGTGTGTTGAAGGTTCGTCTGTGGTGTGCTAGCTGAAGGTTCGCTGGATTAAAGCCTCCTGGGTGTCCCTGCCTCCCTGGAGTATGCCCGGGTCAGCATCTACCTCATCAGTGTTCCCCTGTGCATTCTCATCCTCAGGCTCACTACTGGACTCATAGTGTGCATCTGGAGCAACTGCGTCTACATCTTCTTCGTCCACTGCATCCCCATTTCCAGCACCATCTTGTGGAGAATGCAGCATGCAACCACTATAAGTGACATATGATCTGGGGGATACTGTAGTGCGCCACCTGAATGGTCCAGGCATCGGAAGCGCATCTTGAGAAGACCAATGGTTCTCTCTACCACAGCCCTTGTGGAGACGTGGCTCCTATTGTACCGCTGCTCAGCTTCTGTTCTTGGATGGCGGAGAGGCGTCCTGAGTTACCTTCTGAGGGGATAGCCCTTGTCACCCAGCAGCCATCCATCCAGTCGGGCTGGAGCACTGAAGAGCCCCGGCACCTGGGAGTGTCTGAGTATGTAAGTGTCATGGAAGTTGCCTGGGTACCTTGCGCAGACTTGCAGAATCTGCAGACTGTGATCACACACTATCTGCACGTTCGTGGAGTGGAAGCCCTTCCTGTTGACGAAGGCACTGGGCTCACCCACTGGTGCCTTGATGGCCACATGTGTACAGTCTATTGCACACTGGGCATGGGGGAAGCCAGCAATTGCTGCAAAGCCTCTGGCTCGCTCTGTCTGACTGGCATCGTCCCAGCGGTAGTGGATGAAGGTCAATGCACACTTGAACAGAGCATCTGTCACCTGCTTGACACAAGTGTGGACAGCTGACTGGGAGACTCTGCAAAGATCATCCACCGACCCCTGGAAAGAGCTCGAGGCATAGAAGTTGGGGGCAGCCATGACCTTCAGCGCCGCTGGCTTGGGGTGCCCACCCACATAGTTGGCGCAGATCTCAGGGCCTATCATCTGACAGATGGCGGTGACTGTCTCCCTTGATACATGGAGCCTCCTTTGGCACTGTACCTCAGACATATTGAGGTAGCTGCTTCGCCGCCTGTAAACCCTGGCAGCAGGATAGTGCCATCTTCTACGGCCCCTTCCACCTTGGACTTCCTGTTGGCCCTGCGCCCCTTGTGCCTGCACCTCTCCTCCCAAAGGTGGCTCCCCTGGAGGCTGAATGCGGACTCATGGCCTCCTCCCCCTTCAGGCCCTCCCTTCTTCCTCAGAGGAGGTGCCTCCAGTGGATAGCACAACTCCCATTCCCAGGCTAAGTGAAGGCTTTCTTAAACCTGCAGGCCCCAAAAATGATCTTTACTGTAGAGTCCTGACCTGAAGGCTGTTACTCCTGTCCAAGCAGCTGTAAAGAGTTTTGAAGCATTCCTGCTCACACAGGCAAGTTGCAGTAACTCTCACAATTAAATATCTAACAGGTACTATTCGTGACTCCACTCACCCCTTTTATCGTGCCTGTGGATGAGGTTTATACAAATGTGTCCTACCCACCTGCCCATTGTGCCCGTGCAACATCCTGAAGATCACACGGACCCCGAAAAATTGCAGACAATTGCTGCCTCAAGGGCCTTAAGTACAAGATTAATTAATGGCGGGTGCGCATCTGAGAACATCGCACGCTCACCCACCTAAATATTGCAATGGCATGCGGTTACGTCAGGATGCTCACCCAACTTCACCATACGTCATTTTAAGCATTGGCATGTGGGGCCCGCCCCCGCATGACAACGGGAAAATTCTAGCCCATGTTTAACCAATTTATTGGCATTATTTGAAGGAGTCATATGTGCTGCGGATAAAGGGGAACCGGCTGATGTACTGTACCTGGATTTCCAGAAGCCATTTGATAAAGTGCCATATCAAAATAGAAAATAAAAGCTCATGGTAATGGGGTAACATTGGCAGAAGATTAGGTAGCTAATAGGAAACAGAGAGTTGGCATAAATGAGTCATTTTCTGGTTGGCAAGATGTAATGAATGGTGTGCCACAGGGATCAGTGTTGGAGCCGCAACTTTTTACAATTTATATAAATGATTTGGATGAAGGTATGGTTGCTAAATTTGCTGATGACACAAAGATTCTTAGGAAAGTAAGTCGTGAAGAGGAGACAAGGAGGGTACAAAAGAATATAGATAGATTAGATGAGTGAACAAAGATCGGGCAAATGGAATTTAATGTGGGAAAATGTGAAATTATCCATTTTGGCAGGAAGAGTAAAAAAGAAGCATAGGCCGGAATTTTCCAGCCCTTCACACCAGCAGGATCTTCCATCCCACCGATGTGAACAGAGAATTCAATGGCTCACAAGTCCGGCCACAGGTGAACCCCGTGGAAATGTCATGGCAGAGAAAGTTGTTCACATAGTGGTGTTTCTACCTGCACAGCCTGTGTAACTTTCTTCATTGATATTATTGAAGAATGTCAGATGTAGATGGTGGCCTGTGAATTGAGGCAGCACTACCCAAACAAATTTCTCCCCCCGCCCCTCCACCCCCCCAGCTCCGTTAGCAAACCTCTTCATAATTTCAAAGACTTTAATCAAGTCACACGTCAGCTTTTTCTCTATCTAAAGTGAAGAACCCTAGCTTGTTCAAACTTTTCCCAGAATTATAACTTTTTAGTTCTTGTATCATCCTTGTAAATCTTTTCTGAACTTTCTCCAGCGCCTCTGCATCGTTTTTGTAATATGAAAACTGGAACTGGGCACAGTACTCCAAGTGGGCTCTAACCATTCTATACAAGTTTCACATAACTTCTCTGCTTTTGCATTCTATTCCCCAAATAAAAACTGTACACAATTCTTATACCTGTGTGAACCTAGGGGGGAGTTTCTACTTTTTGACCCAGTGGGAGCGGAGCAGCTCGATAGTGTGCGGGAAATTTCACCACACACTGTAGAATTGTAACACCACAGTTTGTGTGTGACATCACTGACAGACACCCTGCCTGAATGATAGGTTGGCTTCCAGCCAGACATGGAATGCTGGAGAAGAGACCACAGGGCCTAGTATGTCTCAGTCTCAATCCAGTGTGGGGGGAGAGGACATTTTGGTCTCTAACCCTGAGAAGGTGGTCCCACTCCTGACAAGAGGGGGCAATGATGAGGATAGGGATCTAATTCTAAGGTAAGTTCAATTGTAAGGGGAAGCATCAGAGATTAGAGGCCTGAGGGATTGGAAGTTTGTAGAAGAAGTGTTGGAGGCCACATGGGGAGAGTGGAGGCCTTGGTGGGAGAAGCCTTGGGGAGATTGAAAGGGTTGGGTGGGCTTGTCTTATTGTGTTGGGTTGTCAAGGCAGGTACGCTGCATCCAACTGGTTAACTGAAAAGACACTTAGCTCCTGGATGCAAAAGCCTTCACCTTCCTTTAGCTGTTGACCTAATTTTGAAATGGTGGATAAATACAAGGCACACATCCTCATATATATTTATATTTAAATTGCCAACCCATCTCCTGGGAGTAGATAGATTACCACATTGCCCATTCTGTCTCTGCTAAAACTGGAAGTGGGGGAGTTGGAAGTTGGGATTTAGATTTTTTAACGCTTTAACCTCCCATCTGCCCAAGCCCACCAGTTTTTGTGGGTTAATGACACTCCTTAACTTTCTAAAGGGCAGCAGGTCCTCTTATTCCTTTTGCCAAAATCCATTGCCTTACACTGATCTCTGCTGCAATTCATGTACCACTTACAGACTCATTCTGTTGGTTTGTCATTGTTTTATTGTATTTTATCACCTTTTATTTTCTATTAACTGCACAGCCCAACTTAGTGCTGTCTGGAAATTTGATATTATACTTCCAATTATCAAATCTAAGTAACATGTAAATAGGAACAGCTGTGGTCATAACACCAATCCCTGTAGAACATTACTTCCCATATGCCACCAGTCTGATTTATTACCTTTATTCCCCTGGTCTCTATTTCCTGTTTTGTAGCTGGTTTTCAATGTGCTCTGCTATTTGTCCCTTGACTCCATGGCCAGGATTTTACCCTCGTCTGGCAGACTCGGTGGGATGAGCGAGAGCTCCCTGAGGTGCCCACACACCAATGATAAATGATGTGTGGTGACATCAGACAAGCGCCCCAACGACACCGTGCGCCATCATGATATTTCAGTGGGCAGGCGCGCAATGATCTCTGTTGCGCGCCCGCCATTAATTAATGAGCCATTTAAGTGGTTGCACTCTCCACAATCTGGTGCTGGAAAGGGACGAAGCAGTGGAGGAAGAAGATGTAGACGCAGTTGCTCCAGCGGCACATGATGAGTCCAGCAATGAGTCCGAGGATAAGCACACACGGGGAAATGCTGAGGGGGTAGACACTGACCCAGTCATACTCCGGGGGCTTTAATCCAAAGAACCTTCAGCTAGAATACCACAGATGGACCTTCAACACACAGCAGGGCTGCAGTCTCCATACTTGAAACCTGAGTACAAAATCTGCCTGGGTCGGAACATTAACTACAGGCCTTGTCAATAAAGTTCAATGTCAAACAACTCACTCATATCATGGGTTCCCCTCCACCTGCAGAAGAAATGAATCACCCTGAACCATGCTCACATATCAAAATTTAATGATTTAACAAAATGAAGTACAAAAAAAATCATGAAGTTGTTACGCATCACACCGAGTGGTCATGAACTAATAGCGGGACAACATTAAACCACCCGTGGTGTGCCTAAGGTGCCTTATGTTTACGTTTACGTCAAGGTGCCCCCCCCCCCCCCCCACCCCCTGCCCCAACCTCGCTGGCACTGACATCTGAGACAGCCTGTTCACTCTGTCCTGTTGGCCTCGATGACCTTAGCGGGCGTCCTCTGGCTGTTGGAGCCCTTTATGGACCCATGTGGGAGGGAGTGGCCAGTTCTACAGCTGGCATCTCCCCAGTCACTGCAGCCTCTTTGGATGCCATGGTCACTGGCAGAGGGGCAGAGGAGCTGTTCCCCTCATCTGGAGCACCCTGAAAGGAGCCCCCAGAGATGACGGGCAGCTCCTGTGCTGATGTGAGGCGCTTTGGATCTCCCTGCTCACCACAGATGGATGGGCACTGAGCTGGGATACTTGGTGCCCAAACCATTTCCCACACTGCCGCTGACCAGCTGAGGCCAATGCCTCTGTGAGGACTTGCAGGTCTGAGCGCAACCTCAGGAGGCCCTGAGTGTTCTCCTGGAGGAGCCTCTCCATGAAAGTCACCACTCTCTCCATGGAGGAAGCATGACGCTCGGTGATGCTCCACATTGACTCCTCAAGCACGGGCACCATGCCACGCATTGCCTCATGGAACTCCGTCAGATCCTCCCAAGTACCCTGCTGCACTTCCAGCATCTGCTGCCTCACGGATGAATCCAGAGGCACATCATCAGCCACCGACTGAGCATGTACCTAGTCCCCAGCAGTCCTCCAACTGCTGGCGCCATGGGCACTCTCTGTCTCCACCTGCACCTCAAGCGAGTGTGAAGTGCCTTCACCACTGTGATACTAGCCGAAGATCTAATTCCCACCGAGTTGCTAGTATCTGCGTTGGTGCCTGCCTGGAAGAGATGGCGTGAAGCTGGTGAATCCAATTATTCAGGGCCCTCCGGTGTGAGAGGTAGCCCCTCTACCTCCTCCTCCCGGCCCTGCTCCGGTGATGCTGAAAGGAAGAACAAGGAGATTTGATTAATTACAGTGCAGACAATGTGAATGTGCATGCCTGTCCCCCGGATCACAATGCGCTCATCCTTCCATAATCAATGGTCAACCCATGTTGCAAACTTCAATCACGGAGCATTCAGCAGTGCCATGGCTGCTGGGACACACATGGTGCCCTGAGTGCTCGGCAAACATACCTCCCTATAGCACCCCAGCCTCACTGCCACTGGTGGACCTGGGCGCATGGTGCCTCTCCAGATCCATCTGCTCTTATCTGGTCATGATGGCCAACTGGGCCTGGCCTCCACCAGTCCGCATCTGCTCGGAATTGTGTGCAGTCTTCTCCTGAAAAGGAGAGAAGAGCATTGATTTGTTCAGCCTGTACCTGGATTCCCATCGCATCCCTGCCAACCCAGCCAGAGTGGGACATTGCAGGGCTCCAGTTCTTCATTACCCTGCAGTTGCCGCACACCCACACAAAGAAGCCAGGGCTGAACGCCCCCCTTGCCCAAATGCTGCCTCCATCACATTTGGTACCACAAGGTGTAACTTTGTTAAGCAAGGAGGCACAAGCATGTGGAACGCAAAGGCCAGCAGATGGATTGGTGCCCCGCCACCTGGAAGCTCCCCTCCCAGCATGTTAGCACACTGACTTTGCCATGCTTCCCTGTTCCAGCACTGCGCCTGGGTGCAGATCCTTGAGTTTGCCCTCAAATCTATACTCAGGGTGTCAGTGTCACACATGCTGCGAGTGCAGAACCTATCTCAGCACAACCCTCTCAGGGTGAACTAGGCATGGGCAATATCTGCTGGCTCACCCAGCGAGGGATACATGCCGTGAAGGATTCAATGCTGTAACTGCACTCAGAGTTGGGGGTTGGGGGTGACGGGGGCTGCGAGGAAAGCCTACTTGCTGTGTTAAGTGACCTCAGCCAACATTGTACTCATCCTTCCAGAGCACAAGAGGTCGTTGAATCGCTTGTGGCACTGGACCCAAGTGCGTTGCACCATGTTATGGGAGCTGACTATCTCTGCCACCTCCTCCCAGGCAAGTTTGGTCAGGTGGAGGGGCTTCAGCCTCCTGTCCCTCGGAACAAGGACCTCCCACCGTGCTGCCACCTCCAGGGGGGTAGTTAGGCATTCATTGGAAAACTGAGGGGCACAAAGCCCTGCTGCCCTATCCTCCTGCCTGGCCTGCTCTCCAGCAGCGCTCTGGTGAGCCCTTCTGACCATGATGAAAAGCCTTTCCAAGGCTGCCAGTGCTGTGCTTGAACAGGCAGCCGGGTCGCCATTGGATCCGGTGGTCATTGCACTCCCACTGCCGCTCACCCACTCCCGCTACCCTCGGGAGCCATGCTCCACGCTGGTTGGGCCTTAATTGGCCGGCCCATGTAAAATGGCAGCACCGACCCGATCGCAGGTGGGGATCAGCTCTGTGCCCGCCTGCGACCGAACAGTCTGCCCAGCAGGGAGAAAATTCCCCCCTACACGATGACAGCTTTTTGATTCTGCTCCTCCTCCCCTGCCCTATGGGCCTCCAGGTTGACATTCTGGCCATCCTCATACAGCTTTCATCCTTATCCTCACAGACAGCAAGTACATCGTATCAGATGTACAGGGCTAGTATCTGTGGTATATTTATTTTTATTCATTCTTGGGATGCGGTGTTGCTGGCAAGGCTAGCATTTTTTGCTTATCCCTAAGTGTTGTTGAGAAGGTGCTAGTCAGCCGCCTTCATGAGTTATTGCAGTTCGTATGAAGAAGCTATTCTCACAGTGTAATCAGGACTTTAACCTGGCGATGACAAAGGAATGGTGATATATTTTCAGGTCAGGATATATGACTTGGAGGGGAGCTTAGAGGTGCAGTGTATCTTTGTCCTTCTAGGTAGCAAAAGTTGCAGGGTTGAAAGGTACTGTCGAAGAAACCTTGGCAAGTTGCTGTAGTGCATCTTGTAAATGGTACACACTGCTGCCACTGTGCCCTGTTGGAGGAAGGAGTCAATGGTTAATGGATGGCGCTGCTTTGTCCTGGATGTTGAGCTTCTTGAGCGTTGTTGGAGCTTCACTCATCCAGGCAAGTGGGGTGTATTCCATCATTCCTGACTTCTGCCTTGTAGGCTCAAGTGCTTTGAAGAGTTAAGAGGTGAGCCACTTACTGCAGGCTACCAGCTTCTGACCTGCTTTTGTAAGCACAATTTATAGATTGGTTGCTGGTTAAAATTAGAGTGTGTATAATAAATTAAACACATAGCTTACATTTCTCAGGCTCTGTTGTTCTTTCCTCTCTGTTGGTTTATCATCACTGCTTCAGATTTTTCCTTGTGCTTGTTTTACTGGCGGTTCCCACACTCTTCAAATGCTCTACTTACCTGATGCCCTTTGCTGCTCTGTCAATCCTCACACTCTTGTTGATGCTCTCTTCTTTCAGTGCTCTTTTGAATTGCTAACATTTTATCAGGCTTGTGCCTGAAGTTAATATGTTATCACATCCTGGATTTCCCATTGAGTGGTCAATCATCTGAATTCATTGGGAAAATTTCTGCTTAAAATGATGCAGCTATTGGGAACATTGCATTAAACTGTTGTAATCTGCTCAAATTGTGCCATAAGTATATCCAGCGCCATATTGTGTCAGAATTTATTTAGGTGCCGATGATAGTTGCCTCACTTGGGCATTATGTTCCTTGAATGAACTAATAAGGGACCTAACACTTAACTCATGGCTCCATTACTAAGCTCAGTAGCATTAAACAGAGCATGGAGCCACGCATGCTCCACTCAAAGTCAGGGACAGAATGTGTATAAAAACAAAAAACTGCAGATGCTGGAAATCCAAAACAAAAACAGAATTACCTAGAAAAACTCAGCAGGTCTGGCAGCATCGGCGGAGAAGAAAAGAGTTGACGTTTCGAGTCCTCATGACCCTTCAACAGAACTGAGTGAATCTAAGGAGAGGGGTGAAATATAAGCTGGTTTAAGGTGGGGGGTGGGGGGGGGTGAGTGGGTTGGGTGAGGGGAGTGAAGTGGGGGGGGGGTTGGTGTGGTTGTAGGGACAAGCAAGCAGTGATAGGAGCAGATAATCAAAAGATGTCACAGACAAAAGAACAAAAGAACACAGAGGTGTTGAAGGTGGTGATATTATCAAAACGAATGTGCTAATTAAGAATGGATGGTAGGGCACTCAAGGTACAGCTCTAGTGGGGGTGGGGTGGAAAGGCTAGCAGGGCATAAAAGATTTAAAAATAATGGAAATTGGTGGGGAAAGAAAAATCTATATAAATTATTGCAAAAAACAAAAGGAAGGGGGAAGAAACAGAAAGGGGGTGGGGATGGAGGAGGGAGTTCAAGGTCTAAAGTTGTTGAATTCAATATTCAGTCCGGAAGGCTGTAAAATGCCTAGTCGGAAGATGAAGTGCTGTTCCTCCAGCTTGCGTTGGGCTTCACTGAACAATGCAGCAAGCCAAGGACAGATATGTGGGCAAGAGAGCAGGGTGGGGTGTTAAAATGGCAAGCGACAGGGAGGTTTGGGTCATTCTTGCAGACAGACCGCAGGTGTTCTGCAAAGCGGTCGCCCAGTTTACGTTTGGTCTCTTCAGTGTAGAGGAGACTGCATTGGGAGCAACGAATGCAGTAGATTAAGTTGGGGGAAATGCAAGTGAAATGCTGCTTCACTTGAAAGGAGTGTTTGGGCCCTTGGACGGTGAGGAGAGAGGAAGTGAAGGGGCAGGTGTTGCATCTTTTGCGTGGGCATGGGGAGGTGCCATAGGTGGGGGTTGAGGAGTAGGGGGTGATGGAGGAGTGGACCAGGGTGTCACGGAGGGAACAATCCCTAAGCAATGCCACGGGGGGGGGGGGGCGGGGGGGGGGCGGGCGGGGGGGGGGGGGGGGGGGGAGTGGGGGCGGTTGGGGGGGGGGGGTGAAGGGAAGATGTGTTTGGTGGTGGCATCATCTGGAGTTGGCGGAAATGGCGGAGGATGATCCTTTGAATGCAGAGGTTGGTGGAGTGATAAGTGAGGACAAGGGTGCAGATAGAATATTGCCTCCAAATTTACTTGGTAGATGGGGATGGACTGCTGACATAATCAGGCAGACTAACTGAGGCATGAAATGAGGGATGGGTGTTGATAGTGAGAGGACTTGAAATAGCAGGTCCCTCTCCAGTCAAAATGGATGCTGGGATATCCTGTGGGGTCAGGGGCAGTTGGTGTGTGTTTGTTTTCTTACATCCTGATGTAGTAGAGGTGGGCTGAGCAGTATGGTGCCATCAACCAGGTCTAAAGAGATGTTGTGACTTTAAGGGCAAACAACCAGCTTAATTGGTCAATTAATTGAGCTGCCAAGGTAGGAAGAAACAAGAAAACTGACATTTGAGCAGCTGGTTAGGAGGGCTGCTTTCTTTACTAAGAAGGACCTACATGTATTGTGGTAAGCACTATCCTGGATTGTTGTCATGCTTGGATCTGAGGGACAATCTCCTCATTGGATTGTAGTTAGGCCTACATTAGATAGGTGACTGAGCAGATCGGCGCAGTACCCCTGCTGAGGAGAGAAACTGCTCTGACACACACACAAATTTTTCAACTTTAGGAAGGTTGCTAAAATAAGTGAATTCAATTTTTAGCTCCTTCAAGTTAAATGGTACGGGAAGTCTGCAACCTGCATGTTCACGTCAAGCACCTGCACCTTGTATTGGCAGAGATTTATTACCTTTCATTTAGGAAATGTGCTCTTGTTGCTCCTTAACAAGGCATCCTACATTAATGCATGTAACACTTTGCATCTCAAGCAAAGCTTATAAAGTTGTAGCTCACTTATCAGAAAGCTAGGCCCAGGAATGTTCCATGCTACCAACTAATCAGGGTAGATTTTATCAATTTGTGCTTGTGGGCCAAAGCTCTGTGAGCTAGGAGCACATATCAGGAATTTCTGTGGGAATTATAGGATGTCATCAATTATAATGGGTGCAGAGGCTACTGACTTGTCCACCTGAACTTCTGAGACAGGCCTCCAGCACCCTGAGCTCTGATACAAATGCACAAATTCATCAAATCTAGCCTATAGTTTCAAACACCTTTCAGGAAATTGGGTGGCCACATGGTAAGGTAGTTTTGCAGACTGACAAGCTAGAAATTCAACTCTTACCATAGCAAGTTGTGAAATCAAACTAAAAAGAATCTGATAATTAGTGGGCTAGTATCAGAAAACTGCTGGATTGTAAAAGCACAGCTGGTTCACTGATCTGAATTTTTCAGGTGGCAGTGTCTTGCTTCCCACCATCTGACAGTATCCCCCACCCACTCCGAGCGCCCCACAGCCATTTCACGCTCGAATGAGCATGAAGTAGCTGCAGGCGAGACTTCCACCCCTCACGCAGGAGGAAGTCCCGCCTTAAAGAGCTGCCAGCCAAGCTGATTGGCCAGCAGCACTCCAGTCCCTGTGGCGACAGAAGCTGCAGTGGACAGAAGAAGAAATGCGGGAGGATGTCAAAGCCTATGCCTGGGCACCGGAGGCCCAGGTAAGGGGTCCCAGAGTGGAGAAGGTAGGGAAGGCCTGGCAGGACACGAAGAGGGCGATCGGGGTCTCTGGGGAGAGACCTGGTTTTGGGGGGGGGTGAAATCTGAATGGCCGCTGGATCTTACCTGGGGTGGGGGGGGGGGGGGGCGCCCAACTTCAAAAGGGGTCTTCTGATGGAGGCACCCCCTCCCCCACACATTTCCCACTGGGACATGGGCTTGCCCCATGGAAGTTCTATCCTCCCGCCAGCCTAAAACTTGAGGCTGGGTGGGAAACGATCCTTAATTGGCCAATAATTGGGACACAGGCAGGCATCCCGTCTGAGGCCTTGCCCAACCCAGTGTAAAATTGGAGCCGGTGGGAACCTGGAGGGAATCCCATCCCTTCAAATTCATGCTCACCCCACCCCCATCTAAAAACATGCCAGTGGTGGGGGGTAAAACTCTGGCCACTATTTCTTTCAGGGAACGTATATACATTTCTATTTCTGGGTTCTGAAACTTTGTAGTAGTCTAAGGACTGAATTTTCACCATGGAGGTGGAAAGCATGAGTTGGACCAGTCTTTGGGTCAGGAACTCAATTTTTGGATAAACCTAATTAAATTTTCGATTTGCGCATGGTAAAGCCATTAATTAATATGGAGACGGGTTTCCTGTCCAAATAGAGCTAAAGGGGGTGGGAATAGATGCATGTCAGATCAATTGTGGGATTCATTTAGACTCCCCATGGCAGTCATTACTGAAGTTGCTGGCTGCCCTGAAAAAACTGTGCATCGTGCCAAGGCCTTCCACTCATCCAGGGGTGGTAAGATGACTCTGGAGGACTAGCACCCAGAGCAGGACTGCTTCTCGTTTGATTGGCATGAACCTGAATGACATGTTGGAGACCATGAAGGAGAGGAGGGAGCTGAACGAAGCCACCATATGAAAGCAAGCACTCCTGGCTGGAGATTGCTGTCACCATGGGCAGTAAAAGTGCGAATCCAGTACCGAAACAGGTATAATGGCCTCAGTACGTTCCAGCAAGATAATTGTGACTCCCAACCTTCCGAACAGATCTCTTGGCTTGCACCCTCCAGGACCTGCAGTATTGAAGGAGGCTCAGGGTGCTCCTGAATATGGGAGGGATACATGCCCAGGGCAATTACTGACCCCTCAGAATACTTGGCAGCCATAGTGCTGCAGAAGACCTGTTACCTCTGAGGCATGCAGCACCTAATCATAGGGCAGATGACATTGGACACAGAGGACAGCAATCTTGCTCTCCTTTGTCCTTGCAGGAGAAATTTTGCACAGTGCGAGGGAGAGGGCCCAGATGGGAGGAGGGATGCCCTTCCTCTGTTGCATAACACCCATGGAGGAGAAGGCCACGGACATAGCCAGGATAGTGGGAAAGGTGCAGTCGAACCTGGTGAAACCACAGCTTCTGGAGCACTTGGTGGTTACAGAGGGCAAAGTGGTCATTTAGGGGTCCTTGCACATATGTAGATACAGTGGCAAAGGAGAAAGTTCCAGAGGGAGAAGCAGCTGTGAACAGTTCCTCTCAGAGGATGAAAGAAAGATACAGTCCTGCTCAGCTGGGCACAGATGCAAGGTCTCAGGAGTTGCTGGAAAGGAGGATTTTACTTTGAACAGCAGGAAATGTGCTCCTGCATGTCAGACTTCCCAGAGGCAGTGTGCAGGAGAAGGGTAGAAGGTGAAGAAGTACAACCAGCTCATGTGCAGCACAATGGGTCAGGGTGATAAGCACCTGAGCTCCTATTTATGAGGCAGCAGTTTGGTAAAGCTGAGTTCTTTAAAAATCGCAGAGGGAAACTTTAAACAATGGTCATAACTTATATTTTAAGTGCTAATTTTGAAATGCAACTCTAAATTCAGGAATCAGACTACCAATTCTCGAGAGGTTTTATAATAAACTAAATGAAACATTTTATTAATTTACACAAGTTAAAGTATATACACATGACTATAAATTACTACTATCATAACTTTTAACAAATTCCTAAACTAATCTCCATTAAGGCAACAGTAACCCATAGATATTTAATCAGACACCGGGCAAAGAATTTTGACCTTACAAATTCAAAATGAAGTTCACTTCACTTTGGTTCCTGTGGAGACAGTCATAGGCTTACAGCTACTTTGATCTTACATTGCTTCTGCCCTGCACACACAAAAACTGCTGAAGTTATACCTAGCACAACTCATTGAATATAAATTCTCATTGTATCACCAGCCTCTTCTAACAATAAAACCCCTTTCATAGTACCAATTTTAAGCATATTGCTTGGTCTCTGCTCACTAGGTGCCAGATTTCACTCGCCTTCTTGAATGTTCTATTCAAAGAATGCAAATGCATTCTACCTCTCTTACGTCTCAAAACTAATGCACATCAAAGCACCCAGACTAGCTGGCTTTAATCCAATTAAGACACATACACAGACTATACCTCGTTTTTAAACAGAAAATATTTTCCAATAATATTATATACATTAATAGCTTCATGACATTCCTCCATAGAGAGAGGGGCCAATCTCTTGGAAAGCCATATGTGGCATCACTCAGTGGGCATGCAGGATCTGCACAATGATGTCCCCAGGATGCATGAGACATTGAGTAGTATTGACCAGTCCATGGCACTGGTGGGGCAGAAATGCTTGGAGGGTATGCCAGTGGTGCCCCAGCCAGTGTCCTCTATCAGGCCCAGCAAGGGCTTGAACTACCATGGAAGAGGGTGAGAATGAAAACCCTCATGGTGCCTTCATTTGTGCAGTAGAGTCAAGTGGCAAAGGTTGTTGCTGCAATGCCCCCATAGGCATCTCATGATGAAGGTAATTGTCATGTCCATCTCAGCCAGAAGCAGAGACAAGTAAGCAGGCTTCCTCCACATCATCCAAGTCCACAAGGAAGCACTGCATAGGATTGGCCAATCCTGAAGGTCCATGCCACTCTAGAGGGCCATGTTAAAGGCACAGCAAAATACCACTTTGACCAAGACCTTTGCAGGAGCATATTGGAGGGCACCACTAAACCAGTCCAGGCACCAGAACCGCATCTTAAGAAACCCGATGGCCTGCTCAATAGTTGTTCTAGTGAACAGGTTGCTCTGATTATATCACCTCTGTGCTTCTGCCTGGGGCTCCCATATAGTCACCAGTTGCCATGTCTTTAAGGAATATCCCTGTCCGCTGGGAGCCATCCATACACTCTGGGGTTTGGAGTGAAGATCTAAGCCAATCTAAACTGCTGGAGCATGAAGGAGTCAAGGTAGCTTCCAGGATAGTGAAAACACACATACATACATACACACATACACACACACACACAAACATTTTATGGTCACAGACCAGATGATGAGTCCTTCCTGGTGATGAACCAGAGTGGGCAGTCACTGGGTGACTTGAGTGCAATCAATGATGTGCTGCACTAGGGGAGCCCAGAGATGACAGTAAAACTAACTGTCCTCTATCCTTTTGAGGATGCATCTGTCATGAACTGAATGTACTGTCCAGCTCTGGCAAAGAGGGCATCAGTGACCTGCAAGATCCATTGTTGTGCTGCCATTTGCAAATGCCACCAAGGTCCACAGATGGTTCTTGGAAGGTGCCAGAAGTGAAGAAGTTCGAGGCCACAGTGATATTGAAAGCTACTGGTAGGGTATGGTGACCAGTGCTATGAGATGGGAGGTCTTCAGTGGCAAAGTCACAGATGTGTGTAATCGTCTGTCTGAAGAGCTACAGTCTCCTGCAGCACAGGATCTTTGTCATCCCCTGGTAGCACCATCTGCGGCAGCAAGTTCTGTGCTGAAGATAAGCCTCTGTGTCATTCCTAACCCTCTTTCCTCTCCTGGGCCCTCCCGCTACTCACGTTCCACCTTTCCTGCAGAGGCTGTGATTCACCATTTTGAACCACTGCAGTCCATCTAGTGTAAGTACTCCTGCAGTGCTGTTAGGAAGGGAGTTCCAGGTTTTTGACCCTATGGCAGTGGGGCATATGGCGAGACATATGGCGATATAGTTACAAGTCAGGATGGATGGGAAACTTGCAAATGATGGTATTGTCATGTGCTGACTGCCCTTGTCCTTCTAGGTGACAGAGGTCATGGGTTTGGAAGGTACTGTCAATGGAAGCTTGGCGAGCTGCTGCAGTGCATCTTGTATGTGGTAAACACTGCTGCCACTGTACATCAGTGGTGGAGGGAATGAATGTTTAAGGTGATGGATGAAGTGTCAAACAAGCAGGCTGTTTTGCCCTGGATGATATCAAGCTTCTTGAGTGTTGTGGGAGCTGCACTTATCCAGTCAAGTGGGGAGTATTCCATCATACTCCTGACCTGTGCCTTGTAGATAGTGAACAGGATTTGGAGAGTCAGGAAGTGAGTTACTCGTCGCAGGATTCCTAGCCTCTGGCCTGCTCTTGTAGCCACAGTATTTATGTGGCTAGTTCAGTTCAGTTTCTGGCCAGTGGTAATCCACGGGATGTTGATAGTAGGGGATTCAGTGATGTTAATGTCATTGAATGTTAAGGCGAGTGGGCTGGATTCTCTCTTGATGAGATGGTCATTGCCTGTCACTTTTGTGACACAAATGTAACATATCACTTATCAGTCCAGGCCTGAATGTTGCCCAGTTCATGTTCTGGGACTGAGATGATTGACCTCCAACAACCACAACCATCTTCTTTTGTGCTAGGTATGACTCCAACCAGTGGGGAGTTTTCCCCCTGATTCCCATTGACTCCAGTTTTGCTAGGGTTTCTTAATGACATGCTTGGTCAAATGTTGCCTTGATGTCAAGGGCACTCACTCTCACCTCACCTCTTGAGTTCAGCTCTTTTGTCCATGATGAACCAAGGCTGTAAAGAGGTCAGGAGCTGAGTGGCCCTGGCGGAATCCAAACCAAGCATCAGTGAGCAGGTTATTTCAGAGTAAGTGCCACTTGATAGCACTGTCAACGACCCCTTGCATTACTTCTCTGATGATTGAGAGTAGACTGATAGGGCTGCAATTGACCTGGTTAGATTTGCCCTGCTTTTTGTGTATAAGACATACCTGTGCAATTTTCCACATTGTTGGGTAGATGCCAGTGTCGTAGCTATATTGGAACAGCTTGGCTATGGGTGCGGCTAGATCTGGAGCACAAGTCTTGAGTGCTATTGCCAGAATGTCGTCAGGGCCCATAGCATTTGCAAAATCTGGTATCTTCAGCCATTTTTTGATATCATGTGGAGTGAATTGAATTGGCTGAAAACTGGCATTTGTGATTCTGGGGACCTCAGGAAGAGGCTGAGATGGATCACACACCTGGCACTTCTGGCTGAAGATTGTTGCAAATGCTTCAGCCTTATCTTTTGCACTGATGTGCTGGGTGCCCCCATCATTGAGGATGGGAATATTTGTGAAGACTTCTCCTTCATTTCCATTTATATAACATGAGTAATTTTCGAATATTATATCAAAGAATCTCAAACTTTCAGTGGATCAGGTCAAAACTCTGCAGCCTTGCCAGGCCCTGTCCCTAATGATGGGATGGTGGGGTTGGGTGGGGGTGGTAATCAATTAAGTAACCAATAGGAAAAGGAGGAGACTCCATGTATATTCCCATCATCAGTAATGGTGAACCCATGAACTTAAAAGCTAAGGCTGAAACCTTTTCAACCTTCTTCAGCCAGATCTGCCCAATAGCTGATCATTTTGTGCTGCCTCCAGAAGCCGCCAGCATCACAGCTGCCGGTCTTCAGTCCATTCAATTCAATCCACTGACATCAAGGAAAGGCTAAGGCAGAGCTGGTCCTCATAACATTCTGGCTGTAATGCTGAAGACCTGTATTTCAGAACTAGTGGTGCCTTTAGATCTCTGATAGCGTTGCACCACTCAGGGGTCGATCACCAATTACTTCATCAGCTTGGATCAGGAGAAGGCCTTTGACAGGATATCACACTTTTACAGTATGGATGTGCTCTTCAAAATGCCGTTTGTGGAGGAAATCCGCAGTTGGGTCCAACTGATCTACTCAAACACCAGTAGCACAGTTTCAACAATGAGTTGGAATCAGAAAGCTTCACAATTAAATCCAGAGTCAGACAGGGCTATCCTCCTTCTCCTGTCTTGTTTGTGTGTTCCATTGAATCTTTTGCTAACTTCATCGGGAAGGATCCGGGCATAAGACGGGTAAAAATCCCAGGCTGCATAGGCACTCAGGTCGAAGCCTCCCTGCACATGGACGAGGTTGCTGTCTTCTGCTTGGATCTGCTGTCAGTTCACAGACTGATGAGTGTCTGTGACCAATTTGAACTTGCCACAGAAACCATAGTAAGTCACGACAAGAGGCCAAGTGCTTTCGGAACTGGGATGAATGATCCCTTGTCCTCTTCACTGTCAGGTCAGACTACCTGAAGGTGCTGTGAGTATGATATGGACACAACTGTCGTCATCAGTGGTGTTGATGACTGTGAAGTAGAGACCGTGGTAATTGTTTTCATGGAGCAACAGCTCAACGACAGGCTGGAGAACACAGTCTTTTGTGAAAATTCAAACTTCATGTCACATTATTGATGAATCTCCAGCTGACACAGCTCCTGGTTCTCCTTCACCCGCATGTTCCTCCTGTCATAGTACACTGAAGGGCTGAAGACTGTAAAACTCTTTGGGCTCTATGTTTCACATGAAATGGCTATTGTAAATATTAACTGTAATTGTAAATGCAGTAAAGCACCTCAAGTGGCCACATACTGTATTGAAAGAATCTGATCTGTTTTGTACTTTATGTAATGTGCTTTTCTAAATGTTAAAAAGACTAGTGGTGCCTCTAGCCAAGATATTCCAGTGCAACTCCTAAACTGAAATACACCCAATCATGTGGAAAATCATTCAAAGAAGTTCAGTCCATAAAAAGCAGGACAAATCCAATCGGTCAATTACCACTCTCAATCATCAGCAAAGTGATAAAAGGTGTCATCAACACTGCTATCTAGCGGCACTTACTCACCAATAACCTACTCATCAATACTCAATTTGGGTTCCTCCAAGACCACTCAACTGCAAGCCTCATTACACCTTGGATCAACCATGAACAAAAGAACTGAATGTCAGAGGCAGCTGAGAGTGACTGCCCTTGGCATCGAGGCACAACTGTGGCTCCGTGGAGGCCTCGTAAAATTGAAATCCGTGGGATCATGGGGAAAAATCTCCAGTAGCTGGATTCATATTCATCATACCCAGCACAAAGAATGATAGTTGTGATTTTTGAAGATCAATCATTTCAGCCCCAGTATATCATTGCAGGAGTTGCTCATTGCAGAGTCCTGGGCCCAACTACTTTCACGAAGAAGAGTCATACAGACTCAAAACGTTAACTCTGTCTTTGTCTCCACAGATGCTGTCAGACTTGCTGAGTTTTTTCAACATTTTTTGTTTTTGTTTCAGATTTCCAGCCCCCATAATATTTTGCCTTTAATTTCAAGAAGGACCTTTCCTCCAACATGAGGTCAGAAGTGGAGATGTTTATTGCTTGTTGCATAGTGTTCAATGCCGTTCACAACTCTTCAGGTACTGAAACAGTCCAAGCCTGCAATGCAACTAGACATAATAAGAAACTTTATTTTACAATAAAAGATAATAAACACACAAAAGCAGTCATTTAATGTAATTTTTTTGCAGTACACAGTCTGCCACCTAATTCAAATTGTCAAAATAATAAAAATATTACAACTGGAAGGACTAAGGCAATCTTTTGGAAATAACTTTTAAATAATAAAAAAAATGTCTTTCCCTTACATTTCTTACCATTGTATGAGTTCAATTAATTCTTTTTTTCTCTTGGATTTTGGTCTTTTTCACATTTAGGAGTTTCAAGCTCATCAATCCCAGCTCTGAGATTTCAGATTATTTAATATGAGAAGAACACATACTACGAAGAAAAGAACCAGCACTCCTTAATTTTGGTCAAATGCAATAAATGAACTTACAGGGAAGCCCTCTACAAAGCTGAGCAACACTTGGAGTGGTGTGAATAGTTCTGGGCACCACACCTTAGGAAGGGAGGGAGTGCAGTGAGATTTATTAGAATGATACCTCAGACTGCAAGGTTTAAATTATAAGGAGAGATTAAATAAAATATGGTTGTACCCCCTGGATTTAGAGGGTAAAGGATGATATTATGGAGAACAGATAAGATAGGTTGGAAGAAACTGTGAGTCAGAGAACTAAGGGACATTGCCAAAAATTAGAGCCAGACCTATCAGGAGCGAAATTAGGAAACACTTCTTCATGCAAAGGGTGGTAGAAGTTTGGAACTGTCTTCCACAAACAGCAAATGGCATTGAGTCATTTGTTAATTTAAAACTGAGATTGATAAAAATTCATCGACACCAACGCCCATCCAAGATCCTCCACCCCTGCCTGTCCCTCTGTCCCTATCCCGTCTTCCAATCCCAGCCCCGGCCATGTATTCACCATACCCCCTGACCTTCCCTTCTCCAATGCTGAATGTTCAGTGCTCAGCAAAGAACTTAATTTCATACCCTTGCGCCCTCATCTCAATGAATTTCGGGCTTGGCACGATGCTGAACTCTTCTTCCGCCGCCTTCGTCTCTGTGTTTACTTCTTTGGGCAGGAGTCCTATCCCCGTTCAATGGATCCTTTTACCCGCCTCCAATATTCCCCCTCCATCTGGATCTCTCCCTCTGGATTCTTACCTTCTCTTGATCTTTTCATTGAGAACTGTCGGCGTGACATTAGTCGTCTCAATTTCTCTGCTTCTCTCACCCACTCTAACCTGTCGCTCTCTGAACTTGCTGCACTCTGTTCTCTCAGGTCCAACCCTGACATTATCATCAAATCTGCTGACAAGGGTAGTGCTGTTGTTGTCTGGCGTACTGACCTCTACCTCGCAGAGGCTGAGCGTCAACTCACTGACACTTTCTCCTACCTCCCCCTGGACCATGACCCCAGCAATGAACATCAATCCATTGTTTCCAGGACTGTTACTGACCTCATCTCCTCTGGAGATCTTCCTCCCACAGCTTCCAACCTGATAGTCGCCCAACCTCGGAAGGCCCACTTCTACCTCCTACCCAAAATTCACAAACAGGTCTGTCCCGGCAGACCGATCATGTCAGCTTGTTCCTGCCCCATGGAACTCATTTCTTGCTATCTTGACTCCATTCTCTCTCCCCTTGTCCAGTCCCTTCCCACCTACATCTGTGATTTCTCTGAGACCCTACATCATATCAACAATTTCCAGTTCCCTGACCCCAACCGCCTCCTCTTCACGATGGACATCCAATCCCTCTACACCTCCATCCCCCACCAGGATGGTCTGATGGCTCTCCACTTCTTCCTTGAATAGAGGCCCAAACAATCCCCATCCACCACTACTCTCCTCTGTCTGGCTGAACTTGTTCTCACACTGAACAATTTCTCCTTAAACTCCTCTCACTTCCTCCAAATAAAAGGTGTGGCTATGGGTACCTGCATGGGCCCCAGTTATGCCTGTCTCTTTATGGGGTATGTGGAACATTCCTTGTTCCAGTCCTACTCCGGCCCCCTCCCACAACTTTCTCCGGTACATCGATGATTGCTTCGGTGCTGCTTCATGCTCTTGTCTGGACCTGGAAAAATGTATTAATTTTGCTTCCAATTTCCAGCCCTCCATCATTTTCACATAGTCTATCTCTGACACTTCCCTTCCCTTCCTTGACCTCTCTGTCTCAATTTCTTGTGATAGACTGTCCACCAATATTCGTTACAAGCCAACGACTCCCACAGCTTCCTCAACTACAACTCCTGACACCCCACTTCCTGTAAGGACTCCATCCTATTCTCTCAGTTCTTGTGCCTTCGTTGCATTTGGTCTGATGATGCCACTTTCAAAAACAGTTCCTCTGACATGTCTTCCTTCTTCTTTAACCGAGGTTTTCCACCCACGGTGGTTGACAGGGCCCTCAACCGTGTCCGGCCCATCTCCCGCACATCCACCCTCACACCATCCTCTCCCTCCCAGAACCATGATAGGGTCCCCCTTGTCCTCACTTATCACCCCACCAGCCTCCGCATTCAAAGGATCATCCTCCAGCATGATGCCACCAACAAACACATCTTCCCTTCAACCCCCTGGCAGCATTCCACAGGGATCGTTCCCTCCAGGACATCCTGATCCACTCCTCCATCACCCCCTACACCTCAACCTGTATGACACCTTCCCATACAACCGCAGAAGGTGCAACACTTGCCCCTTTACTTCCCCTCTCCTCACCGTCCAAGGGCCCAAACTCTCCTTTCAAGTGAAGCAGCATTTCACTTGCACTTCCCTCAATTTAGTCTACTGCATTCGTTGCTCACAATGCGGTTTCCTCTACATTGGAGAGACCAAACGCAGACTGGGTGACCGTTTTGCAGAACACCTTCGGTCTGTCCGCAAGCATTACCCAGACCTCCCTGTTGCTTGCCATTTCAACACTCCACCCTGCTCTCATGCCCACATGTCTGTCCTTGGCCTGCTGCATTGTTCCAGTAAAGCTCAACGCAAACTGGAGGAACAGCACCTCATCTTCCGACTAGGCACTTTACAGCCTTCCGGACTGAATATTGAGTTCAACAATTTTAGATCATGAACTCTCTCCTCCATCCCCACCCCCTTTCTGATCCCCCATTTTTCCCCAATAATTTACATAGACTTTTCTTTTCCCACCTATTTCCCTTATTTTTAAATGTATTTCCATCCATTGTTTTACCTCTACCTCTTAGCCTATTTCAATCCTTTCCCTTCACCCCACCCCACACCCACTAGGGCTATCTGTACATTGCTTGTTCTGCTTTCTACCCTTAATTAGCACATTACTTAGATAATATCACCACCTTCAACACCTCTTTGTCCTTTTGTCTATGACATCTTTTGGCTATCTCCACCTAGCACTGGCCCTCTATCCAACTCTACCTGTCCCACCTGCCCCCCCTTAAACCAGCTTTTTTTCACCTCTTTTCTATTGTTACTTAGTTCTGTTGAAGGGTCATATGGACTCGAAACGTTAACTGTGTTCCTCTCCGCAGATGCTGCCAGACCTGTTGAGTTTTTCCAGGTATTTTTATTTTTGTTTTTGATAAAACTTTGTTAGCCAAAGGTATTAAGGGACATGGGGCAAAGCTGGTAATGTGGAGTTAGGTTGCAGATCAGCCTTGAGTAGCGGAACAGGCTTAAGGGGTTAAATGGCCTACTCCTGTTCCTATGTTCATGTGTTGATATTGAAATTCTCAGAGCAAAACATACTGAAAATGAATTTTCAAATAAATGCATTAACAACGAAGTTTTGGACAGGAAAATCATTAACAGTTGTCAAAGAACTGGGTCCTGTTGGTGTGCATTTTGAAAGAGTACAAAAATTATTGTCAGAAATTCTAGGGTGCATATTGTGTATGAGAAATATCTGACTGGAAGACATCTCAAGGTGGTATTTTAACAACATTATTCATCAAAAATATCCTAGTAATGTAGAACAATCTGTTGTGTTTTCTTGAAGCTGATAGAAATGTACAAAACAAAAATAATTTAATAACGTCCATGATTCCTCTAAACGTTACTTTTATTTCAAATTAACCGATTCAACACTAGTTTGTCTTAGTTGAAAGAATGCAACCAATATTTCTGCAACCTCAAATGCTACCTAGATGTCCAGATTTTAAATTTTATGACTATATGGCTTCGCAGAAAAAAAGTCTACCTCTGGTTGCTAATTATGATTTAGACTCATTATTGAAATTCAAAAGCTATTCATAAACCCAGTTTTAAGAACTGACAAATGGATCTTTAAGTCATATTAGGTGCATTGAAAAGCAAAATGCAATCCATCTGCTCATAATACATTTTAATATAAATCACTCCCTGAAATGCAGTGAAGGTTATCTAATTATATCAACCAATGACATTCAGTAGAAGTATTGAAGATAATTTAAACCAGATATATTTAGGCTAATTATAATCACAATTGTGGCACCAAAGGCCAGGATATTTCAGATGGTGGGGTTTCCTGTTCCACCATCTGAAGAGTCGGTGGGGACCCTGCTTTCCCCACAGCCATTTCATGCTCAAATGAGCGTCACTTGGCTGCAGGTGGGACTTTCGCCCCTCATTGGGGAGGCAGTCCTGCCTTAGATCGGCTAGCAGCTCTCTAGTCCCTGTAGCAACAGAAGCTGCAGTGTTCAGAAGAGGAACTTCCTAATGATGTTGGAGCATAAGTCCCGGGAGTACATGGAAAGGTAAGTTTTCAGGATCTTCGGGTGGGGATGTTAGGGAAGGCCTGGTGGGGTGGATAGTGGGGGATCGGGGTGTCGGGGAGAAGCTGTGGGGGGAGGGAGGTCCAGTGGCCACTGGACCTTAAAGGGGAGGTGCCCAAAGTTATAAGGGGCTTCTGATGGAGGTGCCCCACCGCCTTCCCACCCAAGGCCTAAGCCCAATTATTTTCAGTCTTCCCCGACACACGGGTAATCCTCCTGCCAGCCTCAAAATTGAGGCTGGGCAGGAAATGGCCTTGAAGTAGTCAATAAATGGCCACTTAAGGGCCTCAACTGAGGCAATGGAGCATGATCCATCTAAGGCCTCACCCAGTCCAGCGTAAAATTGCTGAGAGGTTGGGGTGGGCAGGAACCCAGCGGGAAACCCATTTGTTCTACTTCATGCTCCCAACCAGCCTAAAAACCTACCAGCAGGGGGAGCATGAAAGTCAGGCCAAAGTCTCAGATTCAAAATGAGAAATGGATTTAATGAACTGACCCAAAATAAATATGGAAGAAATAGTAAGGAGATTTGTTTGAATTAAAAATATCTTTTCAATATTTGATGAACTTTTTCAACTGGATTCAGGATTTAAATTAAAACCCTAACTATAACTTATTGACAAATTCCACTCTAAGTTGTTCAAGACAACTTCAAGAGAGGTGTTTTCAACAGAGCTGTCAGGCAGCATTTACTCAGCAACAAACTGCTCACTGATGCTCAGTTTGGGTTTTGCCAAGGACACTTGGTTTCTGACCTCATTACAGCCTTGGTCCAAACATGGAAAAAGTGCTGAATTCAAGAATTCCACAAAAGAGGTGACAGTGACTGCCCTTGACTTCAAGACAGCATTTGACAGAGTATAGTTTCAAGGAGCCCCAGCAAAATTGAAGGCAATGAAAATCAGCAGAAAGGGTCTCCATTGGTTGGAGTTCTACCTAGCACAAAGGAAGATGGTTGTGGTTGTTGGTGGCCAATCATCTCAGTCACAGGACTTCACTGCAGGAATTACTCCGGCTAGTGTTCTAGGTCCAACCATTTTCAACTGCTTCATCAATGACATTCCCTCCATCAATACTCAAGAAGCTTGATTGATTGGGACCCCATCCACCATCTCAAACATTCACTCCCTCCATCACCATTGCAAAGTGGCAGCAACACATACAATCTACAAGGTGCACTACAGCAGCTCACCAAAGCTCCTTCGACAGCACCTTGCAACCACCTCTACCACCTGGAAGGACAAGGGCAGCAGATGCATGGGAACACCACCGCCTGCAAGTTTCCCCTCCAACAAATCACCACCCTGACTTGGAACAATATCGCTTGTCACTGGGTCAAAATCCTGGAATTCCCTTCCCAACAGCACTGTGGGTGAATGGGCATCATGCGGACTGGAGCAGTTCAAGAGGGCAGCTCACCACCACCTTCTCAAGGGCAATTAGGGATGGGCAATAAATGCTGATCTAGCCAGCAACGCCCACGTCCCATGAAAGAATGATTGAAAATAATGCTCCTAGAATCAGAAGTGACTCCAGGATATGTGTTCACGCGCCTTTTCGCAATTGTTGTCAGTCCCAGACCAACGCAAACGTTAGTTTTAAATTAGTTGCGTGAGAATAGGATGTATGAATGAGAAATCGTGATCATAATATCATTTCAATTTAATACTGTTTTATCTTGCAAGGATAATTACAATCGAAATAGATGAATTTGGTAAACGAATCAATTAATTAAACTCCAAGTCTCTGATATAATTCTAACTGATTTGTTCAGTGTTAAACATTGGACAAAAGGAATCTGCACTGATGTGATCTCCCAGCTGCCTGTCACTTCGTGCAGGCAGCTCCTGTCCCGATTCCGCACGGTCCACACCAGCACCAACAACATCGAGAACTATTTCGGACAGGAGAGTGTCCGACACACACACATACAAAACCTGACGCATCCGAAGCGTCACTTAAAGACGGTACCAAACCGTAGCCTCCCTGGGGTATAATTGCGTGGGTGAGAAAGCTTCAAGTCTGGGAACTATTCAGTTTGGAATGGGAGAAGTGCGAAGCGATGAATGAGAGGAAGCCGTGGGTCGCTGCGATTAACTCAGTGACCATCGCAAATCCAGCCAGTGGAAGGGAAGATTATCTTCCAATGAAAAGGGTTATCAATAAAGAATCCTACACGTCTCAGTATGAGCACAATTTACCGTAAGTAAACCAAGCACCGGTCAACACGGACTTTTTAAATTCATTTATGGGATGTGGAATAGAACATTACTTTTGTCCATTTCCAGTATTAAATTGGAGTTATTCATTAAAAGGCACAGAATTTAAATAAAGACTTAGGGAAATCATTGGGAAGTTGCAAGACCTTGTTTTGGAATGTCATTAATCTTCTTGTGGTAACAAATGTTATGTCTACAAGCGACTTTGAAATGCTGTCCATAGACAGCTGATATTGTGATATAAAATAGTGTTTATTTTTAATATGCAATTATATAAGCAATGCATCGTAAATATTTTGTGGCAGAGATTGCCTGTTTAAATAAAATAATAATTTAAATAAGTTAATATTTTTTCTGCCACCGAATTTTGATCGTTTTAAAGACTTGGGAGAAAATAGCGTCATCTTCTGGTTTGCGGGGTTACTTGCGGCTTTCACCTTCACCGCACACGCTGGGTTAAGTTCCAGAAGTGCATTTACTTTGTTTAAACTCGCCCACAGTAACATGCCACTGTGCACACTTAAACATAAACTTGTTACATCCGACACTTCCTTAATAAAGACTCTTGAAAGCAACCACTCACATTGAATATTGACAGGTTGTTAGGTTATTCACAGTGTGGATGTTATCGAATGTATTTTAAATTATTTGGAATTTGTCTAATTCAGAAAGAGCTATAATGTAATAATAGTTATGCTATGTTAGTTATTTAGAAAATTAAATAAACTGTTGATCCTTCTATTTCTAAAGGTTTGTTTTCCAAGCCTTCTGCTACACAGTTATAGTAGGTTTGCAGCCCTAGCTGCTCCTGGTGTGAGTTCAACCCATTACCCAATGTCCTACAGCTTCAAGCCACTGGGGAGGGTTTCCAGGAAGAAGCAGAGAAACATCCTTTGAGAAAAGGCTAACTCAAACATTTCTGCAGTGGCATAAGTGAGGGTGCTTGGTGGTGTGTTTTTGTGTAATACTAAAACTAAAATATTAGAGCTGGTATTTAGGAAAGGGCAAACTGCCCTCCAGTACGAGGGCTATACTAATGTTTAATCTAAGGGCCTTCCTCCAAATTTCACACAGTATGAAACACTAGATTAGGATTTGTGTCTTGATCCTGTTAAAGATCTCCTTCCTTCAGCCATCCAAAGAATCTAAATAAGTATTTGGTTGGGAGCAAAATTAGTGTTTATAGGAAAACAGACACAGTTGGACCTGATCAAATATTCCATAGGACACAATGGCTCCTGTGTTGTTGGGGTTGGATGGAGTAAAGTGTCATCTGTGGGAGGAGATTGTTCAGGGTTAAATAATAGGGACAGAATTACCTGGAAAAACTCAGCAGGTCTGGCAGCATCGGCGGAGAAGAAAAGAGTTGATGTTTCGAGTCCTCATGACCCTTCAACAGAGTTCTGTTGAAGGGTCATGAGGACTCGAAACATCAACTCTTTTCTTCTCCGCCGATGCTGCCAGACCTGCTGAGTTTTTCCAGGTAATTCTGTTTTTGTTTTGGATTTCCCGCATCCGCAGTTTTTTGTTTTTAAATAACAGGGATTTGGGTTTGTTAAGTACTCCAGTGTTTTGTCTGATTGCTTTTGGGAAACAATAAGAATCTATGTTGAATGCAACTTCAGGAAATTAATTAGGGGAAGTAGTCATGATTGAATATAAATACAGGGTCTGAGAAAGGCTTGATGGGTGAACACCCATTTCTAATTCTGTGTCTTCTTACATTTTCCCATTTTTGAAAGTTACCCAACAGCTACCAATTTAGTTCTACATAAGTGGTCAATTTGTTCCAGTTATTTATCAATTCCCTCTCTGTTTTAAAAGTCAAACAAATTCCAATTGTTAATGTATTTCCTGTATTGTCATAAATGTTGCACTGAAAGTGATTAATTTTCCTGTCATCTCTCTTGCTTACTATCAAGAGGCTGCTTCTGCCCAATCTGTTTTTATCTGTCTTATAAATATTTTAGACTTCACTATATCCAACATTAATTCTCAGACCTCAGCCAGATTTTAGGTACTGTAAATGTATTATTTTCTTGCCATACATAATCTTCATGTTTCTTATTCTAGTGTAAAATCATTCATGGTTGTCACCTATTATAATTCTCCCCACTACCAGGCATTTATTCATTGATTTTAACCTCAAAGTCATTTACTATTTCATCTCTCTCATTCTGACTGCTTACCCTGTGGTTAAATTTGAAGTTTTCATTGATCTACTTCCCCCTTTTTGCTATCAAAGTCAAATTGTGTTGAAGTTGAAGGAATGCTGTTTATTGAGACGTAGAAATATGCACTGTCATTGTAATGTCAGACTACATACCATGCTGGATGGGATCTCAATAATGAGGGCTATGTCAGCAGACATCACTTTACATACTCAACGATAAGAATTTTAATCAAATAACTACTTCGGGGTCTTGCACGGTAAAGCGTTAAGTCATTGACAAGTGTACACAACAGTCACAGCTGAATGAACCTCGCAGCCTCTGGTTCAAACAGATAATTAACATCTGGTAACAAACAAAAAAAAAAGCCAGGAGAGATACTAAAAGACATAGTCATGTAAGAAATACAAAATAACTTTTCAAATTGAATCTTGTTGCACCAAATTGGATGTTTTTTTTAAGTTGCTTATCAAACTCTGCCTACAGAAGTAATTTCCTCCCTGTTACTATTTTTCCCAAGACCTATTGTCATGGCATCAGAATGGGGATCAGATTAAAGAGTGAAGTGTTTTATATATTTTCCATACTGGTGTTTTCCTTCAGATATCTCATGTGTTGAAAGTATGGATTTCTTCATTTGGTTCCTGGCTGTAATCTGGGGCTGGTGTTTCTAGAACCATTCTGTCTTTCCACCGAGTGAACCACACACATTTGTGGGAATATCCCATTTCTTAAAACCATTTGCCATTTGATGTTTTTCTCTATTCTCTTCCTTCCCCTATACTTACTCCTAGCTTCAATATTTCCCAATTAGAGTAAATAGGTTCTGGATCAGCTTCATCTAATTATGTTTCCTAATGCATGAGCATCACTTCTCATTCTATTTTACATTCTTCCACAAATCGTTCTGCTTTTCAGTTGTTACAGTGCTGAAATTCAGATTTGATTTCTCCAACGGTTTCCTGGCTGGCTTCCTAATGCATGTGTGTTGGGGTTGAGAATTGTACCAGATTGAAGCCAACTTCTGTAAACTCTGCTAACTATGTCCCATTCCCACTGCAGGTCCCATTCATGAGCACCCTTGCCCTCACTGGTCCACATTGGCTTTTGAATCTCCGATGCTTGAAATTTTAAATTCTCACTCTTGCATTTCAGCCTTTTCATTGTTTCTCCCTCCCAATTTCTGTAACTTTCTTTAGGCCTGACCCTATCTTCCTTACTCTCTGTTCCTCTGACCCTAGTCTCTTATGAGTTTCCTTACCTTTTGTTGTGCCTTCAACCACCTTAAATCCTCCTACTTTTCCACCTCCCTGTCTTTTATAATTCTCCTCGAACAAGCTCCTGGTCCCCCAATCTAATCTCTACTTCTTAGTTTGCATCTATTTCTTATTATTTGTGAAACACCTTGGGATGTTTCACTATATTGAAAGTGCTATATCAATGAAAGTTGCTGTTGTTCTGTTTCATCTTTTTTATGGTGCAGTTAACTTGCTGGGACCATTTTAAGGGCAAGATGAGTGACCTGTGTGGTGCTATACTGCCTCCTTCACCATTCTTTACTCAATGAAAACAGGCCATAACACGTATGTCAAAGCTTTTAAAGATTAGTGAGATTTCTCACCTTGATTGAGCTCTCACAGCTTATAATTTGAGGCTGTTTTTACTTCCTTGCTTCATGGAAGAAATGCTCGAGAAAGAACAGCAGCGGCAGTAGCAACAGCCTCAACAGCCAGGCAGAGACAGTGTTAGGATCATGCACGGGTCCCCAAGCCATTCATGGACCCCATGTGGATTCAGTGAAAGGAAACCTCTGTGCTTTTAGTACCATTGTCCAGTGAAATGCAGGGCCCCGCACCAATCCTTTGCAAGGGGGCCCCACAAGGCACTCACAGGGCCTGCAACCGGAAAGAGTAGCAGGTGGGTACATTGGAAGAAACCAGGTTGGCAGGGATGGCTGGGGACTGTGCATAGAAGGCTGTAGCCCATTGGGCCTATAAGCCAGAGGTTACTGGCCTTGGTATGCTGAGGAACATTGTAACAGGAGGTTACATTTCACCAGACAAGTTGCTGCTTAACTCTGCAGCTTCAGCAACAGGGTCAGCTGCCTGCTATCCCAAATTGCTATGCTTTGCCAGTGGTTGTCAAAATCACCGCCACTCTCACTTTTGTGTTGCAAAAGTTTTTCCGGTCTGTACAGTGGGCATCATCAATTTTTTCCCGTCTGTAGTGTGGAGCAGCATCAAGCAGGTCATCAGTACCCTATTTACCAGGGTCAACTGATATATTATCTTTTCCATGGATTCTAATATGTAAAATGAGAGCAATGTGGGATTTGCAGAGGAACTGGGTTCCTTCATTCCGAGAGCATTTCAGACTGTACTCATGCATTTTCCAAGGCAGCAGAAAATGACCCAGCGGATGTCATCAACAAGAACTCTATTCCTCAATCAATGTCCAGCTAGTGTATGATTCCTGTCGAAGGATCCTGCAAATCTGTGCCAGTTTTTCACAACACCTTTATCCTACAACATTTATCCATCTCCCCACTATTCTGCTATTCCAGGAGCGTAATAGATTGGTTCCTTGGAGACAACGGCAGCTTCTGCACACATATTTAATGACAGCCCTGAACAGTTCGCCAAGCCTGAACAGCTATCACAACCATTGGATTACCACAGATATAACTGAGTACACAACTGGGCTATCAACGGAATGGTTTATTTATTAAGGTAAGTCTGGGGACTCCCTACAATGTGCTTCTCACAAAGTCTGTCACATCATTATAGTGTGCTGTATGTTGCTAAATGTAGCAATGCGACGATGATTGCAGATAGAGTAGGCAGAACAATGGTAAGATTTATTATCTGATGAGGAATAATTCAATGCAGACAAGGGGGAGTAGTAGAAAAAATGAGCACAATGTTTTAAAATAAAGATTGCATTTATGTAGTACCTTTCACAACTACAAAACATCTCAAAGTGCTTTACTGCCAATGGAGTATTTTTGAAGTGTAGTCACTGTTGAACTGTAGGAAACGTGGCAACCAGTTTGCGGACAGCAAGCTCTCACAAAGAGCAATGTGATAATGATATCAGATAAACTATTTTTGTGATGGTGATGGAGGGATAAATATTGGCCAGGATACAGGGAATAGCTCCCCTGTTCTTCTTCAAAATAGTGCCATGGGATCTTTTACATCCACCTGAGAGGGCAGATAGGCCCTTGATTTAAGGTCTCATCAGAAAGGCAACACTCACTACAGTTTAGCACTCCCTCAGTGCTACATTATAGTCTCACCCTTGATTTTGGTGCTGATGTCCTGGAGTTATACTTGCACCCACAATCTAATGGCTCAGAAGTAAGAGTGCTACCAACTGAACCACAGCTGACATACGGTAATTTGCAGAGGCCAAAGATCAGTGACCTGCGATGCGATAATGACCAGATAATCATATTTTTAAAGTAATATTGATTGAGAAATTAATACTGACCAGGGCACCAGGAGACTGCCAGGCTTTTAATGTCCTTTGTGCAATCAATTCCTTTGAAGGTTGCACTCCAGCCTTGCCGACCTGGCCACCTGCCTCCTCCACAGCTCCATGGCCTGCTCCTCATAGGTGGTGAGGTGCTGGAGCAGGGTGTGCCCACCACCAGTCCGCTGATGCTCCCTCATATTAAACTCGGTTTTTGCCTGCGAAACAGAGAAGAGCATTTATTGGGGTTGATCGCTCATGTACTCTGCACGCGCAAGCCGCACCCCAACCACAGTGGCCCATCTGAGACCTCCAGCAGCTCCTGTCCACACTACTGGTGATCAGTCCCCAGAAGATAGTACGGCTGGTCCCAAACCCCTCCCCCAACAGACACCTTGGACACATTTGATGTCCATCACTTTGAATAACACACGGGTCTTAGCGCCCATGGCAAGGAGGCGCAACTAAGTGTGGAGCCGAGGCCAGCAGATGGCTCTTGGCCAAAACACCTTGAGGCTCCCCTTCCACCATCTCATCACCATCAATGTGACATGTGTTGGAGTTCTGAGTATGTGTCTAGCTGCCTCCCCTGCAGGTTGTCCCCAGACTACTCAAATGCCACAACCACCAACACATGCTGCAGGGAGAACCCATCTTGTCCTCAACCACTAAGGCTGATGTAAGCATGATCACTACCTGTTTGCCCACCCAGCGTGCGCCAAATGCCCAATGCAGTAACGACAGTAAGATGTGGCGGGGGTGGGGTGCTCAAAGGCTAAGGCTACCTGCTGGGGTCAAATGGCCAAGGCTGACATGATACTCATCCTTCCAGAGTGCAACAAATCATTGAAGCGCTTGCGACACTGTATTCCTGTGTGCCGCACATCGTCATGAGAGCTTACAGCCACCTCCACCTCCTGCACGCCTGCCTGGTGACTTAGGGGTTCTCCTCCTCCCATCCTTTTTATACAAAATATTGCAACGCTTGGACACCTCTTGGAGGAGGACAGCAAGACAGGCACCTGAGGACCGAGGGGCACAGTGGCCCCCCGCTGGCCTATCCTGCAGTCTGGCCCCCTCCTCCCCCTCTGCCCTCAAACCAGCATGTCCTTCGCTATGAGTGGCCATGGTGCACTGCCTCAAGGAGGCTGCCTGGCCATTCTTTATACAGACTGCCGGTTCCCCATTGGAACCAGCGGTCTGAACACGTCTGCCGCCGATTCGATTTTCCTGTTGTACATGGGAGTCGCAAACCTGCTGGGCAGGCCTTAATGGGCCCGCCCGCGCAAAATGGTGGCATGGCCCATTTCGGCAGCAGCAATTGAGAAAGCTGCTCGTCCAACCTTAAGGTTGGCGAAGAGCCCAGGCGGCCTTCACATTTTCATGGAACCACGGGTGGGATGAGATTTCATGGAGGGTTGAAAAATTAAATACATTTCTCATTAAAGTTCATTGACATGTCCCAACTCATGTGACACTGTCACATGAGGGGACATGTCTTAAATTTTTAAAAATTTCTGTATTAAAATTTTTAAAACTTAAAACTTATCTCCCCAAGGCACCCCTGTGCATGCATGTAAGAGCGCACTCCTGACTCAGGGAAATCCACCCCCCACCCCACCCCCTGGCCCACACATACAGCGCTTCTGGGCACGCGTCAGGCTGGAGGCTCACCCACATGAAATGATGGCACGGACTCAATCAGGGGTGCCAATCGTCCGTGCCCGACCCCAGGGAGAATTCTCTCCATGATTTCCTTACCTATGTTGTATTTATATTACAACATTGCTTGTGAATGCAGCCCCGCTCCAGAAGTACCACTTTAATATAAACAATTCGGTGATACATACATACGATCATACGAACTAGGAGCAGGAGTAGGCCACTCAGCCCTTCAAGCCTGCTCTGCCATTCAATAAGGTCATGGCTGATCTGACTGTAACTTCCCACCTGCCCTCAGGGCTCCACTTCAGACATAGGTTTTCTTAGTATATGCAACTAAAAGGAAATAGATAGAACTTGTACTTATGTAGCATCTCTTCACAGCCTCAGGATATTTTAAAACACTTCACAGCAAACAAAATGCTTTGATGTATAATCATTGTTTCTACGTTAAGAAACACAGCAACCAACTGAGCCCGCAAGTTCCTACAAAACTGTAGTGAGGTAAATTACTCAATAATCTTCACTACTGATGTTAATAACAGAATAAATGTTAGCCTGGACATGTTGAGAACTCTGCTGTTCTTTGAATTGTACCATGAGATCTTTTGCATCCATTTGAGAGCCCAGATGAGACCTCAGTTTAACATCTCATTCAGCACCTCCAATGATACAGCATTCTCTCAGTACCACGTTGATGTGTCAGGCTAGATTCTGAGCTCAAAGGGTGATTTTAACCCTGCCTGCCTGTTGGAAACTTATCCACCAATGCTGCATTCCCTCCTCGCACTTGCACTTTAACCTGTTGTTCTGAGGTGGGAAGGGTACCTGCCAAGCAGCAGTGAAATCCTTCTTTTGCTCTGTACATTGGGTTCTGATGATATTCCCAGGACCCAGCTCCTATTTTAACTGGTGGCTTGGGCTGCAGGTTTCCTGCCAGCTGAACCTATTGGGAAGGAGACACAGATAGGTAAGTTTTTAATTCTTTTTTACTTTCCGCCAGGAGAGACAGGAGTTTAGGTCTCTCTGCCCTGTGCACCTCTCTCCCTACCATTCCCCCACCGCCCATCCCATCCAATGGTCTTCATTCAAGTGCTCCTGACCATTCCTTTGGTCCCATGTGATGACCTCTTCCTTCTAAACATTCTGTTATTGTCCACTGACTAAATGTCACTTCGTGCGGGTTTTAGGGAGACAACTGATGGGTGTTAAAGTCATCTGGGTTTCATGTTTCAGAGATCATGTTGGTTTGCTCTCCTCCTTGGTCTCCACCCACCTAATTTCCATTTCAAGATGAAATAGGGACTTATGTCTGTGGAATAGAGCCTGAACCCAGAACCTTTTGTCTTGGGGAAGAGAGTGCTACTGCTGAGTCAAATCTGATACATTGATACCATGGGCAGAATCATCCCAGGTTTGAACTAAGTGCGGTAGTGGACGGGAAAAAGAATGTTTACCCGCCGGCCGCAATGGCGGCTTTTCACACTGTGTCATCCCAATCCCACCTCATTAATCATGTATTCCCAGGAAACACACCATTTCGCGGGCGGGTGGCCTCTGATTTGCCTGCCATGCTGTCACCTCTCTGCATCCTCACACTGAGCGCTATATATAAAGTGCAGCCACACACACCTCTTACCTGGGTTCCAGCCCAGGTCTGCTGCACAGAAGACATGGCCCAGAAAGGCAAGAAGACTGCAGCCCCCCCGATTCAGTGACGCATCCCTGGGATGCCTCCTGGACACTGTTGGAGCCTGCCGTGATGTCCTGTAACCTCTCTCTGGCTGAAGGAGGCCCATCAGTGTTACCACTCTGGTTTAAGAGGCAGTTTAGCCATCCAGTGCACAAATAAGATGAATGACCTCATCTGTGTCACTAGGGTAAGGCAACCATCACATCATTCTAAACTCACACACTCACAAGGTCATCACAAATTTAACTCACTCACTGCTAACTCAAGGGACATCAACGCTCACTCTCTCTCACACACACCCTCACGTCTCCACCTGGCCTCATCTCCTTTGGCAACTGCCTCCTCAGCTCTCACCTATTGAAATCATTTGCACAGATCAACATGTATCCCCACACACATCCTGGGATACCCCACTTCCCCAGTAGAGCCCTCTCCCTGTAGTCTCTTCCCTTGTCTGAGGCCACTTCTCCCCCTTCCCCAAGCAAGCCCTAACCCTGCAGCAGTTGAAAAACCATCCCTGCCTTGCAGCTAATCTCATAAGTAGACACCTGCCCATGAGCCCGCCTAAAAGTGATGTGGTGCTGTTTACGAAGCCTGGCAGTGATGACTGTGAGTGCTGCCCGATGCAAGGTAGGCAAACAAACCTCAAAGTCCCGAGTGAAATGCAGCTCACCAGGCACATGTTTCTTATGTACAGTTGTGAAACAGGTCGGCCTGCAATCACGCCAACGTGCTCAGATAACCCTGTGTGTGGGATGATTCTGGCGAGCTGAGCTTATAATGAGAAGCAGATGTTTACAAGTTCCCGATGTCCGACAGTGGGAAAAGTGGCACATTATTGATGGGCGGAGCGGATGATTGCAAACTGGTTTCTCGACATCGTGAAATGGATTTTTGGCCTTCTCGCCATATTGTCCACTGATGCTCGCCATGATGCCCGATGCCAGTGGGCACAGAAAATTCTGCCTTGTATTGCTTTGACTATAATGTTGGATGCAAGGTTTTTATTTCTTCCGTAGTAGACTGAGATCTCAGTTCACCCTCACAGCAATCCGTTTGTTGCACTGGAGCCTTTTCCTGGTGGTTAGTTGTGCTTGGAGTAGATTCCAAAGCGCTGTCAACATCAGCACATTGCTGAACTACCTTAATCAAATCAGTTCATTCGGGGTACGGGGGTGGAATGTAAAATGACGTGTGATGACGTTGGGCTTGCATCCCGACGTCATCGTGCACAATGGCAATATTTCGGTAGGCGGGCGTGCACTATGAGGACAGACGTGTGCCCACCATTAATTAACAGGCTAGTTAAGGCCCTTGAGGCACCAATTATATTTGATTTTATGCAGCCCTTGCAATTTTCAGGGCATTGCATGGGCAGGCGGGTAGGCCACATTTTCAAAAACCTCATTCTCAGGCAAATAAGAGGGGTGAGTGGGCTTGCTAATGCGAGTTGTTAGTACTTTAGATTATAACTTACTGCTGCTTCCTTGGGTGAACAGGACAACTTCATTTCGTCTCAGAGCTGCTTTGACAGAAATAAAAAGCTTCAGTTCAGGACTCTGGAGGAATCATACCACATGGGGCCTTCCAGGTATCAGACAGCCTTCCCTTACCCTGGGAATGGGGATTGTGGTCTCTGCTGGAGGTACCTGCTCTGAGGAGGAAGAGAAGGCCAGAAGGGAGAGGAGGCTAGATGTCCGTATTCAGCTTCCAGGGGAGCGACCTGTGGGAGGAGAGGCATAGGCACAAGGGGCGCAGGGCCAACAGGAAGCCCAAGGTGGAAGGGGCTGCAGAAGCTGCCACTATCCTGCTGCCAGGGATTATAGGCAGCGAAGCAGCTACTTCAGTATGTCTGAGGTGCAGTGCCAAAGGAGGCTCCATCTCTCAAGGGAGGCAGTGACCGCCATCTGCCAGATGATCAGCTCCAACTGTGTGGCTGGACACCCCATGCCAGTGGCGCTGAAGGTCACACTGGCCCTCAACCTCTATGCCTCCAGCTCTTTCCAGGGGTCAGTGTGTGATCTTTGTGGAGTCCCCCAATCAACTGTCCACAGTTGTGTCAAGCTGGTGACAGATGCCTCTTCAGGCATGCATTGACTTTCATCCACTACCGCACAAACTAAGCCAGCCAGACAGAGTGAGCCAGAGGCTTTGCAGCGATCGCTGCGTTCCTCCACATTCAGGGTGCAATAAACTGTACACACGTGGCCAACAAGACACCAGTGGGTGAGCCCGGTGCCTTCGTCAACAGGAAGGGATTCCACTCCATGAACGTGCAGATAGTGTGTGACCATAGGATGCAGATTCTGCAAGTCTGTGCAAGGTACCTTGGCAACTCCTATGATGCATACATCCTGAGACACTCCCAGGTGCTGAGGCTCTTCAGTGCTCCAGCCCAGCTGGATGGATGGCTGCTGGATGACAAGGGCCATCCCTTCAAAAGGTGGCTCATGATGCCTCACCGCCATCCAAGAAAAGAGGCCAAGCAACAGTACACTAGGAGCCACGCCTCCACAAGGGCGGTGGTAGACAGAACCATCAAAATGCTCTTCCGCTGCCTGGGCCGTTCAGTGGATGCACTGCAATACCCCCCAGATCGTGTGTCACTGATAGTGGTTGCATGCTGCGCTCTCCACAATCTGGTACTGGAAAGAGGGGATGCAGTGGACGAAGAAGATGTTGAAGCAGCTGCTCTGGCAGCAGACGATGAGTCCAGTAGTGAGTCCAAGGGTGAACATGCTCAGGAGAACGCTGAGGGGATAGACACTAACCTGGGCAACCTCCAGGGAGGCAGTGACACCCGGGAGGCTAGCTCCACAGCACCTCAAAAAATCCAGTCCATAGAGTAATGGTGCAAGGTTGTTTTTTTGGACTGGAGAAAGGTATACAAAGGGGTTGGTACTAGCACTACTGCTCTTCTTAATATATATTAGTAACTTAAATTGGGTGCTCATGGCATAATTTGAAAATTTACACGTGCCACATGTGCCCTTGGAGACCAAAAACTGTATTTACTAATGACAGCAATGAGAAAACCAATGGACAGGATTTCACATTTTATATCATTTACTTTAACAATCAAACTAGAATAAACATAAATTAAACATGAAGAACTGGAAAATTGCAGTCAACATAAAATATAAGTTGCACATTAAATAGCAGATACAACAAAGATAGATCTCACGGATTCACTGGGCAATCCCCTCAGCAAATATGGCACCAATTTCAGCCACAAAATCCTTCAAAGCTCTAAACTTTCTCAGGTAGAGCCCCAGCCCTTTTTCTTCTGGGATTTAGCCTCAGCTCCTCAGCTGACCACAGTAACAACAAATCTGAGTTCTACAGACACAGTCTTCACCAAAATGGCGCACTCTGCAGAACCTCCTGAGGTTTGCTCTGCTCATGACAATCTTGATGGCATGGATTCACCAGAAACACCTTTGTGCAAACCCTCAGTATCCCTGTAATGATAAGATGGTGATCAGTCCAGTAGTTACCGCCACACATGGCTTTCATTTCATGCACATCTTGCCTGTCCCTCCGGATGTTAATGGCATAGTCAATTAGAACAAACATCTAGTCTATCCCCCTAGACATCCCCAGAGCATGAAGGCCCAGAAGTATCTCAATGTCTCAGGGCTCAAACAGGCAGTCACAAAGGAATCTCTCTCAGAGAAACTTGAGAGTCCCCCTTGCACAACAAAAATGGATACTCATTGCAATGACAATGACTGGGTGACTTTCAGGGATATAGAGTGTACTCCATGGCTCTGGAGGCCCTTGGCCCTACCTTTCTAAGCATCAAAATTGGTTTGATGAAAACAATGAGGTAATCCAGAAACTATTGGAGGAGAAATATCACCTCTACAGGCTTTACCTCAATGACAAGACATCACTATCCAAGCACGATGCCTACCGAAACATCCACAGGACTGTCCAACGCAGGCTCAGAGCCTGACTCTTGGCTGAATCAGAAAGCAGCCGAACTTAAGTTATGTGCAGACCGCAAAGACTGAAAGAGATTCAACAGTACTCTGAAACCTGTTTAATGACCCCAATCTACTGGTTCATCGCCAATCCTCAGTGCTGACGAGTCAATACTGCTCACAGAAAAAGCCCAAATTCTGGAAAGATGGGCAAAGCACTTTAACCACATCCTCAATAAGCCTTCATCCATCAATGAAGGAGCAATCAACAGGCTGTCACAGGTTGCCATCAACTGCCCATTTGATGATCCTCCCACACTACTAGAAATGATGAACACAAACTCCTGTCTAGCAGCAAAGCTTCAGGAGCTGATGCTGTCCAAGTTGAGCTCTACAAGGCTGGAGGTCAATGGTGGGTCAGGAAGCTCATTGAACTCACCTAGTCTATGTGGGAGCAAGGAACCATCTCGCAAGATTACAAAAATGTCCATTGTCCACATATACAAGTGGAAAGAAACTCACCAATCTTCCAACAATCATAAAGGAACATCAATCTTCTTCATTGATGGTAAAATCTTGCCTGAATCCTTGTGAACGACTCAGTGCAACATCTCAACCAGGATCTGCTGCCAGAGAGTCAGTGCGGTTTCAGAAGTCACTGATAACCTCTGATAAGGTGCTTGCACTCAAACAACTCCAGGAGATATGCCAAGGACAGTACATGGACCTCTACAAGGCTGGAGGTCACTGCCTGGTCAAGAAACGCATTGAACTCATTTAGTTGATGTGGGCACATAGACTGATGACCTGACCAAGGCCTTGGACACAGTCAGCTGTGAAGGCCTTTGGAAGGTAATGGAGAAATTCGGCAGTCCTGAGAAATTCATCACAATGGTTCGACAGTTCCATGACGACATGTTCACATGTGTTCTGGATGATGGTGAATCTTCTGACCCATTCCCAGTCAGTAATGACATTAAACAGGGCTGAGTGCTTGTGCCAAACCTCTTCAACATGATTTTCCCTGCCATTCTCTGTGCTGCCTTCCACGACGGTAATCTTGGCATCAAAATCAGATATCACATGGATGTAAGCTGCTCAACCTGAGACGACTCGTGTGTCTCAAGGACATACTTTGTGATTTCCTTTTTGCTGGTGCCCCAGCTGCCGGTTCAGACCAGGGCATGCAATGTAGCATGGACTTGTTCTGCAAAGCATGTGACAATTTTGGCCTTATGATCAGTACAATGAAAACTGAAGTAATGCATTCTCCTACTCCAGGAATGCCCTATTTCGAACTGAAGGCTTCAGTCCATGACCAGAACTTGTCAGCAGTGGATACATTCACTTATCTCAGCAGTAAACACTCTCAAGCTGTCTATATTGATAATGAGACACATGCAAGAATTGCCAAAGCAAGTATGGCCTTCAACTCACTTCGGATATCAGTGTGGGAATGAAGAGGAGTAAGTCTCCTTACCAAACTTAAAGTCTATAGAGCAGTAGTCCTGTCCACTCTGCTCAGCACATGTGAGACTTGGACTGTGTACCATTGTCATGCCAAGAAGCTCAATCTCTTTCAACTGAGGTGCCTTCGGAAGCTGTTGAAGGTCAGATGGCAGAACAAAATACCAGAAGCAGAGGTGCTCACCCAAGTTGGTGTGCCAAGTATCTACACCACACTGAGATCGTTACAACTGAGTTGGACTGCTCCTGCTCCTAAGTCCGATGCTCCTATGTCCTATGTTCCTTTGCAGCCAGATTGTCTGACACTCACTTCGCAAAGCAGATCTTCCATGCAGAGCTTGAGCCTGGGGTACACCCTTAAGGAGGTCAAAGGAAGAGTGACAAGGAAACTCTGAAGGCTTCTCTTAGGAGCTTTGCTGTTGACTTTGAGTCCTGGGAGAAGCTTGCCCAGGATCACTACATCCCGCGCAACTAAGTAAAAAGCAGTGCGGACTCCTTCAAAAGCAACTACTTATCAGAGGCAGAGAGAAAATCCCAACACAGAAACTCATCCAAAGCTTAATCATCTGCAGCATCCTGTACTATTTATAGTAGAACTTTCCAGACTCCCATTGCATTTAGCAGTCAACTGCATACCCACGGGAACCTTACCAAACACCCCAGATGATGAACATGGTCACCTTGGCCTTGAAGGACAAACAAGACAAGAACACCTTGTGCACTGCCAGCTATGGTCAATCAGTTCCTTTCAAATAACTGAATAAGCACCAATAACCTTATTTTCCCTTTCCTCTGTCCCCAGATCCAGCCTTTGTGCTCACCTTTTTCTTTGACTGCATTACAACCTCCTCCTCATTGGCAGAAGCTGCTCACATGGGCCTGTTTTCATGCTAACTGTGGTCAAATGGGCCTATTTTGCAAGGCTAACATCTTGTCTGCTATGAAGCCCAGGAGCAGTCAGTTCCTTTCTTTCACCAAGAGGTCACTATGCATAGATCCGGTGGATTTGGCAGTTTCAGTTCAGTGGATGCCTGTGTGTGTGGGGTGACTTTGCCCTCTGTCGTCCCCACACTCAGTTCGCTGCTTGCGAGGCTGCCATTTCTCCACTCAGACCCATCAAACTTACCCCTTAGAAAAAAGAAAACTTTACATCATAAACAACAAGTAGCTTACTAAACACTATACAGGTAACATCTTTTCCTTTGCTAAAGTCCACAATTATACAGATCATACTTACAAAATCATAATGGCTTAATCAATAACAAAATCAAACAAATGTCACAATTAGGATTTAGATTTTAACTTGCATGAATTCTCAGAGTTCCAATTTTCTTGCAAAAAAGAATTTGTTTTACTGCTGCTTGACTCACTTTCTTTCACTCTTCTTACAAGATCCTCCATTTCATTTTGCGTCATGATGGTTTTTTCATATTCTTCCTTAAGATGTTGTCCCTCAGCTTTGAGTTCATGAACAAGTGTGCTGAATCATAGCGGGACCAGGCAGAGGCAACATGGGGCAGAATCTTCGGCTCGGCCTGCGCCCACTGAACTGTCAGAGGCCTATTAAGGCCTGTTAAAAAGTAATTAAGGCAATCAGCTGAGCTGCCCATTCAACCTTAAGGTTGGTAGCAGGCGATGAGCCCAGGCAGCCTTTGAATTTTTCATGGAACCTCATCCACGGGCGGGATGAGCTTTCATGAATGATTTCAAATTTTCAGAAAATTTTTTATTAAAATTAATACACATGTCCCAGCTCATGTGACAATTTCACATGAGGGCAACATGTCATAAATTTTTTTTCAACACTTTATTACACTGTTTAAACTGAAAACTAAGCATGCGCGTGAAGATCACTTTCCCGACTCAAGCAACACCACCCCCCCCCCCGACCCATACAGGGAATGCACAGTACTTCTGGGCGTGTGTCATGCTGAGTGGGCCTTAATTGGCCTGCCAACATAAAATGGCAGCGCCCAGCCCCCCCCCCCCCCCTCCCCCCCCCCCCCGATGGAGAGAAAATTCATCCCATGATTTTGTTAAATTGTGGTTAATTAATTTATTTGAGCTCTTTGAGGAAGTGAGGTTTCAAACCATTTCCTCTGGTTTCTTCTGAAGTATTTGCTTTGTTAGCTTTGTTCTGCGGAGTATTTTGTTTTGACAACTCTGTAAGATCTTTTCTGCCCAGTGGGCAGTGCCATCTGCTGGGGGCACCTCCTCTGAGGAGGAAGAGAGGGGCAGAAGGGAGAGAAAGCCAGGGGCTGCAGGCACCATTGCAGGGAGAGACCTGGAAGCGGAGTTGGAGCACGGCTTTTCCTACCTGGGTCTGGAGCAGAGGCAGGTCAGGAACCAGGAGCAGCATAAATAGAGCCTGAGGATTGGAGTGCGGCTTTTCCTAGCTGGGACTGGAGCAGAGGCAGCTCGGGAACTGGGGGCATCATAAATAGAGCCTGGGGATTGGAGTGCAGTCTTTCCTATCTAGGACTGGAGCAGAGGTAGGTCAGGAACCTGGAGCAGCATAAATAGAGATAAAAACAAAAAAAACTGCGGATGCTGGAAATCCAAAACAAAAACAGAATTACCTGGAAAAACTCAGCAGTTCTGGCAGCATCGGCGGAGAAGAAAAGAGTTGACGTTTCGAGTCCTCATGACCCTTCGACAGAACTTGAGTTCGAGTCCAAGAAAGAGTTGAAATATAAGCTGGTTTAAGGTGTGTGGGGGGGGGGGGGTGGTGGTGGTGGGGGGCGGGCGAAGTGAGTGAGAGAAGTGGGGGGGGTGGTGTGGTTGTAGGGACAAACAAGCAGCGATAGAAGCAGATCATCAAAAATGTCAACAACAATAGAACAAAAGAACACATAGGTGTTAAAGTTGGTGATATTATCTAAACAAATGTGCTAATTAAGAATGGATGGTAGGGCACTCAAGGTATAGCTCTATTGGGGGTGGGGAGAGCATAAAAGATTTTAAAATATTTAAAAATAATGGAAATAGGTGGGAAAAGAAAAATCTATATAATTTATTGGAAAAAAAAGGAAGGGGGAAACAGAAAGGGGGTGGGGATGGGGGAGGGAGCTCAAGACCTAAAGTTGTTGAATTCAATATTCAGTCCGGAAGGCTGTAAAGTGCCTAGTCGGAAGATGAGATGTTGTTCCTCCAGTTTGCGTTGGGCTTCACTGGAACAATGCAGCAAGCCAAGGACAGATATGTGGGCAAGAGAGCAGGGTGGAGTGTTAAAATGGCAAGCGACAGGGAGGTTTGGGTCATTCTTGCGGACAGATCGCAGGTGTTCTGCAAAGCGGTCGCCCAGTTTACGTTTGGTCTCTCCAATGTAGAGGAGACCACATTGGGAGCAACGAATGCAGTAGACTAAGTTGGGGGAAATGCAAGTGAAATGCTGCTTCACTTGAAAAGAGTGTTTGGACCCTTGGACGGTGAGGAGAGAGGAAGTGAAGGGGCAGGTGTTGCATCTTTTGCGTGGGCATGGGGTGGTGCCATAGGAGGGAGTTGAGGAGTAGGGGGTGATGGAGGAGTGGACCAGGGTGTCCCGGAGGGAGCGATCCTTACGGAATGCCGATAGGGGGGGTGAAGGGAAGATGTGTTTGGTGGTGGCATCATGCTGGAGTTGGCGGAAATGGCGGAGGATGATCCTTTGAATGCGGAGGCTGGTGGGGTGATAAGTGAGGACAAGGGGGAGCCTATCATATTTCTGGGAGGGAAGAGAAGGCGTGAGGGCGGATGCGCGGGAGATGGGCCGGACACGGTTGAGGGCCCTGTCAACGACCGTGGGTGGAAAACCTCGGTTAAGGAAGAAGGAGGACATGTCAGAGGAACTGTTTTTGAAAGTAGCATCATCGGAACAGATGCGACGGAGGTGAAGGAACTGAGAGAATGGGATGGAGTCCTTACAGGAAGCGGGGTGTGAGGAGCTGTAGTCGAGGTAGCTGTGGGAGTCGGTGGGTTTGTAATGGATATTGGTGGACAGTCTATCACCAGAGATTGAGACAGAGAGGTCAAGGAAGGGAAGGGAAGTGTCAGAGATGGACCACGTGAAAATGATGGAGGGGTGGAGATTGGAAGCAAAATTAATAAATTTTTCTAAGTCCCGACGAGAGCATGAAGCAGCACCGAAGTAATCATCGATGTACCGGAGAAAGAGTTGTGGAAGGGGGCCGGAGTAGGACTGGAACAAGGAATGTTCCACATACCCCATAAAGAGACAGGCATAGCTGGGGCCCATGCGGGTACCCATAGCCACACCTTTTTTTTGGAGGAAGTGAGAGGAGTTGAAGGAGAAATTGTTCAGCGTGAGAACAAGTTCAGCCAGATGGAGGAGAGTAGTGGTGGATGGGGACTGTATGGGCCTCTGTTCGAGGAAGAAGCTAAGGGCCCTCAGACCATCCTGTTGGAGGATGGAGGTGTGGAGGGATTGGACGTCCATGGTGAAGAGGAAGCGGTTGGGGCCAGGGAACTGGAAATTGTTGATGTGACGTAAGGTGTCAGAGGAATCACGGATGTAGATGGGAAGGGACTGGACAAGGGGAGAGAGAAGGCAGTCAAGATAACGAGAAATGAGTTCTGTGGGGCAGGAGCAAGCTGAGACAATCGGTCTACCGGGGCAGTTCTGTTTGTGGATTTTGGGTAGGAGATAGAAGTGGGCTGTCCGAGGTTGGGCAACTCTCAGGTTGGAAGCTGTGGGAGGAGATCCCCAGAGAAGGTGAGGTCAGTGACAGTCTTGGAAACAATGGCTTGATGTTCAATGGTGGGGTCATGGTCCAGGGAGAGGTAGGAGGAATTGTCTGCGAGTTGACGCTCAGCCTCCGCGAGGTAGAGGTCAGTGCGCCAGACAACAACAGCACCACCCTTGTCAGCGGGTTTGATGATAATGTCAGGATTGGACCTGAGAGAATGGAGTGCAGTAAGTTCAGAGAGAGACAGGTTAGAGAAATTGAGACGACTAATGTCGCGCCGACAGTTCTCAATGAAAAGATCAAGAGAAAGTAAGAATCCAGAGGGAGGGGTCCAGGTGGAGGGAGAATATTGGAGATGGGTAAAAGGATCCGTTGAACTGGGAGAGGACTCCTGCCCTAAGAAGTGAGCCCGGAGACGAAGACGGCGGAAGAAGAGTTCAGCATCATGCCGAGCCCGAAATTCATTGAGGTGAGGGCTTAAGGGTATGAAACTAAGTCCTTTGCTGAGCACTGAACGTTCAGCATCGGAGAGGAGAAGGTCAGGGGGTATAGTGAATACACGGCTGGGGTTGGGATTGGAAGATGGGGTGGGGACGGAGGGACAGGCAGGGGTGGAGGGTCCTAGATGGGTGTTGGTGTCGATGAGTTGACACATTAACGTTTATGGATGTGAATGCACAGAATGTGGTTGATAAGATTGGTGAACTACAGGCACAGGTTGACAAATGGAATTATGATATTCTTGCTGTAACAGAGACCTGGCTCAAAGAAGGGCAGGACTGGATGTTAAATATTCCTGGATACAAGGTATTTAGGAGAGACAGGAAAGGAAGAAAAGGGTTAGAATGGCAATATTGATTAAAGATGGCATTACAGTGCTGGCTAGAGGTGAGGAATGAAAAAGGTGCAATAACATTGGTTGATGTCGGATATAGACCACAAAGGGATGTGGAGAAACAAATTAGCAAATAAATTACCGAGAGGTGCAAGAATTATAGAGTAATCATAATGGGGGACTTCAATTATTTCAAATATAGATTGGGATAGGAATAGTGCAACAGGCCAAGTGCGGTGAGAGGTCCTGGAATGCATTCAAGATAATTTTCTGCATCAGTATGTTTCTAATTCAACAAGAGGACATGCACTTTTGGACCTGGTTCTGGGGAGTCAGTTGGCCCAAGTGGATCAAATATCAGTGGGAGACCCTCTAGGGGACAGTGACCATTGTATCATAAAGTTTAGGTTAATCATGGAAAAGGACAGGGAGCAATCCAGAACAGGGATAATTAATTGGGAGAAAGCCAACTTCGATGGGGTGGGAATGCTTCTGAGTCGAGTGAGTCAAATGTTGGCAAAAAAGATGCTGGCTGAACAATAGGCCACTTTCAAAGAGATAGTATTGCAGGCAATATAAAGGTATATTCCCTTGAAGGGGAGAGGTAGGACTAATAAATCCAGAGTGCCCTGGATGACGAGAGAGATAGAGTTAAAGACGAAAAGGAAGAAGTATGCATATGACAGATGCCAGGTAGAAAATACAATGGAGAATCAGGCTGAATATATCAGGGCCAGAGGGGAAGTGAAGAAACTAATAAGAAGAGCAAGAAGGGAGCATGAAAAGAGGCTGGCAGTGAACATAAAAGGAAATCCTACGGTCTTTTATAAGTATGCAAATAATAAAAGGATGGTAAAAGAAAGAGTAGGACTGATTAGGGACAAAAAAGGGGACTTGCATGTGGAGGCTAGGGAAATAGCACAGTTGTTGAACAAATACTTTGCTTCTGTGTTTACAAAGGAAGAGAATCCTACCCCAGGCCGAGGTGAGAGAGGAGGTAACTGGTATACTAAAAGAACTTACAATTAAGGGGAAGGAGGTGTTGGAAAGGCTATCTTTGCTTAAAATAGATAAGGTACCAGGACCGGATGAGATGCATCCAAGGGTACTGAGGGATGTGAGAGTGGAAATTGCAGAGACACTAGTGATAATCTTACAGTCTTCCTCAGACACAGGGGAGAAGCCAGAGGACTGGAGAATTGCGAATGTTACACCTTTGTTCAAAAAGGGTTCAAGGATAAAGTTGGAAACTACAGACAGTCAGTTTGACCTCAGTGGTAAGGAAACCTCTGGAAATTTTAATATGGGATAAAATCAATAGACACTTAGAAAAGTGCAGGATAATTAAGGAAAGCCAGCTTGGATTCATTAAGAGAAAAATCATGTTTAACTAACTTGCTCAAATTTTTTGAAGAGGTAACAGAGAAGGTGGTTAAGGGAAACGCTGTTGATATGTATATGGATTTTCAAAAGGCGTTTGATACAGTGCTATACAACAGACCTGTGTCATTCTAGGTCATGGAATAAAAGGGAAAGTAGGCACTTGGATAAGAAATTGGCCGAGTGACAGGAAACGGACAGTAGTGATAAATGGTTGTTTTTCAGATTGGAGGAAAGTTTCTAGTTCAGTTCCCCAGGGGTCAGTGTTGGGACCCTTGATCTTCCTGGCATATATTAATGACCTAGACTGTGGTGTGCAGGGTATGATTTCAACACTTGCAGATGATACGAAGATTGGAAATGTTGTCAACTGTGATGGGGATAGTCTTGAACTTCAAAAAGACTTTTACATGTTGGTGGATTGGGCAGACAAGTGGCAGATGAAGTTCAATCCAGAGAAGTGTGAGGTGAATCATTTTGGCAGGAGAAATATGGTGAGGCAGTAGAGAATAAAGAAAGAGCCTCTAAGAGAGGTGCAGGAACATAGGGACCTCAGTGTATATGTACATAGGTCATTGAAGATGGCAGGCCATGTTGAGAGAGCAGTTAATAAAGCATATAGTATCTCAGGCTTTATTAATAGGGGCATTGAGTACAAGAGGAAGGAATTTGTATAAGACACTAGCTAGGCCTCAACTGGAGAACTGTGTCCAGTCCTGGGTGCCATACTTGAGAAAGGATATGAAGGCATTGGAGACAGTACAGAGGAGATTCAGAAGAATGATTCCCGGGATGAAGAACTGTAGCTATGAGGATAGATTGGGACTGTTTTTGTTGGAGAAAAGAAGGCCAAGAGGAGACTTGATAGAGGTATTCAAGATCCTGAGGGGTATGGTCAGGGTAAATAGTGACAAACTGTTCTCACTCAAGAGAACATCAAGAACTAGAAGGCACAGATTCAAAATAATAGGCAAAATAAGTAAATGTGATGTGAGGAGAAACTTTTCTCCCTGCTGCCTGCGTGGAGTCTGGAACAAACATCCTGAAAGGGTGGTGAAGGCAGGTTCGATCGACGTGTTCAAAAGGGAATTGGATTGCTATCTGTAAAGAAAGAATGTGCAAGGTTACGGGGATAAGGCAGAGGGGAGTGGGATTAGGTGGAATGCCCTTTTGGAAAGCCAGTGTAGACTTGATGGGCCAAATGGCTTCCTTCTGCACTGTAAAGATACTGTGATACTGTGGGAGGAGAGGCACACAGCAGGGCCAGTAAGGATAGCAAGACGGAAGGGACTGCAGAAGATGCCAGCATCCTGCTGCCAGAGTGTACAGACAGCAATCCAGCTGCCTAACATGTCCGAGATCCAGTGCTGCAGGAGGTTCTGGCTTTCTAAGGGCACCTTGACATCATTATACCAGATGATTGGGCCAGAGATCGCCTCCAGCTATGTGTGTGGGCAGTCAATCTCAATGGCTCTGAAGGTCACAGTAGCCCTCAATTTCTATGCATCTGGATCTTTCCAGGGGTCTGGGGGACCTGTGTGGAGTGTCCATAGCTGCATCAAGCTCGTAACTGATGCTCTGCTCAGATGGGTCCTCACATTCATTCATCACCGGACAGACCAAGCCAGCCAGGCTGAGTGAGCCAGAGGCTTCACAGCAATTGCTGGGTTCCCTTGCATCCAGTGTGCCACAGGTTGCATTCACGTTGCCATCAAGGCACCAGCGGGTCAGCCGAGTGCCTTTGTGAATAGGAAACGTTACCGCTCCATGAATGTGCAGATGCTATATGATTCTGCAAGTCTGTGTAAAGCACCCTGGCAGCTCCCATGATGCCTACATCCTGTGACACTCCCATGTTCCAAGACTGTTCATCGCTCCAGCTCAGCTGGATGGTTGGTTGCTGGGTGACCTTGAAAAAGTGGCTCATGAAGCCTCTCCGACACCCAAAGACAAAAGCAGAGGAGAGGTACAATCAGACCAATGCCCCCACAAGGCCAGTGGCTGAGAGGACAACAGGGCTACTGAAGACGTGGTTCCGCGGCCTGGACCGTTCCGGGGGTTCCCTGCAATATCCTCCAGAGCACGTGTCACTTGTTGTCATGGTCTGCTGTGCTCTGCCCAATCTGGCACTGGCAAAGGGGGACCCACTCGAGGATGGGACACTGTGGCAGCTCCACACACCTTAGAGGAAGACTCTACAGATGAACCCAGCGAGGAGCCCAGGCAGGCACAGGACGAGGAGGCAGACTTGATGAACCTTCAGGGAGGTGATGACACCAGGGAGGTCATGATTTAACGCTCCCTCAGCTAGGCTGCCAAGGTTTGGCTTCCATCTCAGTGCAGGTATGCCGCCTCTGTCACACACATTTCTGAGAAGGCAATGACATGACCGCAGTGTCACCTCATAACCTCTGGAATAAAGTTTGCTGCTCCTGCCGTCTGTCATAAGGCACTGATGAGGTCTGCAGCTATGGAAAACGTAACGGACACTCAGGGCATTGAAACCAAACTTTGCTTTATATCTTTACCAGAGTTGCAAACAAAGAGCAAAACATAGTATGGTTGCCAAAGTCACAGAAAAACAATACAAATCACTGATAAATTGAACGCATGTCATCTGTCAAAACTCCATCCTGTGCTCACGGTGTCTTCAACTTCTGCTTGCGAGTGCTGTGTCTTGGTATCCGCCCCTTGCTGGCAGCAGCATCGGAGGCAGATTTCTGACTCTGCTATCATGGTGGCCATGGTGATCATGGCGGTCGTCCTCTGGCTGGCAGGGCCTGAGCAGGCTCTGCCTGGGAAGGTGGACCAGAGACATGGCTGGGCACTCCTCAGTCGTTGCAGCCTCAGAAGATGCCATGGTCACTGGCAGAAGGGTGGAGGAACTGTTGTCCTTGTCTGGAGCGCGTGAGAGAAGCCCACAGAGTCCGCTAATGTGAGGGATGTCTGGACCTCCCTTCTCACCATTATGGACAGGCTCCTAGCAGAGAGACTAGCTGCTTCATCCATCTCACACACTGGCATTAACTTTCTGAGGTCACAGCTGGTGTGTGGGCTTGCAGGTCCGAGTACAACCCCAGAGTTCTGTTCCTGGAGTTGCCTCTCCATAAGAGTCGCCGCTTTCTCAATAGAGGAGCCTGTGTGCTAGGTGCTCACGCTCCACATGGAGTCCTCCATGTCAGATACCACGGCACACAGACGCTCAGGGATCTCCGCCAGATCTATCCATGCATCCCGCTGGACATCCAGCATTTGCCGCCTGAGGCTAATCATCTGCCTCAGACTCAGCATGGTCCTGATCTCCAGCAGCCCTCCGCCTGCCGGCGCCATGGGCACTCTCTGCCTCCACCAGCCCCTCATACGAGTGTGATGTGCCATCACCATAGTGCACTCCAAACAGAGCCGACAGACTGTAGCCCACCGGTGTGCCTGATTCTACGCTGGTGCTTGGTGCAGAGAGTGGATGTAACACGGGTGCATCACTCGGCGGTTCCTCCTTGGGTGCCAAGGGGGGTCCTCGGGGTTAGCCATGCGTTGTGAGGATGGTGCTTCTGAGGGAGAAACAGAATATGTCAGTTGAGAACATCATTACTAAGTGTCTGTGCAAGCGCAATGGCCCCTTGTCAAAGTGGACAGGTACTGAGGCACTGAGAGTGGCCAGGCAATGGGTACTCTGGATTTGAACTTCTCATTGGAGATGCCATGACCCTGCCTTTCTTGTACACTCCCCCAGTCTCTCAACTGCCCTTTGCACTCTTACTGTTGCCTGAGACCCCTGCCTCTCCGAGACCTGTGGACCTTGCTCCTCGATTGCGTTCCATGTCCAGAGCATTCATCTCAAACCTGGACAGGATCAGGATGTTGGGCACCCCAGCACCTATTCGTGTGTGTTCCAGTGCATTATGGCCTCTGTCCGAATGTAAACAAATGCAATCATTAGTCCATCCTCTACCTGCAACACCATTCCAGCCTCGTGACCCATGCCCCCCCCCCTCAGAAAGCCAGCTTGAGGTGCCTATCAGATTGGCAGTCCTCACCCTTCTATACACATAAGATGAGCGACAACATCTCCCACCTAGGCAGACACAGGTACATGGCACTATGCATCTCACACCGCTGAGCACTGCAACTTACGACTGCCCTCTAAGACATCTATACTCAGTTCCATGCCAAATTGGTACTCACCCTTGTGGAGCGTAGAAGATCATTGAAAAACCATTTCCAGCACTGTGTCCATGTGTGGTGCGTCACATCATGCTTGCTCACCTGGACAGCCACCTCCATCCAGGCATTCTTCATCTGGTGGGGTGGCCTCCTCCTGCCATCCTGCGGCATGAGTATTTCACGCTGGGCACTCACTGCCCCCACCAGAATGCGCAGGCAGTCACTTGAGAATCGTGGAGCAGAGTGCTCACCAGCATTGGCATTCCTCCTGCCATGCCTACTGGTTGCTGAGGTCATCACTTATGCTAAAATTTCTAGCCTCTCATCGACAGCTCCGTTAGCTTCCTCCCCAATTCCTAGCAGCCTTCAGGGAGCTGCCTGGGCTCATTTTATACCCCACTCTGGGTCACCACTCGACCCACCATCTACCATGGTTCTGCTCCTGCCAGCAGCACTGCACCAATGTCTGGGTGCGTTTCACACTGGCTGCTCCTTAATTGGCCGGCCAGCATGAAATTGTGTTGTTCCGATGTTCACAGGCAGAAGCAGACACTGCGGTCACTTCTGGGCCCACCGATCACACAGGCCTGATGAGCGTAAAATTCAGGCCCAAATCTTTATTCAAACTTGCATCTGGAACTGACCCATCTTCGTCAGATTCAGGAGCATTTTCATGAACTGACCATTCTTTTTGCTTTTCCAGGAGATGCAAATTTAATCTGACTCATTTTGTGTAAGTCCTTTTAGCTGCTTTATGAACTTTATTAAGTTTATTTCAATGCTCAGCTAAAAAGGCTTGATAATCCTTTTTATTTAATTCATAAATTCTATTGATCTCTTTATTTTTGTTATTCCACTGACCTCAAACTTTTGAAATTCAGCTTGAACAGCTGTTGCTGCTGCTTCTTTCTGAAGTTCTCAATTGTATTCAAGATCAAGTTTTTTTTCCCCCTGAAACGCTGCAATTTTGACACTGGACCCAGCTTTATCAATTTCTGTCAAAGCTTGTTTCTTTCAGTTTTCATCGTTGGCTTTGAGTGCTGTTGCTATCTGCTTTGCTACAGCTTATTCATCCTTTTCCTGCAGTTCTAGTTCCATTGGTTTAAGGCCTCTCCAGCTGCCATTATTTTTCACTCCTTCATTTGGTGCTGCAATATTATTTCAAGTTAGCTAGTTTTTCCTGCAAAGCCTTAATTTCAGCATTTTCAGTGACTTTTGTGCAATCACTGGAGATGTCAATACCTTATCCCCACCAAGTTATTTCCTAATAAAAAATCCACACCTTCAATAAGAAATCTAGGAACAACACCAATGATAACAGGATCATGACCAATTTTCAATCATCCCTGTACAAGGGAACGGGTAAATAATTCCCATCAATGCCCTGCACTAATACCTTTGCATTCAGCAAACTACCTCGAGAGAAATTCATGTCAACATCAGTAATTGTGTGACCCTTATATCTCTAAGGGTGACAATTGATTTGCCTCCTTCACCAGACAAACATGGGGACACTTTATCCTCCAACAGAAAACTTCTATAGTTTTCTGCAACCTGACTCACCCCATTAGTGGGAGAAACTACCAGCTGGTTGTGAATTTTACTTGCCAGGGCACTTCTCCCTGGGAGACACCATTGAACCATATTAATGTGAAGGGCTTGTTTTTCCATTTTCAACACTCAGTCTTTATGTGTCCTTTTTTATGACAAAAATAGCATTTCTGTTCCCTCGAACCAAACTTGTCCTCCAAACTTTCTTTTTAACTAATCTGAGGAGTATCAGTTTCTTTAACTTTGCTAACTTTCTCAGCCATATTTCTTTTCATTATCAAACTTCTGATCTATTCAGTTACTTTAGAATTTCCAAACTGGGGTGTGTTACTGACTTGTGAGTCAATCCATAATCAGAGAATCACAGAATCACACAGTACAGAAGAGGCCCTTTGGCCCATCGAGTCTGCACCGACACGTGAGAAACACCTGATCTACCTATCTAATCCCATTTACCAGCGCTTGGCCCATAGCCTTGAATGTTATGATGTGCCAAGTGCTCGTCCAGGTACTTTTTAAAGGATGTGAGGCAATCCGCCTCTACCACCCTCCCAGGCAGTGCATTCCAGATCGTCACCACCCTCTGGGTAAAAAGGTTTTTCCTCACATCTCCCCTAAACCTTCTGCTCCTCACCTTGAACTTGTGTTCCCTCATGACTGACCCTTCAACTAAGGGGAACAGCGGCTCCCTAACTACCCTGTCCATGCCCCTCATAATCTTGTACACCTCGATCAGGTCACCTCTCAGTCTTCTCTGCTCCAACGAAAACAACCCAAGTCTATCCAAACACTCTTCATAACTTAAATGTTTCATCCCAGGCAACATCCTGATGAATCTTCTCTGCACCTTCTCCAGTGCATTCACATCCTTCCTATAATGGGGCAACCAGAACTGCACACAGTACTCCAGCTGTGGCATCACCAAGGTTCTATACAACTCCAACACGACCTCCTTACTTTTGTAATCTATGCCTCGATTGATAAAGGCAAGTGTCTTATTTGCCTTTTTCACCACCCAACTAACATGCCCCTCCGCCTTCAGAGATCTATGGACAAACACGCCAAGTCCCCTTTGTTCCTTGGAACTTCCTAGTGTCATGCCGTTCATTGAATACTTCCTTGTCAAATTACTCCTTCCAAAGGGTATCACCTCACACTTTTCAGGGTTAAGTTCCATCTGCCACTTATCTGCCCATTTGACCATCCCGTCAATATCTTCCTGTAGCCCAAGAAACTCAACCTCGTTGTTAACCACCCATCCAATCTTTGTGTCATCCGCAAACTTACTAATCCTACCCCCCACATAGTCATCTATCTTGTTTATATAAATGACGAATAATAGGGGATCCAGCATAGATAATCATCTGCCACTACTGTGGCTTCCTTTATTTTACAAACTTAATGTTCTTCCCGGTGGGATCTTATTCTCAACGGGACAGTATTTATGAATTCTTCTATCAGAGTCACTTTCCTAAGGTTCTCAAAGTCTATCACAATCTTCATCGATCTATACCACCTTACAAACACCATTTTCTTCTCTAGCAAATTCCACATAGGTCTGGCCCTGTTTCCTTTTTAAATTTCTGAATTCCTGTCTGTAGGCCTCCAGTAGCAACTCTTAGGCATTGAGAACAGCAGCCTTTACTCTGTCATAATCACAAGAGTACAAAGCTTTCCCTATGAAAACACTCTGTAGGAGCGCAGCCCATATTGATTAGGTCAATCTAGATTCATGGTAATTTTCCCAGAAGGCACAAAGTACATTTCTACTCAATCCTCATTAAATTTAAGTACCAAGTGAATATTCTTTGTCAAATCAAAACTGTGAGGAGTTGGCTCTAGGTCATCCTCATCTTTCCAGTTGCTGAAGATATATATGAATAGATGTAAACAGGTATGTTATAATCAGGATTACGGAGACATGGCTGCAGGGTGATCAGGGATGGGAACTGAACATCCAGGGGTATTCAGTATTTATGAAGGACAGGCAAAAAGGAAAAGGCCGTGGAGTTGCATTGCTGGTTAAAGAGGAAATTAACGCAAAAGTGAGGAAAGACATTAGCTCCAATGATGTGGAATCTGTTTGGGTAGAGCTGAGAAACACTAAGGGGCAAAAAACATTAGTGGGGGTTGTATATGGACCCCTAAACTGTAGTGGTGATGTTGGGAATGACATTAAACAGGAAATTAGAGAAGCATGCAATAAAGGAACATCTGTAATTATGGGTGACTTTAATCTGCATATAGATTGGTCAAATCAAATTCATCACAATATGGTAGAGGAGGAATTCCTCGAGTGTATACGGGATGGTTTTCTGGACCAATACGGTTGAGGAACCAACTAGAGAACAGGTCATCCTAGACTGGGTATTGTGTAATGAGAAAGGAATAATTGGCAACTTAGTTGTTGCGGGCCCCTTGGGGATGAGCGACCATATGATAGAATTCTTCATCAAGTTGGAGAGTGACATAGTTGATTCTGAGACTAGGGTCCTGAATCTTAATAAAGGAAACTACGATGGTATGAGGCGTGAGTTGGCTATGATGGATTGGAAAACATTAAAAAGGGATGACGGTGAATAGGCAATGGCAAACATTCAAAGAGCGCATGGGTGAACTGCATCAATAGTTTAGTTCTGTCTGGCGCAAAAGTAAAACAGGAAAGTAAGCCCATGGCTTACAAGGGAAATTAGAGGTAGTATTAGATCCAAGGAAGAGGCATACAAATTGGCCAGAAAAAACAACAGACCTGAGGATTGGGAGCTGTTTAGAATTCAGCAAAGGAGGACCAAGGGATTGATTAAGAAGGGGAAAATAGAGTACGAGAGTTAGCTTGCAGGGAACATAAAAACTGACTGTGAAAGTTTCTATTGGTATGTGAAGAGAAAAAGATTGGTGAAGACAAATGTAGGTCCTTTACAGGCAGAAATAGGGAAACTTATAATGGGGAACAAAGAAATGGGTGACCAACTAAATACATATTTTGGTTCTGTCTTCATAAAGGAGGACACAAATAACATACCAGAAATGCTGGGGAACACAGGGTTTAGTGAGAGGGAGGAACTGAAAGAAATCAGTATTAGTAGGGAAATGGTGTTGGGGAAATTGATGGGATTGAAGGCCAGTAAATCCCCAGGGCCTGATAATCTACATCCCAGAGTACTTAAGGAAGTGGCCCTAGAAATAATGGATGCATTGGTGGTCATCTTCTGAGATTCTGTAGACTCTGGAACAGTTCCTACAGATTGGAGGGTAGCTAATATAACCCCGCTATTTAAAAAGGGAGGTAGAGAGAAAACAGGGAATTATAGACCAGTCAGCCTGACTTCGGTAGCGGGGAAAATTCTAGAGTCCGTTTAAAAGATTTAATAGCTGAGCACTTGGAAAGCAGTGGCAGAATCAGATAGAGTCAGCATGGATTTACAAACGGGAAATCATGCTTGACAAATCTACTGGAATTTTTCGAGGATATAACTAGTAGAGTTGATGAGGGAGAGCCAGTGGATGTGGTTTATTTGGACTTTCAGAAGGCTTTTGACAAAGTCCCACATAAGAGATTAACGTGTAAAATTAAAGCACATGGGATTGGGGCTAGTGTATTGAGATGTATAGAAAATTGGTTAGCAGACCGGAAACAATGAGTAGAAATAAACTGGTCTTTTTCTGAATGGCAGGCAGTGACTAGTGGGGTACTGCAGGGATCGGTGCTGGGACCCCAGCTATTCACAATATATTTTATTGATTTAGATGAGAGAACTAAATGTAATATCATCAAATTTGTAGATGATACAAAGCTGGGTAGGAGGGTGAGCTGTGAGAAGGATGCAGAGATGCTTCAGTGTGATTTGGACAAGCTGAGTGAGTGGCCAAATGCATGGCAGATGCAGTATAATATGGATAAAGGTGAGGTTATCAACTTTGGTAGCAAAAACAGGAAGGCAGATTATTATCTGAATAGCTATAAATTGAGATCCGGAAATGTGCATCGAGACCTGGGTGTCCTCGTACACCAGCCGCTGTAAGTAAGCATGCAGGTGCAGCAGGTGATAAAGAAGGCAAATGGTATGTTGACCTTCATAGCGAAAGGATTCAAGCACAGGAGCAGGGATGTCTTGCTGCAATTATACAGGGCCTTGGTGAGACAACACCTGGAATATTGTGTGCAGTTTTGGTCTCCTTATCTGAGGAAGGATGTTCTTGCTATAGAGGGAGTGCAGCGAAGGTTTCCAAGACTGATTCCTGGGATGGCGGGACTGACATATTAGGAGAGATTGAGTCGATTAGGATTATATTCGTTGGAGTTCAGAAGAATGAGGGGTGTCTCATAGAAACCTATAAAATTCTAACAGGGCTAGACAGGGTACATGCAGGAAGGATGTTCCCGATGGTGGGGGAGTCCAGAACCAGGGATCACTGTCTGAAGATACGGGGTAGACCATTTAGGACTGAGATGATGAGAAATTTCTTCATCCAGAGAGTGGTGAGCCTGTGAAAGTCGCTATCACAGAAAGTAGAGGCGAAAATATTGTATTTTTTCAAGAAGGAGTTAGATATAGCTCTTAGGGTGAAAGGGATCAAAGGATATGAGGAGAAAGCGGGAGCAGGCTATTGAGTTGGATGATCAGCCATGATCATGATGAATGGCGGAGCAGGCTCGAAGGGCTGAATGGCCCACTCTTGCTCCTATTTTCTATATTTCTACGTTTCTATGTTTCCGCTTTCCTCTATCCAATTCTAGTGTATCCCTTTCTATTCTTCCTCTTTCTCTTTCTAATTCATTTTTTAAATTTCTCTTTCTAAGTTTAACTTTATTTTTTTCTTCTTTCTCTTTTGAATTCTAGCTTTTTTTCTTTCTAGTTGAAGCCTGGCTAGCTCTATCTGAGTATTAGCAGGGACTCTTTTTATTCCTTGAGCTTCAAGTGCTGAGTCAATTCTTCAAAGATCTCTGTCTTTTTAGCTTCTGATTATAAACTGACCCCCATTATCTCTGCTACAGTCTTCAAATCGCCTTTTGTCAACTGTTCCAAAGTACTGAGAGGCAAATCCTCTCTCACCACAAAGGCCTAAGCATCAAAGTTACTCAGCAAAAGCAAATGTGGAATTTTGTTTGTTTAAATTCTCAAAAATTCCAGCGAACCCATCTCTCAGCCGAATTCAGACTGAACCTGGATGAGCCCTCAATTTCACCATGATCCCCATAGAGGCCAACAAATCAAAAAAACCAAATTTACTGAATGACCCCAACACGAAAACCAATGGATAAGATTTTATTTTAGTGACACCAAGCCATGTCAGGAAATATTAGGTCAGATGAATGAAAGCTCAGTCAATGGGGCAGGTTTTAAGGAGGAAAGTGAGTCAGGGAGGTGGAGAGGTATAAGAGTGGAATTCCATAGCTAGTACAAAAGCAAAGAATTGATGACAAACCTTTATGAAACACTGATTTAGACACAACTGGAGTATTGTGTCCAGTTCTGGACACCAAAGTTTATTAAAGATCTGAAGACATTATTGAGGGTGCAGAAAGGATTTATGAGAATGGTTCCAAAGATAAGGGACTTCAGTTACCTGAATGGACTGGAGAAGTTTGTGGTTGTTCTCCCTCGAGATGGGAATGTTGAGAGGAGATTTGATAGAGAAATTCAAAATCATGAGTGGTCCAGAGGGAGCAGATGGGGGGGAAACTGTTCCTATTGGCTGAATACACAAGAACGAGAGGGCACCAATATAAGGTGAATGACAAAAGAACAACATGAGGAAAATCTTTTTTGTGCAGTGAGTGGTTAGGTATGGAAACAAATGGCCACTTAAGTACCTCCTTCTGCTCCTGAGACAGGGAGAGGCTGGCACCAAATATCCAGGCTAGACAGAAAAAGATGGTGTTGTGGCTCGGCCAGAGGTGGGGGAACTTTGTACAGGCAACCTGTGCCCATCAGAAGGCTCCTAAGATATCCCTCCCCCACCCCACCCCATGTTTCACTTCTCCCCTTGCCTTTCATTCGGGCTCCACTACTTTTCTTTCTCAGGGGTCTGCCCGCAGTCCTAGCAGTGGCCATCACTCCCAATCATTTGATTGGCCAGCAGCTCCTGGAGGCAGAACTTCCTCTTGGATGCGGGTGCAGGGCCCGCTTCAAGCCAATTAATAGCCTGACACCCACTACATGATCACAGAGTGACCCAGCCAGGTGGAAGTGGGCTCACCCCAGACTTCTACCGAAGTCCAAGTGCTCCAACCCAAAAGTCAACTGAGATACAGTGAAAAATGCAGACTACCAATTTCAGAAAAGATTACTAACTACTGGATGGTGACAAAATACTTAGTGCAGAAACAAATCCAGAGTTTCAGGGCAATGTTCTGCTCATGGATGTGACATTGCAGGGCATTGCTGGAGCAAGATACCAGTCCTCTGTTCAAGTAATGGGTAGGAACAGTTTGGTTCTACTGAACATAAATGCTGCATTGTAAAAAAAATGTGAAGAATTTCTAAATGGCAGCAATGACAAAAGTTGCCAGAAAATACAATCCATTGCAATTCAGCTGCTAATTCATCATCTACAGTTGGCATGTACAGATACAGCTAATATTCACTTCCCAAGTGAAAATTTCAAGATAAATGAAATACTACCCAGCATGACGTTTTTTGCTAGTCTATGCCCTTTGCGTGTTATCTACTTGATTATCAAAATGCTTAGACATTGAGATCATTTTGTTTACTTACCCTCATGTGCCCTTAATAGTTGTATGGAAATTCTTGTTAAGCATTTTGAAACTCGCCTATTTTTCCCCCAAGTGTGATAACAGCAGAAACAGCAACAGTATAACATAGTGAGGCCATATCCCCATCTTGATTTTGCTCTTGTTCCTGCTAGGGCAGGCGCTCACTTCCTTGCCTGCCATATATGAATTACAGTGAGGAGTCAGGCTCTGGTAAGCAGGCCCCTTTCCTTCCTACCTGTCTGTATCCCTGTTTCCTCCAGGGACCACCAAGGGAGGGCGACTTGAATACCTTGAAGTCTCTGTGATAGGTTTCTTGAAGCCCTGTTTGGGAGAAGATCCTATAGTGAGCACCTCTTTCTTCCATGAGGTCAAATACCATTATCCTTTTTTTAAGCTTTAACTTAGTCCAAGTGCTTAGAACAGCTTTCCAATCATGTGCTCCCTCTGCTTTTCCTACCAAGATCCTGCCTGCATTTATAAACAATCCTGAGCCAGGAAAAGCAGCTAGGATCATGGTTAGGGTCACGGCAAAGTTGGAATGGAGGTAGAAATAATATGAAATCATGTGTCTCAGACTTTAAATTAACATTGTTTTAATGATAACATGTTAATTTGGGCGTGTATCTTTCTGATACATAGTTGCATTGAAAAACTATTGGTTACTGTTCATAGATAAGTTGCTGTGAGTTTACTTATGAGCTTGCTTGGGATTAATATCGAGACTGGATTGCATGAGTAGCTGCTAGTATTTTTGAGCAAGTTGACCTCAGAGTAGTGTTGTAATCCCATTCCCATTGTTCATTGGAAGCATTCATGCCTCTAGGTCAGAAGGTTGTAGGTTCAAACCCCAGTCCAGAGACTAGAGCACAAACTCTAGGCTGACACTCCAGTGCTGTACTGAGGGAATTCTGGAGGTGCTGTTTACCAGATGAGACCTTAAACTGAGGCCCATCTGCCATCTCAGGTGGACGTACGAGATTCCATATGCCGCTATTCAGAGACCTGGAGAGTTCTCCCAGATGTCCTGGCTAATGTCTATTATTCAACCAAAATACTAAAGCATTTTGGCTACAGTTGTGTGGTGCCAGTATTCTTGGGGCTGTGGTTGCCATTTCAGTGTCAAAATAGCTTCCATGCCATGCATGTCAACTCTGGTGTGAGCCAGATAAGTCAGTAGGCTGGGTGCTGGAAGCATGAGACAGAAATACTCAGAATAGATAGTGATATCAGTTACAAAAACAGAATTACCTGGAAAAACTCAGCAGGTCTGGCAGCATCGGCGGAGAAGAAAAGAGTTGACGTTTCGACTCCTCATGACCCTTTGACAGAACTAAGTACAAATAGGAAAGGAGTGAAATATAAGCTGGTTTAAGGTGTGTGTGTGAGGGCGGGGGGGGGGGTGGGGGTGGTGGGTTGGGTGGGGGGAGATGGGGGGGAGAGAAGTGGAGGGGGGGTGTGGTTGTAGGGACAAGCAAGCAGTGCTAGAAGCAGATCATCAAAAGATGTCACAGACAACAGAACAAAAGAACACATTGGTGTTGAAGTTGGTGATATATATCTAAACGGATGTGCTAATTAAGAATGGATGGTAGGGAAAAAGTTTCTTGTTGAGGCGGCAGATGAGACGAAGAATAAAATGAAACTGGTATCGGTTGATGAGTAACATTGTTTTGACTGTAAAGGGTTACTTTATATCCGGAGTATATGATGCTGATGCAATGATGATGTAACATCACATGATTGAGGGTGGAATCATCTGCTCCAATTGGCAGTGGGAGTGATGGTGGGCGTGAGCAGGCAATATGGTGGGAAGGCCAAAAATCGGTTTCACGCCATTGTGAAACACGTTTGCAATCGTCTGCTCCGACCGTCAATAGTGAGCTGCGTTTTCTGCCACCGGACAACGGGAACTTCATTGTAATGCATCTGCATATCATTATACACCCAGCTTGCTGGAATCATCCCCCTACACTGGATTGTCTGTGCATGCCAGCATGATTGCACACCAATGTTTCACAACAGCATTTGGCCAACACTCTCCAGGATGTGTTAAGGGGTTTTCAGACTTAACCAAGAGAGGTTCTTAAGCACCCAAACTAATCCACGCATCTCTCTCTTGCATCCTGCAGGAAGATTACATCAGGGGCATGGAGCCTGGTGACCCAGCTGTGTGCCTCATGGTTTACAGAGAGTGCAAATGAAAGAGAAAAGAGTGACGGAGGCACCTGGCTGGGCAGAGGGAGGAGCAGCACCCTCAGGAAGAAAGGGTGGCTGGGGCTCCTACTCCCCCTACTGTTGAGCCACAGTGAGCCATCGCTGGTTGGTGCCTAACTATACCCAGGGTCTATAAACACTGTCTTTCATTCCTGCACATGACCGAGAGCCAGTGTTGCCGAATACTGTGCATATGTAGGGAACTGGTCGGTTACATCTACCACCTGCTGCAGGATTTGGCGCTACGGGGACATGGGGGACATCCACTGCCACAGGCCATAAAAGTGACAGTGGCGCTCAATTTTTATGCCAATGGCTCCTTACGGGGCTCCACAGGTGACCTCCCTGGGATCTCACAAGCCTCCACCCACAAATGTATCCATGAGGTCACGGATATCATATTTGTGAAGGCACACAACTTTGTGCATTTCACCTGGGAGCAGGAAAGCCAGGATACAAGACCGCTGGGATTTGCCCAGATCTCAGGTTTCCCACGGGTGCAGGGTGCCATCAACTGCACCCAGATAGCACTCAGCTCTCCGTGGCAACAAGCGGTCAACTATGTCAACTGCAAGGACTTCCACTTGCTGAATGCTCAGCTGGTGTGCAACCACCACAAATGCATCCTGCAGGTCTGCATGTGGTTCCCCGGGAGTGTCCACGACTCCTACATTCACAGTAGCTCTCAGATCCTTGATGTCTTCCAGGGTCCAAAGAGACTGCAGAGTTGGCTCCTCAGGACAAGGGCTACCCCGCAGAGGACGTGGCTGATGACATCCGTGCGGTGGCCTCAGACTGCAGCAGAGTGAAGGTACAATGAGACTCACACTGCAACTTTCACCTTTGGTGGAGCAGACCATCAGGATGCTGAAAATGAGGCTCCGATACCTGGACCAGTCTGGTGGAGCCCTGCAATATAGTCCATAGAGGGTGTCATGCATCATCATTGTCTGCTGCGCCCTTTACAACCTGGCGCTGCAACAGGGAGAGGAGCTGGATAAGGAGGAGATGGAGGAGCAGGATGTCTCCCCTGATGAGGATGTTCACGGGGTTGAGGTTGTCCTCGAAGGGGAGGATGCTGGCGATGAGGCCATTGCACTGGCCAGACAAGACAGGCGCACATCTAGCTGCTAGATTTATGGAGGATGATGGCAGCATGCAGTGAGGAGACCCCACAGATTATCACATTACATTGGTCAATGTTTGACTCCAGTCTGGCTGAGGGCAGCGCACATATCCTCTGTGATAAGGCTCCTGTCATGGAGATGCAGTGGAGGCCCTAATAGTCACTAGGTTCTGGGAGGATGATGATGATATGCAGTGAGGACACTCCATAGATCTTCGCATAGCTTCTGTGAATGTCTGATCCCTGTCTGGTCGAGGGCAGCTCGCATGTGCTTTGTGATCAGGGTCATATCATAGAAACACAACCGTGAAACTTTAAATGCACCTGATCTTGTCTGCCTTCAGCACCTGATTCCTTCAGGAGTGTAGTGTCACTGGTCACAGATACTGATGAGATGGGGGCCAGCCACACCTCAAAGGCATTGAGAGCACACTGACGGAACTCTGTGTTGCCGGCCCATAACATTCTGGCAGCAATGACAAGCACCTTCAAGGTGCAGGCATCACTAATATGTCCAGTGAGTGTGAAGCTGGGCCATCACTTTGGCCTGAAGGTTACACACTGCACAGGGAAGAGGCCCTGGACTGAGACATCTGCCTTTATCTTGTGCAGGAACCAAGGTTTCACATCTGAGTGACAAGAACACTGCTCATCAGAACAAGGAGCTATAGGCAAGAAGACATTCTTGGCGCTTTATTTACAATAGAAATAAACATTATGTTCAATTGATTAACACTCATGCCCAGGTGTGCAATTATGTCTCCTTAACCTTCCTAATCCTCCCGCCACTTCTTGATGCTCCCCCAATATCCACAGTGGAGCTGGAGGCAGCCTGCTAACAGCTACGCCCTGTCTGTGATGACCTTGGCAGGCTCCCTCTGGAGGGCCAAGACCCGGAAGGCCCCGGCCTGCTTTCGGGGTCCTGCTGTGTGGCAGTGGCTCCCCTATCTGTGGAGCTGGAGCTGCTGGAGGCACAGGAAGAGAAGATTTGGATGGGCCGGACATTCCCAGAATCACCTGGGGTGAATGATCCTGAGATGTGCACCTGATGACCCTCCCCTCTATGGGTGCCCCAGGGCCTCTGGCTGACTCCTTGAGGAGAAGGGAAAGCTGAAGTGAGATCTAGTTGCCCAACACCCCTCTCACGTTGACACTGTTGGAGGTTGACTTTGGTGTCACCGATTGAGCTCAGGCCATGGCAGCAGTGCAGGGCCGATGTCTTGGACCAATGTCTCCATAGCGGCCAACATCCTACCAGTGTTGACCTCGATGCATTGGCATGCCAGTGCTATCACCTCAGCCTGAAGACGGACGGACTCCTCCATTGTGTCTTGCAATCCAAGGAACGCAGCACTCATCCCTTCATGAAATTTCCGAGCTTGCCTTTGCAGCTTGAGCAACTGAGGAATGACTGAGTCCAGAAGCTCGGCATTTTTCTTGGACTCAGCAGATTTCTGACCTCCAGCAGTACTCCGAGTACCAGAAACCTGGCAAGTCCCTACCTCCACCTGCTGTGGATCAGACAGTGTGATGTGCTCACCACATTGTGACCGCCGGGCTACATTTGAACTAGGTCCCACTGAGGTGTGTGTTTCTGTGCTGCTGGAGGGTATTGATGAGTGCTGTGATGGGACTTCAACTGGGGTTCAGCTGAATTCCTCTTCTGAGGTGTCTTTGGGGCTTGAGTTGAGGACTGGGGTTGTGGACTCCCTAGGCTGTTTCCCTGATGTGCCTGCGTAAGCAAGGGGAGATAATTAGTACATGGCAGTAGCCTGTGAAAGAGGACACATCACTCACGCCATGGTTGTCTGATGGATGTTGCACTGCTGGATCCTCACTTGGTAGACCAGCGCCAACCTCACTGTCAGCACAGGACCAGTCCAGATCCTTTCTGACCATCTGGATGACACTATTTTTAAAGTTTGTTAGAACCTTGATGTCAGGTATTCCTCCACCAGTCAGTGGCCTCTCCCTTTTGTTGTGTGCCAGCTTGTGCTGCATGAATACAGATGGAGAGAGTGTAAACAGGGTGCCTACCAGGCCAGATGATAAGCATTCCTGGCATGCGTGGGTGGTGAGTGTTCCCGTGAATGGGATGAGGACAATGAAGGTATGTGTGGGAAAGTGAATAATGATGTCCCTTGAACTGGGAGTGAGTATGATCCCTGTGGATGTGTGTTGGTTTTGTGAGTGAGTGAGTTGAGGGTGTGAAAAGAGTGACTTAATCTGGTGGAATGGAGGAGATTATTCATCCTCTTTTGGCACAGGGTGGCCTTTTTTGCAGGACATTGGCGCTGACCACTGCTGCCACCACCTCTCAAGCTAGATTGGTGATGTTGCTGCCCCTCCTGTGGCCAGAGTTGGGGTAGAGAACATCCTGGTGGGCCACTATGGCGCCCAAAAGGTGATTCACTGAATCGAGGGACTGCAGTTTTCTTGCCTTTTGGGGCCATGTCTTCTGTGTTGCAGTCCTGGGCTAGAAGCACTGAGAGCTGTGCATGCGGCAGCACTTTAAACATGACGCCTGGTGTGAGGAAGTGGCGAGGTGACTGCGTGGTGGGCGAATGAGAGCCGACCTGCCATGGAAACGATACGTTTCCCGGGAATGCATGATTCATGAGGCAGGATTGGGATGATACGGCATGAAAACTTGCCATTGCGGCTGGTGGGTAAAACATTCATTTTCCCACCTGCTACCGCACATTGTGCAAATCTCGGATGATTCCCCCCCCTGAGTAGCAAAGAACTGGAGGGAGGAGAAGTCCCCAATATAGTAGCTGTAAATAAAGAATAATGGTTTTAACAAACTACAGTCTTGAGCAGCTTTTTTTGGAGAATAGGCAGACCCCAAAGAACCCCAGCTATATCCCGGACACACAACTAAACAATGGCCTTCGTTATGATTTCAAGGATCCTGCTTGGATTACTTACTGCTAGTCATGGTTGCAGCAGTTTGTACCCCCTGTGGCCCATAGCATGACAGGGAGAATGAGCAAAGACAATAGAGAAGAGGGCAAGCTGCTTGGTTAGGGAGAAGGAGGAGGGGGAAGAAGGGCTCTCAGAAGGAGGCCAAATCTACCCGGTGTCTAAAGGGTGCAATTCCCTTTCCTCAGCCTCAGCAAAGAACAGTGTGGGCAAAGATTGCACTGTACTAAGGAGGTGCTCAGTGAAATATGCCACCTGTTGCAGACAGAATTGCAACCTCAGAGCAAGGTGAGGACGCATTGCCAGTGGCTACGAAGGTGACTGTGGCCTTGCATTTTTATGCTTCCAAAGTGTAGCAGGTGATATTTGGAACTCTCCGAGCTTACTGTCTATTGTTCTATGAAGAAAGGCACTGAGGGTTTATATTCCATGAGAATCGAGTGTATCCCATTCTCTCTTGCCAGAGAAAAGCAGGCGGAGTGACGCACCTTTGCCAGAGTAGCAGACTTTCCCATGGTGCAGGGTGCTAACATAGCATGCCGCTTTGCAGCACGACATGTAAATTCAGAGATGTACTGCAACCTTAAAGGGTTCCATGCCCTCAATGTCCAACTGGTTTATGATCATACTCAGTGCACAATGCAGGTCAATGCTTGATATCCTTGGTTCATTCTGCATCATCCTGCTGTGTTTTTGTGCCACTATGACAAACTAAATGATGCCTACTGGGTAATGAGGGCTATCCACTGACCACCTTGCTTATGGCTCAGGTTTGAAACCTAAACACATATGGTCAGCGCACATATAATCAAAGCTGTGCTGCCGTTCATAATGGATCGAACAGACTGCTGGGCTGCTTAAACAACACTTACACTGTCTGGACACCTCTGGAAGATCCCTGCAATACTTGCAAGTGTGTTTCTTATGATTTATTATCATCTGTTGCATGCTGCACAATCTTGCCATCGGGGAAGTAACCAGCTGAGGAGGATAAGGAAGAGGAGGAGGTGCAGGAGGAGAGGAGGCAACCAACACAGCCCCTAATCAGTTGGGTTGTCCATGATTGACTCATCCAATTGTAGTATCAGTGAACATAGCCCCAATTCCCTAACATCAATGGCCCCACACCTTATCTTTCCTCTGGGACATACCACAGTGTTCTCTTGGCTACAATGCCACAATAAAAGCCACCACAAAACAAAATTACAAGCCATCATATTAAATGAGTCATCAAATCTGTCATACAAACATCAACTAATCACCCTTGTGCATACCCTTGGTGCCTGTCTTCCATGCGCCTTTGCCTGTCCTACTGCTCCTACGTTGTGCCATGCCAGTGACTGCAACAGGTCTGGTGGAAGTGGTGGAGACTGCAGATGGCCTTGGAGTACAACATCAAGCAGTTCTTGGCCTAGAACATTCGGCTTTGAACTGCACCATTTCAGCATGGGCATTATTAATCTGGGGTATTAGTCTGACAGGCAACAACAAGGTCACAGGAAGAGTCAAAGGAGTGGGAGCACAAATGCTGTCATCCTAAGAGAAAGCAGCAGGTTGGGCTCCATGGAGCCACTGCCACTCCCCTAGGTTGGCACCTCAGCAATCCTAATAATCTGTTGGCAGACAGATTGCTGTTTTGAAAGCCCCTTTGAGCAAAGTAATCTGCAGCCACGTTGGCAGAAGTCTAAGCTTGCATGGCACCAAGCTGAACTTGCATGACTTCAGTCTGAGTTTCTACTGTCAGAAATTGCATGGCTTCTGCTAGTAATGCAATCAAAACTGACATATCAGTTGTCAGATGCTGCATCAAATATGGTAAAGATTTGCTCACCAATTCCATGCTGGAAAGGATGGGCTCCAAGCTCTGCTGAAAGCCCTGAAACAAGTTGGTGCTGGAATTCTCTGTACTCCTTGAAAGAGGCTTTCCGGCAGGTCCACCAATGCACCAAGCATTTCTTTGGGCCTACCCATCAGCCCTCTTCTGTAGGCCGCTCCATCAAAGTCCTTACCTGAGTCCTTTGCAGCAGAACTTGTGGCAAGCTTGCCCCCACCCCCCCCCCCAATGTGTTGGCATCTGTGCTACCCCTTCATGCCTACAGACTCACCATGAGAAGATCTTGCCTCTAAGCTACCCTTTAAAGTACTTGTACTGTCAGTATCTGAGCTGGTGACTGCATGTGTGAGAGCAAGTGGCAGTGTTTCTTCATTATCTGTGTCTATTTTCTCTTCCACTTCTTTCTCCTACACCACTGTCTGCCCCATGTGACAGTTCTTGAGTATGTGAAAGAAGAAAACACAGGGTAGGGTTAGAGTGAAGGAAGGTGGGGAAAGCAAGAGGTGCATGCTTACATATCTGCACTTGTAAATCTGAAGAGACTGTGGGATGTGGGGGGTGGGGGGGGGGTGGTGGGGGTGGTTTGGGGGGGGTGTGGGGTGTGGATGTGAGAAGGATTAGGTATGAACGTTCTGTCATTTTGGATGATTTCAGCTCTGCTGCTGACCAGGCCTCAGTCATGGACATTCCAATGATGGCGACCACCATCACCTCCATTGGAGTGTTGTGGAAAAAGAAAATACTTGAATCTGTAAGCTACGAGTAACCAAGGACTTTATTTACAAGCATATGCTGGGAGGACACAGCCTGGTTCTACAGAGTGTCTCCCCTAAACAAAGGCTGCGTTATATATTTATATCTTTTAGTTATCATATTTCATTATACAGCCTAGTACAATCTCCAGTTACATGCTTAATGAGCAGAACTATTCAGGCTACAGATGTCTCTGTTATCTCATTGGGAGACTGGGAAATGCCTCAATTCTAATGCAATCCTGTCTGTTCTTTTATCACACTAATATTTGTTTACCCATTCTGTTAAGGTCATTAAGCTTTATGACTTGTGGTTGTTAGTTGGATTCCCACAATACAGTAACCCATCATGCCTATGTGTTGGCTATATTTCCCATCATGCTTAGAAAGAGCTCTCATAACTACATTTGCTTATTCTAAAGCTATTAATACATGACCATCCTAATCAGTTCCCCCACTTCAGGAGTAAGGGCACACAGCCAGATGTGTTCCCCGCTGGTTAGCTCTTCATGCCTCGATTTGCATTCTACTTTGTTCTGTGTGTGAGTGGGGTGTGTGTTAGAAAACATGGTACAATGTGGGCAGTGTGGGTGTTATAGTCGAATAGTTCACAATGTGTGCAAACTGTAAGATGTGGGTGTGAAGTGTGCAGCAGTGCAAAACGTGAGGGTGAGGTGAAATTATCAACATGAAGTGCATGTCGTAGTTGATAGAGTTTGTTGCTGGGTGATTGGGGGCAGAGGTGGATCGTGAATTGGGAAGTGTGAGAGGATAATGGTTCAGTTTTAAGGATACCCTGTATGGCATTTGAAGATGCAGTCACTCATCTTTGACTACTTGTGTGCGGTCATTGAACTTCTTGAAGTGCTACTTCCTGGTGCTCAGGGCTACAATGTTGGCATTGACTAGGATGGCGATCTGCTAGCAATGCCGTTGCAGGATCTGCCTGGGGTCCCCTGGGTCCCCTGTGGATAGAGGACCTCTCTCTGCCTGCCCAGCTCCTGCACCAAAATGTTCAGTGCTGCATCATAAAACCTTGGAGCATGTTCTTTCCCAGGTTACTCCATTATTCAGTGCACTGACATTCTTCCCCAGCTGCTTTCAGCACCTGCTGCAAAAAGAATGCACCATACTTTTAAGAGGTTCAGGTTGCCCTTAAGTAGTGCAGGTTAGCTTTAAGTAGTGGTAGCTTCACATGAACATGGGCTCCCTGCTGAGGTGTGCAGCCACTCAACAGCGTATACAGTGTTCACTGCATGCTGAATCATGGTAATAAAGACAGCATGAAGCTTGCATGCTGCCTGTGACTCCCTGTGCCAACTTTCAGGGGCTGCCCAATTTTGACCCCATGATGTGGTCATTATCACATTTCTGTTTGAAGTTGCAAATTACTATGTCAAAAAAACCCTGCATGGCTGAGTTTATACAATCACAGTTTGTTTGCTGCTGTTTCTAGTGCTACATTGCAAATGGTTTGAGTTTGTAACACTTCAAGTCCCAGGATATTTACAAAATATTTGTGCTTGAATTGGTTCCGAAATAAAAATATGAACCTTCATTACTGTAACCTTGTTTGTCCTTCAGTACATAGAGTTAATATTGGTCTATAGCAGTTTTTTAAATTAAAGTTTTGTCATTGGTGTGTTTTCTTTTGATTTTTATCTCCTTAATATGTTTCGCTTAGTGTTAGTATTTCTGCTATAGAGCCAGATGATGTAAGGTTTGCGTTCTGCTCCAGAGAGTCCTGCTGAGTGGGGACTGGAATGCTCGTTCTGAATCCAGTGGAATACTTGTAATTAGAAGGGGTGGGAAGCCCATATAATCCTCCCTCCATATAAGACTAACCACCCTATCAGCTAGTGTAATGGCCATGGAAGGAATATTTGCATCATGCCCTGTCCAACTGTTAATCAGGCTGTGAATCTTTCCACTACTTTATATTCTTCTGCAAGGGAAGAGTGAAACATCATGTTTCCTTACGTGATTTGGAGAAACTAACTGGTGGGTGTTTTCACCCAGCTTCAATTCTAGTAAAATCTTGAAAGTCTGAAACAAAATTATTTAATTTAATATTTTGCAAGCATTAATTCTTGTACAGATACAGTCAAGTCACAACTTCATCTGTGGCCATGAGTAATTAAAGCTAATCCTCTTGTGTATGGCTATAGTTCTCTTCTCTCTGTCTCTGTAAATCTGCTTCTGTATCCATACAATGGTTCAAAGTTACAAAAATCTCTGCCTGTCTCTCCATTTCTCCATGTATCTTTACTTCTTTCACAATGTCCATGTTTTTCCTCCACCTATCTCCCTATGAAATTCTCTAGTTTCTCTCCACCCATCATATCCTCACTGAGATTTTGTCCATGAGACTTACCTCATTTTGGACCCATTTCCACTAAACTGCTGACTATCCAACTCCCCTGCCTGGATCTGTGCTAGCTAACATTGAATGTGGTTCCCCCTCCTCAGGTACTGTATAGTTAACTTTCAAAACTACCGTCATCACTCCACCATCAAGAAACTCACCCTGAACCTCCTGTCCTTGCATACTTCTACTCCATCTCTAACCTTTGCAGTGGTATCCTTGGACAGGCCATCACCTCCTAAATCTGTGACCATCTTTCCTGCGACTCCATGCTTAAGTCTCTTCAAGAAAGTTTATACCACGCCACTGTATCGAAACCAATGTCCCAACAAAGTCATATATAGCGTCCTTTGTGACTGTGGTGCATTTCCTCCTCGGATCATGGGCTTCTTTTCAGTCTGAAATGGTCATAATGCTTCTTCAATATCTGCCTTCCATTGTCCAGCTGAGTGGGTCTGTCCTCACTTGGTTCCATTCATACTTATTTGATTATAGCTAGAGTAGCTTCAGCAATGGCTTTTTTTCCTAACCCCGTCTGCTAACCTAGCTATCTTCAGCCACTTCCTCAGCTATATGCTGTCCTTGGCTACATTATTTACAAACAAATAAGCTGACAATTACCAGCCCTACCTCTCCACCACCTCCTTTGACCATGCCTCCCACCACCCTTTTCCCAGCACTGCACCCCCACCACACCCTCCCACCCCAACAACACCCAGTTCTGAATGAGCCATGTTTTTTGGTCAAAGGCCAAAGTTTCTGAATCAAATGCTCTTCATCACAAAACCTGCCCGTTTCTACCACAGAAGCTGCGTCTGAATGAACATCTCCCTTTGTCCATCTGCTGCTGAAATCTTCATCTATGCCTTTTTTATTGGTGGACTGAATTATTTCAGTGCTATCCTGGCCAGCCTTCCATTAATGCCTCCAATCTCTGCTTCCCATGTCATGTCCCCATCAAGTCTGCTTACTTATCACCCTATCTGGCACAGAAACGATGGGCTGAATGGCTTCTTTCCACACAATAACTTTTCTATGTTTCTATCCTTGCTGATCTACATTGACACCCAGTGTCCCAAGGCCACAATTTAAAATTCTCATCTTTCTGTTTAAATTCCTTCATAGCCTTGGCCCTCCCTACTTCTATAACACTCTCCAGTCTCGCACTCAGCTCCTGACCCAAACTCTCCGGTTTTTGATTCTGGCTTGTTATATGCTCTTCTCTCTTTGCTTGCAGATTAATGAGGGATAAAATATATTTAAAGGAGGATGGAAGGCTGTGTGGTGCATGGCCATGTAAGATCTGAAAGATACATCGTGTGAAACAGACTTGGGGAAAAGCCTCTAGACACTTTGCAGAAGTTTGCTGTTTAAGTAACCATTGTTCTGTTAAAAGCCTTTGGAATTCCACTTTCGAGTGGGTGCTTGTGGTCACCTTGCTGGATTGCTACTATAAATTTAAAATCTATTTTGAACTGTTGCCTTAAAGGGGTGTGTAGTTGGGAGTCTAGTTAATTAGGAATTTTGGGAATTGTTATAATATTAAGTAACCAAGTAATTGTAATCTTGTGTATGTGTTTTTTTTGTTAATAAATGTTTTAATTTCATTTTTAAAATCTCCAAAGGTGTTAGTGGACTCCTTACTTCTGAATTCAGTGCACAAATCTTCTTGTAATAAATACAAATAAGCCCAGCATATCAGTGCAAAAGATAAGGCTGAAGAATTTGCTACAATTTCAAGCCAGAAGTGCCAAGTGGTTAATTTATCTCGGTCCCCTCCGTGCCTCAGGGAGATTGAACTGCTCTTTTGCACACATGTGCGGAAGAGCGCTGGCCCTGACTTCCCTCCTCCCCTCGCCTGCACATGTAGTGCTGAGCGTTACGGCTCGTGTCTTCTGCTGGGCGGGTCTTAATTGGCTCACCCGCGTAAAATGGCGCACGGAGCCGATCGCGGGCGGCGGGTGGCGGTCAGCTCCACGACCGCCTCCGCCCGCTCCTGCCAAGCTCACCCACCGCCTGAAAGATTCAGGCCATTGTTTACATTCCCTTAAGTATATGACTCTCTAAGGTCACCTTACAGAGGGCTTTGTGCCAGGCTGAAAAGTCCATGTTTTTATGCATAACTTATACATTTGACACCAGGAATTAGTCTCACGGCAATTCCCTGCACTGCCTCCTGTGTTTGAGTATTTCTCATGCCTCAGTGACAAGAGCTGTACACAGTACTCAAGGTGCAATATGACCATAACCTTATATAGTTTTCTCAAAGCTACCTCTTATTTGCATTTTATTCTGATTTGACTGTATAATTCAACATTTGAATGAATTTATTGGTTGCTGCTCCGCATTGGTTGGACATTTTGACCACTGAGTCTACTGACAGTTCTACATCTCCTGCAGTTTTGATTGAGCTGTTTAAGTACATTGTTAGGTCAGGTGAATGCTAAAATGTCAGGTAGGGGCATCAGGCATTTCGGACAAGCTATCAGACAAAACCTCTTGGTCTGTTGGCCTTTATGGGCCAAGGTTTATGCACTCTGCAGATGGATCAATTAAATATTTGCCATTAAACTAGTTAAATACTAATTTAGCTGAAGGTCAGTGTACTGTTAAAATTATAGCAAGTTCCTTGTGATTGGTTGGTTTTTTGCATTCTCATTTTCAAAGTCATGTGGATGAAAATGCCTGAAATAAAACCATTAATGCTACTATTTTAATTAGCAGGTATTATTACACAACCAAAAGTATAGTGAGTAGTCATTTTGAACAAAGGAGGAAAATATATTCATAGATATCTGAAGCTTAGGAATGGAAACACTTGAAGGTGCTTGAATTTCAGCATAATTTACTGGGGAGGTTGGGAATATTGCATATTGCAAGATGAAGAATCAATAAAGTCTGTCATCCCTCCATTTTTTTTTACAGAAAAAGAAAGAATTTGAAGACAAATTCATATTAGAAATTCTGCATATTTGTTGACTTAAATGACAATGATATCCTTACATGTTCAATTACTAGCTAATTACTCCTATGTGCAAGGTCAGTTTGCTTTATGAAATAAAGATTCACACTAATGTGAAGAAAGACTCTGTTTGCTAGTTGTAGCAGTGATTTGTAAAAGTAGTTTGGGCCATCTACTAGATTAAGACGAGGCTTAATCTTGCACTGAATTGGCAGCACCATTCAGAGAAACCACAGGGTGACTACTATAGGAAATTGAAAACTGTCCCACTGATCTAACCAAGGCTACTCTTCTGAGATAGGAATGAGACACATTGCCAGGGCAGAATAGAGGAGCTTTGCTTTAAATCTCCCCGTATGTACATGATCTGGGAAAATTCAACACTGCCTTGAAAGAAAAACATTCCATTCCCCAGGATTAATATCCTTCATCTAGATTAGCACAAAAGGAAATCTGAATAGAAGGGCAGGCTGATTCTTCATTTGACAAAAGCTGGAAGAATCAGCTTATTTCAAACAACGAATTTAAATGCTGTCATAATAATCCTAAGAAACCCAAGATTCTCCACACAAAGGGCAGAATTGTAATATAATTTGAAATGTGCTATTCAAAAGCTTCGTTCCTTGCTGAAAGCTCATTTCTTTCAGCATTGTGAAGTAACCCTCAGAATTTTTGTTAGCAATGATTGAGCAAGTCCAGGTGACGATGGGGATAATTCTAATTTTCTGTGGATGGTATGAAGTGGATGACAGAGAAACAGCATTGACAGCAATGGAAGTAAAATCAGGTGAGACGTAGAACCGGTGACCAATTCGCTGTCACTCATTTTACACTACTGCACAAAGTCAAAATGAACTCCAACTGATGCCCTATAATCTGGAGAAACATTCATTATATTATCAGAAGTGACCATTGCCTTAAAGCAACCGATAGATATGTGAGCACCATTTAGTGTTACAATCTCCATACTTTTAAAAAGCTACTGGAGCTTCCAGCGACTGACTTAAAGGACAAAATTTCAAGTTTAAAGACTTTTACTGTATCAAACGAATTAAAAGTAACTTTGGCTGAACACTATTCAGTAGGCAACTTATACTGTAAACTACAGAAAAGAACTTTCCCCATTTACTTTTAACACAACCAAAAAACCCATGCTGTGGTTCTATATTATCCTTCAACCTTCACAGAATTACAGTCCTTAGAGTAAATAGTTCACAGTCATTCGCAGCTTCCAATTAGTTAACTTTTCCCCATTTTTCTGAGTAGTAATTTGGGGTGACCATCTCCAGGCACTTCCCTTAGTTCTCAGGGAGTTTCCAAATTCACTACCACCAGTTAAGCATGCTCTGATGATCCTTCTTCCCCCCTTGCTACATCAGAACAAATCTTCCATATTCCTTAGATGGCTGCAGGATGTGTCTCTTCGACTAGAGACCGTATCCCCCCACAGCCCACCCCACATTCCCCCCCCAACCTCTCCCCCCTCAACCCCGCGCTCCTGCTTAGGTAGCTGACAGAGAACTTGCAGCTTTTTCTGTCTGCTGACCACACCAACTGTTGGCCTATTTCTCTCTATCTTTTTCCCTCTTCTGCCCAAAAGCTGGGAAATGGGAAGTCTATTCATTGTCACCATAGCTACGCTTAGCTTTGTTCCCCGGTTTGAGAACTTTGCGCCCTGCTCAGCAAGTCTCTTGACTGGGGCTCTCTTATTGCTATGGTAAATTAGCCAGGGCTTGTTGTCAGGCTAAATTAGGAATAGGTCACATGATACCCTTCCCTACTCCATTTTACCTTAAATCAAACAGACAATATAAACAGAACAATCTTATAAAACCTCCCATTCATAACAATAGGAATGGATTAAAATAATAAATGCTTAAGGTGTTTTTAAATTACTAAATGCTATGTCATGTATTGAATGGCACTGAACCTTCCCTATGTTCGCAAATATGAGCAAGGTACTTGTGAGGAACTATCAGACATGATTAATATTCACAAACCTTTGGCTGTGTGCTCTTTGATATTTCTCCTGGGACTCATCATAGAACCATGTAAAACTACCCCAAATCAATTCCAAATTTATTTATTTTTGCTGCAGAATGTTTATTTAAATTATTGAAATACTGCAAACAAAGCACAGTAATAATTTAATTCCTCACGGTCAGGATTTTTCAGTCGGCATGTGGGGGTGAGCCTGACACGCCAGCATGTAAAATGATGATCAATGACGTCGAGTATGTGTCCTGACATCATCGCACTGTCTCCTGATTTTTCGTTTGGCGGGTGCACGCCAGAGTCGGCTGCCCACCTGCCGACAATTGATAGGGCCTATTAAGGCCCTTAACGAATTAATTAATGTCAAGTTAACACTGCCCATCCAATCTTATAGCTGGTGGGCAGGCGAAAAGGCCAAGCGGCCTTTATGTTTTTTAGGAAACTTCATCTCCGAGCAGGATGAGGTTTCCTAAAGCTTTTATGAATGAAATAGATTTCCTGAAAAGTAAAAACATGTCCCATCTCATGTCACACAGTCACATGAGGGGACAGGTTTCATTAAATTTTTATTGATTTTATTTATTATTTTCCAAAGCATTTCAATCTCTCTGAGGCACGGAACTGCCTCAGGGAGCCCTGGCCCTGACTCTCCCTTCTTCCCCCATCCGCACAGGTAGTGCTGAGCGCTACTGCTCGTGTATTATGCTGTAGGACCTTAATTGGCCCGCCCAGGTAAAATGGCGGTGCAGAGCCGATCGCAGGTGGAGGTTGGCTCCACGACTGCCCCACCCGCTCCCGCCGAGCCCGTCTGACGTGGGAAAAATTCAGGCCAATGGGATTGTTTGTACTTTTCTAGTTCATGAGTATGTCATTCAACCACAATGAAATATGCAAAAAATGAAGCAAGGCAAAAGTGATGGGACTTTCTGATTCAAAGGATGAGTTATCGATGTTTTTACTTGGAGTGAAAATATATGGCTGAAGGCTGTATAGATCCCACTGAAATCATTTCTTACTTTGAGAATTAGAGACAGGGAAATTAAATTTAGAACTGCTCAGTTATCAAAGGCTGAGTGCAAGGGAGAATGAACTTGTTACATTCTAAGAGGTTTTTTTAAGAACTGATATGTGGAAGGCCAGATTTTTGTTACCAAGCCAATTAGCTCAAGCTGGGACATTTCCTGACTTGCCAGACCTGCCTCGGTAAAAAGTACCCTGAATTGCACGATTTTCATTCTGGGAAGAGGAGCAGGTACAGCATAGAGTTGGGCCCACTGACCCCAGATGCAGAGTGCAGGTGGCCATGGGGGTTGGCAAGTGCCAAGGTGGGCTGTTAGAAGACCCATATCAGTTCTCTGGGACTTCACCCCAGTTGTTTCAGAAGCTATTAGGACTTCCAGCCCTCACCCCTCACATCCCTCACCTTCCAAACCAACCCCAAATGACCTGTCATACCCTCCATGTCAACTCAATGCCAACTCACGTCCCCCACCCCCATGGCCCCTCATGCCTCCATACCAACTCAGTACTAACTAAAGTCCCACACCCAGCCATATGGCCCCTCATACCCTCCATGCCACCTCCATAGCTACTCATCCAACATGGGAGGACCTCAGGAGCCATGTGGTGATTAAAAAAAATTCCGAACAACCTAATACAGATCTCATTTATACATGTGATAGTGAAAAAACCCAGTCATAGAACCCATTCAAAACTTTAAAACCTCCTCAAGTGATTAATCACTTATAAAAATAAAATAACTTCTATTTAGACCCCACATCAAAGACAGCTAATCTTTTAATAGCCTCTTTAAACTGTCAATCAAACTATGAACTCAGAACTTTTGAAACTCAGACAACTATTCATAATACTATTCCAAAAGAGAGCACAACACTATTTTCAGGGTCACCTATCTCTACATTGGCTACATTCTCTTGCCATTTTGCTGTGGTACGTGTATGTACCACCTTTCTGTTAGTATTGGGCTTAGTAGTTGATTTCTGTGATGAGTGACAAACATGACTAAAGTGCTTGGGTTTTCCACATGCTTTACGTTGTTTACCTGTAACAGGGCACTCTGTCCGGTATGAGTAAGCACTGCCATAGTGGAAACATTGTTTGGACTAGTCACAACTCTGTTTGTGAGACTGCCATTGTTGCTTTGCAGGTGGTTTCCTGGCATGTGAGCAATGAATCATATTTACAGGAGTTAAACTGGGAGTGTGGAATTTCATTTTGACAACCTCAAATTCAATAGTTCTAGATTCTGAAAATGATTCTGACATTTTTCTGTCTTCCTCTAGTGCTTTTGTTACGATCAGGTGAGGAGGAGTGAGTTGGCTCCCTTTCTACTCAGGCCTCTCGTTTAGTCAAAACAAAGGTTTTAAAAATTTTATTTTTCCCATAAATATATTTTCCAATCCAAATACATTTATTTGTCAATAAGGAGCCAATCAAACCAGGTTTTCTTGAGTCAAAGAAAGAGTCAGTTTATTAGTTACTAAACCCAAGAAAAAATAATAAAGATACAACGATACACGTGCAGAAACACACACAGACCTCAGTAATAGACAGACCTCAGGAGTAAAAAAGTTAGAGTCCAGTAAAAAGTTAAAAGAATATACGATTAATTCCTTTGCTTGTCTTTGAGGTGTAGATTGTTGAACGTTGCGGCCATTTGAAGTTTGGTGGTCTACTGTAAAATCCTGGAGTTGGCTTTGTTCAGGTCTGCACCTTGTTGAAGACACCTTTTAGCTTCCACAGAGAAAGAAAGCAGGAGAAAGTGGGAGAGATCTTTCCTGCTCTTTTCCAGTGGTGTTTTAGATAATTGTCATGTTTCTTTTTCCTCCTGCTTGTTCTTTTGATTCTGCTTGGTAGAACCAGTTTTTAAACTCCTCTCTGTGTATTAGGGAAATTCAATTAGCAGGTCTTACATTCATTGTTGTAGACCAAGTAATCCAATTTTTTAATCTTTACATCTGCGAAACCTTTGGCACATTTCAAGATATATAGCAAGAGGAGATAGGGGTTATTTTGTCCTCAGTAGAGGTTTTGAATGTCTGATGAGTATCTGATCAAATTCCAGCACTTCACATCTTTAATGTCTTCCTTTCTAGAATGTCCCTGTTTGAAGTGGACCTTGATACCACCCCCCAGCCACCACCCCCCCCCCCCTCCCCAGGTGTGAAATTCTATGTGACAGGTCTGCAGTGCAATTCATATAGACTTTCCAGAGAAGTGGTCAGCTTTACAGTAACAGCCATCATGTGACTTGTGGCAGACTTTTTTGATCAGTGCCTTCTTTTTTAAAAAAACAGGCCTTCTTTAAACAGTTCAATATGTCTATGGTTACCTGTTGAAGTTGTAGGTAGCTTTCACTTAGTCCCAGTTTCCTGTCATCATGACACTTTTCGGATTTGTTGATTAGAACGACAACCTTCATTTATTTGTGTTTTGATTCACCATTTGGTATGTTCAACATCACCAAAGTCACATTTGGTTGTTACTGAGTTGCATGCAATAATGGTCAGTTGTCTCATTTTCTTCTTGCTTAGTGCATTGGAAGAAAATTATTTCACATATTATATTTTCCTGTTGTGTGAAATAGGTTGTTAGTGCATTTTTTGCTGAGTCGTAATCATTTTGCTCAGGCGTAAATGTCTCAAAAGTATCTTCCAATTTTTCACCTTATAGTGGAGAAGTAAAGCCGTTCTTCTTTTGCCATCTGTGATTGCAAAACCTGCCATTCTGCCTTTAAAACAGCACAGCCACTTTTACCAACATGGGAGTACAGATGATGGCTCTGAATGCACATCAAAAGGTGGTAGATTGGGCATGGACAATACCATATTCATCAGCAGTGCAATGATTCAAGTTTTCTCTATAATGATTCAAGTTTTTTTTGGATTCAGTGGTGATTTTTGCATGATCAGTGTATGTGTGCATACACTGTGCAAGCTTTCCTGTTGCTTAACCAAGCTGGAGTGCCTCTTGTGTGTGGCTAACACAGCCTCAATATACCCCTAAATCTGCTGTCAGCAGAAAGTAGACAAAAATCTTTGAAAGTTTCATAACTGAAAGCAATATTTCTTAGTTTTCACCATCCTGTCACCAGTGTGAAATTTTTGGGACTGAAGCACTTATATATTCAGCCAGAAACATTTAGATTAGAACTGCATGAGCTGTTAAACATGGATCCTTTATTAGCTCTTCCTATCAGACTCCCTCTGCTGGTACATGTGTGTATGGTAACCTCAAGTGGACAAAATACACAATGCAATTTCAATACACTGCACACACTACAGGCTAAGACCCTTGCAATAGCCAAAATGGGGCCTGTTTAAACACAGCACTGAGTTCAAATGGCCCTGCTGAGTCCGCATTGCTCTTCTGTGTGAATCATGCCCTGCCCCCTTTCCCCTACCAGCAAAAAGTGGCTCTGTCGGAAATAGGGCAGGACTTCTGCATTTGGGTCTCACCCATCATTTTAAAAGGTCTGAGGAGTCTTCTTGACTCTGCCAAAATCTGGACTGGAGAGTCCTAATTCTGCTTAACACTTTGAGAACAGTAGAGAGATACTTTGAATGAGAATTATAAATAGGGAGGATCAAAAGTCGGGGCCATTAGTTCTTTAAGGGCAATATGCAATGAGTAGAAAGCCATACAAAAACAAAAATAGCTGGAAAAACTCAACAGGTCTGACAGCATCTGCGGAGAAGAATACAGTTAACATTTCGAGTCCGTATAACTCTTCATCAGAATTAAGAGTAGAAAGCCATAGCTGTTTGACTGTGAATCCTGTATATGGTTGGATTGGTTGTGTCAGAAATGAAGGCTGGTGAACTCTTTGAGAGCTATGGATGGTGGAAGTAAGAAGTAGAGAATGTTTGTATAAAGAGTGATCAGAGATTGGACTTGTCCAAAATAATGAACTTACTCCGAAATAACTAGATTCTGCTTTCAGTGTTGAAGTATAAATTTGTAGAACATTGTTATCCATTCATATTTCATTGGAAAAAAATACAGCTTTTAAAATCTAGTCATCTTCATCATACATTTCCCAAAAATTAAATTCTATAAATTTTAATGCTGCATTTTACAAAATTAATATACATACGGAAGTGGATAGCTTGACTGCAGTAAGTAATCATTTTTGAAACTCTTCCTGTCCCCATTATGTGATTCTTGCCTCCATGCAGCTCATCTGATACCAAACAGCTGTTGAACTCTGGCTGCATCATTGAAAATTAAGAAAACCTATCAGATATGGGCTCTTAATGAGCCCATATTGATACAAATTAGGTTCTTAATGTGAACAGGTATGTTTGGGGTCTGCTCCCTCCCTCATCCTCAAGAAAATAGAGGAGGGCGGCGAAGGAAGCAGCAAGGCTCAATGGCCATTTTTGTTGCAGGCCTGCATTCTTCCCTGCACAGTTCAGGGCAGAAAAATTCTGACCTCAATGTCGATTTGACTCCAAGATGGGCTTCCAAAAATGTACATTCATCCCACTATTGAGACCACTTATTTCCACCACTGTAACATTGCCTGACTCTGCCCCATCTCAGCTCATCTGCTGCTGAAACCCTGACACATGCCTTGATCTAAGCTTGACTATTTATATGTACACCTGGCCAGCCTCCCATTTCTACCTCAACTTCAGATCATTGAAAATTCTGCTGTCCATGCCCTTACTCTCACCAACTCTCTTTCACTCAGTCACCCTTGTCTCGCTGACCTACATTGGTTTCCCATTGAGCAACATCTCAATTTTAAAATTCTCATCCTGATTTTCAATCTCTCCATTGCTGGGCCACTCCCTATCTCTGTAATCTCCTCTAGCCCCACAACCCTCATGATATTTGTGCTGCTCTATTTTTGGCCTCTTGAATATTGTCAATTTTCATTATTTCATCATCGGTGGCCTTGTCTTCAGCTATCTAGGCCCTAAGCTCTGGGACTCCCTCTTTAAGTCTCTCCACCCCTCTAACTCTCATTCCTCCCCCCAAGACATTCCTTAGAACCTACCTCTATGACCAAGTTTTTGGTCATCTCCTTATGTGGCTCCATGTCAAATATTGCTTTACAATACACCTGTGAAGTACCTTGGTGTGTTTGATTATGTTAAAATTGCTATATAAATACAAGTTGTTGTTGTTTTATTTGACCTGCGTTAACAAGGGCACCTTATGCTAAATCTTAGAAAATGTTGTCAAAGCCTGGTCAGTTGCAAGTGTTCCATCAGACAAATAGCTTCCTTTTGTGGGAGAATCTGGAACTTGGGGTCACTGTTTCAGAATAAGGAGTCAGCCATTTAGGTCAGAGATGAGGGAAAAAAATATTTTCGCAGAGGGTTGCAAGACTTTGGAATTCTCTTCCTCAAAAGATGGTTGAGGCAGAGTCCTTGGCCAGGATTTTCCCGTCGGCGATTTGGGGGCGGGGCCCGCTCACCGAGGGGAAAATGACGCGGGATGACATCGGGAGGAATCCCCAACATCATCCTGGGTCGTTTAAACTTTTAGGAAGGCGGGCGGACAGCGAAAACAGCTGTCCGCCCGCTGACCTGTCAATGGCCAATTATGGCCAATGGCGAGTTAAGATAATTAAAGACCTGCCCATCCAAGCTTAAGGCTGGCGGGCAGGCCTAGAGCGCCAGCAGGCTCCAGATTATTAATGAAACTTCATCCATTGGCAGGATGAAGTTTCATGTCCGTTTTTTAAAAATGTAATAAATTTTAAGTGTTTATTATTAACATGTCACATCTCATGTGACAATGTCACATGAGGGGGACATGTTAATAATTTTAATATTTTTCTATTTTTAAACTTTACTTACCTGTCACAAATCTCCCTGAGACAGGACTTTGCCTCAGGGAGCAGTGCACTCTTTCGCATGCATGCACTAAAGAGCGCACTTTGACAGATGGGGAATCCCTCCCCCCCGCACAGGAAGTGCAATGCGCTATGTGCTTCCTGTCGGGCAGGCCGCTGGGCGGTCCTTAATTGGCCCGCCCACTTAAAATGGTGGCGGACCCGTTTTGATGGCGGGGGTCGGCTGTCTGTCCGCCACCAAGCCGGTGGGGCTCTCATGTTATCCGAGGGCAAAATTCTGTCCCTTGACTATCTTTAAGGCAGAGGTAGATAGGCTCTTGATAAGCAAGTGGGTGAAAGGTTGTTGGAGGTAGGCAGGAATGTGAAGTTGAGGTTAAAATCATATCAGCCATGATGTTATTGAATGGCGGATGAGGCTTGAGGGGCCAAGTGGCCTACTCCTGCTCCTAATTCATATGGTCGTAGTTCATTAGGCAAGAAGCCATTTCTAGATCTATTAACAAATTACTGATATCATCTTGAGATTGAAGTGTCCGAGTGAAGTTAGCTGAGTTTCTAGAATGTCCCATAAAATCCAGAATGATAAAAGTATAAAAAAGGCTGAAATACACAAAACACTGAGGGGTCTATACAGTAACTTTTCTATTTTGCAGAAGGATTGTGAACCAGAGGATATCGATTTAAGGCAAGTAAAGCCAGAGTTGCCTGTGCTGTCCTCAAATGGGAAGGAGCAGCCAGTGCCACAGCTGGCATCTCCCCAGTCACCTCATCAGATGCCACGGTCACTGGCAGAGGGGAGGAGGAACTGCTGCCATCATCCAGAGCACCCTGAGGGGAGTCCACAAAGATGACAGGCAACTCATGAGCTAATGTGAGGTCGGTCTGGACCTCCATGGACACCAATAATGGACGGGCATCTAGCTGGGATACCGGATGCCTCATCCATTTCCCACACTGGCACTGACCACCTGAGGTCAGTGCCTGTGTGAGGGCTTGCAGGTCTGAGCGCAACTCCAGGAATCCCTGATCCTGTCCCTATAACTGCCTCTCCATGAGAGACACCACCCTCTCAATGGAGGAGGCAGTGTGCTCGGCCATGAGGGTCAACGTAGTGCTTGCTCTGCATGGACTCCTCCACAACAGAGACCATAGCATGCAAACCCTCATGGATCTCTGCCAGATCCTCCTGCACATCTCATTGGACATGCTGCATCTGCTGCCTAATGGACGAATCCAGGGGCTCATCATCAGCCTTCGACTGAGCATCATCCTGTCCCCAGCAGTTCTCCAACTGCTGGTGCCCTGGGCACTCTCTGCCTCCACCTGCACCTCAAGCGACTGTGAAATGCCCTCACTAGTGTGCACCAAGATACTAGCCACCGCTCTAATGCCCACTGAGGTGCTGGTATCTGAACTGGTGCCTGCTTCAGAGAGCAGGTGTGACGCAGGTGCAAATGATGCCCGTTGGTCCTCTGATGTCAGGGGTTACCCTATGGGGTCCGCAGAGTGCATGCCTGCTGGTGAGCCTAAAAGGGAGAAGAAGGACATGTCATTAGTTAAAGCCATCACTCTTTCACTGTGCATGCCAGGCACCCTGGTGAGACAATGGATATCTGCATCACGGTGCCCTCGTCTTCCAATGATCAATGGCGACTCCAGGTTCAAGGCTCACATCAATGAAGAGACTACACTAGAATGATTGCACAAGCCGAAAGCCTCACCTCTGTGCGCTGCGCTCTTACCTTCGTCTGGCACCCCTGCCTCTTCACGCCCAGTTGCATATGGGGCGTGCTGGCTCTTGACCTCCAGGGTGTCTTGCTCATATCTTGAGAGGATTAGGAGTCTAGCAGGCCTCCACCAGTCCACGACTTTTCTATATTGTTGTGGGCCATCTTCTCCTGACACCACAGAGGAGCATTGATTAGTCCACTCTGTACCTGGAGCACCATTGCATCCTGGCCAACCCCAGCTGAGGAGCACCAGGCAGGGCACATCCAAGTCGTGGCCCTTGAGCCGCAAGGCACTCAGTCCAAGCAGTCAGGGCTCACCCCTTTGACCAGCTCCGGCATCACTGACAGTTGGCACTCAGACCCTAGTGCTCTTGAGGTCCACGGGGAGAATGGCCATACCTTAACACATTTGCACACTGACCCACGCCAACATGGTACTCACCTTCCTGAGCGCAGGAGGTCATTGAAGCGCTTACGGCACTGGATCCAGGAGCGCCGGACCACGTCACAGCTGTTCACCATTGCTGCCACCTCCTCCCATACTAAATAATCAAGAGGCAAATGGGGTATGGAGGTGAGGAAATATTTACAATGACTATATCTAGAGAAAAATTGCTAGGGTAACTAACGGGGCTAAAGGCCGATAAGTCCCCTGGACCTGGTGGGTTGCATCCTAGGATATTAAAGGAAGTAGCTACACAGATAGTGGATGCACTGGTACTAATCTTACAAGAATCCTTAGGTTCTGGAAAAGTCCCGGAGGATTGGAAAACTGCCAATGCAACACCCTTATTCAAAAAGGGAGGGAGACAAAAAACAGGTAACTATAGGCCAGTTAGCTTAACATCTGTCATTGGGAAAATGTTAGAGTTTATTACAAAGGATGTAATAACAGAATATTTAGAAATGCATAATATAACCAAGCAGAGTCAGCATGGCTTCATGAAGGGGAAATCATGCCTGACAAATTTGTTAGAATTCTTTGAGGAGGTAACAAGCAGGATAGATAAAGGGGAACCAGTATATGTAATATATTTGGATTTCCAAAAGGCATTCGAAAAGGTACTGCATTTAAGGCTACATAACAAGATGAGAGCCCATGGTGTTGGGGGTAGTATATTAGCATGGATAGAGGATTGGCTAACTAATAGAAGACAGAGAGTTGGGATAAGGAGGGCATTTTCAGAATGGCAACCTGTAACTAGTGGAGTGCCACAAGAATCAGTGCTGGGGCCACAATTATTATTTTTAATTTTTTTTATTCATTCTCGGGTTGTGGGCTTTGCTGGCTGGGCCAGCATTTATTGCCCATCCCTAGATGCCCTTGAGTAGGTGGTGGTGAGCTGCCATCTTGAACCGCTGCAGTCCATGTAGTGTAGGTACACCCACAGTGCTGTTAGGAAGGGAGTTCCAGGATTTTGACCTAGCAACAGTGAAGGAACAACGATATATTTCCAAATCAGGATGGTGAATGACTTAGAGGGGAACTTCCAGGTAGTGGTGTTCCCATCTATATGCTGCCCTTGTCCTTTTAGATGGTAGTGGTCGTGGCTTCAGAAAGTGCTGTTGAAGGAGCCTTGGTGAATTCCTGCAGTGCATCTTGTAGATGGTACACACTGTTGCTACTGTGTGTAGGTGGTGGAGGGAGAGTACGTTTGTGGATGTGGTGCTGTTCAAGTGGGCTGCTTTGTCCTGGATGGTGTCAAGCTTCTTGAGTGTTGTGGGAGCTGCACTCTTCCAGGCAAGTGGGGAGAGTTCCATCACACTCCTGACTTGTGCCTTGTAGATGGTGGACAAGCTTTGGAGAGTCAGGAGGTGAGTTACTCGTCGCAAGATTCTTAGCCTCTGACCTGCTGTTGTAGCCACAGTGTTTATTTGGCTTGTCCAGTTCAGCTTCTGGTCAATGGTAACCCCCAGGATGTTGATAGTGGGGGATTCAGTAATGGTAATGCCATTGAACATCAAAGGGTGATGGTTGGCTACTCTCTTGTTGGAGATGGTGTTATGACCGATGCAGTTGGTAAAGCGGAGTTATTTAAAATCCCACATGGGAAACTTTAACCAACTGTCATAACCTGTCATTTGAAGTGTTATGTTTGAGATGTGACTGTAAATTCAGGAAGCAGCACACCAGTTCTCGAGGTTTCACATTAAACTAAAAAAGCATTTTATTAATTTACACAGGTTAAAAAATATATATACATGGTTACAAATTACTATTATCATAACTTTTTACAAATTCCCAAACTAAATTCCATTAAGGCAACAGCAACCCATAGACTTAACCAAACACCAGGCAAAGCATTTTCACATTACGCATTCAAAATTAGATTCTTTTCTCTTTGGTTCCTTGTGGAGCCAGTTGGAGGTTTGCTGCTGCCTTTTGATCTCACATTGCCTCTGCTCTGTACACCCAAAATGGTTGTCTTGTTATACCTATCACTGCCCATTGAATGTTAATTCTAATTGTATCAACAACCTCTGAACTAAACCTCTCTAACAATAAACCCCTTTCATATTACCAATTTATTAGTAATATAAACATATTGCTTGTAGCTGGTAGATAGGTGTCCATTTTCACCCAACTTCTTGAATGCTCTATTCAAAAAAATGCAAATACACACTATCTCTCTTGCACGTCAAAGCTAGTACACATCAAAGCACCCAGACTAATCCAATTAAGATACACCCACAGACTAAACCTCTATTTTAAAAGGAAAATATTTTCCAAAATATTATATACATTCATAGCTTTATGACAGTGGTCATTACCTGACACTTTTGTGGAGTGAATGTTACTTGTCACTTGTTAACCCGAGCCTGGAAATTGTCCAAATCTTGCTGCATTTGGACAGAGACAGCTTTCGTATCTGAGGAGTCGTGAATGGTGCTGAACATTGTGCAATCATCAGTGAACATCTCCACTTCTGACCTTCTGATGGAAGGAAGGTCATTGATAAAGCAGCTGAAGATGGTTGGGTCGAGGACAGTACAATATATAATTTACAATATAGACTAATGACTAAGATGAAGGAAGTGAATGTATTATCGCTGAGTTTGTGGATGAGACAAAAATAGGTGGGAAGGCAAGTGGTGAGGATGGCACAAAGATTCTTTAGAGGGATATAGGCTGGTTAAGTGAATAGGCAAAACTTGGCAGATAGAATATGATGCAGGAAAATGTGAGGTTATGCACTTTGGTGGGAAGAATAGAGAAGCTGAATATTACTTAAATGGAGAAAGACTGCAGAAAGCTGCAGCACAGAGGGATTTGGGTGTCCTCGTGCATTAATACCAAAAAGTTAACATATAAGTTCAGTAGGTAATAGGGATGGCAAATGGAATGTTGGTCTTTATTTCAAAGGGAATGGAATATAAAAATAGGGAAGTCTTGCTAAAACTGTACAAGGCACTAGTTAGACCACACCTAGAATACTGTGAACAATTTTGGTCCCCTTATCCAAGGAAAGATATACTGGCATTGGAGGCAGCCAGAGAAGGTTCACTAGGTTGATCCTGGGTATGGAGGGATTTTCTTATGAGGAGGGGTTGAGTAGGCTGGGCCTGTACTCATTGGAGTTTAGAAAAATGAGAGGTGACCTTATTGGAACATATAGGATTCATAGGGGGCTTGACAGGGTAGATACTGAAAGGTTGTTTCCCCTTGTGGGAGAGTCTAGGACCAGAGGACATAATCTCAGAGTAAGGGGTCACCCATTTAAGACAAAGATGAAGAGGAATTTCTTCTCTCAGTGAATCTGAGGAATTCTTTACCACAGAGGGCTGTAGAGGGCTGGGTCATTAAGTATATTCAAGGCTGAGATAGACAGATATTTCATCAGTAAGTGAATCAAGGGTTATGGGGAAAAGGCAAGAAAGTGGAGTTGAGAATTATCAGATCAGCCATGATCTCATTGAATGGCAGAGCAGATTCGATGGGCCAAATGGCCTGCTTCTTCTCCTACATCTTATGGTTATGGTCTTATGACCTCTTGGTGAGGTGTGGTGGCTTCCTCCTCCCATTCCTGGGGATAAGGATGTCCCTCCTGGCAGCCACCGCCTCCAGGAGGACAGAGAGACTGGTTAAGTGAGTGGGCAAAAACTAGGCAGCTGGAATATAATGTGGGAAAATGTGAAAAGCAGGGAGCTGAGTACCCACCAACCTACCCTCCCGCCTGCTGTGTCTAGCCACACTCAGGTCCATAATGAAGGTTTAGGGGACGTCCTCCCTGGCAGCCTTCCAGGGGCTACCTGGGTCACTTTTAAAGCAGCCGCCAGGTTTCCATTGGACCCAGCGGCCGATAGGCCTCTCCCCCCCAGTTCAGCCCTTCCCATAATTGACCTGCCAGTGTGAAATTGTGGTTGGAGTCCAATTGCGAGCAGTGGCCTGTTTCGCTGTTGTGCCTCGGCCTGCCCACCGTGACTAGAAAATCTTGCCCATAAAATTCTTTCATGTCACCATTCTGGTCAGCACTTCTTGGAAAAATAACTCACTTACCTTGTTAGTTGTAAACATCCCTTTGGAAATCAAACAACCACTTCACTTATCTAAAAATGCATATTTCATTCTTACCTTATAGGCTGCCCTCATCCATGTTTACTCATTAGCATTTCAAATATCTTTTACACCCAACTTCTTTTGATAATTTCAATCTTGCCATATATCTGAGTCTAATTCAATTAAACCAGCCACACAGGTAGAACCATACATAAGCCTACCTTATAATATCCCACAATACTTATATGAAAAATATGACAGTGTCATGACAGCAGTTTTAGCTGTGCTGTGGTGAAGACTGCATCTCACCGGATTGAGAGAGCCAACAGGAGGTGGGCCTGCATTTCAAGCAGAGAAGATAGTAACTTCATCATTCACTGCATGGAACATTGGTGGGGCTTTATCTTAGTTGGGATTATATGAGGGAAAAGCAGCTAGAAGATTTGCCCAGTTTGACGCTAGAGGAAGAATTCCACAGTGATCCTCACAGAGGGTTGTGGCAGAAAGCAGTCAGCAGAGTTAGCTGGTAAAGCTGTGGGAAGACAGTTGGACACCTGCCAGCAACCCAAACAGGAAGCTGATGCAATCACAATCATGAGGTCTGTAACATAGGTGTGTTGCATAGTGAAAAAGCTAATGGAAGGATCCCCGTAAGATCTGTATCTTGAGGAATAGCTGGAATACTAAGAAGAAGGTAAATTCTGGAGGGCTGCAGCATACCTTTTGGGTTGGCCCCAGGAAAAGTGAATGAACCTTCAAGATTTCATAAGATAAGGGAACTCCTGAGGGGAACTAAAAAGTCGAACAGAGTTTATAGTGTAAGTCCTTAGAAGCAAAAGTGTTATGCTCATGATGCTTGCTTCATTTAATTTCTCTTTGTATACACAATTAAGTTTGTTTTTGTTAAAAAGCATGAAAACCTGTGGCACAGTTCTGTCGGTTAATTGCTAGTCGTTCGGATTTCTCCTTTAAGCATTAATAGCCCCGAACAGGATTGTAACATGCCAATAAGAAATTGTCAAATGCATCATGAAGATATCTAAAAGCTTTCCTTTATGATGTGAATAAAACATTACAAGATTTGTTTTTGGTTCAACACAACCTACATAGGGGTTCCCCTTTCCCTCGGATACCCTCCCCACACTCAAGTTCGTGACACCAGATTCACAAGTGTATGGCTTGAACAGAATGACCAGTGAGTCAAGTTTCTTCTGATAATTCACAATTGCTTTATTGAATCCAATATTGGGTACAAAACCCAAAATTTAAAACAACCTATTCCCAGTACCCGACACAAAGTCGGTTTGTTAAAACTTACAAAAGCACAGGCAAAACACCAAGTCCTGTCCTGAAATCTTAAGGAAAACAAACCCTCAGACCAATATCACCAAGATATGGCTGAAACAAGTTATAAGGTACTGGCAAGAAAACACCAAGCTTTCGCCCCAAACCTTCACAAAACCCTCAGACCAATATCAATACAATTTGGCTGAACCTTATAATCCTCCACATGGTTGGTCCTTCCAGTGAGGACTGTAGGTCCGAGAGCCAGGTTGACCCTTCCTGACCCTCCATCTTGACTGCCGCCCAAAACCTTCAGGCCAGTATCACCATGATATAGCTGAAAACACTTACAATCCCCAACAAAGCTGGTCTGTCCAGTGTTGACTGTAAGCCTGAGTCAAGGTGACCAAACTCGGCCCTTCTTCCAACTGCAGCACAGATGCTCAGATCTGCTCTGTTTTTATAATAATTTAACTCAGACATGTCAAGACATATTTCCTGTTGTCCCAATGTCCATTTAGTTGATTCCACGTAAAATTCAGACAAATGTCATCAGCTCCTGCTGGTTGAAACAATACCAGGTTTTCCATGGAAGATGTATCTGGATGAATATTATCAGTTCTCATTGTATGAGCAAGTCTCTTGCTGTTTAAGGTGGCACAGAAACAAAACAGTAACAGCACCTGGCTCCAAAGTTAATGAGGGTTTGAATGACCCTGTTCCAGTACTACTGTCTGTGGTGGTTGAACAATTCCTTGAGTGTATTGTATTGATGATATGTCCTTTGTGCCATTGTATTGGGCAATCAGATTCTTGATCGCATTAGTTGATGGCAGGTAATGGAATTTACCTGGTACCATTGTTCCCTGATGGCAGTCAGTCAATGTCCAAACCCCTTTGATGAGCCACTGCGTTTTTACTAAATTTCTGAATTAACCCCTAGCTGCCCAGCCCTGTACTGCTACTACTGACTGCAGCTTGTCTTTTTGAAATTTATAGTTCCATAAATTTCCCAGTTAGATGGGATTTTGATCCTACATCTATTTTCAGGAAAACATATCTCAGCAAAAATTTCTACAGCCTGGAAGCACCATTCACACCATAGACGCATTTGTTTATTTTCCATAGTTTGCCTTTTGCACCTGCTGCTCTTGGGTGGTTTTAGAAATACTTCTCTGAAAAATATCAACCTGTTGAAATGCAGCTTTTATGTCACATGACATACAAACCTATAAAAGGTGCTTATAAAGAACTTAAAAAAAGAATTTTTAAGATTACTTTTCGAGCTGTGGGAGAGCCCAGTTTAACTTCAGTATCACTCACTCTCTTCAAAACCCTAGTTATTAATTTCACCTTAGCCTTAGAAGTCCCATCTGCACTTTATTGACTTTATGCCCATCCAGCCCTTGATCTACTGCATTATGTTCCTCAGGACTCTCATCACAAAACACACGGGGCAGAATTTTTAGGACAGCATGCCCGATCCAATATTGGCGAGCATGCGCAAGTGTCGTGAACACGCCCGCCAACAAGTAAGAAGACAATTAAGGTTGTGAAGGTTCCAATTGTCCCTGATTTTTTGTGGTCTGCCCAACCTTACGGTTGGTGGATGGGCGAATCTGCCAGGCAGACTTTGGATTTTTGTTGCAATCTCATCTAGGGGCGAGATGAGGTCTCCGTTTTTAAATTAAAAAAATAAAAATGAATGGACAGACTTTTCATCATGTTCTTCAGTGATGCGTGGACATTTTTTCCAGATTTTAAAATCTTTATTTATTGGTTTTAAATTCTTCAGCTCCCTGAGGCAGCTCTCTACCTTCGGGGAGCTTTCATTCAGTGCTCTCCAGTGCCCGCGCTTACGTCAGCGCCCATCCTCCTCCCACCCCCAACCTGGCAGCGCTGAGCATTTCAGCACATGCTTCACGCTGGCTGGCTGTTAAATGGCCAGGCAGTGTGAAGTTGTGGTTGGGGGCCGATCGCGGGCAGCGGTCCATTCCCCAGCCCCTCCCAGGCCCACTGATTGCACCCGCACGCTGATCTAAAAATCCTGCCCATGAACATTTGCAGTACAATATGTTGGGTGGAATCATATGACCATACAAAATAGGAGCAGAATTAGGCTATTGACCCCTCAAGCCTGTTCCTCCCGTCAATAAGATCATGGCTGATCTGTTTGTGTTTCGAGTTTTACATTCCCAGCTACGTCCGATAACCTTTGATTCCTGTGCCTAATAAGAATCTATGTACCCCTGCCTTAAAAATATTCAGTGACACCACTTCCACTGCCTTCTGAAGTAGCGTTCCAAAATTGCACAACTCTCTGAGGGAAAAAAAATCTCCTCATCTCTTCCCTAAAAGGGTGGCCCCTAATTTTAAAACAGTGCCCCCTAGTTCTGGACTCATCCACAAGAGGAAACATCCTTTCCATGTCCACCTTGTCGAGACCATTCAGGATCTCATATACTTCAATCAAGTGACCCCTCACTCTTCTAAACTCCAGTGGAAGCCAACCTACTCTGCCTAACAATTATATAAATATCATAAAAAAAGTTGTTGTTGATGATCTGATACTTATGCCCAAATCCTCCTGTTTAGCATTTATGGTCCATGATCTGTGCGGATCCACCTTCAGTCTCTCCTTTTTCTGAGATTGAGTGTGACAATTTATGAGTGACTGTAAAACATATGTGTCCAATGGATGCAATGCTTTCGGTGAGAGTGACTATCAGGAAGATGCATCATGAGAAGCACTGGAAAGTATTTAAGAATGTGTAGTGAGAATCAGTAGGGGGAGCTGATTGAGGTGGTATTCCAATGTATAACAACTGAGGTCAAGTGTAGTGGTGTACGGCAGAGGGTGAGGTGAGAAAGTGCAGAGAAAAGGAACAATGGGTTCTACTGAAACTTCAGTGGACTTGAGGAATGATGTGAATGGAGGATGCATAGGAAGGCAGAGAGACAGGTGTAGTGGACTACAACATGTGGGTAAATCTGTAATTTTCCTTACCCTTTCTGGTTAAGTCATTAAATCCAATTACTGCTCGGGAGCCAGGTCATCATGATCACACTCCTGCTGATTGCTTCTCGAACCAATCCAATCATACGTTCTTTGTTGTGACAGCAACTTTTTTTCTCTAATACTCGTATAGATGATCTCCTTCCTCACCATTTCTGTACCTAACAATATGCCCAGGGCGGCACCATACAATATAGGTGCAGCCTTTTTTTGGCTTGATTCCATCTCTCAAGCTGTACTCCACAGTTACACAATACATGTTTGGACTTTCCCACCCATCTCAGGATGTTACGTGTTAGTCAGCCGCTGTCACCACTAGCCCACCCCAACCCCTCTCAGATCCTACGGCTGGTATTTTCCAGCCCTATTGGTGTTGGGCATCATGGCAGAGGGGGCAGCTGGCAGGGACAGGTGGGTGGGGGTTGTGAGAGACAAGATGGCGAGATGGTCAAAATTGGTTTCACGCTGTCGTGAAGTTTGCGATCGTCCTCTCCGCCACTCCACACATCAATGGTGGGCCATGTTTTGCACCACTGCACATCAGGAACCTAATTTCAATACTTTGGCATCTCATTACAAGCCCTGCAACTACAATCATCCCCCCATACTGGATCATCCAGGCTCACGCCAACCTGTTTCACAACTGTACATGAGAGACATGCACCTGGTGAGCTGCACTTCACTCAGGACTTTGAGGTTTATTTGCCCACCTTGCTTCGAGCAGCACTTGTGGTCATCAACACCAGACTTCGCAGACAGTACCACGTCACTTTTAGGGGGGCTTACAGGCAGGTCTCTACCTACCACACCAGCCGCAATGCGGGGGTGGCTTTTCAATGGCTGCTGGACTAGGGCTTGCTTGGGAAAGGGGAAGAAGTGTACCCCAAGCAAGAGAAGAGGCTGTAGGACAAGGGCTGTACTGGGTAAGGAGGGTATCCCAGGGTGTGTGTGGAAGCAGCTGTTAATCTTTGCAAGTGGCCTCAAGATGGTGAGAGCTGAGGAGGCAGTCTCCAGAGAAGATGAGGCCAAATGGAGATGTGAGGGTGTGTATGAGAGAGTGAGTGATGTCCCTTGAGCTGGCAGGGAGTGAGATGCCAATGAGTGTGTGATGGCCTTTTGAGTGTGTGAGTTTAAAGTGATAAGATGGTTGCCTTACTCTGACTGCTTGTGTGCAGCATTGGCACTGACCACCTCTGCCACCACCTCCCAAGCCAGAGTGGTGAGACTGATGGGTCTCCTGCGGAAAGAACGGGGGTAGAGGACGTCGCGGTATCCTGGGGATGCATCATTGAATCGGGGGGGGTTGCACTCTTCTTGGCTTTTGGGGTCATGTCTTCACTGGAGCAGTTTCCTGGTCTGCAAATATTGAGAAGTGTGCGTGCGGCTACAGTTTGAACATGACGCCTGCATGAGGAAGTGGTGAGGTAATGGCGTGGTGGGCAAATAGGAGGCCGGCCACCAGTGAGACGGCAAGTTTCCTGTGGCTGCATAATTAATGAGGTGGGAATGGGACAATACAGCGTGAAAACCTGCTATTGTGGCCGGCAGGTAAAACCACTGTTTCCCATCCGCTACCACGCTTAGTGAAAATCTGGGATGATTCTGCTCTACCTCTGCATGATTATCGTGCCCTATATCAACTTAACCCTTGTTTTCTGAAATCCAAAAACATTACAAATGGAAGAACCTTCCAGAATAGCATTTCTCAATAATTTCAACTTGATAATGGTGCAGAATGTACATTCAAAATACATTCATCTTCCTATCTTTAGTAGTTTATTGGTAAAATTGTATTAGTTTGCATGATTCTTCTTTGAGTTAAAACAGTTTTAAGGGTGATTATGGGTTTTAAACAAAGAAAGAGTTGTAGCTATGTGGTACCTTTCGTGTTCCAAAGCACTTTACAGCCAATGAAGTACTTTTGAAGTGTAGTAATCATTGTAATTTAAGAAAGAGGGCCAATTAACACAAATCAAGATCCCAAATAGCAACACGATAATGACCAAATATTCCGTTTTCATGATGTAGGTTGAGGGATAAATGTTAACCAGGACATCAGGAAGAAATCCTGTTCTTCTTGAGAGGGTTTAATTTCTCATCCCAAAGGCTAATGAACCATGACTTCTAGCTGTTGTTATTTCCGCCACAAAATCTTTTTACCTGTTATTGAGCATGGACATTTTATTAACATGACAAATGGATGCACTTGTCTTTCAAAATACAAAGAAGCAATATCCTTCAGCTGACTGTTGGAAATCAGATGTCTCTTTAAGTTTAAGCCTATCTTTGATTTAAGATGTTGCCTGCCATGAGAATTATTGGCCAAGTGAGCCCATGTGGGGATATGTACACATACTAAGCCATCCAGAACATGTACTGAAAGTTGGCAGAATTTTAATTCATTCATTCGTTTCACTGAATTATTGATTAGTTGCTGGTGCTAGTCCCTGGTGACTGTGTCAATGTTAATCCTAGACTAAAAGATGTATTTCAGGTCAGGTTTCTGTGGTGTACCTTGGTGATTCCAGAATGCCTTTTAGCAGCATAAGAAGAGGTTTACAGGACATCTTTAAGTGTGGAAAAACATTTTTTCAGCAATGGCCTTGAGCCTTTTTATGGCAAAGTTTCCTTTTTTCACCTTCGCATGAGTGGACTTTAGGCAGCTGACAAGAAGAATGCCATAGCTGGTCAACCAATAGCCCCAGCAGGAGGCCCAGTCCATTTGAGGGCAAGAATTCATTAGCACAGACCAGTGGACTGCAGGTGGAAATTGAATGTTTCAGGGGAAGCACATGGACATTCAGGCTGCAGTAATATTGGTTAGTTTTGCTGGCCTCTAGAGCAGATGAAAGAAAGTCTGTGGAGTGTTCTGCCATCACCAGAGGTTGATTTTGTAGAGCCCTGGGGAGCACTCCTGCTACTCGTCTCCACACAAAAATATAGTAAAACTTAATTGTTAGTTTCTCTTTGGTCTAACCGCCAACTTGTACTGGGCCAAGTTACACCATGCACTGTCGGCCCAGCTCAGTCTTAAAATATCATTGGAGTCCTACTTTATGACATAGGACCCCAACTTAAATATAAAAATAATTAACCATGTGTCCTCTCCAAGCATCTGCTCAGGGCACCCATTAGGAGGACCCTGGCAAAATGGAGATGCCTATATCAATGGGAACAAGGTGGTAAGTTCTTTTTTTGGGGGGAAGTCACATTAAACTAAAATTGTAGTTTATGCAAACAGTGCATTGTCCACTGCCTGGAAAAGAATTGGCTAGGTTAATTCACACTTGGCTTAACCAATAATTTGTTGATGAAAATTGTGCAGTCTCATTGTTCTTTCTTCTTTGTAAATTGATGGAGAAGTTCTACTATATAATTTAGAACTGAAACCAGACATTTGATCAATTGGTTATTTTCTAAGTCTTATGAGATTGTTGGCAAAAATGCTTCATAAAAGCATTTTTTATGTACAAAACTGACTCAGGTTATAAGATTTGAATAAAAATAATGCCAAACCTATAATAATTAATTGCTAGTAATTTTGGCATGCTTTGTTAATGAATTGACAATCTCAATATCTCTCTCACCTTGTGTTCCTAAAACTTCACCCAAAAATGTGAGTTATTTGTAGAGGTTGAAATTTTTACGGGTTAGAAATACCGAGTGAACATGATGCTAAATGTCTTTCTGCACTAAAAAATATTTCTCCTCTCCTCTTTAGCAGTCGTTTCAATGAGGATAGGCCACGAAGGCAGACGGTGCAAAAAGGAAGAAGACAGGCATTCCGAGGGCCAGCTTACATGTTTAATGACAGGTCCACAAACCTAACTCCTGAAGAGGAAAGATTTCTAGATGCAGCTGAATATGGGAATGTTCCTGTGGTCAGAAGGATGCTAGAGGAATCAGAATCACTTAATGTGAATTGTGTTGATTACATGGGCCAGAATGCACTGCAATTGTCTGTAGCAAATGAGCATTTGGAGGTCATAGAGCTCCTGCTGAAGATTGATAACCTGTCACGCGTTGGAGATGGTTTGTTATTGGCCATCAGTAAGGGATATGTGCGAATAGTGGAGGCCATCTTGAATCATCATTTGTTTGCTACAACACACACACTGGCTCTGAGACCAGAACAATATAAACCAGAGTACAATGATTTTTATGCCTATGACGAAGATGGTACCAGGTTTTCCCATGATATCACTCCAATCATCCTGGCAGCTCATTGCCAAGAATATGAAATAGTTCACATCTTATTGAGAAAGGGAGCCCGTATTGACCGGCCCCATGACTATTTTTGCAAATGCACGGGGTGTACTGACAATCAATTGGATGACTCTTTCAGCCACTCTAGATCTCGAATTAATGCCTACAGAGGCTTGGCAAGCCCTGCCTACTTATCACTCTCCAGTGAGGATCCAGTACTAACGGCTCTGGAGCTCAGTAATGAGCTCAATGTGCTGGCAAACATTGAGAAGGAATTTAAGGTAAGTTCCTACTATTTGTACTCAATCTATATGGGTAGAACCCCTAAAGTTTTAGTAATCAGATTTAACCAATAATTCTGCAATGTACACAAGAACTTAAACAACGTCATAAGAACATATTCTATACTTCAATTCTCACAGCTGCTTATATAATTACTGCCATCACTTGAGTTACACATACCTTGATTTCACAGACTTTTATACAGTAAATTGATATATTTTGAAATAGTGAGGTTACAATTGCAATATCACTGAGTGAGGTACCTTTGGCTTATCAATATATTTAGTATATTTCTAATACAGCGTAGAAAGCATTGTTGCTAGGTACATATCATATGTGAGCACAACATTGCCTTGAGTCTTAATGCACACAAAGCTGTTAATCTGGTAGCTTTCCATTTACATGTTTTAAAGCTCCATATTCAAATAGACAATTTTTCCATACATAATTTGTCCATGGGTGCTTTATTTGTTGTGAGTTATCCAAGGTTACACCAAATCTACAGGTGTACTTCTAACCGCTAGAACTAAGCAAGTCTTTGAACAGTGAGGCACATGTGCTCTACTGGAATCAGGCCCCATAGGTATTGTTGAATCTATGACAGGCAGGCTGGGTTTGTAGCTGATTGAAGCAGCAGGAGCAATGTGGGCTCCTTCTAAAACTTGTTTCACTCCCTCATGATCACCGTGCACCTGATTGACCAGGGATGCCCTAGATCACCTCTATCCCTATAAATAACCGAGTTGACAAGTTGCCAAAACCTGACCCATAGTGAATACATACAAACATATATGACAATACGAATTAGGAACATGAGAAGACCACTCGGCCCCTTGAGTCTGCTTTGCCATTCAATTTGATCATGGCTGATCTGACTGCAACCTCAACCCCACATTCCTGCCTACCCCTGATAACCTTTCACCCCCTTGTTAATCAAGAATCTATCTAGCTCTGCTTTAGAAATGTTTACAGACTCTCCTTCCACTGCCTTCTGAGGAAGAGAGTTCCAAAGACTTACAGCCCTCTGAGAAAAAAAAATTCTCCTCATCTCTGTCTTAAGTGTTTCCAGGATAGTTTCTTAGAACAGTACGATCTGGAGCCAACCAGAGAGCAGGTTGTATTAGACCTGGCATTGAGCAATAAGATAGGATTAATTGATAACCTCCTAGTGAAGGCACCCCTAGGTAGCAGTGATCATAATATGATTGAATTTTACATACATTTTGAGGAAGACAGGAGTGTGTCCAAGACTAGTATTTTAAACTTAAATATGGGCAACTGTCAGGGCATGAAAGTGGAGCTAGCTGAAGTGGACTGGCAAATGAGGTTAAGCAATAAGTCAATGGAGGTTCAGCAGCAGACATTTAAAGGGATGTTTCAAAATACACAGAATAGATACATTCCGATGAGAAAGAAAAATTCCAAGGGGAGGGTCCTTGGTTAACTAAAAAAGTTAAAGGCAGTGTCAAACTTAATGAAAAAGCATATAATTGTACAATTGCAGGTCAGAAGATTGGAAAGAATATAAAGAATAGCAAAGAATGACATAAAGATTAATAAGGAGGAAAAATTTAGAATATGAGAGAAAGCTAGCTAGTAATATAAAGACAGATAAAGACAGTAAGAGTTTCTATAGATATTTAAATAAGAAACCAGTTAACAAGGTGAGTGTTGGTCCCATAGAAAGTGCGTCTAGAAAATTGATAATGGAAAATAGAGAGATGGCGGATGAATTAAACAGGTATTTTGCTTTAGTCTTCACTATGGAAGACATAAGTAACATCCCAGATATAACTGTAAATCAGGAAATGGAAGGGAGGGAGGAACTTGGGAAAATTACAATCACCAGGGAAGTGGTATTGTGCAAATTGTTGGAGCTGCGGGCTGACAAATCCCCAGGTCTAGATGGACTTCACCCTAAAAAGAAAGAAGTGGCTGGTGAGATAGTTGGTGCATTGGTTTTAATTTTCCACAATTCCCTAGATCTTGGGAAGGTTCCATTAAATTTGAGAATAGCAAATATAACCCCTTTATTCAAAAAGGGAGGGAGACAGAAAGCAGGAAACTAGGCAAGTTAGCCTAACATCTGTCATTGGGAAAATGTTAGAAACTATTATTAAAGACGTTATAGCAGGACACTTGGAAAAATTCAAGGCAATCAAGCAGAATCAACATGGTTTTGTGAAAGGGAAATCATGTTTAACCACTTTATTAGAGTTCTTTGAAGAAGTAAGATGTGCTATGGACAAAGGGGAATTGGGTGTACTGTACTTAGATTTCCAAAAGTCATTTGATAGAGTGCCACACCAAAGGTTATTGCGGAAAATAGAAGCTCATGGTGTAGGGGATAATATATTGGCATGGGTAGAAGATTGGCTAGCTAACAGGAAGCAGAGAGTTGGGCATGAATGGGTCTTTTTCAGGTTGGCAGGATGTGACAAGTGGTGTGCTATAGGGATCAGTACTGAGGCCTCAACTTTTTACAATTATATAAATGACTTTGATGAAGGGACTGAAGGAATGGTGGCTAAACTTGCTGATGACACAAAGATAGGTAGGAAAGTAAATTGTGAAGAGGACATAAGGAGGCTACAAAGGGACATAGGTAGGTTAAATGAGTGGACAAAGATCTGGCAAATGGAGCATAATTTGAGCAAATATGAAATCATCCATGTTGGCAGGAAGAATAAAAAAGCTTATCTAAATGGTGAGAGATTGCAGAGCTCTGAGACTCAGAGGGATCTGGGTGTTCTAGTGCATGAATCACAAAAGGCGAGTATGCAGGTACAGCAAGTATTAGGAAAGCTAATAGAACGTTATTGTTTATTGTAAGGGGAATTAATTACAAAAGTAAGGAGGTTATGCTTCAGTTGTACAGGGCACTGGTGAGAACACATGTGGATTGTTGTGTACATTACTGGTCTTATTTAAGGAAAGATGTAAATGCTTTAGAAGCAGTTCAGAGTAGGTTTACCAGACTAATATCAGGAATGGGCCGCCCTGAAGAAGAGTCATACGGCCTCGAAACGTTAACTCTGTCTTTCTCTCCACCGATGCTGTCAGACCTGCTGAGTTTTTCCAGCATTTTTGTTTTTGTTTCAGGAATGGGTGGGTTGTTTGATGAGGAAAGGCTGGACAGGTTAGGTTTGTATCCACTGGAGTTTAGAAGAGTAAGAGGCCACTTGATAAGTTCCTGAGGGGTCTTGACAGGGTGGATGTGGAGATGATTTTTCCTCCTGCGGGAGAAGCTAGAACTAGGGGTCACTGTTAAAAATAATTTTTTTAAAATTCATTCACGGGATGTGGGCTTCGCTGGCTGGGCCAGTGAAGTAATAACAAGTAACCAAGGCAGTCTTAATACATCTCTCTGCTTAACCTAAACTCAATGATAAAGGTGTGGCCTGGAACAGTCAGTTCTCAATATGCAATGCTACCATCATGTACAGAACTGTGTTGAGCTTTTTAAGATGCTTGATAAACATGGAAACGCCAGGTCATCCAAACTATAATATAGCATGACAAAAACAAGTGTACAAGTGTTGCTGAATGCAAAAAAACAAGTTTTGACAGCATTTCTTAGACATGTACAAGATTGTTAGATTTAGAAATTCCATATGGTGAGTTGCATTGCTTTATACCAATAAAGATGAGTTATAGTCTGGATGGCAATTTACATCAGAATTTCCTGGGTCATTTCATTTGCATGTCCTTTGGGCTAGTGCCATGGTAGAAAACCTGTGTCAAATAAAAGTAATGTGTTGGGGTACATTGAAATTAGGGTGCAAAAGCCAGAGTGAAAACAAAAGAAAACTGAAGAACTTCTTCAGTTCTGAAGCAGAGTCATATTTGGCTCGTTAACTTTGCTTCTGTCTCCACAGGCACTGCCAGGCTTGCTGAGTATTTCCAGCACTTTCTGTTTTCACTTCAAAAGGCCAGTTCTTATTTGTGATTCGGGGTACAATAGCGTAGTGGTTAAGTTATTGGACTAGTGATCCAGAGACCTTAGTTTAAATCCCACCATGGCAACTAGTGAATTTCAAGTCAATTAATTAAATAAATCTGGAATAAAAAGCTAGTATAATTACTGGATTGCTGTTCAGATAATCTAGTTCACTAATGCCTGCTAGGGAAGGTAGCTGTTTCCTGGCCTGGTCTCCATGTGACTGCAGACCCACAGCAATGCGATTGACTCTTAAATGCCCCAGCAAGCTCACTGCCACTTCTGAAGAATAATTAGGGATGGCCTTGCCAGTGTTACCCACATCCTGTGTATCATTTAAAAAAAAATAATTTCAGCACCAGTCAAGGGGAGGTAAGTCAAAGAGAGAACTTTGCTCTCTCAGCTGGCTATTAGCTGCGGACACCTCATGGGCAGCTTCAGGGAGCTCATGGAGAATAACTTCACAGATTGGGCTGATGCAGCCCTTAGGTAACTCCCTATTCAACGGTCTGTGCCTCAGGGAGCTTTTACTGCACGCACCCGCACACATGCATGAACTTCAGTGCTCGCGCTCCTCCTGCCCCACCCCGGCAGCGCTGCAGTTGGGTTTCATTAATTGGCCAGCCAGCATGAAATCACGGCCAGAGCACAATTGCGGGCGGTGGACAGCTCCCCAACCGCTCCTGGGCCCACTCGCCGAGCCCGCCCAACCACTGGAAAATCCTGGCCATAGACTCATAGACATTTACAGCACAGAAGGAGGCCATTCAGTCCATCATGTTTGTGCTGGTCAACAAAGATCTGACTACACAAATCCCATTTTCCACCATCATGTGATGGTATCCGCCATGGCGGATTGTGAATCCCGCTGGAAGCCGGCATGAACCCAAATTGTATCCCGCTAACAGGATGCAAAGTCAGGCCCACCGGAATCATCCCCCTATGCCTGATTTACCATTATGCTGGCAGGAAACCACACCGGCCAAGAACATGTCCAGGCAAGTGTGACACACAGAAGTTGGGGCTTACAGTTAGGTCCTTGCTCAGAACACATACATCTGAGAAGAAGATACTGGTACCCTACAGTGACCAGACCTGGAGGAACACGTGCATCGCATGCTGGGTGGAGTCTCATGAACATGGCTCCGCTGTGAAGCAGAATGTAGGTGGTCTCTCCATGCAGCAGCTTCGACTTCACTGAGGCTTCAGAATTTCATGGATTTCACCATGGGCTTGCACCATCTTCTATGGTCTCCGTTGATGCTTTGGACCTGCTTCGGAAATTGAGACTTCGCTATGCGCTGGTGTGGATGTTCAGCAAAGGTGAGGTTGGGGAAAGGAAGGTCTTGGTGTGAGTGGGAGAGGAAAGTGTACTGCGGGTCGGGGGTGTTGAGGTTGGAATGGGTGAGGTGAAGGTGTTGAGGGGGGTGATGTTGGGAGGGGAAGGAGGGTGTCCGGGGGGAGGCAGGGGTATGGAGGCGGGGGGAGGGAGTACGGGGGCAAGAAGGAGTTCCAAGGGGAGAAGGTGTCCGGGTGGAGGAGGGCGTTCGGAGGGGGTAAAGAGTAAGGGTGGAGGAAGAAGTAAGGTGTTGTGTGGGTGGGTGGAATGTCCACATTAATGTGCAAGGGAGGAGTCTGTGGTGTCAATAACTGTCTCTGGGGAGCAAGCTCAGGATGGGCGTGGTAAGATGGAATGGTGCGAGTCACAGGGGCAGAGGGAGCCAGTAGGGTAGGACGGTGAGGGATCGATAGTATTAGTAGAAGGGACAACGAGAGTGGTTGTGGGAACAGGGAAGCAAACACGGACCCTAGGAGTGAGAAGGAGGACGTCTGGGAGGTCAATGTGGATGGGGGTATGATTTTCAGGAAAGTAAGGAATGTGCACACTCACCTGGACGTTCATGAAGGAGAAGCGTTCGGGCTGTAAGGCAATGGTTGGGAGGTCGAAGGTGATGCCATGGGGCTGGACTGTGGTTGGGGAAAGGACATGGGTGACGGAGGAGGGGAAAGGACGGGGGAGCTTATCAGAAACTTTGGTATGACCATTTTTGCACAAATTGAAAGTGAGCGGAGCCTCGTGTTGGATGGGCATAGGCGCTGCATGGGCGTGCGATCAGTGGGTGGTGGAGATGCAGGTCAGCTCAGATGGACAACTGAAAAAGAACCCCAGCAGACACCATTGAAAATTTTTGGGACAGCGAGATGAGTGTGATGGTGGAAGGATCCGGGTGCGTGGGAGAGTGCTTGCACGAGCCTCCAAAAGGCCCTGCCACACATACACTTTGCACACCCCCTCACCGAGAATCAGTTGGACTGCTAGTGGGGGAGGGAGGGGGGTGATGATACTGAAAGACAACATTACACATTATTCAGTGAAAGTAAATATATTTTCTGATTATAAAGTGACAAAACTTGTTCACCTGCACAACCACTTGCAATCAGAATTTTTTAACAAAGCTGGAGGAGTTTCTCTAACAACTGGCTGATCAGATACAGCAGTTGTATGATCTGCCATAATAACTGGATGACCTTCTGTGACAGCTGGATGTTCTTCCATAATAATTGAGTGATCTGGTATAACTTCTGGTCGATCCGCTGCACCATATTACTGCCCAAGCAGCATTGTTGCATATCGCTCCCAATAAAAGATATTTCAGAAGTGAAGTATAAAATGCCATTTTGTATTTAAACACATTTAGCCTTGCAAAATGAAGAAGATTCTGTAAAAGGGAAACTCAAGTTAGTGATATTCATTTTTCCCTTTGTTTATATACATTAATATAACTAATGATAAAAATTATAAAATAGTTCAATCAGTAATATGTGGAGGTAACACAACTCTAGTACATTGGTGCTGCAGTGCACTCTGCTGTTTAGTGTTAAGATACGGCTTTATGGCTTGAGAAGAATTTTCAACCTGGATCTTACACAAGGAGCAACTTCTTAAATAATAAGATTGCCACTGGTGATAAAATAATGGTGATTACATCCAACAGCAGTCTAGTAATCACTATCCCTGATACTTCAGAGCAATGGAACTATTTTTGCCTCCAACGCTGGGATGCTTTATTCATTCTGCAGGCTATATTACAATCCCCTGTCACCCTTTGCCCTGCTCACCCGACCATTCTGCATCTTTTCATTCTTTATCTGCTCTATTCTATCTCCTGCAATACTCCCTTTTCTCATTAATGCAGGCCTACTCTGTTTTTCTCACTCTGATCTGTCACAATTGGCAAGAAGCAAAAAATGCAGACACAGGAAAACTGAAACAAAAAGAGAAGACAGTCGAAACACTGGCCTGAAATTTGTTCTCAGGACGGGAGTGCAGAGTCTGCAAACCTGACCTGGAAGAGATTGCCCTGGAAGTTGGGATTTTCATTCCAGGGTGGTGGGATTCTCTGGGAGTCCCACATAATGAGTGGGGAGGCTGCAGGGTGTGAAAGCCTGTCTCGGTACGTTGGCACTTTGTGAAAGTTTTTTAAAAAAGCATTGAAACAATAAACCGCCCTCCAGACCTCACCCCCTTCATCCTCCCATGCACTCCCCATACCCTCCACGCCAAAATATGCCCCTCCACCCACCCCTATAACCTTTCATACCCCATGCCAATCTATGCCCCTCCACCCACACCTCAACCCACCCCTCATAACTCCTCATTCTTTCCATGCAAACTTTTGGCCCTCCACCCAACCATAATCCCTCATACCCTCCGTGCCAACCTATTCCCCTCTACCCACTCCCATAGCCTTTTATAACCCCTCGGCTAATGTAGTGCCAACTTCATGCCAACTCATGGCCTCCACACGCCACTCTTTGCCCTTACACCTACTATGCCAACTCACCTAGTATCCACCATGGGCAGACATCAGGAGCCATGATGAGATTAAATAAGGTTCTAAGGGCTGAATTTTAATTCCCCCAGGTGGGTGTGATCAGGCGTAAAATTGTGCGAGAAGATGTCGGGTGAGCGTCCCGATGTCATTGCGCACTCGCACGATATTTCGCTTGGCGAGCACACGCTGCAGTCAGTAGCGTGCCTGTCGACAATTAAGAGGGCAATTAAGCCCATTGATGGCGTAATTGTCTCCGATTTTTCGTGGCCCGTCCAACGTTACAGTTGGCGGGTGAACGCAGTGGCCAGATGGTCTTTGCCGTTTTCATCAAGCCTCATCCAAGGGCAGGATGAAATTTCCGTAATGAAATAAAATAAAAATAAATATCTGTGGACAGAGATTTTATCAGCTATATTTTCAGGTGATTGATTAAGATGCATGGACATTTTTTTTTGCAGCTCTTTAAACCTTTATTTGAGCATTTTCAGGTCTGCAGCTTCCTGAAGCAGCTGTCTGCCTTCAGGGAGTTTTCCCACAGCGTTCACCCCCAGAAACATCATCGCTTTACCTTCTTCCCAACCCCATCCCAGCAGTGCTGAGCTTTTCAGCACGCGTTTCACACTGGCTGGCCATTAATTGGTCAGCCAGCGTGAAATTGTGGTTGGGGGCCTATTTCCAGGCTTCTCCCAGTCTCACCGATCGCGCATGCCCGCCAAAGGTAAAATTCAGGCCTTAGTATCTATTGCAGACTTTATTTAAAACAACCACTCTCATTTATAAAAATTCATTCACTACATTTATATTTCTTCAACTACATAACACCTTATAAAAACAAACATCTAATTTCAAGTTCTTAATTCCTTATAAAAACAAGCTTTGGAGTTCATTGTCCCATTGCAAACTGTCTGTAACCACTTGTAGCTGTCAATCAAACTGTGAAATGGAAGGCACTCTACTATAATAATGGAAGATTGTGGAATCAGTCATACAGCACAAGTCTAGTAATGAAAGCCCTCAGGCTTATGTCAACAGAGTGAAATAGCAAGCAATGATTCTTTTTTAAAGCTCCGCACAGTTTTTTTTTCAAAGGCAGGAGTTTTAAATGTTTTGACAGCTTAACAGTTGCTTTTGACACTTCTGACAGTTTTGACAGTTCCTCTTAATAGTTCCCCTTGACAGTTCCAATACATTTATCCACTTTTTACACACATTTAAATCCACTTTTAACAATGAGGCACCTTACCTCTCCTAAAGGGCACTTTATCGCTTCCAAAGGTGTCCTGGAACCATATCCAAAGAGGTACCCTACGTCTCTATAAGAGTACCCCACCTCTCCAAAGGAAGCCATTAAGGTTAGACCTGCTCCTACCATGGCTACTCTATACATGTCGTATTTCCCACTCCTGGCTAACAAAAATCAGACATGACTGGAGTCAGCTGATGCATTATATGGGTAGCGGTCTCCATGAAATGCACATATACAAATCCCGACCTAGGCCCATTACTGCCGCCGCGAAAATGGTAGGTGCTGTATTCAGGGGTGGGACTTCTGTATTCAGGCTCGCCTGCCATTTTCACAATGATGGAGTGGCTGTCTTTTGTTCTGAAAATTCAGCATTTGTGGTGAGAATACAAGTCAATGTTTTAGATGTGGATCTTTTGTCATCAGAACTTGGTTTGGTGCCAGTGAAGGGCCAGAGCTAAAGTATTAACTTGTCTGTTCTCTCCCCAGATGCTGACTGATGCATTGAGTGGTTCCTGTGGCTTCTTTATTTGTACTTTAGTTGTCATTCGACATTAAACAGCTGTAGGAGAAAAAAAGAGATTTACATGAATTTTAACTCAGAAATGGCAGAGTAACTTTATGGCATATTTTGTTATGTAAATTGCTCAGTGTTATTATTGATTATTTTATATGAACAGAGCAATGAGAAATATAAACTAAAATCAGCAGACCTAAATATATGAGAGTTAGGGCTGCCAACAGTGGCTGATCATATTCCTGGAGATTTGAACATGTGACAGTAGATCACACGGCTATTGGTACTACTTATACCTATATATTTAATCACCTGATGTTTGCTCACATGACATGTGTCCACTGTTTGTCAATGTTATTACATTTAACTTAGGATGGGACTTTCTGGCCTGGCCCACTGCTGGAGTGGTCCAGGCCTGCCGAAAGTCAGAGGACTTCTGGCTGGGCCACTGCAACCTGCCACATGCAGGTCCTGCCTCAACGGGGCTGGAAATGTCTTTTAAATGAGATTATAACACAATATATGAATCAAAGAAAGAACACAAAAAAGATTTATGGATGAGTAGTGTTTAAATAATGACTACTTTGGTGATGTTTCTACAGCATTGACCTCAATGAGAAACACCTAGAAATAGCACCAGTTCAACAATAACATCATCTAACCAAAGTCCTCATACAATTTATAATCTTTTAAAATTATAAAAATATTTACAAAAACTAAATTCAATTGATTGACTCCCACTGCTCATCTCATTTCTCTGCTTCAGAGAGGTTATGCTCAGTCCTCAGAGAGAAGCACCAATACAGTCAGGTCCCGCCGTTCACAACTTCCTCTTTCACGAATTCACTGATCCGCGCAAAAGTCTTTGTGCACCAGTTCACTCACTGCGGGCCATCTTTAGAAAATGCCAAAAGAAAGCAAAACCGCCTAAATAAAGTTAAAAGAAAGAAAATGTCCATGATGTATTTCCCAGGTAGAAAGTGCGCAATGAGCGTACGTTTTCTGTCATTGTTTGCACGGTCCTTATTACTGCAGTTTAATTCCTGATCACAGCCCACCTCCTCAGTATTGTAAGTGTGACAAATTTTACATTTTTCTTGTTTTATTAAACAATTTCTCCAGTAATTTTCTCTTTAAATGTATTAGAAACATAGCTTTTATTGCCTTTAGTCCTTTATACATGTAAAATTTCAGGATGGCTGGAATCTGTCTAAGTGACTCCCATTGTTCGTGATTTTGCAGGAAGGAAACTCCCTGCACGGCGGGACTTTCCTGTTCTGCTTGAGGCCTGGAACAAAACATGCTACACAACAGAGCAGCACATCACAGGTTGACATGAACATTTCCTCCCTCCAGTTTACATCTCACCCTTTCCCAGGTCGTTTTTATCTTTCAACCCGCTCAGTTTATGGTTCTCTTCCCCCTCACTCCCTACTTAGTGTTTTTCTCTCAGGATTTATAAAGCTTTCAGGCACTTTTGTTAATCAGTCCTTATATCATTATCCTCACAACTGGCAATGAAGTGTCATGTTCCAAATAGCAAGGTGACCAGCAGACCCCAGACAGTGAACACTGGCTGCAAACCATAGCAACCAGGGTGACCCACATGTGCAACAACACAAACAGGGACAGTTTCTCTTGGGTGACCAGAAACACAACTCGGGAGATCAATCGCCTTATTCTGGTAAACTCCCGGCTGAAGCGTTGGGATTCTTAGAATCTGTATCCGTGGACCTTATTAAGGAATTCAAATATAGAGACATTTATATTATTCTTATGAAACCCTTGATTCATTGTGATTATGAAGGGATCTGGTGCTGATGGAAAGAAGTGGAATTCAACACTAGCCTTCTAAAGGCCAAAGTCCGGATCTTATAGCAGGAGTAATGGTGAAGTTATCAGTGTTCACCATTATTATGAAGGAAATTGGACAGCAACTTTCAGAGTTACCAACCACCCCATATTTTATGGGATCATCCTATAATTCAGTCAATTGTCCCATGTCCGTGCTGTCTCCTCCCAGGACCCGCTTGTCCCATATTTCTGTGGCAGTGATTAGAAGATTGCTGGTCAGTCTCCTCTTTTTGCTGTCTAAGTACCTTGGGTGCTTGCAGACAGTTTGTGGGGTGGGGTGGGATGGGGGCTTGCAATTTGTGTGCTGGGGGGTTAATGGCACATCCCAAGTCTCGGGTGGGGGGGTCTGTCAGTCCTGAGTCTCAGGCTGGTGGGGGGTGGTCAGTCGGTCCCCAGCCTCAGGTGGGGATCTGGCAGCAGCCCCATGGGGTGGGGAGGGGAAGGGTGGGGGTTAGGAAGGAAGTGTGTGGGGGGAGGGGGTTGTTGGGAAGAGGTGTCTGAGTTTTTATGTAGTTGGGGAACAGTATACAGAGTCGACGGGGTCATGGAAGCAGACTGCAAGTAAAGTATATGTTTCAAAGGGCCTGACATGTACCTCCCTCACCCTCCTGCCTTGTCAGCACTGCATTCTCTCCTCCCCAGCTCATTATAGACCCCACCCAATTTTCCTTTCCCATTTCTGCCCTATATGTTATTTCAAATTAATTTTGTTAATAAAACTGATTCTACTTAGTGCTAAACTGTACCTTAAATGTCTTACTTAAACTATTAAAGTTTTCATGGAAAACAGTAAACTTCCCAGATGGGCAGTTTAAACTAACACCATAAAATTAATCATATCTTTCACATACACATCGGCAGAACCTGTTGAAGGCAACTGGGATCTCAGCTACTGGCTGGAGAGCCAAATAGATTCCTGCGATACCTCTTTTCAGGAAGGCCTGCCACATCTTCTTCCACTCAGATACTTGACAAGCCAGTGGTGTGCCTTCTGGAATCAAGGATCCAGGGGCAAGATGGCAGCTCTGTTGAATGACAGCGCCACTGGGAAGGTGATGACTGCTACCACTCGGCACCCATTCAAGGCCTAGTATCGTCACTGGACCCCAAGCCAGATGTGAGTGATGGTGGGAAGGGGTCACGGGGCAGGGGTTCAGCAGCAAGGGTATCAGTGGCTCCCCCATTCCTGATACCAGGTCCCTTGATCTGACACTGCATGCCTTTCAACAAGGGATGCCACCCCCATCGGGAGCCCGCAAGCAACTCCGAATGCATTTGCTTATCGTGCTCCTCGCAAGGCGAGACCCCACCTGCTGCTGGGTTAATACTAGCAGTGGTGGAATAAGGCCCTGGGCAATTAATGCACACTTAAGGGCCTCACTTGACAGCAGGGCAGGAATGCTGTACATGGGCCTTCTCGCCACAGACTTAATCGGGGTGGAGGTGGGAAGGCAGTGGAGTCACTTCTCATTATGCTCTCACCTGATTAAATTTCACCCATATCTCCCTTCTATTCAACTTGCCACAACAGAGGGCACAAGATTCCACCCATTATGCTCCCAAAAACTTAACATTTTAACTGCAGTTTGTAAAGTTTATTTGTTACTTCTGTACACGCTGTAAATTGAGCTTCTCGAGCTGCCTGACTAAAGACAAGCATACAAATAAAAAGGCTGACTTTTAATAAATTATCCTCTTCTATGTTTCTAGCTACAGGACAAAATACTTTATTTTAAATAAAACTTAGGTGGGGTGGTTGTGGGGGAGGGTTGGAATTTTTAACTCAACTCACCTGGCAGGAATGGAGCAGAGCTCTTGTTAAAACAATGTTGTCCTATAGAAATTATTGACTAGTCATAGCTGTGGTAGAGGTGGCAAAGTTTTTTTGCCAAATGCATTAAATTAAAGTAGAAAACAACTTAGATGCACTCACAACACAGATAGATGCACTTCACATGTAGATAATCAATTGTAAATATCTACTGCCATAGAGTTATACAGCACAGAAACAGGCTCTTCGGCCCATTGAATAATCAAAGAAATGAAGTCCATCAATCAAAAAAACATTGAAACACTGCTTATTGTCTTACCATTTTACCAACAAATACACAGAGAGATTAAAGTTCACATATATATGCCATAAGAATCTGATATTGTGTCGATTACTTATTTTTATATACAAATCAGAAATGGAATTCTCCACATCTGGATCCTGATTCATCACATCTGAGTTGCGGCTGACATGTTAGGCAACAGTACTTTAAAATGGAGGATAGAGATTTACCACCCCGTCCCTGCTGAAATCCCAGTGTCCACTATTTTAACTGCTATAGCTGCCTGCTGGAAGCATGCGAGCCATGTAAATTTATTCAAATTAATGTCCCATGGAACCCTGATTGGATTTTAACCGAGAACCTGTGTGAAGAAACCACACCAGGTCAGCAGGGAAGTCAAAATCCACAAGGTGTGGTTTGAACCCCACAAAAGAAATGCTGTCATCTCCCCTGTCTAGTTCTTCCTCACCATCTGCCCCATCCTCCCACCAACTTTCTGTGAAACCTTCCCAGAACTTTCCTTCCTTGACCTAGCTGTTTGCAGTTGAGATTTCATTTGGTTCTGGCCATGGAGCCTTAGCCACTTGAACTACTGCTGCAAACTCTGGTAAACTGCCACTTCTTGCCTCGTTTTGGGCGGGCAGTTTGCTGCAGCACGCCGATGGGGCCCAAGAGTTAAAGCAGCCCAGCCTTCAATTTTGGGCCCGATGAGTTTACTTTGCAATCACTGCCCACAAATAACAACTGGTTTGGAGAGGTTAGGAAAGAGTGATATGAGAGAGTGACTGAATTAAAACAGAAAATGTTGGAAATACTGAGCAGGGATAGCAGCATTAGAGGAGAGAGAAACCTGAGTTAATGGTTGGGAATTAACGCAGAGATAGTGGTCCCACCAACCGGCTGGAAAGTTGTGGACTAATCCTCCTTCACCAACCCTGGAAGCCACAGCACAATTTTGTGTGACTCAGACCAATCTTTGCCTGAAGTTATGTCTCTTAGCCCCCTGAGATAGGATGTCCCACTTCCAAGAGAGCGGGGGCCACTGCTGGGATGCGCCAGTCCCCGGTCAGGAGAAAAGATGGAGGCTGGAGAAGCAGATAAGTGGGGCGCATTTATTGGGGCCAGTCAGGCAGGCCCAGTGAGGGGTGAGGGTTGTCAATGGAGTGGCCAGGGGGGTAATCAAGAGGGGATGCACCTTTCCACTTGTGGGGGGGGGGGCGGGGGGCCCTCCATAGGCCACAGGCTGCTCAAACAGGAGGGACCCCGACCTGCTCCCACAGTCAGGCCACCAGGGTATACCAACAGTTGCCTTTAAGTGCCTATTTGGCCTCCTGTACCATTGGTAAAACTCCTGCAGAGATAAGAAGGTGACAGGCATGACGATCCTGACTGTCCCACCCAATTCTGCTTCCCTGCAGCTCCTGCCATGCCACTCCCAGGGAGGAGGTGGGGGTGCATAAGATTCAATGTTTCGGGTACTGTCCAGAAAAAAGAATAACAGCAGATGTTATTTAGATTAGTCAAAAAGAAAAGGGAAGCATTCGTAAGGGATAGAAGGCTGGGAACAGATGAAGCCCATGGAGAATATAAAGAAAATAGGAAGAAACTTAAGCAAGGTGTCAGGAGGGCTAAAAGGGGTTTAGAAAAGTCATTAGCAACCAGGATTAAGGAAAATCCCAAGGCCTTTTATACATATGTAAAAAGCAAGAGGTAGCCAGGGAAAGGGTAGGCCCACTCAGGGACAGAGGTGGGAATCTGTGTGTGGAGCCAGAAGAAATGGGAGAGATACAAAATGAGTACTTCTCATCAGTATTCACCAAAGAGAAGGACTTAGCTGTCGATTTGTCTAGGGAAGAGTGTGTAGATAGCCTGGATCGTGTTGAGATCAAAAAAGAGGAGGTGTCTTGAAGAATATTAAGCTGGATAAGTCCCCAGGGCCAGGTGGGATCTACCCCAGAATACTGAGGGAGGCAAGGGAGGAGATTGCTGGGGCCTTGACAGAAATCTTTGTACCCTCGCTGGCTATGGGTGAGGTCCCAGAGGATTGGAGAATGGCCAATGTTGCTCCATTGTTTAAGAAGGTTAGCAGGGATAATCCAGGAAATTACAGGCCGGTGAGCCTTACGTCAGTGGTAGAGAAATCATTGGAGAAGATTCTTCGTGACAGTTTTGGAAGCAAATGGGCATGTTAGTGAGAGGCAGCATGGTTTTGTGAAGGGGAGGTCATGTCTCACTAACTTGATCGGGTTTTTCGAGGATGTGACAAAGATGATCGATGATAGAAGGGCAGTGGATGTTATCTACATGGATTTCAGTAAGGTCTTTGACAAGGTCCCTCATGGCAGACTGGTACAGAAGGTAAAGTCGCACGGGATCAGAGGTGAGCTGGCAAGATGGATATAGAATAGGCTTGGTCATAGAAGACAGAGGGTAGCTAGGGAAGGGTGCTTTTGTGACTGGAGAGCTGTGACTAGTGGTGTTCCGCAGGGATCAGTGCTGGGATCTTTGCTGTTTGTAGTATACATAAATGATTTGGAGGAAAATGTAACTGGGCTAATTAGTAAGTTTGCAGATGACACTAAGGTTGGAGGAGTTGCAGATAGTGAAGAGGATTGTCAAAGGATACAACAGGATATAGATTGGTTGGAGACTTGGACGGAGAAATGGCAGATGGAGTTTAACCTGGACAAATGCGAGATAATGCATTTTGGAAGGTCTAATACAGGCAGGAATTATACAGTAAATGGCAGAACCCTTAAGTGCATTGACGGGCAGAAGGATCTGGGTGCACAGGTCCACAGGTCACTGAAAGTGGCATCGCAGGTGGATAAGGTAGTCAGGAAGGCATATGGCATGCTTGCCTTCATTGCTGGGAAGTCATGCAGCTGTATAGAACCTTGGTTAGGCCATACTTGGAATATTGCATGCAATTCTGGTCACCACATTACCAGAAGGATATGGAGGTGTTGGAGAGGGTGCTGAGGAGCTTTACCAGGATGCTGCCTGGTCTGGAGGTTATTAACTATGAGGAGAGGTTGGAGAAACTTGGATTGTTCTTACTAGAGCGATGGAGATTGAGGGGTGACTTGATAGAAGTTTACAAAATTATGAGTGGCATGGACAGAGTAGATTGTCAGAAGTTTTTTCCCAGGGTGGAAGAGTTAATTACTAGGGGACATAGATTTAAGGTGAGAGGAGAAAACTTTAGAGGAGATGTGCGGGGCAAGTTTTTTACGCAGAGGGTAGTGAGTGTCTGGAATTCGCTGCCAGAGGAGGTGGTGGAAGCAGGTACGATAGTGGTGTTTAAGAGGCAGCTTGACATATACATGAATAGGCAGTCATGCTTGAAAACTGAAGGCAGTGTTCTGCAAAACGGTCACCCAATCTGCATATGATTTCTCCAGTGCAGAGGAAGCCACATTGTGAGCAGCAAATACAGTAGACTACATTGAAAGAAGTACAAGTAAGTCACTGTTTTACCTGGAAGGAGTAGTTGGAACCTTGGATGGAACGGGAAGAGGTAAAATGATAGGTTTGCATCTCCTGTGCTTGCATGGGAAGGTGCTGTGGGATTTGTGGTGCTGTTGGGGTATTTGGAGTGATTGAGGAGTTGACCAGGGTCTCGCAAAGGGAACGATCTCTTCAGAATGCTGAAAGGGGAGGGGAAGATGCATTTGGTGGTGACATCACTCTGAAAGTGGCTGAAATCGGAGTGAATGATTTGTTGAATGTGGAGGCTGGTGGGGTGGAAGGTGAGGACAAGTGGAACCGCATCATGATTCAGGGACGGGGGGAAGTGATGAGGTGAGAAGTGTGGGAAATGCAATGGATGTAGTCAAGGATCCTGTCAACCATAGTGGGTGTGGGGATTCCTGAGTTGAGGGAAAAGGAAGACATATTAAGAGCATTAGGTGGCTTTTGGTAATGTTGCTGTTTTTCCCACTTACACCTCCTCTCGACCCATTTTATTCTTCTTCGCCTGTCTAAATACCATCTTCTTTTGCTTGCATATCATCCCTTTCATCATTTAATTTCTCCTGCCTTCCACTCTCCTTCATAGACCTTATCCCTTTTGTTCCTTCCTCCCCTCTCTCCCCTTTCCCTGTCTCTGTACTTCCCAAAACCTGTTACATCTCTGACATGTTCCAGTACTGATGAAAAGTCATTGATCTAAAGTATTGGTCTAGATTTTAACCTAGAGGTGAATTCTACGTAATGTGGGCAGTTGGGGGCAGAGCTGTTGATGTGGTCAGGAAACCTTGAAGATTGTGTTTCCTGAACGTTAGAAGCCAACTTTACAAGGCCACTTGTACCTGCGAGAGCTGGTGGGTGTATTTGGGGAGTGAAAGAAATTGTTGGGGGTAGGTGGGTTCTAATCTCATTGGGGAGTTTTACTGATGGTATGGGGTATCTAGATGATGGGGGGTTGGTGGTGTCTGCATCATAGGATGGCGTGTCAGATGGTGATCCAGGGCTGGGGCAGTGGGGGTTCCAATGATGGTTGATGGGGTCCAATAGCATTCAGTGGGGTTAGGTGGTGATCAGGGTGAGGAGCAGTTAGTGGTCAAGGAAAGCAGATGGCAGTTGTGGGGAGCAGTTGGTGATTGGGGGGAGCAGATGATTTTGGGAGTGGGATTTGATATGAACATAGGAAATAGGGCCAGGAGTAGGCCATTCGGCCCATCAAGCCTGCTTCGCCATTCAGCTACATCATGGCTGGTCTTTTACCTCAATGCCATTTTCCCACATTATCCCCATATCCCTCAATATCTTTAATATCTAGAAATTTATTGATTTCTGTCTTGAATATATAAAATGACTAAACATCCGCAGCCCATTGGGGTAGAGAATTCCAAAAATTTGCCGCCTTCTGAGTGAAAAAATTCCTCCTCATCTCAGTCCTAAATGGTCTACCCCTTATTTTGAGACTGTGTCCCCTGGTTCTGGATCTCTCAGCCCAGCTAAACATCCTTCCTGCATTTATCCTGTTGAGCCCTGTAAGAATTTTGCATGCTTCAATGAGATCACCCCGTATTATTCTATACAATACAGGCTCAGCCTCCTCAATTTCTCCTCGTAGGACAATTCCACCATCCTAGGGATTAGTCTGGTGAACCTTCCTTGTATTCCCTCTATGGCAAGTATATCCTTCCTTAGGTAAGGAGAACAAAACTGTACACAATACTCCAGGTGCAGTCTAACCAAGGCTCCATAGAACTGCAGCAAGACTTCTTTACCTCTGTATTCAAATCCTCTTGCAATAAAGACCAACGTGCCTTTTGCCTTCCTAATTGCTTGCTGCACCTGCATGTTAGCTTGCAGTGACTCATGAACAAGGACACCCAGGTCCCTTCAGGCATCAACACTTCCCAACCATTCAACGTGTAAGAAATGCTCTGTATTTCTGTTTTTCCTAATAAAGTTTATAACTTCACATTTTTCCATATTATATTCCTTTCATCATGTTCTTGCCCAGTCACTCAACCTGTCTAAATCCCCTTGAAGCCTTTTTGCATCCTCCTTACAACTCATTCCTACCTAGTTTTGTGTCATCAGCAAACTTGGAAATATTACATTTGGTCCCCATATCTAAATCATTGATACAGACAATGAATAGCTGGGGCCTAGGCACCAATCTTTGTGGTTCCCCACTGGTCACAGCCTGCCAGCCTGAGAATATCCTGTTTATTCAGATTCTTTGTTTTCTGCTTGTTAACCAATCCTCAATCTGATGCCGGGGAGGGGGGTGGAGGAGGAATTGACAGTTTGTGGTTGAGGGTAGCTTGTTGGCCCCAGAGGGAGCATTCCTGTTCCACCTGGCCCACAAGCAGTGCTCTACAGGAACTTGCCTCATGGATTCGGATTCCCCCGCTTTACAGGAACTTGCCTCATGGATTCAGATTCCCCCGCTTTACAGGAACTTGCCTCATGGATTCGGATTCCCCCGCTTTACAGGAACTTGCCTCATGGATTTGGATTCCCTCGCTTTCTTTCAGATGCTGTGTTTCCTGAGACCTTGGAAACCTGTTCATCTGTGGTTAATAATGGAATGACTGTTGAAATGAAGGCTCCCAGCTTCATTAAATAACAGGTGTCCCACCCTTTGACCTGACTCAATCAAAGCTGGAACTTGATGGGTTTTAAGGCGGGTTGGGTTCATGTTTCAGATTTGTTAATCTTAATCTCTGTTATGACCCCAACCCATCGTTTTTTAGAATTAAAATTCAGCTTACCAGCCTGTTTTTCAGCTTTCTAGCATCTGCAATATTTTACTTTTGTATGAGAGACATTCAAACAACCAATGAAAAAAATATGACCATATGTGTTTTAGTATCATCTTGGTCCATACATTCAAACATTCATTATTCTTTCAAGAAAAGGCGTAAGCTATACTACCAATCATAAAATTTTAGCCAAATCTGATACATAACCTATAGAATATCTGACAGCATGAGACAGGCAGGTGTGGAGATGTAGTGTTGTGGTACTTGGGCTTGTTGGTCACATGCTAGTTGGAGCTGCCCACTGACCTGGGGCAGAATTTTACAGAGCTTCAGCAGGCACACGCCTGTCCCAAGCATGCGTGAAATTGCGCAAGAAGTTGTTGGGCAGCGTTCTGACATCATGGTGCCTTCGCGCAATATTATTGCTGGATGTTGCATGTGGGAGCCTGAAGTGCATCTGCCGACAATTAAAAGAGCAATTAAGCCCATTAAACATGCAATTGTCCCAAATTTACATGGCCCGTGTGCTAATATGCTTGGTGTACGGGCCAATCGGCCAGGCGGCATTCACGTTTTTTCACCATTCTCGATCCAGGGTGGGATTAAAGGCCCGAATATGTTAGAGATTTGATGATTCATGAGTATTGCTGTCAGTTGTTCGTCGTGTCATTATAGATAGTGTAGGGCACTTTTTGTGTGCTGATATCCCTCTAACAATTCTGCAGCTCCTGAGCAGTTGTCAGCCTTCAGGGAGCTTGTGTCATACTGCCTGCCCCCATTCTCACTTGTCTCAGTGCCCATCCTTCCTCCTCCCCCACTGCTGAGCACTTTTCATGCTGGCCGGCAGATAATGGGCCAGCCAGCTTGAAATCACTGTCGGGAGCCGACGGAGGGCGAGAGCGGATTTCACATCCTCTTCCAGTCCTGCTGATCGTGCTCCCGCGCCAAGCGTAATATTCAGGCCCTTGTAAACTTCAGCCAGATCAGGACTAGAGGGTACCAGCAAGTACAATTTCCTGCATAGCCTGTGGAATCGTGTGCTGAGGAATTTCAGAACCTTTAACTCTACCATTGGCTGGAATTTTATGGCCCTGTTGGGGCGGGGATAGGGCCGTAAAATGTGGCAAGCCATCCTAAACTCCATTGACTTTGGCAGGAACGTAAAATCCCACTGCTGTAAAATTCCACCCATTGCATTAGTGGAAGTGTACATGTACTTGAGTATTCAAGTCAAGACTCCTATCAGTTTAATTGCTTCAAATTTGTGTTTTTCCAGAACGATTACAAAAAATTATCTATGCAATGCAAAGATTTTGTTGTTGGACTTCTAGACTTGTGCCGGATTACCGAAGAAGTGGAAGCCATTTTGAATGGGACTGTGGAAACCAATTCTAGCAGCAACCGACACTTTCGACCGAGCCTTAGTCGACTAAAATTGGCCATTAAATGTGAGGTCAAAAAGGTATGAAGCATTATAAAAATGTAATTCATTATGCTTCTAAAATATAAATTCTTAATTAATCACATTTTCTGTAAAATTGTGAATTTAATTTAACCTTATCTACCTTTTCCAGCAGAATGATAGGGTTTTGAATAATAATTTTGAATAGACTCTTTTCAATGGTGAAACAAGAACACTGTGGGCCACTAGCCCCAGCCAAAGACTGGGAAATATAAATGAATCTATAAAGCTTCAACATTTTAAAGCTTAAATGACTGTATTTTTTTAAGGTTAATGTTACATTTTTGTTTCATCTGTTGAAACTAATTTAATAATTGTTTTGTCCTAGCAGTGGAACTTTAACAAATGTACACCAACATATGCTGTAAAATGTTCTACTGTATGCATGTAATAGGTGAAGATTATTATCAGCTGCGGATGCAGGAGAGCAAAATGATTGAATAAGCTCGTGTGCAATAACTTGAGATGCCGACACATGGTACTTTAGGTGACACACTGTATTTTATGTTTAGAGGGTGCAACTTGTTAATCAAAGAATAATATAAAAATTTAATGCAGCTTTAAATGTATTATTAGACCAGAATTTGCATCTGGGATGGCAGAGAAACTGTGAGCAGCTGTGCTGTCATCGCTGCATAAATCTGACAGCAAATCCTGGCTCCTGCACATGCATAGTTAAATATGGAGATCCAGAAGTTACTGTTAGTGATACCCTGATCCTCTATAGGGTGTGTTGTTGCAGTGTTCACACACACAATCAGCACAGAATCAAGAATCTATTGTGAACTTCAACTTTTTAACACAATATTCTCATGATAAAAAGTTAAGCCTTGATGAATGAGATGTAGTTGAGTTTTTAATGGTGTAAATTAGGTTATAATTACTGAAGATCAACCTTCTGACCCTGAATAAAACTAGTTTTAAAAGTCCTCAGTGTCATCCCCTTCATTTCTTGATTTCCGTAGATGTAAAAATTTCCATAGATGTTTAAAATATTAGAAATTATTATTTTGTTTGTGATATTACTTTAATCCTATGTATATGTCCCAATCATTTTACAAAGAGCGAAATAAAGAGAATTACAATCAGTGCTTTTTACTTCCTGGTTTGCTAACTGTTAGAATCACAGAGGACTGAGTTTTTGCTCCCAGGTCGGAAGCACAGAGTTGGGACAATTCCTGGCTCCACAAACCCAACCCAGGAAAATGTGTCCCATAAGTTGCGATTTTTGGCCCATGGGTCGGGGGGAGAAAGTTGGTTCTGTGGTGGGAGACCCTGGGAACAGTGTGGAGGCAGCACAGGGGCTGCCGGGTGTGGAGCAGGCTGGGCGGAAATCCTGCCTCGGTGCTCTGGGACTTTATTAAAGATATCAAGAAATGAATAAAACAAAAAAAAACCTTCCAGCCTTCATCCATCACACCCCTCACCCCCCAACATGCTCCTTATGACCCATCCATGTTAACCAATGCCACCTCACACGCCCCACCCACTACCCCATGGCCGCTTATACCCTCCATACGAACCTATGTCCTTCCAGCCACCCACCATGGCCCTTCATACCCTGCATACTAATCCAAGCCCCCAACCACTCCCAATGGCCCTTTTTAGCCCCTAAGCCAACTTATGCCCCTGCCCACTCCAGGGCTCTTTAGACCCCCTATGCCATCTTAATGCCAAGTCAAGCCAACCTAGGCATCTCAACCCACCACCCTTTGCTCTTATACCTACCATGCCAACTCACCCAGTATCTGTCGAGGGCAGACCTTAGGACCCTGCTGAGATTAAATGAAGTTCTTAAGTGTCTATTGATGAATTTCCTATTTTTTTAAAAAACTCCCATTGATAAAAACCCATTCACTGCATTTAACTTTCTTAAATCCCTTATGAAAACAAGCATTGGTACTCAGTCTCAGGTCAATGAGTTTATAATCACTTAGAGTTGTCAGTCAAATTATGAGCTGACAGGTACCCAAGATGATAATAATAGTTTGTGAAATAGGTCATGCAGCACTAATCCTGCAAAAGTAACCCTCATTCTTATGTCAATAGACATGGTGAAATAGCAAGCACTGATTTTTTTAACACTGCAGCAATTTTATTTTCTAAAATTTAAAGCGAAGGACATTTAAATATTTTGAAAGCTTGCAGTTCTTTTGACAGTTATTTTAATAGTTCTCTTGACACTTCCGATGAGCTTAACATTTCAGATGAGATTATGCACTTTTTACGCACATTGATGTCTAATTTTAACGATCTAAAAGGGCAATTTACCCCTCTGAAAGGGCAGCTTACCTCTTCAAAAAGGAACCTGACCTCTCCCAAAGGTGGTTCAGGATCATATCAAAAAAATGTACCTTATCTCTCCAAAAGCGTACCCTACCTTTCCCAAGAACTCAGGCAGATTTAAGCCTTTTCCTACCAAGTCTAAAGTGCACAAGTAATGTTTTGCACATCCCATGAGCCAAATTCAAATCTGACTTAGACAACTGCACTTTAACACATGGGGCAGGATTTTTCCGTCGGCGAGCAGGGCCCACTCGCCGACACGTAAACTGATGTGTGGTGACATTGGATGGAACTCCCAATGTCACCACGTCCCATTTAAATTTTCCAGTAGGCAGGAGTGCAGCAAAAACAGTGTGTGCCCGCTGACCTGTCATTGGCCAATTGAGGCCATTGACAGCCATTTAGCTAATTAATGGTCCTGCCTGTCCAACCTTAAGGTTGGCAGGCAGCCAGGAGCCCCGGCGAGAATTAGAAAAAGCATGAAACCTCATCCACGAGCGGGATGAGGTTTCATGTAGGTTTTTAAAAATTTTATTAAAGTTTTTGTAAAAATTATGGACGTGTCCCAACTCATGTGACAGTGTCACATGAGGGGACATGTCAGGAAATTTTTTTTTCTCTATTTGTCACAGAACAGCCGATCTCCCTGAGGCAGCACTTATCCTCAGGGAGATGAGTGCGCTCTTTCATGCGCATGCGTGAAAGACTGCACTCTTGATTTAGGGAATCCCCCCCTGCACAGGAGGCACATAGCACTCTGGGTGGGCCTTGATTGGCCCGCCCATGTAAAACTGCCCCATGCTCCCAATCAGGGGCACTGATTGGAGGCATGCCAGTGCGCGCCCGCCATTCAACTTCACCCCCAGCGGGTGGAAAATCCTGTCCATGCAGTTGCCTTCGTGAGCCACGGACGTACAGTTTAGAACCCACCTCCATTCTCCCCTTGTGAAAATAGCAGAGATTCGGTTCAGGGGCAGACCTCCAGATCTGGGTTACCGCCCCATTTTCGTTAAGTTGGAGAGCCTCTCCACGTGTGCAAAAATCTGGCCAGCATGTTTACAACACAGAAAGGTGCCATTCAGCCTGCCATGTTGGCGTGGCTCAATTCTTAAATCTGCTTGGCTGATGAGCCTCATTGTTGACTTCACTATTGTTGAATGCCCGAGACTCCCTGTAAATAATGGCAGAGTGAACTTGGTGTCATAATAGGGGAAATCAACACCATAGAGCTCGCTAAATCTTTGTGGGCAACTTTCCTTGAAGTCAGCTACAAGCATTATCCCTTTGCCACACTGCAAAACCTGTGCCATTATTTGATGTGCAGTTGTGTAGTACTGCTGTTATCTCTAAAATCGATGCAACAATAGGATTAGTAAGAATCAATCAGATAATCTTTAAAAAGTTATTTATCATTATTTAATTGGACCAGTAAGCTGCCTGTTAGCATAATCATTGGTTGGGACATTCTGCGTGCATCGATACTCACAAAATTGCACCAGGGTCTTATGTAGAGCTTAGGGTTCTAATTTGTATATTTTGGCCTGTTCCAAATTGCAGCAAAGAGGACATCAGAGGGAACAGGGTAATAAGTGATTCCCTAAAATTTTCAACTCCCACCACCCTGGACCCGTCCCACTCAAAAAGAGGGAGAAAATGACCCCAACAATTCTAAGATCAAAACCTTTGACTAGATTTTATCTTAGAGTTATAGAATGGTTACAACATAGAACAAGAACATTTTTCCTGTTGTGTTTGGACAGGTTTTCTGCAAGAGCAGCTCAGCTGGACCCATTACCTCACCCTTTCCCCATTGCCTTGCATTTCCTTTCTCATCTGGTGTTTATCCAATTCTCTTTTGAAAGCCATGATTGCATCTGCCTCCATCACATACTCAGGTAGTGCATTCCAGATACTAACCACTCCCTGTGTAAAAATGTTTTTTTCTTATGTGGCTGTTGGTCCGATTGCCATTCACCTTACATCGGTATCCTATGGTTTTTGAGCCCCCTGCCAGTGGGAATTTCTCTCTTATCTACTCTGTCTAGTTCCTTCATAATTAAACACAGCTATCAAATCTCCTCTCAACCTTCTCTTCTCTAAGCAGAATAACCCCAGCTTCTCCAAGATCCACATAACTGAAGTTCCCTCATCCCTGGAATTATTCACATAAATCATTTCTGCACCCTCTCTAAAACCTTCATATCCTTCCTAAAATGCAGTGCCCAGAATTGTACTCATTATTCCAGTTGAGGCCTAACCAATATTTTATAAAGGTTCATCATAATTTCCTTGCTGTTTTTTACTCCATGCCCCTATTGATAAAGCCTAGGAGCCCTTATACCTTATACTTTCTCAGCTTGCCTGGCCATCTTCAATGATTTATGCACATATAGGCCAGGATTTTCCTGTCTGTGATTTGGGGGGGGCCCACTCGCCAATGGGAAAATGATGCAGGATGACATCGGAAGGAACCCCCGACGTCATCCCAGTGCCTTTAAAGTATCAGGAAGGCAGGCGGACAACGAAATCAGCTGTCCGCCCGCCGACCAGTCAATGGCCAATTAAGGCCATTAACAGGCTAATTAAGATTGTTAAAGACCTGCCCATCCAACCTTAAGGCAGGCCAGGAGCCCCAGCGGGCTTCTGAAAAAACATGAAACCTCATCCACTGGCGGGATGAGGTTTCATGTCTGTTTTTAAAAAGTTTCATAAAGTTTATGTGTTTCTTATTAACATGTCCCATCTCCTGTGACATTGTCACATGTGGGGGACATGTTAATCATTGTAATATTTTTCTATTTTTGGATTTTTTTTACCTGTCAGTGATCTACCTGAAACAGCACTTGGTCTCAGGGAGCAGTGCACTCTTTCGTGTGCATGCGTGAAAAAGTGCACTTTGACAGTTGGGGATTCCCTCCCCCCCTCACAGGAAACGCATAGCGCTTCCTGTCGGGCAGGCCACTAGGCAGGCCTTAATTGGCCCACCCACTCAAAATGGGGGCGGGCCCTGTTTCGGCAGCAGAGTTCGGCTGCCCGCACGCCATCCGAGGGCAAAATTCTGCCCATAGTCTCAAGTCTTTGTTCCTGAACCCTATTTAGAATTGCACCCTTCGGGTGGAATTTAATGTTCGCGGTGATGGACCCGTCCACTGGCTCGGGAGCCAGTGGTAACCCTACTACAGCCGATTCTGGGAGTCCCATTGGTATTAGGTCTCAGTTAGGCCATTGGCGTTCCCAGCTCCACTCGGGGCAATTTCCCACTGGATTTCCCGGTGTGCGGCAAATATCTCATCTCCAGGAGCTGCCGGTCAATTAGAGTCCAGCAGCTCTCCAGCACCAGCAGCAGCACTGGGAATAGTGGCCGCTGCCAGTACTGGAGTAAGGCTTAGTAGAAGAATCCTTGCTGGAGCCCCCGGACCAAGGTGAGTGGGGCAGAATTTTCAGAGCCAGTCAGAGAGGCACAGCAAGGCAGGGTGGGGAGTGGGGATGGTGGCTGGTCATTGTCAAAGGTAGGCATTGGATTCCCTCCATTGGGCTCAGGATACCCGAGAAGAATGGAACTCTGCGCCTCCAATAATCAAGCTGAATGCATACCCGGCAGGGCATGGCCCCTGCCCACAACTGGCAGCTGGAAGAGACCCTTAAGTGGCCACTTAAGGGCGTCGATTGGCCTCCGGGTGGGAAGGCAATCCTCAACCCTTCCCACCCTGGACTTAATCAGGAAGAGTCAGGAAGGCAACAGGCTCTCCACCCCAGACCTTCCTCCCCATTATAGGGCCCCCACAGCCTTGCAGCCCAACTCTGGGGGAACATTAAATTCTTCAGTTTAGTATATCTTGCCTCTCCTCGTTCTTCCTACCAAAGTATATCACTTGACACTTCCCTGCATTAAACTTCACCCGCTGCTTGTCCACCCATTCTACCAGCCTTTTGAAGTCACTACCCTACTTGCAAGCCTGTGTCATCCATAAGTTTTGAAACTGTGCCCTGTACCTCCAAGCCTAGGACCAGAATTGTCCAGCATCCCCGTAGTGGGTTCCCCCCAGGGCTGGGCCGGCAAGCCATTGAAATCTCCATTCAAATCGATGCGGCCAGAAGATCCCGGCGGCATGAGGGGCTGGAAAATTCCAATCTAGGTCATTGATATAGATCAAGATAAACAATAGTCCTAGTATCAACCCCTACGGAATCCCACTGTTTGCCTTCCTCCAGTCTAAAAACCACCATTCAAATATACACAGTTTCCTATCATTCAGCCAACTTTGTACCCATGTTGCCATTGTTCCTTTTATTCCATGGGCTTCAACTTCACTAGCAAGCCTATTATGTGGCACTTTATCAAACGCCTGGTGGAAATCAATTTACACATCAACTGTATTACCCTCATCAACCCCCTCTGTTATCTCAAGAAAAAACTTAATCAGGTTAATTAAACATGATTTACCTTTAACAAATCTGTGCTGATGTTCACTAATTGATTCACACTTGTCCAAGGTGATTGTTAATTTTGTCCTGGATTATCATTCCTAAAAGCTTTCCCATCACCGAGATTAAACTGACTGGCCAGTAGTTCCTGGGTTTACCCTTACAACCTTTTATTGAACAAGGGTGTAATGTTTTCAATTCTCCAGTCCTATGGCACCACGCCTGTATCTAAGGAGCATTGGAATATTATGGCCTGTACCTCTGCAGTTTCCTTACTGGCTTCCCTCAGTGTCCTCAGATGCATTCTATCTGGTCTGGGTGACTAAATAACTCTAAGTGCAGCCAGCCCTTCTAATACCTCCCTTTTATCAATTTTAAGCCTATCCAGTGTCTCAATTACCTGCTTTCACTATGACTTCTGCAGCGTCTTCTTCCTTGGTAAAGACAAATGCAAAGTACTCTTTTAGCACTTCAGTCATGTCCCCCTGCCTTCATACATAGATCCCTTTGTTGGTCCATAATCAGCCCATGCCTCCTCCTACTTCCCTTTTATTATTTCTGTGCCTATAGAAGACTTCTGCCGGTCTCTTCACATTTTCCCTCTTTGCCTCTCTTATTTTCCTTTTCACTTTCCCTTTGAATTTTCTATATTCAACCTGGTTCTCATTTATTATCAGCCTAACATCTGTCATGTACATCCTTTATCTGCTTCACTTTACTTCCCATCTCTTTCATCATCCAGGGAGCTCTGGTTTTGTTTGGTTGCCTTTCCCCCGCATGGGAATGTAACTCGACTCTACCTGAACTATCTCCTCTTCAAAGGCAGCCCATTGTTCTGTTACAGTTTTCCCTCTCATCTTTGATTCTAATTTACCTGGGCTAGACCTGTTCTCTCCCGACTGAAATTTATCATCCTCCAAATAAATATTTTTACTCTAGATTGCTCCTTGTTTTTTCCATAGCCAACTTAAATCTTATAATACCGTGATTACTGTTCCATAAATGTTTCCCTACTGACAACTGATCCACTTGACCTATCTCTTTCCCCAGAATCAAATACAGCAATGTCTCCTTACTTAACAAAATGTTAAGTCCAAAATGTTAACTGTGTTCCTCTCTGCAGATGCTGCCAGACCTGCTGAGTTTTTCCAGGTATTTTTATTTTTGTTTTGGATTTCCAGCATCCACAGTTTTTTGCTTTTATCCTATGTCTTCTTCCTTGTTTGGCTGGAAATATACTACTCAAGAAAATTCTCCTAAACCTCATTTCAAAAACACTTTCCCCTCACTGCCCTCTAAATTTACTTCATTTTACTTTCCCAGTTAAGTTAGTTAAAGTGCCCCATTACCACAACTGTATAGCTTTTTCACCTCTCAATTTCCATGCAAATTCCACTACATCTTTCCAACCAGTTGGTATCCTAGAGAATGCTCCCAGTAGTGTAATGGTGTCTCTCTTGTTTCTTAACTCTAACCAAATAGATTCTGTTTTTGGCTTGTCTTGAACATACTCTCTCTCAAGCTCCTCTCTGTTACTCTAGATTCACTCTAATCAATATTGCCTGCCTTCCTCCTTTCTTTCCTTCCCTATCTTTCTTGAACAACATATTTCCAGGAATATTTAGTACACATTTCTTCCCTTTTTGAGCCAAGTCTCTTATCTCTACAACATCATATTCCCATGAGGTTATCTGTACCTGCAGCTTACCAGCCTTATTTACCACGCTCTGTGCATTAACATATATGTGCTGTAAACCAAATTCAATCCTCAGTGTGGTTCCCTCTTACTCTGATGCCACCTAACACCTTACTATTTCTTACTGTAGTGTTCTCTGCCTCTCACAGCCCATTTTTTTATCCTTTCTAATGCCACACCCTTTTTTCCATCCCCCTCCCAAGTCACTTTAAACCGTCCCCAACAGCACTACTGTACCACCAGATGAAGACATTGGTCCAGGCCCTGTGGAGGTGGAACCCATCTGGCCGGTATAGGCCCCATCTCCACTAGAACTGGCTCCAATATCTCAGAAATCTAAAACCCTCCTTCCTGCACCATCTCTCCAGCCATGCATTCATCTATTCTATTCTCACTAACACATGGCACTGGGAGCAGTCTGGAGCTTACTACCTTTGAAGTCCTGCTTGCTAGTCTTTTTTCTAACTCCACGAAATCTATTGCAGAACCTCATCCCTCTCTCTACCTATGCTGTTGGTACCAACTGTCAGCTGCTTACCCTCTCCCCTCAGATTTTTCTGCAGTTGCTCAGTGCCATTCTGGACCCTGCGAGCCAGGTGGCAACATACCACCGGGAGATCATGTCCAGAGCCACAGAGATGCCTGTTTTCCTCCTTGCTATAGAATCCCCTATCACACTGCCTTTTCCAATCTTCCTTCTGTACCCCTGTACACCTAAGTCACCTGTGGTGCCATGAAGTTCATTCTGGCTACCGTCCCCAGAGGAACCATTACTCTCACCAATATTCCAGTTCAAGAGCAAGATGCACTCATAAGACCCCTGTACTACTTAACTTATCCTCTTTGACTGCCTGATGGTCATCCATTTTCTTTCTATCTCAACACCCTTAACCTGTGGGTCATCATATCCAGGTGTGCTGTCCATTTAGTTTTCAGCCTCCTGAATGTCTTCGAGTGACACCAACTACTGCTCAAACTCCAAAGTCCAGAGTTCAGGCTGCTCCAGCTAATGACAATTCCTGCACATATGGTTGTCCAAGACATGAAAAGCATCCTAGAGTTCCCATATGGAACTGGATGTGCACTCCATGGCACTGAGGTGTCCTGCCATTCCTCTATTTATTAGATTAATTAAACATAACAAAAATAAAGTAAAAGACACATAAAAAAGGCTATTCACCAATCTGCACTTTCCCAAGAGCTGATGTTACTTTTAGTTATTTTTACCTCGCCCCACCGCACCCCCCCAACTCCTCCTCCTCCCCCCTCCCCCCCCACACTCTGCTTTGTTGCTCTGCCCCCAAACTCCTTACTTCTGGGCTCCCTGAATTTGTTAAAGAAATAAAGAAAATTACTTTCTGTTTAGTTATCTGATTTACTCACCCTTAGAGCTCCACCTGTGTACAGCTTTGATATCAATTTTGATAGTGGCCTGGGTTTTCTGTTCTTCTCACATGGGAGAAGGAGTGGAAGTGAGGGTAAAATCCGGCTGGGACCACACAACTCTGGAGTCACGGCCCAGGATACATCAGTGTATTTTTCCATGTCAGTGAAGGGCCAATTTCTCAGGAATGCTATCATTTGCTGTGACTTCTGGTTCTTCCCTGCCATTTTGTGTGCCAAATAGAGTGCTTACAGACATTCAGCATTGAATGACAAATATAGCTGTGCTATTGATTGCATTGTATGTGATTATGTCTATTGTACATTTTTCTACATTTCACTTATATCAAGTGCAGGAATGTTACCTGCAGGAATAAGTAGCATATTAACTGTAAAGGATCAATCATTCTTTCTTCTGACCCGCCAACCTCTTTATCACATGCCTCTCTGGGACTGACTGAAAGCCAATCATTTATGTATTTGTATTTAGGAATCTCCTTATTTCTGGCTGAAATGGAGGGTTAGAAGGAGCTGAATCAGATTATGGCTGCAACTGCACAGGCATGTCACTGTGTTTTGGATATAAATATAAAATAGTTCACCAAAAGCAGTTTGGAATTCATTGGAACTGCGAGCAGTTCAGTGGTTAGATTTTGAAAATTTGATTTTGTTTTTTGTTAAAATTACAGAAGCATATTGTAAAGAAGGTTGTACATTTGAAATAAACTCATCTTCAAAATATCTAAACAAGCTTCTGAATTTAAATTAAAATACCTTAATGATGAACACTCAAATTTGTGATATTTTGATTACATCATTAATAAGTTTATCACCTTCATTTGTTTGATGAAAAAGAGAAATATTGCATTAGAAATGCATCATATTTAAAATAATTTTTATTGTTTATTTTTTAAGTTTGTAGCTCATCCAAACTGCCAACAGCAGCTTCTATCTATCTGGTATGAAAATCTCTCAGGATTACGTCAGCAGTCAATAACAATCAAGTTTCTGGTAGTGCTTGCTGTAGCCATTGGCCTACCATTCCTGGCCTTGTGTTATTGGATTGCTCCCTGCAGCAAGGTTGGTTGGTTTCAACTTTTAAATCTCTTCTCAGATCATGGAGGCAAACCCAGTTAATCGAATGCAAAGATTCTAGTTTTACTGCCAATGGAGTAAGTTGTGTTGTGCGTGTATAACAAGAGTGTGATCCTATCCCCTTTCCACCTAGCTGATGATTGAATAGCACATTTTTTGTCTATACCTCCAGCTGGCGTCCACTGCTGCTTAAATTTAGTATTTCCCATACACCAGTGTTTTTCTTATTAAATATTCAAGTATCTGCAAATGCATTTCATAGGAGGCAATTCAATTTTACTTGTTGGTCACATTAATGACAGGCAATTACTGCAGTGCTCATTCATAGGTTTTACCTACTCTTCTTTAATTGTTCCACATATTCATCAGTACATGAAAAAAGAACAAGCCTGCCTTGTTACCTGTGGTGTTTTACTATTGTACAAGCAGGCATCAACTCAGGTTTTGCTGGCTCAAACATAACTTCCAATTATTGTGAGCTGCAAGCTGTGTTTGATTGGTTAGGTCTAATGTCTGTGGCTTTTCCTCAACTCCAATTTGTATTTGGGAGGGAATATCTCAAATTATTTCATACCTTCATTCAAATCATAAATTACGGTTATAAATTATTGCTACAATAAAATGGAAAAGTGGATATAGGTCAGACTATAAAGAAAATGTCCCTCTGCAAGGACACCCATGAAGGTCAGTAAAAGAGATTGAGTCTGGCACAAAATGAGAGCTTGTAAAAACAGAATTGCCCATAAAAATGAAAAGCTTTGCAGAGGTTAGTGAGTAAAATTAAACCCAATGATACATAATTACAATGGCAAATGTTTCTTTGGAATCTCAAGATTTGTTTTATTAAGATTTTCAGGTTTTCTTTTAAGGTTTTTACTAAGGTGAACAATGCTGTGGACTGTAAACTTGTTTTGTGGTGTTACAGCTGGGGAAAATCTTGCGAGCACCATTTATGAAATTTGTCGCACATGGTGCTTCTTTCACTGTTTTTCTTGGCCTACTAATTATGAATGCAGCTGACAGATTTGAAGGCACCAAGCTCCTGCCAAATGAGTCAACTACAGATCATCCCAGACAGCTCTTCAGAATGAAAACAACTGGCTTCACATGGATGGAACTTTTAATTATTTCCTGGGTAATAGGTAGGGATTTGTTTTGATTTTCATCACATTGCAACAGAACCTAGCACGTTGAACCTTTATTAACAAAGAATTTCAATACAAGTTGGCCAACATAAGCCAGCAAGGGGATGTAGGTGATGTAGATTGAACAACAGCTTTCACGGCATCATTTTCACTGTAACAGAAGAGTCTATATTATCAGGCGTATCTGCTTAGCTGGCTTCAGCTCTCAAAAGGTATTTTATTATTAAGAACTCTATGTTAGTGGTTAACAGCTGTCATGTAGGATGCCACCAATACTTATAAGAGTAGGAAAGCAGGTGAGGACAATTAGCAACAATGACTGCACTTATATATTGTTTTTTAAAATAGGAAAAAGGCCAACAGTGTTTCATGGGATTGTTTCAGACAAAAATTGAAACCAAGCCATCAAAGAAATCAGATGAGGTTTTCAAAGTACTGGTTTAATGTAGGGTCTTAAAGGAGGAGAAAGAGCTGAAGAGCAAGGAGGGAGGACATCACAGAGCATATAGCCTAGCCAAGATGAAATCAGAGTATAAAAGCGAGGACATTATGATAAACCTGTATACAACACTGGTTCAGCCTCGACTGGAGTATTATATCCAGTTCTGGGCACCACACTTAAGGAATGATGTGAAGGCATTAGAGACAGTGCAAATAAGATTCACAGGAATGGTTCCAGGGATAAGGAACTTCAGTTATACAGATTGGACAAGTTGGGAGTGTTCTTCTAGGAAAAGAGGAGATTGAGAAAAAATTTGATAGAGGTATTCAAAATTATGAGGGGACTGGACACAGTAGATAGGGAGAAACTATTTCCAATGGTGGAAGGATCAAGAACTAGAGGACACTCATTTAAGATAATTGGCAAAAGATGTAATGATGCCATGAGGAAAATTTTTTTTACGCAGTGAGAGGTTAGGATCTGGAATGCACTGAGAGTGTGGTGGAGGCAGATTCAATCATGGCATTCAAAAGGCAATTAGTTTGTTATCTGAAAAGGAAAAATTTGCAGGGCTATGGGGAAAAGGTGGGGGAGTGGCACTAGATGAATTGCTCTTGCATATAGCCAAAATGGACATGATGAGCAGAATAGTCTCATTCTGTATTGCAACCATTCTATGATTCTATGTCCACTGGACAATTATACAGGAGGCCAGAACTAGAGAAACCTGGAGTTCTTGGAGGGTTTAATGCCTGAAGGTGGCCACAGAGATGGAGAGGGATAAGAAAATAAAGAAATTTAACTAGGAGAATAAGAGCTTCAAATTTGGAACGTCTGGGACCCGATGTCAATGTAGATCAATGAGGACAGGGATGATGGATGGGTGGTGCAGGTATGGACAGAGTTTATATGAGTTGAAGTTTATGGAGGATATTAGGAGGGCCTGGGGATCTTTTGAATTGTAAGTCTGAAGAAGCCAAAGACATGAATGAATATTTCATGACCACAGACGATCTGAGATAGGAGTGCAGATGGGCTTTGTTGCAAAGTTGGCAATCTTTGTGATGGAAAGGATATGGGACTTGGAAGCTCTTTTCAGCAAAAAAAAAAAATCACCTCACGATGATTCTTTCCTTGAAGCTCCCATCATCATAGATGCTAGTGTACAACCAACTCAGCTTAATGCACTGGAGTCACCAAAGGCAATTGGCCCTGATAACATTCCAGCTGTCATGTTGACCAGCACAAATAGCTACTCTTTAGCTAAGTGATTCCAATGTCAGCCTGACTTTATTACTGAGTATTCCACCATCCACGTATTGAGGTGTGTGGGTGGAAGATTATTACTGACCGGAAACTTAACTGCACCAAGCAGACCAAAACAATAGCTACTAGAGCAGAATTGAAATTTCCTCACCAACTACAGGTCATGGGTCAGCTGTGTGAATGAAATACTCGTTATTCACTTGGTTGAATGCAGCCACGTCACACATGAAACTCAACGCTATGCACAATGTGGTTGATTGGTGTCCCTGGAATCAATATTTACTCTCTTCATTACCAAAGCACAATCACTGTAGTATGTACTAAGTTTGCTCCATATTTCCAGTTCCCAAATCCTAACATAAGCCGAATTTTCAAAGTCCCTAATGTATTGTTTCTTTTCTAACTGGCGAATTATTCCAACATTTATTACTCTTTAAGTAAAGTTCTTTTGAATTAATTTTAAGTTTATTTTTCATTAATCTAAATGCAACTATGCTGGGAAGCAGTGGTATTTTTTCCTAAAGGGCTGGGGATTTTGGAATAACTAATATACCTAGCTATAATGGTTGTTCTAGGCCCAGCTGCTTTGTCAATAACTTTCTCTCCATTATTAGGTCAGGAATGACTGATTTGGCTGAACACTGGCATCTATGATGTTGATTCACTGATGATTGCACAATATTAAGCACCATTTGCAGCACCTCAGATACTGAAGTATACCCTGTCCATATGCAGCAAGACCTGGACAACATTCAGGCTTGGGCTGACAAGTCAAAAGTAACATTTGTGCCACACAAGTGCCAGGCAATGACCATCACCAACAAGAGAGAATCTAACCATCGCCCCCTGACAGTCAATGGCATTACCATCACTGAATTCCCCACTATCTCATTGGAAATGCAGGCACCTTTTTAAAGTGAAACTAAAACTCAATTTGACCTTTCTTAACACACAGATACAGAAATACAAATCGAACATAAACTTTAAAGCTAAAACTCATTCATAACACCTACAAATACCAATATAACTAATTAAACTATCTCTATTTCTTAACTCAAGAGAGAATCTAACCATCGCCCCTTGACATTCAATGGCATTAGAGGCTGGGAATTCTGAACTGGACTAGCCATATAAATACTGTGGCTACGAGAGCAATCAAAGGCTATGAATTCTATGGTGACTAACTCACCTTCTGACTCCCAAAGCCCCTCCACCATCTATGAGGCTCAAGTCAGGTGTGTGATGGAATACTCTCCACTTGCCTGGATGGGTTACAGCTCCAACAACACTCAAGAAGCTCGACATCATCTAGGACAAAGCAGCCCGCTTGATTGACATCCCCCACCTTAAACATTCATTCCCTCCACTGCAGAAGCACAGTGGCATCAATCCACCATCTACAAGATGCACTGCAGTAATTCACCAAGGCCCCTTCAACAGCACCTTCCAAACATATGACCTCTGCACCTAGAAGGACAAGGGCAACAGATGCATGTGAACACAACCACCTGCAGGTTCCACTCCAAGCCACTCATCATCTTGACTTGGAAATATACCACTGTTCCATCACTGCCGCTGGGTCAAAATCCTGGAACTCTATTCTAAATAGCACTGTGGGTTTGCCCATACCATATGGACTGCAGCGGTTCCAGAGGCAATTCACCTCTACCTTCTCTAGGGCAATTAGGAATGGGCAATAAAATTGCTGGCTAGCCAGCGATGCCCATGTCCCATTAAAAATAATTTAAAAAAAGAAAAAAAATTACCATCGCTGAATCCCCCGCTTTGGGGGGAGGTGGAGGCATAATGGTTTGTCACTAGACAGTTGTCACTGGACCAGTATTCCAGAGACCCAGGGTAATGCTCTGGGGACTCAGGTTCGAATCCCACCATGGCAGATGGTGGAATTTGAATTCAAGAAAAATCTGAAATTAAAAGTCTGATGATGATCATGAAACCATTGCCGATTGTCGTAAAGACCCACTTGGTTCACTAACATCCTTTAGGGAATGAAATCTGCCGTCCTTATCTGGTCTGGCCTACATGTGACTTCAGACCACAGCAATGTGGTTGATTCTTAAATGCCCTCTGAATAAGGGCAATTAGGGATGGGCAATAAATATTGGCCTAGCCAATGACACCCATATCCCATGAATGAAAAAAAAAATCCTGGGGGTTACCATTGACCAGAAACTGAACTAGACTAGCCATTATAAATACTGTGGCTACAAGACCAGGTCAGAGGCTATGAATTCTGTGGTGACTAACTCACCTCCTGACTCCCCAAAGCCTGTCCACATCTACAAGACACAAGTCAGGAGTACAATTGAATACTCTCCACTTGCCTGGATGAGTGCAGCTCCAACAACACTGGACACCATCTAGAACAACGCAGCCCGCTTGATTGGCACCCCATCAACTATCTTCAACCGAGGTAAAGTAGTAGCAACATGTGTACCATCTACAAGATGCACTGCAGGAACTCACCAGGGCTCCTTCAACAGCATCTTCCAAACCCATGGCATCTACCATCTGGAAGGACAAGGGCAACAAGTTTATGTGAACACTACCACCTTCAAATTTCCCTCCAAGCCACTCGCAAACCCGCTTTGGAACTGACTTGTTCCTTCATTATTGCTAAGTCAAAATCCTGGAACTCCCTCCCTAACCTAACAGCACGGTGGGTTTGCCTACACTTTAAGGACTGCAGCAGTTCAAGGAGGCGGATTACCATCACCTTCTCAAGGCCCATTAGGGATGGGCATTGTCCCAGCAGCGCCACTGGGAGCAATGGTCACTGCTGGTGCTACAGGCAATCTCCATTGTGAGGACCCGTGGATCTGGAGACCCAGCTAAGTTCACTCTCTCTCTCTCTGGATGCAGTGGAAGACTGCCACAATGTCCTTTACCCCAGCTCTGGCTGCAAGAGGTCCACCAGAGTCAACAATTCAGCTGGGAGGCGGTGACAGTGGCAGTCAGCCCCACCAGGGCACAGAGGAGGTCAGCCATCTAATGCAGGAAGAGGATGAATGCTCTCATCCGTTCCACCATGATAAGGCAACCACTTCATCACACTCAACTCAGACATTCACAAACCCATCACACATCCACAGGGATCTCATGCCACAAGGGACAACACCACTAATTCTCACATACACACTCACATCTCCATCAGGCTCATACTCTATTGAGCTCGCATCTTCATCTTGTCATGGCTCTGTTTATCGCACAAACATTCCACACAGTGCCATGCTCCCTCTCTCCATCTGTTTCCATACAGGAGAAGCTGGCTTGCAACAGCAGGGACAAGTCCCTGACTGGGGGTGGAGTAGCCCACATTAGGCCCCTCATTCACTTTGAGGAATGTGTCTTCGCGGTGACTGGTAATGATGTGGATTGTGCCTGTGGAAGTGGCAAGGTTGACGGCGAACATCCACATGAGGATACGACGCCACATCATTCCTCAAATCAACTGTGAGTGCTCTGTCTCCTGCTTTTGACTCTGCTGCCATGCACTAATTATCTCCACTTTGGTTCACAGGGAGCTCTGCCAAGTGACCGACCCCGTCAGCCAGCCAGCCCCTCAACTCCATCCAGGTCCTCACCTCCAGCCAAGCTGACACCACCTCCAATGAAGAGCACAAATAAGCAGCCTGGAAGACCGGTCACAGTGCTTACCCACACCCTCCACCAGCGCAGAATCACACACCTCGGTGCGACCTAGATCTACAGCAGGCTCAGGTTCACAATCTGGTGGTCACCACATGGACATGTATCCACAGCAGGAGGAGGTGGGTTCAGCCGAACTCCTGGCAATCAGAGGACTCCTGGGGAAGAGGCATCTGTGAGGTCTGAGTCAGATGATGATCCTCTGGATTCGGCCTTCCAACACATTGTGGAGAGTCAGCAGAAGGCAGGGGAATATCACACAGAGCTGTCGGAAGCCCTCAACAGAGCAGTTTGGGAATTGGAGAATGAAGTGGTACCCACATGCATGTGCATGGAAGTATCCATGGCAAGGATGGCAGATGCCATGGAGACCTGGTCCAGCAGAATATGGAGATGTGTGCAGACCTGCACTCCATCGCAGGAGCCATGGGTGAGTTCCTGCATTGGAAACATGAGAGGGGAACGGGGTTCTTCGACATCCCTGCAGGTGCTCCTTCCCCTCAAGGAGACAGGTCCTGGCCCTCCAGCACCCAAATGAGAGGAAGAACGGTAGCTGAACACCCCTGGGTCATCTGCTTAGGAATCAGAGGCTATCTGCTCCTTCCAAGTCCCATTTGCCTGTGACCCCCTCAACACATCCTCTGTTAGAGGGAGCAGCAGGCCCAAAGGAGAGCAGCCAAAGCAAGCTGGGGCCCTCCAGAGGATGCACGCCAAAGTAATCAGAAGTAACAGGGCCAACCATTGCACACAGGCTGTCCCCATTACTGCTGCTGATGTCAGGGCAGCACCTAGAAGAGATAGGGCTAGAAAAGTTAAGAAATTCTGATCACAAGTGGTTACACAGGTGAACACAGTTTGTCACTTTCTAGTCTGAAAGTACATTCACTTTCACTGCATAATGCTGTCTTTCAGTTTAATTGACAGGCTTTATGAGTGCTCCCACTGCACACCCCAACCCCGCACTAGCAGTTCAGCTGCACACAGCTGGACCACGAGTGAATCTGGAGGGAGAAGTGTGTTTGTGTGTGTGTGTGTGTGTGTGTGTGTGTGTGTGTGTGGCAGGGCCTTTACTGCTAACTGAAGCACCCTTACCCCCACGCCCTTCTGGCTGCCTCTACCCCCTGTCATACTCATCATTCCCTCCTATCACACCCACCCTCAATCGGCTCACCAGGACGCAGTCATCGACTCCACAAACCCCTCCCTTGCACATTCACCTGGGCATCCCCCACCCCTTAAACCCTCTACCACCCTTGCTCCCTCTCCCACTCTTACTCCCTCCACCTCCCCGGACACTTTCCCTCCTCCGAACTCCCTCCCTTACACCTTCTTCCCCCCCATTACACCTATCTCTCCACTCCCTGCATTCTCCCCCATTACACCCTCATCCCCCCGTACTCCCTCTTCCCCCTCCCAACCTTACCACCCCCTGACATTTTTGTTAACCGCCCCCCCCCAACCCTCCCAACCTTACTGCCCCCAGTACACCTTCCTCTCCCACTCACAGCTGGACCTTCCTCCCCCACCCCCTCACTGATCATCAATAGCAACCCATGGCCAAGACTGTGATGTTCCAAAGCAGACCTGTGACATCAATGGAGGCCTCCCACCTTCTATGAGCTGCTTCACGGTGGAACCATGTCCATGAGGATCCACCCAGCATGCAATGCAGGTGTCCAGCACTTTTTGCTCCTCGGATGTCCACGGCCTAAGCAAGTAACGGTAACTCTGGAGGACAATTCTGTTCAGGCCTTACTTTGCAACCCATTACTGGGTTGCAAATCAGGTTCACACCGACCTCCAGCAGGACTGGCGTTCCACCATGGCGGACACCATCGGATGATCCCGCTGTACTTTCACACCGGTGTGAAACCAGTTTTTGGCCTTCCCGTCAGATATTCCCCCATCCCGCCCGCCATGACACCTGGTGCCAAGAGGGCTGGAAAACTCCGGCCCAGGTTGTGGTGTACTAGTGTCCCATAATTCAGCATAATAAATTGGGTTAACATACTTTGCTTGATTATTACACATAACTAAACTACTAATTGTAACTATTTATCAAAATTAAACTTTTCTACAGGGTGGGGAGCATAAGGTTCCCCACCTGATGTTCCGTGCATTTCAATAGCTTGCCAACACTCAGTGTTATTGATCATACATGAACATTAGATATTTGGAGATTGGGGGGAGGCAAGGGACCTTAAAATTGCAACGTGCAATCTGCATCTCAAGGAAAGGGTGGAGTGAAGGTGGACAGAGCACGGTGAGGCAGAGAAAATTGTTCAATTCTTCCATGACAAATCACAACTGTTCAGTCATATTTAGCCATTATGTGGAGCAGTTGTAGCTTCTGGTGAAGAGTTGAGCACTGAAAAATGATAATGGTTCAATATCAAAACAAACCCGAGGCTATTTTACTGCTAATGTCCTGTTAGTGGCACTGCTGTACTTTTAGAAATCGCTTTTCTCAGCAGCAGTACCGGCAACAGCTTAATGACACTTCGGTCGGTTGTAAAGCTCACATTAAACTTAGTTTGTGAAATGTAATTAATCGCTGGAAATGGATTTAAATTTCCGAAATGTGAAGCTTAATTGCTCTGAAAATTAAAGGCCACAGGGTATTCTGAAGTGAAAGTACCACATAGCCAATTCGTTGCTTGAACAGATTTATTTATTCAGGGAAGGTGCATCCATTGCGAGTAAAGCTGACTTCTGGACCATGGTTTGTCAAGCATTAGTTACGATAAGTTTCAGATAAACTGCTTGGCCCTGAAATTCCGTGTGAAAAATTGTGCAATATCTGCCCCCCAAAGGCAGGACGTGGAGCCTCTGATCCTCTGCACAGCTGATCTGCCATAATCTGGGGTCAGCCCATTTAAATATCCATTTGAAGTTTGTTTAAATAAAACCTCTGTGGAAAATGGAAATACTGTACCTGACATGCTTGGAAATTAGGATGCAGTCTTTAGAAAGCCATATCTGGCTGCAGGATTGCCTCAACAAATGGAAGAGCAGCAGGTAGCTATAAGATTCCTTAGCTCAGCAAGTTGACTCAGTGGTTACATCGGATGGCTCATGGATAGTTTTGAGCCCATTTAAACACATGTCTTTCACTGGACAGTCTGATAGACATTGCTAGTAAAGGGAGGAGGACATTTCAAGGGGACACAAAACAATTTCAACATGACAGAGGGATTTCAGCAAAGAGAGAAGCTGCTGGAACTCCAGGAGAGGAAACTGCCAAACATGCACTTCATGGCCATCTGCTCATTTACTAGGAGAGCCAGATTCAGAAGGATAAATTAATTGCGACAAACACACGATCTGAACGTTCAGTGAAAGGTAGCTATTAATGTTGAGGAGGTTGAGGGGGTTGGCCGTGGAGCTCAGGAAGCATTGTGGGTGCCATCTGTTGCACCTTGCGCCTTTGGAACTGAGTAGAACTTGTCAGCTTTATATCATTGCTTCCTTGCTGTAAGGCTATTTCCTGGCTGTCCAGAAATGTTCAACTGTCAATGGTTATATTAAGGCCCAAATGACACCATGGCTGATATTACTGAGATCCCTGGGAGTGCCATATATGTCCAGATGTCAGAAAAATTTACTGGAGAGGTTCATTGGAAATGTCTTTCCTGAACATTCTTGGGGGTTCAGAAGAGACTAGGTAATAGTTTGAAGGATGAATCTTTCTCAAATGTCACTTCATTCTTCTTTTCCACATCCTGTTCTTTCTCCTACTCCATGATAACGGGATCCAAAGATTTTCCCATTGGAGCCTGGATTTTATGGCCAGAATTTCTAAGTCCCAATCCAGAAACAGCATTTCCCGTCTTCGTGGGGGCAGAGCTGGAGTCAGGCTGGGGTTCGCACATGTGATTCGCGGAGACAGCTGGCCATTTCACTCACCCACTTTTGAAAGGACAGAAGTGTGGAATCCACGGTCGGTAGATTAGAACAGATAAGAGGAGGCCTGAACTCGGTGAATGCATTTGGATAGCCAGTGTGCCCTCTTGGAGAGATAAGGATCCCCTTTGGATAGGGTCCTTAGACACCTTTGGGAGAGGTAAGGCACCCTCTGGGATTGTTAAAAATGAACAAGATTATGCACTTTTTATGCACAAACTCATTCGAACTGTCATGTTGTCAAAGAGCAGGCCAGCTGTCAAGGAACTGTCAAAAAGCTGGCCAATTATCAAGGAACTGTGAAAGCTGTCTATCTGTCAAAGCTGTTAAAGCTGTACAGGAGATGCCAAAGCTATCAAGGAACTGTCCAAGGATACTAGGTGAGTTGGCATGGATGGGCTAGGGCTAAAGGATGGTGGGTTGGGGTCATGGATTGCCATGAGTTGGCACTAAGTTGCCATAGAAGATGTGGAGGCCTTGGGAGTGGGTAGAGGGACATTAAGTTGGCCTAGGGGGAAAGGGAGCAATGGGGATGAGTAGAGGGGCACTAAGTTGGCATGGGGTGTGAGAGGCCATGAGGGGTGGTATGGTGACAATGGTTGACATGGATTGGGCATAGGGACGGTGAAGGCTGGAGGGATATTTTTTTGTTTTATTTTGTATTTATTTATTTAAACACAATGCTGGAGCATAGAGGCAGGCCTTGCTTTCAGCCTGTCTCCACACCCAGCAGCCTCTGCTTTCGTTCACCTGCCCCGACTCCTTTTTCAGCCAGCAGCGCCCCCCCCCCCCCCCCCCCCCCCGACCTACCAAAAAGCCGACCCGTGGGCAGACATTTCTAAAGGTCGGGTTTGGCAAGCTGGGAAATCTCCCTAGTCCACATCCGACCTGGGGCAAAAATCTGGGCCTGGGGGTTTCTTTACTTATGTCAATCTCAGCTAATCCTTGCAATAGAAGCAGTTTATATTTCCCAGAAATATAGTGTACCGAGAGCGAAATCTTTGGATGTTCAGGGCTGCAGACACACTGACCCACGCTTCAATATTTGCAGATCAGGTTCAATGGGGACTTGACATGCAGATCATAAATTGGGGCACATGGTTTTCAGGACTGTTTCTACACAAATTTAGGCCCCAAAAAGTCTCAGAACTGTGTGGAATGTCAAAGCCTGGTTACTTTTTAAAGCAGCTGGACTTTGTTCAAGTATTGTTCAAGTAAATGTAGACCAAACTTTACATTTTAGAAATCCAATATCCTGAAATGTGGCTTCTATGTTTTAACACATGAGAATCTTCTCTTTGGTATGCCAGTTTTTTAAATATGCTCCTTGTATTCTCTTTGAGGACCAATAATAGCTTCAGAAGTCAAGTAACCATGACGACCCATACTGTCACATATGAGCTTATGATTCAGATGGCAGTAATATGGAAGAACACTACATTTGATGTAGGGATAGCCTAACTGTCTATCAATTAAAAAAAAACTCTGGTTTATCTCTATATGTGGAACTTTCTGTGGTGACATTTACAGGGACTGTCAATTCATATCAAATCAAGGTTTTGATAGAAACTGAGTCAATTCTGTCAAAACTGGTAAATTCTCAGATGTTGATAATTAATAATATTACTGTAGAATTTTAAGTACTACTATGAAAATGCTCATTTCATAATTAGAAAAGTCGGATTTTTGGAGAAAACATGGCATTTAATTCTGCCCTTGGTTATTCTATATTTTAGAGGAGTCAACAGATGAACAAGTTAATTTATGGGTTATGGTAAATTGAAAGTATAAAGTATTCTACCATTTCCAGGATACCTGGCTTATTATTGCCAGCCTTAGTTGATCAGATAGCATGCTATAGCTCATGCATCAAGGAGATTGTTATATTTTAAAGCTTTTCTCACATATTTTATTCATGTGCAGCACCATAGAAACATAGAAACTAGGAGCAGGAGTAGGCCATTTGGCTCTTCGAACCTGCTCCGCTTTCATTATGATCATGGCTGATCATCCAATTCAATAGACTGCTCCCACCTTCTCCCCATACCGTTTGATCCCTTTTACCCCAAGAGCTATATCTAACTCCTTCTTGAAAACATACAATGTTTTGGTCTCAACTACTTTCTGTGGTAGCGAATTCCACAGGCTCACCACTCTCTGGGTGAAGAAATTTCTCCTCATCTCAGTCCTAAATGGTCTACCCCATATCCTCAGACTGTGACCCCTAGTTTTGGACTCCCCCACCATTGGGAACATCCTTCCTGCATCTACCCTGTCTAGTCCTGTTAGAAGTTTAGAGGTTTCTATGAGATCCCCCCCCCCCTCATTCTTCTGAACTCCAGCGAATATAATCCTAAACAACTCAATCTCTCCTCAATTCCCGCCATCCCAGGAATCAGAGTGATAAACCTTTGCTGCACTCCATCTATAGCAAGTACATCCTTCCTCAGATAAGGAGACCAAAACTGCACGCAATATTCCAGGCGTGGTCTCACCAAAGCCCTGTACAATTGCAGCAAGACGTCCTGTTCCTGTACTCGCATCCTCTGGCTATGAAGGCCAACATACCATTTGTCTTCTTTACCGCCTGCTGCATCTGCATGCTTGCCTTCAGCGACTGGTGTACAAGGACATCCAGGTCCTGTTGCACATTCCCCTCTCTCAATTTATAGCCATTCAGATAATAATCTGCCTTCCTGTTTTTGCTACCAAAGTGAATAACCTCACGTTTATCCACATTATACTGCATCTGCCATGCATTTGCCCACTCACTCAGCTTGTCCAAATCACACTGAAGCATCTCTACATCCTCCTCACAGCTCACCCACCCAGCTTTGTGTCATCTGCAAATTTGGAAATATGACATTTAATTCCCTCGTCTAAATCATTAAGATCACTTATGAGAGGATTTTTGCTCTCTGTCACATAACCATGGGGAAGAATCTTCGGCCTGGTGAGCGGGGGTGGGGCCCGCTCGCCAAGGCATGAAATAACACAGGGTGACATCAGGCGTGTGTCCCGACGTCATCACGCGTCATTTTCATTTTCAGTTCAGCGGGCGCTAGGCCGACTCGGCTACGCGCCTGCCAAACTGTCAAAGGTCTATTAAGGCCATTTAACTGACAATTAAAATTATTAACAGAGCTGCCTGTCCAACCTTAAGGTTGGCGGCAGGCGAAGAGCCCAGGCGGCCTTTGCATTTTTCATGGAACCTCATCCACGGGTAGGATGAGGTTTCATGAATGATTTTAAATTTTCTCAAAAATTTTTATTGAAATTAATGCACATGTCCCAGCTCATGTGACAGGTTCATACGAGGGGACCTGTCATAAACATTTTTCCAACACTTCATTGAACTGTCAAACTTAAAGGTATTCTCCCTGAGGCACAGAGATTTCCGCATTCTTTCGCAGGCGTGCTGGGTGGGCCTTAATTGACCCGCTCATGTAAAATGGTGGTGCAGACCTGTTCGGGGATGCCGATTGGGTCCGCGCCCAGGCCCCCCCCCCCCCCACCCCCCACCCCCCACCACCCCCCCCCCCCCCGACAGGGGGAAAATTCTACCCATGGAATGGTTACAACACAGAGGAGGCCATTCAGCCCGTCATGTCCATGCTGGCTCTAGGCAAGAACAATTCATCTGGTGTCACTACCCCGCCTATTTCCCGTAGCCCTGCATATTTTTCCTTTTCAGATAATGGTCTAATTCACTTTTCAATGCCAGGATTAAAACTGTCTACACCACACTCTCAGGCAGTGTCTTCCACTCGCTACTTAGTAAAGATTTTCCTCATGTCATCGTTGCTTCTTTTGCCAATTACCTTAAACCTTTCATGGAGCGTGGGTGTCGCTGGCAAGGCCAGCATTTATTGTCCATCCCTAACTGCCCTTGTGCAGGTGGTGGTGAGCCACCTTCTTGATCCACTGCAGACCATGTGGTGTAGGTACTCCAACAGTGCTGTTAGGAAGGGAGTTCCAGGATTTTGAAGTAGCAATGGTGAAAGAAAAGTGATATACTTCCAAGTCAGGATGGTGTGTGGCTTGGAGGGGAACTTGAAGGTGGTGGTGTTCCCATGCACCTGTTGCCCTTGTTGCGGGTTTGGAAGGTGCTGTCAAAGTGGTCTTGGTCAGTTGCTGCAGTGCATCTTGTCGATGGTTTACACTGCTGCCAGTGTGCATCAATGGTGAAGAGAGTGAATGCTTAAGGTGCTGGATGGGGCACCAATCAATCAGGCTGCTTTGTCCTGGATAGTGTTGAGCTTGAGTGTTGTTGGAGCTGCACTCATCCAGGCAAGTGGAGAGTATTCCATCAGACTCCTGACTTGTGCCTTGTAGATGGTGGACAGGTTTCAGGGAGTCAGGAAGTGAGTTACTCATCACAGAATTCCCAGCCTCTGATCTACTCTTGTAGCCACAGTATTTATATGACTGGTCCAGTACAGTTTCTGGTCAAAGGTGACCCCAGAATGTTGATAGTGGGGGATTCAGCAATGCTAATACCATTGAGTGTCAAAGGGAGATGGTTAGATTCTCTCTTGTTGGAGATGATCATTGCCTGGCACTTGTGTGGCGTAGGAGTTACTTGTCACTTAACAGCCCAAGCCTGAATGTTGTCCAGGTCTTGCTGCGTACGGATACAGACTGCTTCAGTATCTGAGGAATTGTGAATGGTGCTGAACATTGTGCAATCACCAGCGAACATCTCCACTTTTAAATTTATGATGGAGGGAATGTCACTGATGAAATAGCTGAAGATCGTTGGGCTAGGACACTATCCAGAGAAACTCCTGCACTGATGATTTATCATAACCTCCTTACATTTGTAGTCTATGCCCCTATTTATAAAGCCCATAAAGTTCATGCTTTATGAACTGCTCTCTCTACCTGTCCTGCCGCTTTCAATGATTTGCACGTATATCCCTACGTCCCTCTGCTCCTGCACCCCCTTTAGAATTGTATCCTTAATTTTATGTTGTCTGTCCACATTCTTCCAACAAAATGAATCACTTCACACTTCTCAGCATTGAATTTCATTTGCCACTTGCCCACCCTTAAGTTTCATGTGCCACTTGTCCGCCCTGAATTGAATTGAAATATCAATTTAAATGTACTATATCTGATTGTGTAACATTGCATAGGTGTTGAACAGAACATTTGACACTAAGTTGGAACAAATATTGCCCACTCACCCCACTTCCCACCAAAGTTTTTTTTCCCTTCAGATAATCTATCAAGTCATGTAACTTTAGCTGTAAACTGCAATTCAGACCAATAGCAATTAAAGGTTAAACAGTAGCATAAAGTCAATACAGCAGATTTTGCTTAATTATAGAATTATCAATTTAATCTTCCTTGAATATAGAAGTAACATAAAGTGTAACATTTTGTTAACTCTCAATAATACCAAATATAAACCAATGCCACAAAATAAAACCTATTTCTTAGTTTCACCTAACACGCTAGAGTTTTTATGCATCATTTCATTTCGAGGAAGCCAGAAGAATTGGGAAAAGGCTGCCTCATTTATCTCTCAGAATCTGCCTCATTTATCTGTGTGTGACTGTCCATCAAGAGAACTCTGACCTCAGAAACCTACAACTGATCCAAAAGGATATAATTATACAGATTGTTATCAGAAATTGCTTCTAGTTAAATCAGCACTCAAAGCTTTGCAATTAAAAGATGTCAGCGTATCAAGCTCAATGATTGTCATGACAGCAATATATAAGGCTGTGTTATCTATGGACCTGGTTTGTCCCACAAAGCAATTTGTAGCCACACCTACACTAGGTGGAATCCTGCCAGAAACACTAATCCTACCGTAACACTTTAAAGTAACATGCCACATGTCATACATATTAACACGTATAAACTTAGGATTTGAATTGCAAAGAGACATCCCGAATTCCTTCACAGAAGTATTATAATACTGCATGACTGCTTAGTTAAAGTTTCATTTGTAAAATTGGTAAGCAGTGGGTCATGATTACATCCAAGTATTTCACAGGCAAAAAAGAGAATATGAGGTTATTGGATATGACTTGAGAAATACACAGAAGTTCTATAATCCATGAGCATCCTTGTTGTCACAATAACAATTTTAGTATTTTTGTTAATCATGGGACCTCTTTCCTTCTGTAATCTACAGTATTTCAAAACCCAATCTTGGTGTCACCAAACCACAACTTCCTGATTTATTGTTTCTTCTGCTGTTTTTGACCTTGATACAGTTCAGTACTGTAGACCTTGACTCTTCACTTCAGTTTCTCAGTATTAAGAGAAAAATGTCCCTGCTTCTCAAATTTCAGCAGTAATTTTCAAAGACATGCCTTTACAACATTGTAGCTAATAGGTGTCATAAAGTACAAAGTGATTGTTAATTTTACAACAACAATTTCTGATTATAAAGCATCCTTCATGCACAGGAAATATTCTAAGACACTTTACAGTAAAGAAGGTAATGACATGATAGACATAAAGGATGGGGGGAAAGGGGAGTAATGGGAAGGCTAGGTTGGGAAAACAAAAATACAGTCAGAGAGAAACATTTTCAGTAGGGTTTTAAATCTTGGGGAGAGGCAGAAAGATGGAGGCAATGAGATAGAAAGTTCCATATGGGAGGAACACAGGGCCAGATTTTTATCAGGGACATGGGATTGCAGAGGTGGGAAATTTCCCAACTCTACAATCCCATCTCCATCCTGGAGGAGCCTGCCTGCCCCATTTTCAAGTGGGGAGGCAGGCATGGGCTGAAGAAGAGTCTGCTCCCTCTGGAGGCAAGCCTGACGCATCAAGGAGGCAGATGGTGAGGCCAGCAGGTTAGAAGGTCCACCTCCATTTTCTGGGAAGTTAGCCTAGTTCAATACGTGGTTTCTAGGCCCTCTACTCCTCATCCCTCACCTCCTCCATCCATCCCTCATATCTCCCATGACTTCTCCATGCCCCTCATATCGTCCATGCCCCTCATATCGTCCATGCCCCACATGCTCTATCCATACCGTCATGCCTCATCCATGCCCACTCACCCAATATCCACTAGATACACAACCAATAAGCTATTTAATAACACTGGCAAGTCTTTGAAATGCTTACAAAATGATTTAAAAAGATCATTCAAAATCCCCTATCAAAAACTTTGCCCCTCTTCATCACCACCATATTTGAACTTCCCGAAGTCATGTCACTGGTGCCTATCGTTTCATAAAACTGTCAATCAAACACAAGCAGTGAAATTCCCATTGAAAAAACCTTTAATCTTGTCCAAATAAACACACAGGCATTGAAAAACCATTTTAAAGAAAGATCAAGTTATTATAAGGTAATGAAGCTTCCAGTGAAACAAACCTAGTAGGCCCCTTTGCAACTGTGGAAACAAACCCAAGCCAGGCTAAATGCAGTAGTAATTTTGGAGCTCAGCAAAATTTTCATAATGATGCCTGGGAACTGTATCAACAGAAGCAGGCTGAGCAGAAGCCCAGACTGGCTGTGTTTAAATGACAGTTTTATGATAATGTAAGAGAGATAATGCTTTTGAAAAGGATTTTTGCATGGCTTTTTTTCCACTTAATGAGAATTTCAAAGACTTTGCCGTATTATTTAATGACATAGAAACATAGAAAATAGAAGCAGCAGTAGGTCATTCGGCCCTATGAGCCTCTTCCGACATTCAGTGGCTGATCCTCTGCCTCAATGCCTTACTCCTGCTCTCTCCTCATACCCCTTGACGCCTTCAGAGTCTAGAAATATATTTCCTTCTTAAATATGTTCAGTGACTTGGCCTCCACAGCCTCTGTGGTAGAGAATTCCACAAGTTCACCACCCTCTGAGTGAAGAAGCGTCTCCTCATCTCACTCCTAAATGGCCTACCCTGTGTCCTGAGATTGTGACCCCTTGCTTTAGACCCCCAAGTCAGAGGAAACATCATTCCTGCAGTCTGTCCAGCCCTGTCAGAATTTTATATGTATCAATGGGATCCCCTTTCATTCTTCTAAACTCCAATGAATACAGGCCTAGTCAGCCCAATCTCTCCTGCCACAGTATTATTGTTAACTTGGTTTGCCAGTCTATATGTAGATTAAAGTCACCCATGATTACTGCAGCACCCTTGTTATATGCATCTCTAATTTCCTGCTTAATACCGTCCACTACCTTACGACTACTGTTTGGAGGCCTATAGACAACTCCCACTAATGTTTTCCACTCCTTATTTCTTCTAAGCCCCACCCAGACTGAATCTACACCTACATTTTCTGAGCCAATATCCTCTCTCACTGTTGCACTGATTTCATCCTTAACTAACTTTTATGCTTCCTGAATCTAGCTTCTGTAAACCTGTTTAAACCAGTTATCCAATTAACTAGCTGCAAGCAGAGCCTGAAGGGGTCCTGCTTTAAAGCTGGACTAAAACTCACCTTCTCCTAGCCCAAAGAGCAACTTTTGTTTAATTGCTTAATTAAAGAAAGACTAAACTGTAGATAGAAATTAACCCTTAATTTAACCCTTAAATTACATTAACCCTGATTGGTTCTGTACAGGTTCACAGTTCCTTTGAGAAGCCATGAACTAGGTCTCCTGCAAAACCTAGCCCGACTCCATCAAAATTCTGGGGACGACCGAAATGCCCATCCCCGCAATGGGGCTGGCAAGGCCGGGAGTGCAGGCTCACAACCCGTGCCTTTATCCCATGCAGTTCAAGTAGCTGAGAATGGAAACAGGAGTCTTGGAATCGGGTCCCGCCTGCCATTTTTAATGCTCCCCTGCTTCTGTTTCATCAAGGACGGAGACAGAAAAATCTGGGCCAGAGTGTCTGCATGAATGTCAACTGAGAATGGAGCAGAAGGGTTGATTAGAAACCTTGAATTAAATCAGTGGAGTCTGCATTCAGAGATGTAATCACTATGGTAGGCTGGGGTAAAGCTACAGAGAGATTTGAAAACAAGGACAACGTAAGAACATTGGGATCAATAATCATAGAACTTCATTGAGTTCATCAGATGAATCTTTGATTTCTCAATCTTAACTATTCATTAAGAAGCTTTTCTGGGATTTAGTACCCATTTAATAAAGCCTAAAAACATTCTGCTGAACCCTTTTAGATCACCAATTTGGCTTATATTGCATTTATACTGCCAAACTCTAATCTGGATTTGCTACTGAAGAATAATTGTTGCCAATCATCAAAAAAGAAATTGGGCAAAAAATTCAGGAAATAGCAGTTGTTTATTAAGCTTAGAATCATACCTAGTAACACTTAAGATTACACATGTACAATTAATAGGGTAATTGACTAAGTAACAGAGATTAAAAAGGCAGTTCAGTTATGTTACAATAAGTCAGCATTAATTGCTTGCTGATTATATATCTATAGTCGTGATCAGTGTCTGAGATTGATATAATTTGCTGAGAGTAATTTAAAATTAGACCCTTTAGATAATTAATAAGTAAATATCATTAGGTAGCCAATCTATTGAATAGTTTAAGATCTATAGCTCGGAGCTAACAAAATTTCCAGAAATTATATAACCTCGTCCTTGTGATATTTGTAAACTGGCTGCCTCAGCTTCCTGTAGAAAGATGGTATAAGTCCTCTGAGAGGTCAGTGCAATGATCCTCCATCCATAGAGGTTCTGTTTGCCTGCATCTATCTGGTATAGCCATACAGTTTTAACATATCTCTCTCTCTCTTTGCCAGACATATATCTCTAAAATTTATAGAGAGCTGTTTGCATATGCTAGGCAAAGAATGCCTAAATTTTGTATTAGAGTGACTCCAACAAGCACCACCAAAAGAGAAACTGGAACTAAACTAAGAACCAAATTTGCCTAACTGTGAAGAAATCCTGGAAAATATGTTTTACATTCTTTTCTGGGATACTACAGATTTTCTGTTGAAGTACATTAAGAGTAAGAAGATAACTAAGGAAAGAGTAGGGTCCATTAAGGACCATAGTGGTAATTTGTGTGTGGAGCCGGAAGACATAGGTAGGGGTGTCGGTGTTCACAAGTGAGAAGGACGATGTAGGTATGGAAATCAGGCAGAAGGACTATGTTATAGTTAAAGAAATTAGCATAGAAATGGAGGAGGTTCTAAGTGGTCTGACAGGCTTAAAAGTAGATAAATCTCCAGGCCCGGATGAAATGTATCCAGGGCTGTTGATTGAGGCAAGGGAGGAGATAGCAGGGGTGCTGGCAATAATTTTCAATACCTCTCTGGCTGCAGGACAGGTGTCAGAGGACTAGAGGACAGCCAATGTGGTACCGTTACTCAAGAAGGGAGAAAGGGATAAGCCAGGGAACTACAGGCCAGTCAGTCTAACTTCAATGATGGGGAAACTTTTGGAAGCAATTCTGAGGGACAGAATTAATCTACACTTGGAGAGGCAGGGATTAATCAAGGACAGTCAGCATGGTTTTGTTCAATGTTCAGGGAGGTCATATCTGACCAACTTGATTGAATTCTTTGAAGAGGTGACCAGGTGTGTAGATGAAGGCAATGCATTTGACGTAGTCTACTTAGACTTCAGAAAGGCTTTTGATAAGGTCCCACATGGGAGACTGATAACGAAGATAAGAGGCCATGGGATCCAAGGCAATTTGGCAAATTGGACCCAGAATTGGCTGAGTGATAGGAAGCAGAGGGTGGTGGTTGAGGGGTGTTTTTCTGACTGGATGCCTGTGTCCAGTGGGGTTCTACAGGGATTGGTGTTGGGTCCCTTGCTGTCTGTGGTATATATAAACAATTTAGGCTTGAATGTAGGAGGGTTGATCAGTAAGCTCGCGGATGATATGAAAATAAGTGGGGTGGCAAATAGTGAGAAGGATAGTCTTAGATTACAGGAGGATATAGACGGGCTGATCGGATGGGCTGATCAGTGGCAAATGGAATTTAATCAGGATAAGTGTGAGGTGATGCACTTGGGTAGGACAAACAAGGCACGGGAATACACGATGAATGGTAGGACCCTGGGAAGTACCGAGGATCAGAGAGACCTTGGTGTACATGTCCACCAGTCCCTTAAGGTAGCAGGACAGGTAGATAAGGTGGTTAAGGAGGCATATGGGATACTTGCCTTTATTAGCCAAGGCATAGAATATAAGAGCAGGGAGGTTATGCTGGAACTGTATAAAACGCTAGTTAGGCCACAGCTAGAGTGCAGTTTTGCAGTTCTGGAATCCACATTATAGGAAGGATGTGATTGCACTAGAGAGAATGCAGAGGAATTTAGCAGGATGTTGCCTGGACTGGAGAGTTTTAGTTATGAGGAGAGATTGGATAGGCTGGGGTTATTTTCCCTGGAGCAGAGGAGATTGAGGGGGGATGTGATTGAGGTGTATAAAATTATGGGGGGCATAGATAGGTTTGACAGGAAGGCGCTTTTCCCCTTGGTGGAGGGATCAATAAGCAGGGGACATAGATTTAAGGTAAAGGGCAGGAGGTTTAGAGGGGATGTGAGGAAGAATTTTTTCACCCAGTGGTTGGTGGGAATCTGGAACTCACTGCCTGAAAGGGTGGTAGAGGCAGAAACTCTCATAACATTTAAGAAGTATTTGGATGTGCACTTGCAATGCCATGGCATACAAGGCTATGGGCCTAGTGCTGGAAAATGGGGTTAGAATAGTTAGGTACTTGTTTGACTGGCGCAGGCTCGATGAAGGGCCTTTTTCTGTGCTGTAGACCTCTATGACTCTATGAAGTTCAAATGGATGAGCAAGAGAAAAAGGTCTGGAAATTCACCCCCTTAAAAACCAAGGACTGTGGAACGAAGACCAAAATGTTAAAAACACTATCTTGTATATCCTTAATTTCCAAAGAAACTTCCTCCATGTGAGTGATACTTATGTTAGAAGAGTTAAGTCTTTTATTTATAATCACTTCATGGAACTGTGTTGATAATCCTGATGTTGCTGTAATCAATGAAGCAGCATCTCGACCTGTTGGTTGCTTGTTTACTTCCCAGCCTCTCAGATCTATGCTTTTACAAAGGGTCACTCACAGGTCCAGACAGGCAAGTCTTCTTTAAAACCTCTCTAGTGAGGTGTCTCGGGGCCTGTGAAAATGGCTTGTTTTCTATCGCATGTAGGAAATGCTTTAATTTGCATTAGTTCATTCCTTTCCCAGCATTCCTACTGGCAATATTTTGAAGCAGATGTAAGGCAAATTTCTTACACTAAGCATTCAGAAATCAGTAGATAGGGTGGTATGATGAGATAGTGTGAGCTGGTATTTTGGATGAGTTCAGGTTTGCAAAAGGTTGACGGAGGGAAACAGGTAAAAGAGAATTAGAGAAATCAGGTGTTACAGAGATGAAAGTAAGGACAAAGGGTTCTGGCTGTATGACAGGAGAGATGGAAGCAGAGGCAGGCAATATTGCAGAGACTATTGAAGTAAGCAGTTTTGATATTGGAGCAGGTATCGGGGAGACAATGAGGAGAATTTGAGTAATGCACTTCCTGACCTGGCACCAAATGACAGCCAGTGAAGCTCATGAAATTGAGACCAGAGGCATGGAGGTATTGCTGTGAGTCACATCAGTTTTTCTGTCTTTCAACTTGATGAAATTTTTGTTAATGTCAGAATAATCTTTGTTGCATTATATCCTATGACTGTTCTCCCAAAAACCCTGCTTAGGTTTCAGTCTGGCATACTGGAACTGTTGAAGGACAGTGAAGTAAAAATAGTGTCCGTTTGGGTGCCCAAAGTCTGGCACATGTAGGATTAATGTGGGACCAAGTGCAATATTGCCCACACAGTACTTATGGGAGCACATAACCTGCACCCAGGGTCAGTCTTGTTGAATGACAGAGTGGTGTGTACCAGCAAGCATGGAGACAGTTCCTAGCTTGTACCCTTTACTGTATATTAGTAAATTCAGTAAAGTCCTGCCATTCGCAGAGGTTACATTCCCACAAAATCTCACAAATGGTGAAATCGTGAAAGGGGAACATGTTTTTGAATGGGACACAATTAGATAGGTTCCAGTCATGTGAGGGCAGTACTGGACTCTCCACCAAAACTGTGGCAGTACCTGTATAGGACAGATGGGGGAGCCTCTGAGCAATACATCAGTGAAGATTCAAAATTGAATAGAGTTGTTAGTGCAACTCTGGAACAAACAATTCAGACATTTCCAGGCTAATCCCTCTGTTCAGCTGCACTTCAGCTGAAACCATTCCAGTCTCTGCTCTGTCATGGCAGCCGTCTCCCTAGGGAAAGAAGAGAGAGAGAGAGAGAGAGAGAGAGAGAAGAAACTGTGGATAAACGAACATTGCTCACACGATGGGCGATGCTGTGTACAAAGCACAAAGCGCGGGTAAGTGAAAACACAAACAAAGCCACAAACAGTGGGACTTTCCTGTAGTTCAAAGAGTCAATTAAGACTTACAGTTAACCTACGTAAGACTATGAAGGCATCTTCAGATCTACTGAGCTGTAACCAACACCCTGTAACATGGTGGTAGCTTGTGGAAAAACTCAAACCTCGCAGGAATGCAGAGAAAGACTGAAATGTTGGAAGACTGAGAAAAAATTCCGCAAAGCAACCAGACCTGAAAAGAAGATCCAGACGCAGAGGCACAGAGGACATTGCCATGACCCACATGACAAAGGACGAAGTGAAAGAATATGACAAGGGAACGAATACAATGTTTGTCCTCCCCACAAGAGATGAGTTAGGGTAGCAACCAATTACCAGCACAACAGTGAAACCGACCAGGTGCAGTGCAGCATGAAAGAATAGATGTAAAAGATGCAAACATAACCAGATGTCAGAACAACTCCCAAACCTACAGGAAGAACTAGAAATGACAGAGTCTACCACTGTGCTGACTGTAGTGCGAATGAGGTGTGGAAGGGTTTTAAGGCCTCCAAACCACCTGAACATTTGAATTAAAGGACTTGAAGGGGGAAGATGGGGTAGTGATAATGTAGTAATGACAATGTAAATGTATGATAGTAATAACAATGTAAGATATAAGGTAAACTATAATCACTTAAAATACATTGGATAAAGGTTTGGGGGAGGTGCAGGATAAGGGCCTGGCACACATAGGGTTAATGTGGAACTGAGTACAGTATCACCCACACAGTGATGTCAGAGAGCACATGACCTGCACCCAGGGTCACTCTGATGTTGGACCAAGCCGAGTGTACCAGCAAGCATCGAGACAGTTCCTGGCTTGTATCCTTTACTGTATATTTGTAAATAGTTCTAAGAGTCAATTCATTTACAGTTAATCTACGCACAACTACAAAAATCTCTTCAGACCTACCGAACTGTAACCAACACCCTGCAAGACAAAGTATATCGCTTTAATTATTCACTATTATTTCATAATATAACTTTTGTGTTTTCTTAAAGCCAGCCCATTTTGAGTTGGAGGGTAATGCACAAGCAGAATTCTGTTGACCATTCTTAGTTGCATTTTCCTAGCAAGGTAAGAGAATGAAGTGAAGCATGCCAACACCAACACGGAGTATTACTGAGCATACCCGCCATGTGGACTTTCATATAAGGCAAAGAGTGCTGATTGCGCTGGAGAAAATACCATTTACATTTTGTCACTACTGAACATAACCTCATGTCATTGGGCTGTTCCAAAAATTGCCTATGAACCCAAATAATTTAGAGGGTGACTTAGGAACAGCAGCTACCTAAATACATGAAGAGTTACTAAAGTTACTCAAAGTTCAAAAAATCTAAGATGAAATGACATATGTTGCTGGTGGATAATTTTCTGTATGCTGCCACAAGTGTTTTCAACAGTTATTCATAGTCTCCATTCACACGTGAACTGTATAACTGTCAGCAATAGTGCATCGGTCTTCTTCAAATTTAATCCACAATATTATACGTTCATCACCTAACACAATCTGATATTTTATCATGTGCAAATGAACAAAGTTAATCTTTTGTTTTTCCTTTCCATAGGGATGATCTGGTCAGAATGTAAAAAAATGTGGTCGCAAGGCCCGAGGGAATATTTGCTGGAACTTTGGAACTTATTAGACTTTGGAATGCTAGCCATCTTTGCAGCATCATTCATAGCACGATTTATGGCATTTTGGCATGCCTCCAAGGCACAGAGTTTTGTGGATGAAAAAATCAAAATGGATTTAGCTAATGTGACTCTTCCAACAGAAATAGAGTACTACACCTTTGGTCAGTTTGATGCATTTTGCTATCAGTCTTTATTATGCTGATTAATTTGCTCAGTAGCTATAAAAACCTAGTTAGGCCTTTTACTACATAATCGAATCCTACTAATTGAAAATCAAAATCGCTGTAATGATGAAACACATATAGGTTCAAATTTCCTAATGAAATAATGGGCAATGTGCATCATATATGCTAAAACGATTAATCGTGGTTTCTCAGAATGGCAGAACGTGCAGTTCCTCAGATGGTGAGTTTGCAATCTCAATATAAAAAATAGCTTCTCAATATTGTTACAATAAACTGTTTCTTTAACTAAGGGTAAATCAATGATACACCGAGCTGTATTGTCATGTTAATTGTGATTGATTCAACACCAAATCCCATGCTTTTTACTGCTTTACTGTTCCATTATCATTCTGTTATTTGAATACTAAGTTGGCCAAGAAAGAAATTGCTACAAGTATTTTATCAATACTGTGATATGTCAAAGTGAATAATTTCAATGAATGCTTGCTACTTGTATGAAGTTAAAGTAGCGACTATTTGTGTGCCAACACAAATATGTGATGTTGATTCTAGTTATAAACATGAAGATATTCTTGTCTGGGAATCCATGACAGTGCAAATGCAATGGAGAGGCACTTTATGCCTGGTTAAATTATATTAGGCCAATCCTGTCAAAAAATTTGGGGTCAGCTCACTTACATAATGCTGGCAGGATAAGAATAGGGATCATGCCAGTAGGAGGTCAAATCTGCTGGGGCTGCTTGGAAAGTTCGGTCAAGAGCGGAACAAGGATGTAACTTGAATCTTTAAAGCAGGCTTGATAACTCCAGGGCACTGCAGGGTCTTGGAAGAAGTACTGAAAAGGCTTCAACTAAAGGAGAAAAATGCCATGCATCTACTTCTCAGAGCTGATGTGAAAATGCTGCTGCCCTAAATTAGAGAAAAAGGTGCATGAAATTATTGGAGTGCGACGGAAGGAGCCATTGTACAGGGGAACAATGGAAGGAGTTGGCATGGCTCTGAGTGGGACCATTTTGTGTGGCAAAATTAGTTTATTGCCTTAACTAGGTAAGATAATAATGTCCCGTAACTTCTGGGCTCTGGGCATCGTAACGGGAGGCGGGGGTACGCCAAAGATGCACTGACCTCCCCACCCCACCCGGACCTCCCCCCACGGGACTTCCTCCGCCCAGTCAACCACTTCACAGGACCCCCTAACCACCTGACCCCCCCCCACTGATTACCCCCCTACCGACTACCCCCTCATCCACCTGCTGATCACCCAACCCCCCACCCAACCAACACCCTCTCCAGTTCTGTCGAAGGGTCATGAGGACTCAAAACGTTAACTCTTTTCTTCTCCGCCGATGCTGCCAGACCTGCTGAGTTTTTCCAGGTTATTCTGTTTTTGTTTACCCTTTCCACTGACCACCTGACCCTCACCACCCCACTGTCCCCCCCCGAACACCCACTCGCTGTCCCCTGACCACACAAACCCCGACACCCCCAGACCAACTCCCCTGATTGACCCCCCAACTGACTACCCAGCCCCTACCTCCACCCCGCTGACCACCCGAATCCCCCGACCCACCCCCCAATTCTATCCACTTACCTTACAAACTTACCGTCTCCCTGGCTTCTGAAATTAGCTGGATTTTTAAACTTACCTGCTTTACTCCAACTGGTGCTGCCAAAAGGGAGGTGTGGCTTCCTTACTTCCGACTCCCCAACCCTCAGCTGAAGGTCTCAACAACACATTGCACTGCACAATTATCACCCAGCCTTAGCCAAAAGGTTGAGCGAAGAAGGAACAGCTGGAATTCCAGGTAAGAAACTGGAGCAGAGTGGAAATCTGACTCTGCCACTCCATGGAAGTTCAAACCCAATGTTTTCAGATTCATGATAGGATAGATATCAGAATCACAGAGAAGACCGAGGGTATTTTTCTTCCCTTCTCATCAGTATCTTTGATTTTATTAGGAGCTGTGAAGCAATGACATCAGTGTTTATTCTGGGTTGCTGGTGTGGCTGCTGCTCCCAGGTGGCATGGGAGTTTCCACCATGCTTTTTGGCTGGAGTGTGTGAAGTCAATTATCCCTGCTGTTTCTCTCCATCTTATGAGGTGTCCTTTATCAATGGATTCAAAGAGCGTTGTTGCCACATCAAAGCCTTTGTTTTTCCTGTATTCTTCCAGGAGACATTCACTTTGCAGGCTCCAACAGGGGTTGAAAGTTTTTCTGAAGTCCAAGGGAACAAATTTGGTGGCTGCCAAAATTGGTAACTAACCCGAGCAGTGAACCCAACTTTCCATGGAAAATCCGGACAAGCCTCTGCTGCTTGAGGTCAGCTCAGGGAAGATGTGGCCACTTGCTCCATAAGTAGAACATGAGGAACAGCTCAAATTGTGACTGTGGCCATCCAAGTCAGACCATCACCCACATGCTGAACCTCTGCCCTGAGAGATCCATTCCTGGTAGCATCACAACCATTCACACTGCAACTGAAGCCGTTGAATGGATCACTAACCTCAACATTAAACCATAACTATTTTCCCAGCTATTCAAATAAAAGGCAACATGGGTATTCCCCCAGAAAATAGCCAAGCATTTCCCTTTAAAGTATCTTTTGATACCATGTGCCTTGTCCTAGAGAAATTGTCACCAGGTGCCAATTTTGTAAATTGTCTCACACCCTACAATGCATACTAGCACATTAAAATTTCATATCCTAGGTTCTGGAGATCTATTTTAACTAGGTCAAAAAGTATATATGGAAACATTTCAGATGGATTGAAGGATATTTAGTTGACCCATTCTCATTGATTGAAGAACATTTCTGATTCAGTGAGGCCTTTTCTCCCACTGATCACTGGCCAACAGAATCCTGTTCCCAGAAGCCAGTGGTGAAGCTGATGCGTCCTCTCAGAGACTTCATTGCACTAACACAGAGGAGTACTCCATCAGTTTCTGAAGATGCCTCACATTATTAGGAAGTCCTTGTTGCAGAGTCAGCCTGACCTATGTCCATCCCAGGAGTTAGCATCCCTCAGAGAAGGCCAACCTCCATCCCAAAAGGATTATAACATCTTGTAATAACTGTCTGCATTTTAGACTGCACACCCTCAGGTTTCGCATAGAACAAAATGCCAGAATTGAGCAGAGAGAAGCTAGCATGATCACAATGGGTGTGCATGGTGATAAAATTAAACAATTTGGAAACAGTAATAATAAATCGCTGGAATATTTAATGTAAGGCCTACTTGATTTTCAATTCTCTTATAAGCCAATGGAAAATAGGAAATGCGCTGATGTTGGGACTCAAGATAAGGATGTGATGGTTAGCCTTGAGGAAGTAAGATTTCACTTAGAACATAGTGAGCTTGATGAGGGGAAGCACATATTTTATGGGCTGAGACCATGTTCTGTTTATCTGTAAAGATATGCCAGATGAGGCTGTCTCTCAGGTGTCTAGCAGCTGTTTTCACAGCATCTGCATCCTGTTCTTCATATGCTGGATCTTCAGTATCCACTGCATTACCTTCAGACTTATGGCATCTTCTAGGACATCTGCTATCAGTCCTTTCTTGGATAACACACAAAATGTTATCCAAGATGGTGCTGGGTACATATTGCAAGACACCTACCTAAATAACCTTGCCTTCCTCTGAACTTTCTAATGACTTCGTCAGTTCTTATCTTTATTGTCATGTGTTCTCTTGTCAGGGTTGGGTAAACAAGGCGGAGGATCTAAAATGCAAAAAAAAGGAATAAAATATAAAATAAATATATGTCTTTTAAAGGCATCAAGCACGGTTAGAAAGTTGCATTTAAGCAGAAAATACTGAAAATACTCAGCAGCTACAGCAGCATCCGTGGAGATCATCGACCTGAAATGTTAACTTCACAGGTGTTGCCTGATCTGCTGAGGATTTCCAGCATTTTCTGTTTTCATTTCCGATTTACAGCATCGGCAGTATTTTGCTTTTGTAGAAAGTTGCAATGCCTGTCACTTCATGATAATTGTGCATTGGAAAAATAACAACTGGAATTTTTAGATATTACGTGGGAATTTTTCACTTGCAGGAGTGAGTGGGTTTGGGAGCAGATGGCTGGGTTGGTGTTTAAAGTGTTGAAGCTGACAGTGCATTGGGAATCAGCTGCAAACCGCTGACTTCCACATTTAATTGCAGTGTGTTAGGCCATGTGTGAGCAACTTCAATCCCCTTGGGAGAAATGGGTTGTTAATTTCCATATGTCAATAGCTCATTAAGAGCGATATAAACATGGGTTTTGGGATTTAACTGTGAGTGCACCCGGCTCCCTGGAACTTCTCACTAGTGAAAGCAAGGTGAGAAAAAGGTGGCAATTAAAGGGGTTTAAGAAATGGCGGGCAAAAATTATCATAAGCACTGAAACATCCCAACTGCTTTCTGGCTCAATCATGTGAAAGGCTGTTGCTTGTAGTACCTGCTCTGAGAGGCCACTTTCCCAGATTTGAAGGTAACTTTCACTACTTTCCAATGTGTCATTCATTGCTGAAGTGGAAATCACCGTGTGATTTGCCATCACACCCACTCAACCTAATTTGTTAAGAAACCTGGAAGTCAGATGTAAATGCAGCGGCTGGGTTAAAAAGCCACTGACGGGCATGCTGCATTTACATCCAGGTTTCCCCCCACCCCACCTGCAGAGAGTGGTTCAGGTAAAGGGCTGAATTTACTCTGATGGCAGGCATCCTTTATATATTAACATATTCATATCAGGAAGAGAACCAAAACGAATATAAGAATTCAAGTATTTAGGAAGCATAATACCTGCAGTTGGAAGATGCAACAAAGAAATAAGAACAAGGATAGCAATGGGAAAGGCCACATTTGGTAAGAAGGATCTGTTGCTAACCAGAAAGCTGAATAAACAGCTCTAGAGGTGACTTGTGAAGAACTTGATCTAGAGTGTTGTTTTGTATGATGTGAGAAATAGGCCTTGCATAAGAAGGAGATCAACTCACTAAAACAGCTTTGAAATGTGGGTATGGAAAGGATCAGCTGCACGGAAAAGGTAACAAATGGTGAAATGCTGAGGAGAGTGGATGAGTAAAGAAGCTTGTTGAACGTAATTGAGGGAAAGGCAGAGAAACTGGGTAGGACACATCTTAAGAAGAAATAGACTCGTAAGAGAGGTTATAGAGGGAGGATTTCAAGGAGGAAGAGGAAGGAAGAGATTATCAAAGTTGGATAGCTTGAAATTTAAAGGATGTTATTGGCAAATGAAAAGAATGGCACAGGATAGGGAGGCATGGAAAGGCCAAGGACCTGCCTGTGGGCAGAGCACACATGATGATGATGGCAGGAGCCCTGACAATGGGTCAGAAAGCCAGGGACAACTCCTCCTCAGCCATTTGCAGGACCCCTGGCCACATTATATGGGGTCAGGCAACTAGTGAAAGGATGGCTGCCCACCCCCAGGAGCTGCCAGTCAATTGGAGGACTGGCAGTTCAGCAGTTTCAGCAGTACCATGGGGAGCAGTGGCTACTGCTGGGACTGCATCTGGAAGAAGAGGATGCCGAGCACTCCCAATCACGTAAGTGAGGCTTGGAGTGCTAGGGCCAGTCAGGAAAGCCCTGGAGAGGAGCAGGGTGCTGGCAGGTGGGTTGCCATGGGGACAACCATTGCTGCCAAGGGCCGCTCTGTGGGCCACAGTGATCCAAATAGGAGGGGCCCCTCCCCGAGCCCGCATGGAGGCCACTGAGGTTCACCAGGCAGCCTCCCTACATGGCAGAAGACACACCCGCTGCTGGTAAAATGCCAAAAACAGTGTGAAGAAACCCAATTGGCCTCTGGGTGGGAAGACTGTTTTCCATCTTCCCTGCCACTGGTAAAATGCAATGGTAGTGGGAAAACAAACGCACTCCACCCCCACCTTCCCTCATCATTTTACAAGCCGTCCCCCACACCACTCCCCCAACCCCTGCCTCCCAGCCTGTCCCTAAGTGGGGTAAATCCTCCCAGCCTGTCCCTAAGGCAGTGGAGAGGCACAGGCTGCAGTTTGGACACCAATGTAAGCATTTGATAGCACAGGCTTCAACTTCCAGACAACTTTCAAACACAAACTCTCTGAGGGTTCAATTGGATAACCCAACTGGACTCGAGAATAAATCCATGCCTGTTGATTTCACTGCATGCAGGAAGCCAATTTAGTGTTACCCACCCATTTCCAGCCACACTGATTCCTCACACTGTTCTTTGGCTGCAAGAATTATCAGGAGGCCCAATGTCATGAGTGGCTGACATTACTTAAAGCGGCCTATACATCTTAAATAGGGAGGTGCACTATGGCTGCTGATAAAGTTGAAATTGTTCTTGTCATGTTGTTATAATGATATAATATCTCGAGCTTATTTACTGTACAAGACTCAAGGCACCAATCTCTCATAAGGTATTGAGTAAACATGTTGTGGGCTCAGTTATTAAGACTAGGCACATGGGAACAGTTATACATAATGTTATGGACAGGAGGGGGGCTGTGTTCAATTAGCACTAATTTTTCCCCTCACCACTTGCCCGTAAACAGAAAGGTGTTTAATTTGTTTCCTTTTTAATAAATGGTGGCATATTTCCCAACCCCTCGGTTTTTGATCCAATGCCTATTAATAAATCCACAGCAAACTCAAGGTAGGATGAATTCAAAAGGTTAGTTTATTCACACATTCAAAAACCGTGTAAAAGTGAGTCCACACACATACAGTAAAGAAAGGGATAGAGAAAATAAGATTTTACAGTACAGAAACCACAGAGAAAATAGTGGTTCACATGTGATTCAGAGTCCAGAATCAAAGTCCAATGAGTAAGTCCTCCATGGAGGTTGGCAGGCTGAAGAATGATGGTGTAAGATTCGCTTTTCCTGTGATGTTGACTTTACAGGATGAAATAGCCACGCAAAGATGAATCAGTTTGTAGGCGATGGTACAGAACTTTTAGCAGAAGCAGGGGAGATGGGGCCAGTTGTCCAGCCTGGCTAGAACTCCTTTTGTGTGGCCTGCTAGTTAATTGTTAAATAAGTAGACTGGGCTTGCAACCCAAGAAGGTAATACTAACTTGTTCAACAAGACAGAGTCTTAGGTCATGTGACCATAACTCTCCACAAGATCTTCAACATAAGGATGTTTATCCAGTGTTTGGAAATTGACTTGTGTTCCAGGCTGATATTGTCTCAGCCATTATGAGTTGAAAGAAGTGCTATTTGTTGAGGGCCTAGTGTTTGGGAAGTCATTGTCTCCGTGGAATCTCTGACTCATCTGGCAGGCCTGATTCATCAAATCCAAATGGCCTTCGTATGTTGAAGTTGGGCCGTGTAGTCCGCAAGTGGTCTGTTAGTAGCTCCTCAGAAATAACGAGGTGTGACATTTCTGAAACTGAGAAGCGGCTTTTTTCGTCCTGGGGACTCACAAGCAATAACTCACAGACAGATGAGACCATCTTAATGGTCTTTGTTCAGCCAAAAGGCCCAGTATAAAATTAAGATGTAGCCATGAGGATATATTTTTATAAAATTGTGCAGTGTTAGATTCTGTTCCATCACAATAGGCATAAAGCTTGAAAACATCAGAGCTGTGTATAAGTGCTCTCCTCAAATTAAAAGTGAAACTAAGATTGGATCACATGACATATTTCCCTTCTAGTGATGTCATGCTGATATCACTTAAAGGCATATTGCAACAATTTTGAACATTGTATTGTGAAAGATTCAACAATGGCTGACCACAGAAGAGAGTATGTGCCAATGTTTTCAGACATTGCACTGGAGGTCTTGGCACAAGAGTATGCTGAAGAAGAGATGTCCTTTATCCTCAGAGGAGCACAGGACCACAAGACCCTTCAGACATACAATGGAAGCAGATATCTTTGGAGGTCAATGCCAGATGGCAAACCCCTGAATGCAGTCCCATGTGAAATTCAATGGCCTCACACAAGTGGTCAAGGTCAGTGCATCTTCAAGTGCCCTATCCTACCAACTGCACCACTAGCCTCAGCCACTGCTTAATTCTCCACACCCCACCACTCACCTACCAACAATCTCATTGGGCAGGATTTTCCCGTCGGCAATCGGGGGGGTAGGGCCTGCTCGCCGATATGTAAAATGACACACGATGACATCGGGCGGAACTCCCGACGTCACCGCACCCCATTTAAATTTTCAGGTAGGCAGGGACGCAGCAAAAGCAGCTGTGCACCTGTCGACCTGTCAATGTCCAATTGAAGCCTTTAACAGAGTAATTAAACTAATTAATGGATCTGCCCATCCAACCTTAAGGTTGGCAAGCAGGCCGGGAGCCCTGGTGGGTATTAGAAAAAGCATGAAACCCCATCCACGAGTGGGATGAACTTTCATGTAGGTTTTTAAAAATTTAATTAAAGTTTTTTAAAAAGTTATGGACACGTCCTAACTCATGACAGTGTCACATGAGGGGACATGTCAGGGAATTTTTTTTTCTCAATTTTTAATATTTTTTACTGTAGAGCCGATCTCCCTGAGGCAGCACTTAGCCTCAGGGAGTTGAGTGCGCTCTTTCATGCCCGTGTGCGAAAGAATGCTCACTCGGCTCAGGGAATCCCCCCCCCCGCCCCAGCCCGCACAGAGAGCATATAGCGCTTCCGTGCGGACGTCACGCTGGGTGGGCCTCTTAATTGGCCCGCCCACATAAAATGGCGGCATGCCCCCGATTGGGGATGCCGATTGGATGCCCGCCTCCGTGCGCCCGCACTTCAACTTCACCCCTGACAGGGGAAAATCCTGCCCATAGATTAAGAATTATACAGCACAGAAACAGGCCCTTCAGCCCATCATGTCCATGCCCGCAATCGAGTACCTATCAATTCTAATCCCATTTTCCAGCACTTGGCCCATAGCCCTGTACGCTATGGCATTTCAATTGCTCATCTAAATACTTCGTAAATGTTGTGAGGGTTCCTGTCTCAACAACCCCTCAGGCAGTATGTTCCAGATTCCAACCACCCTGTGGGTGAAAAAAACTTTCCTCAAATCCCCCCTAAACCTCCTGCCCCTTACCTTAAATCTGTACCCCTGGTTATTGACACCTCCACTAAGGGGAAAAGTTTCTTCCTATCTACCCTATCTGTGCCCCTGATAATTTTGTACACCTCAGTCAGGTCCCCATTCAGCCTTCTCTGCTCTAAGGAAAACAACCCTAGCCTATTCAGTTTCTCTTCATAGCTGAAACACTCCAACCCAGGCAACATCCTGGTGAATCTCTTCTGCACCCTCTCCAGTGAAATCACATCCTTCCTATATTGTGGCAACCAGAACTGCACACAATATTCCAGCTGTGGCCTAACTAGCGTTTTATACAGCTCCTCCATAACCTTCCTGCTCTTATATTCTATGCCTCGGCTAATAAAGGCAAGTATCCTGTATGCCTTCTTAACCACCTTATCTACCTGTGCTGCTGTCTTCAGGGATTTATGCACAGCTAGATAAGGTGTTATCTGTTAAGGTCCCTATCTGTTAAGACTCATGCTTAATATTCATATGCTTCACCTCAACCTCACACACTTAACACTGCTGCAAACTTCACACCCGTATGCCAAAGGTTACGCAAATTGAGAACTATTCAACCATGACAGCCACATCAGCCAAACATTGCACAACACTCACTGACACACTTCCCTCTCTTTACAGGACAAGATGATGCACAAAGAGACAGCAGGAGTTAACTGGAGGAAATAGGCCTGCCTACATATCCAAGCCCCATAGAGACAATAGTATTGGCCGTTATTAGAATGCCTATTTTTGGTGCTATGGTCAGGAGCAGCACTGGAATATTAAACATGATAGTACCTCATATCTAATCCTCCTTCTCACATCCCACTTCCCTGACATCCCACTCTCTCTTCTGATTTGCTGGCCGTAGATGGTGTAAACATGCACCTCTTGCTTTACCCCTCCCGTCAGTGCAAACTTATCTTTGTGTCTTTTTGCTTTCCAATCAAGTCCAACTGCAGCTTCAGTCTAACTGCTAACCCTCATGGGCAGGATATTCCAGTTGGTGAGCGGGAACCTGTCAACGGCCAATTGAGGCCATTGAAAAAGTAAGTAAGGTCATTAATGGACCTGCCCATCCAGCCTTAAGGTTGGCAGGCAGGCTGGGATCCCTGGCAGGATATTTGGAAAAAGCATGAAACCTCATCCACGGGCAGGATGAGGTTTCACTAGGGTCTTTAAATTTTTATCACACCTTTCAATAAAAGTTATGGACATGTCCCAACTCATGTGACAGTGTCACATGAGGGGACATGGCAGGGAAATTTTTAAACCTCTTTATTTAAAGTTTTAAATCTGAGCCGATCTCCCTGAGGCAGTACTTAGCGTGTGCGAAAGATTGCACTCCCGGCTGAGAGAATCCAGCCCCTCCCTGAACAGGGAGCGCATAGCGCTTCCAGGCGGACATCACACTGGACGGGCCTTAATTGCCCGCCCATGTAAAATGGCAGCACGCCCCTTCCCCCCAACCACCACCCCCCCCCCCCCCCCGCAGAGGGGGGACAATTTTTCCCCATGTGTCTATATTCACAACTGATTTAAATGTGAGATTTTGTGGCAATTTTTTTTTAAGCTGTTGATCAATTTTTGTTTGGTTACAATAGGGTTCTCATTCACCCTCAGCACCCACCTCCTCACACAAACCAATACGCAGTGGACAGTGGTGAGTGAGTGAGCAACCTGAGACTGGGAGTGAGCTGGACACACGCACACACGCTCACCCTCTAATGCTCATCTTTATTTATTACTCATATTTTTAAAATTCTCAATTTATTGCTATGACATTTTTTTTACTCAGCAAATTGTTTCTTTTCATATCTCAGGTATTTTTTTTTGAAATTCTGGCTTAATATTGTGCTAAACCTTATCTTTCTGAAATTTGCTCATCAGTCCATGAGAGAAAAATCTTGAAATGTGGCACCCCACAAAAAAAGGTTGGACAAGCCTGTGTTAGTCTTTATTGTTTCAAATGGAATCTGCAACCAAAATGTGGAATCCTCTGTAGTAGAGCTACACATGCTGTCCTCCTTTTTTATTCATTCATGGGATGTGGACATCGCTGGCTAGGCCTGTATTTATTGCCCATCCCTAATTACCCTTGAGAAGATAGTGGTGACCTGCCTTCTTGAGCCGCTGCAGCCCATGTGTATAAGTGCCTGTCCCTGATGCCTTGCAGCAGCCGTCTCATGCCTAGTGATTCAGCGTGTAAAGATGCCTCCCCTATACTACCCTCTGAAGTCTGCACAGTCACAATTCTATAGTTGAACTGCTGCTTGAGTGTGTCAGAGTAAGTGACAGAGCTTCTTCCTCAGATGCCTGCTCTGAGTTGGGCCATTCGGCTTGAGGCAGCTGGCCAGATGGCTATTCTTGGGTAACTGAAAGAAAAATTGCAGAAAGGGAGGTTCGAAGTGACGGAATTGGGGCTTTTGTGGAAAGCAAGAAGTCCATGGTCACATCATTGCCAGCTTGCCCTTCATGCCGGATAGCAGGATGAGGGTGAAGTAGGATTTTAGAAGGTACATAAACCAGGCATATACTGTCATCTTCAGTTCTCAGTGACGTTAAATGCAATGGTCTCCTCACTGTGACATCATTAATTCGCAGCACCATCTCCTCCTGGGGACTCAGGAGATGCATGGGTGCCCTTCCCTGCTGGTTGTCTGTTGCTCACTCCTGTTAAGTGCCACCTTGTCCTTCAAGAGAGAGGGAAAATCGTGAGTGAATGTGTTGTACTGTGATTGGGTGATGCCCCTGCCACAGCTGAATATCTGGAATTATGTGGAAGCTGTGAGCCGTGGGTCTGACCCTTGCAACATTGTTAAGTGTGTGGAAGCGAGGCAATGCATCCGAATCCTGGCATGAGTCCTGATTGCTTGACATTGCTGATGGACGAGTGATGGAGTTGTGATGCACTGAGCAGTGTATGAGATTAGTGTTGCAGTGGGTAGGAGATGCTCTTTGAAGATATATTCGCTGACCTTGACCATGCATGTGAGGTCATTGAAATTTATGCAGCACTGCAGCCAGGCCCTCAGGGCTTGAGTCCTGGAATCTGCCCCCCTGGCCACCTCCTTCCATTCTTTTCACAGCAACCTTCTGGACTAAGCTCTCTAGCACCGCATCAAAGAATCTGGGAGTCCTTTCTCAAGCCTATTGCTCCGTTTGTAGTCTTCTTCCTTCCCTTAAAGACTTTCACAAACACTTCCACCAGCTGCTGCAGCCTGAAAGCCCCCTCCTTTTAAGAGGTAACCACTGCCCTTAAGAAATACTGGTGAGCTGTGAGTCATGTCAGCCCCATACGCAGGTGGACCACATCCTAAGTGTGCAGCCAGTTAGCAGCAAGTTTCCTGCTGAGCAGCATGCCACAATCGTGGTGATGAACAGGCATCATGAAGTTTGTGTGCTGCCTGTGTTACCTCAACTGAGCACTGGTAATCTTGCACTGCGATCGCCATGCCCACAAATGCGTCTTATCGGATTTTTAGCCAAATGAGCTTTTGGTTATCTGCACAGTGTACCAACCTTTGGATATTAACTCAGTCTTACCTCTGTACTAAAAATAAATGATGTTTGTTTAAAATAGTTAAATCAATATTACCTAATTTCAGATAATCTCCTACCTGTCTCTGGCGTGCCTTGATATCGGGACTTGAACAAAGGTGAAAGACAGATTGGGCAGAATTTTCTCCCCGTTGGAGGGCATGTTCAAGAGTGGGCGCATGGAGGCGTGCCTCCGATTGGTGCCGCCGATTGGGGGCATGCCGCCATTTTACGTGGGCGGGCCAAATAAGGCCTGCCCAGCATGACGTCCATGACACTGTCACATGAGTTGAAACATGTCCATTACTTTTACTTGAACTTTCATTAAATTTTGAAAAACCTACATGAAACCTCATCCTGCCCATAGATGAGAGTTCATGCTTTCTCTGAAGCTCGCCAGGGCTCCCGGCCTGCCCACCAACCTTAAGGTTGGATGGGCAGGCCCTTTAACTAGCTCAATTACTCAGTCAATGGCCTCAATAGGCCATTGACAGGTCGGTGGGTGCACAGCTGATTCAGCTGAGTCTCTGCTGACCTGAAAATTGAAATGGGGTGGGGTGATGTCGGGAGTTCCACCCTGAACCCCGCCCCCTGCTCGCCGATCGGGAAATCCTGCCCATTATTTATTTTCTGAAAAGCAGAACATTGCAGATGCAGGAAATCTGAAATAAAAACAAAAATTGCTGGAGACACTCAACAGGTTATGGCAGCTTCTGTGACCTTTCATCAGAACTGGGAAAAGTTAGAAATGTCGTAGGTTTTGAACAAGAAGTGGGTGTGACAAGGACAGAAGGAAGGTTTGTGATAGGATTGAAGCCAAGAGGGATTGAATGACAGAAGAATTGTATTACCGGAGCCAGAGAGAATGGTGATGGAGCAAGAAAAGAAACAAAGAAATAAAAGATGTGCCTGAACAGGTGTGCTGCATACTATAAACAAAAATAAGAGAAAAACCAAAACGTGCAAAGGAAACAAAATAGGCACCGAGGTTATGTTCTGAAATTGTTGAACTCAATGTTGAGTCCTGATGGCTGTAAAGTGCCTGATCAAAAGATGGGGCGCTGTTCCTTGAGCTTAAGCTTGACCACAACATTACAGCAGGCCGAGGACAGAAATGTCAGCGTGAGAGCAAGGTGAAGAATTAAAATGACAGGCTAAAGAGGCTCGGGCTCATGCATGTGGACACAGCAGAGGTGCTCCACAAAGCGGTCACCCAACCTACGTTTGGTCTCCCCAATGCAGAGGAAACCACAATGTGAGCGGCGAATACACTAGGCTAGATTGAAAGGAATACATATAAATTGCTGCTTCACCTAGAAGGAGCATTAGGGGCCTTGGACAGTGAGGAGAGAGGAGGTAAAAAGGCAACTGTTACACCTCCTGTGTTTACATGGAAGGGTGCAATGGGAAGGTGACAAGTTGTTGGGGATGACTGAGGAAAGGACCAGGGTATCATAGAGAGAGCACTCATTTCAGAATGCTGAAAGTGAAAGGGAGAGGAAGGTGTGTTTGGTGGTAGCTTCATGCTGGAGGTGGCAGAAATGGCAGAAAACGATCCATTGAGTACAGAGGCTAGAGGGGTGTCGGGTGAAGACAAGAGGAATCCCATCATGGTTACTGGAGGGTGGTGAAGGGGTGAGAGTAGAAGTGCCGGAAATGTGGCGAACATGGTCGAGGGCCTTGTCAACTGCAGTGGGGGAAATCCTCAGTTAAGGGATAAAAGAGGACACCTCAGAACTGCTATTGTGGAAAGCTGCATCATTAGAACAGATGAGACAGGCACAGACACACCGGGAGATTGGAATGGAATCCTTACAGGGTGTCGGGTATGAGAATGTGTAGTTCAGGTAGCTATGAGTAAGGGTTTATAAAGAGTATTAGTTGATAGTCTATCACCAGAAATGGACATAGAGAAGCCAAGGAAGGAAAGGGAAGATTCGGAGATGGACTATGTGAAATGGAGAGAAGGGTGGAAATTGGAAGCAAAGTTAATGCAGTTTTCCAATTCAGGGTGAGAACAGAACACGACACTGATACAAGTGATCAACATACAGGAAAAAGAGTTGAGGGAGGGGGCCTGAGTAGGCCCCCACAAGAAATGTTCGACACACCCTACAAAAAGGCAGGCATTGATAGGGCCCATGCATGTACTCATAAAAACATCTTTCATTTGGAGGAAGTGAGATGAGTTAAAGGAGAAATTGTCAAATGAGAGAACAGGTTCATTCAGCAGAGGAGGGTAGTGGTCGATGGAAACTAGTTGAACCTCTGTTCAAGAAAGATGCAAAGAGCCCTCAGACCATCTTGGTGACGGATGGAGATGGAGAGAGATTGGACACCTGCTCTAGGCACATTTCTGTTTCTCTGTTTCTTTTCTTGCCCCGTCACCATTCTCTCTGGCCCTGGAAGATTAACCCTTCTGTCATTCAATCTCCCCTGTCTTTCAATCTATCACAGACTTTCCTTCTGACCTTGTTCACCCATCCCTTGTTCAAAACCTATTACATTTTTAACTTTTCCCAGTTTTGATAAAAGGTCACAGGCCTGATAAGTTGGGCGGAATCATCCCAGGTTTGCAAAAGTGCGGTAGCAGGCAGGAAAAAAGTCGTTTTACCCGCCGACTTCAGTGGCAGGTTTTTGCACCCTATCGCCCCATTCCTATCTTATTACTCATGCAGCCACAGGAAACATGCCGTCTCACTGGTGGGTGGCCGCCACACCGTTACTTCGCTGCTTCCTCACACAGGATACTATATTTAAACTGCAACCGCACGCACACTTCTCAATGCTTGCAGCCCAGGATTGCTCTGGTGAAGACAAAGGACTGAATTTTCCCCCCCCGTTGTGGGGGGGGGGCCATGTGTGGCGGCAGGCGGGAGCGAGCGTGAACTCAATCGGCGCCCCCAATTGTGTCTGCGCCGCCATTTTATGTGGGCGGACCAATTAAGGCCCCCCCAGCATTCGCGCAAAAGAGAGCAGAATTCTCCCTGAGACACAGAGGTGCCTCAAGGAGATCAGTTTATGGTTTTAAAATTTAAATAAAGGGAAAAAAAACTTTTTAAAAATGCCCCCTCATATGGCAGTGTCACATGAGCTGGGACACGTCAATGAAGTTTTAAAATAATTTTTATTGAATTTTTAAACACTTCATGAAACCTCATTCTCTCCGTGGATGAGGTTTCATGAAAAATGCGAAGGCCGTCTAGGCTCTTTTCCTGCCCGCCAACCTTAAGGTTGGACAGGCAGCTCATTTAATTAGTTTTTAATAGGCCTTTGACAGTTCAGCGGGTGCGCAGCCGAGTTGGCTATGAGCCCACTGAACTGAAAATTTAGATGACGCACGGTGACATTGGGATGCACGCGCGATGTCACTGCGCACCATTTTCCTTGTTGGTGAGCGGGCCCCACCCCTGCCTGCCAACCAGAAAATTCTTTCCATGGTTCCAAAAGCCAAGAAGAGTGCAGCCCCCCTATTCCTCAGTCCAGCCCTCACCCTGCAGCCTCTTCCCTTGCCTGATGCCATTTCTCCCCCTTCCCCTAGCCCTGCAGCCATTGAAAAGCAATCCCCACCTTACAGCCGGTCTGGTAGGTAGAGACCTGCCTATGAGCCCCCCTAAAAATGATGTGGTGCTGCCTGCAAAGCCTGGCGCTGATGACCACAAGTGCCGCCCGAAGCAAGGTAGGCAAACAAACCTCCAAGTCCCAAGCAAAGTGCAGCTCGCTGGGTGCATGGCACTTATGTACAATTGTGAAACACTTCAACGTGCAATCACACCAACGTGCGCAGTGTGGGGGGATGATTCCAACGAGCAAGACTTATAATAAGATGCTAAAGTATTGAAGTTAGGTTCCCAACGTGCAATGGTGGGAAACGCAGCCTGCTATTGACGGGTGGAGCAGACGATCGCAAACTGGTTTCATGATGGTGTAAAATTGATTTTTAGCCTCCTCGCCATCTTGTGTCCCTCCCTCCATCCGCCATGATGCCCGACGCCATTGGGGCCAGAACATTCCAGCCATTAACTCTGTTTCTCTACGCAGGTGCTACCATAACCTGCTGAGTATTTCCAGCATTTTACGCCTTGGTAAACATAGATTGTATTGAATTTTGGCATTATTGCAGGTTTGTATGGTTTCAGTTTACACATTGATATGCTGGGGTTAAATTGGATATCCCCTGAGAACAGGCATGGGGATCCTAACATGCAATTCACCTTCACCGTTTCATTGCATTGCAAGCAGCAGGTTAAATTGGTGCTGTCTGCTCTTTTACATGTTTACTGTGTGCAGCCAGTGCTTTCTGTTCTGTCCATTGGTTGCATGTTTCAGCAGGGGGCCCAATATCGCTGGTGGGTAGCGCTACCTAAAGGTGGCCTGCACCTCTTAAAGGGGAGGTGCATTGTGGCTGCAACAAATGGTGCAAGTTGTTTCAGACTGAATCTGTGCTGTAAAGATTGAAAGATGTCTGAACATGTGAGTGTTCTGCCAGGTTTTCTGAAAATATACTAGAAGTCTTGTTGAAAGAGATCTGGAAAAAGGGAGACATTTTGGGGGCTACACTCAATATCTCTTGAAAACAGATATTGGGATTGCGATGCATGATTAGCCCGTTCCTGTTTGCTACAATACAGGCAGCATGCCAACTTTGTGTTGCTTGATATTTTTCAGCATCAGCTAGTGCTAACTGTGCTGTTGATTGACTGGACACCTGAGCAGAGGACCAATATCGTGCGCAGTTAGCACCAGTTAAAGTTAGCCTGAACTTTATAAGATGAAAGTAAATTGTGACTCAAGCAGGTGCTAGCAGTCATGCAGGAAGTGAGTCTGACTTGGGAAACCTTGAGGAATGGCACAACATGGGAGAGAGCAGATTCTAAGGTTTTCAGATGCTGAACTAGAGGCCTTAATGGAGGAGATGGAAGCTAGGAGAGAGATCTAATATCCATAGGGAGCCAAGAGGCCTCCAGACACATGGTCAGAAAGCAATGGCAAATGATGGCGGAGAAGGTCAATGCCAGGAATTTAGCCCTAAAGACCTGGTGCAGGAAGAAATTTACATTCTCACACAAGTTACCAAGGTCAATGACTGTCTCTTCAATTGTCATATCTCACCAGCTTCACTGCTAACCTCATCCGGTGCTCAAATCACCACACCCCCATCACTCACCTACCAACGATTTCTACCAATCAGGGCTCATACCTGACATTCATATGTTTCACCTCACTCTCACACCGAACACTGCTACAAGCTTCAAACCCACATCTCAGAGGATGCAATTATTCAACCATGACTGCCACATCACTCAACGATAATGCAAGACAATCACTGACACACCTCCCTTTCTCTTGCAGGAGAAGGTGGTGCTAAACAACAATCAGCAGAAATTAACCAGAAGGAGAGAAGCCCCTGCATAGAGGACACGGTGATGGTCCTTGCTGGGAAGTGGCATTGTTGAGACCCTTTCTCCTCCTCCCTCTCCTAGGAGCTTGTCCTGGTATGTGCAGCCTCTGCCTTTCTCCCACTCATGCTCAATGCCAAATGGAAGTCCTACCAGGAAGTCTATGTCTGGAAGCAACTGGTTTGTTCACAAACCTTTAAGTCACTAAACAAACTCCCTATAAACTATTGAAACATTAAGCAATCATGGAAAAGCACAAAAAACGTGCAGAATTGCAGCAACAGATAGAAGAAATAATCCAGCATTGTACCAGCAAAAATTGATAATTCCTTTTAAAAGTGCTGGTGGTGGGCTCCTTCATAGTGGGTAATGCATATTCAGCTGTACGAAGTAAGGGGAGAGTGTAGGCTGGAGCATGGAGCTCCAAAATGGCCGTGCTGACATAGGTTAAGAATTGCATCTGATAGATATCATGATCTACCTGCTGTACATGTTGCTGCTGGCCATTAAAGGCAAACGCGCAATCCCCTTTACAAATGTAGCGTTCATCACACTTCCTATTGGAGGTGTGCGTGCATGTGATGAACATAAATTTGGTAGTTTTAGAGGTCTTGTATCACCCAAAAATACTGCTGCTTCAGAGACTAAATTTGCCCACGTCTTCTTTTGGGTCTTGCCTTTTACGTTCAACTCCCCACAGTTGGGAGAAGTGAAAATTCCATTTCCCCTCCAGTTTGTTAGAATTGTAATTGTTTGTTGAAAACCATTTTTAGTGAAGAGTCATGTGAAGTATTGAATCAAAGTGAAATGAGATGAATATTTGAGAGGTAAAATTTAGAAGGATTTGGACGTAGAGCAGGGGAGTGGGACTAAGTGCAGCTTTTCCAACAGCTGGCACAGACACAATGGGCTAAATACACTGCTGTACAATTCTATGAGCTTGGACAAGGCTTCCAGTTTCATCCCCAACTCTCAAAATACTTTATAAAAACAAAATACTGCGGATGCTGAAAATCTGAAACAAAAACAAAATAGCTGGAAAAACTCAGCAGGTCTGGGAGCATCTGTGGAGAGGAAGACAGAGTTAACGTTTCGAGTCCATATGACTGACTCGAAACATTAACTCTGTCTTTCCCTCCACAGATGCTGTCAGACCTGTTGAGTTTTTCCAGAAATTTTTGTTTTTGTCTCAAAATACTTTCCTAGCCAAGAACATCTAGAGTGGTTTCCTCAAAGATAGCCGATAGCTTGTCATTTCTAGACTGTCATCCAAATAGGAAATTTTCTCTTTTCTTATGATCCACCTTATTATAAAAACAGAGAAGTAGTCTTCAGCTACAAATTTAAGGAACACATATTCAGTAAGCTCATTGATTTTGTGCTTCTAATGGGAGCTGTGCTCAAAGGAGAGCAATTTTATGAATCGAGTCTTAGTGTTGTAGCCTTACTTCTACCCACGCTCTTCTTGGACACAACTTTCCACAACTTACCCAAGAGCATCAAACATGTGGCCATTGCTAATAACTGAATATGCATCAGGCAGCTATGGTGGAAGGATTTATTGTTTCAGTGTGACCAAGGTTCAAATATAATTCAGATATAATGTGTGTCAAGCTTCTGTTTGAAAAATGAAATAGATTTGCAAACTCACCAAAAATCAAAAACTTGAATTAAATGCAGGTGTTGACTTGAATTTATAAGAAACAATGACAAAAGGGGGATTCTAGGACGTATTTGAATCTGCTTTTTTATCAAAGTGACATATAACAGAATTAACGTTCTGTATTTTAAATATTTCTTCCAGCTCGAAGTAAATGGTTTCCATCTGATCCCCAACTTATATCAGAAGGCCTTTATGCAATAGCAGTTGTGCTGAGCTTCTCTAGAATTGCATACATTCTTCCAGCTAATGAAAGCTTTGGGCCTTTACAAATATCTCTAGGAAGAACTGTGAAAGACATATTCAAATTCATGGTCATATTCATCATGGTTTTTGTAGCCTTCATGATTGGAATGTTTAATCTTTATTCACACTACCTTGGAGCAAAGCAAAACAATGCATTTACAACGTAAGTACTGGCACAGGTTTAATTGTTTTTAATGAATAGTTTGCCTCTTGATATTTGTAAATCTTTTAGATAAAGAGTAAGATTATCATGTAATCTCTAAGTCTATTATTAAAAATGTGGCCACTTAGAACTCTAATCTCATGATGTGGATTAGTATTTGTATACATGCTGTGTATATTTAATTATTTTTTTTACAGCAAGTTGAGATCAAATTGATAAAAAGAATGACCTGTACTATTCAGAGCCCAAAGAAAACCACACAATTTTTCTCCAGAGCGGGTTGTAAAAATGACTGATGTTGCCTATTGAGGCATTAAACTTTAAGATAGCCTTCCTATTTAACCATTTTTCTTAAAACTCTGGGCCATATTGCTATGATAGTTTGTGAAAACAGTTAAAAGGAATCATGTGATTTGTTTTTGTGGTTCAGTAGGCTGGAGACACATACTCGCTAGACTCACACAGAAATGATCGCCATTTCAGTGAAGTACAGAGGGTTGCCTACATCTGTAGAAATACCGCATGGCCAAGAGTTAGTGCCTTTAAGTGAGCTGGGAAGAATGTTACAAGAAAATTGAGTCCATTTGTCATGGATACATGAATATTTCATATTGTTCTGCTACATTGAACAGCACAATCCTCTAGTATTGTCTATGTAAATATTTTAAATTTACTCATTTTGTGTCAAGTTGTGTACCACTGATATGCACCACTGATCTAAGATGGCTACACAAGGTTAGATTTGAAGGGAGCTGTGCTCATGATGGCTTTTAAGGCCAGAAATTGCTGTTTTGCTGCATTTTTAAGTGTTGTGTAATCATAACTTAAGCTTTCCTACCAAAAATAAATCTGCCCTTGAAAGCACAACCTTACTGCTTTCCTAACTTCCCAACTCATCCAGAACAATCACACAACAGGATCAATTGTCAGGATCAGCACCTTTTAACAGTAGCAACCAGCAATTTGAACCATTTAAATAGCATCTCACAGAAGATGAATTCCATTTCCAGGGGCAGAATGTTTAGGCCGGTGGGCGGGCGTGATCACCAGGTCCGGGATCGGCCAGGGAACAGACCACCGAACGCGATTGGCCCCCGACCACGATTTCACGCTAGCTGGCCAATTAATGGTCAGCCAGCATGAAGCGTGCACTGAAATACTCAGTGCTGCTGTGGTGGGGGTAGGAGGAGGGTGAGTGTTGGTGACAGCAAGGGCGAGCACTGAATGAAAGCTCTCTGATGGCAGAGAACTTCTTCAGGGAGCTGAAGACCTGAAAAATCAAAAATAAAAGTTTCAGCAGCTGAAAGAAAGTATCCATGCATTGTTATAAATCAATTGAAAATTTAGCTGCTGAAAATGCTGTGCACGGAAATTTATTTATATTTTATTTCGGCAGTGAAACCTCATTCGCTCGTGGATGAGGTTTCAAGAAAAATACATAGGCCGCCTAGCTGATTCGCCCATCCGCCAACCATAATGTTGGACGGGCAACATAAAATTAAAGACAATTGCAACTTTAATTACCTTAATTGGCCTCTTAGTTGTTGGCGGACGTACTTCCAACGTTGGAAGCATGCTCGGCAACCGAAATATCGCATGAGCGTGGGATGACGTCGGAACGCTTGTCCAACATCATCTCACACAATTTTGCATCTGAGCAGGTTGGATGCCCGCCCACCCACCAACCTAAAAATTCTGCCCCCGAGTCTTAACAGGATATGATAAAGCAAATTGTAAACCTCAAGAATTTTGCTAAGGTTAGCCAACTTTATTAATAAGCACAAGATATGAAAGCTCTTCCAAAATTCTCAACCTTCTCTGCTTTTCCATGGAGATCATTATGAAGATGTTAAGTAGTGCAGTGCAAGAATGAAAAAGATAGAAATGAATGCTTGGCAAGACTGAGGTGGATGATGTTTGCAAAGAAATATGATTGTGAATGCATTAGCTAACCTTTGTACACAGACATTGCAATGAGGAAGGAGGAGTGTGAAATGTTAGGTGAAATTTAACATTGTGACAGAGGAAGTAATAAGGGTATTGATGTTGTACTAAAATGTTTGATGGTACAGAACTTGAATTTGCTGAAAAAAGAGATATGTTGCCTAAGAAGAGGCAGAAGAGTTCTTAAGCCAATCGTCAGGACATATGGACTATGTACTTGGCCTCGCACTGACACAGTGCAGGTGCAATGCCAGGTACGTAGGCCATTTGTCCCAAAATTGGCTGATGGAGTCAAACAACACGTTCCTCCAACTGTTAGTAATAGGCAGATTACAGGTTATACTCAATTAGACTGCACTTGCAAAACCCAAAAAAACCCCATTTTTAGCTGGATGTGATTCTACAATTTGGCAGCTCAATAATCCTGACAGCATTAATATCTACACTAAAAACAACTTAATATAATCAGTCAAGCTCATAACATGGCTCATTATGCTAGCTGGAAGTGACATATGTTCATACACAGGGACCCATTCTCTGCAAACAAAAGGAATATTGCTGAAAAAGAGACATGCTATCAAAGTTTTTTGCTTTGCACTCATCAGGACAGATTCATAAGAATACCAATTCTCAAAGCGAACAACACTGTAAAGAGGTGCTGATTGATTGGCAAGTGGACTCTAACTGGTAGAGGCATTGCCTTGGAGAATGCACCAGGGAACAGTTAACTGCCAAACTTTTGTTTCAATTCAAGCCAGGCAAGTCAACTCGGATTGTCCAAGGCATTGCCGTGTGGAATGAACCAGGGAATGGTTGCACCCCAGGCTTTGCTTTTTTGTAAAAAGTGGACATGTTCCTACTGCTTGCAAAGGACAGGGACTTGTGTGTAAATATAAGTGAGTTAATGCTGTCCAATCACGGAATCATATCTAACATCGGACACTATGTTTTGTGTTTTGCAAGCACGGGCTGGTTGAGCATGGTCAGTACTTAACCTGTTGTGAACAGCAGAAGTTTGATACGATCCCCCAGTTATTGAGACATAAGGTGTACATACATGGCATCACACCAGCACTGAAATTCATGTACCACATTACTTATTTGTTTGGAAGGCAGATTATCTTTTTGGCTTAACGGCAGCATCCCGTTAGTGGAGAATACCACCGTGTTGCTACTGCATAGTTGTTCAAATTTTTGAGATACCTTATCCTTCCAGGGTAATCTGAGGTAGACTTGGCACTTTTCAGAACCAAAAGTAGCAGCCTTAGGCCTATTCATGAGTTTGTGCACTATATAGCGAGCAATGATCCGATTAGGGTAACCGTTATCCCACAGGATAGCTTTAATGCACCTGGCATTAAGCTTGCATGGCAAGGAAATGACTTGGGTCCTATTTATGAGGTTGCCGATAAGGCCAATCTTATAGCACATCGAACTGCAGGAATCCAATATGAAAGTGGGCTTGCAGTAGACAGGAGTCTCCAGGTCTGTGGTATAGCTATGATATTTTCCATGGCAATGCCTCTACCAATCACAGTCCCCTTGCCAACCAATCAGCATCATCTTCTCATGCAGTATAAATTGTTGTTCCCTTTGAGATTTGGTATATTTGTGAATCTATCCTGATGAGTGCAAGATGAAAAGCTTCAACAACATGTTTCTTTTTTCCAACAATACTCAAGTTCTGTACTACCAAACAACTATGTGTATACCTGGGAAAAAGGAATATGTTCAAGTCTGCACCTTTATTGATTTACCTAAAAGCATGGGTAGTCTATGGTTTCCCATTTCTTTCCCCATGGCAACACCTTAGCCAATCAGTCGATTTGTCAGCCAATCAACATCCCTCTTCCCCTGTAATGTAAATTGTTACAATTGTTTGAAATTTGACATTCTTGCACTTGCCCTGATGTGTGCAAGATGAAAAGTTTTGGCAACATGTCTCTCTTTTCAGCAATAACTCGATTTGGTTTTTGAGGAGTTGGCAAGGAGGCTTGATAAGGGTGATCCATTTAATATAGTCTATATGGATTTAAGCAAGACTTTTGATAAGGTCCCACATGACAGACTGTTCAGAAAAGTAAAAGCCCATGGGATCCAAGACAAAGTGGTAAGTTTGATCCAAAACTGACTCCGGGTCTAGAAGCAAAGGGTAATGGTTGATGGATGTTTTTGTGATTGGGAGGCTGATTCCAGCAGGGTTCCACAGGCCTCAGTATTAGGTCTCTTGCTTTTTGTGGTATATATCAATGATTTGGACTTGAATGTAAAGGGAATGAATAAGAAGTTTGTGTACAAAACAAAAATGGGTTGTGTGGTTGATACTGAAGAAGAAAACTATAGCCTGCAGGAAGATATCAATGGATTGGTCAAATGGGCAGAACAGTGGCAATTGGAGTTTGTTATAACTGTCACTATTGTCAGTTATGTTAAGGGTTAAGAATGTAGAGTTTTGATTTCAGTTTAAAGTGAATTGGGCATTGTTTACTGTCAGTGTTGTTTAGTATGCCTGTGTACTTACAAACCGTGCTTGAACTTTTGACCAGCTGAAAGGTTTTTAGAACCAAGGAAGCCCTCAGGTTGCTATGGATAAAATTGCTGAGGGTGGAACTATGCTCCAAAAGGAAACCTAGTGGGCTTTGACTTTTTGGGAAAAAGCAAGTATAAGAGAAGCTGACCTGAAGGCTGCAGACACCCAGTCTGTTGCGTTTAACCAGAGAACTCAGTTCTGCATGCTTAGAGAGGAAAAGAGGGAGTTCTAGAGAATTGAATCAGACCAACTAACTCTGTAAAGAGAGGAAAAGTCCAGCCACAGAATAGATACCAAGGGAGTGTGTACGCATGTCTGGTGGGTTGTGGTGTGTGACCATCAGCGATGCCTACACTTGGACCAGGGACGTCATATTTATAGGAATATACCTTAGACCTGAGCTGTGACCAATGCAGCCAGACACAGAGAAAATGAAATTTGTCTTCCAGAGTATGAGAATATTCAAAAGCCTACCAATGTGAAAACCACAGTAAAAAGGTTAAGCTGGGCTAAATCTGTTGCATTGAGTTTAAGGTAGAAGCACATACTGCTTCAAATCATGATCTTACTTGCTCAGTGTACATATTTAGCCATTATTGCTTGTGTTCATTATGTTCAAGTTTGTATGGTAAAGGTTGTTTTGGTGCTTCAGTTTACTCTTGGAGTCCTGCCTCTTATTTCCCCATCCTTAGTTCTTCCACGCGTTATATTTAAATGATTATGGTCAATCAAGCCAAGTCCTAACAAGTATTAGACATGTCCAGTATTCTCATAGCTGAGATCATAACAAGATCAATCTGGAGAATTGTGAGGTAACACATTTGGTGAAATCTAATTATTCAAGGGAGTACATAATAAATAGTAAGATTCTGAGGAATGTAGAGGAACAGAGGGATCTTGTAGTGCATATCCACAGATCTCTGAAGATGCTGGACAGGTAGATAAGGTGGTCAGTAAGGCATAAAGGATATTTGCCTTTATTATCAGAGATATAGAATAGATATATAGTCTGCTGCATTCGCTGCTCCCAATGTGGTCTCCTCTACATTGGGGAGACCAAACACAGACTGGGTGATTGCTTTGCGGAACACCTCCAGTCTGTCCACAAGCATGACCTAGACTTTCCTGTTGCTTGCCATTTCAACACATCATCCTGCTCTCATGCCCACATGTCCATCCTTGGCCTGCTGCAGTGTTCCAGTGAAGCCCAACGCAAACTGGAGGAACAGTACCTCATCCGATTAGTCACTTTACAGCCTTCTGGACTTAACATTGAGTTCAACAACTTCAGACCATGAACCTTCTCCTCTATCCTCACCTCTTTTTTAATCCCCTTTTTTATGCATTCATTTTTATTTTTTATTCACTTATTTTTGTTTTATTCATTTATCCATGGTTTTATCCCCTTTTTTATCCCCTCTTCTATCCCATTTTCTATTTCTTTTCCCCCCACCACTGCCCCCTCCCCCCACCCCATCCCCTACAGGGCCATCTGTCACTTGTTCCATGTTGCTCTTTCACACAATACTACCCTTGCTCTGCTATTATCACATTCTGCATTCTTACCTTTATGCCATGATCAGCATCTGTTTTAGCCCTTACCACTACCATTAACACTCCCTTTGTCCTTTAGTTCATGACATATTTGTCAATCTCTCCTTTGTCCCCACCTATTGCTGTCCTTCTATCCAGCTTCACCTGCCCCATCCCACTTAAACAGTATAAATTTCATCACATTTCCACTTTTCTTCAGCTCTGAAGAAGGTTCATTAGGACTCAAACGTTAACACTGTTTCTTTCTCCACAGATGCTGCTAGACCTGCTGAGTTTTTCCAGAATTTTCTGTTATTGTATAGAATTTAAGAGCTGAGAGGTTATGCTAGAACTGCATAAAGCACTAGTTAGGTCACAGCTGGAGTACTGCTTGCAGTTCTGGTCACCACTCTCTAGGAAAGATATTTTTCCAAGAAAGATGATGCAGAGAGAATTACAAGGATTTTGCCTGGACTGAAGAATTTTAGTTATTAGGAAAGATTGGATAGGCTAGGCTTGATTCCTTTAGAATTGAGGAGGCTGAGGGGAGAACTAATTGGAGTGTATAAAATTATGATGTGTCTGTATAGAATGGACAGGAAAGCCTATTAACCTTAATTGAAGGATCCATAACCTGAGGGCATAGATTTATGGTAAAAGGAAGGAGGTTTAGAGGGGATTAAAGGGGATAGTTTTTCAGCGAAGGGATAGTGGGCATCTGGAACTCACTGACTGAAAGGTTGGTAGAGGCAGAAATCTCTATAACATTTAAACATTACTTGGATATGCACTTGCAGTGCCACGACTGACAAGGCCATGGACCAAGAGCGGGAAGTTGGGATTAGTTTGGATGACTATTTGTTGGCTGGTGTGAACACAAATGGGCCAAATAGCCTCCTATTATGCTGTAAATTTGTACGATTGGATAATTCAAGTACCATTCTTAAAAAGGGTTCAATAGTAAAAACTTACATTTACATGCGGTAGAACAATCTAAGATGCTTCACAGGAGTGTTATCGAACAAAATTAACACTGAGCCACATAACGAGATATTAGCATAGGTGACCAAAAGTTGGGTCAAGAGGTTATGGTTTAAGCAGCAGATTAAAAGAAGAGATGGAGGTCTGGAGAGGCTTAGGGAGGAAATTCCAGAACTTGGGGCCTAGGCTTCTAATTATGTAGTTGATGGAGATCATGGATACAGAAAAGTCCAGAATTGGAGGAGTGCAGATTTTTGAATAGTTGTAGGGCTGGAGGTGAATAGAGAGATAGGGAGGAGTGATGCCATGAAACGAATAGAACCAAGGATGAGACTTTAAAATTCAAAGGGTTAACAGACAATTATCGCTGGTATGCCAGCTTAATAAGGCAATGGCAATTACATACAAGAACACTAGAACATGAGAAATAGGAGCAGAATTAGACTCTATGCACATTGAGCATGCTCCACCATTCAATATAATCATGGCTGACCTTGGGCTTCAACTCAATTTTCCCGCCCAATCCCCATGTCCCTTGATTTCCTAAGAGACCAAAAATCTGTCTAGCCCAGCCTTAAACGTACACAATGATGGAGCATCCACAATCCTCTGGGGTAAAGAATTCCAAAGATTCACAACCCTTTGAGTGAAGTGATTTCTCCTCATCTCAGTCTGAAATGATAGATCCCTTATCCTGAGACTGTGCCTTCTTGTGTTAGATTCCTTGACCAATGAAAACTATCTTTCAGCTTCCACCCTATCAAGCCACTTCAGAATCTTGTATGTTTAAATGGGATCACTTCTCATTCTTCTAAACTCCACAGAATATAGGCCTAATTTACTAATTTTATCATAGGACAACCTTCTCACTTCCAGGGATTGATGTATGTACCTTTGTTGTACCGCCTCCACTGCAAGTATACCTTTCCTTAAATATGGAGACCAAAGCTGCACATCTATTCCAGATGTGTTCTCACCAAAGTCCTGTGCAATTGTATTTCTTTATTTCTGTACATCAGCCTTCTTACAGTAAAGGCTCACATGCCATTTGCACTCCTAATTGCTTGCTGTACCTGCATGCTAACCTTCGGTGTACCTTCTACGAACATACCAAAGTCTCTCTGAACATCAACACTTATAAGTTTCAAACCTTTCAGAAAATATTCTGCTTTTCTGTTCTTACGACCAAAGTGAATAATTTCACACTCCCCTACATTATGCTCCATCTGCCATCTTGTTGCCCACTTGCATGTGTGTATTTCTTTGCAGCCTCTCTGTGTCCTCCTTACAGCTTAAATTTCCACCTACCTTCATATTGTCAGCAAACTTAAATGTATTACTCTCTATTTCTTCATCTGAGTCATTAAAATAGATTGTAAACAGCTGAAGCCCAGACACTATCCTTGCAACACTCCACTAGTCACAGCCTTCCAACTTGAAAATGCCCTGTTTATGGCAACTCTGCACAGCCTGTTCATTAACCAATCCCCTGTCCATACTAATATATTACCCCCAATTCTATGAACACTTATCTTGTCTATTAATCTTTTGTGTGGCACCTTACTGAATGCTTTTTGAAAATCCAGATATACTACATCTGCTGGTTCCTCTTTACCTATCCTTTTAGTTACATCCTCAAAAAACTAATAAATTTGTCAAATCGGATTCCCCTTTTGTAAAACCATGTTGACTTGATATAATCATACTATACTTCTCAAAGTCATTGGTAAGACTTCCTTAATAATAGAGTCCAGCATTTTTCCAATGACTGATGCTGGGCTAACTGACCTGCGGATCCCTGTTTTCCCTTTCCCTTCCTTCTTGAAAATCAGTGTTACATTTGCCAACTTCCAATATGCTGGGAACATTCCTGAACCTAAATAATTTTGGAAAATCATAGCCAGAACAGCTACTATTCCTACAGTACCTCTTTTCAAACCCTAGGATGTAGGCCATTAGTCCTGGGGATGCATTAGATTTTAATTCCTTAAGATTGTCGAATACTTTTTTCCTGCTGATATTAATTACCTTAATGTCCTCACTCTTATTAGCCCTTAGGTTATCCTTTATTTCCGGTATGCAACTTGTATCTTCTCCTTTGAAGACAAACATGAAATATTTGTTCAATGTCCCTGTCATTTCCTCATTCTCCATGGTCATTTTTCTACTCTCTGCTTCTAAGGGAACAACATTTACTTTAGCAACTCTATTCCTTTTTATATACCTGTAAAAGATCTTACAATCTGTTTTATGTTCTTGGCTAATTTACTCTCATTCTATTCTTTCCCTTTTTATCAACTTTTTGGTGGCCCTTGGTTGGTTTCTAAAATACTCCCAATCCTCAGATTTGCTACTTTTTTAATTAATTTGTGGGATGTGGATCACTGGCAAGGCTAGCATTTGTTGCCTGCCCTAATTGCCCTTGAGAGCAGTTAAGAGTCTACCACATTGCTGTGGGTCTGGAGTCACATGTAGGCCAGAGCAGACAAGGAAGGCCAGAACCAGATGGGGTTTTATGACAATCAATGATAGTTTCATTGTTACCATTACTGAGGCTAGCTTAAATTACAAATTTTTCCCCACAGTTGAATTTTGATTGATGCCTTTAAATGGTTCTCATAGTTTATTTGCCTCCATACCTCTTAGTCTATTTACTCAATTAATGTTAGCCAGTTCTCCTCTCATACATATGTAATTGGCTTTGTTTAATTTTAGATTCTTCTTTGTGATTGGAGTATGTTACTTCCAAACTGAGCATGAAATTCAGTTTTATTGTGATCACTATTTCCCAGCGGATCTTTTACTCCAACATTACAAATTAACCCCTGCCTCATTACATAATACTAGATCTAAACTAGTTTTCCCCTAGTTAGTTCCACAATGTTTTGCTCCTGGAAGCTGTCACAAAAACATTCTACAAACTGGTCTTCTAGGCCACCCTTCCCAGTCTACATGAACATTAAAGTACTCCACAATTAGTACATTTCCTTTGCTACAAGCTCCAATAATTTATTGTTTAACGCATTGTCCAATGGTATAACCAATGTTCGGGGGCCACAAACTATTTCGACCAGTGTTTCCTGACTCTTGCTATTCCTAATATCCACCCACACTTCTTCTACTTCATGATCTTCTGAGGCCAGATCTTTTCTCATTAATATCTTTATTTCATCCTTTACTATCAGTGCTATCCCTCCTCCGTTGCCATTCTATTTGCCTTTCCAAAATATTGTGCTCCTCAGAATATTTATTTCCCAAACTTTGTCACCTTGTAACTATGTCTCTGTAATGATGATTAAACTAAACAATTTACTTGAATTTGTGCCTTAGTTCATCTATCTTTTTGAGATGCTTCACTCATTCTAGTAAAAAGCCTTTATTTCCATTTTTTTACTACTATTCCCTGCATGGACCTCACTCTATGATGCATAAACTCACTGTCCCTTCTTGTCCCACTCTGCTTTTCTTTACCCACATCACTACATTGCTCCATTGCCTTGATTTTTCTCTTTGGATTTCTAATTCTCCGTTCACTCATTTTGCCCAAACCCTCTCTCCACCCCTCTCCCCACCACCCCCGTGGTTAGTTTAAAGCCCTGTCCACAACCCTAGTTAGATGATTGGCTAGGACACTCGTTGGAGATAATGGTTTAAATGGAGCCCATCCCAACAGAATAGCTCCCTCTTCCCTGAGAACTGATGCCACTACACCATGAATCTAAATGCCTATTTCTCAGACCAATATTTGAGCCATGCATTTCATTCTCTAATCTGCTTGATCCTATGCCAGTTGGCACTTGGCTCAGGTAACAATCCAGAGATGATTAAATGGACACATGCAGTCTGCCACTGAAAGTGCACAGCCCATGACATTGTTACTGATTTATCAACTTTCTTTTGTTCACTATTATTTTAAAACTTGCAGAATGAGATGGTCTTTAATTAGTTGGCACAGTGCCACACTGGTGGAAAAAGAAAATAAGCTCATGGCCAATTTAATGAAACCATTCTGGTGGTTATTGGGAGTGGAGAACAGTGAATTTAAAGCTCCTCCAGTCTCACAGTTGGAACAATAATATTCATGTCCTATAATACTTTTATAATTTTCAACAGAGTTACAGTCACAGAGACATGCACTCAACTTGATTTGCACCTTGGTGGATGCCACACGATGAAAATATTGCTTCATTTTGGCGTGCTGAGGATTTTCACAATGTTGTCCTTCTGTCTTTTTCTAGGAATGGAGAATGAAAAGGAATAAGGGTACAGCCAGTGTCACCGTGAAAACCCACACTCTGGCAGCATATGCCAGAACCACCACCTGCCCCAAGCACCAGCGAACATAAACAGTGAGGTTGAGAAAAGTAAGAGATAGGTCACACTGCACAAGTTAGGAGAAACATATAGGAAAAAGGGAACCATGAACTGGGGTTGGGATTTTCTGGCCCCATTAGCATCGGGTGTCATGGCAGGGCGGGGGCGGGATGTGGAATATGGGGAGAAAGGCAAAAATCGGTTTTATGCTGTTGTGAAACCAGTTTGCAATCATCTGCTCCACCCCATCAATGGTGGGCTGCATCTGCAACGTCATTTGATACATTTGCATCTAATTATAAGACCTGCTCGCGGGAATCATCCCACCACATCAAATTTACCACCCACATCGGCGTGATCTCAGAACGGTGGGCTTCATGTCTGCCTTTAAGAGGTGGTGACCTGAATTTTGAGGGGAACTCAGAGCTGAGTGCGCACAACCTTGCACAATGCTCATGAGCATTGCCCATAGGACATCAAGGAAGAGACGCTGTGCATTTTTGGGGTGGGAGGGTAGTGGCACAGGCTTTTTCCCAGCTGGCTTTCATTGTGGTGCCAGGGCAAGGGTTCCAGTGCGGGTGGGGCTGGAGAGCTGGAGGTCTAGGCAGCAGAGACTGAAGGAAGTACACAAGCACATAGTGGCAGCGGGGGGATTGTTGGGAGGCAAGACAGCACAGACAGACTGAAGGAAATACTCAAGCACATGCCGTGGGGGGAATGAGATGGTGGTGAAGGAAGCTGCCACGCACTTGGAAAAGCTTGTCAAAAGTGAGCATTCTTCTGCAGCCAAGACTGTTCAGCAGCAGCTCCATTGACGTGCTTGGAGTTTTGACATGTCTTGAAGCTTTTTAGCCCACTCAAGCAATGTAAAAGCTTTAATGTGCCACCAAACCCTCCCGAACCTTTTACCCCTTGAGCGAAGGTTGTAAATTAATGTGCGTATTAGGGGGCAACAGAACAATTGGCTGAATGGGCATGTTGTACAATCCCCATGTGAAAGATAGCCATGGCGCAGTCACTAGTGGAGGTGCTCACAGTCCCTGGCAATGTCTTTATTTAGGTTTGGACTCGTATCCATCATGGTTCAAGCTAACAGTACAGCCTTGCAGCGTGGAGAATGCATGCGCCTGAGCTGAGAGCACAGCATGCAGTCCAGTGGTCGAAGCTGCTGCCAATTGGTCAAGTGGAGTGGGGCGGAGGTGGTGGGATTTCAGACAGTCAATGAGCACACTACACTCTGGTCATCCAAGTGGTAATCAACACTCTCATGCCTGCATGAAGGGGCCTTCAGAATGAACCAAGAGAGGTCTTAGGGCACATATGCTAACCCATGCGTCACTCTCTTTGATCCTGTAGGAGGAGAACATCAGGATCATGGAGCCTGGTGATTTAGTGGAATGCCTGATGGTTTACAAGACCAGAGAAAAAGAAGAAGAGAGCAGTGGGGGCACCTGGCTCGACAAAAGGAGCAGCATCTTCCTCAAGATGAAGGGGTGGAAGGGCCTGCTACGCACGTAACTGAAGATCAACAGCGAGCCTTCGCTCATAGGCACCTCGCTAGGCCCAGGGTCTATAGATGGCACGTGTCATTCCTGCAGAAGACTGAGAACCAGTGTCAGCGAAGACTGTGCATTTCTAGGAACTGGTTGGTCATATATGACACCTGCTGCAGGATTTGGCACCATTGGGACATGGAGGGGATCCACTGCCAGTGGCCACAAAACTGACCATGGCACTTAATTTCTACACCAGTAGCTCCTTCCAGGCTCCACAGGTGACCTGTGCAGGATCTCGCAAGCCTACAAGCAAAAGTGTACTCAGGAGGTCACATACGCCATCTTTTCAAAGGCACAGAATTTTGTGCATTTCACCCAAGATCAGGAAAGCCAGGAAGCAAGAATGCTGGGATTTGGACAGATCTCTGGTTTTCCACAGGTGCAGGGTGCCATTGATTGCACTCATGTGGCACTTAGACTTCCATGGCAACAAGCAGTCAACTATGTCAACCGCAAGAGCTTCCACTCACTGAATGTTCAGCTGGTGTGCGACCACCACAAACACATCCTGCAGGTCTGCGGCACAATCCCCAGGGAGCCTCCATTCCTACATCCTTAGCAGGTTTCAGATCTCTGATGTCTTCCAGGGTCCAGAGAGGCTGCAAGGTTGGTTCCTCGGGGGCAAGGGCTACCAACAGAGGATGCAACTGATGATGCCTGGGTGATGGTACAATGGGACTCATGCCGTGACCCAGACTTTGGTGGAGCAAACTATAGGCACTTTGAAAATGAGGTTCCGGTGCCCCGACAGGTCCGGTGGACCACTGCAGTACAGATCCTACAAGGGTAGAACATCAGGATCATGGAGCCTGGTGATTTAGCAGCATGCTCATGGATTACAGAGACCAGAGAAGAAGAAGAAGAGAGCCGTGGAGGCGCCTGGCTCAGCGCCAGAGGGTGTCGTGCATCACCTTCGCTTACTGTGCGCTCCACAACCTGGCGCTGCAAACGCCGGAGCACCTGGCTGAGGAGAAGATGGAAGAGCCACACGTATCATCTGTTGAGGAGGACGTCAAAGGGGATAATGCTGATGAGGTCCTCGAAAGGGAGGATGCCAACGAAGAGGTCATCACACTGGCCAGGCAAGGCAGGCCCTCATTGCTGTTAGATTCATGGAGGATGATGACGAGATGCAGCGAGGACAGTCCTGATGTCCTCACCTTGCATCTGCAAAGCCCCATCTCAAAAGTGCTTCTGTGTGGTTGATGACAGCGCACACACCCTCAGTGCTTAAGCTCATGTTATGGAGACACAGTGGAGGCCTGAATAGTCGCTAGATTCCAGGAGGGTGATGAGATTATTCAGTGAGGACACTCCATAGATCTTCACATAGCCCCTGTGAATGGCTGACTCCTTTCTGGCTGAGGGCAGCTCACTTGCGGTCTGTGATTAGGGTCAGATCATGGACACATAGTCGTGAAACTTTAAGTGCACCTGTTCCGTGGTCAGCCTTCAGCACCTGACCCCTTCAGGAGCACAGCGTCACTGGTCACAGATGCTGAAGACATGGAGGGCCAGCCCCATCTCAAAAGTGCTGAGAGCAAACAGAGAGAATGACGGAACTCTGTGATGGCTGCCCACAACATTCTGGCAGCAATATCAAGCATCATCGAGGTGCAGGCATCAGTAATGTGTCCTGTGAGTGTTAAGCTAGACCATCACTTTGGTCCGAAAGTTACACACAGCACAAGGAAGAGGCCCTAAACCAAGGTTTTACACCTGAGTGACATAAACACTAATTATCAGAACAAGGAACCAGTTTATTTACAATAATGATCATTATGTACAAGTGAATAGCACTCGTGCCCAGGATGTGCAACTGCATCTTCTAAACCTTTCTAACCCTGCCGCTATGTCTTGTGCTCCCCCGAATTCCACAGCGGAGGTGGAGGCCCTGCTGACTGCTATGCCCTGTCACTGATGACTTTGGTGGGTTTCCTTGGAGGTCCGAGACCTGGAGGGCCCCAGCCTGCTTTCGGTGTCCTGCTGCGTGGCAGTGGCTCCCTCCGCAGCCTGTGGAACTGGAGCTTCTGGGGTCATAAAGAGTGGGGATTCAGAAGGGCCGGACACTCCTGGAGTCACCTGGATGGATGGCCCTGGGTTGTGCACCTGCTGATCCTCCTCCCTACGGGTGTATGAGGGCCCCTGGCTGATTCCTTGAGAAGAAGGGGAAGCTGAAGTGAGATCGAGCTGGCCTGGACCCCTCTCGCATTGGCACTTGGACGCCAACTATGGCGTCAGCAATGGAGTTGAGCCTGCGCAGCAGAGCAGCAGGACCAAGGTCTCCATGATGGCCGCCATCCTACCAGTGTGTTGGCATGCTGGTGCTATCACTTCGGACTGGAGGCAGAAGGACTCCTCCATCATGCCTTGCAATCTGATGAGTGCAGCGGACATCCCTTCTTGATGTTTCCGAGCTTGATGTTTCCAGCTCCAGCAACTGAGGTATGATCGAGTCCAGAGGCTCATCATCTGACTTGGACTCAGCAGCTTTCTAGCCTCCAGCAGCCCTCCAAGTGCTAAAAACCTGGGAAGGCCCTGCTGCTGCCTGCTGTGGATCAGACAATCTGACCAGATCATGACCCCAAAGCTACTCCAGAACTAGGTCCCACCAAGATGTGTGTCTCTGCACTGGTAGACTGTGGGGGTGAGCACTGTGGAGGTCTTCAATTAAGGTGTCATCAGATTCTTCTTCTGAGGTGACTTCAGGGATTCAATCAAAGAGTTGGCTCAGGGGCACCCTCGGCTGCTTCCCAGATGTGCCTGTGAAAGCAATGAGAGATAATTAGTGCATTGCAGTGGACTGTGGAACAAGGGAACTAACTCACAGCGTGGTTGTCTGATGGACAAAGCGCTGCTGGATCCTCACTTGGTTGATCTCATCTGACCTCCCACAGGAACAGTCCAGATTGTTGCCAGACAGCTGGATGGCTCTATTTTCAAAGTCTGTGAGGACCTTGATGTCAGGCATTCCTCTACCAGTCTGCAATATCTCCCTCTTGTTGTGTGCCAGCCTGTCCTGCATGAATACAGATGTAGAGAGTGTAAGCAGGATGCCTGCCAAGCCAGAAAATAAGGATGCCTGGCATGTGTGGGTGCTGAGTGGTGCCATGGGTGGGATGAGGACATGATCCGCAGGGCAGATGAAGGTGTGTGTGAGAGAGTGAATGGTGATGTCCCATGAACTGGCAGTGAGTGAGATCCCTGTGGATGTGTGATAGGTTTGTGAGTGTGAGAGTTGAGAGTGATGAGAAGAGTGACATACTCTGGTGGCTTATTCTTTCGGCAAAGGGTGGCTGTTCTCTTTTGCAGGGCTTTGGCGCTTCCACCGCCACCCATGCTGGATTGGTGACCTTGCTTGCTGGTATTCACCCAGAGTGGAGTTAGAGGACTTCGTGCCGAGCCTCCACTGTGTCCAGTAGGCACTCAAGGGAGGCGTAGCTAAATCTGGGGGCAACATGTTTCCTCCCTTTGGGAGCCATGACTTTGCAGCAGCTTCCAATATCTTAGAGGGTACTAGCTTTGTGCAGGGGCGCCTTTAAAATATGGCACCCAGATTCCTGAAGGCCTGAGGTGACGGCAGGGAGGGTGAATCAGGGGCTGCCCCACCAGCGGCCCAGCGTGTTTCCCGGGAATGCATTATCAATCAGTCGGGACGTACCAGGAACGGGACCATTCGCCGTGAAAACCGACATTGTGGGTTTTTCCTGCACACTACTGCGCTTTGTGCAAATCTGGGATGATTTCGCCCTGAGTCTGTTTTGTGGTCAGAAATCTGCTTCTGGTGAGAAACTGATTAAAGTTCAGATTTTCATGGAATGAGCCCCTAATTGATATGGTGACGGGTTTCCTACCCACTGCAAGCTAATGGCAGTGAGGTGGGTCAGTAAATTGTGTGACCCATTTAGAACCCCACCTCACTGGGGCAGCTGGTTGTCCTAGGGCAGAGATCTAAAATTTGTGCCAAAGCCTTGCACAGCACCAGAGGGAAGGAAGATGTTACATAGGAGCCCAAGGCCTGGCACCTGGGGCAGCAAAGATCCGTGCTTCATCAATGCTGACCTGGATCTAATGCTGGAGGCTGTGAGGGAAACGCGGGAGATTCTCTTCCTGGAGGGGGGAAGGAGGAGGCTACCTTATCATGCAGCAGGGATACCTCTCTGTTTGATGTCTTCTCCCTCAGCCTCTAATTCCTCGTCTCTTACCTCCTTCTCCTCCCCTGATAAGCTGTCTCCTTCCAGGGCCTCACCGTCCTCAAGATCTACACTGGTGCCTCTCTTTGGAGCTCCTGTGGAGGGGTCAGTAGCTTTGTCTTCAAAGGATTTTCCATGTCCCCAAGGATCCACGTACACATTTTGGGGATTTGAGTCAAGATCTGAGGCAGTCTGGACTGGCAGAAGATGCAGGAATAATGGCAGCTGCCAGGAAAGCTAGTGCCAACATGGAGGAAGCTCTTGTTGTGGCCACAGACTAGTTGGACATTGAGCAATGGAAACTCTTCCTGTTGATGGATCACATTGGCCGCCTGCTGGATGCCTTGGTAGATTCAACTGATGATGCCCTGCACCTGGTGGAGTTCACCAATGGAGGTGAGACCCCGTGCCTACTCTCCCTGCAAGGTTGTGTCTATGGTTAAATTAACATGCTGTCCAGTTCTGGCAAAGAGGGCATCAGTGAACAACGAGATGTAGTGGTGTGCAGTTGTTTTTCAGATGCCATTATGGTCCACAGGAATACAAACTACTCAATTAATTGGTACAGAGGCAGGAAGATGAAAGAATTTGGGCCAGATGCCTCCATTTTCTTTGGCGATAGTCATGTTTTATTGATGGCACTTCATAAAGGCTTTCAGATTATTTGTACAATTGCTGTTGTAATTACATGTTAGATGTTAACCAAGACAAATGTATATACCTTGATGGATTTTGCACTGCAGAGAAGAGCATTCTAGAGTAGCAACTTAAGTTGGAAATTGACATCCTTGTTTAAGTATGTCAGAACTTGGACTGAAATACCTATTACCTTTACCATGACAAGGGGATTTCTGATATAGTACATGTTGAACCCAGATGTAGCAACATATCTGTGTTCATGATTAAGTGGCTAACAATTAATTATCTAATATTCCTATTTTGCGAACTTATCCAGACTCATCAATTGCTCATCATATTAACAGGTATTGGTTGATTAGCATCGAGAAATTTCATTCATCCTCAATCTTTACTGCCATCTTCAAATTATTTCAAGGCTGCATTCTTTATTGATGAGTGCTGGATTATATTACACTTGAATCTGTCAAGTGCTAAACTCAGTAGCAAAATTTAAAAAGTAGATTGAGATGGCTTTATGTTCAAGGTCTATGGTGCTGATTTTTTTCATGTTAAAGACTATCATTGGAGTTATACCATTGCCAGGCAATAGCTTGGAACAACAAGGGTTAAACAGATACCAAAGTTGTGCAAAACATAGACAAGTCACAGGATGGTGTGGTGTGATTTATTCCTCTCATTATATGTAACTATGCAATTAACTTTATTAACACCAAGGAAAGTCATTTTTAGAATGGCATGACTAAACAGAAAGCATTGTTTCATGACACTTTACAAAGGACTAGTATCTCTCATTCTACACATATTTGGTTATTAATGTAATGATATCACTTTAAGAGAGAATATGCTAGTAAGTAGCTGGGATGTAAACCATGTGACCATCAGGCATTGTTCAGAGTTGCTTTCAGTTTAGCTAGCAGCATGTGGTGTGAAGGAGTTGCAGCTGTACCTTCCTATTAATCGTAGCAGTTGAATCTTTATCGTAAATGTGTCTGTTGAGAAATCCTGGACTGCATCTTCAATTAAACTGAACCTACATGTAGTTTACCAATCCTGTGTGAGATTGGTAAATTTGTATTAAGCAAACATAGAAATACAAAAATTAACACACTTTCTCAAATCTGTCTACATCCCACTTAGTATCGGAAGCTATTTTGTTTGACAATCTTATCCTCAACCTTTTAACACTCAGTTGGTGTAGCCATATGACTTTGTGAGTCCAGGATATTGCCTGTTTTGTGTGAAGAAGTGCTTCCTGACATCACCCTTGAATGACCTAACTTCAATTTTAAGGATATTGCTCTTTGTTTTGGACTTCTCACAGAGGAAATGGTTTCTTTCTATCTACCCTACAAATCCTTAAAAGTACAAGTTAAAAGCGTATTGCTCTATTAAAGCCAAGGATTTAAAGAAAAACAGCACATCTTGTAAATTTGAAATAAAAATAGAAAGTGCTGGAAAGCAACAGTGGGCCTGTCAGCATCTGAAAACATGAGTTCCAGATAGAAACCTTTCATTAGTATTTAGTGAAGTGAGCCTATAGGACTAACCAATACAAAGAAGAAAAGGGTGGGTGGGGGGCAACAGGTTAAGAAAAAGCACAGATCAAATATGAACAGGTAATCAATAAGTTTGAGTTTCCATAGAGCATTTTTTTTTAAATTGGGGAAAAGTGTTGTATGCTATCAGAAGATCATCCCAGTTAGACTATGAAAGGATGTTTGAGAGGCCAGCCATAGCACTGTGGGTGTACCTACACCACATGGACTGCAACAGTTCAAGAAGGTGGCTCACCACCACCTTCTCAAGGACAACTAGGGATGGGCAATAAATGCTGGTCTAGCCAGTGATGCCTATATCCCATGAAAGAATAAAAAGAAATTCTCTATTCAGGTATTAAATTTGAAGCTGTGTATTAATGGCAATTAACAGATGGTTTTTACCTAAATAATCTTGTATTAATTCTGACCTGAGTATTTACATTTTTTTGTTTTTATTTCAGATTTGCTGCATTTTGTTTTGTTGATAATGCTTAGGTCGCTGGCACTTCTCTTCTAGGAATGCCCATCTTGTGGACGTTCTGCTCTTCTTTCCGACAGGATTTCCCTTTGTCTCTTTTCCCTTGTTCATCTTCATTGCTTTCATGTTTCCCTTCTCATGTTTGATCATATAACTTCTAATATTCCCTTTCACAGTCACACCCCTTTTTTCAACAATTGTATCAGACTCTGACTTATCCCATGTAGATTCCAACTGAAATTCCACCCTTCATGTTTCAGATTCACCCTTGATTACAGATGTTTCTAAGATATTCAGCATTTCTCAAACCACTGCTCTTGCAGCTTTCTGAAATCCACACTCAATGCCATGCACTGCCAAATGCACATGCTCAATCTCTCTCTTCAGCAGCACCAACTCACTATCTGAAAGCTGCCCTTGTCGATAGTTCCATTTCATCCTACGCCATACCTGAAGTATTGTTCATGGTTTTGGTCTCCTTCCCGAAGGAAGGTATTATTCGGAGAATAGTGGAGGTTTACTAGAACCATTCCTGGGACGAGGGAATTGTCCTATGCGAAGAGATTGAGTAGACACGGCCTATGTTGCCTAGAGTTTAGAAGAATCCAGAAGTGATCTCATTGAAAGAAATAGGCTTGGGGATTTTGCAAAAGTAATGAGGACAAGCTGCTAGCATCACCGTCATTCCTCCTCGAAAATTGACAGCAACTTTTGGAGTCTGCACATGCTTACTTAAATGTGGAAATCCAGGAGTTGCTGCCAGATATTCTATGCTTCTCCACATAGTGCGCTGTTGGAGTCCGCACAGACTGCAGTCAAATAGAAATCACCGAACTGACAAGAATTTACCCTTTTATCCCATTAGTCTCACTATATAAAATTGTTGAAAAAGTTAAATTGGGTTAATGAGATGTAATTGGGTTTTTTATGGTATAAAAAGTTCAAAGCTATTCTATTTTTCACTCCATGTCAGGTTTTTTTCCACCTCTGGCCATGACTCTTCTGATGCCCTTCAATATTCTATTCCTAAACTTCTCCATTTCACCATGAACATCTATTCCTTCTCCACATCCATCTCCCGTCTGGATAGCCTGAGGGCTCTCCACTTCATCTTGGAATAGAGACCCAACCATCCCCCATCCACCGGCCTCCTCTGCCTAGGTGAACTTCTCATATTCCTATGTTCCTATATTGAACTACTTTTCTTTTGACTCTACTCATTTACTACAAACAAAGGATATTGCTATTGGATTCCATATTGGTCCTAACTATTGCTGACTTTTTGTGTGATTTATGGAACATTCTTTGTTCCAGTCGTACTCATTCCCTCCATCACTTTATTTTCTGGTAAATTGATGACTGCATTGTTATTTCTTGCTTTCAGCTTTCTTGACTTTACTTACTTCCATTCTGCCTCCTATAAGGACTTCATTCCAAACTCCCAGTTTCTCTACCCCCGTCACACCTGTTCTCAATATGTCGCCTTCAATATTAGCACTTCCTATATTTCTTTCCTTTTCCTCAACCAAGCACTCCCCCTTCATGATGGTTATAAGTGCCCTCAAATGTGTCCAAAACATTTTCTACACTTTTACTTCCAATCCCCTCCCCTCCTTCCCACCAGACATCATATTCTATGGATTATCCTCTGCCATTTCCGCCACCTCCAGCATGATGCCACTGCCAAATATATCTTCCCCTCCCTTTCAGCATTCCAAAGAAACTGTTCTTTCGGCAACCACTTGGTCCACTCCTCAATCTCCCCAAATAGCCCTTTCCCTTCCCTTGACACCTTCATGTGCAAGAACAGTAGATGTAACACCTTTTCTTTCTCCAGGGCAAATGCTCCTTCCAGGTGAAACGGCGATTTAATTTTTCTTTCAGTTTAGTGGAGTGTATTCACTGTTCACAATGTAATCTCTTTTGCTCTAGGGAGATCAAAGCAGTAACCCTGAGCTTTCAGTTGTCTGCTATTTTAATTCTTCATCCCACTCTCACTCTGACCTCTGTGTCCTCAGCTTCCTACTCTGTTCCAATGAAACTTGGTGGCGGGGTTCAAAGGATGTGAGGCAACTTGCACCTTGTTTATCAGATGGGTCCTAGCTAATGCCTCAGTAGCAAAAAGGAAGCTGATCTTTGATCAAAGTCCTCTCTGGATCTATAGCTCTTCACTGTGAGGAGGATAGTGTTGAACTTCAAAAGGGCATAGAAAAGTTGGTGGAGTGGGCAGATAGGTGGCAGATGAAGCTCAATGTGGAGAATTGTGAGGTGATGCATTTGGTAGAAAGAACATGCACAAGCAATATAAAATTAGGGGTGAAAATTTGAAGGGTGTGCAAGAGCAGAAAGACCTGGGTGTATATGTATAGATCATTGAAGGTAGCAGGGCAGGTGGAGAGAGTAGTTAATAAAGCATATGGTATCCTGGGCTTTATTAATAGAAACATAGATTACAAGAGCAAGGAGATTATGCTGAATTGATATAAGACACTCGTTGGACCTCAGCTGGAATATTGTGTACAGTTCTGGGTGCCACATTATAAGAAGGATGTGGACACTTTGGAGACAGTGCAGAAGAGGTTTACAAGAATGGTTCAGGGGATGAGAAACTTCAGTTACGAAGATAGATTGGAGAGGTTGGGAATGTTCTCATTGGAGAGAAAAAGGTTAAGAGGAGATTTGATAGAGCTGTTCAAAATCATGAGGGGGCTGGACAGAGTAGTTTGGGAGAAGCTGTCCCCACTCGCAAAAGGATCAAAATGAGAGGGCACAGATGTAAAGTGATTTGCAAAAGAAGCAAATGTGACATGAGAAAAAACTTCACACAATGAGCGATTCGAGTCTGGAATACACTGCCTGGAAGTGTGGTGGAGGCTGGTTCAATCGAGGCATTCAAGAGGGCATTAGATGATAATTTGAATAGAAGCAATGTTCAGGGGTATGGAGAAAAGGCAGAGCAATGGCACTAGGTCATAATGCTCATTTGGAGCGCCAGTATGGTCACAATGGGCCAAATGGCCTCCTTCTGTGCCGTTAAAATTCTGTGATTCTATCCACCCCTTATTGTGATGAACTATGTTAACCTCTCCTCCAATGAAATTTAATATAAGCTCGAAGGACAGAACTTCCGGCAGGATTTTCCACACCCGCCTGTCTCTGCGATCTCCCGGTCCCGCTGCAAGTCAATGAATTTTTGGCTGGGGTGCCACCTCGCCTGTGGCGGATCCCGCCCGCAAAGGGGCTGGAAAATCCCGGCCTTCGTCTTTCAATTAGGCATTTTATAGCTTTCTGAACTCAACACTGAGTTTAACAATTTCAGATTATATCACTGCTCCCATCTTTTCAGACAGCAACTGTTGGTAATGATTCCTCTATTCCCATTTAAATGTTCTCTTGTCTCATCTTTTATTTCATTACCTGGCCCATCACCTTCTCCTTTTGTCTTGCACCATCATCAATTTTGTCATTTAATCTCTTTCCCTCCACCCTATCATAGACCTTCCCTCATGTTCTTTCCTTCTCTCCAATCTCCCTCCTAGCCAATCTCACTTGCTCCGTTCATGCTTAAGACCTGTTACAAGTCTAACTTTTTCCAATTCTTGCGAAAGGTCATCAAACTTAAAGGTTAACTCTGTTTCTCTCCCCACAGATGCTGCCAGACCTGCTTCGTATGTCAAGCATTTCCGCTTTTATTTCAGATTTTCAGAATTTGCAACATTTTGCTTTTGTAAATAATTTTGTATCTGCAGTATTGTATATGTAATTTTTTTTTTGAACTTTGAATGTGTATTGAATTGTTGTGCAAAATGGTTCCAATTATGTTCTTTTATTTCTCTTGCTGTTTTTCAGTGTTGAAGAAAGCTTTAAAACTTTATTTTGGGCTATATTTGGATTATCAGAAGTCAAGTCTGTGGTCATCAATTATAGTCACAAATTTATTGAGAACATTGGCTACGTTTTATATGGCGTATACCATGTGACAATGGTCATTGTCCTCTTAAATATGCTGATTGCGATGATTAATAGCTCTTTTCAAGAGATTGAGGTGAAGTTCTAGTTTTTTTTTAATTGCTTTAAGTTTTATAATATAAACAGGTCATTGTTTGATGCTACTGTGAAAAATCAAAAGATAATAGTTCTGAAATTAAGATTTAAAATGGAAATTTACTACTAGCTCATCAACCAAAAACAGCTTTAAAGGATTACCACTGGCACGGGCATGATGTTACAGAATGTAGTGTACATCTGTAGTGTAAATGTTATGATTGAAATGCTTAATGTAATGTAATCAATATGTTTTACTTAGTGGTATTAGGCCATTTATTTTAACGCACTTAATGTGTTATCACCCCTTCAAAATTTGCCTTACTTAAATTTAAAATCTTGGCTTGCGACTTTGCCTTCTCCCTCTCAAGTCAAATATCAAATCCAATTGTATTACAGTCACTCCTTGCAAAGTGAGCCCTCGCCATTAGTCTGTTAACTAATTCTGGTTCACTAATTATCACTAATTCTAGAATGACCTGATCGCTTGTCAGTCCTGAAGCAGATTGTTCTAGAAAGCAGTCCTGAAATATTTCTTCGTGTTCACTGCCTTCTTACTTGAGCTGTTCAATCCTGACCCAGTCTATGTGAAAACTAAACCTCCCATTTTAACCAATTGTTTTTGTTGCATGCTTCTCTGATCTCTGTATTAACACATCCCCTCAATACATCACTATTGTCAGGTATACAACTTTAAGCAGACCCTTACACCCTTGCTGCTCTTTAATGCTGGCAATTTAGTTCCCTTTACCTGATCACCCTACATTGTGCCTTTTATTTATGTTGCTACCACTCCTCCTTTCAAAATGTGTCTTTACTAAAGGTCATATAGCCCAGAATATTTAGCTTCCAATCATGGTCAGGGTGTAGCCAGGATTCTCTAAGGCTACTACATCGTATCCTTAAAGCTGAATTTGTGCTTCTAGCTAACTTCCTTTATTTCTTACACTACATGCATTTGTTTACAGAACTCTTTTCGGGGTATCTGTCCCTGACCTGTTTATATATCCCATTGGTCTTATTTTCTATCATTTCTTGGTTTACTGTGTGGATTTCTGCACCCACTCCCCAACCCCCACTCCCCAACGCGTTTAAATCTTTCCATGCTGGTCTATTTACCCTTTCTGCAAAGGCACAGATGTATCTCTGGTTTACATGAAGACTATCTTGTTTGTACAGCTTTTCCAGACTTTAGAAGTGATCCCAGTTTCCCAGGAATTTGAAAATTTCCCTTCTACCCCATTGCTCTAGCCATATGTTGACAATCCTAATCTTCCTTTCCCCATACGGTAATCCAGACATTACTACCTTGGAGATTTTGTTTCTTAATCTAGAATTTAACTCTTTGAGACCCCCTTCAGAACCTCAGACCTATTCTTATCAGTGCCATTGGCTCCCACATGAAAGATGACCTACTGTCACTACTCTGACGTCTGCTCAGGACTTTGTGCATTTGCTCCATGGTGACATGAACTTTGGCATCTAGGAAGCAACATATCATGCAAGACTCTGGATCTCATCTACAAAGAAACTATATACTCCTCTGATTTTAGAATTCCCCACAATTACTGCTCACATATTCTTACTAACTGTGCCGTTTTCTCCAAAGATGGCCGCTTGCCTTTCAATGCTCATGGTTACCCTCTTCTGTATCTACTCTTTCATCCATTTCACTGGTACCTAGCAAACATGCCTACTAAACAAATCCAGCAGCACAGATAACCTCCTGCCTACTCTCACCTGCATCTTCCCATCTGTCAAGTCACTCAGCAATTTCTCCATTCTGAGCAACCTAGGGGATGATCACCTTCTGGAATGTCTGCTCCAGAATACTTTCTTCTTCATGAATGCTGCAGAGTCTGTCCGGTTGACTCTCAAGGTCTGTCCTTATATACTCCATACATATATCCTGCCCCTGCATGGCATGTGAGTTCAGGCAGGTTCACATCATATAGGGAGCACACATCATTCTGATCCTTCCACATTCTATTTACTCACTCCCACTTACTAGTTTTACTTAAGTCTTTTTTTCACTCTTTGAAACTAATGTGTGCTGAAAGGTGTACGTTAAGAGTTCAGATGAACAATTTCTTTTAAGAAATTAACTTCGTTCTTTATTGACAGTCGTAGGCTGCTTTGTTTCTTGTAGATGGAAGTATGGTGAGTGTGGAGCAATGGATAAACAATTCAACAATGCATTATTGGGGCTTGTACTATGAAAAAGAAAGCAGCAGATTCACATTCTTCTAAATAATAATGCTGTATGCCAATATCCAGTCTATAATTCACTGGATCCTAATCAACAAATTTCAGCATTAGGGAAATTTCCAGCATCAATCATGGAGATACCATGAATGGATGCTAGTGGTAAAATGATGAAAAATCATCAGAAATTTTCAGAAGCATGGGGAAGCCCAGAGCAATGGGGTGTAAGCTTAATGCTGGAGCTTGGCCATTCAGGTGTAATGACAGAAAGCAATTCCTCACACAGAGGATAGTGGAAAGCATAAGGACCTAAGAATGTAAGAAATAGGAGCAGGAGCAGACTACATGACCCATCAAGCATGCTTGGCCATTCAATATGTTCTGGGCTGATCTTGGACTTCAGCTTTATTTTTTCAGGCAGTCCCCATGTCCTCTGATTCCTTGGGAGACCAAAAATCTGTCCATCCCAGCCTTAAATGTATTCAACAATGGAGCATCTGCAACCTTCTAGGGTCTAAAGATTCACAACCCTTTGAGTGAAGACATTTCTCATCATCTCAGTCCTGAATGATTGGCCCCTTATCCTGAGACTGCCCCTGTGTTTTAGGTTCCCTGACCAATGGAAACAATCTCTCAGTATCCAACCTATCAAACCCCTTCAGAATTTTGTAGGTTTCAATGAGATCGCCTCTCATTTTTCTAATCTCAGAGAATATAAGCCCAATTTACTTAACCTCTCATCATAGGACAATCCCCTCATCCCAGGGACCAATTTAGTGACCCTTTCTTGTACTGAATCCAATGCAAGTAAACCCTTTCTTAAATGTGGAGGCCAAAACTGTACACAATCCTACAGATGTGGTCTCACCAAAAATTTCTACAGCTGTAGCAAGAGTTCTTTATTCTTGCACACCAATCCCGTTGCAATAAAGACTAACATGCCATTTGCTTGTTGCACCTGCATGCTAACTTTCTGCGTTCCTTGTACCAGGACCCCCAAGTCTCTACTTACAATTTCTCACCTTTTTAAAAACTGTTCTGCTTTTTTATTCTTACAATCGAAGGGAATAACTTCACATTTCCCTACATTATACTCCATCTTCCATCTTGTTACTCACTTACTTAACTTAGCTATATCTCTCTGCAACCTCTCTGTATTCTTCCCACAGCTTACCTTCCAATATTCCAGTGAAGCCCAATGCAAACTGGAGGAACAGCACTTCATCTTCCGATTAGGCACTTTACAGCCTTCTGGGCTTAACATTGACTTCAACAACTTCAGGATGCGAACTCTCTCCTCCAGCTTCACCCCTTTTTTAATCCTATTTTTAATTTTTATTTTATTTATTTATTATTTATTTATTTATTGTTAATTTATTGATTTTTAAAATCTATTTATTTATCTTTTTTATCCATTTTCAGAGCCATCTGTCACTTTTTTCTATGTTGTGCTTTCATAGAGCACTGACCATTGTTCTGCTATTAACACATTCTGCTATCTTACCTTTATGCCACTCTCAGCACTTTCTCTAGCCTTTATCATTACCATTAACACTCCTTTTGTCTTCTGTCCATGACATCTTTGTCAATCTCTCCTTAGCTTCCGCCTATCCCGACCTTCCATTTTGCTCTGCCTGCTCCACCCCATCTTAAACAGAATACAATCCACCACATTTCTATTTCTGTTTAGCTCTGAAGAAGGGTCATATGGACTCAAAACGTTAACTCTCTTTTGCTCCCCACAAATGATGCCTGACCTGCTGAGCTTTTCCAGAATTTTCTGTTTTTATTTCAGACTTCCAGCATGCACAGTATTTTGCTTTTATCTTTCCATCTAGTTTGGTATCGTCAGCAAGCCTAGATACATTATCCTCTTCATCTAAGTCTTTAATATAGAATGCAGATAGCTGAGGCCCCAGCACTGATCCTTGTGGCATTGCCAACTTGAAACAGCCCCATTTAAGCCCACTCTCTGTTTTCTATCCATTAACCAATCCTCCATCCATGCTAATAAATTACCCTTAACTCCATAAACCATTATCTTGCCTCTTAGCGTTTGGTGCAGCACCTTATTGAATGCCTTTTGGAAATCCAAGTATACTACATCTACTAGTTCCCCTTTAATGACCCTACTCATTAAATCCTTTAAAAACATTAACAATTTTGTCAAACAGGATTTCCCTTTAGAAAAACCATGCTGACTTGTTCTAATCGTATTATATTTTTCTAAGTGTGTTGTGTTATGACACAGCTGTTAATAAAGGCTGAGTTGTTTAAATCCAAGAAGGAAACCTGAACAACTGTCATAACCTATATTTTCAATTGGTGCATTTGAGATGCAGCTCTGAATTCAGGAATAAGACCACCGAGCCGCGAAAGGTTTTTTATATAAAACTAAATTAAAGATTTATTAATTTAACAAAAAATTCAACATATACACATTTCTACAGATTACTACCATAATAACTTTTAAACAAATCCCCAAATTAATCATTCCCAGGTAAATCTTCACCAAGGCAACAGTGACCTATAGACTTTAAACAGACACCAGGCAAAGCATATTTGATCTTACAAATTCAAAAATGAGGTTCCTTTCAATTTGTTTCCTTTGCAGAGATAGTTGTGGGCTTACAGGCTGATTAAATCTTAAATGCCTCTGACACAAACTCCTTTCTGTTTATACCTAGCTTCCTCTTTGAATATAAATTTTCCATTGTATTACCAGGTTTTTTAAATTTTACCTCTTCTAACAATAAACCCTTTCATTCCACCAATTTTATTAATAATATAAACACATTGTTTGGCATCTCCCAGCTAAGGGAAATATTTTACCCATTCTTTTGAATGGTTTATTCAACAAATCCAAATTTAGTCGAAGGGTCATGAGGACTCGAAACGTCAACTCTTTTCTTCTCCGCCGATGCTGCCAGACCTGCTGAGTTTTTCCAGGTAATTCTGTTTTTGTTCCAAATTTACACTTTACCTTCTCCTCCTTACATTTATCTAATTAACACCTCAAAACTACTACATATCAAGGCACCCAGACTAGCTGGCTTTAAGCCCAATTAATCCACACAGACACACACAAAGGGGAGAATTTTCTCCCCATTGGGCGGGCCAGTGAGGAGCGGGTGCAGAGCCAATCACCACCCGCGATTGACTGCGCACCACCATTTTACGTGGGGCAGCTGATTAAGGCCCGCCCAGCGTGATGCACACCCCGAAGTGCTCAGCGCTACCTGTGCGGGTGGGGGGAGGAGGGAGAGTTGTGGCCTGCGCTCTTTCTCGCATGCCTCAGGGAGATTAATTTAGTAATAAAACATTGGAAAAAATAAAAAATAAAATTACTGAGACATGCCCCTTCATGTGACGTTGTCACATGAGCTGGGACATATTTATAAATTTTCATAAGACATTTAATTAATAAACACTTCATGAAACCTCATACCACCCATGGATGAGATTTCATGAAAACGTGAAGGCCGCCTGGGCTCTTTGCCTGCCTGCCAACCTTAAGGTTAGATGGGCAGCCCTGGCAATCACTTTAATTAGTTAATTAATGGCCTTAACAGGCCTTTGACAGTTGGGCGGGTGTGTAGCCGACTCTGGTGCATGCCTGCCGAACTGAAGGTCGGAATGATGCACAGGACATCAGGACGCACGCCCGATGTCACCGCATGTCATTTTATGCGTCAGCGTGCGGGGTGCTGCACACCAAACGGAAAGTTCTGGCCATAGACACGGACCCTACTACATCTCCAATTTAAAAATAACATCCAATAACATTATAAACATTAATACCTCTTCATGACAATTGTTAAGAGTGCCTTAATAATAAATTCCAGCATTTTTCCAATAACTGATCTTAGGCTAACCTGCCTGTAGTTCATGGCTTTCTCTCTCCCTTCTTTCTTGAAAAGTGGTGAAACATTTGCCAAATTCCAATCCAGTAGGACCATTCCAGAATCTAAGGAAGTTTGGAAAATCATAGCCAGTCCATCAAGTATCTCTGCAGCTACCTCTTTTGGAACCCTAGGGTGTAGGCCATCAGGTCCCTTAAGTTTCTCCAATACAGACGGCATACTTTACTGGACTGCCAATTATGTTAACTTTGCCTGTGATGATGAGCGGGCGTTCTAGTTTGTGACTCCAGCTGAATTTCCACAGGTGCAGGACACCATTGACCACACATATGTGGCAGTTGAGGTATCCACAAATCACCTAGGAATGTTTGTCAAATACAAGGGCTTCCACTCCACCAATGCACAGCTAATGTGCATCTTCAAAACAAGTCTTTATGCAGGTGTGCACAAGATTCCTAGGGAGCTGTTGATGAGCTGATTACACCTGTCAGAAACCTGAGGACTGAAATTCAAGAACGCTACAATCAATGCCTTGTGATCACGAGATGTATCATCAAACAAGTTGGCAGCCTGCTGAGAATTCATATCGGGTGCCTGGACAGATTTGGGCATACTCTTCACTAGACATCAGCCTCTAAAATGGTTGGAGTGTGTTCCATTCTGCATAGCATTGCCCAGTAGTGATATTTGAACCAGCAGGAGGACCAAGGCACTGAACACAAAGCCTCTTTGAGCAATTCAGTGGAGGAGATGGAGGAGGAAGAGGAAGACAAGGAAATGGAAGGTAATGAGAGGAATGGGCCACCTGAACATATATTGCTGCCTGTGTTGCCCTCATTATTGCGAGCTTCACTCAGATTTCATCCAGTGCCACTAATACAAACAGTCCTGCAAACAACCAAGCAACCCTCATTGGTCGCTATCCATTCAAGCCTTTGCCTTCATCATTAAAACAACTGAATAGGCCACATGCCAATCAGCAACAAAGGGTGGTTAAGAAGGGAAAGTGGTGCAAAATAACAATAATCATATTAACACACGATGTTTAACAGTATGAAATGTGTAAGGCACCCACGTACATATCATTACACAATGGCAAATTTTTAATCTTCCTTATTCTGATCATTTCTGCATAGTGTAACATCTGTGATATCGGCAGAGGTAGAGGCCGGGGACCCGTATCCCTGCACTCACCGTCCAGATGCTCTTGGCTGCATCTTCTGGGTTTTGAGACATTTTAGGCTCCCACCAAACACTTCTCCAGCTGTACCTGTGCAGGGGCAAACCCAGCCCTCAGCCAATGAGGAAGCATATCTGGTACTGACTGAGGAGGGGCGGCAACAGGTGAGACACAGAAGTGTTTTCAGCAGTATTTTCTTTCCCCCGGTTCCTATTGACTTCAGTTTTATTTGGGTTCCTTGATGCCACAGTTGGTCAGATGCTGCCTTGATGTCAAGAACAGTCACACTCGCCTCACCTCTTGAATTGTTTTGTCTATGTTTGATCATAAGGTCATAAAAATATAGGAGCAGGAGTAGGCTATTCGGCCCATTGAACCTGTTCCAACATTCAAGAAGATCATGGCTGATTTGATTGTGGTCTTAGCTCCACTTTCCCGCCTGGTCCTCATAACACTTGACTCTCTTTTTGATGAAAAACCTGTCTAACCTGGCCTTGAACATTTTTAATGACCCAGCCTCCACTGCTCTCTGTGGAAGAGAATTCCAAAGATGAATGAACCTCTGAGAGAAGAAATTCCTCCTCATCTCTGTCTTGCTCTGATCCCTGCAGCTACAACAACCTGAAAATGACCCATATATCTAGGCAGAATTTTCCCTGAATTGCACTATGTTTAGTGGCAGGGGTGAAAAAAGACATTTTTCCCGCTGACCATAATGGTGGATTTTTGTGCCATTCCCGATGCATCCCACCACATTAATAATACATGCATGGGAAACATGCTGAATCACTGGCGGGTGGGCTCGGATTTGTCCACCATGTCATGACCTCAGTGCGTGCTTGCTGTGTGTGTCATATTTAAAGCTTACCAGAGCGCAGCCTACTTCATGCCTACGGACCAGGACTGTTCCAGGTGACAGATTGCCCCAAAAGCAAAGAAGGCCTGTTGGATGTAATGGAAGCCTGCCGCAAATTCCTCTACCCCCGCCCTGAGCAAAGACTAGCCACCAGGCTCACCAATCCAACATGGGAGGCAGTGGCGGTGAAGGTGAGCGCTAACGCCCTCCAAAACAGGACACCCACCCTGGGCTGCAAGAGGATGAATGATCTCTGTTCCTCCAGGTTAAGTTATTCTTCTTATCACTCTCAACTTACACACTCCCAAACCCATCACACATCCAAAGGGTCCGCACTCACTGCCAGGTCAAGGAATATTTTCACGCACTCTCTCACAAACGCCATTATCTTCACTGCCCATCATGTCCTCACCATTCACACTCCATGCATGCCAGACATCCTTCTCATCAGGCCTGGCTGACACCTCACTTATGCACTCCCTCTCTCTCCATCTGTCTCCATGCAGGATAAGCCCACAAAAAGAGGGAGACATCCCAGGTGTGCCAGAGCTGAAGGTCCTCATGGCCTTTGAAAACGGAGCCATCCAGCTGGCTGGTGAGGATCTAGACGGTTCCTGCACAGTAAGGTCAGCAGCGTTCAACCAAGTAAGGATCCAGCAGTGCAACATTCATCAGACAACCACACTGTGAGTGATGTGTCCTGTTTCACAGCCCTTTGCCATGAATAATTATCTCTCTTTTTTCTTGCAGACACATCTGGGAAGCAGCTCAAGGTGACCACAAGCCAGGTCCTCGATTCCAGCCCCAAGGACACCTCAGAAGAGGAATCCACAGCCACCAACATTGAGGACCCGTCACAGCGTCACCCACACCCTCCACCAGTGCAGTGACACACACTTCAGTGGGACCTAGTTCTAGATTAGCCTCGGGGTTACAATCTGGTGTGCACATCACACTGTCCGAACCACAGCAAGCAGAGGCATGGGAATCCAAGGTTGCCAGCACTTGGAGGACAGATGGAGGCCAGGCATCTGCTGAATCCCAGTCAGGTGATGAGCCTCTGGACTCAGTTCTACCTCGGTTGCTGGAGCTACAAAGGCAAGCTCGGGAACATCAGGAAGAGATGTCCACTACACTCCTCAGATTGCAAGGCACGATGGAGGAGTCCGTCTGCTTTCAGTCTGAGGTGATAGCACCAGCATGCCAATGCACTGAGGTCAACACTGGTAGGATGGCCGCCATGGAGACCTTGGTCCTGGACATTGGTCCTGCATTGCTGCAGGCACTCGCTGCCATCCAATAGTGTCAATGCAAGGGAGGTGCGGCATTTCAAATTCATTCCAGCTGCCCTTTCTTCACAAAGAGTCAGGTAGGGGCCCTTGGGCACCCATAGGAAGGAGGATCAGCAGGTGCACGCCCTGGGGCCATCCATCTAGGTAACTCTGGGAGTGTCTGGCCCATCTGAATCCCCTCTTCCTGTGACCTCCTCACCTGTAGCTCCACAGGCTGAGGAAGGAGCCACTGCCACACCGCAGTACACTGAAAGCAGTCCAGGTCCTGGATGAAAACCTGTTTCAACATTAAGTAATCCAGGCTCATTAACAGTTTACTACTGCGGTGCAATCTCTACCCTATGAGATCCACCTTAAACAGAGGCAGACAACACCATAAAGCCCTCAAGGATAGTGGAGGTCTAAGAGGGACTGAGGAAGGAAATGGCGTGGATGAAATTGGTATTGCTATGGGATGGATGGATACTACCCAAATGTCCAGGCCCAAACCCATCAACAGTTACGCGGCTTGGAGAGAGGTGGAATACCGGAAGTGGACCAAACTCCAATGCCAAGGAATCGGCATCGAGTATTACGGAAATGACTATGCCTCTAATTCCTGGACGAAAACCTGTTTCAACTTTAAACAATCCAGGCTCATAAACAGTTTGCTACTGTGGTGCTTCCAGGTCTCAGCCCTGTAGAGGACGCCCACCCAAAATCATCACAGACAGGGCATAGCAGTCACCAGGCTGCCTCCACCTCCACTGTGGATGTCGGGGAGCACCAAGACATAGTGGCAGGGTCAGGAAGGTTAAGAAGATGTAGTTGTGCCATGTGGACAGAGGTGTTAATCACTTGTACATAATGTTCAGTAATGTAAATAAACTCCCAAGATCGTCTACTTGTCTAAGGCTGATGAGCAGTGTTTGTGTCACTCAGATGTGAAACCTTGGTTCCTGCACACGATGAAAGCAAGTGTCTCAGTCCAGGGCCTCTTCCCTGTGAAGTGTGTAACCTTCATAGCAAAGTGATTGTCCAGTTTCACAGTCACTCAACACATCAGCAATGCCTGCACCTCGTTGTGGCTTGTCGTTGCTGCCAGAATGTTGTGGAGTCTGGCAGGCAGGAGTCAGAGTTCCATGATTTTTTTTGTGTGCTTTCAGCCCCTTTTAGGTGGGGCTGGCCCCATCTCTTCAGCATATGTGTCCAGCGACAATGTGGTCCTGAGGGGATCAAGTGATGAAGGATGCCAAAGTATCAGGTGCTGTTGAAGTATCCCGCTGCATCTCCATGGTATGACCCTGTTCAGAGGGCAAGCGAGCTGCCCTCAGCCAGATCAGTGTCAGACCTTCACAGATGCAATGTGAGGATGTCAGGAGAGTCCTCACTGCAGGTCTCCATCACCCTCCACGAAGCTTGCAGCTATTAGGGCCTCACAAACACACCTGCCTCATCTGGCCAGGGCGATGCCCTTATTGCCAGCATCCTCGCCTTCCAGGACCTCATCACCCTCGTCTCCTTTGACATCCTCCTCATCAGAGGAGGCGTGTAGCTCTTCCATCTACTACTCAGCCAGATCCTCCCCCCGTGCAGCCCCAGGTTGTGTAGCGCACAGCAAACCACGATGATACGTGACTCCCACTAGGGGCTGCACCAGAGTGCTCCAGCAAGTCTGTTGAGGCACGGAAACCTCATTTTCAAGATGCCAATCATTAGCTCCACCAAATTCTGGGTCGCGGCATGAGCCTCATTATAGCATCACTCTGCTGCAGTCTGAGGCTGCTGCACAGATGTCATCAGCTATGTCATCTGTGAGTAGCCCTTGTCCCTGAGGAGCCAACCCTGCAGTTGCTATGGACCCTGGAAAATGTCAGAGATCTGAGACCTGCTGAGGACGTAGGAGCCATGGACACTTCTGGGGTATCGTGCACAGTCCTGCATAATGCATTTATTATGGTCGCAGACCAGCTGAACATTCAACAAGTGGAAGCCCTTCCAGTTGACGTACTGGACTTCTTGTTGCCATGGAGATCTAAGCACCACATGAGTGCAGTCATTGGCACCCTGCACCTGTGGAAAACCAAAGATCTCCGCAAATCCCAGTGGTCTTGCTTCCTGGCTCGCCTGATCCCGGTGAAAATGCTCAAGGTTCTGTGCCTTCGTGAAGATGGTGTCTCTGACTTCTTAGATGCACTTGCGGGTGGAGGCTTGTGAGATCCTGGACAGGTCACCTGTGGAGCCCTGGAAGAAGCCATTGGCATAAAAATTGAGTGCTGTGGTCATTTTCACAGCCACTAGCAGTGGATACCTTATACTTCTCTGTGGCACCAAATCCTGCAGAAGGTGAGTCATGCACAGCCTTTGGCTGCACTGGTTCTCGCTCACCTGCAGGAATGGTGTCTATAGACCCTGGGTTTAGTGAAGCGCCTATAGGTGACGGCTTGCTGTGGATCTTTAACTGTGTTGGGAGGAGGCCCTGCTGCCCCTTCACCTTGCTAGTGCTGCTCCTCCCTTTGCTGAGCCAGGGGCCTCCATCACAACATTCTCCTTCTTCTCTGATACTTAAGCATACAGCTAGATCACGAGGCTCCATGATCTTGATGTTCTCCTCCTGCAGTATCAAAGAGAGAAACTTGAGAGTTAGCATATGTCCCCTAAGGACCTCTCTTGGTTAAGTCTCCAGCTCCAGCTGCATCTCAAGTCCCCTTCACACATTCCGGAGTGCCACCACTTGGATGGCCAGTGTTTAGTGCGTTTCATGGCTGTCCGAAACCCCACCCACCTCTACCTCACTCCACTTGACCAATTGGTGGCAGCTTTAGCCATTCAACGATATGCTGTGCTCTCAGCTCAGGCACATGCATTATCCTAATCTGCACTGCAAGGCTGCGCTGTTAGCTTGGACCATGAGGTTTACGGGATCGAACCTGAATAAGTACATTGCAAAGGACCCTGAGCACTTCCATCAGTGATTGCTCCATGCCTACCTTTTGCTAGGGGATTCTATAACTTTCCCACTAATCCAATTGTTCTCCAGTCCCCTAAAACTCATATTAATTTGCAATCTATACCTGAGGGGTGAAAAGTTCTGGAGCATTTGGTGGCACTTTCATGCTTTTGTATTGCTTGAGTGGGCCAACTACAAGCATGTCAATGGAGCTGCTGATAAATGGTCTCAGCTGCAGAAGAATGCTCACTTTTGGCAAGCTTTTCCAAGTGCATGGCCACTTCCCTTGCCCTCACCCATCCCTGGCATGTGCTGCCTTGCCCTGCCCCTGCCCTGGCCCCACCCGCACTGGAGCCCCTGCCCTCATACCACACTGAAAGCCAGCTGGGAAAAAGTGACTTGCCTGTGCCCACCGCACCCCCCTGCCCAGCAAATGCACAGCTCCTCTTCCTTGATGTGCTACAGCAACCCTTGCGAGTGCTATGCAAGACTGTGTGCACTCTCCTCAGAGTTTCCCTTGAACTTCAGCTTGCCAGATGCACGCCTTTTAAAGGCAGTCATAAATCGTGCCATTCTGAAATCATGCCAACTTGGGAATTAAATTTGATGTGGGGGCTGATCCCAGCATGTGGGCACAATAATGAGATGCAAATGCAGTAAAATTAAGTCCCCGGTGTTAGACGACAGGAAACACAGCCTGCAGGGGCAGGGGTTAATCACTTCCTGCATTTACATCACTGGGAAAAGTGACAGGGGCCATCTCACAATATTTTCCACTCATGCCACCAAACACACCTGCTGCAAATGGTAATGGAAAATTCTGTCTTCTCTGTTTCCTGTTAGTTAGCAAGTCCTCTATCCATGCTAATACATCACCCCCAAAACCATGTGCTCTTATCTTGTGCAGTAACCTTTTATGTGGCGTCTTATTGAATGCCTTTTGGAAATCCAAATACACTACATCTACTGGTTCCCCTTTATCCACCCTGCTTTTTACATTGTCAAAGAACTCTAATAAATTTATGAAACGCTATTTCCCTTTCACAAAACTATGTTGACTGCCTTATTGCACTATGATTTTCTACATGTCCTTTATAATGGATTTTAGTATTTTCCCAATGACAGAGGTTAGACTAACTGGCTTACAGTCCCCTGCTTTCTGTCTCCCTCCTTTCTTGAATAATGGTGTTACATTTGCAGTTTCCCAGTCCGCTGGGACCTTTCCAGAATCAAAGGAATTTTGAAAGATTACAACCAATGCATTCACTATCTCTGCAGTCACTCCCTTTAAGACCCTAGAATGTAGGCCATCAGATCCAGGCTTAAGTCCCATTAGTTTTCCTAGTACCTTTTCTTTAGTGATCGTGATTGGTTTTTTCCCTATTGTTCTTGAGATGCTGTTTATGTCTTCTACTGTGAAGACAGATACAAAATGCTTGTTCAAAGTCTCTACAGTTTCCTTGCTTCCCGTTATTAATTCCCCAGTTTCACCATTTAAGGGAACAACACTCGCTGTCGCTACTCTTTTCCTTTTTATATACTTGTGGAAACTTTTACTGTCTGGTTTTATATTTCTTATTAATTTTCTCTCTTAGTCCAACTTCTACCTCTTTATAATATTTTTTAGTCGTCCTTTGCTGGTTTCTAAACTTTTCCCAATCTTCTGGCCTAACGCTAATCTTTGCATCATTGTACATCTTTTCTTTTAATTTGAACTGCCTTAATTTCCTTAGTTGGCCATGGATGGTTTATCCTTCTCATAAAGTCTTTCTTTCACAATGGAATATATTTTTGTTGAGAGTTATGAAATATCTCCTTTAATTCTGCCACTGCTTCTCTACTCTCTTACCTTTCAATCTATTTCTAAGTAAACCAAATTTAGTCAACTCTGTTTTCATACCCTTGTCTTTGCCTTTACTTAGGTTTGAGGCACTAGTTTCAGACCCAGATTTCTCACCTTCAAACTGGAATGTGAAATTCTATCATGTTATGATCATTCTTACCAAAGGGATCCTTTACTATGAGGTCATTATAATAATTTGGACCAAGGCTTTAGTGAGGCCAGGAGCCGAGTGATCCTGGTGGAACCCAAACCATCGGTACGCACATAAACTTGCACAGCTCTCGTGAGGATCACCTGTAGGACATTAGGGAAGTACAGTCAATGACACCTTCCATCACTTTGCTGCTGACAAGAGCAGACTGGTGCTGTAATCTGCTAGATTGAACTTTTCCTGTTTTTTGTGGACAGGACATGACTGGACAATTTTCCACATTGTTAGTTTGTTGCCAGTATTGTTAGCTATACTAGAACAGCTTGGTGAGGGGCGTGGCTAGTTCTGGAGCGCAAGTCTTCAGTACTCTTGTTAGAATGCTGTCAGGGCCCATAGCCTTTGCTATATTCAGAGTCTACAGTTTTTTCTTGATATCACGTGGGATGAATTGAATTGGCTGAAAATGGCCACCTGTGATGCTGGGGACCTGAGGAGGAAGCAGACATGAATCATCCACTTGTCACTTCTGGCTGCAGATGACTGCAAATGTTTCAGGCATGTCCTTTGCACTGACATATTGGGCTCCTCATCATTGAGGATGGGGATGTTTTTAGATCCTCCTCCTCAGGTTAATTGTTTAATTAGGTCCCACCATTTACAACTGGATGTTTCAGGCCTGTAGAGCTTTGATCTGACCCATTCTTTGTGTGATCTCTTAGCTCTGCCTATTGCATGCTGCTGTCACTCTTTAACATGCATGTAGTCATTTGTTGTAGCTTCACCAGATTGGCACCATATTTATACATCTGCCCAGTGTTGTGCAACTGGAGCAAAGGAGGTGTTTTGTAATGAGAAAGTGAGGCGCTGCAGTGATCCCTGTGTTTTTTTGTGCTGAAGGATTTGATGGAGGGGAGGGAACTGTTGAGAGTGCTGAATCACTAGATGAAAAGGGCATTGTCAGTATTGGGAGAGATGGGAAGGTAAAAATCTTTACTCACTGCAGGTGCTCTTGTGAGGCTATTGAAGCTCATTCTACATTAAACCAGATTTTGGGGATGGTCTGTTGGCACTGACCCTGTCAGTCACCTTTGTCCAGGTCTGCTTCATCATGATCTTGAGGGCACTATTGTAGGTGCAGCAGACATTTGCCTTGTTTGTGTGCGAACTGCAGTTTTAGTGGTTTTCAACTAAGTTTTGCATATATGGTTGGAATAACAGGGAAGAGTCCACACCACTTGAGTGGCATTAATAATCTGTAAAAGTATAATAGCCACCTGCAGGCTGTAGTCAACCAATTATTGGAAGAGCATAAAATTCAGCTCGCAGTGTTAGTTCCTGGAAACTTCTAAGCACTATAGTTTTTTAATAATTGTGTTAGGTATAGTGCAAGAAAATAATATTTTGATGGGTCAAAATAACAATACAGTCCAGACTACTGTCTACAGTAATAGTGGATAAAATTTTAATAGATTTTTCTTTAAACTCCTCTGTGTGCTATCTTTAATGTAGGGCATTAAACCATTTTATTTTGATGTCACAATATGAAGTTCTATTAAGATCCATAAAATGATTTTTAAAATATAAAGTACCTGTAACAATACCAGAAAAATGATTTTTGGTTTGAAAAGCAGGATTAAAGTCAGCTCTAATAAGCTGGTAAATATACAAATTAAATATTCAAACATCATAACTTCGTGAGGGAAAGTGCTCCCAGATCTACATCCCCCAAGAAAATAAATACCACCCCTTAAGCACCCATGCCCCTTTTAGTATTTTCTACTTCTGCCATTGTGGCAAGCAACTCATTTGTGTATGTCAGGAGGCCTGGATTTTCACAATGATAAAGAGCATCATTGCAAAAATGGCTGAAGAGGTTGAAATCCTGAAGTCCAGCCCTAAACACAGCACCTACCATTTTCATGGGGGTGGCAGTGGGGCTGGGTCAGGATTTGCATATGTGTGTTTCACAGAGGCAGCTGCCCATATAAATCAGCAGCTGCTGTTCATGTCTGAGTTTCATTAACCAGGATGGAAAACCTGGTCAAAGCAGATATCAATTTTGCAGGGTCCTTTGGAGAGGTGGGGTACCCTTTTGGAAATATAGCATACCCCTTTGGATACGGTCTTGAGACACCTTTGAGGGATGTAAGTTGCCCTTTGGAAGAGATAAGGTGTCCTTCAGGATTGTTAAAAGCGCACATGAATGTATGGAAAAAGTGCATAAACTCATTGGAACTGTCAAGAGAGTTCTTAAAAGCAATTGTTAAAAGCAATTATCAAAAACAACTGTCAAAAATGTCAATATGAAATGTTAAAAGCAACTGCCAATAGCAATAGTCAAGTTGTCAAAGCATTGAAAACTCCTTCCCTTTAAATCTTTGAAAGAAATTCTGTGTGGGGGGGGTTAAAAATGCATTGTTTGCTATTTCACTCTGTCTGTTGACATAAGCCATTTACTGGATTAGTGCTGCATGGCTGATTTCACAACCTTCCATTATCACAGTAGGCACCTGCCATTTCAGTTTGATCAACAGCTCAAGTTGGTTATGAACTCTTTGAAGTGGGATAATGAATTCCAGTGTTTGCTTTTTTAAGGGATTAGGCACTTTAATTAAATGTTTGTTTTCATAAGGGATTATTTAATTGAAGAAATGTAAATATAGTGAATGTGTTTTTATGAATAAGACTTAGAACTTTATTTTATTTAATCTCAGCATGGATCCTGAGGTCTGCCCATGATGGATACTGAGTGAGTTGGCATGGAGAGTTTGGGGCAAAGGGTTTTGGGGACAGGGGTTGGCACTGAGTTGGCACTAAGTTAGTAAATGAGCTGTAAAGGGCCATGGTGGTGGGTAGAGGGGCATAGGTTGGCATGGAGGGTATGAGGAGCCATGGGAGGCAGGTAGAGGAGCATCGGTTGGCATGGGTTAGCATGGATGCGGCATGGGGAGTGTTTGAGGTGTGCGGGCTGTTTTTCATTTTATTGCTTTTTTTCAAATCTTGGACAAAGTGCCAGAACACCGAGGCAGTCCTTCTGCCCAGCTGGCCTCCACACCCAGCAGCCTCCACATTGTTTCAGGAGTCAACTGCCATGACTCCCATTTTCACCTACCTTCCCCGCCCCAGATTGAAAATCCGAAGTTCTGGGGCACTTTCTCTGGAATTGTCCTGACTCTACACTCCCAACTTGGCAGCGAAAATTTAGGCCTGACTCAGCTGCAACTTAAATTATTCCCTGCCCCAGCCCATTCAGCTTTCAGTGCAACCTTTGTCTCCATATATCATGAGACTATTATTTGAGTTGATTTTAACATTAGCAATTTTTTGTGGGGTTCTTTTCATTCTTTCATGGAATGTTTGCATCCTTGGCTAGGCCAGCATTTGTGTTGCTGATCCCTAATTGCCCTTGAAAAGGTGGTAGTGCACCGCTGCCTTGAACAACTGAGGTCCATATGATGTAGGTACACCCACCGTGCTGTTAGGAAGGCAGTTCCAGGATTTTGACTCAGTAACAGTGAGGGAATGGCGGTATAATTCTAAGTCAGGATGGTGTGTTGCTTGGAGGGGAGCTTGCAGGTGGTGGTGTTCCCATGCACCTGCTGCCTTTGTCCTTCTAGGTGGTAGAGGCCGTGGGTTTGGAAGGTGCTGTCAAAGGAGCCTTGGTGAGTTGCTGTTGTGAAGTTGTTGACCAATTTTTGCTTGTAGTTCAGGTTGGTATGTATCAAACATACTTTCTAGTAGGCGTCACTAGATAACAAACTGCTGAAGGAACTGACCAATATTCTTCTCCCTAATTCAGGAGTTTTGAGGCCGACTTTAGGACTCCCACTCTACCTCTCCTGAGAATAAGTTAACTTAGGGATATTATTTTTATTACCCCACAAAAAAGAACACAGCATGGTGCTTTGTGCCAACAAGAAATGTCTTTATGTCCCACAAAACAATTACCGGTACCAATGCAAATCAATACAGTGAAGTAGCAGGAGTAAAGTACAAGTGAACAACACAGTTCTCAGTGTTAATATATTTCCCTGCAACCATTTGGCTCTAAATCAGTGATTTCTATTGATTAGAAGGCAATAGCAACTAAATGTGACATTTTATATGGACAGAGACTGCAGAATCAAGACCTGTGAATAGAAATGGGATTTGCTGGTCTGAATTCCATCAATAAAAAGCACTACTGTTGTGTTTGTGTCTCGGAAACATCATAGAAAATATATGCATGCATTTGTATACCCTACAAATGTAGCAGTGTTCCCTAATTACCATATCCTTTCATCTACAAAATATTTGTAGGTAAACAGGACCTTGCATTGATTTTAAAAAGCTTTGCAGCACAATCGACTGAAGCTGATTACTTACTGCTTAATTATCACAGACATCTCTCACTTGATTTGTTTGTTTTTTTCAGTGAGTAATCGGCTGCCTTTTGCAGCAAAATGAGAAAAAGCCTTATTCACTGAAGTTTCACAGAGAGTAAGGCAGCCTATTCTGAAGAAAGATAGGAAGAAATCTGAGACCAAGAACACAAAGCAGATATTTTTCATTTAGACTTGGTTGGGATTGGAGTACAATTTTTTTACATATATAAAAGTAACATCAGTGAGTTTATAAAGGTTAGGTTAATTGTGCAGAACTAGTTGTTGCCATTAACTTAATCAATTTTATAATCTTTTACTTTGGTAGTGGGTTTACCCACTTTCCAGTTTTTTTGTTTGCAATGGCAGCAACCAATGTCAGCACATTCCATATATCACTGGCGTATGGAAATATGCACCTTGCTAAATTAATCATTTTAAAATTAGTATTGCATGTTTATTGAGAACAGCTTAGCAGATAATTACCAGGGATTACTATGAAAAATATATTTTTACTTGATATTTTTCCCTTTGCTTCCAATCCCAAAAGTACTACCTCCTCGGTAGGTATAATTCCATGGTCATTAACTTATCTTTGGGGAACTTATTTAAAGGCCTGTATCAATGTGTGGGTCTTGACATAGAGAGGTGTAACAGCTACAACTGAAGACTGTCTGCACAGATACAAATCCAGCAAGGCTGGGGGAAGCAAGAGCAGGAACACCATCTGATTCTCCCTTCCTAACTTTGGACACTGAAGCATCCTTTAGCACCCTTACTGCTATTCCATTTGAAATTAGTTAATTCAACACAGGTTAGAGTTATTTGGATAGATACTCAGCACAGGTCACAGCACAATAAACTGTTCAAAAATATCATGAGGTAGAAATTTGTCTTAGGCAGTTGTGCGAAACAGACTTTTTCAAATGTTATATGCTTCATCTGATAGGGCAGCACCTGTACCGGCCAGTCTCTGTGCTACTTCCCAAGGTAAATTTCTATGCGCTCACTTGTAAAGCTTGAACAGCTGATAACTGTTCTCTGAACTCCAAACTAAGAATAACACATTGAAATCAGTCCAATATCTATTATATAGTAAACATGGGTGTGTGGATTCAACGCAAAGATATCACGTTATTCGGCGACTTTGTAAGGGTCACACTACAAGACAGGGACACCCAAACGAAAAGTATAAAATCCACATTAGGAACTAAACAGTATGGAAAAAAAGTACCTGCCTCTCGTGTGGATATGATGGGCTGAATGGCCTCTTTCTGTGCTCTAACTATTCCAAGATACTATAATTCTCTCCTCCATCTTCATTTCTGGCCTTTCCGCTTCTTCTTTTCTCAAGCTCCCATCTCCCATGTGTCACCATCTCTATCACCTAATACCCTATATTCTCCGAAATGGGCCCACATGCTTTTGTGTTTTGTCCAATTTGGCTTTTTTTTCTGGGTTGCAGGCCATCCTATGTGTTTTCCAAAATGCCTTTATTGTGTTGTTCCTACCCCAACTAACTTCCTTCCTAGGCTCTTGCCCATTCTGCTTTTTCCCCCTCTCCTATATATGACCCCTTTTCTCTGAAGACTGTTGGCTATGTTGAAACTCGTAACTGAGCTGCTGGACAGCAGCATTCGCCCCAGGTACCTGGCCACAGACTGACCTTTTCTATTGTGTCAACTGTAGCTCAGTTGGTAGCATTCTTGCCTCTTAATTACAAGGTTCCAGGTTTGAATACCATTCCAGGACCTGAGCAAAGAAATCAGAGCTGATACATCAGTGCAGTACTGAGGGAGTGCTGAGCTGTCTTTTGGATAAGATGCTAAACCAGGGCCAAATCTGCTTTCTCCGTTGTATGTAAAAGATCCCATGGCACTATTTTGCAGGAGGGGAGTTGTCCCCAGTGTCCTGGTCAACCTTTATCCCTCAACATCACAAAAACAGATTATGTGATCATTATCACATTGCTCTTTGTGGGACCTTGCTGTTTGCAAATTGCAGTGTTTCCTACAGTAAAACAGTGACTACACTTCAGAACTACTTAATTAGCTGCAAAGTGTTTTGGGAATCTCGTAGTTTGAAAAGTGCAAAATAAATGCGAGTCTTTCTTTCTTGCTGACTATTCATGGATCCCCAATACAGTGTTCTATCTCTCACTCAGGGATGGAAAAATGTTTGATTATTTTTCTTTGACTTTAAGGCCAAATAAAATAGATTTATTTTTGCAGTAATAATCATGCCCGAGTTTTATCATCAGTACTTCAGAAATTCAGTAATTTCAGTCATTTGACCAACAAACATCATGGCTTCAAGGAACAAATGGCTTACATGTTATGAAGAGCTGACATCTTGAGCAAAAGGTCAAGAGAAGAAAGATAGAGATTAGACACACCACATCAGCAGAGATAGTAGAATGAAGATGATGTCAGAAATTTGATGCCAATAGAGGTGTTGTAGGATCACAAGTTGCAAAAAAACAGAGATAAGGAGAAGGCATCATAAATGAACACAAAGGTTAGAAGGACAGTAACAAAGATGCAGGAGGTCTAGTTGTGCAGTGGGTGGTGCACCTGCCTCTGAGCCAGAAGCTTTGGGCTCAAGTTCCACCCCCAGGACTTGATGGCCAAGGGAGGTGTGTTCATAACATGACCAAACAGGTGGAGTATTAACTTGCAAATCCTTCCAACATGCACCAATGGCAAGTGGTAAGAGTGGGAGAGCTTCATGGTCTGTCATGTTTTGGAAAGAAACTGCAGCCCCTATCATTACTATCCATAGCTCCAGGTTACAAAATGCATGTAAATATGTATGTGGCCACAGCAAACTCTGACTTCTTGGAGGGGCAGTTGGCTGGACATCTGCTGTGGATCTTATTGGTGCCAACAGCAAGGATTCAATTCCTGTTCTAGCTGGGGGTGGATTTGGGACCTGCCTCCTTGCCCTAACTGTTGTGGAGATCATGGCGCTGAGTTGGACCTGCCTTTGGGTAGAGAAGTGAGGAAGATTGAAGGTACACAAAATTAGAGGACCAGAGGACATGCCCAAGGAACACAACAGGAGATTTGCTATTCTGACTATATGACTATAACTAATAGTAAATTCACATATTGCTTTTGATATGTCTTGCGTGTCTTTTGAGACTCCAGTCATGGTAACTGTGGATGTTATATTATTGCCAACTTTGCACATAAGAAATGACTTACTAGCAACAATAAAGTCCATTTCTGAAGGCTGGTAGCTTTATAAAAATGTTAATTGCTTAATGCAAACTTCTTAACTCAGGTCTCTGCATTTAAACTGTCAATGAGACATGTATCCAAACACATCAAACAGTTAGATGTTAATGTTTTTCTATTTCTTTATTTTAAACTTCATGTATTCCTTATTTTGTAGAGTGATGCTGATGTGGAATGGAAGTTTGCCAGAGCCAAACTATGGATTTCCTATTTTGAAGAAGGACGGACACTTGCAGTGCCATTTAACTTGGTGCCAAGCCCAAAGTCCTTCTTCTATCTCCTAATGAGAATTAAAAAATCACTGACCAGCCTTTTGAGATGCAGAAAAGGAGAGTATCAGGAAAATGCAGAAATGGAAAAGGTAAAGTCTTAATAATTAACTTACCCAATAGATCTTTTACTGTGAAGAGGTTTTGAATATAGCATAATAAAAGTGAAATGGGTAATCTATCAATCAGCGTACACATGTCAAACAATAAACAAAAATAAGTACGGGCCAGGATTTTACAGCCCCTCCCTCCCGGCAGGATATTGCAGTCCTGCTGAACTGAATGGAGATTTAAAAGGCTCGCCACATCCATCGGGGGGAGACAGGTCGCGGTGGAACCATAAAATCCTGGCCATGCAGCAGTTCCAAGTATTGAACATAAAGTGAAACAGGAACAACCAAAAGATGATATATTAAGATGAAATGTGTAATTGCATAATGAAATGAACATGTCATGAATTTAATCACAAGCTAAGGAGGAACATTTCACCCCAGATTGTTTTTACCATAAGGGCACCAGACTGGGCTTGCGTCAGGTGGTAAGGGAAAAAACACTTGACCTCAGCCTCACCAACCTACCTTTCACAGATATTTCTATCCTTGATAATATTTGGCAGCGACCTTGCAAAAACAAAGGGCTGGATTTTACCAGCCTCTGGAGATGGGTTGGGAGGTGGGAGAACCTGTAAAATGACAGGTGAAAGTGTTGGGAGAGCTGACATCTTCATCCAGGTTGAATTATCACGTGATGGGTATTCCAGGGCCTACAATTGTTTTGTTGAGCAAACTGAAATAGTGAAGCCTCAGAACTATATTCTGCCATTTTCAATCTGTTTAATTTTTCCCTTCAGCTCAGGTACAGCAAACATTCGAGTATACGAAGTACTGAAGATCATAGTTTACAAAACATCAGGAATCCACCAACAAGGTACCAGGTAAGTAAATTTCAGTAAATAGGGGTGCCCTTGTGAGTGTTAAAACCTTAAAGTCTATAACCTTACAGACATATTTAAATCCAGAAATTCCTGTAGCCTCAAATCCTGGGATGGAAGTTATTTAAATATTGGAGGTGGCCACAACAATATTAGCATTTACTAGAGCTTGTGGTGGATTTCAGAGGAATGCCTTGCTGCTCTATTGGGAAAGAGAGTAGTAAAAAGGTCAGTCTGGAAAAAAAACTGCATTGGATCCAATCTTCTTGGCTTCTGTTCCGTTGAGGGGTCCCCATATTCACATAGTGATCATATATTACTGCATAGTAATCAGTCACTCATGTCTTGATTCCATTTGAATATGGTATTGTGACCCTTGTATAACAAATACACTTGCTTCATGCAGTTCTCATTGCTGCCATAAAATGCTATTTCCTTTATTCTGTGGTGGTCTGCAGCTCCCTGAAGTAGCTGTTAGCCTTCAAGGAGCTCACTGGAAGTGCTCACCAGCACTTGTGATGATGTCAGCGCTTGCCCTCATCCCGCCCCCACTGACTGTGCTGAGCCTTTCTCAGCACGCGTTTCATGCTGGCTGACCATTAATTGGCCAGCAAGCGTGAAATCAAGGTAGGGGACTGATCGGGGTTGGAGCCTCTTTCCCCTCTGCTCCCAGATTCGCCGATCGCGCATTCCTGACAAGCGAAAAATTCAGGCCCACATTGCGCGCTGAGAAAAAATCAGGATCTCTCCCTGTATTTTTCGGCACTTTAAAAAAAATCAGCTCATCAACGACAATTGGCAGCATTTCCTGACTGGTTATGTTACTAAAAAACAACTTAAATCACAACAATGCTTATAGTCAGCACCTCTTCCAAAATAATTGTCTCAGTTAACCAGCCCTTGGAAGAGCACATTCCTACTATTCAAATTGGAAATTTGTCTGCATGAGGTGCAGACGAAGACCATTCCTTGTTTAACTTACTCTCTTAATTTTATGTAAGCTGTCTTATAAATATTTAAATGGCCTTATTCTTTACAATTTACAATTGTATGATCATTCTCCAAACACTTGGTGCAGATAGTGCCATCTTTTGTCTAATAGAATCAAAGGTATATATTCATTAAAGCTATTTTTTTAAATTTGTTCATGGGATGTGGGGTTCACTGGCTAGGCAAGCATTTATTGCCCATCCCTAAATGCCCTTGTTTCGAGGATATTTAAGAGCCAACCACATTGCTGTGGGTCTGGAGTCACATGTAGGTCAGACCAGGTTAGGACAGCAGATTTCCTTCCCTAAAGGACATTAGAGAACCAGATGGGTTTTTACAACAATCAGCAATGGCTTCATGGTCATCATTAAACTTTTAATTCCAGATTTTTATTGAACTCAAATTCCACTATCCACCATGGCAGGATTCAACCCCAAGTCCCCAGAGCATTATCCTGTGTCCTGGATCTCTGGATTACTAGACCAGCAACAACACCACTACCCCATTGCCTCCCAGATAAATATTTGCATATTTAATAGCAAGGGAGCTGTGTTAAACATTGTCCTTACATTTGAGACATAACATTCCCAAATTTCTTTTTGATTAAATTTTTTTATAGATTTGTTTATTCATTTTTATATACACAAATAAAAATTTGCATTTCCTTTATAATCCAATTCAACCCCACTACAAGAGGAATTAATTAAACGTGGCTGAAGAGAAAGAAAGAAGAGAGAATTTGCATTCACATAGCACCTCACAAGACATCAGGATATTGCAAATTGCTTTACAGCCAATTTGTTTATTTTGAACTTTAGTCATTATTGTAATCATAGGGTGAAATCTTCCCAGATTTTCACTAAGTGCGGTAGTGCACAGGAAAACGAATGTTTTACCTGCTGGCCACAATGGTGGCTTTTCACGTCATATTGTACCAATCCCCCCTTATTAATCATGAATTCCCAGGAAACACACCATTTCGATGGCGGGTGGCTTCCAATCCACTCACCATGCCGTTACCTCGCTGCTTCCTCATGCAAGGCGCTATATTTAAAGTGCAGCCACACGCACACCTCTCAGTGCTTCCAGCCCAGGATTCCTACACAGAAGACATGACCCTGAAAGGCAAGAAGACTGCAGCCCCTCCCCAATTTAGTGATGCATCCCTGGAATGCCTTTTGGACACCATGGAGGCCCACCAAGATGTCCTCTACCTCCGCTCTGGCTGTGGGGGTGGGGGGGTGGGGGGGTGGGGGGTGGTGGTGGTGGGGGTGGAAGGGGGGGGACAGCAGTGTTCAGTGCCAATGCCCTGCAAAAGAGGACAACCACCCAGTGCCAATAGATGATAAATGATCTCCTCCAATCCACCAGAGTAAGTCATTACATTCAACTCACACATTCACAAACCCATCACATACCCCCAGGGATTGCACTCACTGCTGGTTCATGGAATATCACCATTGAGTCTCTCTCACACCCATCTTCATTGTCCTCATCTCATTCATGGGACCATTCACCACCCACATGCCAGGCATACTTATCATCTGGACTGGTAGGCATCCTGCTTATACTCTCTCCATCTGTGTCCATGAAGGTCAAGCTGGCACACAACAATAGGGAGAGGTCGCAGACCAGTGGAGTTTTACCTGAAATCAAGGTCCCCATGGACTTTGAAAGTAGAGTCATCCAGCTGGCCAGCGAGGATCTGGACCATTCTATGCTTCTATACTGACGGCGAGGCCAGTGCTGCTCTACCAAGTGAGGATCCAGCAGTGCAACATCCATTAGACAACCATGCTGTGAGTGATGTGTCCAGTTTTACAGGCCACTGCCATGTACTAATTATCTCCCCTTGCTTTCGCAGGCACATTTGGGGAACAGCTGAGGGAGTCCAACACCTAAGGACTCCAGTCATGCCACGAAGATACCTCGGAAAAACAATCTGAAGACACCCTCATTGAAGACTTGTCACAGCCCTCACCCACACCCTCCACCAGCACAGAGAGACACTCACTTCGGTGGGACCTAGTTTTAGAGTAGCCTTGGGGTCACAATCTGGTGAGTACATCACACTGTCTGATCCACAGCAGGCAGAGACAGAGACTTTCAAGATTTCCGGCACTTAGAGGACTGCTAGAAGCCAGAAATCTGCTGTATCCAAGTCAGATGACGAGCCTCTGAACTCAATCATAAAGCAGTTGCTGGAGCTGCAAAGGCAAGCTTGGAAACATCAGGAAAGGATGTCCACTGCACTCCTCAGATTTCAAGGCACGATGGAGGAGTCTGTCTGCCTTCAGTCTGAGGTGATAACGCTAGCATGTCAAGCACCGAGGTCAACACCAGTAGAATGGTGATTGCCATGGAGACCTTAGTCCAGGACAGCAATCCTGCATTGCCTGCGTGGGCTCAACCCTATTGCTGATGTCATGGCTGGCCTCCATCAGTGTTACCACGAGAGTGGTGTGAGGCAGCTCGATTTTACTCCAGCTACCCCTTCTCCTCAAAGAATCATCCAGGGACCCTCGGGCACCTGTAGGGAGGAGGATCAGCAAGCACACACCCCAGGGCAATCCGCCCAGGTGATTCTGGGAGTGTCCGGCCCATCTGAATCTCCTCTTCCCATGACCCCAGCAGCTCCAGCTCTGCAGGCCATGAAGGGAGCCACTGTTACACAGCAGGACTCCAGAAGTAGGCCGGGGCCCTCCAGGTCTCAACCCTCATAGGATGCCCATCAAGCTCATTACTGCCAGGGTATAACAGTCAGCAGGCTGTCTCCACCTTCACTGTGGATGTCCAGGGAGCATCAAGATGTAGCGGCAGGGTTAGGATGGTTAAGAAGATGTAACTCTTTTGGAGTCAACCAAATAAGCTAAAATAACAAAATGAAGGACAAAATAAACATAGCCCCTAAATTAGAGTAGCTGCAAAAACAAAGACAAAGTTTAAAGAAAACCTACAAACAACAATGTGATTAAGAGGGTCGAAAAGCACCCCAGCCCCCGCTGTGCCCGAGGGAGGGTTCGGGGCTTGGGTCTAATGTAGAATTCCGTCCAGACAGGGGTATGCTCAGACGGAAGACCACCGCGCACCTGTGCCACCTCGAGGCCCAGAATGATGTCGGGGCCGAGCACAACTGTCTTGAATGGCATTGGCCATGAGCCGGACGTCCACAGACGCGCGACATTCCAACTCCTGTGGAAGCATCCAGCCCACTCCTCTGCCACCCAGCACATTCCCAATCCTGGTCATCCTGGCAGCCACATCCCTCCTCTCTGCCAGACACTGAAAAGAGGTGAGGGGCAGATTCCTGAGCAGTGGCTCGCTGATGATAGCTGCTACTGCTAACAGGGGAGAGCTGCGTCATGAGGCGACCATGTTCCAGACTTTGATCAGGTCCTGGTAAAAGACGGGCAACACCCACAAGGAGCCATGAAGGTTAAGAAAATGTAACTCTTTCGAGTGCAAACCGTTTCCATCTGTTTCAGATTAAGTTACATTGTTTCATAGTTTGCCATTGTGAGATTTGAACTCTTGATAATCTTTTAAATGAAAACCAAATCAACAAAATTGGGATAAATCAGGCACAGCCCCTAATTCAGGTCAGCTGTAAAACCAAGGACAAAGCTTATAGGAACCTTACAAACTTTAAATCAAAATGTGATTAAAGGGGTCAACAAAACACCCCAGTCCCCGCGGTGCCCACCGAGCACGGAAGGCCTCGAGAGTGTCAGCAGACACCGCGTGCTCCCTCTCCAGGGACATCCGTAGGCGAACGTAACGGCGGAAGAGGGACAAACAATCGGGCGGGACTCCCCCGTCGATCGCCCGCTGCCTGGACCTGTTAATGGCCAACTTGGCCAGGCCCAGGAGCAGGTTCACGAGGAGGTCCTCCTCCTTCCCGATCCCCTTCCGCACCGGCTGCCCATAGATCAGGAGCGTGGGGCTGAAGTGCAAACAAAACATCAATAAAAGGTTTTTCAAGTAACTAAAAAGGGAGTGCAGCCTACAACACCCTATGTATACATGGTCCATGGACTCCACAAGACCGCAAAAAGGGCACGTGTCCTGAGAGTCCGTGAACCTATGCATCCTTTTATTATAGGGGACTGCTGCATGCAACACCCTCCAACCCAGGTCCCTGATAGAAAGGGGGAGGACACCTCCGTAGAGGGCCTCCCATCGGGGGCCTCCGCCACCGGACGGCAACAAGGCACACCAGGGCGTGTCCGGTCGACGGACAAGGGCGAGAAAATGGAAGGTGTGCAGCAGCAGTCCGTACAAAAAGCCCCTCTTTGCCGTGCCAAAAGGCATGGAGGGCATGTCCCCGAGGCGGCTCATATTGCGGGGCACCAGCACCCGAGGGAGGGTTCGGGGCTTGGGACCAATGTGGAATTCTGTCCGAACAGGGGAACGTTCAGACGGAAGACCACCGCGCACCTGGGCCACCTCAAGACCCAAAATAACGTCGGGTCTGAGCACGACCGTTCTCAGGTCTTGAATGGCATCGGCTGCGACCTGGACACTCACAGACGCGCGTCGCGCCAACTCCTGCGGGAGCATCCAGCCCAGTCCTCCGCCTCCCAGCACGTCCCCGATCCTGGTCACCCCTGCGGCCACAGCCCTCCTCTCCGCCAACCACTGAAAAGGATGGAGGGGCGGATTCCTGAGCAGCGGCTCTCTGACGATAGCCGCTACTCCTGACGGGGGAGAGCTGCATCGTGAGGCGACCACTTTCCAGACTTTGATCAGGTCCTGGTAAAAGACGGGCAACGCCTGCAAGGACACCGAGGCCCAGCTGTTCTATAAACAGGAGCTGCACGTCATAATTCAGGCCGTGCACCTGACGGAAGAAATACATCGTCAGGGCACACCATCTAGGAGGAGGCTCGACGTAGAGGTATCGCTGCAGGGTCTGAAGGCGGAAAGTCGCCACCGGTGTGTGTAGGCACACTAGCGCCTGACCACCCTCCCTAAGCGGGAGACTCAGAACTTCAGCAGCGACCCAGTGCAATCTTTTGTCCCAGAAGAAGTCGACTAACAATTTCTGGATTCTTGTGACAAAGTCTGGGGGAGGGGTCAAAGTGACCAGTCGATACCACAACATGGCGGCGATCAGCTGGTTTATGACCAGAACTCGACCCCGGTAAGATAGCACTCGGAGCAGTCCTGTCCAGCGCCGCAGGCGAGCGGTGACTTACGTCTCCAGTTCCTGCCAGTTCGCCGGCCAGGATTCCTCAGCAGGGCAGAGATGGACCCCCAGGTAGAGGAGGCTGGTCCTGCTCCAGGTGAAAGGCCTGAGCTCCTCGGGTAGGGGATCCATCTGCCACTGACCGACCAGGAGTCCAGAACATTTCTCCCAGTTGATCCTGGCAGAAGAAGCGGCAGAGTAGACCTCCTGGCACTCGCGCATCCTCCGCAGGTCAGCCGGGTCACTAAACATAAGGAGCACGTCATCGGCGTAAGCTGAAAGGACCACCCCGATGCCCGGCCCGCGCAGAACCAATCCCAACAACCTCCTCCGCAAGAGGCGCAGGAAAGGCTCCACGCAAATAGAATACAACTGGCCAGACAGGGGGCAGCCCTGACGTATCCCTCTCCCAAAGCGAAGGGGCGCCGTCAGGGACCCGTTAACTTTCACTAGACACTCCGCGGCGGTGTACAGAAGTCGGATCCGGGCGACAAAATGCGTCCCGAACCCGAACGCTCGCAGAGTTCCGAGTAAGTATCCGTGATCCACCCTGTCGAACGCCTTCTCCTCATCGAGAGACAGGAAGGCGCTCGACAGACCAGCCCTCTGGGAATGGTGGATGATGTCCCGGACCAAATGGATGTTATCATAAATGGTTCGGTCCGGGACGGTGTAGGACTGGTCAGGGTGGATCATGTGGTCCAGCACAGTGCCGAGCCGAGAAGACATGGCTCGGGCGAAGATTTTGTAGTCCGTGCTGAGGAGGGAGACCGTGCGCCAGTTTTTCAGAAGGCGGAGATCCCCCTTCTTCGGCAGCAGGGCAATCACGGCCCTGCGCCACGAAAGGGGCATCTCCCCGGTAGCAATACTCTCCCCCAGGACCCCCGCGAAGTCGCTCCCCAAGACGTCCCAGAACGCCCTGAAGAACTCCACGGTCAGCCCGTCTAGTCCCGGGGATTTGCCCCTAGAAAGACCGTCGAGTGCGCCGGTCAGCTCCCCCAGACTTATAGGGGAATCGAGCTTTCCGGCGCACTCCAGGCCGACCTGCGGCAGGTTCTCCCACAAAACTCTGCAAGCTTCCTCACTGGACGGATCTGGAGAGAACTGGGCAGTGTAGTAATCTCGGGCGGTGGCCCTGGTGCCCTCCGGGTCCGAGACAAGGGATCCGTCGTCGGCCAGCAGCGTAAGGAGCTGCTTACGGACCCCGTGCCTTTTTTCCAGCGAGTAGAAGAAGGGGGAGCCGCGGTCCATCTCCTTAAGGAAACAGATCCGTGACCTCACAAACACGCCCCGAGACCCGACCAGTTGCAGGTCCCGCAGCGCGCCCTTCTTCTCATCGTACACCGACCTCAGGGCCGGGTCCACGTCGGGCTGACGGAGACGTGCCTCCAGGTCGAGCACCTCCTTCTCCAACTCCTCGACCCTGGATTTGCGTCTCTTTGTCGGCCCCTTCGCGTACTCTTGACAGAAAACTCGGATGTGAGTCTTGCCCACGTCCCACCATAGCCTCAAGGAGGGGAAGCCTCCCCGCTTCCTTCTCCAGCCGGCCCAGAAGCGACGGAATGAGTCCAGAACCGCTGGTCTTCCAACAACAGGTTATTAAAATGCCAGTACGCGGACCCCGTCTGAGTGCAGAACGAAGTGAGCTCCGCCCACACCAGACGGTGGTCCGTGCACGGAACCTGCTGTATAGAAGCAGCTGGAACGCAGGACACGTACGCCTTTGAAAAGTAAAGGCGGTCGAGTCTGGAGGCTCCGACTCCAGGTGACACAAAGGTGAACACGCTGGAGTCAGGATGGAGATTTCGCCAGACGTCCACTAAGTCGAAGGACCTGACCAGGTCCCGCAACTTACTCACACCTCGCGTGCAGTGCGGGGTACCGTGACGGTCCCGGACCCCGAGGGGGCAATTGAAATCCCCCCTGAGGACGATGCACTCGCCAGCGTCGATGGAGCCGAGATGAGTGGACACTTCTTCAAAGAAGCTCGCTTGCTGCTGCGTGCCCAGGGGAGCGTACACATTCACAAAGTGAAGCACCGCCCCCCCCCCCCAGACGCACAGTCAGGTGCAGCAACCGGCCTGGCACCGGCTCCTTGACCCCCAAGATCTCCGGCTGAAAATGCGGGGCCAACAAGCTAGCCACCCCGCCCGAATTGGAGGCTAGGTGACTCATGTAGACCCCCCCTCGCCACTCCAGGAGCCACGTGGCTTCGTCTCCTGGAATGGTATGGGTTTCTTGCAGGAAGCACAATGCATACTTCCCGTCCCTGAGGACCAAGAAGTTCTGGAACCTGCGCTGTGCGCCCCTGCTGCCACGGATGTTGAGGCTGGCTATAGTCGTCTTCATTGTCAAAGGTACATCAAACCTTCACCTTAAGTAATTAAAAAGAAGAAGAGGACTTTTTAGTCCTTCCTCTCCTTCAGGAGTCCAGCAAGAAACGTTTGGACCCTCCGCCGCGCGTTCCTATCCAACTCGGGAGACTTGAGAGCCTCGCGAGTGGACCAGAACACCAGCGGAAATGAATGCCACCGGTCCAAGGCCAACTGAACCCGGTCTCGGCGACCGCGGTGCCCCGACAAAAAGTCCCAGAGTTCCCTTGGGGGGATGAGGGGGGAGTCAGTAGAGGGCACCAGGGGATCCACCGCCTCGCTTGAGAGCGACTCCGCGTAATCCCCAACGCTCACCACCGACACCCCATCCTCCTCCGGGTCGTCGCCTCCAGCTTCCAACCCCTCCCCCACATTGAGTACGGGGGCTGATTCGGAGCTGCCAGCTGGCTCTATCTGTGCCTCGATCCCACCCCCAGGATCAAGGCCAGAGGAGTCCTCTCTGGTCTCCTCTAAACTTTTTGGGCCAGAGGGCAGCGGCAGTTCTGATGCCCGCTCTCCTCCCGGCACCGGGTTGTCCGGGGAGCTCAGGACAAGCTCCTGACCTAAACATAGGACGCCCGGCGTCAAGGTTTGGGAGGGAGCGGGAAGGCCCTCCTTTTCGCCGCCACCCAATGACCCATTTATATTTTTTAAAATTTCCAAGCTGCAGTCCCCCGACGAGCCAGAAGGTACCTCGGGGGTGTTAAGTGCACTGGAGACGGACACCACCACAAGGGAGGTGCCCTCAGTGACCCCCAAGGGGCCCTGTTCAGGAGACTGCAGCAGACTGGTAGGGGGAACAGTGGTAGGGGTAGGAGTTTCGGGTTCCCCCAGAGGGCAGGGCGAGGTTTTACTGGGTGGAGACGCCACCACCTCTTCATCAAGGGAAGGGACACGCCCAACTTCTTCAGTTTGGGCGTCACCCACTTCCTCCTCCGAAGCGTGACGTCTCTTCCGGGTCAGGCTGGGGGCTAGGGAGACCTCCATTTCCGAGGCCCCCTCCTCCTTGTCCAGCCCTCCCGGACACTCCACCCTCTGGGTTTTTGATGTTTGTTTGCCCGGCTTGGGGTCCCGCGTCTTTTCCCCGCCGGCCCCGGGAGCACGCGCAGGGACGACGCCGGGCCCAGCACTTGGCGCCTTAGCGCCCACGGACCCGGGAGCACACGCGGCTATGACGCCGGGGCCGGATGATGTTTTTTCCCCCGAGCCGGTTTTTCCAGGTGTTTGGGGGGTTTGGGGCGTTTCACGGGCCGCCTCCAAATTTCGGGTCTTCCTCCGCGCCTTCTTACGGCGCGGGGGCTCTCCCCCTGCCTCACCGGCAGCCGAGATGGCAGCTGCTGCCGGGGTCGCTTCCCCTTGCGGGGAGGGAGATGGAGTGGTGGCGGGGGGAGGAGGGGCGGTGCCAGCCGCGGCCGCTTGGGTGGGGCTCGTGGCCTTGGAGGCGGGGCAGTTCTTTCTTACGTGCGCCACCTCCTTACAGGCATGGCACCGCATGCCCTCCGCGGTCCAGAAGACCCGATAGGCGGTCCCCTCAAAATTAACCAAGAAGGCCCCCTCCAGGCACTCCTCCCGGGCCAAGCGGATGAAAACTTGGCGCCGGAAGGAGTACACGTGGCGGAGGGCCGAGTCTTTGAGGCCAAGCGGGACTGGCGCAACCCCTGACCTGACCTCCCCCAGCTTATTAAGGTGGGGGAGGAGGAGCCCACATGGTATAAAGGGCGGGACATTTGAAATAATCTTCTGGGCGGTGGCCTCAAGGGGATCCACCGCCAGAAAAGTCCCGCCCACAGTGAGCCCCTTCTGCAGGGCGAGTTGCACCGCTCGCTCGGACCTCAAGAAAAAGATGGCCCTCCCATACATCTTTGAGGCCGCGACAATGGCTGAGGGGCCGACAACCCCAGCCATAGCCTTTATGCAGCCTCAATAGTCATCTCAGGGTGAACGTAGCATTTTACCCCGAGGGACCTGGTGAGGAGACGGAATGGCGACAGGGCAGCGGGAGCAGCAGGAGCTGCAGAAGCAACCACCCCCGCATAGGTCTCTTTTGTAGGCCCTGCCACCGGTGACAAAGCCGCCTCCACATTAGCCCTCGAGGGCCCGGCCACAGGAGATGTGGAACTGGCCTTAGGACCAGAGCCACGCCCACCCTGGGAAGGATTGGCCATTTTTTTTAAATTATATATATTTTTTAATATATATATATATTTTTTTAAATATACAATGTTCCTCCCTAGGGAGAGAGGTAGTAATAACCTCCCCCTTTTGTACAGGAGAGGAGAGGAGGGAGAGGAGTGAAGGACAGGGAGGCACAGGAGGGAAAAGGGAAGAGTCCAGGTGGGTGTCTCCAATGAAAGGTGGATGTTGGGTGGGGGCCTGATGATCTTCTTGCAGGGGGAGGCGATGTCTTCACCAGCCACCGCTGGCCTTACTGGGAAAGGGCTGGGTGGGGCAGGGGGTGTAGCAGAAAGGTGGTTTTAACCACACACCCCCCTCTCTTCCTTCCCCAAACCTTCCTGCAGTCTTCTTTCCTCCCCCTACAAAACACAGTCCTTTATTGCCCCCACCTTACACAAACAATAACATTGGACACCCACCTAGAATGTTGTTTTGAGACACAGTCCTGGCCTCCTGGCCTTCCTGTCCTGAAGCAGCAACAGAAGCTGTTCTTCTTCTCTCCCTCTCTCTCCTTTTGCTCCACAGGGGCAGGTCCAGCAGCAGCTGCAGCAAACACCCTCAAGTCCAGGAGCAGCAGCAGCAGCAAACACCCTCGAGTGCAGGAGCAGCAGCAGCAAACACCCTCGAGTGCAGATCCAGCAGCAGCAGCAAACACCCTCGAGTGCAGGTCCAGCAGCAGCAAACACCCTCGAGTGCAGGAGCAGCAGCAGCAAACACCCTCAAGTGCAGGGGCAGCAGCAGCACATAGCAGAAGCAACCCCAAAGGCAGCAACAGAAACAGTTGAAACACTGAGGAGCAGCAACACCAACACCACACACCTTCTCTTCTCAGTATCAGGGAACCAACTGAATCCACAATTGCCTCCACAGGATCGTTAAGAAGATGAACTCTTGATCTTGGGGTTCCAAACACAGTACCATTACCACTTGGCTATTTAGGCCAAGCAGGTGCACAGCCTTGGCATGGATGTTAATCACTTGTACATAATGTTCACCACTGTAAGTAAACTCCCAATAATGTCTCCTTATCTATGGCTTCTTGTTCTGGTGAACAGTGTTTGTGTCACTCAGATGTGAAACCTTGGTTCCTACACAAGATAAAGGCAGGTGTCTCAGTCCAGGGCCTCTTCCCTGTGCTTTGTGCAGCCTTCAGACCAAAGTGATGGTCCGGTCTCATATTCCCTGGACACATTACTAATGCCTGCACTTCGAGGGTGCTGGTCATTGCTGTCAGAATGTCATGGGCAGGCGTCACAGAGTTCCATCATTCTCTCTGTGTGCTCTCAGCACCTTTAAAGTGGGGCTGGCTCCCATCTCTTCAGTATCTGTGACCAGTGACACTGTGCTCCTGAAATGCTCAGGGGCTGAAGGCTGACAAAGGACCAGATGCATTTAAAGTTTCACGGCTGCGTTTCCATGATATGACACTGATCGCAAAGCACAAGCGAGCTGCCCTCAGCTAGACAGGAATCAAACATTCTCAGGGGCTATGTGTTCTATGGAGTGTCCTCAGTGCATGTCCTCATCATCCTCCTGTAATCAAGCAACTATTAGGGCCTCCACTGTGTCTCCATGATAGAAGCTTATCACAGAGGGTATGTGCACCGTTATCAGCCAGACTGGAGTCAAACATCCACAGATGGAATGTGAGGATCTATGGGGCCTCCTCACTGCATGTTGTCATCATCCCCCATGAATCTGGTAGTTATGAGGGCCTCCTGAGCGCACCTCTCTTGTCGAACCAGTGCAAGGACCTCATCCCCATCAACATCCTCCTCATCAGAGGTGACCTGCAGCCCATCTCCTCCTCAGCCAGCTCCTCTCTCCATTGTAGCGCTAAGTTGTAAAAGGCACAGCAGATGACGATGATACATGACACCCTCTGGGGGCTATATTGCAGGGCTCCACCAGACCAGTCCAGGCACCGGAACCTCATTTTCAGCATCCTGATGGTTTGCTCCACCAAGTTGCGAGTTGCAGCATGAACCTCGTTAGACCTTCTCTCTACTGCAGTCTGAGGCAGCTGCACGGGTGTCGTCAGCCACGTCCTCTGAGGGTAGCCCTTGTCCCTGAAAAGCCAACCCTGCAGCTTCTGTGGACCTTGGAAGACATCAAGGATCTAAGACTGACTGCGAATGTAGGATGCGTTTGTGGTGGTAGCACACCAGCTGAATATTTAGTGAGTAGAAGCTCTTGTGGTTTACGTAGTTGACTGCTTGTTGCCATGGAGTTATGAGTGCCGCGCGAGTGTAGTCGATGGCACCTTGCATCTGTCGGAAACCTGAGATCTGGGCAAATCCCAAGTGGTCTTGCATGCTGGCTTTCCTGGTCCTGGGCAAAATGCATAAAGTTGTGTGCCCCCACGAAGATGGCATCAGTGACCTTATGGGTGCATTTGTGGTTGGAGGCTTGCGATACCCCACAGAGGTCACCTATGGAGCCCTTAAATGGAGCCACTGGCCAAGAAATTGAATGGCAAGGTAACTATCTTGGCCACTGGCAGTGGATGTCCTCCATGTCTCCATGGCATCAAATCCCTGCAGCAGGTGGCAGGTGTGACCAACCAGTTCCCTAGGCATGCACAGTTTTTGGCGACACTGGTTCTTGGTTATCTGCAGGAATGAAAGGCGGTGTCTATAGACCCTGGGTCTAGCTAGATGCCAACCAGTGATGGCTTGCTGCTCCTTTTCAGTATATGCAGGAACCCCAGCCGTCCCTTCTTGCTAAGGGTGCTGCTCCTCCCTCTGCCCAGCCAGGCATCCCTGTTACTGTCTTCTTCGTCTCTGCTCTCTGTAAGCCATGAGGCATACAGCTAGATCACAAGGCTCCATGCTCCTGATGTACTCCTCCCACAGGATGAAAGAGAGAGACACATGGGTGTTCTAAGAACTTCTCCTGGTTAAGTCTGAAGGCCCCTTAATGCACCTTAGAGAGTGCAGGCCACCTCTTGGATGGCCAGAGTTTAGTGCGTTGCATGGCTGCCCAAGACCCCACCCAACTCCATCCCACTCCACGTCATCAGTTGACTGCATGCTGTGCCCTCAGCTCTCCTAACCCGCTCTGCAGCAAGGCTGCACTGTTAGCTTCAACCATGGGGGAGACTGGTCGAAACTGGGATGATGACTTTGCAAGGGGCTGTGAGCACCTCCACCAGTGACTGCTACATGGCCAGCTTTAGCAAGGAGATTGTACAACGTGCCCAGTCATCCAACTGTTCTGCAGTTCATTAAAATGCTCATTAGTTTGTAGTTTGTGCCCGAGGGGTGAAAAGCTCTGAAGTACTTCCCTGCCTCTGCGTTCTTGAGTGAGCAGATAAGCTAGAGACTGAACTCCAAGAGGAATGGTCATTTTATACAAGGTTTCCCTAATGCATGGCTACTTCCTTCCACCCTGCCCCCACATCCCCCTCCCCAATTCACCACAGCCACAGTGCAGCCCTTGCCCTGGCACTGCACTGTCAGCCAGTCGGGAAAAAGCAACTTGCCTGAATGTGCAGTGCCTCAACTTTGGGGTCCACCAGGTGACCCTTGCAAGTGCTGCATAATGCTAGTGTGCACTCATCTCTGAGTTTCCCTTGAAGTGCAGTGTGCCAAGTATATGCCTTATACATGCTGTTGTGCCCAGATGATCCAGGTGTGGATGCTGTGGGCTTGGAGTCACATGTAGGCCAGGTCAGGATGACAGATTTCCTTTCCTAAAGGGAATTAGTGAACCAGATGGGTTTTTGCAACAACTGACAATGGTTTCATGGTCATCATCAGACTTTTAATTCTAGATTTTTATTGAATTCTGCTGTGGTGAGATTTGAACACAGGTGCCCCAGTACAACCCTGGGTCTCTGGAATACCAGTCCAATGACAATACCACTATGCCACAGCCTCCCCCCAGCTGTTGGGTAAAAGGAGGCAAGAATGGTTGGAAGCATAAAGTTCATTTACAGAACTGCTCGTGAACCAGGACAAGTGGGAATCTTTCTCCTGGCCAAAGAAACCTCACTGTAAGACACTTAAAGTCTGTCCAACTCACCACCTCCATGATATCAAACTTATGATCTCCCCCCATGACCCCTTGTAAACACTGAACATCCCTCACTCGATTTCTCTCTGATCGCCAACTCTGCTATCCTATGCGGTATCGTCCCCCTGCCTCCATCCCTGCAACGACCATCTCACCTTCTGACTGCACTCTACCCACCCTGTGATCCCTTCCCTTCAATGCCTCGTCCATGATCTTTCCCCTCTCTCCCCCCAACCACTGGGCTTACCTGCTTCTCTGTCATATGCTTGTGCTGCAGGCCAACAGAAGATGTTAAGGATTGTATAAGATTAGAGTTGCCAGAAGTAGTAGTAAACCTGAGAACTGGGAGGATTTTAGAATGCAGCAAAGGGGCACCAAGAAGCTGATAAAGGAAGAATAGAATATGAATGTAAACTAGCAAAAAACATAAAAATGGACAGTCAAAGCTTCTATAGGTACATAGAAAGAAAACATTTGGCTAAGACAAATGTGGGTCCATTACAGGCAGAATCAAGAGAATTTAAAATGGGGAATAGAGAAGTGGCAGAACAACTAAGTGATTACTTTATGTCTGTCTTCACTGAGGGAGATACAGGAAATCTCCCAAAATTAGAAATCTGAGGGACTAGGGAGTACAAGGAATTGAAGGAAACTGGTATTAGGAAGAAAGTTGTATTGGAGAAATTACTGGTTGATAAGTCCCCGGGAGCTGATATTCTACATCCCAGACTGTTGAAAGAGGTAACTTTGGAGAAAGCGGATGCATTGGTGATCATCTTCCAAAATTCTATAGATCTTGGAATGGTTCCTGCAGATTGGAAGGTAGCAAATGTCACCCCACTGTTTGAGAAGGGAGGGAGAGAGAAAACAAGGAACTACAGATCTATTAGCCTTACTTCAGTAGTAGAGAAAATGCTAGAATCTATTCAAAAGGATGTGATAAATGGACACTTGGGTAATAATGTTTTGATTGGGCATAGTTAACATGGATTTATAAATCATGTTTGACGAACCTGTTGGAGTTTTTTGAGAATTTTACTAATGGAATTGATAAAGGGGAGTTGGTGGACATAGTGTACTTAGATTTTCGGAAGGCACTTGATAAATTCCTACACAGGAGGTTGGTTAGCAAAATTAAAGCATATAGGATAGGCGGTAATATATTGAAATGGATTAAGGATTAGTTAACAGACAGAAAACAGAGAGCAGGAATAAACGGGCCATTCTTGTGTTGGCATGTGTGTTGGTGTGGAAGATGCAAAGCAGCTTGAAGGGGATTTGGAGAGACTTAGTAAGTGAGCAAGAACATGGCAACTGGAATATAATGTGAAAAAATGTGAGGCTATCTGCCTCAAGAGAAACAGATATGCAGGGCATTTTTTAAATGGTAAGTGATTAGAAAGTGTAGATGTACTAAGGGATATGGGTCTCCTCGTTAATAAGTCACTGAAAGCTAACATGCATGTGCAGCAAGCAATTCGGAAGGCTAATGGTATGTTAGCCTTTATCGCAAGAGGATTTGAGTAAATGAGTTGCGAAGTCTTGCTTCAATTGTATAAAACCTTATTAGATTGCACCTGGAGTACTGTGCACAGTTTAGATCCCCTTACCTTAGGAAGGATATTATTGCCATAGAGGGGGCAGCATGAAGGTTCACCAGACTTGTACCCGGGATGGCGGGACTGACCTATGAAGAGAGATTGGGGAAATTGGGTTATATTTTCTAGAGTTTCGAAGAATAAGAGGTGATCCCATTGAAACCTACAAAATGCTTAAAGGGATAGACAGGGTAGATGTAGGTAAGATGCTTCCCCTGTTTGGGGAGTCTAGAACCAGGGGATACAATTTCAAAATAATGGGGAAACCACTTAGGACTGAGATGAGGAGAATCTTTTTACTCAGAGGGTTGTGCATGTTTAGAGTTCTCTCCCTAAGAGGGCTGTGGAAGCTCAGTCATTAAGTATGTTTAAAGCAGAGATTCACAGATTTCTGAATACCAATGACACAAAGGGATATGGGGATAGTGTGAGGAAAAAGCATTGAAGTGGATGATCAGCCATGATCACATCGAATGGCGGAGCAGGCTTGATGGGCTGAATGGCCTACTCCTGTTCCTATGTTCCTATGTAGGCTGTTGGCTAGGAAACCTGGAGAGATTTTTTTAAACCTAGTCTAGAGGATGATCGGAAGACCATACTTCTGGTTCTCACCTCTGGGAAGATGTGAGATGCATCTTTCCATGTTCATTTGAATCACAAAAACCACAATATTTAGTACATGAACATTTGAGACAGTTTCACATCAAGTCTCTCCTTGCTCTTGATGCTAGAACTGTAATACAAAGGAGGGATGTTTGTTGCCTCTGGAGTAGTTGGACAATATCCCAAGAGTTGATTTCTGCAGGCTCTTCTGGAGCAGAGCTTATAGTAAATATAAGCATTTCCATTATAGAGGCCTTGAACCATTTGTAACTGTAAGCAGAGTAAGTGTTTAGCTTAAAAACAAAAAACTGCGGATGCTGGAAATCCAAAACAAAAACAGAATTACCTGGAAAAACTCAGCAGGTCTGGCAGCATCGGCGGAGAAGAAAAGAGTTGACATTTCGAGTCCTCATGACCCTTCAAGTGTTTAGCTTGCCTGCTAGGCCAATAGTGCAGTTTGGCATACATTGGGCTTTTACACACTTTTACAGACATTAGGTAAGTTCTGCAGCCAGAAATGAAAGTCACGACTTTCAACAAATGCACAGTTTTTTCTCTGTGGCCACCACTGTTGTACAATCTAATCTGCAAAATCAATAGCATGAGCTCCAGAACATTACAGGTCCTGGACATTGTGCAACTGATTCTATTAGAACACACTCTGTAATAAGAAGTCTGTCAAGTCCTTTTTCCAAAGTGACCATGCTAGGTTACCATGATCTTAATTATAATTGTCCAACCAGGTGGACGTGGCTTTCCTCTAAAGTGTGAATTGAAAAATAACTGAGAGAGGTTGTAAATTTTTTTTCAATTATGTGATTTTGAGACTGCGTCAGAATGTTTTAAAATTATAGTGTAGTTAGCTTCAAAGCCTTTTAAATCTATTATTTAATGCTGGATAAAATGCATTTTTAGGAAAGCGTTACCTTCCCTGTGCTCTCCCCTTTTAGTCACTTTGAAGCTGGATCTTATCCAATACGTTGTTAACTTTTTTATATAATATTATCTTGAGAAATTGCAACAAAAATGCTCACTTTATTGGGTTTTAAAATGTGTATTGGCTATTTTTGTTGACCAGTTTCAAATGAAGGAAGAGCAATTAGTTGAGTGGTCATATTGTGTTTATGTTGCAGACCTCCTTCAGAAAGCAGTTATGCAAAACCTATCATAACTCTGCAAACAGTAGAGATGGTTCTCTTAAATAGTAAAATGGTTTTTACAATACCAATCCTATATTAAAATTGCACGTTTGGTCTAATGCAACAATGGGTTAATATTCCTGGTGGTGTCTCTCTGGCCACTGGATCTGTACCTGTTCAGGCCTCAGTGTACCCAAATATGGCAATTCAGGTTATTTGAATAGCCATTGCAGGGCCCAGCATTTGAAAGGAGGCCAGGAATTTTGGCTGCTAGTCCAGGCCTAGAGCAGCAGCAGTGCCTGCTCTGTGTGGGGCTTTTTGGCTACTTCTGTCCCTCAGAATTAATTTTCAACAACATGCAAAGAGCAAAATGTTGAGGGAAGTGCAGGAACATCCTCCCCCCAGCACTCCCATAACATTTAAATTAGTGCCCTACACCTGCAACTACTGCAAATATCACAGTATCACAATATCTTTACAGTGCAGAAAGAGGCCATTCAATCCATCAAGTCTGCACTGGCTCTCTGAAAAAGCATTCCTCCTAGTCTCAATCCCCTGCCTTACCCCTGTAACCTTGCACATTATTTCTTTTCAGGCAACAATCCAATTCCCTTTTCAATACCTCAATCAACCCTCATTCCACCACTCTTTCAGGAAGTTTGTTCCAGACCCCAAGCACCCTCTGAGTGAAAAATATTTCCTCACATCACATTTACTCCTTTTGCCAATTATTTTGAATCTGTGCTCTCTAGTTCTTGATGTAATCTTGAGTGGGAGCAGTTTCTCACTATTTACCCCTCAGGATCTTCAATACTTCTATCAAGGCTCCTCTCAGCCTTCTTTTGTCCATGGAAAACAGTCCCAACCTCTCCAATCTATCCCCTTAGCAATAGTTCTTTATCCCTGGAATCATTCTTGTGAATCTCCTCCTGTACTTTCTCCAATGCCTTCACATCCTTCCCCAAGTATGGTGCCCAGAACTGGGTGCAATACTCCAGATGAGGCCTAACCAGTGTCTTATACAAGTTCAACATGATCTCCTTACCCTTGTACTCAATGCTCCTATTAATAAAGCCTAAGATACTGTATGCTTTATGAGCTGCTTTCTCAACATGCCCTGCCATCTTCAATGACCTATGTATGTATACTGCGTGGCCCCTCTGTTCCTTCACCACCTTTAGAGGCTCTCTTTTTTTCAATACTGCCTCACCATAGTTTTCCTGCTAAAATGAATCACCGCACACTTCTCTGCATTGAACTTCATCTGCCACTTATCTGCCTAATCCACTAACAGGCCTATGTCCTTTTGAAGTTCAAGACTATCCTCACCATAGTTGACAATATTTCTAATCTTTGTATCATCTGCAAATTTTGAAACATCACATCACAGTCTAGGTCATTAACATATATCAGGAAGAGCAAGGGTCCTAACACTGAGCCCTGGGGAACTCCACAACAAACCTTCCTCCACTCTGAAAAACAACCAATTACCACTACTCTCAGTTTCCTATCACTCAGCCAATTTCTTACAAGTTCTGTCGAAGGGTCATGAGGACTCGAAACGTCAACTCTTTTCTTCTCCGCCGATGCTGCCAGACCTGCTGAGTTTTTCCAGGTAATTCTGTTTTTGTTTTGGATTTCCAGCATCCGCAGTTTTTTTGTTTTTATTCTTATCCAAGTGTCTGCTTTCCCTTTTATTCCATGACCTAGAATTTTGCACACAAGTCTGTTGTGTGGCACTGTATCAAATGCCTTTTGAAAATCCAAATATACAACATTAACAGCATTTCCCTTATCAACCTTCTCTGTTACCTCCTCGAAAAACTCCAGCAAGTTAGTTGAACAAGATTTTCCCTTAATGAATCCATGCTGACTTTCTTTAATTATCCTGCACTTGTTTAGGTGACTATTGATTTTATCCCATATTATAGTTTCCAGATATTTCACTACCACTGAGGTCAAAATGACTGGACTGTAGTTGCCGGCATTATCCTTGTACCCCTTTTTGAACAAGGGTGTAACATTTGCAATTCTCCAGTCCCCAGGCACCTCCCCTGTGTCTAAGGAAGACGAAGATTATCACTAGTGCCTCCACAATTTCCACTCTCACTTTCCTATGTATCCTTGGGTGCATCTCATCTGGCAAGTAGAGGCAGTCTATGGCCGGGATTTTCTGTGCCTGCTGGTGTCGGGCGTGTTCGGTGATGTTTGTGGACATTATGGGGAGAAGTCCTAGTATCGGTTTCATGACGTCATGAAATCGGTTTGCGATCGTTCACTCAGTCCACCAATGGTGGGCCGGGTTCCCCGCCATCAGCCGCTGGGTACCTCATTGTAATACATCAGCATATCATCATAAGGCCAGGCTGCCGGACTCGTTCCCCCTCACCCCCGATGGATCATCCGCCCATGCCAATGAGAAAACACACTGATACAGAACACGTTTTGACAAGTGTGATGTGCACCAGGGGCTTGCTTACTTCACAGACATCCGAGGAGCAGAAAATGCTGGTCCTGACAGCAACAGAATCCTGGAGGAACGTCCATGGCATGCTGGGTGATTCTCATGGACATGGCTCAGCTGTGAAGCAGCTCACAGAAGTCTGAAAGTCACTGTTGATGCACGCAGTGCATGATGGTCGAGGGGGTGGGAGAGGAAGGTCCAGGATCAACTGGGAGATGAAGAGGTGTCAGGGGGTGAGGTTGGTAGGGGGGAATGAATGTGCCGGGGGGGGTGATGTTGGGAGGGGAGGAGGGAGTAGGGGGAGAAGGGGGTGATTGGGGGAGAAGATGGCAACTGGGGGAGGTAGATGTAAGGGGGGGTGGAAGGAGTACGGAGAGAAGACAGAGTCCAGGGGGAGGAAGGAGTACAGAGAAGGGAGGGAGTAAAGGTGGAGGAAGGAGTCGGAAAGGGGAAGGAGTAAGGCGAGAGGGAAGAAGTGAGGCTGGAGGAAGAGGTAAGATTGGAGGAGGAGTCGGAGGGAAGAAGGACTAAGGGTGGAGGAAGAAGTAAGGGTGTCTGAGGGAGTCAGGAAGGGGAAGGACTAAGCAGGGGGGAGTCCAAGGGGTGGGAGGACTAACAGAGGGGAAGGAGTCCAGAGGGGGTAAGTGGTTGCGGGGGAGAAGGGGTCCAGAGTGAGGAAGGATTTGGGGGGGGGAAGGGTTCCAGAGGGAGGAAAGGATTCTGGGAGGGGAAGGTGTCCGGAGAGGGGAATGTCCAGGTAAATGTGTAAGGGAGGGGTCCGATTGGTCCATGACCGCCTCCAAGAGAATGAACTGAGGGTGTGTGTGGAATGAGGGAATGGTGAGAATGACCGAGGGCAGAGTGAAGCAGTGGGGTGAGGGCTCGACAGTAATGGTACAAGGACTGGCAAGGGTGGTTGGTGGGGACTTAGAGGCAGACACGGACCCTTGGGGTGGGAAGGAGGACATTGGGGAGGTGAATGTGGATGGGGGTGGGATTTTCGGGAAGGAAGAGAACATGCACGTTCACCTAGACATCCCCGAAGGAAAATGTTTGTGGCTGGTAGGTCACAGAGGGGAGGTGGAAGTTGATACCAGGTGGTCAACTGTGATGGGGAAAAGAAATGGGTGACTGGGGAGGGGAAAAGACGGAGGAACGCACGCAAAGCAAATCCAGACCATGCTGTCCAAATTGAAAGTGAAATGACAGTCGTGGTGGGCGAGATCAGATGCTGCATGGGAGTGTGTTCAGTGGGTGGGAGGAGATGCAGGTCAGCTCAGATGGACAACTGAAATTGAACCCCAGCAGGCAGCATTGAAAATACTCAGGACATTGAAGTGAGTGTGAAACGTGAAGGATCCGCGTGTGTGGGAGAGTGCTTGCACAAGGCTCTGAAAGGCCCTGCCATGCACACACTTCTCCCTCCAAGATCACTTGTTGGCCAGCTGTTCCCTCTGCGGTGACAGAGGACAAGGTTGAGGGGCTCACAGGCAAAGGGGACTCAGAGGGAGCGGACAGCCTATTAGATTCCTGAGTGGATAACCCAGGGGTGTCCAGCTGCTGCTCCTCCTCTCTGACTCCTTGAGTGGAAGGAGCACCTGGAAGGACATCGAGGTACCCCGTTTCCCTCTCACTTTGTCACTGCAGGAGCTCACCCATGGCTCCCGCAATGGAGTGCAGGTCTGCACATATCTCTGCACTCTGCTGCACCAGTCTCCATAGCGTCCACCATCCTCCCCATGGAGACCTCCATAGGCGCACATGTGGGCACCATTTCATCAGAGAGCAGGCGGATGCACTCCTCCAACTCATGTGCCATTTTGCTGAAGGCTTCCAACAGCTCTGTGTGATGTTCCCATGCCTCCTGCTGATTCTCCAGGATGAATTGGAAGGCCAAATCTAGAGGTTCATCATCTGACTCAGATCTCACAGATACCTGATCTCCACCAGTCCTCCAAGTGCCAGGGAGCTTAACTGAACCTGCCTCCTCCTGCTGCTGTGGACATGTGTGCGTGCAGTGACTACCTCATTGTGAACCCGAGCCTAATTTAGATCTAGATCCCACTGAGGTGTGTGTCTCTGCACTGATGGAGGATGTGGGTAAACGCTGTGACCGGCCTTCCAAGCTGCTTATTTCCAGCTCTTCCATGGAAGATGTGTCCTCTTGGATGGAGGTGTGGACCTGGATGGAGCTGAAGGACTGGCTGGCTGAGGGTTTCAGTTGCTTGGCAGAGCTCCCTGTGAACCAAAGTAGAGATAATTAGTGCATGACAGCAGAGTCAAAAGCAGGAGAGAGAGGGATGATGTAGTGCAGGATCCTCATGACAGTGTTCACCACTGACCTCACTGTCACCACAGAACCGGCCCACATCCCCACCAGTCAGTGTGATGGTACGCTCCTCAAAGTGAGTGAGGGGCCTAATGTGGGCCACTCCAACCTCTTCCTGCTGATCTGAGCCAGCATCCCCTACAGGGAAAGAGATGGCTAGAGTGTGAACAGGACACATGGCACTGCCTGGAATGTTTGTGTGGTGAGCGGAGCCATGGACAGGATGAGGATGCAAGCTTGAGGGAGTATGAGCCTGATGGAGATGTAATCGTGTGTGTGAGAGTTAGTGGCATTGTCCCTTAAGGTGTGAGATCCCTGTGGATGTTTGATGGGTTTGTGAGAGTGTGAGTTGAGAGTGATGAGAAGAGTGAGTTACCCTGGTGGAATGGATGCGACCACTTATCCTGTAGCGGCACCAGGTGGCTGTCTTCCTTTGCAGGGCATTGGCACTGACCACCGCTGCCACCACCCCCCAGCTGGATTAGTGAGGTTGCTGCCCACCCTGCAGCCAGAGCTGGGGTAGGGGACATCATGGCGAGACTCCACTGTGTCCAAAAGGCACTCGAGGGACAACAGGTCATTGAGCCTGGGAGCTGCAGTCTTTATGCCTTTCAAGGCCATGTCTTCTTTGCGACAGGCGTGGGCTGGAAGCACTGAGAGGTATACGCGTGGCTGGACTTTAAATATGGCACCCGGCGTGATGAAGTGATGAGGTGATGGCGTGGCCGGCGAATGACAGCCGCCGCCATGGAAACAGCGTGTTTCCTGGGAATGCATAATCAATGTGGCGTGTTTGGGACAATACTGTGTGAGAAGCCGCCATTGCGGCCGATGAGTAAAACGTCGTTTTACCTGCCTGCTGCTGCCCTTAGAGCAAATCTGGGATGATTTTGCCCTGTTTCCCCTTGAGGGTAGTCTCAAATATCTTCAGGCATCACAGGTTTCTAAGCTTTCCAACTGCAGTTATTGCTGGGAATGAATGCTTTTTGGGTACTTTTCCCAGAAAATTAAGGTACAATGACTTTTTACTGGGGGTCACTACTTCCCACAGAGGCCAGGAAAAGTTGTGCAGGTTTGTGACCGGAAAACCACTTTGCAGATCTCTACAGCTTTTCAGTTACTTCTTCTGCCTGAGCAAGAAAGCTTAGTTGCCTTTAGTGGCAAGTAATCTTCCCTGAAAGGCAGCACAGCCATGGGAGAGACAGGCTAATGCCAGTTCTTTAGGTGATAAGCAGAGTCCATCATCACGTTGGTTTCTTTGCCACTCGCAGCAGCAGGGATTTTAGACTGTATGGTGTGTCAAGGTAGGCTGGGTGGAAACAAACCTGAAATAAAAGATACTGGGGCAATTTTCATCATTTTATAACCCCTGACACCCAACCCCTCCCCAAAAGTGCTGTATAAAGGGAGGCAGAAAATTAAAGATGTGCTCACTGATTGCTCCTTTTACAGCCAGCCTGATTTTACAGAGAACCCTAATCCTGGTGGCTGAGGGTCTCATCTAAAACCGGTGGGCACCTCCTGAACAAGCTCCAGTGATGTCATTATGATGCTGACATCATTTTATCATCTCATCATTGAACGAATGGCACTTCCTTCTTCCATACTCACCAACCATGGCTGGTACAAGACTAGCATTTCAAAAACTATTTAAAAAAATCCCCAGCTGTTCATGGGTAAAGTTGGAATAGAGTCATGGAGTCAGAGTCATAATGGCACAGAAGGGCTATTTGGCCCATCAAGTCCATGCCAACTCCCTGAAGAGCAATCCAGTCAGCCCCATTCTCCCATTCTATCATTGTAACCCTGCAAGTTTATTTCCTTTTGAAATCATTCATTAACCCCATTTCCATCACCCTCGTAGTGAGTTAAGGGTCATTACCACTTGCTGCATAAAAAGGGTTTTTCCTCACATCCTCCCTGTGTCTCCTGCCCAAAATCTTAAAACCGTGTCCCCTAGTCCTTGTCCATCAGCTAATGGGAACAACTTTTCTTTGTCTACCTTATTAAAACTTGTCTAAATCTTGTACACCTCTGTCAAATCTGCCTCAACCTCCTTTGTTCCAATCTAGGAGAACAACCGCAGCTTCTCCAACCTAACCTTGTAGCTAATTCCCTCATCCCTGGAATCATTCTGGTTAGTCACCTCTGCATCCTCTCAAAGATCCTCTTATCCTTCCTAACCAGAGCTTTATAAAGGTTCAGCATAACTTTCCTCAACCCTGTTTCCTAGAAGAACTCCATTCCATTCTCCCGGTTTCTTCTGAATTGATGCTTCCAACATCCTCCTGAACGGAGGATTCCTGCCCACTGTGGTTAACAAGGCCCTCAACCATGTCTGACCCATTCTGCCCTCACCTGTTCCCCTCCCACTCAGAACCACAAAAGGGTCCCCCTTGTCTTCACTTTCTATCCCACCAGCCTCCATATTCAAAAGGTCATCTCCGCCATTTCCGCCACCTCCAACATAATATCACCACCAAACACATTTTTCCCTCCCTCGCCTGTCACCTTTCTGAAAGGACCTTCCCTCTGTGATACCCTGGTCCACTCCTCTATCACTCTCAATACCTCATCCACTTCCCATGGCACCTTCCCATGCAATTGCAGGAGGTGTAACACCTGCCCCTTTATCCCCTTCCTCCTCACCGTCCAAGCTCTTTCAAACAGAGTAAAACTCCAAAACACTCTTTCCAGGTGAAGCAGCGATTTACTTATATTTCTTTCAGTTTAGTCTACTGTATTCGCTGCTCACAATGCAGTCTCCCCATGCACTGGGGAGACCAAACACAGACTGAGCGACCACTTTATGGAATGCCTCTGCTCAGTCCACAAGCATGACCCTGACATTCCTGTTGCTATCTATTTCAATTCACCATCCTGCTTTCATGCTCACATTTCTGTACTCTGCTACAATGTTTCAGTGATGCCCATGCAAGCTGGAGGAACAGCACCTTCCTTCTAGACTCAACATTGACATTCAACAGTTTCAGAACATGAACTCTGTCCACCATTTTGAATTTTTTCCCCCCAAGTGCCAGTTTGTATTTTATTTTCATGCTTTTGCTTTCAGATAGAGGTGACCTTTATTCTCCAATTAACATCTACTCTGGGCCTATGCTTTGTTTCTTTACTACAACCATTGCCACTTCCTTTGCCTTTAGTTCTGTATCTTTGGTATTTAATTGCACCCACCCTCCAGCCTATCCTTGGCCTTCCCTTTTGTTCAGCCTGAACCCTGCCCACCACCCCACCCCCCCACCCCCCAACTATTTCAACACCTTAAAACTAATCACATTTCTACCTCTCTTCAGTTCCATAGAAGAGTCATATTGGACTCATCCACAAATAGTCCCAGATCTGCTGAGTTTTTCCCACACTTCTTGTTTTTATTTCAGCATAACCACTCTGCTTTAGCACCCAACACCTCTTTTTTTGAAGCCCTAAATCCCTTATGCTTTACTAACTACTCTCTCAATATGTTCTGCCATCTTCAAAGCTCTATGCTCATGAATCCCAGGTCCTTGCAGACTCTTTAGAATTGTATCATTAAGTCTATATTTCTTATGCTTTCTGCCATAATGCATTACCTCACATTTCTCAGTCACTTATGTTAGCCTATCTGTCTTCTAATGCAGTCAATCATTATCATCCTCACTGTTTTCTGTACCTCCAAGTTTCATATCATTGGCAAATTTTGGAATTTTACTCTGTATTCCAATATCTAAGGCATTTATATCTACATCAAAAAAGCAGCGTTTAGCACTGGGTTTTGGGGAAGACTACTGTCTACATCCTCCAGTCTGAATAACAACCATTTACAATAACTCATTGGGCAGAATCATCCCAGATTAGTATTAAGTGCAGTAGCTGGTGGGAAAAAGGACATTTTACCAGCTGGCTGCAATGGCAGGTTTTCACGTCGTATCATTCCAATCCTGCCTCATTAGTGTTGCATTCCTGGGAAACATGCCATTTCACTGGCCTCCGATTCGCCCGCCACACTGTCACCTCACCTTTTCCTCACGGCATATTTAAAGTGCAACTGCACGCACACCTCTCAGTACTCCCAGCCCAGAAGGACACCAGTGAAGACATGGCCCCAAAAGATTTAATGACACATCTCTGGACACTGTTGGAGCCCGCTGCAATGTCCTCTACCCTACCTCTGCCTGCAGGAGGCCCATCAGTGTCACCACTCCGGCTTGGGAGACAGTGGCAGAGGTGGTCAGTGTCAATACTGCACAGAAAAGGTTCGCCATCCAATACAGAAAAAGGATGAATTATCTCATTGCGTCACCAGGGTAAGGCAACTGTCTCATGACTCTAAACTCACACACTCACAAGATCATCATACATTCACTGGCATCTCACTCACTGACAGCTCAAGGGACATCACCACTCACTCTCTCACACACACACCCTCACATCTCCATCTCATCTCCTCATCTCCTCTGGAGACTGCCTCCTCAGCCCGCAATATCTTTAGGCTACTTGCACAGATCAACATGTGTCCCCACACACACATCCTCGGGCAGCCCTCTTCCCCAGTAATACCCTAGCCCTGCAGCTTCTTCCCTTACCTGAGGCAACTTCTCCCCCTTCCCCGAGCAAGCCCTAGCCTTGCAGCCATTGAAAAGCCACCCCTGCCTTACAGCTGGTCTCGTAAATAGAGACCTGCCTATGAGCCCCCCTAAAAGTGATGTGGTGCTGCCTGTGAAGCCTGGCGCTGATGACCGCGAGTGCTGCCCAAAGCAAGGTAGGCAAACAACCTCGAATCCTCAAGCGAAGCACAGCTCGCCAGGAGCATGCCGCTTATGTTCAGTTGTGAAACATGTCAGTATGGTTCTCAGATGATCCATTGTGGGGGGATAATTCCGGCAAGCTGGACTTATAATGATATGCAGTTGTATTTCAATGAGGTTCCCGACATTGGGAAATGCGGCCCACCGTTGACTGGCAGAGCGGACAATTGCAAACTGGTTTCACATGGCCTTCTCCTTGTATTGCCCATTCATGCCACCAAACATTCCCCGCTCCCACGGGCATGGAAATTCCACCCATTATTTTGTCCTTATGTAGTTTTTTTATCCAAGCTGACCATTGACCCTCCTATTCAATGAGTGTCAATTTTGTTAACCTTTTGTGTGATATTTTGTCAAACGCATTATTAAAATCTATATAGCCAACATTCCCCTCATCAACCTTCTCTGTTGCTTCTTCATCAAAGTTCAATTAATCAAAAATGATTTTACACATCTATGCTCTGTTCTTAAATAAACTCTCCAAATGCTGTTAATTCTTTCCTTGACTATTGTTTCTAAAACCTTACCACCACTGATCTTAAGCTGCCTTGTATGTTGTTTCTAGGAAGGTCCTTGCATCCTTTCTTGAATCAGGGTGTCACATTCACCACTTTTCAATCCTCTGGCAACTTGGTATCTAGGGAAGTGTGGAAGATTACAGAAAGCCCTTCTGCTATCTCCAAGACTATATTCCTTAGCTACCTGGGATTCAAAACATCATACCAGATGACTTACCAATCTAAGTATAGCCAGTCTTTCCAGTATATCCTGTTTATCAGTTTTCACCCCATTTATTACCTCTACTATCTCTGCTTCTACCGATATTTTGTCAACAACCTCTCCCTTAATAAAAACAATACATAGAAGTCATGAAGTATTCTAGCCTTGCATTGCACCTCTAAATGTGTATTACCCTCTTTGTCCCTAATAGGACCCACTCTTATTACCTACTTACTATTGTCCATCTCTTATTACTCGCTTACTATTTACATGCCGGTAGAAGATTTTTGTGTTCCCTTTAAATAAGTGACTTTCTATTCTCATTTTATCCTTGACAGTCTTACACCCCCCTCAAGCTATTGTATTTGACCTCCTTCCCGCTTGCAGAATTCACCTGACATGAATCATATGCCATATCTTTTGTTTCACCATATTCTCTATCCCCTTCGTCATCCAGGGAGCCCTGGTTTTGGATCACCTGCCTTTTCCCCTTGTTGGAATATACCTAGCCTGAGTTCACATTTTGATTGACAGCTTAAAATGGCTATTACAGGATTTTTAATGAATCTACAATGTGGTTACTGAATCAAACTTTGTTTTTATAACAGATTGAACACTTGAAGGGATTTAAAACCTTTGAATGGGTTTCATGAATGGAAGGTTTTTTTTCAGTTTTAAGTGCGTATGAGTGAGAGCTCTTTTAGATTGTTAGAATTTCTTTTCATCCCCTTGCAGCTCCTGAAGTCTGCCTGTAGTGGATACAGGGTGGATGGCTATGGAGGTGGCATTGGGGTATGAAGTGCCATGGAGAGACATGAAGGGCATGGATGAGACATGGAAAGAGGGTGGGTGGTGAGTGGGCATGAGGGCTGGAGGGCCTAACAGCTTCTAAAACAACTGGGACAAAAGTCCCAGAGAACCAAGGTAGGTCTTCTAACCAGCTCACTTCAGCACTAACCCACCCCAGTGGCCACCTATAATATGCTTCCAGTGTCGGCGGGCCTGACTTGTTCCTGCCCCCACCTCCCCGAAACAAAAATTGTGTGTAACGGGGACCTTTAAATGGAGGCGGGTCTGCCAAGTCAGGAAATTTCCTGACTCGAGCTACGCGCTTCAGTAGTGAAAATATGGCCCTATGAATCTTTGATACCTGCACCATTTGCCTGAATTAGAAAAGTCGTTGGATTGTATTATACATGGGATGGTTTTCACCATACCTGGAGCTGCCGTTGGAATTATAGAATTTCTTTTTATTAGTTCTCCAATGCAGATGTAGCAAATATGATTGCTGAAGAAAAACTGACTTATATAATTTCTAAACTATAAATATAATATTTAGAATCTGATTTGGGATATTTGTCTGTTAACAACAATGAACTGCAAGATTTTGATGCTATGCTGTTAGTTTATCTTTTGTAGTATGTGGCAGCAGTTCAGTTTAGTAACGGGCTCCTTAATTGTCATCTGCAGAAAATAATGAAACGTCTCATCAAGAGATATGTATTGAAAGCACAAATGGATAGGGAAAATGATGAAGTCAATGAAGGTAAGTCAAAGGCATGACCATATAATGGGAATGGATAATATGTTCCTAATACATATACATTAAAAATTCCTGCTTATCTTGGCAACACATCACTCTCAATGCAAGCTGTTATATTCTGGAAAAATTCAGCTCAAAACATTCCAGTTTTTCACTAAAAAAGCAACAACAATTCTTTAGTATTGTACTTAGCAGTCAGCTTCCAAGTGAAAAATTCCAAGTGGGACACATGAACCAGAGTAGCTTGTTGCTCAATAGCAGCCTATGATGTGTTAGTCTAAAAAGAAGTCTTACAAACTTGACACCCTGAGTAACATGCCCCACTTCGTGCCTTTTTTGCTTGGAAATGTCTTGTTATAGTTAAGTCATGAAACATTGCTGAAGCCTGTCATCCCTCATCTGGTGAAATAGCACAGGCTTAATTTATCCAAAATAAAGTAATGTAGACAATCGGAAGCAGGACAAAGATTCAACTGGGTTCATTCTTTCACTATTTAATACTAAAATTCTTTGTAGTCTTGTTTTGTACTTATTTGATATCTTTGAATAAAGAACGGAGTACTTTTCCACAGATAATACCAGTATTAAGCATTGTCAAGTAAAGTGCAGCATGAGTAGATGTAGAGCAAGGCTCCCATTGCTTTGCCATGACAAACCCTGTACATAACAGAACTGCTGCACCAGCAGGACTTTTATATTTCCCAAATCAATAACCTCTGTGATGAAGGCTGGTTGACTGAGTCAGAGCAGAATTAAAAGATATTCTCTGCTGTCGATCTGCTCCCACTGGGTGAGGCTGCACAAATTCATTTTGTGCATGACCTTTAGAATTAGCAGGGTGAGAAGACCCAAGGAGTCTTGACACGGTGAATGTGGAGAGGATGTTTCCTCTTGAGGAAATATCCAGAACTTGGGGTCGCTGTTTAAAAATAAGGGGCCACCCATTTAAAATAGAGATGTGGCGAATTTTTTCACTCAGAGGGTCATGAGTCTTTGGTACTCTCTTCCTGAAAAGGTGGTGGAAGCAGAGTCTTTGAATATTTTTAAAGCAGAGGTGAATAGATTCTTGGTAAGCAAGGGGGTGATAGGCTATTGGCGGTAGGTGGATGCAGATTTGAAGTTACTATCAGATCAGCCATGATCTTATTAAATGGCGAAGAAGTCTTGAGAGGCTGAATGGCCTACTCCTGCTCCTTGTTTGTATGATCTTATGTTCATTAGCCTGAGCTCAAATTAAACCAAGGCCCTGGAAGTGAAAGAACAGTACGCTATCCTGTTACATGACCCAGGGCCAACTTTCACTCCCAGATGGAGTTGGGTATGGAGGCAGGTGGGCGTGCAAGTTCATGCTGCCAGCTGGCATGCCAGTTTGCTGGCACTGTATCCTCCCATGGACTAGTTTGCCAGTGCTGGCATCAGCAACAGAAGGGCTACCTGCCCACAAGTGGCTTGTAGCTAATTGAGGTAGGGAAATGGCCATGTAGGGCCAATTAACAGAAGCCAACTGGAATTTTCCGGTCCCCCGTCAAGGCACCGGGAACAGACCAGCTGCCTGGTGATAGCCTCTTGGTGGCAGACCAGGGGCCAGAGCTCCAGCAGCCTTTCAGGCCTTATCTTTCTGGCCACAGCTGCGGCCACAGGACACATTTCTTCCTCCATGCTGGTAGCTTAGCAGTTGAGACCATTTTTTTAATTTAAAATTTTCTAAAGTTTCAGAGAGGGAGCTTCAGGTGGAGGCACCCTCTCTGTCTCTTAACTGAACTACAAGCTGCTTCTCCTTCCAAGCTGGAGAGCATCCATTGGCTCTCCTGCTTCAGAGCCTGACAGCGTTCTAAATTAATTGGTTAGTGAACCCACCATTTTGCCATTAATTGACCAATCTGGGGAAAATCACTGCTGAGTGTTTGTTTCCCCCGCAGTATGTGGCTGTGACCCCCATTTGACCCCAATGTCGAGACCACAATGTTGGCCAAAACCCAAAATCCTACCCCCATTTTCTAAAAGCATTCTATTTTGGTATGGAATATAAAAAAAACCTTATACGGCATCTTTAATATGGTGAACCACCCCAAGGCCCTTCAAAGGAGTGTAAAGATGCAACATTTTACACAGGGCCTCTTAAAGGGATATTAGGAAAGGTGACCAAAGGCTCGGTCAAAGTAGTAGGCTTTCAGGAGAGACTTTAAGGAATCATTGCACAAGTCAACAATTTGACTCAGCCCCAACTTCAGTACACTCCAATTGATATTTTTTCACTCCAAAACATTTGCATTAGCTGAGTTGGAAACGTAATTTTCCCCCCACTTTCTATTGTTACTAAAAAAGACAAAGACTGAAAATTTCCCCAGAGCTGCTTTTGTTTTGTTGCAATAGCTGAAGTGAAACAGAAATTGAGATTGGTCATTTAAACGGGGTTTCCACCATATGAAATGAAGTTACAGCAGTGGAGAAGGAGCAGATCTGAGGAAATGGCTAGCTAAAGCTTGGGAAGAGAAGTCTATTTACTGATGCAGGTAAATTAAACAGTCTATTCATCCCCCGTGTCCTTCCTAAGGTGCTAACTCAAGTTTGCATACATGACATTGTTGAGTCTCTCAGTAGGAAAGAATACTTGAGGCAGCTTCCTGTTGGTTTCCTTGTTGATTTTATTATATGGGGTACTTTCACTTGTGAGCTGCATCCAAGTCTAAAGAGCCCCGTCTACTTTGTGCAATGATCCAGAGGGGTGGGGGGCAGGGGGGAGTGGTGTTGGGTGAGGGGTGGCATCACCCACATGTATCAGATGCAGCTGCCCACAGTAGAAGATATTCCAGTGTTCAGAGCTGGTGCTCTGGCTCTCTGGAGTTGGGCCCAGACCAACCACACTGACTCTGAGCATGAACACTGTCACTGAGAAAGTGGTCACTCTATCCTGATGCAAGCATCCTGCTGGAAGCCAACCCTACATTTAAAGATTACCAGAGTCCACATACGGGACTGGCTGAGTGAGGGTTGAACTTTTCACCCTCTGACTCAGAAGTGGAAATGCCCGCAGAAAATAGTCATCAGGGAAATCAAAAGGATGGCTGGTGAAAGAAGTAGAAAAACATCACAATGGTGTAGATAAGAATGTTATGTGTAGTTTGGGACTTAGGAACACATGGGGAAGAGTATAGGGAGATATTTTTCTGCATATAATAGTGTTATTTCTGACCTGGGAATACTTAATGCCAATACATGGTGAAGAAAAATATCCCATTCCCCATGTAGCACTAATATATTTCACTTTGATGAGGACTAAACTTGCTCAAAACTTTAAGCAAAATAAATTGATGCTGAAAAATTAAACAAAGCAGAACCCTTCACATAAAATAGTTTGAGGGGAGAAATCTCCTTTATTCTTGATCTAATATTTAAAGAAATGGCAGAAAATGTAAATACCAATATCCACTTCAATATCCCTTGGGAGGAGGAATGTTGATAGGTGCTAGACTTGATTTTATTGTATTTACAGTAGTAAAAAGGACAAGCTGGTAAAATAATTAATAGATTAGTCTAAAAGGGTGGTTGAGCAGATTGTATATTATTATAATTGCTCTTATTTTATGTTACCAGGGTACAGTTAGTTTATTGAACAACTGTTATCAATGTATTGTTTTTAGAATTGGAGTGCATGTTTGTGAATTTTAGGCCTGAACTGAGGTTATTTTTATTTAATATTGTATATACCTTGTCTTTTTATTATCTTAATTCCAAAATTTCCATTCAAAATCATTTCTGTTGCAAAATTTCTTCTTTATCAATGTATTTTGTTCACTATTTTGCTTCATTATTTTCAAGGTGAACTCAAGGAAATCAAACAAGATATATCTAGTCTCCGATATGAACTCCTTGAAGAGAAATCACAAAACACAGAAGATCTTGCTGAATTAATCAGAAAACTTGGAGAAAAATTGGGAGCATAATCCAATAAGAAGGCTAACGTAGCATAGTGACATAATATCTTAAACACCTTTTACCAAATCGGTAACTATAACAATGGATTTTGCATGTTTATTACAATAATGCCAAATGCAATTTTAGACACAAACATTCCACTAAGAATTGAGTATGTAATCAAATCAGTAGTTCTACAGTAATTTGTATAATATCAGGTATTGTTTTATCATATTATCAGGAAACACTGAGGTACACATTATATTAAAATGTTTATAAATAATGAAAACTTGTGTGAAATGTATGTTTTCTTGCAATAAAGGGGATCTCATAACAATGCTTGAAGTTGGAATGCTTTGCACCTTCTTTATGCTAGCTTATATTTTGATGAGAAATATGATGCTACCTTTAATTAAATCGGGCATTTCTGCACTGTTGGAATTGTTTTGAAACCTGAACTGCTGAGAATTATGCAAAGCAGCAGATCCAAGTTGCACTGTCAATCCAGTTCCATTCCCTAACCAGGCAGCTGAGTCAGCGTTTCCAGGAGAGGAAAGGGGAAGTGGGAGAAAAGCAATGTAAGGACATTTTTTTCCAATTCACATTGGGCTGTAACCTCCCAGCTCCCAGTGTCGGATTTGGAGGGTACCCCAAAGATGTGCTGGGGAATCCCTCTTGGAAGTTCTGAGGCTAGGGTTTGCATGGCAATTGCCCAGAAGTGCACACTTCCTCTCTGGCCAATTGCCCTGCACTGGGAACCATCGGAAAATACAGTTTAAATCGCAAACTTCAGATGGTTCCACCAGGGTTTCACCAATAGCTAATCAGTAAAAGTTAGAAGACTCGTCCCCCACCCCCGATCTCTGATCCCCCCACCCCCCCTGACCTCCAACCCCCCCACCCCATGACTTCCGACTCCCCCCTCACCCCCTGACCCCCGATAACCACCCCCTCACCGGACCTCCAACCAACACCCGCCCGCACCCCTCACGGCTCCAACCGACCCCCCCTCCTCACCCCCACCCCTCTGTAGACCCCACCGCCTCCCAAATCCTATCCACTTACCTTAGACACTTACCTTCTCCTTGGCTTGTCAATTTCCCTGATCCTTTAAACTTACCTGCTTTATGGCAGCTCACCGGAGCTGCACTTCTCTGGGGCCTCCGAGGAATCTTTTCTTGCAGGCCCCAAGCAGCTCCAGCAAATGGAAAGATAGACATAATTTTCAAGACCAGGTAAGTATGCATTTATTTCTTCTAATTCCTGTGGGCCAGCACTTTCCAATGCTAGTTGGAAGTTACGGCCCATTACGTTTCCATGTAATGGTCCTGGTTTACACTCAAAAATATTATAAAATAGGTTTTATGGAGCGATCAAGTGGTCCATAAAGCTTTTAAAACTTTAGTTTGGTTGCTGTTATATAATGGCCAATGTAGATTGATATGAGACTCACTCCTAAAAATGCTGTAATAGTCCTTGGGGCAGATCATAACTTTGTTCAACCATGTAAAATGGATGATAATGAGTCAGCAGTCCATTTTACATCTGTGTGACCATCTTGTGAGCCAAAATCAAGAAGTCGCTTTTGAGTGTTCCACCAAGAACTTTCATATTTTTATAAAGCATGAATAATACAGTAAAGTAGTTTGTAAGGGCAGACCTTACCGTTAAGTGTTAAGTTATGGAGAAACTATACTCATTTTCTGGCACTGTTGTAACATAATCCTGGTGTATACCGAAAGTCAATGCATGAGGTAAGGAAACAAGATTATCCATGACCAGTTTCTTTTTCTCTTCTCCACCACCCTCTTTCCCCAGTATTTCAGGCTCTAGTTTATGCAATTCTGATAAAGTGGGCAAATTTTCTGTCAATTGACCATGAGATAATGGGAACTTGCAAATTTTCTTTACTCTGTAAGCACAGTGGCCTTCATCCATCATGTAGCACAGTTTGGGAAACATCCCTTGGCTTCAGGGAGTACAAAACTTCTGGAGGGTCACCAATTGGATCAAAGGGCTATCATCAATAATATGGAAGGTAATTTCAGAGAATTAGGAATATCAAATTGGATTAGAGTATCCATTGGAGGAACTGAATAAAATAGTATGCCCCTCTCTGTTAATCTGTTTCATTTGCCTCAAAATAATGGAATTCAAATGACTCAAAATGATTTCAGAGCTACATCACATCTTATAGAACCATTTCCAAATGGATGCATGCTTCTTTTGAAATGAAATCGGATAAAAGCTGATCTGAAAACAAAACTGTTTGTTTCATCTGAGCAATGTATTTGAAAAAGATCGCAACACAAAAGAAGGCTTTACAGAATATTTCCAAATTTTCCAAAGAGAATTAATAGACAATAAGAATCTTTCCTTGCAAACACTGCTCTGTTTTTAAGGAAGGAAAATATTTAGCAGGACGAGACAGTGGTTTCCTTTCTGCAATAGCTGTTAGGCATCCAAAGTGATGAGCTGGGGTCTAGCAAATCAGGCTCCTGTGCACAAAAGCATCCCCAATCTCTGCATAATTGTATCTAATTTCCTGGTCAGATGCTGTAAAAATAGTAAATGAGAAATGGAAAATAATCATATTTGAGCAATAACAAGAAAAAGCCTGGGATTGTTTGAGTACTTTGATTAATATAAACCAAGTTTTAAATTGCACCTGGCTGGCGGCCTACCTAAGCTGGTGTCAGCATTAGGTGCTGAATAAAATGGTGTTCCATTCACATGTTCAAAATTAAACCACACAAAGTACTTAACTAGTGAACACTGGACTTTGTATGACTGGGTTATAGTAAGGCTTATGGTCCAGCAGCCAGTTTCTAATTAGAACTGAATTAGCTGATTGTAGCTATGCTGATGGTGAGGATCTACAACTGATCCAAGTTAATATCTAGCGACCCACCCCACTGGGGCTAAGAGCTTCCAGTCAGGTGTAAGCCCAATGGAAGTTAGTAAACGGAATTTTCCGTGCCTGCTGGCGTCAGCCATGTTTGGTGGCATGCACGGACAATATGGCTAGAAGGCCAGAAATCAGTTTCACAACATTGTGAAACCAATTTGTGATCGTCTACTCAGCTCATTAATGGTGGGCCGCGTACCCCACCATTGGACATCAGGAACCTCATTGTAATACATCTGCATATCATTATAAGGCCAGCCTGCCGGAATCATTGCCCTCGCCTCGCACTGAATTATCCATCCATGTTGGCGTCGTCACATGCTGGTGCAGAACATGTTTTGACAATTGTGACGTGCAGAAGGCGGAACTTACTGCCAGAGCCTTGCTCACATCACGGACATCGAGGAGTGAAAGATGCTGGAGCCTGACAGCAATATCACGCTGGAAAAATGTCCATGGCTCTGCTACGAAGCAGCATACAGAAATTGGAAAGTCACCGTTGAGTGTCTGCTCACAATGGATGACGGTCAAGCTGGGTGGAGAGAAAGATGGTTGGGGAAAGGAAGATGTACCGTGGGGTGGGAGATGGGGAATGAAAGTGTTAGGTTGGGGTAAGGTTTGGATTGTGGAAATGAAGGTTTGGGAGGAGAAGTTGGGAGCGGGAAGGGGATATGGGGGAGGAGGGGGTAACAGGGGAGACGACGGCAACTGGGGAGGTAGGTGTAATATGTGTGGAAGGTGGAAGGGAAGGAGTTCGGAGAGGGGAAGGAATCCGGAGAGGGAGTGGAAGGAGTGCAGAGACGGGATGGAGTCTGAGGGAAGAAAGGAGTATGGACAGGGATGGGGGTAAGGCTGGAGCAAGAAGTAAGGGTGTCTGAAGGTGTCAAGAAGGGGAAGGTCTAAGCAGCGGTGGAATCCGGAGGGAGGGGAGAAGTACCAAGTGGGTGGAGTCCGGAGTGGGAAGGGGTCCGGAGGAGGGAAGGGGCAATGTCCAAGTGAGTGTGCAAGGGGAGGACTCTGATGAGTCCATGACTCCCTCCTGGGGAGCGAACTGAGGGTGGGCTTGGTACAAGGAAATGGTGAGAATCACCCAGAGCAGAGTGAGGCTGATGGGAGGGTGAATGTTCGAAGGTATCGGTAGAATGGACAGTGAACGTGGTTGGTGGAGACTCAGAGGCAGACATGGACCCTGGGGGTAGGAAGGAGGTGGTCAGGGAGGTGAATGTGGATGGATGGGGAATTTTTGGGAAGGGAAGGAATGTGCACGTTCACCTGGACATCACCAAAGGAAAAGGGTTGCAGCTGGTAGGTCATGGAGGGCAGTGGAATCACTTGTTGGCCAGCTGCTCCCTTTATGGTGACAGAGGACAAGGTTAAGGTGCTCATAGGCAAAAGGGTCTCGAAGGGAGGGAACAGCCTCAGAGATTCCAGAGTGAATGACCAAGGTGTGTTCAGCTGCCACTCCTCCTCCCTCCAGGTGCCCCAGGACCACGGTCTGACTTCTTGATGGGATGGAGCACCTGGGGGGACGTTGAGGTGCCCTGTTTCCATCTCACGTTGCCATTGCAGGAACTCACACATGGTTCCAGCGACAGAGTGCAGGTCTGCACACATCTCTGCGGTCTGCTGGACCAGAGTTTCCATGGCATCCGCCATCCGCCCCATGGAGACATCCATACGTGCACATGTGGGCACCATTTCATCAGAGAGCAGCTGGACGCACTCATCCAACTCAAATGCCGCTCTGCTGAGGGCTTCCAACAGCTCTTTGTGATGTTCCCCCGCCTCCTGCTGACTCTCCAAAATGAGTTGGAAGGCCAAATCCAGAGACTCGTCATCTGACTTGGACCTTACAGATGCCTCTTCCCCAGCAATTCTCCAAATACCGGGGAGCTCAGCTGAACCTGCCTCCTCCTGCTGTGGACATGTGTCCGTGCGATGACCACCAGGTTATGAACCTGAGCCAGCTCTAGATCTAGGTCCCACCGAGGTGTGTCTCTCTGCGCTGGTGGAGGGTGTGGGTAAACGCTGTGACAGGTCTTCCAGGCTGCTTATTTCCTGCTCTTCAATGGAGGAGGTGTCCCCTTGGCTGGAAGTGAGGACCTGGATGGAGCTGAAGAACTGGCTGGCTGAGGGTTTTGGTTGCTTGGCAGAGCTCCCTGTGAACCAAAGTAGGGATAATTTGTGCATGGCAGTAGAGTCAGAAGCAGGAGAGAGAGCACTCATCCTTGATCCTCATGAGGGTGTTCACTGTCGTCCTCACTGTCACCACAGGCATAGTCCATGTCCTCACCAGTCAATGCCATGACACACTCCTCAAAGTGAGTGAGGCGCCTAATGTAGGCCACTCCACCCCCTGGTATGGGACCTCCTCCTGCTGATGTGAGCAGGTTCTCTTGCATGAAAACAGATGGAGAGAGTGTGAACAGGACACATGGCACTGAGTGGAATGTTTGTCTGGTGACCGGAGCCATGGACAAGATGAGGACACGAGCTCCAAAGGATATGAGCCTGATGGAGATGTGAGGGTGTGTGTGAGAGTTAGTGGTGTTGTCCCTTGAGGTGTGAGATCCCTGTGGATGTGTGATGGGTTTGTGAGTTTATGGGTTGAGAGTGATGAGAAGAATGAGTTTTCCTGGTGGAACGGATGAGGCCATTCATCCTGTAGTGGCACTGTGTGGCTGTCCTCTTTTGCAGGGCATTGGCGCTGACCACCACAGCCACCACCTCCCATGCTGGATTAGTGATGCAGCTGCACATCCTGCAGCCAGAGCAGGGGTAGAGGACATCATGGTGGGCCTCCACAGCATTCAAAAGGCACCCAAGGGACATGTCACTGAAGTGGGGGGGCTGCAGTCTTTTTGCCTTTTGGAGCCATCCTGCCTTCTGTGCAGCAGTCCTGGCCGGGAGAAGAGAGGCCTGTGCACGAATTTAAATATGGCATCCGGTGTGATGAAGCAGTGAGGTGATAGTGTGGCGGGTGAATGAGAGCCTGCCCGCTATGGAAACGGCAATATTCCCAGGAATGCTTAGTTAATGCGGCAGGTTTGGGATGATACGGCATGAGAAGCCACCATTGCGGCCGACGGGTAAAAAATTGTTTTACCGTCTGCTACTGTACTTGTTGCAAATCTGACACGATTCCGCCCAGTAGATTCACAAATCGTGATCGCATGACTCACAATGTGCTGCATCTAGGTAAAAGTATAGTTAAGGTCTTACCACCATATGACAGGCAAGCTTGGGGTATAGGAATGCTCTCAGTGTAAGCTTACCCATTAAGGGGCAATGTAGTAATTATTGCTTTGTTAAATGTTGGACTGTAGCTTTAAGAATAATCCTGTGATGTAAGATCACATGATCTGCATAAACCAATATGCTAGCAGCACGGGCAACCTCCAAGGTCACTGAAGAGATAGAGATGGAGTTGAAAGCACATGTATAGTTGCAGCTGGCTGTATTGTAAATAAATGTAATGTTCCCATTGAGAAAGTTGTTTGTAGATCAACTCTATTACAAACAGGCGACTAGGCCACACTACAACAAACTGGCGACGAGTATAAATCAGGATAAATCAAGAGAGATCAAAATCAGTACTGTACCTCGCCCAGCGAATGTGAGTATAAATGTCCATTTAAAATAACAGAAGATATACTCACCCAAAATATCAGACTGGTAGAATTGATCCCTTTGAGCCAGCCACAGACTATTGGTCTCAGTATATAGAACGCCTTGCGTTCTTCTTTCAAATGAACCAGATCACTGGGGAAGTGAAGAAACAAGCGATCCTCTTGATGATTTGTGGGAGCAAAACCTTCGGTTTGATTCAAAGTTTGATGGCCCCCAGTGCCCCAGATTCGAAGAATTTCGGAGAATTAGTGGACCTTGTGAAAGGACATTTTCAATCCAAGCCCTCAGTCACGATGCAAAGATTCAGGTTCAATTCATGAAATAGAGGCCTAGGAGAGAAATTGCTAGCTACATGGCAAACTTGAAGCAACTAATGGAACATTGCAATTCCGGTGAGGCTCTGAACGACATACTCAGAGATCGTTTGGTATGTGGTGTGAAAGAAGACACTATTCAGAGAAGATTGCTGGCTGAAGTGAATTTGGATTTTAAGAAGGCGTTAGAAATAGTGCCGGCCATGGAAAGCGCTGCAAGAGATTCACAAGCAATACAAGGGGCGCAAAATGGTGCCGCACTCCAAATCGGCAGGAACAGTGAGCCGAAAGTGGCACAAAAAAGTGCCACCGCAAAGTGGGAAACAGCCCCCGCTAACCAAAAGAATAAAGAAATAATTTAGCAGCTAAATCGAAGAAGAACTTTAATCGATGTGGAAACTATCAGTCTTTCAAAGATTGGCAGTTTAAAAAAAGTAGAATGTTACTTTTGTTACAGAAGTGGACATATAATGAGACAATGCAAACAGAGATTTAACCAGGCTTGCAAACAACCCAATGGGAAGAAGCCCAATGAAATCTACAGTGCAGAAGAGCCTGAAACAACAAATTCTGACATTTATTCATTGTTAAACATGAAAGTTGGGAAGACAGAGCCAATATTTCTTACACTGGGCTACCAGAGTTGCTTAAAAAGTATGCCACCATCTTCAAGGATGAGCTGGGAAAAATCCAAGGCCTACAGGCCAAGATTTACGTGGATCCAGAAGCAACCCCTCGCTTCATGAAAGCAAGACCGGTGCCATACGCCCTGAGAGAGATGGTTGACGCTGAACTGAATCTGCTAGAGATGTTGGGTGTCATTAAAGCGGTTCAGTTCTCAGAATGGGCAGCACCCACAGTCCCTGACCTTAAACCAGACAAAAGCATCCGAATTTGTGGGGACTGTAAACTAACGGTCAACAGAGCAGCCAAACTTGACAGGTATTCCATTCCAAAAATTGAAGACCTATATGCCAAGCTAGCAGGAGGGACAACATACACAAAGCTTTACATGAGTCACGCATATCAGCAATTAGAGTTGGATGATGCCTCCGGGGAATTTGTCACAATTAATGCCCACAAAGGGTTGTACCAATATACAAGCTTGCCTTTCGGTGTTTCCTCAGCCTGTGCCATCTTTCAGAGAACAATGGAAAGGTCACACAGGTACTACCCAATGTTGTAGCCTACTTAGATGATGTGCTGATAACCAGATTCACTGGAAAGGAACACTTGGCTAACCTAGAGGAAGTCCTAAAATGATTTTTACAAGCAGGAGTGTGACTGAGAAAGGAAAAATGCACTTTTCAAGCAAAGGAAGTGATCTATTTAGGCCACTGGGTAGATTCTCAGGTGTTACACCTGGTTGAAGAGAAGGTTAAAGCTATGAGATGCAACTGCACCCAAGAACACCCCTGAACTTAAATCATTTTTAGGAATGATAAATTATTATGGGCAATTTTAACTAATTTATCTACAGTTCTGGCCCCTTTGAATTCACTGCTAAGAAAGAACAAACATTGGTCTTAGGAAGAACCCCAAAAAGAAGCTTTCATGAAAGTGAAACAGCTGTTACACTGATCCAATCTGTTAGTGCATTCTGACCAGACGAAAGATTTGGTGCTGAAATGTGATGCGCTTCCCTATGGATTGGCAGTGGTACTATCTCATAGAATGGACTACGGCACAGAGCAACCAATTAGCTATGCATCCAGGACACTTATCACAGCTGAAAAAGGATATTCCCAGGCTGAAAAGATCTGTTGATCATTTTTGGTGTAAAAAATTTCACCAACACGTGCATGGGCAGCATTTGACAATTGTATCCAACCACTGTTGGGTTTGTTTAGCAAGGAAAAGTCTGTACCACCCATAGCCTCAGCAAGAATACAATGATGGGCCATTACATTGGCAGCTTATGAATACACATTTGTATATAGGCCTGGCATTCACATCGCAAATACTGATGCCCTCAGCTGCCTGCCCTTACAAGAGAATGATGAACACATCTCAGATCCACAGGAACTTGTTCTACTGTTAAATTTTCTAGATTCCTCATTGTATGTGCCAGCCAGGTCCAAAACTGGATGAGTCAGGACCCAGTCCTATCTCAAGTGCGAGACCATGTGTAAAATGAAGTAAAACCATTCTTCAACCGAAGACACGAGATGAAAAGTCAAGATGGCATTCTACTGTGGGGTGCACGGGTAATAGTTCCTCTGCAGGGCAGGGAGCCACTTTAAGTTGAACTACACAGTGCCCGTGCAGGGACTTCCCGAATGAAGACCATAGCACGCAGTTACCTAAGGTGGCCGGGGATGAATGGCAATATTGAAAATGTTGTAATGCACTGTGTGCAATGTCAACAGCTGCAAAGGTGGCCGATGGCAGCTTCATTGCACTCATGGGAGTGGCCTGGTAGACCCTGAGTGCGGTTACACATTGACTATATCGGACCCTTCCTTGGAGCCATGCTTCTACTGATTATAGATGCCCATTCAGAGTGGTTAAATGTTTATGAGGTGAAGTCACCAACGTTGGGTGCTACAATAGAGAAACTACGCCAGAGCTTTGCATTCCATGGACTACCAGAGGTAGTCATATCCAATAACAGCACTGCATTCATGAGTGTTGAGTTCCATCGATTTATCAACCTCAATGGTATCACCCTTGTGAAGACTGCACTATACCATCCGTTATCAAAAGGACTGGTGGAAAGGGCATTTCAAACTTTTAAGGTAGACATGAAGAAATTAACAAGTGACTCGATGGAGGCCAAGCTGGCACGCTTTTCTTTTTGCTAAAGGCAACACCCCGCCCCCCAACACACCCCCCCTCACCACCCCCACCCCCACCCCCCAGCATGAACGACAGGAGCAACAACAGCAGAATTATTGATGAGGTGCTGTCTTAGGACAAGACTGAGCCTAATATTTCTACATTTGGAGGAGAAGGTGGAGAAGAGTCAAGGAAACCAAAAAGCTACGCATGACTTGCATGGTCATGAGAGACAATTTACTGTTAGAGTGGCCATTATTGTAAGGAATTTCGGTAGAGGATCAAAATGGTTACCAGGTAAAGTAAGTTCAGTGACTGGAACATTATCATACTATGTGGAAGTCAAAGGCTGGATCACCCGTAAGCATGTGGACCATTTAAGAAAAAAGAGAGATACCACAACAAGATATGGTTCCACTTGTAACCATTACTGAACCAGTCTTTCCCGTTGAAGATGCTCAACCAAGGACTGACATGTCTGATGCCTCTATCAAAGCAGAACTGCCAGTGCCCACCGAGGTATCTGATGTTCATGCAGTTCCAGAGAACGTGATTCCCAAAAAAGAATCGGAAGTCGTGGAGCTGCGACGTTCCACACGAATCAGGAAACCACCTGAAAAACTGAACTTGCAAACTTCATGACCTGTGTAAATATTATAATGTCATGAGATAAATATACTTGTAAATACAATATGTACAGCAAAGTTAAAGTGGGAGGAATGTAGTAATTATGGTTTTGTTAAATGTTAGACTGTACCTTTAAGGATAGTCCTATGATGTAAGATCACATGATCTGTACAAACCAATATATTAGCAGTGTGTGGACAATCTTCAAGGTCAGTGTAGAGATAGAGATGGTGTTGAAAGCACATGTGTAGTTGCTACTGGCTGTATTGAAATAAACCTAATGTTTCCACTTAGAAAGTGGTCTGCAGATCAACTCTGTTACAAATAGGTGACTAGGCTACACTACAACAGGCAGGTAATCACATGCTGCTTCAGGATTTAAAGGCCAATGGCAGTTTAAAGGGCAAGACATCTGTCATTTGAAACTGCAAAGCAGCAAGCTTGCTCAACATAAAAATTGTCTGGAAGGAATGGCCTGATTCTCCACGATAGCAAAAGTGCCAAATGAAGAAGTGAGTCAGCAAGTTCAGCACATACCACACGCTGTCTCAAAGAAGAATGGTCCAGGGAATGGGGGAATGGAAAGAGAGTTCTTCCATTGTAGCTGCCATTCCCACAAAACTGCACAAGTGAATTCAATGAAGCAAAGAATTCCTTGACCTTAACAAGTCAAGCAAGGTGTGAGAAGCCTCATTTTAAATCAATATATTATATGCAGTGCCTGTAATTTAATGCAATTCTTAAGTGATGTGGAGCCAGGAGATAAACTTTTCTGAGCTGCTGCCAATTGCCACCTATGCAGCAGGTGGCCTGGAATTTGCTTGTTCAGACAGGGAAGCTACCTGTTGGCATGAAAGGCACCAGAAGGTCCTATAATCATTTAAATAATGCTTAAAGAACAATTTCTCATGACTTTTCAAGGAACACTAGCAAAACCAGGAATCAGGGGGGAAACTCTTCACTGGTTGGAGTGATATCTAGTACAAAGGAAGATGGTTATGTTTTTTGAAGATTGATCATCTCAGTCCCAGATATCACTGTAGAAGTTCCTTAGGTTAGTGCCCTAAGCCCAACCATCTTGAGTTAATCCATCAATGACCCTCCCTCCATCGTAATGTCAGAAGTGGGGATGTTCACTGATGACAGCACAATGTTCAGCACCATTCACGAATCCTCAAATACTGAAGCACTCCATGTTCATATGCAGCAGGACCTGGACAACATTTAGGTTTGGAATGATAAGTAACAAGTAACATTCCTGCCACGCAAGTGCCAGGCAATGACCATCTCCAACAAGAGAGAATCTAACGATCTCGCCTTGACATTCAATAGCATTGCCATCGCTGAATCCCCCACTATCAACATCCTGGGGGTTACCTTTGACCAGAAACTGAACTGGGCCAGTGCTTTAAATGCTGTGGCTACAAGATCAGATCAGAGACTTGGAAATCTGCAGCAGGTAATTCACCTCCTGGTTCTGCAAAGCCTGTCCACCATCTACAAGACACAAGTCAGGAATAATCTCCAGTTGCCTGGATGAGTGCAGCTCCAACAACACTCAGGAAGTTTGACATCATCTAGGACAAAGCAGGTCCCTTGATTGACACCCTATCTAACACCTTAAACATTCACTTCCTCCACCACTGATGTACAGTGGCAGCAGTGTGCATCACCTACAAGATGCGCTTCAGCATCTCACCGAGACTCCTTCGACAGCAACTTCCAAACCTGTGACCCCTACCTCCTAGAAGGACAAGTGCAACAGATGCATGGAAACACCACCGCTTTCAAGTTCCCCTCCATCCTGACTTGGAACTATATCACTGTTCCTTTGGTGTCACTGGATCAAAATCCTGGAACTCCCTCCAAACAGCACAGTGAGTGCTACACCACATGGACAGCAGCAATTCAAGACAGCGGCTCACCAGCACCTTCTCGAGGGTAATTGGCGATGGATGGTAATCATTGGCCTTGCCTGCAACACCAACTTTACATGAAAGAATTAAAAGAAAATATCCTTGGGCCTCTGTCTTCAGGCACAGGATTCCTCCATGTGCATATATGGCCTGTGAAAATGGCTTAAACAAAATTTTGAGGTCTTAAATTATTTAATACTTGCTTTTCTTTTGTACATTTCTATGTGTTCCTGAAGTTAGTCACAACATTTTTCACAATTAACCACCCCCCCTGTATTTGTGCGTTATGCAAATATTAATATTATGTTCCAATAACATAGTCCAGATCATTTATATATGTTGAGAAAAGTAAATATTATTTCAACATCTATCTCTGAATGATGCCACTATCCCTATCAACTCTGTTAAAACCCTCATAATTTTGTGCACCTCTATTAAATCTCCCCTTAACGTTGTCACGACCACATTAAAGGCGATTCGTCAAAGTGGTCTCTGAGCTACGAATTTGTGTGTGTTTGTATGTAACCCTCTTTTAACTTGCGAGTTGTTCAATTTAAAAAATATCTAGCAGCAAAGTTTTAGTCTTAAACAACATAAAGGTTAGTTTATTGCAAAACACTGCTATAAGTTACTTAAGTAACAGCAATAAAGTTACTAACTAAATATCTACAAAAATTAAATGCAAGTAAGGATATAAAGGTAAAATTCAGTTCAGTCCTTTAAGATATTGTTGCAGGTCCATAGCTTGCAACTGAAGTGTTGGTTGTCTGGAGTGAAGGGTTGAAGTTGAAGAGTTGTGTTCAGCAGCTGCAATGGTGTCTGTAGTCGAATAGTTGGAGGCTGCCTGGGTGAGAGAGAAGGCTTCTTGTTTCTCACTAGTTCAGTGGCACTTGCAGATTGCCTGGACAAAACGTTCAATAAAACAGCATCTGATTTCTTGATACCTTCCTCTTTGCTGTCCCTTGGCCAAGACCCTCTCAGATCATGTCTCTCCCAGTTCGTCCTGGGGTTCTGCAAACATGGATTTTGCTGCCTGTCTTTATCATACCCAAAGCAAAATGGCTGCTACATTAATTTCAAATGAGCCATTGTACCACCAGGCAAAGAAGTTAATGATGTTGGAGTTCCTTTAAAGTATCTTCCTGTCTCCTATTCTGTCAGAAGCTGAGGAGTCTTCACACTGTTTGCAGGTTCAATGGACAGCCTTGAAGGGGTCTTTCAGTTTAATGACTCTGTGATCTGTTCTGGAGATAACAGAGTCTGACATGGTCTGAGCAAACAGAGAAAGGTGCCAAGATGTCTGTCCATATCTCCATTTGAAAAGGACTTATAACTCAATTTAAAGGTTAGAAAAGTAAAAAATGTACCTTTGAACCAGTTGACCTTAAAAATCTATGATTTCATAATTACATATTTGTGACAACCTTCACTGCTGTAATGAAAAAGACCCACGTTTATCTAGTCTCTTCATATAACTGAAGTCCCTCTTTACTGGACAAAAACAGAATTACCTGGAAAAACTCAGCAGGTCTGGCAGCATTGGCGGAGAAGAAAAGAGTTGACGTTTCGAGTCCTCATGACCCTTCGACAGAACTAGGTGAATCCCAGGAAGGGGTGAAATATAAGCTAGTTTAAGGTCGTGGGGGGTGGGGGGGGTTGGGTGGGGGGAGAGAAGTGGAGAGGGGTGGTGTGATTGTAGGCGAAAGCAGTGATAGAAGCAGATCATCAAAAGATGACACAGACAGCAGAACAAAAGTACACATAGGTGTCGAAGTTGGTGGTATTATCTGAACAAATGTGCTAATTAAGAATGAATGGTAGGGCACTCAAGGTATCACTCTAGTGGGATTGGGGGGAGCATAAAAGATTTAAAAATTTTTTAAAATAATGGAAATGGGTGGGAAAAAGAAAAATCTATATAATTTATTGGAAAAAAACAAAAGGAAGGGGGAAGAAACAGAAAGGGGATGGGGATGGAGGAGGGAGGTCAAGACCTACCTAAAGTTGTTGAATTCAATATTCAGTCCAGAAGGCTGTAAAGTGCCTAGTTGGAAGATGAGGTGTTGTTCCTCCAGTTTGCGTTGGGCTTCACTGGAACAATGCAGCAAGCCAAGGACAGACATGTGGGCAAGAGAGCAGGGTGGAGTGTTGAAATGGCAAGCGACAGGGAGGTTTGGGTCATTCTTGCGGACAGACCGCAGGTGTTCTGCAAAGCGGTCGCCCAGTTTATGTTTGGTCTCTCCAATGTAGAGGAGACCGCGTTGGGAGCAACGAATGCAGTAGACTAAGTTGGGAGAAATGCAAGTGAAATGTTGCTTCACTTGAAAGGAGTGTTTGGGCCCTTGGACGGTGAGGAGAGAGGAAGTGAAGGGGCAGGTGTTACATCTTTTGCGTGGGCATGGGGTGGTGCCATAGGTGGGGGTTGGGGAGTAGGGGATGATGGAGGAGTGGACCAGGGTGTCCCGCAGGGAACGATCGCTACGGAATGCCAACAGTGGGGGTGAAGGGAAGATGTGTTTGGTAGTGGCATCATGCTGGAGTTGGCGGAAATGGCGGAGGATGATCCTTTGAATGCGGAGGCTGGTGGGGAGATAAGTGAGGACAAGGGGGACCCTATCATGTTTCTAGGAGGGAGGAGAAGGCGTGAGGGCGGATGCGCGGGAGATGGGCCAGACACGGTTGAGGGCCCTGTCAACGACCGTGGGTGGAAAACCTCGGTTAAGGAAGAAGAAGGACGTGTCAGAGGAACTGTTTTTGAAGGTAGCATCATTGGAACAGATGCGACGGAGGCGAAGGAACTGAGAGAATGGGATGGAGTCCTTACAGGAAGCAGGGTGTGAGGAACTGTAGTCAAGGTAGCTGTGGGAGTCGGTAAGTTTGTAATGGATATTGGTGGACAGTCTATCACCAGAGATTGAGACAAAGAGGTCAAGGAAGGGAAGGGAAGTGTCAGAGATGGACCACGTGAAAAGGATGGAGGGGTGGAGATTGGAAGCAAAATTAATAAATTTTTCCAGGTCCCGACGAGAGCATGAAGCAGCACTGAAGTAATCATCGATGTACCGGAGAAAGAGTTATGGAAGGGGGCCGGAGTAGGACTGGAACAAGGAATGTTCTACATACCCCATAAAGAGACAGGCATAGCTGGGGCCCATGCGGGTACCCATAGCCACACCTTTTATTTGGAGGAAGTGAGAGGAGTTGAAGGAGAAATTGTTCAGTGTGAGAACAAGTTCAGCCAGACGGAGGAGAGTAGTGGTGGATGGGATTGTTCAGGCCTCTGTTCGAGGAAGAAGCTAAGAGCCCTCAGACCATCCTGGTGGGGGATGGAGGTGTAGAGGGATTGGACGTCCATGGTGAAGAGGAAGCGATTGGGGCCAGGGAACTGGAAATTGTTGATGTGACGTAAGGTGTCAGAGGAATCACGGATGTAGGTGGGAAGGGACTGGACAAGGGGAGAGAGAAGGGAGTCAAGATAACGAGAAATGAGTTCTGTGGGGCAGGAGCAAGCTGACACGATCGGTCTACCGGGACAGTTCTGTTTGTGGATTTTGGGTAGGATGTAGAAGTGGGCCGTCCGAGGTTGGGCGACTATCAGGTCGGAAGCTGAGGGAGGAAGATCCCCAGAGGAGATGAGGTCAGTGACAGTCCTGGAAACAATGGCTTGATGTTCATTGGTGGGGTCATGGTCCAGGGAGAGGTAGGAGGAATTGTCTGTGAGTTGACGCTCAGCCTCCGCGAGGTAGAGGTCAGTGGGCCAGACAACAACAGCACCACCCTTGTCAGCGGGTTTGATGACGATGTCAGGGTTGGACCTGAGAGAATGGAGTGCAGTAAGTTCAGCGAGAGAGAGATTAGAATGGGTGAGAGGAGCAGAGAAATTGAGACGACTAATGTCGCGCCGACAGTTCTCAATGAAAAGATCAAGAGAAGGTAAGAATCCAGAGGGAGGGGTCCAGGTGGAGGGAGAATATTGGAGGTGGGCGAAAGGATCCATTGAACGGGGAGAGGACTCCTGCCCAAAGAAGTGAGCCCGGAGATGAGGACGGCGGAAGAAGAGTTCAGCATCGTGCTGAGCCCGAAATTCATTGAGGTGAGGGCATAGGGGTATGAAACTAAGTCCTTTGCTGAGCACTGAACGTTCAGCATCGGAGAGGGGAAGATCAGGGGGTATAGTGAATACACGGCTGGGGCTGGGATTGGAAGATGGTACAATCTAATCTTTACTGGTACAATCTAATAACTTTCATGTAAAGGCACTCATTCCAAAGCCTTTACATCCTCCCTAAAATTCGGGGCAGAATTTTTAGTCAGCGGGTGGGCACGCGCCCGACCCAATCGGAAGCAAAATCATGAGATGACGTCGGGCAAGTGTCCCAAAGTTATCCTGCGCTCACGGGATATTTCGGTTGGCGGGCCGATGCAAAAGTTGGAAGCGGGCCTGCCGACAATTAAGAGGCCAATTAGTATAATTAAAGTTGAGATTGTTTCCAATTTGGCCTGTCCAAACTTACGGTTGGCAGGCGGGTGAAACTTCATCCAAGGACAAGTTGAGGTTTCCGTCATTAAATTTAAAAATTAAAATCTATGGACAGCATTTTTATCATTTTTTTCAGGTGACTGATTGTGATGCTTGGACATTTTCCTCCTGATTTTAAAAGCTTTATTAATAGTTTTCGAGTCTTCAGCCCCCTGAGGCAGCTCTCTGCCTTCAGGGAGCTTTCAGTCAGTGCTCGCCTGCGCCTGCACTTATATCAGCGCCTGCTCTCATCCAGCCCCTACCCCAGCAGCGCTGAGCTTTTCGATGGGCACTTCACGTTGCCTGGCCGTTAATTGGCCAGACAGCATGAAATTGTGGTCAGGGGCCAATCGCGGTCGGCAGTCCGTTCCCTAGCCAATCCCAGAATTGCCTATCCCAGACTTGCTAATCGTGCCCGCCCACCACCTAAAAATTCTGCCCGTGGTAACCAGAATTGGATAATTCTCCAGCTGAAGCCTAACTATTAATTTATAAAGACTTAACATTGCTTCCTCGTTTTTGTGCCCTCTTTCCCTGTTTATAAAGCCAAAGGTGCCATCTGCTTTCTTAACAGCCCTATGAAATTGCCCTGCCATGTTCAAAGATTTAAATATGTGAACCCCAAGGTTGCTCTGTTCCTGCACCACTTTTAAAATTCTGCCATTTACTTTATATTGCTTCTCCTTGTTCTTCTTTCCAAAATTCATCGCTTGGCCCTGTGAAAAGCTTGGCTGATAATCATGAAGGTAGATAATTGGAGTTGAATAATGTTGGTTTCAGTGTACTACATAGCTTTTGGAATTTTTTTTGCATATTTTTATTTTCCACTGCAACAGAATTACAAAATATAATTTTGACTTGCATCTTATAGAATCAATAATAGTAACTTCAGGACTTAATGCCACAATTAATAATAGTTAAAAAAACTATTTTGCTGACACAGAAATCAGAGAGACTTATAAGAAATAAATGACTTTCTTTTGCAGCTTGTTCAATGGGTTGACAGGATCTTGTCAGGTGTAAAATTCTACCACCTGTGTATCAGATGCCATCATCTGGAGATCAGCCTTCAAAGTGTTGATCATTTTTAAATTGTCCAAAGTTCAGAATCACAGAATCACACAAAGTTTGCAGCATGGAAAGAGGCCACCTGGCCCATCATGTCTGCACCTGCCAAAAAACCAGCCACCCAGCCCACCCCAATTTCAGGACTTTGGTCCACAGTTTATGGTACTTCAGGTACATATTCAGACATCTTTTAAATGAGTTGAGGGTTTCTGCCTCTACTACCCTTTCAGGCAGTGAGTTCCAGACCTCCACAAACCTCTGGGTGATTTTTTTTCCTCATCTCCCTTCTAATCTTTTTACAAATCATGTTAAATCTATGCCCCATAGTCACTGACCTCTTTGCTAAAGTGAAAAGGCCCTTCCCATCCGCTCTATCCAGGCCCCTCACAATTTTGTACATCTCAATCAAATCTCCCCTCAGCCTCCTCTGTTCCAAGGAGAACATCTCCAGCCTATCCAATCTTTCCCAATTGCTGCAATTTTCCAGTCCTGGCAATCATTGTAAATCTCCTCTGTATCCTCTGATGCAATTACATCCTTTCTATATTGAGGTGACCAGAAATGCACAGAGTGGTCAAGTTGTGACCTAACAAATGTTTTCTAAAGTTCCAGCATAACTTCCCTGCTCTTATATTCCAAGCCTCGGCTAATAAATGAAGGGATTCCATATGCCTTCTTAGCAACCTTTTCAACCTGTCCTGCTACCTTCGGGGACCTGTGAACACTCACTCCAAGGTCTCTTGCATCCTCTACACCTCTCAGTATCCTCCAATTAATTGTGTAATTCCTTGACTTGTTTGACCTCCTCAAATGCATCACCTCACACTTCTCTGGGTTGAATTCCATTTGTCACTTTTCTGCCCACTTTTTGAACTAGTTTTTGAACTGGAAGAAATTATATAAAAAGGGAGACTGCTTGAATAGTGTATCAGAAGCTTCCACCTTCTGTATATATTTTCCATATTTGTGAATCTCTTGGAAATGTGGATGTATCTACCTTATTCATTCCTGAGGCATTCAGTACATGTTTGGGATATGTGTTGTTAGCAGTTTTTTGTTTACAATACAGGGAAACGGTATTAACGTGGAAAGTAAGTGAACCTCAGGTTTCTGCTTCTACTTACCAGCTATAATATTACATGGCAGGCTCTGCTACCTTTAGTACTTAGATCACGACTGGCTTCAAAATCCACCCATCAGAAGAAATAATATTTATTTTGTACTCTTAAATCTTACACATAATCAAGCTCAGTAACAAAAAAATATACCTGATCAGGATTGACAGAGCCCTTTTTGGAAAATGTTTGCATTGAATACTACAGCTAATACTAATTGAATAAACAGACTTTGAAAATGTTTATGTCAGAAAAGGCAGCAAAGAGCTACAATCAGAAACGGCATCAATCGATCTTATTGAAAATGTTGAACTAGCCTCAAAATATTTTTACAGTACAGAAGTTGAGATGGTTCCAAAGCCAATTGTGAAAACATATTGGGGGGTGGTTTTTAACTTCTGGTCAAAGTGGGCACGAAGTCCATGGAGCAGCCACATTACCTGCCTAAAGCCAATGTTGAGAGGCTCAAACCATTTTCTGGTTCAGGCCTGATCAATATGAGCACTCAATGGACATTAGTGAACAGCCTGACAGGAAATCTCCTGAATCTGTGAACCTGACCCGGAGACCAAAATCTGGGCCTTTGATGAGGTGGTGTAGAAAAAGGCAGATGGGTAGGCACACAGAAATGCTTGGTGCATTGATAGACTTGCCAAAAAGCCTACAGTCACTGTCAAGGAGCACGTTGGAGACCAGTATCAACCTTGCACAGGACTTTGCACAGTGCTTTAAAAACTCCTTTCTAGCTTGGAGGTGGTGACCAACTCCATAAGAACACTTGTGAACCCAGCAAAGATCTAGCATCTGGTGGTATTGTCTTAGCTTCCATGGCAGCACAAAAAGAAGCCATGCAACTTCTTGGTGCTGCAGTGGAAGTTCAGGCTGCAAGCTCAGCTGGTTGTCATGCCGGATCGAACTACTGCCATCTTGGCTATGGATGCCAGTGCTCAATGGGTTTTACAATGGTCTCTTTTACAGGAGTCGATAAATCTGTGTTCAAGGAGATTCCGAGGATTGCTGAGGCACTGCCCTGAGTGAGTGTCAGTGACTCCATGGAGCACAAATCTGCTGTCCTCTCTCAGAATGAGATGTCTGCCAGTTAGCCCAGACTGGTGCAGTCTAAAGCTGGGCCTTCAAGGTCAGGCCTGCACAAAGTCATCCTGCAAGGCCATCTGCTGTCTTCCCCACTGAAATTCAGCAGCCTCCCAGCAACCATATTGCAGCCACAAGGGTAGCACTGCATTGGAGCATGAGGCCAAGCAGATACATGGAAGATATGCACTAACAGATTGCACAGGGTTGATTGGTTGACTTTTGTATGGAATATTGGATTATTTTTTGATAGGGCTGATTGGAATGTTTGGTTTTTTTATTTCAGTATTGTGGGAAAATGGATACTGTGATGGTCAGTAGCAGAGGATTGATAAGATGTGGGGCTGCTGTTAAGTGGAGAATTGGGGTTGCATACACTGGTATTGCAGACAAATGAACCGATCACAGACAACTCAACTAGAAAGAAAATGTGTTGGTTGCCTCCTCCTTTCTTCACCGACCTCCTTGTCTCCCCCCTCCTCCTCCTCAGCTACTTGCCTGGTAGCAAGGTGTGTGCCCTCATGATCGTACGGTTATGCAGGAAGCAGTAGGCCATGATGAATCATGACACATGCTCTGGAGAGAACTGCAGGCCTCCTCCAGAATGGTACGGGCAGCAGAAGCATTGTTTAATTGTTTTAACGGTCATGTGGCAGCATGTCTCTCGATATATGCATGCTGCCCATGTGGCATAGATTGCACATTCAAACCATGAGCCAAGTGGTCAGAAGTGGCCCTTGTTCCCCAGTAGCCGCCTTCTGCTCCCTCATGGTACTGTGGTTGGTACAGCAAACTGGTACAGAATGAAAAGATTATGGGTGTTGCCAGGGTATCGGGCATTGATAACATGCTGAGCATGTCACACGCCAACTGCATATTGAGGAAGTGGAAGCCTTTGTGGTTTCTGAATTTAGATGTGGTGCCCACAAAGTAACTTGTGTGTGGTCAATAACACCCTGCATCATGGAAAGTCTGTTATCCTGGCAAAATCACCTGCACTCACAGCACTGAAAATACAGACGCTATAGATCCACATTTTGCAGCCAATATTTGTAGGTGTATGAATTTTCACAGCAACATTGGATGACTATCGGCACACTGCACTTTTTACCCAAATTTATTCTTTCTTTAAAATAGAGGGATTTAAACTCAACATAATGGTTTTGACTTTTAAATAATGAACATATTTACTTTGCGCTTCTGAGAAACAAACACATTTAAATCCATACCCGTAGCATTTTTATGCACCTTGCCCTTTCAGTGAAAATATGGACCAGATATTGCACCTGTTGAATTGATGAAAAATCAGAAATATATCTATATTAACTTCCAATAACAGCTATAGCAGAAATTCACAGGGCTATCTCTGCCCAAAATAAGTATTCTTTCGAAATCAAGCAGATTAACTGGGGTTTTAGTTCTGTACCCTATATAAAGGCACTTACTAAAGAAATACATGAGTTTGACATTATTATCACATTATTATCATTTCATTTGATCTTATTTCTGTGTTTCGTTCCGGTAAAATTTTCTATGTTATATCACAATGACCTTTAAGCTTATTTCTACTTTACATTGGAGATTTTCAAAAAGATACACATTGATTTCTGGACAGAGACAGGAAACAAGTCATGTTATCTATGACAGAGATTAAAGTGCCATCTCCATTTTTAATTGGTAGAAACTAAATAATTGGTGGAGAATTGTGGAATTTCATTCCAATTGTGAAGGCAGTTTTGATAAATCATGTGTGAGTTACTGAGATTTTCCTAATTTTTATAATTCTTTCGTCCAGAGCTCCTACTAAATATTCTGGATTATTCACCGTTTTGCCACATTCTCTGTTCTATTATATGCTGATCAACTACAATACAATAAAGTACAATATATTCAAAAGACGCAGCATAGGGGAAACACATTGCTATTTATTAAATTTGTCAAACAGAATTCTGACCTAGCATACTTTAGACATGGTGCAATTGAGGGCAATATATTGAACAATGTCAGTCCTGTATCCTGGTATGTGTGGGTCAATAGCAGAAATTGACATAATGGTAAGTTTGCAATCTTAAGCATGAAGGCAAAAGAACAAATAGTTTAGGGTTGGCTATGTCTCATTGTTGTAATGCTGAACATAGTTAGCATTATGGTACAATAAAAAGACTAAGTAAAATTATCTTCACTATGGCTGGAATTTTCCATCCTCATTGGCACCAGGCGTCATGTCAGGCACAAGAGGACTATACGGTAGGAGAGTCAAAAATTGGTTTCACCATGCTGCAAAACCAGGTTGTGATCATCCACTCCACTTGTCAATGACGGGCCACGTTTGCCACCAATGGACACTGGGAATGTCAATTTAATACACTGCATATAATTATAATCCCTGTCCACTGGAATCATCCGCCCACTCTGGATCATCCGGGCATGCCTATGTGTTTCACAATTGTACATAAGCGAAGCGTACCTAGGGAGCTGCACTTCATTCGGGATTTCGAGGTTTGTTTGCCTACCTTGCTTCGGTCAGCACTCACAGTCATCAGTACCAGTTTTTACAGGCAGCACCACATCACTTTTAGCGGGGGCTCACGGGCAGGTCTCTACCTACCAGACCAGCCATAAGGTGGGGGTGGCTTTTCAATGGCTAGAGGGCTAGGGCTTGTTTGGGGAAGGGAGAAGAAGATCCCTCATGCAAGGTAAGATGCTACTGGTTAGAGGGCTATTCTGGGGAAGTGAAGTATCCCAGGGTGTGTGTGAGGGCACATATTGATCTGTGCAAGTGGCTTCAAGATGGTGAGAGCTGAGGAGGCAGTCTCTAGAGGAGCTGAGACCAGGTGGAGATGTGAGGGTATATGTGAGAGAGTGAGTGGTGATATCCCTTGAGCTGGCATTAAGTGAAGTGCCAGTAAATGTATGATAGGCTTGAATGTGTGAGCTTAGAGTAATGAGTTGGTTGCCTTACCCTGGTGGCACAGATGATATCATTCATCCTCTTTCAATACTGGATGGCCAGCCTCTTCTGTGCAGTGTTGGCACTGACCACTACTGCCATTGCCTACCAAGCCAGAGTGGTGAGATTACCGGACCTTCTGTGGCCAGAGCGGGGGGTGGAGGACATGACAGTGGGCCTCAAAAAGGCACTGTAAAGGTGGGTCACTGAACTTCTCCTGGCTTTCGGGTCCACATGTTCATTGGAGCCATTCTACGCTGCTAGCATTGAGGACTGTTTGTGTGGCTGAAGTTTAGATATGGCACCCAGAGTGAGGAAATGGCGTGGTACGGCATTGCAGGCGATTCAGAGACCACCCGCCAGTCAGATGGCGTGTTTCCTGTGGTGGGAAGTGGATGATATGGAGTGAAAAGCCGCCATTGTGGCAGCAGGTAAAACGTCCTTTTTCCCGCCCGCTACTACGCTTAGTGCAAATCTGGGACAACTCTGCCCTTGTATCTGCCCTAAAAGTACCTAAGATGCTCCTGAAGAAATGTAGTTCATTACCCAAAACTGATAAATCTAAAAGAAATCACAAAGTTATATCATCCTGAGATATGGCAGAAAAAGATTGTTTATTCATTCTTATGAAAATAATATAGGCATTTTTCTACTTTTAATTCTGCATCTAAGTTATGTATACTTTCAGAATTAGTCCCTTCAGATGGAGCTAATTATCACTATTTGAAATTGGAAGAGAGAGAAAGAATAGCGCCTTCTTTAAATATTAGTTCTATTCAAAAGATGGGGCAGAGTTTTATGTCCCACAAGTGGGCGCGCAACCAACCTGATCAGGCACAAAATCGCATGAGAAGACGTTGGGAGAGCATTTCAACGTTATCATGCACTCAGGCGATATTTCGCTCGGCGGGCATGCGCAGAAGTCAGAAATGCGCTGCCGACAATTAAGTGGAGCGATTAAGCCTATTAACGGTGCAATTGTCTCCGATTTTCCATGGCCTGTCCAACCTTATGGTTGGCGGATGGGCGAATTGGCCAGGCAGACTTTGCATTTTTCATCAAACCTCACCCAAGGGCGGGATGAAATTTCCGCTATGAAACAAAATAAAATAAATATCTGTGTTCATCATTTTTATCAGCTATATTTTCAGGTGATTGACTGTGATGCTTGTGCATTTTTTTCAGCTTTTAAAATCTTTATTTGATGATTTTCAGGTCTGCAGCTCCCTGAGGCAGCTGTCTGCCTTCAGGGAGCCTTCTCACAGCATTCACCCACACATGTGGTGATGTCATCACCCGCCCTCTTCCCACACCCACCCTGGCAGTGCTGAGCATTTCAGCGTGCATTTCACACTGGCTGTCAGGGGCCAACTGCAGCCGGCGGTCCGTTTCCCAACGGCTCCTGGGCCCTCCGATCGTGCGCGCCTGCCAAAGGTTAAACTCAGGCCATGGTCTCTTTGGCATCAGTCAACGTCTGATGTAGTTGAACCTGGAAAGTGGCTCCTGTCATATTGGATGAAACCAAACTGGCAGTTCCATCGCTGTAGAGATCTTCAGCAGAAAAAAGTATTTTTCTAACTTCAAATTCCATTTTCTCAGGTATTCACAGGAGGAAATGTAGAGCTAGTAATTGGTCTGCACCATTAATCGGGCGTGTGGTTACAATTTGCAATTAGCCCAGATTGCATTTGGTAGAGGTAGGGAGCATGCAAATTTCGTTTTTGCCAGCTCATTTGTTTGATTTTAACCTAGGGCCGCGCAGCTGCCATGCTGCTGCCTGCTTCTGTACTTAGCAAGAGACTGAGCATATGGTGCAACCAGTCTTCTGTTCTTAACGGCAGTCTGTTCATTTTAAAGAGAAGCTGAACTGAATTGCAAGGGGTTGCTCAAGTAGCACTGCAGATCCGAATTTCAAGCCCATAATTTATTTCCCAATAAATTAATTCATACAATCTCAAACCGAGCTAACAATATTTGTACCAGAAATTAAACAGCATAAGAAAGTCCCAGTAGTTTTTCGCTGCACCTGATTTACTTTGAAAGTTAAAGTCCAATCTTTCTACTTACCAGGGTGAATAACTGACTCTCCTTGGGGCTCTAGATATAAGTCAATAAATGATTAAACTGAATATGTCCAATATAGCAACCAGACACACTGGGCTTTACAGTTTTCTGCAAAATTATATTTTTCCTATGTGTCTTTAAGAATGTGTGTGTGTGAGTTGCAGTGCAAATTGCCACAAGTTATTTTAACCACGTCGGCTTGGGTGATTGACTGTGTTTCAGTCCTGTCAATGCCAAGAATAACTACAACACTGTAGTACCTAGACCGAATACCTTAAGTGATTTGTGGCACACAGACAAACTAAATGCTCTCATCTAGTGCTAGATGACACTTCAGAGAGTTTGAATAGTCTGTAATGACACATTTTAGTAATTGTTAGCACACAAAAATTCTTAATGCCCCAAGATTCTGTTGAGTGGCATGACAAATAACAATGGGCTACTACATAGAAGTAGACACAATTCTTGTTTCAAAAGAAAACATGATAAATTTTGGTGCGAAAACTATGGCCCTAATATTTACCAGGTGTGCTTTTGGAGGAAGGGACGATGTGGGGAGGGGGAGAGTTGTGAGTAGTTATATGGACAAGAAATCCAGAAGTACAGTTTTCCCTGATCACCTGTAGTTTTAACTATAATTAATGTTTGTATATTTTCCCCACACTTTCTGCCTGACAGCCACCTGATTGGTAGGCATGCAACCTGTCAGGCAGGGAAGGCTGAGGTATAAGACCGAGGAGCAGGTAATTTCAGTGGTAGTGGCAGGATGTGGGGTCACAACGGGGGTGCAGGGGTGGGAAATAATAGGTTGCAAGAAGACATTGCAGTGTGGTTGGGAAGCCGGCAGGAGGAGTTGAGTTGGGACTTGGGAGTCAGTGATAGTGGGGAAGTGCGTTGGGTCAGATCAAAGAGATGAGAGAGGTTATAGGGTTAGCTTGTTGGGCCTGAAAAAACAGTCCAGCTTTCACTGACCCAAAAGCAATGATGTAATGGCACTTACCTTATGATCCATCCCTTTCTCACCTGCTTTTACCTGCCAGCTTTCTTAGGGCTTGGGAAACACATGGATTAAAATACAAACCTTGTTAAAATGCTTAAACATCTTTAAGAGGTTTCAATGGCTACCTGTGCCACCCCGGACACCCTCCCCTCCACTTCCAGATTGATCGTCTGTTCTCCCCATCCCATCTCCTTTGAAGCTGTAAGTGAATGCGTTTGAGGTAATTTTTTAATTTTTTTAAATTGTAGTTGCCCACCCATACGAATCCTACCTGTTTTTTTGGAGTTAAAGTTAAATCTTATTCAGATCCATCTTCTGCTATTTATCATGTAGCCTCTTTGTGAAAACAGATTTGCAACATAGCATGTAGGGTGATATATGAAGAATGGCTATCTATTTGAGTTACAAGAAAACTGCCCACAATTCTAGACCAATATCTCATGAGAGGAGATATGTAAAATGGAGAAAGCTGGAGGAAACAAAGGTGGGTTACACCAATTGGTGATTACACATTTATCTCCTGTTTAACTATTCCAGACAATCTTTATGTAAAATGTAATAGCTCCAAACTACCACACAGAGGCAAAAGCTGCTCATAGATTCACTGTTAGAATTATACTTTTAATGTGCTGCCTTCCATCATTTGTTAAGTACAATAAATAAACTGAGGGATTTAAACAAATGGCAGCACAAATTATGCCATCCATCAGAAACAATGAGCTGTATAACTACTGGTTGTATACCAAGCCAACCTATTTCCACGAGTAATTGTAATAGCTAATGCTCAGAACATAAAAGTTCTGTCTGGATTTTCTTTTCTTTCATACAGTGTGCAAACTGCATGTAACTCTGGTTTTTTCTGGTTATAAATAATTTTACTCCCTATTCCACATATCAAGCTGAATCATTGAAGAGAATCCGCAGAAAATCGCAGAGCACAGAAAGGAGGTTGGGGGGGGGGGGGGATAGTGGGGAGGGGGGGTGCGGCATTCAACCCATTTAAACTCGCACTGACTCTTGGAAAGGAGTACCCCAGCTTTTTCTCATAACCCTGCAAATTATTCCTCTTAAAGTACATATCCAATTGCCTTTTGAAAGTTCCTAAGGAATATGATTTTAACACTCTTTCAGGTAGTGTGTGACAGATCCTAACAGTTTTCTGTCAGTCACAGTTCAGAAGGTAACATTTTACCTCTGAAAGTTGTGGTTTCAAGTCCCACTCCAGAGACTTGAGCATAGAAATCTAGGCTGATACACCAGTGCAGTATTAATGTTGTGCCAGGAAGGTGTTGGGGAAGTGTTAAACCAAGCCCTGTCTGCTCTCTCATTTGAATGTAAAATATTCCATGATACTAAATTGGAAAAGAGCAGAGGAATTATCCCTGCTGTCCTGCCAGTGTTTATCCCTTAGCATCAGCATTAAAAAAATGTTTGTGGGAGCTTACTGTGTGCAAATTGACTGCCACATTTCCTACTGTGACTATACTTAAAAAAACACTTCATAGACTGTAAAGTACTTTGGGACATCCTGATGTGATGAAATATGCTAAATAAATGCAAGTTTAATTTTCTTTCTGAGTGATAAGTATCTTCTCATTTCACCTCTGGCTGTTTTGCCAGTTATTTTAAATCTTTGACCTTTGATTAATGACCCACTTACAAAAGCAAACTGTTTATCTCTGCTTGGCCTATCAAAATCCCTCATATTGTTGAATAGCTCTATTAGGTCCCCCCTTAACCTTCTCTGCTTCTTCTGAAGACCTTCATCCCTTATATCACATTAGTAAATTTTATATTTACTTTCTCCAAAGTCTTGGCATCACTCCTGAAGAGTGGAGTCCATGATTGTATGCAATAATTGAGCTGAGCCCTAATCATTGGCTTGTAAATGTTTAGCATGACCTCATTGTTTTCATATTCAATGGCCCTATTTTAAAAGCCAGGAATACTATATGCTTTATTAATTGCCTTTCAAAATAACCCTGCCAGCTTCAAAGATTTGTGATTGTGCTTCCCAAGTTCCCTTTGTTCTTTCATCCCCCCGACCTCAAAATGGTACCATTTTAATGTCTCTCAAAGTGCACACATATCCACATTAACTTGCTTTGTCATGTTTCTGACCAACCCACCAGTTTATCTGCTCTCCTGAAGTATGTTACAATCCAGCTCATTATTTATTACACTTTCATATTCTGCTTTATTTGCATACATCTAAAATATACTCCCTACATCCAAAATAAAAACAGAAAATGCTGGACAAACTCAGCAAGTCTGGCAGCGTCTATGGAAAGAGAAACAGAGTCAACATTTTGAGTTCATATGACTCTTCTTCAGAGCTTTTCTTTTCTAAGTTCCAAGGTCAGGTCATTTACATATAACAAGATAAATAATGGTCCGAGCGCCAACTAGGGAGTTGGCATCACTCTTTTTACTTCCCTCTAGTTAGAAGAACATTCCTTCACTATTAATCTGATTTTTATCCTTTAGCCAATTATAAACTCAAGTTATCACCATACCTTTAATTGTGTGTTCTCCATTTTCTGAGTAAATCTGATCTGTGTATTCTGTCAAACATCTTTTGAAAGTCCAAATGTATGACTTCTACTGCAGTACCTTCACAAATCTTCTCTGCTATTTTATTAAAGAACTCAATCTGGTTAGTCAGTCACAATTTGCCTTGGCTGTCTCTTATTAACCCATGCTTCTTCAAGTGAGAATTAATTTTGCCCTTGACATTTTTCTCTAGTGGCTTTCCTGCCACCAATGTTAGATTCAACAGTTATCAGGCTTATCCCCCTCTCTTTTTCTGAACGCTTGCAAATTTCCAATCGTCCAGTCCTCCGGGTCTTTTGCGTCCAAGGTGTTCAGAGCTACTGTTATATCCACCCATACTTCCTCAGCCGAGGATGCATCCATTTGGACCAGGTGACTCATCAACTTTGAGTGATGCCAAACTATTTATCACCTTTTTCTATTTATTTTAATCCTATCGAATATCTCTACCCCCTTCTGCTGCTGCAATATTCACTTCATCTTCTTTTGTGAAGACAGATGCAAAATATTAATTCAGTATCTTAGTTATTGCTTCATAAGAAGATTGCCTGTTTTGTCCTTGATGACCACCGACATTCGTTTAACTACTCTCTTACTCTTTATATGTATATTCAAGATTTTTGTGTTCCCTTTTACTTTCCCGGTAATCCTTTCTCAGTGTTTCTTTTTGCCGTACTTATTTCTTTTATAATCTCCTTTCAAATCTGTATTTTGTCTGATTTTTGGCTATATTCTACACATTATATTTGTCATAATCCTCCTTTTTCTGTTTTATTTTAACTTCTATTTCCTTTGCCATCAAGGGAGCTCTAGCTTTGGATGCCTCATTACTCTTCCTTATGGAAACATGTTCAAAAGACAATTGGATTGTTGTCTGAAGAGGAAAAAATTGGCCTATGGGCAGTGGAGTGGCACTAGGTGAATTGCTCTTGCTGAGAGCCAGTACAGATAACATGGGCTGAATGTCTTCCTTCTGTGTTGCAACCATTTTATGATTCTATGTTTATAACCCATCACATGTCTACCCTCCTACAGTTCTGAAGAAGAATCATATTCAACTCGAAAGGTTAACTCTGTTCCTCTCTCCACAGATGCTGCCAGACCTGCTGATTGTTTCCAGCACTTTCTGTTTTTATATATTAGGGTGATCGAAGCCCATAACAATTATTAATGCATTATTTTTCTCAAAGTTTGTCTACAGATTTGCTCCCCTATTGCCTCCTCACTATTTGGGGATCTATAGTAAACACCAGCAGTATAACAGTTCCTTTATTGACCCTTAATTTTAACCAAATAGGTTCAATCAATCTTCTGGTATATTATCAAAGCAATGGAACCATAGCATTAACCTTGACCAATACAGCCAACTCCTCTTGTAATTCTTCCTCTCCTATCCAGCCTGCATACATTGGATTTAGTTCTTATTCTTGCCCATGCTTAAACCAGGTCTCTCTTCTAGCCATTTGATAGTAGCCCATGTGGCAACTCTGTCTGTAGCTCATCAGCTTTATTTGTAATACTCTCCACACAATCACACATAAGAACATAAGAACTAGGAGCAGGAGTAGGCAATTCAGCTCCTTGAGCCTGCCCTGTCATTCAATACGATCATGGCTGATCTCATTTTGGCCTCAACTCCAATTTCCCGCCCTCTCCCCATAACGTTTCAACCCATTACTAATTAAAAATCTGTCTATCTCCTCCTTAAATTTACTCAGCGTCCCGGCATTCACTGCACTCTGAGGTAATGAATTCCATAGATTCACGACCCGTTGAGAAAAGTAATTCCTCTTCATCTCTGATTTAAATCTGCCATCCCTTAGCCTAAAACTATGGCCTCTCATTCTAGAATGCCACACAAGGGGAAACAGCCACCCCATGTCTGCTTTGTCTATCCCCTTTAGCATCTTATATACCTCAATTAGATCTCCTCTCATCCTTCTAAACTCCAGCGAGTATAGGCCTAAACTGCTCAATCTCTCCTCATAAGACAAGCCCCGCATCTCTGGAATCAATCTAGTGAACCTCCTCTGAACTGCCTCCATTGCAACTACATCCTTCTTCAAGTAAGGGGACCAAAACTGTACACAGTACTCCAGGTGCCTCACCAATGCCTTGTACAGTTGCAACAACACTTCTGTCTGTCGAAGGGTCATGAGGACTCGAAACGTCAACTCTTTTCTTCTCCACCGATGCTGCCAGACCTGCTGAGTTTTTCCAGGTAATTCTGTTTTTGTTTTGCAACAACACTTCCCTATTTTTATACTCTATTCCTTTAGCAATAAATGCCAAAATTCTATTTGCCTTCCTTATTACCTGCTGTACCTGCATACTAGTTTTCAGCAATTCATGCACGAGGACACCCAGATCCCTCTGAACTGAAGCATTCTGAAGTTTCTCTTCATTTAAATAATAGAAGCCTTTTTATTCTTCCGACTAAAATGGATAACCTCATTCTTATCCATGTTGAACTCCATCTGCCAAATTTTGGCCCATTTACCTAACCTGTCTACATCCATTTGTAAATTTCTTATTTCTTCATTGCAATTTACTTTCCAACCTATTTTGGTGTCATCTGCAAATTTAGCTATAGTGCCTTCTATCCCTGAATCCAAGTCATTAATATAGATTGTAAATTGTTGGGGCCCAAGGATCGAACCCTGTGGCACCCCACTAGTTACAGCTTGTCATCCAGAAAAAGACCCATTTATCCCTCTCTGCTTTCTGTTGGTTCGCCAATCCTCTATCCAAGCTAATATATTAGCCCTAACTCCGTGTGATCTTATCTTGTGTATTAATCTTTTGTACGGCACCTTATCAGAGGCTTTCTGGGATTCCAGATATACCATATCTACAGGGTCCCCATTAACCACTTTGCTTGTCACATCTTCAAAGAACTCTAGCAAATTAGTCAAACACAATTTACTCTTCATAAAACCATGCTGACTCTGATGGATTGAATTTTGATTTTCCAAATGCCCCATTACGATTTCCTTAATAATGGATTCCAACAATTTCCCAACGACAGACGTCAAACTAACTGGTCTATAGTTTCCTACTTTCTGCCTCCCCCCATTTTTGAATAAGGGTGTTATATTAGCATTTTTCCAATCCACTGGAACCTTTCCAGAGTCCAGGGAATTTTGGAATAGCCAATGCATCCACTATCTCCGCTGTCACTTCTTTTAAGAGCCTGGGAGGTAGGCCATCAGGTCCTGGGGACTTGTCACCCTTTAATCCCATTAGTTTGCTCAGTGCTTTTTCTCTAGTGATGGTGATTGTTCTAAGTTTCTCCTTCTCTATACCCTCTGCACTACCTGTTACAATTGGGGTGGTACCAGTGTCCTCCACTGTGAAAACTGAGGCAAAATATTGATTAAGTATCTCTGCCATTTCTGCGTTCCCCACTATGCATTCCAATACAATACCAGTTGGCTTTGCTTTCCTCCACCATCGAATTCCTGCTCATTCAGAAAATTTCTTTATTGTGTTGCTGTTTGTCGTGCCTAGTTGTCCATGTGCCTCAAAATCGCCTCTTTGCTGCAGCATCCTCATCCACCACGCCCTGCAAAATTAATTTAAACTTTACCCACAGCATGAGTTAACCTTCCCATGAGGATACTGGTTCCAGTCCTTACAAGGTGCTGCTACCTGTTCAGCTTGTACATATCGCTCCTGTCCCAGAACCTGTCCCATGCCCCAGGAATCTGAGGCCCTCCCCCCTGCACCACTTCTCCAGCCATTCATTACCCTGCACGGCCTTCCTGCTTTCACATTCTTCAGCATGTGGCACTGGGAGTATTCCAGATATTATCACCTTTGATGTCCTGTTCCTCAACCCTTTTCCTAGCTATGTCAATGGTTCCAACGTGGATCACAACTTCCAGCTGCTCCCCCCTTCTCTTGCAGAATGTTCTGCATTGATTCAGTTGATCTTCTTTACCCTGGCACCAGGAAGGAAACACATCATTCAGGAATCACACCTATGGTTGCAAAAATGAATGCCTGTTCCTTAACTAATGAATTCCCCATAACAACTGCATCTCTACACTTTCTTATGTCTGCCTTTGCAGCCATGTCTCCCATAGATTTGCCTCTGACTGCTTTCCCTGAGGTGTCATTACCCTTACTGACATTCAATACTGAAAGAAGTTTGTGGGTGCCACATTCTCAGGAGATTCCTGTACAGCCTGCCTGATCTTTCTATCCTCTTGAACTTTCTGTAGCTGCTGGATGATCACCTCCTGAAACACTGGCCTTGAGGCGGGCAGAGGGAGTTGGGAAAATTCCCGGTTCGGCTCGACGGCCTCAGGAGAAAGTGTCCACCAAGGGTCTCCATTGTTGGGGGCCGGTTGTGGGCTGGAGTTGGGCCAGCCGACCTGGAGGAAGTGCGGAGGGAGACACAGGGCCATGGGGCTTCATCGCAGTAGAAAAAGTAACACAAAGAAGTTCCAGCTCTCACCCCCCACACCTCTTCACCCTTCAAACAATCCCCATGCTCCATCCATGCTACCTCATGTCCTCCATCCATCCTCTCAGGCCTCTTATGCCCCTTAGGCCAGGCTCTGTCCTTCCACCCACCCTCTACATCCCCTCATGCTCAGCTCTGCCCTGATACACCACCTATGTCTCCTCATACCCCCATGCCAGGCTCTGCCCTTCTACCCACCCTCTATGTCCCCTCATGCCCCATTGCCAAGCTCTGGCACTGCCATGCCCATTGACCAATGTTCATTTTCTGGAACAATTGAACATCACAGTGTAAAGTGGGATATGTTAAAAAAGCTTTGAAATAATGTACTCCATTGATAAATTTCTCCTATGAAGAAAAGGTCTGAACTGAAAGCTAATAGAAGTGGTAATCATCCAGGCCCTTTGAAGTTTCAAAAGCCACAAACCATAAGCACTTGAATTCACTTAGCATGTCAACAAACATTGTGAGATTGACTACAGAGATCAGAGTCTGAGCTGTCAATCAAACCAAGTTTTCATTAGGGAACAAATGTTCTATTATTCAAACAGATGTCTGGGCTCTCAGCCAAAGCTTGCATAATGAGGCTTGGCTGAGAGTCCAGACATTATTAGGATAACAGAACATCTGCTTCCCAGTGTAAACATTGTTTAATTGACAGCTCAGGCTCTCTGAATTCTGTGGTCAATTCCACAATGTTCATTTACATAGCTCAATTGGTGTCAGCAGTGTCACAAGATGTCCAGTGATCTCATGTGGTCAACATCAGTGAATGCATCTTCACATAACATCACCTATCCACCAATCTCTCATGCTGTTTAATGCACCACATTCACATCACTCACCCAGCAACATTCTCTGATACTCAGGGCTCACACATAACATCCAGATATGCCACCTCACCCTCACATAACTACCAATGCTGCTAGCCTCATACCCACTTCTCACTGTCTCCACATACATCCAGCTAATCAGCTATGGAAGGCATGTCACCCAAATACAGTGCAACGTAATCACTGAAATTCTTCGCTCTCTTTTGCAGGACAAGGCTGTACACAATGGGAGGGAGCAGAGTAGTGCTGCCAGGGAACAAGAGCAGCTGCATCCCCTGAGCCCTGCAGAGGATGGTTCTTCGCAGCAGGGGGCTGGCTGTGACAGAGCTCATGGCATCTGGCATTGCTGAGAAAATTGAGGATGATTGCATGTTCATTCCCTATGCCCCTCTCAACTCTCAGCTCACCCTCATCCTGCTATCTACCATGATGAGCAAGCTGTAGATGGTGTCACCACAGACCTATTCCACCCACCTCACTTCCCTCCCCCACAATCTTCCTGTTCCAATATTTTGCTTTCAGACACCCAAGAACTACTTCCTGGCCAGCCACAGCAGCCTCAGTAGGAGGAGAGAGAGCAGACCATTGATGAAGAGACCCTGTCACTGGATCTAACACTCGCAGAGGGAGTTATAGAGCTGGGATCTGCATTCGTTGAGCCATGGGGTATGAGTGGACTGCAGTCAGGCCAGGGGAAAGGACGGTTCAAGTGTCCATTGCCTGGAGAGCAGGGTAACAGGGGAGCACTACTGTAGGGGACTCAGATGAAGATATCAATGTGGTGACATGCAGGAGAACACTGATGGGCATGCACACCAAAATGCTGGGTGCATAGGCTGGCTTGTCAGACAGTCTCTTGTCACTGTTAAAGAGCATGGAGGAGTCCAGGTCCAACTTGGCAGAGATATTCTTGTAGAGATTCCCCCTCAGCAGCTTCTATTCAATCTCCCTGCGAACCCAGTAATTACTGTCCCCATATCTGTTGCAGCCTTAGTGTTGACAGGTTACCTACTCCTCCGACCTCCCTGTGAGGATACAGCAACACTCCCTGCCAAATCCAGGAACTCACCTCCAAAGACACCCCAGCATACTTGCAGACACTTAGCCATAGTAGACATTCTTCAAAATTACATGACCTGCAAATTGGGTGCCTGGCCCTTTAAGTAATGCTGGTGCTGGGTCCCTCATGCAACTAAATGCTTGTTCTTTGGATGCGCCACGGGACCACACTGGAAGTGGCTGCGGGTGCCACGTGCATCCCCAGGAGCACTCCGTTTCCATGGTGCCATGTCCAGCGGCACCACGGGTCTGAATTTCATGTCCATTGCTTTCTGCTTTTAATTTTCCTGTTCCACTTTGTTCTTTTTATTTTTTCCAACCTTCTTGCTTTTATTTGCCTCCACTATATATATTTTATTCCCACACCTCTCCACTGTTATAAATTGTACTGTCAGAACAGCAAAACATTTCCAAAATGAAACAAACAAAATATGCATCCATTGCTGACAAATCTAATTGTTTTCAAGAAGCTAATATTTCATTAGCTGCTAGTCTTGACACCTATCTTCTGGTCCTATAATTTTAACCCTTTGCCTGACAACCCTGCATGATATAAATCTACAATATATAATGATCCTCCTTAAATTGATATTAATGAACAAAAGAATAAAACAAAACAAGTTTGTCAATGGAAATTGTTAGTAACTTTGACATTTAACTAATAGACACACACACTCAGGCAAGCACATGCACATAAACAAAATAAGTTATAAAATGAATTAAATTGAAATAGATTTTTCCAGTAATTGACAGCTGACAATGTCTAGTCAGTCAGAAATTTGAAGCAGATGGAATTTTAAAGGGATTGAAAATTGGCTGCATGCTACTGTAGCATGTTGTGCTGCTGTTCAATATTATATTAGTTGTCATGTAAGTTCCATGGTTACATGTTGTGCTCATTAATTACTGAAGCCTGACCTAAATATTTCTGTAGTGCAGAACTTAGTCCACAGAAATTATAAATGTAACGTTGATTCTCTGTTTAACACTGCTATGTTACAACCACTCACGAGATGAATTATAACTGATAAATAACAGATACAAAATATTTTTAGCAGCTAATGGGCGGAACCATCCGTGCCCACTGGTGTCACACATGCCCGGTGGTGTGAGTGGACAATATGGCGAGAAGGCCTAAAATCGGTTTCACAATGTTGTGAAACCAGTTTACGATCATTCGCTCATCCCACCCATGATGGGTCGCATTCCCCACCAACGGATGTCGGGAAGCTCATTGTAATATGTCCACATATTATTATAAGGCCAGCCTGCCGGATGCATTCCCTCCCCAGATCGTTTGTCCATGTTGATGTGATTGCGCGCCAGTGCACAACATGGCTTGACAATTGTGACGTGCAGAAATTGGGACATACTGCCGGGGCCTTGCTCACATGATGGACATCCAAGCAGCAGAAGGCATTGGAGTTCAATACCAATGGCACACTGGAAGAACATCTATGACATGCTCGGTAGATTCTCATGGACATGGCTCCGCTGTGAAGCAGCCCATGGAAATTGGAAAGTCAACATTGAGGGGCTGCTCACAATGGATGATGGTTGAGGGGGTGGAGAGGAAGTTCCAGTTGTGTTTGGGAGAGGACAATGTACTGTGGGTGTGGGAGAGGTGGGTCTAGGATCGACTGGGAAAGGAAGAGGTGTTAGGATGGGGTGAGGTTAGGAGGGGGGAAATGAAACCGTCAGGATGGGGTGAGGTTGGGAGGGGGAATGAAGGTGTGGGATGATGTGAGGTTGGGAGTGGGAGAAAATGAAACCTGGGAAGGTAGGTGTAAGGGGGTGGTGGAAGGTGTAAGGGGAGGAATTTGGAGGGGGTAGGAGTGCAGAGAGGGGTAAGAGTAAGGCTGGAGGGAGAAGTAAGGCTGGGGGAAAGAGTCAGGAGTGGGGAAGGACCAAGGAAGGCGGAAGAAGTAAGGGTGTCTGAAGGAGTCAGGAAGCTGGGAGGACAAGGTGTGCGGGATGGAGTCTGGGATGAGGAGGAAGGGATTTCAAGGGGAGAAGGGGTTCCAAGAGGGGAAGGGGTCTGGAGGAGGGGATGTCCAGGTGAACATACAAGGGAGACATGACTGCCTCCTGAGGAGCGAGCTGAGGGTGGCATGGAATGAGGTAATGGTGAGAATGACTGAGGGTAGAGTGAGGCAAAAGGATGGGAGGGTGAGGGTTCAGTGGTAATGGTAGAAGAGACAGTGAGGGTGGTTCTTGAGCACTCGGAAGCAGACATGGACCCTGGGGGCGGGAAGGAGGAGGTCTGGGAGGTGAATGGAGCTGGAGGTGGGATTTTTGGGAAGGAAGGGAACGTGCATGTTCACCTGGACATCCCGGAAAGAAAATGGTTGTGGCTTGTAGGTCACGGAGGGAAGATGGAAGGTGAAGACAGTGGGGTTAACTGTGCTGGGGAAAGGAAATGGGTGACTAAGGGAGGGGAAAAGACAGGGGAGTGCATGACAAAGCTGTCTAAATTGAAAGTGAAACGAAAGTCATGATGGGCGAGACCAGGTGCTGCATGGGAGTGTGATCAGTAGGTGGGTGGAGATGCAGGTCAGCTCAGATGGACAACTAAAAGCAAACCCCAGCAGGCAGCATTGAAAATGCTCAGGACATTGAGGTGAGTATATGGGAAGGATCCGTGTGTGTGGGAGAGTGCTTGCACGAGACTCCGAAAAGCCCTGTCTCACACACACCTCTCCCTCCAGAATCACTTGATGGCTGTCTGCTCCCTCTGTGGTGACATATGATGAGGTTCAGGGGCTCACAGGCAAAGGGGACTCTGAGGGAAAGGACAGCCTCAGAAATTCTTGAGTAGATGCCCTAGGGATGTCCAGCTCCTACTCCCTTCGGGTGCCCCAGCCTGACTTCTTGAGGGGAAGGAGCACCTGGAGGGATATCGAGGTGCCCCATTTCCCACTTGCATTGTCACTGTAGGAACTCACCCATGGCTCCCATGATGGAGTGCAGGTCTGCACGCATCTCCGTGTTCTGCTGGACCAGGGTCTCTACGGCATCCGCCATCCTCCCCATGGAGACCTTCATACTCCATATGTGGGCACCACTTCATCAGAGAGCAGGTGGACGCACACCTCCGACTTGCGTTCCACTCTGTTGAGGGCTTCCAACAGCTCTATGTGATGTTCCCCCACCTTCTGCTGACTCTCCAGGATAAGTTGGAAGGCCAAATCCAGAGGCTCCTCATCTGGCTTGGACCTCACGGATGCCTAATCCCCTGCATGTCCTCCGAGTGCCAGGCAGCCCGAATGAACCTGCCTCCTCCTGCTGCGGACATGTGTCCATGCGGTGACCACAGATTGTGAACCCGAGTCTGCTCTAGATCTAGGTCCCACTGAGGTGTGTATCTCTGCACTGGTGCAGGGTGTGGGTAAGCACTGTGGTGGGTCTTCCAAGCTGCTTATTTCCAGCTCTTCAATGGAGGAGGTGACCTCTTGACTGAGGTGAGGACCTGGATGGAGCTGAGGGACTGGCTGGTTGAGGGTGTCAGTCGCTTGGCAGAGCTCCCTGTGAACCAAAGTAGAGATAATTATTGCATGGCAGCAGAGTCAAAAGCATGAGAGAGAGCATTCACAGTTGTGTTGAGGGAGGGATAATGTGGTGCAGCATCCTCATGAGATTGTTCACCGCTGATCTCACCGTTACTGTAGGCACGGCCCATGGCCTCACCAGTCAACGTGATGGCACACTCCTCAAAGTGAGTGAGCCAGCCTGCCTGAAAACAGATGGAGAGAGTATGACCAGGACACATGGCACTGAGTGGAATGTTTGTATGGGAAGCGGAGACTCAGACAGGATGAGAATGTGAGTTCGAGAGGGTATGAGCCTGATGGAGATCTGAGGGTATGTGTGAGAGTTAGTGGTGTTGTCCCTTGAGGTGTGAGATCCCTGTGGATGTGTGATGGGTTTGTGAGTGTGTGCGTTGAGAGCAACGAGAAGAGTGAGTTTCCCTGGCGAACAGATGAGACCATTCATCCTGTAGTGGCACTGGGTGGCTGTCCTCTTTTGACCACCGCTGCCAGCACTTCCCATGCTGGATTGATGATGCAGCTGCCCATCTTGCTGCCAGAGCGGGGTTAAAGGACATCATGGAGGGCATTCACGGTGTTCGAAAGGCGCCCATGGGATGTTTCACTGAAGTGGGGGGGCTGCAGTCTTTTTGCCATGGGCCATCGTGTCTTCTGTGCAGCAGTCCTGGGCCAGGAGCACTGAGAGGTGTATGCGTGGCTGCACTTTAAATGTGGCACCTGGCATGATGAAGCGGCGAGGTGATGGCTGGTGGGTGAATGAGAATGTGCCCGCCATGGAAACAGCATGATTCCTGTGAATGCATAATTAATGCATCGGGGTTGGGCTGATACAGTGCGAAAAGTCACCATTGCAGCCGGGGAGTAAGACATCATTTTACCTGCCCGCTACCGCACTTAGTGCAAATCTGGGATGATTCTGTCCAATGTAACAATAATAAGTTTACTAATTTTACTTTGCTTAATAATTTGCTAGAATTTTATTGACAAAGTTAATAGGTTGATGAAAGCAAAAAACTGCGGATGCTGGAAATCCAAAACAAAAACAGAAACAGAAATATCTGAAAAAACTCAGCAGGTCTGGCAGCATCGGCGGAGGAGAGCACAGTTGATGTTTCGAGTCTTCATGACCCTTCAACAGAACTAAGTAAAAGTAGGAAAGGGGTGGAATATAAGCTGGTTTCGGTGGGGGAGGGGGTGGGGGTGGGCGCGGTTGTTGGGACAAGCAGCCAGTAATAGGTGGAGATAATCAAAAAATCCTCTGACATGTCTTCCTTCTTCCTTAACCGAGGTTTTCCACCCTCTGTGGTTGACAGGGCCCTCAACTGTGTCCGGCCCATCTCCCGCGCATCCGGCCTCACGCCTTCTCCTCCCTCCCAGAAACATGACAGAGTCCCCCTTGTCCTCACTTATCACCCCACCAGCCTCCACATTCAAAGGATCATCCTCCACCATTTACGCCAACTTTATCGAAGGCTTTATGTAAATCCAAATAAACAATGTCTACTGGGATACACTCATACACCAACCTATTAAACAAAAACAGAAACAGAAATACCTGGAAAAACTCAGCAGGTCTGGCAGCATCAGCAGAGAAGAGTACAGTTGACGTTTGAGTCCTCATGACCCTTCAACAGAACTAAGTGAAAATAGGAAAAGGGTGAAATATCCATAACAAAAACAGAATTACCTGGAAAAACTCAGCAGGTCTGGCAGCATCGGCGGAGAAGAAAAGAGTTGACGTTTCAAGTCCTCATGACCCTTCGACAGTTCTGTCGAAGGGTCATGAGGACTCGAAACGTCAACTCTTTTCTTCTCCGCCGATGCTGCCAGACCTGCTGAGTTTTTCCAGATAATTCTGTTTTTGTTTTGGATTTCCAGCATCCGCAGTTTTTTTGTTTTTTTCTCTGTGAAATATCCATTACAAGCCTACCGACTCCCATAGCTACCTCAACTGCAGCTCCTCGCACCCTGCTTCCTGAAAGGACTCCATCCCATTCTCTCAGTTCCTTCACCAGACAAAAGGACAAAGAAGTGTTGAAGGTGGTGATATTATCTGAAGGAATGTGGTAATTAAAAGTAGAGAGCAGGACAGACAAGGTACAGATAGCTCTAGTGGGGGTGGGGGAATACTAAAAGTGCTAAAAGGTAGAGATAAACAATGGGTGGAAATACATTTAAAAATAATGGAAATAGGTGGGAAAAGAAAAATCTATATAAATTATTGGAAAAAACAAAAAGGAGGGGGAAGAAACGGAAAGGGGGTGGGGATGGAGGAGAGAGTTCAAGATCTAAAGTTGTTGAATTCAATATTCAGTCCGGAAGGCTGTAAAGTGCCTAGTCAGAAGATGAGGTGCTGTTCCTCCAGTTTGCGTTGAGCTTCAATGGAACAATGCAGCAGGCCAAGGACGGACATGTGGGCATGAGAGCAGGGTGGAGTGTTGAAATGGCAAGTGACAGGGAGGTCTGGGTAATGCTTGCGGACAGACTAAAGGTGTTCTGCAAAGTGGTCACCCAGTCTGCGTATGGTCTCTCCAATGTAGAGGAAACCGCATTGGGAGCAATGAATGCAGTAGACTAAGTTGAGGGAAGTGCAAGTGAAATGCTGCTTCACTTGAAAGGAGTGTTTGGGCCCTTGGATGGTGAGGAGAGAGGAAGTGAGGGGGCAGGTATTGCATCTTCTGTGGTCGCATGGGAAGGTGCCATGGGAGGGGGTTGAGGAGTAGGGGGTGATGGAGGAGTGGACCAGGGTGTCACAGAGGGAACGATCCCTACGGAATGCCACCAGGGGGGTGAAGGGAAGATGTGTTTGGTGGTGGCATCATGCTGGAGTTGGCGGAAATGGCGGAGGATGATCCTTTGAATGCGGATGCTGGTGGGGTGATAAGTGAGGACAAGGGAGACCCTATCATGTTTCTGGGAGGGAGGAGAAGGCGTGAGGCCGGATGCACGGGAGACGGGCCGGACACAATTGAGGGCCCTGTTAAACAACCGTGGGTGGAAAACCTCAGTTAAGGAAGAAGGAAGACATGTCAGAGGAACTGTTTTTGAAAGTGGCATCATCAGAACAGATGCGATGGAGGCGAAGGAACTGAGAGAATGGGATGGAGTCCTTACAGGAAGCAGGGTGTGAGGAGCTGCAGTCGAGGTAGCTGTGGGAATCGGTAGGCTTGTAATGGATATTTCACCCCTTTCCTATTTTTACTTAGTTCTGTTGAAGGGTCATGAGGACTCAAACGTCAACTGTACTCTTCTCCGCCGATGCTGCCAGACCTGCTGAGTTTTTCCAGGTATTTCTGTTTCTGGTTTTGTTTAATAGGTTGGTGTATGAGTGTATCCCAGTAGACATTGTTTATTTGGATTTACATAAAGCCTTCGATAAAGTTCCTCACAAGAGATTATTCTACAAAACAGAATCTTGTGAAATCAGAGGGAATTTGGCTTTTTGATTAAAAAATTGAATGCATTCCCATGGTAAAAAGTTGTTAATGATAGCTGTGGATTGGCCTGGAGCATGGTATTACCTCTGGTGCTCTGCAGGAATTTGTGTTAGGGTCCCTGTGCTTTACTATTTCTGTGAATGATCTAAATACAGGTGTTGGGGAATGGTCACAAGTTCTCAGGTGATACAAAATTTTGTGTGTATATTAGGACAATGGAGGAGAACAGATTTGGATGTCCTGAGAGGAAGGGCCAAACTGTGGTAAATGACATTTAACTTGGGCGTAACACCAAATATAGAGAATCAGAAAGCCCTTACAGAAGGAGATCACATGGAGACTTGTTGTGTATCTGCTGGATGTAATAAAGAGCAGTCTTTCTTGGTCCCATATTCCTACATATTGCCTGTAGCTTTGTAAGTTCCTAGTCCTCAAGTATCCTTCCAGCCCTTTTAAAAATATTCATTGAATCAGCTTCCACCATCTTTTCAGCAGCAGAATGCCAGATTCCAAGAACTCTCCTACTGAAAAGAAAATTCTCATTTTCCCATTAAATCTTTTGCCAATAATTTTGAACCTCTGACCTGTGCTGAGTCACTGGCCAGTGGAAATAATTTTTCTCTATCTACTCTATCAAAACATCTCATCATCTGGAAAACCTGTTTGGTCACCTCTTTACCTTCTCTGTTTCAAGGAGAATAATCCAAACTTTTCCAAACTCTCCTTATAATTGAAATCCCTGGTTAACCTCCTCTGGACCTTATCTAAGGCCTTTATGTTTTTCCTGAAGTGTGCTGGCCAGAATTGTCCATAATACTCCAGCTGAAGCTTAATTAGTGATTTAAAAACTTCTATAATGGTGTCTTTGATTGTATACTCTATTCTTTTATTTATAAAACCAAGTAACTTTAGTTTTTTAGTGTTTTGAAAAGTGCAACATTCATTTTGTTCACTTGAAGCTGCCATAAAGAATTCTACCTGCAGAAGGAGTTAGCAAGCAGAAACAGGAATCTGAAGAAACTGTTTTAATAAAAGAAGACATTGTGCTCAGGCACTTTTAATTCTGGCTGTCTCTACTCCCAAGAACATCACATTGATGATGGGGGAAATGCAAAATAAGAAGATGTGAATGTTTTTGGATATTTTTGCTTAAGAGATGAGTTGCAGACATTTTAAGTGGCAGCCTTAGAAAAACACTCAGGCTGCTTTAAAAGTTCGCAAGCTGAGACAAAACAAGCAGAAAAGCTTTATGGAGAAGTTTCATCACTATTGCAAATAAAAATGACACTTTATATTCCCAAGCTACCACTTTTCAAAGTACTTTTAGGGCCATCATCGCTCTTCCCACATTGGCAGAAAAGCGGTTGCAATCTTTTGAAGGGGTGTTATTAGGTTTTGCCATCACAGAGGACAAAAGGTAAAAAGCCTTACTATTCCATGGCAGTAGCGAAGGATTAGAAATCATTTTTGAAAAACTTACAGCTGAGCAAAATGCCTATATGTCAGCTACAAAAGACATTAACATCCTACTTCATGGCAAAGGTAAATGCAATATACATTCAGACACATGAAACAAGAAGCAAATGAGACAATTGACCGGTATTGCACACTAAGACAACTATCTGCCAAATTTGGTGATGTGGAGCAGATTGAAAAGGAAATTAAGACACAAATAATCAAAGGTTATCTCTCCAGCTCACTACGCCGCAAAGCGCTCAAGGAAGATAGAAAGCTGTCAGATCTCTTGGAGTTAGCAAGGTCACAATTACTTTCCCAAGTCCAGAGCTACGGAAGTTGAGGCTGCCAAAAGCCACACTCGAAGATCAATTCCTGTAAACACGATTCATCGTTCATGTGCTAGAAAACCCCCTGTAAAGCAGCAACAACAACCTCACAAACAGATTTGTGACATGTCTTAACAATGTTTGTGCTGTGGTGGTGTTTACCCACTCGAGACAGAATGGCCTGGTACTGGTAAACAGTGTAAAGCTTGTGGAAAACCCAATTACTTTTGCTCATGATTGTCGTTCATCAGAAAAAACTACTAAGACCAATACCAACAGGAAGGTGCCACATAAACATAACACAGCAAAAGGGTGAGAGAATGTAGTCAAAGTAGAGGCAGATTACCCTGAAAATACTTCTGTGCTCTGTTTCAGACACAGAAAACAACCATATGTGACATGACCATTGTCAGCTTGGATGCAAATCCTTCCATAGATAGAGGAGGATCTGTCAATGTCATGGGAGACAAAAAGTACAAGAAACTTCAGGAGTGCCCCTGCTCTGCAAACCAGGGAATATGAAAGTTTTCCATTACAGCAGTGACAAACAACTGAAAATTCTTGGGACATTTGATATGCCAATCACATTCAAATGCATAAGGATGAATGCTGTACTCTATGTCATATCTGGAGAATGTGACAACGCTTACTAGTTTCCACACAGCATGAGATCTGCACATGGCTGCCATCACATATGTGATTCCTACACATACCAAGAACATTGTTGAATGGTATGCTGACTGCTTCACTTATATCAGCCAACTGAATGGTGCTACATGCAAGCTGTTTGTAGATTTTAATGTGTTTCCAGTCACACATCAATGACAATGAATACCATTTCATGTCAGGAAGCAAACAGAGAAAGAACTTCAGCATCCACTTGACCTTGACATTATTGAGAAAGCTGGGGTTGAGCTTACCTCCTTGGGTCTCACCCATATAAGATGTCAAGAAACCCAACAACAAGAATCAGGTTAGAATCTGCATTGTTACCAAATACACTTGACACCAACTACTGATGATATCATAGAGAAAGTGCATGGTGCCAAACACTTCTGTAAGTCTGAGCTCAATGTAGGTTACCATTAAATTGAGCTTGCAGAAGAATCAATGTATTCTACAAATTCTACACTCATATTGGATTCTTTCCATACAAGAAGCTCAACGTTAGAGTCAATTCAGCCGCTGGGGTATTTCAGCACAATTCAGGACTTGAAGGAACGCTAAACATCAGTTGACGGCATTCTCATCTATGGTCACACAGAAAGTGAACACAAGACACATCTATATGCATGCCTACAATGTCTTAGAGAATGTAAACTTGCCTTGAACAAAAAAAAAGCTTGTTCAATGGAAACAGAATTAAATTCTTCACCACTGAACATATGGCTGAAGACGTATCACCTGCTCTATGGAAAGTAGAAGCCATTGCAAATGTTGCACATCTTATAAATGTGCAGGGAGTCTGAAGTCTGCTTAGATTCATCATGTACTGTAGTCATTTCATTGCTGACCTCACTATGATATCTGCACCCCTATGAGATATGAAAAAAGAGACTACCCAAATGACAGTGGACTACAACACACAAACAAGCTATACACTAGATCAAACAATGATTAGAAACATAGAAAATAGGAGCAAGAGTAGGCCATTCGGCATTTCGAGCCTGCTCCGCCATTCACTATGATCATGGCTGATCATCCAACTCAATCGCCTGCTCCCACTTTCTTCCCATACCCTTTGATCCCTTTCACCCCAAGAACTATATCTAACTCCTTCTTGAAAATATACAATGTTTTGGCCTCAACTACTTTCTGTCATAGCGAATTTCACAGGCTCATCACTCTCTGGGTGAAGAAATTTCTCCTCATCTCAGTCCTAAATGGTCTACCCCGTATCCTCAGACTGTGAACCCTGGTCCTGGACTCCCCTACCATCGGGAACATCCTTCCTGCATCTACCCTGTCTGGTCCTGTTACAATTTTATAGGTTTCTATGAGATCCCCCCTCATTCTTCTGAACTTCAGCGAATATAATCCTAACCAACTCAATCTCTCCGCATATGTCAGTCCCGCCAACCCAGGAATCAGTCTGGTAAACCTTCGCTGCTCTCCCTCTATAGCAAGAACATCCTTCCTCAGATAAGGAGGCCAAAGCTGCACACAATATTCCAGGTGTGGTCTCACCAAGGCCCCATATAATTGCAGCAAGACATCCCTGCTCCTGTGCTTGAATCCTCTGGCTAAGAAGGCCAACATACCATTTGCCTTCTTTACCACCTGCTGCACCTGCATGCTTACCTTCAGCGACTGGTGTACGAGGACACCCAGGTCTCTTTGCACATTCTCCTCTCTCAATTTATAGCCATTCAGATAATAATCGGCCTCCTGTTTTTGCTGCCAAAGTTGATAACCTCACATTTATCCACATTATACTGCATCTGCCATGCATTTGCCCACTCACTCAGCTTGTCCAAATCACACTAAAGCATCTTAGCATCCTCCTCACAGTCACCCTTCCACCCAGCTTTGTGTCATCTGCAAATTTGGAGATATTACATTTAGTTCCCTCATTGAAACCATTAACATATATTGTGAATAGCTGGGATAGAAAAAGACCCGTTTATTCTAGCTCTTTGTTTCCTGCCTGCCAACCAGTTTTCTATCCATCTCAATACACTACCCTCAATCCTATGCACTTTAATTTTACATGTTAATCTCTTATGTAGGACTTTGTCGAACGCCTCCTGAAATTCTAAATAAACCACAACCACTGGCTCCCCTTCATCAACTCTACTGGTTACATTCTCGAAAAATTCCAGTAGATTGTCAAGCATGATTTCCCTTTCGTAAATACGGGCTGACTCTGACCGATTCTGCCACTGTTTTCCAAGTGCTCAGCTATTAAATCTTTTATATTGGACTCTAGAATTTTCCACATTACCATCAACAGGCTGACTGGTCTATAATTCCCTGTTTTCTCTCTACCTTCCTTTTTAAATAGTGGGGTTACATTAGCTACCCTCCAATCTGTAGGAACTGTTCCAGAGTCTATAGAATCTCGGAAGATGACCACCAATGCATCCACTATTTCTAGGGCCACTTCCTTAAGTACTCTGGGATGTAGATTATCAGTACCCTGGGGATTTACTGGCCTTCAATCCCATCAATTTCCCCAACACTATTTCCCTACTAATACTGATTTCTTTCAGTTCCTCCCTCTCCTTAAACCCTGTGTTCCTCAACATTTCTGGTATGTTATTTGTGCCTCCTTTGTGAAGACAGAACCAAAGTATGTATTTAGTTGGTCAGCCATTTCTTTGTTCCCCATTATAAAGTCCCCTGTTTCTAACTGTAAAGGGCCTACATTTGTCTTCACCAATCTTTTTCTCTTCACATACCTATAGAAACTTTCATAGTCAGTTTTTATGCTCCCCGCAAGCTTACTCTTGTACTCTATTTTCCCCCTTCTTAGTCAGTCCCTTGGTCCTTCTTTGCTGAATTCTAAAGTGCTCCCAATCCTCAGGTCTGTTGTTTTTTCTGGCCAATTTGTATGCCTCTTCCTTGGATCTAATTCTATCTCTAATTTCCCTTGTAAACCATGATTTGGCCACCTTTCCTGTTTTACTTTTGCGCCAGACAGGACTAAACAATTGTTGCAGTTCACCCATGCGCTCTTTGAACATTTACCATTGCTTATCTACCATCATCCCTTTAAGTAACATTTCCCAATCCATAATAACCAACTTGCGTCTCATACCATCGTAGTTTCCTTTATTAAGATTCAGGACCCTAGTCTCAGAATCAATTACGTCACTCTCCATTTTGTTAGTCGCTTATCCCTAAGAGGCCTCACACAACTAGATTGCCAATTATTCCTTTCTCATTACGCAATATCCAATCTAGGATGGCCTGTCCTTGAGTTGGTTCCTCAAAGTATTGGTCCAGAAAACCATCCCATATACACTCTAGGAATTCCTCCTCTATAGCATTGTTATTAATTAGATTCGCCCAATCTATATGCAGATTAAAGTCACCCATAATTACAGATGTTCCTTTAATGCATGTGTCTCTAATTTCCTGTTTAATATCATTCCCAACATCATCGCTGCAGTTTGGAGGTCCATATACAACCCTCACTAACGTTTTTTGCCCCTTAGTGTTTCTCAGCTCTACCCTTGCAGATTCTACATCGTTGGGGCTAACATCTTTCCTCACTATTGTGTTAATTTCCTCTTTAACCAGCAATAGATCTCCACCACCTTTTCCTTTTTGTCTGTCCTTCCTAAATACTGATGTTCAGTTCCCATCCCTGGTCACCCTGCAGCCATGTCTCCATAATCCTGATTATATCGTACCTGTTTACATCTATTTGCATGGTTAATTCATCCACTTTATTGTGAATGCTCCTCGCGTTAAGACACAAAGCCTTAAGGCTTATCTTTTTAACATTACTTGTCCCGTTCCCACTATTTTTCACTGAGGTCCTTTTTGATCCTTGCTCTTGATTTCCCTACCTATCACCTTTCTTATTCCCCTTTCTGTCCTTTGTTTTTGTCCTTGATACCCCCTCCTCTGACTCTTTGCATAGGAACCCATCCCCCTGCCATTTTAGTATAAACCCTCCCCAACCACTCTAGCAAATATTCCTCGTAGGACATCAGTCTCAGTCCTGCCCAGGTGTAACCCGTCCAGTTTGTATGGGTCCCACTTCTCCCAGAACTGGTCCCAATGTCCCAAGAATCTGAAACCGTCTCCCTCACAACATCTCTTCAACCGCATATTCATCCAATATATCCTGCTATTTCTACTCTGACTAGCATGTGGCACTGGCAGTAATCCTGAGATCCTTTGAGGTCCTACTTTTCAACTTAATTCCTAACGCCCTATGTTCTGTTTTTAGGACCTCATCTCTTTTTTAACCTATGTTGTTTGTAACAATGTGCACCACGACCACTGGCAGTTCACCCTACCCCTTCAGAATGCCCTGTAGCTGCTCTGAGGCATTCTTGACCCTAGCACCAGGGAGGCAACATACCATCATGGAGACTCAGTTGGGGACACAGAAACACCTATCTATTCCCCTTACAATTGAATCCCCTATAACTATTGCATTCCCACGCTTTTTACTCCTCCCCTGTGCAGCAGAGCCAACCATGGTGCAACGAATTTGGCTGTTGCTGCTTTCCCTGAGAGGCCATTTCACCCAACAGTATCCAAAGTGGTATATCTGTTTTGCAGGGGAATAGCTACAGGAGATTCCTGCACTGCCTGCCTAGTCCTCTTGCACTGCCTGGTGGTCACCCATTCCCTTCTTGCCTGTGGACTCTTAGCCTGCGCTGTGACCACCTCTCAATATGTGCTATCCACGATATCCTCCATCTCGTAGATGCTCCACAGTGTCCCCAGCTGCTGGTCCAGCTCCGAAACCCGAGTTTCCAGGAGCTGCAGCTGGAGACACTTCCCGCACACATTCTGGCCCCGAGCACTGGAAATGTTCCCGGCTTCCCACATAGAGCAAGAGGAGCACACCACGGCTTTGCGCTCTTCTGCCAAGACTTACCCCTTTAAGTTAAACTAAATCTTTTAGAAGATACTTAATATCAAATAATATCAATTACTCTAGGGCCCTTCTTCCCTGCTCCTCGTTTTTACAGAATATAGCCCTTAAATGATGAACCACAAAATAAGACCTTAAAAACTATAAGTGATAAAAGTAATAAATACTTACCTGACCGTACTCACAGTCCTCAAAGGATCACCTCATTCCCTCCTCACCAAAATCCTTCAGTCACCAAACTACAACTTAAGCACTGTGCTGCAGCCCAAAGCAGCACTCCAGTGCAAGCAAAGCCAGCACTGTAAGATGGCCTGTTTTTATACTCTGAATCTAGTCTCTGAAAACCTGTTTAAGTCAGTTATCTAATTAAGTAGTTGTAGCTGTAAGCAGAACCTGTATAAACCCTGTTTTAAAGCTGGCCTAAAACTCACCCTCTTCCACCCCAAACAGCAACTTTCAGTTAATTATTAAATTAAAGAAAGACTAGGTTTTAGCTAGAAATTAACAATTAAATTCCCTCAGTAACCAATCTCCAACTTAAGCACTCTACTGCAGCCCAAAGCAGCACTCCAGTGCAGAACGTGGTGGTCAGCAAGTTGTACAAATGCTTACTTCGACTCTGAGAAAAACCACCCAGCTAGTCATGGATACAAGCCCGGTTGGCTTAGGTACAATTCTTGTGCAAAAAGACAAGGCAGGGAACCTATCAACTGTTGTGATGGCAAGCAGATCGCCAATACCCATACAGCAATATCATTCATAGACAGAGGAATGCTCACAATCAGATGGGGTACGTTACATTTTCATCTCTATTTGTATGGAAGTGAGTGTGAAGTCATAACTGATCATAGGCCACTAACTAATAAGCTTGTTCAAGAATCTACATAGCAAGTCATTTATTTTGAATAAAGCATTGAAAGTTCAAACTACATGAGTACAAGTCCGTGTTGAGTGTCAGCCAGGCAAGCTCTACCCAGCGGACTATCTTTCGCGACATCCATTTCCAACAGTCAGTCCCATTAGCTGTGAGCAAAAGGTTCCTGAACAACATCTTAACTATGTACATACATACAAATATACAAATTAGGAGCAGGGGTAGGCCATTCGGCTCTTCAAGTCTGCTCCACCATTCAATAAAACCTAAATGGTGAGAGAATGCAGAGCTCTGAGATGCAAAACGATCTAGGTGTCCTAGTACATGAATCGCAAAAGGCTAGTCTGCAGGTAGAGCAAGTAATAAGGAAAGACAATTGCATACAGTAATTTATTGTAAGGGGAATTGAATACAAAATAGGGAGGTTAAGCTTCAGTTATACAGGGCATTGGTGAGACCACTTCTGGATTACTGTGTACAGTATTGCTCCTTGTTTAAGGAAGGATGCAAATGCATTGGAAGCAGTTCAGAGAAGTTTTACTAGACTAATACCTAGAATAGGCAGGTTGTCTTATGAGGAAAGATTGGACAAGCTAGACTTGCATCCACTGGACTTTAAAAGAGTAAGAGGCAACATGATTGAAACATATATAAGGGGTCTTGACAGGATCGATGTGGAGAAGATGTTTCCTCCTGTGAGAGAATCTAGTACTGTTTAAAAATAAGGGGTTGCCATTTTAAGACGGAGATGAGGAGAGTTTTTTCCTCTCAGAGGGTTGTGAGTCTTTGGAATTCTCTCCTCAAAAATCGGTGGAAGCAGAGTATTTGAAACTTTTTAAGGCAGAGGCAGATCGATTCTTGAAAAACAAGGGCAGGGGGGGTGAAAGGTGGAGTTGAGGCTACAATTAAATCATGATTGATTGAAACCCCTCAAAAGATGAGAACTGACAATGGGCCCCCATTCAACAGCGATTCATGTGGCGTAGGTACACCCACATTGCTGTTAGGGAGGGAGTTCCAGGATTTTGACCCAGCAACAGTGAAGCAATGCTGATATATTTCCCAATCAGGATGGTGAGTGGCTTGAAGGGGAACTTGCAAGCGCTGGTGTTCCCATGTTTCTGCTGCCCTTGTCCTTTCAGATGGTAGCGGTAATGGGTTTGGAAGGTGCTGTCTAAGGAAGATGGTGAGTTGCTGCAGTGCCATCTTGTAGATGGTACACACTATTGCTACTGTGCGTCGGTGGTGGAGGGAGTGAATGTTTGTTGAATGGGTGGCAAACAAGCGGGCTGCTTTGTCCTGGATGGTGTCCAGCTTCTTGAGTGTTGCGGGAGCTACTCTCATCCAAGCAAGTGGAGAGTATTCCATCACATTCCTGACTTATGTCTTGTAGATGGTGGACAGGCTTTGGGGGAGTAAGGAGGTGAGTTAGTCATCACAGGATTCCTAGCCTCTGACCTGCTCTTGTAGCCACAGTATTTTTTTGGCAAGTCCAGTTCAGTTTCTGGCCACTGGTAACCATTAGGATGTTGCTAGTGGGGGATTCAGTGATGGTAATGCCGTTAAATGTAAAGGGGCAATGGTTAGATGCTCCCTTGTTGGAGATGGTCATTGCCTGACACTTGTGTGGCATGAATGTTACTTGCCACTTGTCAGCCCAAGCCTGGATATTGTCCAGGTCTTGCTGCAATATCTGAGGAATCGTGAATGGTGCTGAACATTGTGCAACCATCAACGAACGTCCCTACTTCTGACCTTATGACGGAAGGAAGGACATTGATAAAACAGTTGATGATGGCTGGGCCTAGGACACTACCCTGAGGAACTCCTGCAGCAATGTCCTGAGACTAAGATTATTGACCTCCAACAACCACAACCATCTTCCTTTGTGCTAGGTATGACTCCAACCAGTGGAGAGTTTTCCCCCTGATTCTCATTGACTCCAGATTTTCTAGAGCTCCTTGATGCCACACTCAGTCATATGCTGCCTTGGTATCTAGGCCAGTCACTCTCACCTCACCTCAGGAGTTCAGCTCTTCTGTCCATGTTTGACTCAAGGCTATAATAAGGTCAGGAGCTAAGTTGCCCTGACAGAACCCAGACTGAGCATCAGTGGGCAGGTTATTGCTAAGCAAATGCTGCTTGATAGCACTATTGATGTCCCCTTCTGTAACTTTACTGATGATCGACAGTAGGCTGATGGAGCAGTAATTGACTGGGTTGGATTTGCCCTGTTTTTTTGTGTACAGTGCATACCTGGGCAATTTTCCACATAGCCTGGTAAATGCCAATGTTGTAGCTGTACTGGAACAGCTTGACTAGGGGCATGACAAATTCTGGAGCACAAGTCTTCAGTGCTATTGCCGGAATATTGTCATGGCCCATAGCCTTTGCAGTATCCAGTGCCTTCAGCCGTTTCTTGATATCACATGGAGTGAATTGAACAGCTGAAGACTGGCATCTGTGATGCTGGGACCTCCGAAGGAGGTTGAGATGGATCATCCACTCAGCACTTCTGGTTGAAGATTGAAGCAAATGCTCCAGCCTTATCTTTTTTGCACTGATGTACTGTGTTCCTCCATCATTGAGGAAGGGGATATTTATGTAGCTTCCTCCTCCAGTGAGTTGTTTAATTGTCCACCACCATTCACGACTGGATGTGGCAGGACTGCAGAGTGTGGATCTGATCTGTTGGTTGTGGAATTGCTTTGCTCTGTCTATCACTTGTTACTTATGCTGTTTGGCACACAAGTAGTCCAGTGTGGTAGCTTTATTAAGTTGACACCTCATGTTTAGATATGCCTGGTGCTGCACCTGGCATGCTCTCCTGCACCCTTCATTGAACCAGGGTTGATCCCCTGGATTGGTGGTAATTGTAGAGGGAGGATATGTCAGGCCATGAGGTTACAGATTGTGATTGAATAAAATTCTGTTGCAGCTGATGGCCCATAGCCTCTGATGGATGCCCAGTTGTAAGTTGTTAGATCTGTTCAAAATCTATTCCATTTAGCATGGCGGTACACACAACATGATGCTCAACATGTATGCTCAATGTGAAGGTAGGACTTTGTCGCCACAAGAACTGTGCAGTGGTCACTCCTACCAATACTGTCATGGACAGATGCATCTGCAGAAGGCAGGTTGGTGAGGGTGAGGTCAAATATGTTTTTCCCTCTTGATGGTTCACCACTAGCCGTAGACCTAGTCTAGTAGCCCTTTAGGACTCGATCAGCTCAGTCAGTAGTGGTGCTACCAAGCCACTCTTGGTGATGGACATTGAAGTCCCCCACCCAGAGTGCATTCTACACCCTTTCCATCCTCAGTGCTTCCTCCAAGTGGTGTTCAACATGGAGGGGTACTGATTTATCAGCTGAGGGGAGGCGGTACAAGGTTTCCTCACCCATGTTAAACCTGATGTCAAGAAACTTAACAAAATCCAGAGTCGATGTTGAGGACTCCCAGGACAACTCCCTCCTGACCGTGTACCACTGCACTGCCACCTCTGGTGGGTCTGTTCTGTCGGTGGGACAGGACATACCAAGGGATGTGATGGTGGTGTCTGGGACATTCTCGGTAAGGTATGATTCCACGAGTATGACTGTATCAGGCTGTTGCTTAACTAGTCTGTGAGACAGCTCTCCCAATTTTGGCACAAGCCCAGCTATTAGTAAGCAGAACTTTGCAGGACTGAGTTTGCCATTGTTATTTCCAGTGCCTAGGTTGATGCTGGGTGACCTGTCCGGTTTCATTCCTTTGAGACTTTTTATCAGTTTGATTCAACTGAGTTGCTTGCTAAGCCATATCAGTGGGCAGTTAAGAGTCAACCACATTGCTGTGAATCTGGAGTCACATGTTGGCCAGACCAGGTAAGCCAGCAGGTTTCCGTCCCTAAATTGTCATTGAACCAGATGGGTTTTTACAACAATCGACAATGGTTTCATGATCATCATTAGACTTTTAATTCCAGATTTTTATTGGATTCAGATTCCACCATCTGCCATGGTGGGGCTCAAACCTGGGTCCCAAGAGCATTACCCTGGGTCTCTGGAATACTAGTCCAGTGGCAATACTACCTCACTGCATCCCATAGAATTCATAAAAGTTAGTCAGATACAATTTGTCTCTATCATCCATGCTGGCTCTCCTTGATTAACCTAATGTCTTTCCAAATGAAAGTTTATTTTGTCCCTGATAATGGTTTCCAATAAATTTCCCACCACTAATGTTAGCTGACTGCCTCCTGGTTTATTCCTTTTTCCTTTATTAAAATAATAATACTTTATAACATTAGTTTAGCAACCCTCCAGTTCTCTGGCACTACTTCTGTATACAATGAAGATTGAAAGATTGTGGCTGATGCCTCTCTTGTTTCTAGCTTTGCTTCTCTCAGCATCCTAGGATGCATTCCATCTGAACTTGGTGACTTCCCATCTTTCAGTAATATTAGTCATTTTTGTACATTGTCTCTATCTGTTATTGTCCTGTCCATAACTTCCCTCTACTCATCACATCAACAACTTCCTTTATAAAGATAGCTGCAAAGTAATAAGTTAGGAAGATAAATTGGATAAGGTTGGTACTCAGCATGGAGACTGTGATACATGATTAACCCCCACCCATTCGTAGTAACACAGGCAGCATGCAAACTTTGCGCTGCCTGTTAATAAAAAGCTAGGAACATGTAGCCAAGTGTAAAGTGCATTGCTGAGGGGTTATGTGCCTCAGTAGAGGGCCCAAATTCATAATAGGCTAACATAATTTAAACCTAATGTGCTCTACTTAAAGCTAGCACACATCTCTTAAAGGCCAGGAGCATTTTGGCTGAAGCAACTGCTGAAGCTGGTTAAAGTGGAGTTTATCAGCGGACAAAGGAGTGGAAGTGGCACAATAGATGGCCCCAAGATTCTCCGATGCAGCACCAGAGGCTTGGGCACTGGAGGTGGACAGGAGGAGAGACGTCCTCTTCCCTCAGGGCATTAGTAGCCCACCAGGCAGATATTATGAAGGCAATGGGAACAGCTAGCCATTGAGGTCAATGTCAACAGTCTGGCTCCAAGTACCTGGATGTAATGCTGCAAAATGTTCAATGACCTCACATGAATGATCAAGGTTACCAGATGCATGTTCATATGAAATATCCTTACAAATGAACCACTAACCACATACACTGCTCCATTCACCCATCCCCCTTCACTTACCTGCTAACAATCTCTATCAAGCATGACTCATATCAGTTATTATCTCACCTCATTCCCACACACTGAATACTGCTGAAAGTTTCACACTCATCATTTCACAGCTTGCACATACTATCAGCTATTTCATCATGACAACCACATCATTCAAACAGATTGTAGCACACACATGATCATATCCATTGCAGGGCAAGTTGACCCATAATAAGAGGCAGAGGCAGCAACATCCAACAGGTGGGAGACAGGCACAGTTGCATGCCTTTGTTCTTATGGAGGAGACAGTGCTCTCTATTATTAGCAGCCATGACTGAGACCGTGGACAGTGGTGGACAATAAAGAGGATAACAGTATGTTCCCAACTAATCCATCTTCTCACATCCCACTTCCCTTCATAGGCACATAGGAACATAGGAGTAGGAGTAGGTCAACTGGACCCTCGATTCTGCTCTGCCATTCAAACAGATCATGGCTGATCATCTACCTCTGCACCGTTTTCCCTCATTATCCCCATATCTCTTGATATCATTAGTTTCCAGAAATCTTTCAATTTCTATCTTGAACATGAGTGATGATTGAGCTTCTACAGCCCTCTTGGGTAGAGAATTCCAAAGATTCACCACCCTCTGAGTGAAGAAATTCCTCCCCATCTGAGTTTTAAATGGTCCTGCCTCTTATTCCTCCTCATCTCAGTCTTAAATGGCCTGCCCCTGGTTCTAGACTCACCAGTCAGGGGAAACATCCTATCCATATCTACCCTATATTGCACAATCTACCTTCATTGCACAAGATCTTCTGATTTACAAGTTGCAGATGGTGTAAATGTACATTTCTTGCTTCTAAAAACACCCCCATTCCCATTCCATAACCCTACCTTGTGTCTTTTTTCTTTCAGGTACCCAAGAAGTGCCACCTGGTCAGACACAGGTATGTGAGCATTAAGTCCAAGAGCACTACAGACTCTTGATGATGAAACACTCAGTGAATCTCACACTCGCAGCCACCAGCTCAGGTACTGCTGACACTATGTGAACGTTAGAGGGTAACATAGAGATGAGTTAACAGGCATGGTGGCCTGCAGGTAGAACAGGGTGATAGGATAATGTAGGTGCCAGTCTTCCAGAGGATGAGGTCGCACATGAATTCTGTTGAAGAGAATTTAGATGAAGACTTAATGGGATGACATACAAATAACACCAGAATGCACAATGAAATGTTTGGTGCATTGGCAGGCCTGCCAGAAAGCTTTTAATCAAGGAGTGTTGCGGAGCATATCACCAACTTGGTATAGCATTTTGCACAGATCATGGGCCTCACCCTTTCCAGCATGGAAATGGTGGCGAACTCAGTGAGAACACTTGTGGACTGAATCGTGATGCACCTTCTGAAGACTAGTGTCTCTACCTTCATTGAAGTGTAGCTGAAGTTACCCAGTGTCTGAGTGCTGTAGTCATAAAAGTGCAACTAACTACCATGCTGGCCCAGGCTGCTGCTCTCCATGTCAAGGTAATGCAGTCTGAAGCTGGGCTTTCTGGAGCTTGATAGCATCCTAGAAGATGATCTGTAGTCTCTGCCACTGAAAATCAGAAGCTTTCTACCACCTCTGGGGTTACACTGCACATGAGAACCAGGCCAGGAAAAGGCAAAGAAATTCATCAGCGTAATTAGACTTTTGCATGGAATATTGGATGATTTGTTTTATAAAATTTGTTTGGTAATTTTGTTGTAGCTTTATTTCAGCATTGTGGTCAAGGGGACACTGAGATGGTCTGTAATGAGGGAAGGTGAGGTGTGGGACTGTTGTAGAATGGGGACTTGGGGTTATGCTTACTGGAACTGTCGTTCAATGTGATCACTGCCAGCCTGACCAGAAAGGGAATATGTTTGTTGCCTTCTCCCTTCCTCCTACCCTTTCTCTTCCTTCTCCTCAGCTATTCTCTGTATACCTGGTGGCAAGGGCTGCGCCCTCATAATGGTGAGGTTGTGTAGGATACAGCAGGCCAAGACACATGCTCTGACGAGAACTTCAGGGATCCTCCAAAGAACCATTGCTTGAGCGCCTCAATTGATTGCACAGGAGCATAGCGCTAATTATATGCATGTTGGTCCGTTTGTATTTGGCTGCACACCAGACTCATGAAATAGGTGATCAATGGATCGCCTTCGTTGCCCAGTAACCACCCTTTGTTTTGATATGGTGATTGAAATAATACTGAGGAGTGGACTGGAGCTGAATAAAGGCATCTTGACTTCGTCAGGATACTGAGCTTTCACCTGAATGATATTCTGAGCATGGTCACACACCAACAGCACATTCAGGGAGTGGAACCCTTTGCAGTTCCATCTGTGCATTTAGATGTAGCATTCACAAAGCATGTGTGTATTTGGTGTCATGCTGTGCCATAGGGAAGCCTATTATCCTGGCATAGCCACATGCACACTCCACCTGCATCCTTATGGTCAAAGGGAACACAAAGTACCCCCCTATCCGAGCTTAGAGAGCATTAGTCATCTCCTTCATACAACACTGGACAACAAACCGAGAGATGTTAGAGATGCTGCCAACTCTAACTTAGAAAAGCCTTGAACAAAGAACTTCGTTGCCAAGGTGACCTTCACAGCCACTGGAACACCATCCTCTCGCTGCTCTGAAGGCTGCAGATCTAGTTGTGAAAGGTGTCAGTCCTTGGTAATGTGAGATGGTGCATACACTGTTCCCTCTAATGTTGGATTTACACATATGCTAAGTAAGCTATAGTTAGGGCCTCACATTATCAGGTGCTTTAAATCTGATAAAAAAGACTAAGGGGGAGGATTTTCCACTTGCCGGGCGGGCGCGGCAGGCCCGAGAGCAGCCACGCAATGGTCCACCAACCGCGATTGGGCCCCGACCGCGATATCACACTGGCTGGTCATTTAACAGTCAGCCAGCATGAATCGTGCGCTCAGCACTGTCGGGGTGGCAGGGGTGGTATGGGGTTGGGGGGGTGGACGGCGAATGCAGAAATTTGAGCATGCGTGTGGGTTGCTCACTGAAAGCTCTCTGAAAGCACAGAGCTGCCTCAGGGAGCTGAAGATTTATCATGGTAAAAATAAAGATTTAAAAAATAAGGTAAACATGTCCCCTCATGTGACTCTGTCGCATGACCAGGGTCATGTTATAAATGAAATTTAAACGTTTTTATTTTATTTTTAATTAACTTCGGAAACCTCATCCTACCCTTGGATGATTTTTCCTCAAAAATTCAAAGGCCGCTTGGCCTCTTCACCTGCCTGCCAACTGTAGGGTTGGATGAGCAGAGAAAAATTCAAATTATTTAATTAATTAATGGGCTTAACAGTCCTCTTAATTGTCAGTGGGCCCGCTGCCTGACTCCCGCGCATGCCCACCGACTGAAATATCACGCACTATTTCACACTCATGCATGTCGGGCGCACTCCCACACACCGAGGTGAAAATTCAGCCCTAAATAGCAACTTTTACATAATCGGTTGGAAAATAAAGGAGGTGGGAAAAAAGACTCTCTAAAATGGACATTTTGGTTCTGATATGTCAAAAGTAGACTTATATGGCTGCACAATTATTTGTTATGTTGAGCTGATAAACTTGTGCAGAAATAACTATAATTCATAGCTGTCGTGCCATTTCCCCGACCTCCAACAGCAACATGATCCATGTAGACACTTTGATCACTAAATAAAAGTGCCTTGTGTGGCTTTTTCAAGACAATGATAAACATAAAAGCAATTTTTTATTTTAAAATGTCTTCCTTTAAAAACATTTTCAAAAACTAATGATTGTGAAAAACACACGTGATGTAGTCATAATCCGTCATATAGTTGTCTTCAGAAGGTTTTGCGCAGGGATCTCTCCTTGGCACTAGGTAAATATATACATAACTAATTGAAATATATGAATTGCATTTTACTTCCACTTTACGTGTAAACATAAAGGATTGAGTTCAAAGCATTTGTTTAAGGATTAATTGTCTCATTATGATAGGGAGGCCTGTTAAAAATGAAAAGGACTTTTGAAAGTGGATGTGAGAAGAGAAAAAAAAAAGCAGCAGTTTGAGGGGCAGATTGAACAATTATTGTAAGTTGACAGTTAATTCACTGTAAAAAAGGAGGGACCTCATACTCAAGAGAGTCAGCCAGGCCCACAGCAACACAAGCATCCTTCTATTATGATAGTTGATATATATGTGTCTGTGACTACTACACCTACGAATGTTACAGAACCTGAAATCCCAGCTGATGGAAATAGATGCACAAAGTCCATTGATCTAGGTCTCTGGGATGCCTTGACTGAGAATGATATTTCATTCTGGACGTAGAAAGGTCCCTCAGAGTATCAACATTGGAATGGCCCATTTGAGAAATCAAAGCAGTTATTCAAAAACCAAATTAGATAGTGTTCAAAGTGTCTAGTTCATCCAACAAAAGCTAATAGTGAAAAATACAATTGAGAGTGGCTAGTATACTCTCCAACAACCGGTTGTGTTCACTGTTTTGCCTGCAAACTCTTCTCAATTCATTGACAGCACAGGTTAATGTTGGGTTTAATGACTGGTGAAGCCCTGCTGGAATTCAAAATCATGAGAACGCTGAGGGTGATAGAAAAACTTTGTTTACATATCTGACAAGACAACATGGGTTAACCTTGGATTCGCACCCGAAGGAACCGATAAAAAAGGAGCAAGAGTACCGGAGACATGCACTTGAATGTGTTATTGCAGATGTGTGCACATTAGCAGAATGTGGATTAGCTTTTTGGGGGAGGCAATGAAAAGTTTGGCTCGCCACATAACAGAAACTTCCGTGCCTTAATAGAACTGATGGCTAAGTTTGATCCATTTTTTGCCAGTCACATTGTAGTAATTATAAGTTAAACCATTACTTACTGTTATGGGGATCATGTGACTGTATAGACAAATGAGCCCTAAGCATGGGGAATTTTAGGGGCAGAGGGTTTTAGTCTTGGACTTGGAACAAGCATGTAGCCTCATACAGAGTCTGTAAATAAAGTTTACTGTTCCTTACAACAAACCTGCCTTACACACCAAGTTTATTACAATTAGCGAGGAGGATAAATAGTGCCAACGCAGCACCTCGTCTCACAAATGTGAGTATTCCGATATTTTAAGGGAAGAAAGAAAATAAGTATACTCACCAGCAATGGCTTTCTTTGGCAGAATTGACCCATACGACTCATACGTCAAGGACTGGATTCAATACATTGAGTGATTAGGTTTCTACTTCGTAGCTGACGAAATAACGGCGGAGGAGAAACAGAAGCCAACACTCCTAAGTGACTGCAGGAGCAAAACGTAAAACCTAATCCATAGCTTGATGACTCTGAATGCGCCAAATTCCAGATCCTTCATCGAACTAGTGGACCTCATGAAAGGACGTTTTCAGCCTAAACCCTCGGTGATCATGCAAAGATTCAAGCTTAACTCTCAAGTAAGGGCCTCCAGTGAGCCAACTGCAACATACATCATGAAGTTAAAACAGTTAATGGGGCACTGTGGCTTTGGTGATTCTTTAAACAACATGTTGCGAGATTGTTTGGTTTGCAGCATAAATAAAGGATGACGCCATTCAGCACCGTTTGCTTGCAGAAGTTGAGATTGGCCTGAGGTGCGCAATGGAGACAGCGATAGCAATAGAGAGTGCTGAGAGGGACTTGCAGGGTGTACAACATTGTGCCATTCTGTAGCTAGGGTGGGAACCTTCCACTGGGCGTGGCGCAAAGACCAGGGAGGCCACTGTGAAGCGGGACACGGTCCCTAACACTAGGAAAAAAAGAAATACTGGAAGCAGCTCACCAGTAATCCAGGTGCTGAAGTGTTGTCATTGTGGGGGAAATCATACAACCGAAGCCTGTAGATTTAAGGTGGCAGAATGCCACTACTGCCGCAAAAAAGGGCATGTTGTTAAACAGTGCAGGACTAGACCAGTCACTCAGATATCAGGCTAAGTTAAATGAAGTGCACCAATATAGATGAGCCAGAAGCTACTGAGACTGACATTTATTCCCTATGCAATCTGAAGGCGAGGAAAACTGAACCAATCACTGTGACAATTCAAGTAAATGGAAAGCCTGTGCTCATGGAAGTGCACACAAAAGCATCGACCACAGTGGTGGGAGAACACATCTTTAAATAACTCAGAGAAGGTACCGAGCCATTTAGTTTGGAGAAAACCACTGCTCAGTTAAAAACATAGACAGGAGAAGCAAAACAGGGGAAAGGCATCACCTCTGTACCTGTATCATACAGGTAACAATCAGCTCAGCTGCCAATAATTGTTGTAACAAGAGGAGGAGGACCTGGCCTTCTGAGCCGTGATTGGTTGAAAGAAATCAAACTAAACTGGTTAGAAATCTTTCAGGTCAGGACAGGAGGAACTCCAGAGCTGCTGAAAAAGTATGACAGAGTATTCTGAGGTGAGTTGAGGAAAATCAAAGGTCTACAAGCTAAAATATATGTGGAACCTAAAGAAACACCTTGCTTTTTTTAAAGAAAATCCTGTGCCTTGCACTCTAAAAGAAAAGGTGGATGCAGAATTATTTCATTTGGAGAAGTTAGGAATAACACAGCCAGTCCAATTTCCAGAATGGGCAGCACCCATAGCCCCTGTGCTAAAACCGGACCAAACCAGTCCCATCTGTAGAGGTTATAAATTAACGGTAAACAAGGCTGCAAAATTAGACAAATACTCAATCCCAAAAATTGAAGATCTATATGCAAAACTTGCAGGAGGAAGAGCCTACACTAAGCTGGACATGAGTCATGCTTATCAACAGCTCAAGCTGGACAACACATCAAGAAGTTATGTCACCATAAACACGCACAAGGGCCTGTACCAATGTACACGCCTACCCTTCGGTGTGTCTTCTGTCTGTGTGATTTTCCAGAGAACCATGGAAATCTTACTACAAGGACTTCCCAACTTATAGTGCACCTGGATGATGTCCTAATCGCAGGATCCACAGAAACAGAACATGAGGCAAACCTGGAAGCGGTTCTGAAGAGATTTTTAGAGGCTGGCCTTCGTTTAAAAAAAGAAAAGTTAGCTTTCCAGGCAAAGGAAGTTACGTATCTGGGTCATCGATTGGATGCCCAAGGGTTGCATCCGTTAGAGGAGAAAGTCAGGGCAATCCAGGAAGTGCCCTCTGCTACTAACTCATCTTTTTTGGGCAGGTAAACTATTACAGTCGATTCTTGCCTAATCTATCTACAGTGTGAGCCTCTTTATGCTTATTATTGAAGAAGAACCACAGATGGTCCTGGAAGGCACATCAAGAGGAAGCCTTCGCAAGAGTCAAGAAGCACTTACACTCGTCATGTCAGCTAGTGCACGATGATCTGTCTAGGGAATTGATACTCACTTGTGATGCATCTCCCTACGGAATGGGAGCAGTATTATCACACAAAATGGAAGGTGGATCTGAGAGACCGATAGGATATGAATCCAGAGCCCATTCTGCAGCCAGAAAGGTTACTCACAAAATGAAAAAGAGTGCTTATCTATCATAGTTGGAGTAAAAAAAGTTTCATTGATATTTGCATGGTCGACATTTCACTATAGTGTTAGAACACAAACCTCTGTTAGGTTTGTTTAGTGAAGATAAGGCAATCCCCCCGATAAGTTCTGCTAGAATTCAAAGATGGGCTTTAATTTTGTCGGCATACGAGAACAATTATATGCACCGCCTTGGTGTGCAGAGAGCAAATGCAGACGTCCTCAGTCATCTCCTTTTGCCCGATAGTATTACATATATTCCTCAAGAGGTAGTACCTGTGTTGAATTTCCTGGAGTCCTCTCCAGTCTGCACGAGACAGATAAAGAATTGGACAAATCAGGATCCAATTTTAGCAAGAGTCTGTGAACAAGTATTGCAAGGAAGATCAAATGTACAAGTCTCTGAAGAATTAAAGCCATTCTTTGCCCATAGATCTGAACTGAGTTGTCAATTGGTATCTTGTTATGGGAGCAAGAGTCATCATCCCTGTGCAAGGAAGAGAACCATTATTGTAAGAACTAATGTGCATCCTGATATTTTGAAAATGCTCACACAAAGTTATACCTGGTAGCCAGGTATAGACAGTGATATAGAAAAAAATGGTGAAACACTGTCTCCAGTGCGAGCAACAGCAGAAGTTACCTGTTTCAGCTCCACTGCTTCTGTGGGAGTGGCCTGGTTGACCCTGGGTTAGACTACATATAGACTATATAGGTCCATTTCTAGGTACCATGTTTCTTGTGATCATCGATGCTCATTCCAGTTGGATGGACATGTTTAAAGTGAGATCACCTACTTCGTCTGCAACCATTGAAAAGCTGCACCAGAGTTTCAGTGTTCATGGTTTACCTGAAGTAATTGTGTCAGATAATGGTACAGCTTTCACTGGTGCTGAATTCCAAAGATTTGTGAACCTAAATGGGATTAAACATGTCGGAACAGCACTGTATCATCCCTCATCCTTTGGGTTAGCACAAAGAGCAGTACAAATCTTTAAAACAGGCATGAAGAAACTAACAGAGGTAACACTAGAAACACGAACTTCAAAATTCCTGTTCAGCTATTGTACAACTCCTCGTGAAACCACTGGTTTAACACTTTCAGAATTGTTCATGAAGAGTCAATTTCGTACAAGATTGAGGTTGGTATTCCCTAATTTAGAGGAGAAGATGGAGAGAAAGCAAGTAGTCAGAAAGTGAATCACGATGTTCACAGTAAAGGTCAAGAGTTTATTGTGAGAGCGACAATTTTTGTACCAAATTTTGCAATGGAACCGAGATGGGTCCCTGGTACAATCGTCTCTGAAACAGGATCTTTATCTTATGAGGTAGAAGTGGAAAACAGGATTTTTAGGAAACACGTGGAACATCTCAGAAGTCGAGAAACCTTCCAACAACCAATTAATTCACCTGAAACCGAAGTCGAAACTTCGGCCCCCGAGGTGCCAGATCGATAAAGAATAGCCATACTTGATGTCTCTGTTGAAGTAAATAAATCTGAACTGCCATTGTCTAAGGATGTCTCTGAAGTTCCTGTTTAAGTTGATCCAATGGAAGAATCCCCAGGTGTAGAGTTATGTTGCTCTACCCAAATCCAAAAACATCCTCAAAGTCTAAATTTATGATGGCATGAATTGTATATAATTGTATATAATATGGGTTAAGATATTTTTGTAAGTAAGAGGGTAATACAAAATTAAAGTGGGAGGAATGCAGTAATTGTAAGTTAACCCATTTCTTACTGTTATGGGGATCATGTGACTGTATAGATAAATCATCCCTAAGCACGGCGAATCTTAGGGGCAGAGCTTTTTAGCCTTGCTCTTGGAACAAGCATGTAGCCTCATGAGCAGACAAAATAAATTTTACTGTTTCTTACCCATCCAGCGCTCCTAAGTTTATTACACAGAAAACATTATGGAAGCAGTGGATCTGGGAAGCCTTCATAGTTGTCTAAAATAATATGCGATGAACTTATCCAGTTTATGGCTGGAAAAATAAGAGGATCTATTTGGATGACTTGAGAAAAGCAGGATACTTCAGTTTGTCTGTTGACTCTACAACAGGTCTTTCACATGTTGATCAACTAAATATTATTGTAACATATCTGTCACCTGATGATGGTTTTCCTATTGAAAGCTTTCTAACTTTCCTTGAATTAGAAAACCATAGTGGTGAAAGTATGGTGCTGGACTATCTAGGCAATGACTGCAAAATTGACTTCAGTAAGTGCAAAGGACAGTCGTATGACAATGCAGCTAATATGACTAGGAGGTATAATGGCATGCAGCAAAAGCTTCTTGAGAAAAATAAGTATGTGTTATGATCCCAGCTGAGGTTGCCACTGGACAAGTCTGATCCCAGGGTGGAACCCAGCTTAATAGGTCCTAACTTTTATTTGTTTGTTTAGATATGTGGAAAGTGGCTACTGAACAGAGTCACTGGTGTCAGCTGATGAACTTTTAACAAAAGAATAAAACATTTATTAAACAAGAAAAGATGAACTATGTTACAATACTCCTTCAACTACAAGCAAAATAAAACCTGCCTGATGTAGACCACAAGCATGTGAATAAAAGGAAAAGACTGAGAAAAAAATAACCAATGATGGTGATGCACCAAATGATGATGAAATGGTTTCTCCAAGAGACAAGCTTCAAGTAAAATCCTTTATCAATTTGATGATACACCTGAAACCAACTTGAAAAGAGCAATCATATAAAAAAATGTTGCAAATAATTTTTCGTTTTTGGTTGATTTAGATGCTTCAGAAAAACAGCTGTGTGAAGGTATAAAGTTTCTGATGAGAAATGATCCTGACAATGTTGATGTTAACCTCATTGGAGAAATAAAGCACTTCCAAGTTTATATCGAGGAAAATTATTCAGATAAAAGAGCTTTATGCCACCAGGGCCTGTATCAAGTTATCAGCCAAGGTAAAATTCAGTTGGCTTTGCCTAACATAGAAGCAATATTATGGCTTTTTCTGAGTCTAATGGTAACAAACTACTGAGGAGAAAGGTCATTTTCGCAGTTGAAAAAAAACAAAAATATACTGCAGATGACAATGCTGCAAGAAAAGCTGTCTGCACTAAGCATTATGTGCACAGAAGATGATGGACTTTGTAGCTTATCATTTGAGGACATCATCAGTGACTTTGCTGCCCAAAATCACAAACAAAAGTTTTGTTTGGGTTGTATTGCTGCTTCCATTTAGTAAGTGCTGATCTGTGTAATTGCTGTGGTGTTACTGTAGATTAAAAGTTTTCATACATGCTAATTAAGAAATCTGTAAGTATTTCATGATGCAAGCAGGCTTATTGCAAGATATATGTTTTAGTTAGATTATTAGTTTCTCAGTGCACCTCAGCTCTGCATATATGTAAATTTAAAGCTTTAAGATTTCTATTTTCATTGTCCTTACTGTTAGAATAATATACTTTTTTGGTAATGCTATGGGGCCTCTTAAGCTTGACATAGGTAGGGCCTCAGCATGTCAAAATCCAGCCCTGGTTCCCTCTTTAGGCTGAGGTAAGAGAAATGCTCCCTGCAGACCTTGGGTGGATAAGGCCTACTACTTAGACCACATCTCCTCTTCCTCCTTGAGTGAGCAGCTTGTCCACTTGTTTGGTGCCTCTGTTCAATCTCTCTTTCATGCTGCAACCCAAGTAGAATGATAACAATAGCACCCTGATTGTGAGCAAGTGGTCTGTCTGAAACCCCGAAGTGCAAAGTCTTTGAGCCCATGCAGTCTTGCTCCCTGTAGGTCTCACCAATTGTGAATGGCAAAAGAAAACTCACAGCACTTCTACAAATTCAGACAGAATCAAGAAACAAAAGAATTTGAAAGTAGTTGATCATCCTATGAAATAGTGGTGGTGGTGGTGGGTGGAAGATTGGGGTTGGTTATTCTTCATCCCTCTCTCTTGAAACAATCTGAGATACAAACAAATGAGTATACGAGCATACACATTAGAGTAGGCCATTCGGCCCCTCAAGCTTGCTCCACTATTTAGTAAGACCTTGGCTGATCTGATTGTGGCCTCAACTCCACATTCTGCCTACCCCCAATAACCTTTGGCTCCCTTGTTAGTCAAGAATCTATCTACCACTGCTTTAAAAATGTTCATTGACCCACCTGCCTGCACCACTCTCTAGGGAAGAGAGTTCCGAAGATTCACAAATCCCTGAGAGAAAAATAATTCTTCTGCTCTCCGTCTTAGATGGAAAACCCCTTATTTTTAAACTGTGTCCCTTAGTTTTAGTTTCTCCCACAAAGGGTAACATCCTTTCAGCATCCGCTTTGTCAAGTTCCCTCAGGATCTTATATGTTTCAATAAGGTCACCTCTCAATCAGGCAATAACCAGCTCCAACAAGAGAGAATCTAAGCAACATCCCTTGACATTCATGGCATTATCATCGCTGAATCCCCCACTATCAACATGTTGGGGGTTACCACTGAGCAGAAACTGAACTGGACCAGCCACATAAATACTGTGGCTACAAAAGCAGGTCAGAGGCTAGGAATTCTGCGGCGAGTAACTCACCTCCTGACTCCCCAAAAGCCTGTCCACCATCTACAAGGCACAAGTCAGGAATGTGATGGAATACTCTCCACCTACCTGGATGAGTGCAGCTCCAACAAAACTCAAGAAACTTGACATCATCCAGGACAAAGAAAAAAATCAAGTGCCCGCTTGATTGGCATCCTATCCACAAACATTCACTCCCTCTACCACCAACCCACAGTGGCAGCAGTGTGTACCATCTACAAGATGCACTGCAGGAACTCACAAAGGCTGCTTTGACAGCACCTTCCAAATGCACAACATCTACCACTTAGAAGAACAAGGGCAGCAGACACATGGGAACACTACTACCTGTAAGTTCCCCTCCAAACCATTCACCATCCCGACTTGGAAATATATCATTGTTCCTTCACTGTCACTGGGTCAAAACCCTGGAACTCCCTCCCTAACAGCATTGTGGGTGCACCTACACCACATGGACTGCAACGGTTCAAGAAGGCAGCTCAGCACCACCTTCTCAAGAGCAATTAAGGATAGGAAATAAATGATGGCCTAACCAGCGACGCCCACATCCCATGAATGAATAAAAAAAAGATGGATCCTTTATTAAACTCAATACTTAGCATACTCTTTCTCTTTCTGCATCTGGGTATCAGGGCAACTCACTCTGTGAACGGTAACCTCTACAAACTCTTCTTTATCCAAAACCACTCATATTGTCTACAAAATAGTTATCCACTTTGGTTAGACATATTGCTGGAGGTTTCAGCACGGCCTCCCACCTCCAATCTATGCACAGTCAAACAGCCTTTCTTCACCTATGTTTTTTTTGTTTGCTCGTGGGATGTGAGCATTGCTGGTTAGCATCTATTGCCCATCCCTAATTGCCCTTGTTCAGAGGGCATTTTTAAAAGTCAACCACATTGCTGTGGGTCTGGAGTCACGTGTAGGTCAAACCAGCTAAGGACAGCAGATTTCCTTTCTTCCCTAAAGGACATTCGTGAACCTGATGGGCTTTTACAAAACAATCGACAATGGTTTCATGGTCATCATTAGAATTTTAATTCCAGATATTTATTGAATTCAAATTCTAACATCTGCTGCGGTGGGATTTTAACCCAGGTCCCCGGCTTACCAGTCCAGTGACAATTCCACTATGCCACTGCCTCCCCTTTTTGAACACTTTTGTTGATTAATTGCAAAAAATGAAAATTTGAGTATGAAGATTGTTGTATAAGGTTCTGACACACAGGGGGTTAATGTGGGACTGAGTACAGTACCGCCCGCACAGTAATGTAAGGGAGCAATTATTTGCACCTAGGAGTCAGTCTAGTGTTGGACAGAGCCATGTGTACCAGCAAGCATGGAGACAGCTCCTAGCTTGTATACTTTACAGTATATTTGTAAATAGTTCAAAGAGTCAATAAAGACTTACAGTTAACTTACATATGACAACGATGGCTTCTTCAGATCTACTGAACTGTAACCAACACCCTACAACAAAGATCAATTTATGGACTGTAAGTTTGAGCCCAGGAAGAGGATTATAACAAAGGTGTAGATTATGGGTGAAGACATGGAGAAAGTGGCTACTTCAAGTACTTGGTGTCAGTGCCTGCAGAAGATGGAAGTATGAAAATGGAAATTAAGCAAGGGGTTAGCTCTAGTTGGAGTAACTGGAAGAAATGCAATGGAGTATTAGGTGGTAGGAAAGTATCACTGAAACTGAAAGGAAGAATCTACAAGATAGTTGAGAGACCAGCCTTGTTATATAATGCAGAAACTTAGGCAACATCAAAAAGAGAAGAACAATGGCTGGATACTAATGAGACGTAGATGCTGAGATGGATGTGTGGAGTCATGAGGAAGGACAAAAACAGGAATCTACACATCAGGAGTCAGGGAAGACTGTGAGACCATCAAAGAAAGTAGCCAAGAAGAGATTGAAATGGTAAGGTCATCTGTTACAAAGAGGGAGGGGACATGTAGTGAGGCGAGTAATGGAGATGGGACTGCCAGGAAGAAGGAGAAGAGGAACGCCTAAGACCAGATGGGAGGCAGAAGTGGAAGAGGAACGGGTGACAGATAGGAGGAGATGGAGAAGTGTGTTCAACCAGCATTGTGCTGACCCCAAGTAACATGAGAGAAGGAGGAAGAGGGGGAAAGAAGAAGGAGGGAGAAGAGAGAGGAGGGAGAAGAAAGAAGGAGGGAGAAGAGAGAGAGGAGGAATAAGAAGAAGATTCAATGTAACTGACTTTTCTCCCAGGTTTCTTATACCACAGTCCTGGAGAAGTATGTTTGATTCCTGGAGGTTCTGGGACAATCCTAGAGAACTGGCAACCTTATTGCCATAAATGCTACAGGTAATCCTCTAATACATTTCTTTTAAAGCAACAAGTGGACCACCACATTATATCAACATGAGGCCATGACTCAAACGAATCAAAGGGCTGAATATTCTAGCTCCTATGGAGACGGCTTAAGGAGGTGGGACCAGGGGCAAAGTCGGAAAAAAGCACAGCAAATCGACTACCCAAGCCCCGAGCAATCTTGCTGAAAGTGAGATGAGCGCAGCAGAGACTATCAACCCAGCAGCAACCGGTAGCCAATCAGGTCCATTTTGGGTAATTTGGAGAGACATCCTGCCGTCGGGATCTTTCTGATGGTGGCCGGCCCCTGGTCAAGGAACAGTTCTAAAAATGCTGATTGTAAATCAAGAGGAAATAATGCAAATTAGTGAGAGGTGGGCCTTTGGGAGAGGACAGGGTGGATGTAAGCTCGCAACAAAAGATTGATAGAAGTTGGTAAATGTTTTATCATAAGCTGATTCAGCTTTAAAGCACTTCTCAAAGTATTGCAATGCTTGTACTCTCAACAACTATTGCTTCAAAAGAAACTTAGCTGGGACTATTTGATTGATAATGACAATGGCCAATAGTTACACTGAGCCTGTACCCAACAGCAGTGGGCTGCAAGGAGAATGTACAGATGTGTCTACTTTTTGAAATGTGAAATTGAGCCTACAGCCTTAAGGTCCCTCAAATACCAATGTATGAGATGTGGGACCTGCATCCCTCATCGCTGAAGCTGGCAGAAACTGGTTTCTCTGTTACCAATCTAGCAAAAAGTGACCTATTCATCAAATTAGATACTAAGTGTGGATTTTGACAATTCTGGACAAAGAAACTACACTTGTGGCTGCTTTTCTAATCCCATTCAAATTGAGACTAATGAGGTATGATTTAGTAACTGAGTACATTAAAAGGACATACCAGATGACAGAAGGCGCACCATCAAGAATACCAGCTGAAGGAATCAAAATAGAGGATTCAAATTTCATCAAAGAGATGGAAGCTGTTATGATCGTTGACCAGACCCACAAGCTTTTGCCAAAATTCAGTTATGGACCAATAAACCTTTGTTTAAAGTAGACAAAGTTTGAGATTCAGACACTTGCTCACTGAATAAAGCCTCAAGATTCCATGGGTTTTGAACAAACAAAAATACATTTTTCTATACAAGGTCAGAAAGATAAAATAATTTACAATATCTATCTTCATACTCTAACATTCAGGGTTAATGTGAGGTACACATGAATTAACAGGCAAACTGTAGACAAACACACCACAATGCACAATAAATGACAGGTGTGACCAAGAAAGATTCCATGGATTTCTCAACAATTCACCCAAACATCAGTAAACACTGTGAGTCAACCAATCTTACTGAAACTCTGATTCTTTCACAAGGAATTCCAGTCTTTATCTTTGAATATCTCACCTTGAAATTCTCTCCAAAGGTTGCTCCAATTCAGACAGCCTCAATGACGGCCCACTTTGTGGAGTTTCAATCTCATCTCCTGAGATTCTGTTTCCTTGGATTCCCAAGTATGCATTCCAGCTCAAACTTACAACTCTTTGGTCTTTGGTCTTTGGTCGCACCGAACAGAACACCACTGATCCAAAGTGGCATATCCTCCCCAACAGCCCGCATCATGGAATCACAAAAATTCTGCAGTCCTTTTCGATTGCCAGGACTTCTCCTAAGCCCTCTTCAATTAAAGCCTGCTAAACACTGCCCTTTTCCTGCTTGGAGCCTCTTTCTCTGCTTCTCTCTACCTGTCCCTGTCCCCTGTCCCTGCCTGGGACTCTTATTTTCAATGGTGCTCTGCTCCCTGTCATATGACCAGGTTTTCACGCTTTTTTGAATGCATGGGCACACTAGGCCCAAAGAACTTACAATGCTGAATTGTACACACATAACCTGCCCCAGGGCATGCATGTGCAGAAACTCCAAGGTCTGTTGGGGTTTGGCATTCCCGGCCTCCTGCCCTCAGATGAGGCAAGTCTGGCTTTTGTAACAAAAGCATATACATGGCACATTACCGAACAACAGCAGCAAAGAAGCTGCAGGAGATAAAACAAGCACAACAGCAAGATCACAAATGTGTCCAGACACAGGAATGCTGTCTAGAAGGATGGCCAGACTATACTCCTAAAAACCCAGTACTGCAGCATTACTAAGAATGGAGAAAGGATCTCACAGTCATTGATCTCCTAGCTTTTAATGACAGAATAGTGATTCCAAGAACACTTTGGCTTGATATTCTCCAAAAGACTGACCAAGGTCACATAGGGACAGCAAAATGTTGAACACAGCCCAGCAATCAGTCTGTTGGCCAGGCATCACTCGTTCTGTTGAAGACATAATTTTGAATTGTCTTATGTGTGCAGAGAACAGCCAAGAGCAAAAAGAACAACTGTCATCCTCCACTTTTCCATCAAGCCCATGGAAGCGCCTGGGAATGGATTTATTTGATTTTAAAGGCAAGGTATTTATTCTTATTGATAACTACTCCCAGTGGATTGAAATGAATAGATACACAGCATCACAGCAGAAGCAGCCATTTAATCACGGAAGGGAATCTATGCAACACATGGCATTCCGGACATTGTAATTGGACAATGGTCCACAATTTGCTAATGAATTATTCCACAACTTTGTGAAGGAATATGGGTTCATTCACATGACTAGCTCACCTTGTTATCCTCAAGTGAATGGAAAGATGAGAGAGGTGTTCGAACTATCAAGGCTTGATGAAGAAGAATGAAAATTAATTTAGCCCTTCTTAGTTACCGAACCTCTTCTACAAAACAGACTCTCACCATTAGAGTTAGAAGATGACAGAGAACACAACTTCCACCTGTGCAACAGCTTCCAATTTAGCCTTTTCTAGGCACTTAATTTCCCCTTCTTCACAGCATAAGAATGTAAGGGTTCCAACAGGAAATTCATTTTCCCAATGCAAAACAGTACTTTGAGGAAAGCTGGGTGAAACTTGCAGCAAAAGTCCTGAGTGAGCCTCCAAAAAACAACAGATCTCCATACGAAAACAGGACAACTTTCAATAACAGTTTACAGAATGGTTTCCCTCAATGTTCATCCACCTTAGATGTCGCACTGGCCCTTCTGGTGCCATTTATAAAGTGGCAGCAATAATTTGAGCAGTAACTAGGAGAAATAGTTTTGAGGTTTTTCCATATCCTCTTGATCCCTTCTGGGGGTCTTAAAGGCAACTGCTATTTATTTCTGGGAGAAAATGAAGACACCGTTTTTAAGGCATAGGTTTGAGGTGGTTGTGCCTAAGAACCAATTTTACTCTGTTTACTGTCACAAGTCCACCCCAAAACAGGCAATAATTCAGTGGGAAACCCAAGATCTGGCCATTGTTGATTGATCGAGTCTTCATCCACAATGTGTCCTTTCCTGCCATGTGATCGTGTCAAAAATAGTCAAAAATCTGACAATTATGACAGCTGTGCTAAGGAGAATCCAATGGATCCTAATGGAAAAGTTTGAATGGTAAAGCTTACTAAAGGGATGGAAATGGCTGGCTACATATACCATAGGCCAGGATTTTGCCCTCATCGGGTGGGCTCAACAGGGGCAGCCGGGAGTGCTCTGGAAGACGACCGCAATCGGGGCCAGAATGCGATTTCACGCTAGGGGGCCAAATTAAGGCCTTCCTAGTGTGAAACGTGTGCTTCAATGCTGCCTGTGTGGGGAGGGTGGGGCGGGGGGAAGGGGAGCAGGGCAAATGGGGAGTTTTGCGCATGCACGCGTGTGAGCTCATGAAAAGCTCCCTGAAGGCACAGAGCTGCCTCAGGGAGTTGAAGATTTTAAGAAATAAAACTAAAGATTTTTAAAATTTTATAAAGCATGTCCCGTCATGTGACCCTGATACATGAGGGGACATGTTTTGTAACATTTTAAAAATCTCTGTCACATGAGCAGAGACATGTTGTTAATGAAAAGTTAAGATGTTTATTTTGTCTTTAATTGCGGTTAGAAACCTCATCCCACCTGTGGATGAGGTTTCCTAAAAAATGCAAAGGCCGCTTGGCCTTTTCACCTGCCCACCAAAAGTAAGGTTGGATAGGCAGCGAAAAATTACATTTAATTGGAATTTTAATGGCTAGTTGATTGTTGGCGGGCGCATGCAGGACCGAAATATCGCACGAGTGCGTGATGACATCAGGACGCTCGCCTGACATCATCGCCCGTCATTTTACGCTCGTTTAGGTCAGGCGCCTGCCTGCCCAACAAAGTACAAATTCTGGCCATAAAGAACTTATTGAAAACTGTTCAATGTAGTAGCATGCTCTCTGGAAAAGTGTGAGACTCATAAACCATTTCAGCTGTGCTTTCAGTCTCTGGTAGCATGTGAAACATTAAAAGTATGTTCCAACCCATCATCACAGATCCACTCATCTAGTGCCCTTAAAAAAATGTATACTGAACATTTGCTCACTGGTCCTTTGAAGCTGATACCTGTACTCCAACAATATATCCATGTGATATCTAAACCTTAATGTTACAATCTCCTTGGAGACTCCTTTAAAGAGAAATATGAATTCCCGGTGAACAAGCTGAAAGGATAACATGTCAAGATATCCCACTTTAAAACTTTTACTGTATCAAATGATCAAAAATACTATTGACTAAATGCTATTTTCTTTTGTAGGCAATATACACTTTATCTATAGAAATAAATGGTTCCTTTCCACTTACCACAAATCACACACTCCATGGGATTACAGCTCCAATCACAACCAGTTCACAGGTGCTCCCAACTTCCAATGGGTTGCTTGCTTCTTACTTTCCCAGTCAGCTAACTTCTAATTCTGAACGTCCTCTCACTACGAAGGTTATACTGTAGCTTTAAGCTAGCCAAGTCTTCCAGCCTCCTTTAACTCCTCACAAACTTGATCTTCAATCTGAGTATGAGCTTCCACCTGTGTTCTGCGTGGCGAATGATAGTCAGCATTTTCTCTGATTAAGGTGAGGCCTGGTTGCATGGTTCTATCTCTTGCTCTCTCATTTGGCCACAAACCGCACAAGAAAAAACTGCAATTGCTGTTTGTCTGTGATATTCCTGGATTTGAATGGAAACCTGCAGCCTGATCTGATTATGACTTCCTTTATCCTCTTCCCCTTAGCATCAGGAAACACATTAGCTTTACCTACATAGAAATGTTCATTAGTTATCCTTGATCCAACATTTTCCGTGTTAGAAGTAAAGGGATAGTTTGCAGCAGAAATATTTACAACATAGTATCTGGAACTTTGGGAGATTCAATGTCCATTGTAGACTTTGAAACTGCTGTCATTGTCCCTTGCACCTCCTTCTCAATGAAACCATCTGAATCTTCCTCAGATCTCTAACTATTAAACCTCTGAGGTTTACTGTCAAGCAGATTCCAGCACAGTTCACATGCCCCCTTTCATCTACCCTACATTTAAAGCTACAGTTCCAAAATATAGGAATCTTATAAAGCAAAAGATATAATTCTAACATTCACAATTGTAACATTAAGACCGATTTTATAATGTGCTTGTTTGGCCTTTTACCTACATGCTGCCTATACCACAGAAATTTCTCAGTGCAACTAAGTGGCTTAAAATGATGAGGACTGGGTGCTTAATATTCAAGGATACAAAGTGTTCAGAAAAGATAGGAAAGGGCGAAAGAGAAGTGGGATGGCAGTGTCAATTAAGGAAGACTACAACTCAGATCTTCCGAGCAGCGTTAATGACGATTGGGTTGCCACTGTGCTCGAAAATTCCCCCGACTTGACACTGCTGGCATTTCTTCCAGTGTCTTCCGATCCTGGCTTTCACAGAAATGTGCAGCGCAGTGTCCATCAGGGAACTCCATCAGAGCGGACTGGAGTCAGGGGAAGACAGGACATGCCCTCTTTTTACGGCACCAGTTGCCTTATGGTAAGTTTAAATGTCCAGTTTGAATACTTATGAATAGATGAATGAATGGGTGAGTGAATGGGTGGGTAAGAAGGCTGAATAGTTGGGTAGGTGGCTAAATCGATAGGTGGGTGTGGTGTATATGTGGGTGAATGGGGTATGGTGGCTAGGTTGGTAGGTGGGTAAGGTGGGTGGGCGGTAGGATGGGTTGGTGTGTGAGATGGTAGGTAGGTAGGTGGGTGAGGGAAGTAAGTGGTTGAGTAGTCGGAAAAGGTAGTCAGGTCAAGGGGTAGTCAGGTCTGGCTGGGAGGTTAGTTGGATGGTCGGGTGGGTAGTCAGTTTGTTAGTGGGGGGATAATTGGGTGGTTCAGAGGGGTAGTCAGGTTGGGGGTAGTCGGGTTGGGGGGGTAGTCAGGCCTGGTCATGTGGGGTAGTCGGGTGATTGGGAGGGTAGTCAGGTTGAGGGTAGTCAGGTCTGGTTGGGGGGATAGTCAGAAGGTTAGGAGGAGTAATCAGGTGGTTGGGAGTGGTAGTCAGATTAGGAGGCAGTCAAGTCTGCTTGGGGGTAGTTGAATCATGTAAGGGGGTAGTTGGGGCGAGTTGGGAGAATTGTTGGGTGACTGGGAGGGTAGCCTGGTCAGATCAGGCCATAGTTGAGGGGGTTAGAGGGGGAGTCAGGTTGAGGGGAGTAGTTGGGTTGGGGGTAGTGGGGGGCCAGGGAATGTGGTGATGGGGTGTCAGTTGTGTAGTTACCCAGGTGTTAGACTAGGGGCAGGACTTTCCCCTCTGTGCTCTAAGTGCAGTGGTGGGCAGGGAAAGTGGTGTGTTTCCCACTGGCTGCAAGGGCAGGTTTTCATGCCGTATTGTCAGCTTCCCGCCTCATTAAATATGCATCAGCAGGAAACATGCTGTATCACTCTGAGCTGCCGTCTCAACAGATCGTTGCTCTTGGCGCCATATTTAAACCACACCTGTGCACACCCTTCTCAATGTCCTCATCCCAGGACTGCTCCAGAAGAGAGATGGCTTCCAGAGCAAATTTAGTGACGCTTCCTTCTGGGCTGTGCTGCCTTCTGGCTGCCGGGGGTGGGGGGCCCCACCAGGGGCTCTGCCCCCGTGATAGCTGGAAGAGGTCCATAAACTTTTCAACTGGGGCCTGAGAGTTGGTGTCCAGGGTAGTGAGAATCAACGCTGCACAGAAGAGGTCAGTCATCCAGTGCAGAAAGAAGATGAATGGCCTCATCCATTTCATCAGGGTAAGTGAACCAGGTCATCATTCTCACCGCACATGCTCACAAGCGCACCAGACATTCGCAGGATGACACCACACAGGGATCTCACACACTGTTAGCTCAAGGGACGTCACCACTCACTCTCTTTCACACATTTTCACATCTCCAGCTGAGCTCGTATCCTGTGCTATTTGCATCCTCATCCCATGCATGGTTCCATTCTCCAACCACACAAGGCAGGCATTCTTATCCTTTGCCTTGGCATGTGTCCTGCTCATAATCTCTCAAACTGTCTTTAGGGAGGACAAGCTCACCTAAAATAGAAGGGTGAAGTCCCAGACCAATGGAGGAATGTCTCCCTTTGGGAAATGGGCTATTGAGCTGGCTGAAGAGGACTGGGATCACTCATGAAGTGATGATGAGGTTGGCGGCACATGCCCAAGTGAGGATCCTGCACCAGACAACAACTCTGTGAGTCTATTATCCTGTTTTCAAGTCACCCGCCAAGCACTAATTTTCTCTTCTCTCTTTCATAGGCACCTCTTCAAAGCACCCTAGGACACCAGGAGGCGGACTCTCATCTCCAACCCTGAAGACAGCTCAGATGAGGGTACAATATAAATTTGTGCAGAAAACCCAACAGATCTCAGCCACAAGCGCAGACACACACCACGGTGGGACCTACTTCTAGAGCAGCCTCAGGGTCACAAACTGGTGAACACAGCACACAATCTGGTCCACAGCAGGTGTAGGCAGAGACATCCAAAGTAGCTGGCACTTAGAGGACTGATGGAGGCCAGGATTCTGCAGAGTCTGAGTCAGGTGATGAGCCCCTGGACTTGGTCCTAAATCAGCCAGTGGAGCTGCAGCGACAGTCATGGGAATATCAGGAAGGGTTGTCAGTTGCTTTCCAAAGATTGCAATGTATGATGGAGAAGTCCGACCACATTCAGTCTGAGTTTATAGCTCCAGCATGCCAGTGCACCGAGGTCAACATTGGTAGGATGATGGCTGCCATGGAGACCTTGGTCCAGGGCATAGCTCCTAAGCTGCTACAGGAGTTGCTCTCTATTGTTGTAGACATTGGTGGCGTCCAGCAGTGGCTATGTGAGAGGGGTCCAGGGCACCTCAATCTCACTCCAGCTGCCCCTTCACCTCAAGGAGTCAGCCAGGAGCCCTTGGGCACCCATAGGGAGGAGGACCAGCAGTTCAACATTCTGGGGCTGTCCACCCAGGTGACTTCAGGAGTGTCCAGCTGATCCCAATTCCCTCTTCCTGTGACTCCATCCCCTCCAGCTCCACAAGCCAAAGAGGGTGCACCTGCACCACAGCAGGGGACCCAAAGCAGGCTGGGACCCTCCTGGTCTCCGCTCTCCAGAGGATGCCAGCCAAAGTCATCACAGACAACAAGATGGAGAAGTCAGCAGGCTGCCTCCACCTCCTCTGTGGATAGCAGGGAAGCCCGAATACGTCATGGTAGGGTTAGGAAGATAAAGAAATATTAGAAGAACGACAGTGGCACAGCTGTTCACCACATGTATATACTTCTCACCACTGTAAATAGAAAGACACCCATTCCACATCTCCTCTTGTGTATGCGCCTCCTTATGCTGTGCTGTGTTGTATTCAATCAAGTGTAACACCATGGACCCTCCCTGCATTTATAGCTCTATCATGTGCCACTATTCAATGTTGTTTGCATCCATCTCATCGCTGTGTGTTTCCATTCTTAGATCACTTCCAACATCAGTGACGCCTCACCCTCAATATAAAGTTTTCAGGTGTAAGGCACCTCGTTCACATGCTTTGCCACGTCATTTCATGTTCATTCTTGGCTGTGTAAGATTAATGCTGAGGTGTTAACCTGACTTATCTGCATTCTTGAAAGGTGAACATGTACTGTGGAAGAATAGATGAGGAAATTCCCAGAGAAGGGGAATAGTTCCAGGAATTCCATGTACCCACTGTCATGCAGCAGGGTTTTCATTCTTTAAGCCCATTCTCAGCGCTTGTGCGCTCTGCTTTCTGCCTTGTTCATTGTAGACTCTCTGAATATACATCTGCTAAACTCACCAATAAGCGTGAGCATATTCCCACCTCAATGAGCTGGAGAGCTGCCCATCATAACCATATTATTGCCCTGGTGATCAAGGTTACAATATTGAGAATTTTCCACCTTGTGGTTGTCTGTATAACACTCACAAGGCTCTTGTCACAATGTAGGGAAGCAACATTGGGCCAAACGTTCTGCTTAGCATCACCTCGGATATAACGCCTCCCAAGTCAACAATGATTAAACCAAATAGTAATGTGTTGCGGTTAATGGAGCCTTTGAGCATGCTCTTGATGTGTATATGTTAGCTTGATGGGAAGGCCATGCTGAAGGCAGCAATGGGCTAAGACCGAGGATGTAAAGAAGCAGAAGTGTGCTCTTTCTTATTTACGAGGTGTCACCTTGAGGGCATGATGGTATGTTAGCATTCCTGAGTTTGCAAGGGCCAGGCTTGGCCATCAGGGGACCTGTAAAGAGGAGGCATTTTGATGTCTGGCAGGCAAGTTTGTGAACATAGTCATCCTGAGCTACTCCACCTCCATCGAAAGGTCCAGCTAAATGAAAGCCCGCATCCCTAACTGAGAGTGCCGGAAATGAATGTGATGGATATGAAGGTGAGACAGAGGGCTGAGCGCTCTCAAAGTGGAGCAACACCTGCAGAATGTCTTCAGCTGCCTTGGCACAAGTGCCAACTTTTCATATCACCATTGTGGTTTCGCAGACTGCATTGTTCTGTTGCTGGAGGTGGACCTTCTTGAGGACCTTTGACAGACTGAAGGTATACTGCTATGAGCCCACTGATTTTTGTGGAATAACTCCTGCCTCTTATGGGCTTACATCACAACTGGGATCCAAGAGACATGCTTGGACAGGCAGTACCTTCTGATGCTGGGACACTGCTCCAGTTTGCACAACATCACAGCAAGAACACATGCTCCTGAATCTTCAGCATCCTTCAAAGAATTGGGACAATGGTGAGCCTAATATGTAACTGCTCACTGTCAGATTGATGGCTGAAATGAGAGGGATGGCAACACTGATGTTCATGTTGGCCCATGATGGAGGGAGCTTGTACAAGGGGAAACTCAAAACTACTCGTCATCCTTCTTGTGAAATCTGGTGGCTGTGAGCGCTTCAAATGCATGCCTGCCTTGTCTGGCCTGTGCTATGGCTTCTTCCCCTGCAGCCTTTGTCTTCCTCGGCCTCATCCCTTTTGATGCCCTCCTTATAGGAGGAGACATGCCGCTCCTCCACGTCAGCATCTGGCAAGTCCTCCCCACTTTGCAGCACCAGATTGTGCAGTGTGCAGCAAGCCAAAATGATCAGTGAGAGCCTCTGGGGAGTGTACTGGAGTGCTCCAACAGATCTATCCAGGCATCAATTGCACCTTCATAGTGCCAGTGCTCTGTTCTACCAATGTTTGGGTAGTGGTGTGAGCATGTGAGCAGTGTCTTCTCTCAGCTAGATTTTGTGGTCGTCGCATGGCTGTCATCAACCATGTCCTTTGCGGGTACGCTATGTCATCGATGAGCCAACCCTGGATCCTGTGTATGCCCCTGAAGATGTCTGGGATCTGCAATCTATTCAAGATATAGGAGTCATGGCAGTTCCTGGGTATCTTGCGCAAACCTAGATGATCTGTTCTTGTTGTCACAGACCAGGTCCACATTGAGCGAATGGAACCCTTTCCAGTTGATATATTGGGGTGCCTAATGCCAGGGAACTCTTGCTGCCACATGAGTGCAGTCGATGGCGTCCTGCACCTGTGGGAATCCTGAAATAGATACAAAGCCCAGTGCTCTGGCATCCTGGCTAGCCTGATCTCTAGCGAAGTCTACATAGCTGTGGGCCTTGATAAAAAAGGCGTCAGAGACCTCCTGTATGCATGGGGGGAGCTTGAGAGTTCCCATAGAGGTCCTCAGTGGAGCTCTAGAAAGAGCCATTCCTATAGGGGTAAAGAGTGGCTGTGACTTTCATAGCCACTAGCAATGGATGTCCTCCCAGCCCCCATTGTGTCAGTTCCTGGAGAATGTGGCTGATGTGAACCACCAGATCACTGGACATACAGAGGTCTCTGGGTCTAGAGCCTTTGCTCATCATGGTGAAGTTCCTCTCTTTGTTGAGCCTGGGGTCGCTGGCACAATCTTCTCCCCTGCCTGTATGCGGTTACGCAGGCAGCAATAAATGCAACTCCCAACTTCCTGAAGGTCTCATCTCTGCAGGATCAATGAGATAAAGACATGAGCGAGCATGAGCTTCCAAATAGACTCAAAGGAAGTTACAGCACAGAAGGAGGCCATTCGGCCCATCTTGTCTGCACTGGTCAACAAAGATCTGACTACACTAATCCCATTTTCCGGTGCTTGGCTCATAGTCCTGGAGGCTATGGCAACACAATTGAATATCTAAATAATTCTTAAATGTTACAAGAGTTTCAGACTCAACCACCCTTTCAAGCAGTGAATTCCAGATTCCCACCACCCTCTGTGCAGTGGGCATCTGGAACTTACTGCCTGAAAGGGTGCAAATGGTCATTCTGTCTATCACTAGTGAGTGACTGTGGGTTTAAGGGCTTGGTACCAGTGTCGGCGCACATTGCCCACTGAAATCCTGAACATCACAATGTCCATTTCAAGGAAGGCACTACCCTTCCCCGACTCACGTTCCCACCCTTCATATGACAGGCTGCAATGAGATTGCTTTGGCCAGGTGCTTGGATGTGCTACTTTTATAAGACTACACTTTTGAAGTACATATGAGGGCAAATGTTTAGTGAGGGAGTGAGATTATTTTGGGGGAGGCCTGAGGGTTTTCATATGTGAACCAACCAACGGCAAGATTCTGAGCTCCTGTTTTTAACACATAACTGTAACTTGTCCAGTCACCAATTTCTCTTGACTTCATTCTTGCTCTGGAGAATTTCTGTACTTAGAACAAAGGCTTATTAGAAGGTTAGTGGCAGTATTCAGGATTAGTCTCACATGAATGAGCTGCTTTGATTAATTTTCCTGATTCCCTGCATTGTCATTGAAAGGCCCCTAACATTTCTCATATGTGTATCTCTCCTTATTTGGTAAAACCCAGTTCAGTTGGGTGTCCATTTAATCGGCACACCACCTTGAGGCCCTCAGATCCCTGCCCTCCAGAGTTATTTGTCATTTTTAATTTCTGCTGTGCCATCACTTCAGGTTTCAAGATGCTGGCACTGAGATTTCACTACCAGGCCAACTTGAACCCTCCCTGTTTGTCCTTGGAAACCCCTCCTATCATCCTAGAGGAGCATAATGTGCAGGTTTCCCTCTCACAAATAACTCTCGGCTCTCCCTCCATTATCCTCAATCCCATTGTGATGGTGGTCAATATCCTTGTATTACCCCTGAATCACTTGAGGTGGATATGTCTTGCTCCATGTGCACCTTACCCCACCTTATCTTGAGCCTTATTGCACAGTGACATATATAGACCCACCCCCATGAGACCTTCGAGTGCCCCTACACTACCTTGATCCCATCCATAGGCTGCAGATGTCTCCCATGTGTGTGTGCCATCTGCAGCCCAGTGCTATGCAGAGACCCCCCCTGGACCGACAGCCGTAAAGTTACTATCATAACCTGTGCACAATGTACTGGGCATGACAGATTGGACTGTCATGCCCTCCCCTCCCGTCCTCCTCCCTGGATTGGAACAAGGACAGCTTGTTTGCAAGCTCAGCAAAGTAAACAGAAGCACTTCTTCACTCCGCGAACCTCATATTCTGGCCCAAACCCGTTTATGTCCTTCTGTAAGAAGAGACTCTTTTCACCTTGTGGACCAGAGGGCACTTCTCCCATTGCAACCCCCAGTCATATGTCTGAGTCCAACCATCCCCCTTCTCCATTCTCCACACCCACCCCTCCCCAGTCAAGGCCTTGCCTGAAGCCCCTTCCTTTGCCTCCATCAGGCCTTTCCCCCACCCCAGCAGCCCTCACCCTGCTGCAGTTTACAACCCACTCCCACCTTATTACCAGTCTGGTATGTAGAGCCTTGCCTCTGAAAAGCCCCTGTAAACAATGTGGTGCTGCCCATGAAGTGTGGTGCAGAGTCCAGGTTGCTGCAAGTGCTGCGCGATGCTAGTTTGGTGAATTAACCTCAAAGTCATGAGCGAAGTGCAGGTCGCCAGGTGCACACCACTTATATACGGTTGTGAAACATGCCGGTCTAATTAGATGCCAGCGTGGCCCATTGATCCAGCGTAGGGCGGGTGATCACGGCAAGGGTCCTTAATAATGGGCATTCATGATATTCAAATCTATTCAAACTGCGTTCCCAATGTGGCGTGGTTTTTACAATGATGTAAAACTGATTTTTCCAATCCCGCAATATTTTCTGCTCCCATCCACCATTCTGCCCATCGCAGGAGGGAGCGGAGATAATCCATTTGATTCGAGCTGAGAAGCAAGAAAAGGTTTGATCATGGTACTGGGGGTATTCTATAGATCTCCAAACAGTGAACGGGAGATAGAAAAGCAAATCTGCAGGGAAATCACAGATGTGCAATAACTACAGTGTGGTGATTTCGGGGGAATTCAGTTACCCAAACATTAGTTGGGATAATGTTAAACGGTAAGGAGGTGGAGGAATTTCTGAAACATGTTCATGAGAACTTTCTTGACTAGTATATTCTTGGTCCAACTAGGAAGGAAGCATTGCTGGATCTGGTGTTGGGATTGAGCTAGGACAAGTAGATCAAGGGGAAAATTTTCTCCCTGTCGGGCGGGAGGGCCGGTTGAGAGCGGGCACGGGTGGGCACGGAGCTGGATTAAGGCCCACCCAGTGTGACGTGTGCCCGGTAGCACTCACCACTACCTGGCCGGGCAGGAAAGGAGAGCAAGTCAGGGCCTCCGCTCTTTCGTGCATGTGCGTGAAAATTAGCGCAGAAATCTCCCTGAAGCATGGAGCTGCCTCAGGGAGATTAAGTTCAGTTTTAAAGGTGGAAAAGATGTTTTAAAAACTTATTCAGACATGTTCCCTCATGTGACAGTGTCACATGAGCTGGAACATGTTTATGAATTTTCATAAAAAGTTTTATTAAATTAATAAACCCTTCATGAAACCTCATCCCGCCCGTGGTTGAGGTTTTATGAAAAATGTGAAGGCCGCTTGGGATCTTCGCCTGCCCACCAACCTTAAGTTGGACGGGCAGCCCTGACAATTACGTTAATTAGTTTATTAATGGCCTTAACAGGTCTTTGACAGATCGGCAGGTACGTAGCTGACTCTGGTGCGCGCCTGCCAAACGAAAGATCAGAATGACACGTGGTGACGGGACGCACGCCCAATGTCACCGCGCGTCATTTTATGTGTCGTCAAGCGGGGCCCACCCCTGTACGCTGACCAGAAGATTCTGTCCCAAGTGTCTGTTAGTAAGAGTGATCATCATATGACAATGTTTAGATTAGTAATAGAGTAGTAAAGGAATTGAAGTTAGCCCTCTTCCAATTTATAAACTCTACTTCAGTAGAACTTATAAATTGGAAGAGGGCTAACTTCAATGGTATGAGAGGGGATCTAGCCATGGTAAAATGGAACCAGACTGACAGGAAAAACTGTAACAGAACAATGTGTGATAGATAAGGAGGAGGTGTTTCAGTACAGCATGCTACATTTCAGCAAGAGAAAAAGATAGGTTAACCAAAGCCAGGGCTCCAAGAGGAATAGAGAATACGAGAATGTCTGATGTATGTCACTGAATTCTTCAAGTGGGAACCAGGCCAAATAAAATGGGTTGAGAAGGGAAAACAAGACTGGCAAAGAGGGAGTATGAGAATAGGATGACAGTTAAAATAAAAGGGAATCCAAAAATGTTCCACTGGTGTGTAAATAGGGTAGTAAGAGGTAGCATGGGACCTATTCAGGATAAAAAGGGTGATGGTGTTAAAAAAGCATGCTTAGAAGCACAAGACAAGACTAGAATACTTAATGAATACATTGTAATGGTGTTTCCTAAGGGAGATGATTCTGACAAAGTGTTGATAGAAACAAATATGATGGAGGTAATAAATGGGTGAAAATTGATTAGCAAGATATACTGATTAAGCATTGGGTGGATAAATCACCTTGTCAGGTGGCTTGCATCCCAGATTGTTAAGGGAAGTGGAGGGTTGAGATAGTGGAAGGGATTTCCAATATCTTCCAATCTTCTCCAGATACAAAGGAAGTGCCAAAGGATTGGTGAGCGGAAAATGTGACACTATTGTTCAAGAAAGAGTGTAAGGACTTTCTTAGTAATTACAAACCAGTCAGTTTAACATCAGTGGTGGGTAAGATTTTGAAAATAGTAATCAGGGAAATAATTAACAGATGCTTGGAATGGTTTGACAGAATTAAGGAGAACCAGCACGGATTTGTAAAAGGCGGATTCATGTCTGATTAATCAAATTGAAGTTTTAAACAAAGTTAAGAGATACTAATGAAAGAAACGCAGTGGATGTTGTCTATATGCATTTTCTGAAACATTTGACAAAATATCACATAAAAGGCCAGTTTTAAAAAATGGAGACTAACTGAATAGGGGGGGATCAGTGTCCACTTGGATAAAAAAATTGGCTTAAGGGCAGAAAACAGCGAGTGTGGAAAATGGCTGTTTTTCAGATGGGCTGATTGTACACTGTAGTGTTTCCCAAGTGTCAGTGCATTGTAGAATGGACTGACAAGTGACATGTGGAACTTAATACAGGGAAGTGTGAGGTGATGTCTTTTGGCAAAAGGGGTAGTAACAGACAATGTAAACTTAAAGGCATAGTTCCGAAGAAAATGTAGGGACAGAGGGACCTGGGGGTTCATTTGCATAGATCTTTGAAGGTGGCAGGACATACTGGATAGACGCAGGGGAGTCGGAATGACTGGATTGTTCTATAGAGATCCAGCATGGATTCGATGGGCCAGATAGCCTCCACCTGTGCTATAATAACTATGATTCTATGACTCTGCTCCATGGGTTTATAACTGCCATCCATTGACACAATTAGGAAACAAGCATTCAACAGCTAAAGCATTCAATACGTATACACAATAAGTGAGCTTATGGCTATCATTTTATTTTACAGTTTCTTTTGACATTTATAAATTGTAAGAGCTTCAGTTTTGTGGTTTATAGCATTATTATCAGTGCCTTCTGACTGAATGATAGCCTTGTAACTCATTGCCAACTGTCTACTTACCTTACAGACTCTTGACTTAATACATCTCTTCGCTGTAACATTGCTTTCTAACAGATAGACACTGACATTTATGGCACAATTAATGTAAGCAGGAAAGATCTATTACCATATTTTTAATACTAGGAATCTGAACCGGTCAGGTAATCATCAAGCATAGCAGTAACTTGATAGGACAGTAATAGGGTGATTTACAAAAAGACAACTGAAAAGGTTCTTATGTTTCTTGTCCTCATGTAACCTTTCATTGTTCCCTCCTGGGGAAAGCCTGAAATAGATAATGAAGATATTTGTTGCCTCATTGGACGTGTCTTTTTACAAAATCTTTGGCAAATCCCAGATTTAGTGATTAAATAGACAGCTAGATTGAAAGGAAGACTAAAGCAAAATGCTTTGGATGCTGGCAATCTGAAAAAAAAAGCAGAAAATGCTGGAAACTCATTGGTCAGGTAGCATCAGTGGAAGGAAAAACAAAGTTAATGGCTGGCATTTTCCAGCCCTGCCAGTGGCGGGCATTGTCACTTATGGCCACTCTCCAAATTTTCCCATCCCACCCACGATGATGCCCGCTGCTGGCAGGACAAGAAACTCCCAGCCATTTCAGCTTGATGACTTTTCTCTGAGGAGTATAATTGCAAATAGGTGAAAGCGGGATAGGAGTACATAAGGGCATAGGAACAGGAATAGACCCTTTACCCTTTTGAGCCCATTCTGCCATTCAATGAGATCATGGCCTAACTCCATATACCCATCTTTGCCCTATTTCCCTAAAAATACCCTACCCTGGCAGACAAAGGCCTGGTTTACATTGACAAGTTGTTGCCCGATGGTGTCATCACAGACGCCAATCCCATTTTAACTTTCACATTCAGGAGGCCTGAAAACTCAACCAAAGCAGGTGTTCATGGAGCAGCTGGGAGAGATCCCAACAGTTTGGAAATTATTACTTTTATGTGGAATCCTTGTGGGCTAGGATTAAGGTCAGGAATATTCTTCCTCTCCCCATCGCTTAGGGATTGGCTTATTTTGCTGAAAGGGTGGGGACAGGCACTAAATGGATGCTGTGCTAATAAACATGACTGTTTGAAAGTCCATTTTAGGATGCAGCATTGGTCCTAATTACTAATTACCATAATTTGAACTTACCTGGAAGTACTAAACAGAGACATCTGTAGGTTTAGCACTCAAATGCTGATGAGATACAATTTTTGTGCAGCAGTATATCAGGGCTCCACTCACCCATTTCCTTTGAAAAAGTTGGGTTTTACTAGTGTTCTGGGGACAGGCTTGGAGGCCTGTAAAATGGCAAGGCAAGGCAGGGGTGGAGCACCTGTTATCTTCCTACCATTACGAATTTGGAGGACAGACTCCCGCTCAGAGGCCAGTTGAGCCACTTAAGTGGCCAATTAAGAAACTCTTCCCACCTCTGTTGTCATTTTACCAGGTGAGCCCTCATGACTTGACCACCTGATAAAACCTAGCAACCCCCCTATGGGCCCTGGTTAGACAGCCACTCCTATCTCGCCACTCTGTGGCTCACAGAGGAGGTCCCTGATTGCAATGACCTCCATAGAAGCAACATCCCCTTCTGCCCTCAACAACTTCTCTCCCCTCACCAAGGTCTGCCTGACTAGCCCTGGCACTCCCAGACCCCTTACCTGGTTGGGAGGATGGCCTGCTTCCACGGTGTCCCCTCTTCTAGGTCAGTCACAGCAATAGGCACTGCTCCCAGCGGTACTACTGAAACAGCTGAGCTGCCAATCCTTCAATTGGCTGGCAGCTCCTGGGGTCATGCATCCATCTTTTTAAAGGAACAGGCATTCCAATGGCAGCAAATTAATCGAAAGGGCCCCCCCTTGTCCTCACTTATCACCACACCAGTTTCTGCATTCAAAGGATCATCCTCTGCCATTTCCACCACCACCAAACTCACCTTCCCTTCACCACCCCCACCCCTCCCACCCCCGGTGGCATTCTACAGGGATCGTTCCCTCCGGGACACCCTGGTCCACTCCTCCATCACCCCCTACACCTCAACCTCCTCCCACAACACCTTCCCATACAACAGCAGAAGGTGCAATGCCTACCCCTTTACTTTCCCCCCCAACTCACCGTCCAAGGGCTCAAACAAGCAGCACTTCACTTACACTTCGCTCAATTTAGTCCACTGCATTCGCTGCTCCCAATGTGGTCTCCTCTACATTGGAGAGACCAAACGCAGACTAGGTGACCGCTTTGCAGAACACCTTCGGTCTGTCCGCAAGCATGACCCAGACCTCCCTGTCACTTGCTGTTTCAACACACCACCTTGCCCTCATGTCCACATGTCTGTCCTTGGCCTGCTGCATTGTTCCAGTGAAGCTCAACGCAAACTGGAGGAACAGCACCTCATCTTCCGATTAGGCACTTTACAGCCTTCCGGACTAAATATTGAGTTCAACAACTTTAGGTCATGAACTCTCTCCTCCATCCTCACCCACTTTTTGATCCCCTTTTTTCTAATAATTATTATATTTTTTATATACATATTTTTCTTTCCCACCTATTTTTATTATTATTTTTAAAATTTATTTCTATCCATTGTTTTATCTCTACCTTTTAGCCTATTTCGATCCCTTCCCCCCACCCCACTCCCACTAGGGCTATCTGTCACTTGCTCATCCTACTTTCTACCCTTAATGTCACCATTAGAACATCCTTTAGCTAAAATTACTATTGTCAACACATTGACCTTTTGTTTATGACATCTTTGGCAATCTCTCCTTTGCCTCCACCTATCACTGGCCCTCTATCCAGCTCCACCTATCCCACACCCCTTAAACAGCTTATATGTCACCACTTTTCTATTTCTCTTTAGTTTTGATGAAGAGTCATAAGGACCCGAAAAGTTTACTCTGTCTTCCTTTCCACAGATGCTGTCAGACCTGCTGAGTTTTTCCAGCAATTTTTGTTTTTGTTGCAGCGAATTAGTTGCTGGACAGCCTAATGACATGTCTCGGGCTTCTACAAATGGCTGAGGTGGTGGTGCCCCTGGCTTTCGGGCCCATTAATGGGGCCTCCACTGAGCTAATAAAATTCCAGCTAATGTGTGGAGTGTGCTAGCTGACACACATACACTGGCATGTTTCAGAATGGTGAAGGTACTAAATGAGGAAGTACATGGGTTCTCAGATGCAAATGTGGAAGCCCTGGTGGAGGAGATCCAGAGGAGGAAGGATGTCCTGTAGTCGTAGTAGGCATAGAGCCCATCTCATCCTCCTGTGCATCTTTCCTATAGCCACTGTTGCTGCTCAGCCTGGCCTCATGCATTCCTCTCCGATTCCTGCTGCAGACCAAGGCAGGTCCAAGCATTCCTCCCAGTAATTCCTATGCAATGCCCAAAAAGGCTGAGCAAAGAAAATAAGAAAGACCTCCTTTTCTATAATTCATTTCATGACTGGATGCCTCAAAGCGCTTTAAAGTCTTGAAGTACTTTTCAAATGTGGTCACTGTTGTAATGTAGGAAAGCATAGCACCCACTCATTTTTAGATAAAATCCTTGGAGCATTTCCAGAATAAATGTTGATTATTGGTGAATCTGTGTCAAAGTGTTGCTGTAATTCTCCCAAAGCATTTCAAAATTCCTTTTAAACTTCCAGCAGGAAGTGAACAGAGATACCTTTAAGTAGTGTTTTGAAATCCTCTGGAAAGACAAGTTTACTCCCAATCAGCTGGCTGCTGTGAGAAGAGGCCTTTAGTTCAAGTGCTAGCCACCAAAATGCCATGCAGTCTCCTTAATGAGCATCAGCAAGTCAGTCAAGTGGCAATCAACTGCTTAATGATCCTCTAAGCAGCTATTCTGAGTGCAAAACTCAGCTCCTTTACTGAGATGGTAGGCGTAACCAATGCTTCTGTGAAGACACATCTTGGTCAGCTTGGGGGTTCTTTAGCATCTTTAGTGGGAAGGCAGTGAAGTAGCGGTAATGTCACTGGACTAGTAATCCAGAGACCCAGGCTAATCCTCTGGGATTCAAATCCCACCACGGCAGCTGGTGGAATTTAAATCAATTAATAAAACCTGGAGTTGGAAGCTATTCCATGGTAACCATGAAGCTATCACTGATTTTTGTAAAAACCCAACTGGTTCACTAATGCCTTTTAGGGAAGGAAATCTGCCATCCTTACCTGGTTTGGCCTACATGTGACCCCAGACTCACAGTAATGTGATTGACTCTTAACTGCTCTCTGAAATAGCCTAGCAAGCCACTCAGTTCAGGGCCAAGTAGGGATGGGAAACGAATGCTGGCCTTGACAGTGATGCTCAAGTCCCATGAAAGAATATATCATTCAAAAAAAGTATCTCAGGAAATCATCCTCCCCTTGGACCTCAGACTACAGGCTTTGCCACTTCCCAACCCTGATCTTGATCATTCCCAATGCCTTCCCCTATCCTCCCTTACTTGGCTAATGACTGTTAGGGTACATTCTCACCCGTAAGTCTCCACATGTTTCCCATTATCTTCAAGTGGGAGTCAGCATCATAAAATGCTACTGAGGCCTGGCAGTTAAAGCATACTAGGCTTCACACTCCAGAGGAAAGGAAGGATTGTCACCTGCCTTGGTCCTTACTTTTGGCTTTTTCGAATTTCCCCAATGAGTTGTGTATTTAGGGAGGAATGAGTAACTTGAAGTATAATACCACATGTGCCTATTCTTCATTGAATGCCAGCCAAATTAGAGTGAGGGTACAAGAATGCACTGACAACGTAGGTCACAATTTAAATATTCGTTTAGCAATGCAATCTAAATAATTGTGCAGTGATGTGAAAATGTACCCTGTATCAACTAAAATGCATTTCTAGCACCCGGGCACGCAAAATTTATCTAATGCTGATATTAGTAATAAAAATAAAAACCTGTTCATTGATTAGAAGCGCAGCAAGATGAAAGCAAGCAGAAAAATATTCTTATCTACTTTTCTATACTGCAAATTGTGTGGAGGCAAGCTTCAAGCCGTACCATACAAAAAGTGATGTTAAATCTGTCCAGGAGGAAATGGGTTTAAGGCTTGCACTTGTAGGTTGGAGTATAGCCAAAGATACATTGCAGTCCCATCTGTCCATTTTCAAGTTTTAAGTACCATTGCTTTACCTGACAAGAAATTCTAAATGACTCTGCAGCTCAATCATGAGTGATACACAATAACACTTAGTGATATATAGAAATTTCCCAGTTTCCATCTCCTTGTTACAAATAAGACCCCCATGACCCACTGAGAGGATTTTCTTAGTCTCCAGGCAGGCTATTACTCAATTTTATGATGTCATCATTATATAAGCTGACTCACAGCACAATGGTTTATGGTGACACAGTACATCAATATGACATCCCCTGTTATTACCAACTAATTTATTTCACTCCTTCATTGCGCACTTCCCTTTAGGATAATGAGGAATGAGTGAACCAGGCTTGACATAGGTGTTTGGTTTAGTTCAGGTCCAAAATACAGAATTCAACAAATATGACTCCTTGTACCAGGAGTAATGTATCTGGACCTAAAATTCCTCTGTTCAGTTCACCATTTTTTTTATTTCCCTTAGCAATGACACTGTTTCTGCAATAAAGCTGGGTCCACAGGAAATAAAAAAGCACTCCAGAAATTATACTCTCTCTCAGCTGTACTGGGTGAGTGTAACTCTATGAGTGGCTGAGAGATCTATCACTCATTCCCTCCATTTGATACGAACTGTGTTGGAACCTAATGGTGGAAAGTTGGTTGGACAGCCTGAAGCAGAGGGGGCAGTTCTCTTAATGCTCCTCCTGACTTTATTCTTGCAGCATACCGAGTGGGGTAGGACATGGGCTTAAGCATTCGCAATGTTTTGTTCTGATAGATTTTTTTGCGTTGCATGGATTGAATAGAAATGCGAAGGTTAATTTCATTAGCAACCTACAACTGGCCCATCTTCCACTGCTTTTCTCCTATACCTATCCAGCTATCCTAGAGCTTCCTCCTTATAAGAGTAAAAAATAGGAAACTGGGGGTTCCTTTAATTGTGGCAATTATTTGCCTTTGGTTGTGAACACTTCCCATCAAGAAGTAATTAGAGAGTGTGAATGGCCACCATATAGAATGCAACCCAAATGTGAGTAAGTATTTCTTGGTATGCATGATAATAGATATAAGTAAATATATGTGAAACTTTCTTACAACCTTACCTTTAGTAACAGAACACCTGCTAGTACCTTGTGAACATCTCAGATAAATGATAAATGGTGTTCAACCTCTGAGAAGAAAGGTGGGTGGTAATGTGAAAGATGTTTAAGACATTGCATTTATATAAAGTGTGACTGTTTTCTTGCCTTTACTAATCTGGTGAGGTCAATAAGCTGTCATATAGCTGTGCTATACAGGGATTGCTGGAGGTGGTACCCATTGCTAAAGTTATCTTTTTCCATTCCACCTTGTCTTTGGTTGGTTTTCCTTGGTCCCAAATATTTATTCCTCTTTTCCCTAATTTGGGTCGAAGAAATCGCCACTGAGATGTCAAAAAACTTCAGAGGGTCCTGCTATAAAAAACTCTCAAGCACACTTCCTTTGCTTGCCAATTTCCAAATCCATCCTTACAAGGAATTGTGGACCTGCTCCTTGAAGCTGCTGTAGAGACTTAAATCAGCACCAAATTTCCATTCCCCCCCCCCCCCCCCCCAGAGGTGAAAATAGCACTGGGACCTGCATTCAAATCAACCTGATCCAGGATAGTGGGATGAGCAGAGGCATACCATTCAGTAGAAGTGCAGTCCTGAAGCACATCCTGCCATGGAGCAAAAGCTAAGGGTGGAATTTTCTGTGCCCATTGGCGTTGGGCATCATGGCAGGCATGAGCAGAAAATATGGCGGGAAGATCAAAAATTGGTTTCACGATTTGCGATCATGCACTCTGCCCGTCAATGGCAGACCACCTTTCCCACCTCTGGACATCAGCAACATCAATTTTAATACATCTGCATCTCATTAAAAGCCCAGCTCACAGGAATCATTCCCGCACAGTGGATCATCCGGGCACATTGGCGTGATTGCACGCCGACATGTTTCACAACTGAACATAAGCAATGTTCACCTGGCGAACTGCACTTCACTCAAGACTTTGAGGTTTGTTTGCCTACCTTGCTTTGGGCAACACTCATGGTCATCAAAACCAGACTTAGCAGTCGGCACCACATCACTTGTAGTGGGGTTCACGGGGAGATCTCCACTTATGAGACCAACCATAAAGCAGGGGGTGGGGCTGACAGGGCTATGGCATTATTAGGGAAGGGGGGTTTCCTATGGTCTGTGTGGGGACACGTGTTTATCTGTGCAAGTGGTTTCAAGGTGGTGAAGGCTGAGGAGGCAGCCTCCAGAGGAGACAAGGCCAAATGGTGACGTGAGGGTGTGTGTGAGTGAGTGAGAAAGTGAGTGGCGATATCCCTTCAGTTGGCAGTGAGTGAGATGCCAGTGAATGTATGATGGTCTTGTGAGTGTATGAGTTTGGAGTGATGAGATGGTTGCTTTACCCTGGTGGCACAGATAAGATCATTCATCATCTTTCTGCACTGGATAGCCAACCTCTTCTGTGCAGCATTGGCACTGACCACCACTGCCACCGCCTCCCAAGCCAGAATGGTGACACTGATGGGACTCCTGCGGCCAGAGTGGAGGCTAGAGGACATTGCAGAGGGCTCCAACAGTGTCCAGAAGGTGCCCCAGGGATGCATCACTGAGTGGGAGCCGGGGGGGTGGGGGGGGGGAGGGGGGAGGGGGGTGGTTTTGCTGAAGTCTTCTTGTTTTTCGGGGCCATGTCTTCTGAGCAGCAATCCTGGGCTGGCAGCACTGAGAGGTGTGTGCGGCTGCACTTTAAATGTGGCAGCCACTGTGAGGAAGCGGCGAGGTGATGGGTAGCGGGCGAATTGGAGGCCGCCTGCCAGCGAGATGGTGTGTTTCCCAGCAATGCATGATTAATGAGGCGGCATTGGGACCGTATGGTGCGAAAACATTCCATTGCAGCCAGCAGGTAAAACACTCTTTATCCTGCCCGCTACCGCACTTACTGCAAATCTGGGACAATTCCACCCTTCCTCTTATTGCAACGTGCTATTTATAAAGATTCTATTTTTCCTCTTATTCTCTTCAATATTGCTTCTTAATAAACGTGATTTGTGCATCATTTACTGTCAGTCGAAGAGATCAGAAGTATATAGCAAGCACTCCATACCATTTCCAGTGCGTGTATTTGGTTTGTTTTATTTGTTCTATAACTCACTGGGTGGAATTTTCCATTTATGAGTCTAAGTGCAATGCCGGGCGGTTTTGGCAGCCCCCACTCTGCTGCTCGGAATACCGGGAACTCATCCCGATTCCGCACCTGAAGTTCATTAATCACACACAGGCAAGTATTGGACCAAATCACCTGGTGGGTCAGGAGCTGATTCATTTGCCCAGTGTCAGCTAATGGGGTCACAGGTCTGGGCACCATATTTAAACACCAGTTGAACACATACACCTCACTCTCACCAGCCCACCTATCTCCAGAAGACTTTTACAGATGTCTTCCATGCACAAGAAGAAGGCCGTTAAGCCTCAAGAAGGCAGTACTCTGCTTCACCTACCGGAACCTCAAGGCCTTGATCAGGGAGTCCGGGCACACAGGCATGTCCTGTATTCCGGGGATGGATCCAGGCAGCACACCAGCCTCATCTCTCTAACCTGGGCGGCCATCGCATAGGATGTCAGCGTTGCAACTGTGCCCAAAACGCCATCCAGCGCAGGAACAGGATGAATGATCTCATCCATTCCACCACGGTAAGTCAACTCTGAACTCCCTCTGATATCAAATTCTTATCATGGCATCATGCACTCAAATGGCTACTTTCTTCAGGGATCTCACACAACCATTAGTGGGGTACCCACTAATAACCACTCATTCTCTCATGGAAACTTTCACATCACCACCATCCCATCTATCATGTTGCTCACACTCCATCCTCTGGCCCTTCTGGGGAAGGGTCAGTACACACAGGGGACATGAATCTCACCCAAACTCTGCCCCATTCCTTCTCATCACATGCTTTTCTTTCATCTTCATACAGGGCAACAGAAGCGAAAGCGTGCAGACCAGGGGAGGGATGGCCAACATCATTGCCTCCACTGAGTTCGAGGAGGCTGCAGCTGAGCTGGCTGGGGAGGAGAGGGATCACTCCTGAGGCGAAGGGGAGATTGGTTTGTCTCACTAACCTAGTGTGGATCACGGGTCCATCACCTCATCACATCCTGACAATCACTGTGAGCCACATGCTGTCTTAGGGTGCTCATGCTCATCAACTGAAACTCTCTTCTCTATTTTCCAGGCAGCAGTAGATGGAGGCCCACAAGGCAGCCCAGCATAAGTCAGAGCCCCCAGACCACATTGGAAGAGGAAGCTCTGGAAGAACTGTCACTGTGTTCACCCGCATCCTCCACCAGCTCAGAGACACATACCTTGGTGGCGCACAGCTGTAGATTAGGCTCTGGGTCACTTTCCGGAAAGCACCTCACTGACACATCCCCAAAGCAGTCGGAGGCAGGGACAGCCCAGGTCCGGCACTCAGAGGACTGTTGTCGACCAGCCACCCGTTCAGTTTGAGTCAGAGGATGAGCCTCTGGAAGCGGCCACCAACTCAATGCTGGAGATACAACGACAGGTGGTGGAACATCAGGCAGAGATTCGACAGTTACTCAGCAGACTAGAGCAAACGGTGGAGGAGTCTGTCTGTGTTTTGTGATGTCATGACTCCAAAATGCTAGCACCTCAAGGTCACCATGGGAAGGTTGGTGACCACCTTGGCGACCTTCATCTGGCAGGTTTTGCAGGATTTGTGCTCGGCCCTGCACTCCATGGTCACACACCCTGGTGGGCACCATCAAGGTGTAGGCAACATGGGGATGAGGCACCTTGACCTCCCTCTGGGTGCACCATCTCTTGCAGGAGTCAGGGTGGGGTCTTCGGGCACCCACAGCCGAACCCCTCAGGGGGCCTCCTCTCAGGACACTCCAAGGTGTGCAGCTGCTCACAGCCCCCTATACCTGTGACCCCATCCACTCCAGCTGCTCAGACTGCCGAGGGTGTATCTGTTCCTGAGCAGGAGACCCTTATCAGACCGGAGACCTCCACCCCTGCTGCGGATGTCGGGCCTGCACCCGGGTAGGGTTAGGAAAGTTAAGAAATTTTTATGGCACTTTTGGGACATGGGTGCGCTACCAGTGTAAAGAAATTACCGCTTCTGTGAATACATTTGACGATTATGCGAATGTTTTGGGCAACTGAAGGAGTGATCACATGTACTGTGATTTGTACATTGGAACCCTCTTATGTTGAGGTTTAGCCATCCTCCCACTCAGTGATAGTGTCCCATTGTGAGATTCACATTCCTGTGTTGTCAATCCCAATTGACAACACCCTTGTGAGATGTCAGGGAGGTGTGTTTAAATCTTTATTTGAAGTCTGTGATGTGAGTGTTTTTAACCCTTCTTCCTCAAGGAACATCATTGATTGAGGGCAGCTCATCAGGATTGTAATTCTAATGACATTTGTGTCTCCGCAGTGGTAGTGGCAGAAGAAAAGACATGTGGGAGGAGGAGATCCCTAGGCATATCCACATCCTCAGTCACAGCAGTGTTAGTATCATTATATGATAGAGAAAGCTTCAAGTCTTCTCTCGCATTGCTCTCGCTCCTCTGTGGAACTACTTGCATAGTGGCTAATGCAGCTTTGTCCCTGAGACACATTGAAGTGACCAAGATGGCATCACAGATATGTAACATCTGGAGCCCTGCGTGGGATGATAAGGTGTAAATGAGATGAATGACCCAACCTAGCTCTGTGCTCCAATCTCTGATTTGGCAATTTTTTTTTTCAGTCACACAAGTTTAATCATCAGAAACACAGCTAAATGAAAAAAAGAACACCCAGGAGCCTCAGAGCTCCAGAGAACCACCGCGTGATGCCTTCCAAGGTCAAACAGCCACCAAATTTCACAAGGCCTGATTTATGCTTCTCCAAGGAGGTGGCTGTAAAAGCATATACATGGCAGTGAGGGAACGGGTACAGAAGGCTTCCAGTAGGCACTGTGCCCACCTCCTCCCCATCGCACCAGCCTAGGACACCAGGACTCCCGTGCCCCTTGCTCGGAAGCAAGACTCATTCTCCCACGCTGCCTTCTCGTCCTCGTTCATCAATCAGATGTTGTACTTCTCCCAATGCTCGTTCAACTCCCGACTTTTACTCTGCACCTGGGCGTTCAGGTTCTCAATCAGCTTCACCAGCTGCTGTTTGTTACTTTCCAGAGCCGGCAGTACCTCTCTCACAGTCCTTTCCACCAGCACTCCTCCAACCATCCAGAAAAACTTGTGTCTGGGATCCACCTCTGTCAGGATGTCAATCACAAGCCCGTGGTCTGCCGCCTCCTGCTTCAGCTCGGCCCCTTCCCCTGCCAGCCCGCGCTGCTCCTGCCACAGTTTGTTGAAGCCAGCCAGCACTTGCTCGGGAGTCAGGGCTGAGCCTGAGGCCGGGTTGGCCTGGCCAGCTGGCACTGACCCACCACTCACTCCCTCCATGACCAATCAGTTGTTCATGGTCAATGAGTGGACGCCCTTTGGCCTGTTATGAATGCCAATCCTGGTGAATAGGGGAGAAGCTTTCATTGATGGAATGCCATATATGATACAACTGTGCCTCCTTCATTATTGCCTGCATTCCCAAATTCTAATTCCCTATGTGTTACTCTTGAGATGCAATGACTGTGATGTGAAGCCACTGAGTTCTGAATAGCCCTTTAACAGGGCTAATGAAGGCCTTGGCTTTCAGTGGTTTTCTTCTCAAGGAAGTCTTCCTCCTTTCTCAATAAGCAGACTCTTGCAGCACCAACAAGTAAGAGAGTGTCACCTAGAAATGACTCCTTAGCCCAGCAGCCTGCTCCTCCCCCACTGCTTCAGACCCCTCCTGATCGGATTCGCTGGTACTTTCAATCTGAGTCAGTACTATTCCTGTGGTACAGCAAGGTGGTGGTTCTCCACTATTACTTTGAAACGCAATTTGACACTTCCTCTCCCGCTGTCCGTGTCTGATATATATCTAAAACCTCACGATTTGAAGGTAGAGCTCCATCCCCAGCCTTCCCCAATAATACTGGATCGCTTGTTGTTGTGGTGAACATTCCTACCTTTCCCCCCGAGCCCATCACTTGTGACGTGCCCAAGCCCCATGTGGACCTCTACCCTCCCCATCAAGAGGCTGTGTGCACGGCCCCCTACTGAGATGAAACCCCTCCATCCGGAGAGCTTCACATTACCTCCCCCCCAACCCCACCACCAACCCCACCACCTCTTTATTATGTGTTTCCAAGCTACAGGCTGCAGATGCCTTCCAGTACCATCGCCATTCCATCTGCGGCCCAGTACAGAGACAGCCAAGCCCAAAGACAGCGACTGTGAGATAGCCCCGCACACCAAGCTGTGCTTTTTCCCACTGGAGCACACAGCTCTTGCCCCTCCCTGCAGCTGGAGTAAACCGTGCTCCCAGTGACTCCTCCTGCTGTGTGCCTGCTGCACCCCTGGACTCTCTCCTCTCTTTGACTTCTGATTATGAGGTTCACACAGCCCAGGAACTGCCTGCACTCTATGACTCCTTTCCACATCGCCACAAGAGTGTCTGTACTCTGTGACTCTTGGCTGTAAAACCCAGACAAAGGACTTGGACTTTCACAGAGTTTCCATTGCCCTGTTGACTGAGGACTACAGTGTCCCCTCCTATACCACCCACCACCCCACCTTCTAAGTCTGTGTGCGACCCATCCCACTTGTGCCACACTAACAACCCCACCCCTCCCTATTCCAGAGTCTGCGTGCATCTCCTCCCAGTCAAACATGTGTTATACCTTTGACCCCCTTGAATGTCAGTGTTTCATGTACCCTTGTCAGGTTCCAGCTTCCCACCCCTCAGTTTACCCTCTGCCTTCCATTATTCCCCATCATCCTCCACCTCCTTGCCCCTCACAACCCTTGCACAGTCTTCCTTCCCCATTGCCCCCCTGTGTTCACCCTTCCCTACTCACAGCCCTTGCACAGTCTTCCTTCCCCATTGCCCCCCTGTGTTCACCCTTCCCTACTTACAGCCCTTGCACAGTCTTCCTTCCCCATTGCCCCACTGTGTTCACCCTTCCCTACTCACAGCCCTTGCACAGTCTTCCTTCCCCATTGCCCCCCTGTGTTCACCCTTCCCTACTCACAGCCCTTGCACAGTCTTCCTTCCCCATTGTCCTCCCCTTGTGTTCGCCTATCAGGGTAGGGTCTGAAAATGGAGGCTTGCATGAGTACCGCAATGGTATTCTTCTGGGCAACAAAGGCAAAGAGCTGGAGTAGATCAACCCTACAGCCCCAGCAGTGTGGCGTTCATTGCAACAAGACAGGTGCAGCGCGATGGCAGGTAGGCTATTTTTAGTTGCACTCACCTCAAAGTCACGAGTGCCACCCCTTTTCAAACAGGTTTTCCATAATATCCCGCTGGCGTGACTCAAGATTGGAAGGCCTGACAAGATTCTGGTGAGCAGCTATTATAATGAGCATTCATGAGATGATAATGAATGCAAATAGCGTCCACACCATCAGGCAGCGGGATAACTGATCCGCCATTGACAGAATCACAAACCATTTTGACATTGACGGGTTTCTGACTTTTTGCCTGCCGCTGGATTCTCCACTTCCACCTACTACGTAACCTGTGGCAGGAAGCATGGGAAAATTCCATCCACTATTTCAATTATTTTGCCCACAAAGCTACAATTCAATTCATAGGGATTGTTGACATTGGAGTTAGGCTTTTGCATTGGCATGATTTAGAAATTGATCAAATCATTCATCCTACATAGACCGCAACTAATACAGAAATCTACTGTCTGCATCTAATTCACACCAACGCTCATCCACCCATTATCCTTATCCTCCTCCACCACACACCAAGGTCGAAATGAACATAGCTGTGCATATTTTATGGGCCTAACATGGGTGTGATGATAACTAATTTAGCAGTTTCTTGCTGTTTGTCAGCTATTTTAATGCTGATGGAACTATTGCTTCAACCAAGTTTTCAGTCACCTCAACTACTTTGCACTCCACTACTGCTTGTTGGCCATTTCCCTTTTGTGAGAAACCTTGGGGTGTTCACTGCATTTAAATGCACAAACTTTTGTTGATCAGTTGATGATTCCCAGAACAGTGGCCAAGGATTTCCCTATGGTGTTAACAAGGACTGGTGTTGCCAGCACTACTCATGTTATTTTTCACATAAAGGCTACTGTAAATATTGGCTTACAATTTGCATACTGTATGCAGACCTAGCCTCAGGAAATCAGTGTGGCTGTTTAGGTAATGGGCCGGAAAGTTGGAAAAGCAATTGGTTGGCATATTATTAGTCCCAACCTAATTCTTGTAGTAGTTTAACTAGATGAAGGAGAAAACTAATTTAAGCTGCTTTTATCCTCGCCACAGCATACTATTTGGATCTTTAACATCAGACAGATGCAGCAGGATGCCAAGACTTTGCAACATAAAATCCTTTGCAAGATAAATACAAGATAAATATAGTGGTTGGAAGAGCAGGCCAGAGGCTGGGCCAGTAACGCACTCACTGACTCCCCAAAGCCACCATCCACAAAGCAAAGTGAGGAGTGTAATGGAATACTCTCCACTTGCCTGACGAATGCAGCTCTAACAACTCTCAAGACCCTCAACATCATGCAGGGTAAAGCACTCTGCACTAGTGACACCTCATTCATCATCTTAAATATTCATTCTCCCACCAGCGTGCCGTGGCTGGATTGTGTATCATCTACAAGATGCACTGCAGCAACTTGCCAAGGCTCCTTCGAAAAACACCCCAAACCTCTAGCACCTCGAAGAACAAAGACACAATGTACATGGGAGAACACCATCATCTGCAAGTTACCCTCCAATTCACACACCATCCCAACTTGGAAATATATTGCTGTTCCTTTACTGTTGCTGGGTCAAAATCCTGGAACTTCCTCCTTAAACAGTATCTTCTCAAGGGTAATTAGGGATGGGTAATAAATACAACATCCCATGAACAAATAAAAAACAATGATGACTGCGCCAGAATAAGTAGTGCTCATACCAGGCCTCTACATTTATGTAAAGAATCCAAGAACTGCTGCAGTTACATCTTAATATTCAGCACTTAATTAGACTTTTGGGGAGACAAATTTGGTGAGAAAGCTTTAGATTTCCTGTTGGGAATTTCAGTGTAAATTCTGCAGGTCTCTCTATGCTCTGAATATCTAGGAATATTGAAATTATTCAATAGCTCTCTTTTATCAGTTGCCTTTAGCTGCATCCTGTTATTGTAATCAGATAAACCAAAGAAATCCTGGGTTCTCTTAATTTATTCAACTCAACATCCTCAGATAACATTCCATATTTTGCTACCAGTATCCTGAGTATACCCTGTCCCACCAACATAGTCACAGCTGAGGTGGGGTGGCACAGTGATATAGGGTTAGACTTCATAGCCTGTGGCTAGATGATCGACTGACCTGATCGGGTGTAAAATAATGCAAGAAGACATCAGGTGAGCGTCCCAACATCACCATGCACTGGCGCCATATTTTGCTCGGCGGACATGCACAAAAGTTGGAGGCGCGCCCACCAACAATTAAGAGGGCTATTAAGCCCTCTATTATAGGCACAATTGTCTCCAATTTTTCATTGCCCATCCAACCTTATGGTTGGCGGACTTGTGAATTGGCCAGGCAAACTTTGCATTTTTCATCAAACCTCATCCAATGGTGGGATGAAATTTCCATTATGAAATAAAATAAAAATAAATATCTGTGGGCAGCATTTTTATCAGCTATATTTTCAGGTGTCTGATTGTGATGCATGGACATTTTTTCAGCTTTTAAAACCTTTATTTGGTGATTTTCAGGTCTGCAGCTCCCTGAGGCAGCATTCACCCACACCCACAGAAACACCATCACCCGGCCTCTTTCAACCCCCACCTTGGCAGCGCTGAGCATTTCAGTGCACTTTTCACACCGGAGAAGTTGGGGTAACAGAAGCCAAAGTACAGGAGTGATGGGTTTGGGGAAATTGGTGCAGGATAGAATATGAACAGCGTAATTTTGGATCAACTGAAGGCTACAAATGGTGGAATATGAGCTGTTGGGCTGGAGAGTATTAGAATAGGGCGCATAATTTGTAAAAGAGCCAAAGACAATGGCGGTTAATTTGTTTAACCCTGACAATGGACATTGCATGGGATTGCGATGCAATACAAAAAGAATTGCTAAAGGTAAGTTTTCTTGGGTGCTCTTGTTAATGGTCTCAAGTATTAATATATTATATTTTATAAAGAATCTTTGGAGTTAAGTTGGATAACTCACCTCCACACTGAGGGTCTCAGACCTAGTAATGGCATTCCCTTTGGACATAGCTTTTATGCCATCATTATAATGAAAGAGAAGGAGGAATGAATGGAGAAAAGGAGGATGAGACAACATTTATTGAATGTGAACACTTGCCAAATATTACCTCACCTCCCAAAGAGTTTACAGTAAAGGCAGTTCACACAGCAGAATCATAGGGAGGGGATTTATATTAGAAGGCTATGCTCTAGCAAAAAGAGGATAAAAAAACTCTGCTATCTGTCACAAGAGAACTTGCAGTCACAGTCATCTGCCCACACTCCTCTGTCCGTGGCTACAGCGATAACCATCGTATGTAACTTTTATGGCACTGGTTCATTTCAGACAGTCACAGTTGAGCCAAGCAATCCCAGCCAAGGTGCCATCCAGACATTTTCAGGTGACTGATGTATTTCTCAGCAAATTAAGGGAATTCATCCAATTTAACATTACAGCAAGTCAACAAGAACATTCAGTTTTGTAGTATCAGGATGCAATAGATGGCACCCATATTGCTTTTTGTGCTCCTACAGTCAAACCCCACAACCTCCTAAGGTGATGATAGTTGAGGTGAAATTGGTCTATGCTGGTAGCATGGAATGGACTGATAGTAAATCAACAGCCTTCTTTACATCATATCCAATTTTCTTTTGAAATCAGTTGTGTATGACAGACTGCAAACTCGCTGACTTGATTTGCATGACTGGCATAGACTCATTTCACCCCTGTACGACAATGTGCAAAGAATCCTGGATGCAAGTTTTGCTGTAAGTTGCTACATTGAATTCATTCATGGAATTTGATCCTCCCTGAGATTTTTAATGAGGAAAATTGGTACAATACAAGGCTTACCCGTGACAGGCCCACTCCCTACTATCATGGAGAATGACCCTTCTCAGAGCGTTTCCAAAACGGAAGGTTGAAGACTACTGCAACAAGGCCCACACCATTACCAAAGAGGTCAAGAGGATGATTGGGATTTTAAAAGGGATCTTTTGCTTCCTTGTTAAGTTAAATCTCCAGTATGCTCCAACTGGTGTGTTCTGCACAATTACAGCTTTCTGTGCCCTGCAATAAATATTTTTTCTGATACAAAAAACCTCTGTACATATACATTTGCACCCGCTAGAGGAAGTGGCCTTACCACCTTTGGAGGCACTAATTACAGGAGGAGAGCATCAGAATGGCTACGATTCTGAGGAATCCTGCAGAAGACTATTGCAAGGAACATCAGAGCACATCTGATCATGGAAGTAAGCTCTACTGTTTAGCTCAGTCCACCTTTGTCACAATTGCCTTAACTCATTCTCTTCCATCTTTAAATAAAGGACACTTCACTACCTTACCCAAGAACATCCCAGCATGTCAAACCTCTTTGTTCCTACATTACAATAACAATCATCTACTTGAATAAATCAGCACAAAATAAGTATACCCTTTCATGTATGACTAACCACTAAGAATAACAAACCACAATAAAAGTGCACATTCTCCTTTAATACAGCAAACTCCACAGCGGATATAAGCGAACCTACTATATCCTAACACACTGCTTCCCTTGGGTGGCTTAAAGTACCCTTATTTCTCCTATTCTTGCCCTTCTCCAAGGTGCAAGCTTAGAGCCAGTATCATGACAGCTCATACTCCAAAAGACTTAAGGGGCTAAGGTGGCCTCCTGTCACTGCAACTTACTCCTAAATAGGTGCCACTACTGGTATACTCTGAAACTCATGTCTTCACTGCCTGGTGACACCTGCTATATACCACTGGTATGATGCTCTACGAAGAATCACTGGAGAAATGTTATGTGCTGCTGTCTGGAGAGACAACAGCCTCAGGGAGGTCTATCCCAGCGGTGATTATTCAAATGTATCCTGAATCTATGTCTCAGTGATCACTGGGCTGGCAGATCTAATGGCAGATCACTAGCCCTGAAACTACAAAAGACAGCAGCCTCTATCTCAGCTGCTTCTGGAAGTCAGGATGCTGTGCCTTTTCCCCCAATGGCTATAGGGCTGTAGTCTGTGCTTTCATGAAGGAAGAGCTACTGACTGGTCTGTCCTTGGGTCAAGATCTGCTGCAATTTCCAGAGGAACAGACATATCCTTCATTGATGTGTACAATGAAGGAAAAGCTTTGCTAATTTGTCACAAATAAGGGTTGTGAACACCAAAATTACCACTGTCATTTGCAACATGTTCTCAGATGTCAAAGGCCTGCTTATTGTTTCCATAAATATTCTTCTTTTCAGGCAAGTGCTTTTGAGTTCTGGTCCAGTGACCTTGAAGCCATGGACAGCTTCCTTCTTAGCATCCACTGGAAAGGTAATGCACTCTCACCTAAAATGACAGAGAATGGGATAGAAGCTTGTGTTTGACTAGATGCTGTTTCTTGATTTTTAGGTTTTCTCCCATACAGGTCCAGCAGTCTGTCTCTCCTGTCTTCATTCTCTTTGAGGAGGTTTATTACATTCATCCCACTGAAATTGTGAGCTCTTCTTCCCTTTCTTTTTGAATGTCCTTTTCCCCTTTTCTGACTTTCAATGTCAAATTCCCTGGGTGCAAGCCGTTCTTGAATTGTGGGCAAAATATTCCACATGAGCCATCCAATGAAATTGCTGACAATGAATTGGTAAGTCAAACTTATTCCTATATTTCTGCTGCTACAAATTTCAGCTAGACTTGGCTGTTTTATTGTTGCACTCAAATTATTGAGCACTTCAAGCTCATTATTCCTGTTTTACATTGGATTTGCACTGTGGATCCACCAATCAATATGAAAACGAGCTAATGGAACTTTCTGGCAGATTCAGCTCTATGGAGCTTCAGTGGCACATTAACATGAACCCAGCACAACCCATAGCACAGAATTTCAGGACCAGCATATTGGGACTAGGAACAACAGTTTGGCCCTCCAGGACTTTGGACTGTTTCCCAGATGAAGCTGTACAAAAAGATTGATGGTCACCTCTCCCTTGCTATTAAATTTTGTAAATGAAAATTTTGGGGCAGCTTCACCAAAATTTCAATAGGCATGTTGCAAAATGAAAAAGCATTCTATTCCCCAGTTATGATCTTGTTAATTGTATGTATGGTTTTGGCTATTCTGATAGCAGGTAGTATTATAATGTTTTTATGTTAGAATATTTATTATTGCAGCCATTGTGAGCACAATATCTTGTCTTTAAATATTAATGTATTATTTCATTAACAATAATTTTGGTCTTTTTTATATACATGTGCTCCCAAAGGTGGCAGCTGGTACTAAATGGTTTTTGTTACGTTTATTTAATATCTCCGGCTCTTGAATATAACCTTCTGTCACAGCTAATTAAGCCAGTTTCTTCTACAAATGATATACAATGTGCTTACAGATCCTTACACATAGAGTTGTGCAATTGGGAAAAGAACAGTGTACATTTTACTGGCTCTAGGGCCAATGCTGTTGCAGTCAAGTTCACTGATCAATTTTTTTTTTGTGGTAAACTCTCAGTCTATCCATACAAAGGTTTTAAATCCTTGGACATAACATTGAATATTATCTTCTAGCTCAAAGAAAACAGTTCAACATATAACACTAAAATGTGTTTAATCTCCCCAGATTGAGTTCTGAGAAAATATCTTTAACCTCCATTGATGTGTGTCTCAGAGTACATTCAATTACACTCACTAACAAGAGGGTTTTAAAGCAGGAGAGCTCAATGATTTATGGTCCGGAGGCAGCAGCACTTGCAATGTAGTAAAAACAATTCAGCTGCTACCTTCTCTATACACAGTGCTGCCGTTTTTATCTCAGTATCACCCTGCTTTTAAAAACGAGGCAGAAGTGCAGGTTTTTTTTAATATTGCTGACTGACCATTGTTTGAATTTTTAGGAAGACCTCAATTTAGGTGGCTAGCGCTTCATGCAGAAACAATTTGGGGCCTGATTAATATATTTGAATAAATATGGTTGGGCTTCCAGTGTCATTTTGGTATCAATTAGCACACAAAGTGTGGATGGTGCAGGTAAAGAGGTGGCAGTTTGAGGTGCTATTTAGATGGATCAAAGCTGCAAGCAAGACTTCTTTATGTATAACTTCTCTCTGTACTGTGCTCCTTACAGCTTCATGCCATTTAAATCTGCTGCTCCGTTAGACCTCAGACTTTCCAAATTTCTTTAAGGTGCTGCCGAATACTCACATCAGCCTGTGACCCTCAGGTACCCTGAGCTAAATGGCAAGTTGCCAATACATCATGATTCAGGTTGACAGTTCACCTGCTCTATTTATATGAGGTTTCACCAAGAAAATTGCTCAGGACTCTTATCAAACATGCTCCTTGCCATCTGTGATATATGCCAGCTGCAAAAATTGACCCCAACACCTTGCTCCAAAGGAAAATCTTTCTTTTGAAGGTGTTTAATTCCTAGTAAAATTGTCTCTTTGTGCCAAATAATGCTATTTTGAAAATCAGTAGTGTGATATTTGACTATTATATGACATGTGCAAATTAGTTCAATAATAAATAAATGCAGAGATTATCAACAAAATGATGTAATAATCTAAAGATCCCACAAATAATCATGTAAAGTATATTAACAAGCATAAGTGGGACAATACAAACACTAAAAATTGTGATAGCTTTAAACAGCTTCCATTTTCTTTTCACTCTTTAAGACATCAAGTTTATTATGCCAAAATATATCAGTCAAGAAAAACCATCTCAGCTAATTAAGCCGGTTCCTTCTACAAATGATATACAATGTGCTTTGTTACAGATCCTCATCACCCCACTCAGTTTCCTGAGAAGCAACAACTGGAGTTTAAAACTCCAAAAAGGTTAAGATATGTGAAACTTCTGACTTCTCTCCTGAATCCTCACTTATATAAACTGAAGAGGATCAACCTACTGCTGCAGTACATATTTAAAACACTAACCTCATTCATCATCTGAGCAGCACAAGATCTATGCTGTACTGTAGGGAATGTCATTATCAATCCCTTCCTGGTCTTTCTAACATTGCATAGTTAATTGACACATTACTGTTTTTGCCAGGAGCCTATTCCACATGTCTACTGCTCTTTGGGAAAAAAGTCAAGTTTTAGTCTCAGTTGAGAGTGATAAATCTTTTCTTCTTGACAACCAACTGTAAATAATCATGAAGCTTACCAGTCACTATCACTAGTTTTTTTCTTCACTGAATTGGCAAATGGCATGTAAACCAGGCTTGGCTGCTTCTCATGATCTAATATTTGTGTTGGAAGGCTAGAATTGGTAGGTACACGATTCAGAAGGAAAATATCAAAACATTTAGCTCCAGCCTGATGCAGACATAATAGACGGAATTTTACGGCAGTGGGATTTTATGGTCCCGCTGATGTCAGTGCACTTTTGAATACTCACTGATTTTACAGCTCCGCCCCTGCCGAAACAGGGCTGTAAAATTCTGCCCAACATTTACAACAATGGCTGCTTGTAACTGTGTTTTCTAAAAGGAAAATGATGCACATGGCAAATGCATGTCCTGAATATTATGCATGGCTTTCAATAATTGGTTTGAAGTGGATCAGCTGACTGTCATGAAGTAATTGTAAACTTGTGTCACTAAACAACATGCAATGCCCATACTTTGGCCGGATGTGCCTGCCTCGTTATAGAAACAAAAGGACTTTGGTACTTCCAATAACATCAATGTGTATTAATATAACATCTTTAACATAACATAATATAATGTCTTAAGATGTTTTACAGGAGAATTCTAAAGCAAAATTTGATACCGAGACATATAAGGGCTGGGTTTTGTCAACAGCGTGCCATTCCCAATGTCACAACCAGAATTGTGTGAGACTTCTGCTTTCTCTCTTTGTGCTCTTTTTTGCATCATTATGGTTAAAAGTTTAAGTGCCAGAGGCAAACATGGAAAATATGTGTGATTTTAGCATTGGGGGAAACTTTCCATTGGTGAAACCTGCTGTTAACTGACAATGCTGCATCCACATGTGGCCAATTAAAGAGCCTCCTGTTCAAGCAGGGAGGCTGTGCATCATAGCCAGGATGCTCCACTGATTGAGAGTGCCACATTATTTGAAGAAATGTCTGACCGTCTGACTAATGTGGTCTGGACAAAGGTGGCAGAGGACAAGAGCAACTGTAGAGTGACCAGGCGAACTTGGGTCCAGTGCAGGAAATGGGGCAATGATCTGCTCCCAACTTCAAGGGTAAGTGTCCGTGTTGCATCTTCAACAGGAGTCTCTAATGTGCTGTAGTCATAAGTCATGTATGTTGTGAGTGGCCAGCTATACCAGAGAAGTCAATGTGTGATCAGCCTTACTGCCACAGAAATTGAGGCCAAAGCATGTGAAAGTTTGTGTGTTGTATGCACTTTGACAGGCCCGTATGTGTGATGGGGATACATTCAGGCAAGGATATTAGGTGTACTTGACATGTCACTAACTCTGCACTTTGTCACGCAGGATAAGCAGACCCATTAATGCATAGGAGGAGGAGTTCCTGATCTGAGGCCCCTCACAGCAGCTGAGAAAGAGGCGATGGGGATTGCTGGTGAGGAGAATGCGTGACCAATGACAGACGGTGAGGCTGGACCAGCCAGGAGTAAGGAGGACAAGGCAACCATCCTGGTGGTGGCAAAAGGGCACACAGGATGGATGCAATGAGATATGCTGCACTCCAATTATGATAATTCTTAATGTGATTATTTTTGTCTTTAAATACGGGTCATTGCCATCCAAGGACCAGGCTGCAGCTATAGAAGAAGCCTGAAGACTCCAGTTCTGGGGATGGAGTAGCCACTGCCCCAGAGGATACACCATCATCAGCCTCATCATCCACCCCCACCAGCACAGTTATACCCACACAGTCCGCAGTAGAGTTGCATATAGATTCAGGAGCACAATCTGGCGAGTACACCACAAGCAAGCCCCAGCAGTTGAGGGAGATTATGAAGTTGGGTCCCCAAATAAATAAAGGACTGCTGGGGATCAGGCCTCTGCTGAGCCCCATGTTGATTATGGTCCTCTGCTCACGGCAACAAGAATCCTCCTGGACATACAGCAGAGGTTATGGTGGAAATGCTGGAGATTATGCACAGCTTGGCACATGGTTTGGAGAAGTCCATGCATACCATGAGTTCTGCCATGTCTGAGGCATTTGAGCACATGGCTTCATCCATGGATGACGACCACCGTGGAAAGCCAGGTCGAGTATTTGATCTAGATGCACTCGGACCTGCATTCCATCACTCTAGCCATGGGCTTAGTGAAGCAGTAGCTAGGTGAGAGGGTGATGAAACCACTGGATCTCCCTCCAGAAGTCCCTTCCCTTCAGGAGACCAGGAAGTGCATTCACAAACCCAGATGGAAGAGGAGTATGTGCCAGCTGCCCCAGGGTTAGTGGCCTCTTCTCATCCCCTCCACCATTGACTCCAACAGCTCCAGCAGGCTGAGCGGGGCATCCCAGCACAAGTGCAGGCGAGCCCTGGTAGGCTGGAGCCCTCAAGCCTCATGCCTCCAGAGGCCACAATCATTCAAGGCAATAGGATATGACTCTGAGCAGACTTCCTCCACCTCAGCTGCTAATGTTCGGGTTGCACCTAGATGTAGTGGTAGAGAAAGAAAGTTGAAAAATTTATGAGCACTGAGGTGGGAAGGGTGATTTTTCCATGTCTCTCTGACTTGTTAAGCTATGCACAATGTAATTTGTTTTCCATAATCGCTCATACTCATGGAGAATTGTTGAAGCATGTCATGGTATCAGATGTAATGGTCATGGCCCATTGTATGTCTCACAATGTGCTGGCTGGAGAGGAAATAGGGAGACAGATGTTATTCCTGAACGAGATATATTGCATTCTCATGCATTCTTTATTGACATTCATGTGAATTGTGGCTTCTGTAATGATCATTTTATACAACATGGTTTTAAAAGGAGGCACAGCTGACCCCCCCCCCCATCTATGCACTTGAGAGGACATTGGCCCCATTCACACTCAGAGGGTATAAATGAGACAGGTGCAGTTGTATTCAAAACACTCCAAAGATGGCGCTGGATCAGAATAATTGGACAAGGCAGGCTGTTATATGGATGTCCATATAACCCTATGATGTTCTTGGTACCAGCACCCATTAGCACGTGTGTGTGTTTGTGTGTATTTGTGTGAAAGAGAGAGAGACAGAAAGCGCTGGTCATTATATTTTAGGCGGTAGAGGACACACGTTTATAGTTAACTCAGCAACGGAGGATGGCAGGGCCAGGTCTATACCCCAGGAAGATGATGGAGGTCTGCCAATGGAGTGATGGCAATGAAGATGTTTTATTGGTGTGCAAACCTTGGATAGATCAGGTTGTCCCTGGCTTCCCCTACACATCTCTCCATGGCCTGGCATCCATGAAATACTCATTTAGATTTATGGCCTCCTCCTCATGCTTCAATAAATCCTTGTCATCTGAGGACGGCTGATGTTTGCAACGTCTGTCCATGACGCAGTGTCAGATTGTGCAATGCACAGCAGACCACTGTTATTCATGACACCCTTTGGGGTGCATATTGCAGAGCCCTTCCAGATGGGTCAAGCCAGCGGAAATGCATTTGAAGAAGCCCAATAGTGTGCCTGATGATGGCTCTGGTGGAGGCAGGAGCTGGATCGTAATGCTGCCCTGTCTCACCCTGGGGATGTCTCAATGGTGTCATCAACCAGGTACGCAGAGGATGGGCCTTGTCACTGGGAATTCATCCATTAACCTGGGCTAGGGCTTTGAAAAATTCTGGGAGCCATGTGTTGCACAAGATGTGTACATTGTCACAACTCCCTGGGAACCAAACACAGACCTGCAGTATTCTTCCCCTGTGGTTGCATACCAGTTGTACATGGAGTGAAACTCTTTATGATTTACAAATTCAGCTACCTGCCCCCAGGGAGCTTTTATGGCCACATATATGGCCAAAGGCCTCATTTGGAGTGCCAGTGCACTCACAATGGGCCAAATAGCCTCCTTCTGCATGAACAGTTCTGTGGTTCGTATACATACAGTTGATGACACCCTGCACTTGAGGAAACTGAGTAGTGAACTGTACATGGCTGACCTTGTCGCCTGCTTGTCGTCTTGTTTGGTGAAGTGGATAAAATCATTGGCACAATGAGAAAGGACATCGATCACCTCCTTTATGCACCTATGTGCGGCAGCCTGTGAGGTGCCACATATTTTTCTCTTTGTTCCCTGGAAGTGACCACTGACATAGAAAATGAACACTGCTGTAACCTGGAGACCCATTGGCATAGGGTTCCCACCAAATCCATGTGGCTGCTCTTCTTGATAAACAATCCAACATATCACAGTGACCATTTCCCAGGACATCCTCAGACATCTCTGGCAGCACTTTTCTGACATCTGGAAATAGTTTGTTTTGTCCTCTGGATGTGTTTGCATGTCAGTGCCCATTTTTGGTATTGCCTTCCCTGGTTGTCTGCATCTGGACTAGCCTTCCCCTCTAACACTGCCTGCTGTTGGCCTTGGGACCTCTGTTGTTGGGCAGCATGAACTTTCCTTCTTTGCATTCTCTTCTCCTTCTCCCAGGTGTTGCAGGAATATCAGGTGAATGAGATCCATGCTTATAGCAGTAATTGCACTGTGTGAAGAGGACAGATATTCATGAAAGCCTGCTCAACCATGGTTCTTTTAAAACCATGTAATTAATTATTAGGGGCTCCCTTTAATTGGCCAGATTTGCACAACTCTACCTACCCAAAATGACCCTCCTCCAACTTCAATCAATCTTATATTCAGAAAAGCTGCATTTGAAAAGAGACATTAAAACTTTTGGTGCATGTGACTTTTGAAAGTGATCCTGTACCTTCTACTGTTACCTTCACTCTTGCCCGCATCACAATTGAACAACTAACTTAGCCTTCCTTTTCCTCTCTGTTACCCTTGAACCTCCCCCAGTTTCACTGGACCCTATCACTGTTCTTCAGCACACTTTAACTCTCTCCCTGTGCATACACCTGTGACCATCCCAATGCCCACTCTGACCCTTAACCCTTCTGTTATCCTCCACCATGCTTTTGTTCATTCCCATGATGCACTCAGAGACCATCCCCCATATCGAGTACAATTTTATCCTTTGGCTATGACTGTTCCCTCTGCTGCCCAGTATCCTCAATTCAACCCACAGGACCCCTACATTTCATCCATCTTTCCATCCCTACCTTGACCTGCCCACGCCCCACCCCACACGTTAAAGGACCACCAAACCGAGGGTGTGAGGTCCTTCTCTCCACCACACCTCCCTGCACCCGAACACCTAGCTTTCAACATCCACTGCCTTGTGTCACAGAGTTCAACGTGCAGGACCACTTACCTTAGACACAACTGCTCAAAGCCAACCGATGTACATCACTTTAAACGATCGTGAATGGGGTGCCACAAGATTCTTGTGCACCGTTAACTTTATCCCAAGCATAGGATTTTATTGAAAACTGTTTCACGTTAATGAGTATTCATGGCATGCAAAAATATTACAAATAAGAACCTGCAACAGATTGGCGTAATGTTCGACGCAGCTCAAACATGCTGCTGACTTTATCTGTGTGTGTCAACCCCCTGTCGGGAAAGCAAAATTTTGCAACCCATCTAACCATCTCACTCCGCACGCTATGACCGGGATTTTCCGGCCTCCACACCGGCGCACATCGACATGGGCGGGACGGAAAAATTTTGAGTGCCGTTGATTTTTAATGACTTTCCAAATTTTCCTGTCCCACCCGTGACGATGCCCACTGGTGTTGGGGCTGGAAAATTCCGTCACACATTTCTTGCCCCTGTTGGCCCCACAAAAGCTTTGTCAAAGAGATAGGCTTTAAGAAGTGTCTTAAAAAAGGAAAGAGAGGTAGAGAGGCAGAGAGGTTTAGGGAGGCAATTCCCGAGGGAAGTGTGTCAATATCTGAGGCATGATAGCCAATGGTGGAACAATTAACATTGGGAATGGTCAAGAGGCCAGAAGCCAGAAATAGAAAAGTACAGGTATCATGGAAGTTGTGAGGGCAGAGGAGATTACAGTGATGTTGAGGGAGAGGCCATTGGCGGATTTGAAAACAAGGATAAACACTTTAAAATAGAGACATTGCTTAATTGGGAGCCCATGTAGGTCAGCGAGAACAGGAGTGGTAAGTGAAATTAAGGACACAGACAACAGATTTTTAGATGACCTTACAGTTGCAAGAATGTGGGAAGCCAGCAAGAAAATGCCCTGAGTGATGAAATTCCAGCAGTTAGAATCCATATGTAAAACGCTGTTAAACATGAAACTTCATTACAAACAACATCTGCATATAGTTTTAGTCATCGTCTGCTTGAAAGCAATGACAACCACAATGGGTACCCTGGAAATGTACATAAAATCACTGATTCATATATTGATTTCCCTTTAAGAAGTGGTGAGGAGTTTGTTCTGATTTTTAAAGTACTATTATATTTTGTGATAAAATGTAAGGCAAATTTATTGGAGAAATAAAATTAAATTTTACTTTATTGACTAAACTAATCAAACATTCTTCCAAAAATTGCATGGATCTTATACTGTTTTGAAATACTACCCAAGAAGGTCATTGGGTACACTCTAGTTTACCTAATTGCTTAGTTCCAATGTTATTGTGTTATGTTTCAACCAGCTTTGACCTCACATATGACCTTGGAACATTGTCTGACGCATGTACTGCTGTTATAACATAGTCCAAGAGTGGAACAAACTGCTCCTTCAAATCCTGTTGCTTTTGATACTCCTTTACAATGTGTGTTTCAATGTAGTACACACCATCATAACCTCAGCAATGAGAACGTCATTCTGCTATACCAAGCCTTTCCCAAATGAAACTCTTAAATATATCACAAGATGATCGTACACAATGCTTCGCATGTACTTGTGTTTTTCGGGGATCAAACTGTGAAAGTAATTTCAATTTTACAATTATCAACCTTATAATGTCAAGTTATAAAAAATCTATTTATTGCGCTGCACAAAAGATCAAGCACCCCATTATAAGCGAGGATTAACTCATATTTAAATTCCGCACTTCAAAATTTCAGGATATCTCAAATTGTTTCACGTCAATGTAATAATTTTGAAATGTGGCTACTGTTATAATGTAGGGAAAAGTGGTGTCCAGTTTGCACACAGCAAAAAGCATTGAGATAAATGACCAGATAATCTTTTTTAGCAGTGCTGGTTGAGAATAAATATTGGCTAGACCATCAAAAGTGCTTCCCTGCTTTTCATGGAATGGTACCAGTAGATCATTTATATCCACCTGAGTGGGCAGATGGGGCCTTGGCTTAAAATCACAGGAGGACAAAACTTCCAGAGAAGTGGCAGTTAAGATTATGGGAAGAATTTTCCCCCTGTCGGGGGGGATGTGTGGGGGCGGGCAGGGTCAGGCACTCCTCCGATCGACGCTCCCAATTAGGGGCGTGCTGCCATTTTATGTGGGCGGGCCTATTAAGGCCCGCCCAGTGTGAAGTGCTGCATAAGGGAGATCGCTGACACTTTTAAAAATATTAAAAATAGAAAGAAAAAATTCCCTAACATGTCCCCCTCATGTGACAATGTCACATGAGATAGAACATGTTCATAGTTTACATAATAACTTTATTAAAAATTCAAAAACCCTGCATGAAAGCTCATCCTGCCGGTGGATGAGGTTTCATGTTTTCTCTATTTGCCACCGGGGCTCCTGGTCTGCCCACCAACCTTAAGGTTGGACAGGCAGGTCCTTTAATTGTTTAAATGGCCCTGTCAATGGCCTCAATTGGCCTTTGACAGGTCGGCGGGCCTGCAGCTGATTTTGCTGCACACCCGCCTTCCTGAAAATTTAAATGGGCCAGGATGACGTGGTGGGATTCCGCCTGAAGTCATCCTGCGTCATTTTACACGTCGGCGAACAGGCCCTGCCCCCTGCTCGCTGACAGCAAAATTCTGCCCATAGAATTGCAACAGCAACCAGAAGAAATAAGCCAGCACATAACTTGTGGTTGGCATTTTAAATAGCAATGACGGAGGCCCATTGTGTTGTGTAATTTAATTTTCAAAGTTAAGAGAGGGCATAAGCTGGCGAGTGCAACTCCAAAATGCAGCAGTGAACATTATGTTCTGCCTGTTCTGCATGTTGTCAATGGATGCTAGGTGTGCGCATACTGACCCTTTAACAAATATGGAATCTGTCATATTTCCCATGCAAAATATACACATCCGGAATGCCATTTTGGATGCTCAGGGGTCCAAAACACAAGCATACTGAGCCCAATTTCACACACCCCACTCTCCCCGGCTTCATCCTATCCAATATTTAACTGAAGAAGTGCCAAAAAATGTAAAAATTTGAAGACATTAAAGGTGGATTTAATGTTGGTGACAGGGTTCTTATCAGCTGATGGGAGAACCGGTGGGAGACCCGCGCCACATCCATTGGGGAAGAGTCGCTGGAATTAAGCACTCATTAGGCAGTTTACTGGCCAGTGTTGAGCCATTCCCTGGATTTAGGACCTCGGGGATAGAAATCCTGCCCCCTGAGAGCTGCTGGCAACAGATTTCCATTGCCATCAGCACCACTGGGAGCAGTGGCAACTGACAGTTAAACACCCACCTGAAGCCTAGGATCAACCAGGGACTCAGGCCACAGGTGAGTAAGGGTGGGATGAGGGGGTGTTCGTAGGAAAGAGGTCGCTGGCTGAGGGGGAGGGTTTAGGATAAATCACAGGGGGTGGCTCTAAGCAGGCCCCCCCTTCCTGATACCTGGTCTCTTGTTCAGGCACTGAGTGACATTGAATGAGGGACAGCCCCCCTCCACTCCATCGAGTTTGCTTTTCGGGTTCCCCTTCTGATGACGTCCTCGCCCACCATCAGTTGAATACCAGCATAAATTGCCCACTTAAGGATCTCAATTAATGCCTGGAACTGGAGCCTTCCTGCCCCTATCAGGTGGATGCAGGAAGCCAGTGGAGTCCCTACCCTACACTCTCCCACCCGATTAAATGCACCCCTCACCCCGGCTCCAAACTCGCCACCGTAGTGGTGCGGCAGTGGTGGGCATTGGGGGGGGAGGTCATCAAATTTCGGTTTTATGATGGAAAACAAGCAGGAACAGTTTACTTGCATTCCTTGCTCCTAAAATTCTGCTGTAAGGTCAGCATGTTATTCAGAGTGAAAATTGCATCATATGTCACCACAGGACAACAATATTGCAATAGAACTTGAAATAAATTTTTATCCAAGGTATAATGTAGGATGAATTATTGTGGCATTTGACATCATTGATAATGCAATGGTGTCCTCATGTTACTTAATGCATCATTATGTTATTCTCTGTACAAACACTGTATCCAATTTTGAAAACACTTTGTTGTGGAAACAGCTATGCTGTAAAATGACAGCAAGTTATCATTGGTCTGAAATTATATTTGAAAAGGAACAGTTACATCTACCCTCTTGCTTATTTACAATATTCTTTCCTGACATTTTATTTAGAAACTAAGAACACGGTAAAATTTAGATTAGTCATGCTAATAACATGTTTTTTTTTTACCTACAGAGAAACTAAAATGAGCCACAAGGTTGTCATAGCAAATAATAGTAACAACATCATTCTCTGAACTAGTCAATCAGCTCCTCATTCACTGACACCAAAGAGTATTTGATTTGGTGGACTTTACAGTTATTAGTGACACTGTTTTGCATAATTATTATGTTATAGGAAATTATTATATATACATTTTGCTTGGGTTTTGTGGTGAGATTATTCCTTTTGCAAGTATCCGAGCTATTTGGCACAACACACTTCCTATGATAGCAAGTTCCACATACTAACCATTCTCTGAGTAAAGAAATTCCTCTTATGTATTTATTAGTAACTACCTTGTATTATGGCTCCCTAGATTTGGATTCTTCTACAAGTGAAAACATTCTTTCTACATCTACCCTATCCAACCCATTCAAAATTTAAAATCTCTCTAAGATCTCCTGTAAATTTTCTCTTTCCCAAAAAGAAAAGGCCCAACCTGTTCAATCCTAGCTGATCGTTGTAACCTCTCGGTTTTCCCGCAATCCTTTTAAATCATTTTTTTGTGGCTTCCCCAGCGCTTCTATACCCTTTTTATAATACAAAGACCAGAACTGTGTGCAAATACTCTTAAGTGCGGCTTGACCATGACCAATTTAACATAACTTCACTACGTTTGGATTCTATACTGCTAGAAATAAGCCCAACTTTTTGTTAGTGTTTCAAATTATCTTGATTCCTTTGCCCATTCAGTTTGTACCCCAGTAAGTTTCTAATTTTCTAATGTGTAGGTGATGTTTCTGTCCTCTGATCAAGACGCATCACCTCACATCCATCTATTTTAATGTTCATCTCCACTTAACTGCCCAGCCTGCAAATGTTCTAATGTCTCTTGCATTACCTTACATTCTTCCTTAGTATTTTCTGTACCTCCTAATTGGTATCATTTGCAAATTTTGATGGAGTTACTTATTGCTCAGTACAGATCATTCATGTAAGTTATAACTAAGAGTGATTCCAGCACTGATCTTGTGGAACACTGCTTTCCAATCGAATTAACTATCCTTTCCTCCTATTCTATGTTTTCTATTTTTGGCTAATTTGCTATCCATTCAGCAATTTGTCCCCTGACTTCAGTTGCATGAGCGTACCATGTGAAATACTTTATCAAAGGCCTTTTGAAATTCCAAGTAAATGACATTTATTGCAATACCTTTGTCTACTCTTTCAATTATCTCTTCAAAGAATTCCATCAGGTTACATAAGCAATACTAAAATGTTTAAAATCAATGCTTTTTTAAAAATATATATATTTTTTGTCTCTAGATGCTCTACTATCACTTTTTTTCATATAAATTCCAGTAACTTTCTTATTACTGGCATTAAATTGACTGGTTTATAGTTCCCAGGTTTTGTTTTATTTCCCTCTGTCTATAGGAAGTACACTAGCTGTTTATCAGTCCTCCAGCACTATCCCTTGGCTCCAATGGTACATTTTTATATATAAACTTGTGCCTCTGCTATCTCCTCCGTACTTTCCTTGTGTATACATATATGCATACCCCAATCTGGGCCTGGGCTCTTATCCTCTTTTAGTTTTTATAATTTATCAATTATTTTCTCCTTTGCTTTTAACATTCACCCTCTAAAGAAGTAACTATTTTGTTATATTCTTTAGTAAAAACTGGGGCAATATAATTATTGAATACTTCTGCCATTTCTCTTTTCATATGAGTTCATCTTGCTCATCCTTTAATGGCCCTATCCCCACTTTAATTCTTGTTTTTTTATTTATATGTCTATTGAACACTTTATTTTTTTTATATTCCTTAGCAATTTGATCTATTAAGTCTGTTTCCCTTCCTGATGTATTTTTGTTAAATTCTCTCCTAAGTTCTGTATCCACTTTTGCCCCCCTCTCATTTAATAATTAAGTGTGTCCATATATATATATTTTTTTTCTTTAGATTACATTTTCCCTTTAGTTGGTGCCTCATTATTAGTTGGATTGTTTTTGGCTTTTAGTCGAATATATTTCTCTGGAACTCAATTTATTATCCTAGTTAAAAATAGCAGAATTAGATTTACTTCATTTATTGCAGTAAGTCAGTTGGGAATCAATGTAAGTAAAAATGCTAATGGATAATTGGACATCAACACAAGTGGTTCAGGATATAAAAAGAAGGAAGTCCTGCTGCATATGCAGTGTTGGTCAAACCTCATTTGGACTGGCACCCGGCTTGGGAAGGAAATCCTAGCCTTGGAAAGAATGTAACAATGGGCAGAATTTTTGGGTCGGCGAGCGGGAATGGGTCCTGCTCGCCAACGTGTAAAATGATTCACGGGTAACATCACCGCGCGTCATTTAGATTTCCAGTTCGGCGGATGCGCAGCCGACTCGGCTGCATGACCACCGAATTGTCAAAGGGTATTAAGGCCTGTTAAAAACTAATTAAAATATTTAAATGAGCTGCCCGTCCAACCTTAAGGTTGGAGGGCAGGTGAAGAGCCCAGGCGGCTTTCACATTTTTCATGGAACCTCATCCACGGGCGGGATGAAGCTCCATGAAGTTTTTATAAATGAAATAAAGTTTATCATTAATATTCCTTGACATGTCCCAGCTCATGTGACATGTCTTAAAATATCTTCTTTCCTTTATTTAGATTTTAAAAACTTTAACTAATCTCCCTGTCCATGCCTCCGGGAGATTTCTGCGCTCATTCGCATGCATTCGGGAAAGTGCGCAGGCTCCGACTCAGGGAATCCCCCCCGCCTGCACAGGGAGTGCACAGCACTTCTGGGTATGCATCACACTGGGCGGGCCTTAATTAACCCACCCACATAAAATGGCGGCACAGAGCCAATCGAGGGCACCGATTGGGTTCGTGCCCATTCTAGCCCACACCCGCACAATCCCCCCTGACAGTGGGGAAAAATCTGCCCAATAATTCACCAGGATAATACATGGAATGAAAGGACTTACCTATAATGGGTGAGCTGGGAAATTATGCATTAAATTCCTTGTTTTTATTTTATTTGTGAGATATGGGCATTGCTGGCAAGGCCAACATTTACTGTCCCTCCCTAATTGCCCTTAAGAAGTTGGTGGTGAATCAACTACCTGAACTGCTGCAGTCCATATAGTGTAGGTACACCCAAAGTGCTGCCCGATAGGGTGTTCCAAGATTTTGACCCAGCCAAAATGAAGGAATGTTGACATAATTCCAAGTCAAGATGCTGTGTGACTTCGAGGGGAATTTGGTGATGGTGGTGTTCCAATACATTTGCTATTTTTGTCATTCTAGTTGGTAGAGATCACGGATTTGGGAGCTGATGTCATAGGAAAATTGTCGTGTTACTGCAGGGAATCTTGTAGATGGTACAAATTGCAACCAGGATGCTGGAATGAGTGAATGTTTAATGTGGTGAATGGGGTGCCAATCAAGCAGGCTGCTTTTTCCTGAATGGTGTTGAGTTTCTTGAGTGTTGTTGGAGCTACACTCATCCAAGGAAGTGGAGAGTATTTCATCACACTCCTGACTTGTACTTTGTAGATAGTGGTCAGGCTTTGGGAGTCAGTAAGTGACTTACTCGCTGCAGAATACACAGCCTCTTACCTGCTCTTATAACCAGTCGCCATTTCCAACAGATCCTATTTTAGTATGGGGAGAGGGGGAGGTCATGACTCACACTTGTGGGAGATCTGAACTCAGCAGGGCCATCTGAACTCAGCACTGAGTTCAAACAGATCCCATTTTCACTGGAGCAAGGGCCTTATCCTGCAATATGGGAGTTATGATTTTTAGAGTAGACATAAAGGCTAATGAAGGATGGATAAGGTCTATTGAACTTTCAATATGTTAAGTTATTTAAACAGTTTGCTCTTTAAAAAATGGGAAAAGCCTGTTCTGACAGTTTCAATAGCTGTTTGTTGACATAGCCCTAAGTGCTATCATTATAGCATTATAAATGCTTGACAGCTTTCCATAACTTATCATTATCACAGTGGGCAGCTGTAAGTTCACAGTTTGTTTGACAGCTCAAAGAGGTTATTAAAGAATTAGCTGTCTTTGATGTAGGATTAAGAATACAAATTTTTGTTTTTACAAAGGATTATGTACTTGAGGTAATTTAATTATATTGAATAAACTTTCACGAAATAATGCTTTTACATAGTAAAGTCTGTAATAGATATTTAGAACTTTATTTTATTTCATCTCAGTTTGTTTCTTGAGGTTTGTCCATGCTGGATACTCGTTGAGTTGGCATGGAGGATGTAAGAGAAAAGGGTGATGTGCATGGGTTGGCTTATTAGGCACTAAGTTGGCATAGGAGCCATAAGGGGCCATGGGCATAGGCATAGCAGCATGGGTTGGCATGAGCTGGTACTAAGTTAGCATAAGAATATACATGCATATAAATTAGGAGCAGGAATGGGCCATCTGGCCCCTCAAGCCTACTCCAACATTTGATAAGGTCATGGCTGATCTGATTGTGGCCTCAGCTTTACTTTCTTGTCTACCCCCTATATAACCTTTGACTCCCTCAATAACCCTGCCTCCACTGCTCTTTGGGGAAGTGAATTCCACTGACTATCAACTCTCTAAGAGAAAACAAAATCCATCTTAAATGGAAGACACCTTATTTTTAGACTGTGTTCCCTAGTTCTAATCTTTCCCATGAGAGGATACGTCCTCTCAGCATCCACTTTGTCAATAAGATCACCTCTCATTCATTTATACTCCTTTGGATACAGGCTTAACATGTCCAACCTTTTTTCATAAGATAACCCTTTCATTCCATGAATCAGTCGAGCAAATTGTCTCTGAATTGGGCTGAATCTTCTAAGGAGAGGAAAACACCTTTGGATTTCCACTCTGCTCCTTTTTTTCCTAACAGCACTGGAGCTCTGTATTCCTGGCCCAGACTTCTGAACTGGGCCTCTTCAGAATTGTGAAATGGGAGTCCTTCTTCATAGGATAAAGGCAAAATGCTGGAAAGCTGAAACAAAAACAAAAAATGGTGGAAAAACTCAGCAGGTCTGACAGCATCTGTGAAGAGAAAGACAGAATAATGTTTCGAGTCTGTATGACTCTTCTTCAGAGCATATGGACTCGAAATGTTAACTCTGTCTTTCTCTCCACAGATGCTGTTAGGTCTGCTGAGTTTTTCCACCATTTTTTGTCCTTCTTCATAGTTGCAGGTATTATAGGTGGAAGCCAAGCCACATCCTTTTTATGGCACTAGCTGCCGTATTTCGGTAAGTCTACATTCACTGGCGCAATGAAAAGCTTCGGAACACTTAAATAGCTTTTCACTGTGTTAGTGGATTAGTTTGAATGAGGTAAATGGATAAGTGGGTAGGATGTCAGGTGGCAAGGTGGTAGGCAGCAAGGTGGTATGTGGCAGGGTGGTAGGGTGGCAGAGTGGTTGGGTGGTAAGGTCAGGTCACATTGAGTCGGGGTGAGTCGGAGGGTCAACGGGGAGTCAGAGGATCAGTGGTGGGGGAGCTGGAGTGTTGGGGGGAGTAGGAGGGTTGGGGGACATTTGCAGGGTTGGGGGAAGTCGGCAGGTCAGAGGAGTCAGAGGATCAGAGTGGGAGTCAGAGGATTGGGGGTAAGTCAGAGGGTTGGGATTAAGAGGGGGAGTTGGGCAGTCGGGTGGGAGGTGGAGAGGGGTCAATGGGAGTCATGGTTGCGGGGGCGGGGGGGGGGCGGGGGTTCAGTTATATAGTTACCCAGGAGCTGGACAAGATTTTTCGCTCTAACATTTCCTGGGTAATTATCCAGATGAGTGAGTCTGAACCCTCTGAAGTCTCTGACTGTAACTCAGAGTCGGAGACTTTTTCAGAGGTTTCTATACACAAAGGAATTGTCCATCAGGAGTTGAAACTTCCATGGCAATTCCCATAGAGTTCTTGCATTGGGACTTCTCAGGAGCCCAATAGTGCATCTTCTGGCGTGTGTTTGGGGTATGACCAACATGCAACCAGAAGATCTGACCCATTATTTCTTAAGTAAGGAGACCAAAGCTACAGGATTCCAGATGTGGTCGCACCAACACCCTGTACAACTGTAGCAAGACTTCCCTACTATTATATTCCATTCCCTTTGCAATAAACGACATGGAACTTGCCCTACAACCTTATTGTAATTCTAATCAGCCTTAATTTGGTGTGGAAGCAGGATGAAAGTTATCTGGGGCGACGGGTTGTGCATGGAGATCAAGGACCTTTAAACATCCCACTCTGTTTTTTTCTAACCATAGGTAAGCTACGGGACCAAGTGTGGTTTCATACAACCAGTTTGGGATTAAATATGCCACTAACGGGATTTATAAACCAATTGCCAATCTATATTAACTTATGTTTGGAAAAATATAACAATGGTGGGATTGGCATTACTGAGGGACTGATGAGAGAACACAACCTTTCACATTTCCAAATCATTCCCAAAAGTACAACACCACTTTTGAAAAGTGTAGTGTGACATTCAGGACATATCATTAGGCATAATGCAAGATAGAATTGCTACGTTGCTTTTGGAGCTCTCACTAGTGACAATGCACCCTTCACCAGACTTCATTTTGAGCAAGTCTCGGGTTTCATCCTTCCTGCATTCCATCGAGGGGCCAACAGAAGGACCTCTGTGCCCAACCAGTCAATATGGATTGAGACACCATGGAAGATATCCCAATTATCCCAATATGAGAAAATAATTGACTTTCCAAGACTGAACCAGGAGAAATTCTATCAAATCTGAGCCCTGTTTATAGCACACTCTCTATCGCTGGCCAACATATCAGTAACACCACCAACATAGGTTGTACAGTAATCACATGACACACTCTTCACCCTATCTAAACAGGGTGAAAGCTCTGGTGGTAAAATCAAAACCCACCAGGCACTGATATAATGGGCAATTACAGTATAAATTAACATCACTGCCATTGCCTGGCATTAGCCTTCAGGGTCATCCAAAGTCCAAACCATTTAGCGCAGCTCATTCACTATCACAGTGTACCATATTTATAATACAATGTAAACTCTATGCTATAAATACAACACATGTCATATATTGCAAGCAAAGAAACATTGCAATGCTTTAAAAATCTTGAAAAAAACCTTTTAAGATACAAGAAAGGTTTCTTCTTAGAACTGGATTTGACACCTCTAACTATGAGTTACTGTAACATTTTTACAGCAATGTATTTCAACAGATAATTGCCATGACTCACACAATATTTTGCATTCAAAGCAAACTTTCATTTTTGAAAAATAAACGATTGGTTACATTCAGACAGGAATAAACCAGTCTTAATTGCAGTAGAGATTTTCTGGATTTTAATATCAAGTAAATAAACTTGATCTGAAGTAGCTACATACATATTGCAAGAGAAGAATAAATGCGTGCATCGACATAACTTATCCACTAAATTGTTCTGTGATTTGAATTACTTGTTACAACAAATTTGTGTTTTAATAACATTGGAAAGGTTTCACCATCAAAACATGGATTTATTTTAAAAATAATCAGCTACAATGAATTACCATGAGCTTTAACAGGTGTTCTATCTTTTTAAAAAGAATGTGGTAATAGCACAATCAGAAATTGTTGGATGCCGTTGAATTTGACAGTGTAAGATACCTAAATTAATGTTAGTAAAATAATAATTGTTAATCCATAGGGATTTTATGATCATGCCACCTCAATCTATTATGTTAACTCAGCTAAAGTACACTGGCTCAGAAATTTCCTTAAGCACATTTGCCAATAGTAGTACCTGCATCATTGTCTCAATGTTTAAGATCTAGGGGAAGGCTGAAAAAAATAAAGGCTGCAATATTGTCAAAATAACAGAGTGAGATTAACAGAGTAACATGCAATGTTTAATTTTTGCTGCTACCTATAGTTTATTAAAAAACAGTCCAGCCACTGGCTGAAATTAAGCATAGTGATGGTTAAACACATTTGACTCTGAGGCCCACCTAAATATCAATTGCGGAACAGGAAGTGTCACTACAATTGCTTTCTTTCATTCCTCGGATGTAGTGAAGGATGATACAATTGTCAACATGATCATAACACAACATCTTTGTTTTTGAATAAGATCGATGAACTAATAGGGATAAATAGTTTAGATCTAATCACCATTACAAAGGCACAGTTACAGGTGATCCAGGTTGGGTAATTAAAATTTCAGGATACACACACAACATTTTGAAAAGACAAACAGAGTGAAAAAAGGAGAAGAAATAGCCTTGTTAGTAGCTGTCGAAGGAAGGATAGTAGTGAGAAAGGATCTTGGCGAGAAGGTCAGGAAACTATATAGGTGGAGATTAGGAATAACAAGAGTCAGAAAATGCTGGTGGCAGTAGTTAATTAGGCCGTCTAACATGAATTATTTGAATCTTGTAACAAAGGCAATGTAATAATTGTGGGGGGCTTTAATCTTCATATTAACTGGACAAATCAAATTAGCAAAGGTAGTTTGGAAAATGAATTTGTAGAAGGTTTACACAACAGGTTCCTGGAGCAATATATTGCATAACTGTAGTAATTATAGTTTTGACTGTAGCTTTAAGAATAATTCTGTGTTGTAAGATCACATAGTCTGTGTAAACCAATCAGTTGTTAGAGCGTAGAACCTCTAGGAGAGAATTCTTCTTTAGATATAGAGCTGGATGTACACATGTAGCTGCTGCTGCTGCTGCCTTGTAAATGAAGTTCAGTGTGTCCACCAAGAAAAGTTGCCTGGAAAATCAACTCTGTGATAAACTGGTGATGAAGATAAATCAGATCTGGCATTGTCACTTGCCCAGCAATTGTGAGTATCTAAGATAATTAAAAGAAAGGAAGATATACTCATCTGAGGTGCCACAGTTTGGCAGAATCGACCCTTTTGAGCCATCCACAATATGTAGAACACCTTGGGTTCTACTTTCAAGCCAACAAAATTATGGGGGAGGAAAAGAGGACAATGAAACTCCTAAGTATTTGTGGGAGCAAGACCTACAATCTAATTCAAAGCTTGATGGCTCCCAGTACCCTGATTCGAATACCTTCTGTGAATTAGTAGAACTCATTAAGGGACACTTTCAACCTAACCCTCAGTCACAATGCAGAGGTTCAGGTTCAATCCATGGATTAGAGCCCTGGGGGAGACCATTACTACATAATTGGTGAAATTAAAGCAACTAATGGAATATTTTGGTGAAACCCTAAATGATATGCTCAGGGGTCATTTGGTCTTCAGTATGCAAGATGATGCTATTCAGCAAAGATTGTTGGCTGAAGTGGATCTTGATTTTAAGAAATAGCGCTTGTGATGGAAAACATTGTATGGGATTCATAGGCTATTCAAGGTGCACAAAATGGCGTCGTTCGCCAAGTTGGGAGGAAATGGTGAGCTGAGAGTGGCGCAAAAAACCGGGAATCCACCGCAAAGCCTGAAACAATCCCCACTACGTGAAAATTTAGAGGAAATAGCTCAGCAGCAAATTCGAAAACTAATTGTTATCAATGTGGAAGCAATTATACTCCAAACAATTGCCAACTTAAAGAGGTAGAGTGCTATTTTTGTCATAAAAGAGGGCACATAATGAAACATTGCACAGCAAGATTAAGGTAGGCTTTCAGGCAACAAATGAAGTCAAATGAAATATATGTTGTGAAGAACCAGAAATAACCAAGGCCTGAATTTTCTCCTTGGTTTGTGGGGGCGGGCCCTGCACGCCGAAACATAAAATGACGCACAGTGATGTCGAGTGAGCGTCTCAAAATCACCATGCGTCATCGCGATATTTAGGTGGGCGGACACATGATGTTCTCGGATGCGCACTTGCCGTGAATTATTCATGTAGTTAAGGCCCCTGAGGCAGCAATTGACTACAATTTTTTGGGGCCCATGCCATCTTCAAGACATTGCACAGGTGCAATGGGCAGGCGGGTAGGAGACATTCGTATAAACCTCATCCACAGGTGGGGTAAGAGGGGTGAGTGGGGTCGGGAGTGGTATCTGTTAGATATTTAATTGTGAAAGTTACTGCTACTTGCCTGTGTGAGCAGGAATACTTCAAACCTCATACCAGCTGCTTGGACAGGAATAACAGCCTTCAGGTCAAGACTTTACAGTAAAGATCATTTTTGGGGCCTGCTGGTTTCAGGAAGCCTCCCTTAAGCCTGGGAATGGGATTTGTGCTATCCAGTAGAGGCACCTTCTCTGAGGAGGAATGGAGGTCCAGAGGGAGGAGGAGGCCAGGAGTCCAAATTCAGCCTCCAGGGGAGTTACCTTTGCGATGAGAGGCGCAGGCACAACGGACACAAGGCCAACAGGAAGCCCAAGACGGAAGGGGCTACAGACGACGCCACTATCCTGCTGCCAGGGTATACAGGCATCGAAGCAGCAACCTCAGTATGTCTGAGGTGCAGTGCCAAAGGAGGCTCCGTCTCTCAAGGGAGACAGTCACCTCCATCTGTCAGATGATAGGCCCTGAGGTCTGTGCCAACTGTGTGGGTGGACACCCCATGCCAGTGGCACGGAAGGTCACAGCTGCCCTCAACTTCTATGTCTCTGGCTTTTTCTAGGAGTCGGTGGGCGATCTTTACGGAGTCTCCCGCTCACACTTGTGTCATGCAGGTGACTGACGCGCTGTTCAGGCATGCATTGACTTTCATCCACTACTGCTAGACAAGGCCAGCCAGACAGAGCGAGCCAGAGGCTTTGCAGCGATTGCTGGCTTCCCCCGCGCCCAGGGTGCAATAGACTGTACACATGTGGCCATCAAGGCGCCAGTAGGTGAGCCCGGTGCCTTCGTCAACAGGAAGGGCTTCCACTCCATAAATGTGCAGAAAGTGTGTGATCACAGGATGTTGATTCTACAAGTCTGTGCAAGGTACCCAGGCGCTCCCATGCTGCATACATCCTCAGACACTCCCAGGTGCTGGTGATCTTCAGTGCTCCAGCGCGGCTGGATGGATGGCTGCTGGGTGACAAGGGTTTTCCCCTCAGAAGGTGGCTCATGACGCCTCTCCGCCATCCAAGAACAGAAGCTGAGCAGCAGTACAATAGGAGCCACACAAGGGCTGTGGTGGAGAGAACCATCGGTCTTCTCAAGATGCGCTTCTGATGCCTGGACCGTTCAGTGGGCGCACTACAGTTCTCCCCAGATCGTGTGTCACTGATAGTGGTTGCATGCTGCGCTCTGCACAATCTTGCACTGGAAAGGGGGATGCAGTGGGTGAGGAAGATGTAGACGCAGTTGCTCCGGGTGCACATGATGAGTCCAGTAGTGAGCCTGAGGATGAGCACGCACAGGGGAATGCTGAGAGGATAGACGCTGACCCGGGCATACTCCAGGGAGGCAGGAACACCCAGGAGACTTTAATCCAGTGAACCTTCAGCTAGAACATCACAGATGGACCTTGAACACACGCCAAGGCTGTAGGCTCCATGCTTAATACTTGAGGGCTCAATCTGCCTGGATAATAACATTAACTGAGGCCCTTGTCAATAAAGCTCAATGTCAAACAACTCACTCATAACATCATGGGTTCCGTCCACTTGCGGAAGTAAGGAATCACCCTGAGCCGTGCTCACATATCAAAATGTAATGAGATTACAAAATTAACTTCAGAAACCAAAAAAAAGGTGTTGCACATCACACCAGGTCTTAATGAAATAACATGGGGCAACATAAAAGAACCAGTGAGAAACCCGTGGCGTGCCTAATGTGCCTTAAATTTATGCTTACTGGTGCTACGTCTAGGTGTTCCCCCCTCGCTGGCACTGACATCTGAGATAGCTTGCTCACTCTGCTGTCCTGTTGGCCTCGATGACCTTGGCGGCCGTCCTCTGGCCCGTGGAGCCTTTGCTGGCCCCGTCTGGGAGGCAGCTGCCAGTTCCACAGCTGGCATTTCCCCAGTCGCCGCAGCCTTATTGGATGCCATGGTCACTGGCAGAGGGGCAGAGGAGCTGCCACCTTCATCCAGAGTGCCCTGAAAGGAGTCCGCAGAGATGACAGGCAACTGCTGCACTGACGTGAAGCCACTTCGAGCCTACCTGCTCACCGTAGATGGATGGGCACCGAGCTGGGCTACTTGGTGCCCAAACCATCTCCCACACTGAGGTCAATGACGCTGTGAGGGAGTGCAGGTCTGAGTGCAACCCCAGGAGGCCCTGATGGTTCTCCTGGAGGAGTCTGTCCATGAGAGTCACCACTCTCTCCGTGGAGGAAGCATGGCGCTCGAACATGAGGCTTATTGCATCGGTGATGCTTCGCGTGAAATCCTCCAGTGTGGGCACCATGGCACGCATTAGTTCATGTATCTCTGCCAGATCCTCCTGCATATCCTGCTGCACTTCCAGCATTTGTTGCCTCACGGACAACTCCAGAGACACATCATCAGCCACCAACTGAGCATGTGCCTGGTCCTTAGCAGTCCTCCAACTGCCCATGCCCTGGGGTCTCTCTGTCTCCGCCCACACCTCAAGTGAGTGTGAACCGCCCTCACCTCTGTGCCCTTGGACACTAGCTGAAGATCGAATGCCCACCCAGGTGCTAGTATTGGTGCTGGTGCCTGCCTGGCAGAGATGGTGTGATGCTGCTGAGTCGATATGTTCTGGACCCTCAGGTGTAAGAGGTGGCCCCTCTGCTTTCTCCTCCCAGCTCTGCTCCCATGATGCTGAAAGGAAGAACAAGGACATTTGATATTTGATAAGTTAAAGTGGAGACAATGTCAATGTGCATGCCGGTCCCCCGGATCACAATGCGCTCATCCTTCCATAATCAATGGTCAATGCATGTTGCAAACTTCAATCATGGAGCATTCAGCAGTGCCATGGCTGCTGGGACACACATGGAGACCTCAGTACTCAGTAAACATACCTCCCCGTGGCACCCCAGCCTCACTGCCATTGGTGGATCTGAGCACATGGTGCCTCTCCAGATCCATGACCAGCTGTTCAAAAGGAGTCAAGATGGCCAACTAGGCCTGGCCTCCACCAGTCCGCATCCCCTTGGTGGAATTGTGTGCAGTCTTCTCCTAAAAAGGAGAGAAGAGCATTGATTACTCCAGCCTGTACCTGGAATCCCATCACATCCCTGCCAACCCAGCCAGAGTGGGACATTGCAGGGCTCCAGTTCTTCATTACCCTGCAGCTGCCGCACACCCACACAAAGAAGCCAGGGCTGAACCCCCCTTTGCCCAAATGCTGCCTCCATCACATTTGGCAGCACAAGGTGTAACCTTGTAAAGCAAGGAGGCACAAGCACATGGAACACAATGACCAACAGATGGATTGGTGCCCCACCACCTGGAAGCTCCCTCCCAGTATGTTAGCACCCTGACTTTGACATGCTTCCCCATTCCAACGTTATGCCTATGTGCAGATCCTTGTGTTTCACCCCCATTCTATACTCTGGGAGTCAGTGTTACACATGCTGCGAGTGCAGAACATATCTCAGCACAACCCTGTCAGGGTGAACTAGGCACGGGCCTACCCAGCGAGGGAAACATGCCGTAAAGGATTCAATACTGTAACTGTACTCAGAGTAGTTATGGGGGGGTGGTGGGGGGTGCGCTTTGTGGGGAAAGGCTGATGGCTGCATTAAGTGACCTAAGCCAACATGATACTCACCATTCCCGAGCGCAGGAGGTCATTGAATCTTTTACGGCACTGGACCCATGTACGCCGCAGCACATCACAGGAGCTGATACTCTCGGCCACCTCCTCCCAGGCACATTTGGTCAGGTGGGGAGGCCTCCGCCTCCCGCCCCACAGAGGCAGGATCTCCGACCGCACTGCCACCTCCTCCAGGGGGGTAGCTAGGCACTCATCCGAAAACTGAGGGGCAAACTGCCCTGCTGCCCTACCCTCCGGCCTACCCTGCTCCGCTGCCCTACCCTCCGGCCTGGCCTGCTCTGCTGGCCTACCCTCCAGACTTGCCTGCTCACCAGTAACCCTCTGGTGAGCCCTTCTCCCAGCCATTGTGAGCAGCCTTGCAAAGGCTTCTAGCACTTCGTTTAAACAGGCTGCGGGGTCGCCATTGGACCCTGCGGTCAGTGCACCCCCGCCGCTGCCCATCCATTCCCGCTCTCCTTGGGAGTCGAGAAATATGCCTTAATTGGGTGGGCCTTAATTGGCCTGCCCATGTAAAATGGTGGTGCGGACCTGGTCGCGGGTGGTAATTGGGTCCGTGCCTGCCCACGCCAACTCGGCCCGCCCGACATGGGGAAAATTCTCCCCCAATTCTTATATTTATTCTTTATTTAATGTAAAAGTAGGGACGACAGAGCCAATCACTTTAACTTTACAGGCGAATGGGAAACTGTCATGAAGGTGTAATAACTTTCATAACATTTTTCTGGTTTATTGTGAAGTAGGTTGATGGAGGTAAGTATAGTTAGGATTGTCTGTGTGTGATGTAATTACCTCTCAGGCAGGATTTTAAGGTCATCGGGCAGGGGGGTGCGGGAGGGCCCAGGAGTGGCCGGGAAAAGGCCCTTCACCTGCAATCAGCCCTCGACTGCGATTTCACACTGGATGACCAATTAACAGACGGCCAGCGTGAAAGGCGTGCTAAGAAGCTCAGTGCTGCCAGGGTGGGGGCAGGAGGAGGGTGAGCGCTGAAGTCAGCTTGGGCACAGGGGACCGCGCAATGAAAGCTCCCTGAAGGCAGAGAGCTGCCTCAAGGAGCTGAAGTATTGAAACCAATGAATAATGTTTTTAAAATTCTGGATAAAGTGTCCGAACAGTGGACTCACTCACCTTAACATGTAGGTTTGAAAAATTCTGCCCAAAATTTTTATTTTTATTCATATATGGAAACCTCATTCCACCCATGGTTGGGGTTTCCTCAAAAACCCAAAGGCCGCCTGGCTGATTCGCCTGCCCAACAACTGTAATGTTGGATGGGCAGTGAAAAATACAGGTTAATAAATTGATTAATGGCCTTAATATGCCTTTTAATTGTTGGCAGGCATGCTGCCAACTTTCACGTGAACCCATCAACTGAAATATCGCACAAGTGCATGATGATGTCGGGAAGAACGCCCAATGTCATTGCATTGTATTTCACATTCAGACATGTTGGGTGCTCGCCCACATGCTGAGCAGAAAATCCTGCCCTTGGATGCAAGTAGACTACAAGCTTTGACTCATCAAAAGATGCTAGGTGCTTGATATGCTAATGGGTAGGCTTGGATGTTGGCTTAGCATGTAACGTGTGAAGGGAATTTGCATTTTTAGATAGATGAGGAGAGATTTAGATTTAAAAGGGATTTTTCAGCCTGTTTACAAATAGCCATATAAGCAAGGCTAAAGAATGTGTTTATTTTTCCCAAAGGTTACTGACAATAAATAGCAGCAACGTGAAAGTTATTATATTGTGAGGAGGATATCGTTTCAAAGACACATAAAGCAATAATGTTTACACATATTAGAAGAGAGAAACATACATAAAGGAGAGTGAGTCGATGAGTCAGAAGAAGACATTGTGAGATCTAACAGAAGTGTGCGAAAAGCCTTAATGAAGCTTCCAGTGTTTGTGCATAAGCCTGCTTTCTACCAAAACTGAAGCTGGGAAAAGTCATTTGGAATTCCACTGCCCAGGGTATTGAGTTAATTTGCTGGGTCTGTTTAAAAATCTATGTTTGGAATGTTGCCTTAAAGGGGGTGTAACTGGGAGTCACGTTAGTTAGGAGTTTTAGGAGTTGTTATAGTAGTAATTTGCAGTCCTATGTATGTGTTTGAAATCTTTTCTTTTGTTAATAATATTTTAATTTAGTTTTTTTTAAATCTCTAAAAGTCTTGGTGGACTTATTACTTCTGAATTCAGTGTGCGCATCCTGAAATAAATACAAATTGCAAAACCATTCTGATAGCGTGATTAAGTTTTCCTTGTGCATTTGATCCACTTGGCACACACCCTCTGCCACATCATAACAGAAACCCTTAAAAATGGAAGTAGACACTGGTGCTTCTGCCACAGTAGTAGGAGAGCTCACCTTCAGATATTTAAATAAAGATGCACAACAATTAAATTTGGAACACACTTCTTCCACATCGAAAACTTATATAGGCAAAGCAATCCAATTGAAGGGTTTTACCACTGTACTTGTTTGTTATAAACATCAAAAAACACAACTTCCAGTGATGGTATTAGAAGGTGAAGGACCAAGCCTTCTAGGTCATAATTGGTTGAGGGAAATTAGCCTTGATTGGCCAGTAAGATTTCAAAAGGAAGCAGGAAGAGTTCCTGAGTTGAAAAAGGAACAAGACAAGGTAGAGCCTTCAGGAAGAGCCTTGAGAGTCAAAGGATCTGAACAGGATGAAAAAGGAGTGTAGCCATTCAGCAACCTGAGGAAATGAAGACTGTTCTAAACAGCAACATTGAAGAACAGCAAAAGAAACTCAAGGAGACTCACCTGAATTACAGAATTCAAGATGAAGCAAATGAGATTTTACAATGACGTGGCAGATGATGTGTGCCAGGTGGACCAAATCCACAAGGGAAACTTGGTTGCACTATCACAACAGTTTTGCAATTTGTGTTTATTATGAGAAGATATGTACACTGAATTCAGAAGTAACCAGCCCACCAAGACCTTTAGAGATTTAAAAAATTAAATTCAAATATTTATTAGCAAAATAAAAGATTTCAAGCACATACATAAGACTACAATTATGTACTACTAAAACAAATCCTAAAATTCCTAATTGACCTGACTCCCAGTTACACACCCACTTTAAGCCAACAGTCCAAAATAGATTTTAGATTTAAAACAGTACCTACTTGACAGCGGAATTCCAATTGGCTTCCCCAACTTCAGTCACCTTCCATAGCAGACTTATGCACAAATGGTTGGAGGCTCACACACCCCAGTTAGATCTTATGTGGCCCTTTCCTCACATAGCCTTTCATTCTCCTTTATAAACATTTCTCTTTCTTAATGTATAAATTCTATTGTTCCATATGTCTTTGGAATGGTACCTTTCCCATAATGTAAAAAAAAATCATGTTGCCAATATTGTCAGTAACGTTTGGGGAAAATAAACACAATCCTTAGCCTTGCTTATCTGAATAGTTGTAAACAGACTAACATCCCTTTAAAATCCAAACAATCACTTTACTTATCTAAAAATGCAAATTCTCTTCATACATTACATGCTAAGCCAGCACCCATGTTTGCTTATTCGCATATCAAGCACATTTCTACACCTAGCTTCTTTTGATGAGTTCAAACTTACAGTCTACTTGACTCCAAATGTAATTAAATCACACAGACAGAATGACCAATACTTATACCCATAAACCTATTTCACAATAAACCAGAAAAATATTCTGAAAAATATTATACATTTGTAATATTTCGCAAAGGAAAGGAGACCATGTTGAAAGACCTCCGCACATTACAAGAGTCCCTCAGGTCAAAGTTTGCACCTCTGGAAAATTACAAAGAGAAACAGGTCACAGGCTGGAAGAATTTAAAGTCACTCTGAACATATTGAAGAACCAGTTGGCAGAGAAGGCGCGGCAATGTTCAAAATTCCAGGAGGAAGTAAACAGATACAAGAAGGAGACAGAAAAGCTGAAGAATCAGCTGAATGAAGCTAAAGAGTTTTGAAAGGAAAAGTCATGCAACTTTCCAAAGTGTGAGTAGATAATGAAGCCAGGGGTAGCTCAACCACCGAACAAAGACAAGTTTGAGATTTCACCTGAGAGAAGTATGGCCAACTATGAAGAATTAGACTAAACCCTGTGGTAGAAAGAAGAAGACAAAAAGGAAGATGGTTCTAAAAGATAAAGAAAATGAACCCCACCCATAGCACACCCCCCTTCCCCCACTACTACCTACAAGTACAACATCTGCAGAGTTACTGATGAGGCATTGTCTCCGAACAAGACTAAGCCTGATACTTCCCAGTTTGGATGGGAAGGTGGAGAAAAGTCAAGGGAACCAAAAAGTGACTCATGATTTGCATAGACATGAGTGAGAATTTACTGTTGGTGAAGCAGTATATGTAAGACGTTTCGGTGGACTTGGTAAAGTAAGCTCTGTGACTGGACCCTTGTCATACCACGTAGAATGGAGGGCCAGGTCACCTGCAAGCACGTGAATCATTTAAGAAGAAGGGAGGTATCCCAACAAAATGATATTCCATCTGTAACTGTTGTTGAACCTGTGGTTCCTGTTGAAGTTGTTCAGCCAAGGATGGTCATGCCAGATGACTCTATTGGAGTGGATGTCACTGAATTGCCTGTGCCTAATGAGCTACTTGATGTTCCAGAGACTGGTTCTTGCAAAAGTTTCAGAAGCCATGGAGCTATGACTTTCCACACGGATCAGGAAACCACCTGAAAGACGACTTATAATTTCACGATCTGTGTGAATATTGTAATGTCATGAAATAAATGTCCTAGTAAGTGCAAAATGTACAGAACAGTTAAAGGGGGAGGAGTGTAGTAATTATAGTTTTGATTAATGTAGGACTGTAGCTTTAATAATAATTCTGTATTGTAAGATCATACGATCTGTATAAACCAATCAGTTGGTAGCACGGGAAACCCCTAGGAGGGAGTTCTTATTTAGATATAGAGCTGGATGTACACATGTAGCTGCTGCTGCTGCCTTGTAAATAAAGTTCAATGTTTCTACCAAGAAAAGTTGCCTGGAAAATCAACTCTATAACAATAACCCTATAACAATAACCAACTAGGGTTAAAGCTATTTTAGATCTATCATTGTGCAATGAGGCAGTTTTAATTAGAAAGCTCATAGTAAAAGTTCTTCTGGGAATAAAGTGAAGTCATAATATAATTTAATTTCATATTAAATTTGAAAGCAACATACTTGAATCCCAAAAGAATCTTAAACTTAAAATCAACTATGTAGATATGAGGGAAGAGCTGGCTAAAGTTGATTGGGCAAATAGACCAATAGGTATGGCAGTAAACAAACAGTGAAAAACATTTTTTTTTAAATCAAAATGTTCAACAAAAATACATTCCATTAAAAAAGCAAAAAGTCAGCAAAAAAGATCTGTACGGCTTTGGCTTAGTAAGGAATTTAAGGATCATATACGATTAAAAGAAGAGGCTTATAGTGTTACAAAGAATAGTAGTAAGCCTGAGGATTGGTAGTGTGTTAGAAACCAGCAAAGGACAACCAAAAAGCTGATAAAAAGCAAAAAAAATTGTGGATATGAGAACAAACTAGCCAGGGATATGAAAGCAGATTGTGAGAGCTTTTACAAGTGTATAAACAGGAGAGTAGCTAAAGCAAAAATTGGCCTCTTAGAGGCAGAGACAGAAGAGGTTATCTTGGGAACGAAAAAATGGCAGAGACAATGAACAGATATTTGCTAGCTCAAAAACAGAATTACCTGGAAAAACTCAGCAGGTCTGGCAGCATCGGCGGAGAAGAAAAGAGTTGACGTTTCGAGTCCTCATGACCCTTCAACAGAACTGAGTGAATATTAGGACAGGGGTGAAATATAAGCTAGTTTAAGGTGGGGGGGGGTGGTGGTGGCGTGGGGGGAGAGAGGTGGGGGGCGCTGGTGGTGTGGTTGTAGGGACAAGCAAGCAGTGATAGGAGCAGATAATCAAAAGATGTCACAGACAAAGGAACAAAGAGGTGTTGAAGGTGGTGATATTATCTAAATGAATGTGCTAATTAAGAATGGATGGCAGGGCCTTCAAGGTACAGCTCTAGTGAGGGTGGGGTGGAAAGACTAGCAGGGCATGCAAGATTTAAAAATAATGCAAATAGGTGGGAAAAGAAAAATCTATATAAATTATTGGAAAAAACAAAAGGAAGGGGGAAGAGACGGAAAGTGGGTGGGGATGGGGGAGGGAGTTCAAGATCTAAAGTTGTTGAATTCAATATTCAGTCCGGAAAGCTGTAAAGTGCCTAGTTGGAAGATGAGGTGCTGTTCCTCCAGTTTGCATTGGGCTTCACTGGATTAATGCAGCAAGCCAAGGATAGACATGTGGGCAAGAGAGCAGGGTGGAGTGTTAAAATGGCAAGCGACAGGGAGGTTTGGGTCTTTCATGCAGACAGACCGCAGGTATTCTGCAAAGCGGTCGTCCAATTTACGTTTGGTCTCTCCAATGTAGAGGAGACCGCATTGGAGAGACCAAATGTAAACTTTAAATTTTGTATGCTTTCTTTCCACCCCACCCCCACTAGAACTGTACTTTGAATGCCCTGCCATCCATTCTTAATTAGCATATTCGTTTAGATGATATTACCACCTTCAACAACTCTTCGTTCCTTTGTCTGTGACATCTTTTGATTATCTGCTCCTATCACTGCTTGCTTGTCCCTACAAGCACACCACCACCCCCCCCGCCACTTCTCTCCCCCCACGTTCCCCCCATCTTAAACCAGCTTATATTTCACCCCTCTCCTAATATTCACTCAGTTCTGTTGAAGGGTCATGAGGACTCGAAACGTCAACTCTTTTCTTCTCTACCGATGCTGCCAGACCTGCTGAGCTTTTCCAGGTAATTGTTTTTGTTTTGGACTTCCAGCATCCACAGTTTTTTTGTTTTTATCTCAGATGTTTTCTAGCTGCCTTCTTAGCTGAAGACAGTAATAGATGGTAACCTGGGGCCAATAAGAGTGGGGGGCCATATTCATTAATATCAGCAGAGAAAAAATATTGAAGGAACTTAAGGGGCTAAAGTCAACAAATCCCCAGGGCCAGAAAGCTTACATTCTAGGTGTCTAAAATAGTTAGCTGCAAAGGTAGTTAATGCACTAATTATGATTTTGCAAGATTCTCTAGATTCTAGAATGGTTCTATTGGATTTGAAGTTAGCAAATGTAACTCTCCTATTCAAGAAAGGAGGGAGAGAGAAAACAAGGAATTACAGGCCAGTTAGCCTACATCAGTCATCAGGAAAATGCTGGAATCTATTCTTAAAACATTGTTATCAATCTATAATAACATACTGAAACAATCATAATATGATTAGAAGTGCCAACATAGTTTTACAAAAGGCAATTTATGATTGACAGATTTATTAGGGTTTTTTGAGGATGTGACTGTTAAGGTACCACACAAAAGGTTAATGTGTAAGAAAGGAGTTCATGGGGTCTGGTGTAATATATTAGCATAGATGATGAATTAGTTAATGTACAGGAAGCAAAGAGTAGGGATATCAAAAAATATTTTCAAGTCAGCAGGCAGTGATTAGTGGATTACCACAAGGATCAATATTGGAGCCTTAATTATCTACAATCTATATTAATGAATACAACCTATATTATACACAAAGACTGAGAATAATGGGCAGAATTTTTCAGTCGGCGTGCGGGGTCAGGCCCGACATGCCAACACATAAAATGACACTCGATGACCTCGGGTGTGCAACCCGATGTCATTGCACAGTCCCACGATATTCCGTTCAGTGGGCGCGCGCTGGAGGCGGCTGGAAGTGAGTTCCTCATCACAAGGTTCCTAGCCTCTGACGTGGTCTTGAAGCCACAGTTTTTATATGGCAGTTTGGTGAGGTTGAGGTCAAGTATGTTCTTCCCTCTTGTTGCTTCCCTCACCACCTGCCGTAGACCCAGTCTAGCAGCTATGTCCTTTAGGACTCAGCTAGCTCAGTCAGTAGAGGTGCTCCCGAGTCACTCTTAGTCATGGATAGTTGAAGTCCCCCACCTAAAGTACATTCTGGGCCCTTGGCACCCTCAATGCTTCCTCCAATTGGTGTTCAACATGGAGGAGTGCTGATTTATCAGCTGAGGGAGGGCGGTAAGTGGTAATCAGCAGGAGGTTTCTTTGTCCATGTTTGACTTGATGCCATGAGACCTCATGATGTTCAGAGGCAATGTTGAGGATGCCCAGGGCAACTCACTCCCAGCTGTATCCCACTGTGCAACCATCTCTGCTGGGTCTGTCCTGCCGCTGGGACAGGCCATATCCAGGGATGGTGATGGTGGAGTCTGGGACATTATCTGTAAGGTATGATTCTGTGAGGATGACTATGGTCAGGCCAGTGCTTGACTAGTCTGTGAGACAGCTCTCCCAGTTTTGGCACTAGCTCCCAGGTGTTAGTAAGGAGGATTTTGCAGGGTTCACAGGGCTGAGATTGCCGTTGTCGTTTTCGGTGCCTAGGCTGATGCCGAGTGGTCTGTCCAGTTTCATTCCTTTTTTGAGGCTTTGTAGTGGCTTGATACAACTGAGTAGCCTGCTATTTAAGAGTCAACCACACCACATTGCTGTGGGTCTGGAGTCACATGTAGGCCAGACCAGCAGATTTCCTTCCTAAAGGGCATTAGTGAACCAGATGGGTTTTTACAACAATTGACAATGGTTCCATGTTCATCATTGGACTTTTAATCGCAGATTTTTATTGAATTCAAATTTCAGCATCTGCCATGCCAGGATTCAAACCCAGGTCCCCAGAGCATTACCCTGGGTCTCTACACTACTAGTCCAGTGACAATACCACTACTCCATCTCCTCCCCTGATACTGTCATGGACAGATGCCTCTGTGGCAGGCAGGTTGGTGAGGATGGTGAGGATACACTGCCTGGTCAAATCTAGGAATGCCCAGTTAGGTTAGTGTTCTATTGTGCCATGCAGCAAGGACTGATGCTCCAGGCAAGTGATCAATGCTGAGCATTCTGCATTTATAGAGGAGGAGGAGCATGATGCAGCAAGGGTACCAGTAACTACACTCATAACTGTCAAAGATGCCTGGGACAACTTGATTCTGGCACACTTCACTTGAACTGAGACGGTGCAGGCATCTGGCACTCAAATACTGAATCTACTTGGCACCACCAGCCTCCAACGAAAAACAGTTCCACAATCACCCCCCTCACAGACACCCATTGCTTATCTTTAACTGTTGTCTTACCATTCTTCACAAGGTAGAAGGCCACTTGGCAGGTGCCAGTCAAAAATGGGCAAGACAGAACAATAGATTGATGAATCAGAAGTGTTACACTGTGTTAAACACCCAACTGTTATTATTGTGCAACAAGGAAACCATTATCTTCCTTTTACAACTTCTCCTTTGTGGTGCTACACCAATGGCATCAGCAGAGGTAGACACAGGCTGCTGCTTTCCCTGCTCTGGTCACTCAGTTTTTCTGTCCGATGTCCTCTGGGTTTTGGAGGCCAGGGGATCACCAGTGGCTGTCCTACCTAAACCTAGGCAGGAGCAGACGTGGTTAATGGGACAGGAGGCAGCATGTGTTGCTCTGGCTGAGAGATGGGTGGGTGACAAGGAATGAAGTGAAGTGCTTAGTGCAGATTCCCCATTTCCATGTCCCCACCTTCCCTCTCATAGTCCATCCACACTTCCTCGCTAGCCAATAGTTGGAATACATTTTGCTGCACTTCAGTCAGGTGTTGACCAGCCAAGGTGACACTTTCCTCAATCCTCAGTAAGATTGTGGGCTTGCAGCCCATTGGTAAGGGCCGGCATGTACTTGGTTGACTAGCATGCCTGATCCTCCCAGCAGGTGGTCACTCTTTCCATGGAGGTGGACATCAGCATGAAGGCCTGAGGCATCACTTACGCTGAAAGCAGGCTCCTCCAATCTTTCTGCAATCATACAAAGTACACCTGGAAATACAGACAGAACCTTATACATTTTCTGCTGCTGCTGCAGGATTGCCCTCTGCATCGACAGCCCTGGAAGCTCATCATCTGCATTTCGCTGAGCAAAGCTTGGAGGGCCCTGTATCCTTCACTGCCTTCCCTACTTCCACCATCTGCTCCTGATCACCTGTGCTGTGTGATTTACCATGTGACAACCCACCTACCTGTCTTAGTGGCTGCACTGAGGTGGAGGGTGAAGCGGGGAGTCATGTAATAGTGGGTTCTCAGAGTGAATCACCTCTTCTGCAGAGTCTTCCTCCTCATGCACCACCTCCTGACGAATGCTTGAAGGACTGATGGGGGATGAAAGTCATGAATTAAAACTGACAAGGTGAGAGTGTTCCAAGTCATCGTTGTACACGTTATCATTTTTATTGCCTGCTGACATCAAGTCAACATGAGTGAATGTTGTATGCCACAAGGATGTGATATTTAATTCTGTCACCAGGTAGTTGTGAGACCCCCTTCTCTCCATCTCCAATGGCCAGGCATTCTTAACTCCAGCATTTCCTCGTCTGTGGTTGTCAAAGTGGTGATCGGGAAATTTTAGAAATCAGTAATGGGTGACAAAAAAAATGGGGGAAAAAAGAGACCATAAGAGTAAACTAGCAAAAACCATAAAGACGGACAGTAAGACACTTTGACAAAATGGCCTTGATTCTCCTCCTATTTCCTCTGATCCTATATACAAGTATACAAAAAGGAAAAGAATAGCTAAAGTAAATATTGATGCCTTAATGAGACTGGGGAATTAATATTGGGAAATAATAAGACAATGATAGAGTTGGACATAATATATGACCATGGATGGAGAATTTGTCAGTGAAAATGAAGCATACAAGGGGGCCTCTTTTCTGGAAGGGCCGCTCGGCCACACGCCAATCAGGCAGTGGCAATGCCAGCAGTGGGCCTTCCCCTGGAATCAAGGCCCTGGGGGATGGAAGTCCTGCCTAGCGAGAGCTGCTGGCCAATCAGAGGCTGGCAGCTTTTGCACTCAGCAACACCACTGAGGAGGCTATGGCTGCTGCAGAAGTCCCAGCATTGCAGAGGACTCAGGCTACAGGAAGGCAATGTGGGTAGGGGGTTTTGTAGGGAGAGGGAGGCAGGGGGATTGGAAGAAAGGGCAGGGGGATGTCTCTCAGAGTTCCCCCCACTTCCTGATGTCTAGTCCTCCAATCAGGCACTGATTGCCTTAGATCAAGGGATCCCTTCCATCAGGTGACAAGCAGCCTGTACAGGTTCACTTGTCTTGCAGGTGCAGGCGTCAGGATGAAGCCCTTAACTGGCCACTTAAGGTCGTCAATTGTTGGCAGGACAGGAAGATTGACCATGGGCCTTCCCACCCAGGACTTTTATCTTTTGAAAGCAGAAAGGCAGTGGAGTTCAGGTACACCATCACTCCACTAAGTAAATCCCCTTCCCACCACAAGAGTGGAAGATTCGGCCCTAGGGATATATAAAGCATTTTCAAGTTGGCAGCTGTAACTAGTGGAATGTCACAGGGGTCAGTTATGCTGTGTTAAAGAACCAACTGTTATCCTTGTGCAACTATAAATTCCATTATATTCCTTGCGCCACTACTCCTACATGATGCTACCCCAGTGGCTTCAGCAGAGGTAGATACAGGTTGCTCACTTCCCTGCTTTGAGACTCTTGTTCAACCTTCTCTGGGTTTTGAAGGGATATAGATAGGTTAAATGAGTGGGGGAAAGAATTGGTAGATCAAATATAGTGTGGGAAAATGTGAGGTTTTCCACCTTTTGTAGATAGAATAGCAAAGCAAAATAGTTAAATGAAGAGGCCACAGAATGTGGTGGATCAGAGAGATCTGGCTGTCCCCGCACATAAATCACAATAAGCTAGCATACAGGTACAACAAGTAATTAGGAAGGCAAATAAAACGTTGGTCTTTATTTCAAGAGGGATGGAGTATAAAAGTAGGGAAGTTTTGCTGCAACTGTAGAGGGCATTGGTGAGTCTACACCTGGAGCACTTTATACAGTTGGAGCCTCCTTATTTAGGACGGATATACTTAATGTTGGAGGAAGTTCAGAGAAGGTTCACTAGGTTGATTCCTGGGATGACCGAATTACCTTATGAGGAAAGGTTGAGCGGGTTGGAATGAGACTCACTGGAGTTTAGAAAAAGAAAGGTGACCTTATTGAAATATATAAGATTATTAGGGAGATTGAGAGGGTAGATGTTAAGATGATGTTTCCCCTAAAGGGGGAATCTAAAAATAAAGAGCAAAGTTTCAAAATAAGGGGTCTCCCATTTAAGATAAGGAGAGATTTCTTCTCCAGAGGTTTGTGAATCCTTGGAATTCCCTATCCAAGAGAGCTGTGGAGCATGAGTCATTGAATATTCAATGTTGTGATGGACAGATTTTTCAACCATAGGGGAGTCAAGGATTATGGGTGGGAAAGAGGAGTTGAAGCCAAAAATCTGATCAGCCATTATCTTATTGAATGGTGAAGTAGACTTGAGGGGACATTTGACCTACTCCTCTTTTTTCTTATATTCTTGTGCCTAGAGGGCCATCTGTGGTTCTCTGCCTCTCCTTTGTGTTCTGTGCTCTGTTGCAAGGAAAGATTGCAGAGATTTATGAGTGTAGGAAATGAAATGTTTTGAGTGGATGGAAGGACAAAGTTTGTGGATGGTCACTGTAAGGGATACTTGTGGTATTACTTTAAGATGAGGGTGAGTGTCATTGGTGTCAAGGCTAATGGGGATGTGAGGAGGTACCTCAACAGAAAGGGTTGTGTGCACCTCCATGTTCTGCTGTTATGTAGAGTGATTTCCAGGAGAAGACTTGGGAAGGCAGAATGCGAGGGAAGTTGAAATAAGATGTACATCAGGATATAGTTGAAAGTGCCTATGTCATTTACCTTTCCTGCCCTGATTAGCTCATTAAACTTCTTGTGGCACCACATTCTTGCTGCTGCCCTACTCTGCCACTTCCAGCAATGCCTGCTAGTTTTCAGCTGCAGGTTTCTTTCTCCTATCTACAGGAGCAGAATCTCCCTTCAGCTCCGTACAGCCCACAGCAGCATGTCCAGAGATGCATTGATGAAATGCGATGCTGCTTTGCTATATTGTGCCCCCATTTCTGCAGCTTCTGGCTCTGTCTGAAGACCTCTACCATTATTCAACTCTGATCCTCACAAGGTCCCTTTAAATACTTCAGCTGAAATAGACTGCTGCAGCTCATCATCGTGTGCACTTGTTCCAATTGATCTGAAAATCAGATGCAAATATAGTGGCTGTATTAAAGAGCCTTTGACAAATACACTACTGAAACGTCTCTGTTCCCAATATGCTGCCAGGCTCCCCCACTGTAAGTGGGTTGGAAAGTTAAAATTCTGCTCAAAGTTTAATTTTCAACAATTTAATCATTTAAATAAATGCCATTGCAAATGAAAATACCTGTAACTGCAGCATATTTCACCATATGTACTCAACAATCACATAGACAGGTGAAAATCTAATCTTTATCATTGTAATATGATGTTCATTTATGTGTGCATTTTAAGTCATCACAAAATACTAATGTTGGTTTTGCTGCCTTGTTTGCCAACTGACAGCTTCAAGCTTCAAGCAGGTAATTTGCATGAAAAGAACACATATCTGTGGTCTTGCTTTTTAAAGGCTATGGTTATCACTTAATAATTGTTACTTTCTCAGTTGCTCAGTAAGAGAAAGACTGCACTAGTTATATTTCAGATAAATGGATGAAAATATAATGGCATAACTATTTCTCATGAACGAGAAAATTAAATCCTCCTTTGTGAGGATCTGTCATATAGTCATTGTGACCCAAAGGTCTTGACTCTTAAAGTAGGAGAAATTAAGTTATAACTCTGGTTAAGAGCACAAGTTTGATATAAATAGTTCCTGTACTAAAAGCGCCCACATAGAAAAAAACAGGATCTTTAAAGTCCACCATGTCAAGATCTGTTTCCACAAAGATTTCATTGATACATAGCATAAACATTTGTCACAAGTGATAATTGTGAGGAATAGCTGTTACTCAAACTCTAATATTGTGGTTATTATCAGGCCACAGGACATTTTTTTATTCAAATAACATTGACTCAAAGACAAAGGACTGATTTCATGTACTGTTGAAATCTAATTCTAGATCGTCAAGAACCATTGCAAGGAATGGGGTAATCTTCTTTGAATAATTGCTAAGAGCATCCAATCAGCTTTGGATGAGCCTACAGAATACATTAGTCATGGAAGTGGAAAATTGTGTAAGTTAAATTTAATGATTGTTTTTCATTCATTCGTGGGATATGAGTATCACTGGCAAGGCCAGCATTTGTTGTCCATCCCTAACTGCCCTTGCGATAATGGGATCAGGCCTATTAGGCAAAGTAAACTTTGATAAAACCAAAGCAGTACCATTCTCCAGGTATGGTTTCATCAAAGTTCTGTAGAACTGTAGCAAAACTTCCTTATTTTTGAACTTCAACCATCTTGCAATAAAGGTCAGCTTATCGTTTGTCTTCTTAATTGTTTGCTGCAGCTGCATGATAAATTTCTGTGTTTATTGTATGTGCACACCCAAATCTCATTTAACAGCAGTGTTTGAAAGACTCTCACCATTTAAAAAATATTCAGCTTTTCAACTCTTCCTACCAAAGTGAATAACCTCACACTTCCCCGCATTATACTTCACCCGTCAGCTTATTGCTGCTCACTAAACCTGTCTATTTCCCTATATAGCCTCTTTGTGTCCACCTCGCAACTTTCATTCTCAACTAGCTTTGTATTGACTGCAAACCTAATACATTACTCTTGGGGAAGAACTTTCCCCCCGTTGTGGGAGAAGTGCAGGAGTGGGTGCATGCAGACATGCCTCCATTTGGCGCCCCCGATTGGGGGCGTGTCGCCATTTTATGTGGGTGGGCCAATTAAGGCCCTCCCAGCGTGATGTCTGCTAGGAAGCGTCAAGCATTCTCTGTGTGGGTGGGGGAGGATTCCCTCAGCCGGAAGTGCGCTCTTTCGCGCATGCGCACAAAAGAACACACTCATCTCCCTGAAGCTAAGTGCTGTCTCAAGGAGATCGGTTCCAAATTTAAAAATGGTAAATGTACAAAAATAAAATTTCCCTGACATGTCCCCTCATGTGACACTGTCACATGAGTTGGGGCATGTCCATCACTTTTAATCAAACATTTAGTAAATTTTTAAAACCCCCCATGAAACCTCATCCCGCCCATGGACGAGATTTCAGGCTTTTTCTGAAGCCCACCAGGGCTCCCAGACTACCCACCAACCTTAGGTTTGGACGGGCAGTTCCATTAATTACTTGAATTACTTTTTAAATGGCCTCAATAGGCTGTTGACAGGTCGGTGGGCGCACAGCTGATTTTGCTGTGCCCCTGCCTTCCTGAAAACTGAAATGACACAGGGTGACGTCGGGAGTTCTGCCCGATGTCATCCCGCATCATTTTACGCATCGGTGAGCAGGCCCTGCCCCCCGCTTGCCGACCTAAATATCCTGGCCTTGGTTCGTAAGTCACTAATATAGATTGTAAATAGCTGAGACCCAGCACCTTTCCTTGCGATACTCCAATCTGCCAACTTGAAAATATCCCATTTATCCCTATTTTCTGTTTCTTGTTCACTAACCAATGCTCTATCCATGCTAATGTATAACCCCAGCCCAATAAGCCTTTATTCTAGTGTAATAAACTCTTGTGCGGCACCTTCTCAAATGTATTTTGTAAATTCAAGTATGCCATATCTATTAATTCTACTACACCCACCTTGCTAGTTACACCCTCAAAAACCTCCAATACATTTGTCAAACATGATTTTCCTTTCATAAAACTATGTTAATTCTGCCTAATCTGATTATGATTTTCTTAGTGCCTTGCTAACACCCCTTTAATAATGGATCCTAGCATTTTCCTAATGACTAGCTGGCTGTAGTTCCCTCTTTCTTTGTCCCCTTCCTTTCTTCAATAGCTGTGTTATATTTGCTACTTTCCAATCCAATGTGACTGTTCCAGAATCTACAGACTTTTGGATAATCATAACCAATACAATCATTACCTCTGTAGCCACCTCTTTTAGAATCTCATGAAATGGTCCCAACGTCAGTTGCCCAACGCCAGAAGGAAAATTCTGCCCAAAATATTCTTAACATCTCTATCTCCTTATCTCCCCATTATACTTTCTCCTACCTCAGTCTCTAAGGGATCAATGTTTACTTTTACTTTCTCTTCCTTTTCACATAACTGTAGAAGTAGATGTTCACTTTATTTATCATCAATAATTGATATAGTTTTAGCTAGTTTTCTTTAATAATTTCCCCATCTCAGCAGCCTCCTCCAAAGGTTAAAATGTTCTGTTTAGGGTTTGTAACTCAATCCCTTTACTGAAAGAACTAGGCTTACGGCTTTGTTAACAATCAATGTTAGTCAGCCCCCTTCCTTCTATGCTTCTCAACGAAACATCTTGAGTGAGCAAGAGACACTTTATAGCAGAGTACGTGGAACAGACTTTATTCACAAACAGCTGTCGGAATTTCATGGCCCCTTTGTGGAGGGAATGAGGCCATAAAATGTGGCCATTCTAACCTCCATTGACTTCAATGGAACTGTAAAATCCCGCTGGCGTAAAATACTGCCCAGCATTTGTACATAGACAGTGGTTTTCAGTTTCTAGTTCTATTTTTTTTAGCCCTCTGAAGAACTGCTGAAAACTCATCAAGTACAATATTTTGGCTATATCAAACATATATATCACAAACAAGACCTCATGGTGTGTCTGTTCCTGAATCCTTTGAAGACATTCTATTTGCATAAATATTTGTAGTCGTTTACTTCAAGCCTTCCTAACTTAAATGTTCTTGAATCTTTTGAACAGTTCGATTTATTAAACAATAACTTTCTATACTCTTGTTAATGATTCTACTACATATCCTTTTTGCTCTAGCAACCAAATTATTCATGATGATGTCATTACTGTGCCTTATTTCCTTACACAAGAATTTCTCGTGTACAATATTCAGACAATCAACCATTCTTCCTTCTCATGACATTTTAAAGGCATCCTGTTTATTTTGGAAAGCCCGTTGCTTCAAGGTACAAGGATATTTGAATTTTAATGCTTAACTGCGCAAGATGTTCAACACAGAATTGCCCAGGATGTCCAATACTCTTCTCTGGGCTACCTTTGTGGTTTCAATGTCTCCTTTTTGTTTTGTTTTGAAGTAGGATTTGAATTCCTATTCGACTGGATTAATAGTCCGGTGACATAACCTCAAACTGTACCCTCATAACTGTGGGCGGAATCGTCCCAGATATGCACTAAGTGCTGTCACAGGTGGGTAAAATGACCTTTTACCTGACAGCCATGATGGTGGGTTTTCACAACATATCGTCCCAAAACCACCACATAACTTACACTTTCCCAGGAAACACCCCATTTCCATGGTTTGAGGGCTCTCATTCGCCCTACACGCCATCAACTTGCTGCTTCAGCACACAGGGTGCCATATTTAATGTCCAGCTTCGAGCATACATCTCAGTGCTTCCAGGCCACAACGGCTGCAGGGAAGATGTCCACAAAAGGCAAAATGACTGCAGCCCACAAGTTTAATGACACACCGCTCAAATGCATTTGGACGCCATGGAGACATGCACTGATGTCCTCTAACCCCGCTCTGGCCGCAGGACAGGCAGTGGCATCACCAATTCAACATGGCAGGTGGTGGGAGCCGTGGTCAGTGCCAATACCCTGCAAAAGAGGACAGCCACCCAGTGCCGCTATAGGTTGAGTGGTCTCATTGTTCTGCCAGGGTAACTCATTCTTCTCATCACTCAACTCACGTGTTCACAAAGCCATCACACATCCATAGGGATCTTACACCTCAAGGATAACACCGCTAACTCTCACACACACTTGCACATCTCCATCAGGCTCATATCCTCTGGAACTCACATCCTCAATCCTGTCCATGGTGCTGGTCACCACACAAACATTCCATGCAGTGTCATATGTCCTGCTCACACTTCTCCATCTGTTTTCATGCAGGAGAAGCTGGCTCACATCAGTAGGGAGATGTCCCAGACCCGGGGTGGAGTGGCCCACATTAGACCCCTCACTTTGAGGAGCGTGCCATTGTGCTGACTGGTGAGGATGTGGAACCTGCCTGTGGCAACGGTGAGGTCGGCAGTGAACACCCACCTGAGGATCCTGTACCACATCAACCCTCTCTCAACGTAACTGTGAGCGCTCTCTCTCCCCTGCTTTTGACTCTGCTGCCATGCACTAATGATCTCTATGTTGGTTCACAGTGAGCTCTGCCAAGGGACCGACACCCTCAGCAAGCCAGTCACTCATCTCCAGCCAAGAGGACACCTCCTCTAGTGAGGTGGTTGAAATAAGCAGCCCGGAAGATGCATTATAGCACCTACCCACACCCTGCACCAGCGCAGAGACATGCACCTCGATGGGACCTAGATCTAGAGCAGGCTCGGGTACACAATCTTGTGGTCACCACATGGACACGTATCTGCAGCAGGAGGAGGCGGGTTCAGCCAAGCTCCCCAGTGCTCAGGGGATTGCTGGGAAGGAGGCACCTGTGAGGTCTAAGTCAAATGATGAACCTCTAGATTTGGTCTTCCAACTCACTCTGGACAGTCAGCAGAAGGCATGGGAACAGCACGGAGGGCTGTTGAAAGCCATCAGCATAGTGGCATGTGAGTTGGAGGAGTCACCCACCTGCTCTCCGATATAGTGGTGCCCACAAATGGTCTCCATGGGGAGGATGGCAGATGCCATGGAGACCCTTGTCCAGCAGAATATGGAATTGCGTGCAGACCTGCGCTCCATCGCGGGAGACATGGGTGAGTTCCTGTAGTGGAAACGCAAGATGGTAACAGGGCACCTCGACCTCCCCCCCAGGTGCTCCTTCCCCTCAAGGAGTCTGGTCGGGGGCCCTTTGGCATCCAAAGGGAGGAGGAGTGGCAGCTGGACACCCCTGGATCATCTACTCAAGAATCAGGGCTGTCCTCTCCTGGGTCCCCTTTGCCTGTGAGCCCCTCAACCTCGTCTTTTGTCACTGCAGAGGGATCAGCTGGCCAACGAGTTATTTTGGAGGGAATACATTTCACACTCACCTCAACATCCTGAGCATTTTGAATGTTGCCTGCTGGGGTTTGCTTTCAGTTGTCCATCTGAGCTGAGCTGCATCTCTGTCCACCCACTGATCACACACCCATGCAGCACCTGATCGCACCCACCATGACTCTGGTTTCACTTTCAATTTGGGCAGCATGGTCTGGATTCACTTTGTCATCAGCTCCCCCACTTTATTCCCTCCCCCAGTCAGCCATTTCCTTTCCCCCATCGTAATTGACACCCCTGGCATCACCTTCCACCTCCTCTCTGTCACCTGCCAGCCACAACACTTTTCCTTTGAGATGTCCAGGTGAATGTGCATGTTCCCTTCCTTCCCGAATATCCCACCTCCATCCACATTCACCTCCCCGACCTCCTCCTTCCCACACCCACGGTCCATGAGTGCACACTGACGTGTTTCACAACAGCATATAATAAGTGTGTACTTGTCGGGGTGCACTACGAGGGGAACCCGGAAGTGAGTGCACAGTAACATTGCAGAGCGCTCAAGAAGGGCGCCTGTTGGACTTGAAGGTTGAGATGCATTGGGGTGGGGCAAAAGTTGCCTGAGGTTGAGGTGACTTGGGGGGGGGCGCAAAGGCTGCCTGAGGTTGAGGTAATGTTGTTGGGGGGAAAAGGCTGCCCTGCTGTTGAAGGTAGTGCACTAGCACTTGTGGGGTGGGGGGTAGTGGGCGAAGGAAGCAGCTGCGCATTAGAGACACTTTGTATAAGGTGACCATTCCTCTGCAGCTCAGACAGTTCAGGCACAGCCACATTAATATGTTTGGAATCGGGGCTCTAGCTTATCTGTCCACTCCAGCAACACAGCATCATGAAAGTATCACCAAGTGCGCCAGAGATTTTCACTCCTCGGGCACAGACTGCAAACTAAGGAGCATTTTAATGGACTGCAGAGCAGTTGGATCACTGGACACATTGTACAATCTCCTTGCTAAAGCTGGCCATGGAGCAGTCAGTGGTGGAGGCGCTCATAGCCCCTTGCAATGTCATTATCCCAGTCTGGATCAGTCCCCCCCATAGTTCAAGCTAACAGTGCAGCCTTGCAGTACGGGTTAGGAGAATGCCTGCGCCTGAGCTGAGAGTACAGCATGTAGTCCAGTGGGCAAAGCTGCCTCCAATCGGTCAAGTGGAGTGGGGTGGAGGTGGTGAGGTTTCGGGCAGCCATGCAGTGCACTAATCTCTGGCCATCCAAGTAGTGGCCGCACTCTCCGGGATGTGTTAAGGGGCCTTCAGACTTAACCAAGAGACGTTTTTAGTATGCCTGAGCTAACCCACACATCTCTCTCTTACATCCTGCAGGAGGAGTTGATCAGGATCATGGAGCCTGATGAACTAGCTGTATGCCTCATGGTGTACAGAAAGTGAACACAATGAGGAAGAGATTGACAGAGGCACCTGGCTGTGTAGAGGGAGGAGCAGCACCTTCTGGAAGAAGGGGCAGCTGGGGGCTTTGCTGGGGACGGCCACACATGCTGAAGAGCCACAGTGAGCCGTCACTGGTCAGGGTCTATAGACACTGCCTTTCATCCTGCAGATGACCGAGAACCAGTGTCACCGAAGACTGCGTATGTCTAGGGACCTTGTCGGTCACATCTGCCAGTTACTGTAGGGTTTGGTGCCATGGGGACAGGGAAAGCATTCGCTGCCAGTTGCCATGAAAGTGACAGCGGTGCTCAATTTCTGTGCCAGTGGCTCCTTTCAGGGCTCCACAGGTGACTTCTGTGGGATTTCACAAGTCTCCACCCACAAATGCAACCAAGAGGTCATGGATGCCACTTTCGCGAGGGCATTTCACTTGGGACCGGAAGAGCCAGGATGCAAGAACGATTGGATTTGTCCAGATCTCGGGATTCCCACAGGTGCAGGGTGCCATCGGCCGCACTCAGGTGGCGCTCAGATCTCAGTCGCAACCGTAAAGGATTCCAGACGCTCAATGTGCAGCTGGTGTGCGACCACCACAAACTCATCCTGCAGGTCTGCACATGGTTTCCAGGAAATGTGCACAACTCCTACATCCTCAGTCACTCTCAGATCCCTGACATCTTCCAGGGTGCACAGAGGCTGCAGAGTTGGCTCCTTGGGGACAGGGGCTACCCGCAGAGGACGTGGCTGATGACACCCCTGTGGTGGCCTCAGACTGCAGCAGAGCGAAGGTATAATGAAGCTCATGCTGCAACTCGCAATTGGTGGAGCAAATCATCGGGATGCTGAAAATGAGGTTCCAGTGCCTGGACTGGCCTAGTGGAGCCCTGCAATACAGTCCACATAGCATGTCACACATCATCATTGCCTGCCGCACCCTTTACAACCTGGCGCTGCAACAGAGAGAGGAGCCGGCTGAGGAGGAGATGCAGGAGCTGCATGTCTCCTCCTATGAGAAGGATGTCAATGTTGATGAGGGTGAGGAGGTCCTCGAAGGTGACGACGATGGTGATGAGGCCCTCGCACAGGCCAGATGAGGCAGGCGTGATCTGGAGGAACTTCGTAGCACACAGAGAGAATGATGGAACTCTGTGACGCCTGCCCACTACATTCTGGCAGCAATGCCAAGCACCATTGAGGTATAGGCATCAGTAATGTTTTCAGGGGGTGTGAGGTCAGACCTTCAGTTTGGTCTGAAGGCTGCACAAAGCACAGGGAAGAGACGCTAGACTGAGAACACCTGCCTTTATCTTGTGCAGAAACATCTCACATCTGAGTGACATGAACACTGCTCATCAGAACAAGAAGCCACAGGCAGGGAGACATTCTTGGGAGTTTATTTACAATTGGGAACAGTATATACAAGTGATTAACATCCATGTCCATCCTGTTAGCAATTTTACTTTTTACTGTTATTTGTAAACATTTAATATATGCCACTAGACACTGTATGTTGGAACTCTTGTATTAAAATGTGCTTTCACCAAAAAAAAACTCGTTAACTTTCCTAACCCTGCTGCTACATCTTGGTGCTCCCCGGGAATCCACAGCTGAGGTGGAGGCAGCCTGCTGATCACTACACCCTGTTTGTGGTGACCATGACAGATGTACTCTGGAGGGTTAAGCACTGGAGGGCCCTGGCCTGCTTTCGGGGTCCTGCTGTGTGGGACCCTCCTCAAGCTGTGGAGCTGGAGCTGCTGGGATCAAAGGAAGAGGGGATTCGGATGGGCTGGACACTCCCAGAGTCACCTGAATGGATGGGCCCAGAGTGTGCACCTGCTGATCCTCTTCCCGGGGGCCCTAGGCTGACCCCTTGAGGAGGAGGGGAAGATGGAGTGAGATTGAGCTGCCCCGCACACTTCTTGTGTATGCACTGTTGCAGGCTGACCATGGTGTCAGTGATGGATATGTGCCTGCTCAACAGTGCAGGAGTGACATCCTTATCCAAGGTCTCCATGGCGGCCCCCATCCTACCTGTGTTGACCTCAGTGCATTGGAATGCCGGCGCTATCACCTAAGAGTGAAGGTGGATGGACTCCTCCATCATGCCTAGCAATCTGAGGACTGCAGCGGACATCCCTTCCTGATGTTCCCGAGCTTGCCTTTGCAGCTCCATCAACTGTGACATGGCTGAGTCCAGAGGCTCATCACCTGACTTGGACTCAGCAACGTTATGGCCTCCAGCAATCCTCCATGTGCCGGGGACCTGGGAAGTCCCTGTCACCACCTGCAGTCAATCAAAAAGTGTGATGTGTTCACCGGATTGGAACTCCGATGCTACTCTAAAGCTACATCCCACCTCGGTGTGTGTCTCTGTGCTGTTGCAGGGTGTGGGTGAGCGCTGATATGGGACTTCAAGCAGGGTGCCTTCAGATTCCTCTTCAGAGGTTTCTTCAGGGCTTGATTGGAGGCCCTGGGGTGTGGACTCCTTCGGCTGTTTCACGGATGTCCCTGTGAAAGCATGGAAAGATAATTAGTACATGGCAGTGGCCTGTGAAAGAGGACACATCACTCACAGGATGGTTGTCTGGTGGATTCTCACTCAGTTGACCACCGCTGACCTCACTGTCAGTAAAGGAATGGTCCAGATCCTTGCCGGCCAGCTGGATGGATCTGTTTTCAAAGTCTATGGGAACCTTGGCATTCCTCCACCAGTTGCGACCTCTCCCACTTGTTGTGTGCCAGTTTGTCCTACATAAATAGAGATGGAGAGAGTGTAAGCAGGTTGCCTGCCAGGCCAGATGATAAGTATGCCTGGAATGTGTGGGTGGTGAGTGATCCCATGGACAGGATGAGGACAATGACAGTGTGTGTGAGAGAGTGAATGATGATGTCCCTTGAACTGGCAGCAAGTGAGGGCCCTGTGGATGTGTGATGGGTTTGTGAGTGTGTGAATTGAGAGTGACGAGAAGAGTGACTTATCCTGGCGGAACGGAAGAGATCACTTATGCTTTTGCGGCACTGGGTGGCTGTCCTCTTTTGCAGGGCGTTGGCGCTGACCATGTGCCACCGCCTCCCAAGCCAGATTAGCAATGTTGCTGCCCATTCTGCAGCCAGTGCAAGGGGTAGAGGACATCATGGCGTGCCTCCACCGCGTCCTAAGGGTGCTCAAGGAATGCGACATTGAACCTGGGAGCTGCAGTCTTTTTGCCTTTCTGGGCCACGTCTTCTTTGCGACAGGCGTGGGCTGGAAACACTGAAAGGTATATGTGTGGTTGCACTTTAAATATGGCACCCGGCGTGATGCAGCAGTGAGGTGAAGGTGTGACGAGCGAATGAGAGCCCGCCCACCATGGAAACGGCGTGTTGCCCAGGAATGCATAATTAATGCGGTGGGTTTGGGGTGATACGGCGTGAAAAGCCGTAACTGCGGCTGGCAGGAGAAATGTCATTTTACCTGCCTGCTACTGCACATGGTGCAAACCTGGGATGATTCTGCCCCATATCTTATTTTTCATTAATTTGCATTTTTGAAAAATTGGACGGCTGTGTCAAGCTATTTAGTGAAAAAGAGTTGGATGTGCAACCTTGCTGATCAATGCACCAGTTACTAGCTTACTACTTATGTGGGCAGCACATTAACTGATATTGCAGTACTGGTCAGTACTAGTCAGAACAAACAGAGGCATAATAATTGAGGGTAGTAGTGCTCTTGCCAACATTGTCAGCAGCATCTTACTTTTGCAACACAGAGATAAAAACAAAAACAAAAAGCTGCGGATGCTGGAAATCCAAAACAAAAACAGAATTACCTGGAAAAACTCAACAGGTCTGGCAGCATTGGCGGAGAAGAAAAGAGTTGACGTTTCGAGTCCTCAGGACCCTTCAACAGAACTGATTGAATATTAGGGAAGGGGTGAAATATAAGTTGGTTTAAGGTGAGGGGGTGGGGGGTGGTGGGGGGAGAGAAGTGGGGGGTGGGGTGTGGTTGCAAGCAGTGATAGGAGCAGATAATCAAAAGATGTCACAGACAAAGGAACAAAGAGGTGTTGAAGGTGGTGATATTATCTAAACGAATGTGCTAATTAAGAATGGATGGCAGGGCACTCAAGGTACAGCTCTAGTGGGGGTGGGATGGAAAGAGTAGCAGGGCATACAGGATTTAACAGTAATGGAAATAGGTGGGAAAAAAAAATCTATATAAATTATTGGAAAAAACAAAAAGGAGGGGGAAGAAACAGAAAGGGGGTGGGGACAGAGGAGGGAGTTCAAGATCTAAAGTTGTTGAATTCAATATTCAGTCTGGAAGGCTGTAAAGTGCCTAGTCCGAAGATGAGGTGCTGTTCTTCCAGTTTGCATTGAGCTTCACTGGACAATGCAGCAAACCAAGGACAGACATGTGGGCAAGAGAGCAGGGTGGAGTGCTAAAATGGCAAGCGACAGGGAGGTTTGGGTCTTTCTTGCGGACAGACCACAGGTGTACTACAAAGCGGTCGCCCAGTTTGCGTTTAGTCTCTCCAATGTAGAGGAGACCGCATTGGGAGCAACGAATGCAGTAGACTAAGTTGGGGGAAATGCAAGTGAAATGCTGCTTCACTTGAAAGGAGTGTTTGGGCCCTTGGATGGTGAGGAGAGAGGAAGTGAAGGGGCAAGTGTTGCATCTTTTGCGTGGGCATGGGGTGGTGCCATAGGAGGGGGTTGAGGAGTAGGGGGTGATGGAGGAGTGGACCAGGGTGTCCCGGAGGGAGCGATCCCTACAGAATGCCGATAGGGGGGGTGAAGAGAAGATGTGTTTGGTGGTGACATCATGCTGGAGTTGGCGGAAATGGCGCAGGATGATCCTTTGAATGCGGAGGCTGGTGGGGTGATAAGTGAGGACAAGGGGGACCCTATCATGTTTCTGGGAGGGAGGAGAAGGCGTGAGGGCAGATGTGCGGGAGATGGGCCGGACACGGTTGAGGGCCCTGTCAACGACCGTGGGTGGAAAAACACGGTTAAGGAAGAAGGAGGACATGTCAGAGGAACTGTTTTTGAAGGTAGCATCATCAGAACAGATGCGACGGAGGCAAAGGAACTGAGAGAATGGGATGGAGTCCTTACACGAAGCGGGGTGTGAGGAGCTGTAGTCGAGGTGGCTGTGGGAGTCGGTAGGTTTGTAATGGATATTGGTGGACAGTCTGTCACCAGAGACTGAGACAGAGAGGTCAAGGAAGGGAAGGGAAGTGTCAGAGATGGACCATGTGAAAATGATGGAGGGGTGGAGATTGGAAGCAAAATTAATAAATTTTTCCAAGTCCCGACGAGAGCATGAAGCAGCACCGAAGTAATCATCGATGTACCGGAGAAAGAGTTGTGGGAGGGGGCCGGAGTAGGACTGGAACAAGGAATGTTCCACATACCCCATAAAGAGACAGGCATAGCTGGGGCCCATGCGGGTACCCATAGCCACATCTTTTATTTGGAGGAAGTGAGAGGAGTTAAAGGAGAAATTGTTCAGTGTGAGATCAAGTTCAGCCAGACGGAGGAGAGTAGTGGTGGATGGAGATTGTTCGGGCCTCTGTTCGAGGAAGAAGCTAAGGGCCCTCAGACCATCCCAGTGGGGGATGGAGGTGTAGAGGAATTGGACGTCCATGGTGAAGAGGAAGCGGTTGGGGCCAGGGAATTGGAAATTGTTGATGTGACGTAAGGTATCAGAGGAATCACGGATGTAGGTGGGAAGGGACTGGACAAGGGGAGAGAGAAGGGAGTCAAGATAACGAGAAATGAGTTCCATGGGGCAGGAACAGGCTGACATGATCAGTCTACTGGGACAGTTCTGTTTGTGGATTTTGGGTAGGAGTAGAAGCGGGCCGTCCGAGGTTGGGCGACTATCAGGTTGGAAGCTGTGGGAGCAAGATCTCCAGAGGAGATGAGGTCAGTGACAGTCCTGGAAACAATGGCTTGATGTTCAGTGGTGGGGTCATGGTCCAGGGAGAGGTAGGAGGAAGTGTCTGCGAGTTGACGCTCAGCCTTCGTGAGGTAGAGGTCAGTGCGCTAGACTCTTTTCTTTTCAGCTGATGCTGCCAGACCTGCTAGGTTTTTCCAGGTAATCCTGTTTTTGTCTTACTTTTGCAAGTTGGGTTTGATTCCAAAGGCCCTGCTGAGCTGGAGCAAGCTGAGGTATTTCCTGTTGTATTGGCAGGTAGGCATGACAAGTTTTGCAGATGCATTCTGGTGCCTGTTAATCTTCCTGGCATGTTCTTTTCATCTTTAGCAATAAGATATTGCACTTGGGGGTCATTTAGAAACAAATTTGCCATAATGAGCAAATGTCTCCGTTCCCCATCCTGCCCACCACCCCCACACCCCCTCGCCCGCCATTTAAAAACCTGCTGCAAAAATGCCACTATTAATTCATTTTTTATAAATGTGAAAAACATCTCTGTTAAAAGCAACATAGTCCAAAACACCACTGTGAATATTACAGCATTAAAGAATCCTGCTGGCTCCCTTATCATTCAACTGCATATTTCTTTGTCAGCCACTACATAAGGGACTTTGGTGAGGTGACGATCAGCCCATGTGTCCAAAATTCCATTTTGTGTCTCCACACGGAATTTTCTGACCCTCCATTTGTCTCCATAACTTCTTGCTCCAACTTTGTAAATTCTGGCAATTTTTAAAACTTTGAATTTTTAAAAAGAGACGTTTCCCAGTGTTGTTTCTTTTTGTCTTACTCCACATGGGATTTATTGTCAATGTTTCATGTATGTTTTAAGATTACTTAATAAATACATCTTTATATCTACTTTTAATCAGTTTTAGTGGAGGCTTTTTTCAAGTTGGCATGAAAATATTTTCCCATCTTTAGAACAACAGGTGCCCCTTGTCTCTCACCGTGGCAGTATTTATTTTGTGTCTCATGTATAAGTAATAGATTAGTTCCAATGTGGTAGTAAGCAGTGATATATGCTATTGAAGAGTTCCTGGAATTATCTCTCTCTTGTGGCCCGGTTGTACATTGTGGGTCCTGCCTTCATTTACATAACATAAAACACGTGATCTACTTTATAACATCTGGGTATTTGTCATTCTCGTAAATTTTTACATGCATATTTTGCAAACATGCTCATTCCATGTACCGTGGTAACATAATCCCACAGACAAGATTTAGTATATGCCATTTTGGCACTTAGCAATGGATAAAAGAGTCAGTATATTTATTATTATAATTATTAATAGTGGAAAAATAATGTTGTAAAAAGAAATCACAATATTAAATTTCACATTTTATTTCAGAGGTTTATTTTTTTGTTTTACAGACTTTGTTTTACAGTTTTTAAATCTGGGCCTATTAAATCTTTGTAACATAAAACATTGTTGTAACACAAAGGCCAGATCAAACCATTTATGTTAGGTCTCATTCCAACCACCTGCCTTTTCACCGTGACATGATTCTAACTTATTTACAAACGATGACATGAAAAGACCAGCTCATCTGCCAAGCCTATCCTACACCATGGCTGTATTTTTCCGGCCCCGATGGCGTCGGGCAGGAGGGGCGATATGGCGAAAAGGCTAAAAATCGGTTTCACGCAGTTGTGAAACCAGTTTGCCATCATTCGCTCCACTGGTCAATGACGGGCCATGCTTCCTGCTGCTGCATGCCAGGAATTTCATTTCAATGTTTTAGCACCTCATTATAAGCCCTGCTCACCAGAAACATTCTTCCATGCTGCATCACCCAGGCACTCAGATCAACGTGTTTCACAACTGTAAATAAGCGACATGCACCTGGCAAGTTGACTTCGCTTGGGACTGCGGGATTTGTTCACCTACCTTGCTTTGGACAGCACTCACAGTCACCAGCGCCAGGCTTCACAGACAGCACCGCGTCACTTTTAGGGGGACTCACGGGCAGATTTCTTCCTACCAGACCAGCTGTAAAGTGAGGGTGGCTTTTCAACAGCTGCAGGGCTAGGGCTTGCTTGGGGAAGGGGGAGAAATGGCTTCAAGCAAGGGAAAAGGCTGCAGGGTGAAGGCTGTACTGGGGAAAGGTGTGTGGGGTGGCACATGTTGATTTGTGTAAGTGGCTTCAAGAAACTGAAGGCTGAGGAGGCAGTCTCCAGGGGAGATGAGGCCAGATGGAGATGTGAGGGTGTGTGTGAGAGAGTGAGTGGTGACATCCCTTGAGCTGGCAGTGAATGAGATGCCAGTGAATGTGTGATGGTTTTGTGTGCATGTGAGTTTAGAGTGATAAATGCTGTTGCGCCATGATCCATTTATGAATAAGACTGGCGTGAATTCCCTTTGGCAGGGCGGAGGATATGCCAGGGTGGAAAATTCCTGTCTGATGTTGATTTGAATGCCATTAATGACATATTAATCTGCTTCCCAATGATCTTTAACAGGAATGGAAGCTCGCCATTTTCTTGCCATGACATCCGGGACTGCAGGTTGCCACCGTCATTTCTTGCTGTTGGGAAGCCAATTATTTTCCTCCCCTCATATTCTCCCTCCATGCCCGCCACGATAACTGCGGCTGATGGGAGGGGAAAATTTCAGCCAATGTTACAACAAGGAATAATCTCACAAAATCTACAAATTGGTGTTCAGGAATGGTTCCAGTACCGAGAACAAATGGATCACTAAGGATCTGTGTAGATCCCACATAGTTAAATAAAGTTCTGAAAGGAAAATTCATCTAATGTCATCTGTGGATGATAGTCTGGCAAAGCTGGAAAAGAGTTCAATTTTCACTGAGCTAGGTGCAAAATTGCCTTTGGCAATTACCCTTCAGATGAGGAATCCAAATTACTAAAAAACCTTTATTACACCATTTGAGAGATATTGCTTTAACAGATTACCTTTTGATATCACATCTGCACTTGAGATTTTACAGTGAACCATGATATGTATCCTGGAAGGACTGAGCGAAATTTTGCCAAATGGATGATGTCCTAATCCATGGTTCCACTTCAACCAAGCATGATGCAAGAGTGAGAGCTGTGCTACAACATCTACAAGCAGGATTTACTCTTCATAACAAATGTGAATTCTTGTAACTGACTATTAAGTTCCTAGGCTCTCATCCACAGATAACATAATGTATATACATCTAAGGCTAGGGAGGGAACTCCTGGGCCCTGGTGCTTCTCCTCTTTCCGGGCCCCTTATTCCACAGCACTGCCACCCACTGCTTAACCCTCCCCCTCAATCACACATGATAATTTTACCCCTTTCAGAATTCACCAAACACAGAAAAGTCCTAGTAAAATGATAATGCCCATTGTTGGCATCTGATTACAAATGTCACCTGATATCGATGCAGCATGGGTTATTAATATTAAAAGCAGCAATGCAGTGTTAGTTTGTGTGTGCTCTATAGGCAATTCCCACCGCAACTACTAACCAAACCATAGAGTACAAATTTTACTTTATAATCATTGTGCAATATTGCTAGTTTGACAAGATAATATCCTATTAATTATTTACAACTCTGTGCAGACGGTAACATTTGGTGGCTGCTGAGCCCTCATTAACATGTTCTGCACGTATGAACACAATGGCAGTAAACTCCTATTTGGTGGAAAAAATTAAATACTTGCAACCCAGATAAACTGCACAATATCTTTTCCATTCTGTAAAATAATTAGAAGACTTTCTCCTGACTGGGTGTAATTGGATTCTATTTTATCAGTAATCTCACAGGGTAGAAAGATCCTGAGCAACAAAGTAGAATGATTGAACAACATAGGTCTTCACTGTAAGTGAGAAGCATTGGAGTCCTCAGGTCTTTCTGTACAACACAACTTTTAAGCGGCCAGAGGACAAAAACTGAATGGTTCACAATTGTATCCATGGCCAGGATTTTGCCCTCGTTAGGTGGGCTCAGCGGGGGCAAGCAGGAGCGGTCGGGAAGCTAACCACCACCTGTAATCGGGGCCCGACCACGATTTCATGCTGGTGGGCCCATTAGGGTGAGCATGCAAGTTTGTGCATGCGCACAGGCGCACACAGGAAAAGGTCCCTGAGACAGCTCGGTGCCTCAGGGAGATGAAGGTTTTGAAAAATAGAAAAGGAAGAATTTAAAAATGTTAAAAACATGTTCCCTCATTTGACTCTGTCACTGTTATGAAACAGCAGTTGTTAAAGGCTGAGTTATTTAAAATCCCAGAACGAAATTTTAAACAACTGTCATAACCTATATTTTCAATTGGTATGTTTTGAGCTGCAGCTCTAAATTCAGGAATAAGACCATCAAGTCTCAAGAGGTTTTTATATCAAACTAAATGAAGCATTTATTAATTTTCAACTAATTAAACACATACACATAACTATAAATTACTACTGTCATAACTTTTTAAACAAATCCCAAATTAATCTCCACTAAGGCAGCAACATCCAATTGACTTAAACAGACTCCAGGCAAAGCATTTCTCACCTTACAATTTTAAAGTGAGGTTCATTTCAATTTGGTTCCTTTGCAGACAGTTGTAAGCTTACAGCTAGATATTACATGCCTCTACCCTGCACACACAAACTTCCTTCTGTTATACTAGCCTTCCCTATGAATGCAAATTTTCATTGTATCACCAGGCCCTTTAAACTCCACCTCTTCTAACAATAATTTCATAGTACTAGTTTTATTAGTAATATAAACATATTGCTTGGTCTCCCATAGCTAGGTGCAAGATTTCACCCCCAGTCTTTGAATGGTTTATTCAACAAAATGCAAATATACTCTTTACCTTAACTTCCTTGCTATTTAATGTCTCAAAACTATTATACATCAAAGCCCCCAGACTAGCTGGCTTTCATCCAATTAACAAGCGCACACTCACAAACACAGACAGAGGCCAAACCACTATTTAAAAAAAATATTTTCCAATAACATTATAAACATTAATCTCTTCATGACTGTCACATGAGCAGGGACATGTTAGAAATTAGTTGGAAATTTTTTATTGTTTTAATGACGGATCGAAACCTCATCCCCCCCATGGATGAGGTCTTGCAAAAAACCCAAAGGCCGCTTGACCTTTTCGCATTCTCGCCGACCATAAGGTTGGACGGGCAGTGAAAAATTTAATTCAATTAGATTTTTAATGGCCTTAATAGGCCTGTTAATTGTTGGCAGGCGTGCTGCCAACTTCCACGTTCACCTGCTGACCAAAATATCACGCAAGTGCGCGATGGTGTCAGGATGCTCACCTGACATTGTCACGCACCATTTTATGCTCATTCAGGTCGGGTGCACACCCACCTGACGAGCAGAAAATTCTCTTGATCAACAAGAAGAGTCTGCTGATTGCAGCTTCTCACTGAATCATAGAATCTTTACAGTGCAGAAGGAAGCCATTCATCCCATCGAGTCTGCACTAGCTCTCTGAAAGAGCATTCTAGCTAGTCCCACACCGCTGCCTCATCCCTGTAACCTTGCACATTCTTTCTTTTTAGATAGTATTCCAATCCCCTTTTGAAAGCCTCAATCGAACCTGCCTCACCACCTACTCAGGAAATTTGTCCTAGACTCCAATCATCCTCTATCACTCCTTTTGCCAACTATTTTGAATCTGTGCTTTCTAGTTCTTGAAATACTCTTGAGTGGGAACAGTTTCTCACAATTTACCCTGCCCATACCCCTCAGGATCTTGAATGCCTCCGTCAAGTCTCCTCTCAACCTTCTTTTCTCCAAGGAAAACAGTTCCAACCTCTCCAAGCTATCCTCATAGCTACAGTTCTTTATCCCTGGAATCAATCTTGTGAATCTCCTCTGTACTCTCTCCAATGCCTTCAAATCCTTCCTCAAGTATGGCAGCCAGAACTGGATACAATACTCCAGATGAGACCTAACCAGTGTCTTATACAAATTCAACATGACCTACTTATTCTTGTGCATAACGCCCCTATTAATAAAGCCTAAGATACTATGTGCGTTATTAACTGCTCTCTCAACATATCATCTTCAATAACTTGTGTGCATATACACCGCGGTTCCTCTGTTCTTGCATCTCATTTAGAGTTTTTCCCTTTATTTTCTCTCCACCTCTCCATATTCTTCCTTCCAAAATGAATCAACTCACACTCCTCTGCATTGAACTTCATCTGCCACTTGTCTACCCAATCCACCAACATGTCTACGTCCTTTTGAAGTTTAAAACTATCCTCATCACAGTTGACAATGTTTCCAGCTTTGTATCACCAGCAAATTTTGAAATCATGCCCTGAACACCACAGTCTAGATCATTAATATATATCAGGAAGAGCAAGGCTCCCAACACTGACCCCTGGGGAACTCCACTACAAACATTCCTCCAACCATTTATCACTATTCTGCTTCCTGTCACTCAGCCAATTTCTTATCCAAATGCCTACTTTCCCTTTTATTCCATGAGTTAGAATTTTGCTCTCAAGTCTGTTGTGTGGCACTGAATCAAATACCTTTTGAAAATCCATGTACATCACATCAACAGCATTGCCCTTATCAACATTTTCTGTTACCTCCTTAAAAAACTCCAGTAAGTTAGTTAAACATGATTTACCCTTAATGGATCCATGTTGGTTTTCCTTAATTATCCTGCACTTGTCTAAGGGACTGTTGATTTTGTCCAGAAGTATAGTTTCCAGAAGTTTCCCAACCACTGATGTCAAACTGACTGGTCTATAGCTGCCAGCTTTATCTTTGCACCGCTTTATGAAAAAGGGTGTAACATGCACAGTTCTCCAGCCCTCTGGCACCACCCGCGTCTAAGGAAGAATGGAAGATTATCATTTGTGCCTCTGAAATTTCCACACTCACTTCCCTCAGTGCCCTTGGATGCATATCATCCAGTCCTAGTGCCTTATCAATTTTAACCAAAGATAGCCTCTTCCTTCTCAGATGTAAATTCTTCTAGTGGACCAGTTACTTCCTCTCTCACCTTGGCCTGGGTAGCACTCTCTTACTTTGTAAAGGCAGATGCAAAATACTCATGCAAGTCCCCTTTTTTATCCTTAACCGGCCTACTCTTTCTATTACCACATTTTTATTTTTTTATGTTTATAGAATATGCTCACTACAATATATTTTCAATGTCTATTATGTAACACAACTTTATCATGATATGTCATTCCTCAAGAAACTCATAAAAGCACGAAGATAGAGCGAGATAATAGGTAAGTGGGCAAAAGGACAAAATTAAAGTTAATGGAAAGGACTCTTGAGAATCATATGCAGGATAAAACTGGTTACTGATTCGCTATGAGCCCATTACACATTTCTGTCCTAAACAGAACTCCAGTCATGATTCCACCCTCTGTTCACAAGAAAATCATTGATGACAAAAACCGTCTAGTTCAGCTCATCTCATCCATCTGGAATGACATATGAATATACGTACTAGGAGCAGAAATAAGCCATTTGGCCCTTCAAGCCTGCTGCACCATTTGATAACATTGCCCACATTATATAAGTGATTACACCTTAAAAGTACTTAATTAGCTGTAAAGCAATTTGAGGCATCGTGAAAAGTGCTGTATAAATGTAGGTTTTGTTTTTCAATATATCTGCATGCAGTAGGCTGTGTGACTGTAGCAATAGTTAAATTGGAGGCCCAATGCTGATTCTCTAAGGATTATTAATCGCAGAACTATCAACTGATGTTAGGAAAGTGGCTACAAAGAAATCACTACGTTTACAAAACAATTCAACTCTGTAGCTAATACAACCTAACCATCCTGACTTCTATGGTGCCAACCCACAATATACCATAAATGACATCTACCCCTTTTATGCTAATGTCACTATCCCAGGATTTGTCAATCAGACATTAGGAAAAATGTAGATTGAATTGTTGTTCTGAATTTTTAAATGAAGAATGATACGTTACATAAATTCAGTATAGCCTGAATCCAAGAACTACTGCTTCCAAACTTTGGGAAGCTTCATGGTTTTCTGATGGGCTTTCCAAAAAAAAAATCAGAATCATGAAGCTGCTGGAAAGTTGGAAGCAGCAGTGCAGCAACTCATTGAAACTGTCCTGACCAGCTTTTAAAAAATCAGAACTCTCAAGTTGAGGGTGCTGATCTTTTTTGAAGTCAGCCTTTCAGGCCCACTGCTCTACCTCATGCTCAGGCTGGGGGACAGCAAGAAACTCCATTAAGAGCAATGAGTCCAGGCCCCCCTCCCCTAGCTCCTGGGCCCTGGTGTTTGACACCATCGCAGCCCTGCATGCATCATGGGTCAGTGCAGATGCTCAGAAAACCAGAGCGATCAAAGAATTTCCACCACCTCGAAATGTTACAGAGCTTCAGTGATTTATGGGGTTGGTGAATCAAGTTGGGAAGTTCTTACCCAACTTAGCAAATGCGAATGAACCGTTACATCAGCTGCTAAGACAGGACCAGGCTTGGTTCTGGGAAGAAGTCCAACAGATGTCATTTGAAAGGATCAAGGAATTGTTAATAACACCGGACATATTTGCTCATTAGGATCCAGAACCACCTACGATTGTTGCTGCAGATGCATCACTGACTGGATTGGGGGAGCTGTAGAGTTCCAGACACAGAGCAATGGTAAACATAGCCTGGTGTAGTACATATCTCAACAAAGGTAAGCAGTTTTTGGAAAAGAAGCTTTAGCTGCCACCCGAGCTTGCGAGATGTTTGCAGACTATGCCCTGGGTCTTCAATTCACAATTGAGACAGACCACAAACCTTTGGTTATTTTATTGAATGTGAAGGAATTAGCAAAGATACTACCAAGAGTGCAAAGATTTCATATGAGGTTGATGGGATTTGATACTGCAACTCTGTATGTGCAAGGGAAGAAACAGACTACAGTAGATGCATTGTCATGTATTCCTGTAGCAAGGCCAGAACGAGGGAGTATAAATTTTGTTGAAGAAGTGGAGACCAAATACCTACCAGTTATAACTCTACACTTCAATAAGATCAGAAGTGCACAAATGTCGGATGAAGAACGTGCTCCAATCCGTGAGTACCGCATCAGAGGATGGGCGAAATAGACATCACCAAATCCTATTCTGAGACAATATTTTGAGGCAAAGAACACACCTCAAGTGCTTTGGATGATTTGCTGATTTATGACCAGAGACTGGTTAGACTGAGAGCCCCAAGACTCAATATACTTCAGAGGTCACAATAAGGTCACTTGGGTATCACTAAGTGTCATCCCAGAGCGAGAACTTTTATCTGGTGGCCAGAGCTCTCCAAATCATTAGAAGAGATGATATCCAATTGCACCACATGTGCTATCCATTGGCAGGAGCAGAGGGAACCACTGTCTCAGGTTAGATATTTCTGAGCTCAGAGGGAAAAAACTTTTAATAGTGGTTGACTACTATTCAATGTGGATAGAGGTAAAACAGTTACATTGTCATATGTCTGATGCTGTCATTGCATCGTTGAATTTTTTTGTCACACAGGATTCCGGACCTCGTTATTTCAGACAATCGCCCACAGTTTGCTCACAAATACATCAGGGAGTTCACTGAATCTTACTGATTTATCTACACAGCTGGATACCCACAAGCTAATGGTAAGGCCAAAAGGGAAGTGTGGAAGTAAAGGCTTTATTAAAAAAGAACAACATTACCCTGGCACAGCTAGTTATCATTCTACCCCACTCCAGAATGGCCTGGCTTCGTGCGAGCTTTTCATGGGAAACAGGCTAAGGACACAACTTGCTGCCCTTCCGCACATGCTTATGGCATGTCTGACAGCAGCAGGTTTGGGCAAGGTGAGGGAGAAGGAAGTACTGCTCCAGTCAAATGTAGAACTATAATAATCATCCCAGAGCACACAAACCACTGGACAGCCAGCTCATTAAGGCCAAGTTCTTGAGAAAACATCACATCCACGATCCTATCTTGTGAGACAGAAAATGGTATAGTGTGGAGGAGCAGGAGTGCACTAATTTCTTCAAGGAGGCGACCTTCCACGCAGTTGATTTGCTCTTCAAGAGGCCTGGACGCTGGCCTGGATAGTGAATTGGTATCCTCCGACAATTCTCATTCTGCCTGACACAGTTGGAGAGAATGCACAGAGCTCAAATTCTCAATTTCTTCCCAGAGAGCTGAGAACATGATCAGGCAGACTGGTGAAGCTGCCACAATGGTTGTCTCTGTGAATCAGAGATGAAGTCAGAGACTTGTGGGGGGCCTGTAGTGTAAAGGGTTACTGTGACTATGTAAGTGAGACAGTTCACATCCTCTTGGGGAAATGATGTAAGATCACATGACTATCATGATCAGGTTCTCTCTTACAGCTTCATGGCAAGGATGAAGTGTCATTGTAGATGGAGTTATTCTTTGTTATGTTTTGAATAAGTTTGATGTTAAACCCTACCTCAGAAAACTGCAACAATAGTCAGTAACAACACCTCAAACACAAAGACATTTGATAAATGAGATTTTACCAGAATCGCATGACCTCCACCTTATCTGCAGCTTGTAAGGTAGCAGGCAGCTCATGCAGAGTGGTGGATTGGAATGCCATGGCAACCAAATTAAATCTACTGCCTTAAGGGGCAAATCAGCAAGCCTAAGGTCTTCTACAGGCAGACACTTGCAATTTCCTTCTAATTTCCTGGGGACTATAGTAAGGAATGGTGCTGGTGAGGAATTGGATGCCATTGCCTCCAGCTCCATTTTGTCCAGCCCCATGCACAGCAGCAGCACTCTCACTGCATACACAGTGAAAGCTGCTGGTCTCGCCCTCCCTCCTCCACAACCTGATCATCATCCTTAATTGGATGGTTATCCCTCAGGCCACCTCCTATAAAATTACCCCAGAAGGTGCCCTTCTTTTGCAAATAGAACAGGGCCCAAAAATGATCTTGACCACCAAAAACCTTCAAAACCCAAAAGATTCAATCTAGTGAGTCAATCCAGAGCCCTTGAAAAGAGAATTTCAGGCCAGTCAGCTTCTTTAGATGATGAGAAAAACACTTTTTGTTTGAAGTTTTTTCCAGGAGTGGGTCAGGGGAAGTGACTGTGACAGACCATGGTGTGCAGCAGTGCTGCCCACATAAATAAAACATGTGGGCATTGCTACCCTGTGGGGTGAGCTTTCCAGGCTGGGCTAGTAAACTGGTTGCATCATTGCTTATTTGCCTGCTAATGGTTAATAGCATTGATCAAATATCCATTAGCCGCCTTGTCCTGCAAACTCAGGTGCGTAAATTTTCCAGCTGTTGTTAAGGGGTTTTCCTTTTGGTGATGTTCCTTCTTGGTGGTTCCACAGCCACGCAGCAAAAGGTAGAGCTCATGTTTGGCAGACCAGTACATACTAATTTACTTGCTCTCACCCATTCTACTCTCTCAGAAACTAGAGAGCAACTTTTAAAACTGCAAGAGAAGGTGACCAAAGTGCATGATAAAAATGCAGGTACAAAATTGCCAAGTTTACATTTGGGACAAGTTCACATCCAGGATCCCACAGAAGGTATATGGCTACCAGCCAAGGTAACAAGGATTTGTTCAGAACCAAGGTCATGAAGTCATTACATGCAAAGGCGCAACAGTGAGGCATAACCGAGGACAAATCAGATCCATTTCAGCTCCTCGACCACCATACAGTCCTATTGCATTGATGACTAGATCCCAAATGCAACCAGGAACAACATCCAAGAATGACAACCCCACAGGTCACTGTGAGCCATTAAAGAAACCTCCAAACAAGGTTACCATTATAAAATCTGGGCGCATCAGCAGATTACCTTAATGCTTCAGAGGCTCATAGATTCATCAGTTCTATACACTTAGGTAATGGTAACTAAACATGAACATGTATTGCAAATAGTTATACTTCCTTGGAAGGGGGTAAAGTATCCATTGCACCAACTTGTCCATTTGAAATCCTATATTATCCTTCTCACAATTCATAATGTTTCCAAGTTTTGTATCATTTGCAAATTTTGAAATTGTGCAATGTACACCAACGTCCAGGTCATTAATATATGTCAGGAAAAGCAAAGGTCCCAAAACTGGCCCCTGGGAACTCCACAACAAACATTCCTCGGGATGAAAAACATCCATTAACCATCATCCTGCTTCTGTTACTCAGTCAATTTTGTATCCATGTTGCTAGTGTTCCTTTTATTGCATGAACTATAACTTTGATTGTAAGTCTGTTGTGTGGCGCTGTATCAAATACATTACCTGATCTCTCTCAGGTACCTGACCTCCCCAAATAGCTCGAGCAAGTTTCAACCTTTTTCTGAAATTTGTAAAGTCTGTGGGCAAGATTTTCTCATTGGCTTGCAGGGGCAGGTCCCACACGTTCGCGCATAAAATGATGTGCGGTGACGTCAGGCGAGCGTCCCAATGTTACTGCACACCATCACGATATTTCATTGGGTGGGCGCGCAATGATGTCCGATGTGCGCCTGCCATTAATTAACGGGCCACTTAAGGCCATTGAGATGCCAATTGACTCCGATTTTTCAGCGCCTGTGCAATCTTCAGATCGGTGCACAGGCACAACAGGCAGGCAGGTAGGAGAGACTTGTATAAACCTCATCCACAGGCAGGATAAGAGGGCTCACTGGGGTCGCGAGTGTGCACTGTCAAGTATTTATTTTTAAAAGTTACTGATACCTGCCTGTGTGATCTGCAATACTTCAATACGCATACCAGCTGTTTTGTCTGGACTCACAACCTTCAGGTCAGCACTCTGCCGTGAGGAATCTTTTCTGGGCCTGCAGGTTTCAGGAAGCCTTTCCATAGCCTGGGAATGGGAGTTGAGCTGTCCTCTGGAGGCAGCTCCTCTAAGGAGAAAGGGAGGGCTAGAAGGGGGAGGAGGCCAGGAGTGCACATTCAGCCTCCAGGGGAGCCACCTTTGGGAGGACAGGCGCAGGCACAACGGGCTCAGGGTCAAGGGGTGGACCAAGGCAGAAGAGACCACAGAAGACCCCACTATCCTGCTGCCAGGGTATACAGGCGGCGAAGCAGCTACCTCAATATGTCTGAGGTGCAGTGCCAAAGGAGGCTCCGTCTCACAAGGGAGACAGTCAACTATATCTGTCAGGTGATTGGGCCTGAGATCTCCCCTAACTGTGTGGGTGGACACCCCATGCCAGCGGCTCTGAAGGTCACAGCTGCCCTTAACTTCTATGTCTCTGGCTCCTTCCAGGGGTCGGTGGGTGATCTTTGCGGTGTCTCCCAATCAGCTGTCCACACTTGTGTCAAGCAGGTTACAGATGCTCTGTTCAGACGGGCATTGACCTTCATCCGCTTCCGCTGTGACCAGGCAAGTCAGGCTCAGTGAGCCAGAGGCTTCGCGGCCATTGCTGGCTTCCCCCGTGTCCAGAGTGCTATAAACTGTACACATGTGGCCATCAAGGCACCAGCAGGTGAGCCCAGTGCCTTCGTCAACAGGAAGGGCTTCAACTTCATGAACGTGCAGATAGTGTGTGACCACAGGATGCTGATTCTACAAGTCTGTGCAAGATACCCAGGCAGCTCCCATGACGCCTACATCCTCAGACACTCCCAGGTGCTGGGGCTCTTCTGTGCTCCAGCCTGGCTGGATGGATGACTGCTGGGTGACAAGGGCTATCTCCTGCGAAAGTGGCTCATGATACCTCTGCATCGTCCAGGAACAGAAGCTGAGCAGCGCTACAATAGGAGCCATGGCACCACAAGGGATGTGGTGGAGAGAACCATCGGTCTTCTTAAGATGCGCTTCCAATGCTTGGGCCGCTCAAGGGGACGCACTCCAGTACCCACAGATCGCGTGTTGCTGATAGTGGTTGCATGCTGCATTCTCCACAATCATGCACTGGAAAGGGGGAACGCAGTGCAACGATGAAGATGTCAACGCGTTGTCTGCAGATGCACATGATGAGTCCAGCAGTGAGTCTGAGGATGAGCACACACAAGGAAATGCTGAGGGGGTAGACGCTGACCCGGGCATACTCTAGGGAGGCAGGGTCACCCGGGAGGCTTTAATCCAATGAACCTTCAGTGAGCACACCACAGATGGACCTCCAGGACAAGCCTGGGCTGTAGGCTCCATACTCGACACCTAAGTGTAAAACTGTCAGGTTAGCAACAGTCGCTAAGGGCCTTGTTAATAAAGTAGAATGTCCAACAAAGCACCCATTACAGTTTTGGAAACTATCCACATGCAGAAGAAATGAGGCATCCTCAGCAATGGTGACATATCTGAATTTAAAGTATCAAGCAAACAAAGTTATGCAAATAAAAAGACATTATTGTTACAAATCAGAACAAATCATAAGTACCTCAGCTTGGGTAAACAAAAAAGCAACAGGGAAAAACCTGTGATGTGCCTAAATTGCCTTGTGTTTTTGTTTCCGCGTTTGGTGCTGCTCCCATTGCTGGGAGTGGCATCTGAGACAGCCTGCTGACTCTGCTGTCCTGTTGGCCTCAAAGACCTTGGCAGTTGTCCTCTAGCCCGTGGAGCCAGTGCTGGCCCTGCCTGGGAGGGAGCTCCCAGTTCTACAACTGGCATCTCCCCAGTTGTCGCAGCCTCACTTGATGCTACAGTCACTGGGAGTGGGGGGCAGAGGAGCTGCCGCCCTCATCCGGAGCGCCCTGAGAGAAGCCTGCAGAGGCGACAGGCAGCTGCTGCGCCGACGTGAGGTCACTTTGGATCTCCCTGCTCACCATAGATGAATGGGCACCGAGGTGGGAAACTTGATGCCCAGACCATCTCCCACACTGGCAATGACCAGCTGAGGTTGATGCTGATGCGAGGGCTTGCTGATCAGAGCGCTCATCCTCCCATAAGCAATGGTAAAGCTATGTTGCAAAATTAAATCAATTAACTTTCAGCACTGCTATGGCTGTTGGGGGAGCAATGGTAACCTTACCGTTGGGCATAAATACCTGGCTGTGGCACCCCAGCCTCACCGACACCAGTGGACCTGGGCACATGGCGCCCCTCCAAATCCAGGGTCTCCTGCTCAAACCAGCTAAGAATGGCTAATAGTGCCTGCCTGCTGCCAGTCCTCGCATGCTCTGCCGCGTTATGACAAAGTCCCACATAAGAGATTGGCGTGTAAAATTAAAGCACATGGGATTGGGGCTAATGCATTGAGATGGATAGAAAACTGGTTGGCAGACAGGAAACAAAGAGTAGGAATAAACGGGTATTTTTCCGAATAGCAGGCAGTGACTAGTGGGATACTGCAGGGACCGGTGCTGGGACCCCAGCTATTCACAATATATATTAATGATTTAGATGAGGGAACTAAATGTAATATCTCCAAATTTGCAGATGATACAAAGCTGGGTGGGAGGGTGAACTGTGAGGAGGATGCAGTGATGCTTCTGTGTGATTTGGACAAGCTGAGTGAGTGGGCAAATGCATGGCAGATGCAGTCTAATGTGAATAAATGTTAGGTTATCCACTTTGAATGACTATAAATTGAGAGAGGGGAATGTGCAACGAGACCTGGGTGTCCTTGTACACCAGTCACTGAAGGTAAGCATACAGATGCAGCAGGCGGTAAAGAAGGCAAATGGTATGTTGGCCTTCACGGCCAGGGAGTTTGAGTACAGGAGCAGGGATGTCTTGCTGCAATTGTACAGGGCCTTGGTGAGACAACACCTGGAATATTGTGTGCAGCTTAGGTCTCCTTATCTGAGGAAGGATGTGCTTGCTATAGAGGGAGTGCAGCAAAGGTTTATCACTCTGATTCCTGGAATGGCAGGACTGAGATATAAGGAGAGATTGAATCGCTTAGGATTATATTCGTTGGAGTTCAGAAGAATGAGGGGGATCTCATAGAAACCTATAAAACTCCAACAGGACTAGACAGGGTAGATGCAGGAAGATGGTGATGGTGGGGGAGTCCAGAACTCGAGGTCACAGTCTGAGGATAAGGGGTAGACCATTTAGGACTGAGATGAGGAGAAATTTCTTCACCCAGACAGTGGTGAGCCTATGGAATTCACTACCACAGAAAGTAGTTGAGGCCATGATAATAATGAATGGCGGAACAGGCTCGAAGGGCCAAATGGCTTAATCCTGCTCCTAGTTTCTATGTTTCTATGTTTCTATGAGTATTCCTCTCCTGAAAATGAGAGACGAGCATTGATTAGTGAAAATTGTACATGGACTCTCTTTGCGGAATGCTCACCCCAGCCAGAGTGGGACTTATCAGGTCTCCAGTGCATCCTCACCGCACTGCTGCCTAATACTCACAGAAAGATGCTAGGCCTGTTCTGCACCCCACCATACCCCCTTGGATACATGCTGCCTACATGACATTAAGCACCACACGGTATATCCTTCCATAGCACGGAGGCACAAGCACTGGAGTGTAGAGGGCAGCAGATGGTTCATTGCCATGCCACCTTGAAGCTTCCCTCCCAGCAGGTCATTACCCTGACTTGGACGTGTCCTGCAGTTCAAACACAGCGCCTAGATGCAGCTCCTCCAGGTTGCCCCCAAAACAATCATGTGGGACTCAGTGTAACACATGCTGTGGGGGCAAAACACATCCCCTCATCACCCTCTCAGGCTGACCTCAGCACGGGCAATATATGCTGGCCCACCCAGCAAAGGATACATGCCGTCAATGATTCAATGCAGTCACTACACTCAGACTTGGGATGGTGGGTGTGGGGCAGCAGAGGGGTAAGCCGACATTATGCCCAATGCCAATATGGTACTCACCCTGCCAGAGCGCAACAAGTCGTTGAAGCACTTGTGGCACTGGATCCAGGTGTGCCGCACCACGTTGTGGGAGCTCACCACCTCAGCCACCTTCTCCCAGGCACATTTCGTCATGTGGAAGGGCCTCCTCCTCCCGACCTGGGGGACCAGCACCTCTCACCGTGCTGCCACCTCCTTGAGGGGGGCAGCAAGAAAGTCATCCAAAAAACAAGGTGCACACTGGCCCCCCCGCCCTACCCTCCGGCCTTGCCTGCCCTGATGGTCTACCCTCCGGACTTACATGAACTCCATGGCACAGGCCTTTGCCCAGCCATGAGAGCAGCCTTCCTTTATGCAGGCCACTGGGTCACCATTTGACCCGGAGGCCTAAGCGTGCCCACTGCCGCCCGCCCACTCCCACTGTGCACAGGAGTCGTGAAGTATGCTGGGTGGGCCTTAATTGGCCTGCCCGTGTAAAATGGCGGCATGGACCCGCCTGCACCCACTCCCGCTCTGCACCACACACCCCGCCCCCCTCCCCACCCCCCACCAACCAGAAAATCCAGCCCTATGAGTCGTATCTCAGAATCCTGGCTGACCAAAATTGCTTCTGTTTGAAGATTGTTGCACTTTAAATTTGCAGCTGTTTCCAGGAACTGTGCATGTGTGAGGTGTCCACCTCTGTTCCCCTCCCCCTCCCCAGTGAAAATGGTGGGTGTTGATTCTGGCCTCCAATGCATTTTTTTGGACAAGGCTTGGAGTCTTTCCAACTTTCCAAAAATTCAGGCCCTAGTCTATTGGAAACATTATGGAATAATTCCTGGGAGAGCCTGGGAATGCCCCAGGCATGTCTAAGCCTGCTGTTAGGATGAAGGGTGGGTGGGAAAAATTCAGTATATAAACTCTAGGGGTGGATCAGAATTTACCCGAAATTCTGGCACTGCTGCCTCTGCTGTGATGAAGGAGCAGAATTATTCACTGCAGGTATCTAACTCCACCTGAGACAGTGTTAAAAATGGACAAAGAAAGCTAGCCACTTCCTACTGGGTTCTTTGGACCTGTAACCAGAATCATACAAGTAGCTACAACTACATACTAATTTAGAGTTTCACAGTAGCAGCAGTTACTGAAATTTATTTATTTAGACCAAATCCTGGGAGAAAATACTTGAACAATAGGTTAAAAGCAACATTCCAGTTTAAAATTTAATCCATCTCAGCAAGTAAACAGACAGCTCCAGACTAATGCATCTTCAGTTTTCTGCCTGAAGGCATAACTGACGCACAGGTCCACAACCTCCACTACGGGTAGGTCAAGTGCGCAAGTCCTGAATACACCCCAGCCAAAACAAGGATTGAACCCCATGCTGTCGGCACAAATCTGATCCACAGCGATCTCTCCCGCTCTCACAGCCTGCCATTGGCACCTGTTGGAAGGATTTACAAGTTGGTACTCAACCTGTTTGACCCTGTTATGAACACACCTTCCTTGGCCGTCAAGTCCTGGAGCGGGAATCCAACACGGAGCTTGTGGTTTAGAGGCAAAGATGCTACCACTGCGCCATGAGACCTCCTTTCCAGACTAGTTCAAACAGGAATTGCTGGAAATAATCAGCAGGTCAGATGGGACAAGAAACAGACTTAACACTTCAGCTTAATGACCTTCCATCAGAACTCCCCTTTTGTGTCTGTCCACAGAAGCTGCCAGACCTGCTGAATTTTTCCAGCATTTTCTGTTTTTATTTCAGATTTCCAGTATCCATAGTATTTTGCTTTTATATTTGTGCTCCAGACCAGATGTGACCAATGGGCATGAGAGAACAACTACATATATTTAAAAGAGCAAAGCCCCTGAAAACAATTCCTCTAGTTGTTGATTTGAAATGTTCTCATTTATGACCACCCTCTCTTTCTTGTTTCTCAACCCAGTTATCTTTCCAGCATCAAATTTTACTCCTTATTCCATGAACCTTTAGCTTAGGCATTAATGACTAGTTTGAAATCTTGTTAAAAGCTGTCTGAAAATCCAAGTCTATGATATCAACTTTATTTTGCAGCTTGTGAGGACCTGTGCACATTTGAAGATCTACGCATTTGATTGAACACATCATCTACTAAGTGGCCAAATTGCTGTTCAGAATGTTTTCCAAACATTCGAGAATAAACGTAGGTCTGACAGAAAATCAGCCTAAAAACCTCACTTTCCTCCTAATCTGACTGCTTTCTTACTAATGGAAAGCAGGTAGAACATTTACTGACGTTGGAAGATTTGTTTTCATATTTTATTGAGCATTTTTTGCTGCAGCATATCTCTGCTTTTAATCTGTTAAACAACATTTGTTTTTAAAACAAAATCTCCCATTGTATTTATATAGAAGCTGCACACTTTAACACAAAAATAAGGAGAACCTATTTTAAATAAAATTTCTAATCTAAACCCCAATGCTCACCTAATTATACCTGTTCATTTGTTAAATTTTCACATTTGTATCAAAGCATGTTGATTATGTTGTTGCATTAATATTGAATGATTAAGTGTTGAAGGCTCGATACGTAGCTGAAGCTGCGCAGTCCAATTCAGAGTGATTTGATTAATCTGTGCAGCATTTGATTAAATTATTGTGCCTCAGTAGGATGCAGAGGGATAAGCATTAAAGCATTTTCTAAAAATCCTGATCTAGTAATCTTATATACTTGATCTTAACTACAATATTTTTCATTACATTGAATAAAAACGGTTTGGGATATAAAAGATTAATTTTTAATTAGCTTTGATTTTTTATCAGATTTCAAGTTAAGTGGGTTTCTCTGTGTATATAGATGGTTGTAAGAATAGATAAAACTAATCATTAACACTCCTATAGTGTGATCATCTCTGACCTGTCACTTTTTAAGATCATATGAACATCTCCCATAATGAGGTGAGACAGGGCTAAAGATGCGTGAAAAGAACTATTAATTTATTTTCCATTTTGTAGATTTTAATAATGCTTTTTCAGACATCATTCAAGGTCTTATCATCTTTCCCTCACAAAAAGCATTAATGAACAGACATTTACTGAACTTTACCGAAAGTTTACATCTGCCTTCGTCTTTCCTTCAGATGCCATATTAATGAATTAGTCTGGAAAATATTGCTTGATATTGATTCCATAAATAAATAGAATAAGTGTACAGGTGAAATTTTTACGTTCTTCTGAAAATGTTATACCTCAACTATTTTCCACTTAATATAGAAAAAAGCTATTTATACCTCCTTCACATCGCCACATTCAATAACCACAAATTAAATGTTCCCAACCAAAACACTAAAGCACCCATTAATTTAGCTATTTTTGTTATATGAAAGGATTGAATGATTTAGTAATGCATTGGTGTGGTAATGGTATGCTTTTGTTTAAATACAATGCCTGAGGGATAAAAAGATGATTATTAAGAAACAGATGAATATTTTAAAATGCCAGAAAACCATTTGGACTAGTCTTTGGGAACAGGAACGAAGAAAGGGAGAACTTGTATTTACACAAAACTCTACACAACCCCTGGATATTCCAAATTAATGCACAGCCAATGAATTATTTTTGAAGTATAGTCACTGTTGTTATGTTGGCAAATGTAGTAGCCAGTTTGTGCATTGTGAGGTCTCAGAAACAGTAGGAGATGGAGAGAGTTAAACTGGGCCTCATAATGCCCATTTTCAGGCACTTTATGGCCTCCAAAAGACCAAAAATGGCAGGAAGAAGTGTGCGTACACTTCCAACTGGAAGTGTGCCATCTGCCATATTGGGTAATGACAAACAAATGGCATCCTTTAGCTATGCCTGAAGCAGGTGTTAGACAGTTTTCATATGCAAACCACAAGTCTAATGCCTTATTCAGGTCCCTGTGCAACTTTTGTTTGTACTGAGGCAGACAGTTCTTGTTTTTGCTGCCTCACCAAAAACCAACTCTGAGCATCACATGAATAAAAACTAAATTAGTACTTACCATAATCACGCCACACCCGATCCCAGGATCCACAACACCCAACACAGCCAGGCTTCCTGATCATCTTCCTACTCCCCACTCAATACAATTTTCATTATGATTAGATCTGAGGCCCAACATACAGGGCTGCTTGAAGCCATCAGTTTTGAGCAGGGGAATATTGTCTTGCCAGCGGGGTGACAAAGAAGTGGACAGTACTGAATGTACCCCTCATATAAATTGTATACCTGGCTTTTTGTGGTGTTTAGGAAACCAGAACTCATACCCCACCCTCCACCACCCACCCCCACCCACACCCGCACCCACACCCCACCGCCCCCCCCCCCCCCACCCCCCCACCCCCACCCAACCCTCCCCACCCTTCTTTTTCTTTGAAAAGTGCCATAGGAACTTTTACAGCTACTTGAGCCACAGTTTAACACCTCATCTGAAAGACTGAACCTTTAATCATGCAGCCCTCCTTTGATACTTTGCCATCAGCTAAGATATGGATCAAATAATGGATATGGATCAAAGAGTGGCAAATGGGGTTGAACTACAAAGCAACCATGATCTGCCTGAATGATGGATGGTTTGAAGAGTCTACTCATGTTCCTGTGTTCCTTCAATAAGGCATTGAAGTGTCAGACTAGATTTTTTGCTCATACACCTTGATTGGGGATACAACTGACCTCCACCCTGCCAGGGTTACTGATGATTCAAATTATTCCATTCATAGGTGAGCAAGTTCCATGATGTAAGGCATTAAATAATCTATCAAACGATCAAAACAAAAGAGAACTTCTATGGCCATCAATGAAGATCAATAAGCCAACTAGGGATAGATAAATGGTTTGACTACCTTGGTGGAAAAATTTAACTCATGGTCACTTGTTTTGCAGTTGAAGAATTGAGCAGCAGCTTGTTCTTGTACCCTAGTCCAAGTGTTCTGGCGAGTATTATAACAATGGCAGTAGAGATGGCTCTAAAGCAAATATTTGGTGATGGGGGTAAAAGAGGGGATCACGTGAGGGGGATGTGGTAAATTAAATAGAAAGGAACAAGGCAAATAGATCAGGATAGCGATATGAATAAAGATAACCAGAGTATGGCAGGCAGGGATTGGGCCTGTAAACTTCAGGGTGAACCAGAAGCTAAGGCCAGAGCTCACAAGAACGGTAAAAAAAAAGGTTTAAAAAAAACAGAATTTACACTGCTGTATTGAATGCATGCAACAGTCATAATAAAACAGTAGAACTGATAGCACAAATAGAAATAAATATGTATGACCTGATAGCCATTTCAGAGACATGGTTGCAAGGTGACCAAAACTGGGATCTTAATGTTCAAGTGTGTTTGACATTTCAGAAGAACAGAATGCTAGGAAAATTTGGTGGGGTAGCTCTGTTAATTAAGGATGACATTAATACAGTAGTGAGAAATGACCTTAGTTCAGAAGATCAAGATGTGGAATCAGTTTGGGTAGAGATAAGAAGTAACAAAGGTAAGAATTCACTTGTGGGAGTTGTCTATAAGCACGCTAACAGTAATGACACTGCTGTACAGAGTACACAGCAAGAAATAATGGGACCTTGTGCTGCAATTGTCATGGGTGATTTTAATCTTCATATAGACTGGACAAATTAGAATGGCAAAAGAGATGAGTTCATAGATTGTATTTGGGACAATTTCTTAAAGCAGTGATCCTAGTGCTAACCAAGGAATGCGTTATTTTAGACCTCGTAATGTGCAATGAAACAGGATTAATGACCTCATAGGAAAAGAGCCTCTGGGCAACAATGATCATAATGTCATAGAATTTCACATCCAGTTTGAGAGTGAGATGTGTGGGTCTAAGACTAGTGTTTTAATCTTAAATAAAGGCACTTCAAGGGTATGAAGACAGAGTTAGTTAAAGTGGACTGGAAAAATATATTAAAATGTAGTACAGTAGAGGAGCAGTGGCAGACATTTAAGGAAATATTTCATAACTCTCAACAAAGATATGTTCTATTAAGGGGGAAAGACTATGAGAATGGTATACCATCCGTGGATAACTAAGGAAGTTTAGCATAGTATCATATTGAAAGAAAAAGTATACAATAATGCGAAGATTGGTGGTAGGTCAGGAGAATGGACAGATTTTAGAAACCAACAAAGAATAACAAAAAAAATAAGGAGGGAGAAATTAGAGTATGAGAGAAAGTTACCTAGAAATATAAAAATAGATGGTAAGACTTTGTACAAGTATTTAAAAAGGAAAAGAGTAACTGAAGTGAGTGTTGGCCCTGTAGAGAGTAAGACCAGAGAATTAATAATGAGAAACAAGGAGATGGCGGAAGCGTTGAACAGGTATTTTGTGCCTATCTGCAATGTAGAAGACACAAAAAACATCCCAAGAAAATATGAAATAAAGAGGAAAAAGAGAGGGAAGAACTTATAACAACCACAATCACTAGGGAAAAAGTGCTGGAAAATTATTAGAACTAAAGGCTAACAATTTCCCTTGACCTGATGGCCTACATCCTCGGGTCTTAAAACATGGGGCTGCAAAGATAATAAATCCATTGGTTGTAATCTTCCAGAAATCCCTAGATTGGATTGAAAGATTGCAAACATATCATCTCTATTCAAGAAGAGGGAGACAGAAAGCAGGAAACTATAGGCCAGTTAGATTAACACCTGACATAGGGAAAATGCTTGAATACATTATTAAGGAAGTAAGAGCAGGGCGTTTAGAAAATCATAATAAAATCAGACAGAGTCAACATGGTTTTGTGAAAGGAAAATCATGTTTGACTAATTTATTAGGAGTGCTTTGAGAAAGTAACTAGCAAGGTGGATAAAGGGGAATATTTAGATGTGGTGCACTTGGATTTCCAAAAGGCATTTGATAAGGTGCCACATCAAAGGTCACTATACAAAAAAGAGCCCATCTTGTTGGGGGTATTAGTATAGATAGAGGAGTGGTTAGCTAACAAGAAGCAAGGAGGAGGAATAAATGGGTCATTTTTGGATTGGCAAGCTGTAACTAGTGGAGTGTCACATGGATCAGTCCTGGGGCCTCAATTATTTACAATCTAAATCAATGACTTGGATGAAGGGATTGAATGTATGGTAGGTAAATTTGCTGATGACATCAAGATAGGTAGGAAAGTAAGTTGTCAAGAGGAATAAAGAATTAAGAGATTTAGATGGGCTAAGTGAGTGGCCAAAATTTGTCTGATGGAGTATAAAGTAGGAAAATATGAATTTGTCCACTTTGGTTGGAAGAATAGAAAAGCAGTATATTATTTAAATGGGGAGAGATTGCAGAACTTTACAATACAGAGGGATTTGGGTATCCTGGTACATGAATCGCAAAAAGTTTATATGCAGATACAGTAAGTGACTAGGAAAGCAAATGGAATGTTGGCGTTTATTTCAAGGTGAATCAAATATTAAAGTAGGGAAGTGTCACTACAGTTGTACAGGGCCTTAGTGAATCACATTTGGAGTACTGCACTATAGTGTTGGTCTCCTTACTTAGGAATGGATAAAATTGCAATAGAAGCAGTTTAGAGAAGGTTTACTCAACTGATTCCTGGGATGAAGTTGTTCTCTTATGAGGAACAGTTGAGCAGGTTGGGCCTATACCCATTGGCATTTAAAAGAATGAGAGGTGATCCTATTGAAACATATAAGATCCTGAGGGCACTTGACGGAGTGGATGCTGAGAGAATGTTTCCCCTTGTGGGGAATCTAGAACTAGGGGACACAATTTAAAAAATAGGGTCTTCCATTAAAGAATGAGATATGTAGATTTTTTTTTCTCTTAAAGGTCATTAGTCTGTGGAATTCTCTTCCCCAAAGAGCAGTGGAGGCTATGGCTTTGAATATATTCAAGCAAGGCCCACTCCTGCTCCAAATTCTTGTGTTCATGTGTAGTCCTCTGGTAATAAAGGTCAGCATGCCATTTGCCTTCCTAATTGCTTGCTGTTCTTGCAGGCTAACTTTTGTGTCCCTTGTAGGAGCGCATCCAAGCATCCCTACCATCAACAAAATATCCTGCTTTGCTATTTTAATTACCAAGATGAATAACCACATACATTCCATCTGCCATCTTATTTCCTATTCAATTAACCTGTCTATATCTCTTTGCAACATCTTTGTGTCCTCCTCACAGCTTGCATTCCAACCTAACTTTGTACCCTCAGCAAACATGGGTACAATACCCTCAACCTTTTCCTCTCATTCATTAATATAGGTTGTCAATAGCTGAGGCCCCAACACTGATCATTGCATCCCACTAGGTACAGCCTGACAACTTAAAAATGTCCTTTTGTCCCCTTTTCTCTTCTTCCTGTCTGTTAACTAATCTATCATCTATGCTATTACCCCCGACTCCATGCGCCCTTATCATGGATCTTAAACTATTGTATGGAATCTTACTGAATGCCTTTTGGAACTCTAATGTATTACATCTACCAGCTCCTTCTTATCCAACCTGCTAGTTATGTCCTCAAAACAGTTCAATAATATTTTCAAACATGGCTTTCCTTTCATAAAGCAATGTTAATTCTGTCTGATTGAAAGTTAGCAATTTTGACTCTGCTGTTCAAGAAAGGAGGGAAAGAGAAAACGAAACTACAACCTGTTAGTTTGATCACAGCACTCAGGAAAATGTTGGAATTTATTATTAAGGAAGTCTTTACACTGAGAAAATCATAATATGATGATGCAGAGAGTAGGGATAAACAGGGCATTTTCAAATTGGAAACTGTAACTAGCAAAATAGTGAAAAGATCATTGCTGGGGCCTTAACTATTTACAATCTGTATTAATGGCTTAGCAAAGAAACTGACAATAATGTATCAAAGTTTGTTGATGGCACAAAGTTGGGTGGAAATATAAGTTTTGTGGAGACAAAGATAGGCTGCATAGGGATATAAATGGGATAAGTGAGTGACTAACAAGTTGGCTGATCAAGTTAAATGTGGGGACGTGTGAGATAATTCACTTTGGTAATAAAAATATAAATGCAAAATATTTTAAAAGGCTTGAAACTTGTAAATGTTCATGTTCAGGGGGACTGGTTGGACTTGAACACAGAACGCAATGTCAGCATGCAGGTATAGCAAGCAGTTAAAGGCAAGCAGCATATAGCCTTTAATAGCAAGGAAGCTAGAGTAGAAGAACAATTAAATCTTGCTGCATTTGTGTAGGGCTTTGGTGAGCCCACACCTGAAGTTCTTTATGCAGTTTTGGACTCCATATCTTAGAAAGGATATACCTGCCTTGTGCACAGTACAGCGTAGGCTCACTAAAATGGTTCCTGGGATAAGAGGGCTGTCCTACAAGAGGCTAAGAAAATTGTGCCTACACTTGATGGAGTTTAGAAGGCTGAAAGGTGATCTCATTCTGAATTTTACAGTATGTTGTGGTCCCTATCCCCCACACCGCACCCCCTCCACCCACCCCCCCCAAACAAAGCCCCTGGCTGAAAAGTCAGTCAGGAGCCCACTCATGAGAAAAGCCAGCTGCCTGCAGCCATCTTACACTTAACAGGATGTTAATTAGCTCAGGGTGAGACTTGCACTCCCCCATCTAGGGAGGAAGTCCTGCTTTAGAGGGGCCGAATGCTATGTACTCCCAGCAGAGCCAGGTCTGAGTGATGGTCACTGCTGAAGCTACAGCCAGAATCCGAAGAAGAGGAGATTATGAGAGCTGGACTGAAGGTAAGTCCAGGATATTGGTGGGCCCTGGCTGGCAACCCAAGCCAGGGTTGGAGTGGAGTGTTGTTTGTGAGGGAGGTGGGGGGCCGGGTTTGAGAGGTCGAGGGGTGGGGGAGAGTTAAAGACCTTGGAGGAAAGATGGCTCCAATGGGCACAGGGGACCCCCTCCCAAAGGAGATCACCCCTTCTTCCCCAACACCCAATCACTCCGGAAAAGCTGTACCAGCTTAACCTGGGGCTAACACTGCTGCAAGTAAAATAGCGGCGTGGGTAGGATGAGGCATTTAAGTGGCCATTAATTAGCTACTCAAGGCCTCAATTGGCCCAACGGTGAGCTGGTCACCTGACAGCTCTACTGGCCCCCGCAAAATGGGAGTCAGGGATGGGAGGGAAGGTGGCAGGCAGGTCATGCACTGCAATTTATGAATCCATGCCTTTAAACATGCTGATGGGGGGCTGTAAAATGCAGCACATTAATTCTGTAGGGGCTTGACAGGGTTGACATTGAAAGGCTTTTCCTGACTAGGGAATCTAGAATATTGAAGACAAAATGTCCACAGTCACAACACCAGCAAATTGCTGATCGTGCCAGATAACAGGATGAGAAGACGGTCAGATGGGATTTGAGAAGCGGCACAAGGTAGCAACATACTGCATTCTCAATGTTCTCAGAGGTGTTGGATACAATGGCCAGCTCCATGACATGGAGCACTCTCTCCTCTATAAGGCTTAGGTGACATGGGCATGCCTGTACTCCACCAGTTCTGCTCTGCTCCCTTTGTGTCACCTTGACCTGCAAATGAGAGAAGAGAATATCAGTGATTGTGCTACACTGGGTAGAATTTTTTGCTCAGCATGCGGGCACGTACCTGACCCACTTGAGTGTGAAATAGCGTGTGATGACATTGGGCGAGCATCCTGACGTCATCGAGCACTTGCTGCAGACTCTCGCACGTGCCCGACGACAATTAAGAGGCTTATTAAGGTCATTATCGTTGTGATTGATTAAGTTTTTTGTTGCCTGTCCAACATTATGGTTGGAGGGTGGGTGATTCGGCTAGGCAGCCTTTTCCTTTCTGAGGAAACCTCATTGAAGGGCGAGATGAGGTTTCCGATATTAATTAAACAAAGAATATTTGGACAGAATTTTCATCATCCATATGTGCAGGTGACTGATCCTGATGCATGGATGTTTTTCAGCATTTCAAAATCTTTATTTATAGCTTTTGGATTCTTGAGCTCCCTGAGGCAGCTCTCTACCTTCAGGAAGCTTTCATTCTGTGCTCCCCCACACTGACTTCAGCGCTTGCCCCCCTCCTGGCCCCACCCTGGCAGCGCTGAGCATTTCAGCGCACGTTTCACACTGGCTGGCCGTTAATTGGCCAGCCGGAGTGAAATCACGGTTTGGGACCAATCGTGGTTGCAGTCCGTTCCCCGGCCACTCCCAGACCGCCAATCACTGGCGCCTGCTGAACTAAAAATCTTGCCCACTGTCTTTGGTTGATGTCCCTGCCATAACTGGAGATATGTAGATGCTGTGAGAGGTGGATGTGAGTCTTGCATCATTGGTAGGAGTGTGAGGGTAAGGAAAAGAATGAATGTTAGGCGTAAGTCCTGACTGCTCAGGGGTGAGTGATGGGGGTGAGATGCATTGTGTAGTTTGAGAGCTTACTAATTTGGTAGGTAAGAGATTTCATGTGAAGATGCATTCGTTGATCTTGCTCATCCATTTCAGGACATTAAAGTTCTCACGGCATTGCTGCCATGTTGTCAGCGTGAGATTCCAGCCATTGACCTCTCTGACCACATGCTCATTCCCTTGAGGGCCACTTGGGCCACTGTAGAATTGGGGCATTTCTGCTCCTGTCAACCTCCATCATTAAGGCCTCCAGCATCCATGAACCTGGGAGCCCTCTCTTTGTTCTGGTGTCCCTTTCTTTGTTGCTAATTCTTCTGCAGGCAGTCAGCACTTGCTTTCTTGTGATGAATGCAGTTCCCCTTTCAGAGGTGGAGACTGTCTGTAAAGGTTGGAGGCTATATGGAATATGTTCTAGTCTTCAACTTAATAGATCCCCCCTTGGGCATTCAGCCAGCAGGCACCATGGGTCACATTCAGCGGAATGCTGCCATCAGGCAAATGAATAGGCAGCACGAAGTTTGTAAGCTGCCTGCCTCTACAGAACTGGGGACCTATACATCGCAAATTGCAAACCCCCACCCAAGAACAGGGGCAGGTGAACTTTTAATTCAAATGGCCTGTGAAGTAGATGAAAAATTCATTCCAAATGAAGTGAGTTGTTTGCACACAATTGCCTGTGAGCACCTTGGTATCATAATTCTAAAGTGCTCTATATGCAGATTAGGTATGTACAAGTAGCTGGAGCAGAACATTTTGTGTAGTAGAAATTTAAAGGGATAAACAATTAAAGGAAGTGGCAGAGTATGGAATAAAGATCCTAGCTGCCTTAGGAAAGGTTCAATATCCAGGCTTTGTCATTAATTATGCTAGAGTGGGTGAGAAGTGATGGCAAGAATAAAGTAAAATAACGTGTTCGACACAAACCTGCGGGCAAGCGAATATTCTGTTTGATGTCGACTGAAATAGAGCTGATGCTGTGTCAGTGGGTGAAAAGGGGTTGGTTCTACTCAATTACACTATACTTATAGCTCAGCCAACCTGAAACAGGTGGGGGTAAGTTTTAGGCTCAATTGGCTGCTACGACCAGTGGCTGTGCCAGCTTTGTCTTGCATATCAGATGCAGATGTCCTCACAGCAGATGCCACAGTTCTGCATCTGTTTCTATGGTACTTTCCATGGGGTTGAACACAGCTGACAAGAACTTGATGGTACAGTGATACAGGCTGTTCATCACCCACTTCTTTCATAAATTACCACTGAAAAATGACATAATGTCAAAATTTGCCAGGCTTCTGAAAGAACTGCATTTGTCAGGTCTTCACAAACTATCATGGCATTGGGTCAGCTTTTGTCACCTCTTCTGGGCACCGGAGCTATTACACACATTACTCCTCTGCCAATGCATAGTATGTGCAGCGTCATCAGTACTCTCTGGAATGAGTACCAGTGGCTACACACACAGCACTGATCTAGCTATCCACCCTCCCTGGCATCCTCTGATGCTTCTCCTCTTCTTCTTCCAAGTACAGAGGGGTTTGTAATGAATAAATCCATTATGGCACTCTGGCAACTGGAGGGTATACAAAGCTGGCCCATGACAAATGCCACAGAACCAGATGAATATCTAAGTGATAAGAGAAACAAAAGAAAACAATGTAAAAGAAACAATTCAGAATTGAGAAACGTGAGAAGCAATCTCCTTACTAGGCTCATTAAACCTACACCCCTCATAGGAATAAGTTTGAATTAGTCTTGCACATGAACATCAGGAAATTGTATGCAGTATTGTTCCCCCTAACTTAAATATTTTATTTGAGCTCCCACTGTTTTAATAGATTCTTTCCTGCCCTGAGTTTTTCATCCGTAGGAATGTCAGTAATGAACAAAGTGGATGGCTATCCATTGGATCTCATCCCTGTGCATGTTTTCAATTAGGTTTGTCTAACATAGGCCTGAAAATTGATGAACCCAATGAGACACCGAAACAAATGTCTTACAGAAGCTAAAATAAATTTTCATCTGCACAGCTTCGATTGACTCACATGTTACCAGAAGCTTATTGTGAACCTCCTCAAATACCACCTTGCTATTCACTTGTCTAGGAATCAGAAACAGAGAATAATATGGTGCAGCATTTTGCATGCTTGCCCACGCACCACTTAACGGGCAGGGGAGGGACCATAATCATGGTCCTGCCAGGGCAAGGTCATGAAGCAATGGCTATAACCAATCGAACCCCTTACCATGGGGTACCTAACACCATCCGAGTCATGGTGAAGGATAGCGAAGGAGGAGCACCTATGGATCGGGCCTTCTTCACCAAGAGGATCCTGTTAAAGGTGTGTGGATTTCTAGCTGCGGAGATCTACTGCCTGCAAGACTTCCCCAGCGCTGGATATTTTGATGTGACGTTCAAGCGAGTAGCAGCCTGCGTCAGGTTCCTGAAGGTGTTCGAGGAGAAGAGAGACCAGCCGGAGATGAAGATCCTGACGGTGGAGCCGCTCTTTGCTCTGCCGTTGCAATGGGACAGGGTGGTGACGGTACATCTCTACAACCCCCACGTCCCTGTCGCCGACGTGCTCACATTCCTCACCAGGTAATTCGACAAGGTTCGGAGCGGCACCGAGGTTAGAAACGATTGGGGATCTGGACATGCAAACGCCAGGTTAAGGTCACGCTCAAGACCAACGGTAAGGGAGCCACCTTCCACCCTCCTTTGAGCTTCACTATCAGGGGAAGCTGTTGCTACCTTGTCTACGCTGGGCAACCCAAACTTTGTTGCTCATGCAGCAAGTCTGGTCATGTGGTGGCCAACTGCAGTGCCGTCCTCTGCAAGAACTGCAAACAGAAAGGGTACAAACAGGCTAAGTGTTGCAACCTATGTGGTGAGGCAGGTCACCTCTACAGGACCTGGCCCAAACGCTGCCGTACTTATGCACAGGCAGCCAAAGCCAACGAGGGGGAAGCAGAAGAAATGTTTCGTGTCACTCCAACCACCAAGGCCCCCAGGGAGAACAATGGGACAAAGGAGGACACAGAGAGAGACAAGGTGGAGGAAAAGCTTGAGGCAACAGACAGCCAATCAACAGCACTGCCCCCTGAACCTCCCACTCCGCAGGAGAGCGAATCAACGGAGGAGGAGGAGGAAGCAGTGGAAAAGCAGCAAGGGGAGTGGCAGACGGTGAAGAGAGCCAAAAGGAAGAAGAGGCTAAGAAGGGACCAAGCCATTTCCCAGACAAGTGGCAAGAGGCGTCTCCCATCCGACACAGATGACAAAGGCAGCAGCTCTTCGGATGAAGAAGTGCCAGGGCCGCACCAACAGACCAAGCGACAAAGCCCTAGGGAGTTGGAGGACGAGACACCCGAGCTCCAGAACATTGGAGACAATGAGGAGACCAGAACACCCCACCTTTGCTCACAAACCAAAGAGGCCAGTGCACCCCAGCCCCAGGAATCTGGGAGCAGTGAGGCGCTCAGCGCACCCCAGCTCTGGGAAGCCGGGAGCAGCAATGCCCCAGAGGGGGAGAGGAATGGAGAAGTTTCTCCAACAAAGGTAATTTCAAAGCCCACTCTCTGCACGGACCCCCAGATGCCACCTGAGCAGAACACTGGCAGTAGGGATTTCCTCAGCTCATCTAAGTGAGGCAATGTGAGCAAACTACGGGTATGAAGGAACAGACTAAAGGTCTGGGACTCTCAGAGACAACAGGTTTGGTAAGAGAATAACTGCTTTAAAATGGGTTTAAAGATTGTATCCATAAATGTGCGTAGCATTAAATCTACTCCGCAATGTGTTGCGACCTTGGACTACCTTGCCAAGGTCAAAGCTGACCTGTTGTTTCTGCAGGAGTGTGTGATACCGCACCTCAGCTCCTACAGGCAATGGTCACGATGGTGGTCTTACAAGCCATCGATCTGGTCGGGAGGAAATGTCTCTCGTTCCTCCGGCCTGGGTATTCTGCTGTGGGGAGGCAACTTCACTGACTCCCAGGTTAAGGAGTTGGTGGGTGTGCGCCTCCTCGTAGCAGACGTAATGTACAAGAACGCTCCACTCCGCTTAATTAACGTGTACAAGGGGCCGAGCGGCTGGAGGTTTTTCAGTAGCTCCCACTGCTGCTGGCGACCTCTAGGCCGGTCATTCTAGGCAGTGACTTCAACTGCATCATCGATGCGGATGGACAATCCGGCAGGGCCGACAGCAGATTGGACATTCTGTCCAGATCCCTGATGGAAACAGTTAAGGATGCCAAGCTGCACGACGTCTTCAGCAACCCTGCAGATGGAGCACAGCGTAGATACACCTGGTCGTGGCCAGACGGGTCCATCCGTTCCAGGATAGATTTCCCATTTGTGTCCCGAGCATTCGCGGTCAGATCCACCGATGTCAAGCCGGTGTTTTTCTCTGACCACTGCCTCCTACTGGCTGATTGTCACTTAGAGAAGGACCAGAGGATGGGCAGGGGGCTATGGAAGCTAAACGTGCAACTGCTGTCCCCAGAGAACATTGAGGAGCTCAAGAGGGATTACAAAGGTTGGAGAACCATGAAACCCCTCTGAGTCCCTGACACACTGGTGGGAAGCGATCAAGGGAAACATCAAGAGGTTTTTCATCCTCAAAGGCACCCAGAAAGCTAGAAAGGAACAGAGGGAAATGTCCTGACTCCAGAAAAACAAGCAGAATCTGCTCTGGCTGCAGTCGATGGGAGTCAATGTCAAAGAGGAACTCCAAGAGGTGAAGAGCCAGCAAGCCTCGCTCTTTGCCTCGGAGGCCTCCAGGATCATCTTCCGTTCCAGAGTCCGCTCTGTGGAGCAGGATGAGACGTGCTCACGTTTCTTCTTCCAAAAGGTACACAGAGAGAGCTCTGTGATCAGCAGCCTGAAGGAAGAAAATGGCTCAGTAAAGTCATCGCAGTCCGACATTTTGAGGATCAGCAAATCCTTTTATGCTGGATTGTATGACGTGAAGCCCACAGACAGCATGGCCTCCCAGTCCTTCCGCAGAGGTCTTAGATGACAGTACACAGGAGAGCCTAGACAAACCGCTAACTCCTGACGAACTGACTAAGGCCCTTGAGTCCTTCGAGCAGAGTAAAACTCCTGGAAGCGACGGCTTGCCGGCGGAGTTGTATTCAGTTCTGTGGGACTGGATCGGCCCAGACCTGCTAGAGAATGCTCCTGGCCGGCAGTATGTCAGAGTCCATGAGGAAAGGCATTTTCACCCTCATCTACAAGCATAAGGGGGGAAGGGAGGAAATTAGAAATTGGCGACCTATTTCACTGTTGAATGTGGACCATAAGATTCTGTCCAAGGTCATTGCCAATCGGGTCAAATCCACTCTAGAATAGGTGATCCACCCCGACCAGACCTGCACTGTGCTGGGCAGGAAGATCTCTGACAGCCTCGCACTGCTCAGGGATACGATTGCCTATGTACAGGACAGGGGTGTGGATACCTACCTCATCAGCCTGGATCAGGAGAAGGCCTTTGACAGAATATCACACACCTACATGGTGGATGTGCTCTCAAAATGGGGTTTGGGGAGGGAATTCGCAATTGAATCCAACTGCTCTACACTAACATCAGTAGCACAGTCTCTATCAATGGGTGGGAATCAGATAGCTTTCCTATTAAATCTGGGTCAGGCAGGGCTGTCCTCTCTCGCCTGTTCTTTTCGTGTGTTGCATAGGACCCTTTGCTGAGTCCATCAGGAAAGATCCGGGCGTAAGAGGAGTGATGATCCCAGGCAGTGGAGGCACTCAGATCAAAGCCTCCCTGTACATGAACTATGTCGCCGTCTTCTGCTCGGATCCGCTGTCGGTGCACAGACTGATCCACATCCGCGACCAGTTCGGACTGACCTCGGGAGCCAAGGTAAATCGTGGGAAGAGTGAGGCCATGTCCTTCAGGAACTGGGCTACCAATCCTTTGTCCCCTTCACTGTCAGGGGTGATGGCCTGAAGGTGCTGGGGAAATGGTTCGGAGGGACCAGGGCACGCATTAGAAACTGCAAGGAGCGAGTGTCTATGGTGAAAAGGAAACTGGGCATGTGGGAGCGACGCTCCCTCTCCATTGCGGGTAAGAACCTGGTCATCAGGTGTGAGGCACTCTCGCTGTTGCTATACGTGGCGCAGGTCTGGCCCATTCCACACTCCTGTGTTGTGGCGATCACCCGAGCCATCTTCCGTTTTATCTGGAGGTCGAAAATGTATCGTGTCCGCAGGGACACGATGTACAAGCCTCTAGATAAAGAGGGAAAAAACGTGCCCAACATCACCCTCATACTGATGGCCACCTTTGTGTGCGGCTGTATCAAGCTGTGCATAGACCCTCAGTACGAAAACACCAATTGTCACTACGTGCTGAGGTTCTACCTGTCCCCATTGTTGCGAAGGATGGGTCTGGCCAAATAGTTGGACCATGCCGTACCACCTCGTGGAAAAATTTATGCAGAGAAACACCTTTGACCACGAGTCCATCAGGCAGTGGTCGGCACGGAACGTCTTAGAGGCCCTGAGGGAAAAGGAGAGGGTGGATCCTGTGGGATGGCTCCCCAAGCAGACTGTCAAAGTCATTTGGCAGAATGCCTCATCGCCAGAACTTTCCAACAAGCACCAAGACGTAGCTTGGCTGGTGGTGAGAAAGGCCCTCCCTGTCAGATCCTTCCTACACGCCAGGCGTCTCACCCCCTCGGCACATTGCCCTCGAGGTGGCTGTGGTGGGGAAGAGGCTGTTGTTCACCTCCTTGTAGATTGTGCCTTTGCAAAGAAGGTCTGGAGAGAGATACAGTGGTTTCTGTCCAGGTTCATCCCGAGCAGTTCTGTGACACAGGACTCTGTGCTCCACGGGCTGTTCCCAGGGACACACACCGCGACAAACATCAACTGCAGCTGGAGGATCATCAACTCTGTGAAAGGCGCTCTTGGTCTGCACGAAACTTGTTGTTCTTCCAGCGCAAAGAGTTGTCCCCAACCGAGTGTTGCAGACTGGCACGTTCCAAAGTCGAAGACTACATGCTGAGGGACCCACTAAAGCTTGGGGCAGCTGCCGCAAAGGCGCATTGGGGAAGGATCACTGCCTAAGACCTTTCTGCCACAGTACACCAAGGGACTGGGAACTGTATAGAGCCCCTCAGGCTGTACAGCCCAAAATGAATGTCTGCAAATGATTGTAATATTCATTGTTTGTACTGATGCACCTTGTGATTCATGTTGTAAAAGTTGAACCTGATTGTACCTTTGTAATGGTGATTTTGAAATGGTTTGGGATGTGGTTGAAGATATTTTATGAATAAAGTATATTTTTGCAAAAATAAAGCTTGCTCACGCATCACCCTGCCCCCTTCCTGGGAACAGGCTGGAAGGCAGAGGGTGTCGTAAGATCAGATGGCATGGGGAGGCCTGCCCTTGAACCAATTGAGGCACTTAAGTGGCCAACTAATTGATGAATTGCTGCTGTTATTTTACCAGGGTGGATGGGGGTCCCAAGCCACATAGCGAGGGCACCAGGGTGAACTTTGGCAGCCTTGGCAGAAGCTTGGTGTGACTCTCTTGTTCGAAAACCCTGTGTCCAATGGAGGCCTCCACATGCATGTGCCCCTGCATGTTGCCAGCCCACCATGCCATCCCAATCCTTGCACCCATTCCCCTCACTGGGGCCTGCCAGCCTGGCCTCAGTATAACTAACACCCACACTCACCTTCTAATCTGGCACCTGTAATGATCGTTGTTGGGGACTGGCTGCGGTCCCAGCAGAGGTCATCACTCCCAATGACGCTGCTGAGAGTAGAGATCTGCTGGCCATTTGATTGGGGAACAAGACAATATCCGAATCTGTCTGAGGATAGCTATGGGTTGGGTCAGGTAGCGAGCTGGCTTCCAACAGTGATGATCGCCTATAACTACAAGAGTTATGTAAATACATGTGATTTTACAGTTTCACCTTGATGCCAAACTCATTGAAACATGAAAGTTAGATATCAATGTGTGGAAATTTGCAGGTCACACACTATCCATCCGGAATGTAAAATCAATTAATAACATGTTTCCATTAGTACACATAATCATAGAATAGTAAAAGCACAGAAGGAGACCATTCAGCCCATTGCAGTTCTCTGCAAGCACAACTCACTTAGTGCCACACCCCCTCCCTTTCCCCTTATCCCTGAAGTTCTTTTCTCTGCATGTGCTTATACAATTTCCTTTTGAAAGCCATAATTAAAACTTCCTCTACCATAACTCTCAGACACTGCATTCCAGATCCTAACCTAAAATTGTTTTTCCTCATGTAACCATCGGTTCTTCTGCCAGACACCGTAAATTGGTTCTTGACATTTCCATCAAGGGCAACAATTTCTTTCTACCTATTCTGTCCAGACCCTTCATGATTTTGAAAACCTCTTCAAATTTCCCAGCCTTCTCTTCTCAAAGGAAAACAACCCCAGCTTCTCCAGTCTAGCCATGCAACTGAAGTTCCTCATCACTGGACGAACTCTTGTAAACCTTGGTACATGAGCAGAGAGACCTGGGTATATGTGCATAAATTGTTAAAGGTGGTAGGGCAAGTTAAGAATGTTGCTAAAAAGCATGTGGGATTCTGGGCTTTTTAAATGGAGGAATAGTGTACAAAAACAACAAAGTTATGATAAACCTTCATGAACACTGATTCAGCCTCAACTGGAGAATTCTGGGCATCTACAAATTTTGAAATTGTGCCCCCTACACCCAAAGCTAGTTCATTAAAAAAGAATAAGAAAAGTGTTACATAGATCAAGAAAAGCAGTGGGCTTAATACCAACCCCTGGGGAATATACTGCATACCTTCTTGCAATCCAAAAATCTTCACTACTGCTCTCTGTTCCCTATCTCTTAGCTAACTTCATATCCATGCTACCACTGTCCCTTTTATTACCTGGACTTCAATATGCTGGCAAGCTTATTCTATGGCAGATTTATCAAATGCTTTTTAGAAGTCAAAGTACACCACATCGACTGTATTACCCTCATCATCTGTTTTCTCATCAGAAACTCAACCAAGTTAGTTAAGCACTATTTGCTATTTAATAAATCCGTAATGGCTTTCCTTAATTAATTGATGCATGTCCAATTGACTGTTAATTTTGTCCCAAATTATTGTTTCAAAAACCACCACCTTAGTTAAACTGGCTGGCCTATATTTGCTGCATTTATCCTTATACCCTTTTTTGACCAAGGATGTAACATTTGCAATTCTCCAGACCTCTGGAACCACTCCTGCAGCTAAGGAGGATTGGAAGATCATGCACAATGCCTCCGCAATATCGACCCTTAATTTCCTTAGTATTCTTGGATGCTTCCCTTCCAATCCTTAAATTTAATTTTTTAATTACATTCAACATTCCTATCGCTGCCTCTTTATCTGTTTAAGAGGCCAGAGTTTGGGTTTCTCTATACTGCAGGTCACCTGTGCTTTCATGTCACATAAATGAGATTGAACTCTCTGGAGTGAAGGAATATCCATCTTAGATCAAAATTTTAGTTAAAATATTCTAAAGGTGTTTTAAAGATAATTTATGAATTTGTCTGTCAGTAGCGCATTTTGGGAATTCAGACACAGAAATAGTCACATATAAAAGCAAAATTCTGGAGATGCTGGAAATCTGAAACAAAAACAGAAAATGCTGGAAATATTCAGCAGGTCCAACAGCATCTGTGGAGAGAAAGACAGAGTTAACCTTTCGAGTCCGTATGAACAGTAGAAATAGTCATACCTAGCACAAAGGAAGATGTTTCTGCTTGTTGGAGATCAGTCATCTCAGCTCCAGGACATCACTGCACGAGTTCCTCAGGGTAGTCTCCTCAGCCCAACCGTCTTCAGCCGCTTCATCAATGACCTTCCTCCATCATATGGTCAGAAGTCGGGATGTTCACTGATGATTGCACAAAGTTCAACACCATTTGCAACTCCTCAGATACTGAAGGAGTCCATGCCCAAATGCAGCAAGACTGGACAATATCCAGGCTTGGGCAGACAAGTAGCAAGTAACATTTGTGCCACACAAGTGCCAGGCAGTGACCATTTCCAACAAGAAATAATCTAACCTTCGCCCCTTGATGTTCAATGTCATTACCATCACTGAATCCCCACTGTCAACATCCTGGGGGTTACCATTGACCAGCCATATAAATACTGTAGCTACAAGAGCAAGTCAGAAGCTAGGAATCCTGTGATGACTAACTCACCTCCTGACTCCCCAAAGCCTGTCCACCATCTACAAGGCACAAATCGGAGTGTGATGGAATACTCCCCACTTACCTGGGTGAGTGCGGCTCCCACAACACTTAAGAAGCTTGACACCAGCCAGGACAAAGTAGCCCGCTTGATTGGCACCACATCCACAAACATTCACTTCCTCCACCACCGATGCACAGTAGCAGCAGTGTCTACCATCTACAAGATGCACTGCAGGAATTCATCAAGGGTCCTTAGACAGCACCTACCAAACCCATGGCCACTACCATCTGGAAGAACAAGGGCAGCAGATAGATGGGAATACCTCCACTGGAAGTTCACCTCCAAGTCACTTATCATCCTGACTTGAAAATATATCGCCATTCCTTCACTGTCGCTGGGTCAAATTTCTGGAACTCCCTTTCTAACAACACTGTGGGTGTACCTATACCATAATGGACTGCAGCGGTTCAAGAAGGCAGCTCACCACTACCTTCTCAAGGGTAACTAAAGATGGGCAACAAATGCTGACCCAGCCAGCGAACACCACATCCTGCAAAGGAATAAGAAAAAAATTATTGGACCCTACTGAGTGTTCCATACCTCATAGAAGTTACAGCACAGAATTAGTCCATTTATCCCATCAAATGTAGGCTGACTGTAGTATTTATGGTTTTCTTTAGTGGGTAATGTATCTTTAAGAATAATACTTGTTAGAAATGATCACATGCTCAGAATTGTCTGGATAGTGGGTGGATGGAGTGGGAGCGGGCACGGGCATGGGCAGATGCGGACCCGATTGCCCCTCATGATCGGGTCTGAGCAGCCATTTTACGCAGGCAGGCCAATTAAGGCCTGCCCAGCGTGCTTCGTGATTCCCATGCATAGCGGGAGTGGGCAGGTGGCAGCAGTGGGCGCGCTCAGTCTGCTGGGTCTAATGGTGACCCGACGGCCTGTATAAAGGAAGGCCTGGCAGCCTTGGAAAGGCCGCTTGCAATAACTGGGTGAATGGCTCTCCAGAGGGGCAATGGAGCAAGTCCAGAGGGTAGGCCATTGGGACAGGCCAGGCCAGAGGGTATGGCGCAGGACTAGAGTGCCCCTCGTTTTTCCAACGACTGCCTTGCTGCCCTCCTCAAGGAGGTGGCAGCACGGCAGGAGGTGCTGGTTCCCCAGGACAGGAGGAGGAGGCCCCCCACATGACGAAATGTGCCTGGAAGGAGGTGGCAGAGGCAGTGAGGTCTCGCAATGTGGTGCGGCGCACCTGGATCCAGTGTCGCAAGCACTTCAACGGCCTGTTGCACTCTGGAAGGGTGAGGAGAATGTTGGCATTGGTCACTTAACCCAGAAGGTTGGCTTTTCCCCCCTGCTGCCCCCACTCCCCCAAGTCCGAGTGTAGTGACTGCATTGAATCACTGACTGCATGTGTGCTTTGCTGGGTGGGCCAGCAGATATTGCCCATGCCAATGTCAGCCTGAGGGGGTGGTGAAGAGATGGGTTCTGTGCCCACATATGTGGCACACTGAGACCCACATTACTGTTTTGGGGGCAACTTGCAGGAGCTGTGCCTAGGCGTTGTGCTTGAACTCCAGGACATGTCCAAGTCAGGGTGATCACCTACTGGGAGGGGAGTTTCAAGGTGGCATGGCAACGAACCATCTGCTCTATGCTCCATGTGCTTGAGCCTCCTTGATATGGAAGGATATACTGTGAGGTGCCTAATGTGATGTAGGCAGCATTTGGCCAAGGGGGGAATTGGTGGGGGGTGGGGGGGTGGGGGGGGGGGGGGGGGGGGGCGTGGGGGGTGCAGTGGCTATGGAGAAGGCCTAGAATCTTTGTGTGAGTGTTCAGCAGCGCCGGAGAGAGGAGGTTGTGGAGCCCTGATATGTCCCACTCTGGTTGGGGTGGGCCATGCGCAAAGAGAGTCCATGTACAACTTGCACAAATCAATGCTCTTCTCTCGTTTTCAGGAGACAAATGCTCATAATGCTGCAGATCATATGAGAACTGACAGTGGCCAGTGGCCATTCTCAGCCGGTTTGAGCAGGAAACCCTGTATTTGGAGAGGTGCAGTGTGCCCAGGTCCACCGGTGTCAGTGAGGCTGGGCTGCCATGGGCAGGGATGTATGCCCAGCACTGAGGTCACCATTGTTCTCCCAACAGCATTAGCAGTGCTGAATGTTCAGTGATTTAATTTTGCAACATGGTTTGACCATTGCTTATGGAAGGATGAGTGCATAATGATCCGGGGGACAGGGATACACATTGACGTTGTCTCCATGTTAACTGATCCAACGTCCTTGTTCTTCCTTTCAGCATCAGTGGAGCAGGGCCAGGAGGAGGAGCAGCAGAGGCCCCCTCTCACACCTGAGGCCCTGAAGTCTCACCAGTGTCATACCATCTCTGCCAGGTAGGCATCAGCGCAGATACTAGCACCTCGGTGGGAGTTAGAACATCGGCTAGTGTCCCAGGGCATAGCGGTGAGGGCACTTCACAGTCGCTGGAGGAGCTGGCAGAGACAGAGAGTGCCCATGGCACCAGCAGTCAAAGGACTGCAGAGGACCAGGCACATGCTCAGTCGGTGCCTGATGATGTGTATCTGGAGTCATCCGCTATGCAGCAGGGGCAGGAAATGGGGCCGGGTGTGTGGGAGCATCTGGGGGAGATACATGAGGCTATACCTAGCTTGGTCTCCGTGGTGGAGGAGTCCATACGGATGATCGCTGAAGCAATGAGCCTCATGTCTGAACACCATGCTTCCTCCATGGAGAGAATGGCAACTCTCATGGAGAGGCTCCTCCAGGAGACCCATCAGGGCTTCCTGGGGATGCGCTCTGTCCAGCAAGCCCTCACATTGGCATTGACCTCAGCTGGTCAGTGCCAGTGTGGGAGATGGTGTGGGCACCAAGTTTCCCAGCTCAGTGCCCATCCATCCACGGTTAGCAGGGAGGTCCGAAGCGACCTCACATCGGTGCAGCAACACCCTCCCAAGGTCTGACACCTCCCCCCACCAACCTCCCACCCACCCACCTCTCCCCTGCAGGCCTGACCCAACCTGCCCTGACCCGGCCCGACAGCTCCCCCCACTCCACCTATCCCGAGGCCCAACCTTCCTGACCTCCAATCCCACGACCTCTGACAACCTCCCAACCTCCAACATCCTCCCACCTTTGAAAGTCCCCCAACCTCTCACAGCCCTCCCAACCTCCGACCCCCCGACTTCCTATTACCCCCACCCCTTGACCTCCGATCTCCCCCCTAGATCCTGTCCACTTGCCTTGGACACTTACTTTCTCCCTGGCCTGTTAAGGACCTTTAAAATTCAATGGACCTTTAAAGTTACCTGGTTTACAGCAGCTAGTATGTGATGTGGCCTCCTTCATTTCGACTCTCCTGGACTTTGACACTGGGCCCCAGGAATGTGTTGCACTGCCTAGATCATGCCCGGCTTAAGTCGCAAGTTCGGGCAAAAAAGCATCGAAAAGAATTGAAGTAAGTAATTGGGCACGGAGTGGCAATCCAATGCTGATTGCCACTCCAAGGAAGTTCAGGCCCTATATTTTCCAATAAGATCACGCTTATTCTTCTAAACTCCAATGTACATAGACCCCACCTGCTTAACTTTGCCTCATAAGACAAACTCTTCATCTCAGGAATCAACCTGGTGAACCTTCTCTGAACCATTTACAATACAAATATATTGGTCCTGAAATAAGGAGTCCAAAACTGTACACAGTACTCTAGGTGTGGCCTCACCAATGCCACATTTTTAGAAGCATTCCCTACTTTTACACTCCATTCTGCTTGCAGGCCAACATATCATTTGCCTTCCTAATTGCTTGCTGTACCTGCATGCCAACTATTTGTGATTCATGTACAAGGACACCCAATCCCCTCTGTATTGCCACATTCTGTAGTGTGTGTCCATTTCTGTAGTTGTGTCCATGTAAGTAATATTTTGCTTTTCTATTCTTCTTACAAAAAGCGAATGACTTTAAATTTTCCTTCTCTAAACTCCCATCTACCAAATTTTTGCCGACTCAATTAATTTACTTCTATGTGTTTGCTGACTCCTTGGACTGACTTTAATGAAGGCAGTTGTGATCTTGACTCATTTGGGGAAGACCTACAGAATTAACTGCCACTCAGGCACTTAATTGGACAGCAATATACCTCCCACAGGATCACGGACCTTGATGGTGGGTGTCCCAACTGTCGAGAGCTGTAGGCCAAACAGAGGCTGGCAGCTCTATTGAACAGCAGCGCCACAAGGAAGGTGGTGACTGCTGTTGGTATGACACCCACTCGAAGCCTAGCATTGCCACTGGATCCCATGCCACGGGTAAGTGATGGCACAGCGGGGGGGTGTGGAATGGGATTGGGTTTGTGGGTGAAGGAGTCAGCAACAAGGATAGAGGGGCTGCTCTCAGTGGGCCCCCCCACCTCCCTGATGCCAGGTCCCTTGACTAGACACTGGATGCCTTTGAATGAGGGACTCCACCCTGGGAGCCCACGAGCAACCCCAAACGGTTAATACCAGCAGAGGTGGATGAGGCCCTTAAATGGGCTTTGTTACAATTATGAGGTTTATAAAAGGTTGTTATGTTTTGGGATCGGTTGTCTTTAACTTAAGATAAAATTGCCAATTTTCTTGTCTGAATGATATATATCTGCTCAGTTTGCTATTAAGTTTTTAAGGATTCCTATAGCCCTTCCTGTTAAACAGCTACTTAAATATCTCCTCATATTTAAGGACCATTGTCTATTTTTTTGCTTCTCCAATTAACAAATAATTCAATGATGTCACTAAACTTAACCTTTGAAATAGACTGGTTGGAACAAGATGGGATAAAATCTTGCAGGGAGAAATTGGTTTGAGATTGCAAGGAACTGGGTAGCAAAGTGTAAAGGAAAAATGAGAAAAAATGTTACTTGTAGTCTGCCTGACAGCAAACCTGGTGGTTTGATTGTTAGAGGTTAAAGGGGGCCCAGACTGTTTTACTGGGAAGAAGGTGCAAGGTGTTTACACTTGGAGACAATGGCAACAGCCTGTATGTTAACAGTGAATAGACTGCGAAGCCTGAATTTTCACTCCTGAGTCAGGTACACAAAGTTAGGAAATTTCCCAACTCTGCAAACCTGACTTGGGATTTTCACTCTGGAGTGCCAGGGGTGGGAGGTTACTAATTGGAGTAGGGCCTGCAGACCTGGAAAGTGTGGAGGCACCCATAGGAGCTGCAGGGTGCTGAGGCAGGCTGTTTAACAGGTCTGCCTCAGTGCTCTGAGACTTCATCCCAGTTACAATTAAAAGAAAAACAGCCCTCTAGCCCTCATCCCTCGCATTACCTGCATACATTCTCCAGGCTCCATGCATGTCAATTTATGCCACCCCAGGCACCCCATCCACTGCCGATGGCCTCTCATGCCCTCTTTGCCATTCTATGCCCCACTACTCACTCCCTTGGCCCTTTATAGCCCCTATGCCAACTTAGTTCCAACTCATGCGAAGCCATGACACCCCACTAATCCCTATGGCCCTTTATAGAATCTATGCGTAGTGCCAACTCAACCCAATCCATGCCCCCCTCCCCCCTTTGCCTTTGCACCCTCCATGCTAACTTATCTTGTATCCACCATGGGAAAACCTCAGGGGCTATGTTGAGATTAAATAATATAAAGTTCAAAGTATCTATTTCAGTCTTCACTACATTAAAAAAAACACTCTCTTTCATGAAAGCCCATTAAATACATTTAAATCCCTTCAAGTACTTTATTCCTCATAAAAACAAACAGATGTTTCAGGGCCCCACATCAAAGATAGCTAATCTCTTTATGACCACTTGCAGCTATTGATCAAACTGAACTTACAGGCCCCCATTGTGATAATGACTGATTGTGGAAGGAGTCAAGCAGAAATAATACTATAATAATAACACTCAGGATTATGGCAACAAATATTTATTGAAATTGCAAAAGCATGATTTTTTCAACTGCAGGCTGTTTTTTCCCCCAAAATTTAAAGAACTGGGGATTTAAATGAATTGACAACTTGTCAATTCCACAGACCTTATCCACTTTTTAAGCACACTCATGTTTACTTCTAACAATCCCAAAGGGGTACCTGACCTCTTTGAAAAGGTAACTGACCTCACCCAAAGGAGTATCTGACCTCTGCAAAAGGGTACCTTACATCTCCAAATAACTCTGGTGGGATTAGACATTCCAATTAAATTCAAAAAGCCCATGAGTTGTATTTCAGAAAACTGGATGACCAGAATTGCGTCTGTTTGAAGGCAGCTGCACATCTAAAAGTGCCGCTGCCTCCATGAACTGCAGATATGTGAATTACACCTTTCCCATGTTCCCTCACCACCACCATATCCCCTTTCCCCCACCACCCCACTCCCAGTGAAAATGGTGGGTGCCAGATATGGGGGTGGGACTCATGGATTCTGGGCTCTGGCACCATTTTAGCTTTACGAGAATTCAGACCCGAGTCTCCAAAATTCCAGAAAAATGTTGAGAATGCTGGATTCTAAACCGTTGTGCTTTAAATTCCATTTAAAAACAAGATAAAAGAGATCTGGAGTCTCAAGGATAGCTAATCAGCATTTCTGCCTGCATACAAGACCCATGTTATTTATGTTGCCCTGGAGATGGGCTTTGAGAGGGGAAAGTCTATCCCTTTGAATTCACAGACAGGGTTAGCATACCAGGAGAGGGGCAGCAGCTATAGGCAGCAAAACGCTATGGTCACCACACAGGAACACAGGAGGAGCTCATGCTCAGACTAAAAAAACTGAATATATGAGGAGTTAAATGAGGCTGGAAGATTCACCTAGCTTGTGCTGGAGGAGAAATCTCAGGATGGCAGGGAAAGACAGCTCTGATATTATAAGTTTCTAAACTGAGAAAGGAAAAGAACAGAAGTAATCCCTCGAGATCTAAGAATCACCTTGGTCTGGTTCCAGGAGAATTGAATGGCTACTTAAAGCAGTGTAAAGTATACCTGTGAAGTGTGTTTTCGGTTGTGCTAAAAGAAAAAGGGGAATGTTCTGCTTTGTGGTTTAAAGTATAAGTTACCGACAAATCCGATTGGCCAGCAGATCTTGGAGGCAGGACATCCTTTCTTCAAGGGTCGGTGGCATGACTGCAGACAATTAACAGCTTGATCAATGTAAAATTCAGTAAGGGCTTCCATAATTGGTTGTCCCTGACTTTCTGGTGAAGGACAAGCCACTGCTGTGCTGTAAGATGCCAGCCTATGAGTATATATTTCCTGATGTAGTTTGGGGTCAAATTTTGTCTGCTAATGCTCCTGTGAAGTACCTTGGGATGTTTTACAACATAAAGGCACTATATAAATGCAAGTATTTGCTGTTGTCTCCCCATAGCCATGTATCTTTGTCTACTACAATCTTTAGATCCATAGGGATGGATTTTCATCTTGGAGGCGGGATTTTGGAGCCAGGAGATTTTCCTGACCAGCAGCACCCGCTAATGCTATTTTCATGGCAGGGAGGTGTTGATTGGCTGGAGTCGAGCCTATCGACTCCTGCTGCAGAATGGAGGTGCAATCGGCAGCGGGAACTTTGAAGGGCACAGAGGCAGGTCCCTCCCCTCTCATTTCCGATAAAACACCAGGTGCCACCGTCTTGGTGCCACATGAATTGGAGGAAGTATTCTAAGGAACTCATCTAGAACATGGAATTGTTGGCTGACCTTTGACCTGTGAGTACTTACCGTCATTGCTGATGTGATTGCTGGCTAATAGCCTTTTGCCCCTGTGAAAGTTGGCCCAGTATGAAGAAACTATCAGTGCATGACTCCTTAATGTCCTGCTGCTGCCTGTGAAGACCCAACTCTGAAGAATCTGCTTGCCCAGCCTTCTCTACACTCCCCTGCAAGTGGCTGCATTCAACCAAGTGAACATGCAACAGGTCCCAGCTGTCCGATTGGCTGGCAGCTCTCTAAGGTGGCTCTTGCTCCCCAGATGGGGGTTCAAATCTCGCCCTAAACCAATTAACGCCCCATTGATGATAAACGGCTGCGGAGAGCTGATGCTGACAGGGATTCTTTCCCTGCTGACTTTTCTGGTGGTGAATCGGGAAATCCACCGTTGGAATTATCTGCTAGAGAGTACAAATTCCACTGATTTGCGAATGTATTGTTGAAGTACTGCTTCAAGAAGTTAGACTGAGAAGGGGAGCCTTCATTGGAGCATACTTGATGCTGATCTTGAAAGAGAAATGCTCAGGAATAGAAGGACAAAGTGGTCAGGGTGGTGAGTACTAATGCGACAATGCATAGAATAGTTGGTCAATGCTGGAAAAAAATGTAATAACCTTTAGCAGGTCAGACAAAGCAAGAAGGTTCAAGTGAGACTCTCTGATAGTACATTGTGCTCAGTATGCCTGCTACATACAAGCACCACAAACCATTAGGCCTGCTTTCCTGTAGATCCACAGTCATCCTGAGTAATTGCCCGTACTAGTGATATTAAAAGGAATATGTTTAGATGATGGTGCTATCTCTCAGGATATCAGCACATGACTGCAGAAAGGAAAAAGGAGCAGGTTATCCATACAACAGTATAGAAGGTGCAGCCTACAGCAAGTCCATCTCAGAAATTAGTTGCCATGAGAGAAGGGCCATCTCAGTGCTAAGAAGCTCATTTTAATTGTGGGAGGCTAGGAACTGTGGGGATGAAATGGACTTGGGTGGCTATGCAACTCATTAAAATCCAATGACCATACTCAAGTTGATCAAAAAGGCTAAAGGCAGTTCTGGTAAAAGATCACTGATCTGAAACATTTACTTTTGTTGCTCTTTCCAAAGATGGTGTCCATCCTGATGAGTATTTGTAGAATCTTCTGCTTTTGTTTCAGATTTCCAGCATCTGCAGTATTTAGTTCTTTTAGGCCAATGGTGTATTGGATTTTATCTCAAGGGTATTAGAATACAAAAGGGTGGGGGGGTTGGTGAGTGGGGGTCTTGTGGGGAATTGATGTCTCAGTTGTACAGTTGTACTGCACCTTTTTCTTTTCCTTTTTTTTATTCATTTATGGAATGTGCTCGTTGCTGGCTGGGTCAGCATTTATTGCTCATCCCTAGTTGCCCTTGAGAAGGTGGTGGTGAGCTGCCTTCTTGAACCACTGCAGTCCATATGGTGTAGATACACCCACAGTGCTGTTAGGAAGGGAATTCCAGGATTTTGGCCCAGAGAAGGAACAGTGATATATTTCCAAGTCAGGATGATAAGTAACTTGGAGGGGAACTTCCAGGTGGTGGTGTTCCCATTTATCCATTGCCCGTGTCCTTCTAGATGGCAGGGGTCATGGATTTGGAAGATGCTGTCGAAAGAGCCTTGGTGAATTCCTGAAATGCATCTTGTAGATGGTAGACACTGCTGCTACTGTGTGTCGGTGGTGGAGGGAGTGAATGTTTGTGGATGTGGTACCAATCAAATGGGCTGCTTTCTCCTGGATGGTGTCAAGCTTCTTGAGTGTTGTTGGAGCTGCACTCATCCAGGCAAGTGGGGATAATTCCATCACACTCCTGACTTGTGTCTTGTAGATGGTGGACAGGCTTTGGGGAGTCAGGAGGTGGGTTACTCATCCCACGATTCCTAACCTCTGACCAGCTCTTGTAGCCATAGTATTTATATGGCTAGTCCAGTTCAGTTTCTGGTCAATGGTAACCCCCAGGATGTTGATGGTGGGGAATTCAGTAATGATAATGCCATTGAATGTCAAGGGCTGATGGATGGATTCTCTCTTCTTAGAGATGGTCATTGCCTGACACTTGTGTGGTGCGAATGTTACTTGCCACTTGTCAGCCCAAGCCTGGATATTGTCCAGGTCTTGTTGTATTTTGACATGGACTGCTTTAGTATTTGAGGAGTTGCGAATGATGCTGAACATCATGCAATCATCAGCGAACATCCCTACTTCTGACCTTATGATGGAAGGAAGGTCATTGATGAAGCAGCTGAAGATGGTTGGGCCAATGCCACTACCCTGAGGAACTCCTGCAGTGATGTCCTGGAGCTGAAATGACTGACTCCATCAACCACAACCATCTTCCTTTGTGCTAGGAATGACTCCAACCAGTGGAGAGTTTTCCCCCTGATTCCCATTGACTCCAGTTTTGCTAGGACTCCTTGATACCACACTTGGTCAAATGCTGCCTTGATGTCAAGAGCAATCACTCTCACCTCACCTCAGGAGTTCAGCTCTTTTGTCCATGTTTGAACCATGTAATGAGGCCAGGAGCTGAGTGGCCTGGCGGAACTCAAACCGGGCATCACTGAGCAAGTGCCGCTTGATAGCACTGTTGATGACCCCTTCCATTACTTTACTGATGACGGAGAGTAGACTATGGAGTGGTAATTGGACGGGTTGGATTTGTCCTGCTTTTTGTCTGCAGGACATACCTGGGCAATTTCCCACATAGCTGGGTAGATGCCAGTGTTGTAGCTGTACTGGAACAGCTTAGCTAGGGGCGCGGCAAGTTCTGGATCACAAGTCTTCAGTACTATTGCCGGAATATTGTCAGAGACTTTGCAGTATCCAGTGCCTTCAGCTGTTTCTTGATATCGTGTGGAGTGAATCAACTTGGATGAAGACTGGCATCTGTGATGCTGGGGACCTCCGGAGGAGGCCGTGATGGATCATCCAATCAGCACTTCTGGCTGAAGATTGTTGCAAATAGTTCAGCCTTATCTTTTGCACTGCTGTGCTGGACTCCTCCATCAAAGAGGATGGGGATATTTGTGGACTTCCTCCTCCATTGAGTTGTTTAATTCTCCACCACCATTCACAACTGGATGTGGCACGACTGCAGAGCTTGGATCTGATTCTTTGGTTGTGGGATCGCTTAGCCCTGTCTATCATTTGCTGCTTATGCTGTTTGGCATGCAAGTGGTCCTGAGTTATAGCTTCACCAAGTTGACACCTCATTTTTAGGTATGCTTGGTGCTGCTCCTGCATGCCTTCCTGCACTCTTCATTGAACCAGGGTGGATCCCCTGGCTTGGTGGCAGTGGTAGAATGGGGGATATGCTGGTCATGAGGTTACAGATTGTGGTTGTATACAATTCTGCTGCTGCTGATGGCCCACAACGCCTCATGGATGCCCAGTCTTGAGTTGCTAGAATTGTTCAAAATCTATCCCATTTAGCACACTGAAAGTGTCACACAACATGATGGAGGGTATCCTCAATATGAAAGCAGGACTTCGCCTCCACAATGACTATGCAGTGGTCACTCCTGCTTCTACTGTTGTCGACTGATGCATTTGCGGCCTGCAGGTTGGTGAGGATGAGGTCAAGTATGTTTTTCCCTCTTGTTGGTTCCCTCACCGCCTGCCGCAGAGCTAGTCAAGGAGCTATGTCATTTAGGACTCAGCCAGCTCGGTCAGTAGTGGTGCTACCGAGCCACTCTTGGTGATAGACATTGAAGTCCCCACCCAGAGTGCATTCTGTGCCCTTGCCACCCTCAGTGCTTCCTCCAGGTGGTGTTCAACATCGAGGAGAACTGATTCATCAGCTGAAGGAGGGCAATACGTGGTAATCAGCAGGAGGTTTCCTTGCCCATGTTTGACCTGATGCCATGAGATTCATGGGGTCCAGAGTCAATGTTGAGGACGCCCAGGGCATCTCCCTCCCAACTATACCACTGTGCAGCCACCTCTGCTGGGCCTGTCCTGCTGGTGGGACGGTACATACCCAGGGATGGTGATGGTGATGTCTGGGACATTATCTGTATGGTATGATTACGTGAGGATGACTATGTCAGGCTGTTGCTTGGCTAGCCTATGAGACAGCTCTCCCAATTTTGGCACTAGCCCCCAGATGTAAGTAAGGAGGACTTCGCAGGGTCGACGGGACTGAGATTGCTGTTGTCCTTCTGGTGCCCAGGTCGATGCCGGGTGGTCGGTCCGGTTTCATTCCTTTTTTGTGACTTTGTAGCGAATTGTTACAACTGAGTGACTTGATTTCAGAGTGGATTTTAAGGGTCAACCACATCACGGAGGGTATAATGGCCTTGGAGGGGATACAGGAAAATTTCACCAGAATGATGCCAGGGCTTAAAGAGTTATGTTATGAGTACAGGTTGGATAAACCTGGTTTGTGTTCCCTTAAATTTATAAGGTTGAGGAGTAATAGAATTAAGATTTTTTAAATGATAGAGGGATTCTATTGTGCGCATACAGAGAAATGAGTTCCTCTGCTGAAAGAATAAGAGAGTATAATCTTAAAATTAGAGTTAGACCATTCAGGTGTAAAATGAGAAGGTACGTCTTCAAGCAAAAGGTAATAAAAATCTGGACCTCTGCATCTCAACATGTTGTGGATGCTGGGTGAATTCACATTTTTAACAGATATTGATTAGGTATCAAGGGGTATGGATCAAAGGTGAGGACATGAAGTTGAGCTAGAGGTCATCCATGATCTAATGAATGACAGAACAAGCTCAAGGGTCTGAATGGTTTATTCCTGTTCCTATATTCCTAGCTTCCACAAAGCAGCCAAGTACATTATGCACTCATGGCATATGAGAAGCACCCAAAAGGGTTAAAAGTTCATATTTCACATGCTTGCTAGCAGTGCTTTTTAATCACTAAATCTGCCAGTGTATGGGTTGACAATAAAATTATAGTGGCACTAGAATCGATGTTTGTGCAGGCTTTGTTTTGGAAAGGTGTGCAAGTTATTTTAGTTAGGTTGCATGAATGAGAGTTTAGCAAGTTAGTATGTTGTCGAAAACAGGGAAGTGGCTGTAATCGATGGCATCATTTTGGAAGGAGAATTATTTTGTCGTAAATATTCATCTTTATCAGATCAGCCACAGGGACTTATATATTAGCTGCGCACATCGGGAATTTGGGTCTGCCTCCATGATTTTCCATCCAATAATTTTAGAGGCCATTTAAATAAATTGGGTGAGTGGGTGGGTGGTGGGAGGCGGGGGAGGCGGGTGCATTTGATTGAAGGGCATTGAATAGGGGTGGGGCAATCCCAGCAATTTGCATATGCAAATAAGATATATAATGCCATATTGGTTCACCTTGAGGTAGCCAGCGCCACTAATGCCTACGTTCAGGAAAAGCATCAGCTCCACATGCAGTCCATCAGGCAGCCCTTAAAGGCCTCCACCAAGGTGAGTTTGTTAATAATGTTGGAGCCGGGAGGAGCTGAATTGCTCCTCTCGACCTCACATTAAAAGCATAGGCCTTTATTAGCTTCCACTTATCAACCCCCTTCCACCACTTCAATTCCACCACTTATGATGCTCAAAGTAAACATTTACTGCTGTTTCCTCACAACAAATGAACAGTTGCAAATAAATAAACACTTCATTCATGTTTGTGTGTTAGTGAGTGTGTTGAGAAGAGGGTTGTTTAAGCTCTCTAATTTGACATCGATATTAAAAGAAGCTATTGAGCTAAAAATTGGCCTGCACCATCTTTTTGGGCACAGGAACCATGATTTGCAACCTGCCTTCACCAGTTACCTGGGAGGTAGGCAGCATGCCAATTTCATGCTGGCTCCTCATTTACATGATTGTAACCTGCAGTGCTGGCTGCCTGAGTGCTAAGCCTGGGGCTAAACCAAATTTGCTGATAGGATTACATAGGATAAACAGTGCAGAGACAGGTAATTCAGCCCAACCAATTCATTCAGGTGTTTATACTCCACCTGAGCCTCCTCTCATCTTTTCTCATCTAATTACCATTGTAACCATTTATTCCATTCTCCCAAAAATGATTGTCTCGCTTCCCCTTAAATGCATTTAGACTATTCACTTCAACCACTTTCTGTGATACCAAGTCCTGCATTCTTACCACTCCTTTGAGAAAGAAGTTTATTCTGAATTCCCTATTAGAATTTTTATGACTCTCTTACATTGATATCCTCTAGTTCAGCTGTTCCCTACAAGAGGAAATATTGTATCTATATCCACAGTCATAGAGATCTACAGCACAGAAAAAGGCCCTTTGGCCCATCAAGTATGCACCAGTCAAAAAAGTACCTAATTATTCTCATTCCGTTTTCCAGCACTAGGCTATTAGCCTTGTATGCCATGGCATCGCAAATGCACATCCAGATACTTCTTAAATGTTATGACGGATTCTACCTCTACCACCTTTTCAGGCAGTGAGTTCCAGATTCCCACCACCCTCTGGGTGAAAAAATTCTTCCTCACGTCCCCTCTAAACCTCCAGCCCCTTCCCTTAAATCTATGCCCCCTGGTTACTGATCCCTCCACCAAGGGTAAAAATTCCTTCCTGTCTACCTATCTATGCCTCTCATAATTTTATACACTTCAATCGTGTCCCCCCTCAATCTACTCTGCTTCAGTCTATCCAACTCTCCTCACAACTAAAACTCTCCAGCCCAGGCAACATCCTGGTAAATCTCCTCTATTTTGTCATTTTAAAGACCTCTATTTGGTCACCCCCCCATATTTTTTATGAGAAAAGAGACCCAGCCTGCCAATCCTTTCCTGATATGTAACCCACACATTTCTGGTATCATCATTATAAATATTCTCTGCACCCTCTCCAGTACCTCTGCATACTTTTTATAATGGAACTCCATATAGTTCTCTAAGTGTAGCCTTTCCAAGGTTCAATACAGATTTAGCATAACTTCACTATTTTTCAATTCTATCCCTCTGGAAACAAAGTTTATTTGGTTTACTTTGTTTGTAGCCTTGCTAACCTACGGTGCAACTTTTAGTGATTAATTATTTGTACTCTGAGATTCCTTTATCCTCTGCCCCACCTAGACTTGCGCCTTCTAAGTTTTAAGTGACCTCCCTGTTCTTCGCATCAAAATATACTTCTTCACATTTACCTGTGTTGAATTTAACTTGCCAATTATTTGTCCACTACGCAGGTTTATTGATGCCCTCTTGTAATTTGCTGCAGTCCTTCTCAGTATTGACTATCCTCTTAAATTAGGTGTTATCCATAAATTTAGAAATTGTGTTTTTGATTCCAAAGTCCAAATCATTAATGCAAACTGTAACCAGCAGTAGTTCCAGCACTGATTGAAAAGCAGCATACTGTGGATGCTGGAAATTTTTCAGTACATAGATGTACCTAACCTGCTAAGTTTTTCCAGCATTTTCTATTTTCATTTTGTCCCAGCACTAATCCTTGTAGGACATCACTTCCCAACTTCTGTCACTCTGAATAATTAACCTTTACTGTTACTCTTTGCTTTCTGTATTGAAGCCAGGTAGCAATCCATTCTGCCACTTGTCCACTGACTCCACATTCTTTGACTTTATTACTTAGTCCATTATGTGGCAACTTACCAAAAGCCTTTTGAAAATCTGGATAAATTACATCTGTTGCATTACCATTGTCTGTTCTCTCGGTTATCCTCTCAAAAAATTCAATAATGTTGACAAGCAAGATTTTCCCTGTTGAACTCCATGCTGATCATTCATTATTATATTACTCATTTCTAGATGCTCTTCTAGTAAGGATTTAATTATTATTCCCACCACTGATGTTAAGCTGACTGGTCTATAATTCCCCAGACATGTTCTTCCCCACCCCCATCCTTCTTAAATATAGGAATTACATGAGCTATCTATCAGTCCTCTGGCAAAACATCTTTTGCTAATGAGTTATTAAATATCAGTAGTAATGCCTCTGCTCTCTCAGCCCTAGATTTATTTTTAAATGCACGGATGCAATCCAACTGGATCAGGGGTTTTATCCTCTTTGAGTTTGTTTAGTTTATTCAATGCGTCCCCTTTTTTTATTTAAATACAATTATCTCATTACTCAACGTCAGATCTACCTGATCTAACTCCCTGGTAAATACTGGAGCAAAATATTTATTATATATTTCTGTCATCTACCTATCATTATCTGTAGTGTTATCCTGTCTATCTCTTAATGATCCTATTCCCATCAGAGCTTTCCTTTTTTAATGGATGTGCTTGTAAAATATTTTACTATTTTGTTTTATATTCCTTGATAATTTAATTTCATGGTTTCTCTTTGCCTTCCTATTTGTTTTTTCGACATCTCTCCTAATTTCTTCATATTATCTCTTATCATGGATCCCTCTACTGTCCATCTACTTAAGCATGCCTCTTTCCTAACCTTCAGTTGTCTCTTTATGTCTTTATTGGAGTCCCACTGGTGTTTAGTTTGTTCTTTCCTTTTCGCAGAGTATATTTTTCCATTCTCTGTTGAATACTATTTTAAATGTTTCCGATTGCTGTTTTACATTGTTTGCCAATATTGTTGCCCATTTTATTTTCCCAACTTCTATTCATAACCCCTCAAAATCAGCTTCTCACCAATGTATTAACTTGGCTTCTGTCATATATATGTCATTCTCTATCACCAGCTTAAAGCATATTATGTTATCTTCTTCTTAGGCAGCCCCTCAGGACTGAGGGTCACTTGCTTCCACTCAGTTTTGATGGGTTCCAAGCCGGCTGTTAAGTCTAATGCGCTATCTGCAGACTCTGTTACGTGAGGTAAGTGGTGCTTGAAGGGTTGGGTAGATGAGTTGTTGGAGGTTTGTGTGCTCTCTCTGATGCCTCTACTTCACCTCCTTGTTCCTAATGAAGCCTCCCGATGTGTTTGGTGCCTCCTTGAATGAACCTTCTCCATTCCGGTCATTCGCAAGCCAGGGACTCCCATGAGTCTGTGGGGATGTTCGACATCTTCCATGAATCTTTAAGGACATCCCTGAAGCATTTCTGCTGTCTTCCTGGGTGTTCTGAGTAAAACAGTTGCTACAGGAGTCTGATGTCTGGTATACGGATGACGTGACCCACCCAGCGGATCTGGTTTGGAGTAATTAGTGCCTTGACGCTGGGCATGTTAGCTTGGGAGAGGATGCTCCTCTTGGACTGAGTTTTTTTCTCAAATGATTTGGAAGCACTTGTGCATACACAGTTGGTAGTAATTCTCCAGTGTTTTACGGTGCCTGCTGTAGATGGTTCAATTCTCCGAAGCATATCAAAAAGCGGGGATCACTGCTGCCTAGTAAACCATGACCTTGGTCTCGGATTTGATGACCTGGTCCTCAAATAATCTCTTCCTACAGTCAGCTGAAAACTGAGCTAGCACATTGGAGGCAATGATGAATTTCATCATCTATGTTTGCCTTTGTTGAGAGAAAGCTTCTAGGTGATGGAAATTGGTCCACATTTTCCAGGATCCCACCATTGATTCTTATCAATGGGGGAAGGTTAGGGATAGGGTTAGAGTGTGGGTTAAGGTTAGGTGTGTTATGGCCACTATTGCCTAGATTTGCCCCAACTTTTATTTCTCTTTCCTGCTCTGATTCATTCCCCATTACTTGACCAAATAGTGAATCTTGCCTTGTTGGACTTTTTACATATTGAGTTAGAAAGGGATCATGTACACATTGCAGGAACTCCATTCACTTATCCCCTTTGCCTACCTCTTCTGTTCAATTAATATCAGAGTAGTTGAAATCCCTCATGATTATTATTCTGTTTCTTACCCAATCCCCTAATTTGTCTGCATATTTCTTGCTCCACCTCCCTTCTACGACTAGATGGTTTGTACACTTACTTCTATCCATATGAATTCTATGCTGATAGCTGTGTCCTTTTTTTCTACTGCCATTGTTTTCCTGAATAAATATAGCAACTCACCTCCTTGTTTTCCTTCTTTATGTTTTCTGAATATGCTACACCCTGCAATGTTTAATTCCCAGTCCTGATTTTTCTGAAGCCATGTCTCAGTAACCTCTACTATGTCTACTTTCTCCCAATCCATGATTGCCTCCAGTTACCCTGTTTTATTATCGGCACAGTATGCATTGCTGTCCAGCCATTTTAATTAATTTTTAACATGATTTCCTCTCACTGTATGTTTAACCTTCACTTCAGGCTCCAGTCCTATGTAACTCTATTTATTCTCTTGCAGCAATGAGCACCCTGACTTTATTCATTCCTATATCCTCTTAACCCTTTATGTTTATCATGTGGTTCAGCAGGTCTGCTTCAGGAAGCCTGCCCTTCTTACTGGGAATGTGCATACAGTGAAAGAGAGCTGCTGCTGTCTGCCTGTATTGATATTGGATACAGGTAGGAACTGCACAAATGGAGCACCAGGGCAGGGAGAAAGTTCCTAAGTTCACAGATGCAGGGTTGGAGGCCTTAGTGTTAGAGGTGGATAGGAGAACAGATGTCGTTTTTCTGCAGGAGGCCAGGAGGACTTCAATGGGTATGTTCAGAAGGGAATGAGAACAGGTGTCCAGCGAAGTAAATGTCTAGAACCTGGCCCTGAAGACCTGACAGCAATACCACAAGAAGTTCAATGACCTCATGTGCGTGGTCAATTACTTCAGGTGAAAGGTAATCAATCTGAAACATTGGCCGGGAATTTTCAGTCCCACCCGCGGTGGGAATTGTCATGGGAAGGACCAGAAAATTTGACAACCAGCCAACCTGACTTCTCTCTTCACAAATGCTACAAAACCTACTTTTACCAGTATTTTCTCTGTTTATTTTACACTAGCCTCACACCTAGCTCTTGCTTCCCTCATATCTCTCCAGCTATTCAGCTATGGCAGGTGCATCGCCACAGTGACACACTCTGTTTTGCAGGGCAATGCTGTACACAATAAGAGGAAGATCAGCAAGGCAGGAGCCCTAAAGAGGAGATCGTTCTCTGCATCACTGGGGTGGCTGGGGCAAAGCCCATGGCATCCGCTATCTCGGGGATGATGGTATGTTACTGCCTTATGCTCCTTTTCAACTCCTGGCTCACCTTTGTCCTGCTATTCAGGTAAGCTGCTGATGATGTGACCTTGAATCTTTTGATTTCCACCCCAACCTTCCATTTCCTGATCTCTTCCATTCAGAAATCCAGGAACTTTCACCTGCCCAACCACAGCAGCCAAAGAGGAAGAAAGAGCAACAGCACAGCACTGATGAAGGTGCCCTATCAATTGATTTGGCACTTGCATGCGGCAACTCAGATACAGGCATTGCAAATACCTTATAGGTTAGTACAGAGTGGGATCAGCACATGGTGAGTCACTGGGCATGAATAAGCTGCAACCTGGCCAAGGACAGTGTTTGTGCCAGCTCAGAAGAGAGTGAGGTTACAATTCAGTTCTGCCACAGGGGATTCAGTAAGTACCTTGATGGGCCAATATATCACTCATGAGGATGCACAACAAGATGCTGGCTGCATTGGCTGACCTGCCAGACAGCTTCCTGCCACTGTCAAGGAGCATGGAGGAGTCTGGTTCCAACATAACAGAGGGTGTGGTGTGGCCTCTCTGCAACCTCTGCTCTTTCTTCCTGTCATGTTGCAAACCCAGTGGCACTAAAACTGCATTCCCCATACTTGTTGCAGTCTTTGTGTGCACAGATCTTCAGCCCTCCCAGCAAGGATACAGCAACATTCCCTGCCAAGTCCAGATATAACACCTCCAAAAACACCCCGCAGTACTTCCAGAGACTTTACAAAAGCAGAAGCTATTCTACATTCCTGTACTTGCAAGTTGTTTGCCTAGCCCGTTAAATAACAATATTGCTAGGTCCCTCCTACACCTGAGTGTACACTCTCTAGTGTGCGACAAGTGAATAAATCAGATGGATCTGCATGATCCAAGTTTCTAAATAGTGCCTCAAATCACCTTGCACAGCTGTTGGATGTTGCAACAGCATCAGTTGGTAGCTTCTGGTGCATGTAGGGGATGCCCATGCAATGCCCTGCCCAGGATGCCATGCCAAGTGGGCCGCACTAGAAGAGGCTGGAGGTGCTGCAACTTGGAGGACTTCTGTGTCCTATTGTAACATCTCCAGCAGCGCTATAGATCCAAATGTCATGCCCATTATTCCAGCTATTGAGGGACTTCTTTGTACTTCACTGGAAGTAAATCATTTTTTTAAAAAAAAGATACAGATGACTAATATTCATTTTGATATAATCTCACCTTTAATACTCCATCCATAAATAAATTGGAAGTAAAAGAAACTGCAAGTTCTAAAGACCTGAAATTAAAATGAAATATTGGAAAGTGCATATCATGTCTGTCAGCACCTTAAAGAGAAAAACCAATTACATGATATCATCGGACACAAGTTGTTAAATATGTTCTGAAATACTTGGGGGGGGGGGGGGGCGGATGGCGAGGTTGCTGATGTCGGCAGAAGCAGAAGTGGCGTACTTGTTCCTGTCCAGTCCCATGATCTCCCATGATTAAACAATTAACAACCAAATGGCATGACTGCTGGCAAATTGGCGGCCCAGTGAGGAAGTAAGGCAGCAAATGGGGCAGGCACTGGCCAGGGTGGAACTGCCACCAGACATGTCTGCCAGTGCTGTGCAGCAGTCCATCAGAGGGGCAGCATCTGGGGGGCAGCAAGCATTGCAGGTGGTACTGAGTGAGTAACTGCTGTAGATAGAGGGTCACTGCCATCTTTGACAGCCCAAATCCTCCTGAGGTGCTCACTATGACTGTTGACTGTCTCCACTTCCTCAACCCTTGGTAAGCCTTTTTTGCCAGTTGTACCTGGAGCAATGGCTTGGGCATGGGCGGCCCCACTGTTCAATGATGATTCCCTGCAGGCTGAAACTGAATGCTGTCAGGGTCTCTTCCTGTGGAATTGGATGATGAGATATCCTTGCCTGACCAAGCAAGCCAGGAAAGAGGTGGCAGAGGAGGTCAGCAGCCCTGAGGTCATTTGTAGAGCCTGGCTCCAGTGCCACAAAAGGCTGAACGACCTTCTTCATGCTGCGAGGGTTAGTGAGGATCCTCAATGTCAAAGTAGGCGCATATCTACGGTAGGGTATGCATGTGTTGTGCTTAGGAGGGGTTAGCCAAGAGAATGGATGAGTAGGTCCCCTATTTCTACAATTACAACTCAAGATCCTCAGCATCATGCAAGGCTTTTGGGCGGGTGGGGTGGGGTGCAGGGACATGGGGGTTGGAAATGTTAAAGGCCACGGGTTGTGCAACTTGGCAGTATGCGGAATGGAAAAGCACCAGTGCTTCTGGGAACTGACATTGATCCCTCCGCATATGGAGCTCAGCATTCCATTGTCTTTGCAGGAGAAAAGGGCCCACAACATGTGTGAGAGGATGAGGGCCAGTGGAGGAGTGACAAATCTGGCAGTCCTGGCAAAATGGGGGAAGGCATCCTGGATTTAGCCACTCAAATGGATGGCAGATCAGTTGGATAAGGAGAGGATGGAGTTAGGGCTTGAGATTGTGAGCATCCCAGTGAATAATTATTGGCCCTGAGGGGTGATGGAGTATGTCTGGGACAGCTAGGGAAAGAGATGGCTGGGTCTGTGGCAATTGCTGGAGACAAACACTTCTGTGACAAGCATTAACTTCTCTTTCCAAGGTGCAGTGATATTTATACACTTATAATATGCAGTGTTGAGTGGTACTTGTGCTTGTGCTCTCTTCAACAGATCAGCCATTGGCCCCAGCAGCCACCAGTCCAATGGAGCTGGCATGAATCTTTGACGAAGAGAAGGGGACCTCAGAGGGGGAACCACTCTATTCTCACTCCACACCTTCCGCCAGCTCAGATACTTTATTTCATTGGGTATGCACACGTTGGCCAATATGGTGTTACGGGTCCCCTCAGAACCCTGCCAATCAGGGCTGACAAACAAAATATGGCACCCAGGTGTATAAGTGAATGGCCTCATTATCAGAGAAATACAATTCTTCCTGGCACCCACTCTCTGCAGCCCCTCATGTGCTGTGGCTTGTTGGGCTGCATCCTGATGTTCCTGATCCAATTCATTGTTGAATTCCTCATCTGAGAAGACTTGACAATGAACAATGTCCTCATCTGCCAGTTCTTCTCCCAGAACCAAGCTGTGCAGCGCACTACAAACAGCAACAATCAGGGAGTTTCGAGCTGGGGCATAACTACAGGTCCAGGCATCAGAATCTCATATTTAGAAGACTATGGTCCTCTCAACAATTGTCCTGGTGGAAGCCTGGCTCATGTTGTATTATTCTTCTATATCAGCGCTGATGCCTAACCAGCAGCATGAGCCACCTCTTTAATGGATAGCCCTTGCTTCCAAGTTGGCAACCATCCAGTTGCACTGGTGGTGCAAACAGCGATGGCACTTGGGAGTGCCTGCAGGTATAAGCATCATGATTTCACACACATCTGCAGGATCCTCAGGTGGTGCCTACACATGATCTACACATTTAGGGAGTGAAATTCCTTCCAGTTGAAGAATGTTCCTGGTTCTCCTGCAAGTGCTTTGATGCATAAATGGGTGCAATCAATTGCCCCTTGCTCTTTAGGAAACTCCAAACTCACTCCAAAGCCTCTTGCTCTTTTGGCTTGGCTGTCCTCATCAATGGTGAACTTAATGAAGTTGCTCGTCCTCTGGAGCAATGTATCAGTTACAAGCTTGATGCAATGTCGGGCTGCTGAGTGGGCTACCACAGAGGCCTTTTGCTGATCCTTGAAAGGATCCTGAGGTTTCGAGGCATAGAAACTCAATGCAACCATCACCTTCAGTACCAATGGTGCCAGGTGACCACCCACACAGTTGGACCTTATTTTCTATATTAAGCATATCTCAAAGAGACATGACTTCCTCTCTGGAGAGCCCCAGCTACCTAAGACACTGGTTCTCAGACATGTGGAGGCAATTTGAACGCTGTCTGTACAACCTTCTTTCAGGGAAAGCTCTTCTCCATGGATGGAGCTGCACATGGCCCTCACTGCATCTTTCTGGTCTTTTAGCATCACCATGCTGCTCCACAGGTTGGCCAGCAGGTTGCTGCAGCCCCTGGGAAGCTACCCTTCTCTCCCTGTTTTATCCTGTCTTATGGAGCCGCCATTGGAGTGAACTATCCCAATGGTCCTTACACCCTGTGATTCCTTCCTATCAGCCTGCTCTGTGAGGGTGACTCCGTGCCAACAGCTCTCTTCCAAATCACTCCCCTCAAGATGCATCCTTCAGTGGTTCCCCTTAAGAAGTGTGCTCAAAGTGAACTCTGACCAATTTCCTCACCTCTCGTGCACTTTAAACTGTAGCCTCCAATCTTCACTGTCCTCTTCACATCAGCTTATATCCCACCTTGATGCTGTTCACTCAACCCAACTGCAATCCCACCCCACAGAGCACTTGTGACCAGCATAAAATGGCAGGCAATAGATTGTTCATTGACTCAAATACTCTTTAATTACCCTTTATTGGAAAACAATTGGACTTCTGACTTTGTGCTTCATTTACCTTTCACATTGTGAAGGGCAATGATGTTGGAAACTTGCTCCAACATCTCGACACCTGAGTTGACGCTGTAGTGAGGAGGGACAGGTATCCAAACAGTGGCCATAAAATTCTGCCCAACGGTCTCATTGCGGATTTCTAGTATTTGATATTAAATACATTAATCTGACAGCTGAAAGCCTTTTTTCTTTTGTATGTCATGTTACTGATAAAATAATGTAATCATGTTAATGTTTGGACTGTACTTATGAAAGGCCTTCAGGAGGTAATCAGGATAATAGTTGTTTCTCTTTTTGTCTTTTACTATCGTCTTTGGCATCCCTCCATCTTTCAGCTTCAATGATCCAAATATGCAAGAGCAAACTGCCATCCATCCATCCCATCTTCCTGCCAGGGTTACAAACACAAATAAACCCTTTTTGTCACCGTGGTCAAGAAATTACTGAACTATGTTCAGCACCAATACAGCATTTGAATCAAAAGTCCACATTGCTGAAGATTTTATTGGGACCTATGATTTTAGTAAATGCTTTGATGGTAAATCACAGATAATTTAATATTAATATATTCCTGAGTAAGTATTTCATTGCAATGCAGATAATGGATAGAATACAAAAAAAATCTAATTTCACTACTCACCTCAGCTCTAGACAGCTTTAGAAGCAATTCTTTGTGGATGATGGAAAGCAATCAAATCCAGATTGAGCTTTCAGCAGTGATGAATGTATTTGAGGTGCAACTTTAAGTGGAATCCATTAAAAATATCCTTCAGAACATTATTTTAATGAGGCTATTGTGTTCAATTGAGCGGGTTCGATGTTAGAATAGGAGACAGCAAATTAAATGCCCCCTGGGTACAATCTATTCTGAAAGGGGAGGGCAAAAGAATAATTTACTATTTTATTTACAACATGATTAAGCAGGAGAAGCATTCAATCACATTTTTGGTGTGGTCATTTTTGTAATGAAGTTTCAAATGTTTCCTGCTCTGTAAGAAAAACAGTCAGATAGATTAGATAAAATAAACAGTCAGATAGATTAGATAAAATGAACAATCAGATAGATTAGATAAAATGAACAGAGAGATAGATTAGATAAAATAAACAGTCAGATAGATTAGATAAAATACAGTCAGATAGATTAGATAAAATGAACAGTCAGATAAAATAGATAAAATGAACAGTCAGATAGAATATATAAAATAAACAGTCAGATAGATTACATAAAATAAACAGTCGATAAAATGAAAATGTCCACTGAACATAGTAAAACTGAATAGGTATTAATGACTAGAATTGGCTTTGTCCAGTGTCATCCAGAGGTGGCAACATCAGGATCAAAACACTGAATCAATAGTTTTCAGACCAATGTGCACCTTACTGTATTCATTAATTGCTTGGAAGACAAAATATTTCTTGTCAGTTTCCATTTAACTAACTCAAACCATTATACATTCTTATTACCATTCGCCCTTGAATCGTGGATTTCAAAACTTTTTCCAAGCAGAAATTTGGCATTTTTCCATGATAGCACTTTAAAAATAAAACCAAAAGAGAAATGTAATATTTGTCATAAAAAATTTTTAAAGACTATGGAGAAAAAGCATTAATGAAGCTTGGCATCTACATTACAAATGACCTCTATTATACAGTTTAACTACCTGCTCTAAATCATTCTATCTCGCTTCATACCAGAAAGTAAAAATGCATAAATTCGGAAATGAGTTTGAAAAGTATCAGAATTTGTTATGGCTTTCTAAGAGTTCTGGGAAACAATACAGCTTTAAAAGTTTATCTTTTTTAACAAGTCAAGATTTGGTAGCAGTTCTATTTTTTGGCTTTGACAACAAATTTACTTTGATGTGTGAAGGTCAACTTTCACAACTGGCATAAAAATGGAAAGAAAAATAGTGTGGGATCCAGAACATAAAAATAGGATATTACAGCCCCGCCTAGGAGGGTCTCCCCTCAGCGAGTGTGGCGAGCCATTTAAATCTCCATTCAATTCAGCGGGGCCATTGGGTTTACCAGTAAACTCAATCCCATAGCTTCTTAAAACATGTTTGTTCCAGTTGTGTAATTTGAAAACATTCAAAGCAGTTCAGCAGTTAGATTTATTTTGACAAAATGAGAATTTGGAAGAAACCCTGTTGAGGAAGGGCTTGGAAGTTAAAGATTTTGGGCAAAAGAAATCCTCTGCAGGTCCTTTTGAAATTGGATCTGGGTTGGGGTAGGTCTCTGGGGTCTCATCAAAGCACTTTTTCATGGGTTGGTGTCACGTGTTTCAGTTGGGTGCCCACAGCTTTAATGGAGAAACTGGAGCAACCACTGCAGGGTACTGGGTGTGAAAATTAACATATAACCAACATAAACGGGCCCCAGAACTGCTCCAAGAAGTTTAAAAATGTTAACATTTTTAATGCATTTTTTAAATTGCTGTCTTATGATGGATGCCAGGAGTATATATTATATTATTTTTCCCCTTGGCCCCAGAATTGCTTGGGAGCAAATGTAATAAAATATATAATTTCCCTCATCTGCATATTATTATAATATGCCTTCCTCTTAGCGGACAATTTCTTTTATTCATTAATAGGATGTGGGCATCACTGGCTAGAGCGGCATTTATTCCCCATCCCTAATTTCCCTTGAGAAGGTAGTGATGAGCTGCCTTCTTGAACCACTGCAATCCATGTGGTGTAGGTACACCCACAATGCTATCGGGGCAGGGAAGGGAACTGTGCTGTTCAATCACCCAAAAGCCAAATAAAAAGGGGATTGGAACTAAAAATAATTGGGATGTATTCCAATTTCTGCCTCTGTCCACATTATGGCCGCTTTACCATCAGTAAAACAGAACATATTCTGAGCTGTAATGCTCCTTCACTGAAAGAAATGTGAAATAACTGAATTTTTAATACTCATCTCAGTTTAGCTGTACTGCGTACACTAGTACATGACTAGAAGCAACCCAATTTTTACCTCTGGAATGGATGAATTTCTTCGGTTTTATATTTAATATTTTAAGAAATTATAATCCCCTTTTGGATTTCCCCCGAGCATGTTTCCCGGTTGCAAAGATATGTATGTGCTATACTCCTAGAAGATGAATTTGCACAGGAATTCTCCTAATCATCTATTGTAGTTTTGGCAGAAGATCAATAGAAACCTCAGCGATATAGCATCATTGAAGTTTGTGCTGTTTCTTCAGGGTTTCTGTGATTCCATGATCTATGATGTTCTACTGAAATTATGGTGGACAATCAAATTAGTGGTGCTAAATTTTTGCCAGTAAATGCACAGAAAGAAAAGAATGCATTTCAGTATATTTTGTGAGGGATCTATACAATCCCTATTTGTCATGGAATTTACTCAACTCTAAGTCACCTGAGGGGAAGATCTGTTTTTCTTTCTGATAGTAAACAAAACTCCAGAATAATTATCCTACTTTATCTAACAAGCAGGCTAAAATTTCAATCTTGTCTAGCATTCAATTACACTCTGTGAATTCATCATATTTGCTCTCCAGCCCACTGTCCTGAGCCTGCTAAACCAGTGCTGCTACTGCTTTTTTCCTATTTATTGTTGGGAGTATTGTTCTGTTAACAATCAAGTCACTGTGTACCAATGGAATACTAATTGAAAACAATGATCATTGTTAAATATATGACTATCTGATTCCAAATAAGAGTTAAATATTGCCATTAATCAATTAAAATCTTAGACTTTACCAAACTTTGCAGTAATTAATGGATTGACAAATGATATGAGTATTGAAACAGTGAAGACAGGTCCAAGAGCAGAATGCACATTAGGAGATGAACAGCAAATAACGTGGCCCTATATTGATAAAACAATAGCCAGCACAAACTGTCAGGAATAACCTACTTCTTATTCTGCTGCCTGGTGGGTGAGAGAAAAAAGGTTCTAAAAAATGCTATAAAACACCTTTGTGAACATCCTGGTATTTGATAGTTTAGCCATGGAGAAGCCAAAAAATAGTTAAGCATATAAAAATAAGCTGACAAAAGTATCATGATCTGCTATAATATTTTGTGTCTGGTTCACCATAAAGTTCCATGTGAAGATGATACTTTTTCCCCAACTTGAAGGCATTAAGCAATTATTTCCCTTGACCATTTTGAGACAAGATCAATAAAAAGGAATAAATGAAGTAAGCTACATTTTAATACCTTATTCCAACACTGTTACTGTGTAAGCAGTTTTAAAATGGAAAAGTCACACTTACCTTTATTAGAATATTAAAATAAATTGGCTCATCTTAATTATATGAAAGGCCATCTATCTACTTACATCTTAGTAGATGGCACAGGATGAAATAAGTTTGGATCATTTTAGATTAAAATAAATAGTTAGATACAATACAAATCAACTTTTCTCATCTTTATCATTTAAACAATACTTAAGTGAAAAGATTTCTCAACAGAGGATTATTAGCAAATAAAGTAGAAACAGATAGTTCCACAGCTGTGGAATTTGTTTACATAGTCACATTTATACTGGGGATAGATCCACCCCTGATCTGTTGGCCTAGGTACATTTTTCAAAAGATTAATCACATTTGGGTGCTAAATTAGATTAAAAAATAAGAGGCACATATTGTAAAAGAGAATGGAGTCGAATTTGAGTGGCCTTGCTTGGCAATAATGGGGTGATAATGGTCTCAAAACAGGGTCAGTAGCTTTATGCTTTGTTAACAGCAGTGATGTAGGTGGTCCCAGATGGCCTACTGCCAAGAGTTGAAAATGTCTGTCTGAATCAGGCGATAATTTTTTAATGTGGAAATCGGGGTTCAATAAAGGTAAAAGAAGAAAAGACAGCGGCGGGCCTACCCCAGACTCAAGAACCCTTGGGTTGAAAGCCCCGACCTGCCAAGTGCTGACAGCCAACCAGAGGCCAGCAGCTCTATTCACTGGCAGAGCCACCAGGAAGGTGGTAGCTACTGCCAGCACTACACCCAGCTGAGGCCTAAGTCTCTGAATCCCAGGCCACAGGTGAATCACAGGGGAGGAAAAGAGAGGAGTTTGGCAGCCAGAAGAGGGAGGTGGCTTTCAGTGGGCTCCCTTCTTGATGCCAGGTCCCTAGATCAGGCACTGGGTACCTTTGAACGAGGGAATCCCCAGGAGCCAGCAAGCAACACCACACAGGTTTGCTTGTTGTGCTCCCTGCATGGTGAGCCTGTCACTGGGTGAATAGCAGTGGGATGAGGCCCTTAAGTGGGCCCTCAAGGCCTCAATTGACAGCAGGGTGGGAAGATCATCCATGGGCCTTCTCATCATGGACTTAATTGGGGTGGAAGCAGGAAGGTGGTGGGGTCCCCACCTGCCACATTCTTACCTGATTAAATGCACCCCCCCTTCACTAAACCTGCTACAAGAGAGGGCATTAGCTGCTTTTATAATGTCGGGGGCATAGCCAATTGCACACAGCAAGCTCCCACAAACAGCCATGTAACAATGACCAGATAATCTGTTTTTGGGAAGTTGATTGAGGGATAAACATTGGCCAGGTCACCAGAGATAAATCCCCTGCTCTTTTTTGAAATTGTGCATGGGGTCTTTTATGTTCACCTGAAGGGGCAGGCAGGACTTCTGCTTAACAGTTCATCTGAAAGACAGCACCTCCAACAGTACAGAACCGCTCAATGCTGCACTGGAGTGTCAACCTAGATAATTGTGCTTAAATCCTGGAATTTTACTTGAATCTGCAATCTTCTGACTCAGGCAAGAGTGTTACCAATTTTGTCAATGCTGTAATGCAACAACATAATTCACACACCAACTGCCATTTTGGCTAGAAACTGGTCAGAGCCTGCAAAGTCTCACGAGCTATGGAAAAGGCACAAATAGAGTCTATTGGGTCTGATCTTATAACCATTATGAAGACATGGTTACACGGAGGCTGGGAACTAAATATTCAAGGGTATGTGATTTTTCGAAAGGACAGGCAGGAGAGACAGGGTGGTGGGGTAACTTTGTTAGTATGAGAGGGAATAAGCACGATAGCAAGATCGGAAGATGTCAAATCCATATGAGCAAAGGTAAAAAGATAAGGAGTAGAAGGCACAGGTGGGAGTAGTCCAAAGGCCCACTTACAGCTATACTGTAGGGCAGAGACCAAATCAGGAGATAATGAGGGCATGTTAAAAAGGCAGTACATTAATTATGGGCGACTTTAATCTTCATGTAGATTGGGAAAATCAAATTGGCAGAGCTAGCCATGAGCAAGAATTTATAGAGTGTCTTCTAGAAAGTTTCCTAGAGCAATATATTGTGCATCCAATCAGGGATCAGGCTATTTTGAATCTGGTAATGTGTAATGTGGCAAGTTTAATAAATGATCTCAGAGTAAAAGATCCCCTAGGAAACAGCGACCATAACATGGTAGAATTTAGCATTCCGTTTGAGGGTGAGAAACCTGAGTCGGAAATAATTGTGCTAAACTTAAATAAGGGTAATTGCAAAGGAATGAGGGCAGAGTTGGCTGGAGTGGACTGAGAAAGGAGTTTAACAGAAAAGACGGATGATGAACAATGGCAGACATTTAAGAAAATAGTTCATGAGTCACAACAAAGATATATCCCAGTGAAGAAGAAGGATTCTAGGAAGGGGGTATATCCAGCCAGGGTTAACCAAGGAACTTGAGGATAGTTTCAAATTGAAAGAAAAAACATACAATGTGGAAAAGCTTAGTGGTGAGCCAGAGGATTGGAAAAGTTTTAAAAATGAACAAAAGATGATCAAAAAAATAATGAGGTGAAAATAAACTTTGAGAGTAAACTAGCAAATAATATAATAATGGAAGTAAGAGCTTCTTTAAATATATAAAAAGGAAGAGAGAGGCCAAATTGAATATAGGCCCCTTAGATAATGAGTCTGGGGAAATAATAATGAGGAACCAGGAAATTGCAGAGGAGTTGAATAAATACTTTGCATCAGTCATCACAGTAGAAGATGCTAATAGCACTCCAAAAATACTAAATAATCAAGGGGGAAAATAGGGAGGAAATAAACACCATAACTATCATTAGAAAAAATAATACAGGGGAAAATAATGGGGCTAAATGCTGATAAGTCCCCTGGACCTGATGGGTTACGACCTAGGATATTAAAGGAAGTAGCTACACAAATAGTGGATGCACTGGTAGTAATCTTAAAAGAATCCTTAGATTCTGGAAAAGTTCCAGGGGATTGGAAAACTGCCAATGTAACTCTCTTATTCAAAAAGGGAGGGAGACCAAAAACAGGTAACTATATGCCAGTTAGCTTAACATCCGACATTGGGAAAATGTTAAATTCTATTGTAAAGAATGTAATAGCAGAGCATTTAGAATTGCATAATATAATCAAGCAGAGTCAGCATGGGCTGAATTCTCCTGTTGGCGAGTGGAGGCGGGGCCCACTCACTGACACATAAAATGACATGCAGTGATGTCCCCGTGCGTCATTTAGATTTCTAGTTTGGCGGGTGCACAGAGAAGTCGGCTGTGCACCCGCTGAACTGTCAAAGGCCTATTAAGGCCTGTTAAAAACTAATTGAAATAATTCAATGGGCCGCCCATCCAACCTTAAGGTTGGCGGCAGGCGTAAAGCCCAGACGGCCTTCGCATTTTTCATGAAACCTCATCCACGGGCGGGATGAGGTTTCACGAAGTGTTTTAAAATTCAGTAAAAATTTTTAAGATAATTCTTTGACACGTCCCAGCTCATGTGACAATATCACAAGAGGGGACATGTTTTAAAAGTTTTTAATTACTTTATTTCAGTTTTTAAATATCAAACTGATCTCCCTGAGGCCCCAAATCAGGGAACACCACCCCCCACACCCGCACAGGGAGCACTCAGCGCTTCCGGGCAAGTGTCACGCTGGGCTGCCCTTAATTGGCCCGCCCATGTAAAATGACGGCATGGCCCCGATTGGGGGCGCCAATTTGGGTTCCCGCCCACCCTCGCACAACCCCCCCGAGGGAAGGAACATTTTTCCCCATGGCTTCACGAAGGGGAAATCATGCCTGACAAACTTGTTAGAATTCTTTGAGGAGGTAAGAAGCTGGATAGATAAAGGGGGACTAGTAGATGTAATATATTTGGATTTCTAAAAGGAGTTCGATAAGGTACCGCACATCAGGCCACTAAGAGAAAAGCCCATGGTGTTGGGGGTAGTACATTAGCATGGATAAAGGATAGGCTAACTAATAGAAGACAGAGAGTTGGTATAAGGGGGCATTTTCAAAATGGCACAGGGATCAGTGCTGGGGCCACAATTATTTACAATATTTATAATGACTTGGATGAGGGAAGTGAATGTACTATTGCCAAGTTTGCGGATGACACAAAAATAGGTGGAAAGGCAAGTTGTGAGGATGACACAAAACGTCTACAGGGGATATAGACAGGTTAAGTGAGTGGGCGAAAACTTGGCAGATGGAATATAATGTGGGAAAATATGAGGTTATGCACCTTGGCAGGAAGAATAGAGGTGCTGAATATTATTTAAATGGAGAAAGACTGAAGAAAGCTGCGGTGCAGAAGGATTTGGGGATTCTCGTGCATGAATCACAAAAAGCTATCCTACAAGTTTAGCAAGTAATAGGTAAGGCAAATAGAATGTTAGCCTTTATTTCAAAGGGAATGGAGTATAAAAATAGGGAAGTCTTGCTAAAATTATACAAGGCACTAGTTAGACCACACCACAATACTGTGAACAGTTTTGGTCCCCTTAGCTAAGGAAAGATATAATGGGAGTTATGTACAGGCCTCCGAACAGTAGTCAGGATGTGGGGCACAAGATACACCAGGAGATAGAAAAGGCGTGTAAGAAAGGCAAGGTTACAGTGATGATGGGGGATTTCAATATGCAGGTCGACTGGGAAAATCAGATTGGTAGTGGATCCCAAGAAAAGGAATTTGTGGAATGTCTACGAGATGGCTTTTTGGAGCAGCTTGTGGTGGAGCCCACTAGGGAACAGGCAATTCTAGATTTAGTGATGTGTAATGAGTCAGATTTGATAAGGGAGCTTAAGGTGAAGGAACCCTTAGGAGGAAGTGACCATAATATGACAGAATTTACCCTGCAATTTGAGAGGAAAAAGCTGGAATCAGATGTAAAGGTATTACAGTTGAATAAAGGCAACTAGAGAGGCATGAGGGAGGAGCTGGCCAGAATTGACTGGGAGATCAGCCTAGTAGGAAAGACAGTGGAACAGCAATGGCAGGAGTTTCTGGGAGTAATTTGGGAGACACAGCAAAAATTCATCCCTAGGAAGAAGAAGCATACTAAAGGAAGGACGAGGCAACCATGGCTGACAAGGGAAGTCAGGGACAGCATAAAATCTAAAGAGAAAGCATACAATGCAGCAAAGAGCAGTGGGAAACCAGGGGATTGAGAAGCCTACAAAGACCAACAGAGGACAACTAAAAAGAAATAAGGAGGGAGAAGATTAACTATGAGGATAAACTAGCCAGGATAAACTATATAAGAAGATTGCAAGAGTTTTTTAGATATATAAAGGGTAAGAGAGAGGCAAAAGTAGAGATTGGGCCACTGGAAAATGACGCTGGAGAAGTAGTAGTGGGGAACATAGAAATGGCGGAGGAACTGAATAGGTATTTTGCGTCAATCTTCACGGTGGAAGACACGAGTAACATCCCCAAAGTTCAAGAGAGTCGGGGGCAGAGGTGAGTATGGTGGCCATTACCAAGGATAGGGTGCTAGGAGAACTAAAAGGTCTGAAGGTGGATAAATCATCTGGGCCAGATGGATTACACCCCAGAGTTCTGAAGGAGATAGCTGAAGAGATAGTGGAGGCGTTAGTGGTGATCTTTCAGGAATCACTGGAGTCAGGGAGGGTCCCAGAGTACTGGAAAATCATTAATGTAACCCCCCTGTTTAAGAAGGGAGTGAGGAAAAAGACAGGAAATTACAGGCCGATTAGCCTGACCTCGGTCGTTGGTAAGATTTTAGGGTCCATTATTAAGGATGAGATTTCAGAATATTTGGAAGTGCATGATAAAATAGGGCAAAGTCAGCATGATTTCATCAAGGGGAGGTCATGCCTGACAAATCGGTTAGAATTCTTTGAGGAGATAACAAGTAGGTTAGACAAAGGAGAGCCAATGGATGTTATCTACTTGGACTTCCAGAAGGCCTTTGACAAGGTGCCGCACAGGAGGCTGCTCAGTAAGATAAGAGCCCATGGTGTTAGAGGCAAGGTTCTAGCATGGATAGAAGATTGGCTGTCTGGCAGGAGGCAGAGATTGGGGATAAGGAAGTCCTTCTCAGGATGGCGGCCGGTGACTAGTGGAGTTCCGCAGGGGTCAGTGTTGGGACCACACTGTTCACTTTATACATTAATGATCTAGATGAAGGAACTGAGGGCATCCTGACTAAGTTTGCAGATGATACAAAGATAGGTGGAGGGACAGGTAGTATTGAGGAGGCAGGGAGGCTGCAGAAGGATTTGGACAGGTTAGGAGAATGGGCAAAGAAGTGACAGATGGAATATAACGTGGGGAAGTGTGAGGTCATGCACTTTGGAAGGAAGAATAGAGGCATAGACTATTTTCTAAATGGGGAGAGAATTCAGAAATCTGGAGTGCAAAGCGACTTGGGCGTTCTAGTCCAGGATTCTCTTAAGGTAAACTTGCAGGTTGAGTCGGTAGTTAGGAAGGCAAATACAATGTTGACATTTATTTCGAGAGGACTAGAATATAAAAGCAGGGATGTGCTGCTGAGGCTTTATAAGGCTCTGGTCAGACCACATTTAGAATATTGTGAGCAATTTTGGGCCCCGTATCTCAGGAAGGATGTGCTGGCCCTGGAGAGGGTCCAGAGGATGTTCATGAGAATGATCCCAGGAATGAAAGGCTTAACATATGAGGAACATCTGAGGACTCTGGGTCTATGCCCGATGGAGTTTAGAAGGATGAGGGGGGGATCTGATTGAAACTTACAGAATACTGAAAGGCCTGGATAGAGTGGACGTGGGGAAGATGTTTCCATTAGTAGGAGAGACTAGGACCCGAGGGCACAGCCTCAGAGTAAAGGGAAGACCTTTTAGAACAGAGATGAGGAGAAACTTCTTTAGCCAGAGAGTGGTGAATCTATGGAATTCATTGCCACAGAAGGCTGTGGAAGCCAGGTCATTGAGTGTATTTAAGACCGAGATAGATAGGTTCTTGACTGGTAAGGGAATCAAAGGTTACGGGGAGTAGGCAGGAGAATGGGGTTGAAAAACTTATCAGCCAAGATTGAACTTATCAGCCAAAATTTGCGGAGCAAACTCGATGGGCCGAATGGCCTAATTTCTGCTCCTATTTCTTATGGTCTTATGGTCTTATATACTGGCATTGGAGGCAGTCCAGAGAAGGTTCAGTAGGTTGATCCTGGGTACAGAGGGATTTTCTTATGAGGAGAGGTTGAATAGGTTGGACCTGTGCTCATTGGAGTTTAGAAGAATGAGAGGCGATCTTATTGAAACATATAAGATTCTTAGGGGGCTTGACAGGGCAGATGCTGAGAGGCTGTTTCCCCTAGTGGGAGAGTCTAGGACCAGAGGGCATAATCTCAGAGTAAGGTGTCACCCATTTAAGACAGAGATGAGGAGGAATTTCTCCTCTCAGAGGGTAGTGAATCTATGGAATTCTTTACTGCAGAGGGCTGTAGAGGCTGGGTTGTTAAGTATATTCAGAGCTGAGGTGGACAGATTTTGAATCAGTAAGGGGATCAAGGGTTATGGGGTAAACGCAGGAAAGTGGAGTTGATGATTATCAGTTCAGCCATGATCTCAGTGAATGGTGGAGCAGACTCAATGGGCGGAATGGCCTACTTCTGCTCCCACGTCTTATGGTCTTTAAAGTAAGTGTTTAACACTTGCTTATCCAGCAAGGTTCACAAAGTTAATCCAAGCTGTAGTCGCCCAGGGATTCATATCCACCACAACCACTACACCGTCTCCCAATCCATACCCTGAAAGTTTCCTTGCTTGTGACAACTCTGACCCATTTTTTTGGGAATCTTGGCAAGCTGTGTTGGGCAGCCTGTTTGGTACCCTGAAGACCATCTGGTGAATTTGAGGTGGCAGCTTCAAAATAATGGGGACCACTTTGCTGCCCGTCAGCCACCCAAAAATCAACATTTGTTTCGAGAGGGATTGCTGCAGAATGATGAATTTCAAATAGTAATCTGAACTTGCAAAAAATATTGACCAAACATAATGAAGCAATGCGCATTTTAATGTTTAGGTTTTCAATTAATTCACATAGAAGCATACACCTGAACTCTGTAATTCCCTTGACCCAAAATAATCTAATCCCCCTTTTACTTATCCCTCTTTCCATATCACAAAAACAGATTATCTAGGCATTATGGTGGTAGTTTGCTGTGTACAAACTGGCTGCCGTGTTTCCTACTTCAAAACAGTGAACTGGATTGTGATTTTGGTCGAGGTGGTGGGGGGGTCATAAAATAGGGCTCGGTTCCTTCCACAACCACCTTCCCAATCATCCCCAAGCTCACCCCCATAAGACGGCGGCCGACCCGCCATATTTAAATAAATAATCAAAGATCAATTGAGCTTGTTAATGAGGCAATTGACCCTGATAATAATGTTGCCCACGCCATAATATGGTTGGAGTGGGCAGCTGGGCAGGAGTGGGTGGGCCTTTTTTTTGAAGTTTTTAGAAGGGTGGGAAGGAAATGAGTGGTACTATCTTCAAGGGGTTCCCTTTGCACACTGGGGGGTCAGCCCCCTCTAAGATAGTAACCCCTTTTCTTCCTACCAACCTGCTCTCTAAAACCAACCATCTTCACACGCTCGACCCCTTCCCAAGCTGCCCAAACCTTCCCTATTCAATACCCTGGACTTGCCCTGTTTTGGGATACATTGGGCCTTCTTGGGACTGGTTGTCATCCCAGCAGCACCCACTAATGTGCTCTTGGCGCTGCCATGACAACCGAAGCTGCCAGCCAATCCGATTGACCAGCAGCTCCTGAGGGCGGAACTTCCTGTTCAGTGAGCGGCAGAAGTCCCACTGGCAGCCTATTTAACCCACATGCAGCGTGTAATAACTGCGGGGCAGGCTGCCATAGAATGATTCGGCTCCACAACAACTTGTCTTCTGCCCCCCCTTGTAATATGCAGCCCAGTGGCTACACTTCAAAAATATTTAATTAGCCATAAAATGCATTAAGCTATCCAGTGGTTATGGGTGGGCTATATAAAAACAAGTCTTTTTTTTTCTTTTATTTTGTTCTCAGGGTGTGGATGACATTTGCAAAGCCATAGTTCATCCTGAGAACATTCCATCTTGAACTGCTTCAGTGTTTGTTCTGATGGTGCTTTGAGAGTTATAAAGAAGAAACAAAGAGCTTACAATTATATAGTATGTTTCATGATACCTTAATGTTTTTTACAGTCAAACACATGTAGCCATCGTTGTAATATAGGACCTGTGGCAGCCAGTTTACACACACGAGGGCTGCGTGTTTGGGGGCAGGGGGTGTATAGTAGAGTGGGGAAGTGTGGGTGGAGACTATTATCTTATCCCTACTCCTCCTAATTAAGTCTGTGATGGGAAGGGTTAAGGAAAATCTTCCCATCCAAAGGCCGATTGAGGCCCTTAAGTGAGGCATCCCATGGGATGCCTCACTTTGGCCGAGCCAAACAAAGCTAAACAGTGCCTGGCAGAGCCAACAGAGCCTGGCAGTGCCAAACAGAGCCTGGCAGAACCAAACAGTGCCTGGAAGAGCCAGTGAGGCATCCCGCTGTCACGGTATTCAACCCAATGGTAGGTGTGGCCACACCATGCCTGCCAGGTAAACCCTGGTGAGCTTGTCTGACTTATGGCGATGGGATGGGTGTGTGCTGGTAGGGTTCCATCCTACTTGGGTAGTCCATGCCCAATGGAGAGAGCCACCAACAGCAAATACCACCCATGTCGAAAGACTCCTGCCGAACCTTTAAACTGACCCCCTTTCACCACCCCCTCTCGCTCGGGCCTCCCTGACTGACCCAAGTGATCCTGCCTCACCAATGTTTCCTCCAGGGCTCCAATGATGATCCTGGTCCTGGGCCCTACTGCAGTCTGGGCAGTGGCCACCGCTCCCAGGAGTACTGCTGATACTGGAGAGCTGCTGGTCTCTGGCCCACAGCTCTTGCAGCCAGGACAGCTACCCTGAAGATGGAAAAACCCAATGGCAACCAGGTAAGTGCCTAATTGGCATTGAAATAGGTCAGTGATCAGGCTCACTGATGCAGCCATTAAATTCCACCTTAGGTCCCACAAACAGCAAGATTGATTTAGGGAGCTAGTTAAAATTGGTTCCCTACCCAGTAACTGATTCAGATCACTGGAATCTTAGCTAGCATAAATACAGAAGATTCAACAGACACATGAAGTAAGTACCATAAAGTGCAGCTTTGTCTGAGTGCGGCAAAGTTGAATGCTCATCTCTGAGAATTTGGTAATTGAGGAAGTGCATGGAGTGATGAGGTGCTATCTGGTCTTTTACGAAAAAGGAGTGGTCCAAGAGAGGGAGCTGAAGACAGTGAGATCTGAAATCTGAAACGCAGAGGCATTATTTAGTTGAGAGAAAGGTGATTGATGAGTTTTAAGGGTTTTTTTCTCTATAAACCTGGACAGCAGTTTAAACTGGTACTGGGGAGATATAAGCATTTTATAACCTGTATAGCATAACTAGTTAAACTCCATAACCACACAAAATTGTTGCATAATATGACTAAACTTGAAACCTGATTAATTAAACAAAATACAATAAAGATGGCAGGGCAGGTTATGTGTTGCAGCTTTGGACCATGGCAATTGATGGATACCTGTGTGAACCATGGCAACTAAACCTGCAGTAAGCATCTGCAGTTTGAGGAGCTTAAGCTCAGAGCTGATGAGCTGGAGCCCAAGCTTTGGATACTGCAATGCATCAGGGAGGGAGAAAGTTACCAGCACACATTGTTCTAGGAGGCAGTCACACTCCTTAAGTTAGGTATTTCAGATTTGGCCAATGGTTAGGGACAGGTGGATGTGACTGCAAATGAGGTAGGTATGGGGTTGCAGGAGGTGTTAATGGAGGAGCCTTTGCCATTGTAATTGTGCAACAGGTTTGATGTTCTTGCAGCTTATGTAGATGAGAGCAGGGACTGCAGGAAGGGTTAGCAAACTGCCTACAGCACCAAGGTGCAGAGGGCCATTCATGTTGGGGGAGTATAAAGGAATGCAGTTGTTGTAGGGGACAGAGTAGCTATGGAGACAGATACTGTTCTCTGCAACTGAAACTGTGAATCCTGAAGGCTATGTTGCCTGCCTGGTGTCAGGGTTAAGGACATCTCTTCAGGGTTGGAGAGGAATTTAGAATGGAAGGGGAAGGATCCAGTTGTCATGGTCCAGGTAGGCACCAATGGCATAAGGCAAATCAAGAGTTTCTGCTGAGGGAGGATAAGCAGCTAGAAGTTAAATTAAATCCTCTACACAAACTGCAAGCATATCACTAACACCAGTACTAGGGAAAGAGGGAGCTGTACTGTTGGGACAGATTTCACCTGAGCCAGTGGTGGACCACTGAGATCAGTGACCTTGGAAATCATATAACTCAGGCTGTAGAGAGGGCTTTAAGGATTCAGGTGAGGGGAGAGTTAGGAAGTTGAAGAGAAAGGACAAGGCAATAGTGTAGAGTAGCAATACAGGTAATGATAACTGGAATGTGACAGGAAGAGACAGAGTGTACAAACATAAGAGTGCTTCAGCAAATAAGTTTGGAATAGGAAAAAAATGGTAAAAAGAAAGAATTAAAGGCTCTTTATCTGAATGCATGCAGCATTCATAACAAGGTAGATGAATTAATGGCACAAATAGAAATGGTTGCAAAGTGACCACGACTGACACCTGAATATTCAAGGGTATTTAACAGTTTGGAAGGTCAGAAAGAAAGGAAAAGGATGGGATCCGTAGAGTTGTGCTAAACGATCATGGTTCAGTGGATCAAAATGTACAATCAGTTTGGGTAGAGATAAGAAAAAGCAAAGGAAAAGAAGTCACGGGTGGGAGTTGTGAGGGGATTGTTTTATAGGCCCCCTGATAGTAACTACACTTTAGGACAGATTAATTAAAGAAATAATGGGGGCCTGTAAGAAAGGTAATGCAATAATCATGGGAGATTTTAATCTTCATATAGATTGGATGAATCAAACTGACAAATGTAATCTGGAGGATGAATTCATAGAATGGATTTGGGACAGCTTCCCAAGCAGGGAACAGACATTTTAGACCTGGTAATGTGCAATGAGACTGAATTAATTAATTATCTCATAGTAAAGGATTTTCTAGCTAAGAGTGATCATAACATGTTAAAATTTCACATTCATTTTGAAGGTAAGAAATGTGGGCCTGAAACTAGAGTCTTAAACCTAAAGGTCATTACAAAGATATGGAGACAGAGTTTGCTAAAATGGAATAGTTAACTATGTTAAAAGGTAAAACAGTAATAGAATGTTGGCCTTTTTTGCATTCAAGATGGGGTATAAAAATAGGAAAGCCTTGCTACAACTGCACAGGACATTGATAAGACCTAGATTACAGCGTACAGTTTTTGGTTACCTTACTTAAGGAGGTATATACTTGCATTGAAAGCGGTTCAGAGAAGGTTCAATAGGTTGATTTCTGGAATGAGAATTGAGCAGGTTGGTCCTATGCACATTGGAGTTTAGAAGAATGAGAGAAGATTTTATTGAAACATATACGATTCTGGATGGGCTTGACAGGCTAGATCCTGAGAGAATGTTTTCCCTCATGGAAGAACCTAGAACTAGGGAGGTGGAGTTTAAGCATCAGTCATCTCCCATTTAAGATGGAGATGAGGAGGAATCTTTTTATCTCAGAAGGTCTTTGGAATTATTTGTATTAGTTAGAATTGGTTAGTCTTTGGAATTCTCTTCCACAGAGAGCAGTGGAAGCTGTGTCATTGAATATATTCAAAGCTGAGCTAGACATGCTTCTGATCGACAAAGGAGTCAAAGGTTATAGGGGCAGGCACAAGGTGGAGTTAAAGCCACAAACAGATCTACCATGATCTTATTGAATAGGGTATGCTTGATCAGCCAAATGGCCTACTCCTGCTCCTATTATTTATGATTGAATGATTATGATCTTATGGTTGCAGGATAAATGTTGATCAAAATACCAAAAGAACTCATTTTAATTTCAAAACTTCTTCAGAAACTGTGCTCAAGTCTCTGGAGTGGGGCTTGAACTCATGACCTTCTGACACAGAGTTATATGTGCCACTATTAGGCCAAAGCTGACACTTATTAGGTAGAGAGTTCCAGGAAGTTGACCCAGTGATAAAGAAGGAATAGTGAAGAATAGATTAGTCAGTACAGTGTGTGATTTAGAGAAGAAAATGGAGGGGATGATACTCATGCTTTGCTGTTTTTGTTCTTCCTAGTGGTTGAGGTTGTAGGGTTGAAATGTGTTGTTGAGATAACTTTGTGAGTTACTGCAATACATCCTATAGATAGTACATACTACAGTCTCAGCATCCTGGTAGTGAAGAATGTGAATATGGTGGCAGACTGGACGGCGAATACTACTCCATTATGGATGGCGTCATGCTTTTTGAGCATTGTTTCAGTGGTACCAATCCAGGTGAATATTCCATGACATTGCTAACCTGAGCCTTAAGGACTGAGAATAAGCTATTTGCTGCAGGGTGCATAGACTCTTGCAACCATATTATTGGTATAGCTCGTCCAGTTAAACTTCCGGTAAATGGTCACCCCACAATGGTGGTGGTGGCCCACTTGGCAATGAGACTGCCATGTGAAGGCCAAGGAGAGATGGTGCTTTCTTGTTGGAGGTGGTCATTGGCTGTAATTATGTGGCACACGTGCTATTTAGCAGCAGAAACCTGGATTGTTCAGGTCCTGCTGTCAGCTAATATTGCTGCTTCATTGTGCAGAATTTTCCATGCCCGCTGGCATTGGGTGACATGGCAGGTGTGAGTGGACAATATGGCAAGTACGCCAAAAGTTGGTTTCATGACATCGTGAAACCATTTTGCAATCGTCTGCTCCGCTCATCAATGGCAGGCTGCGTTTCCCACCACCGCGCATCAGGAACTTCATTATAATACATCTGCATGTCAGTATAAGCCCAGTTTACCAGAATCAGCCCCATGCTCGATCATAAGCACAACTGAACAAGCAGCATGCATTTGGCGAGCTGCACTTTGAGGTTTGTTTGCCTACCTTGCTTCAGGTATTTCTCACGGTCATCAGTGCCAGGCTTCACAGGCAGCACTACATCACATTTAGAGGGGGCTCAAGGGCAGGTCTCTGCTAACAGACCAGCCGTAAGCCGGGGGTAGCTTTTCAATGACTGCAGGATTAGGGCTTGCTTGGAGAAGGGGGAAGAAGTGGCCTTAGATGAGGGAAGAGGCTGCAGGGCAAGGACTGTACTAGGAAAGGGGGAGTATCCCAGGGTATGTGTGGGGACACATGTTGAACTACGCAAGTGGTCTCAACAGGGTAAGGGCTGAGGATGCAGTCTCCATAGGGTATGAGACCAGATGGAGATGTGAGGGTGTTTATGAGAGAGTGAGTGGTGATGTCCCTTAAGCTGTCAGTGAGTGAAATGTCAGTGAATGTGTGATAGGCTTGTGAGTGTGTGAGTTTAGAGTGATAAGATGACTGCCATGCCCTGGTGGCATGGATGAGATCATTCATCCTCTTTCTGCACTGGATGGCCAACCTCTTCTGTGCAGCATTGGCACTGATCACCACTGCCAAGCCGGAGTGGTGATACTGATGGGCCTCCTGCAGCCAGAGCCGGGGTAAAGGACGTTGCAGCAAGCTCCAACAATGTCCAGGAGGGCGTCCCAGGGATGCGTCACTTAATTGGGGGGCTGCAGTCTCCTTGCCTTTTGGGGCCTTGCCTTCTATGCAGCGGTCCTGGGCTGGAAACACTGAGAGATTTGCGTTTGGCTGCACTTTAAATATGGCGCCTGGTGTGAGGAAGCGGCGAGGTGACGGCATAGCGGGCGAATTGGAGGTCACCTGCCAGCGAAATGGCGTGTTTCCTGGCAATGCATGATTAATGAGACAGGATTGGGATTATATGGTGTGAAAAGCCGTCATTGCAGCCGGCAGGTAAAATGTTCCTTTTACTGCCCACTACCACACTTAGTGCAAATCTGGGATGATTCCACCCATTATTGAGTGAGTTGTGAATAGTGATTAACTTCACCCAAAGGATGATAGGGGTTTGGAACTCACCACCTGAAAGGATGGTAGAGCCAGGACATTTCCTTGTATTGAAAAAAAAACTTGGTATGCACTTGAAGTGCTGTAATCTACAAAGCTAAGGGCCATGAGCTGGAAAGTGCAATCAGGCTGCTTAACTTATTTTTGGCCTCATGGGCACAATAGACAGAATTGCCTCCTTCTGTCCCATAAGTTTTCTATGAACACACAAATTAGGAGCAGCAATAGGCCACTCAGCCCCTCAAGCCTGCTTCACCATTCAATAAGATCATGGTATATCTGATTGTAACCTCAACTCCACATTCCCACCTATCCCCGATGATCTTTCACTCCCTTGCTTATCAAGAATCTTTTCTACCTCTGCCTTAAAAATATTCAAAGACTCTGCTTCCACCTCATTTTGAAGAAGAGTCCCAAAGACTAATGACCCTCTGAGAAAAATTTTTCCTCATCTGTCTTAAATGAACCATCCCTTATTGTTGAATTGTGATCCCTAGTTTTAGGCTCTCCCACAAGAGGAAACATCCTTTCCCATTCCATGATGTAAAGGGCCCTCAGTTTCTTACATGTTTCAATCAAGTCTTCTAAACTCCAGTGGATAAAAGCCTAGCTTGTCCAACCTTTCTTCATAAGACAACTCATCTATTCTAGGTAGTCATCTAGTTAACCTTCTCTGAACTGCTTCTAATGCATTTACATCCTTCCTTAAATAAGGAGACCAATACTGTACACAGTATTCCAGATATAGTCTTACAAATGCCTTGTATAATTGAAGCATAACCTCCCTACTTTTGTATTTAATTCCCTTGCAATAAATGATAACATTCTATTAGCTTTCCTGATTACTTGCTGTTCCCATACTGTTGCGCGAATAACATCATTAAATAACAAAGCCACCACTCCACCTGTTTCCTAGCTCCCTGTACTTCATAAATCAATATTCAGGACCCAGACTATGTCATCCTGCAGCCATGTCGCTGTAATGGTTATCAGATCATAATTATTTATTTCCATTTGTGTTATCTGTTAATCTGTTTTGTTTTGAACGTTACGTGCATTCAGATGCAGAGCCTTTAGTTTTGTGCTTTTATTATTTTAGTTATCTCTAGCCTTATGTGCTGATTTACTCTTAGTTTTGTAATCTGTCCCTTCCTGTCACGGCCTGTTTATCATTTCCCATATTAATAGCTTTTTTTACTCATTTATGGGATGAGGGCATCGCTGACTAGGCCAGCATTTATTGCCCATCCCTAATTGCCCATGAGAAGGTGGTGTGAGCTGCCTCCTTGAACAGCTTGCAGTCCATGTGGTGTAGGTACATCCACAGTGCTGTTAGGGAGGGAGTTGCAGGGTTTTAACCCATCGAAAGTGAAGGAACGGCAATATATTTCCAAGTCAGGATGGTGAGTGGCTTGGAGGGGATCTTCCAGGTGGTGGCGTTCCCACGTATCTGCTGCTCTTGTCCTTCTAGATGGTAGTGGCCGTGGGTTTGGAAGATGCTTTCTAAGGAACCTTGGTGAGTTTCTGCAGTGCATCTTGTAAATGGTACAGACTGCTGGCACAGTATTTATATGGCTAGTCCAGTTCAGTTTCTGGTCAATTTTAACCCCGAGGATGGTGATATTGGGGGATTTAGTGACGTCAGTACCATTGAATGTCAAGGGGCAATGGTTAGATTCTCTCTTGTTGGGGATGGTCATTGCCTGGCACTTGTGTGGCATGAGTGTTACCTGTCACTTGTCAGCCCAAGCCTGGATGTTGTCTGGTCTTGCTGTATTTGGACATGGACTGCTTCAGTATCTGAGGAGTTGCAAATGTTGCTGAACATTGTGCAATCAGCGAACATCTGCACTTCTGACCTTATGACGGAAGGCATTGATGAAGCAGATGAAGATGGTTGGGCCAAGAACACTACTCTGAGGAACTCCTGCAGTGATGTCTTGAAATTGAGATGATTGACCTTCAACAACCGCAATCATCTTCCTTTGTGCTAGGTATGATTCCAACCAGCAGAGTTTTTCCCATGATTCCCATTGGCTCCACTTTTGCTAGGGCTCCTTGATACCACTCTCAGTCAAATGCGGTGATTCACCTAGTTCTGTTGAAGGGTCATGAGGACTCGAAATGTCAACTCTTTTCTTCTCCGCCGATGCTGCCAGACCTGCTGAGTTTTTCCAGGTAATTCTGTTTTGGATTTCCAGCATCCGCAGTTTTTTTGTTTTTATCTAAGTAGTCCTGTGTTACAGCTTCACCAAGTTGACACCTCATTTTTGGGTATATCTTGTGCTGCTCCTGGCATGACCTCTTGCTCTCTTCTCTCTTGCCTTGTCTCTACTCTTTGATTTACCACATCTTCCCAAATCTGATCCCTTGCCCCACTATTTAGCTTAAAACCCTCTCTATTTCTCTAGTTATGCAGCTTACTAGAGCACTGATCCCAGCACAGTTCAGGTGTGCACTGTCCCAATGGTACATCCCCCACATTACCCGGTACTGGTGCCAGTACCCCACAAACTGGAACTCACTTCTCCCACACCAGTCTTTGAGCCACAAATTCATTTCTCTAATTTTATTTACTCTATGCCAATTTGCATGTGGCTCAGGTAATAATCTAGAGGTTATTACCTTTTGAGATTCTGCTGTTTTAATTTAGTGCCTAGCTCCTCATACTCTCTATGCATAACCTCTTTCCTAATTCTACCTATGTCATTGGTACCTACAATGACTGGATCATCTCCGTCCCACTGCAAATTCCTCTCCAGCCCTGAGCAGATACCCTGGCACCTTACAGACAACACAGCTTTCTGGATTATTGCTCTCCCCTGCAGACAACAGTGTCTATCACCCTAACTATATTGTCCCCTACTACTAATACATTCTTTTTAACACCTCCCACTTGAATTGTTTCCTGTACCATGGTTCCATGGTCAACCTGTGCATCCACACTACAGTTCTCGCTCTTGTCCATACAAGCCACAAGAACCTCAAACTTGTTGGTCATTTGCAAGCTTGGATCTGATCTGTTGGTTGTGGAATCGCTTAGCTTTGTCTAATACTTGCATACCAAACAGCGGAAGCAACAGGTAGTCCTGTGTTATAGCTTCACCAAGTTGACACCTCATTTTTAGGTATACCTTGTGCTGCTCCTGGCATGACCTCTTGCTCTCTTCTCTCTTGCCTTGTCTCTACTCTTTGATTTACCAATCTTCCCAACTCTGATCCCTTGCCCCACTATTTAGCTTAAAACTCTCTCTATTTCCCTAGTTATGCAGTGCACAGTTCAGGTGTGCACTGTCCCAATGGTACATCCCCCACATTCCCCAGTACTTCTCGATCCCCTTACCAGCCTGTCGCACAGTCACACCCTCCTGTCCCTGACCACTGACCAAATCAGATGACATTAACCTAAGGGATGTGACTGCCTCCTGGAACAAATTGTCCACGTAACCTTCCCCCTCCCTGCTGATGCCCACCTCAGCCTCCAGCTCATTAACTCTGAGCTAAAGCTCCCCAAGTCAGAGACACTGCAGATGTGATTGCCATGGATTGCAGTCACATGCAGAAGCTCCCACGTACTGCAGTCATGACACATCACCTGTCCTCCCATCTGTAGCATGTTAAATAAATAATTTATTTTTCTTAATTAATTTATAGTTCTCCTCTTCACCAAACTCCCAGCTCGGCGCTTAGTGCACACGAAGCAGCAATGAGGAACCCCAGTTTTGTACTTTCTGAAAAAACAAATGTGTTAATTTTTGAAAGCCAGTTTAAGCTAGCTACCTAATTAACTCACTGCAGCTGCTTTCAGAGAGCTTGTATATCCTTGTTTAATGCTGGATTAAACTCAGCTTCTCTTAACCTGAAGAGTAATTTTTTTGTTGATTGCTAAATTAAAGAAAAACATAGACTTTCGAGACAAATTAACCCTTTAAAACTCCCTCATTCACCAGGCTCAGCAGCACTCAATGTTTCCCTGTTTCTGTGTTTAACTCTTCAGGATAGTCAGGGCACAGCCCCACTCTTGACTTATGATTGAAGAAAGATCTTTGATCAAGATAATTGAAGGTGTTGCCCTGAGGATTTCCTTAAATAGTGATCTTCCAGGGATGTGATACATGCCTTCAACACCCATGGTAATGTTTCTGTATGCCAGCTGTAACTCACTGGGGGTTTTCCAATTAGCCCCCAATGACCTCAGTTTTACTAGGAGGCCTCAGCTTTGATGTTGAGATCAGTTACTCTCATTTCTCTTCTGGCATTCCGTTCTTGTGTCCATGTCTGGTTAAATGCAGTAACAAGGTAATTTTGCTGACTGGTTCTGGTGAAAACTGAACTATGTGCCAGTGCAAAGATTATTGGTTAAGTGAGCATTTCTTGGATGCACCAGTGATTATTTATTTATTTCTTTTGGATGACTTGGATCAGGCTCATGGGACACTCCGCCACTTCTCAATGTCACAGTCAGTGAACCAAACTGTTTGAATACTGTCATTTATAAAGGCAGGAACCTCAGGAAGAGTGGAGTTGTGCACTTTAGGACTTTTAGTTGAAGACATTTTCAAATACTTCAGACTTGTCTCATGCACTTGCATATGCTGGGCCTTTCCATAATTAAGGTTGGAGATGTTTGTTGAACCTTTTCTTTCTATGAGTTGTCTGATTTTCCACAGAGCTACTCACCTTTGCTTTGATCTGTTGGTGTTTTGGAAGCACTTAGTTCTGTTTATAACTGCTGATTTTATTGCTTAGCAACACAGATGGTCCTTTGCTGCAGCTTCACTAAGTTGGGACTGGATTTTCACCAAGTCATGGAGACCCCCAGACCTTTAAAAATGGTTGACAGGACGCTGATTTGGAAGTCTTCCCCATTTCTGGCAGATCCCACTTTCACTGGTAAGGGAAAGGGGTGGGGTGAAACACACAAGCACAGATTATAAATTGACTGGGCCATTTAAACTCAGTGCCCAGATCAAGCAGAATGATTTTTGCTCAAGGAACAACCACAAACCGCTGTGTGTGTGATTTTTATGCTGGAGATGTAAATGATCTTGAAGGGCTGATAAGGCACATAAAACTGTCAAGTTATTTAAATGCCCTGCCCTTTAAAAATTGAAAACAATTACCTGCCTGTGCCTGTGCCAGTAAACAAAATCAATTCTAGCAGTTTCAACAGTGTTTTTTTGACATAACCCTAAGTGTTATCATTATAACACCATTATTGCTTGGCTGCTTCCACAGCCTGTCAGTATCACAGTGGAGGTGGGGATGTGGACGGGGGAGGGGGGGGGCGGAATAGTGCTGTAAATTCACAGTTTGATTGATAGATCAAAGAGGTTATTAAAGGATTATAAGTCCTTGAAGTGGGTTTATGAATACAAATGTTTGTTTTTATTATGGATTAAGTACTTGAGGAGGTTTAAATGTATTGAACAGGCTTTCATGAATGAGTGTTTTCTATGTAAAGAAATCTGTAATAGATCCATAAAACTTTATTTTATGTCTTCTCAGCATGGCTCCAGAGCCCTGCCCATGGTGGTACTGGGTGAGTCAGCAGGGAGTGTGTAAGGGCAAAGGGTGGTTGGGGGATGGGTTGGCATGAATTGCACTTAATTGGTATTGGGGCAATAAGTGGCCATGGAGATGAGTGGGGGGGGCGGTAATGAGTTAGTAGGAGTCGGCACTAAGTTAGCATAGGGACCATGGGGATCATTTGGGCATTGGTTGGCATGAAGTGCCTGAGGGGCCAGTCAGGGCGGTGAGGGTCATCGGTTGGTATGAGTTGTCATGGATGGGGGATGGGAAGTGGGTGGGGATGTGAGGCAATTGAGCACTAGACGACCTAATATTTAACAAAACAACTGAGACAAAGTCCCGGAGAACTCAGGTGGGCCTTTTCACTAGCCCACCTTGGCAGTCGGCAGCCTTTGTGGCTGCCTCTGATCTAAGTCCGGGGGTGGCAGACCTGACTCTACCATGCCCTGGCCACTCCCAGAATGAAAATTGAGCCATTCAGGGCACTTTTCCCAAAGGTGGGTGCAGCAATCAGGGAAACCTCCCAACTCAGGAGTGAAAATCTGGCCCTTGGTGTCTCTTTCTAAAGTCCTCCTAGTATCACATCAGCCAACTTGCTGCTCCAATCTCTATTAAATAAGTGTTGGCCTCCAGATTGGATGGAGGTAGAGGGAATGTGGGTTTTGCCAAGCCAGGAGGTTACGCATGTGATGAAATACAATATTTGCTGCTGATAGGTTAGTGCTTCAGAATACTCAACTCTGGGGTGCTAGATTTATCCTTAAGTCATCCCACTCAGCATGGTGGTAGCGCCATAAAACACAATGGAAGATGTCCTAACTTTGGAGATGAGACTTTATCTTCATAAGAACTGTTTAGTGGACACCCGTCGTCATTGTTGGCTGTCTCTCGATTTGAGGATGATGTCTGCTCAGGATCTTGAGCTTCTGCCCATGGGTCTTTATGAGACTGATTCTTGACCCACAGATCTTTGGGCACATGGGGTAGGACATCCTATGAGGTAATGGGACCTGGAGTGCAGGATTTTCTTTCTTTTATCCATTTCTCCAAGTTGTCACCATTTTGAATGACTGGCAGCAAGCTCCTCCCAGTCATTAATGTCAATGCTGCCATGCTTCAAGGAGAACTTCAGAGTATCTTTGAAGAATTTTCTTTGTCCTCCCCTGGAACGCTGGCCATTTGAGAGTTGAGGAAACAGGACCAGCCAGGGGGAAACAGTATCCAGCCCATTGTAATTGATTTTGCAAGAATTTTGCCTGAATGTTTGTGGACCTGGCTTCAAGAAGGCCACTAGCATTTCACTGATGGTCCTCTCATTGATTCAGAAGGATGAGGAGGTGGCATGATTGATGGAATTTCCCTCGTACTATGTGTCACTGATGCACATTCCAGGATTCACTCCAGTACAAGAGCGTGGTGATAACAAGTGCTCTGCACACTAGGACTCTTGTTGCCTTTGTGGAGGTCTTTGTTGTCAAACACTCACTGCCTGAATTTGTGGAAGGCTGAGCTGGCGCAGATGATCGAGTTTTAGATATCCATGTTAATAGTGGCCTTTTGAGAGAGGTGGCTGCCAAGCAATGGGAAATGCTCAACAGGTTCCAGAGTGTCTCCTTCCAAATTTTTCACCTGATATATATGTTGAAGACCAGGCATGGGTTGATATGAGTTTTGTTTTGGTGACATTCCAGGAGAGACAGAGACCTGAGTTTTCAGTTCAGCAGTGGGCGCAGTCGGCAGGCCAGGAAACAGGCCCCCTAACGCGATTGGCCTACGACCGCGATTTCACGCTGGCTGGCTAATTAAGGCCTGCCCAGCATGAAACTCGGCTTCCCAATGGTTGGGAAGGGCAGGGGCAGGGGCAGGGGCATGTCATGCACTGGGCCCAATGGCGACCCGGCGGCCAGTTTAAAAATGGCACAGGCAGACCCTTGAAGGCTGCCGGTGAAGAAGCATACAGTCTGTGTTGCGGATACAGTACTTATGACCCTGGAAGCGGCTGGAGATGCCAGGTGGGAGGACAGATTGGGTCGGCTCCATGAGTGCCTCACCATGCTCCTGGAGCAGGTGGCTGCCAGGAGGACGCCCGTGTACCAAGGGACAGAAGGAGGAGGCCACCACACCTGACTGGTAGGGAGCAGCCAGCACCATGGCTGGCATCTCCCCAGTCATTGCAGCCACATCAGATGCCACAGTCACTGGCGGAAGGGTGGAGGAGCTGCTGTCATCATCCAGAGTGTGCTGAGAGGACCCTGCAGAGACGACAAGCAGTTCATGCGCCAATGTGAGGTTGCTCTGGACCTCCCTGCTCACCACTGATGGACGGACACCTAGCTGGGATACTGGGTGCCTCATCCATCGTCCACACTGGCACTGACCGCCTGAGCTCATTCCCTGTGCGAGGGCTTGCAGGTCCGAGCGCAACCCAGGAGCCCCTGATTCTGTTCCTGGAGTTGTCTCTCCATGAGAGTCACCACTTTCTCAATGGAGGAGGCAGTGAGCTTGGCCATGAGGGTCAATGCAGTGCTCATGCTCCGCATGGACTCCTCCACAACAGAGACCATGGCACACATACCCTCATGTGTGACACAATGGAGATCTGAATCATGGTACCATCATCTGTCAATGATCAATGGGGATTCTAGATTTGAGGCTCCCACCAATGAAGAGACTACACTAGAATGGTTGCTCAAGCTGAAACTATCACCTCTGTGCACTGCAGTCTTACCTTCGCCTGACACCCCTGCCTCTCCACAACCAGTTGCGCGTGGAGCATGCTGGCAGCCACAATGTTGTGCAGCACATATGGGTGCAGTGCTGCAAGAGGTTCAATGACCTGCTGCACTGAGTAAGGGTGAGTACCATGTCAGCATGGATCAGTGTGGTGAAATGTTAAGAGCTGGCTATCCCCACGTGGAGCTCAGGGGTGTTAGAGTCTGAGTGCCAGCTGTCAATGATGCTGGACTGGCCAAGTGGGCAAACCCTGTCAGCTTGGACTGAGTGCCTTGCAGCTCAAGGGCCACGACTCGGATGTGTCTTGTGACGTGTTCCTTAGCTGGGGTTGGCCAGACTGCAATGGCGCTGCAGGTAGAGAGTGGACTAATCAATGCTCCTCTGTCCTTTCAGGAGAAGACAAGCCATAACCAATTGGTGAGGTCACGGGCAGGCAGAGACCCGCCCAACCTGATGCTGCTGACCAGGTTCAAGCAGGATGCCCTGGAGCTGGAGAGCCAGCATGCTCCATGTGCAACTGGTTGTGGAGAGGCAGGGGTGTCAGGCGAAGGTAAGACTGCAGTGCACAGAGGTGATAGTTTCAGCTTGAGCAACCATTCTAGTGTAGTCCCTTCATTGATGGGAGCCTCAAATCTAGAATCCCCATTGATCATTGACATATGATGGTACCAGGATGCAGATCTCCATTGTGTCACCAGGGTGCCTGGCATGCACAGTGACAGTGTGATGACTTTAACTAATGACATGTCCTTGTTCTCCCTTTTAGATTCACCAGCACATACTCATTCTCAGCACCCAGAAGGGCCAGCCCTGACATCAGAGGGCCCCTTCATCTAGTATCTGTGTCACAGCCACACTCTAAACCAGGTGCCAGCGCAGATGCCTACACTTCGGTGGGTGTTAGATCATCGGCTACATTGTTAAAGCACATTGGTGAGGGCATTTCACACTCGCTTGAGGTGCAGGTGGAGGCAGAGAGTGCCCAGGGCGCCAGCAGTCGGAGGGCTACTCGGGGACCATAGCGATGCTGAGTCGAAGGCAGATGATGAGCTTCTGAAATCATCCTTTAGGCAGCAGATGCTGCATCTACACTGGGATGTGCAGCAGGATCTGGCAGAGATCCATGAGGGTATGTGTGCCATGGTCTCTGTTGTGGAGGAGTCCTTGTGGAGTGTGAGCGCTGCGTTGACCATCATGGCCAAGCTCACTGCCTCCTCCATTGAGAAAGTGGTGACTCTCATGGAGAGATAACTCCAGGAACAGAATCAGGGGCTCCTGGGGTTGCGCTCGGACCTGCAAGCCCTCGCACAGGCAATGAGCTCAGGCGGTCAGTGCCAGTGTGGGCGATGGATGAGGCACCCAGTATCCCAGGGAGGTCCAGAGCAACCTCACATTGCCGCATGAACTGCTTGTCGTCTCTGCAGGGTCCTCTCAGCACACTCTGGATGATGGCAGCAGCTCCTCCACCCTTCCGCCAGTGACTGTGGCATCTGATGAGGCTGCAATGACTGGGGAGATGCCAGCCATGGCACTGGCTGCTCCCTACCAGGCAGGGCCAGCACAGCCTCCACTGACCAGACGATGACTGCCAAGTTTATCAAAGCCAACAAGAAAGCAGAGTCAGCAGGCTGTCTCCAATGCCCTTGCCAGTGAGGGGGGTGGGGCGGTGGGGGTACAGCATCAAGACGCAGCACTCGTTAACTTAAATTTAAAGCACCATGGGCACAAGAGGGACTGTTCACGGATGATCTTCTGTTCAGCTATGTTTGGTTTATATGTTTACTGGTGTGGACACCATCACCAGTAATGGTCACTTCAGTGTAATTTGCATCTGACAATAACATTAAATGTTCCTTTGTTGTGATGGCCTGAGTATGCTTCACCTTTTATTTTTGGTGCAGGGTATGCCATTATGTAATGCTGGACGTGAGTGGCTCTAAAGTTTATTGCACAGGCATTGAGTGGACTTTGTGTTCACATAACAGGAGCATTTTGGACATCCGGGATGGAGGCAGCAACCCTGCATGAGGTGGAAGTGGATCTTTGGCAGCCACGCTGAAGAACCATTGGATCAAGGCGGCCCTAGTGTCCCTCCCTCCCTGGAGGTACAGAGGTCTGCCTCCACACCCTTAGCATTCTACTCACCGTGCTCCTCTTCTGACTCACTGCTGATTCATCTTCTGTGGCCTGTGCAGCTGCCTCAAGATCCTCTTCCTCCAGTGGGTATCCCCTTGCCAGAGCCAGATTGTGGAGAGTGCAGCTATGCAATCACTATCAGTGACTTCTGCTCTGGGGGGTATTGTAGTGCACCCCCTGAATGGTCCAAGCATCGTAAGCACATCTTCAGAAGATCTATGGTCCTCTCTAACACCGTCCTTGTGGAGGCATGACTCCTATTATAATGCTGCTCTGCCTCTGTTCTTTGGTGGCAGAGAGACGTAATAAGCCACCTTCTCAAGGAATAGACCTTGTCACACAGCAGCTAGCCATCCAGCCAAGCTGGAGCACTGAAGAGCCTCGGCACCTGGGCTTGTCTGAGGATGTAAGTACCATGGAACTGGCAGGGTACTTTACACAGACTTGCAGAATCTGCATCATGTGATCACAAACTGTCTGCACATTCATGGAGTGGAAGCCCTTCCTGTTGACAAAGGCACCAAGCTGACCCGCTAGCACCTTGATGACCACATGTGTGCAGTCTATTGTGTCCTGGACACAGGCGAACCCAGCAATTGCTGCAAAACCTCTGGCTCACTCTGCTTGGCTGGCCTTGTCCGTACTGAAATGAATAAATGTCATGACCCCCCCCCACCCCCGAACAGAGCGACTGTCTCCAGCTTGATGCAGCTGTGGACAGCTGATTGGGACACTCCACAAAGAACCCCCAATGACCCCTGGAGGCATAGAACTTGAGGGCCAATGTCACATTTAGAGTCATTGGCATGGGGTTTCCTCCCATACAGTCTGGAGTGATCTCAGGCCTAATCATATGACAAGTGGAGGTCACAATCTCCCTCGAGGTGGAGTCTCCTTCGGCATTGCACCTCGGACATGTTGAGGTGGCTGCATCACCGACTGTAAACCCTGGCAGCAGGATAGGATCTTCTGTGGCCCTTTCCACCTTGGGCTACCTGCTGGCCCTGCGCCCCTTGTACTGTGCCTCTCCTCCCACAGGTCCCTCCCCTGGAGGTTGCATTGGGACTCGTGGCCTCCTCTCCCTCCTGCTCCTCTCTTCCTCCTCAGTGGAGGTGCCTCCAGTGGAGACCACAATCCCCATCACCAGGGTAACAGAAGGCTGTCTGATGCCTAGAAGGGTTCGCACGGTCAAAATCCTAAAGGGGCCTTGGAGACACAAACGAGTCCTCACATGCAGCCTGGAAATGCTAACAATGAAGCCCCAAACAGAGATGAAGCTGCCAAGTACCAATAAGCAACCAGCAGCAAGCTATCTCCAGAACTCCTCGCTATCCACACTGGCAATGCCGCTGACCCTTTTTATCCCACCCTTGGATTAGGTTTCGCAATTTGTGGGCTACCCACCTGTCCATTTTGCCAGTGCGACAAGCACAAAGTCTTGGTCGATTGCCTTTTTAATGGCCTTAAGTGGTCTTTTAATTGATGATGGGCACAGCTCTGACACCCGTGCGCACCTGCTGACTGAAATATTACATAAGTGCAGGATGACATCGGGATACTTGCCCAATATCATCATGCGCTATTTCACGTCCCATCTATCTGCTGCCCTTGTCCTTCTAGGTGGTAGAGGTTGTGACATTATGTCGAAGGAATGGTCACTTGAATGGATACCAGCATTTTTTAAATATATTTCCAAATAGAAAAAAAAAACTGAATACAAATTCTCAACTGCCATGGTAGGATTTGAATTTAAATTCCCTGGAATAATAGTCAAAAATTTTGGATTATTACTCTAGTAGCGTAAAAGCACATTTCAGAAAGTGGTATATGTTAAAGTCTCTAGCAGTTTAACTGCATTATGGTCAAGTGGTCCTTAAAGTTTGGTGATAGCATCGCTTCACATCATTGTCAGCTGGAATGCTTTCCCCTCCCTCCATATTAGCTTTTTTTTAAGGTTCAGATTTCAATCCTCAACATTTCATTAGGTTTGAATTTGAGCCTAAAAAACTTAAATGAATCCAAATGTGTATCTGCATATCAGATATGACTCATTGGTTTAGGTTTAAAGTTTCTGACTAGGTTCTAGAAATCCAGACATGTAAACATCAAATATATTATGAAGTTTTAGAAGCAGATTAAAACTACAGTAGACTACAGAGCAAGGACATTTAAAGGAAGCTATCTGCTTATTAAAGCAGGGAACAGGCAGTATGAAACTAAATGTCACAGTGACATGGTGTCACATTACTCATGTTACCAGATCAATGTCACATGATAATTGTAAGCTTCTTCTTGGTAATTCTAATATTAGGAAAATATTTCTTGGTTTTTCTGGTTTAAACTGGAAATTGTTACAGCTCCGTGCTGTCTCTCTGCCTTTCCCTCCCCACTAAAGCATATCAGACAAGGTCAACACAATGTATCGGTAATCATACTTAAACAAGCAACACAATGTGTAATGCTGTGTGTGTACATTGAGAATGCTTTGTCTTCATTCTCATTGAAGATGTCTGCAACAACTTTTGTTTATAAAGTGCTGTTATCACCATAAAGCATTTGATATATACAGAGTCCATTTGCAAACAAATAAATACATTAGTTGCTCTTTGCCATTATAATAATATAGCAATCCATGTAATAGGATTTGTGTTTGTCATGTACATTGAGTTTATCAGATCTATCAAGTTAGCAAGTCTGCCATCCTAAGCATGATTGTCATGTCAGCTATTTTTCTTCACCATCATTGCAGTGATTAAAACCTGGTAATTTCCATTTTATGATAGTTAATGACTAACTGAGTGTTGTTTATGCTATTTTATTATGAATCACACTCATGAACTAGCAGTTTTTCTGAATTTTTTCAATATTAGGTAATGGGGTTAATTTTCCTCATCTTTGACCCAGGAACGCATATTCCCTGGGCACAAAGAAGAGGAATATGGGAGCAGAGACCTATGATACCAGGTCTCATATTTTCCTTAAGAAAGGCACTTATTTCTGGATGGTGTAGAGTTGGTCTGACAGGTAAGATAAGGCTGAGAGGCTCCCCGCCAAAACTCTGACCCAAAAAATATTTGCCATATCTCCCTTCCCGAGTCCACTGTGACCTTCATCCACAAGTTGGAAGTTTGCTCCATTGCATTTAGATGAGTCAGGGGTCATGGCCAAGCACTCTGCCTTGTGTTTTCACCATTGAAAATCACTACCACTATAAACCGAAGTCTGTATAGTAACCCACAGGTGGAAAGAGTTCAGCAAGATGAAAGGTCATGCAGGAATGTGATTCAAATCATTAGTTTGGTCAGATGCCATTTTCATTATTTTGAAGGTGCAGTCTGACTGATTATAGTTATTTTATTTAAAATATTGAACATTTAAAGGGACTTTTGCATAGTGAAATAATGTATTTCTCCCTCTCCGTATTTCATTTTTCCTGTGCTTTGAGGAGGAGGATGAAGAGAATGAAAGAACGGAAGCCAAGAGTGTTGCAGCATATACAGAGGAACACCTGACCTACAGGTATCTACATTATAAAACCTACACACTATGAAGGACCTGTCTGGCTTTATCTTTAGGTTATCATGATGTCAAGTGTTGGAATCTCACTTGCAGCATCTTTCCATGAGGGGAACTGCCTTGCAAGTGTCAGTGAATGTGACAATAGTTTTTAGACAGCCTCAGGTGACATCGGTCATCGCAATCAGTAAACAGTTCATTGCTGCATTGAATATGTCACGGATCCCTGTTCAGGTAACATTGAAAGTTCGTTCAATACTACATTGACATAGCAAAGCTTAGAGAGAGAGAAAAAGAAATATAATTTCTTCCAAGTGGCACATTAGCTCCAGTGCAGTGTGTTATTGATGCTACCCATCAGCAGTGGCAGCTGTCCCTTGATTTGAGAATGGCATCTTGCAGGTTTGTGAGTGTCTGCCATGGGCCTTCAACAGGCCGATTCTCAGTGTGCAGGTCTTTGGGCACATGGAGCAGGATTCCCATAAGGTAGTGGGAATATGAAGTGCAGGATTTGGTTGCTTTTCTTTTCTTCTCTGCCATTTCTCTGCCTCATCAATAAGACATCATGGCTCAGAGTTATGCAGCTTGATGGACAAGTTATCACCATTTTGAACAATTGGTAGCAAGTTCCTCCCAGTCATTAATGTAAAGGCTGCCAAGCTTCAAGGAGAGCTTCAGAGCGTCTTTGAAACATTTTTTTGTCATCCCCTGCATCATTGACCATTTGAGGGTTGATAAAACAGGACCAGGGAGGGATGTAGTGATAATTTATAGGGCTGTAATAAAGGTAATTTCTAAAAGAAAGTTATGAATGAATGACATTTTTAAAAGATTTTCCAAGCATTCCATTAACATGCCACGAGGGTTCATTGGTTCAGTGCAGTGTGTATACTGGATGAATAGGTATCGAAGTGCTATAGGATGGCATGGAGGATATGAGGGGGCCAAGGGTGGGGAGAGGGGCATAGGTTGGCATGGAGAGTATGAGGAGCCATTGAGGGGTGAGCAGGGGCATATGTCAGCACCGGGTGTATGAGGGACTGTTAGGGTGAGTGGAGGGGCATAAGTTGGCATGGATGGTGCATAGAGTGGGCAATTGAGGGGGTGTGATGGTGAGGGCTAGGGGGCCTAATATTTTAAGGAGGCTATATTCTTCCATTTTAACTTTATTTTTATTGCCTACAGGCCATGATACTTGAAAAACCAAGCAACTACAGGGCGATTAGAAGGGCTGCATGGAACAGGTATATGCATCTATAGAATTTCTTGTCAGCCAGGAGGAGCAGGAGTGTTTCCTCCAGCCCAATAAGCTAACAACTAACTCAAACTCCCCCACAATCTGACTGACACCTCCCTAAACGTGACATCCTCTCCCTTGCCCCAACTCCCTACCATCACACCTCTCCACTCTGACAAATCCCACCCCACTGCACCTCTCCAATCTGTCCAGCCCCCTTATCCCTCCCCACCATTGCACCTCTCCGATCTGTCCAGCTCACACCACCCGCCCCCACCCCCCCCACCACCACCCCCCCCCCGCCACCAACCCCCCCCCCCCCCCCCCCCCCCCCCCCCGCCACCCCCCCTCACCCCAACCATCGCACTGCTGCAATCTGGTCAACCCTGCCCCCCCATCCTCCCCACCGCCCTGTGATCTGGCCAACACCCTCCTGCTGATCTATTCAACTCTCAATCACTTAGTTCCTTTAGCAGATCCCCAGCTGTTGTTGGAGACAATTGTCTATCAGCTGACAGTCAGCCAGCATTCAATCTGGTCAACCAGCAAACTGAGAATGCTTTTTATAAAATCAGATCCCGCTGATAAACTTAGCAACTCCTCTGGGAAACCAGTATTTCTGGGCTTCCCAGCCACTAAATCTTCCACTCCCTCCACAGACTTCTCACCTATCCGTTCTTATTGGGGGCACATTTTTCTCCTTTGGAAAGAAGGGAAAGATTTAGACATGATATAGTAGCTTTTGGTTGTTTTCACTCAGACAGTCCCATATTCCCTTGTGAACATGTTATTAGTTGCAGACAATTCAGCATTTTATCACCCAGCCAAACATTGTAAGGCATATGGGACACTTGCCTTTATCAATCGAGGCATTGATTACAAAAGTAGGGAGGTCATTTTGGAGCTGTACAGAACCTTGGTGAGGCCACAGCTGGAGTACTATGTGCAGTTCTGGTCGCCACATTATAGGAAGGATGTGATTGCACTGGAGGAGGTGCAGAGGAGATTCACCAGGATGTTGCCTGGGATGAAACATTTAAGTTATGAAGAGAGGCTGGATAGACTTGGGTTGTTTTTGTTGGAGCAGAGAAGACTGAGGAGCGACCTGATCGAGGTGTACAAGATTATGAGGGGCATGGACAGGGTGGATAGGGAGTAGCTGCTCCCCTTAGTTGAAGGGTCAGTCACAAGGGGACACACATTCAAGGTGAGGGGCAGGAGGTTTCAGGGGGATGTGAGGAAAAGCTTTTTTACCCAGAGGGTGGTGACGATCTAGAATGTGCTACCTGGGAGGATGGTGGAGGCGGGTTGCCTCACACCCTTTAAAAAGTACCTGGATGAGCACTTGGCACCTCATAACATTCAAGGCTATGGGCCAAGTGCTGGCAAATGAGATTAGGTAGGTAGGTCAGGTGTTTCTCAAGTGTCAGTGCAGACTCGATGGGCCGAAGGGCCTCTTATGCACCGGGTGATTCTGTGATTCTGTGAAAATTGATAGCGCATCATGGAATGGGATGAGAGGAGATATAACAATGAGGGGAATGTCGGAGGTCTCTTTTCCCTACCAAATTTCTCATTTTCTCTTGGTAGTACGCGGTCCTGAAGGTGGGTCATGCTTCCAGAAGTATATCAGCTTCTCCATGGGCTCTTTATTTATCTTAGAAAGCAATAAGAGGTCATTAAAACATTAAGGAAGGGGCATAGGGAAAGGAAGAGGCCATTCTTCCTTGCGAACCTATTCTGACATTCAATTAGATCACGGCCGATCTACACCTCGATTCCATTTGCATACCTTTGCTCCATATCCCTTAATACCCATAACTTGCAAAATCTATCACTCTCAGTAATTGAAATTTTCCATTGGCTGAGCCTCAACAGCTTTTTGAGGAGATTGTCAGAAGAGCTGCTTCCTGACATCTCTGCTAAATGGCCTGCGCCAAATTTTAAGCTTAAGCCCCCTCCCTCACCAGAGGAAATCATCTCTGTCTATTTAACCTATGAGATCCTTTAATCACCTTAAAACATCTCAGTATTTCTCATATTGAATAGTTGTTTATTGGATGGTAGAGTTGGTACTGACCACCAGTGATAACATTGTTCCAGATTACCTGCACATTCTTTGTCTGGTCCATCTGACTCTCCACTTCCTGCTTTCCATAGTTCCGTGATTTGTGCGCTTGTGCAGTATGCACCTGTGTGCGCGCATTGCACCCCGCTTGTCTTAAGCTGTGAAGATGGAATGCATCTAATTGCCTTATGTAACATCGGTACGTTGTCCATGCCTCACAGCCATAGAGAAGTGATGTTAGAGCCATTGCCTGGTAGACTTTAATCTTGGCTTTGAGACAAACGTCATGCTGTCTCCAAAGCCTGTGGATGAGCCATCTGAATGTTTTCCTTGCGATAGGCAATTACATCATCCAACATGGTGTCGTTTGGAGAGGACAGTCCCAAGAAGGCAGAACTTTTGAATTGAGTTGAGGGGTGTGTTGTTAATTTTGACTATGGGGTCTTGAAGTTTGTGACCAGGGGTAGGTTGGTAAAAGATCTTTGTCTTTTTCAAAATTATTATAAAGCTGAAGCGTGCTGAGGCTAGGGCAAAGCTGTCAACAAGCAGCTGGATATCCTCCAGAGTGTGTGCTATGAGAGCACAGTTGTCAGCTATAAGGAAAGGGTTAATGACTGTCTATGAGTTCAGAGCATTGTTCATTATGTAGAAATCGGATGGGTACAATACTCACTAATTACATCGATACTTGTTAATTGGAGTGATACCGCTGAACAGAACAGAACAATTTACATTGAAATAGCACAGCTTAACGCAGCAAACTGACATAAATAGGAGGAGTGCGATACTTGTTAATTACAGTGACACTGCTGAACTGAAGAGGGAAATTCACATTGAAATAAAACAATTAATCACAGCAAACTGAATAAGCCAGTCAGGTAATCACAGTGGGATAGGAAGATGTCCTTATATGGCTAAGCCAATGAAGGAATATTTGTAATACGCTAACCAACCAGCAATCACAGTCTCATGTAGAAGACACTGTGCATGAGTTTTTCAAAAACTGTATTCTGTATACAGACCCCTGAAAAAGCCTACACGGCAGAGCTGATAAAAAGACACATGTCGAAGCTTTTCATCTTGTACTCATCAGAACATTTGCAAGAAAACCATATGTAAATGGAACAAAATTTATACTTCATGACAAGAGAGTGCTGATTGGTTGGCAAGTGGACTTTGGTAGAGGCGTTGCCATAGAGAATGCACCAGTTAATTATGACTGACAGTTAACTGCCAAACTTTGTTCAATTCAAACCAGGTTGACTCCGGTCAAGGGAATGAACCAAAGCATAGCTGTAGCCTATTTTGTTCAGTTGAAACAAGCACAATGTGTGTACATGTTCTTCCTGCCTGCAAAGAACAGGGCTCTGTGTATTAATATGTGCAGCTTATAGCACAGGTTAGTGTGCCGTACTGCAAGCTCGACTGATAATCTTAAATTGGTTATCAGTGTAATTCTTGGCACACTCAGGACTACCTTCACTGGTCAATACATGCGTTGGGATTCCTACAGTTCCATGCGCTATAAGATTGGCCATATTGGCAACCTCGCAAATAGAACCCAAGCCATTTGCAAAACTCAAAACACATTGTCTAACATTAAATGTGATTCCACAATTGGATGACATTTGCTAAACCATCTTGAGTGTGCTAAGAATTAGGTTGACAACCAGTTTAGAATTATCAGTGTGCACATTAGCAGTGTGGCAAACTGAGGCATGCTAGAAGCTACATATACAGGGCCCTGTTCTTTGCAAACAGAACATGAACATGCACTGTGCTTGTTTCAACTGAACAAAACAGGTGGCAGCCATGCTCTGGTTCATTCCCTAGGGCAAAGCCTTGACCATTCAGAGCCAGCCTGCCTTGTTTAATTCAAACCAAGCTTGGTAGTTAACTGTCAGTCATCAGTTAACTGGTGCATTCTCCATGGTAATACCTCTACCAATCAGTGTCCACTATCCAACCAATCAGCACTCTCTTGTCCTTAAGTACAAATTGTTGTTCCCTTTATATTAGGTATTCTTGCGAATGCCCTGATGAGTGCAAGATGAAAAGCTTCAACATACCTTTTTTTCAACAAGATTCTCCATAAAGGTGTTGGGTTTAGTGTGAAATTGTGTCAGTCAATCATAATTCTTGGTCTCTATGCTAAAGAAATGGATAAAATCACTTACAGGCAAACAAGTTTTCACTTGGCAGCTGTTCTGCAATCTTTGTGCGAGCCTTGAACCTTTGCAGATTGAAGAGGTTGCCTCTGTCATGAACTGAATGTATACTCCTAACTCAAGGGGCAGAATTTTCCCCCCATTAGGGGGGAAGTAGAGGGGCTGGCACATGTGGGCATGCTTCCGATTGGCACCCCCGATCAGAGGCACAGTGCCATTTTACATGGGCGGGCCAATTAAGGCCCGCCCAGCATGACGCCCGCCGGGGAGCGCTATGTGCTCCCTGTATGGATGGAGGGAATCCCTAAAATCGAGAGTGCGCTCTGTCATGCATGCACACGAAAGAGCGCACTCATCTCCCTGAGGCTAAGTGCAGCCTCAGAGAGATCGCCTCTACTTTCAACAATATTAAAAATAGAAAAAGAAAAATTCCCTTACAAGTCCCCTCATGGGACAATGTCACATGAGTTGGGACATGTTCATAATTTCCATAACAACTCTATTAAAATTTTTAAAACTCTACATGAGACCTCATCCTGCCGGTGGATGAGGTTTCATGTTTTTTCTACTTACCGCCGGGGCTCCTGGCCTGCCCGCCAACCTTCAAATTGGAAGGGCAGGTCCTTTAATTGCTTAATTGATCCTGTCAATGGCCTCAAGTGGCCATTGACAGGCCGGCGGGCACGCAGCTGATTTTACTGCGCCCACGCCTTCCTGAAAATTTAAATGGAGTGAGGTGATGTCAGGAGTTCTCCCCGACATCATCCCATGTCATTTTATGCGTTGGCAAGTGGACCTCGCCCCCGCTCGCTGACGGTAAAATCCTGCCCAAGATCTTTGAGTGCATACATGAGCATAGCCAAAAAGTAGATGGCAAACAGAACTGGAGCCATTACGCAGCCTTGTTTGGTCTTATATGTTAAAATATGAATGTATAAACAAATAAAGTACACTCTGCTTGACCATATTGACATAAAATACATGGTTCACCATGGCCTTAAATATTCCTTATACTAAGCATATGTTCAATTCTAGAATGATTTCAGAATCCGCAAAAGAATAAGTCCTCAGCCCTTTGTGGGCTGATGCAATTCAATAATAGTCATTCAGTAATGAAAGAATAATGAAGGAAAGTATGAACAAAATGATGATGGGATTTTCCGGCCCTGGCATGGCTAATCCCACCGCAGCGGATGCGGGGGAGGGGCCAGAAAATTCTGCCCCAAGTAATTAACTCAGTCAAAAACTAAAAAAATGTCCCTCCAAAATCCAGCAACTGTAATTTGCCTTAGAAAAGCCTGTTTAAGTAGACCAGGTTGCAGGCTGTCCTGTGCACTCAATTTAAATGGGGTAACTGCGCAAATAGGATGGAGCCCTACCACAGTTGTGAGATTCAACATGGAATCCAATTTTATTATTAGTGGCATGTTAATAAGCCAAAAATGCATCTTAACTAATTTTTTCAAAACAACATGAAGATGTAGCAGTAAGCAAATTGGATGGCACCCGGTAGTGCATTTGATCTCCTGCTGATGTAAGAAAATCAGTGTGTGTTTACTTATTTTCCTGGAAACATTCGAAACACACATATTTCATTATTTTTTAATACATCACTCACAAACATGTTTCAAAATCCTTTTATCAGGTATGCACCCCTCCTCCATCCCCCATGCCAGCACACCTTTGTTCCAACTGATAGCAAGCAGTTCTTTGAAAGTCTGTTAGTTTGTAAGGAATTGGGTTACAGTTTTCATTTTGCAATATGTGAAAGATCCAGTTACAATTGAAAGCCTTTATACTCATTATAAATATTAGACAAGATGAAAAATCACCTGTCATTAAAGTTCTTTTTCACTTTTGTCCAAAAGAACAAAGTGATGACTGTCAGGCACAGCAGTAAATTTATCAGGCATTAGAAATACTAAGAGAATGCAATTAGTTTTTAGTCTCAAAAGAAGCTGATACAGTGTCCAAGTCTTTGACTAAAATGTATAGGATGTAATGGGTCCCACTTCTCCCAGCTCCAGTCTCCTCCCACCACAGTGGCAGCACAATTTTCTCCCCTTTCCCAAATACAAGCCTCCCAGTTCTCTCCCAGGTTCGAGTCTTCTACTTTCTCTCAGCCCAAAGCTCATTCACTACCCCAGCATTATTTTTCCTGTGAATGTTGACCCATGTCTCTGTTGTGCCAGCAAAACTTGGAGACATGGTTTCATACCCAAAGCAGCAGTGGAAGGAAAACTTTCATCAGGGGTAGAGGGGCAATTCTAGCCCAACTCCACCCAGCTCCCCATTCCCTCCAGGTGTGAGTTACTCGAAACTTCCGTCAATTCCAGACCAAGTTCTCCACCTTCCCATGCCTTGTTTAATACTCAGGGATAGATTAGATCATTTCTATGGCTATTTGACAGCCACAGCTTGGAGAACAATAGGAAAAGAAGCGAAGCATGCCAAGTGAAAGAAACAAATGTAGGGTTAAAATATCATGACTTTCAGCTTCATTCAGTGCCAGAGTGATTTGTTGAAAGGGCAGCACAAAGGTAAGGTTCAGATATCTTGCTGACATTATGCAATTGGAACTGATTTGGGGGTAATGTCAGAAGTAGAGCCTTCGGGATACGTAAGACTGCAGTTAGCGGGAGGAAACATCTATGATAAAATCATATACAAGGTCATGAGAGCTTTCTAAGGGGAATCCTGAAATATTTTGGCAGGAATTGACTGAAGCAATGTGAGCTGTAGAAGGAGGTACAACATATCAAATCAGCAGAAAGGTATCTAAATGGTAGCTAAGATCAAGGACAACCATTTAAAACCTCAGGGCTTTACTATTGATAATATGTCTAATGTTGGAATTCATCTACAAGGACTATAAAACAACTAGGAATGCAAAAGGAAACAGATTTTTAACATTAAAAGGGAATGTGTCACAATATTTTGATTTTACTCACTTAATGCTCAGTAAGTGTTTCTAAATTTCAACACCCTTTGATTCTGAGTTCAGCTGATTTCACTAGGGCAGGAAGTAATGCTGAAAAAATTGGTAGATCTCAAATGGAAAAGACCGAAAGCTCTTGTTGCATGCATTGTAATTCAGCTCTGATCTAAAATAGAAATCAGTGTCCTATTTATTTCATAGGACCCTGCTTGCACTATTACAGGTGGGCACTGTTGGGCACCAAGGGATAAGTCCTGTTGCAAAGGAAGGCAGCTAATGAGTGGCCGTCAAAAGGATGTGGGGAGGCTGGTGGTGAGGTGGGGGGTTGGGTGGTGGATTGAGGCTAAGGCTACTGACCTCATTTTGAGACCTGCACTGCTCCTTTAACACCACACAAAGGCAAAATTAATCCCTATGATTCTAGCAACCATCCTTCTGTATGACCTGCCATTTCAAACAGTTCAGTCATTTACCAGCCTCAAAATGGATCATCCTTGGGCAATCTATGTTGAACATTCATAATTGTCAACAGCTAGTTGTAAACCATCTGCAACTTGAAGGAGTGGTGGCCTGTTCTATTCGTGTTTGATTTTCACATGGCCCTAGATTATAAAGAGGTGCACTTTGGTGCAGGGAATAATGTACCACATCCAAGAAATGGATTGTTGAGCAGAAGCCATACTGACTTTGCTCTTGTTGCTAATGGTACATATTGAACTTACTGACCCATTTGGGGTGGGGGGATCTTTTAACATTGAGGAGCAAATGTGTTTAGCTGTGGACGGGCCTGGGCAGTGGAACTTAAATTCAACAAAAGCATCAATACATCAGAAAAATCTGACATGCCAAATTCCGAATTTGACACAAATGCATTGGGCTGTGCATGTGTAAACCCCTCCAGAAAGGCGGGTTTGTGATTTGAATATTTGAAAAAGTATATCCCAACACTATTTTAACCCTGCTTTTCAATTTTACTGCACATGCAGGGTTGCCCAGGATTCTTAAAACTCACCTTTGAAACCTAAGTGAGATGATTGAACAGCAATTCAAGGGGCTCATAAGCAGTCAGGCATTAGTTCAATAAATACTCAGTACCCACCGCAGCTTTCTTACCTCCTTCTTGTTGAGTGACCTTGCATTGAGAAATCAATTTGTGTACGTGTTAGAGGAGGGGCAGCAACAGCCTGCTGTGGAGAGGCCTGTAGGTGATGAGCAGAGAGGGTAGCAGCAGAGAGGTTGAGTTCGCAGAGAATGCTACTGATGCAACTGTGTGTGTAAGCAGGGGCTCAGCTTCCTTGACCAGTCGGAAGAGCAGAGTTTCCAGAGGCTCAGACTGTCACATCAGATGGTGGAAGACACCTGCAGCTTCCCAGATGAAAACCTTTTGGACTTGGTAAACATGTGTTACCAGTGATGGCAAAAGTGACTACCACTTTCAACATTTTGCCTTCCAATACACTACTGGAGATCTCCTGTTGGCTGCCCATAAATAGATAAGACATGTCACTGATTGATTGTGTGCCATGCATGTCAATTATGTCAAACTTGCCAGTGATGATGCCACTCTGTAAGCGGGCACTCAGGCTTGTGCCTCTGGATCACTTCACACAAATGCAGGATGCCTTTGACTGCACATATATGGCAATTTGTACAATCCCGCTTCAAGTATGAGTGTTCAAAAAGTGCAAAAGATTCCATTCTATCAATGTTCAGCAGGTGTACAACCATAAGAAAAGATTTATGCAGGTGTATACCTGATTCCTGAAGACCTGCCATGATTCTTTCACCCTGCAGCAGTACAAACTCCCCAAACTCTTTGGTCCTGTAAGCTGACTTAAGGAATGGGTGATCAGAAACAAACTTACCTGATGACACTGTAAGAAACTCATCCAACAAAGCACATGCCCAGCAAAACCAAAACTGGATGTGTCATTGAGCAGATGATCACCGTGCTCAAGGTGCACTTCGGGTGCCTGGGCAGATTTTGAGGAGCCCTTCTGTATCTGCTAGCCAGGGTCTCCAGAATGATCGTAGTGTGCTGTGCTCCGCACAACCTTGAACTACAATGCATTATTTCTGATTTCCCTCCCGTTCCTACATGCTGCAACCCCTGTGGCTTCAACAGAGGTAGAGGTTAGTTGCTCAGACCCCTGCTCTTACTGCTGAGATGCACTTGGTCAATGACCTCTGGGTGTTGCAGTCCATGTGGTTCCTGCCAAGAAGCGTGCAGGAGCAGACTCAGCCATCAGGGAATGAGGTAGCATATCAGGTACTGGCTGAGGGGGAGCAACAAGTGAGCAATGGGAGCACTATGAGTGGAATTGGACTTCTATGCCCTCATCCCTCTAGTGAGCCAACCATGCTTCTTTGCTATCACTCTGCTGGAGAGCAACTTGGTGCTGATCAGTGATACACAGTAAGCCAAAAGCTAATCTGTCCATTATCCGAGTTAAGGCACCAGACATGTTGTGATTCAGAATCTATAAGGGCATACTTAAGGTGTGCATGAACTCCAACTGATTAGAACATTTGATGCTTTTTGGAACTGACCACTATATCAATGGAAGAAGAAATCTTTAGAGAGCCCTGCAACACCAACCCATGCTTGAGTTGGATCGACCATTCTTTCTGCAACCATGTACACTGGACATGGAAGGCCTACTACCAGTAACTCTCAGGTTTTCTATTGGCATTCAATGATTATGTTTTTCATCATTGGCTCCTAGAGCACAGTATCCATGTCCAGCTGAGCAGAGCTTGGAAAGGGCTGATCCCTTCAAATTAGAGTTTCCACCTCAGGCATCTGTCTACATCTGCTCATTTGTGAAATGTGAGTCACCAGGTAAAATCCCAATTGCCTTGCTGGACTCATTGGAGGGTGAGTATTTGTGTAGATTCATGGAAAGCATGACTTCAAATTCTTGTTAATGAAGCATGCATTATCCACATTTTAATCCTCTGCCTCATTCCAACTCTGACCTCTCTATCCTCAGCTCCCACATGCTCCAATGAGGTTCAAGCTTGAGGGAGAATACCTCAACTTTCAACTAGGCTCTTTACAGCCAGACTTAACACTGAGTTTAACAATTTCAGGCCATAACCTCTGCCCCCACCTTTTTGGATGGCACCTGTCAATGGTGATTCTGTTATTCCCATGTACAGCTTCATTAGGGACATCTTTTGGTTTTTACTTGTGTCATTACCATCTCCTTTTGCCTTCACCAAAATTATCCCTTTATTTATTTAATCATTCCTGCCTTCCACCCTATCACAGACACCTTTCCCTTTGTTCCTTATCCCTTCTCCCTTTCCCTGCCTCAATACTTGCTTAAAACCTGTTCCATCTCTAACTTTTCCAGTTCTGACAAAAGGTATCAACCTGCAATGTTAACTCTGTTTTTCTCTCCACAGATACTGCCTGACTTGCAGAGAATTTCCAGCACACTCTGTTTTCATTTCATTTCAATGCCAGTATCACAGCTATAGAAGGATAGCTGACCAGTACAGGTTTGTTTGCCTTATATGTTATTAGGGCTCATAACCTTTCTTATGTTCGCTGTACTCAGTTGCTTTATAACATCATGTGGAGTGAACAAAGTTGTTTGGGCATTGATATTTATTATTGCAGAAATCTTGGTAGGTGGCCACATGGAATCATCCATTTGACACTATTGACATGAGACATTTGCAAATATGTCAGCATTTTCTTCTCAGAACTAACTGGTGCATGTTTTTCTTTACAATCAAAAGTACCTCCAGTTATTCCATTTACCAGACCAAATGAAGAGATGCCGATTTAAATAGGAATGTTCTGTAAGAGCTGTAATAGCACATTGAAGTGTGCAACTTGGTTTGCAATTTATTTTTTGTGCTTCTCTTCATTTAAGTAATAAAGGTATATTGGAAGCATTGAGCAAATTGAACCCTGGTTTTAATTGGGGGCAACATTCATATGGGCATGGCTGAGATGCTTGGTAAACCATTATACCAGTTGTCGAGGATGCCTCTTTTGTCTGCTTAGAAGAGCAGATTATAATTGGAACCTCTTGAAACAGAGAGGGACCTCAGTTATTAGTCTAATAGGTGATTTTAAATATCCAAATTTTTCTGGTTTTCACTTGATTTTCACTTGTTTGACTGGGTTAAAAGGTTTGCCCGTCATGAATCTTCCCTCTGGCATATATCTGATTATTATTAAGTTAAAGGCTTGGTATAAAAACACATATATCTGCAATCTGCATGGTAATGTTTGATAAGTGGTGCACATTATTACTTGTTTTGATTGACATTATGAGTTAGGGCTAATGCACACTATATTACATGTATTATAGAAAAAGGGCAATGGCGATTTATCTATTGGACAGGGTGATTTATGTCAAATATATTCCTAGCACGTGTTGCAATATACCTTTACATGGAAACTCATGTTTGCCTCTCAAAGAAATACAGTGACATTTAATGTACTTCAAATAGACCTCTTTAGACCCAAAAGAGGTTTTGGCAGGGAGACTATAGCTGAATACAGGACACTAAGAAGCAGCCAAACCTCTTTGATACTATGGCCTTCTGAAATAGGGGCTATTTTTCTTGTATGTGTGTTAAATAGAGATTGTTGACCTAAATTGTTTTAGTAAAATAATTATTCATCAACTTTATACACAGAGCAAAGCATACCAGTAGTTTATGAAAGAGAAGAAACCACTTTAAATGACAATAACCAAGGTTTAAAGGAATTTGTGAAAAAAAGCAGCATTATCTAGACTTACACTTCAATGCAGTTCAAATAGTCTGTTCCAATCTTGAAGGAGCCATGTATTGGGTGAAACTTTAAGCCTGTTTGCTTGGATTTATGTTAAGGATCCCATAACAATATTGGGGGAGGAATGGAGTCCACCCAGTATCCTGGGCAACATTCCTTCTTCAGGCAAAACCACAAAAAGAAGATGATCTGATGATTTATTTGTTTTGGTTTGCACAATTTAGCTGATTCATAACAACTCTGACTTCACTCCAAAGTAATCCATTGGTTGTAAAATGCTTTGGGACACCTGAGAATTTGATAGGGCACTACAAAGTCCTTCTTTCTTTATTTCTTTTGCTCTTTATTTCTTTCTTTGTTTTGTTGCTTGCTTTAGTATTACACCTTTTCTTGTATTAGTTTACACCACAAAAAGAAACCAAACTCTTATTGGAACCATTAATATACAGATGTGTAACACACGAGTTAGAATTGTATCTACTTTTTATTTTTATATTACGTTATGAATAGTAAAGCTTCATCAAAACTTAATGTTTTAAGACATTGATAAGTTTATATATTGTTGTAGTAGCATGCAGAGCAAAACAAATAAGGCAATGGAGCTTGGATGATTTGAATGAAAGTAAATGATAGATCAGTTTGCTAGAGATGTGGTTAAAGTCTAACGCTGAATGTGGGTTACTCTTTGTAAGATTCAAAGGAACAGAAGAGAAAAGATTACCTGAGGAGCCAAAGCATTGTTAATAAGAAAGTGAATCAAAAAAGAATGAACTTCAGACAAGGGGAGGACTAAATCAATTTAGGCAGAAACTTGTCAAGCCGAGGAAATGAAGTTAATGATAGGAAATGGTTATAGTTCATCGGAGCAAAAGGAAGAAACTGATATAGAATTATTGAAGCAAATAAAAAGAACATCAGAGAAGGGAGGGTACTAATTTTATGCAATTTTAATTACAGACATCATTTGGAATAATGGCTGAGATATTTCAAAAAAAGTAAGAATTTCTTGGAATTGATACAGAACTATGCAATCCAGTTTATTTAAAATGGGTACCAGAGTAAAGGATCCAGTAGTGAAGTCAAGATAATGGAAAATGCATCTGTTGCGCACTTGATCTAATAGGTTTCACAGGCTGAAGCAAATAAAATTCATGTAATGCAATATGGAAGGGTAATTTTAAGACAATAAATAAAATAAAACTTTGTATTTATTTACTGAACCATTACAAGGCACCATTTGCTTGTAAGGGATTGGGTAAACATGTTGTGGTTCATTTATTAAGATCAGGCTCATGAGAACACTTGTACAATAGGTATAAAGCTTGAAGACATCAGAGCTGTGTGCGTGCGCTCTGCTCAAAGCAAAATGAAACTAAAACTGGATCACATGACACATTTCCATTCTAATGGTATCATGCTGATATCCCTTAAAGGAACATTACAACATCTCCCTTTCTTTTTAAAGATAGTTCCCCCACCACCTTCCAAAGAAGTATAATACTATTTACAATGCATATTCCTGTTAGTTACCATTACATCAGTGCATAGAACTGATGAACCAATGGGCAGGATTTTATCTCCCACAGGCAGGCGCACACCTGTCCGGATTGCGCATAAAATAGTGCGCGATGATGTCAGGCGAGCAATGTCATTGCGCACTCGCGCAATATTTCGGTCAGCAGGCACGCGTGAGAGTTGGCAGCACGCCCGCCCACAATTAAGAGGCTATTAAGGTCCTTAATAAATTAATTTAAACCTATTTTTCACTGCCCATCCAACCTTACGGTTGGCGGGTGGGCAAATCGGTCAGGTAGTCTTTTGATTTTTTTTAGCAAATCTCAACCACGGGCAAGATGAGGTTTGCACAATTAAATAAAAAATAAATATGAATTTTTGGGCATAATTTTTATCTTGCTGATGTTATTCTGGGACTTTTTTTTCAGATTTAAAAAATTTTCATTTTTGATTTTAAGGTTGTTCAGCTCCCTAAGGCAGCTCTCTGCCTTCAGGGAGCTTTCAGTGCAAACTCCCCCACGCATGCGTGGACTTTTGTGCTCGCACTCCACCCGCCCCCACCCTGGCAGCGCTGAGGTTCTCAGCACGCATTTCACATTGCCTGGCCATTTATTGGCCGGCCAGCATGAAATCGCGGTCTGGGGCCGATCGCGGGAACCACAAAATTCTGCCCTATGAGTCTCTAAAGTGTACAGGTAATCCACTGGTACTCCCAGATCTTGTGATGGTAACGTTGTCTGGAGTTTTCTTTTAATTGCCCATGGTCATCATGGGATTGTCATTCTTGGATGTTGTTCCTGGTCACATATGGGATCTTTTCCCAGATGCAATAGGACTGTACAGTGGTTGAAGAGCTGGAATGGATCTGACTTTTCGTCAGTGACAGCTCACCATTGCATCTTTGTGTGTAATATCTTCATAGGACCTTGGCTCTGAGCAAATCCTGGTCAACCCGGCTGGCTGCCATTTACCTTCTGTGGGGCCCTGGATATGAATTTGTTGTCCCAGCTGTAAACTTGCAATCCTGTACCTGCACTTTTATCGTGCACATTGGTCATCTTCCCTTTGGGCTGGATTTTATCGTTGGTGAGTGGGGGCCGCTCACCACGCATAAAATGACGCGCGGTGATGTCGGGTGGAACTTCCGACGTCACTGCGCCCCATTTAAATTTTCAGAAAGGCAGGGGCACAGCAAAATCAGCTGGGTGCCCGCCAACATGTCAATGGCCAATTGAGGCCATTGACAGAACAATTAAAGTAATTAGTGAACCTGCCCATCCAACCTTAATGTTGGCGGGCAGGCCAGGAGCCCTGGCGGGAACTAGAAAATACATGAAACCTCATCCATGGGAGGGATGTAGGGTTTTAAAAATTGTAATAAAGCTTTTTTGGAAATTATGAACACGTCCCAACTCATATGATATTGTCACATGAGGGGACATGTAAGGGAGATTTTATTTTTCTATATTTAATATTTTTCAATGTACAGCCAATCTCCCTGAGGCTGCACTTAGCCCCAGGGAGATGAATGTACTCTTTCGGGCGCATGCGAGAAAGACCATACTCTCAATTTTAGGAATCTCCCCCCCCCCACCGCACAGGGAGCACATAGCGCTTCCATGCGAACGTCATGCTGGGCGGGCCTTAACTGGCCCACCCAATTAAAATGGCACCACACCTCCGATTGGGGGCGCCGATCGGAAGCGCGCCCGCCGCGCCCGCCTATCAACTTCCCCCCCAACAGTGGGGAAGTTCAGCCCTTGTAGTTTTAAAAGTTTCTGAGTGAGTAGAATGGGTAAGTGAAGTGAATTGTTATGTACTGGTCTGGCAAATGTGAGCTCTGCTGATAATGGAACAGTTGCGCTTAAAGTTGTTGCTCTCAGATATAACATTGAAGTGTATAAATATTGCTTGGTCTGTCTACATTTGAGAATTATCAGTTTCACTGTGTGAATCATTCGTTCAGCTAGGATGTTAGATCCAGGGTAATGAGGAGAAGAATTAGTGTGATCGAAATTCCACTTCTCACATATATCCTAAAATTGCTTACCAATAAATTGCGACAGTTATCCATGATGATTATTCTAGGACCATCAGATAAACTGGAAATAGCACTTAGAGTGTACGTGACTGTTACGCTTGACATATTGTCAATTGTCAAATAATGAGGTACTTGGTAAAGTAGTTGATGATAATGATGAAGTCAGTGCCATGGACATCAAAGAGCTCAGATGTGATTTTGGACCTGTGGTGAAACTCAAACTGACCTTTAGTTCAGAGATCATGAACTCCAGTTGATGAACTGATGAACTTCAGGCCTCCTGCCCATGTGCCGGTGGGAAATGGCCACACATGCGCGGTTTGGGGCTTTTACGTTCTTCAGGCTGGTGACTGGGCCTGCACACTTGCACAGAAGAAAGAAGAAAAACAGCATGAAAACGAAGGGTAGATGACCTGATACGGAGCGCCATTACTTAATAGGTATCCCATGGAGGAGGACACAGGAGGAGGACAGGGAGAGGTCCCAAACCAGGGAGAGGGTCAGGGCAACTTGTATCAACACCAACTCTCCTGCTTTAAGCAGAAGAAACTGTACTTATGTTCAAGACTTACTACAAATAATGGTTACTTGGATGAGTAACTGTAGGATGTTTGGTGCTGCTGAATGGTTACCCAGTGAGGAGTTAATGCCCTTAGGACAGAATTGGAGAAAAGGGAGTTGATTTAGCAAAACTAAAGCCAAACTGAAAGATTTTGTTGAGCTTGTTTTTTTTGGGAGGAGTCAGAAAGGTAGATTTCCTGACACTTAGTAACCCGTTGTCAACCTACCATCATGTAAATTTTAATAATTCATGCACTCAAGTGCATCTAAGCAGCACTTACACTGATTTGCAAAATTCTATCGGAGTATTTTTTTTAAATGGGCAATTAGAGCCAACTACCTTTAATGGTAATGCTGTGGATTCAGAATAGTCGTCACAAAATAGTTCTTCATCTGACAGTATTAGTTCCTTTTATCTGATCCTTCCATAACACCAGCCATATACTCTTCAATTAGAGCAGTTTCTGAGATTAATTCTACTCCTGGGCCTGAACTATGCTGCCTGGAAAGCAGCTCCGTTCCCTAAAGAAATACTTCCTGATATCTGCCCTAAATTTGCATTCTTCATCTCCAAATTTGACTCTTACTTCTCTGTACACAAAACATGCAAAACTTTTAAAAATATTGCAGGAAAGATCAATATTTTACAATAGTTTGCGGAAATATATATAAAGAGGTCCACTGATTTGGGCCTTTGCACACAACTTTATCCTTAAATATCCAAAGTTGCCTCACATTGTTATAATTTGGCCTGTATCACAGTTGGTGAAGACCAAGCCCATGGATGGTAATGAGGCTGAAGTTCCTCTCACCACAACCCCACCACTCCCAGCCCCACCACCATGCCCCCCACATCCCACCACCAAACCTCACTTCCTTCTGTGTGACACCAAAAGGAGAGATGTCATAAATAAGGCTCATGGATGCCAAGCACTTGGGTGGCTGCTGGGGGACCAGAGTTACCTGCTGAAGAAGGGGTGCTAATACCTGTGTAAAACCCTATCACAGAGTCTAAGAGTCACTACAATCAGTGCCATCTTCGCATCAGGGGCACCTTAGAGCTGTCCATTGGGCTCCTGAAGGTAATGTTCTGGTGCCTTCGCCAGTTGATGGGGCATGCTCCAGTACACTCCCTCAAGGGTTTCTTGCATGATGGTGGCATGCACAACATGGCCCCTCAGAGAGTGTGGACCTTGAGGATAAAAATGCTGAAAAGTGGCATGTGAGTTTGGAGGAGGAGGGGGACACGGTAGAGTATGGTGATCCTGCACTGCAAGGCCTTCCAACGGACCGGCTGTGACATTAACTCATTGAACAAGATGGCAGGAAAGCTTGGGTTGCACTCATCCAGGTACAATTCTCAGGAAGACAGCTCATCCTGGATGGCATTTGGCTCAGTATCACAACTTTCCCACAAGAAGCAACCACATCCAAAATGCCTGTCATGCACCGCCATCTCCTGTTTCCCCACAATGTCTGGAAGACTCATTGATTAGGGACATTGTGTGACTGTTGGCAATCACCTTTGCATCAATTATACACCACTTCATTCTGGTGCCTTACTGTGGGATTACACAAATCAGGCTGCTACCATGGACCACCTCAACATTAAGGGTTAATAAGTGAACAGAAGCATTACAAAAGTCATCCAAGTGAAGCCCAAAGTGAAGCTACGAACACAGCCCTGTCTGAATGTGGCCGCTCCTCCTGAATGCTCCCACTGTGGCTGAGGCAGAAGGAGAGGCAGTCTGCTCGCATGTATCTGTGTACATTTGAGATTCCTGTGGCACACATGCTCAGTGTCACAGCGCCTGTCGGGGCACCACCACAGGTCGCCCCACTTGCTCGATACCTGATAGTCTTGATCTCGGGACTTGCTGTACAGATGATGCCTCATTCAGAGTGGTCAAGGGGATAGCTGACAATGAAAGCACTGGAGGCTCCTTTGACATCATTCTTGCCGACCCCATGAAACCCGTGCATATCCGAGGGAACCAGCAACTGGTGGACATTTGCTTGTCTATTCATGCCACATTGTGCTGCCAATTATCTGACTAGTCAATGCTAAAGAATGTGCCATGCTTTCTGTACATGTCAGTGCGATGTTCCTGCATCCATTCAGTGTGATGTTGTTTATGGTTCTCCACAAGTTAAGTCATCTTTTCAATGAAGGAGTTCATCTACTTTTATTGTTTTTTTATATTTGTACTTGGGATGTGAGCTTTGTTGGCTAGGCCAGCATTTGTTCCCCCGTACTAAACACTCTTGAGGATGTGATGTTGAGCTGCCTGCTTGAACTGCTGCAGTCCATTTGGTGTAGGTACACCCACAGTGCTGTAAGGAAGGGAGTTCCAGGATTTTGACCCAGTGACAGTGAAGGAATGGCGATATAGTACCAAGTCAGGATGGTATGTGGCTTTGAAGGGAATTTACAGCTGGTGATGTTACCATGCGTCTGCTGCACTTGTCCTTCTAGATGGTAGAGTTCATGGCTTTGCAAGTTGCTGTCAAAGGGGCCTTGGTGAGTTGCTGCAGTGCATCATGTAGATGGTGCACACTGCTGCCACTGTACATCAGTGGTGGAGGAAGTGAATGTTGAAGGTGGTGGATATGGTGCCGAACAAATGGGCTGCTTTGCCTTGGATGGTGTTGAGCTCCTTGAGTGTTGTTGGAGCTGTACTCATCCAGGCAAGTGGAGAGTATTCCATCACTCCTAACTTGTGGCCTAGAGTCATAGAGTCATAGAGGCCTACAGCACAGAAAAAGGCCCTTCGGCCCATCGAATCTGCACTGGTCAAGCAATTACCTAACAATACTAATTCCATTTTCCAGCACTAGGCCCATAGCCTTGTATGCTATGGCATCACAAGTGCACATCAAAATACTTCTTAAATGTTACGAGGGTTTCTGCCTCTACCACCCTTTCAGGCAGTGAGTTCCAGATTTCCACCACCCTCTGGATGAAAAAAATTCTTCCTCACATCCCCTCTAAAACTCCTGTCCCTTACCTTAAATCTATGCCCCTTGGTTATTGATCCCTCCACCATAGGGAAAAGTTCCTTCGTGTCAATCCTATTTATGCCCCTCATAATTTTATACCCCTCAGTCATGTCCCCCGTCAATTGCCTCTGCTCCAGGGAAAATAACCCCAGTCTATCCAATCTTTCCTCATAACTAAAACTCTCCAGCCAAGGCAACATCTTGGTAAATTTCCTCTGCACTCTCTCTAGTACAAACACATCCTTCCTATAATGTGGATTCCAATACTCTATCTGTACACAATATTCCAGCTGTGGCCTAACCAGCATTTTATACAGTTCCAGCATAGCCTCCCTGCTCTTATATTCTATGCCTCGGCTAATAAAGGCAAGTATCCCATATCCCTTCTTAATCACCTTCTCTACCTGTCCCACTATCTTAACGGGCTGGTGGACATGCACACCAAGGTCCCTCTGATCCTCAGTACTTCCCAGGGTCCTATCATTCATCATGTATTCCCATATCTTGTTTGTCCTGCCCAAGTGCATCACCTTACACTTATCCAGATTAAATTCCATTTACCACTGACCAGCCCGTCTATACTTCCTGTAATCCAAGGCTATCCTCCTCACTATTTTCCACCCCACCAATTTTCGTGTCATCCGCAAACTTACTGACCAATCCTCCTACATTCAGGTCTAAATTATTTATATATACCACGAACAGCAAGGGACTCAACACCGATCCCTGTGGAACCCCACTGGACACAGGCATCCAGTCACAAAAACACCCCTCGACCTTCACCCTCTGCTTCCTGCCACTCAACCAATTCTGGATCCAATTTGCAAAAATGCCTTAGATCCCATGGGCTCTTACCTTCGTTATCAGTCTCCCATGCAGGATGTTATCAAAAGCCTTGCTGAAGTCCAAGTAGACTATGTCAAATACATTGCCCTCATCTACACACCTGGCCACCTCTTCGAAAAATTGAACCAAATTGGTCAGACATGACCTCTCCTTAACAAAACCATGCTGGCTGTCCTTGATTAATCCCTGCTTCCCAAAGTGTAGATTAATCCTGTCCCTCAGCATTGCTTCCAATAGTTTCCCCACCACTGAGGTTAGACTGACTGGCCTGTAGTTCCCTGGTTTATCCCTTCCTCCCTTCTTGAATAACAGTACCACATTGGCTGTCCTCCAGTCCTCTGGCACCTCTCCTGTGACCAGAGGGGTATTGAAAATTATTGCCAGCGCCCCTGCTATCTCCTCCCTTGCCTCACTCAACAGCCTGGGATACATTTCATCTGGGCCTGGAGATTTATCTATTTTTAAGCCTGCCTAACCACTCCCTTTCTTTGCTAATTTCTTTAATTATATCACAGTCCTTCTGCCTGATTTCCATACCCATGTCACCCCTCTCACTTGTGAACATTGACACAAAATATTCATTTAGAACCCTACCTACATCTTCTGGCTCCACACACAAATTACCACGATGGTCCTTAATGGGCCCTACTCTTCCCCTAGTTATCCTCTTACTCTTAATGTACTTGTAAAATAACTTTGGATTTTCCTTTATCTTACCTACCAATGTTTTTTCATGCCCCCTTTTTGCTCTCCTAATTTCCTTTTTAAGTTCCCCCCTACACATTCTATACTCCTCTAGGGCTTCCGCTGTTTTGAGCCCTCAGTATCTGCCATAAGCCTCCCTTCTTCTCTTTATCCAATCCTGTATATCTCTCAATATCCAGTATTCCCTGGATTTGTTGGTTCCACCCTTTGTCATTACTGGAATATGTTGGCCCTGTACTCTCCCTAATTCCCTCTTGAATGAGTCCCACTGCTCTGACACAGATTTACCTAAAACTAACTGCTCCCAGTCTACTCAGGCCAAATCATATCTAATCTTATTAAAATCGGCCTTCCCCCAATTTAGAACTCTGGTTTCTGGGCCATCCTTGTCCTTTTCCATAACAACCTTGAATCTAACAGAGTTATGATCATTTCTGCAAAATGCTGCCCCACTGATACCTCTACCACTTGCCTAGCTTCATTCCCTAAAATTAAGCCCAGGACTGCACACTCTCTTGTAGGACCTTCTACGTACTGGCTTAGAAAACTCTCCTGGATGCATTTTAAGAATACCACTCCTCTAAACCTATCCCACTATGACGAACCCAGTTAATGTTGTGGAAGTTGAAACCCTCCACTATTACTACCCTATTATTTTCACACTTCTCTGAAATTTGCCTGCATAGCTGCTCTTCTATTTCTCTCTGACTGTTTGGGGGCCCATGGTACAGTATAGTATAATGTAGATGATGGACAGGCTTTGGGGAGTCAGGTGGTAAGTTACTAGTTACAGAATTCCCAGCCAATTTCCTGACATGCTCTTAAAGCCATTTAATTATGGCTGTTCCTGTTAAGTTTCTGGTCAATGATAAGCCGCAGGATGTTGATGAGGGATTCAGTGATGATAGTGCCATTGAATGCCAAGCCAGAGATGGAATCTAACCATTAGATTCTCTCTTTTGGAGATGGCCGTTGCCTGGCATTTGTGTGGTGTGAATGCCACTTGCCATTTATTTGTCGAAGCTGAATGTTGTCCTGGTCATGCAACATGGACTGCCTCAGTATCTAAGGTGTTGTGACTGAACACTGTAATCAATAGTGAACATCTCCACTCCTGCCCTTATGTTGGAACCAAGGTCATTGATGAAGCAGCTGGTTGGACCTAGGGCACTGCAGTGAGGAAGAGGGGAATTATTCTTGGAAACAGAGAGCATGGCTGAGGTACTGTAGTAAACGAATACTTTGCATCTGTCTTTCCCAAGAAAAAGAAGGTAGTTGAGAAACTAAATGAGCTTAAAATTGATGAAGAGGAGCTATTAGAAAGGCTGAGTGTCCTTAAAGTTGATAAATTAGCAGGAACAGATCAGATGCATCTGAAGGTGCTGAAGGAGGTAAGGATGAAAATTGCAGAGTCGCTGGCCATAGTTTTCCAATCCTCATTAGATACAGGGGTGGTGCCAGAGGACTGGAGAATTGCGAATATTACACCCTTGTTCAAAAAAGAGTGTAAGGATAAATAAAAACAGGCCAGTCAGTTTAACTTCGGGGTGGGAAAGCTTTTAGAAACAATAACCAAGGACAAAATTAACTGCTGTTTGGACAAATGTGGATTCACTAAGGAAAGTCAGTACAGATTTGTTAAGGCCTGCCCACCCTCTGCTTTCCTGGTTGGCTGACTTCCCACTTGATGGCCGTTCATTGGCTGCAAGAAGCTTTATTCGGCATCTTTAAAAAGCAGCGGGGGCAGAATTTGACAAACCACGCACTTCCAGATTGGACTCCTGCCCACAGCCGAGAAGCATAAATTTTATCCTTTAGATTTTTGTTTGTTTTTTTATTTTTTTCTGTTTTCCTGCTCCCACTGTTCATTTTGAAACTGGATACAACTTTGAATAAGAAATTCAATTGGACTGGCTGAAACCCAGCTCCCAATGGTAAACCGACAGTTGATTCAGCAGCAAGTAACTGGATTTAAGACAATTTTGTGCACAAGACAGAAAAAGGGCTTCAGAACACTAAACAAAATTGCCAGTACAATGGTAGGTCTGATTCATAGCTTATTCAGTAGGTTCCACATTGCTTAATGTCTCTCTGAACAATGTTTCATGTATTCATACAACCTGATGAGTATATTTTAGGGCTGTGTTAAACCAGTTTGTATACTTTATTATCTGCTAATAATTACATTGGCCAGAACTTTCAGGTAGGCGAGCGGGGGCAGGGCCCGCTCATCAAAACGTAAAACGATGCGTGGTGATGTCGGGCGTGTGTCCCAATATCACCGTGAGTCATTCAGATCTTGAGTTCGGCGGGCAGGCCCGGAGTTGGCTGCACACCCGCTGGACTATCAAAGATCTATTAAGGGTATTTATATACCAATTAAGCTAATTAACTGAGCTGCCCGTCCAACCTTAAGGTGGCCTTCGCATTTATCATGAAACCTCATCCACGGGAGGGATGAGGTTTCATGAAGGTTTTTAAAGTTCAATAAAAAATTTTCATAACATTCATTGACATGTCCCAGCTCATGTGACATGAGGGGACATGTCTTAAAATTATTTTGTTTTCTTTATTAAAATTTTCAAATATCAAACTAATCAGCTCTGTGCCTCTGGAAGATTTCTGCGCTCTTTCATGCACACGCGCGACAGAGCACAGGCCCCGGCTCAGTCTCCTCCCCCCGCCCGCACAGGGAGTGCTCAGCCTTCCAGGTGCACATCACACTGGGCGGGCCTTAATTGGCCCGCCCACATAAAATGGCAGCGCGCAGCCTTTCGCGGGAGGCAATCGAGAAAATTCTCCCCATTACTTGAAGCAGCTACAATAGTATATATAAAGATCCCCAGAGGCCTATTTGAATGCTAATAATTATACTAATCTTGTTATAATTGGGGTCAAGCCATCCAGCAAAAGCGCTTCCCAAGGAATATGAGCTCATCCATGATACACTAATATCTTGGTGAAACCTACCCAATTTAGGAAGCATTTTGCTAATTCTCAGCCCCCAAAAATTGGTTGTTTTGGTTTTCCTGCATGTGCTCTGCATAATTTGGATCTGTTTACTCTGAGCCCGTCTTCAGATAAAGGTGGAGGGATGTGGTTTCGTTGTTCCAGTATCTTGTGGTGTTCCTACCAAATTTCTCTGTCCTAGAAAGCATCACTTGTATAAAAGGAGCAGTGTTGAGCCCAATATAGTTTGGTAGAGGTGGGGATCATGAAAGTTGGAGTGCAGCGAAGGTAGCATTCCTGCAGAACTTGAAAACTAGAATTGAGTATACTAAGTTATTTGCATTTCAGTTGTTGTTGCAATTTGCTAAGAATATAAAGTTGAGAATAATAAGCCATAAATTTCTCCCATGGAATTACACTGTCTCTGCATCTCAGTGAAGAGGATAAGGAGGATGGGGAGCGGAATGGAGAAAAGGCCAGCGAATCCGGCCTGATGTATGTAGGTAACATCCACAATGTAGGTACTCATGCCAGAGGGTCTACAGCTCAAGGAGGACAATGGGGTGATTTTAAACTTCTCTGCTTGTAAGGTAATGTGACTAAGGGGGCCACAGACCCATTACAAATATATTTGGAGAGCAATTCATTTGCATAGCGCTGCTAGGCTTACATCAATTCCTCAAGGGCAGACAGCTACCTTTGAGGCCCATTTGCTTTTCTTTAATGATTTCAATGAAGAATGGTATGCAAGTTGTGCAGGTAATGGCCCTGGGGATTCAATGCATGTTTGCACAGTGCTCCTGTACTGAATTCAATGGAATGAAAATCAGTCGAGTTCTAACATGGGCAAAGCACCCCAGTCTTCCCTATAATGAACCAGCACTGACATTGGAACTGTGAATAAGAAAGCTACAGTTTCCTCCAGTAATAGTAAGTTATGCCAACTTATTAGTATCAAATGCAAATGCTCTTTCTACCAGGTGCATGGCTCTGTCAGTGGCAGTAAAGGTAACAACAGCTCTAAATTGTTATGAAATGGCAGGTGATGTGTGCCAGGTGGACCAAATCCACAAGGGAAACTTGGCCACACTATCACAATGGTTTTGCAATTTGTATTTATTACAAGAAGACTTGTGTACTGAATTCAGAAGTAATGAGTCCACTAATACCTTTAGAGATTTTAAAAACTAAATTAAAACATTTATTAGCAAAGAAAAGATTTCAAGCGCATACATAAGATTACAGTTACTTCGTATTATAACAAATCCCATAATCCACAATTAACCTGGCTCCCAAATGTACACCCACTTTAAGGCAATAGTCCAAAATAGATTTTAAATTTTGATAGGCAAGTCATCAAGTTTATCACAGCACCCACTCGACAGTGGAATTTCAAAGGTATTCCTCTACTTTTTGTTACTGGACAGCAGACTTCTTCAAAAATGGCTGGATGCTCCCCCAAAGCTGTTTTACACGGTCCTTTTAGATCTTATATGGCTCCCAACATAGCCTTCCATTCTCTTTATATATGTTTCTCTCTCTTTAATCTGTAAATTCCATTGTTCTATACTTCTTTGTAAATGTACTTTTCCCATACTATAAAAACCTTTCATGTTGCCAATATGGTCAGTACCTTTGGGAAAATAAACACATGCTTGGCCTTGCTTATATTGTTAGTTGTAAATATCTTATCATCTCTTCGAAACCTAAACAACCCCTCCATTTATCTAAAAATGTAAATTTCCTTCACACCCTACATACAATGCCCTCATTCTTCTTTACTCATTAGCATTTCAAATGCCTTTTACCCTTAACTTCTTTTGATAATTCCAGGCTTGCAGTCTATCTGACTCTAATTCAAATAATTCATACAGACAGAACCATCTACACTCACAGCCATAAACCTATTTTACAATAAACCACAATAATATTATGAAAAGATATGTTAGTTTTATGACAGAATATTCATGTCATTAGATGCTTCTAGGCAATGTCAATGACATAAGTAAATCAGCAATGATCCATTGCATTGTACAGACGATGAATGTCCTTTTCACACAGATCTCATATCTTTCTCCATACACCCACCAGAACAGTGACAGTGAGTTTTGAATAGTATTGAATGATAGAACTTAAGTATAGGCGCTATCGATGCCATCCATGTGGCATCAAAGGCCTTGACTAACAATGATTAAGTTTCAAAAAGAAGCATTTAAATTCTTTACACAGTTTGTGAGTGATGCTGCATGTGAATGCTCGCTGCCCTGGAAACTGTCATAATTCTTTTGATCTCGGACAATCAAAGTTACCTTCATTGCTCAGCCCCAGCAAAATGTCAATACGGCTGTTTGGAGACCAGAGTCATCCACTTCACTCATGGCTGATGACACCGTTATGGTATTCCAGAGTCAAGAACAACAGGTTTAATGAAGCTTGTGTCCATTCTGTATCAATATTGAATGGACCATCAGTATTCAAGACTCCAGCTCTAATGCCTGGATAGGGAGAGGGGGAGGGCCCTGCAGTACAGCCCAGCCTTGGTAACAAGCATTATAGCAGCATACTACATGTTGCAGAATCTTCTAGTGAGGAGGAGATTTTACCCTCTGTTTACAGAAGATAAAGAGAAAGAATATGTAGGTCAACAATTCCCATGTAATAATAAGGGCACCTAGGAGAGAGAGGAGATGACAAATGACAACCCATTACCAGCAGCTTGTGACATTTGAATTAAATTCGACAGGGCCTGAGGGAAACCTCTTCTCCTGGTTAATCCCTGCCCAGCTTCTTCTCCACAAATATCGAAACAACAAATCACATTGCCAGAACCTGTAAGGCTGCCGAGGAACTTTTTAATTCTTAAAGGGGTTACCAGGAGAAAGGGAATTCTCCTTGTCAAGGACCCCCTTGGCCTGGAAGAGGGATGGGAGGAGGATTTAGGTAGTGTAGCCCCATTAGCTACAAGAGAGAAGGAAAGGAGGGCATGGAAGACGAGGTGGCATTCTCCACCCTCTCCGGCCCCCCCACCACCCCCCTATCAACTCTTGTGGGTACAGGACATTACTCCTCCTCTGGACCCCGTCCACTTGGACCTCCTGTGCTGCATCTGGGAGCCTGAATATCCTCTCCCTCAATCTCTGAGATGTTCAGAAACCTGCCATTTTGTGTCCACCAGAGCACTCCTCATCTTCAGTGAAAGTGGGTGAGTGGAGCCCACATATACTGCTCTCGGAAAATTGCTTTTAATCAATGCTTGAGTCCTAAGCCTGTTTTAGCACCTACAGGCAACTTCAAATAATGGTAACCAGCAATTAGGACCAAAATTACCTCCTAAAATCAGACTTTCAAACAGTCATGTCTTTTTCATACAGCAACCAATTAATGCCTGTTTTCACTCTTTCATCAAAATAACTTCCCCACCCTCCATGTTCTTTTTGGCGAACAAAAAATACGAGTATATTTGAAAAAGATGCTTCAAAACAAGCTCTTGAAAGCAATCATCGAATTATGGAAATTACAGCACAGAAGGATACTGTAATTTACTTATTGCAATTGTTCCAGTGCTAGCCCTCAGGATGGGGTAATCACCAGCTATTTCCCTGTACTTTTCTCATATATTATATTCTTCTTTTGAAATACTTAACCAATTCCCTTTTACATTGTTTTATAGTCCTTGATTCAATAGCCATTTGTGGAAAAGCATTCTTTGTTTTAATAGGCCTCAATACAAAAGAATCTTTTCACTTTCCCCTACATTTTTCCAGTGATAATCCTCTTTATGGGGGCCAGAATTTTTCCGTCGGCAAGCTGGGGGCAGGGCCCGCTCGCTGATGTGAAAATGATGCGGGATGATGTCGGAGGTGAACCCCTGATGTCATCCCGTCCCATTTAAATATTCAGGAAGGCGGGCGGACAGCAAAATCAGCTGTCCACCCGCAGACCTGTCAATGGCCAATTGAGGCCATTGACAGGATAATTAAGATAATTAAAGGCCCTGCCCGTCCAACCTTAAGGCTGGCGGGCAGGCCAGGAGCCCCAGCGGGCTTCTGATAAAACATGAAACCTCATCCACTGGCAGGATGAGATTTCATGTCTGTTTTAAAAAAGTTTAATAAACTTTATGTGATACTTATTAGCATGTCCCATCTCGTGTGGCATTATCAGGAGGGAGACATGTTAATAATTTTTTTATTTTTCTATTTTTGATGTTTGTGAAACTTTCAGTGCTCTCCCTGAGACAGGACTTTGTCTCAGGGAACTGTGCGCTCTTTCACGCACATGCGTGAAAGAGCGCACTTTGACAGTTGGAGAATCCCTCCCACCCCAGCACAGGAAACTCATAGCGCTTCCCATCGGGTAGCCTGCTGGGCGGATCTTAATTGGCCCACCCACTCAAAATGGCGGCGGGGCCCGTTTTGTCAACGGCGATTAACTGCCCGCCCGCCACCGAGCCAGTGGGGCCCACCTGCCCATCAAGGGCAAAATTCTGCCCAGGGAGTTGATAACTTTGGCTTGCATAGTACTAAATTGTCAATCAGGAAAACAGATCTTTCACTCTTGACCCTCTCAAAGCCATTCATGATTTTGAAACCTCTAATATACCTACTTAACTATCCATGTACCAATGGAATTACCCCAGTTCTTCAAATCTTTCTTCATATCAATAATCTTAATTATGGCATAATTTTAAGGAATCTTTACAGTAATATTCAATGACTCTAATATGCTTCCTATAAAATAATCCCCAGAACTGTACTTCAAAGTACTTTAACTGTGGTCTAACTGTGGTATAAATTCAACACCCTTCCTTATATCCAGTGCCTCTATGTAAACATGTACAAATCAGCCATTGCTTTCACTTCTATATATTGGGTGAAATTGTACAGCCTCTCCCGCTGGCACGATCTTCCAGTCCTGCCAAAGTCAATGGACTTTTGAATGGCTTGCTGCACTTTACAGCTCTGCCCCGCCATGACGGGGCCATAACGTTCCACCCATTGTGTTTGGTGTCTGTGAGATAGGCTTGTTTGTTGGTGAATAATGGAGCAAGACATAACAGGGCAGGTCTGGACTACCTTTGAGTTTAAGTTGTCTCTGTATTTTCACTCCCCCACTCATTCAATGGTATAACGTGCAATTATTCCCAGGATGGTCTCAAAGGTTTCCAATTCCTTTTAACGGCCGAATCGCTTTCATGGTTTGCTTTTCTGAATTTTATCATAGGCTGCCTCCTACAAAAGCTTGGCCCTTAGAAATGCCATGGGCTTGATATGCTTATTTTCACTTTTGGTGGTGGTTGAAATTCCTGCTGAAAATGAAAATTACCATAAAAAGAAACTTTGATGCTCACATGGTTTGTGTGCATTTGTTTGCACTCATGGGAGCCATGCAGTCTGGAGAAAGTTTTGCATCCTGTTCAACTAAGGCCTCTTTTCCACAGTAATGCTGAGGAACCTATTGTTTCTTGGAAAAATTGCAGCTATCATCTCTCTGTCACATGTACACACTGTAGCCTGCCCGATGATTTAGATGTCTAATGGAGTTGGTTGGAAGATTGTTGTGGCATGATAGCTTCATGTTTTGATTTAATCCTCAGCTCTACAAAAAGAATCATCCCTGATTTGATACTCTGTGTAGATTATTGGGTAACAGATGGTTAAGCTTTGAAGCAGCCGGTCATGTGAAGCAAAAATGCCAATGACAAAGATCCCAGCCTGTGGAATGTGACCAAAGTGCCTCAGGTGTTGATGCATTTGTATATGCTCCTCCTATTCGTTCATGGGATGTGGGTGTCGCTGGCTGGACCAGCATTTATTGCCCATCCTTAATTGCCCTTGAGAAGGTGGTGGTGAGCTGCCCTCTTGAACCTTTGCACTCCATGTGGTGTAGGTACACCCACTGTTAGGGAGGGAGTTCCAAGATTTTAACCCAGCGACAGTGAAGGAACGGTGATAAATTTCCAAGTCAGGATGGTGAGTGGCTTGGAAGGGAACTTCCAGATGGTGGTGTTCCCATGTGTCTGTTGCCCTTGTCCTTCTATATGGTAGTGGTCATGAGTTTGGAAGGTGCTGTCTAAGGAGGCTTAATGAGTTCCTGCAGTGCATCTTGTAGATGGTACACACTGCTGCCACTGTTCGTCAGTGGTGGAGGGAGTGAATGTTTGTGGATGGGGTGCCAATCAAGGGGACTGCATTGTCCTGGATGGTGTCAAGCTTCTTGAATATTGTTGGAGCCGTGCACAACCAGGTGAGTAGAGAGTATTCCATCACACTCCTGACTTGTGCCTTGTAGATTGCAGACAGGTTTTTGGGAGACAGGAGGTGAGTTATTCACCACAGGATTCCTAGCCTCTGACCTGCTCTTGTAGCCATAGTATTTACATGGCTAGTCCCGTTCAGTTTCTGGTCAATGGTAACCCTCCAGGATGAGATAGTTGAAAGTGTTGATAGTTGTTGATCACTTACAAACACCTCATCTTAATGTCAATTAAGCAGCTAATTTGGATGCCTCAGAAGGATACTCATCCTCACTCCTTTGCCACGTCAAACCCGGCACAAAACAGGAGTAATGAGAAAGGGGTAAAAACAAAAAAACTGCGGATGCTGGAAATCCAAAACAAAAACAGAATTACCTGGAAAAACTCAGCAGGTCTGGCAGCATCGGCGGAGAAGAAAAGAGTTGACGTTTCGAGTCCTCATGACCCTTCGACAGAACTTGAGTTCGAGTCCAGGAAAGAGCTGAAATATAAGCTGGTTTAAGGTGTGTGTGTGGGGGGCGGAGAGATAGAGAGACAGAGAGGTGGAGGGGGTTGGTGTGGTTGTAGCGACAAACAAGCAGTGATAGAAGCAGAATATCAAAAGATGTCAACATCTCCTCTACATTGGAGAGACCAAACGTAAACTGGGCGACCGCTTTGCAGAACACCTGCGGTCTGTCCGCAAGAATGACCCAAACCTCCCTGTCGCTTGCCATTTTAACACTCCACCCTGCTCTCTTGCCCACATGTCTGTCCTTGGCTTGCTGCATTGTTCCTGTGAAGCCCAACGCAAACTGGAGGAACAACACCTCATCTTCCGACTAGGGACTTTACAGCCTTCCGGACTGAATATTGAATTCAACAACTTTAGGTCGTGAGTCCCCTCCCCCATCCCCACCCCCTTTCTGTTTCCCCCTTCTCTTTTTTTTTTCCCAATAAATTATAAAGATTTTCCTTTTCCCACCTATTTCCATTATATAAAATAAAAAAAAAAACCCACTAGAGCTATACCTTGAGTGCCCTACCATCCATTCTTAATTAGCACATTCGTTTAGATAATATCACCAACTTTATCTTTAACACCTATGTGTTCTATTGTACTATTGTTGTTGACATCTTTTGATATTCTGCTTCTATCACTGCTTGTTTGTCGCTACAACCACACCAACCCCCTCCACCTCTCTGTCTCTCTATCTCTCCGCCCCCCACACACACACCTTAAACCAGCTTATATTTCAGCTCTTTCCTGGACTCGAACTCAAGTTCTGTCGAAGGGTCATGAGGACTCGAAACGTCAACTCTTTTCTTCTCCGCCGATGCTGCCAGACCTGCTGAGTTTTTCCAGGTAATTCTGTTTTTGTAATGAGAAAGGCATTGGGGAGGGGGATAAATCAAAATGGAGGCAAATAAATCAACTGATAGAGCAAAGTGTAGTGGGCACCTCAAAGGCCAGGAGAACCTCAAAAGTTAAAAGAAGCTTAACTTTTGATTTTAAGAGACCAACTAAGTGATTAATGTAGGTAAGACTCTGCTCACAGTGTAAAGCCTCTCCCAATGTTGAAAGCTGGGGCAAAGGCCCTTCAGTGCATAATTTAGTTATAATTACTAAGCTTGCATATTTGCAAAGATGGATCAAAATAAACCCTAAAAATGTCATTCGAAAACTGGAAGACTGAGCACATCAATTACATTTTCTAGCTCTTGTCTATTGTTAGCAGGACAATCCACAAGCAGAATCTCAGAAAATTGCCCTTTTAATGCTTGATTAAATCATCACTGATGTTCTGCATGAGAACAATTTCAGCATAAACATTGGCCAGCCTATAGTAAGGTTGGGAGATTGCACGGTTCACACATGCAGCCATAAACAGCCACACCATGACGGGGCCCACTTGCCGAGGCATAAAATGACACCGGGTGAAGTCGGGCGTGCGTCATTTTGATTTTCAGATCGGCGGGCACGCAGCCAAGTCAGCTGCGCACCCGCCGAAGTGTCAAAGGCCTATTAAGGCCATTAATGAACTAATTAAATCTATTGAGAAAGCTGCCCGTCCAACCTTAAGGTTGGCGGGCAGGCAAAGAGCCCAGGCGGCCTTCGCATTGTTCATGAAACCTCATCCACGGGCGGGATGAGGTTTCATGAAGGGTTTATATGTTAAATAAAGTTTTCCATTAAAGTTCATTGACATGTCCCAGCTCATGTGACACTCACATGAGGGGACATGTCTTCAAATTTTTTCTTTTCTTTATTAAATTTTTGGGAACTTAAACTAATTTCCCTGAGGCACCTCTGTGCCTCAGGGAGATTTCTGCACTCTTTAGCACGCGTGTGTGAAGGAGCGCAGGCCCCGACTCAGGAAACCACCCCCCTCCCTCCGCCTGCACTGGAAGCACTCAGCGTTTCTGGGCGCACGTCACGCTGGGGGGGCTTTAATTGACCCGCCCACGTAAAATGGCGGCATGGACCTGATTGGGGGCACCGATCTAGTCCACGCCCTGTCCCCGCACAACCTCCCCGACCGGGGAGAATAAATTCGCCCAGGTGATAAACAGATAGGTGGAGATTTGCCTAAAAATGCTTAGTAACCCAGAGCTAACCTTTGAGTAAGGCATCAGCAGAAATCCAAGGTTGCTATGATCTACAAAGGAACTAGCAATTCAAGTAATCAGAAAATTGCAAAAATTCCTTGAAATTTTGAGGTAGTTCAGGTCTAATGGAAATAGTCAAAGAATACCAGGGACAGAATTTTACAGCCCGCTCACATCAGAGGCAGGGCCATAAAATGCAGGAAGCTGTTTAAAATCCATTGGGCAGAATTTTGCCTTTGATGGATGGGCGGGCCCGACCGACTCAGCGGCGGGTGGGCAACTGATCGCCGCCGCCGAAACGGGCCTGCCACCATTTTAAGTGGGTGGGCCAATTAAGGCCTGCCCAGCATGTCGCCTGACAGGAAGTGCGCTTCCTGTGCAGGGGGGAGGGATTCCCCAACTACCAGAGTGCACTCTTTTGCACATGCGTGTGAAAGAGCGCACTGCTCCCTGAGACTAAGTGCTGCCTCAGGGAGATCGCTGAAAGTTTTTAAAACTTTAAAAATAGAGAAATAAAAAATTCATTAACATGTCTCCCTCATGTGAAAATGTCACACGAGATGGGACATGTTAATAAATATCACAAAAACTTTATTAAACTCTTTTAAACATTAAATGAAACCTCATCCCGCCAGTGGATGAGGTTTCATGTTTTTTCAGAAGTCTGCTGGGGCTCCTGGCCTGCCCTCCAGCCTTAAGGTTGGACAGGATCTTTAATTGTTTTAACTACCTGACAATAGCCTCAATTGGCTATTGACAGGTCGGCGGGCAGACAGCTGATCGCGCTGTGCCCCCACTTCCTGTATATTTAAATTGGGCAGGATGATGTCGGGGGTTCCGCCCGATGTCATCCCGCATCATTTTTGCATTGGTGAGCGTGCCCCGCCCCCAACTCACGGACGGAAAAACTCGGCCCATTGATTTCGCCAGCAACATAAAATCCCACCAGCGTAAAATTCCCATGGCCAGGATCTTACGTCCTGTGGGTGGGTTGGCGATGATGTTGGGCCAGCATCCCGATGTCCTTGGGCAGTCTCGCGACACTTCAGCTGGCGGATGCATGTGAGAGTTGACAATGCGCCCGCCAACAATTAAGAGGCCTAGTAAGGCTCTTAATCAATTAAGTTAAACTTATTTTTTACTGCCTGTTCAACCGTTAGGCAAATCGACCAGGCAGGCTTTACATTTTTAGGAAACCTCATCCATGAACGGTAGGAGGTTTCCAACAGTAATTTTTAAAAAGATAATTTTTAAACATCATTTTTAATATGTCCCTGTTCATGTGACTGAGTCCCATGTGAGGACATGTTTCTCTCATTTTTAAAATCTTTATTTTTGAATCCACAACTCTTCAGCTCCCTGAGGCAGCTCTGTGCTTTCAGGGAGCTTTCAGTGTGCTCTCCCCCCATGCAAACTTTTGTGCTCACCCTCTTCCCTTTCTACCCTGGCAGTGCTGAGATCCTCAGCATGTCTTTTACACTGGCTAGCCATCAGTTGGCCTGCTCGTTGCACCCACCCGATGAACAGAAAATCCTGCCCCATGTTTTTTGTCACTTTCATATACATAATTAATGGAGATTGATTTTAAACAAAATATCCTGCTTTGAATTACATTTGAGCTGATATAAGTAAACAACTTGGGTACAAAGAGGAATGACTGTGACCCTTTCCAAAGACATCAGGGCTTGTGACAGTTAATCTTTGACTATGACTTATTGACATTTCCGGATGATCAAAGTAGTGCTTTTGCACTGGTTCAATTTTCAAAAATGTTGTAATTTATCCCAATTTATGTCTTCTTTGAAACAGATGACACTAGTGTGAGTAGTCATTTTAAATTCTCAAAAAAGGTACAATCTCTTGTCATTACAAGTAGAGCCCAAATCAGATCAAGCTCCAATTTTGAGTGTCGAGATCACCTTGATAGATTATTTTAAATTACTATTTTTCAAGTGGTTGATGCTCTGATTCTATGACCAGACTTCAGACTTTGACAAGGATTCAGCAGTGGAAAAGGACAATGAGTTGACTTTGTAGGTAAGACTGGAACTATTAGAGATGGAAGTAATATTTTATTTGCTGCTGAGATATGGATCTAGTTGTTGATAAATGAATATTTTAGAGTAAAATAGAGAGCAATAGTACACATCTCTGGTACTGCCCCAAGTTTGGAGACACCTTATAGAAGGTTCAGCAAGCTACAGATAGTCTCAGTCTCCGAGAAGAATGGTTACCTCAGGGTATATTGCCTTTGGCCAAACAACTGCAAATGATGAAGTTCCTCAGTGAGAGATTGGGGAATTGGGAGGAAGCCTCACACCCACCGTTACCTTCTGTGTAGGCTTTCTGCTTCAGCTTCAAATATGGCAAAGCCTGGTACATTGGAGGGATTTTAGACGATCCTTCCAATTAATTAGATGGAATAACAATTCAATCAAGCAGACATGGAAAGCAATGTTAGATGTTCAAAAATGATTTTGAAAATAATATAGCTCTTCTTAATACAGTTTCAATACACAAAACCTGTCTTATAGCACTTGTTAAAGTCAGGAATAATGTGAGGATAGGTATGCTTACATGTTTTCTTTATTTGTATCACTTCCATGGTCATTTAATTAACCATAAAAACAACAGACAAAGTTAACATCTCATTCTGGTACGATTGCCAACCAATTAATCATCAGATACTTCATCACAAAAATCCTAAAGGTCAGATTTCTGTTCAAGATTAGAATCATATTTACAATTTATATTGTTGAAAATTTTCTTCTCGGGAGAAAGTTAGTACAAAACTAGTTTCTACTGATTTTTAGTAAGTCATGACTAACGCCTCACACTCATAACTTCACTCACCCTCACACACTTAGCACTGATGCAAGTATCACATTTCACAGCTTGCACATACTACCAGCTATTCAACTGTGACGGCTACATCAGCCAAATACTCACTGACACACTCCTCTCTGTCTTGCAGAATAGGGTGACACATAATCGGAGGAACCAGCACCTAACCGGTGGGGGGCAGGCAGGGCCAGGGAGAAAAATCACAGACTCCGGTTCTACTCCTGTTTCTGGGCCCTCATTCCCCTCCCCCCACTTTAAGCCCACTCCTCAATCATGCATGCTATTTTTCTCCCCTTTTAAGATTCACCAATCAATTCACCAAACAATCACAGAAAGATCCTAGTAAAATGATAACTCCCATTGTTGGCATTTGGTTACAAATAACATCCGATATATATCCAACATGGGTCATTAATATTAAGGGCAGCAACGATAAAATGAAATTTTAGTTTGTGTGCACCCTATTGGTGATCCCACCATGATTATTAAACAAACCAGAGAGTATAAATTTTAGTTTAACAGCATCATGCAATATTGTTAATTTGACAGGAAAATATCCCATTAGTTATTTACAACACTGCAAATGATAACACTGATTTTGGTGACTGCTTCATTAACATGTTCTGTACATTGCACCATATGTGTACGGTGACAGTAAATTCAAAACTTGTGAGTTCGATTCAATACATGCAACCCAGATTGCAAGAAAACCTCTCAGGCTTTGTTTTATATATTTTGATTACCTGTTCTGTATAGAAAAGAAAGACCGTCTCCATGCTGCAGCTCACATTGTTTCATTGTTGGAAAGTTATAGAAAGGAATGAGGGAGGGAGGGGGGAGGAGAGGGAATGATCCCATTTACTTCTGCCTAAGCTCCCTCCTCCCTCCCTCACCCACCTTGTTCAAATTATCACTAGAAGCAAATTTCCAGTTCCCTGGGAATGGCTCATGCTGCAGATGTGGCTGACAGCCGGGTCTAGCCTAGCACGAGGCTGAGTAACAGCCCCCCTGGCCTGCTTTGGCCTCATTACTGGAGGAGACTCCCTCCTATTGTTTTGTTTTCTGCTTCTTCTCCTTGGCCTCCCAGAAGATGTCATCACAAATTGTTCAGTGCAACTGAAAGACTCCTGGATGGTGGACTTAACCTTTTTTAGGACCATGAATTCGACATTGATGAAAGCCCTAATAATTTATAATAGGTGTATAAATAATTACTTATGCTAAAAGAAACACCATTTTGTGGATCTGCCCTGGTGCAGGTCCTTCAAGAATATTAGGTTTATTTTAATGTATTAAGTTCAAAAACACAATTACTTATCTTATCCCCTTGAAATCATAAAAAAATAGGTTTCCATTGAAACCTTAAACAGACTAGTTTTCATATTTCAACTCTTTCTTGGACTCGAACGCAAGTTCTGTCGAAGGGTCATGAGGACTCGAAACGTCAACTCTTTTCTTCTCCGCCGATGCTGCCAGACCTGCTGAGTTTTTCCAGGTAATTCTGTTTTTGTTTTAGTTTTGATTCCGGCTGTTTTAACCCCCCTACCCTGAAAGGATGCCTGCAAAATTTGAGAGCCCAAGGAATCTTTGCTGCTTTGCCTCCTGTCCCTGCACACACTTCCACATTAACCTTCATCCACCTCTAGCTTGCCATGGCCAATGTGATGATAGACAGAAGCATTATTTTCAACCCTCCCTCTCGTTCTCCCTCCACCAACCCAGGCACAGCTGCAAGCCCTTACCCTCAGGGAAGATACAATGTTCAGAATCATTGGAACAGCCATGACCGAGACTGTGGCCTGCAGCAGAGCTGAAACCACCACAGGTAACAGTATGTACCTAATTTTCCTTCTCTCATCTCACTTCTCCTTCATAAGTTAAGGATTGTATCAAATTGAAATAAAAAGTATATTGTTATGTCAATAAGACATGTAAAAAATCCAAACTGTGTACATCAGACATTACTCTTTTTTTGCTATTTTTAAAATGGACTTTCTGCTGAACTCAACAAGATGGCTGCTTCAAGTCACATGACTACAGGATTGGCCCTTTTTTCTGGAAGCTTCCGCCAAGAGTTACAAGAACAAAAGAAGCCTCCTCTCATCATTGTGGAATGTACAGTGTAAGGACATTATAACCACAAAACCAGGGGACTCACAGAGATTGAAACTCATTACTCCTGCAGAGTTATTAATAGGCTCATCTCACACCTGGGACTGTCCAGGTTCATTTCAAAGAGGGACCATTGAGAAACAATGGCTGTCAATTGCATTTTTATAAGCTTACCTCTCTAGTGAAGTCAGAGAGTCAACCCAGACAATGGCTCTCTGACATAAGATCCTTAACATGGATGATAACTCTTTCAAAAGCTAGGCTGGGATATTATCAGCCCTGAAACAAAAGTCAGTCCCAGACACTAGATAAACATCCTTTTTGAAACCATTGTAGAGAAAGAAGGTCACATAACTCAAGCGACCATTTTGAAATCTCTATATCCATTGAGAACTGAGACACCCTCCATCTGCTGAATTGCCGACTAATCGTACAGACCTATAATAGGACTCCCAGATGACCAAGCAGCTGGTCACTGTGTCTCAATTCCTTGAAGCCTATTTAAATTTAATAGTCTTTGACCACCACCTGCTAAGTGGTCTAAGTACAGAAATCCCATCGTGCTGTATCATAATTCATTTCAAGGATTTTCATGTTGCTATCTCCAATCAGGAACTCATCTGGGCTGAATGCTGACAAGAAGGAAACACCTTCTGGACTTTGACTTCCCAGGTTCTGGAAATCACATAAACTAACATTCATTTCTGTGGCTCTTTTACTGTTGTTATCCATAGTTGTAAAAACTCCCTCTTTTCTATTCCCCCCTTACCCTTTATGTGTGTGTGCATGTGTGAGGATGTGAACACACCCACCACCCCCACCCCACAGGTGTGAATGTGAAATAAATTGTCCTTCTGAGGTAATCATAAAGAGAGCTTGCTGCGCATTACCTACAAAATTGGACCATGCGAACTGAGGGGGAAACATGCCACATCTTACTTCAAAAATAATTCAAAAACACCTCTGCTTACGGACAAGCAAGGAGAGGATAAATAAGTTCAGTTTTCCTCTCTCCTGTTCATAACAATATAATTCAGCAAAGATGAGTAGCAGGTCAGAAGATTGGGCAGAGTCTTAAGAATAGTGAAAAATGGCTAAAATATTAATGAGTGAGAAATTAGAATATGAGAGAAAGCTAGCCAGAAATCTAGGGCAGAATCTTTAGCTCGGCAGGCGGGTGCGCACCCAACCCGACCAAGTGTGAAATGAGCGTGCCGATGTCAACACGTAGTCGCGCGATAGTTTGGTCGGTGGGTATGTGCCAGAGCCGGCAGCGCACCAGTCAACAATTAAAAGGCCTGTTAATCAATTGTCCTGAATTTTTCACTGCCCGTTCAACCTAATGGTTGATGGCAGGCAAAAAGGTCAAGCGGCATTTGCAATTTTTTGGAATCCACATCCACAGGTGGAATGAGGTTTCCAAATGCAAATACAAATGGAATAAAAACTTTAATTTTTAATTAAAAACATGTCCCTGCTCATGTGACAGTCACATGAGGGGACATGCTTTATTAAATTTTTTCTGTTGTTTAGTAATGTTTTCAATGGGCAGAATTTTACGTTCGTCTGTTGGGCCTGACCGACTTGGCAGCGGGCAGGCGGCCGATTGCCACTGGCGAAATGGGCCACGCCACCATTTTCCACAGGCAGGACAATTAAGGCCCGGCCCAGCGGGTTAGTGACTCCCGTGGAGAACGGGAAAATAGTGGTGGGGACAGGCAGCCTCAGACTGCCGGTTCCAATGGGGAGCCGGCAGCCAGTATAAAGCGTGGCCAGGCAGCCTGCTTGAGGCAGTGCACCATTGCCACTCAGGCGGAGAGGGAGGGAGGTGCGAGTGGAGAGCAGCATGAGCAGGAGGAGGGGGGCTGGCTGCAGGAGAGGCTGTGTGATATTCAAAGTGATGGATGCTGAATGTGTCCAAGGTGGCCGTTGGGGGAGGGGTTGGGACCAGCCGTACTATCTTCTGGGGACTGATCACCAGTAGTGTGGACAGGAGCCGCTGGAGGCCTCAGATGGGCCACTATGCCCCCCCGATTTTCAGATGCATGCCTTGCTGTCCTCCTGCAAGAGGTGGGCATTTGTTGGCACCTGCTGTATCCAGAGGATGGGAGGAGGATGGCCCCCCATGTCACCAGCCAGGCGTGGGAGGAGGTGGGTGATGCTGTAAGCGCCCATGATGATGTGCAGTGCACTGGCACACAGTGCAGAAAAAGATTCAATGATTTGCTGCACTCTGGAAGGGTGAGTACCATGTTGGTCTTGGCCATTTGACCCAGAAGGTAACCTAACCTTTGACCCCCCCTCCCCCCCACCCACCCCACCATGCTTTGCTGTCGTTACTACAAAGGGCATCTGTCGCATGCTGGGTGGGCAAATGGGTACTGACCATACTTACATCAGCCTTAGTGGTTGAGGAGAAGAAGGGTTCTCCCTGCAGAATATGTTGGTCTTTGTGGCATTTGAGTAGCCTGGGGACAACCTGCAGGGGACGCCACTAGACACATACTCAGAACTCCAACACATGTCATATTGATGGTGATGAGATGGTGCAAGGGTGCCTCAAGGTGTTTTGGGCAAGTGTCATCTGCTGGCATCGGCGCCACACCTAGCTGCGCCTCCTTGACATGGGCGCTAAGAGCCGTGTGGTATTCAAAGTGATGGATGCTGAATGTGTTGGGGGAGGGGGTTGGGAGCAGCCGTACTATCTTCTGGGGACTGATCACCAGTAGTGTGGACAGGAGCCGCTGGAGGCCACAGATGGGCCACTCTGGTTAGGGTGCGGCTTGCTCGTGCAGAGTACATGAGCGAGCAGCCTCAATAAATCCTTTTCTCTGTTTTGCAGGCGTAAACTCACCACAATGCCCAGGAGCGCCAGAGGACTGGAGGTGGGCACGCCCTCCTGCAGCGCCTCAAACTTTTTGAAGAACAGACCATGGAGCTGGGGAGGAGGCCGGGGCGGCCAGGTGTCGGTGAGGCTGGGGTCCAGCGGTATTTGAGGTCCACAGTCCCATCCACTCTGTCTGCCCACCATCCAAACCTCTGATGGTTGCTGCAATCGTTAATGCTGCAACACTGCTCATTCACAGACTGAGACATTCTGATATGTGGGTCATACAGAAGGGACCCTCGTCCACTTAAGGAATCGTGTCTCCACCACCTTCCAAAGTCACCTTATCCCATTTGTGAGCACTATCACCATGGTCTAACATGCCATTGGATCGCTGCTGCACAGCCAAAGATTTATTTCATCTTGGAGGGTTTGTACCTCCACCACCCTTTCAGCCAGTGTGCCCCACATTACTCTGTCCAAAAGGTCCTCAACACCTCACCTGTGAACCTCATGGCGCTCAACTTAGATAAATGCCACCACGTTACTCATCCCTGTGCCAAGGGGAAATGGTGCCTTCTGCTCACCCGGTCTATGCCCCTCCTTACGAAATGAAGGCCAATAATGTGACCTCTCAATCTCCTGTGATCGACAGCAAATGTCGCTACTGTTTGTGATGTTTCCTCAGCCCCACAACTATCCAGGCCAGCATGCATCCAGGTCAGGTACCTCTGCACTCTCCCCACTCCAACGGTACATAACATGCCATGTGGCATTCCTGAGGCCATCTGACCAGCCTGTCTGCATGTGTGTTTAATGGTTGGGGCTGCTCTTGGCTCTTTTCCACCACACCAATGTTCTTCTCCTTATGGTCTTGAAGGGTGAGCGACTTATGAGGCTGGGGGGGAAAGGGATGAAAGGTTGAACTGGATGTACACTAACTGATGCACTGTCCTTATTGTTAATTTCAGCATCACCACCAGAGTGACCCGCACCTCGACACCGCAGCCTTCCCTCCCCACCTGAGGGCCAACAAGTGCAACTTGCGGCACATTATTTCAGCCAGCCAGGCACCAGCGCAGGCACACACACCTCGGTGGGGACTTTACTGTTGGCTGGTGACCTGGGTCACAGTAGAGAGGTCACATCACAATCGCTGGAGGAGATGATAGGGGCAGAGAGTGCCGATGGCACCAGCAGCTGGAGGGCTGCAGGGGACCAGGCACATGCTGAGTCCTGCACTGATGATGTGCCTCTGGAGTTGTCCCCATTGCAGCAGCTGCAGGACAAGTGGCAGTAAGTGCGTTTGCATCTGGCAGGGTTACATGAGGGAATGCTTCAGTTGCTCTCTGCAACGGAGGAGTCCAGGTAGGGGCAGAGCTTCAGGATTCCTTCAATGAGAGGTTGGCGACTCTCATAGAGAGGTGCTTCCACCAAATGGATCAAAATATGATTGGGTTACACTCTGACCTGCAAGACATCACAGCAGTTCCGGCCACAGGTGGTGTTTTCCATTGTGGGAGATGTTGTGGTCACCAACCATCAGCAGTCAGTGCCCATGCATCTGCAGTGAGCAGGGAGGTCAAAAGGGACACCACGTCGGCGCAGCAGCTGCCTGTCGTTGTTGTGAGCTCCTCTCATGGTGCTCTGGGTGAGGGCAGCAACTCCTCCGCCCCTCTGCCAGTCAACGTTGCTTCCATTGAGGCTGCGACAACTGGGGTGGTGCCAGTTCTGTAACTGGCCACTCTCTCCCAGGCGGGGCCATTACAGGGTCCACGGGCCAGAGGATGCCACCCAAGGTTATCGAGCCCAATAGGACACCAGAGTCAGCAGGCTGTCTCTCAAGCCACCCCGAGCGATGGGACAGCACCTAGACGTAGCACCGGAAAACGCAAGCATAAGGCACCTTAGGCACTCCACGGGTATGTCATTGGTGATTTTGTGTTGGCCTTAAAATAGGGACCCAAATTTTTGTAATTGCTAACAAGTGGTGTGTGTTTTGTTTTGGACAAAATAAAGTCCACCTTTGTAACCATGGCTGAGGGTCTTTTGTTTGTGGTGCATTTTTCTTTTTCACGTATTTATCATGAGTGTTTGATGTTTCTGTACTAAGCCCTTAGCTGCAGCTGATGAGGTGGAAGATGTAGGACTGAAGTGCCACATGTGGAAGTGCCAGGCAATGCTGCTCCTGCAGATCCATGTGTGTGGAGCTAGCTGAAGGTTCTTTGATTCCATTGTCACGCGTGTCCCTGCCTCCTTGGTGTAAATGAAGGTCATCGTTCTGTCCCTCATCATCACCCTGTGCTTGCTCATCCTCTGAGGCACTGCTGGATTCATCATGTGCATCTTCATCCAGGGTGTCAAGGTCTTCATCATCAACTGCATCCCCCCTTTCCAGCGTAAGATTTTGCAGTGCGCAGCAGACTACCACTATCGGAGAGACGCGATCTGGGGGGGTACTGGAGTACTCCCCCTGAGTGGTCCAGGCAATGGAAGCGCATCTTGAGAAGACCGATGACTCTCTCCACCACAGACAGCCCAGAGACGTGGCTCCTATTGTACCGCTGCTCAGCTTCTGTTCTTGGATGGCGGAGAGGTGTCATGAGCCACCTTCTGAGGGGATAGCCCTTGTCACCCAGCAGCCATCCATCCAGCCGAGCTGGAGCACTGAAGAGCCCCAGCACCTGGGAGTGTCTGAGGATGTAGGCATCATGGGAGCTGCCTGGGTACCATGCACAGACTTGTAGAATCTGCATCCTGTGATCACACACTATCTGCACGTTCATGGAGTGGAAGCCCATCCTGTTGCTGAAGGCACCGGGCTCACCTGCTGGTGCCTTAATGGCCACATGTGTACAGTCTATAGCACCCTGGACACGGGGGAAGCCAGCAATGGCTGCGAAGCCTCTGGCTCACTGAGCCTGACTTGCCTGGTCCCAGTGGAAGTGGATGAAGGTCAATGCCCGTCTGAACAGAGCATCTGTAACCTGCTTGACACAAGTGTGAACAGCTGATTGGGAGACACCGCAAAGATCACCTACCGAGCCCTGGAAGGAGCCAGAGGCATAGAAGTGGAGGGCAACTGTGACCTTGAGAACCACTGACATCGGGTGTCACCCATACATTAGGGGAGATCTCAGGGCCAATCATCTGACAGATATAGTTGACTGTCTCCCTTCAGAGTCGGGCCTCCTTCGGCACTGCACCTCAGTCATACTGAGGTAGCTGCTTCCCTGCCTGTATACCCTGGCAGCAGGATAGTGGCATCTTCTGCGGCCCCTTGCACCTTGGACAACCTCTTGGCCCTGCGCCCCTTGTGCCTGCAGCTGGCCTCCCAAAGGTGGCTCCTCTGGAGGCTGATTGTCCAGTCCTAGCCTCCTCCTGATTCTATCCATCCCTTCCTCCTCAGGGAATCTGCTTCCACTGGAGAGGGCAGAACCCATAGCCCCAGGCTAAATGGAGGCCTCCGGAAAGCTGCAAGGCCGAAAAAGAATGCTGTCTGCAGACCGGTTTCAAATTACACAAAAACCTCTTGGACATCAATGAGAACTACTAACAATCACACAGGTATGCTTTAAACACTTTCATCAATTATAACTTTGTGAAAAACATGAACAATCTCTCTGAGTCCATATATCCAGAAATTGCAAAAATTTTCTTAAATAATCTCCTAGTGGCCTTCCCGTTGGGCCCGTGCGCCGACCCGAAGTTCACATGGGCCCCTCAAAATCGTACACAACTGGCAAGATAAGGGGCTTAACGAGCCCTCCAATAAATGGCGGGTGAACTGATGGTGCCCGCACACCGAAATATCGCGATGCTGCGCGCTGACATCAGCATGCTCGCACGAAGTCAGCAAGCTCGCACGACGTCAGCACGCATCATTTTATGCACAGATGTGCAGGCTCCGCCACCCACACTTCAGCCGGAAAATTCTGGCCAATATATTCTTCATCTCCCTGAGGCAGTTCCGTGCCTCAGGGAAAGTTTTCAGCGTTCTTCTGCACGCATGCGTGAATTGTGCGCTAGACCTGCTCGCCTGACTCCCCCTGCCCACTCAGGCAGCGGTCAACGCTTCCACTCGTGTATCACGCTGGTCGGGCCTTAATTGGCCCATCCGCGTAAAATCGCGGAGTGCTGCCTATCGCGGGCAGCGGGCGACTTCTTAGCCCCCAGCCAACCCCTCTGATCCTGCACGCCTAGGACAAAATTCTGCCGCTGAAAACAGACAGTAAGGCCAAGACTTTCCCCCGTCGGGGGCGAAGATGAAAGGCGGGCGCGCGCTGCTTCCGATCGGTGCCCCCAAATGGGGGCACGGTAACATTTTATGTGGGTGGGCCAATTAAGACCTGCCCAGCATGACGTCCACATGGAAGCACTATGCACTCCTTGTGGGGGGGGTGGGTGGAATCCCAAAATCAAGAGTGCACTCTTTCACACATGCGCACAAAAGAGCGCATTCACCCTGAGGCTGCACTTAGCCTCAGGGAGATTGGCTCTAAATGTAAAAAAGCTAAAAAAGGAAAAATAAAATCTTCCTAACATGTCCCCTCATGTGCTACTGTCACATGAGTTGGGACATGTCCATAATTTTTACAAAAACTTTATTAAAATTTTTTAAAACCTACATGAAACCTCATCCCACCCGTGGATGGGGTTTCATGTTATTTCTAGTTCCCACCGGGGCTCCTGGCCTGCCCACCAACCTTAAGGTTGGACGGGCAGATCCTTTAATTACTTAATTGATCCTGTCAATGGCCTTAATTGGCCATTGACAGGTCAGTGGGTGCGCAGCTGATTTTGCTGTGCCCCCAACTTCCTGAAAATTTAAATGGGGCATGGGAAGTTCCCCCTGACATCACTGCACGTCATTTCATGCATTGGCGAGCGGGCCCCGCCCCCGCTCACTGACGCGTAAAATTCTGCCCTAAGAGTTTCTACAGGTAAAGAGTAGGTAAGGTGAGTGTTGGTCCTCTAGATAGTGAGAATAGCAAATTAATAATGGAAAATAAGGAAATGGCAGGTGAATTGAACAGAAATTTTGCATCTATCTTCAACGTAGAGGATGCAAATAACATCCCAGAAATACGTGTGAATCCGGCGGTGAAAGCAAGGGAGGAACTTGAAACAATTACAAACACAAGAGAAAAGCTACTAGTAAAATTATTTGAAGTAAAAGCTGACAAGTCTCCGAGTCCTGATGGACTCCATGCAGAGTCATACAGGAAGTGGCTGCTGAGATAGTAGTTTCATTGGTTTTAAATTTTTCAAAATTCCCTAGATTCTGGAAAGGTCCCATCAGATTGGAAAATGGTGAGCATGACTCCTCTATTCACAAAGAGAGGGAGACAGAAAGCAGGAAACTACAAGCCAGGTAGCTTACCATCTGTTGTAGGGAAATTGCTGGAATCTATTATTAAAGCGGTTATAGCGGGGCATTTAGAAAATCTCAATGCAATCAGGCAGATGGCTTTATGAAAGGGAAATTATTTTTTTAATAATTTATTGCAGTTCTTTGAGGACATTACAAGCAACGTGGATAAAGAGGAACCTGCATATATGCTGTACTTAGACTTCCAGAAGGCGCTTGACAAGGTGCCACATCAAGGATTACTGAGCAAAATAAGAGCTCACGGTGTATGAGATTACATATAAGCGTGGATAAAGGTTCGGTTAGCTAACAGGAAACAGAGTAGGCATAAATGGGTCATTTTTAGGTTGGCAAGATGTGACGAGTGGAGTGCCACAGGGATCAGAGCTGGGGCTTCAACTATTTACAATTTATATCAATATCTTGGATGAAGGGACAAATCAGGTATGGGTTGATTGTTGCATTTGCCTAAAAACTACAATTCCTGTATTTCATAAATAATTAATTGCTGTGAACCACTTTGGGCCACCCTAAGGGTGTGCAAGGCATTGTATAAAATGCGATGTATGTGTTCCTCCTGGTCTAGGGAGTTTTGTTACATCCCTTACACAGTGGTACACAGCAAATTAGGAGGTATCACAATGTCACCTATCACATCCTGGAACATCACCATGGCATAAAACATAAGGCCCACTGAAATTTTGACAACGACTGGCAGTGCTGACCATGGTTTGAGGGTCCAGTTGTGGCTAAAGCAGGTGATTTAATGGAAGGCTTTGCAATTGGTGGATTAGTTATGGACACCATTACATCCATATGAGTTCAGCTGATGACAGCTGTAAGTTTGAAGTCAGCAGTGCCAGGGAGTTGTTGCTTTCTTTTAAACTGTTCGGGGTAGATTTTGACAAACCTCCTTGGCAAAGCGAAGGTACTTCATAGACTGCTCCTTGGTAAAGTTGAGAAATGATAAGTGCTCCCGAAGGCCCCTCACAGTGTGGTCTCTACGTAGAGGGAGAAGGAAATAAATAGTTAGTGTTATACTTCTAATAGCCAGTTGGTGAAGGAAGAATCCAAAGCCAATTTTTACTTGGAATAGATTTATGCATTGAGTGAAACATTACGGGTATATATCTCCTGACTCCATTTTCCTCTTGTGTCAGTAAATTTATATATGCCCAAGTAACCATCCAATCAATGCCTTCCACCTGTTTGAATTTAGCCTAATTTGATGTGATTAACAGTTATGACAGTAAATTTAGACGAGAAAAGATGGAAGGAGATTTGAGTGTAGCTTTAATACTAGCACAGATTGGTTGGGCTGAATGGCCTGTTTCTGCCCCATATATCCATTGTAACCCTATGTAATAGTGCCCTCCTCCATCTTCTTCTCTCAACTCTCCTCCTTACTCCTGTCTTCTTCACTGGTTCCTCTCATCTTCCAATCCTAAGAGCAGACTTACCAGACCACCCATGACTGGAATAAGCTCAGAAATTAATTAGCAGCCTATGAAGAAAATCCAGCAGTTAACATTTATGGATGGGATGAGGCTTTTAAATAATGATCCAATAGGTTCTTTGTTAATTTATAGCATCATGAGTTTCAGGGCAAGTTTATAACAGGGCAAAACAGGTACTGAGGCAGACCAACTTCTGAAAGGGCCCTACAGTCAAAATCTTATTACAAAAAGGCTTTTCAATACTTCTGGGGGACACTCAGGACATCCACAGAGCAGCCCAATTCAATACGGCAGGTGGTTCATTTCCAGCGTGGGATGAGCATGCACTCCTTCCTCTATTTACATTCCACACATTGGCTTTACATTCACCACCTTCCTATACTCATTCCTCTCCAGCACTCAGCACATACACTATATCTGCCAATCCTACACTTTGTTTATCTTTTAAACAGCCCCTTACTAATTCTTCCTTCTTGTTCCTGAAAAACATAACTGTACATAATGCCAGGGAGAGGACCAAGGATGAATACCCAACATTGTAGTCCTTACCCAAGCAGGGCACAAAGGCCTGGAGATTAGTGGCTTGAGTAAAACCATGAGCATCGGGGATGACAAAGTTTGCAGTTTATCTGAGCAGAGTGTCTGCATATTACTAGTTAAGCTTCAGTTATCTCAAAATATTTAACAAGTTTCACAATTTTGAGCTGCATTGTCAAAGCTTTCATGGTGCCCAGACCCTCAGTGCTGTCCAACTCTTCTTCCTGTTCTCTTGCCTCTAGGTCCTTCTCAACACCATACTACACAACAAAAGCCACCTTGGATGTGACCTGAAGATGCTCCATCAAGCACTCCATCTCCAGCACAGATACTGACACTTCAGTGTGGTAGATAGTGAAGCAAAGATGAAACACTCAGCAGTGCTGACACCAATGGCAGGGTCAGCCAGGAGAGAGCTCAGTAAAGGCCAAGGTCCCCTCTCAACTCTGTAGAGCAAGATAATACAAGGACTCTCAGAGATAAGCCATGAAAAGAAAACTGTTTGCCTTTCACTATATCTGATATAGGGAGGCTTGTCAAGGAGTTACAGCACTAAGCCTGAAAGAATGGAAGAGTTCACTTACAGCCTGTGTGGTGCCATCTTGTATATGGCTTCTAGTTTGCTGTGGGGAGTTTCCCCACCTCTAGGATTTCTGAAGCCAGACCCTCACAAGGGAGTCAGTGTCACCAGCATTCGAACTTTGGTTGAAGCTAAAACAACCTCCACCTTGGAGAGAAAGATGTCTACCTTCAACAGATCAGAACTTTCAAGGATTCACTCAATTTCTGAGTGTATAAATGTAGATCAGTAGAATGATCAACAGAATAATCAGTAGAATTGGACACACAGGAGTGGAAGTGGCAATGTGGGAGTGCTGCAAGTCACCCTCTCACATGATCTCAGTATGTCTTTCACAAGCTGCCTTGATTGATTCTATGTCTGTGCACATATATTCCCAGGTCTTTCTGTTCACATGTCCCCTTTAGAATTATACCCTTTAGCTTATATTGCCTCTTGCCATTCCTCCTACTAAAATGTATCTGCATTAAATTGCATCTGCCACAAGTCTGTCCATTCCACCAGTCTATTTATATCTTCTTGAAGTCTACCACTTTCCTCCTTATGGTTCATAATACTTCCAAGTTTTGTGTCATCTGCAAATTTCAAAATTGTGCCCTGTATGCCCAAGTCCTTAATAGAGACAAAGAAAAGCAATGGTTTTAGTCCCCACCTCTGGGTAACGCAAATGTATACCTTCCTCTGGTGCAACAAACATTCTCCTCTAATCTCTGTTCCCTGTCGTTTATCCAACTTTGTATTCATACTGTTAATATCCTTTTTAATCCACAGGCTTCACCTTTGCTAATGTGGCTGTTTTGTGGCACTTTATCAAAAGCTTTTTGGACATTCATGCACAACACATCAACCACACAGCTCTCATCACCCCTTTCTGTTACTTCATCAAAAGCCTCAAAATCGAGTTAATTAAGCAAGATTTGCCTTTTAACAAACCTGTGCTGGCTTTCCTTAATTAACACATACTTACCCAAGTGGCTGTTAATCCCGTCCTATTTGTAAAAAAGTTCCCACCATCGAGGTTAAACTAACTGACCTGTAGTTGCTAGGTTTATCCTTACATCATTTTTTGAACAAGAGTGCAATACTTGAAATTCTCCAGTTGTCTGGCACCACATTTGTCTCTAAGGAAGGTTGGAAGATTGTAGCCAGTGCCTTCCCAATTTCCACAGTTACTTCCCAATATCCTCAGATGCATTTGATCCTGTCCTGGTGACTTATTGAGCCAACTTTGCATGCCTCCACCTGTGTCAGCAGGGAGATTTAAAAATGATGGGTGGGACCCAATTCTGGGATCCCACCCCCATTCCTCCAAATGGGATTTTTATGCCTCCAGAGAAGAGTGTGGAAACAAAACCCACACTCAGAAATCCAGCCCTTATCTACTTCCAATACAGGAAAGGGCATTATAGACCCCCCCAACAATTTCATGGAGTCAGGCTTGCTTTGTCAGATGACATGGTTCACGGCACCTCATACAACTCCTGAAACGGGGGAATCCCATTGCCAGAATGGGAACCAAAAAAATACAATCACCTGCTCCTGGGATTCTTTCATTGACAGGCTTGAAGTGTACAAAAAAAACCAGTTCTTTCAGTTTCAATTGTTAGAGGCTGTATGTTAAGTTAGATGTGTTTTTACTGAATTGATTGGATATTAGAATATTTTTCCCATTGGGAAAGTTTCTCTTATGCATTTAGAACTGAAAAAAACATTGCTCTGGGTCTCTAGTGTAATATTATGAAGAGGTTTAAATATCCAGAATCCACTTAAAATGGAAAAACAAAATCCTTGGAAGACAGGGGCGGAGGTAGTCAGTGCCCACACTGCACCGAAGAGGTTGGCCATCCAGTGCAGAAAGAGGATGCATGATCTCATCCGTGCCGCCAGGGAATGGCAACCATCTCATTATTCCAAACTCTCACACTCACAAGGTCATCATGCATTCACTGGCATCTCACTTGCTGCCAGGGCAAGGGACATCACTCACTCTCTCATACATACCCTCACATCTCCATTTGGCCTCATCTCCTCTGGAAACTGCCTCCTCAGCCTTCACCATGTTGAGGCCACTTGCACAGATCAACATGTGCCCCCACGCACACCCTGGGATACCCTCCTTCCCCAGTACAGCTCTCATCCTGCAGCCTCTCCCCTTGCCTAAGGCCACTTCTCCCCATTCCCCAAGCAATCCCTAGCCTTCAGCCATTGAAAAGCCACCCCCGCCTTATGGCTGGTCTGGTAGGTAGAGACCTGCCTGTGAGCCCCCAGCTAAAAGTGATGTGGTCCTCAAACCCTGACACTCGATCACAAGTGCTGCCTGAGGTAAGGTAGGCAAACAAACCTCAAAGTCCTCAGTGAAGTGCAGCTCGCCAGGTGCACGTCTCTTATGTACAATTGTGAAACACGTCAGCGAACCCAGGTGATCCAGCGTGTAGGAATGATTCCAATGAGCAGGGCTTTTAATGACAGTGTGAAACCAATTTTTGGCCTTCTTGCAATATCGCCCCCTTCCGCCTGTCATGACGCCCAACACCAACGGGGAAAATTCCGGCCCTGGTGTGGCTGTTTATAGCTGCGTGCGGGAACCGTGCAATCTCCCAACCTTACCATAGACTGGCCAATATTTATGCTGAAATTGTTCGCATGCAGAATATCAGTGATAATTTAATCAAGCATTAAAAGGGCAATTTTCTGAGATTCTGCTTGTGGATAGTCCTGCTAACAATAGACAAGAGCTAGAAAATGTAATTGATGTGCTCAGTCTTCAGTTTTCTAATGACATTTTTAGGGTTTATTTTGATCCATTCTTTGCAAATATGCAGGCTTAGTAATTATAACTAAATTATGCACTGAAGGGCCTTTGCCCCAGCTTTCATCATTGGGAGAGGCTTTACACTGTGAGCAGAGTCTTACCTACATTAATCACTTAGTTGGTCTCTTAAAATCAAAAGTTAAGCTTCTTTTAACTTTTGAGGTTCTCCTGGCCTTTGAGGTGCCCACTACACTTTGCTCTATCAGTTGATTTATTTGCCTCTATTTTGATTTATACCCCTCCCCAATGCCTTTCTCATTACTCCTGTTTTCTGCCGGGTTTGACGTGGCAAAGGAGTGAGGATGAGTATCCTTCTGAGGCATCCAAATTAGCTGCTTAATTGACATTAAGATGAGGTGTTTGTAAGTGATCAACAACTATCAACACTTTCAACTATCTCATCCTGGAGGGTTACCATTGACCAGAAACTGAACGGGACTAGCCATGTAAATACTGTGGCTACAAGGGAAGTTCAGAAGCTAGGAATCCTGTGGTGAATAACTCACCTCCTGACTCCCAAAAACCTGTCACCATCTACAAAGCACAAGTCAGGAGTGTGATGGAATACTCTCTACTCACCTGGATGAGGACAGGTTGGGGAGGTTAATGTGGATGGGGGTGAGATTCTCAGGAAGGTAGAGAACATGCACATTCACTGGACATCATGAAATGAGAAGTGTTCAGGTTAGTTGGTGACGGTTGGGAGGTGGTGATGCCAAGGGGGTCCACAGTGATGACAGAAAGGACATGGATGACTGGGGGAGGGAAAAGGACGGGGGAGCTGATGAGATACTTGACCACGACCATGGTTCTCAAATCGAAAGTGAGTGGAGCCTCATGTTGGATGGGCACAGGTGCTGTATGGAAGTGCAATCAGTGGGTGGGCAGAGATGCAGTTCGGCTCAGCTGGAGAACGGAAAGAGAATTCCAGCAGACAGCATTGAAAATGTTTGGGTCAGTGAGATGACTGTGTTGGAGGAAGAATCCGGGTGCGTGGGAGAGTGCTTGCACAAGCCTCCTAAAGGCCCTGCCACACACAGGTCTCCCTCCAGAATCTCTCGTGGTCCAGCTGCGTGCAGCTGAGCTGCTAGTGTGGGGAGGTGGAGCGGGGTGGAGTGGTGGGGGTGGAGGGATGCTGTGGGGGGCCTGTAAATGAAGCTGAAAGGCAACATTACAAGTTATTCAGTGAAAGCAAATATATTTTCAGATTATAAAGTGACAAAATGTGTTCACTTGTACCACCACTTGTGATCAGAATTTCTTAACTTTTCTAGGCCTACCACCTCTTCTAGGTGCTGGCCTGACATCTACAACAGGGGTGGAGACAACCTGTGCAATTGTTGGTACTGTTGGCCCTGATGACTTCAGCATTCATTCTCTGGAGAGCTGAGGTCTTGAGGGCCCCAGCTTGCTTTGGCTGTCATCCTGTGGGCCAGCTGCTCCCTCTGCGATGACAGAGAGCGAGGTTGAGGGTTCACAGGCAAAGAGGACTCGGAGGAAACAGGCAGCCTCTGAGATTCCTGAGTGGATAGCCCAGGGGTGTCCAGCTGCCGCACCAGCTCCCTTCGGGTGCCAGAGGGCCCTGGCCTGACTCAATGAGGGGAAGGAGCACATGGAGGGACATTGAGGTGCCTTGCTTTCCTCTCGCTTTGCCACTTCAGGAACTCACCCATGGCGACCGGGATGGAGTGAGGCGCACATCTCCATGTTCTGCTGGACAAGGGTCTACATAGCATCCACCATCCTTCCCATGGAGACCTCCATACGCGCACATGTGGGCACCATTTCATCAGAGAGCAGGAGGGCGCACTCCTCTCACTTGCGTGCCATTCAGTTGTGGGCTTCCACCAGCTCTGCATGATGTTCCCTGCCTTTTGCTGACTCTCCAGAATGATTTGGAAGGCCAAATCCCAAGGCTTGTCATCTGACTTGGACCTCACAGGTGCCCTTTCCCAACAGTCCTCTGAGTGCCGGGGAGCTTGGCTGAACCTGCCTCTTCCTGCTGCAGACACGTGTCCATGTGGTGACCACCAAATTATGAACCCGAGCCTGCTCTAGATTTAGGTCTCACTGAAGTGTGTGGCTCTGCGCTGGTACAGAGTGTGGGTAAGCACTGTTACGGGTCTTCCAGGCTGTGTATTTCCAGCTCTTCAATGGAGGAGGTGTCCTCTTGGCTAGAGGTGAGGACCTGAATGAAGCTGAGGGACTGGCCGGTTGAGGGCGTTGGTCACTTGGCAGAGCTCGCTATGAACCAACTTAGAGATAATTAGTGCCTGGCAGTGGAGTCAAAAGCAGGAGAGAGAGTACTTACAGTTGCACTGAGAGAGGGATGATGTGGGGCAGGATCATCTTGTGGGTATTCACTGTCAACCTCACCATTGCCACAGGCAGGGTCCACGGCCTCACCAGTCAGCGCAATGGTACACTCCTCAAAGTGAGTGAGGGGCCTAATGTGGGCCATTCCACCCCCGGTCTGGGATCTCTCCCTGCCGACGTGAGCCAGCTTCTTTTGCGTGAAAACAAGTGGAGAGTGTGAGCAGGATGCATGGCACTGTGAGGAATGTTTGTGTGCTAAACGGAGCTGTGGACAGGATGAGGACATGAGCTCCAGAGGGTATGAGCCTGATGGAGATGTGAGGGTATGTGTGAGAGCTAGAGATGTTGTCCCTTGAGGTGTGAGATCCTTGTGGATGTGTGATGATTTTTTGTGTGAGTTGAGAACGATGAGATGGTTGACTAACCCTAGCAGGATGGGTGAGAGCATTCATCCTCTTCCTGCACTAGATGGCTGACCTCCTCTGTGCTCCGGTGGCATTGACTGTCAATGCCAACATCTCCCTGGCCTGATTGGTGACTCTTTTGGACCTCCTGCGGCCAGAGCAGGGGTAAAGGACATCACGGCTGCCTTCCACTGTGTCCAGCAGGCATCTCAGAGAGGCGTAACTAAATTTGGAGGCTGCTGCTGGTTCTTTGCTTTCGGGGCCATCTGTCACCTGGAGCCATCCTGGTCTGTAGATATGAAGTAGCCTGTGCTCTGGTGCACTTTCAATTTGGTGCCTGGAGTGAGGAAACACTGAGGTCATGGCGTGGTGGGCAAATCCAAGCCTGCCCAGTGATCCAGAGTGTTTCCCGTGAATTCATTATTAATGAGGCGGGATGCGCCAGGAAGGAGAGAACACAGCATGAAATCCCACCATTGCGGCCAGCAGGTAAAATATCTTTTATTACGCCCGCTACTGCACTTAGTGCAAATCTGGGACAATTCATTTTATGTTTATTTCCTGTTTATTAATCTATTAAATGGTGATTATCATGATTAAGCTTTGATTTGTCTTAAAAACACAAAGGGCAGGTATCACAATACTGCTAACAGGGAACTGATGAGTTCCATAAGTTAAGCAGTTTGCAAGAGCAATCCCTCCACTTAGGACCTTAGAAAGAAACAGAAAGAAACCATTTGACCCAACATGCCTGTGCAGGCGGAGAAAGAACTATTCAGCTGAATCCCACTTTCCAGGTCTTGGTTCATTGCTCTGTAAATTCTGGCACTTCAAGTGCTTGTCCAAGTATTTTTTACATGCAATGATGGTTTCTGCCTCTACCACCCTTTCAGGTAGTGAATTCTAGAACCCCACCTCACACTGGATGAAAAAATTCTCCTCAACTTCTCTCTTATTGTTCTATCATTTACTTTAAATCCATGATCCCTGGTTATTGACCTCTCTGCTATGTTAAATAGATCCTTCCAGCCACTGTATCTATCTCCCCTTATAAGTTTACACACCTCAATTAAATTTTCCCTCCACCTTCACTATTCCAAAAACAGCTTCAGTTTAGCGTTGCCTTCCTCACTGTCAATCACACTTCCAACTTTTGAATCATTGGCAAATGTTTTAATCGTGACTCCTCCATTTAAGTCTAAGTTATTGATATATAGCACAAAAAAAAGGGACCTAGTTCTGAGCCACGTGTAATCCAACTGAAAACAAATAACACCCTTTGCTTCCTGCCACTGAGGCAATTTTGGATCCAGTTTGCCATTTGCCCTTGGATCCAATGGAATCTGGTTTTTCTGAGCAATCTGTCATGGGGACCTTGACAAAAGTTTTGCTAAAATCCATGTAGACTACATCAAATGCACTACCCTTTTCAACCCCCCTCAAAAGATTTAATCAAGTTAAATCAAGGCATGAGCTTCCTTAACAAATCCATGCTGACTACCCCTGATTAATCCACACCTTTGTGAATGACAATTTATTCTGTACCTCAGAAAAATAAGCAATAATCTGCCCACCAGCATGATTAGGCTGACTGGCCTATAGTCACTCAGCCTATCCCTTCCTTCCTTTTTCAACAATGTTAGCTATCCTTCAGTCTTCCACCTGTGTGCATGTAGCCAGAGAAAGGTGAAAAATGATGGTCTTTATGGTACATTTGGAGGACACCTTAAACTTACCCCCATGATCAAAATCAAATAAAAATCTGACTGTAAATCTGTGATGTTGCTTTCTACCGACCAACACCTGCCCCCCACCACATTCTCTCCCACCTTTAGGCTGTGCAGGGATTTCCAATTGGGCAGTTGGTAAGGAAAGGTTACCTGTTGGCTACAAAAGACAAAGGCAAGCATAGAAATGAAATTTGAGAAGGTGTCCTTTGGCCTCTTGTCTCAATTTTCTGAAGGTTTATCTGTAGGACACTCAGATACAAGGTAGCTGAAGAAGCTATTGATGACCCTGTGGCTGACATCCCCTAAGATCAAAAGGTCTGAGAGTAACATTTAGCATGGTGAAGAATCAAAAAAAGTTGAGTGGTCTTTCTCTTCTGCCAAAGGCTGCCATTGGATCCTTATGGTTGAAGGCCTCCCTTGTGGTAAAGAAGTTGTAGCTCAGAGATATAGGATATTTGGTCTTCAAAGCCATCAGTAATACTGGTCCACTAACCAATTTGTCTGCAGGCTGATAATGTTATTGGATGATGCAAGCAATGGAATCATGTACATATGAGGCTGGTCTCTAGTACAGCTCTGTTCTAACACCATAAAGACAGTTTGAAAATCAACATACGGATTTTGTTGATGAAATTGTTTTGCCCAATAATAAATAGTCTCCTCTTTATGCATGTGCAATTGTTTCATGCTTTGTCATAACTTTTCTTAGAAGTAAGAATTCCAGTTTAAACAAAACAAAGTTGGATGTTTCTTTTTGCTGCCATGGCGATAGTTCTTTAGTTGTGACTCATGTATGGCCCAGATCTATTTTCCTGACCCTGATGATTTTCCAGTGTTGAAGTTTTTGATTAATTCAGGTAGCCTGTAACAGTGTTTCCATCAGATTGCCTTTCTTATGGTGGGAGAGGAAATTGATGCAGACTCTCTAAAAACCCACTATGGCCAGAGCCACCAGCAGAAATATTAATGATTGAGAGAAAAAAACTGCTTTCAATGTTATCCACAATTGCTTGTGTAAAACAGAGTACCCTTTAACTTTTAATCTAATACCTTTTCCTTCTACCCACCACCACCCTGCCCCCACCTCCTCCTGCAAATGCCCATGGCCACAGCAGCCATACATTTCAGGGACATACGGCATTCCTTAAGGATAAATAATAGGGAATCTGTCATATGATGATACAACGCGACTAACCATATGTTGTCCAGCATATTGTAGGAAATTCTGGAAACTACATAGGCATATCTGAAAAGGATATTCAACCCCGAAATGCTTTAGTGTATCCAAACTGGTTCTCCTTCAACATCACTAGGCTTTTGTATATTATTATCCTCTGTGAAAGATGACATCAATTTTAATATACTGATTTTTTAAATATTGCCCACTGTTAAAAGAGAATTTTGAGAATTTACACATCAACCAAACCTGTAGTAGTCTATTAGAAAAATGGCAATAATCTGTCAATGACAAATGAAATATTTAATTTTTATTTAACATAAGGGGAGAGGCTTTTATAGATTAGCTCTGTCATAAATTTTGTACCACAAACTAATTTTCTTTTAAATCAAAGGTGTCATCTGCAGCCACTTGTTAATATTCATTTCTTAAAAGCTGGACTCAGACACAATTTTTATGGAGCAGTATACGTGGACTCCTCACACTCAGTTCCACTGAAGGTGTGGAGTGCTCCGGCTGACAAATGGTAGCGATTTTCAGAATGGCACAGGGATTGAGGACAAAGGTGCCAGGATCTTGATACTGGATGTCCTGAAAGAGGAGAAATGTCCTGTAACCATGGGTGGGGGGGAGGGATGGGGGGGGTGTGGGTGGGGTGTGGGTGGGGTGGTGAAGGAAAGATGCTACCTTACCCTCCTGCTCCTATCTCCCGCAACAACTAGCATTGGTTTTCCTGGCCTCACATCCTCCCCCCAAATCTTGCTCAGCCTGTGGAGTATCCCTAGCGAGATGTCAATGCCCAAGCTCTCCCTTTCTACTAGTGACTCCTATACAGTATCCAACAAGGTGGAGAAGCACAGCACTTGCTCTTTCTAAGTGAAATCCCCAGAGAGTTTCCAGAATAAATGGTGTCCTGGGAAGCCTCCTAATGTGTCTCAGAGGTCCTCCTCATAGTTCCAGCAGCTAAGGCTACGAAATAAATGTCCCTTTAAGTTGCACTCAAAATCATCATCAATGCTGTGTTTACTCCCAAACAGAGCTAACTGTTAGGATAGGATTTTAGTTGAACTGCTAGCCACCAATTTGCTGTGCCATCTTTTTAATTAATAATCCACCCATTCCTGATGCTAACATTATTTACCATGATGTGCCTTGCGCTAAACGTAGGCTAAATTGGCACTTTAGCTTGAGACTCCACCTTGGCCACCTCTTTAATGCCTAAAGTATTGTGAAAGTTCTATCAAAGCTCTTTAAAAAAATATGTATTATGATTCACAACATACTTGTAGGTACCCTTTCATTTGATTCCTGTTAATATTTCAAGTGAATATATTTGTTCGTGCAGTTATAATGGGCGGAATTTTCCATTTTCAAAACAAAATGCTGTGGTGGGTGGGTTTTGCAGCACATGCCCCACTGGTCGCAGTGGTGGGAAATCATGCCCGATTCTGTGCTTGGAAGGTCATTAATCACGCACAGGTGAGTAGTTCTCGAATCACCTAGTACATCAGGAACTGATTCATCCACCCTGTCATTCCCTGGCGGGGTCGAAGGTCCAGGCACCATATTTAAACTCCACCCGAGCACACACATCTCACTCTGTCCAGCCCAGCTATCTCCAGGACACACACAAAAATGACCAGCAACCAGGGGAAAAGATCTGCAAGCCACAAGATGAAAGCTGCACCCGCTTCTGCCCCAACACCTTCAAGGCCTTGATCAGAGGAGAGCAGCAGCATTGAGATGTGTTGTACCCTAGGGACAGCTCCAGAAAGCACACCAGCTTCACCTCTCCAGCCTGGAAGGCCAAAGCAGACGATATCAGGGCGGCTGGACACTGCACCCGCAATGCCAGCCAGTGCAGGAAGAGGATGAATGATCTCATTCGCTCCACCAGGGTAAGTCATCCTTCAACTCCCTCCATTATCAAACTCTCATCACGGCTAAATGTACTCAAAAGGCTACTTTCTTCAGGGATCTCACACAACATTAGTGGGGTACCCATATCAGGACTGATTGTCTCACAGAAACTTTCACATCGCCACCATCTCACCTATCATGCTGCTCATACTCCATTCTCTGGTCCTTCAATGCAGCCAGGCTGTCTGGGGAGCACAAGGGTCGCTCCTGTGGGGAAGGGGAGATTGGCCTCTCCCAGTATCCCAGTATGGATGAGCCCTCCATGAGTTCATCTCATTCTGCCATTCACAATGAGTGACATGCAGTCTTGTATTCTGCCTGCTCATGAACTAAAACTCTCTTTTCTCGATTATAGGCACCCACAGGTCCAAGGAAATAAGGAGAGGTAACATAAAACCTATCCCCCAGACCACCTCCGATAACAAACCAGAGGAAGCCACCGAGGAAGAAGCACCACCTGCACCCTCCATCAGCACAGAGGCACACACCTTGGTGGGTCATAGCTCTAGATTAGCCTCGGGGTCACCTCACTGACATGACCCCGCAGCAGTTGGAGGCAGGGACAACCCAGGCCTCCGGCACTCGAAGGATGGCTGGAGACCAGCCACCCACTGAGTCCGAGTCAGATGATGAGCCTCTGCGAGCAGCCGATAACTCAATGCTGGAGATACAACAACAGGCAGCAGAACACGAGGCAGTGAAACCGTTCACTCCAGCTGCTCAGGCCGCGGAGAACGCATTTTCCTCCTGAGCAGACAACCCTTATCAGGCCTCCAGGCCTCGGGCCACTAGAGGACATCTGCCAAGGTCATCACAGACACAGGATATGTCTCCACCTCTGCTGTGGATGTCGGGGCTGCACCCAGGCGTGGTGGCAGGGTTAGAAAAATAAAGAAAAATTGAAATTGCTTTTGGGTCACAGGTGTGAAACCAGTGTAAAAATATTGCACTTTTGTTAATACGTTTGATGTTTTTGTGAATGGCTTAGGCAACTGAAGGCACATATGAATCCTCTTTTTTGGGGTTTAACCCACTCAATGATCGTCTCCCTCTATGAGATTCACATTCATGTGATGTCATCCTCACTTGTGTGATGTTATGGAGTTGTGTTACAATCTTTATTGGAAGTGTGTGCTTAATGCGCCTAAAGCCCTTTTCTTCATGGCACACCATTTTGTGATGGCACCTCAGCAGCCTTGAAGGATTAGTGACAATTGTGTCTCCTCAGTGGTAGTGCCAAAGGCCAAGAGCTGGTCAGACGTATGCGTATGCTATTCCTAACCATATCCTCATCTCACTGGCCACTGTAGTTTCTCATTAATGAGGCAACAACTGCATCAAGTAAGCTGCCTCAGCGTTCTGGCTGTTGTTTTGCTTCCCAGAGTGAACGCATACCAGGTGACCACTGACCTGGTGAATCATGAGGTTGGAAGATGCAAGTCTGAATGCTAACCTTGCTGTCCAGGTGAGTGGTTGGACATGCCTTTCAATGCAATGGAAAAGCAGTAAAGGAAAGGAGAAATGTGGCCATCTCCTGTTGCCTTCATTTTACTCCTCCTGGAATCTGGTAGCAATTGAAGTGGCACAGGCATGTCTTCCACTTCACGTTTCCTTGTTGGCATCAACCCTCATCACCCTCTTCAGGTTCCTAGCCCTCCTGCTCTTCATCCTCCAAGGAGCTCCCATCTTCTCCCATTTCTCCCTCAGGCAAGGGATCATCTCTTTGCAGCTCCAGGTTGTGAAGGGTGCAACACCCAGTGATGATGCAGGATACCCTCTGCAGGGTACTACAGGGCCCCACCTGTAGGGTCCATATATCAGAACTGCATCTTCAGACTGCCAATGGTCCGCCTGATTAGTGACTGTGTAGATCTGTGAACTGCGTTATACCTCTCCTCCAAAGCACTCTGAGGTGACGCATGGGTGTCATGAGCCAGCATTTCAGTGGGTACCCCTTATCCCAAGCAGCCAACCCTGTAAATGCTCAGGCCCTTCAAATACCTGAGGCACCTAGGAATGACTCAGGATGTGTGAGTCATGGGAACTCTCAGGTTACCTGGCATAAGCATACATTATGTGCTTCTGATGATCACACACCAGTTGAACATTGATGGAATGAAAGCCTTTACAGTTGATAAACATTAGGGGCTGCTGCCATGGAGTGCAGTCTATTGTACCCTGCACTCTAGGGAAGGCGGAGATAGCTGCAAACCTGTTGAATCTCGCAGCCTTGGTATCTTCATCGAGTGTAAACCTCACATAATGATGTGCCTTGCTGTAGAGGCATCTGTGACCTCCTTTTTGCATCTATGTGTGGCGCAATGCGAGATGCTGCACAGGTCCCCTGTGGATATCTAGAACAATCCGCAGGCAAAGAAATTGAGTGCAATGGTCACCTTCAAGGCCACTAGAAGGAGATAGTCTTCGACTCCATGGGAGATTAAGTCCTCCCAAAGAATGTGACAGGTGTGATCCATCAGAGCTCTGGACAAGTGCCGGCATGCGCGGCTTTGCCTCACTCATTTGCAAATAGAACACTCTTATTTCATAAGTCCTTGTTCTAGCAAGTTGCCTCCATGGTCTGGGTCTATCCCTCCTGATCCTTATGTTCTTACGGTGGCTCCCCTGCACCTCGACCCCAGGCAGGGCATCCTCCTGAGTTTGATGTCACCTGTCCCTTCTTCTTCTCCCCCATTGTATTAGAACCTTCCAAAAGGCAGCATTGAGCCCTGGATCCATAATTGTTTCATCCACTCTGAAATGATAGATTGAATAGATTAATGCATAACATTTGAAAACAGTGAAGCTCACAATCTTGAACCTAAAGCAACTGTAATGGTCTAGAGTGGTTTCTGCCCTACTAATCTTGTCACTGATACAGTCTTGTATCTAAGGCACTCACATACACATCGAGAAGTGACCAAGATGCCATCCCTAAGATGTGACAGCTGAATTCGACAGAGGTTGGAGAAGTTTGATTGATATGAGTAACTTGGCCTAGCACTGTGCTCCAATCTCTGACCTGACATACTCATTAACAATAAGTTGCTCTTGATTAATGACTGGATGCCCTTTGACCTGTTATGAATGCCAATTCTGGAAATCACATGAAAGTTCTTCATTGATGGGATGCCATATATGCAGCACCTGTGTTAAACATTCCTATGTTAAATGTTGAAATGCAGCGACTGTTATGTTAAGCCAGTGACTCCTACATTTCCCCTCTAACAGCACAACAAAAGACATGGATTGCAATGGCTAGCTTCTCAAAGAGGTCCTCCTCCTCTCTCTCAGCTCTGACTCCATTTGAATCTTGTGGCACCAACAAGTTAGAGAGGATCCTCAGAAAGGGCACTTTAGTCCAGCAGTGTGCTCCTCCAACACTGCCTCAGGCCTCTCCCATGCAGGTTCACTTCTATTTTTGATTTGTAACTACGCCATTAATTCAAATTGCAGGATGGTGGTTCTCCCCTATTACTTCAAGACCAGCTTCAGTGCTCCCTCTCCCACTCTCCACATCCCAGATATTTACCTGCAGTGTCACAATGTGAAGCTGGAGTTCCCTGCTGTTACAATCCAGCCTCCCCCAGTGATACTGGATCCCATTGTTGTTGTGATCAACATTCTCAGCCTTCACCCTGAGCCTACCACTACTGATGTGCCCATGCCAAAAGTGGACCTCTATTTTCCCCATTTAGAGGTTGTGTGTATGGTCACCTACAGATGAGACCACCCCCACCCCTGCCACGCTGCCCAGTACAAGAAAGATTCACATATCAGCCACTTCATTAATTATTCCCCAAATCCCCAAATACAGGTTGCAGATGCCTCCCATAACCATTAACATTCCACCTGTAGACCAGTACAGAGACAGACAAGCCAATGGACATGGACTGTGAAAATGCCCTGCTCACTGAGCTGTGCATTATCCCATATGAGAACACAGCACTTGCCCATCCCTGGGGTGGGAGTACAATGTGCATGTGATGCATAGCCCTGTAGCATGGCCCAGTGGACCTCAGGATTGCCTCTTCGCCATCAATCTTAACTGTGAGGACCACAGAGTCCAAGGATAGTCTGTATTCTCTCACTCCTAATTGTGGGTCCAAGGAGTGTCTCTCCTCTCTCACTCTGTCCTGCTGACCCCAGAACAAGAACTTTGACTTTTAATGAGCTCCCCATTGCCCTCATGATTGAACACTGCACTGTCTCCTTTCCCACTTCCCCCACTTCATGAGTCTCAGTGCAACCTATCCCTCAGGCGCCACACTAACACACGCCCCCTCCTCTTTCCTATTCTGGAGTCTGTATGCATCCCCTTCCATTTAAAATTGTGGTATCCCATACATCCCCTTGTATGTTAGTGCCTCAGTTTCCCTTATCGGGCTTCAGCTTCCCACCTTTGGTCTACCCTATGCTTTCCATCGTTCCCTCTCTTCCTCCACTCGCTTACAAAGTCTTCCTTCCTTCTGCCTTCCATCACTCTCCTGCACCCCCCGCAGCGACCTTCAATGACTTCCTGCCCCTTTGCCCCCAGTGTGTTCTCCTTCTCCCAACCCCTTTCAACACCTACCTACCGATTTGTTACCCACGCCCCCAACCCCGCCATGTGTTCCTTGCCTCCACCCACAACCCCAGTCAAAATGCTAGTCTCTGTTGGAATGCTCAGCCCTGCCTGTGTACCGCTGCCCAGCGCTGTCTTTCTGCACTACAGAAGCTCCCACTGAGAGCAGACCAACTCTAAACCCCCAGCTGTGTGGTATTCTGCTGGGATTGCTATGAGACAGGCGCAGCGCTGTGGCAGGTAGGCTATGAATGTAGCACTCACCTCAGAGTCACAAGTCAAGTGTGGTCTGACCACTGCACACCACTCTTTTTCAAATGTGATTCAGATTGATGTGATTTCCCACTGGCAAGATTGGAGGTCGGAAGGTCATTCCAGCGAGCAGCAGATTTAATGAGATTTCATGAGATGGTAATGAATGCAAATGGTGTTCACGCCCCTAATCAGCGAGATACCCGGCCTGTTATTAACCTGCCGTCAGGAGAATTGCAAACTGTTTTCACGCCAGTGGGAATCTGGGGCAGGCTTTTCCGGCCGGCAAGTGAGGCAGGTTCTCTGTAGAGCAATCAACCCCATTCTGCTCTTCTGACGCAGGGATACATCGGGCATGGGTCCCAATGTCATCCCATATCATTTAGATTTTCAGTTCTGCAGGTGCGCAGCCGAAGTGGCTGTGGGCCACCGAACTGTCAACGACCTATTAAGGCTATTAAAAAACTAATTAATCTGATTGATGGACCTGCCCGTCCAGCTTTAAGGTCGGCAGACAGGTCAGGAGTCCAGGCAGGCCTTGGAAAAAGCATGAAATCTCATCCACGGGCAGGTTGAGGTTTCATGAGGGCTTTTAAATGCTTATCAAATGTTTAAATAAAAATTAAGGACATGCCCCATCTCATGTGACAGTGTCACATGAGTGGAAGTGTCAGGGAAATGTTTTTATTACCTTTCTGTCAACTTTTTATTCACAGCTGATCTCCCTGAGGCAGCACTTTGCCTCAGGGAGATCTGTGTGCTGTTTTGCCCACATGCCCGAAAGAGTGCACTCCTGACTGAGGGAATCCCCCCACCCGCACAGGGAGCGCATATCACTTCCTGGCGGATGTCACGCTGGGCGGCCCTTAATTGGCCTGTCCACGTAAAATGGCAGTGCCCCACCCCCCGACAGGGGGCGCTGATCAGAAGGCCAGTCACCAGCACCAGCTCCCGCACTTCCCCGCTGATGGGGGGAAAATGATCCCCCTGATTTTTTGGCTCCCACTAGATTCTCCCCTCCCATCAGCCATGAAACCCATTGTGGGCAGGATGGGGAGATTCCACCCAATATCTTACAGCAGCATAGCACTGATTGCCTGGATATGTAACTCCTTCGAGTACAAACCTGTTTCCATCTGTTTCAGATGAAGTTACATTGTTTCATAGTTTGCCATTGTGAGATTTGAACTCTTGATTTTAGGGTTACAAACCCAGTACCATAACCACTTGGCTATTTAGGCCAAGCTTTTAAGAAGATGTAACTCTTTCGAGTACAAACCCATTTCCATCTGTTTCAGATGAAGTTACATTGTTTGCCATTGTGAGATTTGAACTCTTGATCTTGGGGTTACAAACCCAGTACCATAACCACTTGGCTATGTATCTTTAGTTATTGAAATTATAAACAAGACTTTGGCTACAGATGATTAAAGACTTTTGTAGCTTTAAAATATGGATTACAAAATGTGAAATATCTATGTTAAATAAACCATCATTTATCGAATTCAGGTATAATTTAAAAGTTACTTTCATGTGAAAATATTATGGAAAATTTTTTGAAAAGAAAAAGCAATTTTCTAATGATTACAAGTCAATGTGTGTCCTTGGTAACAACTCTATAAAGCAAAGGATGCATATCCAAAATATCATAATCTGTCTTCTCTCTTTCCAGATGCGGACTTTCATGATATGCAATTCAAGTATTTTCTGTTTTCAGATTCCAATATTTGCAGTTTTCCTTTATATTTTCCCTTTAATGTTAAACAAATAACAGGGTAGTTTAAAAAAAAAATTGCATTTAGAAGTTGCATTTTCATATCCCCACAACATCTCAGATTGATTGGTTTTGATGAACAGATACATGTTAGGCAGAAAATATTTGTGCACTCAAAATAAATATGGACATGAAACCATCTCTTACGTTAACTTGCCTCTGTAAGGAGCTTTTTATAAACAGATCCCCAGGGCAAATATTTATCTTCTTGCGTTTGGGCATGAGGATCACTCAGATAGCGTGCATCAAAGAAAACTAGGTGAGGAAAATCATCTCATAAAAAAGCTCTGTCCATTTAAATTAAGTAATGTAAAGTTGGCCTGGTTCGAGGGCGGAGTTGTTTTTATTATTCATTCTTGAGATGTGGGCATCACTGGCTAGGCCAACATAATTGTTCTTGAGAAGTTGGGAATGAGCTGCCTTCTTGAACCACTAGAGTCCATATGGTGGAGGTACACCTATAGTGCTGTTAGGGAGGGAACTGTGGGAGCAAAGAAGATTGCAGAGGGATTTGATATGATTATAACAGGTTTAGATAAGGGGAACAAAGAAAATCTGTTCCCATCAGTTGATAGTACAAGGGCTGGGCCACACAGGTTTAAGCTTTTGGGTAAGAGATGCAGGAGGATGTGAAGAAGAATTGGTTTCATGGTGAATGGTGAAACTGGATCTCACTGCCTATGAGAGTGGTGGAAGCAGAGAGGATGAATGATTTCCAAAGCAAATTGGATGGGCAGTTGAAGGAAATAAACTTGCAGACTTACAGGGGTCGAAGAGCAGAATGGGATTGATTGCTCTACAGAGAGCTAGCATGGACTTAATGGGCCAAATGACCTCCCACTGTATTTTGATGACTCTACAGGCATAATTTTCCATGTATGAGACTAAGTGCAGTGGCAGACGGTTTTGACAGCACCCACCCCACTGCTCGGAATGGCAGGAACTCATGCTGAATTCTGCACTTAGAAACTCATTAGTTATACATGGGCGAGTATTGGGCTGAATGATCTGGTAGGTTGAATAAGGTCTAGTGCAGGAAGAAGATGAATGATTGCATCCGCTTCGCCAGGGTAAGTCGCCCTTCAACTCCCTCTAATATCAAACTCTCATCATGGCATCCTGTGCTCAAATGGCTGCTCTCTTCAGGGATCTCAGACAACCATTACCAGGGGGCACATCTCAGCACTGATGGACTAAAGGAACTTTTTACATCACCACCACCCTATCTATCATGCTGCATGCTCTCCATCCTCAGACATACTGGGCAAGGCTCACCACATACAGGGGGCTTTGTTAACCAATGTCTCATCCTTTCTCATCACATGCCTTTTTGTGTCTTCATCCTGGCCAAACTTGTCCACAACAGGCAGGAAAGCTCCCAGAGAGCAGGGGGCACAGCCGACAGCATTAATCTCACAAGGTTTGAGGATGATGCAGCCCAAATCGATGGGGAGGACAGGGATCGCTCTTGTGGGAAATTGGAGGTCGGAATGTCTCAGCAACCTAGTATGGATCACTCCTCCATGCGTTCACCACAGATGTGACTTGTGTTGGACCGAGTCGAGTGGAATGCCTGTGGTGGTGGCTGCAGTGAAGGACACTGCGTCCCGCAAGGCGTCGAAACAGTCGCTGATTAAAGTCACCAAGAAGCCGCCTAAGAAGCGGAGAAAATCTCGGAAGCAGAGCTATTCCACTTATGAGTTCAGGGGGCTGGCTCAGATCCACCCTTTCACTAGGATCTTGTCCAAGGCCATGATTGTTATGAATTCCTTCATTGTAAACATTTTCGACCACATCGCCTCCGAGGCTTCACACCTCATTTGCTACAACAAGTGCCACATTCGGCCAGGGAGATCCAGAGTGCCGTCCGCCTCATGCTGCCAGGGGAACGGGCCAAACATGCCAGCTCCAGAGGCACCAAAGTGGTCACCAAATACACCAACTCCGTTTAGGTAGACAATTCTAAAGATTATAAAAATGAGTTCATCACATCCTGAACAATCATGGTGAGTGACATGCGATCTTCTATTTCTCATGCTCATTTTCTAAAACTCCATTCTCTATCTTATTGGCATTTGCAGATCAAGGCCCACAGGGGAACACCACCAGGACTCCCAGCTCGCAGACCACATCTGAGGAAGAAGATGATGAAGAATCGCAGCGCTCACCTGTACCTTCCAGTACCGCATAAACACAAACCTCGGGGGGGCACATCTCTGGATGAGGGGCTTGTGCTCACTTTCTGGAGAACGCTTTACAGACAAGTCCCCACAGCAGTTGGAGGCAGTGACAGACCATGCCTCTGGCACTTGCAGGGCTGCTGGAGAACAGCCACCCACTCAGGCCGAGTCAGTTGATAGGCCTCTGGAAGCAGCCTTCCAATTTATGGTGGATAGTCAGCAAGAGGTCGGGGGAACATCATGCAGCAGCGTTTGATGCTCCCAAAGTGGTCAACTGCCAAAGTCATCAAAGGCAGGGGGGCTAGAAATTCCGCAGGCTGCCTCCACCCCTGCTGTGGATGTCAGAACAGCACGTGGAAGGAGGAGAAGACCTGAAAACCTCAAAAAATCTTGATCACAACTTGTTGCTCAGGTGAAGACAAATATATTCTGCAAATATATTCACTTTCAATGCATATTGTGTACAGTTTTCTTTCAGTGCCCATCTAAAGGCTTTGCAAGCCCCCCCCCCCACCACCACCCCCCGCTGGCCCCCACCCATCTAAAGCAGTTTTCCTGCACACAACTGGCCTCACAACTAAATCTGCAGGGAGAAGGTTCTGAGGCAGGGCCTCTCATGGCCTCAGACAAGCATTCTCCCATGCACACGGAACCCTCATCCATCAAACTCATCCCACTGTCCTGAGCATTTTCAATAATGTCTGCTGCAGTTCCCTTTCTTTTGTCCAGCTGAGATGAGATGCATCTCCGCCTATGTGCTGACCTGACTCCCATGCAGCACCTGTGCCCCATCCAACACGAGGCTCTTCTCACTTCTGAACTGGGAATTATGGTTCTAGTGACTTTCTTCATGAGCTTTCCCCACCATTTTCCCTCCTCCCCCTCACCCATGTCCTTCGCCCCATCACCACTAACCAACCTACCATCACCTTCGACCTCCCCATCGTCAACCTTCAGCCCAACCCTTCTCTTTCCAGGATGTCCAGGTGAAGTGCACGTTCCCTTCCTTCCAGAGTATCCCACCCCCATTCACATTGACCTCCCAAACCTCCTCCTTCCCACCCCCTGTGTCCATATCCATCTCCAAGTCCCAACTAACAACACTTGACACTCCTTCACCCAACACCATCGAACTCTCACCCTCTCACCCTATCGGCTCCCTCTGCCACGTGACCTTAACCATCCTCTCCTGTTACACCACCCTGAGTTTGCACCCCAGGAGTCAGAAGTTGACTCCACTGACCCCTCCCTGTGAGCATGTTCACCTGGACATCTGCCCCCACCCCCTCTTCAGACCTAGATATTCCACCCCCACCTTCGCTACCCCTCGGTACCTCCTGCTGCCTTCTGTCCCACAGCTCAAGGCTCCCATCCCCCATGCGGAAGACCCTGGTAGATGGTCAGAAGCCTCAGCGCAGTTCCTGAAAGTCTGAAGCCACAGCTTGGAGGCCTCCCACCTTCGCAAAGCTTCTTCATGGAAGAGCCATGTGGATGCGGCTCCACCCACCATGCAATGCACATATTCCTCCAGGGTGCGGTAGCTGTAGGCCTGTATCATTTTCCTCTCGACAGATGTCTGGGAGCTAAGCAAGGCCCTAAAGGTAAGTCCTGACTTGTGCATACCACCATTTTCAATCAAGCTTAAGGCCAAGATAATTTTCTGCTGGCATGATGCAAGGTTGGAAGGCATGAGGTGATTTTGGCACGCAGCTGTTTTAATGAGCACTCATGAGATGTTAATGAATGCGTTCACCCCACTAGTCAGCAGGACAACCGACCTGCCATTAACCCAACATCGGGAGAATTGCAAACTGTTTCTATGCTGGCAGGTTTCCAACTTTTTGGCTTCCGCTGGATTTTCTGTTCCCAACCGCCCTGAAACCTGCCACGAGAGGGATGGGAAAATTCTGCTCGATGATCCTATCTACAGTCATCCAAAGGGCTCTTGCTTTAAAAAGGGATAGAACTGATTGCAAGGGTATGAAATTTGGGGTTTGGCCAAAGAGAATACTTTAAGTCTTTGTAATCTTTAACTGGAGAAAATTCTTGCTCATCTAAGCTTGGCTATTAGACATGAGGCCTGACAACATAGCTACAGTGGAGGGGCTGAGACAGGCAGTGAAGAGTTCGAGCTCAGTGTGTACGGGGAAGCTATTGTCATGTTTATAAATGATGTTGCCGTGAGACAGAAACATGATTGAAGCGGTTCAACCGTAAAGTTGCAGGAAAAGTAAGAATGGAATGCGATAAATATATCCAAGTACTTTGGAGAGGTGGTAATTTGTAATGATTGAAGGGCTGAGGATGGATTTTTAGGAAGGAGGTGATGGTGTTGAATTTGAAAGGAAGGAGAATTGCAGCAGAAGAGAGGGAATCATTTGCAATGCCAGTTAGTATGGGTGCCATGAGGAGAGGCTAGGTAGACAGAAATTCAATGGGAATGGCTGGGCCTTATCAGCTAGATGAATTCAGAGATTGCATAAAGGGAAATGGCAGAAGAAGCAGAGAGATATGTGGATTTAGTACAAGATAGGGGGAGTGTGAGGGGTCGGCTTTGTTTGGTGGGTAAGGGGAACAGATGCAGTTGGTGACAAAGTGATGGAGGTGAGTATATAACCGGTAGGAGAGGTGGGTTTAAAGAAATGCTTGGCAGTGGATGTTATTGTTGCTCTGCAGAATTATCCTGGAGTGAGGGACGGTTTTGGTAGAGGACAGTAAGACCTGATGGCATTTGATAGGCAGCCATACCTGTTCAGCGATGCCTAAATTAATTGTGAGACATACACCAAAGTCATAACACCACAGAGGAGAACATTCAGTTTATACCAGCAAATGCCAAATGTCAGAAGTGCAATTTCAACCCACACATCCAGAGCACACAGGGAGCTGAACTGAACACCCTAAACCTCTTGACCAATTTGACTATAAGGTACTTACAAGATTTGAGATTGAATAGCCACAATAACAACTTATAATTATAGAGTGCTGTAAAAGAAATAAAATGCCTCAAGGTGATTCACAGAAATGTTTTAAAGCAAAATCAGACCCCAATCCACATAAGGTGATATTAGGGCAGATGGCCATAAGCTTAGTGAAAGACATAGGTTATAAGGAGCACCTTAAAGGAAGAAAGAGAGGTAGAGAGGCAGCGAGGTTTAGGGAGAGAGCTTACGGCCTTGGCAGCTAAATGTAGAGCCACTGTAAATCAACAAGCACAGGGGCGATAAGTTAACCAGAACTTGGCGTAAGGACATGAGCTGCAGAGCTTGGATGACCTCAAGTTTATGAAGAGTAGAACGTAGGCCAGCCTGGAGCGTGTTGGAATAGTCAAGTCTATAGATGACAAAGAAGGGTGGGTTAGCTCAGTTTGCTAGTTAGCTAAAGTTTCATGTCAACATTGGCTGCACTGGCTAAGGAATTTCTTGGACCATCCTTCTCACCTTGCCCCATGGTGATTGACCCATGATTAGCAACTAAATAACATTCACGCCACACAAGTGCCAGACAATGACCATCTCCAACAAAGAGAGAGTCTAACCATCTCCCCCTGACATTCAATGGCATTACCATCACTGAATTCCCCCACCATCAATAACTTGGGAGTTGCCATCAACAAGAGATTGAACTGGACCAGCTGTATAGATACAGTGGCTACAAGAGCTGGTCAGACATTGGGAATTCTGCAGCAAGTAACTCACCTCCTGACTCCCCAAAATCTGTCTACCTGAGGCAGCTTACCACCACCTTCCCAAGGACAATTAGGGATGGGCAACAAATGCTAGCCTAGCCAGTGATACACACCTCCTGTGAAAGAATAGAAAAAAACTTGGACAATGAGAACACTACACAGAGAGAGAGAGGTAACAAAGGCATGAATGAGGGTTTCAGCAGCAGATGAGCTGAGACCTGTATGAAATTGGGCAATGTTACTGTTTTCAAGGTGGAAGTAGGCAGTCATAGTGCTGGTGTGTGTGGGTGTATGTGATTGGAAACTCATCTCAAATTCAAATATGATACTGAGGTTGTGAAAAGTCTGATTTATTCTCAGCCAGCTGCCAGGCAGAGGAATGGAGTTTGGAGTGGTGGTGGTGGGTCCTGGGAGTGGTGGTGGTGGGATGGGGGATGGGGGGAGGTTATGGGGTGAAGGGGGTGCAAAGATAGCGGTTTCAGTCTTCCCAATATTCAATTGGAGGAAATTTCTGCTAACATCAGTTGAAGTGCAAATGAAAAGATCAGTCAGTTAAAATCTGTATTGATAAACTCAGACTGAAAGTAAGTCAATTACTGGAAGGATTGCTTTTCCTACAGCGTGGTTAATATTTCATTGTATCTAATTCTCACCACAAAAATTGTTTTTTTCAGTTTTTCTCTTGAAAAATCAAGCCTGGGAGGTGACCTAATAAATTTAAAATTATGAAAAATTTTGAAAGGGACATGGAGAGAATGCTCCTGTTCTTGGGAGCAGTGTTATGAAAGACCATCAATATAAGATAGTCACCAAGAAATCCCACAGGGAATTCAGGAGAAACTTATCCACCCAGACAGTGGTGAGAATGTGGATCTTGCCACCATAGGAAGTGGTTGAAGACAATTGTATAGATGCATTTTATGGAAAATAATATGAATTTATGCATATGAGGGAGAAGAGAATAGAGGGTTACAAAGGTAGTCTTAAAAGAGGAAGGATGGGAAGAGGCTAAAGTTGTGCATAAACACCATGGATTAGTTGGGTGAAATGGCCTGTTTCTGTGCCATATATTCTATATAATTCCATGCATTTTCTCTTGATCGTTAGTCTTTTGTGCATTCTTGTTCTCTAAGATGGATAAACTTATATTTTTAATATTGATTTTTGAATATTGCCTTTAAGAGTGCATACATCATTCAAAACTGTATTCACTGTAATAGTCTATTTGAAATATGGCCATTGCTCTGATAGGCATCTCGCATACATCAAAACAGCTATGGTCAATCCCTTTCACAATGTTTTATAGCTGAAATTGGCAACTTTGAATGTAGCTTCTGATGGGTAACATCCTGAATGTTTTTTTTGGGGTACGGTTACCTCTCCTTGCTCTTGGACATGCAGGATTACTTAGGCACAGGGATTAAAGGAAAACTGGGAAAGAAGGATCACATATCCCCATTTTCCCACATAATCCCTGTTAATCAGCCCCATTCCCCTCTTTTATCCCTGTAAGTCTGCAAGCGTATTTCCTTCAAATGCCCATCCAATTTCCACACTCATAGGCAGAGAGTTCCAGATTCACCATCCACTGTGAAAACTAATTCTTCTTTACTTTCTCCCTACATCTCTTGCCTAAAATCTTAAACCTGTGTCTCCTACTCCTTGTACCATCAACTAATGGAAACAGATTTCCTTTGTCCACCTTATCCAAACTTGTCATAATCATATCAAATCTTTCCTCAATCTCCTTTACTCCAAAGAGAACAACCCCAGCTTTTCCAATCTAACCTTGTGGATAAAATTCCTCATCCCTCAAAGCATCCTGGCAGATCTCCTCTGCATCCTCTCAAGGATCCTCATCCAAATATTGAAATGAAACAGAAAAAAGGAGTCTTATGATAATTCAGTAGAGAATCAAGCAGGAAACAGAAAGTGCAGGAATCTGAAAAAGGAGATAAAAGGGGTATAGAGTACTTGGGAAAATATTAGCAGGAAATATAAAAGAGAACCAAATAGGCTTCTATAAACCTATAAATAGTGAAAGGAATCAAAGGAAGGGTGGAATTGATTCGGAACAGGAAAGGAGATTTCTGGTGGAGGCAGAGGGTATGAGTTAACTAATAACTCAGTATCTTTCTTCAAAGAAGTAAGAGGATACTGCTAATGTGGGAGTAAAAGAGGTGGATCGAGGAATCAGAAAAAATAAAAATAGGTGAAGAGGAGGTACTAAAGGTTGGCAGCACTCAAAATAGAAAGGTTGCCTAATCCAAGGAGGATGCATTCTACATTACTGAAGGATATAAGGATGGAGATAGCAGAAGCACTAGACACAACCTTGCAATCCTCTTTGGATATGAGAGTGGTCCCCGAGGCCTGGAGGGTTCCAGATGTTACAGCACTGTTCAAAAGGGGAGAGGAATAAACACAGTCGCTACCGCCTAGTCAGCCTAGTGTTGGTGGAACGGAAAGACTTCAAGACAATGATCCAGGACAAAATTAACCAGCTCAAGCCGAAAATCCAACTGTTCATAGCCCCAACATTCTATTTAAGTCCAAGCTAAATTTCTGATCCCTTACCCTTTCCATCACAAAGACCTTCTACTTTCACCTCTGTAGCTTAGCCCATCTCTGCCCCTACTTCAGCCCATCGGCTGCTGAGATCCACCTGATTTCAATGCACTCTGGGTTGGACCACCATCCTCCATCCTTTGTAAATTTCACTTCATCCAAAAACATCAACACAGCATCCTATCTTGTACCAAATCCTGTTCACTTATCGCCCATATGCCCCCTGACTTACATTCGCTCATGGGTCCCCAAACCCCCAGATTTAAACTTCTCATCCTCCCAATCTCTATTGTCAGAATTTTCCTGTTGGCGTGTGGGGATGGGCCCCACATGCCCACACGTAAAATGATGCATGGTGATGTCAGGCGAGCATTCCGATGTCACTGCGCGCCATTGCGATATTTCATTGGGCGGGTGCACGAAGCTTTCTGATGTGTGCCCGCCATTAATTAACCAGCCACCTAAGGCCCTTGAGGTGCCAATCGACGGCGATTTTTTGGCACCTGTGCAATCTTCAGGTCGGCACATGGGCACAATAGGCAGACAGGTAGGACACATTTGTATAAACCTCATCATAAGAGGGCTCACTGGAGTCTCGAGTGCTCTCTCAAGTGTTGATTTTTCAAAGTTACTGATACTTGCCTGTGTGATCTGCAATACTTCAAACACATACCAGCTGCTTGGTCTGGACTCACAACCTTCAGGTTAGCCCTCTGCAGTGAGGAAAGTTTTTTGGGCCTGCAGGTTTCAGGAGGCCTTCCTTTAGCCTGGGAATGGGAGCTGAACTCTCCACTGGAGGCACCTCCTCTGAGGAGGAAGGGAGGAGGCCAGGAGTACATTCAACATTCGGGGAGCCACTTTTGGGAGGACAGGCGCAAGCACAAGGGACGCAGGACCAAGAGATAGTCCAAGGTGGAAGGGGCCGCAAAAGACACCACTATCCTGCTGCCAGGGTTTACAGGCGGTGAAGCAACTACCTTAATATGTCTGAGGTGCAGTGCCAAAGGAGGATCCATCTCTCAAGCGAGACAGTCAACTATATCTGTCAGATGATTGAGCCTGAGATCTCCATGAACTTTGTGAGTGGAAACCCCAAGCCAGTGGCTGTGAAAGTCACAACTGCCCTCAACTTCTATGCCTCTGGCTCCTTCCAGGGGTCGGTGGGTGATCTTTGCAGAGTCTCCCAGTCAGCTGTCCACACTTGTGTCAAGCAGGTCACAGACGCCCTGTTCAGGTGTGCATTGACCTTCATTCACTTCCGTTGGAACCAGACAAGCCAGACAGAGTGAGCCAGAGGCTTCACAGCCATTGCTGGCTTCCCCCACGTCCAGGGTGCAATAGACTGCACACATCAAGGTGCCAGCAGGTGAGCCCAGTGCCTTCATCAACAGGAAGGGCTTCCACTCCATGAACGTGCAGATAATGTGTGATCACAGGATGCAGATTCTACAACTCTATGCAAGGTACCCAGGCAGCTCCCACGATGCCTACATCCTCAGACACTCCCAGGTGCTGGTGCTCTTCAGTGCTCCAGCCCGGCTGGATGGATGGCTGCTGGGTGACAACGGCATTCCCCTTAGAAGGTGGCTCATGACGTCTCTCTACCATCAAAAAACAGAAGCTGAGCAGCGGTACAATAGGAGCCACGTCTCCAAAAGGGCTGTGGTGGAGAGAACCATCGGTCTTCTCAAGATGTGCTTCCGATCCCTGGACCGCTCAGGGGGCGCACTGCAGTAGCCCATAGATTGTATGTCACTGATCGTGGTTGCATGTTGCGCTCTCCACAATCTTGCGCTGGAAAGGGGTGATGCAGTGGGCAAGGAAGAAGTAGACGCAGTTGCTCCGGATGCACACGATGAGTCCAGCAGTGAGTCCGAGGATGAGCATGCACAGGAGAATGCTGAGGGGGTAGACGCTGACCCAGGCATACTCCAGGGAGGCAGGGACACCCAGGAGGATTTAATCCAACGAACCTTCAACTAGCAAACCACATATGGATCTCCAGGACAAGCCTAGGCTGTAGTCTCCATACTCAATGGCGAAGGGCAAAATCTGACTGGTTAGGAACAATAACTAAGGTCCTTGTTAATAAAGCTGAAAGTCCCACAAAACACTCATAACATTTTTGGAATCCATCCACCTACAGAAGAAAAGAGGCATCCTCAGCCATGGTGACATGTCTGAATTTAATACTACAACCAAAGAAACTTAAGGAAACAAAATGAAAAAGGTCTTAAAAATCACACCGACTCATAAAGATCTCATTGTGGGCCAACACAAAAGCACCAGTGATAAACCTGTGCCTTCTGTTTACGTTTCTGGGTGCTACCTCTTGATGCTGACCCCTCACTGGGAGTGGCATCTGAGACAGCCTGCTGACTCTGCTGTCCTGTTGGCCTCGATGACCTTGGAGGTCGCCCTCTGGCCCATGGAGCCTGCACTGGCCCCTCCTGGGAGGGAGCTGCCAGTTCCACAGCTGGCATCTCCCAGTCGTCACAGCCTCACCAGATGCAATGGTCACTGGGAGAGGGGCGGAGGAGAAGCCGCCCTCATCCAGAGCACCCTGAGAGGAGCCCTCAGAGCCGACAGGCAGCTGCTGCACTGACGTGAGGTCTCTTTGGACCTCCCTGCTCACTGTGGATGGAAGCTTGATGCCCAGATCATCTCCCACACTGGCACTGACCAGCAGAGCTCAATGCCAATGTGAGGGCTTGCTGGTCCGAGTGCATCTCCAGGAAGCCCTGATGGGTCTCCTGGAGGAGCCTCTCCACAAGAGCCACCATTCTCTCCATGGCAGACGACTCTAGATACACATCATCAGGCACTGACTGAGCGGTTGGTGGGTGGGGGGCGGAGGGGGAGGGGGGGAGGTGGGTAAGCTGACCTGCTGGGTTAAGTGACCAATGCCAACATTGTCTTCACCCTTCCTGAGCGCAACAGGTCGTTGAACCGTTTGCGACACTGGATTAAGGTGCGCCGCACCACATTGCGAGAGCTCACCACCTCCGCCACCTCCTCCCAGGCACATCTGGTCATGTGGGGGTTTCGTCCCAACCTGGGGAAACAGCACCTCCCACCGTGCTGCCACCTCCTCAAGGAGGGCAGAAAGGCAATCATCCGAAAAACAAGGGGCACAGTGCCCACCTGCCCTGCCCTCCTGCCTGGCCTGCTCACCAGCAGCACTCTGGGAAGCCCTTCCACTGGCCATGATTTGCAGCCTTTGAAAGGTTGTAGCAACTTTTTAAAACAGGCCGCCGGGTCGCCATTGGACTGGCAGTTATTGCAGACCCGCCTCCGCCCGTCCACTCCCGCTGTCCTCGGGAGCCATGATTCATGCTGGGCGGGCCTTAATTGGCCGGCCTGCATAAAATGGTGGCGTGGACCCGATCGCAGGTGGTGATTGGGTCCGTGTCTGCCCACACTTCGCCCACCAGACAGGCAGAAAATTCAGCCCTACAAGTTTTTTCCATCCCAAAAATCCCCCTGAACTTTCCATTTCTCTGCCCAACTGTCACCCATGGTCGACCCCATGCTCTGAAGTTCCCTCCAACCTTTCCAACTCCCTCTTCTGCTTTAAAATACCCCTTAAAACCCACTTCACAAACTAAGCTTTTAGTCACCTCTTCCAATGCTGCCTTCCTTCACATGATATTCATTTTCTGATTATGCCTTTGCAAAGCTCTTTAAGATGTTGCTCTATTTTAAAGATGCCACTTAATTACAAATTGTTTTTCAATTGTTGAAATCAATTAACACCATTGTGGGGATCGAATAAGGGATCTACCCGGTCTGCACAGATTTGTTTCGGGGAAGCACTTCATGAATGGAATTAAAAAGATTTACACAGTGGCAGCCATATTTAGCACATGGCATCACAGAGTAGAGGGATACAGGCTGAAGCTTCATTCTGCAGAGTTCCCACTCTCAGATTCCACCTACTAGGTATCTTCCAGGATGATCAGAAATCTTTCTGTTTTAACAGGATAGTTTTATGTTTTAGGTTATCAGGTTCACTTTGTCCAGAAGATGAGTGCTGCAGCCTTGATATTCACACATTAGTTGGTGCATGAAACAATATAGACAGAGAGACCGATTAACTGAACAAACACTGGTGGTTTATTGGAACTATGAACAGGACGCTAACACAATGTGCGCTTCTTCAATCACCTCCAGCTCTAGACTTACAGTCACCCAAGTCGCCCCTGTTGTGTAGCACGTGGTCGATACAGTCACGTCTTCAGTTAATTACATTCTCATAAAGGTACATAGCACTCCACTTTACCACAGATGGGGAATAAAAATCAGAAGAGGTGTCACGATAAAGCTGGTAACATACTTAGTAGCAGCCAGCAAAGAGCTTCAATCGGTATAGCTTAGAAGTAGGTCAGTTATCACATTCAAAGATGTGGATTAATAAAATTCTAAACTACTAATCATTAAACACTAACTACAGCTTTACAATACAATAAAAATGTTAATCAGAAAAATAAAGTTTAATGAATTGTTAAGATACATGTCAATGCAGAGTTTCCACTGACTTAGGATTTTAAGTAAATTATACCTATGCTGGACCATTCGGTTAGAGATAAGTGAATCCATGTAAACCACAGCCAGACTTTAGACAATTCTTTTGGTTTTTGCCTAGAAAAAGATTTGCTGCAAACAAAATTGGGTAACAATGAAACAAAAATGAAGCATTATAGAGCTGGACTCATACTGTACAACTGCAGAACATTGAGTGATATCTTATAATGATAATTTAAAAAAATTAATGTTCCTAGTGTCAGAGAAACCCAAAATTCAATGCTAGATTCGTCTTTGTGATGGTGTAACATTTAATCTAATTTCACTTATGACGGTGAGATTTTAAAGACATCAATCTTCGGTTATCTGTACAGATAGACAAGGCATTGTAGCAATGAATCTTTTCATGTTTCACTATAATTGGATACTCCAGCATGTTACTGAATTACTTTGAACTTTAGCGCAGGTAAGTGGAAAGATTCCTGTGCAGTTTGATTTTCTTAACCCTTTGAGAACTTAAGGAGGACATCAACAAATTTAATCAGATCTCCATTTGAAATTTGTTCCATAACTAATGCAAATTATGAAAAATTTGATAATTCTACATAAGAGCATAAGAAATAGGAGCAGGAATAGGCCATATAACCCCTCAAGCTTGCTCCACCATTCAGTAAGATCATGGCTGATCTGATTGTGGCCTTAACTCTACTTTCCTGCCTGTCCCCAAAATCCTTGACTCCCTTGTCAGTCAAAAATTTGTCTAACTTATCCTTGAATATATTCAATGATCCAGCCTCCACTGCTCACTGGGGAAGAAAATTCTATTAACGATCCTCTGAGAGAAGAAATTAGCCTCAGATTACAGGAGGATATAGATGGGCTGGTCAGATGGTCTGATCAGTGGCAAATGGAATTTAAACCGGATAAGTGTGAGGTGATGTATTTGGGCAGGACAAACAAGGCACGGGAATACACGATGAACGGTAGGACCCTGGGAAGTCCCGAGGATCAGAGACACCTTGGTGTGCATGCCCATCGGTCCCTTAAGGTAGCTGGACAGGTAGGTAAGGTGGGTAAGAAGGCATATGAGATACTTGCCTTTATTAGCTGAGGCATAGAATATAAGAGCAGGAAGGTTATACTGGACTTGTATAAAACGCTGGTTAGGCCACAGCTAGAGCATTGCATGCAGTTCTGGAAACTGCATTATAGGAAGGATGTGATTGCACTAGAGAGAGTGCAGAGGAGATTTAGCAGGATGTTGCCTGGGCTGGAGAGTTTTAGTTATGAGGGGAGATTGAATAGACTGGGGTTATTTTCCCTTGAGCAGAGGAAGTTGAGGGGGGACATGATTGAGATGTATAATATTATGAGGGGCACAGATAGGGTAGACAGGAAGGAACTTTTCCCATTGGTGGAGGGATCAATAACCAGGGAGCATAGATTTAAGGTAAGGGGCAGGAGATTTAGAGGAGATGCGAGGAAGAATTTTTTCACTCAGAGGGTGGTGGGAATCTGAAACTCACTGCCTGAAAGGGTGGTAGAGGCAGAAACCCTCAGAACATTTAAGAAGTATTTGGATGTGCACTTGCGAAGCCATGGCATACAAGGCTATGGGCCTTGTGCTGGAAAATGGGATTAGAATAAAAACAAAAAAACTGCGGATGCTGGAAATCCAAAACAAAAACAAAAACAGAATTACCTGGAAAAACTCAGCAGGTCTGGCAGCATCGGCGGAGAAAAAAAGAGTTGACGTTTCAAGTCCTCATGACCCTTCGACAGAACTTGAGTTCGAGTCCAAGAAAGAGTTGAAATAAGAATAAGGATTAGAATAGTTAGGTACTTGCTTGACCGGTGCAGACTCAATGACCCCTATGACTCTATAAATTCCTCCTCATCTCCGTCTAAAATAAGGGACCATTAATTTTGAAACTGTGTCCCCTAATCCTAGATTCCCCCATGAGAGGAAACATCCTCTCAGCATCTACCCTGTTTAGCCCCCTCAGAACCTTACGTGTTTCAATAAGATCATCTCTCATTTTTCTAAACTCCAATGTGCATAGGCCCAACATGTTCAACCTATTCTCATAAAACATACCCCTCATCCCAGGAATCAGCTTTGTGAGCTTTCCCTCTACTCCTTCCAATGCAAGTGTATCCCTCCACAAGAAGACCAAAATGGTACACACATTATTGAAATCTATTTTATATCCTCTGCTCTTTTTGTGATCATCAAGGAGCAGGAGTTTGATACTGGAACTTGGAACATCTTTTTAATTTTGACATTGATTGTCAGCATCAAACACACTGAAGGTAAAGCACAGTTTTATGTAAAAAGTATAGTCTATTAGCCTTGTCCTAATAGTATATCTTTAGACAATTCTGTAGACAGCACTTTCCACAGCACCTCTGAATTTCCACACACTAGCCATTTCTTTTGTTCTTTGAGTTGCAAATTACTGCTAATTAGTATTACATTAGGAAAATGTTGGGTTAATTATGCTGTTGACTCATGATCAATAGCAACTGAATTGAGACTGTTACAAGCCATTTCAATTAGGATACTTGCAGTCAGAAGACAGGGAAAACTGTCATTTTAATACAGCGGTCAGAATTAAAATCACATCCCAGGAATGAAAAGGTGATTTGCAAGCTCATTGCACACATCAAGTTTCTGACCATCTTGTCTTGTAATCTTACATCCGCTGGAGATTCATTTTGGTTTGATGTCATTTGTTAAAGATTTTTTTATCATAACTGCATATGTGCTGCAAATTAAATTCAGTGTTTACAACAGTTTTGAACATGCTCATTAGGTAAAATAAATGCTGCAGTGGAATATGTGTTACAATATGTGATTTGTTTTGAGCAAACTGAGATGAATATTTTTTGTTTGTGACATTCAATGGGGTTTCTTAATGGAAATTTATAGAATGTAATTTTTGTTGAAATCCCAACAAAATATGTGACTAGAATTTCGAAAACTGAAAGAAACAGTAATCCTTACTTGTGTTGAATAATGCAAAGGAACATTACATCATTTGGTCAGCATAAGGCTCATTGAGACAATGGGTAGAATTTTCTGCCTGTCGGGCCCGACCCAATCTCTGGCAGGCGGGGAGCCAATCCCTGCCGGAGACGAGGGCCCCACCGCCATTTTAAGTGGGCAGGCCAATTAAGGCCCACCCAGTGTGACGTACGGCGAGAAGCACTATGCGCTTCCTGTGCGGGCGGCCGGGGGGGGGGGGTGTTCCCCAAAAGCAAAAGTGCACTCTTTCGCGCATTGCGCACGAAAGAGCACACATCTCCCTGAGGCAAAGTGCTGCCTCAGGGAGATCGCTGACATTTTAAAAAATATTAAACATAGAAAAAAGAAATTCCTTAACATGACCCCCTCATGTGACAATGAGATGGGACATGTTCATAATTTACATAATAAGCTTATTAAACTGCCGGTGGATGAGGTTTCATGTTTTCTCTATTTGCCACTGGGGCTCCTGGCCTGCCCGCCCACCTTACGGTTGGACGGGCAGGTCCTTTAATTGTATAATTGATCCTGTCAATGGCCTCAGTTGGCCATTGATAGGTCGGCAGGCGGACAGCTGATTTGGCTGTGCCCCCGCCTTCCTGAATATTTAAATGGGGCGGGATGACATCGGGGGTTCTCCCCAACATCATCCCGTGTCATTTTACGCGTCAGCGAGCGGGGCCCTCCCCCTGCTCGCCAACAGCAAAATTCTGCCCATTGTTCTTTAATAACTTGGGCTTGGGTAAATGGCATAATTTCAAAATTTGCAGATAACATAGAACTTGTATTAAGCAATGTGAAGGATGAAAACAGACTTCAAGGGAACATAGACAAGTGAGATAGACTTGACATATGGCTGATGAAATTTAACACAGAGAAGTGCAGAATGATGTGTTTTGGCTTGAAGAATGAGGAGAAACAATATAAGTTAAAATGATGCATTTTTAACATGTATGCAGGGATAGAGAGATCTGGGAGTGTATGTACACAAATATTTGAAGGTGGCAGGACAAATTGAGAAGGTTGTTAACAAAGCATAGGGTCCTTGGCTTTATTAATAGAGGAATGGAGTACAAAAACAAAAAAATTATACTAAGTCCTACAAAAGTTTGGTTAGGCCTCAGTTAGTGTATTGTGTTCAATTATTGGCACCACACCTTTGGACGGATGTCAAAGACTTGGAGGGGTGCAGAAGAGATACACTAAAATGATACCAGGCACAAAGGACTTCAGTTACTTAGAGAGATTAGAGAAGCTGAAATTGTTCTCCTTCGAGCAGAGAAGGTTAAGGTGACATTTGAAATTAATGTTCAAAATCAAAAATGGATTTGATAGAGTAAATAAGATGAAATGGTTCCAATGCCAGAACGACACAGATTTAAGGTGATTGGCAAAAGAACTAGAAATGTCATGAGGGAACTATTTACTTTTAAAGAGAGAGTTGTTGTAATCTGGAATGAACTGCTTGATGGAGTGGTGGAAGCCATTGCAATCGTAACTTTGAAACAGGAACTGAATGAATACTTGAAGGACCTTTTTTACATTTTTCAGAGCTAAGGGAGAAAAAGCAGAGTAGTGGGACAAAATGGATACCTCTACCACTGGTGGGCCTCCTTCTGTGCTGCATCATTTTATGATATTTTGATACAGCAGTAAACCTGTGTTTACAATGTATCATATACCAGACACCTATGTAAACTTAGGATAAATACATGCATCAATAATTTTGCTACATACACAGTGGTGACATGCAAGTTCATGTCGATGATCATTTTCCAGTGCATTCTCTTTGTTTTATACACAATAGGCATGAGGATTCATGCCTTGATTCAATGCCCCTACATTCTTTTTTTTGCCTGAACTATTGGAAAAGCTCTGAGCTATGGCCAGCTGCTTTCTTAAAGAGAGAAAATCTACAGCCCACTTTCATGCATTTCCTATCAGCTGACTGAGGAGCAATTCTTGCTCAGGTCTATTAAGGACTGGGAGTTAGTCACCTCTGTGGCACCCAGGCTGGGAAATAGTGGATAAGTATCGAATTATTAAATTGAAGAAAGGGGGATTTTGCACTTCCTAATAATTCCATTTTTTTCTACATTTAAGGTAAAGATTCACTGGATAGAATTTTTGACTCGGCAAGCGGGGGTAGGGCCTGCTAGCCGAGGCGTAAAATGGTGCGGGGTGATGTCGGGCATGCATCCCAACGTCACCATGCGTCAATTAGATTTTCAGTTCGGCGGACACGCAGCCGACTCGGCTGCGCACTCGCCGAACTGCCAAAGGCCTTTTAAGGCCTGTTAAAAACCAATTAAAATAGTTGAATGAGCTGCCCGTCCAACCTTAAGGTTGGCGGGCAGACAAAGAGCCCAGGCTCCTTTTCATTTTTCATGGAACCTCATCCACAGGCTGGATGAGGTTTCATGAAGTTTTTATAATTAAATTAAGTTTTTCATTAAAGTTCCTTGACATGTCCCAGCTTATGTGACACTGTCACATGAGGGGACATGTCTTAAAATATTTTCTTTTCTTCATTTAGCTTCTAAAAACTTGAACTAATCTCCCTGAGGCATAGAGGTGCCTCAGGGATATTTCTGCGCTCTTTCATGCGCATGCGCGAAAGAGCACAGGCCCCGATTCAGGGAATCCCCCCCGACCCGCAGAGGGAATGCTCAGCGCTTCCGGGCATGCATCACGCTGGGCGGGCCTTAATTAGCGGTGCAGACCTGATCGAGTGTGCTGATCGAGTTCGTGCCTGCTCACGCCTGCCCCGACAATGCCCACCAACGGGGGGACATTTCTCCCCACTGCGTTTTTGTGGCAGACTAATGACCGAAGGAACAAAATACATGTGAAACTAATGGAATATACATTTAAAATCAAGAAACAAATTAATATTGTTTCCCTCGAGTTCTAATCAGGGATGACAAAGGTGGGGAGGTAGTGGCATTGTGGTATTGTCACTGGACTAGCATCCCAGAGACCCAGGGTAATGCTCTGAGGACCCAGGTTTGATTATCAACATGGCAGATGATGGAATTTGAAGTCAATAAAAATCTAGAATTAAAAGTCTGATGATAATCACAAAACTATTGCCCACTGTTGTAAAAACCCATCTGGTTCACTAATGTCCTTTAGGGAAGGAAATCTGGTGTCCTTACCTGGTCTGGCTACATATGACTCCAGACCCACAGCAATGTAGTTGACTCTTAACTGCCCTCTGCCCTCTGAACAAGGGCAATTAGGGATGGGCAATAAACGCTGGCCTAGCCAGTGACACCAACATCCCATGAATGAATAATAAAAAAATAAAGGAAATGATAATTCTGGTCATAACTGACAAATCTCTTACCAAAGGAGCAAACTGGAATGTATCCATGGAGATAGAATATTTTACGAATGGTCATTAAAATAAAATATTGATAGATCATTTTGGAATTAAAATTCTAATCTTATACCCACAAAGAATTACTTTTCCAATTTTTTTTCTTTTCTTTAAAATGTACTGCCTCATGCTGTGGTAAAGTTTCATGTTTGCTTGTGGTCATCCTGCATCTCACTCAAGGAGCTACTTAACCGTGAGTTTTGATAGTCAGTGTTGGCAAACTGTTTAGTTGTGAGGTGCCTGATGGGAGGGGGATGAGTGGAGCTGCAAGGGGCAGTGCCCTGAGGAGAATGCACAGGAGAACGCTGGGAAAGTCAGAGAGTGGTGCTTGGCACCTGGAAGCGTTCTGCCACTCACCTTTCCTGCCCTCCTGAGGTCATGGATTCTCATAATGCACTGTCTTCAAGTTGGAGGAACCACAGCCCTGTCGTTGACTTCCCAAAACAATCTCAGCCATGCCTGCTTGGTTGAAAAGAGTGTCCTCTTTCTTTCCTCATCTTCCTTGGGAAAGATCACCTACTGCAGCCCCTCAAATCCCACAGAAGGACCTCCAGGTAAGAATGAGAGACACGAGGAGCAGCCTTCCCATGTCTCCTCTCCAGGTTGCTGCAGCCTCAGAAATGCATTTGTAAGTGATCCATTGTAACTCATGCTGGGGTCCCTTTAGTTCGGAAGTCAGGTTGGTAGATTTGGTGAGTCATCCTGCCTGTCCTGCCTGTTCAGGGAACCCAGAATCAGGATGCTAATGCCATAGCTGAGTTACAGATCCATGACAAAGCCTGCTGATGGTATCAATTGGTTCTGGCCCACTACATGTCCTGTTATTTTGGCAGGGCCTAAGTTTTTTAAAATTCTGCCCAATGAATCAGTATCAAACTAGAATTTTCACAAAAGACCACAGGCCAACCAGACTTTAAGATTCAAACCTATCACTGCATATGCAGTCAATTTTACTTCTAATATTACTTCCAAATTAAGACACAGCAAAAAGCACTTTGAAAGTTAAAAGCAAACATAAAATGGGTTTATGTGACGAAAGTGTATTGTACTGAGTGAGATCAGGAAAAATAATGTACCTTGGAAAAAATTGGCAATATATTCAAAAGCACAAAACTAAGTCAATATGAATGTGAATGCTTCAGGCACGTTAAGCTAAAATTAAGCTTATGTCCTTAATGATACCAAAAAGGAATAATGAATTCTGACAAAATAAGCTGAGTGCAAAGGATGTTGCAAATCTTTGTAGTTTTTAAGTTGTATCCAATATGTTCCATGCAAATTGTGAGGAACATTGCATGCAGAGTGGCAGTGAAATGCAGAAGGAAGACAAGATTTGGGGAACAAAGATAAAATTAGGAAAAGAACAATTCAAAACTTATTAAATTTTCACTAGATTTTACATGGAGCAGAATTTTACCTTCAGCGAGCAGGGGGCGGAACCCCTGACGTCATCCCAGCCCATTTAAATTTTCAGGAAGGCAGGGACGCAGCAAAATCAGCTGCAGGCCCGCCGACCTGTCAATGGCCGATTGAGGCCATTGACAGAGTCAATTAAACAATTAAAGGACCTGTCCATCCAACCTTAAGGTTGGTGGGCAGGCCAGTCACCCTGGCGAGCAATAGAAAAAACATGAAACCTCATCCACCAGCGGGATGAGGTTTCATGTAGGGTTTTAAAAAGTTTAATAAACTTATTATGTAAATTATGACCATGTCCCATCTCATGAGGGGGACATGTTAGGGAATTTTTTTTTCTATTTTTCATATTTTTTAAACTGTCAGCGATCTCCCTGAGGCAGCACTTAGCCTCAGGGAGATGTGCGCTCTTTCGTGCGCAAACGTGAAAAAGTGCACTCTCGCTTTTGGGGAATCCCCCCACCTGCACAGGAAGCCTGCCCACGTAAAATGGCGGCAGGGCCCACTTCTCCGGCAGGGATCGTCTTCCTGCCCGCTGGAAATTGGGTTGGGCCCGCCCGGCAGACAGAAAATTCTGCCCCATGGACTTGTTTAAGTGGTCAGAGAATTCCTCTATAGGTCTTATCTTTAGGATAAACCAAGACATAAACCCCATTTAAGAGTAGGGCTCATTATTTGGTCTCTTAGCCAATGCCCAATCAATTTAGTAAAAAAGAGGGATGATATTCTAATACCTTATGCTGATAGCACAAGGTCAGGCCAGGCACAGAAGGGGCATAAAACCTGGCTATAAAGACTATGCAGTCCACCATTTACCTGCTTAGTGCTTATTTTGCCTATTCAAAATAAGCATGAAAGCTAACAAGGTTATTGCCTGTTAAGAATAAATCACTTAAATATGCATCGTTGTATTTCACTCCTGCCATTCCACATTTCCATATCACAGGACTTAACTCATGGGGATAAAAAAAATAAAGAAAGCATGCCAATGAGATCAGATGGCACCAGAGACAGCTACTATTAATGCAGCAACTATATCTACAGGCACACACATCCAGGAGAACTGTTCAGATTGCACAGGAAAGTAATCACAGAGCTGTGTCACCTACTGCAAGGAGACTTAGAACCAACCTTCACTACAGGAACTGCCACAGACAGAACTTTAACGCCTATGCATTTTTCAGGTTAGCGCAAGAAACAGCTGCAGTTAGCCAATTTCCTGTGCACAGATATATCACCATTAATCACCAGCCTGAGACTTGGGCAGGAATTTTGTTCTTGTGGTGGAGGTCCTGTTAATGGGCCCTGAAACAGGGGCAATCCCGCTTTGGCACTTTGCTGAACTCGAGGCCGCATATTACAGAAGGCAGCCAACTAATCGATTGCTGCCTTAGCAGCCGTCCCTTCTCAGGATGACAACCCGGTCCCCAGGAGCCAATCAGAGGGCTAGCAGCTCAGCAATCTCTGCAGTGCCATTTGAAGCAGTGGCCACTGCTGGGATTGCATCTGGAAGAAGAGGGTGTCATGGAAGGACTGTTAGGCTTCTCCTATCTTTAACCCTAAGACAAGGTAAATTTATTCAGTCAAACTTATTATCAGTCTTAATTCTCGACTAGGAGAGAGTTTAAATCATTATAAGAGCTAAGTCAGCTATACTAGCTATAGGCATTGTCTTGAACTAAAATATCCTCCCTCTCAGGAATAATTAGACTAAACAAAGATATCTCAGAATAAAATATACTTACTAGGTATGTTATAGACAAAATGGCTCTTCTGAGTTAATCCTGTCAGAACATAGAATTCCCTATTGAAGAATTCTAGAGAAATTAGGGTTCTGAGGCATATAAGTGAGTCTACAACTTTTTATAATGGTTAGTTAATAATATTTTATAATCTTAGATTTTAGCTTACATTATAGTAATGGTTGCAATATTACAAAGCATAAAGTAAAATAAACAAATCTATCTAAATATAAATGCAAATTCACCTGGAAATCAATGTGAAATACAAATCCACCTAAAATAAATGTAGGATATTCAAAAAAATAACAAATTAATTTAATACTCACAATCAACATATAAAGTATAGTTTCTGCCTTTTCTCAGCTAAGAGGCTATCTATAAGATCTCAACTCATGTCTTTTATGCAAATCTGATCTGATTTTTATCCCAGAGCCTAATTTAAAGAACGTTTTACACTTTTAGAATAACATAACACTTGTCAATCTTACTCTTAAGGGTTCTTTGTTTTAGAATTCTTGACGGATCAATTAATGTGTTTTTCATGTATACAGGTGTTCTTAGCTTGTTGTAAACAGTCTCAAGGCCTTCACCGCTAAAGCCTTCTCAAGGCCTTTTGCATTTCATGTTCATGCACAATGTTGTCTCTCTCCCTCTGCCCTTGGCAAAGATTCAAGTTTTTCATTAACCCTTTCATTATCTGGGTTAAATCCTTAACAGAACAGCATGCTTACAAGCAATTAAGTAGGCTCTGGGGGTGCTGGGCCAGTCAGGCAAGCTTTGACAGAAAGTGGAGTTGGAGGGCAGTGGTGTGAGCAGGCAGCACAGTTGCCATGGCCATTTCCACAGGGGCCCCTCCCAGAATTCACAAATAAGAAGGTGTCTGCCTGAGGCCACTGGCAGCCGGCCAGGGTTTATTTGTCAGTTTTGTCACATGGTGGCTGGCCCACCCACTGATGGTAAAATGTCAGCAGGAGTCTGATGAGCTCCATCTTAGTGGCTCAATTAGCCTCTGGGCAGCAGGATAGTCTGCCACCTTCCCCACCACTGGTAAGATGGCAAAAAGATGACGGGCACAATGCCCCACCTTCACTCTCCATTTTACAGCCCCACCCCCTGCTCCCCCAATCCATCCCCACAGGGCTGGTAAAATTCAGGCCTTGTTTTCAGTTTGAGCCATTTGCTTAATAATCGCACTGAACCTGAATTTATTAGGTCAGATCATTAGCGTGGCTTAATTGGATGAGTAGCACAGATATTTTGCTAGGCAGTGTCTTATGCCTAAAAATGGGGCAGTAATATTGGTGCTGCTGCATGCTTGAGAGTGGGGTCGAGGATCAAGGCCCAACAAGATATATTCAAAGCCAAATGTCAGCTTCTTCAGCAGGCCTGCAGCATGGTGTGCTTCCATTGAACTTTAAAGAACATGAGGTATGAAGGCTGAAAATATCCCTCCCCTCACTTACATGGCCCTGCTTTGCCTATACTTATGTGGGATCTCAACCCCTCCAGTTACAGAGGAAGGTCCAGGAATCCCAAAGCAACATAACGGGGATAGAGATCCAATATCACAGATATCTACCGCATTTGCTGTACTTAGCTTCCAAGGTTTAAACATTTCAAAGGGACAAACCACAGGAAAATTGACTGCCTATTCTTTTAACTTCACTCAGTTCCTCCAGATAAAAGATGTTGCTGTAGGAATCCATATATCCCAACTATGCTGTTTTTGTCAGATATAATGAACAGTCCTTGCTCCACCCCGTTTAGGATTTTCCTTGATGTCCTTTTTTTACATTGATAACTGTGTTGCGTTGTCTTGCTTTGATCTTAAAATTAACAGAATTCTCACTTGCATCCATGGCTCATCTTTGTATGGCTCATCTCAAGCTCTTCTCTTCTTCTAGAACATACCATCCCCTGTGATGAAGGAAAAGGATTCCCTGCACTTCTTGGATGTCCTTAACAGTGATACCTTAATGATGTAGAATTTAACATCCTCAAAGGGAATGAAGGGCTTGGTATTTCTAGGACCTATGTATTTCTACCATGTCTTAGTTTTACCCACAAGCAAGCAGTAGTTTGAGGTGTTAAAAAATGTGTCCAAACTGTAGCCCATGTTGTATATTAGTAAATAGGCAACAAAGATGTATTGAAAGGGCTTGCTGCATGAATCACCTTTAAGATTTCAATGCAACAACAGCTTGAAAGGCAGATTATGACTTATATGTGTGATGTTTATATGGTTAACCCACACCAACATTTACTGAGCAATAGGATCCCAGTAAAAGAACACACTTTGTAGCATGCATAGTTGAGGAAGTTACTTACTGTGGGAAACTTCTATAAAGTATTTACATTTAAGTCTTCTTAATAGCATTCACCCTGTCAGATATATCCTGCAAAGCACCTTTGGGAATTCCATTCTGTTCTTGAGTGCCAGCCTTCCTTTGTGTCAATAGTGTACTTCAATATTCTTCATTGTTTCTTTAATTCAAATTAAGCATTATAAATTGTTGCTCAGGCCCTTACTATATCGTGCTTCAAAATTTGGTGCTAAGTGTGAACAGTTTCCTAAATGAAGCTTATTTGTCAGGAGCTTACATGAATAAGAATTTGTTGTTGAGATCTTCCACAGTGCATCATTCCTGTCACAACAGGGCACAATCAGGGATTTCTATTCTTGTCTTATATTCAGAAACACCTAACAAGTTCAGGATTCATTTTTCTCCCCCTTCTCTGTGATTTTTTAAACGTGGTTTTCCATTTTCTATGAGCAGGCACAGGGAGAGAGGCACAACATGTCTTTGCACATATTGCATTGGTGTTCAGACAATTATTTACCTTTGATTACGTCATCAGAAGCCACAACATTAGATGGATTTTGTTATTTAAGGAGCTATTTAATTTTAATATTATATTTGTGTTAATGTTTGAAAGAGGAGAATTTCACCAAGTATTCTAGCAGTGATATACTCTGACTTGTTGATATTCTTGGTAGTTAACCGTTGTCTACTGGTTGGTCATTTAGTGGGGAATATTGTTAGTTCTGCTTGGTAGCCTACTGGGAGTTGAGAATGTTTGCATTTACTGGTGCAGGAAAGACTTATGAGAATGATTCCAAGCATCTTCAGACGTGAGAATAGAATGGAGAAGTTGGACATGTTCTCCTTAATGAAGAGAGGATTGAGAGGAGATTGGATAGAGGTGCTCGATATCATGAGAAGTCTAGACAGATTAGATCGAGAGAAACTTTTCCTATTGACAGAAAGGTTAGAATGTGGACATCAATATAAGGTGAAAGCAAAAAACTGTGGACGCTGGAAATCCGAAACAAAAACAAAAGTACCTGGAAAAACTCAGCAGGTCTGACAGCATCTGCGAAGAGGAATACAGTTCCTGCAGACACTTCTTCCTACCTCCCCCTGGACCATGACCCCAACATTGAACATCAAGCCATTTATTCTAGGACTGTTACTGATCTCATCTCCTCTGAAAATCTTCCCTCCACAGCTTCCAACCTCTTAGTCTCTCAACATCGGATGGCCCGCTGATACCTCCTACCCAAAATCTACAAACAGGACTGTCCTGTTAGACCGATTGTGTCAGCCTGTTCCTGCCCCATGGAACTCATTTCTTGCTATCTTGACTCCATTCTCTCTCCCCTTGTCCAGTTTCTTCCCACCTACATCCGCGATTCCTCGGACACCCTACATCATATCAACTATTTCCAGTTCCCTGGCCCCCAACCACCTCCTCTTCAATTGACTTTTTAATTACAGTTTTCAATACATCAGTTTTAAAACAAAAGACCACGATCATTTTGCTCTGTGTCTTCTAACAAGCTAGATGAAAAAGTTGTTGTGCAGGTGGATCCCTCATTACCTTTCAGTGTCAAGGAAAATAGCTCACATCACTTGAATACACATTGCTGGCAAGTCAGAGGCTCCCAGCCCCCCCAAAAATAACGGTCTCTATAGGTCACTTGTCCAAGTGAAGATGTTTAAATTCATTAAAAGCCACCAATCCCTCAACACCTCCATCCCCGACCAGTATGGTCAGAGGGCTCTCCGCTTCTCCCTCGAACAGAGGCCCGAACAATCCCTACCCCCCATTACTCTCCTCCGTCTGGCTGAACTTGTTCTCTCACTAAACAATTTCTCCTTAAACTCTTCTCACTTCCTCCAAATAAAATGTGTGGCTATGGGTACCCGCATGGGCCCCAGTTATGCCTGTCTCTTTATGGGGTATGTGGAACATTCCTTGTTCCAGTCCTACTCTGGCTCCCTCCCACAACTCTTTCTCGGGTACATCGATAATTGCTTCGGTGCTGCTTCATGCTCTCGTCTGGACCTGGAAAAATTTAGTAATTTTGCTTCCAAGTTCCAGCCCTCCATCATTTTCACATGATTCATCTCTGACATTTCCCTTCCCTTCCTTGACCTCTCTGTCTCAATTTCTGGTGATAGACTGTCCACCAATATTCATTACAAGCCTACCAACTCCCACAGCTACCTCGACTACAGCTCCTCACACCCCGCTTCCTGTAAGGACTCCATCCTCCATGCCTCCGTCGCATCTGTTCTGATGATGCCACTTTTCAAAACAGTTTCTCTGACATGTCTTCCTTCTTCCTTAACCTTAACCACGGTGGTTGACAGGGCCCTCAACCGTTTCCCGCCCATCTCCCGCGCATCCGCCCTCACACCTTCCTCTCCCTCATAGAACCATTATAGGGACCCCTTGTCCTCACTTATCACCCCACCAGCCTCCGCATTCAAAGGATCATCCTCCGCCATTTCCGTCAACTCCAGCATGATGCCACCACCAAACACATCTTCCCTTCACCCCCCTGGCCGCATTCCTCAGGATCATTCCATCCGGGACACCCTGGTCCACTCCACCATCACCCCCTACACCTCAACCCACAGCACCTTCCCATGCAACCACAGAAGGTGCAACACCTGCCCCTTTACTTCCTCCCTCCTCACCGTCCAAGGGCCCAAACATTCCTTTCAAGTGAAGCAACATTTCACTTGTACTTCCCTCAATTTAGTCTACTGCATTCGCTGCTCTCAATGCAGTTTCCTCTACACTGGAGAGACCAAATGCAAACTCATGTAGTGTAGTGCAATGCCTTATTACAAATCCATTTCTGTGGTTGTTACAACAGAAACATGTATACTCTGGTACTTAAAGTAATGAAACAAGTTAGAAGCAGTCCCAACAGAGGTGAAGCCCTGTAATAATTTAAGGAACAATTGGATAATACAATTGAAAAGCTTGTTTGACCTTTCTGAATGGATCTGTGAAGATGGGCCCATTGGCTTTCTTCATATGCATCTACCTAATGATCCTATGTTTATGCTCACTAGAAAAGCAGCCAATCCTGCCAATTGGTACAAATTGTCCGGCCTTTTATGGTCATAGAGTCATAGGGAAAAGTTTTCGCCCCCCCATCAGGGGGGTTGCACAGGGACGGGCAGAGGTGGGCACAAGCCCGATCGGCGCCCCTGATCGGGGACACGCCACCATTTTATGTGAGCGGGCCAATTAAGGCCCACCCAATGTGACGTGTGGCCGGAATCGCTCCCTGTGTGGGTGGGGGGGAGATGGGGGGGGGGGCATCTGCGCGAAAGAGCGCAAAGATCTCCCTGAGGCACGGGGGTTCCTGAGGGAAATCCATATGACATGTGTAAGTTTAAATAAAAGAAGGAAAAAACTTTTGAAATGTCCCATCATGTGACACTGTCACATGACTGGGACATGTCAAAGGATTAACATCAAATTTTTTATTACATTTTAAAACACTTAATGAAACGGCATCCCGCCCGTGGATGAGATAAATGCGAAGGCCGCCTGGGCTCTTCGCCTGCCTGCCAACCTTCAGGTTAGATGGGCAGCTCATTTAATTGAGTTAATGACTACTTAAATGGCCTTCATAGGCCTTTGGCAGTTCAGTGGGTGCACAATCAGGTCGGCTGCAAGCCCGCTAAACCGACAATCTAAATGATGTGTGGTGACATCAGCACGCATGCCCGGCGTCACCACGCGTCATTTTACGTGTTGGCGAGCAGGCCCTGTCCCCGCTCACCGACTGGAAAATTCTGCCCATAGAGTCATAGAGATCTGCAGCACAGAAAAAGGCCCTTCGGCCCATCGAGTCTGCACCAGTCAAACAAGGATCTAACTATTCTAATCCCAGTTTCCAGCACTAGGCCCATAGCCTTGTATACCATGGCATCACAAATACACATCCAAATGCTTCTTAAATGTTATGAGGGTTTCTGCCTCTACCAGCCTTTCAAGCAGTGAGTTCCAGATTCCCACCACCCTCTGGATGAAAAAATTTCTTCCTCACATCCCCTCTAAACCTCCTGTCCCTTACCTTAAATCTATGTCCCCTCGTTATTGATCCCACCACCAATGGGAAAAGTTCTTTCCTGTCTACCCTATCTATGCTCCTCATAATTTTATACATCTCAATCATGTCCTCCCTCAAGCTCCTCTGCTCCAGGTAAAATAACCCCAGTCTATTCAATCACTCCTCATAACTAAAACTCTCCAGCCCAGGCAACATCCTGCTAAATCTCCTCTGCACTCTCTCTAGTGCAATCACATCCTTCCTATAATGCGGATCCCAGAACTGCATACAATACTCTAGCTGTGGCCTAACCAGCATTTTATACAGTTCCAGCATAACCTCCCTGCTCTTATATTCTATGCCTTGGCTAATAAAGGCAACTATCCTATCTGCCCTCTTAACCACCTTATCTACCGGTCCCGTCACATTAAGGGACCAGTGAACATGCACACCAAGGTGCCTCTGACTCATCGTGTATTCCTGTGCCTTGTTTGTCCTGCCCAAGTGCATCACCTCACACTTATCCTGATTAAATTCCATCTGCCACTGATCAGACCATCTGACCAGCCCATCTATATCCTCCTGTAACCTAAGGCTATCCTCCTCACTATTTACCACCCCACTAATTTTCGTGTCATCCATGAACTTACTGATCAACCCTCCTACATTCAAGTCTAAATCATTTATATATACCACAAACAGCAGGGGACCCAACACCGATCCCTGTGGAACCCCACTGGACACAGGCATCCAGTCACAAAAACGCCCCTCGACCTTCACCCTCTGCTTCCTGCCACTCAGCCAATTCTGGATCCAATTTGCCAAATTCCTTTCGATCTCATGGGCTCTTATCTTCATTAACAGTCTCCCATGTGAGAAGTTATCAAAAGCCTTGCTGAAGTCCAAATAGACTACGTCAAATACATTGCCCTCATCTACACACTTGGTCACCTCTTCGAAAAATTCATTCAAATTCGTCAGACATGACCTCCCCTTAACAAAACCATACTGACTTTCCTTGATTAATCCCTGCCTCTCCAAATGTAGATTAATTCTCTCCCTCATAATTACTTCCAATAGTTTCCCCACCACTGAGATTAGACTGACTGGCCTGTAGCACCCTGGTTTAACCCTTCCTCCCTTCTTGAATAACTGTACCACATTGACTGTCCTCCAGTCCTCTGGCACCTCTCCTGTGGCCAGAGAGGTATTGAAAATTATTACCAGCGCCCCTGCTATCTCCTCCCTTGCCTCACTCAACAGCCTGGGATACATTTTATGCAGGTCTGGAGATTTATCTACTTTTAAGTCTGCCAGACCACTTAGAACCTCAACAAAAACAGAATTACCTGGAAAAACTCAGCAGGTCTGGCAGCATCGGCAGAGAAGAAAAGAGTTGACGTTTCGAGTGCTCATGACCCTTCAGCAGAACTAGGTGAATCCAAGGAAGAGGTGAAATATAAGCTGGTTTAAGGTGTGTGTGTGGGTGTGTGTGTGGCGGGGCGGGGGGGGGGGGGGGGGTGGGGGACGGGGGGGGGGGGTGGGGGGGGAGTAGTGGAGGGGGGTGGTGTGGTTGTAGGGACAAGCAAGCAGTGATAGAATCCTGGATGGGTTCGAAGCATGAGGGGTGGAATTTCAGTTAAAATCCACGTGGGGTAAGTCGGAGATGGAGACAGTCACTGAGAAAGGAGATATGGCTGTGAAAGCGGGTTTTAGTAAACACCTTGTCAAACACCAGGAGAGAAATGGAAAGCAATGAAGGTGAGCAAGGCAAAAGAGAGATACGGAAATCTTGTCGCAGAGACGAACAGAACTTCTTCAAGGTAGGCATTTCTTGAAGAGCAGTGGCAGTCAATTAAACACAGAGATAAAAACAAAAAACTGCGGATGCTGGAAATCCAAAACAAAAACAGAATTACCTGGAAAAACTCATCAGGTCTGGCAGCATCGGCGGAGAAGAAAAGAGTTGACGTTTCAAGTCCTCACGACCCTTCAACAGACATTGCTTTCCATTTCTCTCCTAGTGTTTGACAAGGTGTTTACTAAAACCCGCTTTCACAGCCATATCTCCTTTCTCAGTGACTGTCTCCGTCTCTGACTTACCCCACATGGATTTCAACTGAAATTCCACCCCTCATGTTTCGAACCCACCCAGGATTCTATCACTGCTTGCTTGTCCCTACAACCACACCACCACCCTCCACTTCTCTCCCCCAACCCAACCCTCCCCCTGCCCCACACACACACACACACACACACACCTTAAACCAGCTTATATTTCACCCCTTCCTTGGATTCACCTAGTTCTGTTGAAGGGTCATGAGGACTCGAAAAATGAGGACTCGAAACGTCAACTCTTTTCTTCTCCGCCGATGCTGCCAGACCTGCTGAGTTTTTCTAGGTAATTCTGCTTTTGTTTTCAATTTCCAGCATCCGCAGTTTTTTGTTTTTATCAGTTAGAACCTCCTCCCTTTCTATGCTAATTTCTTTAATTATATCACAGTCCTTCTGCCTGATTTCCATACCCATGTCACCCCTCTCACTTGTGAACGTTGACACAAAGTATTCATTTAGAACCCTACCTACATCTTCTGGCTCCACAAACAAATTACCATGATGGTCCTTAAAGGACCCTACTCTTCCCCTAGTTATCCTCTTACTCTTAATGTACTTGTAAAATAACTTTGGATTTTCCTTTATTTTACCTGCCAATGTTTTTTCATGCCCCTTTTTTGCTCTCCAAATTTCCTTTTTAAGTTTCCCCACTACACATTCTATTCTCCTCTAGGGCCTCCACTGTTTTGAGCTCTCAGCATCTGCCATAAGCCTCCCTTCTTCTCTTTATCCAATCCTGTATATCCCTCGACATCCAGGGTTCCCAGGATTTGTTGGCCCTGTACTCTCCCTATTTTCTTCTTGAATGGATCCCACTGCTCTGACACAGATTTACCTAAAAGTAGTTGCTCCCAGTCCACTCTGACCAAATCATATCTGATCTTATTAAAATCAGCCTGCCCCCAATTTAGAACTCTGATTTCTGGCCCATCCTTGTCCTTTTCCATAACAACCCTGAATCTAATGGAGTTATGATCACTATCTGCAAAATGCTCCCCCACTGATGCCTCTACCACTTGCCCAGCTTCATTCTCTAAAATTAAGTCCAGCACCACCCCCTGTCTTGTGGACCTTCTACATACTGGCTTAAAAAGCTCTCCTAGATGCATTTTAAGAATTCCACTCCCTCTAAACCTATCACACTATAACTAACCCAGTTAATGTTTGGGGACGTTGAAACCCCCACCATTACCACCCTATTATTTTTACACTTCTCTGAAATTTGCCTACATATCTGCTCTTCTATTTCTCTCTGACTGTTTGGGGGCCTATAGTACACTCCCAGCAATGTGATTGCTCCTTCTTTGTTTTTAAGTTCTACCCATATGGCTTCATTTGAGGAGCCTTCTAAGATGTCATCCCTCGTTACTGCTGTAATTGATTCCTTGATCAATTTTGCGATACCCCCTTCTCTTTTACCTCCTTCGCTGTCTCACCTGAAGACCCTATATCCTGGAATATTGAGCTTCCAATCCTGCCCCTGTCTCAACCATGTCCCTGTGACAGCAATGACATCATACTTCCATGTGTTAATTTGTATCTTCAACTTATCTGTCTTATTTGTCAGACTCCTTGCATTAAAATAAATACTATCCAACCTTGCCAAACTCCCTTGTGCCTTAACTGGCCTATAATTTCTATGCCTTCCAGACTCACTTGCTCTCTCTTCTAATTTTGGCTGTGCATCTCCCCCTGCTGAACTTCCTCTCAGGATCCCATCCCCCTGCCTAGTTAATTTAAATCCTCCCCTACAAGAAAGATTGCAGTTCCTAAACTGTCCAACCACCAAACGTCTCATTCTCCATAATCACTGTTGTAGTCTCCATGTAGCCACCATGACACTTCCCTAAACCACTGACATTTGTGTCATGTTACTGCCATTCCCCATCTAAAACAATTGCATTTCTCTTTGAAGTTCCACTGCTGTTCTTCACAAGAAAATATGCAGATATGAATGAGAACTCATTGGGCTGCATCTTTTGCTTCCCTGAAGGCAGGTTTGAAGGTGGCTGAGCTCATAAAATCCAGCATCTGGCCTTCTCGCCACCTACCCACCTGCTCTCAACCTATATGCAATTTTAAGGGGGGGGGGGGCGATGGAAGTGTCAGGTGGCCCACTTATTGAAGCTCTTAATTGGCCAATTAATGGCCACATATGGACCTCATCCCACCCTCACCCCTATTTTACCTGCGGGAACTCTGCAGCTTTAGGTGCATGGGCTGGTTTCGGGAAAAGGCAGGGGGATCTCCTTTGTTGGTCTACTGCGCCCATTGGAGGCAAGCTCCAAGGTCAAACTTTCCTCTTTACTATTAGCCCCTGGGTGCTCAGAACTGGCACCCCAGCCCATCTCAACCCCTCAGCAGGGTCTGCCAACCTCATGCCAGCGAAATCCCGCCGCTTGGCCTGGTGTCCGGCTCCAACAATGATCTCCACTGGGGACTGCCTGTAGTCCCAGAAGTAGCCACTGCTCTCGCCTGATGCTGGGGCTCCCCAACAACATTTTATCCTGGTGGGATGAGGACCAGCGGCCTGTAAAACCCAGCCCATTGTCTCCGTTCCTTTTCACCTTCCACTTGCTTTTGCATCAAGCATGTACCCCTTGTGCTGAACCTTCCCAAAAATATCAAGAACCAAACTCTTCAAATGTCAGAAATCAATTGTTAAGCAGCTGTTGCTGATTTTTGTTAATAAGGCCATTTGTTTTGCAATGCTTTTAGGCTGAAATCTTTCATTAAAAATTCACTCCTGAGTCTAAACTCAAATCTTTTTGACATGTGTGGATGACTCTGTTTGCATTGCACATGGTCCATTTCGATTCAAACTTATGGCCAAGATTTTCTGTGCCCGCCCACGTCGGGCATGAATGATAGCGTGAGCAAACAATATGATGCGATCGGTTTCATGATGGCGTGAAACCAGTTCGCAATCATCTGCTTGGTGGGCTGCGTTTCCCGTCATACAGACACCAGGAACCTCATTGTAATACATCTGCATATCATTATTAGGCCAGCCCACCAGAATCGTTCTCCACCCCCACACCCCCACCCACCCATTGGATCATCTGTTCACCTGTTGACGTGTTTCACAATAGCATATAAAAGGTGTGTACTAGGCGGCTGCACTTTGAGAGGAACTCGGAGGTGAGTGCACAGCAATGATATGCAGCGCTCGCCAGGTCACCTGTTGGACTTCAAGCTTGAGGTGCGTTGGCTGGTGGTGATCAAGGGCTGCCTTGCGGTTGAGCCAACTTGTCAGGAGATGCAATGGCAGCCCTGCCGTTGAGGCGACTAATGGGTGGGCACAAGGGCTGCTTTGCAGTTGAGGCAACTTGTGGGGTGGGGGCAAGGGCAGCCCTGCCGATGAGGCGCCTTGCTGGGGGGGTGTGCAAGGGCTGCCTCACGGCTGAAGATAGCGCACAAGCATTCAGGGTGGGGGATGTAGGGTGGGCGAGGTAAGTGGCCACGCATTAGGTACACCTTATTTAAAGTGACCATTTGTCTGCAACTTAGACAGTTCAAGCGCAGTCACATTGATATGCTTGGAGTTGGGCTTCAAGCTTATCTGCCCACTCAAGCAACACAGAGGCATTAAAGTGCCACCATGTGCTCCAGAGCTTTTTACCCCTCGGGCACAGACGGCAAATTAATGAGCGTTTTAATGAACTGCAGAACAAATGGATGACTTGGCATGATGTACAATCTACTCACTAAAGTTGGTTATGGAGCAGTCACTTGTGGAGGTGCTCGCAGCCCCTCGTAATGTCAGCATCCTGATTTGGACCAGTCTCCCCCATGGTTGAAGTTAACGGTGCAGCCTTGCAACACAGGTTAGGAGAATTCCTGCGCCTGAGCTGAGAGCACTATATGCAGTCCAATAGGCAAAGCTGCTGACAATCGGTCGGGTGGAGTCGGGCGGAGGTGGATGGGGTCTTGAGCAGCCTTGCAGCGCACTAATATCTGGCCATCTAAGTGGTGGCCAGCTCTCTCCGGGAACCGTTAAGAGGCTGTCATACTAACCAGGACAGATTCTTAGTACATCCATGTTAACCCATGATTCTCTCTCTTTCATCCTGCAGGAGGAGTACATCAGGGTCATGGAGCCTGGTGAATTAGTTGTATACCTCACGGTCTGCAAAGTTCAAAGACAATGGAAGAAAGAGCGACTGAGGCTCCTGGCTGAGCAGAGAGAGGAGCAGCACCCTATGAAAGGAAAGGTGGCTAGGGCTCCCCCACACACCACTGAAGAGCCACAACAAGCCATCGCTAGTTGGCTCCAAGAGACACCCAGGGGATCTATAGACACTGCCTTTCATTCCTGCAGATGACTGAGAACCAGTCTATGCATGTCTAGGGAACTGGTCGGTCACATCTGCCACTTACTGCAGGGACATGGAGGGACATACTGCCAGCGGAAGTGGCGCTCAACTTTTACACCAGTGGCTCCTTTCAGGGCTCCACAGGTGACCTCTGTGGGATATCACAAGCCTCCACCTACAAATGTATCCATGAGATCACGGATGTCATCTTTGCAAGGGCACACAACTTAGTACACTTCGCCTGGGACTAGGACAGCCAGGGTGTAAGAGCGATTGGATTCACCCAGCTCTCGGGTTTCCCACAGGTGCAGGTTGCAATTGACTGCGCTCGTGGTGCTCAGGTCTCCATCGCAACACACGTCGACTACATCAACCACAAGGGGTTCCATTCGCTGAATGTGCAGCTGGTGTGTGACCACCAGAAACACATCCTGCAGGTCTGCGCACAGTTTCCAGGGAGTGTGCACGAAATCTACACCCTCAGTCGGCCACAGATCCTTGAAGCCTTCCACCATCCACAGAGGCTGCAGGGTGGGTCCTTGGGGACAGGGGCTACCCACAGAGGACGTGGCTGAAGATACCCCTGCGGCTGCCTCAGACTGCAGCAGAGAGAAGGTTTAACGAGGGTCATTCTGCAACTCGCAACTTGGTGGAGCAAACCATCAGGATGCTGAAAATGAGGTTCCAGTGCCTGAATCGGTCTGGTGGAGCCCTGCAATACAATCCACAGAGGGTGTCACGCATCATCGTCGTCATCTGCTGCAGTCTTTGCAACCTGGCATTGCAATGGGGAGAGGAGCTGGCTGAGGAGGAGATGGAGGTCTCCTCCGATGAGGGGGGCACCGACAGGGATGAGGGTGAGGAGGTCCTCAAAAGCAGTGATAACAGGGATGAGGCCCTCACACTGGGCAGATGAGGCAGACATGCTCGGGAGGCCCTCATAGCTGCTAGATTTGTGGAGGATGATGATGACATGCAGTGAGGACACTCCGTAGATGTTCACATAGCCTCCGAGAATGTCTGACTTCTGTCTGGCCAAGGGCAGATCCCTTGCACTCTGTGATCAGGGTCATAGCGTACAGATGCAGCCATGAAACTTTAGGAGCATCTCATCTTTTGTCCACCTTCAGCACCTGACACCTTCAGGAGCACGGCATCAATGGTCACAGATGCTATAGAGAAGGGGGCCAGCCCCACCTTAAAGATGCTGAGAGCACACAGAGAGAATGATGGAACTCTGTGACGCCTGCCCACAACATTTTGGAGGCAGCAATGAACAGCAGTGCCGAGGTGCAGGTATCAGTAATGTATCCAGGGAGTGTGAAGCTGGACCATCACTTTGGTCTAAAGGCTGCATGTAACCCAGGGAAGAGACCCTAGACTGAGGCACCTGCCTTTACCCTCTGAGCGACACGAACACTGTTCATCAGAACAAGGAGCCATAGGCAGGGAGACATCCTTGGGAGCTTATTTCCAATTGTGAACAGTATGTACAAGTGATTAACACCCGTGCCCAGGCTGTGTAACTAAATTTTCTTAACTTTCCTAACCCTGCCACTACATCTTGGTGCTGCCTGGACACCCATAGCAGGGGTGGAGGTAGCCTGCTGACTTGGCAGGGCACCTGGAGGGCCTACTTTCGGAGTCTTTCTGTGTAACAGTGACACCCTCCTCAGCCTGTGGAGCTGGATCTGCTGAGGTCACCGGAAGAGGGATTTGGATGAGCCAGACACTCCCGGAGTCACCTGGATGGGTGGGCCCAGAGTCCACACCTGCAGATCCTCCTCCCTTAGGGTGCCCGAGGGCCCCAGACTGACTTCTTGAGGAGAAGGGGAAGCTGGAGTGAGATCGAGCTGCCCGGCACCCTTCTCGCATACACACCATTGGAGGCCAAATATGGCATCAGTGATGGAGTTGAGCCCGTGCAGCAGTGCAGGAGCAAAGTCCTGAACCAAGGTCTCCATGACGGCTGCCATCCTACCAGTGTTGACCTCAGTGTGTTGGCATGCCAGCGCTATCACCTCAGAGAGGAAATGGACCACCTCCTCCATCGTGCCTTGCAATCTGAGGAGTTTAGCGGACATCCCTTCTTGATTTTCCCAAGTTTGCCTTTTCAGCTCCAGCAACTGTGACATAACCAAGTCCAGAGGCTCGTCATCTGACCCAGACTCAGCAGATTTCTGGCCTCCAGCAGCCCTGGGACCTGGAAGGTTCCTGCCACCACCTGCTGTGAATCAGACAGTGCAATGTGATCCCGAGGCTACTCTTAAGCTAGGTCCCACTGAGGCATGTGTCACTGCGCTGGTGGAGGGTGTGGGTGAGCGCTGTGACGGGCCTTCAACCATGGTGCCTCCAGACTCCTCTTCAGGGGTTTCTTCAGGGCTTGATTGGAGGCCCTGGGTTGGAGACTCCCTCGGTTGTTTCCCAGATGTGCCTGCGAAAGCAAGGGGAGATAATTAGTACATGGCAGCAGCCTGTGAAAGAGGACACATCACTCACGGCATGGTTGTCTGAAGGATGTTGCACTGCTGGACGCTCACTCGATAGAGCAGTGCCGACCTCACCATCAGCACAGGACCAGTCCAAATCGTCGCCAGCCAGCTGGATAGCTCTGATTTCAATGTCCGTGAGGACCTTGATTTCAGACATCCCTCCACCAGTCTGGGACCTCTCCCTCTTGTTGTGTGCCAGCTTGTCCTGCATGAATAGAGATGGAGAGAGTGTAAGCAGGATCCCAGCCTGCCAGATGATAAGTATGTCTGGTCTGTGTGGGTGTTGAGTGGTCCCATGGATGAGATGAGGGCAATGACGGTGAGTGTGAGAGAGTGAATGGTGATGTTCCTTGAAGTGGCTATGAGTGAGATCCCTGTGTGTGTGTGTGCGTGTGTGCGTGCGTGTGTGGTAATTCTGAGGGAGGAGATCATTCATCCTCTTGTGGCACTGGGTGGCCATCCTCTTTTGAAGGTCATTGGTGCTGACCACTGCTGCCACTGCCTCCCAAACCTAGTTGGTCACTCTGCTGCTCTACCCCAGAGCAGGGGTAGAGGACATTGCAGCAGGCCTGCACAGCATCCAAAAGGCATTCCAGTGATGCATCGCTAAACCTAGGGGTTGCAGTCTTCTTGCCTTTCCTGGACATCTTCCCTACATCAGTGATGGGTTGGAAGCACTGAGCGTGGTGCACACAGCTGGACTTTAAGTATGGCATCCGGTGTGATGAAGCATCGACACGTCATGTTTCCCAGGAATACATAAATAACGTGGTGGGTTTGGGACGATATGGCTTGAAAACCCGGTATGCGGCCGGGGGGGGTAAAACTTATTGCAAATCTAGGACTATGTCTCTTGCTTAACAAGCTACACAGATAGCTGCAAGATAGGAGTTGTTGAAGTAATTAGGCTCTGTGGACTACCGAGTGCATCTTTAAAGTTATTTAATGCAGATTTTGCTTCGTCTTTAATCTAAGGCTTTGAAAATAATCAGTTTCCTTTAATTTTCTGCCCTGTAAGTACAGTTAAAATTGACCCCAAAGTATGTGGAGATGTTCCCTTGGTGCTCTATATACAATTGTAAAATTCTCATGTAAAAGTCTCATGTATAATCCTGGAAATGTTAATGATTCAATTTCATTGTAAATGTATAAAGGCTAATGTTTAAAAAATCTATACCATTAAATGTTGTTTTTATGTATTCAATTTATTGAAGTGATCAGATTATGAGTGGCAATTAATATGAATTCTTCAATGATATTGGTTTTTACTTTATTCCATTGCAACAATCTTTATTGGGGCCAACTGAAGCATGCATATCAACCTCTTGTAAACATTACCCATGTAAAAGCTGATCCCATGGGCAGGATTTTTCAGAAACTCCGCCACCCAAAGAGTCAGCAGGGAATGCATCCCCACCAAACACAGTAGCCCTGCAGCCATTTTGAGCATTAAATTGACTAGAGATGGGACTTCCTCCCCGCACTTGGGTGGAAGGCCTTCCGTGGAGAGCTGCTGACCAACCTGATTGACTAGGAGCTCTGTAGCTCCAGCAGCGGCGGTAGCAGCTGTGGCCAGGACTAGGTCTACAAGCAGTCCACAGGTTCAGGACCAGGTTAGTGTGGCTGAGAGGGGAGGTGATGCCCAGCAGACATGGGGAGAGAAGGGTAAGGGTCTTGATGACAAGGCCAGGGTGGAAGGGAGCAGATGCAGGGGGCAGTCCTTTGAGGGGGGGGGCACCAATGAGGAGGATGCCCCCCTCTTCCCATCTGAAGCCCAAACAGGGTGACCTGCTAGGCTTCCTCCCTACCCCTGCACTCCTCCTGCCAGCCTCAAAATTGCGGCCAGGAGGGAAGTGGCCCATGAGCAGGCGTTAATTAGCCCTAAACTTTGCCACCTCACGTATAAGTGTGGACAGGTTGGGGGCAAACGGCAGTGGAGCGATAAGGGCACTCGGGGAATTTTATGGGACCCATTACTGCCAATCCCACTGGCGGGAAACTGAAAAATTCTGCCCCATGACTTTTGGCCTAAAGGATTGGTCTCAAAAAATAGTCTTTTACATGAGTATGTATGATAAATCTGATTTTTAAGTTTAATTGTATGCCAGCTAATCATTTTCATTAATCAAATTAAGTTATTACAGTTGAACATGATGCACCTGTACTACCACAGCAAATAAATAGCTTTCATTTATATAGCACCTTCCTTCTGAATGCTCAAAAACACTTTACAGCTTTACAGTCAATTAATTAGTTTTGGTGAGCAATCATTACTATGTTGCTAAACACAACAGACAATTAGTGAACAGCAAAACACAAACGGGATAATTGCAGCTTTTGGCAATAGCGCAAAATATTTGCTATCAGATTGGCTGACTGTATTACAACTCTGCTGATCTCGGTTTCTATTGACTTCAATAGTCTTTTAGCATCTGAAGCTTGCAAGTCAGTTTCAAACCAGGCTTGTGGGGGGTACTCCCACAACGAGTGCACTCCACTAGCAGGCTGACCAAAAGACAAAATCTACCCCAAGCTTTCGCAGAGCATGAAAATAATATTTTATTAAAAGACTACTTATGGTCTAAAAAAGACTCCCAAGTTGCTCTTGCCAAAAGCATAATTTCCAGCCAGCTGATTCTTCAGCCTTCCAATTTGCAGGAGTTCCAATTTGGTTTCCACAACTTGGCGGTTAAATTAAAAGCAGGCACAAACCTGAAAATGGTTCAGACCTCTTGATGGTGAAATTTTGGGGTCCCAACAAACATACCGCCAACATTCTCATCCAGACGTGAAAATTATCCTCTTATATCATACCAATCACTCGTTACCCGTCTAATTCACCAATGTCCTTTAGGGAAGATTTCTCTGTTATCCTTACCTGGTCTGGCCTACATTTGACTGCCTTTTAACTGCCCTCTGAAATGACCTAGTAAGCCACTCTGTTCAAGGGCAATTAACGATGGGCAACAAATGCCAGCCTTGCCAAGGACACTCACATCCAATCAAAGAATAATTTTTAAAAATCACTGTTTTAACATTTATGTGCTATTGAGGTGATTTCCTTCAATCCGGACTGTTCATTTGGACAATCAATGTGAAATTTTCTGTGCCACGAAGAGCAACCTGAAAATATGCAATACTTGACCTAGTTGCTCCAATCAACTTAAACATTAAAGTTTAGTGTCCCGACTGGCCAGAATGCTTCTTTTGGAATCAGTTTTGTGCCAATCAAGGGTCAAATTTAAGAGAGGTGGGTCCAATTTCACACTGAAGAGCTAGTTGGTAAAGCACGTAAATATAGGTGTTAGATATAAAATAAAGTAAAATGGACAAGATAGGATAAATCTTGAGAAGCTCGTAAAAATTGGGTTGTGAAAGTGCACGTCTGATTCATCAGGAATTTTCTGCCCATCGATTTGGCTGTGTTACTGACGTGGATGGCCACATTAAAATATTGAAGTCCTGCAGTAAATTATCAGTAGAGTTTTATGAATTTGAGTAAAGCTCTGCTCGAAGCATGAGACTTGCTCATAAAAACTCAATATACTAAAATCCTGGGAGCTTCACCACTGAAGCCTCTTAAAGCAAGGAATTAAGTTTTCAATTACATTTTTAACACATTTTTCTGCATCATTGTCAATACTTTGGTCCAAGCATTGATTAATTTTGCTGGGAAGTCCACTTGTTTTTGCCTTTTGTTTTGTTTTTGTCTCACCTACATATACTTTGCTTCATGTTGGTTTTCACATCTTACCTTACAAAGGGAAGGAAATGGTTATTCCCTTAGGATATCGGAAACGACAGTATAATTGCGAAGAGGAACCAAATTTTGTTAGGAGCTGAAAAATGTATACGTAACAATTCATGAGGTGTTTTGCCCAACCTGCAACTACCCCAAACCTATACCTAAGACCAGTTGTAAGCGTTGATTCTTTACAAGATAGGCTGGCAAAGTATCATACCATCTGCTGCATTGTGATTTACCATCAACATCTAAATCAGGGACTGCTCTTCCATAGAAGGAAAGGCCAAATCATGAAGATATGGTGTTGATGCAACCTTCCAAACTACCATTTGAGTGTCTGCAGTGTTCATGTGCATCAGGGAAGTGGCAATTGCATATCTGCAAGGGGCAACATCGTCATCATTTTCCCAATGGAATGGAGCCATCAGGGGTGAGGGTGGGGGAGGGAATTTCCGAGGTCAGGATTTCCCACGGGGAGAGACCACATATAGTTGGCACAGGTCAGACTAGGTGTATTGGATCAATCACCAGCAGCAGCTATAGAACCTACCTGAGGGTCCAAGCTGGGGTTGTGGCATTGGCCTCTGAAGATTTGGGAGGCCAAGTGTTTTTGTATTTTTAAAATGGCCCCATCAATCGGAGGAAACCAATGAGATACCTCCCCAGCCTCGGCACAGAGCTGATCTTCTGAATGCCATGGCTCATAGTTTACTTCAAACTGAGACAATGAGGATCAATTGTCTTAAGCAGGCACATTAAGGCAGGATACCCTCTATTCAGTTGATCGGATAGGTAGGTCACAGGAGGAATCCCAGAAAAGATTCCTATAGCAAACCAGAATCAGAAAGATGTCCAGGTAAAGTTAAGCACAATAATAGTAGTGTGCTCTATTTTATTGTGTTTCTTTTATTTTTGAGAAGATAATTTGTTGGTGCAAGATGAGACTTCTTTATAATTAAAACTCTGTACATTTGCTGCCTGTAAAATAAAACAACCTAACAATTCATACCCATTAAATCGTTCTACTAAGGTGTTTCAGTCTATCTTCAAAAAGATCGGAGAAGTGCACGTGAGGGCATATGTGAAAGATACAGGCAAGTGGGGAGGGTTGTTTTATACAGGAAAATCCTTCCTAATCATATACACTATTAAAACGCTTTCACTCTTCCCTGTTCTTTTTTGTGACTCCTACAATCTACCAGCTGAGTGCCATAGCAGCTTCAAGATTCCTGGATTTTCTGGCATTCTAGTTAAATTAGACTGAGATATAAGAGTATCAACTGAAAACCAGCTGATTCAAGATGCAAGTTCTGAGTTGTTGGGCTGGATTTTCAGCTTCATGATGGGTAGAGGGAGCCAGGAAATTTCCCACTCAGTGCTCCCACCTTGGGGAAAAGTGCCTGCAAAGGTGGGATTTTTGCTCCGGCGTGGGGAGGTGGGGTGATGGAGGATGGTCAGGAGGTGACTGGACTTGGGCCCTGCCCCTGGAAACAGTTTAGAGGCAGCCACATGGGCTGCCATTTGCCAAGACGAACTGTTTAAAAGTCCTGGCTCAGTCCTCTGGGATTTCATTTCAGTTACAACAAAACAGTCCTCAGCCCTCACCCTTCACAGCCCTACATTCTCCCATGCCCCATCCATGCATGTACATGTCACCTCATGAGCCCATCCACTCCCCAAAGTCCCTCCATGCCAACCTATGACTCTCCACCCACCACCATGGGCCCTTCATATGTTCCATGCCAACCTTTGGCACTTCCATGTCCATTCACCTAGTATGCACTCTGTAGAGCATCATTGAACCCTGTAGTAGCAATAGCATGTGTGAAAAGCTTTAATACAACGTCAGTCATTTACTACAGCCATATAAAAGTGTCAATTATCCAAGCCCTTTAAAGTATCATTAGCAGAAACTGCAAGCAATTGGAACCTCTTTATCTTGTGTAAGTAAACATTGTGCAATTGACAGAATAAATCAGAGAGAAAGAGCTGTCAATCAATCAATATTTTCTCTGGGGTGCAGTTGTTTTAACACAGTAATGGATGACACTGTCACATGAGTTGGGACATGTCCATCATTTTTAATTTAAGTTTTATTAAATATTTAAAAACCTACATGAAACCTCATCTCATCCATGGATGAGGTTTCATGCTTTTTCTGAAGCCCGCCAGTGTTCCCGGCCTGCCCGCCAACCTTAAAATTGGACGGACAGGTCCTTTAAGTACTTCAATTAGTTTTTAAATGGCCTCAATAGGTCGTTGACAGGTTGGCAGGTGCACAGCTGATTCGGCTGCACCTCCGCTGACCTGAAAATTGAAATGACGCAGGATGATGTCGGGACTTCTGCTAACATCATCCTGCGTCATTTTACACGTCAGTGAGTGGGCCCTGCACCGCACCCCCCCCCCTCCTCCGCCACCCCCCCACCCCCCCCGCCCTCCGCCGCTCACTGAACTCAATATCCTGCCCACTGTTTCTTAACTTCTGGCTAGGTGAAACATTTCACCCCCTCTTTTGGATGCAAGCTAACCTGATTTATTTAAAAATGCAAATTCTCCCTTTACACCTTACATTCTAAAATTTCTCCCATGTTTACCTACTAAACAGTTCAAACATCAAAGCCTTCAGACCAGCTGCCTTTAATTCAATTAAGTCACACACACAGATGCAGACATAGACCCCTCTATTACTCTACTTTACAATAAATTCCAATAACATTATGAAAATAATTATATCTTCCTGACAGATTATGGACAACCCCGGAGCAGAAGGTGCTGGAGCCCTACAACTACCAGATCCTGGGGGAACACATGCATCGCAGGCTGGGTGGATTCTCATGAACATAGCTCCAACATGAAGTAGCTCTTGGCAGAGATCCATGTGAACCAAGTTGAGATAGTTCATGCATTGCAGCAGAGTCAAAAGGAGAAGAAAGAGCACAGATGGAGAGAGTGTGAGCAGGGTACATGGCACTGCGTGGAATGTTTGTGTGGTGAGTAGAACGATGGATGGGATGAGGATGCGAGCTCTAGAGGATATGAGCCTGATGGAGATGTGAGGGCATGTGTGGGAGTTAGTGGTGTTGTCCCTTAAGGTGTGGGATCCCTGTGGATGTGTGACGGTTTTTTTGAATGTGTGAGTTGAGAGCCATGAGGTGGTTGACTTAGCCTGGCAGAACAAATGAGAGCATTCATCCACTTCCGGCACTGGATGACTGACCTCCTCTGTGCTCCAGTGGCACTGACTGCCACTGCCACCGCCTCCCAGGCCCGATTGGTGACTCTGGTGGATCCTGCAGCCAGAGCAGGGGTAGAAGACAGTGGGAGCAAATTGCAGCAAATAACTTGTTTAAGCATCTCCTGCAAAACCTAAACAGGTGTAGAGGACATTGAAGCAGCCTTCCACAGCTCCAGCAAGCGCCCCAGAGAGGTGTCACTAAATTTGGGGGCTGTCAACTTCTTTGCTTTCAGGGCCATCTATCGCCTAGAGCAGTCCTGATCTGAAGACATGAAGTAGGCATGCACTGTGATGAGCTTTAAACACGGTGCCCGAAGCAAGGAAGTGCTGAGGTTGCGTTGTGGCAGGCAAATCCAAGAATGCATAATTAATGAGGTGGGATGGCCGGGAAGGGATGACATGGCGCAAAAAGCTGCCATTGTGGCGAGCGGGTAATATGTCTATTTTCTCGCCCACTACCGCACTTTGTGCAAATCTGGGATGATTCCGCCCTACAGCTCCATTCAGCACCACCTGAAAGGCTTTGCCTATTGTTAATTGTGTCCCTAATAGTCCTGTTACCACCTGCAGAATGGTTAGGTACTGGTAAGAATCAAAAATTGGGACAAACGCCCCTTATTTTTTCTCCTGAAGACCTCCGTTTAACTCAGACAAAGCCATAATCCTATTCAGGGGAAAACGGGAGGTAGCCACTATATCCTACAGGTTAGCCCACTGTTAAAGGTGGTGAATAAAACACATTTAGGAGCAGATGTTACAAATTAGCACTCCCAACAATTCAGTTCAAGGAATATAAATGCATATTGGGACTTTTAGTGAAGGGTCAGTGTGCCTGGCAAAAATTTTCACCTCGTTATCAGCACCTAATAGGTGCCATCCCGGAATATACATTTGCGCTTTTAGGAAATTTACATTGGTGAGAAATCACTCTCCTTCAGTTCATATGAATTGAGAGTAATTCATGGGATTTACTGACTTGAGTTTGAAAATACTCTTGTTCTTTCATTTTTTTAAAATCACTGGATTTCTTATGTAAGTTTTGCAGACAATGCTTAAAGAAGTCTTTTGCTGCAATTTCCTCCCACCTGTCTTTTTAACTGAGCTTGCTTTGCAATATCATTTCACTTATTGCATATTTTAGACTTAAACAGTTACAGCCTTTCAAACCAAATTGCAAATGAGTGCTTTAAAATAATTGAAAGATGCTGAACACTTAACAGCATTACAATGCAAAATGCCTTTGTTCACTCCATTCCTAACCTTGTAATTTGTTACTTGTTAATTTAGATAAAATTGAGAGCTTATTTTTTTTTTACCTATCCACTCCTCATTAAACTATATGATTTTCCACCTACAATTCCCTTAATACATCCAAATTCATAGCTTTATAATTTAATGCAGCATAAATGGAAGAATAAGAAGACAATAGCCTAGAAATTTAATGGTGCTGTGCCTGTTTTTCAGGCGCTAAGCAGGTGCCTAAGACTCCAATATAATTGGCAGAGAGGGCACCCTCATCATGAGCTTGAAGTTCACTGCCCGGCCAATTGGTAAAGGAAGTAAAATAAGTTCCCCGGGTCGTTGTTGAAATGGGTGATTGTTTGTTAGCACCTGCAATTGTTTGTCAGCACAGCCTTGTGCCTGTTTGAAGGCCTCTGTGCAAAACCATTTTTTCTTAAGCTCATTAAGCATTCAGAAAAACCAAGAAAGTCTGCATGCAGCCTAACTAGTGCCTCTTAGAAGAACTGCTGCAAGGCATCACACAAAAGAAATGTTTTAAACATATCTGAATGTGGAGCTGTTGGTGCAACAGTTCTTCCCCTAGCTCCATTGCAGTCCCACAAACTGTTGCCGGTCCACAGTCAGCACTCCTACCCTTCCTGGTCTCCTTTCCTCTAGGCAACTGCACCCCTAACAACCAATCGCTTTTCCTTCTCCTTTAAGCACTGACCTGAAAGCCTGTCAGCATTGCAGATGCTTGAAATTTGAAGCCTTTTTGCTGCTGAGCTGCCTACAATGTTTAGCAGATGACAGCATCTCGACAGCTTCATTTAAATGAGGCTTGATGTCCAATATTGTGACTGCCTTGGACCTGCCTGTTCAGGCACAATAGATAATGCAAATTACATACCAGAAATAAAGGGTAACCAAGGAGCTAATGGGAGTGACATACTTGAAGAAATTAATATCAACAGAGAAAAAATATTGGAAAAACTTAAGGGACTAAAATCTGAAAAATCCCCGGCACCTGATGGCCTCTATCCCAGGGTTCTAAAAGAGATAGCTGCAGAGATACAGGATGCACTGTTTATGATTTTCCAAAATTCCCCAGATTTGAGAATAATCTCAGCAGATTAGAAATTAGCAAATGTAACTCAAAATGTAATTCAAAAAAGGAGGGAGAATATAGAGAACTACAGACCAGTTGTGTGACATCAATCATTGGGAAAATGCTGGGCTCTTTTACTAAGACAACCTTAATAAATCAATGTATTATCAGCCAAAGTCAATGTGGTTTTATGAAAGGCAAACCATGTTTGTCAAATTTATTAGAGATTTTTGAGGACGTAACTAATAACGTAGATAAAGAAAAACCAGTAGAGGTAGTGTACTTGAATTTCCTAAAGTCATTCAATAAGGCGCCACACAAAAGGTTAATACACAAGATAGGGGCTAATGGAATTGGGGGTAATAGCATGGGAAGAGGGTTGGTTAATGGACAGGAAACAAAGAGTAGGGATAAAAAGGGCATCTTCAAATTGGCAGTCTGTAGCAAATGCAGTGCCACAAGGATTAGTGCTGGGGCCTCAGCTACCTAAAATCTATATTAATGACTTAGACAAAGTATCTAAGTTTGCTGATGATAGAAAACAAGATGGAAACGTAAGCTGTGAGGAAGACACAAATAGGCAGCAAAGAAATATAGGACGGAACCATCCCAGGTTTGCACAAAGTGCGGTACTCGTTGGGTGCAATGGAGCTTTTCACACTGTTTCATCCCAAACCTGCCTCAGTAATCATGCATTCCCGGGAAATACGCCATTTTGATGGCAGTCGGGCACTGATTCGCCCACCGCGCCATCACCTTGCCGCTTCATCATGTCAGGCACCACATTTAAAGTGCAGCTGTGCACACGCCTCTCAGTGCTTCTAGCCCAGGACTGCTGCAAAGAAGACATGGCCCTGAAAGACAAGAAGACTGCAGTCCCCTGGTTTAATGATGTGTTCCTTGAGCGCCTTTTGTATGCAATGGAAGCCTGCAGTGATGTCCTCTGCCCCCGCTCTGGCCTCAGGAGGGGCAGCAACATTACCACACTCCAGCTTGGTAGGTGATGGCAGTGGTGATCAGTGCCAATGCTGCACAGAAAAGGCTGGCCATCCAATGCACAGAGAGGATGAATGATTTCATCTGTGCCGCCAGGTTAAGGCAATCATCTCATCACTCTAAACTCACACACTCAAGCCCATCACACATTCACTGGCATCTCACTCACTGCCAGATCAAGGGACATCACCACTCACTCTCTCACACACACCCTCACATCTCCATCAGGCCTCATCTCCTCTGAAGACTGCTTCCTCAGCCCTTGCCAACTTGAGGCCACTTGCACAGATCAACTTTTGCCCCCACACACGCACCCTGGGATACCCCCTTCCCCTGTACAGAACTTGCCCTGCAGCCTCTTCCCTTGCTTGAGGCCACTTCTGCCCTCTCCACAAGCAAGCCCTAGCCCTGCAGCCATTGAGAAGCCATCCCTGCCTTATGGCTGGTCTGGTAAGTAGAGATCTGCCCGTGAACCACCCTAAGAGTCATGTGGTGCTGTCTGCAAAGTCTGGCGCTGATAACTGTCAGTGCTGCCCGAAGCAAGGTAGGCAAACAAACCTCAAAGTCCTGAGTGAAGTGCAGCTTGCCAGGTGCACATCGCTTATGTACATTTGTGAAACAAGGCAATGATTCTGTCAAGCTGGGCTTATAATGATATGCAGATGTATTACAATGAGGTCCCTGATGGCCGATGGCGGGAAACGCAGCCCACCATTGACGATAGAACAGACGATTGCAAACTCGTTTCACGAAGTTGTGAAACTGATTTTTAGCCTTCTCACTATATTGTCCGCTCGAGCTGCCAAACACGCCTGATGCCAGCGGGCACGGAAAATTCTGCCCATAGACAAGTCAAGTGAGTGGGCAACAAGATGGCAGATGGAGTATAATGTGGGAAAAAGTAATGTTATTCACTTTTGTCATGCCCAGCACAGGCATGAAGATATTACAAACTATAAAGCTAAATTTTTAAAGTGGACACAAAAAACTGGTTAAGGTAGCTGAAGCATGTCATCTGACTTGGCAGAATCCAGTCCCTAATGATCAAGCAAATGTCTAATTAAAATACAGACAATCACAGCCACTTGTGAAATTAACATTTCCCTTTTGTTAAAGATGGACCATCATCAGCAAGGACCATGGATAATAGAGAAATCAAAACTCTGTGGCTGCTAGACAAATATGAAATGGATCTCATCAACATTTCATTGTATTGCGATGACTCCTCATCCCAAACATAGGGCTGCATTTTCTTAATGGCAAGTGGGGGCCGGGTCCTGCTCACCGATGTGTAAAATGACGTTGGGTGATGTCAGGCCTGCGTCCCAACATCACCTGCGTCAGTTAGATTTTCAGTTTGGCAGGCATGCAGACAAATCAGCTGCGCGCCCATCGAACTGTCAAAGACCTATTAAGGCCATTAATAAAGTAATTAAAGTGATTAATGGACCTGCCAGTCGAACCTTAAGGTTGGTGGGCAGGCCGAGAGCCCTGGCAGGCTTCTGAAAAAACATGAAACCTCATCTGCGGGTAAGATGAGGTTTCATGAGGTTATTAAAATTTGTATGAAATCTCTAAATAAAAGAAATTGACATGTCCCACCTCATGTGACTGTGGCACATGGGGGGATATGTCAGTAATTTGTTTTCTCATCTTTATTTAATGTTTCAAATCTGAGCCGATCTCCCTGAGGCAGCACTTTGCCTCAGGAAGATCTGTGCACTCTTCGCGTACAAGCTCAAAAGAGCGCACTCCCAGCTCAGGGAATCCCTCCCCCATCTGGCGGACGTCACTTAAAATGGCGGCGCGCACCTGACCGGGGGTGCCAATCGGGAACCCGTCCACTCGCGCCTGTTCCAGCAAAACCCCCCCAGTGGGGGGAAGATCCTGCCTCTAAAGACCTTGGCTGACTGAAACTCTCAGGATGTTTACTGGTCGAACACACCACCTTATTTGGAAAAGGACATTGGACCTGTACAGGTCACAGGGATAAGACAGCCTGCTTTTAAAATATAACAGCCGAAGGTGTTCTGAGTCGGATACCTTCAGGAACACCATCTAAGCCATCAAACCAGCTGCAAGACAACTGCGCAAAGTAATTTACAGCTATACCTTGAAAGTGGGAGAAGGACTCTTCCTGCAACCTGTTCCAATCTCAAGTTCACTTAAGAGCAAACCACCGAGCAATTCAGCCACAAGAAGCCTCGCAGCTCACTGAGAATCATCTGCTTTAATGAGACCTCCACTCCAGTTAACACATCAATTCATCCAAGAAACTACAGGCCTGGCACAAAAGAGACTGAAATAATTCAAGATTGTAATCATATTGCTTTTTTCTTCGTCTGCATCTAATCTTTGTGTGTGTGATAGTTTGTGTGAGGCATTTTACTTTAAATCTGCAACACAAGAATGTGAGAATGAAGACTCATCATTATTTTCAAATTCACAAAATCTTGCTTTTTAAAATCATTTAAATTGGGGCAAATCACTTTGAAGGTAAGAAAACACACTAACCTCACACATTAAAACACTTTGATTATGGACAACAATAAAACACATAAACCCTATCCCTGACATTTTAACAGTAAGGATAGAAAAGCAGAATACTTTTTAAAAGGCTTGGCACATATAAATGTTGAAGTTCAGAGGGACTTGGGTGGAACTATACACAAAGTTAACATGCAGACACAGCAAGCAATTAGGGAGGCAAACGCCATGCTGGCTTTTATTACAAGTGGGTTGGAGTACAAGAGCAAAGAAGTCTTGCTGCAATTGTACTGAGCTTTGGTGAGACCACGCATGGAGTATTGTGTGCAGTTTTTTTCCTCCATAACCAAGGAATGATATACTTGCATTAGAAGCAATACAGCAAAGATTCCGTAGATTGTTTCCTGGGATGAGAGGGTTGTCCAATGATGAGAGGTTGAGTAAATTGGACCAATACTCTCTGGAATTTAGGAGAATGAGAGCTGGTTTCATTGAAATATACAAGATTCTAAAGGGGTAGACTGCAAGAGGTTGTTTTCCTTAGCCGGGGAATCTAAAAAATGGGGGCCCAGCCTCAGGGTAAAGGGCTGATCATTTAAAACTGAGATGAGGAGAAATTTCTTCACTCAAAGGCTTGTGAATCTCTACCCCAGTGGGTTGTGGATGCTTCATCGTTGACTATATTTAAGATTGGGATAGACAAATTTTTGGCTCCTCAGGAACTCAAGGGATGTGGGGAATGGGTGGGAAAATGGAATTGAGGCCAAGGATCAGCCATGATCATATTGAATGGCAGAGCAGGCTCGAGAGGCCATATGGTCCTCTCCTGCTCCTATTTCTTATACTTTCTTATGTGCAGGTTTCATTCCTCACAGACAACTTGTGACAGCCTGCAAAATTTCTAGGCCACTTCGCACAGCGGCAGCACTCCAAAATTCCACCTAATTGTGAGTTCTTGGGTAGTAGCTGTGTAGGCAAGAGTTCACCAGGTATGATTAGTTTTCAGGGCCAAATAGGAAGATCCAAAGAAGCAATCATGTGCAGTACGCTGATTAAATCTCTCACCACCCTCCTTTTCTGCCCATGAGGGTATTGTTGCAAAATTTCCACTCCTTTACACATGCCAAAATCTAAATGACTTCAGTACTTTGAGCTATGATTTCCTCCATGTGTTTTGTGTAATAAAATCATAAGCCTATTTATAAAGAACAGGCTTATGATCTTGTTACATATAATGTTAGAAGAAATCTTCCCTATTAGGTGCTGGGCATGTAGTGTGATTTAAAGTGCCAAATCCAATAACTCAGCACCTCAACATTTCTGAATGGAACTCAATGAACATTCTTTATGCAAAAAATGTAAAAATAATCAATAAACACAGGCTCAAAAAACACCCTCAACTATTTGTATAAACTGAGCAAACTGAATAACGCAGACTTAAATAAATAACTGTAGAAAGTTCCCCACTAATCAAAATCTTTGTTTCAATCTGAAAAAACATGCAAAAAGGAAAATATGGAAAATATACAAAAAGATCCAAAAAAAATTGAGCAGTGTGTTTTTAAATTCTGTCCTGACATTATTCACACATCTTCATACAGCAACCATTAATGCAACAGTTTTAAGGTTCTGGAGGAGAAAAATGTCTGTAAATTCCAGAATAGGGAAAGTTATTGGCTTGCTGCACGTCTGACAACTAACATATACAGCCTGACAATATAGTGACATAGCTTAATTGAAACACTATAATTTTTTAACAGCATGATAGTTGAATGAATAGAAAGGAACTCCTCCAAAGAGTCACAGGAGCATTGTAATGAGAGCCAAGTGACTACGGGCCTAAGCTTCCACCAAGTGGCAATCAGAGTTGGTTTGCCACTCCGCACCTAGTTTTCTACATGAAATTTTTTTTGATCCTATCTTGCCTGACCTTCCAATTCAGGATAGGCAAGATCCAGGCAGTGCAGCATGTCCCTGGGACCAAACGTTAAGGGCAGCTTAGTTGGATGTAATATGACCACGCTCCCTTTTTTATGGCACTAGCTGCCATAAATCAAGTATGTTAAAGATCCAGACAAGTTTAAAGATCCTTGACAGACCAGGGAGAAGATAAGTATTTAAGGTAAGTGCGTAGATTTGGGGGGGAGGGGGTAGGGGAGGGGCGAGGGGTTGGTCAGGTCAGGCCAAGCTTCGGGAGTGAGGTTGAGTCAGGCCGGATCTTGGGGTGGTAGTCAAGTTGGGATGGGCCTCAGGGATGGGAGTTGGGGGTTGGGTCTGCCCTCGGGTTGAGGAGGGGGGTGAAAGTCAGGAGTTGGGCCATGGGAGAAAATGCCGATTGGGGGCTGGGGGAAATGTCTGAATTGGAGGGGTGGTTTCCGTGGCGATATAAGAGTTCTATGGGGTGGTATTTCCATGGGGCAGGTGCCCTGTCAGGGTGGCGGGGGGGGGGGGGAATCCTGTGGGGGTGGAGATCCATGGGTGGGGGAGTCCTGCGGGGATAATCCCATTGGGATGGGAAGTCTTTATGGGTGTTGGGAATCCAAGTGGGGGGTCCTGCGGGGGGCTTGTTGGCAGTTGGGGGGAGTCCTGTTGCAAGGCAGAGGAGTCTCCTTGGGGTTCGGAGGGGTGGGCGTGGATTCCCTTGGGGGGTTGGTGTGAGTCTATACAATAGTTACCCAGAAGTTAGAAGTGATTTTAATTTGGTTTGTGATTTCACATTTTCTGATGACTCTCAATAGAGGGCAATTGCCCAAGGGAAGTTTGCACTTCCCAGGCAATTACTGCGAAAAGCATACGTGGGAATTTCTGGTGGGGGGGGGTGGGGGTAGGAGTGGGGGGGTAGTGGGTTGGGGGGGGGTAGTGGGGTGGGGGATTAGTGGAATGGGGGGTTAGTGGGGTGGGGGGTAGTGGGGTGGGGGGTAGTGGGGTAGGGGGGGTAATGGTGTGGGGGGGTAGTGGGGCGGGGGGGGTAGTGGGGTGGGGGGGTAGTGGGGTAGGGGGGGTAGTGGGGTGGGGGTGGGTAGTGGGGTGGGGGGTAGTGGGGTGGGGGTGTTAGTGGGGTGGGGGGGGGTAGTGGGGTGGGGTTACCCCCAGTTACTCTGCCCTGGAGTTCGGAAGTTATGGCTTTACGTCATCAAGCAAACCATTGGCCTATGCATGTCAGATGCCTGGACAGGCCTGGAAAAGCTCTACAGTGCTCACCAGAAAGGAAGTTCCGCATCATAATGGCTTGTTGAGAGAGGGTCATCAATCATCCTCTGATGAGGAGAAGATGATAGGAGCAGGAAAGGGAGACATCCATTAACAGACAATCTACAAACGTTGCTGTCTAGTATGCCAAGGATGCCTTATCGCTCAATGGTCCAGCTACTTTAACTGACTGGAATAAATGACAAATGAAAGCACCACCCCCACCACCAAGACTTCGTCTCAGTGAACAGTCCTTCCACCATGCATTTACTCATCAGACATCACCTGCCCAATGGGCTCTGGCATGCAATGACATTCATCAAGAAGCAAGTGAAAAGGCCAGTTGACACTGGATGCAATAATGGGCAAGATATGCAAGTGCTGCAATCAATACATTTTATCTGGCCATATAAGAAAAGGAAACTGAGCAACATAACATTTTGTCAAAAACACATGTCTGTGAATTACAATTGCTTTAAGATATAATTCCTGCTTCTTCTTCGTGCTGCAGCCCTGGTGACCAGCACAGGTAGGGGCAGGCTGTACTGATCCCTTCACTGGCTGTTGAAATATAGTTGACCTAGGACCTCTGGGTTTCAGAGCCCCTGAGGTACCTGCCAAGGACTGCTCCAGTTATATTTGTGCAGGAGTACACATGATCGTTGAGCAATGAGGCTGGTGCAGGGTGGGACAAGAAGTAAGAAATGGGAGTTTCCACCTGTGTGTCCTCTTTTGCCATCATTGATCTCTTGGTCCAATGTCATGTCACTCCTACCTCTCTGTAGCAGTTCGCCAAAGCCTCTTCAACAGCACCTCCCAAATTCACCACACTCACCGCACAAGAATCAGGTGTATGGGAAGACCATCACCTCCAGGTTACTCCTTAAATCCTACATCATTCAAACTTGGACAAATATTTCTGCCTTTTAATTGTCACTGGATCAAAATCCTGGAATTCCCTACTTAAAACTATTTTGTGCATGCCTACACCACATAAACTGCAGCGATACAAGCATTGCCTGTTCATGAGCACCTAGGGGTGTGCAATAAACGCTGGCCTTCCCAACAACACTCATATCCCAAAGAGATTTATTTTTAATCATGCACATCATACGTTACTGTTGATAATTATGCTTTATTTTCCAATTTCAGGCAAGAACCTTATAAAATAGATGCAAAGGGTATTTTGTGGTGGAGCCTGTTCAAATGAACTTTTTAAAAGTAGATTAATATTGTACAGTTATGAAGAGTGTATGTTTTGCCGTTTCTGTTAATTTCTTTTCACTAGACTAATTTTTACCATGGGCTTTGTGTCCCCGATGTGGGTGAAATGCGAGCCCTGAACCAAAGCTTGCCGGCAAATGGATTGGCTCAGCCATTTTATTGTAGATGGCCATCTAATTGGCTACATGCAGGCCCACCATCAATTAAGGCATGTTCCTGACACTGCTGCCCCATCAGAGGGTTGGCTGCTCTGAAGACTCAGCAGGTGGATGCCAAATCTTGAGTCTTGGACAGATAAATAAATGAAAAATAAAAAAATCAGGGCACCAAGGCTCATAGGGCAAATCCCTTCAGGGAAATCACTGGGGTCACAGAGGCTGCCTTTCCTATCCATGGCCAACCGGTTCCCTGGACTGACACAGGCCTCCATTAAGTTGATGACTTTTCCCACTCAGTGGGAGCCCTACCATTCGAAAAATGCCGGCTCTATAAAATAACCCTTATTAGGTCCTTCAGTATGCCAATTGCTGCCCCTCTTATGAGTGTCAGGGAGGTTGGGGGAGCGGGGGGGTTGGCTGGGTTGCCTTACTTTAACAGTTATCGTGAGATGCTTTATCCTCTACTGAAACCAAGTCCTTGGAATGGTCCAACTGGCATTAACTTGTTCAACCACCTTTCTCCCTTTCCTTCGATTAATTTGACAGCAAAAATTTTGGAGGGGAAAAGGATCCCTTTCCTGTTCCTCTCATGCCCAGTGAGTGCCACCAAGGTGGCATCAAAGAATTGGGCAGAGAGGGGAAGCTGTGGTCAACCTCACACTACTTCTGATCACCAAGTTCAACTGATCATCTTTGAAAAGTGTACCTTTCCTTTAAGGTATAATAGGCTTCAGATGGATTTCATAAATACCAATCATTGAGTTGCTTATGAGAGGTACAATTAATGTTTTCAAAAGAGGCCAGACCACAATAATTGTTTGAGGCTCCCACTGACCTTATCAGGTAGGCGGAGCAGTTGCTCTGGCCAGCTCCTGCTCAATAACACACATTGTGGGGAAACCAACTTACTCTGGGTAGTGCCAACGGAGATCCAATAATAGATGGTAAAAGTATAGCAGCGTGTTCTCACAGAAAGGACATCAAAGAAAGTGTTGGCTGGTGCTCTAAGTACCAAAATCAACTGGAACATTTATATTTAAAAGAAGCAGAAATGTGGTTTTTGGGGAGACATATTTCCTGGAACAACCTGGTCCAGGAACACTTACTTCAGACGTGCCATGCATGGCACCTTGACGGTTCTGCTTCAGTGCAAGTCATTGTATTGCAGATCCTTTCTTTTAAAAAAACTAATTAAGTTACCAGATCTGAGCATGAGTCACTATCCAAAGAGAATTGCAGGGAAACTAAGATAAACCAAATATCAGAGAAGAAAAAAATGGCCTAGCTAAAGAGTAGCTACAAAAATAAAACGCAGCTAGACGTTATTTGAATACATTTTTCAAAATTGCTCTGCTGTAGGATTGTTAAAAAACACAGAGATTTCAGTAGTTGGAAATTTAATGGTATAACTGAAAAGAAATTTAAAAATGACTGTGTAAAGTTTACACAGCATGTGGACTGAAAGGGCACAAGTGTAAACGTCAAGAACAGCTACATACCAATATGGAGAGATGAATGAAACAAGCTCACTAAGTGAGGTTTTATAGAGTTCAGAGATACAGTGGAACATTTTTCAGGAGAATGTTACCACTTAGGACAAAATGAATTTATTGGTATATGCATAAAAATTTCAATGTGAACATCTGGAACATCAAATCCTGACTGCAGAACAAAGGACAATTTATGTTGATTAGCAAAACTGCTTATTTCAGCATGGTTCTAATATATTCACGCACATGTGAACAACCAAGACTGCAAACAAATCTCTAATATTTTCCCCTTCTCTCCTGAAGACAATTTATTCCCCCCTGATATTTGGTGTATCTTACTTTCTCTCCAATTCTCTTTGGACAGTGATTCATCCTCAGATCTGGTAACTTGATGAATCTATTCACTCTTTGATGATTTGATAAAGGTAAGTGAGAAGGAAATCTAATCGATATAACGCACCTATGCTTTTGTTCTAACTTTTTAAAAAGTATTAATTAGGAGATTAGCTTACAAGGTTGAAATGCATAGAAGAGAAGGGAAAGTTCAAAGTGACTAACTAGACAAATCGGAGCATACAAAAAGAGCAGTATTTAAATGAAGAGAGGTAGCCAGCAAGCTAACACAAAGATCTTTAACTAAAACAAAAATAAAAATGCCTGGAAAAACTCAGCAGGTCTGACAGCATCTGCGGAGAGGAACACAGTTAACGTTTCGAGTCCGTATGACTCTTCAACAGAACTAAGGAAAAATAGAAGAGAGGTGGGTAAGCTGGTTTAAGGTGGGGTGGGACAAGTAGAGCTGGATAGAGGGCCAGTGATAGGTGGAAATAACCAAAGGATGTCACAGACAAAAGGACAAAGAGGTGTTGAAGGTGGTGATATTATCTAAGGAACGTGCTAACAAGTGATATTAAGGGTAGAAAGCAGGACGAGCAAGGTACAGATAGCCCTAGTGGGGGTGGGGTGGGGGGAAGGGATCCAAATAGGCTAAAAGATAGAGATAAAACAATGGATGGAAATACATTTAAAAATAATGGAAATAGGTGGGAAAAGAAAAATCTATATAAATTATTGGAAAAAAGGGGGGATTGGAAAGGGGGTGGGGCTGGAGGAGAGAGTTCATGATCTAAAATTGTTGAACTCAACATTCAGTCCGGAAGGCTGTAAAGTGCCTAGTCAGAAGATGAGGTGCTGTTCCTCCAGTTTGCGTTGAGCTTCACTGGAACATTGCAGCAGGCCAAGGACAGACATGTGGGCATGAGGGCAGGGTGGAGCATTGAAATGGCAAGCGACAGGGAGGTCTGGGTCACACAGTCTGCGTTTGGTCTCTCCAATGTAGAGGAAACCGCATTGGGAGCAACGAATAAAGTAGACTAAGTTGAGGGAAGTGTAAGTGAAATGCTGCTTCACTTGAAATAAGTGTTTGGGCCCTTGGACAGTGAGGAGAGGGGAAGTAAAGGGGCAGGTGTTGCACCTTCTCTGGTTGCAAGGGAAGGTGTCGTGGAAGGGGGTTGAGGCATAGGGGGTGATGGAGGAGTGGACCAGGGTGTCCCGGAGGGAATGATCCCTGCGGAATGTCACCAGAGGGAGTAAAGGGAAGATGTGTTTGGTGGTGTCATCATGCTGGAGTTGGCAGAAATGGCGGAGGATGATCCTTTGAATGGAGAGGCTGGTGGGGTGATAAGTGAGGACAAGGGGGACCCTATCATGTTTCTGGGAGGGAGAGGAAGGTGTGAGGGCGGATGCGCGGGAGATGGGCCAGACACAGTTGAGGGCCCTGTCAACCACTGTGGGTGGAAAACCTCGGTTAAGGAAGAAGGAAGACATGTCAGAGGAACTGTTTTGGAAAGAGGCATCATCACAACAGATGCGACGGAGGCAAAGGAACTAAAAGAATGGAATAGAGTCCTTACAGGAAGCGGGGTGTGAGGAGCTGTAGTCGAGGTAGCTGTGGGAGTCGGTAGGCTTGTAATGAATATTGGTGGACAGTCTATCACCAGAAATTGCGACAGAGAGGTCAAGAAAGGGAAGGGAAGTGTCAGAGATGGACCATGTGAAAATGATGGAGGGGTGGAAATTGGAAGCAAAATTAATAAATTTTTCCAGGTCCAGACGAGAGCATGAAGCGCACCGAAGCAATCATTGATGTACCAGAGAAAGAGTTGTGGGAGGGGGCTGGAGTAGGACTGGAACAAGGAATGTTCCACATACCCCATAAAGAGACAGGCATAACTGGGGCCCATGCGGGTACCCAAAGCCACACCTTTTATAGGTGGGAGGGGACTGGACAAGGGGAGAGAGAATGGAGACAAGATAGCAAGAAATGAGTTCCATGCGGCAGGAACAGGCTGACACGATCGGTCTGCCAGGACAGTCCTGTTTGTGGATTTTGGGTAGGAGGTAGAAGCGAGCCGTCCGAGTTTGGGAGACTATGAGGTTGGAAGCTGTGGAAGGAAGATCTCCAGAGGAGATGAGGTCAGTAACAGTCCTGGAAACAATGGGTTGATGTTCAGTGGTGGGGTCATGGTCCAGGGAGATGTAGGAGGAAGTGTCTGCGAGTTGACGCTCAGCCTCTGCGGGGTAGAGGTCAGTGCGCCAGACAACAACAGCACCACCCTTGTCAGCAGGTTTGATGACAATGTCAGGGTTGGACCTGAGAGAACGGAGTGCAGCAAATTCAGAGAGAGACATGTTCTACTTAATGGTTTGGCAAAAAGAACAGTGGCAAATCTTGCCAGTGATACCAAATTAAATCAGGTCATGAATAGTAGGAAATAAGAAAAGCAGTTGCATTATAGTTGTCCAGGATGGAGGATTGAGCCAGTAAAGTTGCAAAGTAAAGCAATGCAAAGTCATGAAGTTAGAAAATGGAAAAGTAGGAATACAAAATAAATAAAATTTAGTGATATAAAATTACAGGAAAGGGAACAAAATGGAAGATGGGATGTATTGTCTGAAGTCCCAGCATAAAACAGAAATAGGACATTGGATCTTGTGCTCCATAATATGGTGCAAATCATATCATATTAGCGCAAAAAAGATAAAGTTAGTGAATCGTGGAGGATAAAATCCACACTCAGGAGCTGCTGTTAAATTGATAATAGATAAATTATACTTTCATAATCCTAAACTTTGTATATAGCTTATTGCTTTACTCATAGTAATTCTGGTCCTGGGAAGTATAATTTGACTTCGATGACAGCACAATATCTATGGGACCAGACTGGTCACTCATTAAAAACCTCATCCATTTTCTTTCCATGCTGCTGCCATGATGTTTTTGCCCTGAGACGGTCCAATCTTCCACATTCCCACAGGAATTCACCAAGAGTCCTTAGGCAACACATTCCAAACCCATGATCACTACCATCAAGAAGGGCAAGGGCAGCAGATAGATAGGAATGCCACCACCTGGAAGTTCCTCTTCAGGTCACTTACCACCCTGATTTGGGAATATATCGCTGTTCCTTTACTGTCGCTGGACTACACTACATGGACTGCAGCGATTCAAGAAGGCAGCTCATCACCACCTTCTCAAGGGCAATTAGGGATGGGCAATAAATTCTGGACCAGCCAGCGATGCCCACATCCTGTGAATTAATTTTAAAAATGTAACCAGCTAGCTCCTCAGGGGCAAGGGACACCCACTTAAAATGTGGCTGATGACATGTCTTAGAAACTTGAACACTGAAGCTCAAGGAAACTACAATGAATGTTAGAGGATCACTAGATTTGTGATCAAACAAGCCATCAGCGACTGAAAGTGCGCTTCAAGTGTCTGAACAGATCTGTACACAATCAGAGCCTCCAGAATGATTGTGGTTTGCTGCACCCTGCACAATATTGCACAGCAGCAAGGTTTGGACGTACAAGAGGAAGAGAACACAAAGACTCTTCAGGCCACATGCCAACCATCGACCAAAATGGAAAAATGGTGCAAAAGAATAATATTTACATGCTCCAAATACACAACAGAAACTTTACAATCTAACATTGGGTAACACACCAATGTGCATATCCTTGTGCAACTTCAAATCTTTACTCTTCCATTTCCTAGGACTTCTACATGTAGTAACTGCTGCGGCTTCAGCAGACATGTGGACAGGCTTCTCAGGTCCATTTCTGATGCTGAGTTGCTCTTGGCCAAAGTTCTCTGTGTTTTGGAGAATGTGAGAACCCCACAAAAGGCTGCTCTACCTGACCAACACAAGGGCAAACACGGCCATCTGGATCCATTGGTTTCTGACAGAGATGAGGACAAGGGGTGAGAATTGAAGCACTTTGAGCCAAGTCCCCACTTCCATTTCCCCTCTTACCATTATGTCTGCCATGGCTGAGCTGTATTCACCTGCTTGCAATGCACTAGAGATCACATTGCTACAGATCAGTGAGTCAATGAACAGGCAAGGCTAGGGTGTCATTTAAGATGGCATTCAGAGTATGCAAGCTATTGTTTAAGGCACTCATGCAATTGCCACATTTGATGCTCCATGTATTTTGTCACTCCAGCCACTGGAGAAGATAATATCATAATAGCCTGTGACAGCATACCCCTCGTGCTTGGGAAAAACTCTCCCAATCTCTCTGCAATTGTGCACAGTATGCTCGGAATGCCAGCCAGTACAACACTCATTATATTCTGTTGCTCAGACCCATCCTGTTCATCGACAAGTTCCGGGTACGCATCTGTGTGAAGCTGAGAAGAGTTTGGAGAATCCTTCACCTCCAACACGGTCTCAACATTGTTGTCCCTGATTCCACCATCTGGTCTTTCTCACTTGTGAGAAATGTGTGAACCTATCTCGCTAAGTACTGCCAACAAAGTGCTGGTGCAGGGTCCGCATGAGCCCTGAGCAGCATCAGAGGGAGTGACCTCCTCCTGAGGAACCGTCATTGCTGTTGTAGTGACCTCGACCATCTCCTAATGGACTTGTGAAGGCTCTGTGGGAGGTAAATGACTTGACTGTGTTCTGTCAAGACAAGAATATATTCAATTATCATTAACATATGACCATATTTCAGTGCTTAACATCAAGTTGGCATGAGTGTTGTGTGCCATGTGGCTGCCTGATGTTTTAATTCTGTCACCAGGAAGGTGGCAGGATCCCTGCTCTCCATCTCTGATGGCCCAGGTACATTAAGACTCACTGAACTCCAGCGTTTCTTCCTATGAAGCTGTCAATTGAGAGATCTGTGAAGGGTCACGTCTGGTTCCCTGCCTCTCCCTCCTGTTCTGTGCTCCCTTCTCCTGCAAGGAGGGAAAGAAGAGACCAATGATAGAGAGTACTGGGATGTGTTCACCTGATGGATGGAAAGCATTTATTGAGCATGACTATGAGGGAGAAGCATATTGCATAACAATGAGTGTGAATGTCAGTCATTGATGTATAGATTGAGTTGTAAGTAAATGCAGAGATGTGGAGGGATGGGTGCACCTGCAAAGTAAACTGGCGTGAGGAGTGATCTGTTGGAGTAGGCTTGAAAAGGCAGAATGATGGTGTTTGAGGGATACATGCATCAGGATGTAGATCAAAGTGCTATTGCTCTCACCTGTCCTGTCCTGCTAAGTGAGTCCTACATTCCCTCCTCTGGCCTCCTGAGTAACCTTTAACCACACCTCCATTATGGCAGCAGCAGTTTTTAGTTCTCCCATTACTAAGAAACTACAGATTCCAGCAGCACATGCTTCCAGGGAGGAATCAGTGAACCTGGGCATAGACTTTGCCCATCTTGCCTCAATTCTAAGACTTGTTTGTTTCTCAATGCCAAATTCAACTTTTTCAACTTGCAAGGTTGGAGTGTCCCTTTAAGTACTGGAGTTAAGATCTCGTCATGCTGGTCCAACCCATACCCACTCCCCCAACTGGATGGAAGTGCAAAAGTAAAATGATAACGAGGCCTGAGTTAAAACTTCATGGACAGACACACTGCACTTGTTTCCAGGTTACCCAATGGCTATTATATCTCCATTGACGCCTCCACCCAATCCCCAAGCTCCCAGTATATCTGTGTATTAAAATCCAACCCATAGGGCCAGGGTATACTTATTTTTACTGAGAACATTTACCAAAAAGTCCTGTGGTTTTGTACATCATTGTAAATGCACCTTATAGTCCTATTTAACGATGGCACACACATAAGAGTATACTGTAAATTAAATGGACATCACAGTTGTTTCAAAATCAATGAACTTGGATAAGACTTATTTCCCATTTTTTTCCAGGAGGATTTAATTTTTGTTAATATTTCTTCAGTAAATCTTCAGAGTATTTACATTAGATGATTTTCACCATAATAGTTTTAAATGAATAAAATGTAAAATCGCCTGCACTTTGGTGTTTCTTATTTTACAGAGCATCCAACAAGGAAAATTCCAAACAGTGGTGTTGTCTCACCTTTAACTCTTTTAATAGGGATATCAGAGCTAGTATTAATGTTCAGTGCATCAATTACATTATGAAGAGTAGATTTAGGAGCACTAATGGAGGGATTTAGGCTCATAAAGTGATGCTTTACTGAGCATAGCAGGAAGCAATAGAGAAATGCTTGCAAAGAGTGTGTGTCTGTTTGGGGAATGAGAAATTGGGCACCTCCATTGAAATTTAAAGGCAATCTGCACCATTTAAATGGGAAGTGCCCTATTGCTGCTGGAGAGAATTGGTGGAATCTTCCAGACCCACCAGCAGTGGAATTCTTGGTGGGATGGGGGATCTTAATTTGGCCTGAGGCCAAAGATCAGTTTCCCAATGTCGGATTCCGTTCTTGGGACTTTCAAGGCAGGTTAAAGGTGGGTTGAGTTTCCCAACAATGTCAGGAAGCCCTTTTGCATGCTTTAGCGTGTCATGCATACTCATTAAAAGGCCACCTCACCGGAATTAAGCTCCCCCTCCAAATCCAGTGGGAAATTAGGACATCCGTTTTCACGACTGTATTAATGTGTTATGCACTTGGTGAGCTTCACCTCTTCCACAACTTTGAGGTCAATAGATGTTGCTTTCACCTTCTTGGGGACCTCGCATAACTTCACTCATATCGGGTGCTGGTAGGACAAGCTGCGCCAAGGCTGGAAGGGAATGGGGTTGGGTGGGGGTTTGGAGTGGAGGCTGGATCTGGTAGCCAGGTCAAATGGGGAAGGGAGGGAGTCTATCCAGGTGCCTTTTAAATATGGAACACAGACCTTCACGCCCATGAAGTAACGGCAGAGAGGGGGACTTCCTGCCCTCCCCTGCCATGGGATTCACCGTACTCCACATGGATGCAAAAGTAAAGACCTGAACAGTGCCAGATCACACATGTTCAGCTCCCCACCCCACCCCCGCCCCAGTGGGAATCTCTCGCACTTCCACACCCGCCAGTGAACTTAGACATCAGAGTGGAAGTTTTCACCGAATGTTTCTGAAGAGAAAAATGACTGCAAGAGCTGTAGGTTGGCCTACCAGGTTCTCTAATGTTGTTTTGGAAACGCTGGTCCAGGCAGTGGACACACTTCTCTTGTCCTGGACAACCACTTGTGCAGGAAGTGTCACCAACCCCACCAGCCCGAGCTCCAGATTTCAGAGGTTAAGCAGCAGCTGGCGTCATTGTGGTGCATCCACAAGATTGAGAGTTTCATGGATGCGTGTTTCTGGATGTGGCCACCCTGCAGCTTCAGGACTAGCAAGAAGATAGGGCAATAGGCGACCGCTAGGCAATCAAGAAAGACTCGGCAGGAAGTGCAGGAGTCCCCTGAGTGCTTCTCGCTTTCAACCTGTATTCAGGTTGAGAGTGATGGTTCCTCTGGGGAGTGTAGCCAGAGTCAAGTCCGTGGAACTTCAGCTAGCCTGGCTGTGGAGGGAAGCAGGAGGAAGATTGGGAAAGCATTATTGATAGGGGTAGTTAGCAAAACATTCAGGCACTCTTGCAGTTTCAGACACGAATCCTAGTTGGTGACTGAAGGGCTGTACAGTACTTTAGAGGGGGCAGGGGTGGAGGGAGAGTGAACAGTGAGCAGTCATAGTCAATGCCAATGACGTAGGTAGAATGAGGGTTGATTTTAAGGAGCTAGAAAAGCTCCAATAAGCACCATAATTAATCAATAAGCAGTTTGCATAACCCTTATGTAAAACGCAGGGCAATATCAAATCCAACGCACAGCCTCTGTCATTAGTTTTCCATTTCCATTTCATCCAATGCGTACCTTCACCAGCAGAACTCAGCAGCAGAATTTTCACACTTAATTTAAAAATCTTCTTGAGTCAGGCCACAAGGGTGTCTTGTGAGGAAAATGCTAATGGACAATGGGTGCTCCACTGAGACTATGATTAAAGTAACTATAATTTGCCGTGCTGATGCAAAAGGAGCTTTCCTCTTATCTAATCCAATCCATACCTTAAGATAAAAGCAAAAAACTGCAGATGCTGGAAATCGAAAACAAAAACAAAAATACCTGGAAAAACTCAGCAGGTCTGGCAGCATCTGGGGAGAGGAACACAGTTAACGTTTCGAGTCCCTATGACTCTTCAACAGAACTAAGGAAAAATAGAAAAAGGGTGAAATATAGTCTGGTTTAAGTGGGGTGGGGGGGTGGTGGGGTTGGGACAAGAGAGCTGGATAGAGGGCTAGTGATAGGTGGAGATAACCAAAATATGTCACAGACAAAAGGACAAAGAGGTGTTGAAGGTGGTGATATTATCTAAAGGACTGTGCTAATTAAGGGTAGAAAGCAGGACAAGCAAGGTCCAGATAGCCCTAGTGGGGGTGGGGTGAAGGAATCAAAAAAGGCTAAAAGGGAGAGATAAAACAATGGATGGAAATAAATTTAAAAATAATGGAAATAGGTAGGAAAAGAAAAATCTATATAAATTATTGGAAATAACAAAAAGGAGGGGGAAAATCAGAAAGGGGGTTGGGATGGAGGAGAGAGTTCACGATCTAAAATTGTTGAACTCAGTATTCAGTTCGGAAGGCTGTAAAGTGCCTAGTCGGAAGATGAGGTGCTGTTCCTCCAGTTTGCATTGAGCTTCACTGGAACAATGCAGCAAGCCAAGAACGGACATGTGGGCATGAGAGCAGGGTGGAGTGTTGAAATGGCAAGCGATAGGGAGGTCTGGGTAATGCTTGCGGACTGAACGAAGGTGTTCTGCAAAGCGGTTACCCAGTCTGTGTTTGGTCTCTCCAATGTAGAGGAAACCGCATTGGGAGCAACGAATGCAGTAGATTAAGTTGAGGGAAGTACAGGTGAAATGCTGCTTCACTTGAAATGAGTGTTTGGGCCCATAGACAGTAAGGAGAGGGGAAGTAAAGGGGGTTGAGGTGTAGGGGGTGATGGAGGAGTAGACCAGGGTGTCACGGAGGGAACGACCCCTTCCACGGCCCTTTCCCATGCAACCGCAGAAGATGCAACACCTGCCCCTTTACTGCACCTCTCCTCACTGTCTAAGGGCCCAAACAATCATTTCAAGTGAAGCAGCATTTCACTTGCACTTCCCTCAACTTAGTCTACTGCATTCGTTGCTCCCAATGCGGTTTCCTCTACATTGGAGAGACCAAACATAAACTTGGCGACCACTTTACAGAACACCTTCATTCTGTCCGCAAGCATCACCCAGACCTCCCTGTCGCTTGCCATTTCAACACTCCACCCTGCTCTCATGCCCACATGTCCGTTCTTGGCTTGCTGCATTGTTCCAGTGAAGCTCAGCGCAAACTGGAGGAACAGCACCTCATCTTCCGACCAGGCACTTTACAGCCTTCTGGACTGAATATTGAGTTCAACAACTTTAGATCATGAACTCTCTCCTCCATCCCCACCCCCTTTCTGATTTTTCCCCCTTCCTTTTGTTTTTTCCAATAATTTATATAGATTTTTCTTTTCCCACCTATTTCCATTATTTTTAAATGTATTTCCATCCATTGTTTTATCTCTACCTTTTAGCCTTTTTTGATTCCTTCACCCCAACCCCATTAGGGCTATCTGTACCTGCTTTCTACCCTTAATTAGCACATTGCTTTAAATAATATCACCACCTTCAACACCTCTTTGTCCCTTTGTCTGTGTCATCTTTTGGTTATCTCCACCTATCACAGGCCCTCTATCCAGCTCTCTTGTCCCAACCCACACCTCCCCCCCCCCTTAAACCAGCTTATATTTCCCCCCTTTTCTATTTTTCCTCAGTTCTGCTGAAGAGTCATGCCCACTCGAAACATTAACTGTGCTCCCTTCCACAGATGCTGCCAGACCTGCTGATTTTTTCCAGGTACTTTTGTTTTTGTTTCCAATCCATACCTTACTTGGGAGTTGTTCCAACCATAGGTGATCAAGAAATGTTAAAATATTCCATTCCCCAGCACTGCCACAATTAAAAATAGCAAGATTGTAGTAAGAGTTCTACCAATAACATCTAAAAGGGTCGCAATGACATTTATCACAACAGAAAACAAATAAACTGGGTCTATGCAAAAGCATAAAAGAATCATTAGAGTTTCTTTTGAAACACATCACATTGGTCATATTTGCATGATCATGTCTAATCTTTTGTTCCAAGTGAATGAGCTCTCTGATATGAAACAGAGGGTGCAGTCTACTTATTTCTCAGACAACTTGTTTCCTGAAATTAATTGAACTTAATTCATCAAGCAATAAACCTCTCAAAGAAGAAATAAACACTGAATATATTTTGTTAACTTTTGTCTGATAATTGATCCTGTGAATCTTTTTAACCTTTTAATTCTTTGAATGTTTTTAGATGGTGTAATGAGGGAATAGCAGCTGAACAGTTCCAGGTACAATGTTTTCAGATGGGTTAAACAGAGGGGTCAAAATGGAGGAGAGCCACAATGTTGGTTAAAGAAGCAATCACAGCTGTGACAAGGGAGGATATGGTAGACGGATTATCAGATGAAGCCACATGAGTGGAAAGCAGCATTGTTATGGGAAAGGGCAAAGATGAGCCAAGATTAAAATTTCTAAATTGGGGAAAGGCCAATTTTACTAAGTTGAGAAGTGATTTAGCAAAAGTGTACAGGACGCAGCAGTAACAGACATGCAAGAAGGAGATTGTAGTAGTAGGGCCTGACATACAGGGGAAATGTGGGGCTAAGTGCAGAACCGCTCACACTGTGATGTAAGAAAGCACATGACCCAGAGCCAGGGCCAGTCTAGAGATGGGCAGAGATGGGTAAAGACCTAGGATGGAGTCAGCTCCATACCTGTACCCTTGACTGTATATAAGTATACAGTTATGAGTTGTTATTAAAGACTTGCTGTTAATATACTCAAGACTACAAAGCCTACTTCATGGTGTCCAAAGCAGGGTTGTTCATGGTGGCAGCATTCGGATCAGAAAGCCTTATCCTCACAAGAATACAGAAAAACTAAGAAAAAGGACACCTTCAACAGATTCTGAACTGAAACAAACTCCCAACTCAAGCTACAGATGTGGAGAAAATTCATCAGAAAGAAAAAGCTCCAGAGAGAGAAGAGCCTGGAAGTAAAAAGATACCATAAGACTGTATTGAATTTCCCTTGGAAGTCCAGCTTCAGTAAGCAGAGTTCACAGCCTGCAAGAGCGAGTTTTTTTTTTAATTCCAGGCCATCCGGTCCTGAGAAACCCCTTTTCATTCATTCAGTCAGAAGCGCCGTTTGAAAGAAAACCATCGCTAATCCTGATCCCGGACTCTGAATCTCAACATGTGGCTCCCATGTTTGGCAAAGAGAAAATAAAGTAAATTAAATAATTAACTTTGTCTACTTTGGATACCATGAGACTGTCCGATTTCCTGAACAACAAACCTGCTGCATCCCAACTCGCAACATCATCCCACTGATTAAATTAAGTCGCCGGCCAGCCGACCCACGCTGCCATTGCAGACCCTTCTTCAGGCAGAAGCGAAATACTGCCATTTTGGAAAGCCCACCAAAAAGTAGCAAGCAGGGAGAAATCCATTGTTCGTCAGTAAATGGAAAAACCATCTTGGAAGCCTGTAGTCTCTTAAAGCTGTACCCACACTTTTAAAAATCTTCAAAATGGATCACAGTCCCGCACTTCCAGCTCCAGTGGGATTCAGCCATGGCCCAGACCAGTCACAGAATTGGAGTCCTTAGAGGAAAAGGTTTTTAAGATGCATAAGTGAAGCTGTGGATTTCTTTACTGTAGAGGCCTGTAGATGTTGGGTCATTATGTATATTCAAGGCTAAGATAGACAGATTTTTAATCAGTAAGGGAATCAATGGTTATGGGGCAAAGGCAGGAAAGTGGAATTGAGGATTATCAGATCAGCCATGATCTCATTGAATGGCGGAGCAAACTCGATGGGCTGAATGGCTTACTTCTGCTCCTACATCTTATGGTCATTGCTTGTAGGTTTAAATAAAAAAAAATCAGAAGCTGAACAAGTCAATACACTTCTTTACTGGGTTGGGCCACTTGCAGACAACATCATTGCATGACAAGTTATCAATAATTCATCTGCCAAATTTGATGATGTTTTAAAATCCTTTGATGTTTATTTCAACCTGAGATCCAATAAAATATTGTAGAGAGCCAAATTTAATAAGAGTCCAACTGCTGAGGAACCTGTCAACTCCTTCATAAACCATCTCTACGGACTGGCAGAGAGATGTGAATATGGCAATTTAAAGTCTGAGTTCATCCAAGACTGAAAATCATTGTGGGTGTTGCAGACAACTCGCTCTCTGAACTCCTACAAACTAAAGATGACCTTACCCTAGATAAGTCAATCGGACAACACAGCACCATCCTAAGGGGGAAGAACACTACTTGGGGTGGAAATCAACCCTCAGTCCACCGTATCAGGTCACAGAAATGCAGAGACTGTCCAAGCCAAGGAGAGCAATTCCTGAACCACCCAGCAGAACGACCTTGCCAGTGTGGCAGGGCAAAGCGTCCTCACAGGGGAGATCAGTGTCCTGCCGGCTCTGCCCTATGCTTCCACTACAACTGACAGGGACACTTTGATAAACTGTACAAATCAAAACCCCAAGACTACACAGACATCCCTAAGGTAATCCACAAGGTTGAAACTGAAAACCCTGAAGATACACAAACATGCCTCTTGGGTGACATGAAAGAATGCAGCTCTTCATTTTGGAATGCTGACATCCTGGTAAATGGTCATCTAACAAATGTTAAACTAGATCCAGATGCCAGCATGACAGTCCTGTCAGACGAGGAATCGTGGCTTCAAGGCCTTTGGATTCATACAACAGACACTCCACTTTATGGAGCAGGGGAATCCGACTCCCAGTCATTAGTCTGATCCTTGAACTACTGAGGCATGGAAACAAGCAGATCTTTGAGCTGATGCATGTTGTCCGGAATCAGCCTTTCTCTCCTCTGAGCAGGGATGCTTACATTGCCCATGATCTCCTTCAAACAGCCGCAGATGTCAAGACTACCACTGTCGTTAGCCATTCAGAGCAGCATGGCCCTGAGTCCTCAAACACTAAAGAGCATTCAGACTCTGATTTCACCTACAATCTTATTTCTGTTTTTGCAGACAAGGTTTGTCTATTATCATTCCAGGTCCTGGAAAGTGCCCAGGGGTCAGACCAATCTACTGCACAGGAGATTACCTTGGCACCTCCATTGCAGTGGTACCAGAGAAAGGTCAACAACCTGATGAGCCTCTAGCTCCAACTACAATGATGGTCAGCTGGTAGACACTCTAACACTGCACGCACATAGTAATTTCTAACCAGCATGCCAGGACCACAAGGGGTGCTGGAACCTCATAGCAGTCTCACACCATCAGCAACAAAAAACAGAGGTGAGCATGCTACCTGATTTTCTTTTTGCCACAGGAACGTCCTTCCTCAGCCTCAGGTAGGTCCCCAATGGCCCAAACAGAAAAAGAAGAAGACAAGACACCACCAAGCAGACAAATACCATTTTCATCCACCCCACTAAAAACGATAAAGAGTAACAACAACTACACCCCCAAACCATCCAGACCAACTGGGCTTGACTTAACATCAAGCAATGGAAGAAACAGATGAAACCATGCTGAGATGTCAGTCCAACCCCCAAGCCAACAACAAGAACCAGAAACTCCAGTGCCTGCAACTCTCCCAACAGAACAGTGAACGAGATGTGGAAGGGTTATAAGGCCTCCAGACTGCCTGAGCCTCTAACTTCAGGGATTTGAAGCGGGGGGTTGGGGTAGTGAGAATGTTAATGTAAATACTGTAACAACAATAATGTTGGAATAGCATTAATGTTGTAACATTAAGATAAACTATGAAGTAAACTAAAGTAACTCTTTATCCATGGGATAAGGATTTGGGGGGAGGTATAGTATAGGATCTGATACATATAGGATTAATGTGGGAGTGAGTATAGTACCGCCCACACAATGTTGTAAAAACGCACATGACCCAGAGCCAGGGTCAGTCTAGAGATGACATAGATGGGTAGTCATAATGGAGTCAGCTCCATACCTGTACACTCTACTGTATGTTTAGATATAGTTATGAGTTGTTAATAAAGAATTACTATTACTATAATCAAGACTATGAAGCCTATTTCCTGATGTCCAAAGCAGGATTCTTCAGCAATAGTGAGGGTTCAGAACAATTATGTTCCCACAAAGGAACTGATTGGATTCCCAAATACAGACCACCCTGAATGTCAAAGAGAATACTGAATAGGATAAGGTTAAAAATAAGGCAAAATTCTGGCAGATACTGCAAGCTCAATATTGCAAAAGGCCTAGAGGAGTAAAGAAAATGCAAGGGGGAAATTAAAAAGGAAATTAGGAAAGCAAAGGGAGTGTATGAAAAAATATTGGCAAGAAAAATCAAGGAAAACCCAAAGATGCTTTATAAATGCATAAAGAATAACAAGATAACTAAGGAAAGTGGTGGGCCTAATCGAGGCCAAAAAGGTAACTTGTGTGAGTTTATCTATTCTTTTATGGGATCCGAATACATTGTTGACTAGACCAGCATTTATTATCCATCCCTAATTGCCTTTGAGAAAGTGGTGGTGAGCTGCCTTCTTGAATCGTAGCAGTCCAGTGCTGGTAGGGAGAGAGTTCCAAGATTTTAAACCAGTGACAGTGAAGAAATGGTAATATAGTTCCAAGTCTGGGTAGTTTCTGGCTTGGAGGGTAATTTACAGGTGGTAGTGATCACATGCATCTGCTGCCCTTGTCCATCTAGGTGGTAAAGACCGTGGGTTTGGAAGGTGTTGAAGGCGTCTTGGTGAGTTGCTGCAGTGCACCTCGTAGATAATGCCATCGTGCATCAGTGGTGGAAGGATTAAATGTTGAAGGTGGTGGATGGGGTGTCAATCAAGTGGCCTTCTTTGTCCTGTATGGTGTTGGGCTTTTTGAGTGTTGTTAGAGGTGCACTCATCCAGGCAATTGGAGAGTATTCCATCACACTCCTGATTTTTTCCTTGTTGATGGTGGACAGGTTTTGGCAAATCAGGAGCTGAGTTACCACCGCAAAATTCCCAGCCTCTGACCTACTCATGTAGCCACAATATTTATATAGCTGGGTTAGTTCAGTTTCTGGTCAATGATAACTCCCAGGATGTTGATAGTGGGGGATTCAGTGATGGTAATGCCATTGAACATCAAGGGGCGATGGTTAGATTCTCTCTTGTTGGGGAAGGTCATTGCCTGACACTTGTGTTGTGTGAGTGTTATTTGCCACTTGTTGGCCCAAGTCCAAATGTTGTCCAGGTCTTGCTGCATTTGGACATGGACTGCATCAGTATTTGAGGGGTCGTGAATGGTACTGAACATTGTGCAATCATCAGCGAACATCCCCACTTCTGACATTATGATGGAGGGAAGATCATTGATGTAGCAACTGAAGATGGTTGGGCTTAGGACAAGCTCTGAGAAGCTCTTGCAACATTGTCCTGGGACTGAGATGATTGACCTCGAACAACTACAACTATCTTCCTCTGTGCTAAGTATGACTCCAACCAGTGGTGATTTTTTTCCCCAATTCACATTGACTTCAGTTTTGCTAGGGCTCCTTTTTACCACACTTGGTCAAATGCTGCCTTGCTGTCAAGGGCTGTCACTCTCACCTCACCTTAGGAGTTCAGCTCTTTTGTCCATGCATGGACCAAGGCTGTAATGAGGTCAGGAGCTGAGTGGCCCTGGTGGAACCCAAACTGAGCATCAGTGAGCAGGTTATTGTTGAATAAGAGCCACTTAACAGCACTGCTGACGACATCTCCTATCACTTTGCTATGAACGAGAGTAGACAGATGAGGCGGCAACTGGCTGGATTGGATCTGCCCTGCTTTTTGTGGACAGAATTTGGACTCCTGTCACTGGTTCGATAGTCCAGGCCTCTGAATTAACCAGAACAGTAACATAAACACTATGCTACTGTACACCCTAAATCATTAGTATTTGAATGCTTCTTCAATACCTGTGAATTATATGTAAAGTTGTTCTAATCTAATTTTTGAATCAAGTCCATCTTGGGGATTTACATTCTTATTTTCTTAAAAATTGGGGAAAAAGAATACTTGCTTATTGTTGAAAATAATAGACTGCTAACAAAATTACAAATAATACGCATTTTTAAACATTTTGGCCAAAATTTAATGACATTGTAACGATTTACTAGCACCTAAAGCTCCAACATTGACACCCAAAGCCTTCAGCTGAAACAGGCATTTAGTTCTCTGCATATACTAATAGTGGGCCTGTTTGAGGCCCCCATCTAAAGTTTGTTTGCGACTTATAAAAACATACAACATGCATGATGTGTTTAGTCTTCTCTGCTGTTTGGCGCCTAAACCAATGTTTCTTAATGGAGTTATTGGAGGTTACCTCTGGAAAGGTAAATGTACATTTTTTTTTTACTTGTGTTATTGTGAAGACAGCTTTACACCCATCCACTTCCTGATTGCCTCCCTTACCCCACCCTGGGCACTATTTTCAATCAGTTGGTGCCTCGCTGCATCAGTGAGCTACAGTGGGGCCTCAACTGGTATGTGCAGCTTGCTAATATTAAGCAAGTAATGCCAGTGGACCAATTTCCCATGGTCTTGCCACTGACCTCACGAGGGAACGTGCAGTTTGCGTAATATCAGGATCACATCCAAATCAAGTGCTTTCTAATTTCAAGGCCATGATTTTTGAGGTTTTGGTTTCTGACTGGTAACAAAATTAAAACCAGTGAACGATGACACACCTCTCAGCACTTCAGCCAATGACTCCATTAATTAATATGGATACCAGAAAGTTGTTAATCAAGCTGAGTGGTGCACACTAATATTCAGGACTAGCTTTGGGCCAGCAGAGGAAATAATGGTCCAGAATTTGGTGGAGTGCAGATCTCACAGCGGCCCCATTAATTGGATTATTTTCCCCATACTTCAGCTTGAAATTGTTTTTGAACTGCAAATTCCTGGACGTATAAGCAAGTATCTGTGTGTTGAAGTCAATGGGGCAGCTGGGACCTTGATGAATGATAGAACTGATAGGCTATCAGCTTAACCAATGAAATTTAAGGATTGAGAAAGGAAGAGAGAAATGGTAGAGAAGTTAAATTAGATACAGAAGGAGAAGTAAAAAAGAGGGTAAGAAAAATTGGATTAATATAAAGAAAAAAGAAATAAAAGAAAAGTAAGGAAAGGTGGGAATTTAAAGATTTAAAGGTTTTTGGGAACAATTTACTACCTGCAGGAGTGAGACTTTGCCTTTTCAATTGTTCCATTCCTAGGCCTCCAAATTTGAATGGCATTGCAGGAACATAAATCTCGGCATTCAAAGAATAGAAGAGCTGACATTCTGCAGCAAGTTTAATTTATATTTACAGTGCAACTTCAGCAATATTTTGAAACTCATAGGGAAATTGTCAGTGAGATCTCATTTTTGCATGGCTAACAGAAAAGTGACACAAATTCTCCAGCCATTTGTGACGATTCAGATCTCACCAGGTATCTTAGCCTCGCCTCGAATTGTTGGCTTTTTTACATTGTGAACTCATCATTATTTTTCCAGCAAATTCTGGATCCACCAACCAGGCTAATGTACTTATGGAGCACTACAGGGATATTTTTGATGGAAAGAGGGATATGCAAAGGAGCAGGCCAGTGTGGGAGCAAAGGGAGAGATGGTGAACTCTGTGTCAACCACGAGAAGTGGGCGTGCGTAGGAAGAACTTGCACAATTTATAAAGTAGCTGATTAAGAATATAGGTACATGAAATTTTGCAATTCTGAAAGATATATTCAAAGTTATCTGTGCTAATAAAATGCTCCAAGAATATAATCAGTAAAGCATCCAACAAGTTAAAGTATCAGGATTGTGCAAGCTGCAGCACATTTACAATAATGCAGGAGATTTTACTGCCGGAAGAAATTTCCATAGGCTATTTTCTAATGTCTGAATTTCATTGCTCTTTTCCTTAAAGGCAAATTTTATGCAAAATATCGAAACACAAGTTGGAACAGATGATGGACTCTCTAAATGATATGCCAATGATACCACTTGGAGAACAGGACAGAACTGGTGTTGTATACTATATTGTTCTGTTATTCTATGACTTGTACAATATGTACATGAACGTGTCTATGTGCACTGATAGTGCCCAAGCACATAACAAAGCATGTAATGGCAATGCAGCATCCATACAGAATTTTTTTTTGTTTATTAACTCATAATATACCATGTCTTCTCTTTACAGAGCCACCCTACAGTCAAATTTGATGAAGACCACTCAGCAGAATACTAAGTGGCACTTCAGCTTGACACGGGACTCACGGGAGAAGAAAGTAATGCTTTTCAAGAAGAACAACAAGATGAGGTCCTTAGCACTTTTGAGAAAGGCGTATGGTCTATATGGAACCAGATGGAGCAGAACTGAATTTTAGAGCCCATATTTATATAAACCCCAAGGGCTTTGATTTGCTAAATGTCCAGGTTATTCGCAGTGACATACATACGTTTTTATATGTGAATTCACAATACACTAGAAGCTGTTATGATACTTTTAGACTTTGTCATTCCAATTAACAGCTGTATTTTAACAACAGGCATATAAGGCGGAATGGCTGCTGAGTGACAAAGGATACCTGCTACTCCCATGGATCATGATTCCATTTCATAGGTCCATTGCTGCGGCATAGGAATGCTACAATGAAGCATATGTAAATTCAAAGATAACAACTGACTATCTCACTGAGATGCTTAAAGGAAGATTCTAGTGCCTTGATATAATATCTTGCTATGTATACCCAGCATCCTTTCAGGAATTATGATAGCACATTGTGCACTTCATATCTTTTCAGTCAAGAAAGGACTAATCCTAAGCTTCCTGGAAAATGCCAGACAGTCTGATAGCAATGTTGCTGATACTGAAAACCAGGCTTGTGAAGAACCAAAACAGGTGCAGTATCCAATGCTTCAGGATGATTGGCAGCCTACGTGCATAGAGTGATATGGTTTCAGAAGGCTTGGTCCATCAAAGATCTGCTTCCTTTCATCAAATACTCTATGGTCTTAGTAAAATCCTTTCTTCTTACAGCTATCTATCACATCCTAAACCTGAGTTTGAGCATCAGGATATTACCTGCTCCCCACTGTCTTTACAAGAGATTTAAGCCACAAGCAGCCTTTATATCAAACATTCTACTGTTTACTCCAGCCATTTACAAAAACATTTATCTGGATTTTGAGGATTTCTTGACAGTGGGCAAACGGTTGTTGACCATCAGTACCCCTCTGAACCTGAGCCAACTTCAAGCTCTAATGAGTGCATGTTAATGCAGGAATGCTGAACTTTTGATCTGCCATTCACTCAGTCCCAGGTTGTGCTGTGGAGGACATCTCCCCCACTCAAGCACCACCCCAACTCCATCAGAGGCAGCAATCAGTGAAACCAGTTGACCTGGTGAGAATTTCCCCTTCTTGCTGTAATACCACAGTTAAAAAGTTAAGCCTTGTTCAATGAGGTGCAACTGTTTTTTTACAGTGATTTGAGCAATATCTACTGATGAACAATTTTTGGCCCTCAAAAATTATGTAGAATGTTGTCAAATATCTAGTTTATGATTAATTTAACTAGATTTTTTTACATAATTAAAAAGATTATGATTTTCATGATATTTCAGCTTTTACCTTTATATCATGTTTTTGTTTAAACCTTTATTCCACTCTAAAATTTTTAAAAAGCAATTTGATTTTAGTGCTTTTCATTTCCTGGTTGACTGTGAGAATTCTTCAGTGGGACTGGCTGGTTTAGATAACTTGCTGATATCACTGCAGCTCAACGCTTGGAATTCGATCACATTGAAGAATTCTCACAAACAACATTTCACATGTTGGAAGAGTTAACGTTCTTGCCACAAAGATGGAGAGAACTCAGTTTCTTTGAGATCAGAGGCAAACGCCCCTACTTTCCCACTGAATTGAAAAACCAGGCCCGTCTTTTTTCACATTACACTTTCTTTGTGACTTCACAATCTTATTCTATTCTATCCTAACAGTTCTATTTGCCAGCTGAGGGCCATGGGGGAAGCCTGATCATTGTAAGATTGAGGCTTGTGTGGGAATCTGATGGAGTGCTTCTCTGAACTATTGCTGTGACAGAATGCAGCTTCTGCAGTATGCAAAGACTGATAGTAGGAACAAGAGAAAACCAATTTGCTTCACCAATGTTCTTTAGGGAATGATATATCTCATCCTTACCAGGTCTGGCCTACGTTTGACTCCAGATCTACAGCAATGTGGTTGACTCTTAATTGCCCTCTGAATTGGCCTAGCAGGCCACTCAGTTCAAGGGCAGTTAAGGATGGTCAACAAAGCTGGCCTTGCCAGCAATGACCACATCCCATGAAAGAATTTCAAAAAATTTAGAGGCCAGGGTTTTATGGCCCCAATGCAGTATACCTCCCCCCGCCACCACCACCACCCCACCGATGGATATGGCAAGCCATTTAAATCTCCATTCAGTTCGGCGGGACTGTAATTTCCTGCCAGGTAGGAGGGACCATAAAATCTTGGCCATGGTTACCAGTTATATGTGGGAGAAGTGACATCACAGAAATCAGAAAGATCTTTAAATCCTTAAAAAACTGAATATCCCCTAATATTTTTGAAGAACACTGTGAACTGTGAACTTTGCAAGTCAATTAAATTGAACCATCACAAATTATCCCTCAGGATCTGCTGTCCTTCAATTCACTGTCTTTATATGAAATTACCTGATTTGTCTGGTCTCTTTTGAAGCAGGAAAGGGGTCTACAGTATCACTTTCTCCAGAATGTACTGCATTGAGGGAAAATGTTCTTAGACTTTGATGCACAACAAAGCCATGGATTCCACAGATATCCCAGCCATTTGCCTAAGTCCAATATCAGGTGAAATTGTACATAGCTTCCATGTCAAATCTCCTAGAATCTTTCTTGTCATGGTAGGCGCTCTGAGATCATCATCTGCATGCTCTGTAGCCAAGGCTTGAGACACTTCCAAATTCACTTCATGTAGCTTTTTTGTTTGTGTTTAACTAGATGTCAATTCCTCGTCTATATTATCTACGCTTCCTCGAGTGAGTGTTAATGGGTTGGTGAAAGCAAGGGAGAAGATGAATGGGTCTCTCTGAATTGGTGTCAGTGTGCCAGAGGAACAGTGGACTGCAAAGCTTTACTCATCACCATCTTGCCTGTCCAATTATTGGAGAAATTCTGGAGACATTCTCTGGAGAAAACTTGGGTCTTCACAAGCACCATTCTATCTCTGTCAACTATTCTGTTCATCTCTAATGAGAAAGCTCATAACTGATGTCTAGACCAAAGCACAAATAGAAACATTATGTAAGAAAAAATTTACTGCATGCTTAAATACCACCTGAAGACACAGTAGCTCCCATATCGCCATCCCCAACTACCAGACCAGTGTTGAATCTTACAACTGTCAGTCTTCCATTTCCACGGCTGTACATCCTCCATCAGTGGTCTCTTGTTCCCTGGCATTACATGCTGTCTTCTCCTGTAGAAGGAATGCCTTTTGTCACTTGCAGTCTCCAGATCATATAGTAGCAATCCATCAGTATTGATGGATTAGACTGTATTAATATTAGATTGAAAGGAGAAATGACTAGAATGTGAGAGGTCAATGTGGAAGCATGCATTATGAATGTGAGACAATTGACAAATGTGTACTGCCAAATTATATTACTCATTGCTTCTGGGGTAAAGAATGAGATGTCCTGTATTACCCCAACATCTTAACAATGCACTTAGAAAAGTATGGTATGAACAAAGTCAATAAAGTTTTAAGAAAGGGGAATTGAGTTTGACAAATTATTAGTTTTTTTTACATTTTTTGTGAATGTACTAATAGAGTAGATAAAGGGGAACCAGTAGATGTAACATACTGAGTTTTCTAAAAGGCATTCGGTAAGGTGTCATGCAAAAGGTTATTACACAAGATAGAGGCTCATGAAGTTGGGGGTTATTTATTTGCATGAATAGAGGATCGGTTAACAGACAGGAAGCTGAAGTAGGGATAAACGGGATATTTTCAAGTTGGCAGGTTATAACTAGAGAAGTGCCACAAGGTCAGTGTTAGGGCCTCAGTTGTGTACAATCTATATTAATGACTTAGATGAAGAGACAGAGAGTAATGAATCTAAGTTTGCGATGATACAAAGCTAGGTGGGATTGGAAGCTGTGAGGAGGACACAAAGAGGCTGGAAAGTGATGTAGACAGGTTAAGTGAATTGGCAGCAAGGTGGCAGATGGGGTATAATGAGGAGAAGTGTGAGGATATTCACTTTGGTCAGAAGAACAGAAAAGCAGAATATTTTTCAAAGGCATATCAATAGTAAATATTGATGTTCAGAGAGACTTGGATGTACTGTCCAAGGAATACGGAGAGTTAGTATGCAGGTATGGCAAGCTATTAGAAAGGCAAATGGTTTGTAAGCCTTATTGCAAGAATAAGGGAGTCTTGCTACAATTGTACAGGCCTTTGGTGAGATCACACCTGAAATACTATGCATAGCTTTGGTCTCCATATTTAAGGAAGGATATACTTGCTTTGGAGGCAGTACAGCAAAGAATCACTAATTGGTTGCTGGGATAAGATGGTGATTGTACTTGAGAGACTGAGTAAGTTGGGTCCATATTCTCTAGAGTTTAGAAGAATGAGAGGTGATCTCATTGAAAGATACAAGATTTGGAAGGATCTTGGCATAGCAGACACTGAGAGGATGCTTCTTCTGGCTGTGGAATCTACAGCATGGGGGCACAGTCTTAGGATAAGGGACCATCACTTAAGACTGAAATGAGGAAAAATTTCTTCATTCAAGGTTTGTTAATCTTTGGAAGTCTTCCCAGAAGTTGTGGATGCTCCATCGTTAACTATATTTAAGGCTGAGCTAGACAATGTTCTCTCAGGAAATCAAGGGATATAGGGAATGGGCAAGAAGGTGGAGTTGAGGCAGCAGATCAACCATGACTGTACTGAATGGTGGAGCAGGTTCAAGGTCTGTATGTTCCACTCCAGCTCCTGTTTCTTAAGTTCTTATTTTCTAAAAAGAATTGCTTGAATATTGAGAAAGAGAAAATTCACTTGCCTCTCTGTTTCAGTAACTTTCAGTAAGTGTACCATTATTTAGGTGACAGCAAATTAACCTTTGATGACCTTGTGAGATCATTAATCAATCTTTGACACCGCAAAGGAGGTTTTGTTGTTGTGGAGGTAGCACTCATAACCCCTTTCCCACATGAGATGTGCTATTGCATTTGATGGCTTCTTCTCAGTTCTTACACCAAAGTATTCCCTTCTTTTTCTGATTTCCAACAGCTGCACTTTAAATAGATATAGTCATTCGCGTGAGGAAGTTGTGCCTTTGTTCTGCCACCTTTCCAAAATTCCCCTCCCTTACTAATGTATATTTGACGCACTGCTGATGGGTTCATGCACTTGGACTGCCAGAATTATGGAAATAAGTTGACCCATAGAATTCAAACAGGGTTAGCCTTCTAAGCTTTCAATTGGTCAACATTCTACCATGCCACATTCATGCTGTTGTATAAAGGACACAAGGGTGGAATCATCCCAGATTTGCACTAAGTGCGGTAGCGGGTGGGAAAAAGGACGTTTTACCTGCCAGCCGCAATGGCGGCATTTCACGCCATATCATCCCAATACCTCTTCATTAATTATGCATTCCTGGGAAACACGCCATTTTGATGGCAGGCGGGCTCTCATTCGTCTGCTACGCCATTACCTCGCCGCTTAATCATGCCACATGTCAAATGTGACACTTCTCACTGCATCCAGCCCAGGACTGCTGCATGGAAGACATGGCCTTGAAAGGCAAGAAGACTGCACCAACCCCCACCCCCCCAACCCTGGTTTAATGACATGTCCCTCCCGTGATGTCCTCTACCCCCGCTCTGGCCACAGGAGGGGCAGCAACATCACCAATCCTTCTTGGGAGGCAGTGGCATTGGTGGTCAGTGCCAATGCCCTGCTAAAGAGGACAGCCACCTGGTGCCAAAAAAAAGGAATGATCTCTTCCATTCTACCAGAGTAAGACACTCTTCTCATCACTCTCAACTCACACACTCAAAAGCCCATCACACATACACAGGGATCTCACTCACTGCCAGTTCAAGGGACATCAACATTAATTCTCTCACACGCACCTTCATTGTCCTCATCCTGTCAATGGGACCACTCACCACCCACACAGGCCAGGCATACTTATCATCTGGCCTGGCAGGTGTCCTGCTTACACTCTCTCCACCTCTATTCATGCAGGGCAAGCTGGCACACAAGAGGGAGAGGTCGCAGACTGTTGGAGGAATGCCTGAAATCAACGTCCTCACGGACTTTGAAAATGAAGCCATCCAGCTGACCGGCGAAGATCTGGACTGCTCCTGTGAGGTCAGTGGTGATCTACCATGTGAGGCTACAGCAGTGCAACATTCATCAGGCAGCCATGTTGTGAGTTTCACAGGACATTGCAGTGCACTAATGATCTCTCCTTGCTTTTGCAGGCACATCTGGGAAATAGCAGATGGAGTCCACAACCCAGGGCCTCCAATCAATGCCTGAAGAAACCTCTGAAAAGGAATCTGAAGGCACCTTCATTGAAGACAAGTCACAGCCCTCACCAACACCCTCCACCAGCGCAGAGACACACACCTCGGTGGGACCTAGCTTTAGAGTAGACTCGGGATCACAATCTGGTGAGCACATTCTGATCCACAGAAGGCAGTAGCAGGGGCTTCCCAGTGGCACTTGGAAGGCTGTTGGAGGCCAGAAACCTGCTGAGTTGAGTTTGAGTCAGATGAAGAGCTTCTGGACTTGGTTATGCAAAGCTGCAAAGACAAGAGAACATCAGAAAGGGATGTCCACTGCACTCCTCAGATTGCAAGGCACGATGGAGGAGTCCGTCCGTCTTCAGTCTGAGGTGATAGTGTCAGCATGCCAACGCACTGAGGTCAACACATGTAGGATGGCGGCCACCATGGGGACCTTAGTCCAGGACATTACCCCTGCACTGCTGCACGGACTGAACTCCATTGCTGACACCATAGTTGGCTTCCAACAGTGTGTACGTGAGTAGGGTGCAGGACAGCTCGATCTCATTCCAGCTACCCCTTCTCCTCAAGCAGGCAGCCAAAGGCCCTCGAGCACAGCAGGTGCACAGCCCGGGGCCATCCACCCAGGCGACTCCAGGAGTGTTCGCCAATCCAAATCCCCTCTTCCTGTGACCCCCAGCGTCAGCTCCACAGGCCAAGGAGGGTGCCACTGCCACACAGCAGGACCCCGAAAGCAGGCCAGGGCCTTTCAGGTCTCAGCTGTCCAGGGGTCAACCACCAAGGTCATCACAGACAGGGCACCACAGTCAGCAGGCTGCCTCCACCTCCGCTGTGGAGGCCCAGGGAGCATCAAAACGTAGCAGCAGGGCTAGGAAGGTGGAACTCTTTTGAGTACAAACATGTTTCCATCTGTTCCTATTCAGATGAAGTTACATTGCTTTGTAGTTTGCCTTTGTGAGATTTGAACTCTTGATCTTGGGGTTACAAGCCCAGTACCATAACCACTTGGCTATTTAGGCATTGCATAGCCTGCACATGGATGTTAATTACTCGTGCATGGGGCAGGATTTTCAGCTTGGTGTGCGGGCGCACGCCTGATACGCATGAGCGTGAAATAGCGTGCGATGATGTCGGGTGAGCATCCCAACGTCATTGTGCACCTGCACGATATTTTGGTCGGCGCATCCACCAACGATTAAGAGGCCTATTAAGCCCATTAATCAATTAATTAAACTGAATCTTTCGCTGCCTGTCCAACCTTATGATTGGCAGGTAGGCAAATAGGCCAGGCGGCCTTTGCATTTTTTGCGAAACCTCATCCACGGGCAGGTTGAGGTTTCCAACAATATCCCTGTTCATGTGACAGAGTCACATGTGGTGACATGTTTTCCTTATTTTTTGAATCTTTATTTTTCATTTTAAAAATCTTCAGCTCCCTGAAGCACATGCGCAAACTTCAGTGTTCATACTCCTCCCACCCCAACCCTGGCAGCGCTGAGGCTCCCAGGCCGTTAATTGGCAAGACAGCTTGAAATCGCGGTTGGGGCCCAATCGCTGGCGGAGGACTGTTTTGCAGCCGCTCCTGGGCGAGGAGGGGAAAATCCTCCCCATAAACTCCCAAGAATGTCTCCTTACCTATGGCTCCTTGTTATGATGAGCAGTGTTCGTGTTACTCAGATTTGAAACCTTCGTACCTACACAAGATAAAGGCAGGTGTCACAGTCCAGGGCCTCTCCCCTGTGCTTTGTACAAAGTGATGGTCCGACCTCACACTCACTGGAAACATTACTGATGCCTGCACTTCGATGCTGCTTGTCATTGCTGTCAGAATGTCATAGGTTGGCATCACAGAGTTCCATCATTCTCTCTGTGTGCCCTCAGCATCTTTAAAGTGGGGCTGGCTCCCATCTCATCAGCATCTGTGACCAGTGACGCTGTGCTCCTGAAGGGGTCAGGTGCTGAAGGCGGACAAAAGAACAGGTGCATTTAAAGTTTCATGACTGTGTCTCCATGATATAAGCCTGATCACAAAGCACAAGGGAGCTGCCCTCAGCCAGACAGGAGTCAGACATTCTCAGAGGCTATGTGAAGATCTATGGAGTGTGGAGTGTCCTCACTGCATGTTGTCATCATCCTCCTGGAATCGAGCGACTATTAGTGTCTCCGCTGCGTCTCCATGACAGGAGCCTTGTCATACAGAGTATGTGCGCTGCCAGCCAGACTGGAGTCAAGCATTCACAGATGCAATGTGAAGATCTATGGTGCCTCCTCACTGCATGTCATCATCATTCTTCTCAAATCTAGCAACTATGAAGATCTCCTGATCATGCCTGCCTCATCTGGCCAGTGTGACGGCCTCATCGCCATCATTGTCACCTTCAAGGGCCTCCCTACATTCAGCCCCATCAACATCCTCCTCTTTGGAGGGGATGTGCTGCTCCTCCATCTCCTCCTCAGCCAGCTCCTCTCTGCATTGCAGCACCAGGTTGTAGCAGACGACAATGATGCGTGGCACCCTCTGTGGACTGTATTGCAGCACTCCACCAGACTGGTCCAGGCACCATAATTTCATTTTCAGCGTCCCGATGGTCTGCTCCACCAGGTTGTGAGTTGCAGCATGAGCCTCATTATACCTTCGCTCTGCTGCAGTTTGAGGCCACCACAGGGGTGTCATCAGCCACGTCCTCTGCGGTAGCCCTTGTCCCCAAGGAGCCAACTCTGCAGCCTCTCTGGACCCTGAAAAACATCAGGGATCTGATAACGACTGAGAATGTAGGAGTCATGGACAGTCCCTGTAAACTGAGCACAGATCTGCAGGATGCATTTCTGGTCGTTGCACACCAGCTGCACATTCAGAGAATGGAAGCCCTTGTGGTTTACCTAGTTGACCACTTGTGGCGACAGAGATCTGAGCAGACAGTCAATCACAACCTGCACCTATGGGAAACCTGAGATCTTGGAAAATCCAATCGCTCTTGCATCCTGGCTTTCCTGGTCCTTGGCGAAATGCACAAAGTTGTTACCCTCGTGAAGATGGCGTCCATGGCCTCATGGATGTTTTTGTGTGTGGAGACTTGTGATATCACATAGAGGTCACCTGAGGAGCAATAAAAGGAACGACTGGTGTAGAAATTGAGTGCTGTGGTCACTTTCATGGCCACGGGCAGTGGAAACCCTTCATATCCCTATGGCACCAAATCCTGCAGCAAGGTGGCAGATGTGACCGACCAGTTCCCTAGACACGCACAGTCTTCGGTGACACTGGTTCTTTGTCATCTGCAAGAATGTAAGGTGGTGTCTATAGACCCTGGGTCTAGCAGGGTGACAACCTATGATGGCTCTCTGTGGCTCTCCTGTTACATGTGCGGGAGCCCCAGCCGCCCCTTCTTCCTAAGGGTACTGCTCTCCCTCTGTGCAGCCAGGCGCCTCCATCACTCTCTTCTCCATCGTCTCCGTTCCCAGTACGCCATGAGGCATACAGCTAGTTTGCCAGGCTCCATGATCCTGATGTACTCCTCCTGCAGGTTGCAAGAGAGAGATGTATGAGTGTTCCAAGAACCTCTCTTGGTTAAGTCTGAATGGCCCCTTAATGCATCCCGGAGAGTGCTGCTGCCACTTAGATGGCCAGAGTTTAGTGTGCTGTATGGGTGCCCGAAACCCCACCAACCAACTCGCCCCACTCCGCCTAACCGATTGGCAGCAACTTTGCCCATTGGACTGCGTACTGTGCTCTCAGCTCAGGTGCAGGCATTCTCCTAACCCGCTCTGCAAGACTGCACTGTTAGCTTCAACCATGGGGGAGACTGGTCCAAACCTAAATGATGACTTTGCAAGGGGCTGTGAGCACCTCCACCAGTGACTGCTCAATATCCAGCTTTAGTGAGGAGACTGTACAATGTGCCCAGTCATCCAACTCTTCTGCAGTCCACTAAAACACTAATTAATGTGAATGTGGCTGCACCTGAATTGTCTCAGCTGCAGAGGAATGGTCATTTTATACAAGGATCCATGATGTGTGGCCGCTTCCCTCCCTCACACTCCGCATGAGCTTGTGCACTACCTTCAATCATAGAGCAGCCCTTGCCCTCCCCCCAACTCACCTCAACTGTAGTGTAGCCCTTGTGACCCTCCAACTCGCTTCAACCGCAGGGCAGCCCTTGCCCCCTGACCCCCACCACCAAACTTGCCTCAACCTTGAGGTCCAACCAGCGACAGTCTTGAGTGCTGCACAATGTTACTGTGCATTCACCTCCGAGTTCCCCTTGAAGTCCTGCCCGCCAAGTACATGCCTTATATATGCTGTTGTGAAACATGTCGGCGTGCAATCACACCGATGTGCTCGGACGATCCATCGTAGGGAGATGATTCTGGTGGGCTGGCCTTATAATGATATGCAGATATAATACAATGAGATTCGTGACATCTGATAGCGGGAAATGCAGCCCGACATTGACGAGCAGAGCAGATAATTGCAAAATGGTTTTGCGATGTCATGAAACCAATTTTTGGCCTTCTCGTCATATTATCCACTCACGCAGCCAAACACGCCGAGGAAAATTCCACCAAAGATTGTGAGACCAAGAAGTTTACTTGAAAGGAATAGGGATGATGGCATCCATCCGCCTTGGCAGACAATGGATTGCGCCCAGGGTGTATCCCACTTTTGTATTGAACATCATCTGTTGTGGTAATAGCGGCCAATTTGTGAGTGGCAGTCCCTTCTACAGCTGGCATGAATGAATAGCATTGGCCAAGGTCGACCAATTTTGTTTTCCTTCCAGCAGGCTCTCTTTCCTGCCATCTGGTGATTTCTTTTACCTTCTACTTTTTCCACACCCTTTCTGACTGCTTGTCTCCAGGCACTCCGGCCATCAGTGAGGGCTTGCATCGACTCCAATCCTGGCCAACTTGAGATCTCGCCTGCAGACATCCTTGTATTGAGGATATAGCCGACCTATTGGTCACATGCTGATAACAAGCTCACAAAGATAGGTCATATCTTTGGGGATAAGGCCGTCATTCTTTCAGCTCACATGACCCAACCAAGAAGTCGCCGCTGTCTCAAGAGGATAAACATGCTGGAGATCCCTGCATCCTGGTGTACTTCCATAGTCGGCACTCTGTCTTGCCAGCAGACTAAGACCTGGTTAATATGTTGATGGGAGACCAGGTGCAGTCAAATCGAATTCCATATTCAGTTTGAAAATGATATACTCCAGTCCAAACAAGAATCCTAAATGTAAACAAAACCTATTACATAGGAATAAGTGGAGGGCTAACTAAGTTTGATCAGGTAAATGGACTAAACAGTAGAGCAATAAACAGACATTTAAAGAAATAATTCAAAATGCCCAACAAAAATACATTCTATTGAAAAACAAAAACTCAGCAGAAAGATCCTGAGGATATGAAATTTTGGAACCTAGCACTGGGCTACCAAAATTTGATAAATAGGAGCAAAAATAGAACGTGAGGGTAAACAAGGCAGACATATAAAAGTAAATTGTAAGAGCAATTCCAAATATATAAAAGGAGGAGACTAACTGAAGTAAAAATTGGTCCCTTAGAGGCAAGACCAGATGAATTATCAGGGAGAATGAGGAAATAGCAGAAACATTAAAAAATATTTTGTGTCTGTCTTCACAATAATATATACAAATTACAAAGCAGAAATAGAAGATAACCAAGGAGGTAAAAACAGTGAGGAACTTATGGTAATTAATATCAGCAGAGAGAAAGTATTGGAGAGAAATGTAAGGGACTAAAATCTGATAAATCCCCAGGACCTGATGGCGTACATCCTAGGGTCTGAAAAGAGATAGCTGTAATGATAGTAGATGCACTGGTTGTAATTTTCTGAAATTCCCTAGATCCTAGAATGGTCCCATCAGATTGGAAGTTAGCAAATATAAGTCCGCTAATCAAGAAAAGAGAGAGAAAATAGGGAACAATAGGCCATTTAGCCTGACATGGGTCATCAGGAAAATATAGAATCTCCCATTAAGGGAGTCTTAACCACGCACCTAGAAAATCATAGAATGATCAGACAGTCAATATGGTTTTATGAAATTTATGCTTGATAAAATTATTAGAGTTTTTTGAGGATGCAACAAGTAGGGGAGATGAAGTGGAACCAATAACTGTAGTATACTTGAAGTAATATATTAGCATGGAAGAGGACTGATTAACGAACATAAGACAGAGAATAGGGATAAACAGAACATTTTCAACTTGGCAGGCTGTGACCAGTGGAGTTCCGCAAGGATGAGTGTTAGGGCCTCAGCTATTTACAATCTACATTAATGATTTAGATGAAGCAACAGAGAATAATACGTCTAAGTTTGTTGATGATCAAAAGTTAGGTGGGAGTGTAAGGTGTGAGGAGGACACAAAGAGGCTGCAAAGAAATGTGGACAGATTAGGCGAGTGGGCAACAAGGTGTCATATGGAGTATAACATGGGGAAGTGTGATGGTGTTCACTCTGGTATCAAGAATTGAAAAGTAGATTTTTTTTAAAACTTGTAAATGTTAAACCCAGAGGGACTTTTGTACGATACAAGAAACACAGAAAGTTAGCATGCAGATACAGGAAGCAATTAGGAAGGCAAACCCGAAGGACCATGTGCAGCTTTGGCCTCCATATTTAAGGAGGGATATCCTTGCATTGTAGGCAGTATAGGAAAGGTTCACTAGATTGGCCTCTGGGATGAGAGGGTTGTCCTTTGATGAAAGGCTGAATAAATTGGGCCTATACTCTCTGGAGTTTAGAAGAATAAGGAGTGATCTCATTAAAACATACAAGATTCTGAAGAGTTTTGACAGGGTGGACCTTGCAAGGCTATTTCTACAGGCTGGGGAAACTAGAATGCAGGAGTACAGCCTCAGGATAAAGGTCAATCATTTAGGACTAAGAGAAATTTCTTCAACAAAAACATAGTGAATCTTTGGAAATCTCTACCCAAAGGATGGTGGATGCTCCATCATTGAATATATTTAAGCCTAAGATTTTTGGTCTCTCAGAGAACCAAGGGAGGCAGATGGGAAATGGTGTTAAGGCTGATGATCTGTCATGATACCATTGAAAGGCACAGCAGGCTCAAGGGGCCTTATGGACTACCCCTGCCCAAATTTCTGTCTTACATCAGTCACATAAATGCTGCAACTACAAGAACAGGTTAGAGACTGGAGGCGGAATTTTCTATGCCCACTGGCATCAGCCATGTTCGGCGGTGTGAGCGGACAATATGGTGAAAAGACCAAAAATCGGTTTCACGGTGTTGTGAAACCAGTTTGTAATCGTCCGCTCAGCCTGTCGATGGTAGGTCATGTCTCCCGCCATCGGACATCGGGAACCTCATTGTAATATATCTGCATATCATTATAAGGCCAGCCCACCGAAATCATCCCCCTCCGCCCTCCCCACTGAATCGTCTGCTCACAAAGGCGGGAAAACACATTGACGTGTTTCACAACAGCACATGTAAGGCGTGCACTTGGCGAGCTGCACTTTGCTCAGGACTTCAAGGTTTGTTTGCCTATCTTGCTTCGGTCAGCACTCACAGTCATCAGCACCAAGTTTCACAGGTAGCACCTATATCACATTTAGGGGGCTCAAAGGCAGGGCTCTACCAACCAGACCAGCCATAAGGCAGGGATGGTTTTTCAATGGCTGCAAGGCTAGGCTTTGCTTGGGGAAGGGGGAGAAGTGGCCTCAGGCAATGGAAGAGGCTGCAGTGCGACTGCTCTATTGGGGAAGGAGGTTATCCCGGGGTGTGTGTGATCTGTGCAAGTGGCCTCAAGATGGCGAGAGCTGAGGAGGCAGTCCCCAGAGGAGATGAGGCCAGATTGCTTCCTGTATCTGAGACCACATGTGAGAAAATTGATGATGATTTCCCTTGAGCTGGCAGTGAGTGAGATGCAATGCATTTGTGATGGGCTTGGGTGTGAGTGTTTAGAGTGAAGAGATTGTTGCCTTACCCTGGCTGCATGGTTGAGATAATCCATTCTCTATGTGCATTGGATGGGCAACCTCTTCTTTTGTGCAGCATTGGCACTAATCATGACTGCCATCACCTACCAAGCCAGAGTGGTGATGTTGCTGCTCCTCCTGCAGCCAGAACGGGGGTAGAGGACATCACTGTGGGCCCCCACATAAGGCCCTTAAGAGATGTGTCACTAAACCTGGGGCTGCAATCTTCTTGCCTTTTGGAGCCATGTCTTCTTCACAGCAGTCCTGGACTGGAAGCACTGAGAAGTGTGCATGTGGCTGGACTTTAAATGTGGCACCGGGCTTGATGAAGTGGCGAGGTGACAGAGTGGCAGGTGAATCGGCCACCATGGAAATGGCCTGTTTCCTGGGAATGCATGATTAATGTGGTGGGATTGGAGCGATACGGTGTGAGAAGCCACCATTGTGTCTAATGTGTAAAGCATTGTTTTTCCTGCCCACTACCCAACTTGGTGCAAATCTGGGATGATTCCGCCCTGGGTATTCTGCCAAAATGCTCACTTCCTGATTCCCCAAAGCCTCCCTACCATCTGCAAGATACAAATCAGGAGTGTGGTGGAAATCTGTCCACTTGCCTGGATGAATGCAGAGCAATAATACTCAAGAATTTCATCACCATCCTAGAAACAGTAGTCTATTTGATCGGCAGTCCAACTACCATCTCAAGCAATTATTCCCTCTACAATTTACCCACCATGATTTTTGTGTTTACTATCCACAACTCACAACGTATAGTGCAGCAACTCACCGAGGCATCTTCAACAACACCTGCCAAAACTGTGACCTACACCAAATAGAAGGTCAAGGGCAACAGATGCATGGGAACACCACCACCTCTAAGTTCTCCCCAATGTTTCACTCCCAATTTGGTTATATATCACTATTACTTCTTGGTTGCTGGGTCAAAATTTTGAAAGCCTCTACCTAACAGCACTGTGCGAATATCTTACCACAGAGAATAAAGCAGTTTAAGAAGATTCACATTAGCCTTCCCACTAATGCTCATGTCCCCAGGTTACATTTTTTTTAAAATGTGGATCCTAATGTTTTTATGGAAGGTGCACCGAAATAGTGCTTGACCAAGACAAGTCACAACTCCGAGTCATCAAATTTATTATAAATGAAAGAACAGTATGCACTTTATAAATTGGAACAAACAAATTTCCCTATGTACTTAAAACAGAAAATGCTGGAAATACATAGCAGGTCAGGCAGTATCTGTGGAGAGAGAAAAACAGTGTTAAAATTTCAGGAAGAATTGAGGACCAGAAGGCACCAATTTAAGGTGATTGGTAAAAGAAGCAATGGCGACACAAGGTAGGGCTTTTTTATATGTGCAGAGAGTGGTTAGGATCTGGAATACACTTCTTGAGAGTGTGGTGGAGGCAGATTCAATTGTAGCTTTCGAAAGGAAGTTGGATCATTATCTAAAGAGGAAAGAATTACAGAGCTATGGGGAAAAGGCAGGAAGTGGCACCAGGTGATTTGATCTTGCAAAGAACTGACACAGATGCGACAGGACAAATGTCCTCCTGTGCTATAACCATTCTATGGACGGAAATTTCCCAGAATTGCACTAAGTGCGGTAACGGATGGGTAAAATGGAGTCCTACTCACCAATGAAAATGACAGGTTTTCACACTGTATCTTCCCGAACTCACCTCATTATTTATGCATTCCTGGGAAACATGCCGTTTCCATGGCAGGCGGGCTCTCATTCGCCCGCTCACCATCACCTCATTGTTGCATCACGCTGGTTGCCATCTTTAAAAGGCAGCCACCAGCAAAGGGCTCATCGCCACCAGCTCACCACCATTGCCTGGGAGACATGGCCTGTAAAAGAAAAAAGACTGCAGCCTCCCACTTCAACAACGGGTCCCTTGAGCAACTGCTGGATGCCGTGGAGACCAGCCGGAATGTGCTCTACCCCTATTCTGTCCACAGGATAGGTAGCAATGTCACCAACCCAGCTTGAGAGGTGGTGGCACTGGTGGTCAGTGCAAATGCCCTGCAGAGGAGGACATTCACCTAGTGCCGCAAAAGGTTGAATGATCTCTTCCATTCCGCCAGGGTAAGTCACTCTTTTCATCACTCCTAACTCACATACTCACAAACCCACTCCCCACTCACACATCCACAGGGCCATCACTCACTGTCAGTGCAAGGGACATCACCATTCACTCTTTCACACACACCATCATTGTTTTCATCCCGTCCATGGGACCACCCACACAAGCCAGGCATACTTATCATCTGGCCTGGCAGAGATCCTGATACATTCTCCTCACCTCTATCCATGCAGGACAAACTGGCTCACAACTGGAGAGGAAGGTAGCAGACAGGTGGAGGGATGCCGGAATTCAAAGTTCTGATAGAATTCGAAAACAGAGCCATTCAGCTGGCGTGCAATGACCGAGACCGGTCCTGTGCTAACAGTGAGGTCGGTGCTGTTCTACCAAGTGACGATCCAGCAGTGCAACATCCTTCAGACAACCATGCCGTGAGTGATGTGTCCTCATTCACAGGCCGCTGCCATGTACTAATTATCTCTCCTTGCTTTCGCAGGCACACCTGCCAAACAGCCGACAGGGTCCATGACCTAGGGCCTCCAATCAAGCTCCGAAGAAACCTCTTAAGAAGAATCTGAAGGCACCGTCCCTGAAGTCCCGTCACAGCACTCACCCAAACACCTCGGTGGGACCTAGCTTTAGAGTAACATCGGGATCACAATCTGGTGAGCACATCACACTTTCTGATCCACAGCAGGTGAAGGCAGGGCATTCCCAGGTCTCCAGAACTCGGAGGGTTCTGGAGGCCAGAGCATTGCTGAGTCTGAGTCACATGATGAGCCTCTTGACTCAGTCACGTGTCAGTTTCTGGAGCTGCAAAGGCGAGCTCAGGAACATCAGGAAGGGATGTCCGCTGCACTCTTTAGATTGCAATGCACGATGGAGGAGTCTGTCTGTTTTCAGGCTGAGGTGAGAGCGCCGGAAATGCAATGCACCGAGGTCAACACTGGTAGGATGGCGGCCGCCCTGGAGACCTTGGTCCAGGACAGCATTCCTGCACTGCTGCACAGGCTTACCTCCATCGCTGATGCCATAGTTGGCCTCCAACAGTGTGTACCAAAGAGGGGTGCTGGGCAGCTCGATCCAACTCCAGCAACTCCTTCCACACACGGAGTCAGCCAGGGGCCCTCGGGCACCCATGGGAGGAGGATCAGCAGGTGCACGCTCCGGGGCCATCCACCCAGGTGACTGGCCCATCTGACTCCCCTCTTCCTGTAACCACCGCAGATCCAGCTTCACAGACCAAGGAGGGTGTAACTGCCACACAGCAGGACCCCGAAAGCACAGTGGGGCCCTCCAAGTCTCGGCCCTCCAGAGGACATCTGCCAAAGTCATCACAGAAAGAGTGTCACAGTCAGCAGGATGCCTCCACTTCTGCTGTAGATGTCCGGGAAGCACCAAGACAGGGTTAGAAAAGCTAGGTAAAAGTAGTCGCATAGCCTGGCCACGGGTGTTAATCACTTGTACTTAATGCTCACTATTGTCAATAAACTCCTAAGAATGTCACCCTGCCTGTGGCTCCTTGTTCTGATGAGCAGTGCTCTTGTCACACAGATGTGAAACCTTTCTGCACAAGATAAAGGCAGGTGACTCAGTCCAGAGCCTCTTCCCTGTGGTTTGTGCAGCCTTCAGACCAAAGTGATGGTCCAGCCTCACACTCCCCGGCAGATCACTGATGCCTGCACCTCGATGGTGTGCACCAGCTCGTGAAGGGCTGAGGTGCTGAAGGTGGACATGGCATCAGATGCATCTAAAGTTTCATGGCTGCGTCTCTGAGATTGCCCTGATCATGGATCTCAAGCGGGCTGCCCTCACCCAGACGGGAGTCAGACATTTTCAGAGGCTATGTGAAGATCTATGGAGTGTCCTCACTGCATGTTGTCATCATCCTCCTGCAGTCGAGCGACTATTAGGGTCTCCACTGCATCTCCATGACAGGAGCATTCTCAATCAAATGTTCACAACTGCAATGTGAAGATCTATGGGATCACCTCACTGCATGTCGTCATCATCCTTCACAAATCTGGCAGTATGACAGCTTCCTGAGTGTGCCTGCCTCGTCTAGCCAGTGCAAGAGCCTTATTCCCATCATCATCATCACCATTGAGGACCCCCTCACCCTCATCTCCGTCGGCGTCTTCCTCATCGGAGGAGACATGCAGCTCCTCCATCCCTTCCTCAGCCAGGTCCTCACCCCGTTGTAGCACCAGTTTGTAAAAGGTGCAGCAGAAAGATGCATGACACCATCTGCAGACTGTATTGCAGGGCTCCACGAGACCAGTCCAGGCACCGGAACCGCATCTTCAGCATCCCGATGGTCTGCTCCACCAAGTTGCGAATTTCTACATAAGCCTCATTATAGTGTCGCTCTGCTGCAGTCTGAGGCTGCCGCATGGGTGTCATCAGCCACGACTTCTGCTGGCAGCCCTTGTTTTCAACGAGCCAACCCTGCAGCCTCTGTGAACCCTGGGAGACTGCAGGGATCTGTGAGCAACTCAGGATGTAGGCATCGTGCACACACCCTGGAAACCATGCACACACCTGCAGGATGCATTTCTGGTGGTCGCATACCAAGTGCACGCTCAGTGAGTGGAAGCCTTTACAGTTGATGAAGTCCACTAAGTGTAGAGGTGGAGACCTGAGTATCACATGAGTGCAGTCAATTGCACCCTGCACCTGTGGGAATCCTGAGATCTGGGCAAATCCAATGGCCTTTGCATCCTGGCTGTCCTGGTCCTGGGCGAAATGCACAAAGTTGTGTGCCATGGAGAAGATGGCATCTGTGGCCTCACGGGTACTTTTGTGGGTGGCGGATTGTGTAATCTCACAGAGGTCACCTGTGGAGCCCTGAAATTGAGTGCCACATTCAGTTTCACAGCCATTGGCAGTGGATGCCCTCCATGTCCCCTTGGTGTCAAGTCCTGCAGTAAGTGGCAGATGTGAGCGACCAGGTCCCTAGACATGCACCGTCATCGGTGACACTGGCTTTCAGTCATCTGCAGGAATGGCAGGCAGTGCCTATAGACCCTGAGTATCACTAGGCACGGACCAGCTACGTCTCGCTGTCACTCCTGGGCAGCATGTGTGGGAGCTCCTGCTGCCCCTTCTTCATGAGGTTGCTGCTCCTGTCTTTGCACAGCCGGTGCCTCAGTCGCTCTGTCCTCCGCCTTCTACAGTCTATGTAAGCCATCAGGCATACAGCTAGGTCACCAGGATCCATGATCCTGATGTGGCCCTCCTGCAGCATGAAAGAGAGAGAGATGTGGTTATCATGGCTGTACTTAGCACCTTTCCTGGCCCTGTGTGACCACCCCTTAGTGCTTCCCAGAGAGTGCTGGTCACCCTTGGAAGGCCAGAGCTAGTGCACTTCATGGCTGCCCAGTCAGCAACATGAGGGACACTGGTCCTAACCAGGATGCTGAGATTGCAAGAGGCTATGAGCGCCTCCAGCAGTGACTGCTACATGGCCAGCGTTGACAAGGAGATTGTGCAATGTGTGCAGTCCAACTGCTCTGAGGTCCAAGAAAGTGGTGGCAGACTCGAAGTCTGTGCTGGGTGATGATGAGAGTGATGGGGGGGTGCGGGGTTAAGGTTTTGAGTGCTTGGTGGCCCTTTGGTGCCTCTGCAATGTTTGCATGGGCGAGCAGGCTAGGATCCTGACCCCAGTCATATCACTGTGGCTGCACCTGATCTGTCTTAGTTGCAAAGGCATGGTCAGTTTATATAGGTGTCCCTAATGCATGGCCGCTCCACACAGTTACTCTGCACCACCCCCCCGACCTCGATTGCCTGTGCACAGGATGCAGTACCAGGGCAACACTTGACACCCCCCACCTCAGCAGTCGCTTCCAAGGCTGGCTACCCTTGCCCCCAGACATCCCCCCAACCCACTCAGCAGTCGCCTCTGATGGGCGAGCTGTGGAGAACGCTGCTGCTCATTCACCTCAGTTCCCCCAAAGTGAAGGCCACCAAGTGCACGTCACTTGCCTGATGTTGTGAAACACATGGGCTGCTTTCCCAACAATGTAGACAGATGATACAGCCGAGTTCCAAGAGCCTGGTGGGATGGCCTTTTAATTATATGCTAATGTATTACAATTAGCTCCGCGCCGATCAATGGCGGGAAGTGCGGCCCACTGTCAGCGGACTGAGCGGATGATCATGAAGTGGGTCCTGCCATATTTTCCGCACACACCACCTATCACCCCTGTCACCAGCAGGCTTGGAGAATTCCACCCTATGTTTCAATGATCAATGACCATTCATCAGAACTGGGAGAAGTTAGAAATGGAATAGGTATAAGCAAGCGAAAGCAGGGAATGGTGGATAAAGAATGAAAGGGAAGTTCTGTGATATGGTGGAAAGATTAAATGACAAAAAGATTCAGTGGCACAGGACCAGAGGGAATGGTAATGTGACAAGTAAAGAAATAAAAAATGTGTCCAGAGGAAGTGTGAATGAACAAACACCTGCCGTTAGAAGCAAAAGCAAGGGAAAAACAAGACTAAAACCAAAATCTAAGGGAAAGGAAACAAAATGGGGAAAGAGATTGCAGTGTGAAGTTGTTGAACTCAATGTTGTCTGGAAAGTTGTAGAGTGCCTAATCAGAAGCTAAAGGTTCTGTTCCCCAAGCTTACTTTGAGCTTCATTGGAACACTGCTGGAGGCTGAAGACAAGGAGGTCTGCGTGAGAGAAAAATAGAGAATTAAAGTGATAGGCGACCGGAAGCTTAGGGTCACAATTGCAAATTAAAAAATGTCACCCAATCTACATTTGATCTTCCCAGTGTAGAGCAGACTGCAATGTGACCAGTAAGTACAGTTATATTAAATTGAAAGAAATACATGTAAATACATGAAATACAGGAATACACGTAAATTGCTGTTTCACCTGTAGGGAACATTTGGGGACGAGGAGAAGAGAGAAGGTAAAAAGCAGATATTGCTTCTCCTGCTCTTACAGGGAATGCTGTTGTGTGTAGGGGAGGGGGTATTGGGGGTGATTCGGGAGTGGACCAGTGTATTGCTGAGGGAATAGTCCCTTTGAAATGCTGAAAGAGAAGGGGAGGGAAAGATGTGTTTGGTGGTGCCTCATGCTGGAGATGGTAGAAATGGCAGGATTAGTTGAATATGGAGGCTGGTGGGGTGGAAGATGAGGACATTTCCAGCCCCCATGCTGACGGGATCTTCCAGTCCCGCCAATGTGAATGGATTTTTCAATGGCTTGCTGGCCTTGCAGAGTGGGAACCCACCGTGGGGCAGTGGCGGCGGGGGCTGGGGGGGAGGGGAGGGGGGTGGGCTGGGTGCTAGAAAATTCTAGTTGTTGTTGTTTCAGCAATTATATTAATTTCAACTCATTGAGGATCTTTGCCATGCTAGCCTCCTGGATCTCATTATTTTGTCCCACAGAAGTTTAGTAAAGCAATATACTACCTAAATAGAGAGAGATTGTGTAACTCTGTGGTTCAGAGGGATCTGGGTGTCCTGGTACATGAATCACAAAGAGTTAGTATTCAGGTGCAGCAAGTGATTAGGAATGCAAGTGGCGTGTTGCCATTTAATGAAAGGGGGGTGGAATGTAAAAGTAGGGAAGTTTTGCAGCAACTATACAGGACCATGGTGAAACCACATCTGGAATGCTGTGCACGGTTTTTCTCTCCTTTGAAAAAAGGTATAACTGTGTTAGAAGCAGTACAGAGAAGGTTCACTTGACTCATTCCATGGATGTGGTGCTTGCCTTATGAAAAAAGGTTGAACAGGTTGGGCCTATACCCATCAGAGTTTAGAAGAATGAGAGGTGATCATATTGAAATATATAAGAAACTGAGGGGACTTTGATAGGGTGCATACCATGAAGATGTTCCCACTTGTAGGAGAGACTAGAAGCAGGAGACACAATTTAAGAATAGGAGGTCTACAATTTAAGACAAAGTTGAGCAGTTTTGAGCTGCCAGACCTGTTCTGAAACTATTTCATTTGGTAGAATGGTAAAGTCATACAATATAACAGAGGGTGTCCTCAGTGTGAAGTCAGGACTTTGTCTCCACAAAGACTATATGGTGGTCACTCCTGTCAATTCTGTCATGTCCAGCTACATCTGCAACAGGTAGGTTGGTTAGATGGGGGTCAAATAGATTTTTCCCATGTTTGTTATTTTGCCACCTGCAGGAACTCTGTCTAGCAGCTATGTCCTTCTGGATTTGATCAGTATCGATGTCACCGAGCCACTCTTGATGATGAACATTGAAGTTTCTTATTCAGAGTAATTCTGTGCCCTTGTTGCCCCCAGCATTAGGTAGCATTAATATGTAGGATAATTAATATTCATCAGCTGAGAGAGCACAGTATGTGGTAATTAGCAGTATCTGCTACCATGAGACTTCATGTTGTCTAGAATCAATTTTGGGGACTCTTCCTCCTGGCTATTTACTACTGTGCTAATACATTTGCTGATCTGTCCTGCCAGTGGGACAGGACATATCCAGGGATGTAATGGAGGATCTGGAACATTGGCTGTATGATATGAAGCAGTGAGCATGACTATGTCAGGCTGTTAGTTGACCGGTCTGTGGGACAGTTGTCCCAATTTTGGGACAAGGTCCCAGATGTTAGTGAGGAGGAGGTTGCAGGGCTGACTAGGCTGAGTGTCTCCTTGTCACACCTAAATATGATGTTTAGGGCCATTCTACATGCTCCAATTTTATTCTTATTATCATTTACCATATCAAATTGATACAACTGAATGGCTTACTAGGCCATTACAGAGAAGGGTCTGGCCATGGAGGGAGTTTGAAAGCAAGGATTTGAACTTTAAAACCAAGGGTGTCCCCCAAGGATCTATCCTCGGCCACGTCCTTTTTCTCATCTACATTCTGCCATGTTTTTATACTTCCAGGCTTGCCTAATCCAATGCACACCTTTTGGCCTTCCATATTCTATCCTCTGTGAACTTGTCATCCAAAACTTTGCTGCCCCTGCCCTAACTCCCACCAAATACATTGTTTAACCAGGAGACAGTCCTTGGTCAGTGAGCAGAGTGACGTTGGTGAACAGCACTTGGGGAAAAAGCACCCTTAGTGATGATGTGGTTGAAACTCATCTTGGGGTCAAATGTGATAGTGAGTTTCCAAACAGCCTAGTTCAGCCTCTCAAGGAGAAGGATGGAGTTGGCAGCTAGGGAATAGAGTTTGTGGTGGGGACCAAAGGCAATGGTTTCAGCCTTCCCAACAATTAATTGGAGGAAATTTCTTCTCATCCAATATTGGAAGTTGGATGCAAAGTCTTGCAATTTTGAGACAGCAGAGAGAGATGGTGGTGAGATAGAGCTGGGTGTTGTCCGCGTACGTGTGGAACCTAATGTTATGCTTTCAAATGATGTTGCCAAGGGGCAGAATGTATATGAGAAAAAGAATGCAGCCGAAGATAGATCCTTGGAGGACACCAGATGTAATGGTGCAGAGTTAGAAAAGAAGCCATTATTTGTGATTCTCTGGCTATGTTTATATAGCTAAGAATGGAACCAAGCTAGCCCTGTCCCACCCAGCTGGATAATGGTGGCGAAGCTTTGGAGGAGCATGGTATGTTCAACTTTGTCAAAGACTGCAGACGGGTCAAGAAAAACAAGGAGGGATAATTTACCTTTGACACAGGTACATAGGATGTCATTTGTGACTTTGATAAGAGTTATTTTATTGCATTGGCAGGGTTGGAAACCTGATTAGAGGAATTCAAACATGGAGTTCTAGGGAAGATGGACACTGATTTGATAGGCGACAACATGCCCAAGGACATGCTCAAGGTTGGGGATAAGGTGGTAGTTTGCAAGGATGGAAGGGTGAAGGGTTGTTTTTTGAGGAGAGCAGTGATGACAGAAGATTTGAAAGAACGCGAACATAAGAAATAGAAGAAGGAGTAGGCCATGTGTCCCCTCAAGCCTGCCCCACCATTCAATAAGATCATGGCTGATCTGCCCCAGGCCTCAACTCCACTTTTGTGCCAGCTCCCCATAGCCCTCAACCCCCTGATATTTCAATACTCTATCAACCTCCTCTTTAGAATACTTTCAGTGGTCTGGCCTCCACAACTCTCTGAGGTAGAGAATTCCAGATATTCACTACCATCTGAAGGAAGAAATTCCTTTGTGTCTCAGTTTTAAATGAGTGTTCCCTTATTCTGTAACTCTGTCCCCTAGTTTGAGATTCTCCCACTAGTGGAAATATCTTCTCAACATCTACCCTGTCAAACCTCTCAGAATCTTGTACATTTCACTAAGATCAGCCTCATTCTTCTAAATTCTAATGAATAAAGGCCTACCCTGTTTAGCTGTTCTTGATAAGTCAACCCCTTCATCCCAGGAATCAGCCTAGTGAATCTCCTATGAACTGCTTCCAATGCCAGTATATTCTTTCTTAAATACGGGGACCAAAACTATACATAGTACTCCAGGTGTGGCCTTACCAATACCCTGCAAGACGTCCCTATTTTTAAACTCCAACCCCCTAGCAATACAGACCAAAATTCCATTTGCCTTCTTAATTACTTGCTGCACTTACATGCTAACCTTTGTGTTTCATGTACAAGAACACCCAGATCCCTCTGTGCTGTACTCCTTTGGTGTCTCTCCCATTTAACTAATAGTCTGCCTTTTGATTCTTCCTACCAAAGTGCATGACATCACACTTTCCTACATTAAACTCCATCAGCCAAGTTTCTGCCCTCTCACTCAACCTATCTATATCCCCTTGTAGATTCCTCATCACTACATGCCCTCCCACCTATTTTTGAATTGTCAGTAAATTTGGATACATTTCACTCTGCCCCCTCCTCCAAGTCATTAACATAGATAGTAAATAATGAGGCCCTAGGACTGATCCTTGTGGCACTCCACTTGTTATAGGGTCCGGTTGAAGGGTCATTCGGACTCGAAACTTTAACTGTGTCCCTCTCCACAGATGCTGCCAGACCTGCTGAGTTTTTCCAGGTATTTTTGTTTTTGTTGAGGTGCCACGAGTACCAAACATGCACTAATATGTGACAAGAAGCAAATGCCATACAATAAACTGCTGCGTTCATTATATGAAAGAAACTCACTGGCCTATATGGCTCAGTATGTACCACCATAAGCAAGAACAGATATTCCTTGACAGTTGTCTCATATTCCGAGTGTGGGCATTATTGACTGCACAGAAAAAGCCATTCATGAAGCTGCTTTTCATCCTGAATAAAAAAGCCTCTATTTCTTTGAAGCTTGGATATTGTGTAACCACCAGCTTGAAATTATACGTCAACATATCCTATCCAAGTGACAGATTCATAATGAAGCAACTCATTGCTAGTGAATTGCTTGAAATTGAAAATTGTGGAAGGGTTTCTCCTAGGAGACAAGGCACACATGGTAGGTGAATTGATGATGGCATTTCTGGTCAATTCCTGAACTGATGTTGAGTACATATAAAAGGATGAATCAAGCAGTCCTGCACCCATTGTCATGAGTGTGCTCAAAAGGAGTTCAGGCCAAAGAATCATTGCTGAAGTGTTATAACCCAATCTCCCACTCATCCTCTCTTCAACTCTGGCTCTTTGCCAGGAATGCAGCATCATAATATACCTCTAATGTGGTGTAATTTAAAACCAAGATGTTCTTGGAGGAAATTTTCTGGTGCTCAACTGATACTTACAAAGTTTATGGGTGGAATTTTCATTCTGGAAACAAAGTGTGGTGGCAGGTGGGATAAATGGTTTGTTTCCTGCTGGGCAACAGGGCAGGTTCTTGTGCCCAATTGTACATTTAGTGCCTCATTAATTATGCATCAGCGAGCCGCTCACCGAACCGCAAGGCTCTGATTCACCCATTCTGCGGTCACCTTACAGGGTCAAAGGTCCTGGCGCCATATTTAAATGCCAGCCGAACGCACACATTCACTCTCTGCAGCTCAGCTATGTGGTCAGCACATCCTGAGATGGCCCCCTAGAGAAAGAAGCCATGCGCCACAATGTTCAGTCACAACTCCCTGGTGGTCCTCCTCAACACAGTCCATTAAGGGCATGATATCCTATTCCTGTGGGATGGAACCAGGAAGTCCACTAACATCACCTTGCTGGCCTGAGAGGGGTTTGAAGCAGAGGTCTGTGCCACTGACACTCAAAACAGAAATGTCCTGCAGTGCAGGAAGAGGATGAATGACCTAATCTGCTCCCCCAAGGTAAATCAACCTTCTGCTTACTCCAAACTCACAATCTCAGAATGCAATCAGGCACTCAAAAGGTTACACTCCTCTGGGATCTCACACACTATTAGCAGAGGAGACATCAGGACTGAATGTCTTATGCACACCTTAATATCACCACCATCTCATCTATCATCCTGCACAAACAGCATCTTCAGCCCTTACTGGGGAGGGTTCAGCTCATACAGGAGGCATGCATGCTTCCCAACTTCTCCTCCATCCCTCTCATCACATTCCATCTATTTGTCTTCATGCAGGCCAAGCTGGCCCACAGCAGGAGAGAGAGAGAGAGATCCCAGACTGGAGGAGGGACAGCAGACATACAGGAGCTCACTCCCCTGGAGGAGGAGGTAACTGAGTTGGCAGGGGAGGAGAGAGTTCGCTCCTGTGGGTGAAGGCGAGATAGGCCTCCGCCATTACCCAGTATGGATGAGCCCTCCATTAGTTAATCACATCCTGACATTCACAGTGACTGATATGCAATGTTGCATTCTGCCTGCTCATGAACTAAGTCTATCTTCTCTCTCTTACAGGCACCAGCAGGCCCAGACAGATGTCCAGCCATCCCATCAGCCCAAGCTCCCAGCCCACCTCAGATGAGGAACCAATCGATGAAGATCCATCACAGCGTTCACCTGCACCCTTCACCAGTGCAGAAACACGCACCTCAATGGGTGCTAGACCTAGATTAGGCTCAGGGTCACTTTCCGGAGAACACCTCACTGACACCTCTCCACAGCAGTCAGAGACTGTGAGAGCCCAGGTCTATGGCACTTGGAGGACTTCTGGAGAACAGGCATCTGCTGAGTCTGAGTCAGATGATGAGCCTCTGAAAGCAGCTATCGCTAACATTCTGGAGATGCTAAGACAGGTGGAGGAACATCAGACAGAGTTGCGAGAGGCAGTGCAAAGGAGGGAGGAGTCCATCTGCATTCTGTCTGATGTCATGGCTGCAACACGCGAGCACCTCTAGATCACCATGGGAAGGGTGGTAGCTGCCTTGAAGACCTTGGTTCAGCAGGTTCTGCTGGATTTGCACTCGGAACTGCATGCCATCACCACAGGAATCCATCAGTGGCTAGGCAAGAGTGGGATGGGACAAATGGACCTCACTCTAGGTGCCTCTTCTCCTCAAGGAGTCACCTTGGACCATCAGCTGGACAACCTGGGGCCATCTGCACAGGAGACCGCGAGTGTGTCCATCTGCTCCCAATCCCCTCTGCCTGTGACCCCATCAGCTCCAGATCCACAGGTTGAGGAGTGTGCACCTGCCCCACAGCAGGAGACCCAAAGCAGGTCAGGAGCATCCAGGCCTCAGCCCTCCAAAGGATGTCCACCAAGGTCACCATAGAAAACAGGGCATGGCAGTCAATAGGCTGCCTCCACCTCTACACCTAGACAAAGTAGTAGGGTAAGAGAAATTCAGAAATACTGAGAGCACAAAATTCATGCGATGTTTTACAGACTCATGTTAGTCTCTCGTCTCTTGTGTCATGTAAGGGAGATGTCATATCATGTAATCCATATCCTGAAAGTGACTGCACATTGAGATTTGATCCTTTAAGCCCTGCAACGCACCATAGAATTATGTGGGCTCATGTGTCTCGGAGAGTTAATGTTGAGATGTGTTCATTGTGAGTGTGAAAGCACATGACCTGGAGCTTTGGTCTCTATAACCATGTACAAATCTCTGCCGCAGCTAAAAGAGTTTCTTTCAGATGGGAGCGAATGCACAAGGTGCAGTTGACGCAGGGTGTGCGCTGACGTGTTGCCTTTAGCTCACACATTGACTATATGCAGCTTTGGGTGCTGACCTTTCCAATGATGAGGGCTTCGTGGTCCTTGAGGGTTACAGGTCCAAGGTCGAACACTGACATTGTTTGTGATGTCACTGCTTGTAAATGCCTTTCCAATCACTGGCACGACACTCAGAGACAGGAGGAGTGCGCTGGGGTCTCCTTGCCTGGGTCCTACTCCTGCTGGAACCTTGTGGCTATCAGTGTGTCATGGGCACATCTTCCGCATCGTGCTGCTGTGATGGCATCCTCACATGGAAGCTGATTATCATCACCCTCCCTCAGGCTCCTGCCCTTCCAAGACCTCTTAGTCAAGGAAATCTCTGCCTCCTCCATGTGTCTTTGAGGCAACTGAACTCCCCTTTGAAGTGGCAGATTGTGCAGGGCACAGCAAGCCATGATGACATGGAGAGTACGGCAGAAGCCCACCTGAACTATCCAAACGACAGAAGCACATCTTCAGGATGCAAATAGTTTGCTCAATGATGGACGTTGTCACAGAGTGCACCATGTTGTATCTCTCTAAGGCACTTTGAGGACAATACACCGGTGTCATGAGCCATCTCTTCAGCGTGTACTCCCTATCACCCAGCAACCAACCCTGTAAACGTCATGACCTTCGAATACCTGTGGCACCTGTGAGTGACTCAGGAGTCATGAGAACTCCCAGGGTACATGGCACACACATGCATGACCTGCTTTGATGATCACAGAACAGCTGAACATTGATGGAGTGAAATCCTTTCCTGTTAATGAAGATCAGGGACTACTGCCATGGAGTTCTTAAAGCAAAACTTGTGCAATTGGGCGCTGCCTGCACTCTTGGGAAGCTGGAGATCGGCACAAATCCCAGAAATCTAGCAGCCTGGCTAGCTTCATCCATTGTGAACTTTATATGATGATGAGTCTTAATGTATAGGGCATCCTCACCTCCTTTATACATTTATGTGTTGGGGCCTACAAGATGCTGCATAGATCCCTGTGGACCCCTGGAACGAGCCGCTTGCAAATAAATTAAGTGCGGCAGTGACCTTCAGGAGCACTGGCAGGGATAGCCTCCCAGTCCATGCAGGATCAGATCCTCCCACAGAATGTGGCAGATTTGAGCCCCACATCTCTTGGCAAATGTAGACGTGGGCGGCACTGTCTCTCGCTCATCTCCAAATAGGAGAAGTGTCTTCGGTATCCCCTTGGCTGTGCCAGTCACCTCTGTGAGATGGATCTGATCTCCTCAGCCTCGGGGTCTTCCTGGGGCACCCCTGGACCATGGACCTCAGGCCATGGCTCTTCCCTAAGCTGTGCTAGACGCTGCTGGGCCCTTCTTCTCATCCTTAATCCGGGCACTGCCAACACGAAGCCAACATTGACCGCAATCTCCATGCTGCAATCCTCCTCCACCCTGTGGACAGACAGATCCAAGAGATGAATGTATTTTCCCCAAAAATTACAAACTTCCACTTCAAGCCAGAAAGTCACTGTCATGCCGTTGAGCTGCGCTTTCATACCTGCCTTTCCCTTGTAGCTGAGCCACTCCCTCACAGATCATAGGTGTCTAAAAAGCCACCACAACACTTGACATCTCAATCCCATATAGGATGTAAGAGGGTTGAGCATATCCATGTAATGTTGAGGCTCACTAAAGGCATTCACGCTGCCTAATTTGGATTAGAGGTTACCTCTGCCTTGCACGTTCGGAACCATTAGATGCCTTGTTCCCTGTGACCCAGGTCAATTGGACAATGCAGTTTGCTGGGTTTGGTAGAGTTTGTTGAATATATCCAACAGCCGTGCTCCCTTAATGTTTGGCTGTCTCTTCCCTTCTCACATTCCCCTGATGGTTAATCAATGTGACAACCTCTAATGTGACCCCAATGCCTAGTGTAGTCTCGTGTAAAAGCGCACCATGAGTTACTGGTTCCAACTCTAACTTTTCAATAAAGTCTTCATGAGTTCTCTCAGCTGAACCTTCACCTCCATGTTGAAATTCTAATAAGTATGAGATTTCCCCCTGAAAGGGCCCCAGAGTCCAGCTGTGGAATCCTCCCACACTGCCTCAGACCCCTCCTGTGGCGATTTTTTTTCTAGTTTCATTTTTAAACTGCGTCATTGTTTCAGGGTCTCAACATGATGGTGCTGCAATTCTACTTTCAGACCATCTTCGACCCTCCCCCTGTCACCTTTCACATCTCTCCGATCATCCTGGAACCCCAGGATGAGCAGGTCGGCCTCTCTCCAGTCACTCTCCAGCCTCTGCAGGTAACCCTGGAGCTCACTATGATTGTTGTGGATATTTCTGCCCTCCCCACTGAACCCATCACTGTGGATGTCCCCAGGACCCATGTGGATCTCACCCCTCCCCATCGTGAAGCAGTGTACATGGTCACATGCAGAGGCTCATACTTTAGGGTACCCCACACCCCCCCCTGCCCCATTTTATTATGTTTCCCCCACTTACAGGCTGCAGATGCATCCCCTGCCATAACTATTCCATCTGCAGCCCAGTACCAAACCAGCCACCCCAAGACCATCATGCATGCCCTGTACATCATAGTGTACATGACTCCCATTGAGCAGACAGGCCTTGCACTTCCCTGCACTTGGACTATGATGCGTGTGCCATGTATTACCCCGTAGCATGGCCCGCAGAGCCCCAGGACTGCCTTATCTCTCACCACTACCATTTGACCACAGTCCCAGGGCTATGACTGCATGACATTCTTACACCCGCCTTCCTTTAGAACTCAAACCAATCCACAGTCATAAGTCTTCCCTCTTGTGCAACACTAATCCCCCTTCCCCAGTCCAGAGTTTGCATGCACACCCTCCCTCTCATGCCATACTCAACCCACCCACCCACTCTTATCCCCAGCCTGCGTGGTCCCCTTCTATAGCGAGCTCCGGCACCCCCACACCATGCCACAGTCATCCCTATATCTGCCACACCCTTCCTCCTTTATTCCTAATACCCCCACACACTCCCAGTCATTCCTATGCCTGCCAGCCTCCCTCGGTCCACAGTAACCTCCACACAAATGTCTGTGCCTATTCCACCCAACTCCCCCACAACCAACACAACTGTCTACATGCTGGTTTCTGCTGCCCTGCCTGTGGCCCGCAGCAACAAGTGTGAACGATCAGGCCTGTGCCCTGCAGCACCCACAGTGAACGGCCCTGCCCCCATCCACCAGCACCCAGTGTGAACAGATCTGCCTGTGCCCTGCAGCACCCAGTGTGAACAGTACTGCCAGTGCCCCGCAGCACACAGTGTGAACAGCCCTGTCTGTGCCCTGCAACACCCAGTGTCATGGTCCTGCCTGTGCCCAGAAGCACCCAGTGTGAACAGTCCAGCCCACACCCTGCAGCGCCCGGTATGAACATTCCTGCTCATGCCCTCCAGCTCCTAGTGTGAACAGCCCTGCCAGCATTTTTAAGCACCCAATGTGAATATCCCTGCCAGTGCCCTGCAGCACCCAGTGGGAACAGTCCTGCCTTTGACCTACAGCACCCAGTGTGAACAGTTCTGCCTGTGCACGACAGCAACCAGTGTGAACGGCAATGCCGATGCCCAGCAGCACCCAGTCTGAACAGTACTGCCGAGCCCTGCAGCATCCAGTTGGAACAGTCATGCCAGTGCCCTGCAACATCCAGTGTGAACAGTCCTGCCTGTGTCCTGCAGCACCCAGTGTGAAAGGTCCTGCCTATGCCCTGCAGCACCCAATGTGAACTGTCCTGGCTGTGCCCTGCATCACCGAGTGTGAACTGCCCTGCCTGTGCCCTTCAGCACCCAGAGTGAACATTCCTGCCTGTGTCCCACAGCAACCAATGTGAACAGCCCTGGCTGTGCCCTGCAGCACCCAGTGTGAACAGCCCAGGCTGAACCCTGCAGCACCCAGTGTGAACAGTCCTGCCTGTGCCCCAGAGCACCCACTGTAAGCAGTCCTGCCTGTGAACCCCTGCACCACTGTGAACATCCATGCCAGTGCCCTACAGCACCCAGTGTGAGCAGCACTGTATGTATGCTGCAGCACCCAGTGTGATCCTCACTGCCAGTGCCCTGTTGCATCCACTGTGAACAGTCCTACCAGTGCCCTGCAGCATCCAGTGTGAAGAGCCCTGTCCCGGCCCCACAGCATCCTGTGTGAGCAGTCCTGCCTGTGCCCTGCAGCACCAGTGTGAACGGTGCTGTCAGTGACCCACAGCACACAGCGTGAACTGCCCTGTCTGTACCCTGCAACACACAGTGTGAACAGTGCTGCTAATGCCCTGCAGCATCCAGTGTGAACAGTCCTGCCTGTGCCCTTCAGAACCCAGTGTGAACAGTCCTGCCTGTGTCCAGCAGCGCCCGGTGTGAAAATCCCTGCCCGTGCACTACCGAATAACGTGTGACCATCCCTGCCCGTGCCCTGCCGGACCCAACGTGAACGGTGTTGCCTTTGCCCAGCAGTACCCAGTGTGAACGGTCCTGCCTGTGCGTGCAGCGCCCAGTGTGAACGTCCCTGCCCGTGCACTGCAGCATAAAGTGTGAGCATCCCTGCCCGTGTCCTGCAGCATCCAATGTGAACAGGCCTGGCTGTGCCTTGCAGCACACAGTGTGAACAGCCCAGCCTGTGCCCTGCATAAACCACTGTGAATAGCCCTGCCTGTGCCCTGCAGCACCAGTATGACCGACCTGCCTGTGTCCCGCAGAAGCCTGTGGGAACAGTCCTGCACGTGCCCTGCAGCTCCCACTGTGAACAGTCCTGCCTGTGCCCTTCAGCCCCCAGAGTGAACAGCCAAGCCAACACCCTGCAGCACCCAGTGTGAATTTCCCTGCCCATGCCCTACAGTACCCAATGTGTACAGACTTGACTGTGCCAAGCAGCACCCAGTGTGAACAGTCATGCCAGTGCCCTGCAGCACCCAGTGTCAACAGTCCTTCCAGTGCCAAGCAGCACCCAGTGTCGACAGTTGTGTCAGTGCCCTGCAACATCCAGTGTGAACAGCCCTGCATCTACCCCACAGCATCCAGTATGACCAGTCCTGCCTGTTTCTAACAGCGCCCAGTGTGAGCATCTCTGCCCGTGCACTCCCGCATAATGTGTGAGCATCCCTGCCCGTGGCCTGCAGCATCCTGTGTGAATGGTCCTGCCTTTGCCCTGCGGTACCCAGTGTGACCAGGACTGCCTATGCCCTGCAGCACCCAGTGTGAACAGCCCTGGCTGTGCCCTGCATAATCCAGTGTGAACAGCCCTGGCTGTGCCCTGCATCACCGAGTGTGAACAGCCCTGGCTGTGCCCTGCAGCACCCACTGTGAACAGCCCTGGCTGTGCCCTGCATAACCCAGTGTGAACAGCCCTGGCTGTGCCCTGCAGCACCCAGTGTGAACAGTCCTGACTGTGTCCTGCATCACCCAGTGTGAACAGCCCAGCTGTGCCCTGCAGCACCCACTGTGAACAGCCCTGGCTGTGCCCTGCAGCACACACTGTGAACAGTCCTGACTGTGTCCTGCATCACCCAGTGTGAACAGCCCAGCTGTGCCCTGCAGCACCGAGTGTGAACAGACCTGGCTGAACCCTGCAGCACCTTATGTGAACAGCCCAGACAATGCCCTGAAGCACCAAATGTAGACAGTGCAGCTTATGCCCTGCAGCTCCCAGTGTGAACAGTCCTGCCCGTGCCCCACAGCACCCAGTGTAAGCAGTCCTGCCTGTGATCCCCTGCACCCAGTGTGAACATCCATGCCTGTGCCCTACAGCACCCAGTGTAAGCAACACTGTATACATGCCGCAGCACCCAGTGTGATCCTCACTGCCAGTGCCCTGTTGCATCCAGTGTGAACAATCCTGGCTGTGCCCTGCAGCACCCAGTGTGAACTGTCTGCCTATGCTCTGCTGCACACTGTGAACAGTCCTGCCTGTGCCCTGGAGCATCCAGTGTAAACAGCCCTACCAGTGCCCTGCCGCATCCAGTGTGAAGAGCCCTGTCCCGGCCCCACAGCATCCTGTGTGAGCAGTCCTGTTTGTGCCCTGCAGCACCAGTGTGAACGGTGCTGCCAGTGACCCACAGCACAGTGTGAACCGCCCTGTCTGTACCCTGCAACATCCAGTGTGAACAGTCCTGCCATTACCCTGCAGCATCCAGTGTGAACAGTGCTGCTAATGCCCTGCAGCACCCAGTGTGAACAGGCCGGCCCATGCCCTGCAGCATCCAGAGTGAACACACGAGTCCATGCCCTGTGTCACCCAATGTGAACAGCCCAGCCTGTGCCCTGCATAACCCAGTGTGAATAGCCCTGCCTGTGCCCTGCAGCACCAGTATGACAGACCTGCCTGTGCCCCGCAGAAACCTGTGGGAACAGCCCTGCACGTGCCCTGCAGCTCCCAGTGTGAACAGTCCTGCCTGTGCCCTTCAGGTCCTAGAGTGAACAGTCCTGCCTGTGCCCTGCAACACCCAGTGTGAGCAGCCAAGCCAACGCCCTGCAGCACCCAGTGTGAATTTTCCTGTCCCTGCCCTACAACACTCAGTGTGTACAGACTTGACTGTGCCAAGCAGCACCCAGTGTGAACAGCCATGCCAATGCCTTGCAGCACCCAATGTGAACAGACTTGACTGTGCCAAGCAGCACCCAGAATGAACAGTCGTGCCAGCGCCCTGCACAAATCAGTGTCAACAGTACTGCCTGTGCCCTGCAGCACCCAGTGTCAACAGTCCTGCCAGTGCCCCGCAGCAGCCAGTGTGAACAGTCGTGCCAGTGCCCTGCAACATCCAGTGTGATCAGCCCTGCATCTACCCCACAGCATCCAGTATGACCAGTCCTGCCTGTGCCCTTCAGCACCCAGTGTGAACAGCCCTGCCTGTGTCCAGCAGCGCCCAGTGTGAACATCCCTGCCCATGCACTCCCGCATAACGTGTGAGCATCCATGCCCATGCCCTGCCGCACCCAATGTGATCGGTGTTGCCTTTGCCCAGCGGTACCCAGTGTGAACGGTCCTGCCTGTGCCCCGCAGTACCGAGTGTGAACAGTCCTGCCTGTGCTGTGCAGCACCCAGTGTGAACATCACTGCCCGTGCACTGCAGCATAAAGTGTGAGCATCCCTGCCCATGTCCTGCATCATCCAGTGTGAAAGGTCCTGCCTATGCCCTGCAGCACCCAATGTGAACAGTCCTGGATGTGCCCTGCATCACCGAGTGTGATCAGCCCTGGCTGTGCCCTGCATCACCGAGTGTGAACAGCCCAGACAACGCCCTGCAGCACCCAATGTGAACAATCCAGCCCATGCCCTTCAGCTCCCAGTGTGAACTGTCCTGCCCTTGCTCTGCAGCCCCCAGAGTGAACACACGAGTCCATGCCTTGTGTCACACTGTGTGAACAGCCCAGCCTGTGCCCTGCATAACCCAGTGTGAATAGTCCTGCTGCGCCCTGCAGCACCCAATATGAACAGTCCTGCCTGTGTTCTGCAGCGCCCAGTGTGAACAGACATGCCTGTGCCCAGCAGCACCCAGTGTGAACAGTCCTGCCCATGCCCTACAGCACCTAGTGTGAGCAACACTGTATGCATGCTGCAGCACCCAGTGTGATCCTCACTGCCAGTGCCCTGTTGCATCCAGTGTGAACAATCCTGGCTGTGCCCTGCAGCACCCAGTATGAACTGTCTGCCTATGCTCTGCTGCACACTGTGAACTGCCCTGTCTGTACCCTGCAGCACCCAGTGCAAACAGCCCTACCAGTGCCCTGCAGCATCCAGTGTGAAGAGCCCTGTCCCATCCCCACAGCATCCTGTGTGAGCTGTCCTGCCTGTGCCCTGCAGCACCAGTGTGAACGGTGCTGCCAGTGAACCACAGCACACAGTGTGAACCGCCCTACCTGTACCCTGAAACACACAGTGTGAACAGTCCTGCCAGTGCTGCTAATGCCCTGCAGCACCCAGTGTGAACAGGCCGGCCCATGCCCCACAGCATCCAGAGTGAACACACGAGTCCATGCCCTGTGTCACCCAGTGTGAACAGTCCTGCCTGTGTCCAGCAGTGCCCAGTGTGAACATCCCTGCCCGTGCCCAGCCGCACCCAATGTGAATGGTGTTGCCTTTGCCCAGCGGTACCCAGTGTGAACGGTCCTGCCTGAGCCTGCAGCACCCAGTGTGAACAGGCCTGCCTATGCCCTGCATAAACCACTGTGAATAGCCCTGCCTGTGCCCTGCAGCACCAGTATGACAGACCTGCCTGTGTCCCGCAGAAGCCTGTGGGAACAGCCCTGCACGTGCCCTGCAGCTCCCAGTGTGAACAGTCCTGCCTGTGCCCTTCAGCCCCTAGAGTGAACAGTCCTGCCTGTGCCCTGCAGCCCCCAGTGTGAACAGCCAAGCCAACGCCCTGCAACACCTAGTGTGAATTTCCCTGCCCCTGCCCTACAGCACTCAGTGTGTAGAGACGTGTCTGTGCCAAGCAGCACCCAGTGTGAACAGTCATGCCAGTACCCTGCAACATGCAGTGTGAAAAGCCCTGCATCTACCACACAGCAACCAGTATGACCAGTCCTGCCTGTGTCCTGCAGTGCCCAGTGGGAACATTCCTGCCTATGCATTGCAGCATAAAGTGTGAGCATCCCTGCCCGTGCCCTGCCACACCCAGTGTGAACGGTCCTGCCTTTGCCCTGCAGCACCCAGTGTGAACAGCCCTGCCTGCATCCTTAAGCACCCAATGTGAACATCTCTGCCAGTGCCCTGCAGCACCCAGTTTGAACAGTCCTGCCTGTGCCCTGCAGCACCAGTGTGAACAGTCCTGCCTGTGCCCTGCAGCACCCAGTGTGAACAGCCAAGCCAACGCCCTGCAGCACCCAGTGTGAATTTCCATGCCCGTGCCCTACAGCACCCAGTGTGTACAGACTTGACTGTGCCAAGCAGCACCCAGTGTGAACAGTCGTGCCAGTGCCCTGCAGCACCTAGTGTCAACAGTCCTGCCAGTGCCCAGCAGCACCCAGTGTCGACAGTCATTCCAGTGCCCTTCAGCGCCCAGTGTGAACATCCCTGCCCGTGCACTCCCGCATAAGGTGTGAGCATCCCTGCCCATGTCCTGCCGCCCTCAGATTGAATAGGCCTGCCTATGCCCCGCAGCACCCAATGTGAACAGTCCTGGCTGTTCCCTGCATCACGGAGTGTGAACAGCCCTGGCAGTGTCCTGCAGCACCCAGTTTGAATAGGCCTGCCTATGCCCCGCAGCACCCAATGTGAACAGTCCTGGCTGTTCCCTGCATCACGGAGTGTGAACAGCCCTGGCAGTGTCCTGCAGCACCCAGTGTGAACAGCCCTGCCAGTGCCCTGTAGCACCCAGTGTCAACAGTCCTGCCAGTGCCCAGCAGCACCCAGTGTGAACAGTCATGCCAGTACCCTGCAACATTCAGTGTGAAAAGCCCTGCATCTACCACACAGCATCCAGTGTGACCAGTCCTGCCTTTACCCTGCAGTGCCCAGTGGGAACATTCCTGCCCATGCACTGCAGCATAAAGTGTGAGCATCCCTGCCCGTGCCCTGCCACACCCAGTGTGAACGGTCCTGCCTTTGCCCTGCAGCACCCAGTGTGAACAGCCCTGCCTGCATCCTTAAGCACCCAATGTGAACATCTCTGCCAATGCCCTGCAGCACCGAGTTTGAACAGTCCTGCCTGTGCCCTTCAGCCCCCAGTGTGAACAGCCAAGCCAACGCCCTGCAGCACCCAGTGTGAATTTCCATGCCCATGCCCTACAGCATCCAGTTTGTACAGACATGTCTGTGCCAAGCAGCACCCAGTGTCAACAGTCCTGCCAGTGCCAAGCAGCACCCAGTGTCGACAGTCGTTCCAGTGCCCTGCAACATTCAGTGTGAACAGCCCTGCATCTACCCCACAGCATCCAGTATGACTAGTCCTGCCTGTGCCCTTCAGCACCTAGTGTGAACAGCCCTGCCTGTGTCCAGCAGCGCCCAGTGTGAACATCCCTGCCCGTGCACTCCCGCATAAGGTGTGAGCATCCCTGCCCGTGTCCTGCTGCCCCCAGATTGAATAGGCCTGCCTATGCCCTGCAGCAACCAATGTGAACAGTCCTGGCTGTTCCCTGCATCACGGAGTGTGAACAGGCCTGGCTGTGTCCTGCAGCACCCAGTGTGAACAGCCCTGGATGTGCCCTGCAGCACCCAGTGTGAACATCCCTGCCAGTGCCCTGCAGCACCCAGTGTGAACAGTGCTGCTCCTTCCCTGCAGCACCCAGTATGAACAGTCCTGTCTGTGCCCGGAAGCACTCTGTACTAGGGGCCCTGCCTAAATCCTGCAGCACCCAGTGCGAACATCCATGCCCGTACCCTGCAGCACCCAGTGTGAACATTCCTGCCTGTGCCCTGCCGCACCCAGTATGAACAGCCCTGTCTGTGTCCTGCAGCACCGAGTGTGAACAGCCCTGTCTGTGTCCTGCCGCACCCAGTGTGAACAGTCCTGCCTGTGCCCTGCAGCACCAAGTGTGAACAGTCCTGCCTGTGCCCTGCAGCACCGAGTGTGAACAGTCCTGCCTGTGCCCTGCAGCACCCAGTGTGAACAGTCCTGGCTGTGCCCTGCAGCACCGAGTGTGAACAGTCCTGCCTGTTCCCTGCAGCACCCAATGTGAACAGTCCTGGCTGTGCCCTGCAGCACCGAGTGTGAACAGTCCTGCTTGTGCCCTGCATCACCCAGTGTGAACAGACTTGACTGTGCCAAGCAGCACCCAGTGTGAACAGTCGTGCCAGTGCCCTGTAGCACCCAGTGTCAACAGTCCTGCCTGTGCCCAGCAGCACCCAGTGTGAACACTCATGCTCGACCCACATCACCCAGTGTGAACAGTCCTGCCTATGCTCTGCAGCACACTGTCAACAGTCCTGCCTGTGCCCTGCAGCATCCAGCGTGAACAGCCTGTCTGTGCCCAGCAACAACAAGTGTGAACAGTCCTGCCCATGCTCGGCAGCACCCAGTGTGAAGAGACATGTCCGCGCTGTGTCACCCTGTGTGAACGGCACAGCCTGTGCCCTGCAGAAATCAGTGTGAACATTCCTGCCTGTGCCCAAAAGCACCCAGTGTTAAGAGCCCTGCCCACATCCGGCAGCATCCAGTGTGAACGTCCGTGCCAAGCCGTGCAGCACAAAGTGTGAGCAAACCTGCGCGTGCCCTGCAGGATCCAATGTGAACAGTCTTGCCTGTGCCCTGCAGCACCCAGTGTGAACAGTCCTGCCTGTGCCCCGCAGCACCCAGTGTGAACAGCCCTGCCTGTGCCCCACAGCACTCAGTGTGAACTGCCTAGACAACATGCAGCAGCACCCAGTGTGAACGGTCCCGCCTGTGCCCTGCAGCACCCAGTGTGAACGGTCCCGCCTGTGCCCTGCAGCACCCAGTTTGAACAGTCCTGCCTGTGCCCTAAAACGTCCAGTGTGAGCAGCCCTGCCTATGCCCTGCAACACCCAGTCTGAACGATCATGCTCGTGCGCTGCAACACCCAGTGTGAACACTCATGCTCGTCCCCGCATCGCCCAGTGAGCACAGTCCTGCCCATGCCCAGCAGCACCGTGTTTGAACAAACATGTCTGCGCAGTGTCGACCAGTGGGTACGGCCCAGCCTGTGCCCTACAGAACCCATTGTAAACAGTCCTGCAAGCATCCTACAGTATTAAAAGACCTGCCAGTGCCCTGCAGCACCCAGTGTGAACATTCCTGCCTGTGCGCAGCAGCACACAGTGTTAAGGGCCCTGCCTGAATCCTTTAGCACCCAGTGTGAACAGCGATGCCTATACCCTGCAGTACCCAGTATGCAGAGCACTGACTCTGCCCCACAACATCCAGTGTGAGCAGCCCTCCCTGTGCCCAGCAGTACCCAGTGTGAACAGGCCTACATGTACCGTGCAGCACCCAGTGTGATCAGTCCTGACTATGCCCAGCAGCACCGAGTGTGAACAAACCTGCCAGTGCCCTCCAGCACAGTGTGAACAGTGCTGCCAGTGCCCTGCAGCACCCAGCGTGAACAGTACTGCCAGTGCCCTGCAGCATCCAGCGTGAACGGTACTGCCAGTGACCCACAGCACACAGTGTGATCCGTCCTGCCTGTGCCCAGCAGCACCCAGTGTTAAGAGCACTGCCCACATCGTGCAGCACCCAGTGTGAACAGTCCTGCCTGTGCCCTGCAGCTCCCAGTGTGAACAGTCCTCCCTTTGCCCTTCAGCCCCTAGAGTGAACAGTCCTGCCTGTGCCCTGCAGCACCCAGTGTGAACAGACATGCCCGTGACCTGTGTCACCCAGTTTGAACAGTCCTGCCTGTGCCCAGCAGCACCCAATCTGAACAGTCCTCCCTGTGCCCTGCAGCACCCAGTGTGAACAGTCCTACCCGTGACCTGTGTCACCCAGTTTGAACAGACCTGTCTGTGCCCAGCAACACCAGGTGTGAACAGTCCTGCCCATGCCCGGCAGCACCCAGTGTGAAGAGACATGCCCGCGCTGTGTCGCCCTGTGTGAACGGCCCAGCCTGTGCCCTGCAGAAATCAGTGTGAACACTCCTGCCTGTGCCCAAAAGCACCCAGTGTTAAGAGCCCTGCCCACATCCTGCAGCATCCAGTGTGAACATCCGTGCCATGCCATGCAGCACAAAGTGTGAGCAACCCTGCGTGTGCCTTGCAGGACCCAATGTGAACAGCCCTGCCTGTGCCCCGCAGCACCCAGTGTGAACAGCCATGCCTGTGCCCCGCAGCACTCAGTGTGAACAGCCCAGACAACATGCTGCAGAACCCAGTGTGAACGGTCCTGCCTGTGCCCTGCAGCACCCAGTGTGAGCAGCGCTGCCTGTGCTCTGCAGCACCCAGTTTGAACAGTCCTGCCTGTGCCCTGAAACGTCCAGTGTGAACAGTCCTACCTATGCCCTGCAACACCCAGTGTGAACGATCATGCTCGTGCCCTGCAACACCCAGTGTGAAGAGACATGTCCATGCCGTGTCGACCAGTGTGTACGGCCCAGCCTGTGCCCTACAGAACCCACTGTAAACAGGCCTGCAATCGTCCTACAGCACCCAGTATGAAAAGACCTGCCTGTGCCCTGCAGCAGCCAGTGTGAACATTCCTGCCTGTGCCCTGCAGCACCCAATGCAATCAGTCCTGCCCATGCCCGGCAGCACCCAGTGTGAAGAGACATGTCCGCGCTGTGTCACGCTGTGTGAACGGCCCAGCCTGTGCCCTGCAGAAATCAGTGTGAACATTCCTGCCTGTGCCCAAAAGCACCCAGTGTTAAGAGCCCTGCCCACATCCTGCAGCATTCAGTGTGAACGTCCGTGCCATGCCATGCAGCACAAAGTGTGAGCAACCCTGCCTGTGCCCTGCAGGACCCAATGTGAACAGCCCTGCCTGTGCCCTGCAGCACGCAGTGTGAACTGTTCTGCCTGCGCACCACAGCACCCAGTGTGAGCAGCAAAGCCTGTGCCAAGCAGAACCCAGTGTGAAGTCCTGCCATTGACATGCAGCATCCAGTGTGAACAGCCCTGTCTCTGCCCTGCAACATCCAGTGTGAGTAGCACTGCCTGTGCTCTGCAGCTCCCAGTGTGAAGTCATGCCTGTGCCCTGCAGCACCCAGTGTGAACAGTGCTGCCAGTGCCATTCAGCACGCAGTGTGAACAGACTTGACTGTGCCAAGCAGCACCCGATATGATCAGTCCTCCCTGTGCCCAGCAGCACCCGATGTGATCAGTCCTCCCTGTGCCCAGCAGCACACAGTGCTAAGAGCCCTGCCCACTTCCTGCAGCAGCCAGTGTAAACATCCCCGCCCATGCCCTGCGGCACCCAACGTGAACAACCCTGCATTCATACTGCTGCACCCAGTGTGATCCTCCCTGCAAGTGCGCTGCAGCGCCCAGTGTGAACAGTCCTGCCTGTGACCTTCAGCACCCAGTGTGAACAGTGCTGCCAGCAACCTGCAGCACCCAATGTGAACAGTCCTGCCTGTGCCCTGTAGCACACAGTGTGAACAGTGCTGCCAGCAACCTGCAGCACCCAATGTGAACAGTCCTGCCTGTGCCCTGTAGCACACAGTGTGAACAGTGCTGCCAGTGCCCTGCAGCACCCAACGTGAACAGTCCTGCCTGTGCCCTGTAGCACACAGTGTGAACAGTGCTGCCAGCAACCTGCAGCACCCAATGTGAACAGTCCTGCCTGTGCCCTGTAGCACACAGTGTGAACAGTGCTGCCAGTGCCCTGCAGCACCCAATGTGAACAGTCCTGCCTGTGCCCTGTAGCACACAGTGTGAACAGTGCTGCCAGCAACCTGCAGCACCCAACGTGAACAGTCCTGCCTGTGCTCTGCAGCACCCAACGTGAATAGTCCTGCCTGTGCCCTGTAGCATACAGTGTGAACAGTGCTGCCTGTGCCCTGCAGCACCCTGCGTGAAGGGTACTGCCAGTGACCCACAGCAAACAATGTGATCCGTCCTGCCTGTGCCCAGCAGCACCCAGTGTTGAGAGCCCTGCACACATCGTGAAGCACCCAGAGTGAACAATCCTGCCTGTGCCCTGCAGCACCCAGTGTGAACAGTCCCGCCTGTGCCAAGCAGCACGCAGTGTGAACAGTCCTGCCCATGACCAGCAGCAGCCAGATTGAACAGAAGTGTCCGTACCCTGTGTCGCACAGTGTGAACGGCCCCACCTGTGCCCTTCCGAACCCAGTGTGAACAGACATGCAGGCGTCCTACAGCACCCAGGATGAACGGACCTGCCTGTGCCCTGCAGCACCCAGTGTGAACAGACCTGCCTGTGCCCAGCAGCACCCGATGTGATCAGTCCTCCCTGCGACCAGCAGCACACAGTGTTAAAAGCCCTGCCCACTTCCTGCAGCAGCCAGTGTAAACATCCCCTCCCATGCCCTGAGGCACCTAGTGTGAACAACCCTGCATTCATACTGCTGCACCCAGTGTGATCCTCCCTGCAAGTGCCCTGCAGCGCCCAGTGTGAACAGTCCTGCCCATGACCTTCAGCACCCAGTGTGAATGTTACTGCCAGTGCACCACCACCAGGTGTGAACAACCCTGCCTGTGCCCTGCAGCACCCAACGTCAACAGTCCTGCCAGGGCCCTGCAGCACACAGTGTGAACAGTTCTGCCTGTGCCCCGCAGCACCCAACGTGAACAGTCCTGCCTGTGCCCTGCAGCACCCAGTGTGAACAGTGCTGCCTGTGCCCTGCAGCACCCTGCGTGAAGGGTACTGCCAGTGACCCTCAGCAAACAGTGTGATTCGTCCTGCCTGTGCCCAGCCGCACCCAGTGTTAAGAGCCCTGCACACATCCTGCAGCTCCCAGTGTGAACAGCCCTGCACTCATCCTTAAGCACCCAGTGTGAACAGTCCTGCCTGTGTCCTGCAGCACCCAGTGTGAACAGTCCTGCCTGTGCGCAGCAGCACCCAGTGTGAGCAGTGCTGCCTGTGCGCTGCAGCACCCAGTTTGAACAGTCCTGCCTGTGCCCTGAAACATCCAGTGTGAGCAGCCCTGCCTATGCCCTGCAGCACCCAGTGTGAACAGTCCTACCTATGCCCTGCAACACCCAGTGTGAACGATCATGCTCATCCCCGCATCGCCCAGTAAGAACAGTCCTGCTCATGCCCGGCAGCACCCAGCGTGAAGAGACATGTCCGTGCCGTGTCGACCAGTGTGTACGGCCCAGCCTGTGCCCTACAGAACCCACTGTAAACAGGCCTGCAATCGTCCTACAGCACCTAGTATGAAAAGACCTGTCTGTGCCCTGCAGCAGTCAGTGTGAACATTCCTGCCTGTGCCCTGCAGCACCCAATGCGATCATTCCTGCCTGTGCCCCACAGCACACAGTGTTAAGAGACATGCCTGCGCTGTGTCACCCTGTGTGAACGGCCCAGCCTGTGCCCTGCAGAAATCAGTGTGAACATTCCTGCCTGTGCCCAAAAGCACCCAGTGTTAAGAGCCCTGCCCACATCCTGCAGCATCCAGTGTGAACAGTCCTACCTGTGCCAAGCCGCACCCAGTGTGAACATTCCTGCCTGTGCCCTGCAGCACCCAGTGATCAGTCCTGACTATGCCCTGTCTCACCCAGTGTAAACAGCCCTGCCTGCATCCTTTAGCACCCAGTGTGAACAGCGATGCCTATGCCCTGCAGTACCCAGTGTGCAGAGCACTGACTCTGCCCCACAACATCCAGTGTGAGCAGCCCTGCCTGTGCCCAGCAGTACCCAGTGTGAACAGGCCTAAATGTACCTGCAGCACCCAGTATGATCAGTCCTGACTATGCCCAACAGCACCTAGTGTGAACAGACCTGCCAGTGCCCTGCAGCATACAGTGTGAACAGTGCAGCCAGTGCCCTGCAGCACCCAGCGTGAACGGTACTGCCAGTGACCCACAGCACACAGTGTGATCCGTCCTGCCTGTGCCCAGCAGCACCCAATGTTCAGAGCCCTGCCCACATCGTGCAGCACCCAGTGTGAATAGCCCTGCCTGTGCCCTGCATAACCCAGTGTGAATAGCCCTGCCTGTGCCCTGCAGCACCAGTATGACAGACCTGTCTGTGCCCCGCAGAAGCCTGTGGGAACAGCACTGCATGTACCCGGCAGCTCCCACTGTGAACAGTCCTGCCTTTGCCCTGCAGCAGCCAATGTGAACAGCCCTGCCTGTGCCCTTCAGCCCCTAGAGTGAACAGTCCTGCCTGTGCCCTGCAGTGCCCAGTGTGAACAGATGTTCCCGTGACCTGTGTCACCCAGTTTGAACAGACCTGCCTGTGCCCAGCAACACCCACTGTGAACAGTCCTGCCCGTGCCCCAAAGCACCCAGTGTAAGAAGTTCTGCCTGTGACCCCCAGCATCCAGTGTGAACATTCCTGCCTGTGCCTTGCAGCACACTGTGTTAAAAGCCCTGCCCACATCCTGCAGCACCAGTATGAACATTGATGCCCATGCCCTACAGCACCCAGTGTGAGCAACACTGTATGCATGCTGCGGCACCCAGTGTGATCCTCCCTGCCAGTGCCCTGTTGCATCCAGTGTGAACAGGCCTGCCTGTGCCCTGCAGCACCCAGTGTGAACAGTCCTGCCTATGCTCTGCAGCACAATGTCAACAGTCCTGCCTATGCCCTGCAGCATCCAGTGTGAACAGCCTGTCTATGCCCAGCAACACCAAGTGTGAACAGTCCTGCTCATGCCTGGCAGCACCCAGTGTGAAGAGACATGCCCGCGCTGTGTCACCCTGTGCAAACGGCCCAGCCTGTGCCCTGCAGAAATCAATGTGAACATTCCTGCCTGTGCCCAAAAGCACCCAGTGTTAAGAGCCCTGCCCACATCCTGCAGCATCCAGTGTGAACATCCGTGCCATGCCATGCAGCACAAAGTGTGAGCAACCCTGCGTGTGCCTTGCAGGACCCAATGTGAACTATCTTGCCTGTGCCCTGCAGCACCCAGTGTGAGCAGCGCTGCCTGTGCTTTGCAGCACCCAGTTTGAACTGTCCTGCCTGTGCCCTGAAACGTCCAGTGTGAGCAGCCCTGCCTAGGCCGTGCAACACCCAGTCTGAACAATCATGCTCGTGACCTGCAACACCCAGTGTGAACACTCATGCTCGTCCCCGCATCGCCCAGTGAGAACAGCCCTGCTCATGCCCAGCAGCACCCAGTGTGAAGAGACATGTCCGCGCCGTGTCGACCAATGTGTACAGCCCAACCTGTGCCCTACAGAACCCACTGTAAACAGTCCTGCAATCGTCCTACAGCACCCAGTATGAAAAGACCTGCCTGTGCCCTGCAGCAGCCAGTGTGAACATTCCTGTCTGTGCCCTACAGCACCCAATGCGATCAGTCCTGCCTGTGCTCCGCAGCACACAGTGTTAAGAACCCTGCCTGCATCCTTTAGCACCCAGTGTGAACAGCGATGCCTATACCCTGCAATACCCAGTGTGCAGAGCACTGACTCTGCCCCACAACATCCAGTGTGAGCAGCCCTGCCTGTGCCCAGCAGGACCCAGTGTGAACAGGCCTACATGTACCGTGCAGCACCCAGTGTGATCAGTCCTGACTATGCCCAGCAGCACCTAGTGTGAACAAACCTGCCAGTGCCCTGCAGCACACAGTGTGAACGGTGCTGCCAGTGACCCACAGCACACAGTGTGATCCGTCCTGCCTGTGCCCAGCAGCACCCAGTGTTAAGAGTCCTGCAAGCATCCTACAGCACCCACTATGAACAGACCTGCCTCTGCCCCGCAGCACACAGTGTTAAGAGCCCTGCCTGCATCCTTTAGCACCCAGTGTGAACAACGATGCCTATTTCCAGCAGAACCAAATGTGAACAGTGCTGCGAGTGCCCTGCATCACCAAGTGTGAACAGACTTGACTGTGCCAAGCAGCACCCTGTGTAAACACAACTACATGCATCCTGCAGCACCCAGTGTGAACAACCCTACCTGTGCCCTGCAGCACCCAGTGTGGATGGTACTGCCAGTGTCCCGCAGCACACAGTGTGAACAGCCCTGTCTGTGCCCTGCAACACCCAGTGTGAACGGTCCTGCCTGTGCCCAGCAGCCCCCAGTGTGAACACTAATACTCGACCCACATCACCCAGTGTGAACAGACCCTGCAACACCCAGTGTGAGCAATACTGTTTGCATACTGCAGCTGCCAGTGTGATCCTCCCTGCCAGTGCCCGGTTGCAACCAGTGTGAACAGGCCTGCCTGTGCCCTGCAGCACCCAGTGTGAACGGTCCTGCCTATGCTCTGCAGCACATTGTCAACAGTCCTGCCTGTGCCCTGCAGCACCCAGTGTGAACAGTCCTGCACATGCCCGGCAGCACCCAGTGTGAAGAGACATGTCCGCGCTGTGTCACCCTGTGTGAACGGCCCAGATTGTGCCCTGCAGAACCCAGTGTGAACATTCCTGCCTGTGCCCTGCAGCACCGAGTTTGAACTGTCCTGCCTGTGCCCTGAAACGTCCAGTGTGAGTAGCCCTGTCTATGCCCTGCAACACCCAGTGTGAACGATCATGCTCATCCCTGCATCGCCCAGTGAGAACAGTCTTGCTCATGCCCGGCAGCACCCAGTGTGAAGAGACATGTCCGAGCCGTGTCGACCAGTGTGTACAGCCCAGCCTGTGCCCTACAGAACCCACTGTAAACAGTCCTGCAATCGTCCTACAGCACCCAGTATGAAAAGACCTGCCTGTGCCCTGCAGCAGTCAGTGAGAACATTCCTGCCTGTGCCCTGCAGCGCCCAATGTGAACTGTCCTGCCCATGACCTTCAGCACCCAGTGCGAATGGTACTGCCAGTGCACCACCACCAGGTGTGAACAACCCTGCCTGTGCCCTGCAGCACCCAATGTGAACAGCCCTACCTGTGACATGCAGCACCCAGTGTGAACAGTGCTGCCTGTGCCCTGCAGGACCCAGTGTGAACAGTTCTGCCAGTGCCCTGCAGCACCCTGCGTGAAGGGTACTGCCAGTGACCCACAGCAAACAGTGTGATTCGTCCTGCCTGTGCCCAGCCGCACCCAGTGTTAAGAGCCCTGCACACATCCTGCAGCACCCAGTGTGAACAGCCCTGCACTCATCCTTAAGCACCCAGTGTGAACAGTCCTGCCTGTGTCCTGCAGCACCCAGTGTGAACAGTCCTGCCTGTGCGCAGCAGCACCCAGTGTGAGCAGTGCTGCCTGTGCGCTGCAGCACCCAGTTTGAACAGTCCTGCCTGTGCCCCGAAACGTCCAGTGTGAGCAGCCCTGCCTATGCCCTGCAGCACCCAGTGTGAACAGTCCTACCTATGCCCTGCAACAACTAATGTGAACGATCATGCTCGTCCCCGCATCGCCCAGTAAGAACAGCCCTGCTCATGCCCGGCAGCACCCAGTGTGAAGAGACATGTCCGTGCCGTGTTGACCAGTGTGTATGGCCCAGCCTGTGCCCTACAGAACCCACTATAAACAAGCCTGCAATCGTCCTACAGCACCCAGTATGAAAAGACCTGCCTGTGCCCTGCAGCAGCCAGTGTGAACATTCCTGCCTGTGCCCTGCAGCGCCCAATGTGAACTGTCCTGCCCATGACCTTCAGCACCCAGTGCGAATGGTACTGCCAGTGCACCACCACCAGGTGTGAATAACACCCAATGCGATCAGTCCTGCCTGTGCCCCGCAGCACACAGTGTTAAGAGACATGTCCACGCTGTGTCGCCCTGTGTGAACGGCCCAGCCTGTGCCCTGCAGCACCCAACATGAACAGACCAGCCTGTGCCCTGCAGCACCCTGCGTGAAGGGTACTGCCAGTGACCCACAGCAAACAGTGTGATCCGTCCTGCCTGTGCCCAGCAACACCCAGTGTTAAGAGCCCTGCACACATCGTGCAGCTCCCAGTGTGAACAGCCCTGCCTGTGCCCAGCAGCACCCAATGTGAACCGTCCTGCCTCTGCCCCGCAGCACCCAGTGTCAAGAGTCCTGCCAGCATCCTTTAGCACCCAGTGTGAACAACGATGCCTATGCCCAGCAGCCCGGCAACACCCAGAGTGAACAGTCTTCCCTGTGCCCTGCAGCATCCAGCGTGAAAAGTAATGCTTGTGCCCCATAGCACCTAGTGTGAACAGTCCAGACAAGGCCCTGCAGCACCCAGGGTGTACAGCCCTGCCTGAGCCCTGCAGCACCCAATGTGAACATCCCTGCCAGTGCCCTGCAGCACCCAGTTTGAACAGTCTTGCCTGTGCCCTGCAACGTCCAGTGTGAGCAGCCCTGCCTGTGCCCCACGGCACCCAGTGAGAACAGACCTACATGTGCCCTGCAACACCCAGTGTGAACGATCATCCTCGTGCCCTGCAGCACCCAGTGTGAACAGCCCTGTCTGTGCCCTGCAACACCCAGTGTGAACACTCATGCTCATCCCCGCGTCGCCCAGTGTGAACAGTCCTGCTCATGGCCGGCAGCACCCAGTGTGAAGAGACATGTCCGCGCCGTGTCGACCAGTGTGAACGGCCCAGCCTGTGCCCTACAGGATCCACTGTAAACAGTCGTGCAGGCGTCCTACAGCACCCAGTATGAACAGACCTGCCTGTGCCCTGCAGCAGCCAATGCGATCAGTCCTGCCTGTGCTCCGCAGCACACAGTGTTAAGAGCCCTGCCTGCATCCTTTAGCACCCCGTGTGAACAGCGATGCCTATGCCCTGCAGTACCCAGTGTGAAGAGCGCTGTCTCTGCCTCACAACATGCAGGGTGAGCAGCCCTGCCTGTGCCCAGCAGTACCCAGTGTGAACAGGCCTACATGTACCGTGCAGCACCCAGTGTGATCAGTCCTGACTATGCCCAGCAGCACCTAGTGTGAACAGACCTGCCAGTGCCCTGCAGCATACAGTGTGAGCAGTGCAGCCAGTGCCCTGCAGCACCCAGTGTGAACAGTGCAGCCAATGCCCTGCAGCACCCAGCGTGAACAGTACTGCCAGTGACCCACAGCGCACGGTGTGATCTGTCCTGCCTGTGTCCAGCAGCACCCAGTGTTAAGAGCACTGCCCACATTGTGCAGCACCCAGTGTGAAGAGTCATGCTCGTCCCCTATAGCTCCCATTGTGAACAACCCTGCACATATCCTGCAGCACCCAGTGTGAACAGTCCTGCCAGTGCCCTTCAGCACTCAGTGTGAACAGACTTGACTGTGCCAAGCATAGACGGTACTGCCAGTGCCCCGCAGCACACAGTGTGAACAGCCCTGTCTGTTCCCTGCAACACCCAGTGTGAACGGTCCTGTCTGTGCACAGCAGCACCCAGGGTGAACACTCATGCTCGACCCACATCACCCAGTGTGAACAGACCTGCCCATGCCCAGCAGCAGCCAGATTGAACAGAAGTGCCCGTGCCCTGTGTCATCCAGTGTGAACGGCCCAGAATGTGACCTGCAGCACCCAGTGTGAACAGTGCTGCCAGTGCCCTTCAGCACTCAGTGTGAACAGACTTGACTGTGCCAAGCAGCATCCTGTGTGAACAAAACTACATGCATCCTGCAGCACCCAGGGTCAACAACCCTACCTGTGCCCTGCAGCACCCTGTGTGAACAGACCTGCAGGTGTCCTACAGCACCCAGTGTGAACAGACCTGCCTGTGTCCAGCAGCACACAGTGTTAAGAGCACTCTCCACTTCCTGCAGCACCCAGTGTGAACATCTCTGCCCGTGCCATGCGGCACCCAGTGTGAACAACCCTGCATGCATACTGCTGCACCCAGTGTGAACAGTCCTGCCTCTGCCCTGCAGCATCCAATGTGAACAGTCCTGCCTGTGCTCCGGCGGACACAGTGTTAAGAACCCTGCTTGCATCCTTTTCCACCCAGTGTGAACAGCGATGCTTATGCCCTGCAGCACCCAGTGTGAAGAGCGCTGTCTCTGCCCCACAACATCCAGTCTGAGCATCCCTGCCTGTGCCCAGCAGTACCCAGTGTGAACAGGCCTACATGTGCCCTGCAGCACCTAGTGTGAACAGACCTGCCAGTGCCCTGCAGCACCCAACGTGAACAGTCCTGCCTGTGCTCTGCAGCACACAGTGTGAACAGTGCTGCCAGTGCCCTGTAGCACCCAGCGTGAACGGTACTGCCAGTGACCCACAGCACACAGTGTGATCTGTCCTGCCTGTGCCCAGCAACATCCAGTGTTAAGAGCCCTGCACACATCGTGAAGCACCCAGTGTGAACAGTCGTGCAGGCGTCCTACAGCACCCAGTATGATCAGACCGGCCTGTGCCCTGCAGCAGCCAATGCGATCAGTCCTGCCTGTGCTCCGCATGACACAGTGTTAAGAGCCCTGCCAGCATCCTTTAGCACCTAGTGTGAACAGCGATGCCTATGCCCTGCAGTACCCAGTGTAAAGAGCGCTGTCTCTGCCCCACAACATGCAGTGTGAGCAGCCCTGCCTGTGCCCAACAGTACCCAGTGTGAACAGGCCTACATGTACCGTGCAGCACCCGGTGTGATCAGTCCTGACTATGCCCAGCACCTAGTGTGAACAGACCTGCCAGTGCCCTGCAGCATACAGTGTGAACAGTGCAGCCAGTGCCCTGCAGCACCCAGTGTGAACAGTGTAGCCTGTGCCCTGCAGCACCCAGCGTGAACGATACTGCCAGTGACCCACAGCACACAGTGTGATCCGTCCTGCCTGTGCCCAGCAGCACCCAGTGTTAAGAGCACTGCCCACATTGTGCAGCACCCAGTGTGAACAGTCCTGCCTGTGCCCAGCAGCACCCAGTGTTAAGAGCACTGCCCACATTGTGCAGCACCCAACGTGAACAGTCCTCCCTGTGCCCTGTAACATCCATTGTGAGCAGCCCTGCCTATGCCCCGCATCACCCAGTGTGAACGGTACTGCTAGTGCCCCGCAGCACACAGTGTGAACAGCCCTCTCTGTGCCCCGCAACACCCAATGTGAATGGTCCTGCCTGTGCCCAGCAGCACCTAGAGTGAACACTCATGCTCGTCCCGGCATCATCCGGTGTGAACAGTCTTGCCCAATCCCTGCAGCACCAAGTCTGAACAGACCTCCCCATGTCCTGCAGCACCCAGTGTGAACAGTCCTGCCCATGCCTGGCAGCACCCAGTTTGAACAGACATGTCCGCGCCTTGATGACCAGTGTGAACAGCGATGCCTGTGCCTTGCAGAACCCAGTGTGAAAATTCCTGCAGGCGTCCTACAGCACCCAATGTGATCAGTCCTGCCTGTGCCCCACAACAAACAGTGTAGAGAGCCCTGCCTGCATCCTTTAGCACCCAGTGTGAACAGATCAGCCTGTGCCCAGCAGCACCCAGTGTTAAGAGCACTGCCCACATTGTGCAGCACCCAATGTGAACATCCCTACCTGTGCCCTGCAGCACCCAGTTTGAACAATCCTGCCTGTGCCCTGCAACGTCCTGTGTGAGCAGCCCTGCCTGTGCCCCGCAGCACCCAATGTGAACAGTCCTACCTGTGCCCTGCAGCACCCAGTGTGAACAGTGCTGTCCATGCCCGCAGCAGGCAGTGTGAACAGTCCTGCCCGTAACCTGCAGCAGCCATTGTAAGAAGTCCTGCCTGTGCCCTGCAGCTCCCAGTGTGAACAGTCCTGCCAGTGCACTGCAGCACCCGGTGTGAACAGACTTGCCTGTGCCCCGCATCACCCTGTATGAACAGGCATGCTCTTGCCCCACAGCACCCAGTGTGAACAGTCATTCCTGTGCCCTGCCACACCCAGTCTGAACAGTCCTGCATGTGCCCTGCAGAACCCAGTGTGAACAGACGTGCACATGCCCTGTGTCACCCAGTGTGAACAGCCCTGCCAGTGCCCTGCAGCCCCCAGTGTGAACACACATGCTCGTGCCCTATCTCACCCAATGTGAACAGCCCTGACTGTATCCTGCAGCATCCATTGTGAACCGTCCTGCCGAAGGCCTGCAGCCCCAAGTATGAACAGCCCTGATCTTGCCCCGCAGCACACAGTATGAGTGGCCCTGCCTGTGCCCTGCAGCACCCAGTGGGAACAGTCCTGTCATAGCACTGCGGTACCCAGTGTGAACATTCCTGCCCGTGCCCCGCAGCACCCAGTGTGAACAGTCCTGCCCATGCCCCGCAGCACCCAGTCTGAACAGTCCTGCCTGTGCCCCGCAGCAACCAGTGTGAACAGTCCTGCCCATGCCCCGCAGCACCCAGTGTGAACAGTCCTGCCCATGCCCTGCAGCACACAGTGTGAACATTTCTGCCAGTGCACTGCAGCACCGAGTCTGAACAGACATGCCTGTGCCCCGCATCACCCAGTATAAACTGGCATGTTCGTGCCCCACAGCACCCAGTGTGACCAGTCCTGCCTGTGCCCTGCCTCACACAATGTGAACAGTCCTATATGTACCCTGCAGCGCCCAGTGTGTTCCGTCCTGACTGTGCCCAGCAGCACCCAGTGTGAACAGTCCTGCTTGTGTCCTTCAGCACCCAGTGTGAACAGTACTGCCTGTGCCCTGCATCACCCAGTGTGAACTGTACTGACAGTGACACAACACCAGGTGTGACCAGTCCTGCCTGTGCCCAGCAGCACCCAGTGTGAACAGTCCTATATGTACCCTGCAGCGCCCAGTATGTTCCGTCCTGACTGTGCCCAGCAGCACCCAGTGTGAACAGTCCTGCTTGTGTCCTTCAGCGCCCAGTGTGAACAGTCCTGCTTGTGCACTTCAGCACCCAGTGTGAACAGTCCTGCTCATGCCTTGCAGCACCCAATGTGAACAGTACTGCCTGTGCCCTGCAGCAACCAGTGTGAATGATACTGACAGTGACACAACACCAGGTGTGAACAGTCCTGCCCGTGCCCTTCAGCACTCACTGTGAACATTCGTGCACATGCCCTGCAGCAACCAGTGTGAACAGCCCTGCCTGTGCCCTGCAGCACCCAGTGTGAATAGTCCTGCCCATGCCCTGCAGCACCCAGTGTGAGCAGACCTGCCTGTGCCCTGCAGCATCCAGTGTGATCAGCCCTGCCTGTGCCCTGCAGCTTCCAGTGTGAACACTCCTTCCCGTGATCTTCAGCACCCAGTGTGAACTGTCCTGCATGTGCCCTGCAGTGCCCAGTGTGAACAGATGTGCACATGCCCTGTGTCACCCAGTGTGAACAGCCCTGCCAGTGTCCTGCAGCCCCCAGTGTGAACAGCCCCGCCTGTGCCCTACAGCACCCAGTGTGAACAGTCCTGCCCATGCCCGCAGCACGCAGTGTGAACAGTCCTGCCTGTAACCTGCAGCACCCATTGTAAGAAGCCCTGCCTGTGCCCTGCAGCTCCCAGTGTGAACAGTCCTGCCAGTGCCCTGCCACACCCAGTGTGAACTTTCCTGCCAGTGCACTGCCGCACCCAGTGCGAACAATGCTGCATGTGCACTGCAGCACCCGGTGTGAACAGACATGCTCTTGCCCCACAGCAACCAGTGTGAACAGTCATTCCTGTGCCCTGCCACACCCAGTGTGAACAGTCCTACATGTACCCTGCAGAACCCAGTGTGATCAGTCCTGACTATGCCCAGCTGCACCTACTGTGAACTGGCCTATCCGTGCCCTTCAGCACCCAATGTGAACAGTCCTGCCTGTGCCCTACAGCGCCCAGTGTGAATAGCCCTGACCGTGTTCAGCAGCTCCCAGTGTGAACGATCCTACATGTACCCTGCAGCACCCAGTGTGCTCAGTCCTGACTATGCCCACCAGCACCTACTGTGAACAGTCCTGCCTGTGACCTTCAGCACCCAGTGTGAACAGTCCTGCCAGAGCCAAGCAGCCCCCAGTATGATCAGGCCTGCCTGTGCCCTGCAACAACCAGTGTGAACGGTACTGACAGTGACACAACACCAGGTGTGAACAGTCCTGCCCTTGCCCTTCAGCACTCACTGTGAACATTCATGCACATGCCGTGCAGCAACCAGTGTGAACAGCCATGCCTGTGCCCTGCAGCACCCAGTGTGAACAGCCCTGCCTTTGCCCTACAGCACCCAGTGTCAAATATCCTGCTCGTGCCCTGCAGCACCCAGAGTGAACAGTCCTGCCCATGCCCGCAGCATGCAGTGTGAACAGCCCTGCCTGTGCCCTACAGCACCCAGTGTGAATAGTCCTGCCCATGCCCTGCAGCACCCAGTGGTGAGCAGACCTGCCTGTGCCCTGCAGCATCCAGTGTGAACAGCCCTGCCTTTGCCCTTCAGCACCCAGTGTGAACACTCCTGCCCCGTGACCTTCAGCACCCAGTGTGAAAAGTCCTGCATGTGCCCTGCAGTGCCCAGTGTGAACAGACGTGCACATGCCCTGTGTCACCCAGTGTGATCAGCCCTGCCAGTGACCTGCAGCCCCCAGTGTGAACAGCCCTGCCTTTGCCCTACAGCACCCAGTGTCAACTGTCCTGCTCGTGCCCTGCAGCACCCGGTGTGAACAGTCCTGCCCATGCCCGCAGCATGCAGTGTGAACAGTCCTGCCTTTAACCTGCAGCAGCCATTGTAAGAAGTCCTGCCTGTGCCCTGCAGCTCCCCGTGTGAACAGTCCTGCCAGTGCACTGCCGCACCCAGTGCAAACAGTCCTGCCAGTGCACTGCAGCACCCGGTGTGAAAAGACTTGCCTGGGCCCCACATCACCCTGTATGAACAGACATGCTCTTGCCCCACAACACCCAGTGTGAACAGTCATTCCTGAGCCCTGCCACACCGAGGGTGAACAGTCCTGCATGTGTCCTGCAGTGCCCAGTGTGAACAGACATGCCCGTGCCCTGTCTCACCCATTGTGAACAGCCCTGACTGTACCCTGCAGCATCCAGTGTGAACAGTCCTGCCCGTGACTTTCAGCACCTAGTGTTAATGGCCCTCCATGTGCCCTGCAGCCCCCAGTGTGAACAGACATGCTCGTGCCCTTTCTCACCCAGTGTGAACAGCCCTGACTGTATCCTGCAGCATCCACTGTGAACCATCCTGCCAGAGGCCTGCAGCCCCAACTATGAACAGCACTGATCTTGTCCCGCAGCACACAGTGTGAGTGGCCCTGTCTGTGCCCCGCAGCTCCCAGTGGGAACAGTCCTGAACTTGTCCTGCAGCATGCAGTGTGAATGGTCCTGCATGAGCCCTGAAGGCCCCAGTGTGAACAGACAGGCCTGTGCCCTGCAGCACCCACTGTGAACAGCCTTGAACTTGTCCCGCAGCACCCAGTGTGAGCGGTCCTGCATGTGAACCGCAGCACCCAGTGGGAACATTCCTGTCAGAGCACTGCGGTACCCAGTGTGAACAGTCCTGCCCATGCCCCGCAGCACCCAGTGTGAACAGTCCTGCCCGTGCCCCGCGTCACCCAGTGTTAACAGTCCTGCCCATGCCCCGCAGCACCCAGTGTGAACAGTCCTGCCCATGCCCCGCAGCACCCAGTGTGAACATTTCTGCCAGTGCACTGCAGCACCGAGTCTGAACAGACATGCCTGTGCCCCGCATCACCCAGTGTAAACAGGCATGTTCGTGCCCCACAGCACCCAGTGTGACCAGTCCTGCCTGTGCCCTGCCTCACACAATGTGAACAGTCCTATATGTACCCTGCAGCGCCCAGTGTGTTCCGTCCTGACTGTGCCCAGCAGCACCCAGTGTGAACAGTCCTGCTTGTGTCCTTCAGCACCCAGTGTGAACAGTCCTGCTTGTGCACTTCAGCACCCAGTGTGAACAGTCCTGCTTGTGCACTTCAGCACCCAGTGTGAACAGTCCTGCTTGTGCCCTGCAGCACCCAGTCTGAACAATCCTGCATATGCCCTGCAGCACCCAGTGTGAACAGTACTGCCTGTGCCCTGCAGCAACCAGTGTGAACGGTACTGACAGTGACACAACACCAGGTGTGATCAGTCCTGCCCTTGCCCTTAAGCACTCACTGTGAACATTCATGCACATGCCCTGCAGCAACCAGTGTGAACAGCCCTGGCTGTGCGCTGCAGCACCCAGTGTGAATAGTCCTGCCCATGCCCTGCAGCACCCAGTGGTGAGCAGACCTGCCTGTGCCCTGCAGCATCCAGTGTGAACAGCCCTGCATGTGCCCTGCAGCACCCAGTGTGAACACTCCTGCCCGTGACCTTCAGCACCCAGTGTGAACAGTCCTGCATGTGCCCTGCAGTGCCCAGTGTGAACAGACGTGCACATGCCCTGTGTCACCCAGTGTGATCAGCTCTGCCAGTGCCCTGCAGCCCCCAGTGTGAACAGCCCTGCCTTTGCCCTACAGCACCCAGTGTCAACTGTCCTGCTCGTGCCCTGCAGCACCCAGTGTGAACAGTCCTGCCAGTGCCCTGCAGCCCCCAGTGTGAACAGTCCTCCATGTGCCCCGCAGCACCCAGTGTGAACAGACATGCTCGTGCCCTGTCTCACCCAGTGTGAACAGCCCTGACTGTATCCTGCAGCATCCAGTGTGAACCATCCTGCCAGAGCCCTGCAGCCCCAAGTATGAACAGCCCTGATCTTGTCCCGCAGCACACAGTGTGAGTGGCCCTGTCTGTGCCCCGCAGCTCCCAGTGGGAACACTCCTGAACTTGTCCTGCAGCATGCAGTTTGAACGGTCCTGCATGAGCCCTGAAGGCCCCAGTGTGAACAGACAGGCCTGTGCCCTGCAGAACCAAGTGTGAAGAGCCTTGAACTTGTCGCGCAGCACCCAGTGTGAACGGTCCTACATGTGCCCCGCAGAACTCGGTGTGAGCAGTCCTGCCTGTGCCCTGCAGCATCCAGTGTGAACAGTCCTCCATGTGCCCTGCAGCCCCCAGTGTGAACACACATGCCCGTGCCCTGTCTCACCCAGAGTGAACAGCCCTGACTGTATCCTGCAGCATCCAGTGTGAACCGTCCTGCCAGAGGCCTGCAGCCCCAAGTATGAACAGCCCTGATCTTGTCCCGCAGCACACAGTGTGAGTGGCCCTGTCTGTGCCCCGCAGCACCCAGTGGGAACAGTCCTGTCAGAGCACTGCATCACCCAGTGTGAACAGTCCTGCCCATGCCACGCAGCACCCAGTGTGAACAGTCCTGCCCATGCCCCACAGCACCCAGTGTGAACATTTCTGCCAGTGCACTGCAGCACCGAGTCTGAACAGACATGCCTGTGCCCCGCTTCACCCAGTATAAACAGGCATGTTCGTGCCCCACAGCACCCAGTGTGACCAGTCCTGCCTGTGCCCTGCCTCACATAATGTGAACAGTCCTATATGTACCCTGCAGCGCCCAGTGTGTTCAGTCCTGACTGCCCAGCAGCACCCAGTGTGAACAGTCTTGATTGTGCCCTGCAGAACCCAGTGTGAACAGACGTGCACATGCCTTGTGTCACCCAGTGTGAACAGCCCTGCCAGTGCCCTGCACCCCCCGTGTGAACAGTCCTCCATGTGCCCTGCAGCCCCCAGTGTGAACAGTCCTCCATGTGCCCTGCAGCCCCCAGTGTGAACAGACATGCTCATGCCCTGTCTCACCCAGTGTGAACAGCCCTGACTGTATTCTGCAGCATCCTGCGTGAACCGTCCTGCCAGAGGCCTGCAGCCCCAAGTATGAACAGCCCTGATCTTGTCCCGCAGCACAAAGTGTGAGTGGCCCTGTCTGTGCCCCGCAGCTCCCAGTGGGAACACTCCTGAACTTGTCCTGCAACATGCAATTTGAACGGTCCTGCATGAGCCCTGAAGGCCCCAGTGTGAACAGACAGGCCTGTGCCCTGCAGCACCAAGTGTGAAGAGCCTTGAACTTGTCCCGCAGCACCCAGTGTGAACAGTCCTGCATGTGCCCCGCAGCACTCGGTGTGAGCAGTCCTGCCTGTGCCCTGCAGCATCCAGTGTGAACAGTCCTCCATGTGCCCTGCAGCCCCCAGTGTGAACACACATGCCCGTGCCCTGTCTCACCCAGTGTGAACCTCCCTGACTGTATCCTGCAGCATCCAGTGTGAACCATCCTGCCAGAGGCCTGCAGCCCCAAGTATGAACAGCCCTGATCTTGTCCCGCAGCACACAGTGTGAGTGGCCCTGCCAGTGCCCCGCAGCACCCAGTGGGAACAGTCCTGTCAGAGCACTGAGGCACCCAGTGTGAACAGTCCTGCCCATGCCCCGCAGCACCCAGTGTGAACAGTCCTGCCCATGCCACGCAGCACACAGTGTGAACATTTCTGCCAGTGCACTGCAGCACCGAGTCTGAACAGACGTGCCCGTGCCCCGCATCACCCAGTATAAACAGGCATGTTCGTGCCCCACAGCACCCAGTGTGACCAGTCCTGCCTGTGCCCTGCCTCACACAATGTGAACAGTCCTATATGTATCCTGCAGCGCCCAGTGTGTTCCGTCCTGACTGTGCCCAGCAGCACTCAGTGTGAACAGTCCTGCTTGTGTCCTTCAGCACCCAGTGTGAACAGTCCTGCTTGTGTCCTTCAGCACCCAGTGTGAACAGTCCTGATTGTGCACTTCAGCACCCAGTGTGAACAGTCCTGCTCATGCCCTGCAGCACCCAATGTGAGCAGTCATGCTTGAGCCCTGCAGCACCCAGTGTGAACAGTACTGCCTGTGCCCTGCAGCAACCAGCGTGAATGGTACTGACAGTGACACAACACCAGGTGTGAACAGTCCTGCCCGTGCCCTTCAGCACTCACTATGAAGTTTCGTACACATGCCCTGCAGCAACCAGTGTGAAAAGCCCTGCCTGTGCCCTGCAGCACCCAGTGTGAATAGTCCTGCCCATGCCCTGCAGCACCCAGTGTGAGCAGACCTGCCTGTGCCCTGCAGCATCCTGTGTTCAGCCCTGCCTGTGCCCTGCAGCTTCCAGTGTGAACACTCCTTCCCGTGACCTTCAGCACCCAGTGTGAACAGTCCTGCATGTGTCCTGCAGTGCCCAGTGTGAACAGACGTGAACATGCCCTGAGTCACCCAGTGTGAACAGTCCTGCCAGTGCCCTGCAGCCCCCAGTGTGAACAGCCCTGCCTGTGCCCTACAGCACCCAGTGTGAACAGTCCTGACAATGCCCGCAGCACGCAGTGTGGACAGTCCTGCCTGTAACCTGCAGCACCCATTGTAAGAAGCCCTGCCTGTGCCCTGCAGCTCCCAGTGTGAACAGCCCTGCCTGTGCCCTACAGCACCCAGTGTCAACTGTCCTGCTCATGCCCTGCAGCACCCAGTGTGAACAGACCTGCCCATGCCCGCAGCACGCAGTGTGAACAGTCCAGCCTGTAACCTGCAGCACCCATTGTAAGAAGTCCTGCCTGTGCCCTGCAGCTCCCAGTGTGAACAGTCCTGCCAGAGCCAAGCAGCCCCCAGTGTGATCAGGCCTGCCTGTGCCCTGCAACAACCAGTGTGAACGGTACTGACAGTGACACAACACCAGGTGTGAACAGTCCTGCCCTTGCCCTTCAGCACTCACTGTGATCATTCATGCACATGCCCTGCAGCACCCAGTGGTGAGCAGACCTGCCTGTGCACTGCCGCACCCAGTGCGAACAGTCCTGCCAGTGCACTGCAGCACCCGGTGTGAACAGACTTGCCTGGGCCCTGCATCACCCTGTATGAACAGACATGCTCTTGCCCCACAGCAACCAGTGTGAACAGTCATTCCTGTGCCCTGCCACACCCAGTGTGAACAGTCCTACATGTACCCTGCAGAACCCAGTGTGATCAGCCCTGACTATGCCTAGCCTCACCTACTGTGAACTGGCTTATCCGTGCCTTTCAGCACCCACTGTGAACAGTCCTGCCTGTGCCCTACAGCGCCCAGTGTGAATAGCCCTGACCGTGTTCAGCAGCACCCAGTGTGAACGATCCTACATGTACCCTGCAGCACCCAGTGTGCTCAGTCCTGACTATGCCCACCAGCACCTACTGTGAACAGTCCTGCCTGTGACCTTCAGCACCCAGTGTGAACAGTCCTGCCAGAGCCAAGCAGCCCCCAGTGTGATCAGGCCTGCCTGTGCCCTGCAACAACCAGTGTGAACGGTACTGACAGTGACACAACACCAGGTGTGAACAGTCCTGCCCTTGCCCTTCAGCACTCACTGTGATCATTCATGCACATGCCCTGCAGCACCCAGTGGTGAGCAGACCTGCCTGTGCCCTGCAGCATCCAGTGTGAACAGCCCTGCCTGTGCCCTGCAGCACTCAGTGTGAACACTCCTGCCCATGACCTTCAGCACCCAGTGTGAACAGTCCTGCATGTGCCCTGCAGTGCCCAGTATGAACAGACGTGCACATGCCCTGTGTCACCCAGTGTGATCAGCCCTGCCTATGCCCTGCAGCACCCAGTGTGAACAGACCTACCCATGCCCTGCAGCACCAATGACAACAGTCCTGCCTGTGCCCTGCAGCACCAATGCGAACGGTACAGACCGTGCCCAACCACCAAGTGTGAACAATCCTACTCATGCCCGCAGCTCCCACTGTGCACAATCATGCTCATGCCCCGCAGCACCCGGTGTGAATAGCCCTGCTTGTGACTTGCAGCACCCAATGTGAACAGTCCTGCCTGTGCTCCGCATCACCCAGTACGAGCAGGCATGCTCGTGCCCCACAGCACCCAGTGTGAAGAGTCATGTCTGTGCCCTGCCGCATCCAGTGTGAATAGCCCTGCTTGTGACTTGCAGCACCCAGTGTGAACAGTCCTGCATGTGCCCCGCATCACCCAGTACAAGCAGGCATGCTCGTGCCCCACAGCACACAGGGTGAACAGTCATGTCTGTGCCCTGCCGCACCCAATGTGAACAGCCCTACATGTACACTCCAGCACCCAGTGTGATCAGTCCTGACTATGCCCCGCAGCACCTACTGTGAACAGTCCCGCCCGTGCCCTTCAGCACCCAGTGTGAACAGTCCTGCTTGTGCCCTGCAGCACCCAGTGTGAACAGTACTGCCTGTGCCCTGCAGCAACCAGTGTGAACATTTCTGCCAGTGCACTGCAGCACCGAGTCTGAACAGACATGCCTGTGCCCCGCATCACCCAGTATAAACAGGCATGTTCGTGCCCCACAGCACCCAGTGTGACCAGTCCTGCCTGTGCCCTGCCTCACACAATGTGAACAGTCCTATATGTATCCTGCAGCGCCCAGTGTGTTCCGTCCTGACTGCGCCCAGCAGCACCCAGTGTGAACAGTCTTGCATGTGCCCTGCATCGCCCAGTGTGAACAGACGTGCCCGTGCCTTGTGTCACCCAATGTCAACAGCCCTGCCTGTGCCCTGCAGCACCCAGCGTGCACATTCCTGCCAGAGCCCTGCAGCCCGCAGTGTGAACCGACTTGCCTGTGCCCCGCAGTATCCAATGTGAACAGACCTACCCACGCCCTGCAGCACCTTTGTCAACAGGCCTGCCTGTTCCCTGCAGTACCAGTGTGAACAGGCCTGAACTTGTCCTGCAGCATGCAGTGTGAACGGTCCTGCATGAGCCCTGAAGGCCCCAATGTGAACAGACAGGCCTGTGCCCTGCAGCACCCAGTGTGAACAGCCTTGAACTTGTCCCGCAGCACCCAGTGTGAGCGGTCCTGCCTGTGCCCCGCAGCACTCGGTGTGAGCAGTCCTGCCTGTGCCCTACAGCACCCAGTGTGAACAGTCCTGACAATGCCCGCAGCACGCAGTGTGGACAGTCCTGCCTGTAACCTGCAGCACCCATTGTAAGAAGCCCTGCCTGTGCCCTGCAGCTCCCAGTGTGAACAGCCCTGCCTGTGCCCTACAGCACCCAGTGTCAACTGTCCTGCTCATGCCCTGCAGCACCCAGTGTGAACAGACCTGCCCATGCCCGCAGCACGCAGTGTGAACAGTCCAGCCTGTAACCTGCAGCACCCATTGTAAGAAGTCCTGCCTGTGCCCTGCAGCTCCCAGTGTGATCAGTCCTGCCTGTGCACTGCCGCACCCAGTGCGAACAGTCCTGCCAGTGCACTGCAGCACCCGGTGTGAACAGACTTGCCTGGGCCCTGCATCACCCTGTATGAACAGACATGCTCTTGCCCCACAGCAACCAGTGTGAACAGTCATTCCTGTGCCCTGCCACACCCAGTGTGAACAGTCCTACATGTACCCTGCAGAACCCAGTGTGATCAGCCCTGACTATGCCTAGCCTCACCTACTGTGAACTGGCTTATCCGTGCCTTTCAGCACCCACTGTGAACAGTCCTGCCTGTGCCCTACAGCGCCCAGTGTGAATAGCCCTGACCGTGTTCAGCAGCACCCAGTGTGAACGATCCTACATGTACCCTGCAGCACCCAGTGTGCTCAGTCCTGACTATGCCCACCAGCACCTACTGTGAACAGTCCTGCCTGTGACCTTCAGCACCCAGTGTGAACAGTCCTGCCAGAGCCAAGCAGCCCCCAGTGTGATCAGGCCTGCCTGTGCCCTGCAACAACCAGTGTGAACGGTACTGACAGTGACACAACACCAGGTGTGAACAGTCCTGCCCTTGCCCTTCAGCACTCACTGTGATCATTCATGCACATGCCCTGCAGCACCCAGTGGTGAGCAGACCTGCCTGTGCCCTGCAGCATCCAGTGTGAACAGCCCTGCCTGTGCCCTGCAGCACTCAGTGTGAACACTCCTGCCCATGACCTTCAGCACCCAGTGTGAACAGTCCTGCATGTGCCCTGCAGTGCCCAGTATGAACAGACGTGCACATGCCCTGTGTCACCCAGTGTGATCAGCCCTGCCTATGCCCTGCAGCACCCAGTGTGAACAGCCTTGCCTTTGCCCTACAGCACCCAGTGTCAACTGTCCTGCTCATGCCCTGCAGCACCCAGTGTGAACAGACCTACCCATGCCCTGCAGCACCAATGACAACAGTCCTGCCTGTGCCCTGCAGCACCAATGCGAACGGTACAGACCGTGCCCAACCACCAAGTGTGAACAATCCTACTCATGCCCGCAGCTCCCACTGTGCACAATCATGCTCATGCCCCGCAGCACCCGGTGTGAATAGCCCTGCTTGTGACTTGCAGCACCCAATGTGAACAGTCCTGCCTGTGCTCCGCATCACCCAGTACGAGCAGGCATGCTCGTGCCCCACAGCACCCAGTGTGAAGAGTCATGTCTGTGCCCTGCCGCATCCAGTGTGAATAGCCCTGCTTGTGACTTGCAGCACCCAGTGTGAACAGTCCTGCATGTGCCCCGCATCACCCAGTACAAGCAGGCATGCTCGTGCCCCACAGCACACAGGGTGAACAGTCATGTCTGTGCCCTGCCGCACCCAATGTGAACAGCCCTACATGTACACTCCAGCACCCAGTGTGATCAGTCCTGACTATGCCCCGCAGCACCTACTGTGAACAGTCCCGCCCGTGCCCTTCAGCACCCAGTGTGAACAGTCCTGCTTGTGCCCTGCAGCACCCAGTGTGAACAGTACTGCCTGTGCCCTGCAGCAACCAGTGTGAACATTTCTGCCAGTGCACTGCAGCACCGAGTCTGAACAGACATGCCTTTGCCCCGCATCACCCAGTATAAACAGGCATGTTCGTGCCCCACAGCACCCAGTGTGACCAGTCCTGCCTGTGCCCTGCCTCACACAATGTGAACAGTCCTATATGTATCCTGCAGCGCCCAGTGTGTTCCGTCCTGACTGCGCCCAGCAGCACCCAGTGTGAACAGTCATTCCTGTGCCCTGCCACACCCAGTGTGAACAGTCCTACATGTACCCTCAGAACCCAGTGTGATCAGTCCTGACTATGCCCAGCCGCAACTACTGTGAACTGGCCTATCCGTGCCCTTCAGCACCCAGTGTGAACAGCCCTGCCAGTGACCTGCAGCTCCCAGTGTGAACAGCCCTACCTGTGCCCTACAGCACCCAGTGTCAACTGTCCTGCTCATGCCCTGCAGCACCCAGTGTGAACAGACCTGCCCATGCCCGCAGCACGCAGTGTGAACAGTCCAGCCTGTAACCTGCAGCACCCATTGTAAGAAGTCCTGCCTGTGCCCTGCAGCTCCCAGTGTGAACAGTCCTGCCTGTGCACTGCCGCACCCAGTGCGAACAGTCCTGCCAGTGCACTGCAGCACCCGGTGTGAAGAGACTTGCCTGTGCCCCGCATCACCCTGTATGAACAGACATGCTCTTGCCCCACAGCACCCAGTGTGAACAGTCATTCCTGTGCCCTGCCACACCCAGTGTGAATTGTCCTGCATGTACCCTGCAGAACCCAGTGTGATCAGTCCTGACTATGCCTAGCCGCACCTACTGTGAACTGGCCTATCCGTGCCCTTCAGCACCCACTGTGAACAGTCCCGCCTGTGCCCTACAGCGCCCAGTGTGAATAGCCCTGACCGTGTTCAGCAGCACCCAGTGTGATCGATCCTACATGTACCCTGCAGCACCCAGTGTGATCAGTCCTGACTATGCCCACCAGCACCTACTGTGAACAGTCCTGCCTGTGACCTTCAGCACCCAGTGTGAACAGTCCTGCCAGAGCCAAGCAGCCCCCAGTGTGATCAGGCCTGCCTGTGCCCTGCAACAACCAGTGTGAACGGTACTGACAGTGACACAACACCAGGTGTGAACAGTCCTGCCCTTGCCCTTCAGCACTCACTGTGATCATTCATGCACATGCCCTGCAGCACCCAGTGGTGAGCAGACCTGCCTGTGCCCTGCAGCATCCAGTGTGAACAGCCCTGCCTGTGCCCTGCAGCACTCAGTGTGAACACTCCTGCCCGTGACCTTCAGCACCCAGTGTGAACAGTCCTGCATGTGCCCTGCAGTGCCCAGTATGAACAGACGTGCACATGCCCTGTGTCGCCCAGTGTGATCAGCCCTGCCTATGCCCTGCAGCACCCAGTGTGAACAGCCCTGCCTTTGCCCTACAGCACCCAGTGTCAACTGTCCTGCTCGTGCCCTGCAGCACCCGGTGTGAACAGACTTGCCTGTGCCCCACATCACCCTGTATGAACAGGCATGCTCTTGCCCCACAGCACCCAGTGTGAACAGTCATTCCTGTACCCTGCCACACCCAGGGTGAACAGTCCTGCATGTGCCCTGCAGTGCCCAGTGTGAACAGACATGCACATGCCCTGTTTCACCCAGTGTGAACAGCTCTGCCAGTGCCCTGCAGCTCCCAGTGTGAACAGTCCTACATGTGCCCTGCAGCCCCCAGTGTGAACAGACATGCTCATGCCCTGTCTCACCCAGTGTGAACAGCCCTGACTGTATCCTGCAGCATCCAGTGTGTACAGTCCTGCCCGTGACCTTCACCACCTAGTGTTAACGGTCCTCCATGTGCCCTGCAGCCGCCAGTGTGAACAGACATGCTCGTGCCCTGTCTCACCCAGTGTGAACAGCCCTGACTGCATCCTGCAGCATCCAGTGTGAACCATCCTGCCAGAGGCCTGCAGCCCTAACTATGAACAGCACTGATCTTGTCCCGCAGCACACAGTGTGAGTGGCCCTGTCTGTGCCCCGCAGCACCCAGTGGGAACAGTCCTGTCAGAGCACTGCGGTACCCAGTGTGAACAGTCCTGCCCGTGCCCCACAGCACCCAATGCGAACAGTCCTGCCCATGCCCCGCAGCACCCAGTGTGAACAGTCCTGCCCATGCCCCGCAGCACCCAGTGTTAACAGTCCTGCCCGTGCCCCGCAGCACCCAGTGTGAATAGTCCTGCCTGTGCCCCACAGCACCCAGTGTGAACAGTCCTGCCCATGCCCCGCAGCACCCAGTGTGAACATTTCTGCCAGTGCACTGCAGTACCGAGTCTGAACAGACATGTCTGTGCCCCGCATCACCCAGTATAAACAGGCATGTTCGTGCCCCACAGCACCCAGTGTGACCAGTCCTGCCTGTGCCCTGCCTCACACAATGTGAACAGTCCTATATGTATCCTGCAGCGCCCAGTGTGTTCAGTCCTGACTGTGCCCAGCAGCTCCCAGTGTGAACAGTCCTGCTTGTGTCCTTCAGCACCCAGTGTGAACAGTTGTGCTTGTGCACTTCAGCACCCAGTGTGAACAGTCCTGCTCATGCCCTGCAGCACCCAGCGTGAACAGTCCTGCTGTGCCTGCAGCACCCAGTGTGTAAAGATGTGCCCATGTCCTGTGTCACCCAGTGTGAACATTTCTGAACAGACATGCCTGTGCCCCGCATCACCCAGCATAAACAGGCATGTTCGTGCCCCACAGCACCCAGTGTGACCAGTCCTGCCTGTGCCCTGCCTCACACAATATATGTATTCTATATGTACCCTGCAGCGCCCAGTGTGTTCCGTCCTGACTGTGCCCAGCAGCACCCAGTGTGAACAGTCCTGCTTGTGTCCTTCAGCACCCAATGTGAACAGTCCTGCTTGTGTCCTTCAGCACCCAGTGTGAACAGCCCTACATATACGCTCCAGCACCCAGTGTGATCAGTCCTGACTATGCCCCGCAGCACCTACTGTGAACAGTCCTCCCCGTGCCCTTCAGCACCCAGTGTGAACAGTCTTGCATGTGCCCTGCATCGCCCAGTGTGAACAGACGTGCCCGTGCCTTGTGTCACCCAATGTCAACAGCCCTGCCTGTGCCCTGCAGCACCCAGCGTGCACATTCCTGCCAGAGCCCTGCAGCCCGCAGTGTGAACCGACTTGCCTGTGCCCCGCAGTATCCAATGTGAACAGACCTACCCACGCCCTGCAGCACCTTTGTCAACAGGCCTGCCTGTGCCCTGCAGCAGCCAGTATGAACAGCCCTGCACATGTCCTGCAGCACCCAATGGGAACAGTACTGCCTGTGCCCCACCACCAAGTGTGAACAATCCTAAACATGCCGTGCAGCACCCACAGTGAACACTCACGCTCGTGCCCTGCAGCACCCAGTGTGAACATTCCTGCCTGTGCCCCGCAGCATCCAGTGTTAACAGCCCTGCCTGTGCCCCGCAGCACCCAGTGTGAACAGCCCTGCCTCTGCCCTGCAACATCCAGTGTGAACGGTCCTGCCAGTGCGCTGCAGCACCCAGTGTGAACAGTCCTGCCAGTGTCCTACAGCGCCCAGTGTGAACAGACATGCCTGTTCCCTGCAGCACCCAGTGTGAACAGGCCTGAACTTGTCCTGCAGCATGCAGTGTGAACGGTCCTGCATGAGCCCTGAAGGCCCCAATGTGAACAGACAGGCCTGTGCCCTGCAGCACCCAGTGTGAACAGCCTTGAACTTGTCCCGCAGCACCCAGTGTGAGCGGTCCTGCCTGTGCCCCGCAGCACTCGGTGTGAGCAGCCCTGCCTGTGCCCTGCGGCACCCAGTGTGAACAGTCCTGCCCATGCCCTGCAGCACCCAGTGTGAACAGTCCTGCCCATGCCCCGCAGCACCCAGTGCGAACATTTCTGCCAGTGCACTGCAGCACCGAGTCTCAACAGACATGCCTGTGCCCCGCATCACCCAGTATAAACAGGCATGTTCGTGACCCACAGCACCCAGTGTGACCAGTCCTGCCTGTGCCCTGCCTCACACAATGTGTACAGTCCTGCCCGTGCTCTTCAGCACCCAGTGTGAACAATCCTGCCTGTGCCCTACAGCGCCCAGTGTGTACAGTCCTGCCCATGCTCTTCAGCACCCAGTGTGAACAGTCCTGCCTGTGCCCTACAGCGCCCAGTGTGTACAGTCCTGCCCGTGCTCTTCAGCACCCAGTGTGAACAGTCCTGCCTGTGCCCTACAGCGCCCAGTGTGAATAGCCCTGACTGTGTTCAGCAGCACCCAGTGTGAACGGTCCTACATGTACCCTGCAGCACCCAGTGTGATCAGTCCTGACTATGCCCACCAGCACCTACTGTGAACAGTCCTGCCTGTAACCTTCAGCACCCAGCATGTACAGTCCTGCCAGAGCCATGCAGCCCCCAGTGTGATCAGGCCTGCCTGTGCCCTGCAACAACCAGTGTGAACTGTACTGACAGTGACACAACACCAGGTGTGAACAGTCCTGCCCGTGCCCTTCAGCACTCACTGTGAACATTCATGCACATGCCCTGCAGCAACCAGTTTGAACAGCCCTGCCTGCGCCCTGCAGCACCCAGTGTGAGCTGACCTGCCTGTGCCCTGCAGCATCCAGTGTGAACAGCCCTGCCTGTGCCCTGCAGCACCCAGTGTGAACACTCCTGCCCGTGACCTTCAGCACCCAGTGTAAACAGCCCTGCCTGTGCCCTGCAGCACCCAGTGTGAACAGCCCTGCATGTGCCCTGCTGCCCCCAGTTTGAACAGCCCTGCCTATGCCCTACAGCACCCAGTGTCAACTGTCCTGCCCATGCCCTGCAGCACGCAGTGTGAGCAGTCCTGCCTGTAACCTGCAGCACCCATTGCGAACAGTCCTGCAAGTGCACTGCAGCACCAGGTGTGAACAGACTTGCCTGTGCCCCACATCACCCTGTATGAACAGGCATGCTCTTGCCCCACAGCACCCAGTGTGAACATCCTACATGTACCCTGCAGAACACAGTGTGATCAGTCCTCACTATGCCCACCAGCACCTACTGTGAACAGTCCTGCCTGTGGCCTTCAGCACCCAGTGTGAACAGTCCTGCCAGAGCCATGCAGCCCCCAGTGTGATCAGGCCTGCCTGTGCCCTGCAACAACCAGTGTGAACGGTACTGACAGTGACACAACACCAGGTGTGAACAGTCCTGCCCGTGCCCTTCAGCACTCACTTTGAACATTCATGCACATGCCATGCAGCAACCAGTGTGAACAGCACTGCCTGTGCCCTGCAGCACCCCGTGTGAGCAGACCTGCCTGTGCCCTGCAGCATCCAGTGTGAACAGCCCTGCCTGTGCCCTGCAGCACCCAGTGTGAACACTCCTGCCCGTGACCTTCAGCACCCAGTGTGAACAGTCCTGCATGTGCCCTGCAGTGCCCAGTGTGAACAGACGTGTCCGTGCCCAGGGTCAGGCATTTTGAACAGTCCTACCTGTGCCCTGCACCACCCAATGTGTACAGTCCTGCCCGTGCTCTTCAGCACCCAGTGTGAACAATCCTGCCTGTGCCCTTCAGCACCCAGTGTGAACAGTCCTGCCTGTGTCCTACAGCGCCCAGTGTGAATAGCCCTGACTATGTTCAGCAGCACCCAGTGTGAACGGTCCTACATGTACCCAGCAGCACCCAGTGTGATCAGTCCTGACTATGCCCACCAGCACCTACTGTGAACAGTCCTGCCTGTGACCTTCAGCACCCAGCGTGAACAGTCCTGCCTGTGCCGTGCAGCCCCCAGTGTGATCAGGCCTGCCTGTGCCCTGCAACAACCAGTGTGAACTGTACTGACAGTGACACAACACCAGGTGGGGGGGTGAACCGTCCTGCCCGTGCCCTTCAGCACTCACTGTGAACATTCATGCACATGCCGTGCAGCAACCAGTGTGAACAGGCATGCTCTTGCCCCACAGCACCCAGTGTGAACAGTCATTCCTGTGCCCTGCCACACCCAGTGTGAACAGTCCTACATGTACCCTGCAGAACCCAGTGTGATCAGTCCTGACTAAGACCAGCCGCACCTACTGTGAACAGGCCTATCCGTGCCCTTCAGCACCCAGTGTGAACTTTCCTGCATGTTCCCTGCAGCGCCCAGTGTGAACAGACGTGCCCATGCCCTGTGTCACCCAGTGTGAACAGTGGTGCCTGTGACCTGCAGCACCCAGTATGTACATTCCTGCCAGAGCCCTTCAGCCCCCAGTGTGAATTGACTTGCATGTTCCCTACAGCACCCGGTGTGAACAGACCTACCCATGCACTGCAGCACCAATGTCAACAGGCCTGACCATGCCCTGCAGCAGCTAGTGTGAACAGACCTACCCATGCCCTGCAGCACCAATGTCAACAGACCTACCCATGCCCTGCAGCACCAATGTCAACAGTACTGCCTGTGCCCTGCAGCACCAATGCAAACGGTACAGTCCGTGCCCAACCACCAAGTGTGAACAATCCTACTCATGCCCGCAGCTCCCACTGTACACAATCATGCTCATACCCCGCAGCACCCAGTGTGAACAGACTTGCCCTTGCACTGCAGCACCCAGTGTGAACAGACCAGCTTGTGCCCTGCAGCAGCCAGTGTGAGCAGTACTGCCTGTGCCCTGCAGTACCCAGTGTGAGCAGTACTGCCTGTGCCCTTCAGCACCCAGTGTGAACAGACCTACCTGTTCCCTGCAACACCCATTGTGAACAGACCTACCCACGCCCTGCAGCATCCAGTGTGAACAGTCCTGCCCGTGCCCTTCAGCACCCAGTGTGAACAGTCCTGCCTGTTCCCTGCAGCACCCTGTGTACAGTCCTGCCCGTGACCTTCAGCACCCAGTGTGAACAGTCCTGCATATGCCCTGCAGTGCCCAGTGTGAACCGACATGCCCATGCCCTGTGTCACCTAGTGTGAACAGCCCTGCCTGTTCCCTACAGCACCCAGTGCCAACTGTCCTGCCCATGCCCTGCAGCACGCGGTGTGAGCAGTCCTGTCTGTAACCTGCAGCACCCAGTGCGAACAGTCCTGCCCGTGCATTGCAGCACCCGGTGTGAACAGACTTGCCTGTGCCCCGCATCACCCTGTATGAACAGGCATGCTCTTGCCCCACAGCACCCAGTGAGAACAGTCATTCCTGTGCCCTGCCACACCCAGTGTGAACAGTCCTACATGTACCCTGCAGAACCCAGTGTGATCAGTCCTGACTATGCCCAGCAGCACCTACTGTGAACAGGCCTATCTGTGCCCTTCAGCACCCAGTGTGAACAGTCCTGCATGTTCCCTGCAGCACCCAGTGTGAAAAGACGTGCCCATGCCCTGTGTCATCCAGTGTGAACAGCAGTGCCTGTGACCTGCAGAACCCAGTGTGTACATTCCTCCCAGAGCCCTGCAGCCCCCAGTGTGAACTGACTTGCATGTTCCCTGCAGCACCCGGTGTGAACAGACCTACCCATGCCCTGCAGCACCAATGTCAACAGTCCTGCCTGTGCACTGCAGCACCAATGAGAACGGTACAGACCGTGCCCAACCACCAAGTGTGAACAATCTTACCCATGCCCGCAGCTCCCACTGTGCACAATCATGCTCATGCCTCGCAGCACCCAGTGTGAACCGACTTGCCCTTGCGCTGCAGCACCCAGTGTGAACAGACCAGCTTGTGCCCTGCAGCAACCAGTGTGAGCAGTACTGCCTGTGCCCTGCAGCACCCAGTTTGAGCAGTACTGCCTGTGCCATGCAGCACCCAGTGTGAACAGTCCTGCCTGTGCACTGCAGTACTCAGTGTGAACAGTCCTGCCAGTGCACTGCAGCACCGAGTGTGAACAGACTTGCCTGTGCCCAGCAGCACCTACTGTGAGCAGGCCTGCCTGTGCCCTTCAGCACCCAGTGTGAACAGACATGCCCGTGCCCTGTGTCACCCACTGTGAACAGCCCTGTCTGTGCCCTGCAGCACCCAGAGTGAACAGACTTGCCTGTGCCCTGCAGCACTCAGTGTGAACAGCCGTGCCCACGCCCGGCAGCACCCAGTGTGAACAGTCCTGCCAGTGCACTGCAGCACCCAGTGTGAACAGCCCTGCCCACGCCCGGCAGCACCCAGTGTGAACAGTCCTGCCAGTGCACTGCAGCACCCAGTGTGAACAGTCTTGCCTGTGCCCAGCAGCACCTACTGGGAGCAGGCCTGCCTGTGCCCTTCAGCGCCCCGTGTGAACAGACATGCCCACGCCCGGCAGCACCCAGTGTGAACAGTCCTGCATGTGCCCTGGAGCACCCAGTATAAACAGATGTACCCGTGCCATCTGTCACCCAGTGTGAACAGCCCTGCCTGTGCCCTGCACCACCCAGTGTGAGCAGTCCTGCTATGCCCTGCAGCAGCCAGTGTGAAAAGATGTGCCCGTGTCCTGTGTCACCCATTGTGAACAGGCCTGCCTGTGCCCTGCAGCACTTAGTCTGATCTGACCTGTCCGTGTCCTTCAGCACCCAGTGTCAACAGTCCTGCATGTGCCATATATCGCCCAGTATGAACAGACGTGCCCGTGCCCGTGCCCTGTGTCGGCCAGTGTGAGCAGCCCGGCCTGTGCCCTGCAGCACCCAGCGTGTACATTCCTACCAGTGCCCTGCAGCCCCCCCAGTGTGAACAGACTTGCCTGTGACCCGCAGCACCCAGTGTGAACAGTCCTGCCCATGCCCTGCAGCACTCAATGCGAACGGTACTGACAGAGCCCCACCACCAGGTGTGAAAAATCTTGCTCATGCCTCGCAGCAACCACTGTTGGCACTCATGCTTGTGCCCTGCAGCACCCAATGTGAACAGTCCTGCCTGTAAACTGCAGCACCCAGTGTGAACAGCCCAGACAGTGCCCCGCAGCACCCAGTGTGAGTAGTACTGCCTGTGCCCTGCAGCACCCAGTGTGAGAAGTCCTGCCTGTGCCCTGCAGAACCCAGTGATTTCTGACCTGCCTGTGCCCTGCAGCACCCTGTGGTTTCTGACCTGCCTGTGCCCTGCAGCACACAGTATGAACAGACCTTCCCTTGCCCCGCAGCAGACAGTGAGATCTGCCCTGCCCTTGCCCCGCAGCACACAGTGTCAACAGTCCTGCCTGTGCCCGTGTCCTGTGTCACCCATTGTGAACAGGCCTGCCTGTGACCTGCATCACCCAGTCTGACCTGACCTGCCTGTGCCCTTCAGCACCCAGTGTCACCAGTCCTGCTTGTGCCCTGCAGCACCCAGTGTGATCAGCCCTGCTTGTGCACTGCAGAACCCAGTGATTTCTGACCTGCCTGTGCCCTGCAGCACACAGTATGAACAGACCTCCCCTTGCCCCGCAGCAGACAGTGTGATCTGCCCTGCCCGTGCCCTGCAGCACCCAGTGTGATCAGCCCTGTATGTGCCCTGCAACATCCAATGTGAACGGTACTGCCTGTGCCCCACCACCATGTGTGAACAGTCTTCCTCATGACCCGCAGCACCCAGTGTGAACACTCATGCTCGAGCCCTGCAGCACCCAGTGTGAACAGTCCTGCATGTGCCCTGCAGCACCCAGCATGAACAGTCCTGCATGTGCCCTGCAGTGCCCAGTGTGAGCAGCCATGCCCGTGCCCTGTATCGGCCAGTGTGAGTAGCCCTGCCCGTGCCCTGCAGCACCCAGCGTGTACATACCTGCCAGTGCCCTGCAGCCCCCAGTGTGAACAGACTTGCCTGTGCCCCACAGAACCCAGTGTAAACAGTCCTGCCCATGCCCCACAGCACTCAATGCGTGCGGTACTGACAGAGACCCACCACCAGGTGTGAACAATCTTGCTCATGCCCTGCAGCACCCACTGTTGGCACTCATGCTTGTGCCCTGCAGCACCCAATGTGAACAGTCCTGCCCATTCCCTGCAGCAACCAATGTGAACATTTCTTTCCGCGCCCTGCAGCATCCAGTGTTAACAGCCCTGCCTGTGCCCCGCAGCACCCAGTGTGAACAGTCCAGCCTGTGCCCCACAGCGCCCAGTGTAAACAGACAGGCCTGTGCCATGCAGCACCCAGTGTGAACAGCCCTGACCTTGTCCCACAGCACACAGTGTGAGCAGTACTGCCTGTGCCCTGCAGCACCCAGTATGAAAAGTCCTGCCTGTGCCCTGCAGCACCCAGTGTGAACAGTCCCGCCAGTGCACTGCAGCACCCAGTGTGAACAGTCCTGCCAGTGCACTGCAGCACCCAGTGTGAACAGTCCTGCCAGTGCACTGCAGCACCCAGTGTGAACAGTCCTGCCAGTGCACTGCAGCACCCAGTGTGAACAGTCCTGCCAGTGCACTGCAGCACCCAGTGTGAACAGTCCTGCCAGTGCACTGCAGCACCCAGTGTGAACAGTCCTGCCCATGCCCTGCAGCACTCCATGTGAACGGTACAGACAGAGTCCCACCACCAGGTGTGAACAATCTTGCTCATGCCCTGCAGCATCCAGTATTAACAACCCTGCCTGTGCCCCGCAGCACCCAGTGTGAGCAGTCCTGCCAGAGCCCTGCAGCTCCCAGCGTGAACCGACTTGCCTGTGCCCCGCAGCACCCAGTGTGAACAGTCCTGCCCATGCCCAGGAGCTTCAATGCAAACGGTACTGACAGTGTCTCACCACCAGGTGTGAACAATCCTATTCATGCCCCGCAGCACCCACTGTGAACATTCATGCTTGTGCCCCGCAGCACCCAGTGGGGCAGTCCTGCTCATGCCCTGCAGCACCCAGTGTGAACGACCCTGCTTTTGCCCTGCAGCATTCAGTGTGAACATTCGTGCCCATTCCCTGCAGCACCCAGAGTGAACATTCCTGCCTGTGCCCCGCAGCTTCCAGTGTTAACAGCCCTGCCTGTGCCCCGCAGCACCCAGTGTGAATAGCCATGCCCCTGCCCCGCACCATCCAGTGTGAGAAGTCCTGCCTGTGCCCTGCAGCACCCAGTGTGAGAAGTCCTGCCTGTGCCCAGCAGTACCCAGTGTGAACAGTCCTGCATGTGCCCTGCAGCACCCAGTATGAACAGACGTACCCATGCCCTCTGTAACCCAGTGTGAACAGCCCTGCCTGTGCCCTGAAGCACCCAGTGTGATCAGTTGTGCCCATGCCCTGCAGCAGCCAGTGTGAATAATCCTGCCTGTGCACTGCAGAACCCAATGTGATCTGATCTGCCTTTACCCTGCAGCACACAGTGTGAACAGTCCTGCTCATGCCCTGTAGCACCCTTTGTGAACAGTCCTGCTCATGCCCTGTAGCACCCAGTGTGATCAGCCCTGTATGTGCCCTGCAACACCCAATGTGAACGGTACTGCCTGTGCCCCACCTCAATGTGTGAACAGTCTTCCTCATGACCCACAGCACCCAATGTGAACACTCATGCTCGTGCCCTGCAGCACCCAGTGTGAACAGTCCTGCATGTGCCCTGCAGCGCCCATTGTGAACAGCCGTGCCCGTGCCCTGTGTCGGCCAGTGCGAGCAGCCGTGCTTGTGCTCTGCAGCACCCAGGTGTACATTTCTGCCAGTGCCCTACAGCCCTCAGTGTGAACATTCGTGCCCATTCCCTGCAGCACCCAGAGTGAACATTCCTGCCTGTGCCCCGCAGCTTCCAGTGTTAGCAGGCCTGCCTATGCCCCGCAGCACCCAGTGTGAATAGCCATGCCTCTGCCCCGCACTATCCAGTGTGAACAGCCCTGCCCATGCCCAGTGTCACCCAGTGTGAACAGTCCTGCCTGTGCCCTACAGCACCCAGTGTCAACAGCATTGCCTGTACCCTGCAGCATCCTGTGTGAACAGCCCTGATCATGTCCCTCAGCACCCAGCATGAACATTCCTGCCTGTGCCCTGCAGCCCCCAGTGTGAACAGAGAGGCCTGTGCCATGCAGCACCCAGTGTGAACAGTCCTGCCAGTGCACTGCAGCACCCAGTGTGAACAGTCCTGCCAGTGCACTGCAGCACCCAGTGTGAACAGTCCTGCCAGTGCACTGCAGCACCCAGTGTGAACAGTCCTGCCAGTGCACTGCAGCACCCAGTGTGAACAGTCCTGCCCATGCCCTGCAGCACTCCATGTGAACGGTACAGACAGAGTCCCACCACCAGGTGTGAACAATCTTGCTCATGCCCTGCAGCATCCAGTATTAACAACCCTGCCTGTGCCCCGCAGCACCCAGTGTGAGCAGTCCTGCCAGAGCCCTGCAGCTCCCAGTGTGAACTGACTTGCCTGTGCCCCGCAGCACCCAGTGTGAACAGTCCTGCCCATGCCCAGGAGCTTCAATGCAAACGGTACTGACAGTGTCTCACCACCAGGTGTGAACAATCCTATTCATGCCCCGCAGCACCCACTGTGAACATTCATGCTTGTGCCCCGCAGCACCCAGTGGGGCAGTCCTGCTCATGCCCTGCAGCACCCAGTGTGAACGACCCTGCTTTTGCCCTGCAGCATTCAGTGTGAACATTCGTGCCCATTCCCTGCAGCACCCAGAGTGAACATTCCTGCCTGTGCCCCGCAGCTTCCAGTGTTAACAGCCCTGCCTGTGCCCCGCAGCACCCAGTGTGAATAGCCATGCCCCTGCCCCGCACCATCCAGTGTGAGAAGTCCTGCCTGTGCCCTGCAGCACCCAGTGTGAGAAGTCCTGCCTGTGCCCAGCAGTACCCAGTGTGAACAGTCCTGCATGTGCCCTGCAGCACCCAGTATGAACAGACGTACCCATGCCCTCTGTAACCCAGTGTGAACAGCCCTGCCTGTGCCCTGAAGCACCCAGTGTGATCAGTTGTGCCCATGCCCTGCAGCAGCCAGTGTGAATAATCCTGCCTGTGCACTGCAGAACCCAATGTGATCTGATCTGCCTTTACCCTGCAGCACACAGTGTGAACAGTCCTGCTCATGCCCTGTAGCACCCTTTGTGAACAGTCCTGCTCATGCCCTGTAGCACCCAGTGTGATCAGCCCTGTATGTGCCCTGCAACACCCAATGTGAACGGTACTGCCTGTGCCCCACCTCAATGTGTGAACAGTCTTCCTCATGACCCACAGCACCCAATGTGAACACTCATGCTCGTGCCCTGCAGCACCCAGTGTGAACAGTCCTGCATGTGCCCTGCAGCGCCCATTGTGAACAGCCGTGCCCGTGCCCTGTGTCGGCCAGTGCGAGCAGCCGTGCTTGTGCTCTGCAGCACCCAGGTGTACATTTCTGCCAGTGCCCTACAGCCCTCAGTGTGAACATTCGTGCCCATTCCCTGCAGCACCCAGAGTGAACATTCCTGCCTGTGCCCCGCAGCTTCCAGTGTTAGCAGGCCTGCCTATGCCCCGCAGCACCCAGTGTGAATAGCCATGCCTCTGCCCCGCACTATCCAGTGTGAACAGCCCTGCCCATGCCCAGTGTCACCCAGTGTGAACAGTCCTGCCTGTGCCCTACAGCACCCAGTGTCAACAGCATTGCCTGTACCCTGCAGCATCCTGTGTGAACAGCCCTGATCATGTCCCTCAGCACCCAGCATGAACATTCCTGCCTGTGCCCTGCAGCCCCCAGTGTGAACAGAGAGGCCTGTGCCATGCAGCACCCAGTGTGAACAGCCCTGCCTGTGCCCTGCAGCATCCAGCGTGAACATTCCTGCCTGTGCCCTGCAGCCCCCAGTGTGAACAGACAGGCCTGTGCTATGCAGCACCCAGTGTTAACAGCCCTGACTTTGTCCCACAGCACCCAGTGCGTGCGGTCCTACCTGTGAACTGCAGCACCAAGTGTGAACAGCCCAGTCTGTGCCCTGCAGCACCAAGTGTGAGCCATACTGCCTGTGCCCTGCAGCAACCAGTGTGAGAAGTCCAGACTGTGCCCTGCAGCACCCAGTGTGAACAGTCCTGCCAGTGCACTGCAGCAGCCAGTGTGAACAGTCCTGCCAGTGCACTGCAGCACCGAATGTGAGCAGACTTGCCTGTGCCCAGCAGCACCTACTGTGAGCAGGCCTGACCGTGCCCTTCAGCACCCAGTGTGAACGGTCCTGCATGTGCCCTATAGCGCCCAGTGTGAACAGTCCTGCCAGTGCACTGCAGCAACCAGTGTGAACAGTCCTGTCAGTGGCCTGCAGCACCCAGTGTGAGCAGGCCTGCCCGTGCCCTTCAGCAGCCAGCGTGAATGGTCCTGCATGTGCCCTATAGCGCCCAGTGTGAACAGACATGCCCGTGCCCTGTGTCACCCAGTGTAAGCAGCCCTGTCTGTGCCCTGCAGCACCCAGTCTGAACAGCCCTGCCCGTGCCCTGCAGCACCCAGTGTGAACAGTCCTGCCTGTGCCCTGCAGCACCCAGTGTGAACAGTCCTGCCAGTGCACTGCAGCCCCCAGTGTGAACAGTCCTGCCTCTGTCCTGCAGCACCCAATGTGAACAGTCCTGCCCATTCCCTGCAGCACCCAATGTGAACATTTCTTCCTGTGCCCTGCAGCATCCAGTATTAACAACCCTGCCTGTGCCCCGCAGCACCCAGTGTGAGCAGTCCTGCCAGAGCCCTGCAGCCCCCAGTGTGAACAGTCCTGCCCATGCCCAGGAGCTTCAATGCAAACAGTACTGACCGTGTCTCACCACCAGGTGTGAACAATGCTATTCATGCCCCGCAGCACCCACTGTGAACACTCATGCTTGTGCCCCGCAGCACCCAATGGGGACAGTCCTGCTCATGCCCTGCAACACCCAGTGTGAACGACCCTGCTTTTGCCCTGCAGCACCCAGTGTGAACATTCGTGCCCATTCCCAGCAGCACCCAGAATGAACATTCCTGCCTGTGCCCCGCAGCACCCAGTGTGAATAACCATGCCCCTGCCCCGCACCATCCAGTGTGAGAAGTCCTGCCTGTGCCCTGCAGCACCCAGTGTGAGAAGTCCTGCCTGTGCCCAGCAGTACCCAGTGTGAACAGTCCTGCATGTGCCCTGCAGCACCCAGTATGAACAGACGTACCCATGCCCTCTGTAACCCAGTGTTAACAGCCCTGCCTGTGCCCTGAAGCACCCAGTGTGATCAGTTGTGCCCATGCCCTGCAGCAGCCAGTGTGAATAATCCTGCCTGTGCACTGCAGAACCCAGTGTGATCTGACCTGCCTTTACCCTGCAGCACACAGTGTGAACAGTCCTGCTCGTACCCTGCAGCACCCTCTGTGAACAGTCCTGCTCATGCCCTGCAGCACCCAGTGTGATCAGCCCTGTATGTGCCCTGCAACACCCAATGTGAACGGTACTGCCTGTGCCCCACCTCAATGTGTGAACAGTCTTCCTCATGACCCACAGCACCCAATGTGAACACTCATGCTCGTGCCCTGCAGCACCCAGCGTGAACAGTCCTTCATGTGCCCTGCAGTGCCCATTGTGAACAGCCGTGCCCGTGCCCTGTGTAGGCCAGTGTGAGCAGCCGTGTCTGTGCCCTGCAGCACCCAGCGTGTACATTTCTGCCAGTGCCCTACAGCCCTCAGTGTGAACAGACTTGCCTGTGCACCGCAGCCCCCAGTGTGAACATTCCTGCCCATGCCCCGCAGCACTCAATGCGAACGGTACTGACAGAGCCCCACCACCAGGTGTGAACAATCTTGCTCATGCCCTGCAGCACCCACTGTTGGCACTCATGCTTGTGCCCTGCAGCACCCAATGTGAACAGTCCTGCCCATGCCCTGCAGCACCCAGTGTGAACCGACTTGCCTGTGCCCCGCAGCACCCAGTGTGAACAGTCCTGCCCATGCCCAGGAGCTTCAATGCAAACGGTACTGACAGTGCCTCACCACCAGGTGTGAACAATCCTATTCATGCCCCGCAGCACCCACTGTGAACACTCATGCTTGTGCCCCGCAGCACCCAGTGCGGACAGTCCTGCTCATGCCCTGCAACACCCAGTGTGAACGGCCCTGCTTGTGCCCTGCAGCACCCAGTGTGAACATTCGTGCCCATTCCCAGCAGCACCCAGAGTGAACATTCCTGCCTGTGCCCCGCACCATCCAGTGTGAACAGTCCTGCCAGTGCGCTGCGACACCCAGTGTGAACAGCCCTGCCCATGCCCAGTGTCACCCAGTGTGAACGGTCCTGCCTGTGCCCTACAGCGCCAAGTGTCAACAGCATTGCCTGTACCCTGCAGCATCCTGTGTGGACAGCCCTGATCATGTCCCGCGGCACCCAGCATGAACATTCCTGCCTGTGCCCTGCAGCCCCCAGTGTGAACAGAGAGGCCCGTGCCGTGCAGCACCCAGTGTGAACAGCCCTGCCTGTGCCCTGCAGCATCCAGCGTGAACATTCCTTCCTGTGCCCTGCAACCCCCATTGTGAACAGACAGGCCTGTGCTATGCAGCACCCAGTGTTAACAGCCCTGACCTTGTCCCACAGCACCCAGTGCGTGTGGTCCTACCTGTGAACTGCAGCACCAAGTGTGAACAGCCCAGTCTGTGCCCTGCAGCACCAAGTGTGAGAAGTGCTGCCTGTGCCCTGCAGCACCCAGTGTGAGAAGTGCTGCCTGTGCCCTGCAGCACCCAGTGTGAGAAGTCCAGCCTGTGCCCTGCACCACCCAGTGTGAACAGTCCTGCCAGTGCACTGCAGCACCGAATGTGAGCAGGCCTGACCGTGCACTTCAGCACCCAGTGTGAACGGTCCTGCATGTGCCCTATAGCGCCCAGTGTGAACAGTCCTGCCAGTGCACTGCAGCAACCAGTGTGAACAGTCCTGCCAGTGCACTGCAGCACTCAGTGTGAGCAGGCCTGCCCGTGCCCTTCAGCAGCCAGCGTGGACGGTCCTGCATGTGCCCTATAGCGCCCAGTGTGAACATTCCTGCCAGTGCACTGCAGCAACCAGTGTGAACAGTCCTGCCAGTGGCCTGCAGCACCCAGTGTGAGCAGGCCTGCCCGTGCCCTTCAGCAGCTAGCGTGAACGGTCCTGCATGTGCCCTATAGCGCCCAGTGTGAACAGACATGCCTGTTCCCTGCAGCCCCCAGTGTGAACAGAGAGGCCTGTGCCATGCAGCACCCAGTGTGAACAGTCCTGACCTTGTCCCACAGCACCTAGTCTGAGCGGTCCTGCCTGTGCCCTGCAGCACCCAGTGTGAGCAGTACTGCCTGTGCCCTGCAGCATCCAGTATTAACAACCCTGCCTGTGCCCCGCAGCACCCAGTGTGAGCAGTCCTGCCAGAGCCCTGCAGCCCCCAGTGTGAACCGACTTGCCTGTGCCCCACAGCACCCAGTGTGAACAGTCCTGCCCATGCCCAGGAGCTTCAATGCAAACGGTACTGACAGTGTCTCACCACCAGGTGTGAACAATCCTATTCATGCCCCGCAGCACCCACTGTGAACAATCATGCTCGTGCCCCGCAGCACCCAATGGGGACAGTCCTGCTCATGCCCTGCAACACCCAGTGTGAACGGCCCTGCTTGTGCCCTGCAGCACCCAGTGTGAACATTCGTGCCCATTCCCTGCAGCACCCAGAGTGAACATTCCTGCCTGTGCCCCGCAGCACCCAGTGTTAACAGCCCTGCCTGTGCCCCGCAGCACCCTGTGTGAATAGCCATGCCTCTGCCCTGCACCATCCAGCGTGAACAGCCCTGCCCATGCCCAGTGTCACCCAGTGTGAACAGTCCTGCCTGTGCCCTACAGCGCCCAGTGTCAACAGCATTGCTTGTACCCTGCAGCATCCTGTGTGAACAGCCCTGATCATATCCCGCAGCACCCAGCATGAACATTCCTGCCTGTGCCCTGCAGCCCCCAGTGTGAACAGAGAGGCCTGTGCCATGCAGCATCCAGTGTGAACAGCCCTGCCTGTGCCCTGCAGCATCCAGCGTGAACATTTCTGCCTGTGCCCTGCAACCCCCAATGTGAACAGACAGGCCTGTGCTATGAAGCACCCAGTGTTAACAGCCCTGACCTTGTCCCACAGCACCCAGTGCGTGTGGTCCTACCTGTGAACTGCAGCACCAAGTGTGAACAGCCCAGTCTGTGCCCTGCAGCACCCAGTGTGAACTGTCCTGCCAGTGCACTGCAGCAGCCAGTGTGAACAGTCCTGCCAGTGCACTGCAGCATCGAATGTGAGCAGACTTGCCTGTGCCCAGCAGCACCAAGTGTGAGCAGGCCTGACCGTATCCAGCAGCACCCAGTGTGAACTGTCCTGCATGTGCCCTATAGCGCCCAGTGTGAACAGTCCTGCCAGTGCACTGCAGCAACCAGTGTGAACAGTCCTGCCAGTGCACTGCAGCAACCAGTGTGAGCAGGCCTGCCCGTGCCCTTCAGCAGCCAGCGTGAACGGTCCTGCATGTGCCCTATAGCGCCCAGTGTGAACAGACATGCCCGTGCCCTGTGTCACCCAGTGTGAACAGTCCTGCCTGTGCCCTGCAGCACCCACTGTGAACAGTCCTTCCCGTGCCCTTCAGCACCCAGTGTGAACAGTCCTGCCCGTGCCCCGCAGCACCCAGTGTGAACAGTCCTGCCCGTGCCCTTCAGCACCCAGTGTGAACAGTCCTGCCCGTGCCATTCCGCACCCAGTGTGAACAGACATGCCTGTTCCCTGCAGCCCCCAGTGTGAACAGTCCTGACCTTGTCCCACAGCACCTATTCTGAGCGGTCCTGCCTGTGCCCTGCAGCACCCAGTGTGAACAGGCCTGCCCGTGCCCTTCAGCACTCAGTGTGAACAGAAATGCCCACGCCCGGCAGCCCCCAGTGTGAACAGTCCACCCTGTGACCTTCAGCACCCAGTGTGAGAAGTCCTGACTATGCCCAGCAGCACCTACTGTGAACAGGCCAGCCTGTGCCCTGTCTCACCCAGTGTTAACAGCCCAGTCTGTGCCTTGCAGCATCCAGTGTGAGCAATACTGCCTGTGCCCAGCAGCACCCAGTGTGAACAGTCCTGCCAGTGCACTGCAGCACCGAATGTGAACAGACTTGCCTTTGCCCAGCAGCACCTACTGTGAGCAGGCCTGCCCATGCCCTTCAGCACCCAGTGTGAACAGAAATGCCCATGCCCGGCAGCACCCAGCGTGAACAGCCTACCCTGTGACCTTCAGCAGCCAGTGTGCTCAGTCCTGACTATGCCCAGCAGAACCTACTGTGTACAGGCCAGCCTGTGCCCTGTCTCACCCAGTGTGAACAGCCCTGCCTGTGCCCTGCAGCATCCAGTGTCAACAGTTCTGCCAGAGCCCTGCAGCACCCGCCCCCCAATGTCAACTGTCCTGCTCGTGCCCTGCAGCCCCCAGTGTGAGAAGTCCTGACTGTGCCCTGCAGGACCCTGTGGTTTCTGACTTGCCTGTGCCCTGCAGCACACAGTATGAACAGACCTCCCCTTGCCCCACAGCAGACAGTGAGATCTGCCCTGCCCTTGCCCGGCAGCACACAGTGTCAACAGTCCTGCCTGTGCCCGTGTCCTGTGTCACCCATTGTGAACATGCCTGCCTGTGACCTGCATCACCCAGTCTGACCTGACCTGCCCATGCCCTTCAGCACCCAGTGTCAACAGTACTGCATGTGCCCTGCAGCATCCAGTGTGAACAGTCATCCTCGTGCCCTGTAGAATCCAAAATCAACAGTCCTGCTCGTGTCCTCAGCACCCAGTGTGATCAGCCCTGCTTGTGCCATGCAGCACCCAGTGTGAGCAGCCCTGCTTGTGCCCTACAGCAGCCAGTGTGAAATGACGTGCCCGTGTCCTGTGTCACTCTGTGTGAACAGCCCTGACTTGTGCCCTGCAGCAGCCAGTCTGATCTGACCTGTCCGTGCCGTTCAGCACCCAGTGTCAACAGTCCTGCATGTGCACTGCAGCACCCAGCGTGAACAGTCCTGCATGTGCCCTGCAGCGCCCAGTGTGAGCAGCCATGCCCGTGCCCTGTATCGGCCAGTGTGAGCAGCCCTGCCTGTGCCCTGCAGCACCCAGCGTGTACATTCCTGCCAGTGCCCTGCAGGCCCCAGTGTGAACAGACTTGCCTGTGCCCCGCAGCACCCAGTGTGAACAGTGCTGCCTGTGCCCTGCAGCACCCAGCGTGTACATTCCTGCCAGTGCCCTGCAGCACCCAGTGTGAACAGTCTTGCCTGTGCACTGCAGCACCCAGTGTGAACAGTCCTGCCCATGCCCTGCAGCACTCAATGTGAACGGTACTGACAGAGCCCCACCACCAGGTATGAACAATTTTGCTCATGCCCCGCAGCACCCACTGTTGGCATTCATGCTTGTGCCCTGCAGCACCCAGTGTGAACAGTCCTGCCCATTCACTGCAGCACCCAGTGTGAACATTTCTTCCCATGCCCTGCCGCATCCATTGTTAACCGCCCTACCTGTGCCCCGCAGCACCCAGTGTGAACAGTCCTGCCCATGCCCTGCAGCACTCAATGCGAACGGTACTAACAGCGCCTCACCACCAGGTGTGAATAATCCTATTCATGCTCCGCAGAACACACTGTGAACATTAATGCTCATGCCCCGCAGCACCCAGTGTGGACAGTCCTGCTCATGCCCTGCAGCACCCAGTGTAAAAAGCCCTGCTTTTGCCCTGCAGCATCCAGTGTGAACAGTCGTGCCCATTCCCTGCAGCACCCAGAGTGAACATTGCTGCCTTTGCCCCGCAACTTCGAGTGTTAACAGCCCTGCCTGTGCCCCACAGCACCCAGTGTGAACAGCCCTGCCTCTGCCCCACACCATCCAGTGTGAACAGTCCTGCCATTGCACTGCAGCACCCAGTCTGAACAGCCCTGCCCATGCCCAGCAGCACCCAGTGTGAACAGCCCTGCCCACGCCCAGCAGCACCCAGTGTGAACAGTACTGCCTTTACCCTACAGCGCCCAGTGTGAACAGACATGCCTGTTCCCTGTAGCACCCAGTGTCAACAGTCCTGCCTGTGTCCTGCAACATCCAGCGTGAACAGTCCTGCCTGTGCCCCACAGCACCCAGTGTGAACAGACCTACCCACGCCCTGCATCAACCAATGTGAACAGTCCTGCCAGTGCCCTGCAGCACCCAGTGTGAACAGACATGTGTGTGCCCCACAGCACCCAGTATGAACAGGCATGCTCGTGTCCCACAGCACCCAGTGTGAACAGTCCTGCCTGTGCCCTGCCACACCCAGTGTGAACTGTCCTACATGTACCCTGCAGCACCCAGCGTGATCAGTCCTGACTGTGCCCAGCAGCACCTAGTGTGAATAGACTTGCCTGTGCCCCACAGCACCCAGTTTGAACAGACTTACCCTTGCCCTGCATCAACCAATGTGAGCAGTCCTGCCTGTGGCCTGCAGCACCCAGTGTTAACAGTCCTGCATGTGCCCTGCAGCGCCCAGTGTGAACAGATGTGCCCGTGCCCTCTGTCATCAAGTGTGAACACCCCTGCCTCTGCCCTGCCGCACCCAGTGTGAACAGTCCTGCCAGTGCCCTGCAGCACCCAGTGTGAACAGACTTGCCTGTGCCCCACAGCACCCAGTATGAACAGTCCTGCCTGTGCCCTGCCACACCCAGTGTGAACTGTCCTGACTGTGCCCAGCAGCACCCAGTGTGAACTGTCCTGACTGTGCCCAGCAGCACCCAGTGTGAACAGCCCTGCCTGTGCCCTGCATTAACCAATGTGAACAGTCCTGCCTGTGCCCTGCAGCTCCCAGTGTGTACAATCCTGCCCATGCCCTTCAGCATCCAGTGCAAACGGTACTGCAAGAGCCCCACCACTAGGTGCGAACAGTCCTGCTCGTGCCCTGCAGCAACCAATGTGAACAACCCTGCCTGTGCCATGCAGCACCCAGTGTCAACAGACCTGCTCGTGCCCCACAGCACACAGTGTGAACAGAACTGCCAGTGCCCCACCATCAGGTGTGAACAGTCCTGCTCATGCCCCGCAGCACCCAGTGTGAACATTCATGCTCGTGCCCTGCAGCAACCAGTATGAACAGCCCTGCCCATGCCCTGCAGCACCCAGAGTGAGCAGTCCTACCCGTGCCCTTCAGCACCCAATATGAGCAATCTTGCTATGACCTACAGTACCCAGTGTAAACAAACATGCCCGTGACCTGTGTCATCCAGTGTGTACAAACCAGCCTGTGCCCTTCAGCACACAGTGTGAACAGTCCTGCCTGTGCCCTGCAGCGCCCAGTATAAACAGACATGCCCGTGATCTGTGTCACCCAATGTGAACAATCCTGCCTGTGACCTGCAGCACCCAGTGTGAACAGTCCTGCATGTGCCTTGCAGCGCCCAGTGTGAACAGATGTGCCCGTGCCCGTTGTCACCAAGTGTGAACAGCCCTGCCTCTGCCCTGCCGCACCCAGTGTGAACAGTCCTGCCAGTGCCCTGCCACACACAGTGTGAACAGTCCTGCCAGTGCCCTGCAGCACCCAGTGTGAACAGACTTGCCTGTGCCCCACAGCACCCAGTGTGAACAGACCTACCCGCGCCCTGCTTCAACCAATGTGAACAGTCCTGCCAGTGCCCTGCAGCACCCAGTGTGAACAGACTTGTGTGTGCCCCACAGCACCCAGTATGAACAGGCATGCTCGTGTCCCACAGCACCCAATGTGAACAGTCCTGCCTGTGCCCTGCCACACCCAGTGTGAACTGTCCTACATGTACCCTGCAGCACCCAGTGTGATCACTCTTACATGTACCCTGCAGCACCCAACGTGATCAGTCCTGACTGTGCCCAGCAGCACCTAGTGTGAACAGACTTGCCTGTGCCCCACAGCACCCAGTTTGAACAGACTTACCCTTGCCCTGCATCAACCAATGTGAACAGTCCTGCATGTGCCCTGCAGCACCCAATGTGAGCAATCCTGCCTGTGCCCTACTGCACCCAGTGTTAACAGTCCTGCATGTGCCCTGCAGCGCCCAGTGTGAACAGATGTGCCCGTGCCCTCTGTCATCAAGTGTGAACACCCCTGCCTCTGCCCTGCCGTACCCAGTGTGAACAGTCCTGCCAGTGCCCTGCAGCACCCAGTGTGAACAGACTTGCCTGTGCCCCACAGCACCCAGTGTGAACAGACATACCCGCGCCCTGCATCAACCAATGTGAACGGTCCTGCCTGTGCCCTGCAGCACCCAATGTGAGCAATCCTGCCCATGCCCTTCAGCCCCCAGTGCAAACGGTACTGCCAGAGCCCCATCACCAGGTGTGAACATTCCTGCTCGTGCCCTGCAGCAACAAATGTGAACAACCCTGCCTGTGCCATGCAGCACCCAGTGTCATCGGACCTGCTCGTGCCCCGCAGCACCCAGTGTGAACGATACTGCCCGTGCCCCACCATCAGGTGTGAACAGTCCTGCTCATGCCCTGCAGCACCCATAGTGCACATCATGCACCCAGGTGTAAACAGTGCTGCTCGTGCCCTGCAGTAACCAAAGTGAACAATCCTGCCTGTGCCATGCAGCAGCCAGTGTCAACAGACCTGCTCATGCCCTGCAGCACCCAATGTGAACACTCATGCTCGTGCCCCGCAGCACCCAGTATGAACAGTCCTGCCCATGCCCTGCAGCACCCAGAGTGAGCAGTCCTACCCGTGCCCTTCAGCACCGAGTATGAGCAATCTTGCTATGTCCTACACTACCCAGTGTAAACACACATGCCCGTGACCTGTGTCACCCAGTGTGAACAAACCTGCCTGTGCTCTTCAGCACCCAGTGAGAACAGACCTCCCTGTGCCATGCAGCACCCAGTGTCAACAGACCTCCTCGTGCCCCACAGCACCCAGTGTAGATGGTACTGCCAGTGCCCCACCATCATGTGTGAACAGTCCTGCTCATGCCCTGCAGCACCCAGTGTGAACAGTCCTGACAATGCCCTGCAGCACCCAGAGTGAGCAGTCCTACTGTTACCCTTCAGCACCGAGTGTGAGCAATCTTGCTATGTCCTACAGTACCCAGTGTAAACAGACATGCCTGTGACCTGTGTCACCCAGTGTGAACAGACCAGCCTGTGCCCTGCAGCACCCAGTGTGAACAGGCCTGCCTGTGCCCAGCAACACCCAATGTGAACAGTCCTGTCTGTGACCCACAGAACCCAATATGAACAGTCCTGCATGTGCCCTGCATCACCCAATGTGTACATTCCTGCCCATGCCCTTCAGCACCTAGTGTGAACTGTCCTGCCCGTGCCTTTCAGCACCTAGTGTGAACAGTGCTGCCTGTGCCCTGCATACCCGGTGTGAACAGACATGCCCGTGACCTCTGTCACCCAATGTGATCAGTCCTACCTGTACCCTGCAGCGCACAGTGTGAACAGACATGCCCGTGACTTGTGTCACCCATATTGAACAGACCTGCCCATGCCCTGCAGCACCCAGAGTGACCAGTCCTATCCGTGCCATTCAGCACCCAGTGTGAACAATCATGCTGTGTTCTACAGTACCCAGTATGAACAGTCCTTCCTGTGCCCTGCAGCACCCAGTGTGAACAATCCTGCCCATGCCCTTCAGCACCCAGTGTGTACAATCCTCTCCGTGCCTTTCAGCACCCAATGTGTACAATCCTCTCCGTGCCCTTCAGCACCAAGTGTGTACAATCCTCTCCGTGCCCTTCAGCACCCAGTGTGAACAATCCTGCCTGTGTCCTTCAGCACCCAGTGTGTACAATCCTCCCCCTGCCCTTCAGCACCCAGTGCAAACAGTACTGCCACAGCCCCACCACCAGGTGTGAACAGTCCTGCTCGTGCCCTGCAGCAACCAATGTGAACAATCCTGCCTGTGCCAATGCAGCACCCAGTGTCAACAGACCTCCTCGTGCCCCACAGCACCCAGTGTAGATGGTACTGCCAGTGCCCCACCATCAGGTGTGAACAGTCCTGCTCATGCCCTGCAGCACCCAGTGTGAACACTCATGCTCGTGCCCCGCAGCACCCAGTATTAACAGTCCTGCCCATGCCCTGCAGCACCCAGAGTGAGCAGTCCTACCCATACCCTTCAGCACCGAGTGTGAGCAATCTTGCTATGTCCTACAGTACCAGTGTAAGCAGACATGCCCGTGACCTGTGTCACCCAGTGTGAACAAACCTGCCTGTGCTCTGCAGCACTCAGTGTGAACAGTCCTGCCTGTGCCCAGCAGCACCCAGTGTCAACAGTGCTGCTCGTGCCGCGTTACACCCAGTGTGAACAATCCTGCCTGTGCCCGGCAGCGCCCAGTGTAAACAGACATGCCCGTGACCTGTGTCACCCAGTGTGAACAGACCAGCCTGTGCCCTGCAGCACCCAGTGAGAACAGACATGCCTGTGCCATGCAGCACCCACTGTGAACACTCATGCGCGTGCCCCGCAGCACCCAGTATGAACAGTCCTGCCCATGCCCTGCAGCACCCAGAGAGAGCAGTCCTACCCGTACCCTGCAGCATCCAGTGTGAGCAATCTTGCTATGTCCTACAGAACCCAGTGTAAACAGACATGCCTGTGACCTGTGTCACCCAGTGTGAACAGACCAGCCTGTACCCTGCAGTACCCAGTGTGAACAGTCCTGCCTGTGCCAAGCAACAGCCAATGTGAACAGTCCTGCCTGTGACCCACAGAACCCAATGTGAACAGTCCTGCATGTGCCCTGCATCACCCAATGTGTACATTCCTGCCCATGCCCTTCAGCACCAAGTGTGAATTGTCCTGCCCGTGCCCTTCAGCACCTAGTGTGAACAGTGCTGCCTGTGCCCTGCATACCCGGTGTGAACAGACATGCCAGTACCCTGCAGCACCCAGTGTGAACAGACTTGCCTGTGCCCCACAGCACCCAACATGAACAGTCCTGCCTGTGCCCTGCCGCACCCAGTGTGAACTGTCCTACATGTAGCCTGCAGCACCCAGTATGAACAGTCCTGACTGTGCCCAGCAGCACCTAGTGTGAACAGACATGCCTGTGCCCTGCATCAACCAATGTGAACAGTCCTGCCTGTGCCCTGCAGCACCCAGTTTGAACAATCCTGCCCGTGCCCTTCAGCATCCAGTGTAAGCAGTCCCGCCTGTGCCCGACAGCGCCGACTGTGAACAAACTTGCCTGTGCCCCACAGCACCCATTGTGAACAGACCTACCCGCACCCTGCAACGACCAATGTGAACAGTCCTGCCTGTGCCCTGCAGCTCCCAGTGTGTACAATCCTGCCCATGCCCTTCAGCATCCAGTGCGAACAGTCCTGCTCGTGCCCTGCAGCAACCAATGTGAACAACCCTGCCTGTGCCATGCAGCACCCAGTGTCAACAGACCTGCTCATGCCCCACAGCACACAGTGTGAACGGTACTGCCAGTGCCCCAGCATCAGGTGTGAACAGTCCTGCTCATGCCCGGCAGCACCCAGTGTGAAAATTCATGCTCGTGCCCCGCAGCACCCAGTATGAACAGCCCTACCCATGCCCTGCAGCACCCAGAGTAAGCAGTGCTAACCGTGCCCTTCAGCACCCAATATGAGCAATCTTGCTATGACCTACAGTACCCAGTGTAAACAGACATGCCCGTGACCTGTGTCACCTAATGTGAACAATCCTGCCTGTGCCCTGCAGCACCCAGTGTGAACAGTCCTGCCTGTGCCCTGCCGCACCCAGTGTGAACTGTCCTACATGTACCCTGCAGCACCCAGTTTTATCAGTCCTGACTGTGCCCAGCAGCACCTAGTGTGAACAGACTTGCCTGTGCCCCATAGCACCCAGTGTGAACAGACCTACCCATGACCTGCATCAACCAATATGAACAGTCCTGCCTGTGCCCTGCAGCACCCAGTTTGAACAATCCTGCCCATGCCCTACTGCACCCAGTGTTAACAGTCCTGCATGTGCCCTGCAGCGCCCAGTGTGAACAGATGTGCCTGTGCCCTCTGTCACCAAGTGTGAACAGCCCTGCCTCTGCCCTGCCACACCCAGTGTGAACAGTCCTGCCAGTGCCCTGCAGCACCCAGTGTGAACAGACTTGCCTGTGCCCCACAGCACCCCGTGTGAACAGACGTACCCGTGCCCTGCATCAACCAATGTGAACAGTCCTGCCTGTGCCCTGCAGCACCCAGTGTAATGAGTCCTGACTACGCCCTGCAGCACCTATGTGAACAGGCCTGCCTGTGCCCTTCAGCATCCAGTGTGAACAGTCCCACCTGTGCCCTACAGCACCGACTGTGAACAGCCTTGCCTGTGCTCCACAGCACCCAGTGTGAACTGTCCTACATGTACCCTGCAGACCCAGTGTGATCAGTCCTGACTGTGCCCAGCAGCACCTAGTGTGAACAGACTTGCCTGTGCCCCACAGCACACGTTGTGAACAGACCTACCCGCGCCCTGCATCCACCAATGTGAACAGACCTGCCTGTGCCCTGCAGCATCCAGTGTGAACAATCCTGCCCATGCCCTTCAGCACCAAGTGTGTACAATCCTGCCCGTGCCATTCAGCACCCAGTGTGAACAGTCCTGCCTGTGCTCTGCAGCACCCAGTGTGAACAATCCTGCCCATGCCCTTCAGCACCCAGTGCAAACAGTACCGCCAGAGCCCCACCACCAGGTGTGAAGAGTCCTGCTTGTGCCCTGCAGCAACCAATGTGAATAATCCTGCCTATGCCATGCAGCACCCAGTGTCAACAGACCTGCTCGTGCCCCACAGCACACAGTGTGGATGGTACTGCCAGTGCCCCACCATCAGGTGTGAACAGTCCTGCTCATGCCCTGCAGCACCCACTGTGAACACTCATGCTTGTGCCCCACAGCACCCTGTTTGAACAGTCCTGCCCATGCCCTGCAGCACCCAGAGTAAGCAGTCCTACCCGTGCCTTTCAGCACCCAATGTGAGCAATCTTGCTATGTCCTACAGTACCCAGTGTAAACAGACATGCCCGTGACCTGTGTCATCCAGTGTGTACAAACCTGCCTGTGTTCTGCAGCACTCAGTGTGAACAGTCCTGCCTGTGCTCTGCAGCACCCAGTGTGAACAATCCTGCCCATGCCCTTCAGCATCTAGTGCAAACGGTACTGCCAGAGCCCCACCCAGGTGTGAACAGTGCTGCTCCTGCCCTGCAGCACCCAGTGAGGATGGTACTGCCAGTGCCCCACCATCAGGTGTGAATAGTCCTGCTCATGCCCTGCAGCACCCAATGTGAACACTCATGCTCATGCCCCGCAGCACCCAGTATGAACAGTCCTGCCCATGCCCTGCAGCACCCAGAGAGAGCAGTCCTACCCGTGCCCTTCAGCACCCAATATGAGCAATCTTGCTATGACCTACAGTACCCAGTGTAAACAGACATGCCCGTGACCTGTGTCACCCAGTGTGAACAGACCAGCCTGTGCCCTGCAGCACCCAGTGTGAACAGTCCTGCCTGTGACCCACAGAACCCAATGTGAACAGTCCTGCATGTGCCCTGCATCACCCAATTTGTACATTCCTGCCCATGCCCTTCAGCACCTAGTGTGAACTGTCCTGCCTGTGCCCTTCAGCACCTAGTGTGAACTGTCCTGCCTGTGCCCTTCAGCACCTAGTGTGAACAGTGCTGCCTGTGCCCTGCATACCCGGTGTGAACAGACATGCCCGTGACCTGTCACCCAATGTGATCAGTCCTACCTGTACCCTGCAGCGCACAGTGTGAACAGACATGCCCGTGACTTGTGTCACCCATATTGAACAGACCTGCCCATGCCCTGCAGCACCCAGAGTGACCAGTCCTACCCGTGCCATTCAGCACCCAGTGTGAACAATCATGCTGTGTCCTACAGTACCCAGTATGAACAGTCCTTCCTGTGCCCTGCAGCACCCAGTGTGAACAGACTTGCCTGTGTGCCGCAGCACCCTGTCTGAACAGACGTACCCGCGCCCTGCAGCAACCAATGTGAATAGCCCTGCAGGTGCCCTGCAACACCCAGTGTAATGAGTCCTGACTACGCCCAGCAGCACCTGCTGTGAACAGGCCTGCCCATGCCCTTCAGCATCCAGTGTGAACAGTCCCGCCTGTGCCCTACAGCACCGACTGTGAACAGACTTGCCTGTGCCCCATAGCACCCATTGTGAACAGACCTACCCGCGCCCTGCATCAACCAATGTGAAATTACCTGCCTGTGCCCTGCAGCACCCAGTGTGAACAATCCTGCCCATGCCCTTCAGCACCCAGTGTGAATAATCCTGCCTGTGCCCTTCAGCACCCAGTGTGAACAATCCTGCCCATGCCCTTCAGCACCCCGTGTGTCCAATCCTCTCCGTGCCCTTCAGCACCCAGTGTGAACAATCCTGCCTGTGCCCTTCAGCACCCAGTGTGTACACTCCTCCCCCTGCCCTTCAGCACCCAGTGCAAATAGTACTGCCACAGCCCCACCACCAGGTGTGAACAGTCCTGCTCGTGCCCTGCAGCAATCAATGTGAACAATCCTGCCTGTGCCATGCAGCACCCAGTGTCAACAGACCTCCTCGTGCCCCGCAGCACACAGTGTAGATGGTACTGCCAGTGCCCCACTATCAGGTGTGAACAGTCCTGCTCATGCCCAGCAGCACCCAGTGTGAACAGTCCTGACAATGCCCTGCAGCACCCAGAGTGAGCAGTCCTACCTGTACCCTTCAGAGCTGCTCATGCCCCGTTACACCCAGTGTGAACGGTACTGCCAGTGCCCCACCATCAGGTGTGAACAGTCCTGCTCATGCCCCGCAGCACCCAGTGTGAACAGTCCTGCCTGTGCCCTGCAGCGCCCAGTGTAAACAGAAATGCCCGTGACCTGTGTCACCCCGTGTGAACAGAACTGCCTGTGCCCAGCAGCACCCAGTGTGTACATTCCTGCCTGTGCCAGCAGCACCCAATGTGAACAGTCCTGCCTGTGCCCTGCATCACCCAGTGTGCACATTCCAGTCCATGCCCTTCAGCACCTAGTGTGAACAGTCCTGCCTGTCCCTTGCAGCACCCCCTGTGAACAGACATGCCCATGACCTGCGTCACCCAGTGTGAACAGACATGCCCATGCCCTGCAGCACCCAGTGTAATGAGTCCTGACTATACCCAGCAGCACCCACTGTGAACAGGTCTGCCCGTGCCCTTCAGAACCCAGTGCAAACGGTACTGCCAGTACCCCACCACCAGGTGTGAACAGTCCTGCTCGTGCCCTGCAGCAACCAATGTGAACAACACTGCCTGTGCCGTGCAGCATCCAGTGTCAACAGACCTGCTCGTGCACCGCAGCAACCAGTGTGACTGGTACTTCAGTGCCCCACCATCAGGTGTGAACAGTCCTGCTCATGCCCTGCAGCACCCAGTGTGAACACTCATGCTCGTGCCCCGCAGCATCCAGTATGAACAGTCCTGCCCATGCCCGGCAGCACCAAGAGTGAGAAGTCCTACCTGTGCCCTTCAGCACTGAGAGTGAACAATCTTGCTGTGTCCTACAGTACCCAGTATGAACAGACCTGCCTGTGCCCTGCAGAACCCAGTGTGAACAGACCAGCCTGTGCCCTGCAGCACCCAGTGTGAACAGTCCTGTCGTGCACTTCAGCATCCAGTGTAAACAGACCTGCCTGTGCCCTGCAACATCCAGTGTGAACAGACATACCCATGACCTGTGTCACCCAATGTGAACAGCCCTGCCTGTGCCCTACCGCACCCAGTGTGAACAGACTTCCCTGTGCCCTGCAGCACCCAGTGTGAACAATCCTGCCCATGCCCTTCAGCACCCCGTGCAACTGGTACTGCCAGAGCCCCACCACCAGGTGTGAACAGTCCTGTTCGTGCCCTGCAGCAATGTGAACAACCCTGCCTGTGCCATGCAGCATCCAGTGTCAACAGACCTGCTCGTGCCCCGCAGCACCCAATGTGAACGGTACTGCCAGTGCCCCACCATCAGGTGTGAACAGTCCTGCTCATTGCCCGCTGCACTCAGTGTGAACATTCATGCTCATGCCCCGCAGCACCCAGTATGAACAGTCCTGCCCATGCCCTGCAGCACCCAGAGTGAGCAGTCCTACCCGTACCCTTCAGCACCCAGTGTGAACAATCTTGCTATGTCCTGCAGTACCCAGTATGAACAGACCTGCCTGTGCCCTGCAGCACCCAGTGAGATCAGACCTGCCTGTGTCCTGCAGCGCGCAATGTGAACATTCCTGCGCGTGCCCTTCAGCACCTAGTGTGAACATTCCCGCCTGCGCCCAGCAGCGCCCAGTGTGAACAGTCCTGCCTGTGCCTTGCAGCACCCAGTGTGAACAGTCCTGTCTGTGCCCTGCAATCCCCCGTGTGAACAGACATGCCCGTGACCTCTGTCACCCAATGTGAACAGTCCTGCCTGTGCCTTGCAGCACCTAGTTTGTACATTCCTGCGCATGCCCTTCAGCACCTAGTGTGAACATTCCCGCCTGCACCCAGCAGCGCCCAGTGTGAACAGTCCTGTCTGTGCCCTGCAGTCCCCCGTGTGAACAGACATGCCCGTGACCTCTGTCACCCAATGTGATCAGTCCTGCCTGTGCCCTGCAGCACCCAGTGTGAACAAACCTGCCTGTGCTCTTCAGCACCTAATGTGAACAGACATGCCTATGCCCTGAAGCACCCAGTGTGAACAGTCCTGCCTGTGCCCTGAAGGACCCAAGTGTGAACAGACATGCCCGTGACTTGTGTCACCCATTGTGAACACTCCTGCCTGTGCCCTACAGCACCCAATGTGAACAGTTCTGCCTGTGCCCTGCAGTGCCCAGTGCGAACAGTCCTGCCTGTGCCCTGCAGTGCCCAGTGTGAACAGACATGCCCGTGACCTGTGTCACACAGTTTGAATAGACCTGCCGGTGCCCTGCAGCACCCAGTGTGAACAGACTTGCCTTTGCGCCGCAGCACCCTGTGTGAACAGACCTACCTTCGCCCTGCAGCAACCAATGTGAATAGGCCTGCATGTGCCCTGCAGCACCCAGTGTGAGCAGTCCTGCCAGGGCACTGCAGCACCCACTGTAAACAGTCCTGCCAGTGCACTGCAGCACCCAGTGTGAGAAATCCAGACTGTGCCCTGCAGCACACAGTGTGAAAAATCCTACCCATGCACTGCAGCACCCAGTGCGAACAGTCCTGCATGTGCCCTGCACCGCCCAGTGTGAACAGACATGCCCATTCCCTCTGTTGCCAAGAGTGAACAGACTTGCCTGTCCCCGCAGCACCCAGTGTGTATAGACCTACCCGCACCCTGCAGCACCCAGTGTGAACAGTCCTGCCAATGACCCTCAGCACCCAGTGTGAATGGTACTGCCAATGCCCCACCACCAGGTGTGAACAGTCCTGCTCGTGCCCTGCAGCACCCAATGTGAACAGCCCTGCCTGTGCACTGCAGCACCCAGTGTTAACAGCCCTACATGTGCCTCGCAGCACCCAGTGTGATCAGCCCTGTATGTGTCCGGCTAAACCCAGTGTGAACGGTACTGCCTGTGCACCACCATCAGGTGTGAATTGTCCTGCTCGTGCGCTGCAGCACCCAGTGTGAAAAGACATGCCCACGTCCTGTGTCACCCAATGTGTACAGACCTGCCTGTGCCCTGCAGCACCCAATGTGAACAGCCCTGCCCATGACCCGCAGCACCCAGTGTGAACATTCCTGCCTGTACCCCACAGCACCCAGTGTGAACATTCCTGCCTGTGCCCCGCAGCACACAGTGTGAACATTCCTGCCGGTGCCCAGCAGCACCCAGTGTGAACATTCCTGCCTGTACCCCACAGCACCCAGTGTGAACATTCCTGCCTGTGCCCCGCAGCACACGGTGTGAACATTCCTGCCGGTGCCCAGCAGCACCCCGTGTGAACAGCCCTGCCCGTGACCTGTGTCACCCACTGTGAACAGTCCTGCCTCTGCCCTGCAGCACCCAGTGTGAACAGCCCTGCCTGTGCTCTTTAGCATCCAGTGCGAATATTACTGCCAGTGCCCCACCAGCAGGTGTGAACAGTCCTAAATATGCCCCGCAGCACCCAGTGTGAACATTCCTGCCTGTGCCCTGTGTCACCCACTGTGAACAGTCCTGCCTGTGCCCTGCAGCACCCAGTGTGAACAGCCCTGCCCGTGACCTGTGTCACCCACTGTGAACAGTCCTGCCTGTGCCCTACAGCAGACACTGTGAACAGTCTTGCCCGTGACCTGTGTCACCCACTGTGAAAAGTCCTGCCAGTGCACTGCAGCACCCACTGTGAACAGTCCTGCCTGTGCACTGCAGCACCCAGTGTGAACAGTCCTGCCTGTGCACTGCAGCACCCAGTGTGAACAGTCCTGCCCGTGCCCTGCAGCACCCAATGTGAACAGTCCTGACTATTCCCTGCACCGCCCAGTGTGAACAGACTTGCCTGTCCCCGCAGCACCCAGTGTGTATAGACATCCCCGCACCCTGCAGCACCCAGTGTAAACAGTCCTGCCAATAAACCTCAGCACCCAGTGCGAATGGTAGTGCCAGTGCCCAACCACCAGGTGTGAACAGTCCTGCCTGTGCCCTGCAGCAACCAATGTGAACAATCCTGCCTGTACCCTGCAGCACCAAATGTGAACGGTACGACCAGTGCCCCGCAGCACACAGTGTGATCAGCCCTGTATGTGTCCTGCTACAGTGCCCCACCATCAGGTGTAAATAGTCCTGCTCATGCGCTGCAGCACACAGTGTGAAAAGACATGCCCATGTCCTGTGTCACCCAATGTGTACAGACCTGCCAGTGCCCTTCAGCTCCCAGTGTGAAAAGCCCTGCCTGCGCCCTGCAGCACCCAGTGTGTACAGTCCTGCCCGTGCCCTTCATCACCTAGTTTAAACAGTCCTGCCCGTGCCCTGCAGCGCCCAGTGTGAACAGCCCTGCCCGTGACCTGTGTCACCCACTGTGAACAGCCCTGCCACTGCCCTGCAGCACCCAGTGTGAAAAGACATGCCTGTGTCCTGTGTCACCCAATGTGTACAGACCTGCCTGTGCCCAGCAGCACCAAGTGTGTACAGTCCTGCCCGTGCCCTTCAGTAACCAGTGGGAACAGTCCTGCCTGTGCCCTGCAGCACCCAGTGTGAACAGCCCTGCCCATGCCCGGCAGCACCCAGCGTGAACTGTCGTGCCCGTGCCCTGTGTCACCCACTGTGAACAGCCCAGCCTCTGCCCTGCAGCACCCAATGTGAACTGTACTGCCCGTGGGCTGTGTCACCCAGCGTGCACAGTCCTGCCTGTACCCGGCAACACCTAATGTGAATAGACATGGCCATGACCCGTGTCACCCAGTTTGAACAGAAGTGCCTGTACCCTGCAGCACCCATGTGAACAGTCCTGCCAGTGCACTGCAGCACCCAGTGTGAACAGCCCTGTCCGTGACCTGTGTCACCCTCTGTGAACAGCCCGGCCACTGCCCTGCAGTACCCAGTGTGAACAGTCCTGCCCATGACTTTTAGCACCCAGTGCGAATGTTACAACCAGTGCCCCACCACCAGGTGTGAACAGTCCTACCTGTGCCCTGCAGCACCCAGTGTGAACGGTACAACCAGTGCCCCAGAGCAGCCAATGTGACCAGACCTGTATGTGTGCTGCAACACCCAGTGTGAACGGTACTGCCTGTGCCCCACCATCAGGTGTGAATAGTCCTGCTCATGCACTGCAGCATCCTGTGTGAACAGTCCTGCTCATGCCATGCAGCAACCATTGTGAAATGACATGCCCATGTCCTGTGTCACCCAATTTGTACAGATCTGCCCGTGCCCTGCAGCACCCAGTGTGAACAGACCTGTCCGTGACCCGCAGCATCCAGTGTGAACATTCCTGCCTGTGCCCAGCAGCACTCAGTGTGAACAGCCCTGCACGTAACATGTGTCACCCACTATGAACAGTACTGCCTGTGCCCTGCAGCACACACTGTGAACAGTCTTGCCCGTGACCTGTGTCACCCAGTGTGAAAAATCCTACCCATGCCCTGCAGCACCCAGTGTGAACAGTCCTGCCTGTGCCCTGCAGCTCCCAGTGTGAAAAATCCTTCCCATGCCGTGCAGCACCCAGTGTGAACAGTCCTGCCTGTGCCCTGCAGCTCCCAGTGTGAAAAATCCTACCCATGCCGTGCAGCACCCAGTGTGAACAGTCCTGCCTGTGCCCTGCAGCACCCAGTGTGAACAGTCCTGCCAATGACCCTCAGCACCCAGTGTGAATGGTACTGCCAGTGCCCCACCACCAGGTGTGAACTGTCCTGCCTGTGCCCTGCAGCACCCCATGTGAACAGCCCTGCCTGTGCACTGCAGCACCCAAGTGTTAACAGCCCTACCAGTGCCCTGCAGCACACAGTGTAAACGGCATGACCAGTGCCCCGCAGCACGCAGTATGATCAGCCCTGTATGTGTCCTGCTACACCCAGTGTGAACGGTACTGCCTGTGCCCCACCATCAGGTGTGAATAGTCCTGCTCATGCACTGCAGCACCCAGTGTGAACAGTCCTGCTCATGTCCTGCAGCACCCAGTGTGAAAAGACATGCCCATGTCCTTTGTCACCCAATGTGTATAGACCTGCCTGTGCCCTGCGGCACCCAGTGTGAAGAGTTCTGTCCATGACCCGCAGCACCCAATGTGAACATTCCTGCCTGTGCCCAGCAGCACCCAGTGGGAACATTCCTGCCTGTGCCCTGCAGCGCCCAGTGTGAACATTCCTGCCTGTGCCCTGCAGCACCCAATGTGAACAGCCCTGCCCGTGACCTGTGTCACCCACAGTTAACAACCCTACCTGTGCCTCGCAGCACCCAGTGTGATCAGCCCTGTATGTGTCCGGCTACACCCAGTGTGAACGGTACTGCCTGTGCCCCACCATCAGGTGTGATTAGTCCTGCTCATGCGCTGCAGCACCCAGTGTGAAAAGACATGCCCATGTGCTGTGTCACCCAATGTGTACAGACCTGCCTGTGCCCTGCAGCACCCAGTGTGAACAGCCCTGTCCATGACCCGCAGCACCCAGTGTGAACATTCCTGTCTGTGCCCAGCAGCACCCAGTGTGAACATTCCTGCCTGTGCCCCGCAGCACCCAGTGTGAACATTCCTGCCTGTGCCCCGCAGCAACCAGTGTGAACAGCCCTGCCCGTGACCTGTGTCACCCAGTGTGAAAAATCCTACCCATGCCCTGCAGCACCCAGTGTGAACAGTCCTGCCAATGACCCTCAGCACCCAGTGCGAATCGTACTGCCAGTGCCCCACCACCAGGTGTGAACAGTCCTGCCTGTGCCCAGCAGCACCCCATGTGAACAGCCCTACCTGTGCACTGCAGCACCCAGTGTTAACAGCCCGACCAGAGCCCTGCAGCACACAGTGTAAACGGCACGACCAGTGCACCGCAGCACCCAGTATGATCAGCCCTGTATGTGTCCTACTACACCCAGTGTGAACGGTACTGCCTGTGCCCCACCATCAGGTTTGAATAATCCTGCTCATGCACTGCAGCACCCAGTGTGAACAGTCCTGCTCATGCCCTGCAGCACCCAGTGTGAAAAGACATGCCCATGTCCTTTGTCACCCAATGTGTATAGACCTGCCTGTGCCCTGCGGCACCCAGTGTGAAGAGCTCTGTCCATGACCCGGAGAACCCAGTGTGAACATTCCTGCCCGTGCCCTGCAGCACCCAGTGGGAACATTCCTGCCTGTGCCCTGCAGCGCGCAGTGGGAACATTCCTGCCTGTGCCCTGCAGCGCCCAGTGTGAACATTCCTGCCTGTGTCCAGCAACACCCAGCGTGAACAGTCCTGCCTGTGCCCTGCAGCACCCAATGTGAACAGCCCTGCCCGTGTCCAGCAACACCCAGTGTGAACAGTCCTGCCTGTGCCCTGCAGCACCCAGTGTGAACAGCCCTGCCCGTGACCTGTGTCACCCACTGTTAACAGTCCTACCTGTGCCTCACAGCACCCAGTGTGATCAGCCCTGTATGTGTCCGGCTACACCCAGTGTGAACCGTACTGCCTGTGCCACACCATCAGGTGTGACTAGTCCTGCTCATGCGCTGCAGCACCCAGTGTGAAAAGACATGCCCACGTCCTGTGTCACCCACTGTTAACAGTCCTGCCTGTGCCCTGCAGCGCCCAGTGTGAACAGACATGCCCGTGACCTGTGTTACCCACTGTGAACAGCCCTGCCTCTGCCCTGCTGTACCCAGTGTGAAAAGTCCTGCCCATGACCTTTAGCATCCAGTGCGAATATTACTGCCAGTGCCCCACCACCAGGTGTGAACAGTCCTACATGTGCCCCGCAGCACCCAGTGTGAACGGTACAACCAGTGCCCCGCAGCACCCAGTGTGAACAGTCCTGCCTGTGCACTGCAGCACAAAGTGTGAACAGTCCTGACTATGCCCTGCACTGCCCAGTGTGAACAGACTTGCCTGTCCCCGCAGCACCCAGTGTGTATAGACCTCCCAGCACCCTGCAGCAACCAACGTGAACAGTCCTGCCTGTGCCCTGCAGCGCCCAGTGTGTACAGTCCTGCCAATGACCCTCAGCACCCAGTGCCAATGGTACTGCCAGTGCCCCACCACCAGGTGTGAACAGTCCTGCCTGTGCCCTGCAGCACCAAGTGTGAACGGCACGACCAGTGCCCCGCAGCACCACGTGTGATCAGCCCTGTATTTGTCCTGCTACACCCAGTGTGAACGGTACTGACTGTGCCCCACCATCAGGTGTGAATAGTCCTGCTCATGAGCTGCAGCACCCAGTGTGAACAGTCCTGCTCATGCCCTGCAGCACCCAGTGTGAAAAAACATGCCCGTGTGCTGTGTCACCCAATGTGCACAGACTTGCCCGTGCCCTGCGGCACCCAGTGTGAACAGCACTGTCCATGACCCGCAGCACCCAGTGTGAACATTCCTGCCTGTGCCCTTCAGCGCCTAGTTTGAACAGTCCTGCCTGTGCCCTGCAGCACCCAGTGTGAACAGCCCTGCCCGTGTCCTGTGTCACCCACTGTGAACAGTCCTGCCCATGACATTTAGCACCCAGTGCGAATGTTACTGCCAGTGCCCCACCACCAGGTGTGAACAGTCCTGCCTGTGCCCTGAAGCACCCAGTGTGAACAGCCCTACTGTGCCCTGCAGCACACAGTGTGAACGGCACGACCAGTGCCCTGCAGCAACCAGTGTGATCAGCACTCTATGTGTCCTGCTACACCCAGTGTGAACGATACGGCCTGTGCCCCACCATCAGGTTTGAATAGTCCTGCTCATGAGCTACAGCACCCAATGTGAACAGACCTGCCCATGCCCTGCAAAACCAGTTTGAACAATCCTGCTAATGCCCTGCAGCACCCAGTGTGAAAAGACATGCCCATGTCCTGTGTCACCCAATGTGAACAGCCCTGCCTGCGACCTGCAGCACCCAGTGTCTACAGTCCGGCCCGTGCCCTTCAGCACCTAGTTTGAAGAGTCCTGCCTGTGCCCTGCAGCGCCCAGTGTGAACAGCCCTGCCCGTGACCTGTGTCACCCACTGTGAACAGCCCTGCCTCTGCCCTGCAGTACCCAGTGTGAACAGTCCTGCCCATGACCTTTAGCAACCTGTGCGAATGTTGCTGCCAGTGCCCCACCACCAGGTGTGAACAGTCCTACCTGTGCCCTGCAGCACCCAGTGTGAACGGTACAACCAGTGCCCCGCAGCATCCAGTGTGACCAGACCTATATGTGTGCTGCAACACCCAGTGTGAACGGTATTGCCTGTGCCATACCATCAGGTGTGAATAGTCCTGCTCATGCACTGCAGCATCCAGTGTGAACAGTCCTGCTCATGCCCTGCAGCACCCATTGTGAAAAGACATGCCCATGTCCTGTGTCACCCAATGTGTACAGACCTGACTGTGCCCTGCAGCACCCAGTGTGAACAGCCCTGTCCGTGATCCGCAGCACCCCGTGTGAACATTCCTGCCTGTGCCCAGCAGCACCCAGTGTGAACAGCCCTGCACGTAACCTGTGTCACCCACTATGAACAGTACTGCCTGTGCCCTGCAGCACACACTGTGAACAGTCTTGCCCGTGACCTGTGTCACCCAGTGTGAAAAATCCTACCCATGCCCTGCAGCACCTAATGTGAACAGTCCTGCCTGTGCCCTGGAGCTCCCAGTGTGAAAAATCCTACCCATGCCCTGCAGCACCCAGTGTGAACAGTCCTGCCAATGACCCTCAGCACCCAGTGCGAATCGTACTGCCAGTGCCCCACCACCAGGTGTGAACAGTCCTGCCTCTGCCCTGCAGCACCCAGTATGAACAGCCCTGCCCGTGACCTGTGTCACCCACTGTGAACAGTCCTGCCTGTGCCCTGCAGCAGACACTGTGAACAGTCTTGCCCGTGACCTGTGTCACCCACTGTGAACAGTCCTGCCTGTGCACTGCAGCACAAAGTGTGAACAGTCCTGACTATGCCCTGCACTGCCCAGTGTGAACAGACTTGCCTGTCCCCGCAGCACCCAGTGTGTATAGACCTCCCAGCACCCTGCAGCAACCAACGTGAACAGTCCTGCCTGTGCCCTGCAGCGCCCAGTGTGTACAGTCCTGCCAATGACCCTCAGCACCCAGTGCCAATGGTACTGCCAGTGCCCCACCACCAGGTGTGAACAGTCCTGCCTGTGCCCTGCAGCACCAAGTGTGAACGGCACGACCAGTGCCCCGCAGCACCACGTGTGATCAGCCCTGTATTTGTCCTGCTACACCCAGTGTGAACGGTACTGACTGTGCCCCACCATCAGGTGTGAATAGTCCTGCTCATGAGCTGCAGCACCCAGTGTGAACAGTCCTGCTCATGCCCTGCAGCACCCAGTGTGAAAAAACATGCCCATGTGCTGTGTCACCCAATGTGCACAGACTTGCCCGTGCCCTGCGGCACCCAGTGTGAACAGCACTGTCCATGACCCGCAGCACCCAGTGTGAACATTCCTGCCTGTGCCCTTCAGCGCCTAGTTTGAACAGTCCTGCCTGTGCCCTGCAGCACCCAGTGTGAACAGCCCTGCCCGTGTCCTGTGTCACCCACTGTGAACAGTCCTGCCCATGACATTTAGCACCCAGTGCGAATGTTACTGCCAGTGCCCCACCACCAGGTGTGAACAGTCCTGCCTGTGCCCTGAAGCACCCAGTGTGAACAGCCCTACTGTGCCCTGCAGCACACAGTGTGAACGGCACGACCAGTGCCCCGCAGCAACCAGTGTGATCAGCACTCTATGTGTCCTGCTACACCCAGTGTGAACGATACGGCCTGTGCCCCACCATCAGGTGTGAATAGTCCTGCTCATGAGCTACAGCACCCAATGTGAACAGACCTGCCCATGCCCTGCAAAACCAGTTTGAACAATCCTGCTAATGCCCTGCAGCACCCAGTGTGAAAAGACATGCCCATGTCCTGTGTCACCCAATGTGAACAGCCCTGCCTGCGACCTGCAGCACCCAGTGTCTACAGTCCGGCCCGTGCCCTTCAGCACCTAGTTTGAAGAGTCCTGCCTGTGCCCTGCAGCGCCCAGTGTGAACAGCCCTGCCCGTGACCTGTGTCACCCACTGTGAACAGCCCTGCCTCTGCCCTGCAGTACCCAGTGTGAACAGTCCTGCCCATGACCTTTAGCAACCTGTGCGAATGTTGCTGCCAGTGCCCCACCACCAGGTGTGAACAGTCCTACCTGTGCCCTGCAGCACCCAGTGTGAACGGTACAACCAGTGCCCCGCAGCATCCAGTGTGACCAGACCTATATGTGTGCTGCAACACCCAGTGTGAACGGTATTGCCTGTGCCATACCATCAGGTGTGAATAGTCCTGCTCATGCACTGCATCATCCAGTGTGAACAGTCCTGCTCATGCCCTGCAGCACCCATTGTGAAAAGACATGCCCATGTCCTGTGTCACCCAATGTGTACAGACCTGACTGTGCCCTGCAGCACCCAGTGTGAACAGCCCTGTCCGTGATCCGCAGCACCCCGTGTGAACATTCCTGCCTGTGCCCAGCAGCACCCAGTGTGAACAGCCCTGCACGTAACCTGTGTCACCCACTATGAACAGTACTGCCTGTGCCCTGCAGCACACACTGTGAACAGTCTTGCCCGTGACCTGTGTCACCCAGTGTGAAAAATCCTACCCATGCCCTGCAGCACCTAATGTGAACAGTCCTGCCTGTGCCCTGGAGCTCCCAGTGTGAAAAATCCTACCCATGCCCTGCAGCACCCAGTGTGAACAGTCCTGCCAATGACCCTCAGCACCCAGTGCGAATCGTACTGCCAGTGCCCCACCACCAGGTGTGAACAGTCCTGCCTCTGCCCTGCAGCACCCAGTATGAACAGCCCTGCCCGTGACCTGTGTCACCCACTGTGAACAGTCCTGCCTGTGCCCTGCAGCAGACACTGTGAACAGTCTTGCCCGTGACCTGTGTCACCCACTGTGAACAGTCCTGCCTGTGCACTGCAGCACCCAGTGTGAACAGTCCTGCCCGTGCCCTGCAGCAAACAGTGTGAACAGTCCTGCCTGTGCACTGCAGCACCCAGTGTGATCAGCCCTGTATGTGTCCTGCAACACCAAGTGTGAACGGTACTGGCTGTGTCCCACCATCAGGTGTGAATAGTCCTGATCATGCGCTGCAGCATCCAGTGTGAACAGACATGCCTGTGCCCTGCAGCACCCAGTGTGAACAGTCCTGCCTGTGCACTGCTGCACCCAGTGTGAACAGTCCTCACTATGCCCTGCACCGGCCAGTGTGAACAGACTTGCCTGTCCCCGCAGCACCCAGTGTGTATAGACCACCCCGCACCCTGCAGCAACCAATGTGAACAGTCCTGCCTGTGCCCTGCAGCGCTCAGTGTGAACAGTCCTACCAATGACCCTCAGCACCCAGTGCGAATGGTACTGCCAGTGCCCCACCACCAGGTGTGAACAGTCCTGCTCATACCCTGCAGCACCAAGTGTGAACAGCACGACCAGTGCCCCGCAGCACCCAGTGTGATCAGCCCTGTATGTGTGCTGCAACACCCCAGTGTGAACGGTACTGCCTGTGCCCCACCATCAGGTGTGAATAGTCCTGCTCATGCACTGCAGCATCCAGTGTGAACAGTCCTGCTCATGCGCTGCAACACCCATTGTGAAAAGACATGCCCATGTCCTGTGTCACCCAATGTGTACAGACCTGACCGTGCCCTGCAGCACCCAGTGTGAACAGCCCTGTTCATGACCCGCAGCACCCAGTGTGAACATTCCTGCCTGTGCCCAGCAGCACCCAGTGTGAACAGCCCTGCCCGTAACATGTGTCACCCACTATGAACAGTACTGCCTGTGCCCTGCAGAACACACTGTGAACAGTCTTGCCCGTGACCTGTGTCACCCAGTGTGAAAAATCCTACCCATGACCTGCTGCACCCAGTGTGAACAGTCCTGCCTGTGCCCTGCAGCTCCCAGTGTGAAAAATCCTACCCATGCCGTGCAGCACCCAGTGTGAACAGTCCTGCCTGTGCCCTGCAGCACCCAGTGTGAAAAATCCTACCCATGCCCTGCAGCACTCAGTGTGAACAGTCCTGCCAATGACCCTCATCACCCAATGCATATGGTACTGCCAGTGCCCCACCACCAGGTGTGAACAGTCCTGCCTGTGCCCAGCAGCACACAGTGTGAACAGCCCTGCCCGTGACCTGTGTCACCCACTGTGAACAGTCCTGCCTATGCCCTGCAGCAGACACTGTGAACAGTCTTGCCCATGTCCTGTGTCACCCAATGTGTATAGAACTGCCTGTGCCCTGCGGCACCCAGTGTGAAGAGCTCTGTCCATGACCCGCGGCACCCAGTGTGAACATTCCTGCCTGTGCCCAGCAGCACCCAGTGTGAACATTCCTGCCTGTGCCCAGCAGCACCCAGTGTGAACAGTCCTCCCTGTGCCCTGCAGAACCTAGTTTGAACAGTCCTGCCCGTGCCCTGCAGCGCCCAGTGTGAACAGCCCTGCCCGTGACCTGTGTCACCCAGTGTGAACAGCCCTGCCACTGCCCTGCAGTACCCAATGTGAACAGTCCTGCCCATGACCTTTAGCACCCAGTGCGAATGTTACTGCCAGTGCCCCACCACCAGGTGTGAACAGTCCTGCCCATGCCCTGCAGCACACAGTGTGAACAGCCCTGCCCGTGACCTGTGTCAGCCACAGTGAACAGTCCTGTCTGTGCCCTGCAGCAGACACTGTGAACAGTCCTGCCCGTGACCTGTGTCACCCACTGTGAACAGTCCTGCCCGTGCCCTGCAGCACCCAGTGTAAACAGTCCTGCCTGTGCACTGCAGCACCTAGTGTGAACAGTCCTGCCCGTGCCCTGCAGCAAACAGTGTGAACAGTCCTGCCTGTGCACTGCAGCACCCAGTGTGATCAGCCCTGTATGTGTCCTGCAGCACACAGTGTGAACGGTACTGGCTGTGTCCCACCATCAGGTGTGAATAGTCCTGCTCATGCGCTGCAGCACCCAGTGTGAACAGACATGCCTGTGCCCTGCAGCACCCAGTGTGAACAGTCGTGCCTGTGCACTGCAGCACCCAGTGTGAACAGTCCTCACTATGCCCTGCACCGCCCAGTGTGAACAGATTTGCCTGTCCCCGCAGCACCCAGTGTGTATAGACCTCCCCGCACCCTGCAGCAACCAATGTGAACAGTCCTGCCTGTGCCCTGCAGCGCCCAGTGTGAACAGTCCTGTCAATGACCATCAGCACCCAGTGCGAATGGTACTGCCAGTGCCCCACCACCAGGTGTGAACAGTCCTGCTCATGCCCTGCAGCACCAAGTGTGAACAGCACAACCAGTGCCCCGCAGCACCCAGTGTGATCAGCCCTGTATGTGTGCTGCAACACCCAGTGTGAACGGTACTGCCTGTGCCCCACCATCAGGTGTGAATAGTCCTGCTCATGCACTGCAGCATCCAGTGTGAACAGTCCTGCTCATGCGCTGCAACACCCATTGTGAAAAGACATGCCCATGTCCTGTGTCACCCAATGTGTACAGCCCTGCCCATGCCCTGCAGCACCCAGTGTGAACAGCCCTGTCCGAGACCCGCAGCACCCAGTGTGAACATTCCTGCCTGTGCCCAGCAGCACCCAGTGTGATCAGCCCTGTATGTGTGCTGCAACACCCAGTGTGAACGGTACTGCCTGTGCCCCACCATCAGGTGTGAATAGTCCTGCTCATGCACTGCAGCATCCAGTGTGAACAGTCCTGCTCATGCGCTGCAACACCCATTGTGAAAAGACATGCCCATGTCCTGTGTCACCCAATGTGTACAGACCTGACCGTGCCCTGCAGCACCCAGTGTGAACAGCCCTGTCCATGACCCGCAGCACCCAGGGTGAACATTCCTGCCTGTGCCCAGCAGCACCCAGTGTGAACAGCCCTGCCCGTAACATGTGTCACCCACTATGAACAGTACTGCCTGTGCCCAGCAGAACACACTGTGAACAGTCTTGCCCGTGACCTGCGTCACCCAGTGTGAAAAATCCTACCCATGACCTGCTGCACCCAGTGTGAACAGTCTTGCCTGTGCCCTGCAGCTCCCAGTGTGAAAAATCCTACCCATGCCGTGCAGCACCCAGTGTGAACAGTCCTGCCTGTGCCCTGCAGCACCCAGTGTGAAAAATCTTACCCATGCCCTGCAGCACTCAGTGTGAACAGTCCTGCCAATGACCCTCATCACCCAATGCATATGGTACTGCCAGTGCCCCACCACCAGGTGTGAACAGTCCTGCCTGTGCCCAGCAGCACACAGTGTGAACAGCCCTGCCCGTGACCTGTGTCACCCACTGTGAACAGTCCTGCCTGTGCCCTGCAGCAGACACTGTGAACAGTCTTGCCCATGTCCTGTGTCACCCAATGTGTATAGAACTGCCTGTGCCCTGCGGCACCCAGTGTGAAGAGCTCTGTCCATGACCCGCGGCACCCAGTGTGAACATTCCTGCCTGTGCCCAGCAGCACCCAGTGTGAACATTCCTGCCTGTGCCCAGCAGCACCCAGTGTGAACAGTCCTCCCTGTGCCCTGCAGCACCTAGTTTGAACAGTCCTGCCCGTGCCCTGCAGCGCCCAGTGTGAACAGCCCTGCCCGTGACCTGTGTCACCCAGTGTGAACAGCCCTGCCACTGCCCTGCAGTACCCAATGTGAACAGTCCTGCCCATGACTTTTGGCACCCAGTGCGAATGTTACTGCCAGAGCCCCACCACCAGGTGTGAACAGTCCTGCCCATGCCCTGCAGCACACAGTGTGAACAGCCCTGCCCGTGACCTGTGTCAGCCACAGTGAACAGTCCTGTCTGTGCCCTGCAGCAGACACTGTGAACAGTCTTGCCCGTGACCTGTGTCACCCACTGTGAACAGTCCTGCCTGTGCACTGCAGCACCCAATGTGAACAGTCCTGCCCGTGCCCAGCAGCACCCAGTGGGAACATTCCTGCCTGTGCCCTGCAGCGCCCAGTGCGAACATTCCTGCCTGTGTCCAGCAACACCCAGCGTGAACAGTCCTGCCTGTGCCCTGCAGCACCCAATGTGAACAGCCCTGCCCGTGACCTGTGTCACCCACAGTTAACAACAGTACCTGTGCCTCGCAGCACCCAGTGTGATCAGCCCTGCCCGTGACCTGTGTCACCCAGTGTGAAAAATCCTACCCATGCCCTGCAGCACCCAGTGTGAACAGTCCTGCCTGTGCCCTGCAGCTCCCAGTGTGAAAAATCCTACCCATGCCCTGCAGCACCCAGTGTGAACAGTCCTGCCTGTGCCCTGCAGCAACCATGTGAAAAATCCTACCCATGCCCTGCTGCACTCAGTGTGAACAGTCCTGCCAATGACCCTCAGCACCCAGTGCAAATGGTACTGCCAGTGCCCCACCACCAGGTGTGAACAGTCCTGCCTGTGCCCTACAGCACACAGTGTGAACAGCCCTGCCCATGACGTGTGTCACCCACTGTGAACAGTCCTGCCTGTGCCCTGCAGCAGACACTGTGAACAGTCTTGCCCATGTCCTGTGTCACCCAATGTGCATAGACCTGCCTGTGCCCTGCGGCACCCAGTGTGAAGAGCTCTGTCCATGACCCGCGGCACCCAGTGTGAACATTCCTGCCTGTGCCCAGCAGCACCCAGTGTGAACATTCCTGCCCATGCCCTGCAGTACCCAGTGTGAACATTCCTGCCCATGACCTTTAGCACCCTGTGCGAATGTTACTGCCAGTGCCCCACCACCAGGTGTGAACAGTCCTACATGTGCCCTGCAGCACCCAGTGTGAACGGTACAACCAGTGCCCCGCAGCATCCAGTGTGACCAGACCAGTATGTGTGCTGCAACACCCAGTGTGAACGGTACTGCCTGTGCCCCACCATCAGGTGTGAATAGTCCTGCTCATGCACTGCAGCATCCAGTGTGAACAGTCCTGCTCATGCCCTGCAGCACCCATTGTGAAAAGTCATGCCCATGTCCTGTGTCACCCAATGTGTATAGACCTGACCGTGCCCTGCAGCACCCAGTGTGAACAGCCCTGTCCGTGACACGCAGCACCCAGTGTGAACATTCCTGCCTGTGCCCAGCAGCACCCAGTGTGAACAGCCCTGCCCGTAACCTGTGTCACCCACTATGAACAGTACTGCCTGTGCCCTGCAGCACACACTGTGAACAGTCTTGCCCGTGACCTGTGTCACCCAGTGTTAAAAATCCTACCCATGCGCTGCAGCACCTAATATGAACAGTCTTGCCTGTGCCCTGCAGCTCCCAGTGTGAAAAACCCTACCCGTGCCCTGCAGCACCCAGTGTGAACAGTCCTGCCAATGACCCTCAGCACCCAGTGCGAATCGTACTGCCAGTGCCCCACCACCAGGTGTGAACAGTCCTGCCTGTGCCCTGCAGCACACAGTGTGAACAGCCCTGCCCGTGACCTGTGTCACCCACTGTGAACAGTCCTGTCTGTGCCCTGCAGCAGACACTGTGAACAGTCTTGCCCGTGACCTGTGTCACCCACTGTGAACAGTCCTGCCTGTGCACTGCAGCACCCAATGTGAACAGTCCTGCCCGTGCCCTGCAGCAAACAGTGTGAACAGTCCTGCCTGTGCACTGCTTCACCCAGTGTGATCAGCCCTGTATGTGTCCTGCAGCCCACAGTGTGAAAGGTACTGGCTGTGTCCCACCATCAGGTGTGAATAGTCCTGCTCATGCGCTGCAGCACCCAATGTGAACAGACATGCCTGTGCCCTGCAGCACCCAGTGTGAACAGTCATGCCTGTGCACTGCAGCACCCAGTGTGAACAGTCCTCACTATGCCCTGCACCGCCCAGTGTGAACAAATTTGCCTGTCCCCGCAGCACCCAGTGTGTATAGACCTCCCCGCACCCTGCAGCAACCAATGTGAACAGTCCTGCCTGTGCCCTGCAGCGCCCAGTGTGAACAGTCCTGTCAATGACCATCAGCACCCAGTGCGAATGGTACTGCCAGTGCCCCACCACCAGGTGTGAACAGTCCTGCTCATGCCCTGCAGCACCAAGTGTGAACAGCACAACCAGTGCCCCGCAGCACCCAGTGTGATCAGCCCGGTATGTGTGCTGCAACACCCAGTGTGAACGGTACTGCCTGTGCCCCACCATCAGGTGTGAATAGTCCTGCTCATGCACTGCAGCATCCAGTGTGAACAGTCCTGCTCATGCGCTGCAACACCCATTGTGAAAAGACATGCCCATATCCTGTGTCACCCAATGTGTACATACCAGCCCGTGCCCTGCAGCACCCAGTGTGAACAGCCCTGTCCGTGACCCGCAGCACCCAGTGTGAACATTCCTGCCTGTGCCCAGCATCACCCAGTGTGAACAGCCCTGCCCGTAACCTGTGTCACCCACTATGAACAGTACTGCCTGTGCCCTGCAGAACACACTGTGAACAGTCTTGCCCGTGACCTGTGTCACCCAGTGTGAAAAAAACTACCCATGTCCTGCAGCTCCCAGTGTGAAAAATCCTACCCATGCCCTGCAGCACCCATTGTGAACAGTCCTGCCTGTGCCCTGCAGTACCCAGTGTGAAAAATCCTACCTATGCCCTGCAGCACCCAGTGTGAACAGTCCTGCCAATGACCCTCAGCACCCAGTGCGGATGGTACTGCCAGCGCCCCACAACCAGGTGTGAACAGTCCTGCCTGTGCCCTGCAGCAGACACTGTGAACAGTCTTGCCCATGACCTTTGTCACCCACTGTGAACAGTCCTGCCTGCGCACTGCAGCACCCAGTGTGAACAGTCCTGCCCGTGCCCTGCAGCACCCAGTGTAAACAGTCCTGCCTGTGCATTGCAGCACCCAGTGTGAACAGTCCTGTCCGTGCCTTGCAGCACCCAGTGTGAACAGTCCTGCCTGTGACCTGCAGCACCCAGTGTGAAAAATCCTACCCATGCCCTGCAGCACCCATTGTGAACAGTCCTGCCTGTGCCCTGCAGCACCCAGTGTGAAAAATCCTACCCATGCCCTGCAGCACCCAGTGTGAACAGTCCTGCCAATGACCCTCAGCACCCAGTGCGAATGGTACTGCCAGCGCCCCACAACCAGGTGTGAACAGTCCTGCCTGTGCCCTGCAGCACCCAGTGTGAACAGCCCTGCCCGTTACCTGTGTCACCCACTGTGAACAGTCCTGCCTGTGCCCTGCAGCAGACACTGTGAACATTCTTGCCCGTGACCTGTGTCACCCACTGTGAACAGTCCTGCCTGTGCACTGCAGCACCCAGTGTGAACAGTCCTGCCCGTGCCCTGCAGCACCCAGTGTAAACAGTCCTGCCTGTGCATTGCAGCACCCAGTGTGAACAGTCCTGTCTGTGACCTGCAGCACCCAGTGTGAACAGTCCTGCCTGTGCCCTGCAGCACCCAGTGTGAACAGCCCTGTATGTGTCCTGCAACACCCAGTGTGAACGGTACTGTCTGTGTCCCACCATCAGGTTTGAATAGTCCTGCTCATGCCCTGCAGCACCCAGTGTGAACAGTCCTGCTTGTGCATTGCAGCACCCTGTGTGAACAGTCCTGACTATGCCCTGCACCGCCCAGTGTTAACAGACTTGCCTGTCCCCGCAGCACCCAGTGTGTATAGACCTCCCCGCACCCTGCAGCAACCATTGTGAACAGTCCTGCCTGTGCCCTGCAGCGCCCAGTGTGTACAGTTCTGCCAATGACCCTCAGCACCCGGGGTGAATGGTACTGCCAGTGCCCCACCACCAGGTGTGAACAGTCCTGCTCATGCACTGCAGCATCCAGTGTGAACAGTCCTGCTCATGCGCTGCAACACCCATTGTGAAAAGACATGCCCATGTCCTGTGTCACCCAATGTGTACAGGCCTGCCCGTGCCCTGCAGCACCCAGTGTGATCAGCCCTGTTTGTGTGCTGCAACACCCAGTGTGAACGGTACTGCCTGTGCCCCACATCAGGTGTGAATAGTCCTGCTCATGCACTGCAGCATCCAGTGTGAACAGCCCTGCCCGTAACCTATGTCACTCACTATGAACAGTACTGCCTGTGCCCTGCAGGACACACTGTGAACAGACTTGCCCGTGACCTGTGTCACCCAGTGTGAAAAATCCTACCCATGCCCTGCAGCACCCAGCGTGAACAGTCCTGCCTGTGCCCTGCAGCACCCAGTTGAAAAAGCCTACCCAAGCCCTGCAGCACCCAGTGTGAACACTCCATCCAATGACCCTCAGCACCCAGTGCGAATGGTACTGCCAGTGCCCCAACACCATGTGTGAACAGTCCTGCCTGTGCCCTGCAGCACCCCATGTGAACAGCCCTGCCTGTGCACTGCAGCACCAAGTGTTAACAGCCTGACCAGTGCCCTGCAGCACACAGTGTAAACGGCACGACCAGTGCCCCGCAGCATCCAGTATGATCAGCCCTGCATGGGTCCTGCTGCACCCAGTGTGAACGGTATTGCCTGTGCCCCACCATCAGGTGTGAATAGTTCTGCTCATGCACTGCAGCACCCAGTGTGAACAGTCCTGCTCATGTCCTGCAGCACCCAGTGCGAAAAGACATGCCCATGTCCTCTGTCAACCAATGTGTACAGACCTGCCTGTGCCCTGCGGCACCCAGTGTGAAGAGCTCTGACCATGACCCGCAGCACCCAGTGTGAACATTCCTGCCTGTGCCCAGCAGCACCCAGTGTGAACATTCCTGCCCGTGTCCTGCAGCGCCCAGTGGGAACATTCCTGCCTGTGCCCAGCAGCACCCAGTGTGAACAGTCCTGCCTGTGCCCTGCACCAACCATGTGTGAACATTCCTGCATGTGCCCAGCTGCACCCAGTGCGAACATTCCTGCCTGTGCCCAGCAACACCCAGTGTGAATATCCCTGCCCGTGACCTGTGTCACCCACTGTGAACAGCCCTGCCTCTGCCCTGCAGTACCCAGTGTGAACTGTCCTGCCCATGACCTTTAGCACCCAGTGCGAATGTTACTGCCAGTGCCCCACCACCAGGTGTGAACAGTCCTACCTGTTCCCTGCAGCACCCAGTGTGAACGGTACAACCAGTGCCCCGCAGCAGCCAGTGTGACCAGACCTGTATGTGTGCTGCAACACCCAGTGTGAACGGTATTGCCTGTGCCCCACCATCAGGTGTGAATAGTCCTGCTCATGCACTGCAGCATCCAGTGTGAAGAGTCCTGCTCATGCCCTGCAGCACCCAATGTGAAATGACATGCCCATGTCCTGTGTCACCCAATGTGTACAGACCTGCCCATGCCCTGCAGCACCCAGTGTGAACAGCCCTGTCCGTGACCCGCAGCACCCATTGTGAACATTCCTGCCGGTGCCCAGCAGCACCCAGTGTGAACAGCCCTGCCCGTAACCGGTGTCACCCTCTATGAACAGTACTGCCTGCGCCCTGCAGCACACACTGTGAACAGTCTTGCCTGTGACCTGTGTCACCCAGTGTGAAAAATCCTACCCATGCCCAGCAGCACCCAGTGTGAACAGTCCTGCCTGTGCCCTGCAGCACCCAGTGTGAAAAATCCTACCCATGCCCTGCAGCACCCAGTGTGAACAGTCCTGCCAATGACCCTCAGCACCCAGTGCGAATCGTACTGCCAGTGCCCTACCACCAGGTGTGAACAGTCCTGCCTGTGCCCTGCAGCACCCCATGTGAACAGCCCTGCCTGTGCACTGCAGCATCCAGTGTTAACAGCCCTACCAGTGCCCTGCAGCACACAGTGTAAACGGCAAGACCAGTGCCCCGCGGAACCCCGTATGATCACCCCTGTATGTGTCCTGCTACACCCAGTGTGAACGGTGTTGCCTGTGCCCCACCATCAGGTGTGAATAGTCCTGCTCATGCAATGCAGCACCCAGTGTGAACAGTCCTGCTCATGCACTGCAGCACCCAGTGTGAACAGTTCTGCTCATGCCCTGCAGCACCCAGTGTGAAAAGACATGCCCATGTCCTGTGTCACCCAATGTGTATAGACCTGCCTGTGCCCTGCGGCACCCAGTGTGAAGAGCTCTGTCCATGACCCACAGCACCCAGTGTGAACATTCCTGCCTGTGCCCCGCAGCACCCAGTGTGAACATTCCTGCCGGTGTCCAGCAGCACCCAGTGTGAACAGTCCTCCCTGTGCCCTGCAGCACCTAGTTTGAACAGACCTGCCTGTGCCCTGCAGCGCCCAGTGTGAACAGCCCTGCCCGTGACCTCTGTCACCCACTGTGAATAGTCTTGCCTGTGACCTGTGTCACCCACTGTGAACAGTCCTGCCTGTACCCTGCAGCACACAATGTGAACAGACTTGCCCGTGACCTGTGTCACCCACTGTGAACAGTCCTGCCTGTGCACTGCAGCACACAGTGTGAACAGTCCTGCCCGTGCCCTGCAGCACCCAGTGTGAACAGTCCTGCCTGTGCACTGCAGCACCCAGTGTGAACAGTCCTGCCCGTGCCCTGTAGCACACAGTGTGAACAGTCCTGCCTGTGCGCTGCAGCACCCAGTGTGATCAGCCCTGTATGTGTCCTGCAACACCCAGTGTGAACGGTACTGGCTGTGTCACACAATCAGGTGTGAATAGTCCTGCTCATGCTTTGCTGCACCCAGTGTGAACAGACATGCCTGTGCCCTGCAGCACCCAGTGTGAACAGTCGTGCCTGTGCACTGCAGCACCCAGTGTGAACAGTCCTCACTATGCCCTGCACCGCCCAGTGTGAACAGATTTGCCTGTCCCCGCAGCACCCAGTGTGTCTAGACCTCCCCGCACCCTGCGCAACCAATGTGAACAGTCCTGCCTGTGCCCTGCAGCGCCCAGTGTCAACAGTCCTGCCAATGACCCTCAGCACCCAGTGCCAATGGTTCTGCCAGTGCCCCACCACCAGGTGTGAACAGTCCTGCTCATGCCCTGCAGCACCCAGTGTTAACAGCCCTACCTGTGCCCCGCAGCACCCAGTGTGATCAGCCCTGTATGTGACCTGCTACACCCAATGTGAACGGTACTGCCTGTGCCCCACCATCAGGTGTGAATAGTCCTGCTCATGAGCTGCAGCAGCCAGTGTGAACATTCCTGCCCACGCCTTGCAGCACCCAGTTTGAACAGTCCTTCTCATGCCCTGCAGCACCCAGTGTGAAAAGACATGCCCATGTCCTGTGTCACCCGATGTGTAGCACCCAGTGTGAACGGTACGACCAGTGCCCCGCAGCAGCCAGTGTGACCAGCCCTGTATGTGTGCTGCAACACCCAGAGTGAATGGTACTACCTGTGCCCCACCATCAGGTGTGAATAGTCCTGCTCATGCACTGCAGCACCCAGTGTGAAAAGACATGCTTGTATCCTGTGTCACCCAATGTGTACAGACCTGCCTGTGCCCTGCAGCACCAAGAGTGTACAGTCCTGCCCGTGCCCTTCAGCAACCAGTGGGAACAGTCCTGCCTGTGCCCTGAAGCACCCAGTGTGAACAGTCCTGCCCATGCCCTGCAGCACCCAGCGTGAACAGTCGTGCCCGTGCCCTGTGTCACCCACTGTGAACAGCCCAGCCTCTGCCCTGCAGCACCCAATGTGTACTGTACTGCCCGTGAGCTGTCTCACCCAGCGTGCACAGACCTGCCTGTACCCGGCAACACCTACTGTGAATAGACATGGTCATGACCCGTGTCACCCAGTTTGAACAGAAGTGCCTGTACCCTGCAGCACCCAGTGTGAACAGTGCTGCTAGTGCACTGCAGCACCCACTGTTAACAGTCCTGCCAGTGCACTGCAGCACCCAGTGTGAGCCGTCCAGCCTGTGCCCTGCAGCACCCAGTGTGAAAAATCCTACCCATGCCCTGCAGCACCCAGTGTGAACAGTCCTGACTGTGCCCTGCACCGCCCAGTGTGAACAAACATGCCCATCCCCTCTGTTACCCAGTGTGAACAGACTTGCCAGTCCCAGCAGCACCCAGTGTGAATAGACCTACCCGCATCCTGCAGCAACCATTGTGAACAGTCCTGCCTGTGCCCTGCAGCGCCTAGTGTGAACAGTCCTGCCAATGACCCTCAGCACCCAGTGCCAATGGTACTGCCAGTGCCCACCACCAGGTGTGAACAGTCCTGCTCATGCCCTGCAGCACCCAGTGTTAACAGCCCTACCTGTGCCCCGCAGCACCCAGTGTGATCAGCCCTGTATGTGTCCTGCTACACCCAATGTGAACGGTACTGCCTGTGCCCCACCATCAGGTGTGAATAGTCCTGCTCATGAGCTGCAGCAGCCAGTGTGAACATTCCTGCCCACGCCTTGCAGCACCCAGTTTGAACAGTCCTTCTCATGCCCTGCAGCACCCAGTGTGAAAAGACATGCCCATGTCCTGTGTCACCCAATGTGTACAGACCTGCCTGTGCCCTGCGGCACCCAGTGTGAACAGCCCTGTCCATGTCCCGCAGCACCCAGTGTGAACATTTCAGCCTGTGCCCAGCAGCATCTAGTTTGAACAGTCCTGCCTGTGCCCAGCAGCGCCCAGTGTGAACAGCCCTGCCCGTGACCTGTGTCATCCACTGTGAACAGCCCTGCCTCTGCCCTGCAGTACCCAGTGTGAACAGTCCTGCCCATGACCTTTAGCACCCAGTGCGAATGTTACTGCCAGTGCCCCACCACCAGGTGTGAACAGTCCTACCTGTGCGCTGCAGCACCCAGTGTGAACGGTACAACCAGTGCCCCACAGCACCCAGTGTGAACATTCCTGCCTGTACCATGCAGCACCCAGTGTGAACAGTACTGCCCATGACCTGTGTCACCCAGTTTGAACAGTCCTGCCTGTACCCGGCAGCACCTAGTGTGAACAGTCCTGCCAGTGCACTGCAGCACCCACTGTGAACAGTCCTGCCAGTGCACTGCAGCACCCAGTGTGAGCAGTCCAGCCTGTGCTCCGCAGCACCCAGTGTGAAAAGTCCTGCCCATGCCCTGCAGCACCAAGTGTGAACAGACGTGTCCATGCCCTCTGTTACTCAGTGTGAACAGACTTACCAGTCCCAGCAGCACCCAGTGTGAATAGACCTACCTGCACCCTGCAGCAACCAATGTGAACAGTCCTGCCTGTGCCCTGCAGCGCCCAGTGTGACCTGTCCTGCCCATGACCTTCAGCACCCAGTGCGAATGGTACTGCCAGTGCCCCATCACCAGGTGTGAACAGTCCTGCTCGTGCCCTGCAGCACCCAACATGAACAACCCTGCCTGTGCCCTGCAGCACACAGTGTGAACGGCACGACCAGTGCCTGCAGCACCCAGTGTGATCAGCCCTGTATGTGTCCTGCAACACCCAGTGTGAACGGTACTGGCTGTGTCACACCCTCAGGTGTGAATAGTCCTGCTCATGCTTTGCAGCACCCAGTGTGAACAGACATGCCTGTGCCCTGCAGCACCCACTGTGAACAGTCCTGAATGTGCCCTGCACCACCCAGTGTGAACAGACTTGCCTGTCCTGGCAGCACCCAGTGTGTATAGACCCCCACGCACCCTGCAGCAACCAATGTGAACAGTCCTGCCTGTGCCCTGCAGTGCCCAGTGTGAACAGTCCTGCCAATGACCCTCAGCACCCAGTGCCAATGGTACTGCCAGTGCCCCACCACCAGGTGTGAACAGTCCTGCCTGTGCCCTGCAGCAACCAATGTGAACAATCCTGCCTGTGCCCTGCAGCATCAAGTGTGAACGGCACGACCAGTGCCCCGCAGCACCACGTGTGATCAGCCCTGTATGTGTCCTGCTACACCCAGTGTGAACGGCACTGACTATGCCCCACCATCAGGTGTGAATAGTCCTGCTCATGAGCTGCAGCACCCAGTTTGAACAGTCCTGCTCATGCCCTGCAGCACCCAGTGTGAAAAGACAAGCCCATGTCCTGTGTCACCCAATGTGTACAGACTTGCCCGTGCCCTGCGGCACCCAGTGTGAACAGCACTGTCCATGACCCGCAGCACCCAGTGTGAACATTCCTGCCTGTGCCCTTCAGCACCTAGTTTGAACAGTCCTGCCTGTGCCCTGCAGCACCCAGTGTGAACAGCCCTGCCCGTGTCCTGTGTCACCCACTGTGAACAGTCCTGCCCATGACATTTAGCACCCAGTGCGAATGTTACTGCCAGTGCCCCACCACCAGGTGTGAACAGTCCTGCCTGTGCCCTGCAGCACCCAGTGTGAACAGCCCTACTGTGCCCTGCAGCACACAGTGTGAACGGCACGACCAGTGCCCCGATGCACCCAGTGTGATGAGCACTGTATGTGTCCTGCTACACCCAGTGTGAACGATACGGCCTGTGCCCCACCATCAGGTGTGAATAGTCCTGCTCATGAGCTACAGCACCCAATGTGAACAGACCTGCCCATGCCCTGCATACCCAGTGTGAACCGTCCTGCTCATGCCCTGCAGCACCCAGTGTGAAAAGACATGCCCATGTCCTTTGTCACCCATTGTGTACAGACCTGCCTGTGCCCTTCAGCTCCCAGTGTGAATAGCCCTGTCCATGACCCGCAGCACCCAATGTGAGCAGTCCTGCCCGTGCCCTTCAGCACCTAGTTTGAACAGTCCTGCCCGTACCCTGCAGCGCCCAGTGTGAACAGCCCTGCCCGTGACCTGTGTCACCCACTGTGAACAGCCCTGCCACTGCCCTGCAGTACCCAGTGTGAGCAGTCCTGCCCGTGCCCTTCAGCACCTAGTTTGAACAGTCCTGCCCGTACCCTGTAGCGCCCAGTGTGAACAGCCCTGCCCGTGACCTGTGTCACCCACTGTGAACAGCCCTGCCACTGCCCTGCAGTACCCAATGTGAACAGTCCTGCCCATGACCTTTAGCACCCAGTGCGAATGTTACTGCCAGTCTCCCACCACCAGGTGTGAACAGTCCTGCCTGTGCCCTGCAGCACCCAGTGTGAACGGTACGACCAGTGCCCCGCAGCAGCCAGTGTGACCAGCCCTGTATGTGTGCTGCAACACCCAGCGTGAATGGTACTACCTGTTCCCCACCATCAGGTGTGAATAGTCCTGCTCATGCACTGCGGCACCCAGTGTGAAAAGACATGCTTGTGTCCTGTGTCACCCAATGTGTACAGACCTGCCTGTGCTCTGCAGCACCAAGAGTGTACAGTCCTGCCCGTGCCCTTCAGCAACCAGTGGGAACAGTCCTGCCTGTGCCCTGAAGCACCCAGTGTGAACAGCCCTGCCCATGCCCTGCAGCACCCAGCGTGAACAGTCGTGCCCGTGCCCTGTGTCACCCACTGTGAACAGCCCAGCCTCTGCCCTGCAGCACCCAATGTGAACTGTACTGCCCGTGGGCTGTGTCACCTAGCGTGCACAGTCCTGCCTGTACCCGGCAACACCTACTGTGAATAGACATGGCCATGACCCGTGTCACCCAGTTTGAACAGAAGTGCCTGTACCCTGCAGCACCCAGTGTGAACAGTCCTGCCAGTGCACTGCAGCACCCAGTGTGAACAGTCCTGCCAGTGCACTGCAGCACCCAGTGTGAGCCATCCAGCCTGTGCCCTGCAGCACACAGTGTGAAAAATCCTACCCATGCCCTGCAGCACCCAATGTGAACAGTCCTGACTGTGCCCTGCACTGCCCAGTGTGAACAAACATGCCCATCCCCTCTGTTACCCAGTGTGAACAGACTTGCCAGTCCCAGCAGCACCCAGTGTGAATAGACCTACCCTCACCCTGCAGCAACCAATGTGAACAGTCCTGCCTATGCCCTGCAGCGCCTAGTGTGAACAGTCCTGCCAATGACCCTCAGCACCCAGTGCGAATGGTACTGCCAGTGCCCCACCACCAGGTGTGAACAGTCCTGCTCATGCCCTGCAGCACCCAGTGTTAACAGCCCTACCTGTGCCCCGCAGCACCCAGTGTGATCAGCCCTGTATGTGTCCTGCTACACCCAATGTGAACGGTACTGCCTGTGCCCCACCATCAGGTGTGAATAGTCCAGCTCATGCGCTGCAGCAGCCAGTGTGAACAGTCCTGCCCACGCCCTGCAGCACCCAGTGTGAAAAGACATGCCCATGTTCTGTTTCACCCAATGTGCACAGACCTGCCTGTGCCCTACGGCACCCAGTGTGAACAGCCCTGTCCATGACCCGCAGCACCCAGTGTGAACATTCCTGCCCGTGCCCAGCGGCACCTAGTTTGAACAGTCCTGCCTGTGCCCTGCAGCACCCAGTGTGAACAGCCCTGCCCGTGACCTGTGTCATCCACTGTGAACAGCCCTGCCTCTGCCCTGCAGTACCGTGTGAACAGTCCTGCCCATGACCTTTAGCACCCAGTGCGAATGTTACTGCCAGAGCCCCACCACCAGGTGTGAACAGTCCAACCTGTGTCCTGCAGCACCCAGTGTGAACAGTACAACCAGTGCCCCACAGCACCCAGTGTGAACATTCCTGCTTGTGCCCAGCAGCACCCAATGTGAACAGCCCTGCCTGTGCCCTGCAGCACCCAGTGTGAACAGTACTGCCCGTGACCTGTGTCACCCAGTTTGAACAGTCCTGCCTGTACCCGGCAGCACCTAGTGTGAATAGACATGGCCATGACCCGTGTCACCATGTTTGAACAAATGTGCCTGTACCCTGCAGCATCAGGTGTGAACAGTCCTGCCAGTGCACTGCAACACCCACTGTGAACAGTCCTGCCAGTGCACTGCAGCATCCAGTGTGAGCAGTCCAGCCTATGCTCTGCAGCACCCAGTGTGGAAAATCCAACCCATTCCCTGCAGCACCCAGTGTGAACAGTCCTGACTGTGCCCTGCACCGCCCAGTTTTAACAGACATGCCCGTGACCTGTGTCACCCCATTTGATCAGACCTACCTGTGCCCTGCAGCACACAATGTAAACAACCCTGCCCATGCCACGCAGCACCCAGTGTGAAAAATCCTGCCCATGCCCTGCAGCACCCAGTGTGAACAGACGTGCCCCTACCCTCTGTTACCCAGTGTGAACAGACTTGCCAGTCCCAAAAGCACCCAGTGTGAATAGACCTACCTGCACCCTGCAGCAACCAATGTGAACAGTCCTGCCTGTGCCCTGCAGCGCCCAGTGTGACCTGTCCTGCCCATGACCTTCAGCACCCAGTGCAAATGGTACTGCCAGTGCCCCACCACCAGGTGTGAACAGTCCTGCTCGTGCCCTGCAGCACCCAACGTGAACAACCCTGCCTGTGCCCTGCAGCACACAGTGTGAACGGCATGACCAGTGCCTGCAGCACCCAGTGTTACCAGCCCTGTATGTGTCCTGCAACACCCAGTGTGAACGGTACTTGCTGTGTCCCACCATCAGGTGTGAATAGTCCTGCTCATGCGCTGCAGCACCCAGTGTGAACAGACATGCCTGTGCCCTGCAGCACCCAGTGTGAACTGCCCTGACCCTGTCCCGCAGCACCCAATGTGAACCGTTATGCTGTGCACTGCAGCACCCAGTGTGAACAGCCCTGCTTGTGCCCTGCAGCACCCAGTGTGAACAGTCCTGCCCAAGCCCTGCAGCACCCTGTGTGAACAGACATGCCCGTGCCCTGGGTCAGGCATTGTGAGCAGCCCTGTCTGTTCCCTGCAGCTCCCAGTATGAACAGACCTGCCCGTGCCCTTCAGCACCCTGTGTGAACGGTACTGACAGTGCCCCGAATCCAAGTGTGAACAGTCCTGCTCATGCACCGCAGCATCCACTGTGAACTGTTATGCTGTGCACCGCAGCACCCACTGTGAACAGCCCTGCTGTGCCCTGCAGAACACAGTGTCAACTGTCCTGCTCGTGCCCTGCAGCACAGTGTGAACGGCACTGCCAGTGCCCCACAGCACCCGCTGTGATCAACCCTCGATGTGCCGTGCAACATCCAGTGTCAACAGTACTGCCTGTGCCACAACACCAGGTGTGAATAATCCTGCTCGTGCCCCACAACACCCAATGTGAGAACTCATGCTCGTGCCCTGCAGCACCCAGTGCGAACAGTCCTGCTCGTGCCCTGGAGCACCCAGTGTGAACAGCCCTGGCCCTGGCCCGCAGCACCCAGTGTGAACTGTTATGCTGTGCACTGCAGCACCCACTGTGAACAGCCCTGCCTGTGCCCTGCAGAACACAGTGTCAACTGTCCTGCTCGTGCCCTGCAGCACAGTGTGAATGGCACTGCCAGTGCCCCACAGCACCCACTGTGATCAACCATCGATGTGCCCTGCAACACCCAGTGTCAACGGTACTGCCTGTGCCACACCACCAGGTGTGAATAATCCTGTTCGTGCCCCACAGCACCCAGTGTGAAGAGTCCTGCCAGTGCCCCGCAGCACCCACTGGGATCAACACAGTGTGTGCCCTGCAACACCCAATGTGAACGGTATTGCCTGTGCTCCACCATTAGGTGCGAACAGTCCTGCTCATGCCCCACAGCACCCACGGTGAGCTCTCTTGCTCGTGCCCCGCAGCACCCAGTGCGAACAGCCCTGCTTGTGCCCTGCAGCACCCAGTGTGAACAGCCGTGCCTGTGCCCCGTAGCGTCCAGTGTGAACAGTCCAGCCAGTGCACTGGAGCACCAAGTGTGAGCAGTCCTGCCTGTGCCCTGCAGCACCCAGTGTGAACAGTCCAGCCAGTGCACAGCAGCACCCAGTGTCAGCCGTCCTGCCTGTGTCCTACAGCACCCAGTGTGAACAGACTTGCCTGTGCACTGCATCACCCATTATGAACAGTCCAACCTGTACCCTGCAATGCCCAGTGTGAACAGACATGCCCGTGCCCTTGGTCAGGCATTGTGAACAGCCCTGCCTGTGTCCTGCAGCTCCCAGTATGAACAGCCCTGCCCGTGCCCTTCAGTACCCTTTGTGAACGGCACTGACAGTGCCCCGAATCCAAGTGTGAACAGTCCTGCTCATGCACCGCAGCTCCCACTGTGAACAGCCCTGCCTGTGCCCTGCAGCATGCAGTTCAAACAGCCCTGCCTGTGCCCTGCAGCATGCAGTTCAAACAGCCCTGCCTGTGCCCTGCAGCACCCAGTGTGAACAACCCTGACCCAGTCCCACAGCACCCAGTGTGAACAGTCCAGCCAGTGCACTGCAGCACCCAGTGTGAATAGACTTGCCTGTGCCCTGCATCACCCTTATGAACAGTCTTACCTGTACCGGGCAATGCCCAGTGTGAGCAGCCCTGCCTGTGCCCTACAGCGCCCAGAGTGAACAGTCCTGCCTGTGCCATTCAGCGCCCAGTGTGAAAAGACATGCCTGTGCCCTGCAGCACACAGTGTGAACAGCCCTGACCGTGTCCTGCAGCACCCAGTGTGAACAGTCCTGCCTATGCCCTGCAGCACCCAGTGTGAGCAGTCCTGCCAGTGCCCTGCAGAAGCCACTGTAAACAGCCCTGCCTGTGCCCTGCAGCACCCAGTGTGAACAGTCCTGCCTGTGCACCACAGCAGCCAGAGTGCAGAAAAATGCCTATGGCCAGCAGAACCCAGTGTGAACACTCATGGCATTGCCATGCAGCATCCAGCGTGAACAGCACTGCCAGTGCCAAAATAGCACCCAGTGTGAAGAGCCCCGTCTCTGCCACGCAACATCCAGTGTGAACAGTCCTGACTATGCCCAGCAGCACCTACTGTGAACAGGCCTACCCGTGCCCTTCAGCATCCAGTGGGAACGGTCCTGCATGTGCCCCACAGCACCCAGTGTGAACAATCCTGCCCATGCCATGCAGCACCCAGTCTGAACAGTCCTGCCTGTGCCCGCAGCACCCAGTGTGAACAGACATGCCTGAGCCCTGCAGCATTCAGTGTGAACAGTCCTGCCCGTGCCCCGCAGCACCCAATGTGAACAGTATTGCCTGTGCCCCACCATTAGGTGCAAACCGTCCTGCTCATGCCCCACAGCACCCACTGTGAGCACTCATGCTCGTGCCCCGCAGCACCCAGTGCGAACAGTCCTCCTCATGCCCTGCAGCACCCTGTTTGAACAGCCCTGCTTGTGTCCTGCAGCACCCAGTGTGAACAGTCCTGCTCCTGCCCTGCAGCACCCAGTCTGAACATTCCTGCCTGTGCCCCGTAGCGTCCAGTGTTAACAGACCTGAAAGTGCCCTACAGCACCCAGTGTGAGCAGCCCAACCTCTGCCCTGCACCAACCAGTGTGAGCAGTCCTGCCTGTGCTCTGCAGCACCGAGTGTGAACAGCCCTGCCTGTGCCCTACAGAACCCAGTGTGAACAGCCCTGCCTGTGCCCTGCAGCACCCAGTGTGAATAGAACTGACCATGTCCTGCAGCACCCAGTGTGAACAGCCCTGCCTATGCCCTGCAGCACCCAGTGTGAACAGTCCTGCCTATGCCCTGCAGCACCCAGTGTGAACAGTCCTGCCTATGCCCTGCAGCACCCAGTGTGAGCAGTCCTGCCAGTGCCCTGCAGAAGCCATTGTGAACAGCCCTGCCCATGCCCTGCAGCACCCAATGTGAACGGTATTGCCTGTGCCCCACCATTAGGTGCAAACCGTCCTGCTCATGCCCCACAGCACCCACTGTGAGCACTCATGCTCATGCCCCGCAGCACCCAGTGCGAACAGTCCTCCTCATGCCCTGCAGCACCCTGTTTGAACAGCCCTGCCTGTGTCCTGCAGCACGCAGTGTGAACAGTCCTGCTCCTGCCCTGCAGCACCCAGTGTGAACAGAACTGACCGTGTCCTGCAACACCCAGTGTGAACAATCCTGCCTATGCCCTGCAGCACCCAGTGTGAACAGACATGCCTGTGCCCTGCAGCATTCAGTGTGAACAGTCCTGCCCGTGCCCCGCAGCACCCAATGTGAACGGTATTGCCTGTGCCCCACCATTAGGTGCAAACCGTCCTGCTCATGCCCCACAGCACCCACTGTGAGCACTCATGCTCGAGCCCTGCAGCACCCAGTGCGAACAGTCCTCCTCATGCCCTGCAGCACCCTGTTTGAACAGCCCTGCTTGTGTCCTGCAGCACCCAGTGTGAACAGTCCTGCTCCTGCCCTGCAGCACCCAGTGTGAACATTCCTGCCTGTGCCCCGTAGCGTCCAGTGTTAACAGACCTGAAAGTGCCCCACAGTACCCAGTGTGAGCAGCCCTGCCTCTGCCCTGCACCAACCAGTGTGAGCAGTCCTGCCTGTGCTCTGCAGCACCCAGTGTGAACAGCCCTGCCTGTGCCCTGCAGCTCCCAGTGTAAACAGACCATCCTGTGCCCTGCTGCACCCAGTGTGAACGGCCCTCACCCTGTCCCGCAGCACCCAGTGTAAGCAGTCCTGCCTGTGCACTGCAGCACCGAGTGTGAACAGCCCTGCTTGTGCCCTGCAGCACCCAGTGTGAACAGTCCTGCCGGTACACTGCAGCATCCAGTGTGAATAGACTTGCCTGTGTCCCGCATCACTCTGTATGAACAGTCCTACCTGTACCCTGCAGTGCCCAGTGTGAACAGACATGCCCGTGACCTGTGTGACCCAGTGTGAACAATCCTGCCCGTGCCCTGCAGCACCCAGTCTGAACAATCCTGCTCATGCCCTGCAGCACCCAGTCTGAACAATCCTGCTCATGCCCTGCAGCACCCAGTGTGAAAATACATGCCCGTGTCCTGTGTCACCCAATGTGTACAGACCTGCCTGTGCCCTGCGGCACCCAATGTGAACAGCCCTGTCCGTGACCCGCAGCACCCAGTGTGAACATTCCTGCCTGTGCCCAGCAGCAACATGTGTGTACAGTCCTGCCCGTGCCCTTCAGCACATAGTTTGAACAGTCCTGCCTGTGCCCTGCAGTGCCCAGAGGGAACAGACCTGCCCATGCCCTGCAGCACCCAGTCTGAACAATCCTGCTCATGCCCTGCAGCACCCAGTGTGAACAATCCAACCCATGCCCTGCAGCACCCAGTCTGAACAATCCTGCTCATGCCCTGCAGCACCCAGTCTGAACAATCCAACCCATGCCCTGCAGCACCCAGTCAGAACAATCCTGCTCATGTCCCCCAGTTTGAACAGCCCTGCCTATGCCCTGTGGCACCCAGTGTGAAGAGCCCTGTTTCTACCCTGCAACATCTAGTGTAAACAGCCATGCCCGTGACCTGTGTCACCCAGTGTGAGTAGATGTGCCCATGCCCTGCGTCAGGCATTGTGAACAGCCCTGCCTGTGCCCTGCAGCGCCCAGTGTGAACAGACATGCCCGTGACCTGCAGCACCCAGTGTGAACAGCCCTGCCCGTGCCCTTCAGCACCCAGTGTGAACAGACATGCCCGTGCCCTTCAGCACCCTGTGTGAGCAGCCCTGCTCCTGCCCAGCAACAACCAGTGTGAACAGCCCTGCTCGTGCCCTGCAGCACACAGTGTGAACACTCCTGACCCTGTCCCACAGCACCTAGTGTGAACAGTCCAGCCAGTGCACTGCAGCACCCAGTGTGAACAGTCCTGCCAGTGCACTGCAGCACCCAGTATGAATAGACTTGCCTGTGTCCCGCATCACTCTGTATGAACAGTCCTACCTGTACCCTGCAGTGCCCAGTGTGAACAGACATGCCCGTGACCTGTGTGACCCAGTGTGAACAATCCTGCCCGTGCCCTTCAGCACCCAATCTGAACAATCCTGCCCATGCCCTGCAGCACCCAGTCTGAACAATCCTGCTCATGCCCTGCAGCACCCAGTCTGAACAATCCAACCCATGCCCTGCAGCACCCAGTCTGAACAACCCTGCTCATGTCCCCCAGTTTGAACAGCCCTGCCTATGCCCTGTGGCACCCAGTGTGAAGAGCCCTGTTTCTGCCCTGCAACATCCAGTGTGAACAGCCATGCCCGTGACCTGTGTCACCCAGTGTGAGTAGATGTGCCCATGCCCTGCGTCAGGCATTGTGAACAGCCCTGCCTGTGCCCTGCAGCGCCCAGTGTGAACAGACATGCCCATGACCTGCAGCAGCCAGTGTGAGCAGTCCTGCCTGTGCCCTGCAGCGTCCAGTGTGAACAGCCCTGCCCGTGCCCTTCAGCACCCAGTGTGAACAGACATGCCCGTGCCCTTCAGCACCCAGTGTGAGCAGCCCTGCTCCTGCCCTGCACCAACCAGTGTGAACAGCCCTGCTCGTGCCCTGCAGCACACAGTGTGAATACTCCTGCCCAAGCCCTGCAGCATCCAGTGTGAGCAGCCCTGCCTCTGCCCTGCCACTCCCAGTGTGAACAGCCCTGCCTGTGCCCTGCAGTGCCCAGTGTGAACAGACATGCCCATGACCTGCAGCGGCCAGTGTGAACAGTCCTGCCTGTGCCCTGCAGCGTCCAGTGTGAACAGACATGCCCGTGACCTGCAGCACCCAGTGTGAACAGCCCTGCCCGTGCCCTTCAGCACCCAGTGTGAACAGACATGCCCGTGCCCTTCAGCACCCAGTGTGAGCAGCCCTGCTCCTGCCCTGCACCAACCAGTGTGAACAGCCCTGCCTGTGCCCTGCAGCACCCAGTGTGTACAGACCGGCCTGTGCACTCCAGCACCCAGTGTGAGCAGCCCTGCCTGTGCCCTACAGCAACCAGTGTGAACAGACCGGCCTGTGCACTCCAGCACCCAGTGTGAGCAGCCCTGCCTGTGCCCTACAGCGCCCAGAGTGAACAGTCCTGCCTGTGCCATTCAGCGCCCAGTGTGAAAAGACATGCCTGTGCCCTGCAGCACACAGTGTGAACTGTCCTGACCGTGTCCTGCAGCACCCAGTGTGAACAGTCCTGCCTATGCCCTGCAGCACCCAGTGTGAGCAGTCCTGCCAGTGCCCTGCAGAAGCCACTGTGAACAGCCCTGCCTGTGCCCTGCAGCACCCAGTGTGAACAGTCCTGCCTGTGCACCACAGCAGCCAGTGTGCAGAAAAATGCCTATGGCCAGCAGAACCCAGTGTGAACACTCATGCCATTGCCGTGCAGCATCCAGTGTGCACAGCACTGCCAGTGCCAAAATAGCACCCAGTGTGAAGAGCCCCGTCTCTGCCACGCAACATCCAGTGTGAACAGTCCTGACTATGCCCAGCAGCACCAACTGTGAACAGGCCTACCCGTGCCCTTCAGCATCCAGTGGGAACGTTCCTGCATGTTCTCCACAGCACCCAGTGTGAACAATCCTGCCCATGCCATGCAGCACCCAGTCTGAACAGCCCTGCCCATGCCCTGCAACACCCAATGTGAACGGTATTGCCTGTGCCCCACCATTAGGTGCAAACCGTCCTGCTCATGCCCCACAACACCCACTGTGAGCACTCATGCGCGTGCCCCGCAGCACCCAGTGTGAACAGTCCTCCTCATGCCCTGCAGCACCCTGTTTGAACAGCCCTGCTTGAGTCCTGCAGCACCCAGTGTGAACAGTCCTGCTCCTGCCCTGCAGCACCCAGTGTGAACATTCCTGCCTGTGCCCCGTAGCGTCCAGTGTTTACAGACCTGAAAGTGCCCTACAGCACCCAGTGTGAGCAGCCCTGCCTCTGCCCTGCACCAACCAGTGTGAGCAGTCCTGCCTGTGCTCTGCAGCACCCAGTGTGAACAGCCCTGCCTGTGCCCTGCAGCACCCAGTGTGAACAGCCCTGCCTGTGCCCTGCAGCACCCAGTGTGAACAGAACTGTCCGTGTCCTGCAGCACCCAGTGTGAGCAGCCCTGCCTCTGCCCTGCAACATCCAGTGTGAGCAGTCCTGCCTGTGCTCTGCAGCATTCAGTGTGAACAGTCCTGCCCGTGCCCCGCCGCACCCAGTGTGAACAATCCTGCCCATGCCATGCAGCACCCAGTCTGAACAGCCCTGCCCATGCCCTGCAGCACCCAATGTGAACGGTATTGCCTGTGCCCCACCATTAGGTGCAAACCGTCCTGCTCATGCCCCACAGCACCCACTGTGAACACTCATGCTCGTGCCCTGCAGCACCCAGTGCGAACAGTCCTCCTCATGCCCTGCAGCACCCTGTTTGAACAGCCCTGCTTGTGTCCTGCAGCACCCAGTGTGAACAGTCCTGCTCCTGCCCTGCAGCACCCAGTGTGAACATTCCTGCCTGTGCCCCGTAGCGTCCAGTGTTAACAGACCTGAAAGTGCCCCACAGCACCCAGTGTGAGCAGCCCTGCCTCTGCCCTGCACCAACCAGTGTGAGCAGTCCTGCCTGTGCTCTGCAGCACCCAGTGTGAACAGCCCTGCCTGTGCCCTGCAGCACCCAGTGTAAACAGACAATCCTGTGCCCTGCTGCACCCAGTGTGAACGGCCCTCACCCTGTCCCGCAGCACCCAGTGTAAGCAGTCCTGCCTGTGCACTGCAGCTCCAAGTGTGAACAGCCCTGCTTGTGCCCTGCAGCACCCAGTGTGAACAGTTCTGCTGGTACACTGCAGCATCCAGTGTGAATAGACTTGCCTGTGTCCCACATCACTCTGTATGAACAGTCCTACCTGTACCCTGCAGTGCCCAGTGTGAACAGACATGCCCGTGACCTGTGTGACCCAGTGTGAACAATCCTGCCCGTGCCCTTCAGCACCCATTCTGAACAATCCTGCCCATGCCCTGCAGCACCCAGTCTGAACAATCCTGCTCATACCCTGCAGCACCCAGTCTGAACAATCCTGCTCATGCCCTGCAGCACCCAGTGTGAAAATACATGCCCGTGTCCTGTGTCACCCAATGTGTACAGACCTGCCTGTGCCCTGCAGCACCCAGAGGGAACAGTCCTGCCCATGCCCTGCAGCACCCCAGTCTGAACAATCCTGCTCATGCCTTGCAGCACCCAGTCTGAACAATCCTGCTCATGCCCTGCAGCATCCAGTCTGAACAATCCTGCTCATGTCCCCCAGTTTGAACAGCCCTGCCTATGCCCTGTGGCACCCAGTGTGAAGAGCCCTGTTTCTGCCCTGCAACATCTAGTGTGAACAGCCATGCCCGTGACCTGTGTCACCCAGTGTGAGTAGATGTGCCCATGCCCTGCGTCAGGCATTGTGAACAGCCATGCCTGTGCCCTGCAGCGTCCAGTGTGAACAGCCCTGCCCGTGCCCTTCAGCACCCAGTGTGAACAGCCCTGCCCGTGCCCTTCAGCACCCAGTGTGAACAGACATGCCCGTGCCCTTCAGCACCCAGTGTGAGCAGCCCTGCTCCTGCCCTGCACCAACCAGTGTGAACAGCCCTGCCTGTGCCCTGCAGCACCCAGTGTGTACAGACCGGCCTGTGCACTCCAGCACCCAGTGTGAGCAGCCCTGCCTGTGCCCTACAGCAACCAGTGTGAACAGACCGGCCTGTGCACTCCAGCACCCAGTGTGAGCAGCCCTGCCTGTGCCCTACAGCGCCCAGAGTGAACAGTCCTGCCTGTGCCATTCAGCGCCCAGTGTGAAAAGACATGCCTGTGCCCTGCAGCACACAGTGTGAACTGTCCTGACCGTGTCCTGCAGCACCCAGTGTGAACAGTCCTGCCTATGCCCTGCAGCACCCAGTGTGAGCAGTCCTGCCAGTGCCCTGCAGAAGCCACTGTGAACAGCCCTGCCTGTGCCCTGCAGCACCCAGTGTGAACAGTCCTGCCTGTGCACCACAGCAGCCAGTGTGCAGAAAAATGCCTATGGCCAGCAGAACCCAGTGTGAACACTCATGCCATTGCCGTGCAGCATCCAGTGTGCACAGCACTGCCAGTGCCAAAATAGCACCCAGTGTGAAGAGCCCCGTCTCTGCCACGCAACATCCAGTGTGAACAGTCCTGACTATGCCCAGCAGCACCAACTGTGAACAGGCCTACCCGTGCCCTTCAGCATCCAGTGGGAACGTTCCTGCATGTTCTCCACAGCACCCAGTGTGAACAATCCTGCCCATGCCATGCAGCACCCAGTCTGAACAGCCCTGCCCATGCCCTGCAACACCCAATGTGAACGGTATTGCCTGTGCCCCACCATTAGGTGCAAACCGTCCTGCTCATGCCCCACAACACCCACTGTGAGCACTCATGCGCGTGCCCCGCAGCACCCAGTGTGAACAGTCCTCCTCATGCCCTGCAGCACCCTGTTTGAACAGCCCTGCTTGAGTCCTGCAGCACCCAGTGTGAACAGTCCTGCTCCTGCCCTGCAGCACCCAGTGTGAACATTCCTGCCTGTGCCCCGTAGCGTCCAGTGTTTACAGACCTGAAAGTGCCCTACAGCACCCAGTGTGAGCAGCCCTGCCTCTGCCCTGCACCAACCAGTGTGAGCAGTCCTGCCTGTGCTCTGCAGCACCCAGTGTGAACAGCCCTGCCTGTGCCCTGCAGCACCCAGTGTGAACAGCCCTGCCTGTGCCCTGCAGCACCCAGTGTGAACAGAACTGTCCGTGTCCTGCAGCACCCAGTGTGAGCAGCCCTGCCTCTGCCCTGCAACATCCAGTGTGAGCAGTCCTGCCTGTGCTCTGCAGCATTCAGTGTGAACAGTCCTGCCCGTGCCCCGCCGCACCCAGTGTGAACAATCCTGCCCATGCCATGCAGCACCCAGTCTGAACAGCCCTGCCCATGCCCTGCAGCACCCAATGTGAACGGTATTGCCTGTGCCCCACCATTAGGTGCAAACCGTCCTGCTCATGCCCCACAGCACCCACTGTGAACACTCATGCTCGTGCCCTGCAGCACCCAGTGCGAACAGTCCTCCTCATGCCCTGCAGCACCCTGTTTGAACAGCCCTGCTTGTGTCCTGCAGCACCCAGTGTGAACAGTCCTGCTCCTGCCCTGCAGCACCCAGTCTGAACATTCCTGCCTGTGCCCCGTAGCGTCCAGTGTTAACAGACCTGAAAGTGCCCCACAGCACCCAGTGTGAGCAGCCCTGCCTCTGCCCTGCACCAACCAGTGTGAGCAGTCCTGCCTGTGCTCTGCAGCACCCAGTGTGAACAGCCCTGCCTGTGCCCTGCAGCACCCAGTGTAAACAGACAATCCTGTGCCCTGCTGCACCCAGTGTGAACGGCCCTCACCCTGTCCCGCAGCACCCAGTGTAAGCAGTCCTGCCTGTGCACTGCAGCTCCAAGTGTGAACAGCCCTGCTTGTGCCCTGCAGCACCCAGTGTGAACAGTTCTGCTGGTACACTGCAGCATCCAGTGTGAATAGACTTGCCTGTGTCCCACATCACTCTGTATGAACAGTCCTACCTGTACCCTGCAGTGCCCAGTGTGAACAGACATGCCCGTGACCTGTGTGACCCAGTGTGAACAATCCTGCCCGTGCCCTTCAGCACCCATTCTGAACAATCCTGCCCATGCCCTGCAGCACCCAGTCTGAACAATCCTGCTCATACCCTGCAGCACCCAGTCTGAACAATCCTGCTCATGCCCTGCAGCACCCAGTGTGAAAATACATGCCCGTGTCCTGTGTCACCCAATGTGTACAGACCTGCCTGTGCCCTGCAGCACCCAGAGAGAACAGTCCTGCCCATGCCCTGCAGCACCCCAGTCTGAACAATCCTGCTCATGCCTTGCAGCACCCAGTCTGAACAATCCTGCTCATGCCCTGCAGCATCCAGTCTGAACAATCCTGCTCATGTCCCCCAGTTTGAACAGCCCTGCCTATGCCCTGTGGCACCCAGTGTGAAGAGCCCTGTTTCTGCCCTGCAACATCTAGTGTGAACAGCCATGCCCGTGACCTGTGTCACCCAGTGTGAGTAGATGTGCCCATGCCCTGCGTCAGGCATTGTGAACAGCCATGCCTGTGCCCTGCAGCGTCCAGTGTGAACAGCCCTGCCCGTGCCCTTCAGCACCCAGTGTGAACAGACATGCCCGTGCCCTTCAGCAACCAGTGTGAGCAGCCCTGCTCCTGCCCTGCACCAACCAGTGTGAACAGCCCTGCTCGTGCTCTGCAGCACACAGTGTGAACACTCCTGCCCAATCCCTGCAGCACCCAGTGTGAGCAGCCCTGCCTCTGCCCTGCCACTCCCAGTGTGAACAGCCCTGCCTGTGCCCTGCAGCACCCAGTGTGAACAACCCTGACCCTGTCCCACAGCACCCAGTGTGAACAGTCCAGCCAGTGCACTGCAGCACCCAGTGTGTACAGACCTGCCTGTGCCCTGCAGCACCCAGTGTGAAAATACATGCCCGTGTCCTGTGTCACCCAATGTGTACAGACCTGTCTGTGCCCTGCAGCACCCAGTGTGAAAATACATGCCCGTGTCCTGTGTCACCCAATGTGTACAGACCTGTCTGTGCCCTGCGGCACCCAGTGTGAACAGCCCTGTCCGTGACCCGCAGCACCCAGTGTGAACATTCCTGCCTGTGCCCAGCAGCAACAAGTGTGTACAGTCCTGCCCGTGCCCTTCAGCACATAGTTTGAACAGTCCTGCCTGTGCCCTGCAGCACCCAGAGGGAACAGACCTGCCCATGCCCTGCAACACCCAGTCTGAACAATCCTGCTCATGCCCTGCAGCACCCAGTCTGAACAATCCTGCTCATGCCCTGCAGCACCCAGTCTGAACAATCCTGCTCATGTCCCCCAGTTTGAACAGCCCCTGCCTATGCCCTGTGGCACCCAGTGTGAAGAGCCCTGTTTCTGCCCTGCAACATCTAGTGTGAACAGCCATGCCCGTGACCTGTGTCACCCAGTGTGAGTAGATGTGCCCATGCCCTGCGTCAGGCATTGTGAACAGCACTGCCTGTGCCCTGCAGCGCCCAGTGTGAACAGACATGCCCATGACCTGCAGCGGCCAGTGTGAACAGTCCTGCCTATGCCCTGCAGCGTCCAGTGTGAACAGCCCTGCCCGTGCCCTTCAGCACCCAGTGTGAACAGACATGCCCGTGCCCTTCATCACCCAGTGTGAGCAGCCCTGCTCCTGCCCTGCACCAACCAGTGTGAACAGACCAGCTCGTGCCCTGCAGCACACAGTGTGAACACTCCTGCCCAAGCCCTTCAGCACCCAGTGTGAGCAGCCCTGCCTCTGCCCTGCCACTCCCAGTGTGAACAGCCCTGCCTGTGTCCTGCAGCGCCCAGTGTGAACAGACATGCCCATGACCTGCAGGGGCCAGTGTAAACAGTCCTGCCTGTGCCCTTCAGCACCCAATGTGAACAGACATGCCCGTGCCCTTCAGCACCCAGTGTGAGCAGCCCTGCTCCTGCCCTGCACCAACCAGTGTGAACAGCCCTGCCTGTGCCCTGCAGCATGCAGTTCAAACAGCCCTGCCTGTGCCCTGCAGCACCCAGTGTGAACAACCCTGACCCTGTCCCACAGCACCCAGTGTGAACAGTCCAGCCAGTGCACTGCAGCACCCAGTGTGAACAGTCCTGCCAGTGCACTGCAGCACCCAGTGTGAATAGACTTGCCTGTGCCCTGCATCACCCTTATGAACAGTCTTACCTGTATCGGGCAATACCCAGTGTGAACAGACATGTCCGTGACCTGTGTGACCCAGTGTGAACAGTCCTGCAGGTTCTCTGCAGTGCCCAGTGTGAACAGACGTGCCCATGACCTCTGTTACCCAGTGTGAACAAACTTGCCTGACCCCGAAGCACCCAGTGTGAATAGACCTACCCGCACCCTGCAGCAACCAATGGGAACAGTCCTGCCTGTGCCCTGCAGCACCCAACGTGAACTGTACTGCCCATGACCTGTGTACCCAGTGTGAACTGTCCTGCCCTTGCCCGCAGCGCCCAATGTGAACAGTCCTGCTCATGTCACCCAGTGTGAACAGCCCTGCCTTTGCCCTGTGGCACACAGTGTGAAGGGTCCTGTCTCTGCCCTGCAACATCCAGTGTAAACAGACATGCCCGTGACCTGTGTCACCCAGTGTGACTTGACGTGCCCATGCCCTGCGTCAGGCATTGTGAACAGTCCTGCCTGTGCCCTCGAGCACCCAGTGTGTACAGACCGGCCTGTGCACTCCAGCACCCAGTGTGAGCAGCCCTGCCTGTGCCCTACAGCAACCAGTGTGAACAGACCGGCCTGTGCACTCCAGCACCCAGTGTGAGCAGCCCTGCCTGTGCCCTACAGCGCCCAGAGTGAACAGTCCTGCCTGTGCCATTCAGCGCCCAGTGTGAAAAGACATGCCTGTGCCCTGCAGCACACAGTGTGAACTGTCCTGACCGTGTCCTGCAGCACCCAGTGTGAACAGTCCTGCCTATGCCCTGCAGCACCCAGTGTGACCAGTCCTTCCAGTGCCCTGCAGAAGCCACTGTGAACAGCCCTGCCTGTGCCCTGCAGCACCCAGTGTGAACAGTCCTGCCTGTGCACCACAGCAGCCAGTGTGCAGAAAAATGCCTATGGCCAGCAGAACCCAGTGTGAACACTCATGCCATTGCCGTGCAGCATCCAGTGTGAACAGCACTGCCAGTGCCAAAATAGCACCCAGTGTGAAGAGCCCCATCTCTGCCACGCAACATCCAGTGTGAACAGTCCTGACTATGCCCAGCAGCACCTACTGTGAACAGGCCTACCCGTGCCCTTCAGCATCCAGTGGGAACGGTCCTGGATGTGCTCCACAGCACCCTGTGTGAACAATCCTGCCCATGCCATGCAGCACCCAGTCTGAACAGTTCTGCCTGTGCCCGCAGCACCCAGTGTGAACAGACATGCCTGTGCCCTGCAGCATTCAGTGTGAACAGTCCTGCCCGTGCCCTGCAGCACCCAGTGTGAACAATCCTGCCCATGCCATGCAGCACCCAGTCTGAACAGCCCTGCCCATGCCCTGCAGCACCCAATGTGAACGGTATTGCCTGTGCCCCACCATTAGGTGCAAACCGTCCTGCTCATGCCCCACAGCACCCACTGTGAGCACTCATGCTCGTGCCCCGCAGCACCCAGTGCGAACAGTCCTCCTCATGCCCTGCAGCACCCTGTTTGAACAGCCCTGCTTGTGTCCTGCAGCACCCAGTGTGAACAGTCCTGCTCCTGCCCTGCAGCACCCAGTGTGAACATTCCTGCCTGTGCCCCGTAGCGTCCAGTGTTCACAGACCTGAAAGTGCCCTACAGCACCCATTGTGAGCAGCCCTGCCTCTGCCCTGCACCAACCAGTGCGAGCAGTCCTGCCTGTGCTCTGCAGCACCCAGTGTGAACAGCCCTGCCTGTGCCCTGCAGCACCCAGTGTGAACAGCCCTGCCTGTGCCCTGCAGCACCCAGTGTGAACAGAACTGACCGTGTCCTGCAGCACCCAGTCTGAACAGTCCTGCCTATGCCCTGCAGCACCCAGTGTGAACAGCCCTGCCTGTGCCCTGCAGCACCCAGTGTTAACAATCCTGCCTATGCCCTGCAGCACCCAGTGTGAGCAGTCCTGCCTATGCCCTGCAGCACCCAGTGTGTACAGACCTGCCTGTGCCCTGCAGCACCCAGTGTGAACAGTCCTGCCTATGCCCTGCAGCACCCAGTGTGAGCAGTCCTGCCAGTGCCCTGCAGAAGCCATTGTGAACAGCCCTGCCTGTGCCCTGCAGCACCCAGTGTGAACCATTCTGCCTGTGTACCACAGCAGCCAGTGTGCAGAAAAATGCCTATGGCCAGCAGAACCCAGTGTGAACACTCATGCCATTGCCATGCAGCATCCAGTGTGAACAGCACTGCCAGTGCCAAAATAGCACCCAGTGTGAAAAGCCCCGTCTCTGCCCCGCAACATCCAGTGTGAACAGTCCTGACTATGCCCAGCAGCACCTACTGTGAACAGGCCTACCCGTGCCCTTCAGCATCCAGTGGGAACGGTCCTGCATGTGCCCCACAGCACCCAGTGTGAACAATCCTGCCCATGCCATGCAGCACCCAGTCTGAACAGTCCTGCCTGTGCCCGCAGCACCCAGTGTGAACAGACATGCCTGTGCCCTGCAGCATTCAGTGTGAACAGTCCTGCCCGTGCCCCACAGCACTCAGTGTGAACAATCCTGCCTGTGTCCGCAGCACCCAGTGTGAACAGACATGCCTGTGCTCTGCAGCATTCAGTGTGAACAGTCCTGCCCGTGCCCCGCAGCACCCAGTGTGAACAATCCTGCCCATGCCATGCAGCACCCAGTCTGAACAGCCCTGCCCATGCCCTGCAGCACCCAATGTGAACGGTATTGCCTGTGCCCCACCATTAGGTGCAAACCGTCCTGCTCATGCCCCACAGCACCCACTGTGAGCACTCATGCTCGTGCCCCGCAGCACCCAGTGCGAACAGTCCTCCTCATGCCCTGCAGCACCCTGTTTGAACAGCCCTGCTTGTGTCCTGCAGCACCCAGTGTGAACATTCCTGCCTGTGCCCCGTAGCGTCCAGTGTTAACAGACCTGAAAGTGCCCCACAGCACCCAGTGTGAGCAGCCCTGCCTCTGCCCTGCACCAACCAGTGTGAGCAGTCCTGCCTGGGCTCTGCAGCTCGCAATTTGTGCAGTCCTGCCTGTGCTCTGCAGCACCCAGTGTGAACAGCCCTGCCTGTGCCCTGCAGCTCCCAGTGTAAACAGACAATCCTGTGCCCTGCTGCACGCAGTGTGAACGGCCCTCACCCTGTCCCGCAGCACCCAGTGTAAGCAGTCCTGCCTGTGCACTGCAGCACCGAGTGTGAACAGCCCTGCTTGTGCCCTGCAGCACCCAGTGTGAACAGTCCTGCCAGTACACTGCAACATCCAGTGTGAATAGACTTGCCTGTGTCCCGCATCACTCTGTATGAACAGTCCTACCTGTACCCTGCAGTGCCCAGTGTGAACAGACATGCCCGTGACCTGTGTGACCCAGTGTGAACAATCCTGCCCGTGCCCTTCAGCACCCACTCTGAACAATCCTGACATACCCTGCAGCACCCAGTCTGAACAATCCTGCTCATACCCTGCAGCACCCAGTCTGAACAATCCTGCTCATACCCTGCAGCACCCAGTCTGAACAATCCTGCTCATACCCTGCAGCACCCAGTCTGAACAGACATGCCCATGCCCTGCAGCACCCAGTGTGAACAATCCTGCTCATGCCCTGCAGCACCCAGTCTGAACAATCCTGCTCATGCCCTGCAGCACCCAGTGTGAAAATACATGCCCGTTTCCTGTGTCACCCATTGTGTACAGACCTGCCTGTGCACTGCGGCACCCAGTGTGAACAGCCCTGTCCGTGACCCGCAGCACCCAGTGTGAACATTCCTGCCTGTGCCCAGCAGCAACAAATGTGTACAGTCCTGCCTGTGCCCTTAAGCACATATTTTGAACAGTCCTGCCTGTGCCCTGCAGCGCCCAGAGGGAACAGACCTGCCCATGCCCTGCAGCACCCAGTCTGAACAATCCTGCTCATGCCCTGCAGCACCCAGTCTGAACAATCCTGCTCATGTCCCCCAGTTTGAACAGCCCTGCCTATGCCCTGTGGCACCCAGTGTGAAGAGCCCTGTCTCTGCCTTGCAACATCTAGTGTAAACAGCCATGCCCGTGACCTGTGTCACCCAGTGTGAGTAGATGTGCCCATGCCCTGCGTCAGGCATTGTGAACAGCCCTGCCTGTGCCCTGCAGCACCCAGTGTGAACAGACATGCCCGTGACCTGCAGCGGCCAGTGTGAACAGCCCTGCCTGTGCCCTGCAGCGTCCAGTGTGAACAGACATGCCCGTGACCTGCAGCGGCCCGTGTGAACAGTCCTGCCTGTGCCCTTCAGCACCCAGTATGAACAGACATGCCCATGACCTGCAGCGCCCAGTGTGAACAGCCCTGCTTGTGCCATGCAGCAGGCCGTGTGAACAGCCCATCCTGTGCCCTGCAGCACCCAGTGTGAAAATACATGCCCGTTTCCTGTGTCACCCATTGTGTACAGACCTGCCTGTGCACTGCGGCACCCAGTGTGAACAGCCCTGTCCGTGACCCGCAGCACCCAGTGTGAACATTCCTGCCTGTGCCCAGCAGCAACAAATGTGTACAGTCCTGCCTGTGCCCTTAAGCACATATTTTGAACAGTCCTGCCTGTGCCCTGCAGTGCCCAGAGGGAACAGACCTGCCCATGCCCTGCAGCACCCAGTCTGAACAATCCTGCTCATGCCCTGCAGCACCCAGTCTGAACAATCCTGCTCATGTCCCCCAGTTTGAACAGCCCTGCCTATGCCCTGTGGCACCCAGTGTGAAGAGCCCTGTCTCTGCCTTGCAACATCTAGTGTAAACAGCCATGCCCGTGACCTGTGTCACCCAGTGTGAGTAGATGTGCCCATGCCCTGCGTCAGGCATTGTGAACAGCCCTGCCTGTGCCCTGCAGCACCCAGTGTGAACAGACATGCCCGTGACCTGCAGCGGCCAGTGTGAACAGCCCTGCCTGTGCCCTGCAGCGTCCAGTGTGAACAGACATGCCCGTGACCTGCAGCGGCCCGTGTGAACAGTCCTGCCTGTGCCCTTCAGCACCCAGTGTGAACAGCCCTGCCCGTGCCCTTCAGCACCCAGTGTGAACAGCCCTGCCCATGCCCTTCAGCACCCAGTATGAACAGACATGCCCATGACCTGCAGCGCCCAGTGTGAACAGCCCTGCTTGTGCCATGCAGCAGGCCGTGTGAACAGCCCATCCTGTGCCCTGCAGCACCCAGTGTGAACAGACATGCCTGTGCCCTGCAGCACCCAGTGTGAACAGCCTGCCTGTGCCGTGCAGCACCCAGTCTGAACAATCCTGCCTGTGCCCTGCAGCACCCAGTCTGAACAATCCTGCCCATGCCCTGCAGCACCCAGTCTGAACAATCCTGCTCATGTCCCCCAGTTTGAACAGCCCTACCTATGCCCTGTGGCACCCAGTGTGAAGAGCCCTAACTGTGCCCTGTCGCACACAGTGTGAACAGTCCTACATGTACCTTGCAACACCCAGTGTGAAGAGTCCTGCCTGTGCCCAACAGCACCCAGTGTGAACTGTACTGCCTATGCCCTGCAGCACGCAGTGTGAACAGTATTGCCTGCATCCTGCAGCACCCAGTGTGAACAGGCCTGCCTATGCCCTGTGACACACAGTGTGAATAGTCCTGTCTCTGCCCTGCAACATCCAGTGTAAACAGACATGCCCGTGACCTGCAGCGGCCAGTGTGAACAGCCCTGCCTGTGCCCTGCAGCATCCAGTGTGAACAGACATGCCCATGCCCTGCAGCACCCAGTGTGTACAGTCCGGCCCGTGCACTCCAGCACCCAGTGTGAGCAGCCCTGCCCGTGCCCTACAGCGCCCAGAGTGAACAGTCCTGCCTGTGCCATTCAGCGCCCAGTGTGAACAGTCCTGCCTGTGCCATTCAGCATCCAGTGTGAACAGACATGCCTGTGCCCTTCAGCACCCAGTGTGAACAGTCCTGCCTGTGCCCTTCAGCACCCAGTGTGAACAGTCCTGCCCGTGTCCTGCAGCACCCAGTGTGAACAGTCCTGCTTGTGCACTTCAGCACCCAGTCTGAACAATCCTGCCTGTTCCCTGCAGCACCCAGTCTGAACAATCCTGCACATGCCCTGCAGCACTCAGTCTGAACAATCCTGCCCATGCCCTGCAGCAATCAGTCTGAACAATCCTGCACATGCCCTGCAGCACCCAGTCTGACCTGCCCTACCTGCATTCTGCAGCGCCCAGTGTGAGCAGTCCTGCCTGTTCTCTGCAGCACCCAGTGTGAACAGCCCTGCCTGTGCCCTGCAGCTCCCAGTGTAAACAGACAATCCTGTGCCCTGCTGCACCCAGTGTGAACGGCCCTCACCCTGTCCCGCAGCACCCAGTGTAAGCAGTCCTGCCTGTGCACTGCAGCACTGAGTGTGAACAGCCCTGCTTGTGCCCTGCAGAACCCAGTGTGAACAGTCATGCCAGTAGAATGCAGCATCCAGTGTGAATAGACTTGCCTGTGTCCCGCATCACTCTGTATGAACAGTCCTACCTGTACCCTGCAGTGCCCAGTGTGAACAGACATGCCCGTGACCTGTGTGACCCAGTGTGAACAATCCTGCCCGTGCCCTTCAGCACCCACTCTGAACAATCCTGCCCATGCCCTGCAGCACCCAGTCTGAACAATCCTGCTCATGCCCTGCAGCACCCAGTCTGAACAATCCTGCTCATGCCCTGCAGCACCCAGTCTGAACAATCCTGCTCATGTCCCCCAGTTTGAACAGCCCTGCCTATGCCCTGTGGCACCCAGTGTGAAGAGCCCTGTCTCTGCCCTGCAACATCTAGTGTAAACAGCCATGCCCGTGACCTGTGTCACCCAGTGTGAGTAGATGTGCCCATGCCCTGCGTCAGGCATTGTGAACAGCCCTGCCTGTGCCCTGCAGCGCCCAGAGTGAACAGACATGCCCGTGACCTGCAGCGGCCAGTGTGAACGGACATGCCCGTGACCCGCAGTGGCCAGTGTGAACAGTCCTGCCTGTGCCCTGCAGTGTCCAGTGTGAACAGACATGCCCGTGACCTGCAGCGGCCAGTGTGAACAGTCCTGCCTGTGCCATGCAGCACCCAGTGTGAACAGCCCTGCCCGTGCCCTTCAGCACCCAGTGTGAACAGTCCTGCCAGTGCACTGCAGCACCCAGTGTGAATAGACTTGCCTGTGTCCCGCATCACCCTGTATGAACAGTCCTACCTGTACCCTGCAGTGTCCAGTGTGAACAGACATGCCCGTGACCTGTTTGACCCAGTGTGAACAATCCTGCCCGTGCCCTTCAGCACCCAATCTGAACAGTCCTGCCCGTGACCTGTGTCACCCCGTTTGAACAGACCTGCCCGTGCCCTGCGGCACTCAGTGTGAACAGCCCTGTCCGTGACCCGCAGCACCCAGTGTGAACATTCCTGCCTGTGCCCAGCAGCACCTAATGTATACAGTTCTGCTCTTGCCCTTCAGCATCTACTTTGAACAGTCCTGCCTGTGCCCTGCAGTGCCCGTGTGAACAATCTTGCCTGTATCCTGCAGCACCCAGTGTGAACAGTCCTGCCTGTGCCCTTCAGCACCCAGTATGAACAGTCGTGCCTGTGCCCTTCAGCACCCAGTGTGAACAGTCGTGCCTGTGCCCTGCAGCACCCAGTGTGAACAGTCCTGCCTGTGCCCTTCAGCTCCCAGTGTGAACAGTCCTGCTTGTGCACTTCAGCACCCAGTCTGAACAATCCTGCTCATGCCCTGCAGCACCCAGTCTGAACAATCCTGCACATGCCCTGCAGCATCCAGTCTGAACAATCCTGCTCATGCCCTGCAGCACCCAGTCTGAACAATCCTGCATATGCCCTGCAGCACCCAGTCTGAACAATCCTGCTCATGCCCTGCAGCACCCAGTCTGAACAATCCTGCACATACCCTGCAGCACCCAGTCTGAACAATCCTGCACATGCCCTGCAGCACCCAGTCTGAACAATCCTGCCAATGCCTTGCAGCACCCAGTCTGAACAATCCTGCCAATGCCTTGCACCACCCAGTGTGAACAACCCTGCTCATGTCCCCCAGTTTGAACAGCCCTACATATGCCCTGTGGTACCCAGTGTGAAGAGCCCTAACTGTGATCTGTCGCACACAGTGTGAACAGTCCTACATGTACCTTGCAGCACCCAGTGTGAAGAGTCCTGCCTGTGCCCAACAGCACCTAGTGTGAACTGTACTGCCTATGCCCTGCAGCACGCAGTGTGAACAGTCTTGCCTGCATCCTGCAAAACCCAGTGCTAACAGTCCTGCCTATGCCCTGTGACACACAGTGTGAAGAGACCTGTCTCTGCCCTGCAACATCCAGTGTAAACAGACATGCCCGTGACCTGTGTCACCCAGTGTGAGTAGACGTGCCCATGCCCTGCGTCAGGCATTGTGAACAGTCCTGCATGTGCCCTGCAGCACCCAGTGTGTACAGTCCGGCCCGTGCACTCCAGCACCCAGTGTGAGCAGCCCTGCCTGTGCCCTACAGCGCCCAGAGTGAACCGTCCTGCCTGTGCCATTCAGCGCCCAGTGTGAACAGACATGCCTGTGCCCTTCAGCACCCAGTGTGAACAGTCCTGCCTGTGCCCTTCAGCACCCAGTGTGAACAGTCCTGCTTGTGCACTTCAGCACCCAGTGTGAACAATCCTTCCCATGCCCTGCAGCACCCAGTCTGAACAATCCTGCATATGCCCTGCTGCACCCAGTCTGAACTGCCCTGCCTGCATTCTGCAGCACCCAGTGTGAACAGTCCTGCCTGTGCCCCACAGCACCCAATGTGAACGGACTTGCCTGTGCCCCGCTGCACCCAGTGTGAACAGCCATGTCTGCATCTTGCAGCACCCAGTGTAAACATTCCTGCCCATGCCACTCCAGCACCCAGTGTGAACAGCTCTGCCTGTGCGCTGCAGCGCCCATTGTGAACAGCGCTGCCAGCGCTCTGCAGCATCCAGTGTGAACAGTCCTGCCCGTGCCCCGCAGCACCCAGTGTGAACAGCGCTGCCAGCGCTCCGCAGCGCCTAGTGTGAACAGTCCTGCCCATGTCCTTCAGCACCCAGTGTGAACATTCCTGCTTATACCCTGCAGCACCCAATGTAAACAGTCCTGCCCATGCCCTTCAGCATCCAGTGTGAAAAGTCCTGCTTGTGCCCTGCAGCACGCAGTGTGAACAGTCCTGCCGGTGCCCCACAGCACCCAGTGTGAACTGTCCTGCCTGCATTCTACAGCACCCAGTGTGAACAGTCCTGCTGGTGCCCCACAGCACCCAGTGTGAATAGACCTACTATTGACCTGCAGCACCCAGTGTGAACAAACTTGCCTGTGCCTGCAGCAACCAGTATGAACAGTCCTGTCTACACCTTGCAGCACCCAGTGTGAACAGTCTTGCCTGTGCCCTTCAGCACCCAATGTGAACATTCCTGATTGTGCCCTTCAGCACCCAGTGTGAACAGTACTGTCTGAACCCTGCAGCACCGACTGTGAACAGTCCTGCCCGTGCTCAGCAGCACCCATTGTGAACAGTCCTGCCCGTGCTCTGCAGCACCCAAAGTGAACAGTCCTGCCCGTGCTCTGCAGCACCCAAAGTGAACAGTCCTGCCCGTGCCCTGCAGCACCAATGTGAACAGCTCTGCCTGTGCGCTGCAGCACCCAGTGTGAACAGTCCTGCCCACCTCCTGCAGCACCCACTGTGCCCCACCAACAGGTGTGAACAGTCCTGCTCATGCCCCACAGCACCAGTGTGATCAGTCCTGCTTATGCACCACAGCACCCAATGTGAACTGTCCTGCCCGTGCCCTACAGCACCCAGTGTGAATAGACCTATCATCGACCTGCAGCACCCAGTGTGAACAGTCCTGCCAGTGCCCCACAGCACCCAGTGCGAATAGACCTACTATCGACCTGCAGCGCCCAGTGTGAACAAACTTGCCTGTGCCTGCAGCAACCAGTATGAACAGTCCTGTCTGCATCTTGCAGCACCCAGTGTGAACAGTCCTGCCTGTGCCCTTCAGCACCCTGTGTGAACATTCCTGATTGTGCCCTTCAGCACCCAGTGTGAACAGTACTGTCTGAGCCCTGCAGCACCCATTGTGAACAGTCCTGCCCGTGCCCTGCAGCACCCAATGTGAACAGCTCTGCCTGTGCGCTGCAGCATCCAGTGTGAACAGTCCTGCCCACCTCCTGCAGCACCCACTGTGCCCCACCAACAGGTGTGAACAGTCCTGCTCATGCCGCACAGCACCAGTGTGATCAGTCCTGCTTATGCACCACAGCACCCAGTGTGAACAACCCTGACTATCCTGTGCAGCATCCAGTGTTAACAGTCATGCTGTGCCCTGCAGCACCCAGTGTGAACTGACGTGCACGTACCCTGTGTCACCCAGTGTGAACAGCCCTGTATGTGACCTGCAACACCCAGTGTGAACAGTCCTGCCTGTGCCCCGCAGCAACAAGTGGGAATAGCGCTGCCAGCACTCTGCAGCATCCAGTGTGAACAGTCCTGCCCGTGCCCAGCAGCACCCAGTGTGAACTGACCTACCAGTGCCCTGCAGCACCCAGTGTGAACAGTCCTGCCCGTGCCCCGCAGCACCCAGTGTGAACAGCGCTCCCAGCACTCTGCAGCATCCAGTGTGAACAGTCCTGCTCGTGCCCCGCAGCACCCAGTGTGAAGAGTGCTGCCAGCGCTCTGCAGCATCCAGTGTGAACAGTCCTGCCTGTACCTTGCAGCGCCTAGTGTGAACAATCCTGCCAACGTCCTTCAGCATCCAGTGTGAACAGTCCTGCTTATGCCCTGCAGCACCCAGTGTGAACAGCCTTGTCATTGCCCTGCAGCACCCAATACGAACAGTCCTGTCTGTGCCCCGTAGCACCAAGTGTGAACAGTCCTGCCCGTGCCCTGCAGCACCCAGTGTGAACATACCAGCCAGTGCCCTGAAGCACCCAGTGTGTACAGTCTTGTCGGTGCCCCACAGCACCCAGTGTGAATAGACCTACCATCGACATGCATCACACAGTGTGAACGAACTTGCCTGTGCTTGCAGCAACCAATATGAACAGTCCTGTCTGCATCTTGCAGCACCCAGTGTGAACATTCCTGCTCCTGCCCTGCACCAACCAGTGTGAACAGCCCTGCTCGTGCCCTGCAGCACACAGTGTGAACATTCCTGACCAAGACCTGCAGCACCCAGTGTGAGCAGCCCTGCCTCTGCCCTGCCACTCCCAGTGTGAACAGCCCAGCCTGTGCCCTGCATCATGCAGTTCGAACAGCCCTGCCTGTGCCCTGCAGCATGCAGTTCGAACAGCCCTGCCTGTGCCCTGCAGCACCCAGTGTGAACAACCCTGACCCTGTCCCACAGCACGCAGTGTGAACAGTCCAGCCAGTGCACTGCAGCACCCAATGTGAACAGTCCTGCCAGTGCACTGCAGCACCCAGTGTGAATAGACTTGCCTGTGCCCTGCATCACCCTTATGAACAGTCTTACCTGTACCGCGCAATGCACAGTGTGAACAGACATGTCCGTGACCTGTGTGACCCAGTGTGAACAGTCCTGCATGTTCTCTGCAGCGCCCAGTGTGAACAGACGTGCCCATGCCCTCTGTTACCCAATGTGAACAAACTTGCCTGTCCCCGCAGCACCCAGTGTGAATAGACCTACCCGCACCCTGCAGCAACCAATGTGAACAGCCCTGCCTGTGCCCTGCAGCGCCCAGTGTGAACAGACATGCCCGTGACCTGCAGCGGCCAGTGTGAACAGACATGCCCGTGACCCGCAGCGGCCAGTGTGAACAGACATGCCCGTGACCTGCAGCGGCCAGTGTGAACAGTCCTGCCTGTGCCATGCAGCACCCAGTGTGAACAGCCCTGCCCGTGCCCTTCAGCACCCAGTGTGAACAGCCCTGCCCGTGCCCTTCAGCACCCAGTGTGAACAGTCCTGCCAGTGCACTGCAGCACCCAGTGTGAATAGACTTGCCTGTGTCCCGCATCACCCTGTATGAACAGTCCTACCTGTACCCTGCAGTGTCCAGTGTGAACAGACATGCCCGTGACCTGTGTGACCCAGTGTGAACAATCCTGCCCATGCCCTTCAGCACCCAATCTGAACAGTCCTGCCCGTGACCTGTGTCACCCCATTTGAACAGACCTGCCCGTGCCCTGCAGCACTCAGTGTGAACAGCCCTGTCCGTGACCCGCAGCACCCAGTGTGAACATTCCTGCCTGTGCCCAGCAGCACCTAATGTGTACAGTTCTGCCCGTGCCCTTCAGCATCTACTTTGAACAGTCCTGCCTGTGCCCTGCAGTGCCCGTGTGAACAATCTTGCCTGTATCCTGCAGCACCCAGTGTGAACAGTCCTGCCTGTGCCCTTCAGCACCCAGTGTGAACAGTCGTGCCTGTGCCCTGCAGCACCCAGTGTGAACAGTCCTGCCTGTGCCCTTCAGCTCCCAGTGTGAACAGTCCTGCTTGTGCACTTCAGCACCCAGTCTGAACAATCCTGCTTGTTCCCTGCAGCACCCAGTCTGAACAATCCTGCTATAGCCCTGCAGCACTCAGTCTGAACAATCCTGCTCATGCCCTGCAGCACCCAGTCTGAACAATCCTGCATATGCCCTGCAGCACCCAGTCTGAACAATCCTGCTCATGCCCTGCAGCACCCAGTCTGAACAATCCTGCACATACCCTGCAGCACCCAGTCTGAACAATCCTGCACATGCCCTGCAGCACCCAGTCTGAACAATCCTGCACATGCCCTGCAGCAGCCAGTCTGAACAATCCTGCCAATGCCTTGCACCACCCAGTGTGAACAATCCTGCTCATGTCCCCCAGTTTGAACAGCCCTACACATGCCCTGTGGCACCCAGTGTGAAGAGCCCTAACTGTGATCTGTCGTACACAGTGTGAACAGTCCTACATGTACCTTGCAGCACCCAGTGTGAAGAGTCCTGCCTGTGCCCAACAGCACCTAGTGTGAACTGTACTGCCTATGCCCTGCAGCACGCAGTGTGAACAGTCTTGCCTGCATCCTGCAAAACCCAGTGCTAACAGTCCTGCCTATGCCCTGTGACACACAGTGTGAAGAGACCTGTCTCTGCCCTGCAACATCCAGTGTAAACAGACATGCCCGTGACCTGTGTCACCCAGTGTGAGTAGACGTGCCCATGCCCTGCGTCAGGCATTGTGAACAGTCCTGCATGTGCCCTGCAGCACCCAGTGTGTACAGTCCGGCCCGTGCACTCCAGCACCCAGTGTGAGCAGCCCTGCCTGTGCCCTACAGCGCCCAGAGTGAACCGTCCTGCCTGTGCCATTCAGCGCCCAGTGTGAACAGACATGCCTGTGCCCTTCAGCACCCAGTGTGAACAGTCCTGCCTGTGCCCTTCAGCACCCAGTGTGAACAGTCCTGCTTGTGCACTTCAGCACCCAGTGTGAACAATCCTTCCCATGCCCTGCAGCACCCAGTCTGAACAATCCTGCATATGCCCTGCTGCACCCAGTCTGAACTGCCCTGCCTGCATTCTGCAGCACCCAGTGTGAACAGTCCTGCCTGTGCCCCACAGCACCCAATGTGAACGGACTTGCCTGTGCCCCGCTGCACCCAGTGTGAACAGCCATGTCTGCATCTTGCAGCACCCAGTGTAAACATTCCTGCCCATGCCACTCCAGCACCCAGTGTGAACAGCTCTGCCTGTGCGCTGCAGCGCCCATTGTGAACAGCGCTGCCAGCGCTCTGCAGCATCCAGTGTGAACAGTCCTGCCCGTGCCCCGCAGCACCCAGTGTGAACAGCGCTGCCAGCGCTCCGCAGCGCCTAGTGTGAACAGTCCTGCCCATGTCCTTCAGCACCCAGTGTGAACATTCCTGCTTATACCCTGCAGCACCCAATGTAAACAGTCCTGCCCATGCCCTTCAGCATCCAGTGTGAAAAGTCCTGCTTGTGCCCTGCAGCACGCAGTGTGAACAGTCCTGCCGGTGCCCCACAGCACCCAGTGTGAACTGTCCTGCCTGCATTCTACAGCACCCAGTGTGAACAGTCCTGCTGGTGCCCCACAGCACCCAGTGTGAATAGACCTACTATTGACCTGCAGCACCCAGTGTGAACAAACTTGCCTGTGCCTACAGCAACCAGTATGAACAGTCCTGTCTACACCTTGCAGCACCCAGTGTGAACAGTCTTGCCTGTGCCCTTCAGCACCCAATGTGAACATTCCTGATTGTGCCCTTCAGCACCCAGTGTGAACAGTACTGTCTGAACCCTGCAGCACCGACTGTGAACAGTCCTGCCCGTGCTCAGCAGCACCCATTGTGAACAGTCCTGCCCGTGCTCTGCAGCACCCAAAGTGAACAGTCCTGCCCGTGCTCTGCAGCACCCAAAGTGAACAGTCCTGCCCGTGCCCTGCAGCACCCAGTGTGAACAGTCCTGCCCGTGCCCTGCAGCACCAATGTGAACAGCTCTGCCTGTGCGCTGCAGCACCCAGTGTGAACAGTCCTGCCCACATCCTGCACCACCCACTGTGCCCCACCAACAGGTGTGAACAGTCCTGCTCATGCCCCACAGCACCAGTGTGATCAGTCCTGCTTATGCACCACAGCACCCAATGTGAACTGTCCTGCCCATGCCCTACAGCACCCAGTGTGAATAGACCTATCATCGACCTGCAGCACCCAGTGTGAACAGTCCTGCCGGTGCCCCACAGCACCCAGTGTGAATAGACCTACTATCGACCTGCAGCGCCCAGTGTGAACAAACTTGCCTGTGCCTGCAGCAACCAGTATGAACAGTCCTGTCTGCATCTTGCAGCACCCAGTGTGAACAGTCCTGCCTGTGCCCTTCAGCACCCTGTGTGAACATTCCTGATTGTGCCCTTCAGCACCCAGTGTGAACAGTACTGTCTGAGCCCTGCAGCACCCATTGTGAACAGTCCTGCCCGTGCCCTGCAGCACCCAATGTGAACAGCTCTGCCTGTGCGCTGCAGCATCCAGTGTGAACAGTCCTGCCCATCTCCTGCAGCACCCACTGTGCCCCACCAACAGGTGTGAACAGTCCTGCTCATGCCGCACAGCACCAGTGTGATCAGTCCTGCTTATGCACCACAGCACCCAGTGTGAACAACCCTGACTATCCTGTGCAGCATCCAGTGTTAACAGTCATGCTGTGCCCTGCAGCACCCAGTGTGAACTGACGTGCACGTACCCTGTGTCACCCAGTGTGAACAGCCCTGTATGTGACCTGCAACACCCAGTGTGAACAGTCCTGCCTGCGCTCTGCAGCACCCAGTGTGAACAGTCCTACCTGTGCCCCGCAGCAACAAGTGGGAATAGCGCTGCCAGCACTCTGCAGCATCCAGTGTGAACAGTCGTGCCCATGCCCAGCAGCACCCAGTGTGAACTGACCTACCAGTGCCCTGCAGCACCCAGTGTGAACAGTCCTGCCCGTGCCCCGCAGCACCCAGTGTGAACAGCGCTCCCAGCACTCTGCAGCATCCAGTGTGAACAGTCCTGCTCGTGCCCCGCAGCACCCAGTGTGAAGAGTGCTGCCAGCGCTCTGCAGCATCCAGTGTGAACAGTCCTGACTGTACCTTGCAGCGCCTAGTGTGAACAATCCTGCCAACGTCCTTCAGCATCCAGTGTGAACAGTCCTGCCTATGCCCTGCAGCACCCAGTGTGAACAGCCTTGCCATTGCCCTGCAGCACCCAATACGAACAGTCCTGCCTGTGCCCCGTAGCACCAAGTGTGAACAGTCCTGCCCGTGCCCTGCAGCACCCAGTGTGAACATACCAGCCAGTGCCCTGAAGCACCCAGTGTGTACAGTCTTGCCGGTGCCCCACAGCACCCAGTGTGAATAGACCTACCATCGACATGCATCACACAGTGTGAACGAACTTGCCTGTGCCTGCAGCAATCAGTATGAACAGTCCTGTCTGCATCTTGCAGCACCCAGTGTGAACATTCCTGCTCCTGCCCTGCACCAACCAGTGTGAACAGCCCTGCTCGTGCCCTGCAGCACACAGTGCGAACATTCCTGACCAAGACCTGCAGCACCCAGTGTGAGCAGCCCTGCCTCTGCCCTGCCACTCCCAGTGTGAACAGCCCTGCCTGTGCCCTGCAGCATGCAGTTCGAACAGCCCTGCCTGTGCCCTGCAGCATGCAGTTCGAACAGCCCTGCCTGTGCCCTGCAGCACCCAGTGTGAACAATCCTGACCCTGTCCCACAGCACGCAGTGTGAACAGTCCAGCCAGTGCACTGCAGCACCCAATGTGAACAGTCCTGCCAGTGCACTGCAGCACCCAGTGTGAATAGACTTGCCTGTGCCCTGCATCACCCTTATGAACAGTCTTACCTGTACCGCGCAATGCACAATGTGAACAGACATGTCCGTGACCTGTGTGACCCAGTGTGAACAGTCCTGCATGTTCTCTGCAGCGTCCAGTGTGAACAGATGTGCCCATGCCCTCTGTTACCCAGTGTGAACAAACTTGCCTGTCCCCGCAGCACCCAGTGTGAATAGACCTACCCGCACCCTGCAGCAACCAATGTGAACAGTCCTGCCTGTGCCCTGCAGCACCCAACATGAACTGTACTGCCTGTGACCTGTGTACCCAGTGTGAACTGTCCTGCCCTTGCCCGCAGCGCCCAATGTGAACAGTCCTGCTCATGTCACCCAGTGTGAACAGCCCTGCCTATGCCCTGTGGCACAAAGTGTGAAGAGTCCTGTCTCTGCCCTGCACATACATTGTAAACAGACATGCCCGTGACCTGCAGCACCCAGTGTGAGTAGACGTGCCCATGCCCTGCGTCAGGCATTGTGAACAGTCCTGCCTGTGGCCTTGAGCACCCAGTGTGTACAGACCGGCCTGTGCACTCTAGCACCCAGTGTGAGCAGCCCTGCCTGTGCCCTACAGCGCCCAGAGTGAACAGTCCTGCCTGTGCCATTCAGCGCCCAGTGTGAAAAGACATGCCTGTGCCCTGCAGCACACAGTGTGAACAGTCCTGCCTGTGCCCTGCAGCACCCAGTGTGAGCAGTCCTGCCAGTGCCCTGCAGAAGCCACTGTGAACAGCCCTGCCTGTGCCCTGCAGCACCCAGTGTGAACCATTCTGCCTGTGCACCACAGCAGCCAGTGTGCAGAAAAATGCCTATGGCCAGCAGAACCCAGTGTGAACACTCATGCCATTGCCATGCAGCATCCAGTGTGAACAGCACTGCCAGTGCCAAAATAGCACCCAGTGTGAAGAGCCCCGTCTCTGCCACGCAACATCCAGTGTGAACAGTCCTGACTATGCCCAGCAGCACCTACTGTGAACAGGCCTACCCATGCCCTTCAGCATCCAGTGGGAACGGTCCTGCATGTGCTCCACAGCACCCAGTGTGAACAATCCTGCCCATGCCATGCAGCACCCAGTCTGAACAGTCCTGCCTGTGCCCGCAGCACCCAGTGTGAACAGACATGTCTGTGTCCTGCAGCACCTAGTGTGAACAGACATGCCTGTGTCCTGCAGCACCCAGTGTGAACAGTCCTGCTCCTGCCCTGCAGCACCCAGTCTGAACATTCCTGCCTGTGCCCCGTAGCGACCAGTGTTAACAGACCTGAAAGTGCCCCACAGCACCCAGTGTGAGCAGCCCTGCCTCTGCCCTGCACCAACCAGTGTGAGCAATCCTGCCTGTGCTCTGCAGCACCCAGTGTGAACAGCTCTGCCTGTGCCCTGCAGCTCCCAGTGTAAACAGACAATCCTGTGCCCTGCTGCACCCAGTGTGAACGGCCCTCACCCTGTCCCGCAGCACCCAGTGTAAGCAGTCCTGCCTGTGCACTGCAGCACCGAGTGTGAACAGCCCTGCCAGTACACTGCAGCATCCAGTGTGAATAGACTTGCCTGTGTCCCGCATTACTCTGTATGAACAGTCCTACCTGTACCCTGCAGTGCCCAGTGTGAACAGACATGCCCGTGACCTGTGTGACCCAGTGTGAACAATCCTGCCCGTGCCCTTCAGCACCCAATCTGAACAATCCTGCCCATGCCTTGCAGCACCCAGTCTGAACAATCCTGCTCATGCCCTGCAGCACCCAGTCTGAACAATCCTGCCCATGCCTTGCAGCACCCAGTCTGAACAATCCTGCTCATGCCCTGCAACACCCAGTCTGAACAATCCTGCTCATGCCCTGCAGCACCCAGTGTGAAAATACATGCCCATGTCCTGTGTCACCCAATGTGTACAGACCTGCCTGTGCACTGCGGCACCCAGTGTGAACAGCCCTGTCCGTGACCCGCAGCACCCAGTGTGAACATTCCTGCCTGTGCCCAGCAGCAACAAGTGTGTACAGTCCTACCCGTGCCCTTCAGCACATAGTTTGAACAGTCCTGCCTGTTCCCTGCAGTGCCCAGAGGGAACAGACCTGCCCATGCCCTGCAGCACCCAGTCTGAACAATCCTGCTCATGCCCTGCAGCACCCAGTCTGAACAATCCTGCTCATGCCCTGCAGCACCCAGTCTGAACAATCCTGCCCATGCCCTGCAGCACCCAGTCTGAACAATCCTGCTCATGTCCCCCAGTTTGAACAGCCCTGCCTATGCCCTGTGGCACCCAGTGTGAGTAGATGTGCCCATGCCCTCCGTCAGGCATTGTGAACAGCCCTGCCTGTGCCCTGCAGCGCCCAGTGTGAACAGACATGCCCGTGACCTGCAGCGGCCAGTGTGAACAGTCCTGCCTGTGCCCTGCAGCGTCAAGTGTGAACATACATGCCCGTGACCTGCAGCGGCCAGTGTGAACAGACATGCCTGTGACCTGCAGCGCCCAGTGTGAACAGCCCTGCCTGTGCCCTGCAGCACCCAGTGTGAACAGCCCTGCCTGTGCCCTGCAGCAGGCCGTGTGAACAGCCCATCCTGTGCCCTGCAGCACCCAGTGTGAACAGATATGCCTGTGCCCTGCAGCACACAGTGAGAACAGCCCTGCCTGTGCCGTGCAGCACCCAGTGTGAACAGTCCTGCCAGTGCACTGCAGCACCCAGTGTGAATAGACTTGCCTGTGTCCCGCATCACCCCGTATGAACAGTCCTACTTGTACCCTGCAGTGCCCAGTGTGAACAGACATGCCCGTGACCTGTGTGACCCAGTGTGAACAATCCTGCCCGTGCCCTTCAGCACCCAATCTGAACAGTCCTGCCCGTGACCTGTGTCACCCCGTTTGAACAGACCTGCCCGTGCCCTGCGGCATTCAGTGTGAACAGCCCTGTCCGTGACCCGCAGCACCCAGTGTGAACATTCCTGCCTGTGCCCAGCAGCACCCAGTGTGAACAGCCCTGCCTGTGCCCTTCAGCATCTAGTTTGAACAGTCCTGCCTGTGCCCTTCAACACCCAGTGTGAACAGTCCTGCCTGTGCCCTGCAGCACCCAGTGTGAACAGTCCTGCCTGTGCCCTGCAGCACCCAGTGTGAACAGTCCTGCCTGTGCGCTGCAGTACCCAGTGTGAACAGTCCTGCCCACCTCCTGCAGCACCCACTGTGCCCCACCAACAGGTGTGAACAGTCCTGCTCATGCCCCACAGCATCAGTGTGATCAGTCCTGCTTATGCACCACAGCACCCAATGTGAACTGTCCTGCCCATGCCCTACAGCACCCAGTGTGAATAGACCTATCATCGACCTGCAGCACCCAGTGTGAACAGTCCTGCCGGTGCCCCACAGCACCCAGTGTGAATAGACCTACCATCGACCTGCAGCGCCCAGTGTGAACAAACTTGCCTGTGCCTGCAGCAACCAGTATGAACAGTCCTGTCTGCATCTTGCAGCACCCAGTGTGAACAGTCCTGCCTGTGCCCTTCAGCACCCAGTGTGAACAGTACTGTCTGAGCCCTGCAGCACCCACTGTGAACAGTCCTGCCCGTGCTCTGCAGCACCCATTGTGAACAGTCCTGCCCGTGCCCTGCAGCACCCAATGTGAACAGCTCTGCCTGTGCGCTGCAGCACCCAGTGTGAACAGTCCTGCCCACCTCCTGCAGCACCCACTGTGCCCCACCAACAGGTGTGAACAGTCCTGCTCATGCCGCACAGCACCAGTGTGATCAGTCCTGCTTATGCACCACAGCACCCAGTGTGAACAACCCTGACTATCCTGTGCAGCATCCAGTGTTAACAGTCATGCTGTGCCCTGCAGCACCCAGTGTGAACTGACGTGCACGTACCCTGTGTCACCCAGTGTGAACAGCCCTGTATGTGACCTGCAACACCCAGTGTGAACAGTCCTGCCTGTGCTCTGCAGCACCCAGTGTGAACAGTCCTGCCTGTGCCCCACAGCAACAAGTGTGAATAGCGCTGCCAGCGCTCTGCAGCATCCAGTGTGAACAGTCGTGCCCGTGCCCAGCAGCACCCAGTGTGAACAGACCTACCTGTGCCCTGCAGCACCCAGTGTGAACAGTCCTGCCCGTGCTCCGCAGCACCTAGTGTGAACAGCGCTCCCAGCGCTCTGCCGCATCCAGTGTGAACAATCCTGCTCGTGCCCCGCAGCACCCAGTGTGAACAGCGCTCCCAGCACTCTGCAGCATCCAGTGTGAACAGTCCTGCACGTGCCCCGCAGCACCAAGTGTGAATAGCGCTGCCAGCGCTCTGCAGCATCCGGTGTGAACAGTCCTGCCTGTGCCCAGCAGTGCCCAGCGTGAATAGCGCTGCCAGCACTCTGCAGCATCCAGTGTGAACAGACCTGCCTGTACCCTGCAGCTTCTAGTGTTAAAACTCCTACCCACGTCCTGCAGCGCCCAGTGTGAACAGACCTCTCGTGCCACACAACACCCAATATGAACAGCCCTGCCTTTGCCCAGCAGCACCTAGTTTGAACAGTCATGCTCGTGCCCTTCAGCACCCAGCGTAAACAGTCCTGCCTGTGCCCTGCAGCACCCAGTGTGAACTGCCCTGCCTGCATTCTGCAGCGCCCAGTGTGAACAGTCCTGCCGGTGCCCCACAGCACCCAGTCTGAACGGACTTGCCTGTGCCTCGCTGCACCCAGTGTGAACAGCCATGTCTGCATCTTGCAGCACCCAGTGTAAACATTCCTGCCCATGCCACTCCAGCACCCAGTGTGAACAGTACTGCCTGAGCCCTGCAGCACCCAGTGTGAACAGCTCTGCCTTTGTGCTGCAGCACCCAGTGTGAACAGCGCTGCCAGCGCTCTGCAGCATCCAGTGTGAACAGTCCTGCCCGTGCCCCACAGCACCCAGTGTGAACATTCCTGCCTGTGCCCCGTAGCACCCAGTGTGAACAGTCGTGCCGGTGCCCCACAGCACGCAGTGTGAATAGACCTACTATCGACCTGCAGCACCCAGTGTGAACAAACTTGCCTGTGCCTGCAGCAACCAGTATGAACAGTCCTGTCTGCATCTTGCAGCACCCAGTGTGAACAGTCCTGCCTGTGCCCTTCAGCACCCAGTGTGAACATTCCTGATTGTGCCCTTCAGCACCCAGTGTGAACAGTACTGTCTGAGCCCTGCAGTACCCACTGTGAACAGTCCTGCCCGTGCTCTGCAGCACCCATTGTGAGCAGTCCTGCCCGTGCTCTGCAGCACCCAAAGTGAACAGTCCTGCCCGTGCTCTGCAGCACCCAAAGTGAACAGTCCTGCCCGTGCCCTGCAGCACCCCATGCGGACAACCCTGACTATCCTGTGCAGCACCCAGCGTTAACATTCTTGCTGTGCCCTGCAGCACCCAGTGTGAACTGACGTGCACGTACCCTGTGTCACCCATTGTGAACAGCCCTGTATGTGACCTGCAACACCCAGTGTTAACGGTACTGCCTGTGCTCCACCACCAGGTGTGGACAGTCCTGATCATGCCCCACAGCATCCAGTGTGAACAGTCCTGCCTGTGCTGTGCAGGACCCAGTGTGAATAGTCCTGCCTGTGCCCAGCAGCGCCCAGCGTGAATAGCGCTGCCAGCACTCTGCAGCATCCAGTGTGAACAGACCTGCCTTTACCCTGCAGCTCCCAGTGTTAAAACTCCTGCCCATGTCCTGCAGCACCCAGTGTGAACAGACCTCTCGTGCCCCACAAAACCCAATATGAACAGACCTGCCTATGCCCAGCAGCACCTAGTTTGAAGTCATGCTCGTGCCCTGCAGCACCCAGTGTAACAGCCCTGCCAGTGCTCTGCAGCGCTCAAAGTGAACAGCCCTGCCAACGCTCTGCAGCACCCAGTGTGAACAGTCCTGCCAGTGCCCTGCAGCACCCAGTGTGAACAGTCCAGCCTGAGCTCTGCAGCACCCAGTGTGAACAGTCCAGCCTGAGCTCTGCAGCACCCAGTGTGAACTGTCCTTCTTGTGCCTTGCAGCACCCAGTATGAACAGACATGTCCGTGCTCTGTGTCGCCTAATGTGAACATTCCTGCCTGTTCCCAGCAGCACCCAGTGTGAACAGCCTTGACTGTGCCTCGCCGCACCTAGTGTGAACAGACCTGCCTGTGCCCCACAGCACCTAGTGTGAACAGCCCTGTCTGCATCTTGCAGCACCCAATGTGAACAGTCCTGCCTGTGCCCTTCAGCACCCAGTGTGAACAGTCCTGCCCACCTCCTGCAGCACCCACTGTGCCCCACCAACAGGTGTGAACAGTCCTGTTCATGCCCCACAGCACCAGTGTGATCAGTCCTGCTTATGCACCACAGCACCCAATGTGAACTGTCCTGCCCATGCCCTGCAGCACCCAGTGTGGACAACCCTGACTATCCCGTGCAGCATCCAGTGTTTACATTCTTGCTGTGCCCTGCAGCACCCAGTGTGAACTGACATGCACGTACCCTGTGTCATCCATTGTGAACAGCCCTGTATGTGACCTGCAACACCCAGTGTTAACGGCACTGCCTGTGCTCCACCACCAGGTGTGGACAGTCCTGATCATGCCCCACAGCATCCAGTGTGAACAGTCCCGCCTGTGCTCTGCAGCACCCAGTGTGAACAGTCCTGCCCGTGCCCCGCAGCACCCAGTGTGAACAGCGCTGCAAGCGCTCTGCAGCATCCAGTGTGAACAGCCCTGTATGTGACCTGCAACACCCAGTGTTAACGGCACTGCCTGTGCTCCACCACCAGGTGTGGACAGTCCTGATCATGCCCCACAGCATCCAGTGTGAACAGTCCCGCCTGTGCTCTGCAGCACCCAGTGTGAACAGTCCTGCCCGTGCCCCGCAGCACCCAGTGTGAACAGCGCTGCAAGCGCTCTGCAGCATCCAGTGTGAACAGCCCTGTATGTGACCTGCAACACCCAGTGTTAACGGCACTGCCTGTGCTCCACCACCAGGTGTGGACAGTCCTGATCATGCCCCACAGCATCCAGTGTGAACAGTCCCGCCTGTGCTCTGCAGCACCCAGTGTGAACAGTCCTGCCCGTGCCCCGCAGCACCCAGTGTGAACAGCGCTGCAAGCGCTCTGCAGCATCCAGTGTGAACAGTCCTGCCCGTGCCCCGCAGCACCCAGTGTGAACAGCGTTGCAAGCGCTCTGCAGAATCCAGTGTGAACAGTCCTGACCGTGCCCCACAGCACCCAGTGTGAACAGCGCTGCAAGCGCTCTGCAGCATCCTGTGTGAACAGTCCTGCACGTGCCCCGCAGCACCAAGTGTGAATAGCGCTGCCAGTGCTCTGCAGCATCTGGTGTGAACAGTCCTGCCAGTGCCCTGCAGTGCCCAGCGTGAATAGCGCTGCCAGCGCTCTGCAGCATCCAGTGTGAACAGACCTGCCTGTACCCTGCAGCTCCCAGTGTTAAAACTCCTGCCCATGTCCCGCAGCACCCAGTGTGAACAGGCCTCTCGTGCCCCATAGCACCCAGTGTGAACAGCCCTGCCTATGCCCAGCAGCACCTATTTTGAACAGTCATGCTCGTGCCCTGCAGCACCCAGTGTGAACAGTCCTGCCTGTGCCCTGCAGCACCCAGTGTGAACAGTCCAGCCTGAACTCTGCAGCACCCAGTGTGAACTGTCCTTCTTGTGCCTTGCAGCACCCCATATGAACAGACATGTCCGTGCTCTGTGTCGCCTAATGTGAACATTCCTGCCTGTTCCCAGCAGCACCCAGTGTGAACAGCCCTGACAGTGCCTCGCCGCACCTAGAGTGAACAGACCTGCCTGTGCCCCACAGCACCCAGTGTGAACAGTCCTGCCGGCGCCCCGCAGCCCCCAGTGTGAACAGTACGGCCGGAGCCCTGCAGCACCCAGTGTGAACAGCTCTGACTGTGCGCTGCAGCACCCAGTGTGAACAGCTCTGACTGTGCGCTGCAGCACCCAGTGTGAACACCCCTGCCCACCTCCTGCAGCACCCAGTGTGAACATTCCTGCTTGTACCCTGCAACACCCAGTGTGAACAGTCCTGTCTTGCAGCACCCGCTGTGAACTGTACTGCCTGTGCCCCTTCACCAGGTGTGAACAGTCCTTCTCATGCCCCACAGCACCCAGTGTGATCAGTCCTGCTTGTGCCCCGCAGCACCCAGTGTGAACAGGCCTGCCCATGCCATGCAGCACCCAGTGTGAACAACCCTGACTATCCTGTGCAGCACCCAGTGTCAACAGTCTTGCTGTGTCCTGCAACACCCAGTGTGAACTGACATGCACGTACCCTGTGTCACCCAGTGTGAACAGCCCCGTATGTGCCCTGCAACACCCAGTGTGAACAGCCCTGTATGTGACCTGCAACACTCAGTGTTAACAGTACTGCCGGTGACCCACCACCAGGTGTGGACAGTCCTAATCATGCCCTGCAGCATCCAGTGTGAACAGTCCTGCCGGTGCCCTGCAGCACCCAGTGTGAACAGACCTACCATTGCCCTACATCACCCAGTGTGAACTGCCCTGCCTGCATTCTGCAGCACCCAGGGTGAACATTCCTGCCTGTGCCCTGCAGCACCCAGTGAGAACAGACAGGCCTGTGCCCCACTGCACCCAGTGTGAATAGCACTGTCTGCATCTTGCAGCATCCAGTGTGAACATTCCTGCCTGTGCTCTGCAGCACCCAGTGTGAACAGTCCTGCCCGTGCCCCGCAGCACCCAGTGTGAACAGCGCTCCCAGCGCTCTGCAGCATCCAGTGTGAACAGTCCTGCTCGTGCCCCGCAGCACCCAGTGTGAACAGCCCTGCCAACACTCTGCAGCACCCAGTTTGAACAGTCCTGCCAGTGCCCTGCAGCACCCAGTGTGAACGGTCCAGCCTGAGCTCTGCAGCACCCAGTGTGAACTGTCTTGCCCGCCTCCTGCAGCACCCAGTGTGAACAGTCCTGCCAGTGCCCTGCAGCACCCAGTTTGAACAGTCCTGCCAGTGCCCTGCAGCACCCAGTGTGAACGGTCCAGCCTGAGCTCTGCAGCACCCAGTGTGAACAGTCTTGCCCGCCTCCTGCAGCACCCAGTGTGAACAGTCCTGCCAGTGCCCTGCAGCACCATGTGTGAACAATCCTGCCTGCATTCTGCAGCACCCCGTGTGAACATTACTGCCTGTGCCCTGCAACACCCAGTGTAAACAGTCCTGCCTGCACTCTGCAGCACCCAGTGTGAACATTACTGCATGTGCCCTGCAGCACCCAGTGTAAACAGTCCTGCCTGCCTTCTGCAGCACCCAGTGTGAACATTGCTGCATGTGCCCTGCAGCAGCCAGTGTGAACAGTCCTGCACATGCCCTTCAGCACCCAATGTTAACAGGCCTGCCAGTGCCCTACAGCACCCAGTGTGAACGGACTTGCCTGTGCCCCGCTGCACCCAGTGTGCACATCCTTGTCTGCATCTTGCAGCTCCCAGTGTGAACATTCCTGCCTGTGCCCTGCAGCACACAGTGTGAACAGTCCTGCCCGTGCCCCGCAGCCCCCAGTGTGAACAGTACGGCCGGAGCCCTGCAGCACCCAGTGTGAACAGTACTGCCGGAGCCCTGCAGCACCCAGTGTGAACAGCTCTGACTGTGCGCTGCAGCACCCAGTGTGAACACTCCTGCCCACCTCCTGCAGCACCCAGTGTGAACATTCCTGCTTGTACCCTGTAACACCCAGTGTGAACAGTCCTGTCTTGCAGCACCCGCTGTGAACTGTACTGCCTGTGCCCCTTCACCAGGTGTGAACAGTCCTTCTCATGCCCCACAGCACCCAGTGTGATCAGTCCTGCTTGTGCCCCGCAGCACCCAGTGTGAACAGGCCTGCCCATGCCATGCAGCACCCAGTGTGAACAACCCTGACTATCCTGTGCAGCACCCAGTGTCAACAGTCTTGCTGTGTCCTGCAGCACCCAATGTGAACTGACGTGCACGTACCCTGTGTCACCCAGTGTGAACAGCCCTGTATGTGCCCTGCAACACTCAGTGTTAACAGTACTGCCGGTGACCCACCACCAGGTGTGGACAGTCCTAATCATGCCCTGCAGCATCCAGTGTGAACAGTCCTGCTGGTGCCCTGCAGCACCCAGTGTGAACAGACCTACCATTGCCCTACAGCACCCAGTGTGAACTGCCCTGCCTGTGCCCTGCAGCACCCAGTGTGAACACTCCTGCCTGTGCTCTGCAGCACCCAGTGTGAACAGTCCTGCCCGTGCTCTGCATCACCCAGTGTGAACAGACCTACCATTGCCCTACAGCACCCAGTTTGAACAGACCTACCATTGCCCTACAGCACCCAGTGTGAACTGCCCTGCCTGCATTCTGCAGCACCCAAGGTGAACATTCCTGCCTGTGCCCTGCAGCACCCAGTGAGAACAGACAGGCCTGTGCCCCACTGCACCCAGTATGAATAGCACTGTCTGCATCTTGCAGCACCCAGTGTGAACATTCCTGCCTGTGCTCTGCAGCACCCAGTGTGAATAGCGCTGCCAGCGCTCTGCAATATCCAGTGTGAACAGTCCTGCCTGTACTGTGCAGCACCCAGTGTGAACTCTCCTGCCCATGTCCTGCAGCACCTAGTGTGAACAGACCTCTCGTGCCCCACAACACCCAGTGTGAACAGTCCTGCCAATGCTCTGCAGCACCCAGTGTGAACAGTCCTGCCAGTGCCCTGCAGCACCCAGTGTGAACAGTCCAGCCTGAGCTCTGCAACACCCAATGTGAACAGTCTTGCCCACTTCCTGCAGCACCCAGTGTGAACAGTCCTGCCCACCTCCTGCAGCACCCAGTGTGAACGGACATGTCCGTGCCCTGTGTCGCCTAGTGTGAACATTCCTGCCTATTCCCAGCAGCACCCAGTGTGAGCAGCCCTGACTGTGCCTCGCCGCACCCATGTGTGAACAGACCTGCCTGTGTCCCGCAGCACCCAGTGTGAACAGTCCTGCCCGTGCCCTTCAGCACCTGTGTGAACGGAACCACCTGTGCCCCGCAGCACCCAGTGTGATCAGTCCTGTATGTGCCCTGCAACAACCAGTGCAAACAGTACTGCCTGTGACCCACCATCAGGTGCGAACAGCCCTGCCCGTGCCCCGCAGCACCCAGTGTAAATAGTCCTGCCTGTGCCCTGCAGCACCCAGTGTGAACAGTCCTGCCTGTGCCCTTCACCACCCAGTGTGAACGGACTTGCCTGTGCCCCGTTGCACCCAGTGTGAACAGCCCTTTCTGCATCTTGCAGCACCCAGTGTGAACATTCCTGCCTGTGCCCTGCAGCACCCAGTGTGAACATTCCTGCTTGTACCCTGCAGCACCCAGTGTGAACAGTCCTGCAGGCGTCCTTCAGCACCCAGTGTGAACTGTCCCGCCTGTGTCCTGCAGCGCGTGGTGTGAACAGACATGTCCGTGCCCTGTATAACCCAGTGTGAACAGGCCAGCCTGTGCCCTGCAGCACACAGTGTATAGATCGCTGCGCACATCCTGCAGCACCCAGTGTGAACCTGCCTGCACGTGCCCTTCAGCAACCAGTGTGAACAGGCCGGCCTGTGGCCTGCAGCACCCAGAGTGAACATTCCTGCCTGTGCCCTACAGCAACCAGTGTGAACAGACTTGCTGAGCCCTGCAGCACCCAGTGTGAACTGACATGCACGTACCCTGTGTCACCAATTGTGAACAGCCCTGTATGTGACCTACAACACCCAGTGTTAACGGTACTGCCTGTGCTCCACCACCAAGTGTGGACAGTCCAGATCATGCCCTGCAGCATCCAATGTGAACAGTTCTGCCTGTGCTCTGCAGCACCCAGTGTGCACAGTCCTGCCCGTGCCCCGCAGCACCCAGTGTGAAGAGCGCTGCCAGAACTCTGCAGCATCCGGTGTCAACAGTCCAGCCTGTACCCTGCAGCGCTTAGTGTGAACAGTCCTGCCCACGTCCTTCAGCACCCAGTGTGAATATTCCTGCTTGTACCCTGCAGCACCCAGTGTAAACAGTCCTGCCCGTGCCCTGCAGCACCCAGTGTGAACAGTCCTGCCCGTGCCCTGAAGCAACCAATGTGAACAGTCCTGCCTGTGCCCTATAGCACCCAGTGTGTATGGACTTGCCTGTGCCCCGCTGCACCCAGTGTGAACAGCCCTGTCTGCATCTTGCAGCAACCAATGTGAACAGGCCTGCCTGTGTCCAGCAGCACCCAATGTGAACCATCCTGCCCATTTCCTTCAGCACCCAGTGTGAACAGTCCTGCGTGCATCCTGCAGCACCCAGTCTGAACTGTCCTGCTTGTGCCCCGCAGCACCCAACGTGAACTATCCTGCTTGTGCCCCGCAGCACCCAACGTGAACTGTCCTGCCCGTGCTCTGCAGCACCCAGTGTGAACAGCCCTGCCTGTGCTCTGCAGCTCCCAGTGTGAACAGTCCTGCCCGCCTCCTGCACCAACCAGTATGAACAGTCCTGCCCATGTCCTTCAGCACCCAAAGTGAACAGCTCTGCCTGTGTGCTGCAGCATCCAGTGTGCACATCCCTGCCCATGTCCTTCAGCACCCAGTGTGAACATTCCTGCTTGTACCCTGCAGCACCCAGTGTAAACAGTCCTGCACGCATCCTTTAGCACCCAGTGTGAACTGTCCTGCCTGTGCCCTGCAGCATCCAGTGTGAACTGACCCGCCTGTGCCCTGCAGCATGTGGTGTGAACAGACGTGTCCATGCGTTGTGTAACCCAGTGTGAACAGGCCTGCCTGTGCCCTGCAGCACAGTGTCTAGATCGCTGCACACATCCTGCAGCACCCAGTGTGAACAGGCCTGCACGTGCCCTTCAGCATCCAGTGTGAACTGTCCTGCTGGTGACAGCAGCACCCAGTGTAAAGATCCCTGCGCACATCCTGCAGCACCCAGTGTGAACAGTCCTGCACGTGCCCTTCATTACCCAATGTTAACAGGCCTGCCCGTGCCCTACAGCACCCAGTGTGAATGGACTTGCCTGTGCCCCGCTGCACCCATTGTGCACAGCCTTGTCTGCATCTTGCAGCAACCAGTGTGAACATTCCTGCCTGTGCCCCACAGCACCCAGTGTGAACAGTACTGCCGGAGCCCTGCAGCACCCAGTGTGGACAGCTCTGCCTGTGTGCTGCAGCACCCAGTGTGAACACTCCTGCCCGCCTCCTGCAGCACCCAGTGTGAACAGTCCTGCCTGTGTCCTGCAGCACCCGCTGTGAACGGTACTGCCTGTGCCCCTTCACCAGGTGTGAACAGTCCTTCTCATGCCCCACAGCACCCAGTGTGAATAGTCCTGCCTGTGCCCTGCACCACACAGTGTGAGCATTCCTGCCTGTGCCCTGCCGCACCCAGTGTGAACAGTCCTGCCCATTTCCTTCAGCACCCAGTGTGAACATTCCTGCTTGTACCATACAGCACCCAGTGTGAACAGTCCTGCAAGCGTCCTTTAGCACCCAGTGTGAACTGTCCCGCCTGTATCCTGCAGTGCGTGGTGTGAACAGACGTGTCCGTGCCCTGTGTAACCCAGTGTGAACAGGCCAGCCTGTGCCCTGCAGCACACAGTGTATAGATCGCTGCACACATCCTGCAGCACCCAATATGAACAGTCGTGCACGTGCCCTTCAGCACCCAGTGTAAACTGTCCTGCCTGTGCCCAGCAGCACCTAGTGTGAACGGACATGCCTGTGCCCGCTGCACCCAGTGTGCACAGCCTTGTCTGCATCTTGCAGCAACCTGTGTGAACATTCCTGCCTGTGGGCTGCAGCACTCAGTGTGAACACACCTGCCCTCTTCCTGCAGCACCCAGTGTGAACACACCTGCCCTCTTCCTGCAGCACCCAGTGTGAACACACCTGCCCTCTTCCAGCAGCACCCAATGTGAACAGTCTTGCACGCATCCTGCAGCACCCAGTGTGAACAGTCCTGCAGGCATCCTATAGCGCCCAGTCTGAACTGTCCTGCCTGTGCCCTGCAGCACCCAGTGTGAACAGACCAGCCTCTACCCTGCAGCACCCAGTGTGAACACTCCTGCTTGTGCCCCGCAGCACCCAGCGTGAACAGTCCTGCCCATGCCCTGCAGCATCCAGTGTGAGCTGTCCTGCCAGTGCCCCACAGCACCCAGTTTGATCAGCGCTGTATGTGCCCTGCAACACCCAGTGTGAACGATACTGCCTGTGACCAACCACCAGGCATGAACAGTCCTGCTCATGCCCCGCAGAACCCAGTGTGAACAGCCCTGCCTGTGCTCTGCAGCACCCATTGTGAACTGTCCTGCCAGTGCCCTGCAGCTCCCAGTGTGAACAGTGCTGCCCACCTCCTGCACCAACCAGTGTGAACAGTCCTGCCCGTGTCCTTCAGCACCCAGTGTGAACATTCCTGCTTGTACCCTGCAGCCCCCAGTGTGAACAGTCCTGCACGCGTCCTTCAGCATCCAGTGTGAACATTCCTGCTTGTACCCTGCAAAACCCATTGTGAACAGTCCTGCCTGTGCCTTCAGCATCCAGTGTGAACAGACATGCTCATGCCCTCGGTCGCCCAGTGTGAACAGTCTTGCTGCGCCCTGCAGCACCCAGTGTGAACTGACGTGCCCGTGCCCTGTGCACCCAGTGTGGACAGCCCTACCTGAGCCTAGCAGCACCCAGTGTCAACAGTTCTTCCAGTGCCCTGCAACACCCAGTGTCAACAGTCCTGCCCACCTCCTGCAGCGCACAGTGTGAACCGCCCTGCCCACGTCCTTCAGCACCCAGTGTGAACATTCCTGCTTGTACCCTGCAGCACCCAGTGTGAACAGTACTTCTGGCGTCCTGCAGCACCAAGTGTGAACTGACCTGCCTGTGCTCTGCAGCACCCAGTGTGAACTGACCTGCCTGTGCCATGCAGCACCCAGTGTGAACAGACATCTCCGTGCCCTGTGTCACCCATTGAGAACAGGCCAGCCTGTGCCCTGCAGCACTCAGTGTGAACAGTCCTGCACGGTCCTGCAGCACCCAGTGTGAACAGCCCTGCTTGTGCTCTGCAGCACCCAGTTTGAACAGCCCTGCCTGTGCTCTGCAGCACCCAGGGTGAACAGTCCTGCCTGTGCCCTGCAGCACCCAGTGTGAACAGGCCTGCCTGTGCTCTGCTACACCCAGTGTGAACAGCCCTGCCTGTACCCTGCTGCACCCAGTGTGAACAGACGAACCCGTGCCCTGTCCCCCCCAGTGTGAACATTCCTGCCTGTGACCAGCAGCATCCAGTGCGAACGGTATTACCAGTGCCCCACAGCACCCAGTGTGATCAGCGCTGTATGTGCCCTGCAACACCCAGTGTGAATGGTACTGCCTGTGACCCACCACCAGGTGTGAACAGTCCTGCTCATGCCCCGCAGCATCCAATGTGAACAGCCCAGTCTGTGCCTCAAAGCGCCCAGTGTGAACAGCGCTGCCTGTGCCCCGCAGCACCCAGTGTCAACAGCGCTGCCAGCGCTCTGCAGCACCCAGTGTGAACATTCCTGCTTGTACCCTGCAGCACCCAATTTGAACAGTGCTGTCCACGTCCTGCAGCACCCAGTGCGAACAGACCTCTCGTGCCCCACAGCAACCAGTGTGAACAGTCCTGTCAATGCCCAGCAGCACCCAGTTTGAACAGTCCTGCCCGTGCCCTTCAGCACCCAGTGTGAACGGTACAACCAGTGCTCCGCAGGACCCAATGTTATCAGCCCAGTATGTGCCCTGCAACAACCAGTGCGAACAGTACTGCCTGTGATCCACCACCAATTGTGAACAGCCCTGCACGTGCCCCGCAGCACCCAGAGTGAATAGCGCCGAGTGTGAACAGTCCTGCCAGTGCCCTGCAGCACCCAGTGTGAACAGTCCTGCCTGAGTCCTGCAGCACCCAGTGTGCACAGCCCTGCCTGTGCCCTGTGTCACCCAGTGTGAACAGTGCTGCCCGTGTCCCGCAGCACCAGTGTGATCAGCCCTGCCTGTGTCCTGGAGAGCCCAGTGTGAACATTCCTGTCTGTGCCCTGCAGCTCCCAGTGTGGACAGCCCTGCCTGTGCACTGCAGCAGGCACTGTAAACAGTCCTGCATTTGCCCTGCAGCACCCAATGTCAACATGGGTTCCTGTGCCCTGCAGCACCCACCGTGAGCAGTCTTGCCTTTGCCCTGCAGCTCCCAGTGTGAACAGCCCTGCCTGTGCTCTGCAGCACACAGTGTGAAGAGCCCTGCCTGTGCTCTGCAGCACCCAGTGTGGACAGTCCTGCCAGTGCCCTGCAGCACCCAGTGTGAACAGTCCTGCCTGTAACCTGCAGCACCCAGTGTGAACAGCACTGCCTCTGTGCTGCAGCAACCATTGAGAACATCGCTGCCCACACCCTTCAGAACCCAGTGTGAACATTCCTGCTTGTACCCTGCAGCACCCAGTGTGAACAGTCCTGCACGCGTCCTTCAGCACCCAGTGTGAACTGTCCCACCTGTACCCTGCAGCACGCAGTGTAAAGATCTTTGCACACATCCTGCAGTACCCAGTGTGAACAGCCCTGCCTGTGCCCCGCAGCACCAAGTATGAACAGGCCTGCCTGTGCCCTGCAGCACCCAGTGTGAACAGTCCAACCCGTGCCCCGCAGCACCCAGTGTGAACAGACCTGCCTGTGCACTGCAGCACCCAGTGTGAACAGTCCAACCCATGCCCCGCAGCACCCAATGTGAACAGACCTGCTTGTGCTCTGCAGCACCCAGTGTGAACAGTCCTGCTGGTGCCCCACAGCACCCAGTGTGACAGACCTGCCTGTGCCCTACAGTACCCACTGTGAACAGTCCTGTTCATGCCCCGCAGCACCCAGTGTGAACTGTCCTGCCCATGCCCTGCAGCACCAAGTGTGAACAGTCCTGCAAGCGCTCCGCAACACCCAGTGTGAACAGTCCTGCCAATGCCCTGCAGCACCCAGTGTGATCAGCTCAGCCCACGTCCTTCAGCACCCAAAGTGAACAGCACTGCCTGTGCGCTGCAGCACCCAGTGTGAACATCCCTGCCCACCTCCGTCAGCACCCAGTGTGAACATTCCTGCTTGTACCCTGCAGCACCCAGTGTGAACAGTCCTGCACGCGTCCTTCAGCACCCAGTGTGAACTGTCCTGCCTGAGCCCTGCAGCACCCATTGTGAACAGTCCTGTCTGTGCACTGCAGCACCCAGTGTGAACAGCCCTGTCTGCATCTTGCAGCACCCAGTGTGAACACTCCTGCTTGTGCCCCGCAGCACCCACCGTGAACTCTCCTGCTCGTGCCCTGCAGCACCCAGTGTGAACGGTACTGCTTATGACCAACCACCAGGTGTAAACAGTCCTGCTCATGTCCTGCAGCACCCAGTGTGAACAGTCCTGCCAGTGCCCTGCAGCACCCAGTGTGATCAGACATGTCCGTGCCCTTTGTGGCCCATTTTGAACAGTCCTGCCCATTCCCTGCAGCAGCCAGTGTGAACAGAGCTGCCAGTTCCCTGCAGCGCCCAGTGTGAACTGTCCTGCCTGTGCCCTGCAACATCCAGTGTTAACGGTACTACCAGTGCCCTGCAGCACCCAGTGTGAACAGCCCAGCCTGTGCCCCACAGCACCCAGTGTGATCAGCGCTGTATGTGCCCTGCAACACCCAGTGTGAACGGTACTGCCTGTGACCCACCACCAGTTGTGAACAGCCCTGTTAGTGCCCCATAGCACCCAGTGTGATTAGCGTCGAGTGTGAACAGTCCTGCCAGTGCCCTGCAGCACCCAGTGTGAACAGTCCTGCCTGAGTCCTGCAGCACCCAATGTGAACAGACCTGCCTGAGTCCTGCAGCACCCAATGTGAACAGACCTGCCTGAGTCCCGCAGCAACCAATGTGAACCACCCTGCCTGCCTCCTGCACCACCCAGTGTGAACATTCCTGCCTGTGCCCCGCTGCACCCCTTGTGAACAGCCCTGCCCACGTCCGTCAGCACCCAGTGTGAACAGTCCTGCCTGAGTCCTACAGCACCCATTGTGAACAGACCTGCCTGAGTCCCACAGCAACCAGTGTGAACCACCCTGCCTGCCTCCTGCACCACCCAGTGTGCACATTCCTGCCTGTGCCCCGCTGCACCCAGTGTGAACAGCCCTGTCTGTGCTCTGCAGCACCCAGTGTGAACAGATGAAACCGTGCTCTGTGTCAGCCAGCGTGAACAGTGCTGCCTGCCTCCTGCACCACCCAGTGTAAACCACCCTGCCTGCATGCTGCAGCAGCCACTGTGATGAGCCCTGCCTGTGCCCTGCTGCACCCAGTGTGAACAGATGAACCCGTGCCCTGTGTCACCCAGTGTGAACAGTCCTGCCCGTGTCCCGCAGCACCAGAGTGATCAGCCCTGCCTGTGCCCTGGAGCATCCAGTGTGAACATTCCTGTCTGTGCCCTGCAGCTCCCAGTGTGGACAGCCCTGCCTGTGCACTGCAGCAGGCACTGTAAACAGTCCTGCATTTGCCCTGCAGCACCCAATGTCAACATGGGTTCCTGTGCCCTGCAGCACCCACCGTGAGCAGTCTTGCCTTTGCCCTGCAGCTCCCAGTGTGAACAGCCCTGCCTGTGCTCTGCAGCACCCATTGTGAAGAGCCCTGCCTGTGCCCTGCAGCACCCAGTGTGAACAGTCCTGCCTGTACCCTGCAGCACCCAGTGTGAACAGCACTGCCTCTGTGCTGCAGCAATCATTGAGAACATCGCTGCCCACATCCTTCAGAACCCAGTGTGAACATTCCTGCTTGTACCCTGCAGCACCCAGTGTGAACAGTCCTGCACGCATCCTTCAGCACCCAGTGTAAACTGTCCCTCCTGTGCCCTGCAGCACCCAGTGTGAACAGTCCTGCCTGTGCCCTGCAGCACCCAGTGTGAACAGTCCTGCCTGTAACCTGCAGCACCCAGTGTGAACAGCACTGCCTCTGTGCTGCAGCAACCATTGAGAACATCGCTGCCCACATCCTTCAGAACCCAGTGTGAACATTCCTGCTTGTACCCTGCAGCACCCAGTGTGAACAGTCCTGCACGCGTCCTTCAGCACCCAGTGTGAACTGTCCCTCCTGTGCCCTGCAGCACCCAGTGTGAACAGTCCTGCCAGTGCCCTGCAGCACCCAGTGCGAACAGTCCTGCCTGTAACCTGCAGCACCCAGTGTGAACAGCACTGCCTCTGTGCTGCAGCAACCATTGAGAACATCGCTGCCCACATCTTTCAGAACCCAGTGTGAACATTCCTGCTTGTACCCTGCAGCACCCAGTGTGAACAGTCCTGCACGCGTCCTTCAGCACCCAATGTGAACTGTCCTGCCTGAGCCCTGCAGCACCCATTGTGAACAGTCCTGTCTGTGCACTGCAGCACCCAGTGTGAACAGCCCTGTCTGCATCTTGCAGCACCCAGTGTGAACACTCCTGCTTGTGCCCCGCAGCACCCACCGTGAACTCTCCTGCTCGTGCCCTGCAGCACCCAATGTGAACTGTCCTGCCAGTGCCCCCCGAACCCAGTGTGGTCAGCGCTGTATGTGCCCTGCAACACCCAGTGTGAACGGTACTGCCTATGACCAACCACCAGGTGTAAACAGTCCTGCTCATGTCCTGCAGCACCCAGTGTGAACACTCCTACTTGTGCCCCGCAGCACCCACCGTGAACTCTCCTGCTCGTGCCCTGCAGCACCCAGTGTGAACTGTCCTGCCAGTGCCCCCAGAACCCAGTGTGGTCAGCGCTGTATGTGCCCTGCAACACCCAGTGTGAACGGTACTGCCTATGACCAACCACCAGGTGTGAACAGTCCTGCTCATGTACTGCAGCACCCAGTGTGAACAGTCCTGCACGCGTCCTTCAGCACCCAGTGTGAACTGTCCCACCTGTGCCCTGCAGCACGCAGTGTAAAGATCCCTGCACACATCCTGCAGTACCCAATGTGAACAGCCCTGGCTGTGCCCCGCAACACCCAGTGTGAACAGCCCTGCCTGTGCCCTGCAGTACCCACTGTGAACAGTCCTGCTCATGCCCCGCAGCACCCGGTGTGAACAGTCCTGCCCGTGCCCTGCAGCAACCATGGTGAACAGTCCTGCCCGTGCACTGCAGCACCCAGTGTGAACAGACCTGCCAGTGCCCTACAGTACCCACTGTGAACAGTCCTGCTCATGCCCCGCAGCACACAGGGTGAACAGGCCTGCTCATGCCCCGCAGCACCAAGTGTGAACAGTCCTGCCTGAGTCCTGCAGCACCCAGTGTGCACAGCCCTTTCTGTGCTCTGCAGCACCAAGTGTGAACAGTCCTGCCAGTGCCCTGCAGCACCCAGTGTGATCAGCTCAGCCCACGTCCTTCAGCACCCAAAGTGAACAGCACTGCCTGTGCGCTGCAGCACCCAGTGTGAACATCCCTGCCCACGTCCGTCAGCACCCAGTGTGAACATTCCTGCTTGTACCCTGCAGCACTCAGTGTGAACAGTCCTGCCAGTGCTCCGCAGCACCCAGGGTGAACTCTCCTGCCAGTGCCCAACAGAACCCAGTGTGATCAGCGCTGTATGTGCCCTGCTACACCCAGTGTGAACAGGACTGCCTATGACCAACCACCAGGTGTAAACAGTCCTGCTCATGTCCTGCAGCACCCAGTGTGAACAGTCCAGCCAGTGCCCTGCAGCTCCCAGTCTGAACAGTACTGCCCGCCTCCTGCACCAACCAGTGTGAACAGTCATGACCTCGTCCTTCAGCACCCAAAGTGAACAACCCAGCCTGTGTCCCGCACAACCCAGTGTGAACAGCGCTGCCAGCGCTCTGCAGCACCCAGTGTGAACAGTCCTGCTTGTACCCTGCAGCACCTAGTTTGAACAGTCCTGTCCACGTCCTGCAGCACCCGGTGTGAACAGACCTCTCGTGCCCCACAGCAGCCAGTGTGAACAGTCCTGCCTATGCCCAGCAGCACCCAGTTTGAACAGACCTGCCTGTGCCCTGCAGCACCCAGTTTGAACAGTCCTGCCCGTGCCCTTCAGCACCCAGTGTGAACGGTACAACCAGTGCTCCGCAGGACCCAATCTTATCAGCCCTGTATGTGCCCTGCAACATCCAGTGCGAACAGTACTACCTGTGACCCACCACCAGTTGTGAACAGCTCTGTACATGCCCCACAGCATCCAGTGTTAATAGCATCGAGTGTGAACAGTCCTGCCAATGCCCTGCTGCACCCAGTGTGAACAGATGAACCCGTGCCCTGTGTCACCCAGTGTGAACAGTGCTGCCCCTGTCCCGCAGCACCAGTGTGATCAGCCCTGCCTGTGCCCTGGAGCGCCTAGTGTGAACATTCCTGTCTGTGCCCTGCAGCTCCCAGTGTGAAGAGCCCTGCCTGTGCACTGCAGCAGGCACTGTAAACAGTCCTGCATTTGCCGTGCAGCACCCAGTGTCAACATGGGTTCCTGTGCCCTGCAGCACCCAACATCAGCAGTCTTGCCTTTGCTCTGCAGCAGCCAGTGTGAAGAGCCCTGCCTGGGCTCTGCAGCGCCCAGTGTGAACTGTCCTGCCTGTGCCCTGCAACATTCAGTGTTAACGGTACTACCAGTGCCCTGCAGCACCCAGTGTGATCAGCCCTGTATGTGGCCTGCAACACCCAGTGTGAACGGTACTGCCTGTGCCCCACCGCATATGTGAACAGTCCTGCCAGCACTCCGCAGCAACCAGTGAACAGTCCTGACTGAGTCCTGCAGCACCCAGTGTGAACCGCCCTGCCTGTGCTCTGCAGCACCCAGTGTGTGAACAGCCCTGTATGTGCCCTGCAACACCCAGTGTTAACGGTCCTGCCTGTGCCCCACCACCAGGTGTGGACAGTCCTGATCATGCCCCGCAGCATCCAATGTCAACAGTCCTGCTTGTACACTGCTGCACCCAGTGTGAACAGATGAACCCGTGCCCTGTGTCACCCAGTGTGAACAGTGCTGCCCGTGTCCCGCAGCACCAGAGTGATCAGCCCTGCCTGTGCCCTGGAGCGCCTAGTGTGAACATTCCTGTCTGTGCCCTGCAGCTCCCAGTGTGAACAGCCCTGCCTGTGCACTGCACCAGGCACTGTAAACAGTCCTGCATTTGCCCTGCAGCACCCAGTGTCAACATGGGTTCCTGTGCCCTGCAGCACCCAACATCAGCAGTCTTGCCTTTGCTCTGCAGCAGCCAGTGTGAAGAGCCCTGCCTGTGCTCTGCAGCGCCCAGTGTGAACTGTCCTGCCTGTGCCCTGCAACATCCAGTGTTAACGGTACTACCAGTGCCCTGTAGCACCCAGTGTGATCAGCCCTGTATGTGCCCTGCAACACCCAGTGTGAACGGTACTGCCTGTGCCCCACCGCATATGTGAACAGTCCTGCCAGCGATCCGCCGCAACCAGTGAACAGTCCTGACTGAGTCCTGCAGCACCCAGTGTGAACAGCCCTGTCTGCGCTCTGCGGCACCCAGTGTGAACAATCCTGACAGAGTCCTGCAGCACCCAGTGTGAACCGCCCTGCCTGTGCTCTGCAGCACCCAGTTTGAACAGTCCTGACTGAGTCCTGCAGCACCCAGTGTGAACAACCGTGCCTATCCCGTGCAGCACCCAGTGTGAACCACCCTGCCTGTGCTCTGCAGCACCCCGTGTGAACAGTCCTGCCCATGCCATGCATCACCCAGTGTGAACAACCCTGCCTATCCCGTGCAGCACCCAGTGTGAACAGCCCTGTATGTGCCCTGCAACACCCAGTGTTAACAGTACTGCCTGTGCCCCACCACCAGGTGTGGACAGTCCTGATCAAGCCCCGCAGCATCCAGTGTCAACAGTCCTGCTTGTACACTGCTGCACCCAGCGTGAACAGACGAACCTGTGCCTTGTGTCACCCAGTGTGAACAGTCCTGCCCGTGTCCCGCAGCACCAGTGTGATCAGCCCTGCCTGTGCCCTGGAGCGTCCAGTGTGAACATTCCTGTCTGTGCCCTGCAGCTCCCAGTGTGAACAGCCCTGCCTGAGCACTGCAGCAGGCACTGTAAACAGTCCTGCATTTGCCCTGCAGCACCCAATGTCAACATGGGTTCCTGTGCCCTGCAGCACCCACCGTGAGCAGTTTTGCCTTTGCCCTGCAGCTCCCAGTGTGAACAGCCCTGCCTGTGCTCTGCAGCACCCAGTGTGAACAGTCCTGCCAGTGTCCTGCAGCACCCATTGTGAATGGTCCTGCCTGAGCGCAGCAGCAACCAGTGTGAACAGTACTGCTTTAGCCCTGAAGCACCCAGTGTGAACAGCTCTGCCACTGCCCTGCAGCACCCAGTGTGAACAGTCCTTCTCATGCCCCGCAGCACCCAGTGTGAACAGTCCTGCTCATGCCCAGCAGCACCCAGTGTGAACAGTCCTGCCAGCGCACCGCAGCAACCAATATGAACAGTCCTGCCAATGCCCTGCAGCACCCAGTGTGATCAGCTCAGCCCACGTCCTTCAGCACCCAAAGTGAACAGCACTGCCTGTGCGCTGCAGCACCCATTGTGACCATCCCTGCCCACGTCCGTCAGCACCCAGTGTGAACATTCCTGCTTGTACCCTGCAGCACCCAATGTAAACAATCCTGCACGCGTCCTTCAGCACCCAGTGTGAACTGTCCTGACTGAGCCCTGCAGCACCCATTGTGATCAGACATGTCCGTGCCCTTTGTGGTCCATTTTGAACAGTCCTGCCCATTCCCTGCAGCAGCCAGTGTGAACAGAGCTGCCAGTTCCCTGCAGCGCCCAGTGTGAACCGTCCTGCCTGTGCCCTGCAACATCCAGTGTGATCAGCCCTGTATGTGCCCTGCAACACCCAGTGTGAACGGTACTGCCTGTGACCAACAGCAGGTGTGAACAGTCCTGCCAGTGCTCCGCAGCAACCAAAGTGAATAGTCCTGCCTGAGTCCTGCAGCACCCAATGTGAACAGTACTGGTTAGCCCTGCAGCACCCAATGTGAGCAGCTCTGCCAGTTCCCTGCAGCACCCAGTGTGAACAGTCCTGCTCATGCCCCGCAGTACCCAGTGTGAACAGTCCTGCCAGTGCACCGTAGCACTCAGGGTGAACAATCCTGTACGCCTCCTGCACCACCCAGTGTGAACAGCTCAGCCCGCGTCCTTCAGCACCCAAAGTGAACAGCTCTACCTTTGCGTTGCAGCATCCAGTGTGAACAGCCCTGCCTGTGCTCTGCAGCACCCAGTGTGAAGAGCCATGCCTGTGCCCTGCAGCACCCAGTGTGAACAGTCCTGCCTGTGCCCTGCAGCACCCAGTGTGAACAGTCCTGCCTGTGCCCCGCAGCACCCAGTGTGAACAGGCCTACCCATGCCCCGCAGCACCCAGTGTGAACAGACTTGCCTGTGCCCTGCAGTACCCAGTGTGGACAGACCTGCCTGTGCCCCGCAGCACCCATTGTGAACAGTCCTGCCTGAGTCCTGCAGCACCCAGTGTGAATAGCCCTGCCTGTGCTCTGCAGCACCCAGTGTGAACAGTCCTGCCTGAGTCCTGCAGCACCCAGTGTGAATAGCCCTGCCTGTGCTCTGCAGCACCCAGTGTGAACAGTCCTGCCCGCCTCCTGCACCACCCAGTGTGATCAGCTCAGCCCGAGTCCTTCAGCAACCATTGTGAACATCCCTGCCCACGTCCGTCAGCACCCAGTATGAACATTCCTGCTTGTACCCTGCAGCACCCAGTCTGAACAATCCTGCACGCGTCCTTCAGCACCCAGTGTGAACTGTCCTGCCTGAGCCCTGCAGCACCCAGTGTGATCAGACATGTCTGTGCCCTTTGTGGCCCATTTTGAACAGTCCTGCCCGTGCCCTGCAGCAGCTAGTGTGAACAGAGCTGCCAGTTCCCTGCAGTGCCCAGTGTGAACTGTCCTGCCTGTGCCCTGCAACATCCAGTGTTAACGGTACTGCCTGTGCCCCACCGCATATGTGAACAGTCCTGCCAGCGGTCCGCAGCAACCAGTGAACAGTCCTGACTGAGGCCTGCAGCACCCAGTGTGAACAGCCCTGTCTGTGCTCTGCAGCACCCGGTGTGAAAAGTCCTGACTGAGTCCTGCAGTGCCCAGTGTGAATCGCCCTGCCTGTGCTCTGCAGCACCCAGTGTGAACAGTCCTGACCGAGTCCTGCAGCACCCAGTGTGAACAACCGTGCCTATCCCGTGCAGCACCCAGTGTGAACAGTCCTGCCCATGCCATGCATCACCCAGTGTGAACAACCCTGCCTATCCCGTGCAGCACCCAGTGTGAACAGCCCTGTATGAGCCCTGCAACACCCAGTGTTAACGGTACTGCCTGTGCCCCACCACCAGGTGTGGACAGTCCTGATCATGCCCCGCAGCATCCAGTGTCAACAGTCCTGCTTGTACCCTGCTGCACCCAGCGTGAACAGACGAACCTGTGCCCTGTGTCACCCAGTGTGAACAGTCCTGCCCGTGTCCCGCAGCACCAGTGTGATCAGCCCTGCCTGTGCCCTGGAGCGTCCAGTGTGAACATTCCTGTCTGTGCCCTGCAGCTCCCAGGGTGAACAGCCCTGCCTGAGCACTGCAGCAGGCACTGTAAACAGTCCTGCATTTGCCCTGCAGCACCCAATGTCAACATGGGTTCCTGTGCCCTGCAGCACCCACCGTGAGCAGTCTTGCCTTTGCCCTGCAGCTCCCAGTGTGAACAGCCCTGCCTGTGCTCTGCAGCAGGCACTGTAAACAGTCCTGCATTTGCCCTGCAGCACCCAGTGTGAACAGTCCTGCCAGTGTCCTGCAGCACCCAGTGTGAATGGTCCTGCCTGAGCCCAGCAGCACCCAGTGTGAACAGTACTGCTTTAGCCCTGCAGCACCCAGTGTGAACAGCTCTGCCAGTTCCCTGCAGCACCCAGTGTGAACAGTCCTTCTCATGCCCCGCAGCACCCAGTGTGAACAGTCCTGCTCATGCCCCGCAGCACCCAGTGTGAACAGTCCTGCCAGCACTCCGCAGCAACCAGTGTGAACAGCTCTGCCTGTGCTCTGCAGCACCAAGTGTGAACAGTCCTGCTCATGCCCCGTAGCACCCAATGTGAACAGTCCTGCCAGCGCTACACAGCAGCCAGTGTAAACAGCCCTGCCTGTGCTCTGCAGTACCCAGTGTGAACAGTCCTGCCCGCCTCCTGCACCACCCAGTGTGTTCAGCTCAGCCCGAGTCCTTCAGCACCCAAAATGAACAGCACTGCCTGTGCGCTGCAGCACCCATTGTGAACATCCCTGCCCACGTCCGTCTGCACCCAGTGTGAACATTCCTGCTTGTACCCTGAAGCACCCAGTGTGAACAATCCTGCACGCGTCCTTCAGCACCCAGTGTGAACTGTCCTGACTGAGCCCTGCAGCACCCAGTGTGATCAGACATGTCCGTGCCCTTTGTGGCCCATTTTGAACAATCCTGCCCATTCCCTGCAGCAGCCAGTGTGAACAGAGCTGCCAGAACCCTGCAGCGCCCAGTGTGAACTGTCCTGCCTGTGCCCTGCAACATCCAGTGTTAACGGTACTACCAGTGCCCTGCAGCACCCAGTGTGATCAGCCCTGTATGTGCCCTGCAACACCCAGTGTGAACGGTACTGCCTGTGACCCTCCACCAGGTGTGAACAGTCCTGCCAGTGCTCCGCAGCAACCAGAGGGAATAGTCCTGCCTGAGTCCTGCAGCACCCAGTGTGAACAGTACTGCTTTAGCCCTGCAACACCCAATGTGAGCAGCTCTGCCAGTTCCCTACAGCACCCAGTGTGAACAGTCCTGCTCATGCCCCGCAGTACCCAGTGTGAACAGTCCTGCCAGTGCTCCGCAGCAACCAGAGTGAACAATCCTGTACGCCTCCTGCACCACCCAGTGTGAACAGCTCAGCCCGCGTCCTTCAGCACGCAAAGTGAACAGCTCTACCTTTGCGTTGCAGCATCCAGTGTGAACAGCCCTGCCTGTGCTCTGCAGCACCCAGTGTGAAGAGCCCTGCCTGTGCTCTGCAGCACCCAGTGTGAACAGTCCTGCCAGTGCACTAGGGCACCCGGTGTGAACAGTCCTGCCTGTGCCCTGCAGCACCCAGTGTGAACAGCCCTGCCTGTGCTCTGCAGCACCCAGTGTGAAGAGCCCTACCTGTGCTCTGCAGCACCCAGTGTGAACAGTTCTGCCAGTGCACTAGGGCATCCGGTGTGAACAGTCCTGCCTGTGCCCTGCAGCACCCAGTGTGAACAGTCCTGCCTGTGCCCTGCAGCACCCAGTGTGAACAGTCCTGCCTGTGCCCTGCAGCACCCAGTGTGAACAGTCCTGCCAGTGCCGTGCAGCACCCAGTGTGAACAGCCCTGCCTGTGCCCCACAGCACCCAGTGTGAACAGCCCTGCCTGTGCCCTGCAGCACCCAGTGTGAACAGACTTGCCTGTGCCCTGCAGTACCCAGTGTGAATAGCCCTGCCTGTGCTCTGCAGCACCCAGTGTGAACAGTCCTGCCCGCCTCCTGCACCACCCAGTGTGATCAGCTCAACCCGAGTCCTTCAGCAACCATTGTGAACATCCCTGCCCACGTCCGTCAGCACCCAGTGTGAACATTCCTGCTTGTACCCTGCAGCACCCAGTCTGAACAATCCTGCACGCGTCCTTCAGCACCCAGTGTGAACTGTCCTGCCTGAGCCCTGCAGCACCCAGTGTGATCAGACATGTCTGTGCCCTTTGTGGCCCATTTTGAACAGTCCTGCCCAAGCCCTGCAGCAGCCAGTGTGAACAGAGCAGCCAGTTCCCTGCAGTGCCCAGTGTGAACTGTCCTGCCTGTGCCCTGCAACATCCAGTGTTAACGGTACTACCAGTGCCCTGCAGCACCCGGTGTGATCAGCCCTGTATGTGCCCTGCGACACCCAGTGTGAATGGTACTGCCTGTGCCCCACCGCATATGTGAACAGTCCTGCCAGCGCTCCGCAGCAACCAGTGAACAGTCCTGACTGAGTCCTGCAGCACCAAATGTGAACAGCCCTGTCTGTGCTTTGCAGCACCCAGTGTGAAAAGTCCTGACTGAGTCCTGCAGCACCAAATGTGAACAGCCCTGTCTGTGCTTTGCAGCACCCAGTGTGAAAAGTCCTGACTGAGTCCTGCAGCACCCAGTGTGAATCGCCCTGCCTGTGCTCTGCAGCACCCAGTGTGAACAGTCCTGACTGAGTCCTGCAGCACCCAGTGTGAACAACCGTGCCTATCCCGTGCAGCACCCAGTGTGAACAGTCCTGCCCATGCCATGCATCACCCAGTGTGAACAACCCTGCCTATCCCTTGCAGCACCCAGTGTGAACAGCCCTGTATGTGCCCTGCAACACCCAGTGTTAACGGTACTGCCTGTGCCCCACCACCAGGTGTGGACAGTCCTGATCATGCCCCGCAGCATCCAGTGTCAACAGTCCTGCTTGTACCCTGCTGCACCCAGCGTGAACAGACGAACCTGTGCCCTGTGTCACCCAGTGTGAACAGTCCTGCCCGTGTCCCGCAGCACCAGTGTGATCAGCCCTGCCTGTGCCCTGGAGCGTCCAGTGTGAACATTCCTGTCTGTGCTCTGCAGCTCCCAGCATGAACAGCCCTGCCTGAGCACTGCAGCAGGCACTGTAAACAGTCCTGCATTTGCCCTGCAGCACCCAATGTCAACATGGGTTCCTGTGCCCTGCAGCACCCACCGTGAGCAGTCTTGCCTTTGCCCTGCAGCTCCCAGTGTGAACAGCCCTGCCTGTGCTCTGCAGTACCCAATGTGAACAGCCCTGCCTGTGCTCTGCAGCATCCAGTGTGAATGGTCCTGCCTGAGCCCAGCAGCACCCAGTGTGAACAGTACTGCTTTAGCCCTGCAGCACCCAGTGTGAACAGCTCTGCCAGTTCCCTGCAGCACCCAGTGTGAACAGTCCTTCTCATGCCCCGCAGCACCCAGTGTGAACAGTCCTGCTCATGCCCCGCAGCACCCAGTGTGAACAGTCCTGCCAGCACTCCGCAGCAACCAGTGTGAACAGCCTTGCCTGTGCTCTGCAGCACCAAGTGTGAACAGTCCTGCACATGCCCCGTAGCACCCAATGTGAACAGTCCTGCCAGCGCTACACAGCACCCAGTGTGAATAGCCCTGCCTGTGCTCTGCAGCACCCAGTGTGAACAGTCCTGCCCGCCTCCTGCACCACCCAGTGTGTTCAGCTCAGCCCGAGTCCTTCAGCACCCAAAGTGAACAGCACTGCCTGTGCGCTGCAGCATCCATTGTGAACATCCCTGCCCACGTCTGTCTGCACCCAGTGTGAACATTCCTGCTTGTAACCTGAAGCACTCAGTGTGAACAATCCTGCACGCGTCCTTCAGCACCCAGTGTGTACTGTCCTGCCTGAGCCCTGCAGCACCCAGTGTGATCAGAAATATCTGTGCCGTGTGTGACCCATTTTGAACAGTTCTGACCGTGCCCTGCAGCAGCCAGTGTGAACAGAGCTGCCAGTTCCTTGCAGCGCCCAGTGTGAACTGTCCTGCCTGTGCCCTGCAACATCCAGTGTTAACGGTACTACCAGTGCCCTGCAGCACCCAGTGTGATCAGCCCTGTATGTGCCCTGCAACACCCAGGTGTGAACAGTCCTGCCAGTGCTCCGCAGCAACAAGAGTGAATAGTCCTGCCTGAGTCCTGCAGCACCCAGTGTGAACAGTACTGTTTATCCCTGCTAGCACCCAATGTGAGCAGCTCTGCCAGTTCCCTGCAGCACCCAGTGTGAACAGTCCTGCTCATGCCGCGCAGCACCCAGTGTGAACAGTCCAGCCAGTGCTCCTCAGCACCCAGGGCGAACAATCCTGTACGCCTCCTGCACCACCCAGTGTGAACAGCTCAGCCCGCGTTCTTCAGCACCCAAAGCGAACAGCTCTACCTTTGCGCTGCAGCATCCAGTGTGAACAGCCCTGCCTGTGCTCTGCAGCACCCAGTGTGAAGAGCCCTGCCTGTGCTCTGCAGCACCCATTGTGAACAGTCCTGCCAGTGCACTAGGGCACCCGGTGTGAACAGTCCTGCCTGTGCGCTGCAGCACCCAGTGTGAACAGTCCTGCCTGTGCCCTGCAGCACCCAGTGTGAACAGTCCTGCCTGTGCCCTGCAGCACCCAGTGTGAACAGTCCTGCCAGTGCCCTGCAGCACCCAGTGTGAACAGCCCTGCCTGTGCCCTACAGCACCCAGTGTGAACAGCCCTGCCTGTGCCCCGCAGCACCCAGTGTAATCATGCCTACCCATGCCCTGCAACACCCAGTGTGAACAGCACTGCCGGTGCCCTGCAGCACCCAGTGTGAACAGTCCTGCCTGTGCCCCGCAGCACCCAGTGTGAACAGCCCTGCCTGTGCCCTGCAGCACCCAGTGTAAACAGGCCTACCCATGCCCTTTAGCACCCAGTGTGAACAGTCCTGAGCACTGCAGCAGGCACTGTAAACAGACCTGCATTTGCCCTGCAGCACCTAATGTCAACATGGGTTCCTGTGCCCTGCTGCACCCACCGTGAGCAGTCTTGCCTTTGCCCTGCAGCTCCCAGTGTGAACAGCCCTGCCTGTGCTCTGCAGCAGGCACTGTAAACAGTCCTGCATTTGCCCTGCAGCACCCAGTGTGAACAGTCCTGCCAGTGTCCTGCAGCACCCAGTGTGAATGGTCCTGCCTGATCCCAGCAGCACCCAGTGTGAACAGTACTGCTTTAGCCCTGCAGCACCCAGTGTGAACAGCTCTGCCAGTTCCCTGCAGCACCCAGTGTGAACAGTCCTTCTCATGCCCCGCAGCACCCAGTGTGAACAGTCCTGCTCATGCCCCGCAGCACCCAGTGTGAACAGTCCTGCCAGCACTCCGCAGCAACCAGTGTGAACAGCTCTGCCTGTGCTCTGCAGCACCAAGTGTGAACAGTCCTGCTCATGCCCCGTAGCACCCAATGTGAACAGTCCTGCCAGCGCTCCACAACAGCCAGTGTAAACAGCCCTGCCTGTGCTCTGCAGTACCCAGTGTGAACAGTCCTGCCCGCCTCCTGCACCACCCAGTGTGTTCAGCTGAGCCCGAGTCCTTCAGCACCCAAAGTGAACAGCACTGCTTGTGCGCTGCAGCACCCATTGTGAACACCCCTGCCCATGTCCGTCAGCATCCAGTGTGAACATTCCTGCTTGTACCCTGCAGCACCCAGTGTGAACAATCCTGCATGCGTCCTTCAGCACCCAGTGTGTACTGTCCTGCCTGAGCCCTGCAGCACCCAGTGTGATCAGACATATCTGTGCCCTGTGTGGCCCATTTTGAACAGTTCTGACCGTGCCCTGCAGCAGCCAGTGTGAACAGAGCTGCCAGTTCCTTGCAGCGCCCAGTGTGAACCGTCCTGCATGTGCCCTGCAACATCCAGTGTTAACGGTACTACCAGTGCCCTGCAGCACCCAGTGTGATCAGCCCTGTATGTGCCCTGCAACACCCAGTGTGAACGGTACTGCCTGTGACCCTCCACCAGGTGTGAACAGTCCTGCCAGTGCTCCGCAGCAACCAGAGTGAATAGTCCTGCCTGAGTCCTGCAGCACCCAATGTGAACAGTACTGGTTAGCCCTGCAGCACCCAATGTGAGCAGCTCTGCCAGTTCCCTGCAGCCCCCAGTGTGAACAGTCCAGCCAGTGCTCTGCAGCACCCAGGGTGAACAATCCTGTACGCCTCCTGCACCACCCAGTGTGAACAGCTCAGCCCGCGTCCTTCAGCACCCAAAGTGAACAGCTCTACCTTTGCGCTGCAGCATCCAGTGTGAACAGCCCTGCCTGTGCTCTGCAGCACCCAGTGTGAAGAGCCCTGCCTGTGCTCTGCAGCACCCATTGTGAACAGTCCTGCCAGTGCACTAGGGCACCCGGTGTGAACAGTCCTGCCTGTGCGCTGCAGCACCCAGTGTGAACAGTCCTGCCTGTGCCCTGCAGCACCCAGTGTGAACAGTCCTGCCTGTGCCCTGCAGCACCCAGTGTGAACAGTCCTGCCAGTGCCCTGCAGCACCCAGTGTGAACAGCCCTGCCTGTGCCCCGCAGCACCCAGTGTGAACAGTCCTGCCTGTGCCCCGCAGCACCCAGTGTAATCATGCCTACCCATGCCCTGCAACACCCAGTGTGAACAGCACTGCCGGTGCCCTGCAGCACCCAGTGTGAACAGGCCTGCCTGTGCCCCGCATCACCCAGTGTGAACAGCCCTGCCTGTGCCCTGCAGCACCCAGTGTAAACAGGCCTACCCATGCCCTTTAGCACCCAGTGTGAACAGTCCTGAGCACTGCAGCAGGCACTGTAAACAGTCCTGCATTTGCCCTGCAGCACCTAATGTCAACATGGGTTCCTGTGCCCTGCTGCACCCACCGTGAGCAGTCTTACCTTTGCCCTGCAGCTCCCAGTGTGAACAGCCCTGCCTTTGCTCTGCAGCAGGCACTGTAAACAGTCCTGCATTTGCCCTGCAGCACCCAGTGTGAACAGTCCTGCCAGTGTCCTGCAGCACCCAGTGTGAATGGTCCTGCCTGAGCCCAGCAGCACCCAGAGTGAACAGCTCTGCCAGTTCCCTGCAGCACCCAGTGTGAACAGTCCTTCTCATGCCCCGCAGCACCCAGTGTGAACAGTCCTGCTCATGCCCCGTAACACCAAGTGTGAACAGTCCTGCTCATGCCCCGTAGCACCCAATGTGAACAGTCCTGCCAGCGCTCCACAACAGCCAGTGTAAACAGCCCTGCCTGTGCTCTGCAGCACCCAGTGTGAACAGTCCTGCCCGCCTCCTGCACCACCCAGTGTGTTCAGCTCAGCCCGAGTCCTTCAGCACCCAAAGTGAACAGCACTGCCTGTGGGCTGCAGCACCCATTGTGAACATCCCTGCTCACGTCCGTCAGCACCCAGTGTGAACATTCCTGCTTGTACCCTGCAGCACCCAGTGTGAACAATCCTGCATGCGTCCTTCAGCACCCAGTGTGTACTGTCCTGCCTGAGCCCTGCAGCACCCAGTGTGATCAGACATATCTGTGCCCTGTGTGGCCCATTTTGAACAGTTCTGACCGTGCCCTGCAGCAGCCAGTGTGAACAGAGCTGCCAGTTCCTTGCAGCGCCCAGTGTGAACTGTCCTGCATGTGCCCTGCAACATCCAGTGTTAACGGGACTACCAGTGCCCTGCAGCACTCAGTGTGATCAGCCCTGTATGTGCCCTGCAACACCCAGTGTGAACGGTACTGCCTGTGACCCTCCACCAGGTGTGAACAGTCCTGCCAGTGCTCCGCAGCAACCAGAGTGAATAGTCCTGCCTGAGTCCTGCAGCACCCAATGTGAACAGTACTGGTTAGCCCTGCTAGCACCCAATGTGAGCAGCTCTGCCAGTTCCCTGCAGCCCCCAGTGTGAACAGTCCTGCTCATGCCGCGCAGTACCCAGTGTGAACAGTCCAGCCAGTGCTCCGCAGCACCCAGGGTGAACAATCCTGTACGCCTCCTGCACCACCCAGTGTGAACAGCTCAGCCCGCGTCCTTCAGCACCCAAAGTGAACAGCTCTACCTTTGCGCTGCAGCATCCAGTGTGAAGAGCCCTGCCTGTGCTCTGCAGCACCCAGTGTGAACAGTCCAGCCAGTGCACTAGGGCACCCGGTGTTAACAGTCCTGCCTGTGCCCTGCAGCACCCAGTGTGAACAGTCCTGCCTGTGCTCTGCAGCACCCAATTTGAACAGTCCTGCCTGTGCCCTGCAGCACCCAGTGTGAACAGTACTGTCAGTGCCCTGCAGCACCCAGTGTGAACAGGCCTACCCATGCCCCGCAGCACCCAGTGTGAACAGACTTGCCTGTGCTCTGCAGCACCCAGTGTGAACAGACCTGCCTGTGCCCCGCAGCACCCATTGTGAACAGTCCTGCCTGAGTCCTGCAGCTCCCAGTGTGATCAGCTCAACCCGAGTCCTTCAGCACCCATTGTGAACATCCCTGCCCACGTCTGTCAGCACCCAGTGTGAACATTCCTGCTTGTACCCTGCAGCACCCAGTCTGAACAATCCTGCACGCGTCCTTCAGCACCCAGTGTGAACTGTCCTGCCTGAGCCCTGCAGCACCCAGTGTGATCAGACATGTCTGTGCCCTTTGTGGCCCATTTTGAACAGTCCTGCCCATGCCCTGCAGCAGCTAGTGTGAACAGAGCTGCCAGTTCCCTGCAGCGCCCAGTATGAACTGTCCTGCCTGTGCCCTGCAACATCCAGTGTTAACGGTACTACCAGTGCCCTGTAGCACCCTGTGTGTTCAGCCCTGTATGTGCCCTGCAACACCCAGTGTGAACGGTACTGCCTGTGGCCCACCGCATATGTGAACAGTCCTGCCAGTGCTCCGCAGCAACCAGTGAACAGTCCTGACTGAGTCCTGCAGCACCCAGTGTGAACAGTCCTGACTGAGTCCTGCAGCACCCAGTGTGAACTGCCCTGCCTGTGCTCTGCAGCACCCAGTGTGAACAACCCTGCCTGTGCTCTGCAGCACCCAGTGTGAACCACCCTGCCTGTGCTCTGCAGCACCCAGAGTGAACAGTCCTGCCCATGCCATGCATCACCCAGTGTGAACAACCCTGCCTATCCCGTGCAGCACCCAGTGTGAACAGTCCTGCCCATGCCATGCATCACCCAGTATGAACAACCCTGCCTATCCCTTGCAGCACCCAGTGTGAACAGCCCTGTATGTGACCTGCAACACCCAGTGTTAACGGTACTGTCTGTGCCCCACCACCAGGTGTGGACAATCCTGATCATGCCCCGCAGCATCCAGTGTCAACAGTCCTGCTTGTACCCTGCTGCACCCAGCATGAACAGACGAACCTGTGCCCTGTGTCACCCAGTGTGAACAGTCCTGCCCGTGTCCCGCAGCACCAGTGTGATCAGCCCTGCCTGTGCCCTGGAGCGTCCAGTGTGAACATTTCTGTCTGTGCCCTGCAGCTCCCAGCGTGAACAGCCCTGCCTGAGCACTGCAGCAGGCACTGTAAACAGTCCTGCATTTGCCCTGCAGCACCCAATGTCAACATGGGTTCCTGTGCCCTGCAGCACCCACCGTGAGCAGTCTTGCCTTTGCCCTGCAGCTCCCAGTGTGAACAGCCCTGCCTGTGCTCTGCAGTACCCAATGTGAACAGCCCTGCCTGTGCTCTGCAGCACCCAGTGTGAACAGTCCTGCCAGTGTCCTGCAGCACCCAGTGTGAATGGTCCTGCCTGAGCCCAGCAGCACCCAGTGTGAACAGTACTGCTTTAGCCCTGCTGCACCCAGTATGAACAGCTCTGCCAGTTCCCTGCAGCACCCAGTGTGAACAGTCCTTCTCATGCCCCGCAGCACCCAGTGTGAACAGTCCTGCTCATGCCCCGCAGCACCCAGTGTGAACAGTCCTGCCAGCACTCCGCAGCAACCAGTGTGAACAGCTCTGCCTGTGCTCTGCAGCACCAAGTGTGAACAGTCCTGCTCATGCCCCGTAGCACCCAATGTGAACAGTCCTGCCAGCGCACCACAGCAGCCAGTGTAAACAGCCATGCCTGTGCTCTGCAGCACCCAGTGTGAACAGTCCTGCCCGCCTCCTTCACCACCCAGTGTATTCAGCTCAGCCCGAGTCCTTCAGCACCCAAAGTGAACAGCACTGCCTGTGCGCTGCAGCAACCATTGTGAACATCCCTGCCCACGTCCGTCAGCACACAGTGTGAACATTCCTGCTTGTACCCTGCAGCCCCCAGTGCCCTGCAGCTCCCAGTGTGAACAGTCCTGCCCGCCTCCTGCACCAACCAGTGTGAACAGTACTGACCTCGTGTTACAGCAACAGAGTGAACAGCCCAGCCTGTGCCCCGCAGCACCCAGTGTGAACAGTCCTGCTTGTACCCTGCAGCACCTAGTTTGAACAGTCCTGTCCACGTCCAGCAGCACCCAGTATGGACAGACCTCTCATGCCCCACAGCAGCCAGTGTGAACAGTCCTGCCTATGCCCAGCAGCACCCAGTGTGAACAGACATGCCTGTGCCCTGCAGCACCCAGTGTGAACGGTACAACCAGTGCTCCGCAGGACCCAACGTTATCAGCCCTGTATGTGCCCTGCAACAACCAGTGCGAACAGTACTGCCTGTGACCCACCACCAGTTGTGAACAGCCCTGTACATGCCCCACAGCACCCAGTGTTAATAGCGTCAAGTGTGAACAGTCCTGCCAGTGCCCTGCTGCACCCAGTGTGAACAGATGAACCCGTGCCCTGTGTCACCCAGTGTGAACAGTGCTGCCCGTGTCCCGCAGCACCAGTGTGATCAGCCCTGCCTGTGCCCTGGAGCGCCTAGCGTGAACATTCCTGCCTGTGCCCTGCAGCTCCCAGTGTGAAGAGCCCTGCCTGTGCACTGCAGCAGGCACTGTAAACAGTCCTGCATTTGCCGTGCAGCACCCAGTGTCAACATGGGTTCCTGTGCCCTGCAGCACCCACCATGAGCAGTCTTGCCTTTGCTCAGCAGCACCCAGTGTGAAGAGCCCTGCCTGTTATCTGCAGCACCCAAAGTGAAGAGCCCTGCCTTGCTCTGCAGCACCCAGTGGGAACAGTCCTGCCTGTGCCCTGCAGCACTCAGTGTGAACAGTCCTGACAGTGCCCTGCAGCAACCAGTGTGAACAGCACTGCCTGTGCGCTGCAGCACCCATTGAGAACATCCCTGCCCACACCCTTCAGCACCCAGTGTGAACATTCCTGCTTGTACCCTGCAGCACCCAGTGTGAACAGTCCAACCCGTGCCCCGCAGCACCCAGTGTGAACAGGCCTGCCAGCGCTCCGCAGCACCCGTGTGAACAGGCCTGCCAGCGCTCCGCAGCACCCTGTGTGAACAGGCCTGCCAGCGCTCCGCAGCACCCAGTGTGAACAGTCCTGCCAGTGCCCTGCAGCACCCAGAGTGATCAGCTCAGCCCACTTCCTTCAGCACCCAAAGTGAACAGCACTGCCTGTGCGCTGCAGCACCCATTGTGAACATCCCTGCCCACGTCCGTCAGCACCCAGTGTGAACATTCCTGCTTGTACCCTGCAGCACCCAGTGTGAACAGTCCTGCATGCGCCCTTCAGCACCCAGTGTGAACAGTCCTGCATGCGTCCATCAGCACCCAGTGTGAACTGTCCTGCCTGAGCCCTGCAGCACCCAATGTGAACAGTCAAGCCTGTGCACTGCAGCACCCAGTGTGAACAGCCCAGTCTGCATCTTGCAGCACCAAGTGTGAACACTCCTGCTTGTGCCCTGCAGCACCCAACGTGAACTCTCCTGCCGTGCCCTGCAGCACCCAGTGTGATCAGCGCTGTATGTGCCCTGCAACACCCAGTGTGAACGGTACTGCCTATGACCAACCACCAGGTGTGAACAGTCCTGCTCATGTCCTGCAGCACCCAGTGTGAACAGTCCTGCCAGTGCCCTGCAGCTCCCAGTGTGAACAGTCCTGCCCGCCTCCTGCACCAACCAGTGTGAACATTACTGACCTCGTGTTATAGCACCCAAAGTGAACAGCCCAGCCTGTGCCCCGCACAACCCAGTGTGAACAGCGCTGCCAGCGTTCTGCAGCACCCAGTGTGAACAGTCCTGCTTGTACCCTGCAGCACCTAGTTTGAACAGTCTTGTCCACGTCCTGCAGCACCCAGTGTGGACAGACCTCTCGTGCCCCACAGCAGCCAGTGTGAACAGTCCTGCCTGTGCCCAGCAGCACCCAGTGTGAACGGTACAACCAGTGCTCCTCAGGACGCAATGTTATCAGCCCTGTTTGTGCCCTGCAACAACCAGTGCGAACAGTACTGCCTGTGATCCACCACCAGTTGTGAACAGCCCTGCCCGTGCCCCACAGCACCCAGAGTGAATAGCGCCGAGTGTGAACAGTCCTGCCAGTGCTCCACAGCACCCAGTGTGAACAGTCCTGCCTGAGTCCTGCAGCACCCAGTGTGAACAGCCCTGTCTGTGCTCTGCAGCACCCAGTGTGAACAGTCCTGACTGAGTCCTGCAGCACCCACTGTGAACAGCCCTGCCTGTGCTCTGCAGCACCCAGTGTGAACAGTCCTGCCCATGCCATGCATCACCCAGTGTGAACAACCCTGCCTATCCCGTGCAGCACCCAGTGTGAACAGCCCTGTATTTGCCCTGCAACACCCAGTGTGAACAGTCCTGCCTGTGCCCTGCAGCTCCCAGTGTGAACAGTCCTGCCCGCCTCCTGCACCAACCAGTGTGAACAGTACTGACCTCGTGTTACAGCAACAGAGTGAACAGCCCAGCCTGTGCCCCGCAGCACCCAGTGTGAACAGTCCTGCTTGTACCCTGCAGCACCTAGTTTGAACAGTCCTGTCCACGTCCAGCAGCACCCAGTATGGACAGACCTCTCATGCCCCACAGCAGCCAGTGTGAACAGTCCTGCCTATGCCCAGCAGCACCCAGTGTGAACAGACATGCCTGTGCCCTGCAGCACCCAGTGTGAACGGTACAACCAGTGCTCCGCAGGACCCAACGTTATCAGCCCTGTATGTGCCCTGCAACAACCAGTGCGAACAGTACTGCCTGTGACCCACCACCAGTTGTGAACAGCCCTGTACATGCCCCACAGCACCCAGTGTTAATAGCGTCAAGTGTGAACAGTCCTGCCAGTGCCCTGCTGCACCCAGTGTGAACAGATGAACCCGTGCCCTGTGTCACCCAGTGTGAACAGTGCTGCCCGTGTCCCGCAGCACCAGTGTGATCAGCCCTGCCTGTGCCCTGGAGCGCCTAGCGTGAACATTCCTGCCTGTGCCCTGCAGCTCCCAGTGTGAAGAGCCCTGCCTGTGCACTGCAGCAGGCACTGTAAACAGTCCTGCATTTGCCGTGCAGCACCCAGTGTCAACATGGGTTCCTGTGCCCTGCAGCACCCACCATGAGCAGTCTTGCCTTTGCTCTGCAGCACCCAGTGTGAAGAGCCCTGCCTGTTATCTGCAGCACCCAAAGTGAAGAGCCCTGCCTTGCTCTGCAGCACCCAGTGGGAACAGTCCTGCCTGTGCCCTGCAGCACTCAGTGTGAACAGTCCTGACAGTGCCCTGCAGCAACCAGTGTGAACAGCACTGCCTGTGCGCTGCAGCACCCATTGAGAACATCCCTGCCCACACCCTTCAGCACCCAGTGTGAACATTCCTGCTTGTACCCTGCAGCACCCAGTGTGAACAGTCCAACCCGTGCCCCGCAGCACCCAGTGTGAACAGGCCTGCCAGCGCTCCGCAGCACCCGTGTGAACAGGCCTGCCAGCGCTCCGCAGCACCCTGTGTGAACAGGCCTGCCAGCGCTCCGCAGCACCCAGTGTGAACAGTCCTGCCAGTGCCCTGCAGCACCCAGAGTGATCAGCTCAGCCCACTTCCTTCAGCACCCAAAGTGAACAGCACTGCCTGTGCGCTGCAGCACCCATTGTGAACATCCCTGCCCACGTCCGTCAGCACCCAGTGTGAACATTCCTGCTTGTACCCTGCAGCACCCAGTGTGAACAGTCCTGCATGCGCCCTTCAGCACCCAGTGTGAACAGTCCTGCATGCGTCCATCAGCACCCAGTGTGAACTGTCCTGCCTGAGCCCTGCAGCACCCAATGTGAACAGTCAAGCCTGTGCACTGCAGCACCCAGTGTGAACAGCCCAGTCTGCATCTTGCAGCACCAAGTGTGAACACTCCTGCTTGTGCCCTGCAGCACCCAACGTGAACTCTCCTGCCCGTGCCCTGCAGCACCCAGTGTGATCAGCGCTGTATGTGCCCTGCAACACCCAGTGTGAACGGTACTGCCTATGACCAACCACCAGGTGTGAACAGTCCTGCTCATGTCCTGCAGCACCCAGTGTGAACAGTCCTGCCAGTGCCCTGCAGCTCCCAGTGTGAACAGTCCTGCCCGCCTCCTGCACCAACCAGTGTGAACAGTACTGACCTCGTGTTATAGCACCCAAAGTGAACAGCCCAGCCTGTGCCCCGCACAACCCAGTGTGAACAGCGCTGCCAGCGTTCTGCAGCACCCAGTGTGAACAGTCCTGCTTGTACCCTGCAGCACCTAGTTTGAACAGTCTTGTCCACGTCCTGCAGCACCCAGTGTGGACAGACCTCTCGTGCCCCACAGCAGCCAGTGTGAACAGTCCTGCCTGTGCCCAGCAGCACCCAGTGTGAACGGTACAACCAGTGCTCCTCAGGACGCAATGTTATCAGCCCTGTTTGTGCCCTGCAACAACCAGTGCGAACAGTACTGCCTGTGATCCACCACCAGTTGTGAACAGCCCTGCCCGTGCCCCACAGAACCCAGAGTGAATAGCGCCGAGTGTGAACAGTCCTGCCAGTGCTCCACAGCACCCAGTGTGAACAGTCCTGCCTGAGTCCTGCAGCACCCAGTGTGAACAGCCCTGTCTGTGCTCTGCAGCACCCAGTGTGAACAGTCCTGACTGAGTCCTGCAGCACCCACTGTGAACAGCCCTGCCTGTGCTCTGCAGCACCCAGTGTGAACAGTCCTGCCCATGCCATGCATCACCCAGTGTGAACAACCCTGCCTATCCCGTGCAGCACCCAGTGTGAACAGCCCTGTATTTGCCCTGCAACACCCAGTGTTAACGGTACTGCCTGTGCCCCACCACCAGGTGTGGACAGTCCTGATCATGCCCCGCAGCATCCAGTGTCAACAGTCCTGCTTGTACTCTGCTGCACCCAGCGTGAACAGATGAACCCGTGCCCTTGTGTCACCCAGTGTGAACAGTCCTGCCCGTGTCCCGCAGCACCAGTGTGATCAGCCCTGCCTGTGCCCTGGAGCGTCCAGTGTGAACATTCCTGTCTGTGCCCTGCAGCTCCCAGTGTGAACAGCCCTGCCTGAGCACTGCAGCAGGCACTGTAAACAGTTCTGCATTTGCCCTGCAGCACCCAATGTCATCATGGGTTCCTGTGCCCTGCAGCACCCACCATGAGCAGTCTTGCCTTTGCCCTGCAGCTCCCAGTGTGAACAGCCCTGCCTGTGCTCTGCAGCACCCAATGTGAACAGTCCTGCCAGTGTCCTGCAGCACCCAGTGTGAATGGTCCTGCCTGAGCCCAGCAGCACCCAATGTGAACAGTACTGCTTTAGCCCTGCAGCACCCAGTGTGAACAGCTCTGCCAGTTCCCTGCAGCACCCAGTGTGAACAGTCCTTCTCATGCCCCGCAGCACCCAGTGTGAACAGTCCTGCTCATGCCCCGCAGCACCCAGTGTGAACAGTCCTGCCAGCGCACCGCAGCAACCAGTGCGAACAGCCCTGCCTGTGCTCTGCAGCACCCAGTGTGAACAGTCCTGCTCATGCCCCGCAGCACCCATTGGAAACAGTCCTGCCTGAGTCCTGCAGCACCAAGTGTGTTCAGCTCAGCCCGAGTCCTTCAGCACCCAAAGTGAACAGCACTGCCTGTGCGCTGCAGCACCCATTGTGAACATCCCTGCCCACCTCCGTCAGCACCCAGTGTGAACATTCTTGCTTGTACCCTGCAGCACCCAGTGTGAACAATCCTGCACGCGTCCTTCAGCACCCAGTGTGAACTGTCCTGCCTGAACCCTGCAGCACCCAGTGTGATCAGACATATCTGTGCCCTGTGTGGCCCATTTTGAACAGTTCTGCCCATGCCCTGCAGCAGCCAGTGTGAACAGAGCTGCCAGTTCCCTGCAGCACCCAGTGTGAACTGTCCAGCCTGTGCCCTGCAATATCCAGTGTTAACGGTACTACCAGTGCCCTGCAGCACCCAGTGTGAACGGTACTGTCTGTGACCCACCACCAGGTGTGAACAGTCCTGCTCATGCACTGCAGCACCCGGTGTGAACAGTCCTGACTGAGTCCTGCAGCACCCAGTGTGAACAGTACTGCTTTAGCCCTGCAGCACCCAGTGTGAACAGCTCTGCCAAGGTCCCTGCAGCACCCAGTGTGAACAGTCCTGCTCATGCCCCGCAGCACCCAGTATGAACAGTCCTGCCAGTGCTCCTCAGCAACCAGAGTGAATAGTCCTGCCTGAGTCCTGCAGCACCCAGTGTGAACAGTACTGCTTTAGCCCTGCAGCACCCAATGTGAGCAGCTCTGCCAGTTCCCTGCAGCACCCAGTGTGAACAGTCCTGCTCATGCCCCGCAGCACCCAGTATGAACAGTCCTGCCAGTGCTCCTCAGCAACCAGAGTGAATAGTCCTGCCTGAGTCCTGCAGCACCCAGTGTGAACAGTACTGCTTTAGCCCTGCAGCACCCAATGTGAGCAGCTCTGCCAGTTCCCTGCAGCACCCAGTGTGAACAGTCCTGCTCATGCCCCGCAGTACCCAGTGTGAACAGTCCTGCCAGTGCTCCGCAGCACCCAGTGTGAACAATCCTGTACGCCTCCTGCACCACCCAGTGTGAATAGCTCAGCCCGCGTCCTTCAGCACCCAAAGTGAACAGCTCTACCTTTGCGCTGCAGCATCCAGTGTGAACATCCCTGCCCACATCCGTCAGCACCCAGTGTGAACATTCCTGCTTGTACCCTGCAGCACCCAATGTGAACAGTCCTGCCTGTGCCCTGCAGCACCCAGGGTGATCAGACATGTCTGTGCCCTGTGTGGCCCATTTTGAACAGTCCTGCCCGTGCCCTGCAGCACCCAGTGTGACTGTCCTGCCCATGCCCTGCAGCATCCAGTGTTAAGGGTGCTACCAGTGCCCCACAGCACCCAGTGTGATCAGCCCTATATGTGCCCTGCAACACCTAGTGTCAACGGTACCGCCTGTGACCCACCACCAGGTGTGAACAGTCCTGCTCATGCCCCGTAGCACACAGTGTGAACAGACCTGCCTGAGTCCTGCAGCACCCAGTGTGAACAGCCCTGCCTGTGCTCTGCAGTACTAAGTGTGAACAGTCCTGCCAGCGCTCCGCAACACCCAGTGTGATCCAACCTGCCTAAGTCCTGCAGCACCCAGTGTGCACAGCCCTTTCTGTGCTCTGCAGCACCAAGTGTGAACAGTCCTGCCAGTGCCCTGCAGCACCCAGTGTGATCAGCTCAGCCCACGTCCTTCAGCACCCAAAGTGAACAGCACTGCCTGTGCGCTGCAGCACCCAGTGTGAACATCCCTGCCCACGTCCGTCAGCACACAGTGTGAACATTCCTGCTTGTACCCTGCAGCACTCAGTGTGAACAGTCCTGCCTGAGCCCTGCAGCACCCAGTGTGAACAGTCCTGTCTGTGCACTGCAGCACCCAGTGTGAACAGCCCTGTCTGCATCTTGCAGCACCCAGTGTGAACACTCCTGCTTGTGCCCCGCAGCACCCACCGTGAACTCTCCTGCCCATGCCCTGCAGCATCCAGCGTGAACTCTCCTGCCAGTGCCAAACAGAACCCAGTGTGATCAGCGCTGTATGTGCCCTGCAACACCCAGTGTGAACGGGACTGCCTATGACCAACCACCAGGTGTAAACAGTCCTGCTCATGTCCTGCAGCACCCAGTGTGAACAGTCCTGCCAGTGCCCTGCAGCTCCCAGTCTGAACAGTACTGCCCGCCTCCTGCACCAACCAGTGTGAACAGTCCTGACCTCGTCCTTCAGCACCCAAAGTGAACAGCCCAGCCTGTGCCCCGCAGCACCCAGTGTGAACAGCGCTGCCAGCGCTCTGTTGCACCCAGTATGAACAGTCCTGCTTGTACCCTGCAGCACCTAGTTTGAACAGTCCTGTCCACGTCCTGCAGCACCCGGTGTGAACAGACCTCTCGTGACCCACAGCAGCCAGTGTGAACAGTCCTGCCTATGCCCAGCAGCACCCAGTTTGAACAGACCTGCCTGTGCCCTGCAGCACCCAGTGTGAACAGTCCTGCCTGTGCCCTGCAGCACCCAGTTTGAACAGACCTGCCTGTGCCCTGCAGCACCCAGTTTGAACAGACCCGCCTGTGCCCTGCAGCACCCAGTTTGAACAGTCCTGCCCGTGCTCTTCAGCACCCAGTGTGAACAGTACAACCAGTGCTCCGCAGGACCCAACGTTATCAGCCCTGTATGTGCCCTGCAACAACCAGTGCGAACAGTACTGCCTGTGACCCACCACCAGTTGTGAACAGCCCTGTACATGCCCCACAGCACCCAGTGTTAATAGCGTCAAGTGTGAACAGTCCTGCCAGTGCCCTGCTGCACCCAGTGTGAACAGATGAACCCGTGCCCTGTGTCACCCAGTGTGAACAGTGCTGCCCGTGTCCCGCAGCACCAGTGTGATCAGCCCTGCCTGTGCCCTGGAGCGCCTAGCGTGAACATTCCTGCCTGTGCCCTGCAGCTCCCAGTGTGAAGAGCCCTGCCTGTACACTGTAGCAGGCACTGTAAATAGTCCTGCATTTGCCGTGCAGCACCCAGTGTCAACATGGGTTCCTGTGCCCTGCAGCACCCACCATGAGCAGTCTTGCCTTTGCTCAGCAGCACCCAGTGTGAAGAGCCCTGCCTGTGCTCTGCAGCACCCAGTGTGAAGAGCCCTGCCTGTGCTCTGCAGCACCCAGTGTGAACAGTCCTGCCTGTGCCCTGCAGCACCCAGTGTGAACAGTCCTGACAGTGCCCTGCAGCACCCAGTGTGAACAGCACCGCCTGTGCGCTGCAGCACCCATTGGGAACATCCCTGCCCACATCCTTCAGCACCCACTGTGAACATTCCTGCTTGTACCCTGCAGCACCCAGTGTGAACAGTCCAACCCGTGCCCCGCAGCACCCAGTGTGAACAGACCTGCCTGTGCTCTGCAGCACCCAGTGTGAACAGGCCTGCCAGCGCTCCGCAGCAGCCAGTGTGAACAGTCCTGCCAGTGCCCTGCAGCACCCAGAGTGATCAGCTCAGCTCACGTCCTTCAGCACCCAAAGTGAACAGCACTGCCTGTGCGCTGCAGCACCCATTGTGAACATCCCTGCCCACGTCCGTCAGCACCCAGTGTGAACATTCCTGCTTGTACCCTGCAGCACCCAGTGTGAACAGTCCTGCATGCGTCCTTCAGCACCCAGTGTGAACTCTCCTGCCCGTGCCCTGCAGCACCCAATGTGATCAGCACTGTATGTGCCCTGCAACACCCATTGTGAACGGTACTGCCTATGACCAACCACCAGGTGCGAACAGTCCTGCTCATGTACTGCAGCACCCAGTGTGAACAGTCCTGCCAGTGCCCTGCAGCACCCAGTGTGAACAGTCCTGCCCGCCTCCTGCACCAACCAGTGTGAACAGTACTGACCTCGTGTTACAGCAACAAAGTGAACAGCCCAGCCTGTGCCCCGCACAACCCAGTGTGAACAGCGCTGCCAGCGCTCTGCAGCACCCAGTGTGAACAGTCCTGCTTGTACCCTGCAGCACCTAGTTTGAACAGTCCTGTCCACGTCCTGAAGCACCCGGTGTGAACAGACCTCTCGTGCCCCACAGCAGTCAGTGTGAACAGTCCTGCCTATGCCCAGCAGCACCCAGTTTGAACAGACCTGCCTGTGCCCTGCAGCACCCAGTTTGAAAAGTCCTGCCCGTGCCCTTCAGCACCCAGTGTGAACGGTACAACCAGTGCTCCGCAGGACCCAATGTTATCAGCCCTGTATGTGCCCTGCAACAACCAGTGCAAACAGTACTGCCTGTGACCCACCACCAGTTGTGAACAGCCCCACAGCACCCAGTGTTAATAGCGTCAAGTGTGAACAGTCCTGCCAGTGCCCTGCTGCACACAGTGTGAACAGATGAACCCGTGCCCTGTGTCACCCAGTGTGAACAGTGCTGCCCGTGTCCCGCAGCACCAGTGTGATCAGCCCTGCCTGTGCCCTGGAGCGCCCAGTGTGAACATTCCTGTCTGTGCCCTGCAGCTCCCAGTGTGAACAGCCCTGCCTGTGCCCTACAGCTCCCAGTGTGAACAGCCCTGCCTGTGCACTGCAGCAGGCACTGTAAGCAGTCCTGCATTTGCCGTGCAGCACCCAGTGTCAACATGGGTTCCTGAGCCCTGCAGCACCCACCATGAGCAGTCTTGCCTTTGCTCTGCAGCACTCAGTGTGCAGAGCCCTGCCTGTGCTCTGCAGCACCCAGTGTGAAGAGTCCTGCCTGTGCCCTGCAGCACCCAGTTTGAAAAGTCCTGCCCGTGCCCTTCAGCACCCAGTGTGAACGGTACAACCAGTGCTCCGCAGGACCCAATGTTATCAGCCCTGTATGTGCCCTGCAACAACCAGTGCAAACAGTACTGCCTGTGACCCACCACCAGTTGTGAACAGCCCCACAGCACCCAGTGTTAATAGCGTCAAGTGTGAACAGTCCTGCCAGTGCCCTGCTGCACACAGTGTGAACAGATGAACCCGTGCCCTGTGTCACCCAGTGTGAACAGTGCTGCCCGTGTCCCGCAGCACCAGTGTGATCAGCCCTGCCTGTGCCCTGGAGCGCCCAGTGTGAACATTCCTGTCTGTGCCCTGCAGCTCCCAGTGTGAACAGCCCTGCCTGTGCCCTACAGCTCCCAGTGTGAACAGCCCTGCCTGTGCACTGCAGCAGGCACTGTAAGCAGTCCTGCATTTGCCGTGCAGCACCCAGTGTCAACATGGGTTCCTGAGCCCTGCAGCACCCACCATGAGCAGTCTTGCCTTTGCTCTGCAGCACTCAGTGTGCAGAGCCCTGCCTGTGCTCTGCAGCACCCAGTGTGAAGAGTCCTGCCTGTGCCCTGCAGCACCCAGTTTGAAAAGTCCTGCCCGTGCCCTTCAGCACCCAGTGTGAACGGTACAACCAGTGCTCCGCAGGACCCAATGTTATCAGCCCTGTATGTGCCCTGCAACAACCAGTGCAAACAGTACTGCCTGTGACCCACCACCAGTTGTGAACAGCCCCACAGCACCCAGTGTTAATAGCGTCAAGTGTGAACAGTCCTGCCAGTGCCCTGCTGCACACAGTGTGAACAGATGAACCCGTGCCCTGTGTCACCCAGTGTGAACAGTGCTGCCCGTGTCCCGCAGCACCAGTGTGATCAGCCCTGCCTGTGCCCTGGAGCGCCCAGTGTGAACATTCCTGTCTGTGCCCTGCAGCTCCCAGTGTGAACAGCCCTGCCTGTGCCCTACAGCTCCCAGTGTGAACAGCCCTGCCTGTGCACTGCAGCAGGCACTGTAAGCAGTCCTGCATTTGCCGTGCAGCACCCAGTGTCAACATGGGTTCCTGAGCCCTGCAGCACCCACCATGAGCAGTCTTGCCTTTGCTCTGCAGCACTCAGTGTGCAGAGCCCTGCCTGTGCTCTGCAGCACCCAGTGTGAAGAGTCCTGCCTGTGCCCTGCAGCACCCAGTGTGAACAGTCCTGCCAGTGCCCTGCAGCACCCACTGTGAACAGCACTGCCTGTGCGCTGCAGCACCCATTGAGAACATCCCTTCCCACATCCTTCAGCACCCACTGTGAACATTCCTGCTTATACCCTGCAGCACCCAGTGTGAACAGTCCAACCCGTGCCCCACAGCACCCAGTGTGAACAGGCCTGCCAGCGCTCCGCAGCAACCAGTGTGAACAGTCCTGCCAGTGCCCTGCAGCACCCAGAGTGATCAGCTCAGCCCACGTCCTTCAGCACCCAAAGTGAACAGCACTGCCTGTGCGCTGCAGCACCCATTGTGAACATCCCTGCCCACTTCCGTCAGCACCCAGTGTGAACATTCCTGCTTGTACCCTGCAGCACCCAGTGTGAACAGTCCTGCATGCGCCCTTCAGCACCCAGTGTGAACTGTCCTGCCTGAGCCCTGCAGCACCCAGTGTGAACACTCCTGCTTGTGCCCTGCAGCACCCAACGTGAACTCTCCTGCCCGTGCCCTGCAGCACCCAGTGTGAACGGTACTGCCTATGACCAACCACCAGGTGTGAACAGTCCTGCTCATTTCCTGCAGCACCCAGTGTGAACAGTCCTGCCAGTGCCCTGCAGCTCCCAGTGTGAACAGTCCTGTCCGCCTCCTGCACCAACCAGTGTGAACAGTCCTGACCTCGTGTTACAGCACCCAAAGTAAACAGCCCAGCCTGTGCCCAGCTGCACCCAGTGTGAACAGCGCTGACAGCGCTCTGCAGCACCCAGTGTGAACAATCCTGCTTGTACCGTGCAGCTCCTAGTTTGAACAGTCCTGTCCACGTCCTGCAGCACCCAGTGTGAACAGCCCTGCCTGAGCACTGCAGCAGGCACCTTAAACAGTCCTGCATTTGCCCTGCAGCACCCAGTGTCAACATGGGTTCCTGTGCCCTGCAGCACCCACCATGAGCAGTCTTGCCTTTGCCCTGCAGCTCCCAGTGTGAACAGCCCTGCCTGTGCTCTGCAGCACCCAGTATGAACAGTCCTGCCAGTGCACTAGGGCACCCGGTGTGAACAGTCCTGCCAGTGCCCTGCAGCACCCAGTGTGAACAGCCCTGCCTGTGCCCCGGAGCACCCAGTGTGAACAGGCCTACCCATGCCCCGCAGCACCCAGTGTCAACAGCCTTGCCTGTGCCCCGCAGCACCCAGTGTGAACAGGCCTACCCATGCCCCGCAGCACCCAGTGTGAACAGACATGCCTGTGCCCCGCAGCACCCAGTGTGAACAGGCCTACCCATGCCCTGCAGCACCCAGTGTGAACAGACATGCCTGTGCCCCGCAGCACCCAGTGTGAACAGTCCTGCCTATGCCCAGCAGCACCCAGTTTGAACAGACCTGCCTGTGCCCTGCAGCACCCAGTTTGAAAAGTCCTGCCCGTGCCCTTCAGCACCCAGTGTGAACGGTACAACCAGTGCTCCGCAGGACCCAATGTTATCAGCCCTGTATGTGCCCTGCAACAAGCAGTGCAAACAGTACTGCCTGTGACCCACCACCAGTTGTGAACAGCCCCACAGCACCCAGTGTTAATAGCGTCAAGTGTGAACAGTCCTGCCAGTGCCCTGCTGCACACAGTGTGAACAGATGAACCCGTGCCCTGTGTCACCCAGTGTGAACAGTGCTGCCCGTGTCCCGCAGCACCAGTGTGATCAGCCCTGCCTGTGCCCTGGAGCGCCCAGTGTGAACATTCCTGTCTGTGCCCTGCAGCTCCCAGTTTGAACAGCCCTGCCTGTGCCCTACAGCTCCCAGTGTGAACAGCCCTGCCTGTGCACTGCAGCAGGCACTGTAAGCAGTCCTGCATTTGCCGTGCAGCACCCAGTGTCAACATGGGTTCCTGAGCCCTGCAGCACCCACCATGAGCAGTCTTGCCTTTGCTCTGCAGCACTCAGTGTGCAGAGCCCTGCCTGTGCTCTGCAGCACCCAGTGTGAAGAGTCCTGCCTGTGCCCTGCAGCACCCAGTGTGAACAGTCCTGCCAGTGCCCTGCAGCACCCACTGTGAACAGCACTGCCTGTGCGCTGCAGCACCCATTGAGAACATCCCTTCCCACATCCTTCAGCACCCACTGTGAACATTCCTGCTTATACCCTGCAGCACCCAGTGTGAACAGTCCAACCCGTGCCCCACAGCACCCAATGTGAACAGACCTGCCTGTGCTCTGCAGCACCCAGTGTGAACAGGCCTGCCAGCGCTCCGCAGCAACCAATGTGAACAGTCCTGCCAGTGCCCTGCAGCACCCAGAGTGATCAGCTCAGCCCACGTCCTTCAGCACCCAAAGTGAACAGCACTGCCTGTGCGCTGCAGCACCCATTGTGAACATCCCTGCCCACTTCCGTCAGCACCCAGTGTGAACATTCCTGCTTGTACCCTGCAGCACCCAGTGTGAACAGTCCTGCATGCGCCCTTCAGCACCCAGTGTGAACTGTCCTGCCTGAGCCCTGCAGCACCCAGTGTGAACACTCCTGCTTGTGCCCTGCAGCACCCAACGTGAACTCTCCTGCCCGTGCCCTGCAGCACCCAGTGTGAACGGTACTGCCTATGACCAACCACCAGGTGTGAACAGTCCTGCTCATTTCCTGCAGCACCCAGTGTGAACAGTCCTGCCAGTGCCCTGCAGCTCCCAGTGTGAACAGTCCTGTCCGCCTCCTGCACCAACCAGTGTGAACAGTCCTGACCTCGTGTTACAGCACCCAAAGTAAACAGCCCAGCCTGTGCCCAGCTGCACCCAGTGTGAACAGCGCTGACAGCGCTCTGCAGCACCCAGTGTGAACAATCCTGCTTGTACCCTGCAGCTCCTAGTTTGAACAGTCCTGTCCACGTCCTGCAGCACCCAGTGTGAACAGCCCTGCCTGTGCTCTGCAGTACTAAGTGTGAACAGTCCTGCCAGCGCTCCGCAACACCCAGTGTGATCCAACCTGCCTAAGTCCTGCAGCACCCAGTGTGCACAGCCCTTTCTGTGCTCTGCAGCACCAAGTGTGAACAGTCCTGCCAGTGCCCTGCAGCACCCAGTGTGATCAGCTCAGCCCACGTCCTTCAGCACCCAAAGTGAACAGCACTGCCTGTGCGCTGCAGCACCCAGTGTGAACATCCCTGCCCACGTCCGTCAGCACACAGTGTGAACATTCCTGCTTGTACCCTGCAGCACTCAGTGTGAACAGTCCTGCCTGAGCCCTGCAGCACCCAGTGTGAACAGTCCTGTCTGTGCACTGCAGCACCCAGTGTGAACAGCCCTGTCTGCATCTTGCAGCACCCAGTGTGAACACTCCTGCTTGTGCCCCGCAGCACCCACCGTGAACTCTCCTGCCCATGCCCTGCAGCATCCAGCGTGAACTCTCCTGCCAGTGCCAAACAGAACCCAGTGTGATCAGCGCTGTATGTGCCCTGCAACACCCAGTGTGAACGGGACTGCCTATGACCAACCACCAGGTGTAAACAGTCCTGCTCATGTCCTGCAGCACCCAGTGTGAACAGTCCTGCCAGTGCCCTGCAGCTCCCAGTCTGAACAGTACTGCCCGCCTCCTGCACCAACCAGTGTGAACAGTCCTGACCTCGTCCTTCAGCACCCAAAGTGAACAGCCCAGCCTGTGCCCCGCAGCACCCAGTGTGAACAGCGCTGCCAGCGCTCTGTTGCACCCAGTATGAACAGTCCTGCTTGTACCCTGCAGCACCTAGTTTGAACAGTCCTGTCCACGTCCTGCAGCACCCGGTGTGAACAGACCTCTCGTGACCCACAGCAGCCAGTGTGAACAGTCCTGCCTATGCCCAGCAGCACCCAGTTTGAACAGACCTGCCTGTGCCCTGCAGCACCCAGTGTGAACAGTCCTGCCTGTGCCCTGCAGCACCCAGTTTGAACAGACCTGCCTGTGCCCTGCAGCACCCAGTTTGAACAGACCCGCCTGTGCCCTGCAGCACCCAGTTTGAACAGTCCTGCCCGTGCTCTTCAGCACCCAGTGTGAACAGTACAACCAGTGCTCCGCAGGACCCAACGTTATCAGCCCTGTATGTGCCCTGCAACAACCAGTGCGAACAGTACTGCCTGTGACCCACCACCAGTTGTGAACAGCCCTGTACATGCCCCACAGCACCCAGTGTTAATAGCGTCAAGTGTGAACAGTCCTGCCAGTGCCCTGCTGCACCCAGTGTGAACAGATGAACCCGTGCCCTGTGTCACCCAGTGTGAACAGTGCTGCCCGTGTCCCGCAGCACCAGTGTGATCAGCCCTGCCTGTGCCCTGGAGCGCCTAGCGTGAACATTCCTGCCTGTGCCCTGCAGCTCCCAGTGTGAAGAGCCCTGCCTGTACACTGTAGCAGGCACTGTAAATAGTCCTGCATTTGCCGTGCAGCACCCAGTGTCAACATGGGTTCCTGTGCCCTGCAGCACCCACCATGAGCAGTCTTGCCTTTGCTCAGCAGCACCCAGTGTGAAGAGCCCTGCCTGTGCTCTGCAGCACCCAGTGTGAAGAGCCCTGCCTGTGCTCTGCAGCACCCAGTGTGAACAGTCCTGCCTGTGCCCTGCAGCACCCAGTGTGAACAGTCCTGACAGTGCCCTGCAGCACCCAGTGTGAACAGCACCGCCTGTGCGCTGCAGCACCCATTGGGAACATCCCTGCCCACATCCTTCAGCACCCACTGTGAACATTCCTGCTTGTACCCTGCAGCACCCAGTGTGAACAGTCCAACCCGTGCCCCGCAGCACCCAGTGTGAACAGACCTGCCTGTGCTCTGCAGCACCCAGTGTGAACAGGCCTGCCAGCGCTCCGCAGCAGCCAGTGTGAACAGTCCTGCCAGTGCCCTGCAGCACCCAGAGTGATCAGCTCAGCTCACGTCCTTCAGCACCCAAAGTGAACAGCACTGCCTGTGCGCTGCAGCACCCATTGTGAACATCCCTGCCCACGTCCGTCAGCACCCAGTGTGAACATTCCTGCTTGTACCCTGCAGCACCCAGTGTGAACAGTCCTGCATGCGTCCTTCAGCACCCAGTGTGAACTCTCCTGCCCGTGCCCTGCAGCACCCAATGTGATCAGCACTGTATGTGCCCTGCAACACCCATTGTGAACGGTACTGCCTATGACCAACCACCAGGTGCGAACAGTCCTGCTCATGTACTGCAGCACCCAGTGTGAACAGTCCTGCCAGTGCCCTGCAGCACCCAGTGTGAACAGTCCTGCCCGCCTCCTGCACCAACCAGTGTGAACAGTACTGACCTCGTGTTACAGCAACAAAGTGAACAGCCCAGCCTGTGCCCCGCACAACCCAGTGTGAACAGCGCTGCCAGCGCTCTGCAGCACCCAGTGTGAACAGTCCTGCTTGTACCCTGCAGCACCTAGTTTGAACAGTCCTGTCCACGTCCTGAAGCACCCGGTGTGAACAGACCTCTCGTGCCCCACAGCAGTCAGTGTGAACAGTCCTGCCTATGCCCAGCAGCACCCAGTTTGAACAGACCTGCCTGTGCCCTGCAGCACCCAGTTTGAAAAGTCCTGCCCGTGCCCTTCAGCACCCAGTGTGAACGGTACAACCAGTGCTCCGCAGGACCCAATGTTATCAGCCCTGTATGTGCCCTGCAACAACCAGTGCAAACAGTACTGCCTGTGACCCACCACCAGTTGTGAACAGCCCCACAGCACCCAGTGTTAATAGCGTCAAGTGTGAACAGTCCTGCCAGTGCCCTGCTGCACACAGTGTGAACAGATGAACCCGTGCCCTGTGTCACCCAGTGTGAACAGTGCTGCCCGTGTCCCGCAGCACCAGTGTGATCAGCCCTGCCTGTGCCCTGGAGCGCCCAGTGTGAACATTCCTGTCTGTGCCCTGCAGCTCCCAGTGTGAACAGCCCTGCCTGTGCCCTACAGCTCCCAGTGTGAACAGCCCTGCCTGTGCACTGCAGCAGGCACTGTAAGCAGTCCTGCATTTGCCGTGCAGCACCCAGTGTCAACATGGGTTCCTGAGCCCTGCAGCACCCACCATGAGCAGTCTTGCCTTTGCTCTGCAGCACTCAGTGTGCAGAGCCCTGCCTGTGCTCTGCAGCACCCAGTGTGAAGAGTCCTGCCTGTGCCCTGCAGCACCCAGTTTGAAAAGTCCTGCCCGTGCCCTTCAGCACCCAGTGTGAACGGTACAACCAGTGCTCCGCAGGACCCAATGTTATCAGCCCTGTATGTGCCCTGCAACAACCAGTGCAAACAGTACTGCCTGTGACCCACCACCAGTTGTGAACAGCCCCACAGCACCCAGTGTTAATAGCGTCAAGTGTGAACAGTCCTGCCAGTGCCCTGCTGCACACAGTGTGAACAGATGAACCCGTGCCCTGTGTCACCCAGTGTGAACAGTGCTGCCCGTGTCCCGCAGCACCAGTGTGATCAGCCCTGCCTGTGCCCTGGAGCGCCCAGTGTGAACATTCCTGTCTGTGCCCTGCAGCTCCCAGTGTGAACAGCCCTGCCTGTGCCCTACAGCTCCCAGTGTGAACAGCCCTGCCTGTGCACTGCAGCAGGCACTGTAAGCAGTCCTGCATTTGCCGTGCAGCACCCAGTGTCAACATGGGTTCCTGAGCCCTGCAGCACCCACCATGAGCAGTCTTGCCTTTGCTCTGCAGCACTCAGTGTGCAGAGCCCTGCCTGTGCTCTGCAGCACCCAGTGTGAAGAGTCCTGCCTGTGCCCTGCAGCACCCAGTTTGAAAAGTCCTGCCCGTGCCCTTCAGCACCCAGTGTGAACGGTACAACCAGTGCTCCGCAGGACCCAATGTTATCAGCCCTGTATGTGCCCTGCAACAACCAGTGCAAACAGTACTGCCTGTGACCCACCACCAGTTGTGAACAGCCCCACAGCACCCAGTGTTAATAGCGTCAAGTGTGAACAGTCCTGCCAGTGCCCTGCTGCACACAGTGTGAACAGATGAACCCGTGCCCTGTGTCACCCAGTGTGAACAGTGCTGCCCGTGTCCCGCAGCACCAGTGTGATCAGCCCTGCCTGTGCCCTGGAGCGCCCAGTGTGAACATTCCTGTCTGTGCCCTGCAGCTCCCAGTGTGAACAGCCCTGCCTGTGCCCTACAGCTCCCAGTGTGAACAGCCCTGCCTGTGCACTGCAGCAGGCACTGTAAGCAGTCCTGCATTTGCCGTGCAGCACCCAGTGTCAACATGGGTTCCTGAGCCCTGCAGCACCCACCATGAGCAGTCTTGCCTTTGCTCTGCAGCACTCAGTGTGCAGAGCCCTGCCTGTGCTCTGCAGCACCCAGTGTGAAGAGTCCTGCCTGTGCCCTGCAGCACCCAGTGTGAACAGTCCTGCCAGTGCCCTGCAGCACCCACTGTGAACAGCACTGCCTGTGCGCTGCAGCACCCATTGAGAACATCCCTTCCCACATCCTTCAGCACCCACTGTGAACATTCCTGCTTATACCCTGCAGCACCCAGTGTGAACAGTCCAACCCGTGCCCCACAGCACCCAGTGTGAACAGGCCTGCCAGCGCTCCGCAGCAACCAGTGTGAACAGTCCTGCCAGTGCCCTGCAGCACCCAGAGTGATCAGCTCAGCCCACGTCCTTCAGCACCCAAAGTGAACAGCACTGCCTGTGCGCTGCAGCACCCATTGTGAACATCCCTGCCCACTTCCGTCAGCACCCAGTGTGAACATTCCTGCTTGTACCCTGCAGCACCCAGTGTGAACAGTCCTGCATGCGCCCTTCAGCACCCAGTGTGAACTGTCCTGCCTGAGCCCTGCAGCACCCAGTGTGAACACTCCTGCTTGTGCCCTGCAGCACCCAACGTGAACTCTCCTGCCCGTGCCCTGCAGCACCCAGTGTGAACGGTACTGCCTATGACCAACCACCAGGTGTGAACAGTCCTGCTCATTTCCTGCAGCACCCAGTGTGAACAGTCCTGCCAGTGCCCTGCAGCTCCCAGTGTGAACAGTCCTGTCCGCCTCCTGCACCAACCAGTGTGAACAGTCCTGACCTCGTGTTACAGCACCCAAAGTAAACAGCCCAGCCTGTGCCCAGCTGCACCCAGTGTGAACAGCGCTGACAGCGCTCTGCAGCACCCAGTGTGAACAATCCTGCTTGTACCCTGCAGCTCCTAGTTTGAACAGTCCTGTCCACGTCCTGCAGCACCCAGTGTGAACAGCCCTGCCTGAGCACTGCAGCAGGCACCTTAAACAGTCCTGCATTTGCCCTGCAGCACCCAGTGTCAACATGGGTTCCTGTGCCCTGCAGCACCCACCATGAGCAGTCTTGCCTTTGCCCTGCAGCTCCCAGTGTGAACAGCCCTGCCTGTGCTCTGCAGCACCCAGTATGAACAGTCCTGCCAGTGCACTAGGGCACCCGGTGTGAACAGTCCTGCCAGTGCCCTGCAGCACCCAGTGTGAACAGCCCTGCCTGTGCCCCGGAGCACCCAGTGTGAACAGGCCTACCCATGCCCCGCAGCACCCAGTGTCAACAGCCTTGCCTGTGCCCCGCAGCACCCAGTGTGAACAGGCCTACCCATGCCCCGCAGCACCCAGTGTGAACAGACATGCCTGTGCCCCGCAGCACCCAGTGTGAACAGGCCTACCCATGCCCTGCAGCACCCAGTGTGAACAGACATGCCTGTGCCCCGCAGCACCCAGTGTGAACAGTCCTGCCTATGCCCAGCAGCACCCAGTTTGAACAGACCTGCCTGTGCCCTGCAGCACCCAGTTTGAAAAGTCCTGCCCGTGCCCTTCAGCACCCAGTGTGAACGGTACAACCAGTGCTCCGCAGGACCCAATGTTATCAGCCCTGTATGTGCCCTGCAACAAGCAGTGCAAACAGTACTGCCTGTGACCCACCACCAGTTGTGAACAGCCCCACAGCACCCAGTGTTAATAGCGTCAAGTGTGAACAGTCCTGCCAGTGCCCTGCTGCACACAGTGTGAACAGATGAACCCGTGCCCTGTGTCACCCAGTGTGAACAGTGCTGCCCGTGTCCCGCAGCACCAGTGTGATCAGCCCTGCCTGTGCCCTGGAGCGCCCAGTGTGAACATTCCTGTCTGTGCCCTGCAGCTCCCAGTGTGAACAGCCCTGCCTGTGCCCTACAGCTCCCAGTGTGAACAGCCCTGCCTGTGCACTGCAGCAGGCACTGTAAGCAGTCCTGCATTTGCCGTGCAGCACCCAGTGTCAACATGGGTTCCTGAGCCCTGCAGCACCCACCATGAGCAGTCTTGCCTTTGCTCTGCAGCACTCAGTGTGCAGAGCCCTGCCTGTGCTCTGCAGCACCCAGTGTGAAGAGTCCTGCCTGTGCCCTGCAGCACCCAGTGTGAACAGTCCTGCCAGTGCCCTGCAGCACCCACTGTGAACAGCACTGCCTGTGCGCTGCAGCACCCATTGAGAACATCCCTTCCCACATCCTTCAGCACCCACTGTGAACATTCCTGCTTATACCCTGCAGCACCCAGTGTGAACAGTCCAACCCGTGCCCCACAGCACCCAATGTGAACAGACCTGCCTGTGCTCTGCAGCACCCAGTGTGAACAGGCCTGCCAGCGCTCCGCAGCAACCAATGTGAACAGTCCTGCCAGTGCCCTGCAGCACCCAGAGTGATCAGCTCAGCCCACGTCCTTCAGCACCCAAAGTGAACAGCACTGCCTGTGCGCTGCAGCACCCATTGTGAACATCCCTGCCCACTTCCGTCAGCACCCAGTGTGAACATTCCTGCTTGTACCCTGCAGCACCCAGTGTGAACAGTCCTGCATGCGCCCTTCAGCACCCAGTGTGAACTGTCCTGCCTGAGCCCTGCAGCACCCAGTGTGAACACTCCTGCTTGTGCCCTGCAGCACCCAACGTGAACTCTCCTGCCCGTGCCCTGCAGCACCCAGTGTGAACGGTACTGCCTATGACCAACCACCAGGTGTGAACAGTCCTGCTCATTTCCTGCAGCACCCAGTGTGAACAGTCCTGCCAGTGCCCTGCAGCTCCCAGTGTGAACAGTCCTGTCCGCCTCCTGCACCAACCAGTGTGAACAGTCCTGACCTCGTGTTACAGCACCCAAAGTAAACAGCCCAGCCTGTGCCCAGCTGCACCCAGTGTGAACAGCGCTGACAGCGCTCTGCAGCACCCAGTGTGAACAATCCTGCTTGTACCCTGCAGCTCCTAGTTTGAACAGTCCTGTCCACGTCCTGCAGCACCCAGTGTGAACAGCCCTGCCTGAGCACTGCAGCAGGCACCTTAAACAGTCCTGCATTTGCCCTGCAGCACCCAGTGTCAACATGGGTTCCTGTGCCCTGCAGCACCCACCATGAGCAGTCTTGCCTTTGCCCTGCAGCTCCCAGTGTGAACAGCCCTGCCTGTGCTCTGCAGCACCCAGTATGAACAGTCCTGCCAGTGCACTAGGGCACCCGGTGTGAACAGTCCTGCCAGTGCCCTGCAGCACCCAGTGTGAACAGCCCTGCCTGTGCCCCGGAGCACCCAGTGTGAACAGGCCTACCCATGCCCCGCAGCACCCAGTGTCAACAGCCTTGCCTGTGCCCCGCAGCACCCAGTGTGAACAGGCCTACCCATGCCCCGCAGCACCCAGTGTGAACAGACATGCCTGTGCCCCGCAGCACCCAGTGTGAACAGGCCTACCCATGCCCTGCAGCACCCAGTGTGAACAGACATGCCTGTGCCCCGCAGCACCCATTGTGAACAGTCCTGCCTGAGTCCTGCAGCACCCAGTGTGAATAGCCCTGCCTGTGCTCTGCAGCACCCAGTGTGAACAGTCCTGCCCGCCTCCTGCACCACCCAGTGTGATCAGCTCAGCCCGAGTCCTTCAGCAACCATTGTGAACATCCCTGCCCACGTCCGTCAGCACCCAGTGTGAACATTCCTGCTTGTACCCTGCAGCACCCAGTGTGAACAATCCTGCATGCGTCCTTCAGCACCCAGTGTGAACTGTCCTGCCTGAGCCCTGCAGCACCCAGTGTGATCAGAATTATCTGTGCCCTGTGTGGCCCATTTTGAACAGTTCTGCCCATGCCCCACAGCAGCCAGTGTGAACAGAGCTGCCAGTTCCCTGCAGCGCCCAGTGTGAACTGTCCTGCCTGTGCCCTGCAACATCCAGTGTTAACGGTACTACCAGTGCCCTGCAGCACCCAGTGTGATCAGCCCTGTATGTGCCCTGCAACACCCAGTGTGAACGGTACTGCCTGTGGCCCACCACCAGGTGTGAACAGTCCTGCTCCTGCCCCGCAGCACCCAGTGTGAACAGTCCTGACTGAGTCATGCAGCACCCAGTGTGAACAGTACTGCTTTAGCCCTGCAGCACCCAGTGTGAACAGCTCTGCCAGGTCCCTGCACCACCCAGTGTGAACAGTCCTGCTCATGCCCCGCAGCACCCAGTGTGAACAGTCCTGCCAGTGCTCCGCAGCAACCAGAGTGAATAGTCCTGCCTGAGTCCTGCAGCACCCAGTGTGAACAGTACTGCTTTAGCCCTGCAGCACCCAGTGTGAACAGTCCTGCTCATGCCCCGCAGTACCCAGTGTGAACTGTCCTGCCAGTGCTCCGCAGCACCCAGGGTGAACAATCCTGCCCGCCTCCTGCACCACCCAGTGTGAACAGCTCAGCCCGCGTCCTTCAGCAGCCAAAGTGAACAGCTCTACTTTGCGCTGCAGCATCCAGTGTGAACATCCCTGCCCACGTCCGTCAGCACCCAGTGTGAACATTCCTGCTTGTACCCTGCAGCACCCAGTCTGAACAATCCTGCACGCGTCCTTCAGCACCCAGTGTGAACAGTCCTGCCTGAGCCCTGCAGCACTCAGTGTGATCAGACATGTCTGTGCCCTTTGTGGCCCATTTTGAACAGTCCTGCCCATTCCCTGCAGCAGCCAGTCTGAACAGAGCTGCCAGTTCACTGCAGCGCCCAATGTGAACTGTCCTGCCTATGCCCTGCAACATCCAGTGTTAACGGTACTACCAGTGCCCTGCAGCACCCAGTGTGATCAGCCCTGTATGTGCCCTGCAACACCCAGTGTGAACGGTACTGCCTGTGGCCCACCGCATATGTGAACAGTCCTACCAGCGCTCCGCAGCAACCAGTGAACAGTCCTGACTGAGTCCTGCAGCACCCAGTGTGAACAGCCCTGTCTGTGCTCTGCAGCACCCAGTGTGAACAGTCCTGACTGTGCTCTGCAGCACCCAGTGTGAACAGTCCTGCCCATGCCATGCATCACCCAGTGTGAACAACCCTACCTATCCCGTGCAGCACCCAATGTGAACAGCCCTGTATGTGCCCTGCAACACCCAGTGTTAACGGTACTGCCTGTGCCCCCCCACCAGGTGTCGACAGTCCTGATCATGCCCCGCAGCATCCAGTGTCAACAGTCCTGCTTGTACCCTGCTGCACCCAGCGTGAACAGACGAACCTGTGCCCTGTGTCACCCAGTGTGAACAGTCCTGCCCGTGTCCCGCAGCACCAGTGTGATCAGCCCTGCCTGTGCCCTGGAGCGTCCAGTGTGAACATTCCTGTCTGTGCCCTGCAGCTCCCAGTGTGAACAGCCCTGCCTGAGCACTGCAGCAGGCACTGTAAACAGTCCCGCATTTGCCCTGCAGCACCCAATGTCAACATGGGTTCCTGTGCCCTGCAGCACCCACCGTGAGCAGTCTTGCCTTTGCCCTGCAGCTCCCAGTGTGAACAGCCCTGCCTGTGCTCTGCAGTACCCAGTGTGAACAGCCCTGCCTGTGCTCTTCAGCACCCAGTGTGAATGGTCCTGCCTGAGCCCAGCAGCACCCAGTGTGAACAGCTCTGCCAGTTCCCTGCAGCACCCAATGTGAACAGTCCTTCTCATGCCCCGCAGCACCCAGTGTGAACAGTCCTGCTCATGCCCCACAGCATCCAGTGTGAACAGTCCTGCCAGCGCTCCGCAGCAGCCAGTGTAAACAGCCCTGCCTGTGCTCTGCAGCACCCAGTGTGAACCGTCCTGCTCATGCCCCGCAACACCCAATGTGAACAGTCCTGCCAGCGCTCCGCAGCAGCCAGTGTAAACAGCCCTGCCTGTGCTCTGCAGCACCCAGTATGAACAGTCCTGCCCGCCTCCTGCACCACCCAGTGTGTTCAGCTCAGCCCGAGTCCTTCAGCACCCAAAGTGAACAGCACTGCCTCTGTGCTGCAGCATCCAGTGTGACCATCCCTGCCCACGTCCGTCAGCACCCAGTGTGAACATTCCTGCTTGTACCCTGCAGCACCCAGTGTGAACAATCCTGCACGCGTCCTTCAGCACCCAGTGTGAACTGTCCTGCCTGAGCCCTGCAGCACCCAGTGTGATCAGACTTATCTGTGCCCTGTGTGGCCCATTTTGAACAGTTCTGCCCATGCCCCACAGCAGCCAGTGTGAACAGAGCTGCCAGTTCCCTGCAGCGCCCAGTGTGAACTGTCCTGCCTGTGCCCTGCAACATCCAGTGTTAACGGTACTGCCTGTGGCCCACCACCAGGTGTGAACAGTCCTGCTCATGCCCCGCAGCACCCAGTGTGAACAGTCCTGACTGAGTCATGCAGCACCCAGTGTGAACAGTACTGCTTTAGCCCTGCAGCACCCAGTGTGAACAGCTCTGCCAGGTCCCTGCACCACCCAGTGTGAACAGTCCTGCTCATGCCCCGCAGCACCCAGTGTGAACAGTCCTGCCAGTGCTCCGCAGCAACCAGAGTGAATAGTCCTGCCTGAGTCCTGCAGCACCCAGTGTGAACAGTACTGCTTTAGCCCTGCAGCACCCAGTGTGAACAGTCCTGCTCATGCCCCGCAGTACCCAGTGTGAACAGTCCTGCCAGTGCTCCGCAGCACCCAGGGTGAACAATCCTGTACGCCTCCTGCACCACCCAGTGTGAACAGCTCAGCCCGCGTCCTTCAGCAACCAAAGTGAACAGCTCTACCTTTGCGCTGCAGCATCCAGTGTGAACATCCCTGCCCACGTCCGTCAGCACCCAGTGTGAACATTCCTGCTTGTACCCTGCAGCACCCAATGTGAACAGTCCTGCCTGTGCCCTGCAGCACCCAGGGTGATCAGCGCATTATGTGCCCTGTAACACCCAGTGTGAACAGTACTGCCTGTGCCCCACCACCAGGTGTGAACAGTCCTGCTCATGGCCCGCAGCACCCTGTGTGAACTGTCCTGCCCATGCCCCGCAGCACCATGTGAACAGCCCTGCCAGTGCTCTGCAGTACCCAGTGTGAACAGTCCTGCTTGTGCCCATCAGCACCCAGTGTGAACAGTCCTGCCCGTGCCCTTCAGCCCCTAATTGAACAGACCTGCCTGTTCCCTGCAGCGCCCAGCGTGAACTGTGCTGTCTGTGCCCTGCAGCATCCAGTGTGAAAGGTACTACCAGTGCCCCGCAGCACCCAGTGTGATCAGGCCTGTATGTGCCCTGCAATACCCAGTGTGAACGGTACTGCCTGTGACCCACCACTAGATGTGAACAGTCCTGCTCATGCCCCGCAGCACCCAGTGTGAACAGTCCTGCCAGCGCTCCGCAGCAACCAGTGTGAACAGTCCTGCTTGAGCTTTGCAGCACCCAGTATGAACAGTCCTGCCCACCTCCTGCATCACCCAGTGTGATCAGCTCAGCCCGCGTCCTTCAGCACCCAAAGTGAATACCTCTCCCTATGCACTGCAGCACCCAGTGTGAACAGTCCTGCCCGTGCCCTTCAGCCCAAATTGAACAGACCTGCCTGTTCCCTGCAGCGCCCAGCGTGAACTGTCCTGTCTGTGCCCTGCAGCATCCAGTGTGAACGGTACTGCCTGTGACCCACCACCAAGTGTGAACAGTCCTGCTCATGCCCCACAGCACCCAGTGTGAACAGCCCTGCCAGTGCATCGCAGCACCCAGTGTGAACAGTCCTGCCTGAGCTCTGCAGCCCCCAATGTGAACAGTCCTGCCCACCTCCTGCACCACCCAGTGTGAACATTCCTGCTTGTACCCTGCAGCACACAGGGTGAACAGTCCTGCACGCGTCCTGCAGCATCCAGTGTGAACTGTCCCACCTGTGCCCTGCAGCACCCAGTGTGAAATGTCCCGCCTGTGCTCCACATCACCCAGTGTGAACAGTCCTGCCAGCACTCCACATCACCCATGTGAACAGTCCTGCCAGCACTCCACATCACCCGTGTGAACAGTCCTGCCAGCACTCCACATCACCCAGTGTGAACTGTCCTGCCTGTGTCCTGCAGCACCCAGTGTGAACAGACGTGCTCATGACCTGTGTCACCCAGTGTGAACAGGCCAGCCTGTGCCCTGCAGCACTCAGCGGGAGCAGTCCTGCCTGTGCCCAGCAGCACACAGTGTGAACATTCCTGCTTGTACCCTGCAGCACCCAATCTGAACTGCCCTGCATGTGCCCTGCAGCACCCAGTGTGAGCAGCTATGCCCATGCCCAGCAGCACCCAGTGTGAACATCCCTCCCCGTGCCCAGCAGCACCCAGTGTGAACATCCCTCCCCGTGCCCAGCAGCATCCTGTGTGAACATTCCTGCCTCTGCTCTACAGCACCCAGCGTGCACAGTCCTGCCCGTTTCCCGCAGCACCCAGTGTGATGAGTCCTGTATTTGCCCAGCAGCACTGTGTTATGAGCCCCGCCCACATCCTGCAGCAGCCAGTATGAACAGCCCTGCCTGTGCCCTGCAGCACCCAGTGTGAACAGACACGCCTGTGCCCTATGTCACCCAGTGTGAACAGGCCTGCCCGCATACTGGAGCACCCAGTCTGAACAATCCTGCCTTTGTCCTGCAGCACCCAGTGTGAACAGTCCTGCCTGTGCCTTGCAGCACCCAGTGTGAACAGCACTGCCCCCACCCTGCAGCACCCAGTGTGAACATTCCTGATTGTGCCCTGCAACACCCAGTGTGAACCATCCTGCCTGTGCCTGCAGCAACCAGCATGAACAGTCCTGTCTGCATCTTGCAGCACCCAGTGTGAACAGTCCTGCCTGTGCCCTTCAGCACCCAGTGTGAACAGCACTGCCCCCACCCTGCAGCACCCAGTGTGAACATTCCTGATTGTGCCCTGCAGCACCCAGTGTGAACATTCCTGATTGTGCCCTGCAGCACCCAGTATGAACAGTCCTGTCTGCATCTTGCAGCACCCAGTGTGAACATTCCTGATTGTGCCCTTCAGCACCCAGTATGAACAGTCTTGCCCGGGAAGTTCACATCTCGCCTGAGAGCGTATCTTTGGCAGTGGTGGCGAATCTGACCAGCGCTGTTGCAGGTAGGCTTTCAATGTTGTTTATGATCAAACTCATGACTGAACTGAAGTTGGGCAGACGGACATCACTTATATCCAGTCATGAATCAGACCGGCCTAATTCCCCGCTGGCGTGACATATAATTAGGAGGGAGAATGCGATTCCAGCGAGTTGCGTTTTTAATAAGTATTCGTGAGATACTATTGCAAGCAAATGAGTTCCTGACATGGATCAGCAGGAAAGCTGAGCCTCCATTAGGCTGCCAATCGGTGCTGAGGGGTGAATTTCAACTTGTTTTCCCGCCGTCGGAAATCCAGCTTTTGGCCTCATACCGAATTTTCTGCTCCTACTCGTCACGGCTCCTGCTGTTGGTGGGACCAGAATATTCCACCCTATATTTTTTCCTACAACTAGCTATTTTCCATGATAATATTTTAAGGTAGGAACAGTAATCAGAAAAGTGGCACAAATGGACAAAATGTGTTCCCGCTTTCTACTGATCTAGCTGCTTTGTTTACATACCTTGGGCTCGGTTTTCCTCTGGTTGATGGCATTGAGATGGAATTTAACTTTAGCTCACCCACGTGATCCACCAGTTTCCCATATGGGATTCCCAATTATTTCCAGGGTTAGGTGAGGAGAATGACATTGACTGTCATTACCTTTCCATCGCTGGGAGGGTGAAAAACTGAGTCCTGCTACAGGATTTGAAATGCATCAGTTATTTAAAAGTATATGTAACCTTTATCAGATCAAGAGCCACATGCGGATAAATGTTTGAAAAAGTTAGTGTTCGAGGGTCAGCTAGAAGAATGACTCCCAGATTCAGGATATGTCGGTGCATTTATCATCAACCTTCAAGAATTAGTTTTATTTATGAAAACATGAGAAACCAGTAACACTTTGATATCTGAATAGAGATAAATTGATTACACAGTTGGTTTAAACACTATTCTCTTAATTTGACCTTTTTATTCGAGAGCTCTATGCCCATCTGCTAAGCAGAGAATAGCAAGATGAAGGATTTTCCCTCAGGTCGATAAAATTCTTGAGACAAGTGTTTTGTTCTTTCAAAGCTGGCCCAGGCAGCCCCTGGAAGGCTGCCATGGAAGGACACTAAAGTCTCCATGGATTCCGTTGCGGTTGCACACGGCAGGCGGGAGGGCAGGTCAGTGGTGCTGTCTGCTCTGCATTTCTCGGATGAGTGCCTCGCAGCCCTCCTGGAGGAGGTAGCAGCCAGGGGAGAAACCCTTGTCCCCAGAGACACGAAAATTGGTGGGGTAAATAGTGAGGAGGATAGCCTTAGATTACAGGATGATATAGACGGGCTGGTCAGATGGGCTGATCAGTGGCAAATGGAATTTGATCTGGAGAAGTGTGAGGTGATGCACTTGGGCAGGACAAACAAGGTACAAGAATACACGATGAATGGTAGGACCCTGGGAAGTTCCAAGGCTCAGAGGGACCCTTAAGGTAGCGGGACAGGTAGATAAGGTGGTTAAGAAGGCATATGGGATACTTGCCTTTATTAGCCGAGGCATAGAATATAAGAGCAGGGAGGTTATGCTGGAACTGTATAAAATGCTGGTTAGGCCACAGTTAGAGTCTTGTGTGCAGACCTGGAATCCGCATTATAAGAAGGATGTGATTGCACTAGAGAGAGTGCAGAGGAGATTTACCAGGATGTTGCCTGGGGTGGAGAGTTTTAGTTATGAGGAGAGATTGGATAGACTGGGATTATTTCCCCAGAGGAGATTGTGGGGGGACATGATTGAGGTGTATAAAATTATGAGGGGCATAGATTAGGTAGACAGGAAGGAACTTTTCCCCTTGGTGGAGGGATCAATAACCAGGGGGCAAAGATTTAAAGTAATGAGCAGGAGGTTTAGAGGAGATGTGAGGAAGAATTTTTTCACCCGGAGGATGGTGGGAATCTGGAACTCACTGCCTGAAAGGGCGGTAGAGGCAGAAACCCTCATAACATTTAGGAAGTATTTGGATGTGCACTTGCGCTGCCATGGTATACAAGGCTATGGGCCTAGTGCTGGAAAATGAGTTTAGAATAGTTAGGTACTTGTTTGACTGGTGCAAATGACATGTCCTTCTTCTTCTAGGTTCACCAGCAGGCGGTCACAATGAGGAGCCTGAAGGGCCATCCCTGACCCCAGAGGGCCACCATGCTGAGTCTGCACCTGCGTCACACCCTCTCTGTCAAGCAGGCACCAGCGGAGATGGTGGGCATAATATTGCTGTCTAGTATCTCGGTGCATATTGGTGAACGCACTTCACACTTGCCTGAGGTGCAGGAGGAGGCAGAGAGTGTCCAGGGCACCAGCAGTCAAGGACTGATGGGGATTTAGGACGATGCTCAGTCGAAGGCAGATGATGAGCCTCTGGAGTTGTCCCTTAGGCGGCAGATGCTGGAAGTCCAGGGAGGATCTGGTGGAGATACATGAGGGAATATGTGTCATGGTATCCATTATGATGGAGTCCGTGCAGAGCATAACCACTGCATTGACCTTCATGGCCGAGCACACTGCCTCCTCCATGGACAGAGTGGCAACTCTCTTAGAGAGGCTGCTTCAGGGACTCAGTCAGGGGTTGCGCTTGGACCTGCAAGCCCACACACCAGCAATGACCTCAGCTGGCCAGTGTCAGTTTGGGGGATGGTTTGGGCACCCAGTATCCCAGCTAGGTGCCCATCCATCAATGGTAAGCAGAGCTGTCCAATGTGACCTCACGTTGGCACACAAGCTGCCTATCTTCTCTGCGGGGTCCTCTCAGGGCGCTCTGGATGGCAGCAGCAGGTCCTTTGCCCCTCTGGCAGTGACCGTGGCAGCTGATGAGGCTGCGGCGACAGGGGAGATGCCAGCCATGGAACAGCCCGCTCCCTCGCAGGCGGGGCCAGCACAGGCTCCACGGGCCAGAGGACAACCACCAAGGTAATCAAAGCCAACAAGATGGTAGAGTCAGCAGGCTGTCTCCAATGCCCTTGCCAGTGAGGAGGGAGCACCAAGACGTAGCACCCGCAAACATAAATGTAAAGTGCCTTAAGCACAAGATGGATTTATCACGGGTGATATTTTGCTTTAAATTTTTTCATGGTGTGATTAAAAACACTGGTTAATGTTCACTTCAACTATGTTTGACATTCACAATTAAATGAGATGTTATTTTGTGCTATTGGCCTCTGTAGGCTTCCTTTGTTCTTTAGGTGCAGGGAACGCCATTACATAATGATGAACATGTGTCTCCTGAAACTTTATTGCAAAGGCACAGTGTGTGTTGTTGGCCAAGGAAATGGTCCTGTCAGGGATTGAGTAAAGAGCCTGCAGGCCTTGCATGTTGTGGTGGTTCTTATTTGGTCGGCTAACTGAAGGAGCATTGGAGCAAAGCACCCCGGGTGCCCCTGCCTCCCTGGAGGTTGCCCAGGTCAGCGTCCATGCCCTCAGCATTCTCCTCACCGTGCTTGTTCTCAGATTCACTACTGGACTCATCGTCTGTTGCCTGTGCAGCTGCGTCAAGATCTTCTTCCTCCACTGGGTCCCCCCTTGCCAGTGCCAGATTGTGCAGAGCACAGCATGCAACCACTATCAGTCACACGAGCTCTGAGGGGAATTGCAGTGCGCCCCCTGAACTACCACTGCCCTTGTGGAGGCCTGGCTACAGTTGTACCACTGCTCGGCCTCTGTTCTTGGGGGGCAGAGAGGCATCATGAGCCACCTTTTGAGGGGATAGCCCTTGTCATCCAGCAGCCATCTATCCAGCCAGACTGGAGCACTGAAGAGCCTTGGCACCTGGGAGTGTTCCAAGATGTAAGTTTCATGGGATCTGCCTGGGTACTTAGCACACGCTCGTAGAATCAGCATCCTTTGATCACACACTATCTGCATGTTCATGGAGTGGAATCCCTTCCCACTGGCACCTTGATGGCTACATAAATGCAATCAATTGCACCTTGGACATGAAGGAACCCAGCAATCTCTGCAAAGCCTCTGGCTCGCTCTGCCAGGCTGGCCTTGTCCACACAGTAATGAATGAAAGTCAATGCTTGCCTGAACAAAGCTTCTGTCACCAGCTTGATGCAACTATGGACAGCTGGTTGTGAGACTCCACAAAGATCCTCCGCCGAGCCCGGGAAAGAACCTGAGGCATAGAAGCTGAGGGTCACTGTGATCTTCAGCGCCACTGGCATGGGATGTCCACCCACACTGTCGGAGCTGATCTTAGGCCTGATCCTCTGACAGATGGAGGTCACTGTCACCCTGGAGAGACAAAGCCTCCTTCGGCATTGCACCTCGGACATACTGAGGTAGCTGCATTGCCACCTGTAAACCCTGGCAGCAGGATAGTGGCATCTTCTTCTGCCCCTTCTGCCTTGGACTTCCTGTTAGCCCTCCCCGCATTGTGCTTGCGCCTCTCCTCCCACAGGTCGCTCCCCTGGAAGCAGCATTGGGACACCTGACCTCCTCTCCCTTTTGCCCCTCTCTTTCCTCCTCAGAGGAGGTGCCTCCAGCGGAGACCACAATCTCCATTCCCAGGGTAAGGGACGCTGTCTGATACCTGGAAGGGCCCACGCAGTCTGAATCCTCCGGGGGTCTGGAAGACACCAATGAGTCTTGAAATGAAGCCTAGAAATGCTCAGAATGCAGCTCTGAAGTGAGATGAAGCTGTCCAGTTCACAGAAGCAACCAGCAGCAAGTTGGATCAAAAAACACCTCACTACTCGCATTGACAATGCCACTGACCCTTCTTATCCTACCCATGGATGAGCTTTTGCTCATTGTGGCCCGCCCGCCTGACTGATTTGCCCGTGTACTGGCCGAAAAATTGCACGGGCCACTCGAAGACAATTGGTATGTCAAGGGCCTTAACTGGCCTCTTATTTAATGGCAGGCATGCCTCCATCTCCATCGCACTCCTGCCTACGGAAATATCGCGAGAGTGCACATTGACGTCAGCAAGCTCGGCCAATGTCATCGCGCATTATTTCACGCTCGAGAAGGTAGTGCATGTGCCTGCCCGCCAAGGAAAAAATTCTGCCCATAGTATAATCAGACACAACTGTCACAATTTCTTAAAGCATTGTCCCTAAATAGAGGAACAAAATGGAGAAATTGTATTAGAGCATCAAGTCAGAGATTGCCTAAAGATTGATTCATGCTCCAGCAACCTTATTACTGTACAAATAGGTCTGTCTTTGCCTTTAAACACTGTCAGTAAAGAACCACAGTTCCAGTTGATGAAACTCATTAGGAGATAATTACGTGATCAATTGAAGCAATGTGCAAAAGTTTGATTCTGGTTGTTTGTGAAAACATTCAGGTTGATTCAGAATGCTGGGGTAAAATGACAGAAGCTTGTGCCCCTACAATTATACTGTCTCAATCATAATCTTGTAGATAAGTCTCAAGGTCCAACTGTATCTAATCAGTGGTATGGAGGGTGACTTATGACAAACTTATTAACTTCACTGACGTATATGGCTTTACATTGCACTAAGTCAATGAGAAAAAGTTGGATATTGTGCAAAGGCACATTAATTAAAAACAGAAATTTGTTTGCTGGGCTCACAGAAGACTGGGCAGCATTTTATGCCTTGAGGGCGGGCATGCGCCCGACCCCAACAGATGTGAAATGATGGGTGAGCATCCCGATGTCATCTCCACATGAGCAATCTTCAGGTTGGCAGGCACGCGCGGCAGTCAGAAGTGCACCCACCGACAATTAAGTGGACAATTCACGGTTGAAAGCGATTTTTCGTGGCCCGTCCACTTTTACGGCTGTTGGATGAGCCAATTGACCAGACAGCCTTTACATGTTTGTTCAACCTCGATCCAAGGTGGGATGAAATCTCCATGGGGAAATAAAATAAAAAGAGATATATGAGGACTGTTTGTTTATGAGGTATGCTTTTGGATGCTTGATTGTTCTGCACGGAAATATTTTGCAGCATTTTTATTGTTTCTTTTATTCTGTGGAGGTGTGCAGCTCCCTGAGGCAGCTGTCCTTCAGGGAGATCAGTGGAAGCACTCACCAGCACCCGTGATGAGCTCAGTGCCCACCCTCTTGCCGCTCCCACTAGCGGTGCTGAGCCTTTCTCAGCGCGCATTTCATGAAATCGCGGTCTGGGGCTGATCACGGTTGGGGGCACGTGGGTCCCATTGATTGCACATACCCAACGAGCAAGAAATTCAGGTCAAAGTTGACAAATAACATCAAGCTGTGAATCGACACTTCTCAAGCTCTCCTAGCTGTCTCATCACATGTTTATCCAGTGCAGATCAGAAATAATTAGCAAGTCAAGGAATTTAATATTTATAACTGATGGCACTTTGTAACCCTATTGAGTTGAGATGGCTAACATGTATTATTGTTATAAAGGATTATGCTCAGAGAAGCTGGCTGATAACAGCGTATGTCCAATAAATTGAGCTGAGCTCCTGCACCAGATCTGGAACTGGTTTCTTTTCCCATTGGTGAGATAACAGTGAGGTGGGATCTCCACTCATCAAAATGAATCTGTGCTAACCTTTTCAAATATCCTGGACTGGCCTTTATTAGTTATGTGTGGACAGGATGGTGTGTTAAAACTCAGTAGCTTTCCAGAAAATTCTGCTGAGGTATATGGCAGAACCCCAGTGGAGGGAGATGGCAGAGACAGTGCAACCTCCACCATGTCACAAATTGTCAAACAATATAGAAAGGGGTTTAATGACTCCACAGGATTGTCCACGTAAGTGAAGGTGCTACATTTGTACACTTAGAGGGATGACTCATCTCCTTACTTCTCTTGGCCTCTTACTCTTATTGGTGACAGAAAAACTGACTTATTTACACGGATCACCTGGAAATAGTAATTCATAGAGTCATAGACGTTTACAGCACAGAAGGAGGCCATTCGGCCCATTGTGTCCATGCTAGTCAACAAAGATCTGACTACACTAATTCCATTTTCCAGCGCTTGGCCCATAGCCCTGGAGACTATGGCAACGCAAGTGAATATCTACATACTTCTTAGATGTTATGAAAGTTTCTGACTCAATCAACCATTCAGGCAGTGGGTTCCAGACTCTCACCACCCTCTGGGTGAAAAAATTTCTCCTCAGCTCCTCTCTTAGCCTTCTACTTCTAACCTTAAATCTATGCCCCCTCTGCTAATGGAAAAAGTGCCTTCCTATCCACCCTATCTATGCCCATCAAAATCTTACACACCTCTATCAGGTCCCCTCTCAACCTGAGCTGCTCCAAGGAAACCAACCACAGCCTATCCAATCTTTCCTCATAGCTCAGACCCTCCAGCCTTGGCAGCATCCTGGTAAATCTCCTCTGCACCCTCTCCAGTGTAATCACATCCTTCCTATAAAGTGGTGACCAGAACTGCCTGCAGTACTCCAGCTGTGGCCTAACCAGTATTTTATACAGTTCCAGCATAACCTGCCTGCTCTTGTATTCCACGCCTCGGCTAATAAAGGCAAGTATCCCATATGCCTTCTTAACCACCTTATCTAACTGCCTTGCTATATTCAGGGATCTATGGATATGCACACCAAGGTCTCTCTGATCTTCAGTACTTTCCAGGGTCCTGCCATTCATAGTGTAATCCCTTCCCTTGTTAGCCCTCTCCAAGTGCATTACCTCATACATTTCCAAGTTGAATTCATTTGCCACTACTCTGCCCGCCTGACCAGTCCATTGCTATCCTCCTGCAGTTTACGGCTCTCCTCCTGACTATTTATCACCCTAACAATTTCCGTGTCATCCGCAAACTTCTTGGTCATACTCCCTAAATTTAAGTCCAAGTCATTTATGCACACCACAGACAGCAAGGGCCCCAGCACCAAGCCCTGTGGAACACCACTGGAAATAGACTTCCACTCACAGAGACCTCCCTCTACCATCACCCTCTGCTTCCTGCCTCTTAGCCAGTTTTGGGTCCAACATGCCACTTTGCCTTGGATCCCATGTACTGTTACTTTCTTGACCAGCCTGCCATGAGGGACCTTATCAAAAGCCTTGCTAAAGTCCATGTAATCCATATCAAATGCGTTACCCTCATCAACACTCCTGGTTACCTCCTCAAAAAATTCAATCAAATTTGTCAAATATGACCTTCCCTTAACAAATCTACGCTGACTATCCCAGACTAATCCATGTCTCTCCAAGTGCAGATATATTCTATCCCTCAGAATTCTTTCTAATAACTTCCCCACTATCGAGGTTAGACTGACTGGCCTATAACTTCCTGGTCTATCCCTTCCTCCCTTTTTTAATAATGAAACTTTAGCAGTCCTCCAGTTCTCTGGCACCTCATCTGTGGCCAGAGAGGATTTGAAAATTACTGCCAGGGCCCCGGATACCCCTTCCCTTGCCTCCCTCAACAGCCTGGGATACATCTCACCCGGGCCTGCAGATTTATCCATGTTTAAGGCCACTAAACCCACTAGCACCTCCTCTCTCTATGTTAATGTCCTCTAATATTTCACAGCCCCCCACCCTGATGTCTATAACTACATCATTCTTTTCCATTGTGAAGACCGACACAAAGTATACATTGAGGACTGTACCCACGTCTTCCACGTCCACACATAGATTACCTCTATGGTCCCTAATTGGCCCTCCTCTTTCCCTAGTTATGCTCTTGCTGTTTATATAGTTTTTTAAAAAAACATTGGGTTTTCCTTTATTCTACCCAACAATGCTTTCTCATGCACTCTCTCAGCTTTCCCAATTTCCTTTTTAAGTTCTCCCCTGCACTTTTTATACTCCTCTAGGGGCTCTGCCACATTGAGCTCTTGGTGTCTGCCATAAGCTTCTCTTTTTTTCTTAATCTTAGCCTTTATGTCCCTTGACATCCAGGGTTCTCCAGACTTGGTCCCCGCCTTTGTCTTTACAGGTACATTTTTGCCCTGTGCTCTCGCTATTACCTCCTTGAATGCCTCCCACTGCTTGACATACTTTTATCTGGAAGTAGCTGCTTCCAGTCCAATTAAGCCAAATTATATCTCATCTTCGTAAAATTAGCTTTTCCCCAGCTTAGAACTTATATTCCTGGCCCAACCTTCTTGTTTTCTATAACTATCCTAAATCTAACTGAGTTATGGTCACTATCTCCAAAATGCTCCCCTACTGATATGCCTTCGGCTTGCCCGGGCTCAATTCTGAATATTAAGTCCAGAACTGCCCCCTCCCTTGTTGGGCTTTTTACATACTGGATAAAAATGTTCTCCTGGATACAACTGAAGAATTTTGCTCCCTCCCTACCTTGCACATTAAAACTATCCCAGTTAATATTTGGGTAGTTAAAATCCCCTACTATTACTGTCCTATTATTCTTACAATTCTCTGAAATATGATTACATATTTGATCCTCTGGGCTGAATTTTGCTGTCGGCGAGCAGAGGGTAGGGTCCACTTGCCGACGCGAAAATGACGTGGGATGATGTCGGGAGGAATCCCCAATGTCACCGCACCCCATTTAAATCTTCAGGAAGGCGGGGGCACAGCAAAATTAGCTGTCCGCCCACCGACCTGTCAATGGCCAATTGAGGCCATTCACAAGATCATTACAACAATTAAAGGGCTTGCCCATCCAAGCTTAAGGTTGGTGAGCAGGCCAGGAGCCCCGGTGGGGAATAGAAAAAAACATGAAGCCTCATCCACCAGCAGGATGAGGTTTCATGTAGTGTTTTTAAAAGTTTATTAAAGTTTCAGTGAAATTTGTTAACATGTCCCATCTCGCGTGACATTGTCACATGATGGGGACATGTTAAGGATTTTTTTATTTTTCTATTTTTAAAGTTTATAAAGCTGTCAGCGATCTCCCTGAGACAGCACTTTTCCTCAGGGAGATGTGCGCTCTTTCGTGCGCATGCGTGAAAGAGCGCACTCTTGCATTTGGGGAATCCTCCCCTCCTGCCTGCACAGGGAGCACTTCCTGGCAGACGTCACGCTGAGCAGGCCTTAATTGGCCCACCCATTTAAAATGGCGGTGGGGCCCACTTCTCCGGCAGGGATCAGCTCCCCTCCCGCCAGAGATCGGGTCGGGCCTGCCCAGCCGACAGGCAGAAAATTCTGCCCTCTATCTCTCCCTGAGTGTTTGGGGGTCTGTAGTACACACCCAACAGTGTGTTTGCCCCTTTTGTGATTTTTACTTCTGCCCATATGGCCTCATTTGATGATCCTTCCAAGATATCATCCCTCTTCACAGCTATAATTGATTCTTTGATCAATACTGTGATCCCCCTCCTCTCCTATCCCCCTCTCTATCTTGCCTGAATATTTATAACCAGCAATAGCCTATAACTAGTATTCATTATGCCAACTCCAATCAACCGCAAGAGCTATGAAAACTTAAATTTCCTACCACAATGGAGGTTTCTGATCTAGACAGAGAGTTGTTGGATGGAATCTACACCTGCAAGTTTCATAAAAATAGAATGCATGCAGACATAAGTGTGATAAGAATTATTTTTGAGGGTAATAGCCATTTAATGCTGCATTCTCTCATTATAAAGGAAACAATAGCACAAAACCAGAGCCCAAAAACTGCTGAAGGAGAAAATACACCAATATTGAAAACTTGAAGTCTGCACAAGAATTAAGCTTTTCAAATCATAGGAGGAAAACCAGGCAATCTTCCAGAAGATAGGAATGCAGATGAGTTGTTAAGATCAAGCAGTAATGTTAGGGCAGGGAAACTATGACTTTTCAGCTTTCTTTATACAGGCTGGTGGAATGGACAGACACATCATAGGTGAAACTTAATGCAGAGAACATTGAAGTGAATTAGTCAAGTGAGTTGGTAGAAACAGTGAGGAGAGGGAATATAAAATAAATGAATTATACCATTCTAAAGGGGGTGAGGAACAGAAAGCTTTGGGGCCATATGAGCACAAATCTTCGAAGGTGGCAAGGTCAAGTTGAGAAAGTGGTTAAAATTGGCTTTATAAGTAGAGGCATAGAATTAAAAAAGACAACAAGGTTATGAATCTTTATAAAACTCTGGTTTAGCCTCAACTGGAACTGTGTCCAATTCTGGGCATTGCATTTTAGGAAGTATGTGAAAGCTTTAGAAGAATGATTATGAGAATGATTCTAGGGATGAGAGGTCAGTTGCATGGATAGATTGGAGAAGCTAGAGTTGTTCTCCTTAGGGAAGAGAATGTTGAGAGGGATTTTGATAGAGGTGTTCAAAGTCATGAGGAGACTAGACAGAGTAGATGGAGAGAAACTACTCCCATTAAGGGAAGGGTCGATTTAATGTGATTGGCAAAAGAACCAAAGACAACATGAGAAAAACCTTTTTTTAAGCAGTGAGTGGTTAGGATTGGAATGCACTGCCTGAGATTCTGTTGGAGGCAAATTCAATTGTGACTTTCAAAAGGTAATTAGACAAACACTTGAAGAGGTAAAATTTGCAGGGCTACAGGGCAATGGTGGGGCAATGGACTAGATGAGTTGCTCCCACAGAGAGCCAAAACAGACATGAAGGACCAGTTGGCCTCATTTTGTGCTGTAACCATTCTATGATTATTTGATGCTATTTGGTTATCAACATTTAGCAGTGACTTTGCCCTCACCAACCTTCAAGGAATGAAGCTAAACAAGCTTCTGTGTTTTTGAATTCCCAGGGCTAACTTGGAGGAAAAGGACCACTGTTAAGAGGAAGAATTAGGCTCATCAATATTCATAAACTTTGTCATATTCTCATATTCTTACCCACAAAAGCATGAATTCCTTTCAACATATGAGTGAGATAAGATTTTTAACTGTAAATTACAGTTGTAGGATGTGCCTATGAGTGTTCATGTTCAGCAATAAAACAGCCCTAATTTTTGAAGGGTTTGCCCTGAGCCACCAGTAATACAACAGGTTGCTTGATAAAACTTAATATGGATATTATTCTGTGATGGAGGCACAACTAAAGCAGAAACATCAGAAGAAGAGGTAAAATGCATATAAGGGCCATGTATCAGTGAATAATACTGTTGGGTACACTCACTTCAGCAGCCTCTTAAGGTATGTCATCTTCTTCAATACCTATTCTCAGGTCTTATGGCAAGTGCGCACAGGGTTGAGCCTCACTTTATTGTCCATAATTGTGCTGTTTTACTGTCCTCTGTGGGGAATGGCTGATGGAAAAAACATCCTTGCAACCACCCATGCCAAATTTCTTTCACCTTGTTCTCATCAAATAGGGGAGCTAATACTGCAATGATGGTCCATCACCTGCTCACAGATCCCTTTGCCTACTCCCACATATATTTTGGCAGATACTGGTTTCTGGCAGGCACTGATTTTTCTCCATGAAACCTCTTTTCAAGATTTACTTAACTCTAAACAATTTTAACCTGTTCATCCAGGTATTCCAAATAAAATTTCAATCTGATGATTCAGGATTGACATTGTTTCACTGAAGTAGCTTTCAGTCCACTTCCCAGAAAAGAAGCAAAATGTATGTCTGATCAAATGTGAATTTATGATATTCAGTTCAATTAAAAATGATTTTTTTATTATGACACCTAGGTTACCCTGTCATGCAACTAAGTGGCAGATGGTAAATGTGAACTAATGATTATACAATAAACAGGGGTGAGAATTTTACACAGCCTGTTGTCGTATTCCTTTAAGAATATGAATATGTATCTGTTTAAAGCATTAGAAAGGAAATGATGCAGTGTATCATTCAATCTTAGTCTCAGTCTCTGTATGTATTGAGCAGACAACAGCTTAGACATGGTTCCAAGCTCTGCAGCAACGTAAAATTGCTGTCATTTCTCCAACAATTAATAAATGAACTTACGAATAATGTGTTAACCATCCCTTTTGCGTGGTTGATGTTTATATAGCAAATAAGCTCAAGGATTTATTTTATAGGAACATGACAGGGTCATTTAGAGGGAGTGTGGAGGTTGGTAGGGTGGGGGGACGGGGTGGTGGGGGGTAGGGGGCTGGAAAATGGTCTATAGTCCAACATCTTGACGTCCTTCTGGAATTTACCAATGATGGGAACCATGGAGTGCAAATTTTGGACATCAACATGGTGACACATCAATTAAGAGGGTCAAAAGGCCAATTAACTGAAATTTTACAGTGCATTTCTCTTTTTACCAATGGCGATTGGGACCATGGCATGACCAAATGATGGCAGAAGGGGGAATAAGGTGCCAGGACACTGGACACCTTTTGCCAGGGTCACATGGGGCAGTGGCACTTGCTCTAAAGAAAGGACTCAGGGATAGGTGTGTGAGGTAGGGAGGCCATCTTGATAGAAGGCCTAGAAATAAGAACGACGCCACTTGCCTCATGGTGTCAGCCACCTAGGTCTCAGGGTTCCCGTTGAGGAGGAGGAGCAGCTCAAAGGGAGGGAGGTCAGAACACAAGCGGGAGCAGATCAGAAACCTCAGGACCAGCAAGAGGGCCAGGCTCAGATTGGGCACACTGGAGAATGACACAAAGGCGATCTCTATCCCCAGCAGAGAGTCCATCGTCCGCGACTGAACTTATTTCAAACACCCGAGCAGAACGTCAACAAAGTCTGAATCTCTTCAGGGAGGCTATCATTGATCTCTGCACAATGCTGAAGAACAATCTGAGACTCATGGAGGCTGGTGGACGCCCAGTGGTCTTAAAGTCACCATGGCTCACAACTTCCTCTCTTTCCAAGAATCCATTGGGGAAATGGGTGGAATCTCATCATGTTCAAACCAACCAGTGACTACGTGTGTTACTGCACCAGCCCTGACGGTCAGACAAAAAATTCCATTGGCTTTGGGAGCCATTGCTGGATTCCCCCAGGTTCAAGGTGTCCTCAACTGTACACAAGGTTCCCACAGACTGGCCAGCAGTGTTCATCGACAGGAAAAGCTTTCATTTCACCAATTAAAATGGGTTTGCAATCACTGAAAGCTGATTCTTCGGGTGGGTGCATGCTTCCTGGGAAGGCATGGCTACCCACTCCTAAGAGGAACCCTCATACTGCAGCAAAGAAGAGGTACAACACCTGCCACACGTCTTGTGCCACAGGTCAACCTGAGCAGGCCACTGAGCTTTTGAAGATGCAATTCAGGTTCCTAGGCTATTGATCTAGTGGAGCCCTTGAGTATGCCCCAGGGCATATCGTGGTGACCTGCTGTGTACTGCTCAACCTAGCACTGTAGAGGGAGAGGTGGTGAATACCATGAAAACAATGAGGATATCACTGATCACAATGCATCCTCCGATGATGAGGATGTGGAGGAGCAAGCTGACCGGGCATTACAAGGTGAGGAACATCAAGGACCAGGGACAAGGTGAGATGAGGTATGTATAAAGGAGACTTGGGACACCCTAATATATCGTTGTTTCTTGTGATCCTTTTGCCCGTTCAGAAGTGCCAAGGTGCACAATGCACAGTGGCAAGACTGAGGAGCTGAGCAGACCCAGGTTAGTCCATTGCTCCAAGCTAATTGAAGGAGCAAGGCTGTAGATGAGATCTCACAGGGCAGCCAGGCTTGAAATGAGAAGTATCGATACTGAGTGAAAAATTTGTTGAGCTGCACAACAGAATTGAGACTTTATATCAGCAGGAACCTCAAGTGCCTCTAGATGCTCTTCATAACTCGCTTACTGGTGCTACTATGAGGTGCTAACCCTGTGTTTGCATCTGAGATGGAAGCAGGCTACTGACCTTGCAGCCCTGTGTTGGGGACTAAGGGTGGTGGAAGAAGTCAGGGTGTCTGAATGAGCCAGGAAGGGGGAGAGACTAAGCCGAGGGGCAGTCTGGGGTGGTGAAGGGGGATGGGAGGGGTTGGAAGACTAGGTGGGGAAAGGGGTTCCTGGAGGAAGGGTGTCTGGGGGAAGGGTCTGGAGGGGGGAAGGTATTCAAGCAGGGCGAAGGGGTGTGGGGGGGGAGGGGTCCAGAGAGGGGGAAGGGGTTCTGGGAGGGAAAGGGTCCTGTGGTGGCAGTCCAGGTAAACGTGCAAGGGAGTGGTCTGTTGGGATTATGATTGCTTTCTGGGCGAGGTATGAGGGAAAGGTGAGAATTACCAAGGGCAGAGTGAGATGGTAGGATGGGAGGGTGAGGGTTCAACAGTAGCGGTAGAAGGGTCGAGGGTGGTTGGTGGGGACTTGGAGGCAGACACTGACCCTGGGGGTGGGAAGGAGGAGGTCGGGGGCGGGGGCCGTTAATGTGGATGGGGTGGGATTTTCGGGAAGGAAGGCAATGTGCAGGTTCACCTTTGAAAGAAATGGCTTCTGATTGGTAGGTCATGGAGGGGAGGTGAAAAGTGATGCCGGGGTGTGAACTATGGGTGGAAAGGAAATGGATAACTGGCTGAGGGTAAAGGACCAGGGAGGGTGAAAGTAAAACTGAATTAGCACCAGGCTGTCCAAATCGAAAGTGAAACAAGAGTTGTGGTGGGCAAGATCCGATGCTGCATGGGAGTGGGTGGGTGGAAATGCAGATCAGCTCAGATGGACAACGGAAAGCAAATCCCAGCAGGCAGCATTGAAAATGCTCAAGACATTGAGGTGAGTGTGATATGGATAGGATCTGCATGCATGGGAGAGTGCTTGCACAAGTCTCCGAAAGACTTTGTCACACAAATGCTCTGCCTCCAGAATCACTCGTGGGCCTGTTGCTCCCTCTGCAGTGACAGAGGACGAGCTTGAGGAGCTCATGAACAAAGGGGACACAGAGGGAGTGAACAGCCTCTGAGGTTCCTGGGTGACCCAGGGGTGTCCAGCTGCCGCTCCTCCTCCCTTCAGGTGCCCAGGAGCCCCAGCCTGACTCAGTGATCTGAAGGATGTGGTTGCACTAGAGAGAGTGCAGAGGAGATTTACCAGGATGTTGCCATGGCTGGAGAGTTTTAGTTATGAGGAGAGATTGGATAGACTGAAATTATTTCCCCTGGAGCAGAGGGTGTTGAAGGGGGACATGATTGAGGTGTATAAAATTATGAGGGGCATAGATAGGGTAGACAGAAAGGAACTTTTCCCCTTGGTAGATGGATCAATAACCAGGGGGCATAGATTTAAGGTAAGGGACAGGAGGTTTAGAGGGGATGCAAATCTTGATATCACGCAGAGTGAATTGAATTGGCTGAAGACTGGCATCGGTGATGCTGTGGACCTCTGGAGGAGGCTGAGATGGATCATCAACTCGGCACTTCAGGCTGAAGATTATAGCAAATGCTTCAGCCTTATATTTTACACTGATGTGCTGGGCTCCCCCATCATTGAGGATCGGGATATTAATAAAGCCTTCTCCTCCAGTGAATTGTGTAATTGTCCACCACTATTCGCAACTGGATGTGGCAGGTCTGTAGAGCTTAGATCTGATCCATTGGTTGTGTGATCGCTTAGCTCTGTCTATAACTAGCTGCTTATGCTGTTTGACACACAAGTAGTCCTGTGTTATAGCTTCACCAGGTTGACACCTCATTTTTAGGTATGCCTGGTGCTGCTCCTGGCATGCCCTCCTGCACTCTTCATTGAACCAGGGTTGATTCCCTGGCTTGATGGTAATGGTAGAGTGGGGATATGCCAGGCCATGAGTTACACATTGTGTTTGAGCACAATTCTATTGCTGATGGCCCACAGCACCTGATGGATGGCTAGTCTTGAGCTGCTCGATCTGTTCAAAATCTATTCCATTTAGCACTGCAAGTTTGGAATTATCAAAAGAAGCTAGGTGTAGAAATGTGCTTGAAATGATAGTGAGTAAACATGGATGCTGGCTTAGCATGTAAGGTGTGAAGGGAATTTGCATTTTTAGATAATTGAATGGATTGTTTGGATTACAAAGTATTGTTAGTCTGTTTACAACTAGTCAGAAAAGCAATGCTTAGGAGAGAGTTTATTTTCCCAAAGGTTACTGACAATATTGGCAACTTGAAAGTTTTATATTGTGGGAAAGGTGCCATTCCAAAGACATATGGAACAATAGAATTTACACATTAAAGAGGGAGAAATACATATAAAGGGGAATAAAAGCCTTTGTGAGGAGAGGTCCCAGTAAGATCTAACAGGGGTGTGTGGAACAGCCTTCAAAAAGCCTCCATTTGTACATACGTCAGCCGTGTCCAGTAACTGTGGTTGGAGAAAGCCATTTGGAATTCCACTTTCAAGTGGGTACTGTATTAACTTGCTGGTTTTCTTTTAAATCTAATATCTATTTTGGACTGTTGCCTTAAAGGGGGCGTGTAACTGGGAGTCAGATTAGTTAGGAACTTTAGGATTTGTTCTAGTAAAAAGGAATTGTAGTCTTATGTATGTGCTTGAATTTTTTTATTTTGTTGGTAAATATTTCAATTTAATTTTTAAAATCTCTAAAGATCTTGGTGGACTCATTACTTCTTAGTTCAGTGCACACATGTTCTCATAATAAACACAAATTACAAAATCATTGTGATAGCATGACCAAGTTTCCATTGTGGGTTTGATATGTCCAGCACACATAATCTGTCAAGTCATAACAAAACTGGGAGCTCTTTGTGGGATATTTGAAATTACTTGATTGGTTTGGAATTGGTGAATCTTAAGGTTACAAGCGCAAGCAGCACTTTGAACTCAGGAGTTGGTGTGAGGCATTTTAAAGTGAGACTGCAAAAATAGATGTATCCATGGCTATAACTTTCCTGGAAGTAGAAAATTTAACTCTGATTGTGTTGCAAAAGGCATCCAAGAGTAAGTTATCAGAATTGGTGGATAAGTTGCAGTTGAGGTTACCTATAGGGGCAAAGGAAGCAGACATAGTTGAAGTGGTAGCACAGCATTTGAAGTTGGAGGTCACCGCTAGTGAACCACAGCTGGAGGTAGTGAGACATCAGTTACAAATGAAGAAGCTTGAACTTGAACAAGTAATGGAAGTGAAAAAGTTGTAATTATAGGCAACAGAAAAAGAAAGGAAAAAGAGAGAGATTTTCAAAGAGAAATGGAAATGTGAAAACTTGACCTCCAGGGGGAGAACTTAGCATTGGACAAAGAGGGAGAAAGACAATATTAGCTTAAAAAGCTGGAAATTAAAAAGAGATCTAAATGCTGAGGAAGGTCCTGATGTGGAAACAATCACTTCTAGTCTAAAGCCCAATGGGGAAATGCTTAAATTTGTGTAAGCTCTTCCAAAATTTGAAGGGAAGGATGTAGAGGCATTCTTTATCTTGTTTGAGAAGATAGCTAAGCAAATGAAATGGCCACAAGAAACCTGGACATTGCTTTTACAGTTTAGATTAGTGGGTGGAGCTCATGAGGTTTATGCTTCACTGTCAGAAGAAGGATTGGCAGATTATGATACAGTAAAAAAGGCTATTTTAAGTACATATGAATTGCTTCCTGAGGCATACAGACAGAAATTTAGGAATATAATGAAACAGCCTGGTCAAACTTCAATTGAGAATGAGAGAGTAAAACAAAGTAATTCTGACTGCAGGAATCGGGCATTAAAGGTAGAGACAACATATGCAATTTTTAAAGTAATTCTTTTGGAAGAATTTAAAGATTCAAGTCCTTCAGTAGTGAGAACTCATGTGAAGGAACAGAGAGTTAAAATAGTAAGACAAGCAGCAGAGATAACAGATGACAATGTATTAGTTTATTAGTCTAAACTTTTCTTTCGCCACCCTTTTAAATCACAGAAGGATAGAAAGTGGGAAGGTGAAAGGAAGGTAGGTAGTCAGGGAAGAGAAGGAGTAATTGAAGATTCTCAGGAAGTTTTCTTCTCAGGCTAAAAAGGAAGGTGCTGAGGGTAGAAAGGACACTCAAAAATTGAGGTGTTTCCATTGCAATAAGGTTGGGCACACAAAGCCAAAGTGTTGGAGGTTACAGGGAAAGTCTGTTGCAGTAACTAGAATGCAGAAAAGTTCTGGAAATAAAGGTACTGTGGGTTCTGAGGTCCAGACACAGGAAAAACCAGTGTTTATCTATAGGTGAAACTAGAAGAATCTGTGATAGGTAAAGAAGTGGGAATGTGTTCATAATTTACCCAAGGGAGTTCAGAAGATCAAGTTGCAGAAATGTTTAAAGAGTTTGTATGTGAAGAGGAAGTCTTTCCATATGTATAAGGTGCAGCAGTAAAAGTATTAAAATTTTAAGAGACGCAAGGGCTTATCCTTAATGTTATGGGATAGTGGAATTTGTTGTTCAGAGGGAGTATTGCAGGACAAAGTGTTAGTAAGTGAGGTTCATGGAGATGCTAAACCTATTCCATTGTGGAAGGTAAATTTAAAGAGTAACATTGGAGTAATGGAAAACTTGCCCATTGCAGGGGTTTAATTTATTTTAGGTAATGGTATAGCTGGGTCATAGATGTGGGTGATGCCTATGGTAGTTGAGCAGCCTGTGGAGGTGCATTCAACAGAGGTGCTGCAAAAAGAGCATCCTGGATTGGTTCCAGATTATATAACGAGATCACAGACTCACAGGTTGAAACAGGAAGAGGGAGAAGTTAAAAGCAGGAAAAAGGTGTTGGAGTTCAATTAGCTGATACTATCTTAGATAAGATTGCTCAGGAAGAAAGAATGGAGGAGAATGAAGCTGAAGTGTTTAGTTTAGCTCAGTTGATAGAGTTAGAACAAAAGGATTCATGAATAAAATAGTTATATCAGACAGCTTACTCAGAAACAGGGGCAGAATGTATTCCAGAATGTTATTAACTTAAAGCTAATGTGTTAATCATGAAGTGGAGGCCGTATCAGGTTTCAGCAGATGAGAAATGGATGGATGTGCATCAGATTGTTATACCATCTAAATACAGAAATAAGATATTAAGAGTGGCTCATGACATTCCAATAGAGGGACATTTAAGAAGTAGGAAGACATAGGCGAAAATACGAAAATATTTCTATTGGCCTGGATTGCATGAAGATGTAGTTAAATTATGTAGAGCATGTCACACATGTCAGGTGACAGGGAAACCACAAGCAGTGATTAAACCGGCACCTTTCAACGTCCTGGGGGTTACCATTGACCAGAAACTGAACTGGACAAGCCAGATGAATACTGTGGCTACAAGAGTAAGTCAGAACCTAGGAATCATGTGATGAGTAATTCATCTCCTGACTCCCCAAAGTCTGTCCACCACCTACAAGGCATAAATCAGGAGTGTGATGGAATGTTCCCCACTTGCCTGGATGAGTGCAGCTCCTACAACACTCAAGAAGCTTGACACTGTCCAGGACAAAGCAGCCCACTCAATTGGCACTACATCCACAAACATTCACTCCCTCCACCACCAACGCACAGTAGCAGCAGTGTGTACCATCTACAAGATGCACTGCAGGAATTCACCAAGGCCCCTTAGGCATCACCTTCCAAACCCACGACCACTATCACCTAGAAAGACAAGGGCTGCAGATAGATTGGAATACTGGCACCTGTAAGTGCCCCTCCTAGTCACTCACCACTCACCATCCTGACTTGGAAATATATTGCCGTGCCTTCACTGTGGCTCGTCAAGATCCAGGAACTCCCTTCCCATCAGCACTATGGGTGTACCTACATGGACTGCTGTGGTTCAAGACAGGTCACCAATAACTTCTCAAGGACAGCTAGGGATGGGCAACAAATGCTGGTCCAGCCAGTGACGCCCACATCCTATGAATGAATAATTTTAAAAAGCCTTTCATTCAAATTCAACCATTTGAGGAACCTATAAGTTGGGTCATGGTTGATTGTGTGGGACACCTCCCTAAGACTAAAAGGTGGAAATCAGTACTTGCTGACAATAATGGAGGTGTCTACAAGGTTTCCAAAGCGATACCTTTGCGAAATATTACAGCAAAGAGAGCTGTGGAAAAGTTGACTAAATGTTTTACAAGATATGGTTTGCCAAAAGAAATACAATCAGATTAGAGTTCAAATTTCACATCACAGCTGTTTATGGAAGTACTGAACAATTTGGGGATAAAATAGTTTAAGTCAACAGCTTATCATCCTGAACCACAAGTTACTTTGGAAAGATGGCATCAAACTTTAAAAACCATGAGGAGGGCTTATAGTCAAGTGTATCCACAGGATTGGGGTAGGGAAATTCCATTCTTACTATTTGCTGTTTGGGATTCCCCTAATGAATCAATAGGATTTAGTCCCTTTGAATTAGTCAATGGTCATGAGGTAAGGGGACCACTGAAGTTGATTCATGAGAAATTGAAGGGGGTCAAAATTCGAAAACTACTCTCCTGGATTATGTGACAAACTTCAGAGAATGATTGAACAGAGCATGTGAGTTAACTAGGAAACATTTAAAGATATTACAGCAGGTGATTAAAACAATTGTTAAATAGGAGAGCTATAGCTCATAGTTTTATTGTTAGGGAAAAAGTATTAATTTTATGTCCAGTACTGAGTGAATCATTAAAGGCAAGGTTTAGTGGGCCTTACAGGATCGAAAATAAACTGAAGTAACTTATTTAATGAATACTCCAGATAGGAGAAAGAAGCAGAGGATATGTTCCGTAAAAGTGTTTAAAAAGTACTTTGACAGGGAAGAGGACCAAAAGGGGATAGCAGTGGTGGTAGATAAGGAGAAAAAGGTAGAAATTATGGATTCTGAAATTGAGCTTCCTCTAATAAAATTGAATAATGAGGGGGTAGTTAAAATTAAAGTGTAATATGGAATTACCTTCCAGACAAGTATCAATGTGATTTGAAGAAGCTATTATAGTCACAAAAAGCAATTTGTGGGAATAAGCTGGAGAGGACAGGTTTAGTCACACATGATGTAATTGTGGGTGATTCATTTTCAATAAGGCAACATCCTTATAGATTAAGCCCAGCAAAGTTATCACAAGTACAGAAAAAAATAGAATTCATGCTTCAAAATGACATCGTCTAGTTGCAGTAATTGGAGTTCGACTATTGCTGTGGCGCCGAAATCGGATGGAACACAACACTGCGTGTGGACTATCAGAAAGTGAATGCAGTGACAAAAGCAGATTCATATCCTCTGCCACAGTTGAGAGAGTGGAACAATCAAAGTTTATCACAAAGATTGACTTGCTGAGGGGCTATTGGCAAATACTATTATCGGAGAGAACAAAGGAGATATCAGCTTTTGTGATGCCAGGTAGACTATATTTTTTTAACATTATGCCATTTGGTATGAAAATTGCACCAGCAACAGTTCAAAGACTCACAAACAAAGTAACTGCAGGGCTGAGCAATTGTGCTGCTTTTATTGATGACTTGATAGTTTCCAGTCAAATGTGGGAGCAGCATTTACAACATCTGGAAGAAATATTTAATCAACTGAAAGAAACAAATTTGGTGGTGAATTTGGCTGAGAGTGAGTTTGCAAAAGCACAAGTTACATATCTAGGCCATACCATTGGACATGGTAAGGTGACTGTGAGAGATGTGAAAGTTAAAGCAATTGTGGATTTCCCCATGCTTCCAACAAAACAAGAAGTTTTGAGATGTCTGGGCATGAGTGAGTTTTACTGGAAGTTTGTACTGAATTTTAGCAGTGTGGTTGCTCCATTGACTGAACTATTAAAAAAGGAACAAGAAGTTTCAACGAATACAGGAGAGTCAGAAGGCATTTGACAGTTTAAGAACTGTATTGACTATGACACCAGTTTGGCAGTACCTAATTATGCCAAGCAATTTAAGTTGGCCATTAATGTAAGTGATGTAATCTTTGGTGCTGTACTGTTGCAAGAAGGTAAAACTGGAATTGAGAAACCGATCAGATATTTTTCAAGAAAGCTGAATGTGCATCAGAGAAAATGATTGAAAAGCAGACTCTGGGTCTAGTGTTAGCGTTGCAGCATTTTGAGGTTTATGTTGCAAACAGTTAGTCAGAAACAATTGTTCGTACAGACCACAATCCTTTAAAATTCCAGGAAAAATTTTGAGACCGAAGTGCAAGACTGTTCAGATGGAGTTTATTACTGCAACCATTTAATTTACATATTATACATGTGGCTGGATAAGAAAATCTAACTGCAGATGCATTGTTGAGAGCTTAAAACTTGAAAGGAAATTGAACATTTAACACCTGGACACTGGACTGAAATGACCTCTGTTAATACAAAGGATTTGTACATATTGTTATGTTAGTGCATGGACCTGACAATGTAATAGTTTGGGTATTTAGATAAGTATAGTAAGTAGTATAAGTTGGGTTGAGAAAATGAAGCTGTTTTTTAAAATTATGATGCTTCATTTTTCTATAAGGATGGAGGTGTTACAAAAGTATAATAATTTTCATAATATTTTTCTGGTTTATTGTAAAGAAGGTTTATGGGTATTAGTATAGTTGGGCCTGTCTTGTAAGTTAATTACATTTGGAGTCAGGTAGACTGCAAGTTTAGAATTATCAGAAGAAACTAGGTGTAGAAATGTGTTTAAAAATGCTAATGAGTAAACATGAATGCTGGATTAGCATGTAAGTTGCCAAGGGAATTTGCATTTTTAAATAAGTGAAGGGATTGTTTGGATTTCAAAGGGATTTTAGTCTGTTTACAATTAAACAAATAAATAAGGCCAAGGGGTGTGTTTATTTTTTCCAAAGGTTACTGACAATATTGGCGACATGAAAGTTTTTAAATTAAAGGAAAGCTACCATTCAAAAGGAATATGGGACAATAGAATTTACATATTAAAGAGATGGAAACATTTATAAATGAGAATGAAAGGCTATGTGAGGAGAGGGCAATGTAAGATCTAACAGGAGTGTGTAAAACAGGCTTCAAAAAGCCACTAGTATTTGTGCATAAATCAGCTGTGTCCTGTAACTGAAGTTGGAGGAAGACATTTGGAATTCCACTGTCAAATGGGTACTGTGTTAACTTGCTTTTAAATCTAAAATCTATTTTTAGACTGTTGCCTTAAAGGGGGTGTGTAACTGGGAGTCAGATTAATTAGGAATGTTAGGATTTGTTCTAGTATTAAGTAATTGTAGTCTTATGTATGTGTTGACGTCTTTTATTTTGTTAATACATATTTCAATTTAATTTTTAATATCTCTAATGGCCTTGGTGGACTCTTTACTTCTGAATTCAGTGCACACATCTTCTCGTAATAGATATAAACTCAAAAACCATTGTGATAGCGCGACCAAGTTTCCCTTATGGATTAGGTCCGCCTGGCATACATCCTTTGCCACGTTATAACAGGTGTTGTCCTTTGAGGTGTGAGATCCTTGTGGATGTGTGATGGGTCTGTGAGTATGTGAGTTGAGAGTGATGAGAAGAGTGAGTTACTTCGGCGGAATGGGTGAGACATTTCATCCTGTAGCAGCACTGGGTGGCTGTCCTCTTCTGCAGAGTGTTGGTGCTGACCACCGCTTCCACTGCCTCCTATGCTAGATGGGTAATAATGCTTCCCCTCCTGCCATCAGAGCATGGGTAGGGAACATCATGGTGGGCCTCCACGGTGTACAAAAGGCGCTCGAGGGACATGTCACTAATCCTGGGGACTGCAGTGTTTTTTGCCTTTCGGGGCCATCCAATCTTCTATGCAGCAGTCTTGGGCTGGAAGCACCGAGAGGTGTGCACTGGCTGGTCTTAAGTATGGTGCCCATGAAGGCATGATGGACAAATAATAGCCTGCCCGCCATGGAAATGGCATGTTTCCTGGGGATGCATAATTAACGTGGTGGATTTGGGATGATACCATGTGAAAAGCCACCATTGTGGCCGGCAGGTAAAACACCTTTCTACCTACCCACCACCGCACTTAGTGCAAATTTGGGATGATTCCACCCTATGTCCGACATGGGCCTCCATGTGTCCAGTGGTGGTAATATGAATGCTATGTCTTTTGTGTGCCCAATGCACCCTTGTGCACCCACACTCATTTGCTCACCCTCTTGGCTTGGCACTCCAATCTTGCCATTCTGAGACTGGGGCCCTTTGGCCCCTAGGAGACAACCCCCCCCCAGCCAGAGGAAGCATCATCCCTTCATCCAGCCCTGTCAGAATACTATACATTTCAATGAGATCCCCTCTCATTCTTCAAAACTCCAGTGAATATAGGCCTAATTGGCCCAACCTCTCCTCATATGACAATCCTGCCATCAATTTGTCTCCACCAAGTGCACCCTGTCACATTTCCACGCGTAAACCCCAAAGGGCAAAGAAGTACAGCGTACCCACCTGAGCAGACCGAGTCAGGTCATTGATGCACCTTTGGCCTCATGACCTCATAACTGCTGACTTTCTCTGCAATATTCATCCAGGCTTGCTTGGGCAGGCGAGGCCCTCTTCTCTTCCCATGCCCTGGGAACAGGACCTTCTGACTTGCCCTTGCAGCCTGGAGGAGAACCTACAGGGAGGCATTGCTGAGCCATGGGGTCACCCAGGGTCACCCTTCTGCCATTCTTGTCGTAGCCTTCCAGTGAGCTGTTTGGTTAGTTGGGGCCAGCAGTCAGGGAGCAGCAGCAATAGCGTTAGGGTAAGGTTAGGGTTGGAGGCAGCATTCAAGGGAAGGCAGCACTGAATACAGGGTTGGCAGCCCTTTAAAGGGCACCAGCAGCTGCTGTGACATCAGTTGGCACCAACTTTGCTGTCTCACTTTCCTTGGATTGGACAGTCCTCGCACCTTGTGAGAGTTAATTGGCCAGCTACAGCGAGAATGCATTTGGCCAGCTGCTGAAGGACCAAATGGAAACAGCGGTCTCTTCCAGTACCAATGCTGGGACCAGAATCCTTACCACCAAATCCAGCCTAGGGTCTGTTTGCAAGAGAAGTCACCGATTCTGGGCTCAAGAGAAAATCAAATGCCTAGTTGCCCTTCCCTAGAGGAAGACAATTCCTCCAGTCAACATTGGGCATTTGCAAGTTATATATGTTGCGGGTTACAAAGCTATTTTCACTCTTTCTCAACAATGTGCTTTGAACCTAATTTCAAAAGAGCAAGACTGCACTGCAGCAGTGTGCATTTTCCATTTTCTATACTATCCATTCATCTCGCTACTTTCAGCAAGATTGTCAGTTTCGTGCCAATTTCTGTGAATTTTTGTGAGGTGAGTCCATATCTACTCTGCAGTTTTTTTGTTTTTATCTACTAAGGAAGTGTTGAAATTGCCAAAGTTGTACTAGAGGTCCCAGAGCTAAGATAACAGTGCAGTAACTACTATGTTACTCAGTCCTTGCTTTTATAATGTTTTAATTATTAAATGATCACTGTTGGTTAAGTGGCCAGGAAGAGAGATTAACATGGATCCCTGGCAATTGCGTAGCCTAGATACTTGAAGCTATCAACATCCTCCAGTGTCACATTGTCAATGTTGATTTATGGTGGTATGGCAATGTCCCTGACCACAATATCTTAACGAGAACATGAAAAGAAGTCTTACATCTAGTTAAGGACAAGAATTCAGAAGAACCTATGAATTAACACAAGCTCCACCTTTCAACCTGTTACATGGTGCCACAACTACCAATCCTTGAACACCTTCACAGTTGCCTTTATTATGAAAAAAATCAGTGTTTCTTGCAACTTTCCAATTATCGCAGGAGATTGCTTGTTGATAATTTCACAAACAACCAACACTTCTCATGAATCTCATTAAACATAGCAGAGAGATTCCAATTCACACCAAGGGAATATACATTGCTGACTGTGAAGACATATATCTAGGGTCACTCTAGGTGCCCACGGACATCAATGGCAATTTACAGGTGGATCTTTCTCAGATAAGTGGCTGCTCAACTATGGAAATCTGGTTTTTGTAGCAGTTCTGAGGGAGCGATAAGCTCAGCTGGCTAGATGGCTAGCATGTGTATCAGATTAATGCCAACAACATGGTTCTGGCTGAGGTAGGCTCAGAGCCTACCTTCCCGCCTTATCTGTAGTAAAAAAACCATGGGCAGGATTTTTCGCTCGGCTTGCAGGTGTGCACCCGACACACCCGAGCGTGGAATAAAGCATGTCCCCGTCGGTCGAGTGTGACAAAATCAACACGCACCCTTGTGATAGTTCAATCGGCGGGCACGCTGCCGGCTCCGGCATGCGCCCGCCGACAATTAAAAAGCCTGTTAAGGCCATTAAGTTAACAATTGTGCTGAGTTTTTCACTGTCCGTTCAACCTAACAGTTGTCGGGCAGGCGAAAAGACCACGTGGCCTTTTTTTAGGAAATCTCACCCATGGGCGGGATGAGGTTTCGTAAAGCAAATAATAATAAAATTAAAATTTTACACTTGAATTAAAAACATGTCCTTGCTCGTGTGTCAGAGGCGCATGAGGCAACATTTTTTATGACATTTTTGTTTTGCTCATTCGTTTTTTTAAACAGCACTTCATTTCCCGGAGGCAGCTCTGTGTCTCAGAGAGATTGAAGTGCTCTTTTGCTCGCAGGCGCGAAGTTCGCACTAGGCCCGTTTGCCCTACACCCCCCCCCGCCCGCCCGCCCAGCCTGCACAGGCTGTGTTGGGCACTGCCACTCACATCCCATGCTGGGTAGGCCTTAATTGGCCCACCCACATAAAATCGCGGTGCAGTGCCAACCACAGTCGGCAGTCTGCTTCCCGACCCCCCACCCACCCCCGCCGAACACCCCCACCATGGGAAAAATTCTGCCCCATGGCACTTTGGTGTGATTCTGCGAATAATCGCCAAAGACTTGCTTTAAGGCAGAGGACTCAGGAAGAAGATAGCAGTTGTAGGACCCCTATTGAAATTTTCAGGTAGAAAGGGGCAGAGTTTGTTCTGTGCTTACTCTGCCTATTTGTACCAGGTGTTGTGTGCATTAGCCAGTGGTCTTTGAAGGAGCCAATGGAATCTGCTCCACTAAAGGCCCAGAAATCTTTGTGGGGAAACTTTGTAGAGTCAGGACCAACTGACTTAGCAGCCCAATTTTCAGCCCTCCATAACCAGTGAGCTTCAGTACCTGTTTGTTATTCCACAACTTAAAGGTGACATTAACATAGGGCTCAAGCCAGAAAATGGCTTGAGTCCCCCAGTGCCGGGTTTGGACAGCAAGTGCTTCCTAGTTCATGCCTGTATTAGGTAAAAGTTAAATATCCTTCCATCTTGTTTTAAACCCATGGCTATAAATTCACCTCAAAGTAGATATCTTTTGACCACAGTTTACTAAAACTCAAATGAAGCACCGACTTGAAGTGTTATAAATGTATCCGATGTCAACTTATGCTCCAGTTTCTCATTATTATGCAATGAAAGTGAAGCAGTTACATTAACCATGAAAGAACTGCTAACCGTTTAGAACATCTGCTTTTAAGATCTAATTTGTGAATTTCTTTCCTAATTTATTTGAAGCATTTTTCAGGGCAAAGTAAATTACTCAAAGATACTTAAACTGAATTTCTGCTACCTAATAACATTTTATATATTTAATTTTTTGCATAGAGAATGACATTATTTACTGTAAAGCAATGAGAACTGATCATATGTGGTTTGTATAAAAGTATGGTTAAATAAAAGAGAAATGTCAGATGACGACATGATTTAAGTTCTATGTGCAGGGAATCTGTGGGCCATTTGGCATTGCCTTCCTTGATGCAGAGAAAACCCCTGTCAGGACTGAATGAACTTATATGCAACATTGGGTTTGTAGTGCAGAGGTAACAAGTTAGAACCATTCTTTCTAGAAATGCAATGTGTCTTGAGGCTATGCCCTTTTATTTATATAACATGATGAACAAGCTGCAGATGGTGAGACCATGGACATCATGCTTCCCACTTCCCTGATCCCAACCTCCTCTTATGCATTCCCACTCTCAGATTCCTCTTATGTATTCCTACTCTCAGACATCCAAGAACTGCCACCTGCCCAGACACAGGACCCCCAGGAGGAGAAAAGAGAGCAACAGCGCAGCACTGTGGAAGAAGCGTTGTCACTTGATCTGACATACATAGTCACCAGCTTAGATATTGGCACTGCACATAGCTTGGAGGCAAGTATAGATTTGGGATCAGCATGTATTCAATCATCTGGACACAAGTGGTCTGCAGCCAAGTTGGAGGAAAGAGTGGTTCATTTGCCAGCTCTCCAGAGGGTGAAGCTGCAGCCAAGTACTGCTGTTCAGGACTCAGATAAGGATTTCAATGGGGCTGCATACATTGTGCTGAATGCACATGCACATTGAGACATTGAATGCCCTGGCGGGCAGCCTCCTGTCACTGTTAAGGAACATGGAGAAGTTCAGCTCTGACTTGGCTGGCAGGGGGTGATGCAAAGCTTCTCTCCACAGCCTCTGTCACATTGTAGACCTAGAGGCAGAGTCACTGCAGCCCCCCCTACCTGTTGCAGCCTTTCTGTGGACATGCCACCTACTTTTCTGTGCACCCCCCGCACCGCCCCCCCCGCCCCGCCCCACCGCCACCCCCACCATCTCTCCCCCAACCCCCTTCCCCCACCCACAACCTCTATAATGATGCAGCAACACTCTCTGGCAAATCTAGGAACTCGCCAAAAGACTTTCAAAAACACTCCAAGAGTACTTCCAGATGCTTTACAATAGAAGCAGCTCCAAAACGTTATCCTACCTGAAAGTTGGGTAACCTTTAATCAACAGTACTGCATGGCCCATCTTGAAGCTTCACACCTTTTTTTCTTTGACTAAATAATAGAGCAGCTGCCTAAACATTCATTGCCAAAATCTGGGAACTTGGTGTCACAGCATCTTCTGCTGAATGCAGAGGATGCCCCTGCATGTACCCTTATCTTTGGGGAGTGCTGGGTGAGTTGCCCAAGAAGTAACTGATGTTGGGGGGGTGGGTGGGGGGGGCTGTCGCAAGTAAAGTGGTGTTAGACCTCCATTTCATTGCCAGAGCGGTGCTTTGCAGACCAAATTCCTGCCTAAGAGTTCAATGGTACTTCAGTCAGCGTTGTACTGTGTACTTACTTATGTGAGAACTGTCATAGTATCTTCTTGATTTGAGTCAGCTTAAGGAGGGCAATTCATAGCTAAAGCAGGCATCACTGTAGAATCTGAATTCCAATCATTTTTCCTATATAATTCAGGCACTACATTTTCAAGTTATTTTTGCCTGATTTGAGGGAATGTACCAGCATTTTGAGGCAGAAACTTAAGTGAAGTGATGTTTCACCAAATCTCTGTCCATGGAAATACCAGTGACAAGTATGTACCAGAAATGAAGGTGCCAGGAGTTACTGCCCACCCAAATATGAGTGCAAATTTAATGACATTACAACATGTGACATTCCATTTTACACTTCTGCTGCCATATTGCCACCCAGTACAGAGAACCCCTTCTCTGAAAACATTCACTACAAGGAACAACATGTTGGGTGTCCAGAATTTTTGTTTAACAGATAAAGGTGCTTTAAGAGCTACAAGATAACCTGTAATGAATGCTATGCTCTATCAGCACGTTATGATCACAGCAGATATTAATTGCTGATCAAACCAAATCCCAAAGGGAAACTTGGCTTATGGGCCATGCCCTTTTTTTGTTTTGTGGAAATGAGAAGAAAACACACTGATCTCAGCAGCAAGAAGTCCAGTAACACTATTGGGATTTTAAAAATTAAAAGTAAAAATTTTATTAACAAGAAAAAAAGAAAACTTCAGCACACAAGATTAGTTGCATATTTAAAAATTAGTCTTACAAAACATTCCCCAAAAGGCTCCCAACTTGGTCAGCATGACAAGTAAACATCTTCCAGGCAGCACAAAGGAAGATGGTTGTGGTTGTTGGAGGTCAATCATCTCAGTTCCAGGATATCACTGCAGGAGTTCCTCAGGAGAGTGTCCTCAACCCAACCATCTTCAGCTGCTTATAGATGTTTAACTGTAAAAACCCTGTAATATTACCCAAGGTAAGTTGCTGCAGCTTTAATAATGGCATGCCACATGACCTCATAAACTCTTTTCCACTCTGCTGTGGAAATCCAGGACTGGAGAACAAGACTGCTTTTTGCAGCCCAAGACTTTTCTGGCTTGACTGGATAGCTGATTCAAACTGCATCTTCTCCCAGCCTAGAGCTGTTTCCAGAAGATCTTCCTCACACAGCCAACAGCCAACAGCCAATCACTAAGCTCTCTGCAGTAACTGTAAAATTCTTTTTTCCCCCTTTCATCTCAGGTTCGATCATTAGTAAAGTAATGGAAGGGGTCATCAACTATGCTATCAAGCGGCACATGCATCTCAATAACCTGCTTACTGACACCCAGTTTGGGTTCCACCAGGGTCGCTCAGCTCCTGAACTCATTACAGTCTTGGTTCAAACATGGACAAAAGAGCTGAACTCCTGAGGTGAGGTGAGAGTGCCTGTCCTTGACATCAAGGCCGCATTTGACCAAGTGTGGCATCAAGGAGCCCTAGCAAAACTGCAATCAATGTGAATCAGAAGGAAAACTCTCCACTGGTTGGAGTCATACCTAGCACAAAGGAAGGTAGTCGTGGTTGTTGAAGGTCAATCATCTCAGTTTCAGGACATCATTGCGGGAGTTCCCCAGGGTAGTGTTCTCGGCCCAACCATCTTCAGCAGCTTCATCGATTACCTTCCTTCCATCATAAGGTCAGAAGTAGGGGGGGTTTGCTGATGATTGCACAATGTTCAGCACCATTCACTACTCCTCAGACACTGAAGAAGTCCATGTCAAAATGCAGCAAGACCTGGACAATATACAGGCTTGGGCTGACAAGAGGCAAGTAACATTTGTTCTTGCAATATTTCTGACTGTACTTCCTTGCTTCATTTATTCTATCTGTAAAATTCAATTGAATTTAAATTCCCCTCTTAATGTATTAAATGAGTGCACTTAAAAAGAGTACCCAGTCACCTATAGGAATACATGTGTTTTATTTTCTGCATTTCAATTTCCCTTTTCCTCAAAGTCTCCCACATATATTTTAAACTTATTTTTTTTTAATCATTATGAGCTACAGGTCATTTCAAATTCAAAGAAATGCTCCCTAAGTAGAAATTTTACAAAGGTGAATGTTAATTTTACTACTGATAATAAAGCCCTTGGTTCTGCTGTTTATTCCTAGGATTGGCGGTCGTGAAGTCCTGTTTGTTCAATTATCCAATTTTTTAACAAGAATTGCTGTGATTATTCAATGCTTCAGCCTTTTTCCACCATTTATTGGCTGGGATTTTACCCCCTGCCCAGTCAAAGGTCCATTGATCCCAGTGGTGGGCAGGGCCGTAAAACCCCACCCCATTGTCTTTGGCTTTGAGTGCTACAGATGTGAAAAAATAACGCAAATAAGAAAAAGATAATCATGCTCATACTCAAGCTCATGGTCTGTTTGCCAAATGTTTACCGTGCACGAGTTGGGAGGAAGGATTGTAATTCATGCAACAACTTTAGTGCACATTATGACAAATGAGAAATGCCGCAGAAATCTTAGGAGTGCTTCTTCTAAATGACTCAGATTAACAGCTGTAAAAACTGGTGGTTTTCTTGTCTTCTTTGAAATAGCTCATTTAATTTGCTGGCTATAGTATGTATACCAGCTTCTTCAAAGTTTTGGTGAATCAGCACCACAAGTCCTGTACACAGATTACAAGCTAAAGTATTGGTGCCTAACATTTTCTTGGCATGAAATACAACTTCATGTTTCAATCTGCTTGATATCCCCTATTCACCATAAGGTACAGTTAATTAAAAAAGAAAAGAAATGGAGTTTTCTTTATCAATGGGGTATTTGTAATTCGTAGCAACCGGGCCGCAACTGTTTGTGAGTTAATATTTTGATTTAGCTCCCGTTAGGATCCAAGTGATCAATTTTCTTGAAATAAAAATAAATATTTCCTACACTTTGATTGATATTTCTGACAGAGTTCATCATGCATCCGTTGAAAATGAGGAACTATATTACTTAAAAATCTACAGTTTCAGAAAATTTTATGAAAGTCCACAGGAGGGGGGTGGATCTTCCAGTCAGTGAGCGGGCTCGTAAAATGACACGGGATGATGTTGGGTGGAAATCCTGATGTCACCCCACGTCATTTCCATTTTCAAGTCGGCGGGGGTGCAGCCAAATCAGCTGTGTGCCCGCTGACCTGTCAACGGCCTATTGAGGCCATTGAAAAAGTAATTAACCTCATTAATGGACCTGCCCGTCCAACCTTAGAGTTGGCGGGCAGGCCGGGAGCCCTGGCAGGCTTAAGAAACAGCATGAAACCTCATCCACAGGTGGGATGAGGTTTCATGAGGGTTTTAAAATATTTAATAAAGGTTTCAGTAAAAGTGATGGGACATGTCCCAACTCATGTGACAGTGTCACATGAGGAGACATGTCAGGGAAATGTTGCTACCATTTGCTTAACATTTTTAAATTTGGAGCCAATCTCCCTGAGGCAGCACTTAGCCTCAGGGAGATCAGTGCGTTCTTTTGCTCTATGTGCGAAAAAGCACACTCTCAGCTAAGGGAATCCCCCCCTGCCCACACAGGGAGCGCACAGTACTTCCTGGCGGACATCACGCTGGGCAGGCCTTAATTGGCGTGCCCACGTGAAATGGCGGCGCGCCCATAATCGGAGGCGCTAATCGGAGGTGCGCCTGCCCACATCCACTCCTGCACTTCCCCCCCATAGGGGGGGAATTTTACCCCATGTATCTTGGACTTGGGAAGCATGATGAGATGTAGGGTACGTGGGTTTGTGTACTGAGGAGTAACCTAATAGGGGTATTTGAAATTACGAAAGGTTTTGACAGAGTGGATAAAGAGAAAATGTTTCCTCTTGTGTGTAGAGCACAACCAGAGCCCATCAATATAAGATAGCCATCAATAAAGCTGTACATACAGTTAGGAGACTGTGGGCTAAATAATAAATTCTGCCCTGCTGCCCTCGGGGAAGGTAGGAAGCACAGAAATTTCATGCTGCCTCCTTATTTAGATGATTACGGTGTGCAGCCAAGTGTGACCAAATTGCCAGTTGGCTTCACACACAACAGGGGGCCTAAGATCACGCACGGCTAGCAAAAAGTAGTATGTCCCTCCTAAAGGGAAGCTGGTTAACTGAATTGAAACAGTCCAAGTAAAATAAAGGAACACCAGGACAAGAAAAGGGCCTCAAGATTTTCTGATGAGGAGAGAGACCATGAGAGTGGGTAGGATGCCCTCGTGCCAGACCATCTAAAGGGAGTGGGAGCAGGTGACAGGAGTCTGGCCCCGAGCACTTAACAGCAGTGCTGGAAGATGTTTAATGACCTCGCATGCATGGTCAAGGTCAGTGAATGCATCTTCACATCACTTCTCAGGACATCAAACTCCCAGCCTTTCACACTGCTCAATGACCACACCCTCATCACTCACCCAGTAATACTCAATATTTATGCCTAACATCCACATACTCCAGCTCCCCACACACAGCTTCTACTAACGTCAGCTTCACACTCACCTCCCATTGTCTCCACATACCTCCAACTATTCAGCTATGGCAGGCACATCAATCAAAATGCCACTTAATCATTGATATTCAACCCACAATACACCTAGGAGGAAAAGAAAGAGCAACTCATCACAGCAGTGATGAGGAAGCACCGCCATTTAGTCTGATATTCACAGCCACCAGCTCAGATGTAAGCATTGTTCATTCAGAGTTTGGATCTGTGTGTGATGTCACCAGGCATGAGCAGGTTAGAACCAGGATAGGGGCTAAGGATGTTGTGTGTGCCAGTCATCAGAAGGTGAGATCGTTCATAGGTTCTGCTGGAGGGGACTCAGGCAAGGACTTTGATAGGATGGCATACAGGAGAATGCTAATGAACATGCAGAGCAAGGTGCTTGGTGCATTACAAAAGATTACATAGAATGTATGGTGCAGAAAGAGGCCATTTGACCCAACCAGTCCATGTTGCTGTTATGCTCCATTCAAGTCTCCACCCTTTTTTTCTCTTTCCAAGTCTACCTTTGTAACCCTCTATTCCATTCTCTCTCATATACTTCATTAGCTTATCCCTAAAATGCATCTATACAATTTGTTTCAACTGCTCCCTTTGGTAGTGAGTTCCACATTCTCACTACTCTTTGGGTGAGAAGAAGTTTCTTCTGAATTCCCTAATGGATTTCTTGGTAGCTATCCTATATTGATGGGCTCTGGTTAAGCTCTATCCCACAAGAGGAAACATTCTCTCTGTATGTAATCTATCACAACCTTTCATAATTTCAAATACTTCTATTAGATCACTCCTCAGCCTTCTTTTTTCAAGAGAAAAGAGACCCAAACTGTCAACCCTTTCCTGATATGTAACCACAGCATTTCCAGTAGCACCCTGGTAAATCTTTTCTGCAACCTCTCCAGTGCCTCTATATCCATTTCATAATGTGGCAACTAGAACTCATGCAGTATTCTAAGTGTGGTCTAGCCAAGGTTCAATGCAGTTTTAGCATAAGTTCCCTATTTTTCAATTGTATCCCTTTATAAATAAAGCCAAATGCTTTTTTATGGCCTTGCTCACTTGTAGTGCAATTTGGTGTATTTGCACTGCAAGATTCTTTTTAAAAGACTGAACAGGCTTAAAAGACTAAAACAGCTTCTAAGATGGCTGTACATTTTCATAACACCAATTCCAAAGCTATTAAAATGAACTCAGGATCTCTAGAACAACCCACCAGAGGCAATTACCTTAGAGGAATGTGAATGGCCCTCTTGACCCATTCACAAAACACGCTGGCAATCACTTGAGTATTCAGTTGGGTGTGGAAAAAGCCATGTGATGCAATCACTTTTGTCAGTGGACCCTGGTTGAGAAGAAAATTCTTCCTGCCATAATCTAAGCATGTCAAAACGTTGGACCTGGAATCAATTTGCTATGTCCATGTTTGGGTATCTGGTCAGTTGGTGAGAGGAGATCATGTAATGTGCCAACTAACCACTTTTGTGTGTTAAATAATTGATTTTCCCCAGGACAGCAGAACAGAAGAAGAGGTGCAGAAAGAGAAAGGCCCTGAGTGGGTGATCTCTCTCTCTCTCTCCATCAAGCTTGAGCCCTGTGCGTTGTTTGACCAGCCAAATGCTACATAGGCAGTGTAAAAAAAACAGCTGCTGGCTCCAGGAGATCAAATCAAAATCATCCATCAATGCCTTTATATCATCCCAAAGCAGAATTCAGAAAGCCCACGGAGTCCAGTCTGGAACATCCAATTCATCAATCTACAAGATTCATGTATAACTGACTTCTTCCAGACTCTTAAACTATTTAACCACCCTCACACTTTGTAACTTGCTTGTGTATGCGTGTGAACTCTTGAATGCATAAATAAAGAGTTGATGCATTTTTATTATTTTTATTTAGTTGGGGATTAAGTACAATAAATATTATTCTCTTTTCTTTTTAAAAAACTTACAAGGAAACCTGCCTGTGTATGTGCTTTACAATCACAGCACTTAACAGTAAAACACTCACTGAATTGGCATATTCTTCTAAAAAAAACTGTTGCTATCAAATGAAGGTTGGAAGGAGAAGGGAGTCATCCTCCCACTTCTCATCTGATTGTATCAGTGACCTCCTTATTCTTCCAAACAAAATGTACTCCACCATATTTCTCTGTGTTGAACTTCATTTGGCAATTATTTGCCTGTTCTGCAAGTTTATTAATGTCCTCTTGTAATTTGTTGCAGTTCTCATTATTGACTGTTAATCCCCCCTCCCCCACAACCCCCAAATTTGGTACTATCCACAAATTTAGAAATTAATTTTTTGATTCCAAAGTCCAAACTGTTCATGTAAATTGTGAACAGCTGTGACTCCAGTACTGATCCTTATGAACATCACTATCCAACTTCTGCCACTCTGAATAACTACTCTTTACTCCCACAATATGTTTTCGGCCTTGGAGACAGCTAGCAATCCATTCTGCCACTTGTCCCCTTACTCTACATTCTCTGATCTTATTCATTCATCCATTATAGGATACCTTATCGAAGACTTTTTGAAAATCCAGGTAAATTATATCTGCTGCATTTCTATTTTCTGTCTGTTACCTCCTCAAAAATAAGGTGTGTCAAGTAAGATTTTCCGTTTTGAAATCCATGCTGATCATCTATTATTATATTTTTTATTTCTAGATATTCTTCTATTGTCTTCTTTAGAAGGAATTCCATTATTTTTCCTACCACAATGCTAAGCTGACTAGTCTATAATTCCCTGTACTTGTTTTGTTCCCTTTTGTAAATATAGCAATTACATGAGCTACCAGCCAGTCCTCTGGCACTACACCTTTTTGTAACAAATTAGTAAATATGTTTAGTAATACCTTTGCTATTTTTTCTCTTTTAAAATGCATGGAAGCAATCCATCTGGACCAAGGACTTTATTTACTTTGAGTTTGTTTAGCTTCTTCAACACATCCTTTTTTATTTTAAATACACTCATATTTTTTCTTGTCTCATCATTCACAATATTATTACCACCTTTTTATTGTTGCCTGTGGTTTTATCCTCCCTATCCCTTAATGGCCCTATTCCCATGCTAGCCTTTTTTTAAATTGATTTGCCTGTAAAATATTTTACTATTTCCTTTTAGATTTCTTGATCATTTAATTTCATAGTTCCTCTTGACAGGTCTGTCACAGAGCCTCCTGTCACTGGGAAGAAACATGGAGGTGTTTGGCTTCAACACAACACAGGGCATCACGGAGAGCTTGCAGTCCATCCTTTCCAGTGGGAATAGTAGCCAACTCTTTGACATCACTATTAAGTCAAACCATGATGCAGCTCCCAGTGGTCGATGTCTCAGCTTCCATTGCTGCATAGGCAGAAGTCTCCCACATGTCAATGCTGTTGTTGAAGTCCAGATTGGCTTGGTGCCAAACTGGACTTGTATGATGTCATGCGGGCTCTGATGAATGCCATCATGGATGAAGATCTCAGTATTCAAAGGAACATGCAGGCTCTCACAGATCACTAGGGTTAGTAAGGGGCCACACTGTGGAAAGGGCAGTGGCTTGTGGAGCATAAACCTGCTATCCTCTTTCAAGATGACGGCATTCATGCTCCCACCGCTGCCACTCCACCAATGCCTTTGCTATCTCTCAGCCAGCCCAGACTGCTGTTGCTGTTGCCTCTGAATCCTTCAAGGCCCAGAGCTGCTTTAGAATGTTCCACAAGGCCAATAGCAATATCCCCCATTGAATGTCAGGAGCCCTCTACCAGCTGTTCTCCAGCTACTGGGGTAGTACTGCAAAGGAGCACCAGGACAGGAAAAAGCACCTGCCTAATAGGCATTTAGGAAATACACAGGAATTAATAGTTTATCTTTGTTTGAATGTGTCATTGGATAAAGATGTTCTGAAAAGGTTTTTGTTGGTGGCTTTCATTACTGGATGATGTGGATGGTGGCCAAGGGAATGCTGTGATGGGCATCTCAGATGAATATAATGGAAGTCAATGCTGGGTTCAGGTTGCTGTGGGGAAATGGCATCAATGAAACTGGAAACTTTACTCTGTGCTCTCGCATCCCATCAGTTTGAAAGGAGTCCAGGATGCCTCATCCATGCCTCCTCCTGTTCCTCCTCCTCCTCCTCCCAAGTTGATCTCCATGTCCCTCAGTAATGGCTGTACCCTCATAACGGCAATGTTGTGCAGGATGCAGCAGACCATCATGAACTTTGAGAAATGCTCTGGCATATATTACAGTACTCTAATTGAGCATTCAAGGTATTGGAAGTGTTGTTTGATGAGATGTTTGCCTGCTAAGCAATGCTCTTGTTTAATGCTGAAAAGAAAAGACATGTCTAAGCTTTTTGTCTAGCATTCATCAGGACACTTCACAAGAATACCAATATATAAAGGGAAAACAACAATTTATACTGTATGTGAAGAGAGTGGTATATGAATTTCAGTGCCAGTGTGATGCTAGGCATGCAGGTTGTGCATCCCAAAGACTGGCGGATCATATCAAACAGCGTGTCCCAGCTGTTGTTCACAATGGGCAAGGTACAGGCCATGCCCAGCCAGCCCATGCTTACAAAACTCAAAACACAGTGTCCAACTTTAGATGTGATTCTGTGATTGGACAATATTTGCTAAATAATCCTCAGTGTGCAAAGAAGTATGCTGACAAAAAACAATTTAAGATTGCCAGTTGGGCTCTCAGTGGTGTATTTGCATGTACTGGAAGCTACATATATTAATACACAGGGCCCGATTCTTTGAAGATAGAAAGAACATGTACACACATTGCGCCTGTTTAAGCTAAACAAAATCCGTGACAGCCATTCACTGACTCATTCCTCAGAGCAATGTCTTGACCAATTAGGTCAAGCTGCCTGGTTTAAATTTCAAACAATGCTTGGCAGTTAACTGTCAGTCACCATCAATGCTGCTTTCTCCATTTCAATGCCTCTATCAGTCAGAGTCCACTTGCCAACCAATCAGCACTCAGCTCACATACAGTATAAATTGTTGTTTTCCCCTTACATTGGTATGCTTGCAAAGTGCCCTTTTTTCAGGAATACTCAAGTTCTGTACTACGAAATGACTAAATTTTCTTGTTGCAGTTTGGGTCTGCTCGTGTGGTGGGATGGCAGGGGAGATTATCAGCTAAATTCAGAGGTAGCCCCTGTAACTGAGCAGCCAGTCTCTGGTTCCTCTGAATGGCTGTAGGCATTGGGTAGGGTCAGCAGGCCCAGGAGGAATGAATCATGGCTGCTGCCAGGATAGTGAGCATTCACCGAAATGATGGCCTTGGCAGGGTGGTATATCAACTGAACATTTATGGAATGGAAGCCCTTCTGGTTCTTGTGCATGAGGGCATGCAGAAACACTTGCATGCGATTGATGGTGGTCTGCACCATCAGAAATCCATTAATCTGGCATAGCCATGTGCCCTTTGTAACAACCTTTGACCTTTCCTTAGAAAGGAAAATTTGTTACTTCTTTAAAATGTCTGTGGAATCTATCATTGTTTTTAAGAGTGTTTGAAAAGGATTTGCAAAAGTTTGCAACAATTGTAAAGGGATCAACTGTACCTTTCTAAGATAATTAGAAATATTGGTCTATGTGGTGAGTCTTGACCTGGATGTAGTTCAACAACAAGTTAAGATACAGAAGGTGGGTATGGTAAACATAAAAGAGAACTGCAGACATCAAGGAAAACTGGAGGTTGAAGGCGATTGATGCACAGATGCAGACACAAAGGGAAAGCAGACAGGTTCAGAAGGGGGAAAACAGAATTCATGTGAGGAAAAGCCAGCAAAGGTCTTTATTGAATAGGTCAGTTTTCTGTTTGAGAGCAAGAAGAAAAGTAGTATCCCAGCAGCATTGGGGAACCAATATATAATGAGCTAAAAGGGGCTAAATCCTAAAAGTACAATGATTGGCTCAGGCATGCAAAAGAGTGAAGAGTTTCTATGAGCAGACTAGATTGTGAACATGGTGTTGTTAGTTGGTCGGTTGATAAGGAACTCTGGAAGCTATGCCATTAGGACCAACATGACCCCAGCGAGAGAGGGTTTGTAGATATGTGCCATGTCAGTGTTAACCATATGCGGAGACCTCGGTTGGAATATAGGTGTGCACAATCCAATACAGATTTTAAAAAAGAAACATGAAGAATGAAAAGCTAAGATACAGTCTTTTAATCAAGAACCAAAGGCTGTTTCAGTGGAGTTTGATGCTCATCCATGGGCGGGATGAGATTTCATGTAGGCTTTAAAAAATTTTAATGAAGATTTTGTAAAAATTATGGACATATCCCAACTCATGTGACAGTGGCACATGAGGGGACATGTTAAGGAAATTTTATTTTTCTATTTTTGTCTATTTTACATTTACAGCCGATCTCCCTGAGGCAGCACTTAACCTCAGGGAAATGAGTGCGCTCACGCAAAAGAGCACACTCGATTTTGGGATCCCCCGCCCGCACAGGGAACGCACAGCGCTTCTGTGTGGACGTCATGTTGGGTGTGCTTTAATTAGCCTGCCGACATAAAATGGCACCGCGCCTCCAATTGGGGTTGCCGATCGGATATGCGCCCACCCATCAACTTCCCCCCACCTCGCAATGGGGGAAAATTCAGCCCATGGAAACAGTTTATAGGTTTCCTAATTGTACCAATTCTCTTGGGCACAGCAGTAAGCAAGAAATAAAAGGAGCTTGCAACAAAGGCAATGCAATAATCATGGGGTCTCTAATTTTCATAAAAACTGGATAAATCAAATTGACAGTAGTAAGGTAGAGGATGAGTTCATGGAATTGTGACCCGTTTCTTTGAACAATAAGTTGTGTAACCAAGAGGTTATTATAGATCTTGTCTTGTGTAATGAAATTAGTTAATTAGTAATCTTATAGTAAGGGATCCTCTGGGGAAGAGTGATCATAATATGCTAGAACTTCATAATATGATAGAACCTCATAATATGATATAATGACATACTTAAGTTTGAAACTACAGTATTAAACTTGTATTAAGAAATAGAGATAGTTTATGTAAGTTGTATTTGTAGATGTTAGGAATGAGTTTTAGCTTTAAAGTTTAAGTTTGATTTGTATTTCTGTATTTGTTGGTTAAGAAAAGGTCAGGTTGAGTTTTAGTTTCACTTTAAAAGGCACCTGCCTTTCTAATGAGAGTTTTACGACTCTAAGCTAAGTAAAGCAAATGAGTAAAAGAAAACCTGGGCTGTTCCCTAGCCAAAGGGGTCCAGAAAGGCAGGCCCCTCCCATAGACACACACAGAAGAAACTAGAAACAGCAGTTTAATTTGGAAGCTGTTTGAGTTCAGCTGGCTTTGAAAGTAGCTGCCAAGAGAAACCGGAGCAAAGGAGACAGATAGCCAGTTCGAAGCTAAAGAAAAGTCCCCTAAATCCAGGGGAGTGGTACAGGAGAAAGTCCCAAGCAGACCTTCTAGTTAAAGGAAGGACAGGAGCCTGTAAAAGGTCCCATTCTGTGGAAGTGAATGTAAGGAGCAGAAAGAAAGGCTATAAGCTTCAAGTTTAAAGGAAGCAGATTTAAAGCGAGAGGCCAGAAGGTCCATAGAGATGACTGAAGATCTGTAACTCTTTGCTATGGGCATGTGAAGCAGTGGCGCACTTTTGATCGCTGAGTGAGAGAGAGTGCATGGAAGAAAGCTTGAATGCATGTGGTGACCCAAGGGCGAGGAACATAGGACCATAAGACAATAAGACGTAGGAGCAGAAGAAGACCATTTGGCCCATTGAGTCTGCTCTGCCATTCAATGAGATCATGGCTGATCTGACAATCCTCAACTCCACTTTCCTGCCTTTTCCTCAGAACCCTTGATTCCCTTACTGATTAAAAATCTGTCTATCTCAGCCTTGAATGTACTTAATGACCCATACTCTATAGCCCTCTGTGGTAGAGAATTCCATAGATTCACTACACTCTGAGAGAAGAAATTCCTCCTCATCTCTATCTTAAATGGGCGACTCTTTTGAGCTTATGCCCTCTGGTCCTAAACTCTTCCACAAGTGGAAACAATCTCTCAGCATCTATCCTGTCAAGGTCCCTAAGAATCTTATACATTTCAATAAGGTCACCTCTCATTCATCAGAAGGAGAGTTTGAAACCCTTGAGGTGAACCCTTGTGGAAGGTCCCTGACAGAAAACATTGGTTTGGGCGAAGATTTCAAGGTGAGTTCTTGGAAAGTGGAGATTGGAAACCCTTGTGTGAAACATGGAGTTCAGTGAGACTGCTTGGCTCACCGTGTAAAAAGCATCTGGGAGGAATTGAGGAGAGATCCATAGCATCTGTCTGGGGTGGCATCTGTCACTTGGTTTCAGAGTGTGGTGTGTGTGACCACAGGTTGCCTATAGGTTTACATGGATGATGCACTTACCTGTGAACATTAGAGCATAAGATAGCTTTTGTAACTTGTGTTATCCTGACAAATCTGTATATATTTGTAAAGATGTAGTTGTAGATGAAGGATTATTGTAATATAGTTCATCTTTTCTTTTTGAATAAATGTTTTATTCTTTTGTTCAAAGCTCATTAGGTGACTCTGTTCAGTAGCTACTCTCCACTTATCTACACAAACAAATAAAAGTTAGGATCTATCAAGCTGGGTTCCACCCTGGGATTAGGCTCATCCAGTAGTAACATCAGCTGGGGATCACAAAACTTAAATAAAGCCAATTACATAGGTATAAGGTGCGAGTTGAGTAAAGTAGTATGGGAAATTAGATTTAATAGTATGATAATAGGCAAGCAATGGTGGAAATATAAGTAAATCTATAATAATGTTCAGTTACTGTCTGTTCAACTGTTTGATCAACTTAACGGGGTGCATTTGTTGGTGGGTTTAGTTGGTGGGCAGTGTCTGGTGCATGCAGAGGCATCTAGGGCTCATGGAAGCCTGGAGCACACGATGCACATATGACTGCCAATGGTTAGTGGCAGCAGTGAGGTGGGGGGTTGGTGGAGAACAAAAACAGCAGTGTCGAAGGGGAACTCAACAACACAGTTAACGGTGGCTAGAGAGACGGTCCGCGATTTTCCGTGCCCGCTGGCGTCGGGTATGTTCGGTGGTGTGAGTGGGCAACAAGGTGAAACCAGTTTGCACTTGTCACTCAGCCAGCCAATTGCAGGGCCACATTTCTCAACATTGGGAAGCTCATATTAATACATCAGCACATAATTATTAGGCCAGCCCGCCCCCTCTGGATTGTCCTCCCATGTCAGCGGGAAAACACGCCGACGTGTTTCACACACGTAAGTGATGTGCACCTGGCGTCTGCACTTCACTCGGGACTGCAAGCTTTGTTTGCCTACCTTGCTTCGGTCAGCACTCACAGTCATCAGCATCAGGCTGCACAGACAGCACATCACTTTTAGGGGGGCTCACGGCAGGTCTCTACCTACCAGATCAGCCATATGTGAGTGGCTTTTCAATGGCTGCAGGGCTAGGGCTTGCTTGGGGAAGGGGGAGAAGTGGCCTCAGGCAAGGGAAGAGGCTGTAGGACAAGAGTTGTACTGGAGAAGGAAGGTATCCCAGGGTCTGTGTGGGGGCCCATGTTGATCTGTGCAAGTGGCCTCAAGATCTGAGGGCTGAGGAGACAGTCTCCAAAGGAGCTGAGGCCATTTGGACATGTGAGGGTATGTGTGTGAGAATGGGTGGTAATCTCCCTTGAGTTGGCAGTGAGTAAGATGCCAGTGAATGTGTGATGGGCTTGAATGTATGAGTTTAGAGTGATGAGATGGTTGCCTTACCCTGTCTTCACAGATGAGATCATTCATCCTCTATCTGCATTGGATGGCCAACCTCTTCTGTGCAGCATTGGCACTGATCACCACTGCGTCACCGCCTACCAAGCCGGAGTGGTGATGCCATTGCCCTTCCTGCAGCCAGGGTGGGGATAGAAGACATCACGGTGGGCCTCCACGGTGTCTAAATGGCATTCCAGTGACGTATCATTAAACCTGGGACAGCAGTCTTTTTGCCTTTCGAGGCCAGGTCTTCCCTGCAGTAATCATGGCCTGGAAGAAGTGAGATATGTGTGCGCAGCTGGACTTTAAATATGGTGTCTGGTGTGATGAAATGGCGAGGGGATGGCATGGCGGGAGAATGAGAGTCTGCCCACCATGGAAATGGCAGGTTGCCTGGGAATGCATTAGTAATGCGGTGGGTTTAGGACGATACAGCATGAAAACCCACCATCATGGCCAGTGCGCACTTAATACAAATCTGGGACGATTCTGCCCATTGTTTCCATGAGGAATGGGATGGGAGTGGAATAGAAAGAATGGAATGGGTGAGGAATGGGATGCTATTGGATTAGAAAGAATGGGATGGGGCTGACATGAGAAGGATGGAAAGAATCAGAGAGAAGGGCATTAGAGGAATGGCATTGGAAGAATGGAAAGGCATGAGCTGGGAATGGCATGGGAGGGAGGGAACGGCATCTGAGGGGTGAATGAAATGATGGAAATTTTTCAAAATGATAGGGACAATTATTTGATTCAGCTTGAAATTTGAAAGATAGCCTCTGCACCTTCACCGCTACCATCATGGAGGGTCCACGGACTCAGACTGTCAAACTGGCCCGGGTTACTAAAGTTCTTGGAAGGACGGGATCCCGGGGACAGTGTACTCAGGTCCGTGTGGAATTTATGGATGACAGCAATCGAACCATCATTCGAAATGTGAAAGGACCAGTCTGTGAGGGAGATGTGCTCACACTTTTGGAATCCGAGCATGAAGCAAGAAGATTACGATAACAGATTGTCAAAACTGATGCCAGCTGAAGCTGTTATTGAAGTAATTGGTTATGGACATTTTCTCTCAGTTTTTTTGACAAAATGGGACAATAAACATGATAAATAAGTGATCTTTTAAAAAAAAATAAAGATTCGCTAGATTTTAATTTAACAATATTAGAAAAACTGTCAGGTGAATTAAAAGAAGATACCAGCATTGATTTTATAGATGTTTATGGTCTATGCCCTGCAGAGTGTCTACACAGTATAACTCCAATGGGCATACCACTGAACAAACCTGGACTCAGGGAAGGAGCACTTATAATGTTGCTGTGAAATTTGAATCCTAATCAAGGACTTTGTTATGGATAAAGATTGGTAGTTAAGCTCATTTCTTTGTCAATAGATGCTGAAATTATAACAGGCAGATTTAAAGGAAATAGTGTTTATTCCTCAAATAATATTCAGCCTATCAGGCATGAACCTGCCCTTTCAACTCAGGAGAAAACTTTCATTTTCCATGACTATAAACAAGTCACAAGACCAGACTCTCGCCAAAATTTGTATTTATGTTTCGAGGCCCATTTTTCCACCCACACAGCTTTATGTAGCTTTTTCCAGAGTGAGAAGGGTTGATTGTGTTAATGTTTTTGGTGAAACAATAACTGGAAGTCCTGTATTTAAAGAAGTACTGCTCCAATAAAGATACTAATTTGACCACATATACTTTATGGGTCTCTGATTGCATTTCGTAATTCTCAATGGACATGCATTCCATTGAGAAATATAACTTCCATGGGAAATGTGATCCATCCATGGATAACCAATGAGGTTCAGGATAATTTTGAATTAAAAGAAGGGGCTCATAATATTGTCAATAAGATTAGTAGTCCTCAGGATTGGGAGAGCTATAGAAACCTATAGCTTTATAAACCTATAGGGAGAAAATAGAAAATGAGAGTAAACTAGCAAGAAACATACATGATATAAAAACAAACCATAAAAGATATGTAAAAGGAAGAGAATAGCAAAAATAAATGTGGGTTCCTTAGAGACTCAGACAAGAGAAATTACATGTCGAATAAGGAAATGGTAGAAACGTTTAACAAATATTTTGAATCCGTCTTCACAGTAGAACACACAAAAAGAGAAACCAGAAATAGTGAGGAACCAACAATCTCTTGAGAGTGAGAAAGTTAAATAATTAAGCTGAGTAAAGAAAACGTCCGCAATTGTTGCCATGGAGTTCGCTGCCACTTCCATATTGGAAAGAATAGGTTTCAAGTTCTGCACAAAGCTTTATGCCAAGTTGCCGGACCATCCCCCCTTGCACCTTGACACTGGTTACAGTCTTTCTGGCAGGTCTGCCGGCGCACAAAGCATCCTTTGAGCATATCTGTTAGTTTTGTTGTACGCCATTCCATGAAAATCTTCATCTGAATTTTCTGCAGCAGAATTCACATGAGACCTCACTCTTCAGGGAGCTAGAACCCTTCCCCCTTGCCCGGCTGCAGGCCATTTAGGCTCCAAGTTCAGATGCCACCTCCGTGCCACCCTCCTAAAGTACATGCACAGTGAATATCGCTGGTGGCTTCAAGTACAAGATCAAATGACAATGTTTCATCATCACCAATGTCTCGTTCCTGTACCAATGCACAACAGATGACTCTATGCGCGCAAGAAAAGGCCACGTTCAATAATGAAGGTAAACTGACGATTCTGACACTTTCTGATAGTTAAAAGTAGATGTTTTACAACTGTTTATCTAGCATTGTTATCCATAATAACTAAGCTTGGAAATGAATATTGGTGATATTATTGGATGAATGTTTAGTACATTGATAGGATCTTCCTGCCTTTAACTCACTTACGATAAATGTGTGTGTTATAATAACACTGTAGAGAAAGCATGAATAAATTAAGCATTTTACCACTTTTATCACAAGCAGTACTAGTTGATATATAATTATTTTACAAAGTTTGTCATACAAATGTATCTTTCAAATCTCTTGGAGGGATTTATCACAAGCAAGAAAGTCATAAGGGAGTTCAGAAGTAAAGATAAAAGCTTCCCTGACAAGTATTTGTCAAATAAATATTATTTTTGATGTTAATGGGGAGTACTTTTGTCATGCCTGTAGCTAACCTTCTTAATTTTAATGCTATTTACTTTGCCACTAATCATCATATTTCCCAGTTCAATTCAACTTCGCACATATTTCCAAAGATAGCCTACTAGTCTCTTTCATCTCTTCCTCAAGGCACTGCTATTGGTCTTCAGATGACCTTAGGATTAGGAGGTCTTGTGCCACAGTGGGTAGTCTCCCTGCTTCTGAATCAGAAGCTCTGGGTTCAAGCCCCAACCCATTGCTTAACGGCTAAGGAAGGCATATTCATAACATGGCCAAACAGGTTGGTTATCAATCTGCAAATCATTCAACACATGCCCTTGTCAGGTGGTAAGAGAGGGGGAGATTCCTAGTCGGCCATGTGATGGAATAGAGATGGAGCATCTACCATCACTGGCCATAGCTCCAGATTAAAACATGCCTGTATGTTGCCACAGCAACTCAGATTCCCTGAGATAAAAACAAAAAACTGCGGATGCTGGAAATCCAAAACAAAAACAGAAACAGAAATACCTGGAAAAACTCAGCAGGTCTGGCAGCATCGGCGGAGAAGAATACAGTTGACATTTCAAGTCCCCATGACCCTTCAACAGAACTAAATAGAAATAGGAGAGGGGTGAAATATAAGGGGTTTAAGGGGTGGGAGAAAGGGCGGGGGGTGTGGTTGTTGGGACAAGCAAGCAGTGATAGGAGGGGATAACCAAAAGATGTCACAGACAAAAGAACAAAGAGGTGTTGAAGGTGGTGATATTATCTAACGGAATGTGCTAATTAAGAGTGGATAGCAGGACAAGCAAGGTACAGATAGCTCTAGTGGGGGTGGGGTAAAATAAGACTAAAAGGGCATAAAAGGTATAGATAAATGATAGGTGGAATACATTTAAAAATAATGGAAATAGGTGGGAAAAGAAAAATCTATATAAATTATTGGAAAAAACAAAAAGGAGGGGGAAGAAATGGAAAGGGGGTGGGAATGGAGGAGAGAGTTCAAGATCTAAAGTTGTTGAACTCAATATTCAGTCCGGAAGGCTGTAAAGTGCCTAGTCGGAAGATGAGGTGCTGTTCCTCCAGTTTGCGTTGAGCTTCACTGGAACAATGCAGCAAGCCAAGGACAGAAATGTGGGCAAGAGATCAGGGTGGAGTGTTAGAATGGCAAGCGACAGGGAGGTCTGGGTAATGCTTGCAGACAGACCAAAGATGTTCTGCAAAGCGGTCACCCAGTCTATGTTTGGTCTCTCCAATGTAGAGGAAACCGCATTGGGAGCAATGAATGCAGTAGACTAAGTTGAGGGAAGTGCAAGTGAAATGCTGCTTCATTTGAAAGGGGTGTTTGGGCCCTTGGACGGTGAGGAGAGAGGAAGTGAAGGGGCAGGTGTTGCATATCTTGCATTCGCATGGGGAGGTGCCATAGGTGGGGGTTGAGGAGTAGGGGATGATGGAGGAGTGGACCAGGGTGTCACGGAGGGAATGATCCCTACGGAATGCCACCGGGGGGTTGAAGGGAAGATGTGTTTGGTGGTGGCATCATGCTGGAGTTGGCAGAAATGGCGGAGGATGATCCTTTGAATGCGGAGGCTGGTGGGGTGATAAGTGAGGACAAGGGGGACCCTATCATGTTTCTGGGAGGGAGGAGAAGGCGTGAGGGCGGATGCGCGGGAGATGGGCCGGACACGATTGAGGGCCCTGTCAACTACCATGGGTGGAAAACCTCGGTTAAGGAAGAAGGAGGACATGTCAGAAGAACTGTTTATGAAGGTAGCATCATCAGAACAGATGCGACGGAGGCAAAGGAACTGAGAGAATGGGATGGAGTCCTTAAGGAAAGCGGGGTGTGAGGAGCTGTAGTCGAGGTAGCTGTGGGAGTCGGTAGGCTTGTAATGGATGTTGGTGGACAGTCTATCACCAGAAATTGAGACAGAGAGGTCAAGGAAGGGAAGGGAAGTGTCAGAGATGGACCATGTGAAAATGATGGAGGGGTAGAGATTAGAAGCAAAATTAATAAATTTTTCCAAGTCCCGACGAGAGCATAAAGCAGCACCGAAGTAATCATCGATGTACCGGAGGGGGCCAGTGTAGGACTGGAACAAGAAATGTTCCACATACCCCATAAGGAGACAGGCATAGCTGGGGCCCATGCGGGTACCCATAGCCATACCTTTTATTTGGAGAAGTGAGAGGAGTTAAAGGAGAAATTGTTCAGTGTGAGATCAAGTTCAGCCAGACGGAGGAGAGTAGTGGTGGATGGGGTTTGTTCGGGCCTCTGTTCGAGGAAGAAGCAGAGAGCCCTCAGACCATCCCAGTGGGGGATGGAGGTGTAGAGGGATTGGACGTCCATGGTGAAGAGGAAGCGGTTGGGGCCAGGGAACTGGAAATTGTTGATGTGACGTAAGGTGTCAAAGGAATCACAGACGTAGGTGCAATAATTTATATAGATTTTTCTTTTCCCACCTATTTCCATTATTTTTAAATGTATTCCACCCATCATTTATCTATACCTTTTATGCCCTTTTAGTCTTATTTCATCCCACCCCCACTCGAGCTATCTGTACCTTGCTTGTCCTGCTATTCACTCTTAATTAGCACATTCTTTTAGATAATATCACCGCCTTCAACACCTCTTTGTTCTTTTGTCTGTGACATTTTTTGGTTATCTCCTCCTATCACTGCTTGCTTGTCCCAACAACCACCCACCCCCTCCCCTTAAACCAGCTTATATTCCACCCCTCTCCTATTTTTACTTAGTTCTGTTGAAGGGTCATGAGGACTCGAAATGTCAACTGTACTCTTCTCCGCCAAAGCTGCCAGACCTGCTGAGTTTTTCCAGGTATTTCTGTTTCAGTTTTTGTTTTGAACTCAGATTCCCTGAGTGATCTGAAACACATAATCACCACAATTGTCAGGAATACTACTGTAAGTTTTATTGTATGTTACTGTTGCTATGACAAGTATTTCACTTTATACTATGGCCTCAACATGATCAGCTGTTCTTTTCGAACTTTTCTTTGAGATAACATACTGGATACCTCCCATTAGCGGCGGTACATGCTAACAGTAATTTGCATGAGTGTTCTTTGCCAATTTTTCTAAAAGGGGTCATTGTGTAAGGAGGAAACCAAGCATAACACTAATAAATTCTTTAACCAGCCAACAAATGTCATGACACCAAAGCATGAACTAGGAACATAATTTCAAAGACCTGTAACATGAAAAATGGAGATTTTTCACAAGTATATTTTATATAAATTATTTGCCTGGGAAAATACTAGAATGTTTTATTATTATATTTTAGTGAGGTCTAAATTCATTCATTGTGAGCTGTCCTAATCTTTTGTCTCTGCATCTTGTGCCTGTAACAGATTTAATAAACAAAAAGGATTAAGAATCGGCATGAATAATTATTTGAAATTAAAAAAATCAAGAGCTGCAGTGGGTTTTGAAATTTGGAGTCAATTTCTGACATGGATAGATAGAGGATAAACTTTAAATTCTATGGCAGCATAACAGTGTAATTAACTGGATTATCGCATGTGTTCTGTGGAAGGTTCAAATTCAGTTTCAATTCCTATCCCACTTTGTTGTTCTTGCAAAGAGAAACTCAGCAGAACCACAAACTTTCCAAAGCTGAAGAGGAAACTCATAGGAAGATTCAATCCCTTATGCAGCGGCAGTTCCACCCTCACTGGTATTTTGGTGAAGACTAGAAACAGAATAGGTGCACTTATTTTTCTCTGCTTGGCTGCAATCAGTGTGCAGCCAAGGGTAAACATTAGGCATATACTAAATTTATCAATCCCACTTATTATGCAGCTAAGCTTTCTACTCTCACTAGCTTGCAGGAAGTCTTGTTGGGAAGGGCCACATAGACAAAATAATGCAATGGTGATGGTCTTTTTCTTAAAGCATATAACTGGCACAATGTTGAGGTTGATATTGAGTACACTAAGAAAAGAAGCTATTGAAAAGTAATTGAAAGCATACCATGTTCCAGCTAGATAACTACAAATACATAATTAACAAAAATGTGTATTTTCATGTTCTTAGCATTCTAATTTGAGCAGTTAGTGAGATAGTTCTCCTGGATTTCCCTTGGTTTAAGGACCCACTCTTTCATTTGGTTATATCTAGACAAGCAAAGATTCCTGTTCTTTCATCCTGGCCTGTTACCTCTTGATTTCATGCCCTTCAGCTGGCAAAGGTTGATTTTGCATTAAGATGACTTCTAATGCTCTCCAAAATTTTTCCCCCTCTTTGTGACACACCCCTTTAATTGTCTGCATCCCTTCAAATTTGCCTTACACATAATTTTCCTATTTACCATTGATGTCATTCCAATGCACCAAATGTTGTGAATGATTATATGAATGAAATTTGACTGGAAAATTGAGTGCTGCTGGCATTTTGGGCTGGATTTTCCCATTGAGGTCACAATCCTGACACGGGGTGGAATTTTCAGTTTTTCACTCTAAGGCCAGAATTTTCTGGCCCTGCTGCAGCGGATGTGGCGAATCATTCAAACGTCCATTGACTTTAGTGGGACTAGAGGATCCTGCCGGCGGAAGGGACTAGAAAATTTCAGCTTATGTGCAGCGACAGGAGCAGAAGTCAGCGTTGATCCTGTTCCTTGACAGGTGGGAAGAACCTCTCAGCTCAATACCTGTTCATGTGCGTGAAAGGCAGCGAATCTTGAAGCAGGGCAGGAGGAAATAGACACCACTTTGGCTATCTCATGGGTTCGAAGGTCTGGCTTCCATATTTAAAAGTCTCCAAGCCAAGTCTTCAATGCAACCCAAAGGTAGCTCCCTCCATTGTCAAGCACCATCTTTGGAAGTTGACACTTCTGCTGTTGCCAGAGTGTGTGGCCCCATGTTTTAGTGACGCCTCACTGTAGGTTCTCCTCCAGGCTGTGTTGGAAGGGAGGAATGCCCTCTTTCCCAGGCAGCCTGGACAGCGGTAGCAGCGCAGGTCAGTGGCTGTGGGGCACCCAGGAGAACCTGGCCCCAATGCTGCAAGAGGATGAATGATCTGCTGCCAGAGTAAGTGCCACTGCCACTGTCTACTCAATGCAAATGCACACTCATAGGGGCATGAAGCATTGTAAGTTTGGGACTGCAGTGGGTTGTCACACAGGAGATTTGGTGGTTGGCATCTTCATCAGTCTGCAGGACATGCATTGTTTGTCAGAAAAGTCTATTCAGGATAGGTTTTCATGGCGTTTCACCCCATTCACATATTGCTCCATGTTTCTGATAGCTCCCCAATATCACAGGCTGTCACATCCAATGGTACAGAAGGTCCTTGGGTATACAGGCATCCTCCTTCTAATAAGCATGGTCGAGCCAATCCAGATGTCTTTGGCCTATCAATGAATGCATTCTGATGGAAAAAAGCATGTTCTGAGGACCTCCAAGTTGGTGATCTTGTCCTGCCAAGAGATATCAAGGATACTTGAAAGGCAACAAAGGTGGAAACAGTTCAGCTTTTTCTCCTATCGAACATATGTAGTCCCTGTTTCAGTACTGCACTGAGAGTGAAGGCTGGGGAGATTTGGAGTTTGGTGTTCAGTCAGGTTGCTGTTTCACCATACTGATTTGGAAATATAACCCCTTTCTTCTGTTGTGTCTGAATTAAATTTTTGGAACTCCCTCCCCTACAGCTCTGTGGATGCACCTACAGCACAAGGACCTCAGTAGTTAAAGAATACAGCTCACCACCACCTTCTCATTGGCCATTAGAGATGGACAATACATTCTGTCTTTGCCGGTGATGCACACATCCCATCAATAAATGGAATGAAACTGGCATCCTAGGAAACATTTTAAGAGTGAAATCACGAAGCTTGATGTCAGCCTCCGTCAATGGCTGTTTTTTTGCAGAATTTGTTGTGAAAGCCTGAACTCATAGCTTTGAGGGTCATTTCCAGCTTTGGACTTACTTTTAACTGCCTTGGAGTTTACTCACTGTCATCTGGTGTAAATTTCCCTGGTGTTAAGCCTTCAGTGCAGCATGGTAGCACCTCATGCGGCACCTCATGCAGTAGGAGTTGGACCTCTGAGGAGCAGAAACAACTGTTGCTGCCTTTTCATAGCCAGCTGCCACTCCGATATGATAGAGAGGATGAACACAGAGCTCCAGTTCCAATAAGGCAATATCCCTCGGCATAGAGCAGAGAAAAGACAATCAGTTCTGTATGCGCTGCCCCTCCAGACTCTGCTCCCGACTCGGGCCCCACCTCCAACTTCCTTCTGCTTCTGCTCTGGGCTTAGGCTCCGCCCCCAACTTCTTCAGGACATTTTGTTCCTGTTCCAAGGGGAGTCCCAGCCAACTGGGTCCCCTTGGCCTGGCATCCTCCTGGGCCAAAGACCTCTGCTGGCAGGGGACCCTCCCCCGCATTGAATGCCCCATAGTGGGTGGGGCTTGGCCTCCAGCCCTGCTCTGGTCAGGAGCTGGAATTCAGGATGCCCTGCAGTGAATGCCCCACAGTGGATGGAGCCCAGCATCTGGGCCCACTCTGAAGTCGGAAGCCAGAAGTCAGGACACCAAGGGCTCACTCACCTCTCCGCCTACACACTTCCCTGCTTGAGAATTGTCATCCAGGCAGCTATGCACATTCTATGGTGACTGTTTACTAAGCAATCGCATGACGGGCAGGTGAAATTGAGCTCTGATAGCAAACATGTTCGAATCCACACTGGTGGCAGCATTTTCGCCATGCAGCACTGATCGGGGTAAAGTTTTGAGATGATATCCAGCATTCAGTAGAGATGACCTTCTCCAACCTTCATCCATACGGGCACTTGTAATGGATCCAGGCTTTGGAATGGATCAGCCATGTAGGAGTCCAAGTCGGTCATGTCTTCCAGGATTGTATGATCAGCAGCAGTTCTTGCTTCAGCTGCAGCCTTCCCGCAGGTCCTCTCTACATCCTCTTCCAGTACTGGAGCAGGTCTCCTCACACCATATACATGCGCTTCACAACACATTGGTCACTCCAGGATTCCTTGTCATTATCCAAGTCCCCCTCTGCTGCGTGCTGCAATTTCAGGTTCCAAGATGCCATTGAGTGAGCTGCATGCCCCCACTTATATAAGAACATAAGAACTAGGAGCAGGTGTAGGCAATTCAGCCCTTCAAGCTTGCCCCGCCATTCATTACGATCATGGCTGATCTCATTTTGGCTTCAACTCCAATTTCCTGCCCTCTCCCCATAATCTTTCAACCCATTACTAATTAAAAATCTGTCTGTCTCCTCCTTAAATTTATTCAGCGTCCCGGCATCCACTGCACTCTGAGGGAGTGAATTCCACAGATTCACAACCCTTTGAGGAAAGTGATTCCTCCCCATCTCTGATTTAAATCTACCACCCCTTAGCCTAGAACTATGGCCTCTCATTCATCATCCACCAAACTTCTGGCCTGGAGCAAATCTCCTTTGTGGACATTTTCTGAGGCTGCCCTCTGGCTACAGGTTCCACAACATGGGTGTGGCCCCAGTGTCAAGCCGCTTGATGACTTTGTGGAGTTCAGGATCCCAGTCATCCTATTTCTTATTCTGACTCCTGATATTCCTGTTCCGGAGGAATATTCTTGTGCCGATCAGAAGGTCCACCTTGTCAACCTTGTGACTGTGTAGCATTTTTCTTCGCAGCACTTCTTTCTCGGTCCTCTTGGCCACCATATCAAATGCCTGATGTAGCCTCGCATGATGCTCGGTGAACCATTTGTCAACTTGGCCATGTCCATCTGAATATGGGAGGAGCCCAAGGAGATGATCCACAGGAAGGACTGGGTCTCTTCCAAAGAAAAGATTGTGCGGAGAGTAAGCCGTGGAGGAATGTTGGGTACTATTATAAGCATAGACCAGCTCTGAAAGATACTCAGGCCACTTACGTTTACTGTCAGGAGTTAAGGTACACAATCGGTCATGGAGTGCATGACTGAACCATTCACACTGTCCATTACCCTCTAGATGATAGGGTGTAGTGCAGCTCTTGACAATGCCACACACCTAGCACAGCTCCTGTAGGACCTTGCTCTCAAAATTGTACCCTTGGTCACTGTGGATCTGGCAGGACACAGCAAAACAGATGGATCAATCGTGTACTAACACTCTGGCTATAGTTGAGGACTTTTGCTCACAAGTGGGAATAATCTGTGTAAACTTGGTGAAGACTTCCATGAGTACAATGTGTAAGTGCTTGGTCCTATTACTACTGGGGCCGAGGACCGTAAAATCCTTTGCGATGACCTCCAGGGGCCTAGTGGTAACTAAGGATCCCAAGCTGGGGTGAAAGTACTTCCCTGGTTTGGCCAAAATACACCTCTCTCAGTTCCAACAGTCATCTTCAATATCGGCAGTCATCCCAGGCCAGTAACATCACTCCCTGGTCAGCATAGTTGTCTTTTCTGATGGACGGTTATAAGTAGCTGAGCAGGTTATTGTCTGTAAATACTTCAAATTCTGCAGTGATCAGAATGTCTCGGAACTTCTTGGAAATAGCCCACATTAAAGTTAGCAATTCAAGCTTCATACTGGAATAATCTTGCATATTTCTATTATACAGCTTGAGGCTCTGATTGGCATAAGTGATAACCACTCTTTTCTGCCTTTAAACCAGTGTTAGTGCCACTCCAAGGCCAAGAAAACTGGCACGAGTTTCCAGCACGAAAGGGAGATGGCAACCTGGGTAATCAAGAACAGGTGATGAGATGAGCATATGCTTGAGAGTGCAAAAGCGGTCTTCACATGCTGGGGTCCATCACCCTCTGATGGTTCATGAAGCATCATGCCTTGTGTGTCCTTTCCCTCCCAGCTCCCTTGTCACTCTCTGGTTTTCTCAGTGAGTCATGGAGCAGGGCAACCAACTGTGCAAAGCCTTGCACAAACCTCCGATAGTAATGAGCCAGACCAAGAAACCCACACAGTTCCCTCTCTGTCTTTGGGGCCACTCCTGTACCACTGGAATTTTTTCATTGTCGGGGTGATGACTTCCCTGGTGACGAAGTGCCCAAAGTACCATAGTTTTGTCTGGAAAAGTTGGCACTTCCCTGGTTTGACTTTCTAGCTAAGATCCGACAAGTAGGCTCAGGCAGTGTCTAGTCTTTCAAGGGTGTCTTCAAACGTTGAGCCAAAGATGAAGATATTGTCCAGATAGACAAGGAGGACTGGAAATTAATGTCGCCAAAAGCCTTATCCATCACGCGCATAAAGGTGGCCAGGTCATTACAAAGCTCGAAAGGATTCTTGTGTATACATAAAGTCCTCTGGTGCCCGTTCGGAATGCCATCTTTTCAATGCCATCTTCAGCAATGGGTAACTGATTATAATCGTGGGCCAAATCAATACTGCAAAATTGCATCACACATTTGAGAACTTGTAATGCTTCATCAGTTCTCTGTAGAGGGTAAGCATCCTTATGAGTTTTTTTATTGAGCGCCCGGTAATTGACGCAGATCCTTAGTTTTCTGTCTTTCTCCCTCACGAGGACGAACTCGATGACGCCTAGATGGCACCTCATTCCAGAGACTTCTGCAGGTACTCCCTGACTTCCTCTCAGTGATGGGGTTGGGATCTGGCAGTGAGGAATCCTCATTAGGTGGTCATGTGCCCTCACAATCCTGTGGCTCACCAGGTCATGATACCCAATGTCATCATCATCATCCTTACTGAAAGTTGTCCTGTACTTGGTGAGAGTAGAAATGAGCTGCACCCTCTGAGCTGCTTCCTCCAACTCGTTGATGTCCATCTTTTGAAATGAGGTGAGAAATGTCTTCTCCAGTCAGTCCACTCCACAACAGGGGTGGATTTAAAGTCACCCACAGGTGCTCTTGGTTGGAGGTAAACATCTTTTTGACTGAACTTGGTAATTTGCATGGGTACCTTACCCTTTTCTCCTGCGGTGACAAGGGTGGCTCCCAGGGTTGCACCAAGTGGTAGCTCCACTACATGTGAAATATGACACTCTATCAAGGTCTGATGTTGGCCAGTTGGGGATGGCTGGCATGAGCCTTCAAGCACAGTGATGGTGCGAACGTGTAAAAGGATAGTCCGACTTCCTGATAATTGAATAGTTTTAAGGTCCCATACAGGCTGATATACCATGAGTGTGCTGAGCAAGTTGGAGGACTGTTGATCCCCTCTGGCCGACTTCATAACCTCCTGATCTTACTGGTCACCATATATGCCTTCCAAGGACGCTGGATGTCTCTTAACACGTTTGACTCTAACACCACAGGTATTCTCAACTGCCTTGCTTCCATTGGAATGTCAATTGGGTCACAAACCACCAGAAACCCCAAGTTATGAGAAGTGTGATGGAGGACAGATAGGGACAGCTTGGTGAAGCCTGAGAAGGCATGTCCAAGCCTTGCAAAGCAGAGATCTGGAGGAGGGAAGAGATGTCAATCGGCTCAAACCCTTTGGCAAGATGCTCTTGGAAGAGCTGGTAAACAAAGGTGCCTAATCTCACATCCACTGTAGGGCAAGTTCCCATTGCTCTGTATAACACCGAGCCTCTTCCCGAAAGAACCTCACCCCCCTCCCTCCCCGCGAACCCTTCCCACTTGACTCTTAGTGGGAGGCCCAACTAGTTATTTAACATATGTTGGGAAGGAGACGTTGTTGCACTGCATGGGGTCTCCATACCTGACATCCACAGTGGCTGCGGTTATTGAGTGCAGTCTTGTTTGAAGTGTCCAGTCTTGTTACAATTCCAGCACATCTTTGGATTATCCCTTAGGCAGGATTGGCCATAAGGCTTGCTGTGGAATTAGGACAACAGGGACAGGATTTACAACAGTTGTACAGCAATCTGTTCTGCTTGCCTCCTCAGCCTGAGCTCTATATTCCCGTCCCTCATGGTGGCCTCTTTCCTGGTCTTAGAAGTCCTGTCTTTTCCCATGATCTGGATGATGTGGTCCCACAGATCCAAGAAGGACAACTGGTGTTTGTCACGATTAAGCCTCCTCAGCACCATCCCTCATTGCTTCAGCTAGGTGTCCTTCAGCTGTGTGTCCTTGGTCAACTTGAAGGACGCATCGAGGAGGATTATGCAGTCAAAAAACATCACCAACTCCAGGGAACCCAGACCAGGTCCTCTCTTTTGGCTTGCTTGTACTCATAAAACTTCTGTAATGACTGCAGCTAGCTACTGCTGTCCCCAAAAACCTGCGACAGGACCTCAGTGATCTCCTGTGGACTTCTTCAAACATCTGTACCTCTTTCCAGTATTTTCCAACAGGCTTTGTCTCACAGCAGCTCCATCACAAACTCTGCCTGCTCATTTCCATTGAGGCCCCTGATGACTAAGTGTGCATCCTCGATCCAGTATTTGGCCGACGGCTCACTGGCTGTCTCTGGTCTTCTCCCGATGCTGTCCAGTTAGAATATCTGAGCAGGGGTACCATGTTCTTCCTTCACATAGCCAAGGGAAAACACCTGGGGAGTCTCTGCCTGGTTTTGTCCTGGAAGTTCAGTTTCCTCCAGTGATGCTTGAGCCCCCAGCGATACTGGAGCAGGTTGAGCCTCCCTTGTGGCTGTTGCCAGTTTCAACCCTTCCACCATCTGCTCCATCTCAGCCAAGTGCCTTTTCATCTTGTCTGCCACGACCTGATGCTGGTGCTGTGGAATCCCACTTCATGTAGTGTGGGATTTAAGTACACGGACTGCATGAAGATTAAAAAACAAGGCATTCCACCAGCATCAAAATGATGTAAACTCTCAGGGGAAAGTGTTGCTCCCAGAAATAAACTTTTATAGAGAGTATTCGCTACCGATGCTCCAAATTTCTGTCCTATTTGGGCCCTCGGTTCCTCAATGCAGTGACTCACCAGGCTTGCTCTGCTGCCCAGCTCCAAGTTGCAGTCCTGCATACTCTCCCTCTCCACATGGCTTCTGGTGCCTCCTCCTTCAGCCCGCACTCCCGCATTAGGCTCTGCCCACAGATTCTTCAAGACTTCGATCCTGCTCCAAGGGGAGCCCCCAGGTCGACTGGCCCTGGTCTGGTGACCTCCCGCACCGAAGGCCTCTGCTGGTGGGGACCTCCTGCCCTGGTGAACGCCCCACAGTGGGCAGGAGAGGGCCTCCAATCCTGCTCCAAAAGCCTCTCCTGCTACAAATAGGCTAGGTCTGTGGCTCCATGATGAAAAGTAATAAGCAGGTTCTGATTGCCTACACATGACTGACAGGAAAATGGACTGAAGTTATTGCACATGGGGTGACTGGCTGAAAGAACTGAACTAGTAATGACTGCAAACTATGCTGAATGTCATCTTAAGTAAGAATTATTTAATTTTTGGGTTATATGTAAACAGACAGACTGAAACTCAGAAGTGAAATGTCGGTGTAAAAAGAGAACTAACAACTCAATAACTGCTGTGTAAAGCAAACACCTAATGACTCTATAGGTACAATGTGAAACAGACAGCTAATAACTATAGGCACTGTGTAAACAGTCAACTTATAATTCTATAGTTACTGTGTGAAATTGACAGCTAATAGCTCTACAGGTACGGTATGAAACTGACAGCTAAAAACTCCATAGGTAACTGTATGAAACAGATAGCTAATAACTTAATAGGTACCATGTAAACAGATAGGTAATTAGGTAATGTGTAAACTGACAGCTAAATAGGTACTAACTCTATAGGTAGTGTGTAAAACTCACAGATAATAAATCTATAGGTACCTTGTAAACAGAGAGCTTAAAACACCATAGATACCATATGAAACAGACCATTAATAACACCAAAGATAATCGTGCGTAAACAGACAGATTATAACTCTATATGTAACTGTGTGAAACTGACAGCTAATAATTCTATAGGTAACTGTGTGAAACTGACAGCTAATAACTACATAGGTAACTGTGTGAAACAGACAGCTAATAATTCTATAGGTAATTGGGTGAAATTGACAGCTAATTGCTATATAGGTAACTGTGTGAAACAGGCAGCTAAGACCTCTATAGGCTACTGTGTGGAAATAACTCTATTGGTACTGTGTGAAACTGACAGCTAATATCTCTGTAGGTACTGTGAGTAAACAGACAGCAAATAACTACATAGGTGTTATGTTTTACTATGGGGTCGCTTTGCTCACAAACCAGTTGCAGGCTATCTGTCGGCAGGTGAATTGATTACAATATACTGCAGATGCAGAGACCTATATGAAATGAAACACATACTATTTATTTACACAAACAACAGAGCACTAACATGATGTGTGCTTCTCCAACCAGACCCTACCCCAGAGTAACATTAACATGATAGCCTGCGCAACACAGCTATTGGGTCTTACAGTCACATGGTCAATCTGCTCAGTCTCTTAAAGGTGTATTACACCTCCGATTACCACAATTGGTAACTATGTCAAACAGGCAGCTAATCTCAACAGGTAACAATGTGAAACAGACGGCTAATAACTCTATAGGTACTGTGAGTAAACAGACAGCATGTAACTCCATAGGTAACTGTGAAACTGACAGCTAATAATTCTACAGGTAATAGTGTCAAACCGGCAGCTATTAACTGTATAGGTAACTGTGTGAAGTTAACAGCTAATACATATACAGGTAACTGTGTGAAAGAGGGAGCTAAAAACTTCTATAGATAACTGAGTGAAACTGACAGGTAATAACTCTATGTCCAGAACTTTTCGCTTGGCGTGCGGGTGCCTGCCCGACATGCATGAGTGTAAAATAGCGCAGGATAACATCAGGTGAGCATCCCAATGTCATCGTGCACTCGCACTATATTTCACTTGGCAGGTGTGAGCAGGAGTCTTAACTGCACCCGCAATCAATCACGAGGCCAATTTAGGCCATTAAAAAGGCAATTAAGCTGTATTTTATGCTGCCCGTGCGATCCTGCTTTGCACTCATCGCATTGGCAAAATGGGCAGGCAGGCTGACAATTTCACAAACCTCATCCAATGGTGGGATAAAAAGGGTCATTGACAGTGTGAATATTGAGGAGCTTTGGAGATAGTTTGCTGCTGGTTGCTTATTGGTGCTTGGCAGCTTCATCTCTGTTCGGGGTTTCATTCTTAGCATTTCCAGGCTTCATTTCAGGATTTCTTGTCTGCAAGGCCCCCAGAGGATTCAGACCATGTGGACCTTTCCAAGTATCAGACAGCCTTCCATTACCCTGCTAATGGGGATTATGGTCTCCGCTGGTGGCACCACCTCTGAGAAGGAAGAGATGGGCAGAAGGGAGAGGAGGCCAGATGTCCTAATGCAACCTCCAGGGAAGGGACCTGTGGGAGGAAATGCACAAGGACAAGGGGTGCAGGGCCAGCAGGAAGTCCAAGGTGGAAGGGCCTGCAGAAGTCGCCATTTTCCTGCTGCCAGGGTATTTATTAATGATTATACGTTACTGGGTGAAATAGACAGCTCATAACCTTATTGCTTCTGTGTGAGACAGACAGCTAATATCTCTATAGGTAATAGTGTGATAGAGACAGCTAATAAGTCTATAGGTACTATATGAAACAGCAGCTAATGAATCCATTGGTAACTATGTGAAAGACAACTAGTAATTCTGTAGGTAACTATGTGAAACGGACAGCTAATAACTTTATAGGTACTCTGGGAAACAGATAACAACTCTTCAGGTACTATGTGAGAAAGATAGCTAATAACCCTATTTGTTACTTAGTGAAGCAGAGAGAAGTTACCTCTATACGTAACTGTATAAAACAGACACCTATTAACACAATGGGAAACAGTGAAACTGATGGCTATTAACTCTATAGGTACCATGTGAAACAGACAGTGAATAACTCAGTAGGTAACTATGCGAAACAGACAGTTAATAACTGTATGAAACTGACAGCTAATAGCTCTATAGGTAACTTTGTGAAACAGACAGCTAATTACTCTTCAGGTACTGTGTGAAAAAGACAGCTAATAGCCGTATATGTAACTGAGTGACACAGGCAGCAAATAACTCTATAGGTACCGTGTGAAACAGATGGTGAGTACCTCTATAGGTAAACGTGCGAAACAGTGAATACCTCTATGGCTAACTGTGTGAAACAGACAGCTGGTAGCTTTATAGGTACTGAGAGTAAACAGACAGCTTATAACTCTATAGGTATTTGTGAGACTGACAGCTAATAACTCTGTACGTAACTGTGTGAAACTGACAGCGTGTAACACTATAGGTACCATGTGAAACAGACAGTGAATGCTTCTATATGTAATGGTGTGAAATAGACAGTGAATACCTCTACACATAACTGTGTGAAACAGACAGCTAATAACTAGAGGTATCTGTGTGAAACTGATACCTAATAATTCTATAGGTATCTTTGTGAAACTGACAGCTAACAACTCTTCAGGTACTGTGTGAAAACGACAGCTAATAACTCTACAGGTAACTGTAAGAAACAGTTGCCTATTAACACTATGGGAAACGGAAAATGACAGCTAATAACTCTATAGCTACCATGTGAAACAGACACTGAACTACTCTATAGGAAACTGTGGTAAACAGACAACTGATAACCATAGGTACCTGTGTGAAACTGATAGCTAATAACTCTATAGGTAACTGTGTGAATAAGACAGCTAGCATCCATATAGGTAACTGTTGGAAACAGACAGCTAATAACTCTATAGGTACCGTGCAAAACAGGCAGTGAATGCCTCTATAGGTAACTGTGTGAAATGGAAAGATAGTAGCCCTCTAGGTAACTGTGTGAAACTGATAGCTAACAACTCTTCAGGTACTGTGTGGAAAAGACAGCTAATAGCCTTATATGTAACTGGGTGAAACAAATGCCTATTATCTCTATGGGAAACTGTGAAAATGACAGCTAACAACTCTATAGATACAGTGTGAAAAAGACAGCTAATAACTCTATAAGTAACAATGAAATAGACACCCATTAACTCTATGGGAAACTGAAACTGACAGCTAGTAACTCTATAGGCATCGTGTGAAACAGACAGTGAACCATCTGTAGGAAACTGTGGTAAGCAAATAACTAATAACTATAGGTAGCTGTGTGAAACTGAGAACTATTAACTCTGTAGGTAACTGTGTGAAAAAGACAGCTAATAGTTCTATAGGTAACCATGTGAAACTGACAGCAGACACTGTTCAGGTACTGTGTGAAAATGATAGCTAATAACTCTATAGGTAATTGTAAGAAACAGACAGGAAATAACTCTATATGTAACTGTATGAAACAGATGCCAATTAACTCTATAGGAAACTGTGAAACTTACGGATAATAACTCTGAAAGTGCACTGTGAAACAGACAATGCATATCTCTATATGTAACTGTGGTAAACTGACAACTAATAACTATAGATAAACATGTGAAATTGACATTTATAGGTGACTGTTAGATACAGACAGCTAATAGCTCTGAAGGTAACTGTGTGAAACAGACAGCTAGTAGCTCTATAGGTAACTGTGGGAAACGGACAGCGAATAGCTCTGTAGGTAACTGTGTGAAACAGACAGCTAGTAGCTATATAGGTAACTGTGTGAAACAGACAGGAAATAACTCTATGTGTAACTGTGTGAAAAAGACAGCTAATAGTTCTATAGGTAACCGTGTGAAACTGACAGCTGACACTCTTCAGGTACTGTTTGAAAAAGACAGCTAATAACTCTATAGGTAACTGTAAGAAACAGACAGGAAATAACTCTTTATGTAACTGTATGAACCAGATGCCTATTAACTCTATAGGAAACTGTGAAACTTAAGGATAGTAACTCTGAAGGTGCACTGTGAAACAGACAATGTACATCTCTATAGGTAACTGTGGTAAACTGACAACTAATAACTATAGATAAACATGTGAAACTGACAGTGAATACATTTATAGGTGACTATGAGAAACAGACAGCTAAAAGCTCTGTAAGTAACTGTGTGAACATCCAGCTAATAGCTCTGTAGGTAACTGTGCGAATAAGACAGCTAGCATCCATATAGATAACTGTTGGAAACAGACAGCTAATAACTATAGGTAATTGTAAGAAACAGACAGGAAATAACTCTATATGTAACTGTATGAAACTGATATAAAAACAAAAAACTGCGGATGCTGGAAATCCAAAACAAAAACAGAATTACATGGAAAAACTCAGCAGGTCTGGCAACATCGGCGGAGAAGAAAAGAGTTGACGTTTTGAGTTCTCATGACCCTTCCACAGAACCCATCTGTGGAAGGGTCATAAGGACTCGAAACATCAACTCTTTTCTTCTCTGCCAATGCTGTCAGACCTGCTGAGTTTTTCCAGGTAATTCTGTTTTTGCTGTGTATAAAACTGATGCCTATTAACTCTATAGGAAACTGTGAAAATTAAGGATAATAACTCTGAAGGTGCACTGTGAAACAGACAATGTATATCTATAGGTTACTGTAGTAAACTGACAACTAATAACTATAGATAAACATGTGAAACTGACAGTGAATACATTTATAGGTGACTGTGAGAAACAGACAGCTAACAGCTCTATAGGTAACTGTGTGAAACAGACAGCTAATAGCTCTGTAGGTAGCTGTGTGAATAAGACAGCTAGCACCCCTATAGGTAACTGTTGGAAACAGGCAGCTAATAACTCTATAGGTACCGTGCGAAACAGGCAGTGAATGCCTTTATAGGTAACTGTGTGACATGGAAAGATAGTATCCCTATAGATAACTGTGTGAAACTGATAGCTAACAACTCATCAGGTACTGTGTGGAAAAGACAGCTAATAGCCCTATATATAACTGGGTGAAACAAATGCCTATTATCTCTATGGGAAACTGTGAAAATGACAGCTAACAACTCTATAGATACAGTGTGAAAAAGACAGCTAATAACTCTATAGGTAACAATGAAATAGACACCCATTAACTCTATAGGAAACTGAAACTGACAGCTAATAACTATAGGCATCATGTGAAACAGACAGTGAACAACTCTATAGGAAACTGTGGTAAGCAAATAGCTAATAACTATAGGTAGCTGTGTGAGACTGAGAACTATTAAGTCTATATATAACTGTGTGAAAAAGACAACTAATAGTTCTATAGTTAGCTGTGTGAAACTGACAGATAATGACTCTATAGGTAACCATGTGAAACTGACAGCTGACAAATCTTCAGATACTGTGTGAAAAAGGCAGCTAATAACTCTCTAGGTAACTGTAAGAAACAGACAGGAAGGGTTCTGTGGAAGGGTCATGAGGACTCGAAATGTCAACTCTTCTTCTCCACCAATGCTGCCAGTTCCATATGTAACTGTGTGAAACAAACAGTGAATACATTTATATGTAACTGTGTGAAACTGACAGCTAACATCTCTATAATTAACTATTTGAAACCGACAGCTAATAACTCGATGGGCAGAAATTTCCCCCCGTCGAAGGGGGATTGACCGGGGGCGGATGCTAACCCGATTGGCTTCCGCACTCGGGTCCATGCCGCCATTTTACATGGGCCGGGCCACTTAAGGGGAAGAGCGCAGAAATAACTCTATAGGTAACGTGTGAAACAGAGAGCTAATAACTCTATTGGAACTGTGAGTGAACAGATAGCTACCAACTCTTTTGGTAAATATGTGAAACATACAGCTAATAACTCTATAGGTAACTATAGGAAACAGACAAAAAACAATTCTATAGGAAACTGTGTGAAACAGGCAGCTACAAACTCCATAGGTAATCTGGGAAACTGATAGCTAAGAACTCTATAGGTAACTGTATGAACGGACAGCAAAAAGCTCTATAGTTGATTGTGTGAAAATGACAGCTAATAACTCTGCAGGTACTGTATGAAAAAACAGCCAATAACCATATATTTAACTGGGTGAAACAGACAGCAAATAACTCTGTAGGTACCCTGAGAAACAGACAGTGAATCCTCCATAGGTAACCTGGCAAACAGACAACTAAAAACTATAAGAAACCATGTGAAACAGACAGTGAATGTCACTATAGGGAACTGTGTGAAACAGACAGCTAGTAGCTCAATAGGTAACTGTGTGAAGCAGGCAGCTAACACCTCTATAGGTAACTTTGTGAAACAGATGGCTATTAACTTTATGGGTAACTGAAATGAACAATTAATAACTCTATAGGTAACTGTGTGAAGCAGACAACTAATAACTCTATAGGTAACTGTGTGAAACAGACAACTAATAACTCTATAGGTAACTGTGTGAAGCAGACAACTAATAACTCTATAGGTAACTGTGTGAAGCAGACAACTAATAACTCTATAGGTAACTGTGTGAAACAGACAACTAATAACTCTATAGGTAACTGTGTGAAGCAGACAACTAATAACTCTATAGGTAACTGTGTGAAGCAGACAACTAATAACTCTATAGGTAACTGTGTGAAACAGACAGCTGATAGCTCTATAGGTAACTGTGTGAAACAGATAGCTAATAATTCTATAGGTATGGTGAGTAAACAGACAGCTAACATATCTTCAGGTACTGTGTGAAAAAGACAGCTTATAACCGATATGTTACTGAGTGAAGCAGACAGCAAATAACTCCATATGCAACTGCATGAAACAGACGCCTATTAACTCTATGGGAAATTGTGAAACTGACAGCTAATAACTCTGTAGCTACCCTGAGAAACAGACAGTGAATCCTCAATAGGTAACCTGGCAAACAGACAACTAATAACTATTGGAAACCGTGTGAAACAGAGAGTGAATACCACTATAGGGAACTGTGTGAAACAGGCAGTTAAAAAGTCTATAGTAACTGTGTGAAACTGACAGCTAATAACTCTTCAGGTACTGTGTGAAAAAGACAGCTAATAGCCCTATATGCTAATGCATGAAGCAGATAGCAAAAACTCAATATGTAACTGTATGAAACATACACCTATTAACTTTATGGGAAACTGTGAAACTGACAGCTAATAACTTTATAGGTACTGTTTGAAACAATTAAAAACTCTATAGGTAACTGTGTGAAATAGACAGCATAGTGCTCTATAGATAACTGTGTGAAACTGACAACTATTAACTCTATAGGTAACTGTGTGAAGCAGACAGCTAATAACTCTATAGGAAACTGTGTGAAACAGGCAGCGAAAATCTCTATAGGCAACTGTGTTTAACAGACAGTGAATACCTTTATACATAATTGTCTGAAACAGACAGCCAATAACTCTATATGTAACTGTATGAAACAGATGGCTATTAACTTTATGGGTAACTGAAACTGACAGTAACGCTATGGGTGACTGTGTGAAAAATACAGATAATAACTATAGGTAACAGTGTGAAACAGACAACGAATAAGTCTACAGGCAACTGTGTGAAACAGATAGCTAGTAACTTGAGAGATACCATTTGAAACAGACAGTGAATACCTGTATAGGTATCTGTGTGAAAGAGACAGCTAACACCCCTTCAGGTACTCTGTGAAAAAGACAGCTAATAACCTATATGTTACTGGGTGAAACAGACAGCAAATAACTCTATATGTAACTGTATGAAACAGACGCCTATTAACTCTATGGGAAACTGTGAAACTGACAGCTAATAACTTTGTCGGTAACCTGAGAAACAGACAGTGAATGTCTCTATAGGTAACTGGTAACCTGACAACTACTAACTATAGGTAACTGTGTGAAACTGTGAGCTAATAGCTCTAACAGGTATCTGTGCAAAACAGGCAGTGAATACCTCCACAGGTAACTATGTGAAACAGCCAGATAGTAGCTTTATAGATAACTGTGTGAAACACACAGTGAATACCTCTATAGGTAACTGTGTGAAACAGGCAGCTAATAACTCCATAGGTAACTGTTTGAAACAGAGAGCTAATAACTTTATAGGAACAGTGTGAAACAGACAGTGTATACCTCTATGGGTAACTGTGTGAAACAGACAGCTGATAGCTCTATAGGTAACTATGTGAACCTGACAGCTAATAACTCTATAGGAAACTGTGTGAAACTGACAGCTGACAACTCTTCAGGTATTGTGTGAAAAAGACGGCTAATAACTGTATAGTTAACTGGGTGAAACAGACAGGAAATAACTCTAAAACAAAAACAAAATTACCTGGAAAAACTCAGCAGGTCTGGCAGCATTGGCGGAGAAGAAAAGAGTTGACGTTTTGAGTCCTCATGACCCTTCGACAGAACTAAGTAGAAATAGGAAAGGGGTGAAATATAAGCTGGTTTAAGGTGTGAGGTGGGAATAACTCTATATGTAACTGTATGGAACAGATTCATCTAAACTCTATAGGAAACTGTGAAACAGACAGCTAATAACTCTATAGGAAACTATGAAACAGGCAGCAAAAAACTATAGATAACTGTGTTTAACAGACGGTGAATACCTCTATACATAATTGTGTGAAACAGACAGCCAGTAGCTCTATATATGAAACAGTTAACTTTATGGGTAACTAAAACTGACAGCTAATAACGCTATGGGTAACTGTATGAAACTGACAGCTAACAACTCTTCAGGCACTGTGAGAAAAATACAGCTAATAACTGTATATGTAACTGGGTAAAACAGGCAGCAAATAACTCCATAAGCACTATGTGAAACAGACAGCTAATAACTCCATATGTAACTGTATGAAATTGTATATCTATTAACTCTATGGGAAACTGTGAAACTGACAACTCTTAACTATATAGGAACAGTGTGAAACAGAGTGACTACCTCTATCGGTAACTGTGGTAAACAGGCAACTAATAACTATTGGAAACTGTGTGAAACTGACAGCTAATAGCTCTTATAGACAACTATAGGAAACAGAGAACTAATAACTCTATAGGAAACTGTGAAACAAGCAGCTAAAAGCTCTATAGGTAACTGTATGAAACAGACAACTAATAAGTCTATAGGTACCATGTGAAACAGACAGTGAATATCTCTACAGATAACTGTGCAAAACAGACAGCTTATAACAGAAACAGAAAATGCTGGGAAAACTCAGCAGGTCTAAGAGCATCTGTGGAGAGAGAAACAGAGTTAACGTTTTGAGTCTGTATGACCCTTCTTAAGAGCTGAAGAGGAGTGGAAATGTGATGAAATTTATACTGTTTAAGTGGGATGGGACAGGTGGAACTGGATAGAAGGACAGCAATAGGTGGGGACAAAGGAGGGATTGACAAAGATGTCATGAACTGAAGGACAAAAGGAGTGTTAATGGTAGGTGGTTAGTGCTAAAAAAGGTGCTGACAGTGCATAAAGGAAAGAAAGCAGAATGTGGTAATAGCAGAACAAGGGTAGCATTTTGTGAATGAACAACATGGAATAAGTAACAGGTAGGGAATGGAGTTGGGGGAGGGGCAGCGGCGGGGAAAAAAGGATAGAAAATAGGTTAGGAGGGGGGATTAAAAAGGGGGATAAAACAATGAATAAATTAATAAAAATAAAAATCAGTGGATAAAATATAAAAATGAATGTGGAAAAAACGAGATTAAAAAAGGGGGTGAGGATGGAGGAGAGAGTTCCTGGTCTGAAGTTGTTGAACTCAATGTTAAGTCCAGAAGGCTGTAAAATGCCTCATTGGAAGATGAGGTGCTCTTCCTCCAGTTTGGGTTGAGCTTCACTGGAACATAGCAACAGGCCAAGAACGGACATGTGGGCATGAGAGCATGGTGGTGTGTTGAAATGGCAAGCAATCGGAAGGTCTGGGTCATGCTTGCGGATAGACCAAAGGTGTTCCACAATGCAGTCACCCAGTCTGCATTTGGTTCCCCCCGATGTAGAGGAGACCACATTGGGAGAAGCGAGTGCTATAGGCCAAATTGAAGGAGGTGCAAGGGCAGTACTGCTTCATCTGAAAGGAGTGTTGGGCCCTTGGACATCAAGGAGGGAGGAGGTAAAGCGGCAGGTGTTGCACTTTCTGTGATTGCATGGGAAGGTGCCGTGGGATGGGGATGAGGTGTTGGGGCTGATGGCGGACCTGGGTGTCCCAAGGGAATGGTCCCTATGGAATGCTGACAGGGACAGTGAGGGGAAGATGTGTTTGGTGGTGGCATCATGCTGAAGTTGGCAGAAATGGCGGAGGATGATCCTTTTGAATGCCAAGGCCAGTGGGGTGTAAAGTGAGGACAAGGGGGACCCTATCATGGTTCTGGAAGGGAGGGGAAGGTGTGAGAGCAGAGGCCCGGGAGATGGGTCAGACAGGGCTGAGAGCCCTGTCAACCATAGTGGCAGTTAACCTCAGTTAAGGAAGAAGGAAGACATGTCAAAAGTGCCGTTTTGGAAAGTGGCAACATCGAAACAGTTGTGACAGATGTGAAGGAACTGGGAGAATGGGATGGAGTCCTTACAGGCAGGAGGGTGTAAGGAGCTGTAGTTGAGGCAGCTGTGGGAGTCGGTGGGCTTGTAATGAATATTGGTGGACAGTCCATCACCAGAAATGGAGACAAAGGGGTCAAGGAAAGGAAGGGGAGTGTCTGAGCTGGACCATGTGAAGGTGATAGAGGGGTGGAAATTGGAAGCAAACTTGATAAATTTTCCCAGGTCCAGGCGAGAGCATGAAGCAGCACTGAAACAGTCATCGATGTACCAATAAAAGAGTTGTTGGAGGGAGCCTGAGTAGGACTGGAACAAGGAATGTTCCATGTACCCCATAAAAAGACAGGCATAACTGGGGCCCATGTGAGTACCCATAGCCGCACCTTTTATTCGGAGGAAGTGAGACAAGTTTAAGGAAAAATTGTTCAGTGAGAGAACAAATTCAGCCAGGCAGAGAGGAATGGTGGTGAATGGGGTTTGTTCGGGACTTTGTTCAGGGAAGGAGCAGAGAGCCCTCAGACCATCCTGGTGAGGGATGGAGGTGTAGAGGGATTGGAAGTCCATGGTGAAGATGAGGCGTTTAGGGCCAGGGAACTGGATATTGTTGATATGATGTAGGGCATCAGAGCAATTGTGGATGTAGGTGGGAAGAGATTGGACAAGGGGAGAGAGAACAGGGGTCAAGATAGAAAGAAATTAGTTCCATGGGCAGGAACAGGCTGACACGGTCAGTCTACCAGGACAATCCTGTTTGTGAATTTTGGGAAGGAAGAGGACAACTAATAACTCTATACACGTTTGAAACTGACAGCTAATAGTTCTTTAGGTACTGTGAGTAAACAGACAGCTTGTAACTCTATAGGTATCTGCGAAACTGACAGCTAACAACTCTATAGATTGGGGAGGCAATGAAGTAGTGGTATTGTCACTGGGGTCCTGTGTTCGAATCCCACCAAGGCAGATGGTGGAATTTGAATTCAATGAAAAAAATTTGGAATTGAAGGTCTAATGATGATTGTGATACCATTGTTGATTGTTGTAAAAACTCACCTGGTTTACTAATGTCCTTTAGGGAAGAAATCTGCTGTCCTTACCTGGTTTGGCCTACATGTGGTTGACTCTCAAATGTCCTTTGAACTAGAGTAACTAGGGATAGGTAATAAATGCTGGCCTGGCCAGCAATGCTCACATCCCATGAACAAATAAAAAAAAGTAACTGTGTGAAAAAGACAGCCAATAACTCTCTAGGTTCTGTGTGAATCTGACAGCTACTATCTCTATAGCTAACTATGTAAAATTGACAGCTAATAACTCTATAGGAACTGTGTGAAAAAGATAACTAAAAGCTCTATATGTACTGTGTGAAACTGACAGCGAATACCTCTATATATGTACTGTGTGAAAAGGACAGCCAATAAATCTGTCGGTATAGAGAGTAAACAGACAGATTATGGCTCAATAGATAACTGTGAAACTGGCAGCTAATAACTCTATAGGCACTGTGAGTAAACAGAAAGCTTATAATTCTATAGGTAACTAGATGAAACAGGCAGCTATTAATTATAGCTAACTGCCTGAAACAGACAGCTAATAACTCTATAGGTAACTGTGAAACTGACAGACAATAACTCTATTTGTAACTGTATGAAATAGACGCCTATGAACTCTACGGGAAACTGTGAAAGTGACAGCTGATAACAAACTCTATAGGTATTGTGTGAAGCAGACAGTGACTAACTCTGTAGGTAACTGTGTGAAACTGGGAGCTAATAACCCTATAGGTAACTGTGTGAAAAAGACAGCTAATATCTCTATGGGTACTGTGTGAAACAGACAGTGAATACCTCTATAGATAACTGTGCGAAACAGACAGTGAATACCTCTATATGTACTGTGTGAAAAGGACAGCTAATAAATCTGTAGGTACTGTGAGTAAACAGACAGCTTATGACTCTATATAGGTAACTGTGAAACTGACAGCTAATAACTTCATAGATACTGAGAGTTAACAGGAGCTTAGAATTCTTTAGGTAACTATTTGAAACTCTATAGGTAATTGTGTGAAACTGGCAGCAATAACTCCATATGTAACTGGTTGAATCAGCCAATCAATAACTCTAAAGGTAGATCTGTGAAACTGGCAGCTAATAACTCCATAAGTAACTGTGTGAAAAAAACAACTAATAACTCTATAGGTAGCTGTGCAAAACCAGCTACTAAGGACTTGAAAAGCAATTGTCTGAAACAGCCAATACGTCTATAGGTAACTGTGCGAAGCAGTGGGTGAATACCTCTATAGGTAACTGTAAAACTGACAGCTAATAACTCTATATGTAACTTTATGAAACAGACAGTGAACACCTCTATAGGTAACTGTGGTAAACAGACAACTAATAACTATAGGTAACTGTGAAACAGACAGCTAATAACGCTATAGGTACTGTGTGAAACTGATAGCTAATAACTCTAGATGAAACTGGGTGAAAAATACAGCTAGTAGCTCTATAGGTAAAAACAAAAATAAAAACAAAAAAACTGCGGATGCTGGAAATCCAAAACAAAAACAGAATTACCTGGAAAAACTCAGCAGGTCTGGCAGCATCGGCGGAGAAGAAAAGAGTTGACGTTTCGAGTCCTCATGACCCTTCGACAGAACTTGAGTTCGAGTCCAGGAAAGAGCTGAAATATAAGCTGGTTTAAGGTGTGTGTGTGGGGGGCGGAGAGATAGGTAGCTAATGTCCTTTAGGGAAGAAATCTGCTGTCCTTACCTGGTTTTACTTATGGAGTTATTAGCTGCCAGTTTCACAGATCTACCTTTAGAGTTATTGATTGGCTGATTCAACCAGTTACATATGGAGTTATTGCTGCCAGTTTCACACAATTACCTATAGAGTTTCAAATAGTTACCTAAAGAATTCTAAGCTCCTGTTAACTCTCAGTATCTATGAAGTTATTAGCTGTCTATAGGTAGCTGTGTGAAATGGACAGCTGATAACTCTATTTGTAACTGTATGAAACAGACGACTATTAGCTCTATGGGAAACTGTGAAACTGACAGCTAATAACTCTATAGGTACCATGTGAAACAAACAGGGAATACCTCTATAAGTAACTAGTAAGTAGACAACTAATAACTATAGGTAACTGTGTGAGTCTGAATGCTAAAAACTTTATAGGCATTGTGTGAAATTGACAGCTTTTTGAAAAATTCTTTCATTGGATGTGGGTTTCGTTGGCTGGGCCAGCATTCATTGCCCATGGTTAAGTGCCCTTGAGAAGGAGGTGGTGAGCTGCCTTCTTGAACCGCTGCATTCCATGCGGTGTAGGTACACCCACAGTCCTGTTACGAAGGGAGTTCCAGGATTTTGACCCAGTGACAGTGAAGGAACGGTGATATATTTCCAAGTCAGGAGGATGAGTGACCTGGAAGGGAACTTCTAGATGGTGGTGCTCCCATCTATCTGCTGCCCTTGTCCTTCTAGATGATAGTGGTCGTGGGTTTGGAAGATGCTGTCGAAGGATCTTTGGTGAATTCCTGCAGTACACCTTGTAGATGATATACACTGCTGCTACTGTGCATCAGAGGTGGAGGGAGTGAATGTTTGTGGATGTGATGCCAATAAGGGGGCTGCTTTGTCCTGGGCAGTGTCAAGCTTCTTGAGCATTGTGGGAGTTGCACCCATCCAGTTAAGTGGGGAATATTCCATCACACTCCTGACTTGTGCCTTATAGATGGTGGACAAGCTTTGGGGAGTTAAGAGGTGAATTACTCATCGCATGATTCCTAGCCTCTGACCTGCTCTTGCAGCCGCACTATTTATATGGCTAGTCCAGTTCAGTTTCTGGTCAATGGTAACCCCCAGGCTGTTGATAGTGGGGGATTCAGTGATGGTAATGCAGTTGAACATCAAGGGGCAATGGTTGGATTCTCTCTTGTTGGAGATGGTCAGTGCTTGATGTGGCGCGAATGTTACTTGCCACCTGCCAGCACAAGCCTGGATACTGTCCAGATCTTGCTACATTTGGACATGAACTGCTTCAGTATCTGAGGAGTTGCAAATGGTGCTGAACATTGTGCAATCATCAGCGAACATCCCCACTTCTGACCTTATGCTGGAAGGGAGGTCGTTGATGAAGCAGTTGAAAATGTTTGGGCAAAGGACACTACCCTGAGGAACTCCTGCAGTGATGTCCTGGAACTGAAATGACTGACCTCCAACAACCACAACCATTTTCCTTTGTGCTAGGTATGACTCCAGCCTGAGGAGAGTTTTCCCCCTGATTCCCATTGACTCCAGTTTTGCTAGGGCTCCTTGAGGCCATACTCTGTCAAATGCTGCCTTGACGTCAAGGTCAGTCACTCTCACCTCACCTTGGGAGTCCAACTGTTTTGTCCATGTTTGGACCAAGGCTGTAATGAGGCCAGGAGCTGAGTGGCCCTGGCGGTACCCAAACTGGGCGTCAGTGAGCAGGTTATTGCTAAGCAAGTGCTGCTTGATAGCACTGTTGATTACTTTACTGATGACGGAGGGTAGACTGATGGAGCGAAAATTGGCCGGGTTGGATTTGTGTTGCTTTTTGTGTACAGGACATAACTGGGCAATGTTCCACATAGCTGGGTAAATGCCAATGTTGTTAGCTATACTGGAATAGTTTGGTTAGGGGTACAGCAAGTTCTGGAGCACAAGGCTTTAGTTCTTTTGCCGGAATATTGTCAGGGCCCATAGCCTTTGCAGTATTCAGTGCCTTCAGCCGTTTCTTGATATCACGTGGAGTGAATAGAATTGGCTGAAGACTGGCATCTGTGATGCTGGGGACTTCTGGAGGAGGCCGAGATGGATCATCCACTCGACACTTCTGGCTGAAGATTGTAGCAAATGCTTCACCTTATCTTTTGCACTGATGTGCTTGGGCTTCCCCATCATTGAGGATGGGGATATTTGTGGAGCCTCCTCCTCAGTGAGTTGTTTAATTGTCCACCATCATTCGCGAGTGGATGTGGCAGGACTGCAGAGCTTAGATCTGATCCGTTGGTTATGGGATCGCTTAGCCCTTTATATCACTTGCTGCTTATGCTGTTTGGTATGCAAGTAGTCCTTTGTTATAGCTTCACCAGGTTAACACCTCATTTTTAGGTATGCCTGGTGCTGCTCCTGGCATGCTCTCCTGCACTCTTCATTGAACCAGCATTGGTGCTCTGGCTTGATGGTAATGGTAAACTGGGGGATATGCCGGGCCATGAGTTTACTGATTGTGTTCGAATACAATTCTGCTGCTGCTGATGGCCCACAGTGCCTCATGGATGCCCAGTCTTGAGTTGCTAGATCCGTTCAAAGTCTTTCCCATTTAGCATGGTGGTAGTGCCACACAATATGAAGGAGGGTATCCTCAATGTGAAGGCGGGACTTCGTCTCCACAATGACTGTACAGTGGTCACTCTCACCGATACTGTGATGGGCAGATGCATCTGCAGCAGGTAGGCTGGTGAGAATGAGGTCAGGTATGCTTTTCCCTCACTACCTGCCACAGACCCAGTCTCTCAGCTATGCCCTTTAGGACTCAGCCAGTTCAGTCAGTAGTGTACTACCAAGCCACTCTTGATGATGGACATTGAAATCCCCCACCCAGAGCACATTCTGCACCCTTACCACCCTCAGTGCTTCCTCCAAGTGGTGTTCAACACGGAGGAATACTGATTCATCAGCTGAGGGAGGGCAATACGTGGTAATCAACAGGAGGTTTCTTTGTCCATGTTTGACCTGATGACATGAGACTTCATGGTGTCTGAAGTCGATATTGAGGACTCCCAGGGCAACTCCCTCATGACTGTATGCCACTATGCCACCACATCTGATGGACCTGTCCAACCAGTGGGACAGGACACACCCAGCGACAGTGACAGTGGTGTCTGGGATATTATCTGTAAGGTATGATGATTCCCTGAGGATGACCAGGTCAGGCTGTTGCTTGCCTAGTCTGTGAGATAACTCTATACGTAATTGTGAGAAACAGACAGCATATAAATGTATAGTTAACTGGGTGAAACAGGCAGCTAATAACTCTTTAGGTACTGTGTGAAACTGACAGACAAATAACTCCATATGAAACTGTATGAAACAGACGGCTATTAAATCTATGGGTAACTGTGAAACAAACAGCTAATAACTCTATAGGTACCATGTGAAACAGACAGTGAATACCTCTATAGGTAACTGTGCGAAACAGACAATGAACACCTCAATAGGCAACTGCATGAAACAGGCAGCTAATAACTCTCTAGGTACTGTGTGAAACTGACAGCTAATAACTCCATAGGTAACTGTGTGAGTCTGACAGCTAATAGCTCTATAGGTAACTGTGTGAAACAGCCAATTAATTTACATGTACTGTATAAACAGACAGGTAATAACTCTATAATTAACTGTGTAAACAGACAGCTAATTAATCTATAGGTATTACATAAACTGACAGCTAATAATTCTATAGGTAGTGTGAAACAGAGACTGAATTAATCTATAGGTATTATGTAAACGGACACTTCATAACTCTATATCTACTGTGCGAAAGAGGCAGCTAATAACTTCCAAGGTTAGAATATTGCCAACAATGAGTTGTTTTTATAAGTAAAACAGCAAGAGAGATTGCAAATCCATTTACATGAGGAATTTTTAAAGTGTGACACACAAAGCATTCTATAATTTTGTTTTTTTCCAAAATCACAGGGTTGCACAGAAAGTAAATAAGACTTGATGAGTCTGACAGCTCTACAAGTATGAGTTGAAACAGTTAAGAAAATAAAAGAAAGTTGCTATCTAACCTGGTTCAGTTGATAATCTTTAATTACTTGAATAAAACATCGTTAGCTCACTATGTTTCAGTCACATCAAAATCTTCCACTGTAAAGATGTAATCTAAACATGCAAACACTGAAGTGGAATCTTGCGTCTTTTTTCCTCAGAAGCACAGATTTAGACTTAATTCCATTGGCTTCATTTTTACTGTTGTCAGCACTTTTCTCACACCTTTAAATACCTTTACTGCAAAATTTGGATATGTAGCACCCTTTTGTCGATACTTCAAGTGGGACCAAAATGGCATCTGTGCTGTGCCCGCACAATTCTGCTGCAGGCCATGCCAGATGGTATTTTGAGTAGATCATTAATGCAGGCTTTGGGAAGTGCAGAGGAAGTATGCAGACTGGACAGATTGTGATGCCAGTCAGCCGGTAATGCTGATTTGGCACCAGCGGTTCTATTTTCAACCTCAGCACTCGCTAATGCCCTATCTGAACCTTGCACAGCTCAACGTGCGTTCAGCAGCATGAAGGCCCCCCCCCCCCCCCACCCTCCCACCGGTGCCATTTAAAGTGATCGGAAGCTAATTCCAGGATAATGCTGATTGATTTCGACTGCATGCTGTGGAGTAGAATTGTCTGGTGGTTTCTGCCATACAATGTTGGTGATGTCTACAGCGAGAGGTGCGACACGTGGTGATGGCCCAGGTTCTCACTTCAACGTTTCTGACAGAAAACTTGCCTCTGGTCCATCCCTCTTGGCCTACAGCATGACAGGGAGGATGAGCAGAGAGGGTACAGAAGAGGACAAAGTCCCCGAAGAGGAAGGAGGAGGGCTCTCAGCAGAAAGCCATATATATGGTCTTCAGGGAGCAATTCTCAAGGAACAATATGTGCAATGTCTCTGCTTCAGTCAGGAAATGTTTTTGAAAGCTCAGAGCAGTGCAACAACAGCACTGCCAATGCTTATAAAGGTAACATTGTCTTGGACTTTGGTAGATTGAGCTCCTTCCAGGCTGGAGCAGGGGACATCTCCAAAATCTTGCAGTTTGCCATCCAGTGTACTATTGGGAGGTGACTGATGCACTGTAAGCAGAAAGGAAAAGATAATCATAGAATGGTTACAGCTGAAGGAGGCCAATCAGCTTGTGTGTCTGCACTAGCTCTCTGGAAGAGAAATTTAGCTACTCCCAGTCCCCTACCCTTTCCCTATTGCCCTGCATTTTGTTATCTCTTCAGGTTCTTATCCAATACCTTTTTGAAAGGCACAATTAAATCTGCTTCCATCATACTGTCAGGCATTGCATCCCGGATCCTAACCGCTTAATGAGTAAAAAGGTTTTTCCCCATGTTGCTGTTGCTTCTTTTGCCAATCATCTTAAACCTGAATCTTTCAGCTCTCCACCCTTCTGCCACTATGAACAGTTTCTTCCTATCAACTCTGTCCAGAGGCACAATAATTTTGGACAAACCTATCAAATCTCCTCTCAACTTCTCTAAGGAGAATAACTCCAAGAATTATTTTCGTAAATCTTTTCTACACCCTCGCTAAAGCCTTCACATCATTCCTAAAGTGCATTTCCCAGAATTGCACACAATACTTCGGTTGAAACATAACCAGTTCAGATTGAACCAGTGTTTTATAAAAGTTCATCATAATTCCCTTGTTTTTGTACTCTATGCCATTATTAATAAAACGCAGGGTGTGATAAGCCTTTTTAACCACTTTCACAGCCTACCCTGTGACATTCGTTGATTTGTGGATATGCACCCCCAGGTCTCTCTGTTAATGCACCCACTTTAGAATGTGTCATGTGGTTACACCCCTTTAATTTTGAAAAAAATGATCTTCAAACTTTCAACTGACTGGAGATTTTGCAATTTGAGATCAGACAGAACAAGCTACTTAAAATGCAAGGCCACCTTTCAGGGTGAAGGTGAAAACCAAACAAGTCACCCTCAGGGGACAGCGAAGAGAGGAACAGTTCCTATAATTAAGAGCCCCATCGAAACTGGTTATTGAAACAGTGGCTGCTGTAGACAGACACACCCAAAACTCCTTGGAAATACATAATGGGTGACGTATAACAGGCCAGACTGCAGCCACTGCAGAGAGATTGCAAGAAAGACTTCAGAAGAAGAGTGGCTAAAAGCTTCCTCTTTCTCTCTCTCTTTTAGAACACGTGTATTACCCAGTTCGGAAGCTAACATTACTAGAAATCTACCAGCGAACTGAGATCTTGTAATAATTGCAATATGCAACCAACTAATCCAAATTAGCCAAAACATTTAAAATCAATGCCTCAAGCACAATCAAAGGACACTTAACTGTATATTCTTTTAATTTTTTTATTGGACTCTAACTTCCCTTATTTCTGATGTGTGAAGTGAGTGAAGTTATGTTTTTATTATTTTTTTCCCCCTCGGATTTAGTGTTTAATAAATTTGCTCTTTCTTTGACTCAAGAAAACCTTGTTTGATTGGCTCCTTATTGCTTACAGCTTAAATACTTAAATACATTCTGATTTGGAAAAGGCATATCCTCGTGAATAAGAAACATAAACCTTTATTGTGACTGTCCAAGGAGGGTGAATAGAGGGGAGCCAGTTCAAGCCTTTTCACCTGGTTGTAACAAATGCACGCTTTGTTTTATATTGCCTCTCCTCATTCTTCCTTCCAAAATGTGTCACTTAATCTTCTTTACATTTAATTTCATTTGCCATGTGTCTGGCCATTCCCTCAGCCTGTCTATGTTTTCTTGATGTCTATCACTCTACTCATCACAGTTCACAATACTGCCATGTTTTGTATCACCAGCAAATTTCAAAATTGTGCTCTATACACCCAAGTCTAAATCATTAATATACATCAAGGAAAGCAGTGGTCATAACACTGCAGGGTAGACCTACCAGAGATGGTGGCACAGTGGTATACCATCTGGAGGGAGTTGCCCTGGGCATCCTCAACATTGAATCCAGACCCCATGAAGTCTCATGGCATCATGTCAAACATGGGCAAGGACACCTTTGACTGATTATCACCTACCACCTTTCCGCTGCTGATGAATCCGTACTCCTCCATATTGAAAACTGCTTAGAAGAAGCACTGAGGGTAGCAAGGGCACAAAATGCACCCTGGATGGGGGACATCAACACCCATCATCAAAAATGGCTGCCCAAGTTGGCTGAGTCCTAAAGGGTATATCTGCCATACTGGGTCTGTGGCAGGTAGTGAGGGAACCACCAAGATAGAAAAACTGATCTGACCCCGCCCTCATCAAACTCCTTGTTGGAGATGCATCAGTCCATGGCAATATTGGTAGGACTGATCACCGTGGAAACAAAGGGCAGAATTGTCCCAAATTTGCACTACTAAGTAGCAGGTGAAAAAAACGTTTTACCCACCAGCTCCAATGGTGGCTTCTCATGCCATATTATCCTAAACCCACCACACTAATTATGTATTTCCAGAAAATGCACTGTTTCGATAGTGGGCGCAGTCTCATTTGTCCACCAGATCATCACCATGCAGTTTCATCATGCCTGGCGCCACATTTAAAGTGCAGCCATGCCCACATCTCTTAGTGCTTCCAGCCCAGGACTGCTGTACAGAAGACACGATGGTCCCAATAGGCAAAAAGACTGCAGCCCCCCGACCCGGTTTAGTGACGTGTCCCTCGAGCGCCTTTTGGATGCCATGGAGGCTCACCCTGATGCCCTCTAACCCCGCTCAGGCCACAGGATGGGCAGCAGCATCACCAATCCACCAAGGGAGGCAGTGGCAGCGGTGGTCAGCACCAATGCACTGCAAAAGAGGACAGCCACCCAGTGCCGCAACAGGATGAATGGTCTCATCTGTTCTGCCAGGGTAAGTCACTTCTCATCACATTCAACTCACACACTCTCAAACCCATCACACATCCACAGGGATCTCACACCTCAAGGGACAATACCACTAACTCTCTCACACACCCTCACATCTCCATCAGGCTCATACCCTCTTGAGCTCATGTTTTCATCCCATCCATGACTGTTCACCACACAAACATTCCACTCAGTGCCATGCATCCTGTTCACACTCTCTCCAACTGTTTTCATGCAGGAGAAGCCTGCTCACATCAGCAGGAGGAGGTCCCAGACCAAGGGTGGAGTGGCCCACATTAGGCCCCTCACTCACTTTGAGGAGCGTGCCATCGCACTAACTGGTGAGGACATGGACCATGCCTGCGGTGATGATAAAGTTGGCATCGAATACCCTCGTGAGGATCCTGCACCATCTCATACCTCTCACAACCCAAATGTGAGTGCTCTCTCTCCTGCTTTGGCTCTGCTGCCATGCAATAATTACCTCTACTTTGGTTCACAGGGAGCTCTGCCAAGCAACTGACACCCTCAGCCAGCCAGTCCCTCAGCTCCATCCAGGCCCTCACCACCAGCCAAAGGACACCTCCTCCATTGAAGAGCTGGAAATAAGCACCCTTGAAGACACATCAAAGCGCTTACCCACACCCTGAACCAGCACAGAGACACACACCTCGGTGGGACCTAGATCTAGAGCAGGCTCAGGTTCACAATCTGGTGGTCACCACACGGACAGAGGTTCACAGCAGGAGGAGGCAGGTTTAGCCAAGCTCCCCGGCACTCAGAGGGCTGCTAGGGCAGAGGCATCTGTGAGGTCCGAGTCAGATAGCGAACCTTTGGCTTTGGCCTTCCAACTCATCCTGGAGAGTCAGCAGAAATTGGGGGGACATCACGCAGAGCTATTGGAAGCCATCAACAGAGTGGTCTGTGAGTTGGTGGAATACGTCTGCCTGCTTTCTGATGAATTGGTGCCCACATGTGTGCCTACGGGAAGGATGGCAGACACCATGGAGACCCTGGTGCAGCAGAAAGCAGAGATGTGTGCAGATCTGTAGTCCATCGCGGGAGCCATGGGTGAGTTCCTGCAGTGGCAATGTGAGAGGGAAATGGGGCACCTTGACATCCTTCCTGGTGCCCCTTCCCGTCAAGGTGTCAGGCTGAGGCCCCCAGGCACCCGAAGGGAGGAGGAACAGCAACTGGACACCCCTGGGTCATCCACTCAGGAATCTCAGTGTTTGTCCTCTCCCTCCCAGCCCCCTTTGCTGTGACCCCCTTCAACCTCATCCTCTGTCACTGCAGAGGGAGCAGCTGGCCAATCAGTGATTCTGGAGGGAGAAGAGTGTGTGCGGCAGGGCCTTTCGGAACCGTGTGCAAGACTCTCCCACGCACACGGATCCTTCACATATCACACTCATCTCAATGTCCTGAGTATTTTCAATGCTGCCTTCTGTGGTTCACTTTCAATTGTCCATCTAAGTTGACCTGCATCTCCACCCACCCACTGATCACACTCCCATGCAGCACCTGATCTCGCCCACCATGACACTCGTTTCACTTTCCATTTAGACAGCATGGTGGTGATACAGTATTTCATTTGCTCCCCTGTCCTTTTCCTTTCCCCAGTCACCCATTTTGTTTCACCCATCACTGTTGAGCCCTCAGCATCATCTTCCACCTCCCTCCATGACCTACCAGCCACAACCCTTTTCCTTCGAGGATGTCCAGATGAACGCCTACGTTCCCTTCCTTCCCAAAAATCCCACGAACCCCACATTTGTCTCCCCGACCTGCTCCTTCCCACCCCCAGGGTCGGTGCCTGCCTCCAGGTCCCCACCAACCACCCTTGCCATCTCTTCTACTGATACTGTTGAATCCTCACCCTCCCACCCTACTGCCTCACTCTGCCCTCGGTCATCCTCACTATTCCCTCATACCACGCCCTCCCTCAGTTCACCCCCCAGGAGGCAGTCATGGACCCACCAGACCCCTCCCTTGCATGTTCACCTGGACATGCTCCCCTCCAGATCCCCACCCCCTTGAAACCCCTTTCCCTCCAGGAACTACTTCCCCCCCGGAACTCCTTCCCTCATCTCCCCCCCCACCCACTGGACTTTCCCCCACTTAGTCCTTCCACCCCCCACCCCACTGAACACCCCCCTGGCTTAATCCTTCCCCCTTCCTAACTCCTTCAAACGCCCTTACTTCTTCTGCTACCCTTGGTCCTTCCCCCTCTCCAATCTCCCTCCCCCAGCATAACTACTCCCTCCAGCCTTACTCCTTCCACCTTCCTGAATCCTTCCTCCACCCTTACTTTTTCCTTCACCCTTACTCCCTTTCCTCTCTGCACTCCTTCCTCCTGCTGGACTCCGTCCCCTCTCCACACTCCTTCTCCCCCCGACTACTTCCCCTCTCTGCACATCTTCCCTACTCTGAACTCCTTCCAGTATATCTTCCACCGCACTTACACCTACCTCCCCAGTTGCCATTTCTCCCCCATTACCCCCTCCCCACCGGTACTCCCTCCACCCCCAACCTCCCCCCAAACACCTTCGTTCTCCCTCCCAAACCCACACCCCCGACATCTTTGTTTCCCCCTCCCAAACTCACGCCCCTGAAACCTTCATTCACCCCCTCCCAACCTCAGCACCCCCAACACCAACATTCCCCTCCAAAACCTCAACCGCCCTGATACCTTCGTTCCTCCCCCCCAACCTCATACCCCCTTACACCTTCCCTTCCCCCCCCCACCAACCTCTGCCCATCCTGGCACTTTCCTAGACCTTCCTCTCCCACCCCCGGTACATCTTCCTCTCCCAAACTTAACTGGACCTTGGGCTCCACCCCCTTGACCATCATCCGTAGTGAGCAGATCCTCAACGGTGACTTTCCAATGGTGACTTTCCAACATTGACTACTTCGCAGTGGAGCCATATCCATGAGAATCCACCGAGCATGCTGTGAACGTTCCTCCAGGGTCCCGTTGCTGGGCTGAGCGGACGATCATAAACTGGTTTCATGATGTCCCAAAACCAGTTTCTGGCCTTCCTGCATATTATGCCTGAAACCAACAGGCACAGAAAATCCTGCCCAAAGTTCTGTCTTCACATTGCCACTGTGCTAAATAGAATACTTTCAGAACACATCTAGCAGCTCAAAACTGGGCATCCATGAGGCATTGTGGGCCATTAACAGAAGTAGAATTGTGTTCAACCACACTCTGTAACCTTATGAACCAGTATGTCCTTCACTCTACCACTACGATCAAGCTGGACGATCAACCCTGGTTCAATAGGAATGTAGGAGAGCATGCCAACAACAGCACCAGGCATACCTAAAAATGAGGTGCCAACCTGGTAAAGCTACAACACAGGACTATATGAATGCCAGACAACAGAATCAGCAAAGCGATAGGCAGAGCTAAGTGATCACACAACCAAGAGATCAGAACAAAGTTCAGCACTCCTGCCACATACAGTCATCAATGGTGATAGACAATTAAAATAACTAGCTGGAGGAGGAGGCTCCACAATATCCCCATCCTCAATAATGGGAGAACCCAGCACATCAGTGCAAAAGACAAGGCCAAAATATTTGCAACCACCTTCAGGCAGAAATGCCGAGTGGATGGTCCATCTCAGCCTCCTCCTGAGGTGCACACCATTAAGATGCCAGTCTTCAGCTAATTCAGTTCACTCCACATGATTTCAAGAAATGGCTGAAGGCACTGACTACAGCAAAGACTACAGGCCCTGACAAGAAACCTGTGCTCTAGAACTTGTCACATTCCAAGCCAACTTGTTACAGTACAGCTACAAACTGGCTTCTACCCTACAATGTGGGAAATTACCCAGGGAGTCCTTTCCAAAAAAAAGCAGGACAAACCTAGTCTGACCAATAACCACCTCCCTGCACACCCCATCAGCCTACTCTTGTTCATCAGCAGAGTGATGGAAGTTGTTGTCAACAATATTATCAAGCGCCTCATATAAGCGATAACTTGCTCTTTGATGCTCAGTTTTAGTTTTGCCAGGGCCAGTCAGCTCCAGACTTCATTACTGCCTTGTTCTAAACATGGACAAAAAGCTAAACTCAAGAGGTGAGGTGAGAGTGACAGTCAGGCAGCATTTGACTAAGTGTGGCTCGAATGAGCCCTAGCAACATTGAAGTCAGTGGAAATGAACGGAACAAACTCTCCACTGGTTGGAGTCATACCTAGCGCAAAGGAAGATGGTGTGGTTGTTGGAGATCAATCATAGTCCCAGAATATTACTGTCAGTGTTCCTCAGGGTAGTGTCCCAGGCCAAACCATCTTTAGCTGCTTCATCAATGACCTTCCATCCAACATAAGGTCAGAAGTGGAGATGTTCGCTGATGATTGCACAATGCTCAGTACATTCATGACTTCTCAGATACTGAAACAGTCCATGTCCATATGCAGCGAGACTGGGATGACATTCAGCCTTGGGCTGATAAGTGGCAAGTAACATGCACATCACACCAGTGCCAGACAATTACCATCTCTAACAAGCGAGAACCTAACCATCTCCCTTGACATTTGACAACATTACTACTGCCGAATTCCCCGCTATCAACAACCTGGGAGTTACCATTGACCATAAACTAAACTGAACCAAACATATAAATATTGTGGCTACACAAGCAGGTCGGAGGCTGGGAGTTCTGTGTGGCAAGTAACTCATCTCCGGACTCTCCAAAGGCTGTCCGCCATCTACAGGACACAAGTCAGGAGTTGATGTAATACTTTCTGTTTGGCTGCATGAATGTGGCTTCTAAAATACTCAAGAAATTTGACAACCCAGGACTAAGCAGCACTGTTGATTGACACCCCATCCACCACTTTCAACATTCACTCACTCCACCACTGATTCACAATGGCAGCCATGTCTACCATCTACAAGATGCACTGTGGTAACTCGCCAAACTTCATACAGCAGCACCTTTCAAACCTGTGACCTCTACCACCTAGAAGGACAAAGGCAGCAAGTAAATGGGTACACCACGACCTGCAAGTTCCCCTCCAAGCCACACACCATTCTGACTTGGAACTATATCATTATTCCTTCATTGTGGCAGGATCAAAATCCTGGAACTCCTTCCCTAACATCGCTGTGGGTATACGCACACCACATGCACTGTAGCTGTTCAAGAAGGCGGCTCAGGACCACCTTCTTAATCACAATTAGAGATGGGCAATAAATGCTGACTTAACCAGCGATGCTCACATCTCATGAAAAAATTAGAAAAAAGGCAACAAGGCCTAACCACTGATTAGCTGGGTGGGATTTCAGTTCTGGGTTTGGGACCCTGATCGTCTTTATTTCCGATCCCAATCCCGCACTGTGTTGTCAATGCCCAGGTGTTGCATTTGCTCATCAGCCAATAGTCAGGTTCACCGTGCAATTAGCGGTAGCAAGCATGGGAAGGGAGGCAGGACACAGGCAGAAATGGGCCCAATTTAAAGGGCAGGCAACAGCCATTGCTTTGGTTCCCGTTCATTCTCGCAATACAAACGAGAAGCTGAGCAGAGGGCAGTAGGCAGGGAGAGCTCTCATGCCAGTGCAGCACCCTGTTTTACCAACGCCTCACTGGGGGTACTGCTGGTGGCAGCGGTTGAACAGCGAAACATCCTGTTCCCTGCCAGTGGTAACAGAAAGTCTACAAAGCTCACCAGGAGGGCATGGCTGGAAATGGACTATGAGGTCAGCAACAGAGGAGTAATAACAAGGAGCTGGGTGCTGAGCTGGAAACATTTCAATGACATGCTCAGACCTGGCAAGGTAAGTCCAAAGATGGATTCAGATGGCATGCACCTTGTCAGCAAGCACCAGAGTGAAAAAGAGAGGGGCATCCTGAGGGCAGATAGAGATCTCCAGGCTATGGGGGAGATATGCGTTCAGCAGCCTTGATGACCCATAAGCATAGGTGAGAACCCCAGTGATATTGAACAGGAGGTCGGAGTGCAGACTGTAGCATCTTAGGTGAATGAAAAGTGGCAAGTGGTGAGGGAGAGAGGAGGCCTTGTCCTAACAGCATCTTTCATCACCTTGCCAAACGGGAGATGAATGCCAGGGAAAGGGAGAGTGGGCATGTTTGCATGGTGGAGTGCCCTTGCTTTCACATTTTGAGAAGCTGGCCCTTGTTCTGGCCATGGTGACAAGCCACAGGGCTGCTGGAGACAGAGAAATGGATGTCTACCGTAAACAGGATGAAAAGATCTCAACATCTCTGGATCTGCAGGATGGATAGCAACGCTGCTCGTGCAATGAGCTGTCAATGCATGAGCTGTCATCTTGTTACTTTAAGCAGTGGAAGCATCTGCTGACCTTCTCAATCTCTCATCACTACCTTCTCTTATGTCTCCAACAGGGTCAGCTGCAAAGGGGCAGGAGTCCCCACACAACGCCAACAACCTCCTGAGGAGTTAGAGGAGGAAGACACCATAAGACCATAAGTCCATAAGACATAGGAGCAGAAATTAGGCCATTCAGCCCATCGAGTCTGCTCTGCCATTCAATCATGGCTGATAAGTTTCTCAACCCCATTCTCCCGCCTTCTCCCCATAACCTTTAATCCCCTTACCAGTCAAGAACCTATCTATCTCGGTCTTAAATACACTCAATGACCTGGCCACCACAGCCTTCTGTGGCAATGAATTCCATAGATTCACCACTTTCTGGCTAAAGAAGTTTCTCGTCACCTCTGCTCTAAAAGGTCTTCCCTTTACTCTGAGGCTGTGCCCTCGGGTCCTAGTCTCTGCTACTAATGGAAACATCTTCCCCACGTCCACTCTATCCAGGCCTTTCAGTATTCTGTAAGTTTCAATCAGATCCCCCCCTCATTCTTCTAAACTCCATTGAGTATAGACCCAGAGTCCTCAAACGTTCCTCATATGTTAAGCCTTTCATTCCTGGGATCGTTCTTGTGAACCTCCTCTGGACCCTCTCCAGGGCCAGAACGTCCTTCCTGAGATTCAGGGCCCAAAATTGCTTACAATATTCTAAATGTGGTCTGACTAGAGCCTTATAAAGCCTCAGCAGCACATCCCTGTTTTTATATTCTAGTCCTCTCGAAATAAATGCCAACATTGCATTTGCCTTCCTAACTACCAACTCAACCAGCAAGTTAACCTTAAGAGAATCCTGGACTAGGACTCCCAAGTCCCTTTGCACTCCAGAATTCTGAATTCTCTCCCCATTTAGAAAATAGTCTATGCCTCTATTCTTCCTACCAAAGTGCATGACTTCACACTTCCCCACGTTGTATTCCATCTGCCACTTCTTTGCCCATTCTCCTAACCTGTCCAAATCCTTCTGCAGCCTCCCCGCCTCCTCAATACTACCTGTCCCTCCACCTATCTTTGTATCATCTGCAAACTTAGCCAGGATGCCCTCAGTTCCTTCATCTAGATCATTAATGTGACACCTCAGAGCCAACACCACCACACCTTTCTTGATTACCTTCCTCCAGCACAGATACTCACACCTCAATGGGTCTTCACACATTATTAGCGACAGTGGAATAGGATGAAGCATACATCATTTCAGCGGAGACAAAGTCAGTAGTGGCCAATCCCCCTCTCAGAATGGAGGACAGGGACAGCATTGCTCAGCAGGGCAAAGCCTTAGAGTCACAAAACTGGTGGTTGGACCTGGAGAATAAGCGTGAGATATGTGCCTACATGTTGAAGTTACCTGAGGTACGGCAGAGCCCATTCATCACACACTCCACAATGTCTCAATGCTTTGAGTATATGAGCTCCTCAATTGAGAAAGTAGCCAACCACATGGAGAGCTAACTCTCAGACTGGATGTAGGAACAGTGCACTCACATGCACGGAATGCATGCCATAGTTTATAGCATAAATCAGTCAGTGGCACAAACTGCACATTGAAGCATTAAATTGATTCCAGCTGCCTCCCAGCTGATGTTTCCGTCCTGTCTGCTCCCATATCCCTTGATTCCAGGTAACCAAAAATTCATCTATCTCAACCTTAAATATATTCCATGATGGAGCATCCACAACCCTCTGGGATAGAAAATTCCATTATTGTATTGAATGGCAGTGTAGGCTCAAGGGGCTATGTAATATACATTGTTTTCTGTTATCACCACAATAATTTCTGACCTAAAACTTAATTCTACTAGTCAACCTGTTCTTCATTTAGCCACTTAATAGATATCATACCACTTTACTCATTGAAACACACAAACATAACATGCAGAGACAATAGCCCTCAGTTCTCAAAAGGAAAGCTTAAAAAAATGAGAATTTAAGCATTTAACATAATTTACAAATTATGCAATGAAAACATAATTGCGCTCTACTATCATGCAAAAAATGTTATGATCCTGGCTGAGGTTACCCCTGGATAAGCCTAATCCCAGAGTGCAACTCAGCTTGATAGATCCTAACTTTTAATTTGTTTGTTTACATATGTGAAGGGTAGCTACTGAACAGATTCAAAGGAATCAGTTAATGAACTTTTAACAAAAGCATTAAATATTTATTAAACAAGAAAAGATGAACTATATTACAATTCTCCTTTACCCACATCTGTAACTTTACAGATATATACAGATTTGTAAGATTAGCATAAGTTACAACTATCTTATACTTTAATGTTCACAGTAAGTACACAGTCCATGTAAACCAATAGGCAACCTGTGGTCAGACACACCACACTTTGAAACCAAGTGACAGATGTCACCCCAGGCAGATGCTATGGATCTCTCATCAACCGTTCCCAGACACTTGTTACACCATGAGTCCACCGGTCTCACTGAACTCTATCTTTCACACCAGGGTTTCCAATCTCCACTCTAAGTACTCGCCTTGGAATCTTCTCCCAAACCAACACTTTCTCTCAAATGCCTTCTGCAAGGGTTCACCTCCAGGATTTTGAAATCTCCTGATGTTCCTCTTCCCTGGGTCACCACATGCATTCAAGCTTTCTTCCACACACTATCTCTTACCAACCCAGCTGTCAACAGTACGCCACTGCTTCACATGCCTATAGCAAAGAGTTACAGATGTCCGGCCGTCTCTGTGGACCTTCTGGCCTCTTGTAAGTTGTGTTCACTTTAAATCTACTTTCTGCAGCTTTTGTCTTTTTTTAAATCTGAAGCTTGGAGCCTTTCTCTCTGTCCTTCACTCTTAACTTCCCTAACAGGACCTTTTCCAGCTTCCTGTCCTTCTTTTGACTAGTAGGTCTGCTCATGACTTTCCCTTGTTCCACTCCCCTGGATTTTGGGGTCTGTTCTTTAGCTTGGCACTGGCTATCTGTCCTCTTTGCTCCAGTATCTCCTGGCAGTTACTTTCAAAATCAACTGCGCTCAAATAGCTTCCAAAATCAAACTGCAGTTTTTAGTTTCTTCTGTGTCTACCTGTGGGAGGGACCTGCCTCTCTGGACCCCTGTTGCTAAGCAATAGCCTAGTTTCTCTACTCTTGTTCTTGTTTTTATTCTTTCACGGGATGTGGACTTCGCTAGCTGGGCCAGCATTTATTGTCCATCACTAGTTGCCCTTGAGAAGGTGGTGGTGAGCTGCATTCTTGAACCACTGCAGCCTATGTGGTGTAGGTATACCCACAGTGCTGTTAGGGAGTGAGTTCCAGGATTTTGACCCAGTGACAGTGAAGTAACGGCGATATGTTTCCAAGTTAGGATGGTGAGTTACATGGAGGGGAACCTCCAGGTGGTGGTATTCCCATCTAACTGCTGCCTTTGTCCTTCTCAGTGATAGTGGTTGTGGGTTTGGAAGGTGCTGTCTAAGGAGCCTTGGTGAATTCCTGCAGTGCATCTTGTAGATGGTGCACACTGCTGCTACTATGCTTCAGTGGTAGAGGAAGTGAATGTTTGTGGATGTGGTGCCAATCAAGCGGGCTGCTTTGTCCTGGATGGTGTCAAGCTTCTTGAGTGTTATGGAAGCTGCACTCATCCAGGTAAGTGGGGAGTATTCCATCACACTCCTGACTTGTGCCTTGTAAATGGCGGAGAGCCTTTGGGGAGTCAGGAGGTGAGTTACTTGTCATATGATTCCTAGCTTCTGACCTGCTCTTGTAGCTACAGTATTTATATGGCTAGTCCAGTTCAGTTGCTGGTCATTGGTAACCCCCAGAATGTTGATAGTGGGGGATTCAGTGATGGTAATGCCATTGAGCATCAAGGGGCAATGGTTGGATTCTCGCATGTTGGTGGGTCATTGTCTGACACTTGTGTTGTGTGAATGTTACTTGCCTCTTGCCAGCACAAGCCTGGATATTGTCCAGGTCTTGCTGCAGTTGGATATAGACTGCCTCTGTATCTGAGGAGTCACGAATAGTACTGAACATTGCGCAATTATCAGCGAACATCCCCACTTCTGACCTTATGATGGAAAGAAGGTCATTGATGAAGCAGTTGAAGATGGTTGGGCCTAGGACACTACCCTGAGGAACTCCTGCAGTGATGTTCTGGAGCTGAGATGACTGACCTCCACCAACCAATCTTGTTTGTTTAACTTAACTGCAACAGTCATACAACTCTCATTAGAAATGTAGGCACCATGAAACTAAAACTCAATTTGACCTTTTCTTAACGCACAGATAAAGAAATATAAATCAAACTTAAATATTAAAGCTAAAACTCATTCCTAACACCTACAAATACAAATATAACTTTGTTAAAGTATCTCTATTTCCTAACAACAGTCAAAGGATGTTAATTCCACATGATCAGCAAAACAAGAGAATTGTTTCTTTCCCAGTGCACAGACTATTTGTTCAACACAATCAGAAGGTCACTTTGAACTGCCACAAGCTTTCTTAAAGCTGGAAGTGTGGAAAATTATAATAGAAAGCTGAAGAGAAATGGAGCTATGTACACTATTACAACAGGGTGGCAAAATGAAGTTAAATAGAGCCATATAGAACCACTGTTTGTGTCAACAAAGCAGCTCCTCTGCCTTACAAAGTGTCAACAGATTGAGAAAATAATATACACGGCAACAGATAATTAGTGAGAACAATTTCTCGACCTATTTTCCAGATGCAGGAAGGATCCAGATCAATACAGAGGCATTGTTTGTGCATCAGCCAAATCCACTGTGGCAAATCTTGGAACTGATAGTTGGTTTACGTGCTCTAAATCAAGAAAGAACTCAATGCTTTCAATAGAATAAAGACTTGATAAACAGCAAGGTTAACCAAAGCTCCACTTCAGCTGAAGAATTGTTTAGCTATGACAGACCAAGTTAACTAACAGCAGTGAAAATAAGTAGGTTAATACTCTATTGAAATATTAACCAGGCATATATAAAGTCATTTCACTTAGATTGAAACAGTTCAGTCAGTAGAGTTTAGGAGTCTTCCCACCATTGGGTGGAGGAAATTTTCAACACATCAGTGAGGAGTAGATATGCCACAAATTCAAGAAGGGAGAGGACAAAACTACAATCTGCCTTTCTGCTGAGTGCATCCTCAAACATTTTGTAATGTCCCAGTTATATTGCACGATCTGGTATGTTGCCAATTGCATTTTTAGCAGTAATGTGAGCAGAAGCCATAGTTATACTACTTGTTCACATGACTATTGAGTGGGAAATTGAAGCTTAACCCTGCATCTCAATTACTTGTGCCAAGAACTGACCCACCCACCGCCAGTGAGGATTTGAATGATTCAAGGGAGATGATAGAAACAGCTTTCTTTCAATTATTGCAAATTAAATGGCACTTCCCCCATGTTTACCATGTTTACATCAAAACCTTCAGACCAGCTGCCTTTAATCCAAACTAAGTCTCACACACATGCACACAGACACAGATACCACTATTTTACAATAAATTCCAATAACATTATGCGAATTTTATATTTTCTTGACAGTGCTGAAGAGGAAGATGATGGTGCATGTTCTGGGTCTTGGGTGTCATCATCCTCTGAGGTGGCACTATTACTAACATTTGGTGGCTGTGGCGTGGCCTCCAGTTGCAAGGACCTGCAGGGGAGAAAGCAAAGAAACACAATAAGCACTGTCCATGGCCATATCACATGATCTCACATGTCTCCTTTGTCCCCTTGTTCAGATACCAGGTTGGAGGCATTCTCACTCTGCTGCCTGGCCACTCCAGTCTCGCCGTTGGTGATGAAATGGCCGCCCTGCTTCCCAGCAATCTCAATTGCCTCCTCCTCTGCTGTGGTGAGGACCTTCGCAACTGGCATACCTCCACCAGTCTTGGCCATCTTCTCTTGTATTGTGGGTCTGCTTCTCCTCCATGACAGATTTAGTGGCACTTCAAGTGAGACATAATCTCCTTGTCTGCATGCATCCCCTGACACATACTGGCCTGTCACTTCTAATTGTACCCAATCTTTTCCTCAAGCAAAACTGTCACACGGTTTGGCCTCGAGTGCCATGTGGTACTGAGGATCATCATGCATTCAACTGCCTGGCCTCAATCTCCACTCAACCATATACATTGCTTGATGCCCTCATGAGAGTCTAATGATGCAACACCATCATGCCACTTACCTTGGCTGATTGAAGGAGGCCATTGATCTGCTTGTGGCACTGAATCCAGGATCTTGGGTGGACCCCATGGCTGCTCAGTCCCTCTGCAATCTCTGTCCAGGCCGCCTTGGTCAGATGGAAGGATTTTTTGTAGCCTTTAGTGGAGAAGAACACATCCTGCCTTTCCCAGATGGCCTGGGGGGGAATCTGCAGGGAAACATCGCTAAGCCATTGTCTAACCTTAGATGGGGGTTCTAGTGGATGATTGTTGCTCTGTAGGAAGGGAGATAGACATGGGGGAGTGACTGGGGCACCGGGAGATGATTAGACTGTAGGATTGGGTGGCTGGTGGTCTTATTACGACTGAATTCAAGGCATGCATCTCAAAATTTATACAAATTGCAAAACAAGGGGTGAATAGTAATAGGCGGCCCTAGGGGATTTAAAAAGTGAGAGAGAGGGAATGATGGGGGTAGAAGTGTGACATCTCCAAAGGGAAATGCAGGCTTGGCTTGAAAAACACAAAATTGCTCTTCTGAAATTTTTAGTCCTAAACTGACTTGTTCCTTGTATGCAGAGCCGAACTGCTTGTCCAGTCAGCTCTTTCATACTCTTTTGAGCAACCAACTAAGTTAGTAAAATGAGGGTCAAATTAAAAACCAGTCCCTAAAAGGGATACTGCATAAAGAAAGACAAAATCTTAAAGGAAACTTAAAACATTCAAAACAGTCAGCTCTTTTATAGCCCTCCCTCACCTACAAATTAGTCACCTGACAGCATGTTCGGACACTTCCTGCCTGACCCCACCACGTGATCACCACGTACCCCATGTGGCTGCCCTTTACATTTTTGAGGGAATTACGTTTATGCTGGCTCCTGAAACGCAAGCAGAAATGGTGCCCATTTCCACTCCTCTTCCACCATCAGTCCCCACACATCGTACATTAAGTTCCACCCACTATGTTTGTTTGCAAAGACAGTGGCATTTGCTAAATTCTCTGCGTGAATGTAACTTACACTTCCATGCTTTTGTATAAAGTTACGTCACATTTAGGTAGCAGCACCTCTGACCTACAAATGCTGATATCACATAACCATGCCAACAAATCTCTTAGATCATTGGACTAAAAACACCATTGATTGACTTTCCATAAACTCTTCCACTTCTACTGAGGAAGGTGAGAACCCGATACTCTAAAGATCTGTCCAGAACAAAAGAAAGGAAGTCTTGAATTATATATATATGACTAGGTTATAGCAAAGCACTTAGCAGCAAATGAAGTACAATGAACTAGTTATTGTTATAAAGTTGGAGATGCAGCAGCTCCCACAAGCATCAAGGAGCTAAATGACCAGCTAATCTATTTCACTAATGGTACTTGAGAGATAAATATTGACCAAGACACCAGGAAAAGTTCCCTGGTTCCTTTATAATTAGTGTCATGGGATCTTTTCTGTCCACCTAAGAGATGGATGGGGTCTTAGTTTAGTGCCGCATCCAAAAGCCAGCACTGATGGTTGGGGTCTACCATTAGTACTGCAATGGAGTGTTAGCCTACGTTTTCTGTTCAGGTCTCAGGGCTGGGTCTTGAACCTCAACCTTCTGGTTCAGAAGCAAAAGGGCTAGCACTAAGCCATGAATGGCCAAAGAATTCACCCCTCATAAGACTGAAATGCCAAGTAAGGCACAGAGAATAAATCATCAGCAATGTTGAAAATTTCAAATAGTTAAGTGGTTACTTTATGTCATAATGGAATCACGTCTTAAACTAAACGGATGGTGTGAAGTCCTTCAAAATGTAGCAGTTAAAATAAGGCTCCATTCCATTTTGAGAATCAGATGTGGATTCAAAACTCCTGCAGAACAGCCTTCAAAGGTGAACACTGAATTAGGACATAAACTCAGAAAATGCTGGAAATACTCAGCAGGTCAGACCTGAAGAGAAAAACAGTGTTAACATTCCAAGTCTGTGATTTTTCATCAGAACTCTACATCTGCAGTGTTTTGCTTCTGTGCTACTGAATGATGGCATTCTGGAGCTGAATGAGGAGAGTTGCTGGTTGTATACTAGTATGGTGAGCAGATTGCTTTGCAGTTATATAGCATTTAATGATCTCAAGATGCTCCAAAATACTTTACAGTCAATTCAAAACTTTTGAAGTATAGCTGAAATCTAGGAAGCGCAACAACCAACTTGTATAAAGCAAGGTCTCACAAATAAGAATGTGATAACAGATAACCTGTTTTTGTGATGCTGGTTGAGCTATTAACTCTCCTGCTCTTTGAAATAGTGGCATGGGACCTTCTTCAGTACTGCAGTGGAATGTCAGCCTGAATTATGTGCTTGAATGGGGCTTGAATTCATAGCTTTTTTACTCAGGTAACAATGTTACTACCGAGGCACAACTGACTTGTATAAAGAGCAAAGTACTCTTACTGATTGTTTTTGAAATAACTTATTTTAAAACAAGCTTTATTTCATACTTCTGAGACGGCTGATACTCTGAGGTAGATTTTGTGTTCATGTTGCACATACAAGCACTATGGGATGATTCATTCAGCCATGAGTGCTTTCTACAGTCTCAAGCTTGTATGCTACATTGGATTTCACTTCTTGTTGCCACACCTTTGAAGTTAATCAATTGTCTGCAACCCTGGGACATTTGTGGTTTTTGAAGACTTTGTTCACTTTCTTCATTTCCATATTCTGTGCATGTCTTTATTCTTTTGTAGTTGGCAGCATTGATTTCATGCTAATGATCTGTCCACTTAATTTATGCTTTACTTCTTAGCAAAAAGGATGGTTTAGAATATGGTTATCATTCCACATTTTGCTTCTCTCTGGTAATTATATTGGCAATCCTTAGAATGTGTTGTACTAATGGAGGGTATCAAGTATCTCCTTTTGATAAATCAGGAAGTACATTTTTTTGGAAAAGGGTGGAACCGTGACAGACAGTGAAGACAGATTTCTCTCTGTATTCAACATTTTTAATAATTACATGAAAATGAATAATTAATGTTAATAGATATTAAAATCTATTTCTGTCTGTTAAGGCCTTGTTAAAGGCCAATCATTGGAAATGCAAGATGACTCTGGCAAAAATGGTTAATTATGGTGGAATTTTCTAAGTTTGTACTATCAGCTCAGAAGTTCAGTCACCAGTTCATGAAATCTCTCTCATTCATTTTAATCAATGTAAAATTATAGGCCAATTGCCCACAAATTCTCAGCTGGCTGGTGAAGTTCCTCGTCAGTAGCACAAACTGAGGATATGACTCCCTTATTGCCAGGTCAGACCTGGTGTTAATCAGTTTAACAACTGTGAGGAGTTAAAACTATCAGCACAGCAGTCAGAGAATTATATATGTACTATATACTGTACGTTCCGCATAATCCTATATTTCAGCAGAGAACATTTGCAACAACATACAACATGGATTCAAAGAGCATTGTTGGGTTTTTCTGTTGGAGAAGAACAGTGTGGCCTCAGAGCAAAAGGGGCCATCTGAGGTGTAAACTGGCACCAGGAGCTATCCCAGGAGTGGATTTACCACAACAGAGTCAGCTACCTGAACAAAAGATGCTCAGAGTGAGCAGCAAGGCTGTGACTGAGACGTGCCATCTGGTTCAGCAAGAACAATCAAATAGTCATTCTGCACTGGTGATGGCAGTTCCCACATATCTTCAACTTTATGTCACAGTGAGATTCCAGGCTTTGGTAGGTAATATCACAGCAGTCAGCCAGTATCCCAAGCGCTGCTTCATTAAACAGGTTACTAAAGCCCTATTTTCTCATTTTTCTCATTCAGGACACTTAGAAAATATCAATGGGATTAGACAAAGTAACATGGATTCATGAAAGGGACATCATGCCTGACAAACCTACTGGAGTTTTTTGAGGACATAACTAGCAGAATAGAAAAGGAAGAACCTGTGGATGTGTGTATTTGGATTTTCAGAAAGCTTTTGATAAACTCCATGTTAAGTGTGCAAAATTAAAGCACATGGGATTGGGGGTAATATATTGGCATGGATTGATAATTGGTTAGCAGACAGAAAACAGAGTAGGAATAAATGGGTCTTTTTCGGAGTGGCAGGCGGTGACTTGTGGGGTACCACAGGGATCAGTGCTTGGGCCCAAGCTATTCATAATATATCTCAATGATTTGGATGAGGGAACCATAGGTAATATTTCTAAGTTTGCTCACGACACAAAACTTGGTGGGAATGTGAGCGATGAGGAGCGTGTGGGGCTTCAAGGCGAGTGAGTGGTCAAATACATGGCAGATGCAGTATAACACGGATACATATTAAGTTATCCACTTCGATAGGAGAAACAGAATGGAAGAGTATTATTTAAATGGTGATAGATTGGGAAATGTTGATGTACAATTATACACCAATCACTAAAAACAAGCATGCAGGTGCAGCAAGCAGTTAAGAAGGCAAATGGCATGTTGGCCTTCATTGCGAGAGGACTTAAGTACAAGAGCAAGGATGTTTTACTGCAGCAGTACAGGGCCTTGGTGAGACCACACCTGAAGTATTGTGTGCAGTTTTGGTCTCCTTATCTAAGAAAGGATATATTTGCCATAAAGGGAATGCAGTGAAGGTTCACCAGACTGATTCCTGGGATGGCAGGATTATCGTAAGTGGGGAGATTGGGCCGACCAGGCCTGTATTCACTGGAGTTTAAACGAATGAGAGGAGATCTCATTGAAACATGAAATTCCGACAGGGATGGACAGACTGGGTGCAAGGGTAATATTTTCTCTGGCTGGGTGTCAAGAACAAGGGGTCACAATGTCAGGATATAGAGTAGGCCATTTAGGACTGAGATGAGGAGAAACTTCTTCACTCAGAGGATGGTGAAACTGTGGAATTTGCTACCACAGAAGGCTGTAGAGGCCAGGTCACTGAATATATTTAAGAAGGAAATAATTGGATTTCTGGACCCTAAATGTGTCAAGGGGTATGGGGAGAGTGCAGGAGTATGGTGTTGAGATAGAGGATCAGCCATAATCATATTGAATTGCAGAGCAAGCTTGATGAGCCAAATGTCTTACTGCTTCTCCTAATTTCTATATTTCTGTGTTCCATACAGTTCAATAGCAAACATCTGTAGCAGAAGCTAAGGCAGTGAACATTTTTCCAAATTCCTAGCATGTCCAAAATAAAGGAAAAAAGCAATTCCATTTACTTAAATCCTTTCATGACCTCAGGATGTTGCAAAATGTTTGACAGCCAATGAAGTACTTTTGAAGTGTAGCCATTCTTGCAATGTAGGATGCACATTAGGCAATTTGCACACAGCAAGCTTCCACAAACAGCAATGGGATAATGACCAAATCATTTTGTGTCTACACCTCTTTACATAATTATTAGAAAGAGTATTAATATTTTATTAATAAGTGAACTTAGAATCATAGAATGCTTACAGCAGAGAAGGAGGTCATTCAGCCTGACATGTCTATGCTGGCTCTATGCAAGAGTAATTCATCTAGTTCCACTCCCCTGCCATTTCACCGGAGCTCTACACATTTTTCCTCTACAGATAATGATCCAATTTCCATTTGAATGTCATGATTGAATCTGACACTTCCACATTCTCAGGCAGAGCATTCCAGATCCTAACCACTCACTGTACAGAAGTATTTCCTCATGCTGCCATTGCTTCTTTTGCCAATAACCTTAAATCAGTATCCTCTGGTTCTCTATTCTTCCACCAATGGGAACAGTTTCTCCCCATCTACTCTGGCTAGACCACTCATCATTTTGTACATCTCTATCAACTTTCTGCTCAATCTTCTCCTCTACAAGGATAACAGCCCAGGCTTCTCCAATCTATCTATGTAACTGATGTTCCCTCAAAATCATTCTTGTGAATATTTTTTGCACCCTCAGTTATGCCTTCACATATTTCCTAACATATTTCCCAATGTGTGGTGCCCAGAACTGGAAGAAATACTCCAGTTGAGGACAAACCAATATTTTATTTGGTTTATCATAACTTCCTTGCTTTTGTTCTCTATGCCCCTATTTATAAAGCACACTCTCAACCTGCTCTGTTTTGTTCAATAATTTGTGCACATATATATTGTAAGATTGTTTGGTGTCTCACTGAAAGGTCTGGAGGCATAAACTTTACTGTTAACACACAGCTATACACATATCTCCAAGGTGCTATCTTCAAGCTGACTTCTCTCAGACTTTCTCATGTAACTCTCTACATCACAATGTGGGTGGTACTGTTCTCCAGTCCCATATTAACCCTTGCTATGTCAAACACCCTTATACAACAATATATCCTGAGCTCCCTCTGCTTCTGCACTCCTTTAGAATTGTATCATTTGTTTTATATTGGCTCTCCCCATTCTTCTTAGCAAAATGAATAATTTCACATTTCTCTTCATTAAATTTCATCTGCCGCTTGTCATCCCATTCCACATGTGTGTCTATGTCCTTCTCTCTTCCTCACGGTTCGTAATACTTCAAGTTTTGTGTCAACTGCTTACAGTAGTTTCAGCAGCTGCAGAAGCTCCTCAAGGCTGTTGCTTCACCGGGTCTCTGTCATACTCACACAGTCAATTAATGAAGCATGCAGCAGGGCATGCCAGGAGCAGCACCAGGCACTCCTAAAAAATCTGTGAAGCTACAACACAGGACCACTTTCTTACCAAACAGCATAAGCAGCAAATGTTAGACAGAGCTAAGCAATCCCACAACCAATAGATCAGATCTAAGCTCTGCAGTCCTGCCACATCCAGTCATGAATGGTGGTGGACAATTAAACAACTCACTGGAGGAGCAGGCCCAACAAATGTTCCCATATCCATTGATGGGGGACCCTAGCAGATCAGTGCAAAAGACAATATTGAAGCATTTGCAACCATCTTCAGCCAGAAGTGCCCAGCGGATGCTCCATCTCGGCCTCCTCTGCTATTACAGATGCCTGTCATCAGCCAATTTAATTCACTCCACATAATATTACCAAATGGCTGAAGGCACTGGCCCTGACAACATTCCAACAATTGTACTGAAGACCTGTGCTCCAGAACTTGCTGTACCCGTAGTCAAGCTGTTCAAATACAGCTATAACACTGGCATCTACCTGAAAATGTGAAAAATTGCCCAGGTATATCCTGTACACAAAAAGCAGGACAAATCCAACCCAGCCAATACCACTCCATCAGTTTACTCTTGATTATCAGCAAAGCAATGGAAGGGGTCATCGATAGTGCTATCAAGCGGCACTCACTTAAAAATAACTTGCTCACTGACACACAGTCTGGGTTCCGCCAGGGCCACTCAGCTCCTGACCCCATTAAAGCTTTCATCCAAACATGAGCAAAAGAGCTGAACTCAAGAGGTGAGGTGAGAGTGACTGCCCTTGACAACAAGGCAGCATTTGAACAAGTACGGCATCAAGGAGCCCTAGCAAAACTGGAGTCAAAAAGAATCAGGAGGCAAACTCTCCATTCGTTGGAGCCATACCTAGCATGAAGGAAAATGGTTGTGGTTGTTGGAAGTCAATCATTTCAGTCCCAGGACCCTGCTGCAGGAGTTCCTCAAGATAGTTTCCTAAGTCCAATCATCTTTACTTGCTTCATCAATAACCTTCTTTCCTTCATGAGGTCTGAAGTGGGGATGTTCACTGATGATTGCACAATGTTCAGCACCATTCACAACTCCTCAGATACTGAAGCAGTCCGTGTCCATATGCAGCAAGACCTGAACAACATTCAGACTTGGGCTGTCAAGTAGCAAGTAACATTCACAAAACAAAAGTGTCAGGCAATGATCCTTCAGCAAGAGAGAATCCAGCCAGCTCCCCTTGACATTCAATGACATTACCATCACTGAATCCCCCACTATCAACATCCTGGGGGTTACCGTTGACCAAGAACTGAACTGGGCCAGCCATATAAATACTGTGGCTACAAGAGCAGGTCAGAGGCTGGGAATTCTATGGAGAGTAACTCACCTCCTGACTCACCAAAGCCTGTCCATTATCTACAAAGCACAAGTCAGGAATGTGATGGAATAATCTCCACTTGCCTGGATTAATGCAGCTCCAACACCCAAGAAGCTTGACACCATCCAGAACAAAGCGACCTGCTTGATTGGGACCCCATCCATGACCTTAAACATTCACTTCCTCCACCACTGATGCACAGTGGCAGCAGTGTGTAGAATCTACAAAATGCACTGCAGCAATTCACCAAGGCTCGGTCAACAGCATCTTGCAAACCCATGACCTCTGTCACCAAGAAGGTCAAGTGGAGCACATACATGGGAACACCACCATCTGCAAGTTCCCTTCCAAGCCACACACCTTCCTAACTTGGAATGATATTTCTATTCCTTCACTGTTGTTGGGTCAAAATCCTGGAACTCCCTTCCTAATAGCATTGTGGCTATAACTGCACCACCTGGTTCATCACCACCTTCTCAGTGGCAGTTGGAGATGGGTAATAAATGCTGACCTAGCCAGTGATGCCCACATCCTGTGCAAGAATTAAAAAAAAAATAAAGTTCTCACTTGACAGCCTTGTTAAAGTCTTTAGGATCTAATGAGATGGATTGTATGCTACTCTTCTTAGGGACAACTGTCACCGTGCTGATCCATGAGATCAGCATTGTTACATGAATGAAGATGTGCTGTCTGATTAGACTATCCAGGGTTTCCTTCAGCTTATCCCTTAAAGCCACATGGTACAGGACACAGGACATATTGGACCAAATCTGCTGCCTTGTTGAGCCTGATTCCAAACTCTCCCTCAACTTGTCCTGCTCCATCACTGAATGTTTCAGTATTAAACACTCCTCGGTTAGTGGTCTGAAGTTATTGATACTCTATACTGTCACTCCAGCAGATGGTGTTCTATTAATTTCATCATTATCACTGTACCTAGTGATGTGCATGCTACAGCTGTCTTTTATACCCAGCAGAGGGCAGAAAGTAATGCGATCGGCAAACCCACAGTCCAGCGTACAATTGTAGACCCCATGTTGGATCAGGATTCATATTTGTCCTTTTATGGGAGGCTTGAAGCTCTATAAGCTACAATCGCCGACTGAAGTGGTCCTATCTTTGCATGCTCAAAGGCTATGAAACTTGCCTCATAGTACTACGGGAACTGGGTGATGAAAAAAATGCTGAAGAGGGTCCACTCCTGGTGACTTCCAGCATAGCCCATACCTATTGCCATGTTCTAAAACGTGCATATGGCAGAAGCCTACAGATGGGCAGATGGTGGTGTCAGCCAGCATCTAACATCAGTTTGTTGCACAGTCTCCCATTTTGGAGCTCACAAGTACTATTGTCTTCCTCTCTTAGTTACACACAGCTGAATATGCATTCAACTGCAAGGAGGACCACCCCCTTCCCACCACAATTGCTATTTAAAGGGATCACCATTCAACTTTCAGCTGAGGTGCTTTGGACTTTCTTTTGCTACTGCAGAGTTTTGGAAGAGCTGTGTATTGTGTTTTCCGAGGACTTGACAGAAATTCTTTCAATCAAAAGAGATTGGCATTAGGCCTGTGGAAGGAGTGGTGTGTATTTGAAAGGCCTCTGAACAGAAAACTTGCTCCCAATCTTGAAGGCTGTTGTTCAGTTCCTCTTGAGCTGTAGCATGACATGAGGTGGAGCAGAAACAGCAAAGGCATGAAGCTGTTCACAGAGGGAAGCCTTGTCACCCAGGATCTTCAGAGAGCAGTTCTCCTCCCTGCAGTTCAGCCAAAAGCAGTGTGTGTGGTGGCTACCCTTCACCAAGGAGGTGGGCACCGAGCTGTGCCGCCTCCTCAAGCTGGACCTGCAAATGCAAAACAGGGTAAGGATGGTACTCCAGTGTTTGTGGAGGCCACCATCACCCTCGATGTTTATACCACAGGGTTCTTCCAGGCCAGGGCCAGCAACATCCCTAACATTTCATAGTTCAACATGAATTGGTGCATCTGGGAGGTAAGTGAGGCCTTGTACAATAGGAGGGGAGACTTTATTGCCTTCTCTCTAATCAATGAGAAGCAGGAGGAGTGGATGCATAGTTTTGACAGGGTAGCAGGCTTGCTAATGATGCAGAGGCACCAATTGCATGCACGTGGTTCTGCAGGCATCACATCTCAATGGGGAAATGCCTTGCAATTGCAAAAGCTTTCACTCCCTGAAGATACAGTTGATGTGTGACCATGCTCAGACCATCGACTTGGTGAATTCCTGCTATCCTGGCAGCTTTCATCTGGTGCCAGTTAGTCTAGCCCACTATATTTGAACCACCACTTGGCTGCTTGGTAACGAGGGCTGTACACATGGTTGATGGCTCCCCTCCGCCCACCCGATTAGGTGGCAAATAATGGCAATCACGCCTCAACTAGAAACACGGTAGACCGGACCATCAATGTTTTGAAACAACGATTCTGCAACCTGGATCACTGGAGGGGAGCCCTCAAAGAAATCCACAGATCACCCTTGCTCCCTGCCTTTCCATTTATCTGCTGAGGACTATCAAAGTGTTTTATGAACGGGAAATCATGCTTAATCAACTTATTGGAGTTCTTTGAGGATGTAACCTGCGCTGTGCATGAAGGGGAACCAGTGGGCGTACTGCACTTAGATTTCCAGAAGGCATTTGATAAAGTGCCACATCAAATGTTATTGCAGAAAATAGAAGCTCATGGTATAGGGGGTAACATATTGACATGGATACAAGATCAGCTCGCTAACAGGAAGTGGAGAGTTAGCATAAATGGGTCTTTTTCTGATTGGCAAGATGTAGCGAATGACGTACCACAGGATTCAGTGATGGAACTGTTTACAATTTATATAAATGACTTAAATGAAGGGATGGATCAAATGGTTGCCAAATTTGGTGATGACACAAAGATACTGTAGTGATTGTAGGTATAACCTTTTCTACTGCCTTTAGGGGTCACATGATTTTACTGATGAATGAGCCCTAAGCACAGGTAATCTTAGGGGCAGAGCTTTCTAGTCGTGGATCTGGTTCAAGCATGTAGCTTCTAAAGTGAGTCCTGTAATAAAGATATCTGTTTCTAGTAAGAAACCTGTTGGTACATCATGTTTATTACAATTGGCGACAAGGATAAATAGCACTGACGCTGCACCTCGCCTTATGAATGTGAGTACATCAATTCTTTTGGAAAGAAAGGAAAGTATACTTACCAGTCATGCCACTCCTGGCAGAATCGACCCTTATGACTCGTCCATGGAAGAATGGAGCCAGTACATGGAGCACCTAGACTTTTATTTCCTGGCAAATGAAATGAATGCGGAGGAGAAGCAGAAAGTAATTCTCTTAAGTGTCTGTGGTAGCAAGACATATAAGCGCATTCGCAGTCTGACAGTCCCGAACACGCCAAATTCTAAATCTTTTAGCGAATTGGTAGACCTCATGAAGACACATTTTCAACCAAAGCCATCAGTAATAATGCAGAGATTTATGGTTAACTCCAGAGTAAGGGCCCTGAGAGAGTCCATCGCGCCTTATGTAGTGAAGTTGAAACAGTTGACTGAGCACTATGACTTTGGAGATACACACAATAACATGTTGCAGGATCAGCTGGTTTGTGGCATTCACAACAACGCCATTCAATGCCATTTACTTGCAGAAGTTATCACTGATTTGAAGCGCACCACGGAAATAGCGCTAGCAATGGAGAATGCTGAGAGGGACTTGCAGGCTTTACAGAGTGTGCAACGTGGCGTTGATCTTCAGTTGGAGTGGGAACTACCACAGGACGTGGTGCGAAAACCAGAGAGACAGCCATGAAGCAGGAGGCAGTCTCTGCTGCTCGAAAAATGAAAAGGCACGTGCAAGCATCTCAGCAACAATTCAGAAATTAATCTGTTACCAATGTGGGTAACCGTGCACTGGAAACCTGCAGATGTAAGGAGGCAGAATGCCATTACTACCACAAAACAGGGCACGTTATAAAGCAATGCAGGCCGAAATTGAGACAACCAATCAGACAGCAGACCAAGATGATTTAAGTGCACAATAACAGAACCAGAAGCTGCTGATACTGAAATCTATTCCCTATACAATGTCAAAGCAGTAAAAACTGAACCAATAATCGTCACCCTTCAAGCGTATGGGAAGCCCCTAGTCATGGAGGTAGACACGGGAGCCTCACCCACAGTGGTGGGAGAACCACATTTAAATACCTAAGTGAAGGGACCCAGCCACTGAATCTGGAGCAAACCACGGCTCAACTGAAGACCCACACTGGAGAGTCAAAACAGGTAAAGGGCATCGCCACAATACCTATGTCCTATAGGCAACAGACAGCTCAGCTTCCAGTGATCATGGTGACAGGTAAGAACCTAGACTTCTGGGCCGTAAATGGTTAAAAAAATATTAAGCTCAACTGGTCAAAAATCTTTCAAGTGAGAACTGGAAGAAGTCCTGAGCTGTTAAGGAAGTACGACAGCATATTTCCTGACAAATTGGGAAAAATAAAAGGTTTATAGGCAAAAATATATGTAGATTTGTAGGCAACACCTAAGTTCTTTAAGGCCACATCTGTGCCTTATGTCTTATGGAGAAGGTGGATGCAGAATTATGTCACTTAGAGAAGTTAGGCATCAGTCAGCCAGCCCAGTTTTCAGAATGGGCAGTGCCCATAGTCCCTGTGGGATCCCACTATGTGGGATCTTGAAACAAGATCAAACTATTCGCATTTGCAGAGACTAAAATTAACTGTGAACAAGGCTGCCAAATTAAATAAATATCTTATCCTGAGGATAGAGGACTTGTATGCTAAGCTATGTAGAGGAAAGTCCTACACCAAACTGGACATGGGTCATGCATACCAACAACTATAGCTGGGCAGTTTGCCTAAAGGGTATAAAACCATCAAAACGCACAAGGGCCTGTACCAATATACATGTCTACCCTTTGGTGTATCATCTACATGTACAATTTTTCAAAGGATCATGGAAGGCCTATTGCAAGGACTTATCCGAATGGTAGTATACCTGGATGATGTCCTGATCACAGGATCAATGGAAGCCGAACATTTGGCCAACCTAGAGGAGGTTTTAAGAAGACTTTTGGAAGCTGGTGTATGATTGAAGAAAGAGAAATGTACATTCCAAGCGCAGAAGTCACTTACTTGGGTCACCAAGTGGATGCCCAGGGGCTGTATCCAGTACAGGAGAAAGTCAGGGCAATCAAGGAGGCGCCTTCTCCTACCAGTAGCACTGAACTCAATTCTTTTTTTGGGCATGATAAATTATTACAGTTGCTTCCTACCAAACTTGTCAACAATGTTAGCACTTTTACACTTATTATTGAAAAAGAACCATCGTTGGTCATGGAGTGCACAACAAGAAGCCTTCGCAAAAGTCAAGAAGCTATTACACTCATCACTAGTACATTATGACCCAGTAAAATAATTAATATTAACCTGTGATGCATCTCCGTGTTGTTATACATGATGGAAGATGGTTCTGAAAGGCCAATAGGGTATGCCTCCAGAACGCTCTCTGCAGCTGAGAAGGGTTATTCACAACTAGAAAAGGAAGGTTTAACAGTAATTCCATCAGTATCTGCATGGTCGATATTTCACCATAGTGTCGGACCATAAACCATTAGTGGGCTTATTAAGTGAGGATAAAGCCATTCCTCCAATAGCCTAAGCAAGAATTCAATGTTGGGCATTAATTTTATCAGTGTATATGTATACCTTTATGCACTGTTTGGGTGTGCATATTGCAACTGCAGACACACTCAGTCGTCTTCCATTACCAGATAATGTTCTATGTGCTCCAGTGCCACAAGAAGTTGTGCTTGTGTTGAATTTCATGGACTCTTCACTGGCCTGTGTGAAGCAAATAAGGAATTGGACAAACAAAAGTCAAAAGTCCGAGACCAGGTATTGGAAGGATGGTCGAATTCACCAGTGTCTGAAGAGATAAGACATGATAATTCAATGCCCGTAAAACAGAGTTGTCAAGATGGAATCTCGCTGTGGGATCAAGAGTCATTGTCCCTTCGCAAGGAAGAGAACCATTCTTGACAGAGCTTCACAGTGCACATCCAGACATTTCGAAGATGAAGATGCTTGCGCGAAGCTATGTCTGGTGGCCAGGCATAGACAGTGACATTGCAAGCATGGTCAAGCACTATCTCCGGTGTCAGCGACAACAGAAGTTGCCCGTCTCAGTTCCACTGCATCCGCGGGAGTAGCCAGGTCGACACTGGGTTATAATACATATAGGCTATGTAGATCCATTTTTATGTACCATGTTTTTATCGACCATCGATGCGTATTCTAAGTGGTTGGATGTGTATGAATTTAGATCACTGACATCGTGTGCAACTATTGAAAAGCTGCCCCAATGTTCTAGTGTTCATTGCCTACATTAAATCATTGTTTCGGATAATGGTACTGTCTTCACTGGTATAGAATTTCAGAGATTCATGAGTTTAAATGGAATTAAACATATTAAAACAGCACCATATCATCCATCATCAAATGGCTTAGCTGAAAGAGCTGTGCAAACTTTCAAATCAGGAATGAAGAGGTTATCCGAAGGTACTCTAGAAACTCGACTTTCATGTTTTCTTCTCAACTATCGCATGACTCCTCATGCAACTACAGGTTCAACACTGTCTGAATTACAGATGAAATGCTGCCTTCATACAAGGTTAAGTCTGGTGTTTCCAAACTTAGAGGGGAAGGTAGAGAAGAATCAGAGTAGTCAGAAATTGAATCATGATATTCATAGTAAAGCTGGAAGATTTACCGTGGGAGATACAGTTTTCGTGAGGAATTTTGGAAATGGATCTAGTTGGGTTCCTGTTGTAATTGCCTCTGAAACTGGACCCTTGTCATTACAAGTGGAAGACTGGATTATTCAAAAACATGTGGATCATCTAAGAAGTAGAGAGTCATTCCAACAACCAGCTAATCCTCCTGTAACCGATGTTGAACCTTTAATCCCTGAGGTGACAGATCAACCTAGAATAGACGTACCTGATGTCACTGTTGAATTACCTAATCCTGAATTGCCATTGCCTAAGGATGTCCTTGATGCTGCAGTTCCTGATTATGTCGATCCAGTGGGAGAATCTCAATGGTAGAGCCAGACTGCTCTAGCTGAATTAGAAAACCACTACAGAGATGTAATCTTTAATCACATGGCTTGTGTATATATGTATATGTTGGGGATTAAAATATTCTTTGTAATTAGGAAACATTAAAAAAAGCTAAAGGGGGAGGAAATGTAGTGATTGTAGGTATAACCTTTTCTACTGCCTTTAGGAGTCATGTGATTGCACTGACGAATGAGCCCTAAGCACGGGTAATCTTAGGGGCTGAGCTTTCTAGTTGTGAGCCTGGTTCAAGCGTGTAGCTTCTAAAATGAGCTCCGTAGTAAAGCTATCTTTGAAGTAAGAAACCTGTTTGGTACATTATGTTTATCAACGATAGGTAGGAAAGTAAGTTGCGAAGAGGACATAAGGAGGTTAGAAAAAGGTATAGCTAGGTTAAGTGAGAGGGCAAAGAAATGACAAATGGAGTATAATGTGGGAAAATGTGAAATTGTCCATTTTTACAGGAAGAATAATAGAGAAGCATATTACCTAAATTGTGAGAGATTGCAGACCTCTGAAATGCGGAGGGATCTGAGTGTCTTAGTGCGTGAATTGCAAAAGGCTAGTGTGCAGTTACAGTAAGTAATAAGGAAAGCTAATATAATGTTATCATTTATTGTGAGGGGAATTTGATACAAAAGTAGGGAGGTTCAAATTCAGTTATACAGAGTACCAGTGAGACCACAACTGGAGTACCGTGTACAGTATTGATCACTTGATTTAAGGAAGGATGTAAATGCATTGGAAGCAGTTCAGAGAAGTTTACCAGACTAATACCTGGAATGGGCAGGTTGTCTTCTGAGGAAAGGTTGGACTGGCTAAGCTTGCATCTGCTGGGGGTTAGAAGAGTAGGAGGTGATTTGATTGATACATTTAAGATACTGAGGGGTTTTGACAGTGTGGATGTGGAGAGGATGTTTCCTCTTATGGGAGAACCAAGAACTAGTGGTCATTGATTAAAAATAAGGGGTCACCCATTTAAAACAGGGATGAGGTGAAATTTTTTCTCTCAGAGGCTCGTGAATCTTTGGAACTCTCTTCCTGAAAAGGCAGTGGAAGCAGAGTCTTTGAATATTTTTAAGGCAGAGGTGGATAGATTCTTGGCAAGCAAGGGGTGATAGGTTATCAGCTGTGGATGGGATGCAGATTTCAGGTTACTATCAGATCAGCCATAATCTTATTAAGTCATAGTCATAGAGTCATAAAAGTCTACAGCACAGCAAAAGGCCCTTCAGTCCATCGCGTCTGTGTCAGTCGAACAAGTACCTAACTATTCTGATCCCATTTTCCAGCACTAGGCCCATAGCCTTGTATACCATGGCATCACAAGTGCACATCCAAATACTTCTTAAATGTTATGAGGGTTTCTGCCTCTACCACCCTTTCAGGCAGTGAGTTTCAGATTCCCACCACCCTCTGAGTGAAAAAGTTCTTCCTCACATCTCCTCTAAACCTCCTGCCCCTTACCTTAAATCTATGCCCCCTGGTTATTGATCCCTCCAGTGAGGGGAAAAGTTCCTTCCTGTCTACCCTATCTATGCCCCTCATAATTTTATACACCTCAATCATGTCCCCTCTCAATCTCCTCTGCTCCAAGGAAAGTAACCCCAGTCTATCCAATCTCTCCTCATAACTAAAACTCTCCAGCCCAGACAACATCCTGGTAAATCTCCTCTGCACTCTCTCTAGTTCAATCAGATCCTTCCTATAATGCAGTTTCCAGAACTGCATGCAATACTCTAGCTGTGGCCTAACCAGCGTTTTATACAGTTCCAGCATAACCTCTCTGCCGTTATATTTTATGCCTCAGCTAATAAAGGCAAGTATTCCATATGCCTTCTTAACCACCTTATCTACCTGTCCCACTATCTTAAGGGACCAATGGACATGCACACCAAGGTCCTCCTGATCCTCGGTACTTCTCAGGGCCCTACCATTCATCGTGTATTCCCGTGCCTTGTTTGTCCTGCCCAAATGGTGCAGCAGGCTCAAGGAGCCAAATAAACAACTCCCGTACATAGGTTCATATGTCCTCTTGGCCAAAATCCCCAAATAAAAGACACAACAAACCAACCTTTCCATACCAACTTTATCCAACAACAGTTCCAGAACTCCATACAATACTCAACAATTCACCCTCGTGTCTCCCCTTAGCACCCATCTTGCAGGTCCCTTTGCCTGGCCTAGAGCTGCTACCCCAGCAGCTGCAGCACAGTTTTCAATGGGGGAGACTGCAGATGGTCTTGGAGGATGCTTTCAGCCTGGCTTTGGACAGCACGACCTTGGCTTGGGTGGCCACAGTCTGGGTTGGCTGGCTGATGGGCAACACTGGCAGAATGGCACTGGTGGGAGTATGAATGTTGTCATCCTGTGAGAGGACAGCAGGTTTGTGTTCCAAGTAGCTACTGCCATTTCCCCAGGGCGGTGTCGTGGCAATCCAAGTAATCTGCTGGAGCACAGATTGCTGGACTCCTGTGACAGCCTGCAAGGCCCTTTGAGTACCCATGTCTATTTGAAATTTTAGTCAGTTGCCTAACTTCAGCTTCAGAGTAACACACTCCAAGTTCTGCAAATAAATAGGACTGACCTCACTGATGACAAGAACTTAATTTGACCTTGGTCCTTCATCTATTTCTGTTGCTTTCTATGCATCTGCAAGCAACTCTTTTCCACAGTATTTCACTCATTAAATTGTTGCTGTTTCCACATATGTTGCACCATCATCCCAAAGACTAGGCACAGCACTCTCTTGTGGAACTTGTCCCAGCACTCATGAGCCTTTGAATCTTGCCTCTGTCAAGACTTGTGATTTCCATGACTTTATGTACTACACTCACATTCTGCCCGATGGCTGGTGAGTTACACCACCATGTTTCAACCCGTGTAACAAATTACATTCTTCTGGTGTTATTGAGTTGAACTTACATCCTTCAGCGAGTTGCTGTACTTTACTGGTTGTATGTTTCGACAGTACCTTCTATTCTTCTGTATTATGTATCTTTCAAAAGTTACATTCTTGTACAGTTGGCAATATTGAGAGAACTTGCTCTGCACCGGCTCCATCTATATCCTGTCTCCAACAGTACGCCAGCATGTCTATTTGAAGTAAACTTTGCCTGCTTCTTCCCCAGTCGCTGTGTGAAATGTTATTACCTGTACACTTTCCAACTCCTAGTCAAGCTCTATCACAGGCTTGTTCAAATCTCTTCCATTTTTCTGCAGCATTTGTATTGTGGATTATGATCACCTGAGGTGCTAGAGCACCTCCTGACACCATTGTACATATGCTTTAGTTTCCACATAACTTTAAGATTGAGCTGGCCACTGCGATGCCCACCAAAATAGTGAGTCACTTTAAACAATCACTACCAGCTCTGACACAAAGTGGCAATCAATACCGGTTTAAGTAATAGGCATTGCCATGAGTTATTAGAAAGAGCATCAATGTTTTGTTAATCATAAAATATAAATGAACTTATATTAGTTTCAGGAGCTCCACAAGTCTGCTGCTTTATTAAGCCACGTATACACACACAGGAGAGAGAACAAAAGAATCCACAGGCAGCTTACATGACAAATCACATGATGATAACTCAGATGCGATGCATGTACAGCCAACATACGAACCCAACATACCCCAAGACACATCTATTTAGTTGCTTATTATATTGTTGAAAAAAGAGACTTTTTGTTGAAACTTTTCATCTTGCACTCACCGGGCCAATTCGCAAGAATACCAAATGTAAAGGGAACAATAATTTATACTGTATGAGAAGAGAGTGTTGATTAGTTGACAGGTGGACTCTGATTGGTAGAGGCAGTGCCATGGAGAATGCACCAGTTGATGGTAAATGCCAGCCAATTACTGTATTAAAATCTACCAACAATCCTAGAGCATACTTAAATGGAAATTGCTTTTATGGTATGGAGGTGCAAATGGTATGTAACCATTAACAGAAAATATTATATGTCAATACATAATCTCCTTTCATTCTGATGCAATTGAACATAACAAGGGACATTATGAATTAGGAAGGCTGGAATGGTTGGCATCTCATAGTGATGTAATATTTGATTGTTACTAATAGCTCTACATAACTTTCTATTCCAGCAGAGAACAGGTATAATAATGCACATTGTAACCAACCACCAAACAGAAGTTTTAGGTTGAACCAATGTTTTAGTTGATTGGACCATTTGGATCTTACAAAATGGCATAGCAACTGAGAGTAAAATTATGGTGGTATATTGTACTTTTTGATGTTGATGGACCCTAACTTATGGAAGATTCAAGATGGATATGTATAGAAGCACAATGATCATTTTAGCCAGGGGAAACTTTTATTAGCATTGTCCAATTCTACCTGGGAGCTTTACAATTATTATTTATTGGGCATACCAAGGCTAATTTTAAGGTATCCGCCTGCTGTAAACCTGAAAATGGACTGAAATTGGCGGCCTCTCCCGTCCCCATGACAATGCCTTTGCATCCCTACCATAGCCTGTCTTAATTTAAAATGTTGCCTATGCATTGCATGTTGTGACATGTGCTTCTCCCAATTATTTAGACTAAAAAGGTAAGCAGATAATCAATGTGGTCCTGAATATAGCAATTGGTTTTGTATCAATTATCTGATTTTAGAATAGAAATACTTTCACAGGAACGTTGATAGTGGCTGTATAATGAACACTGATGGTTGTGTAAATAAATACATTGTACGGCATGGTTGAAAGCGATGTATTAAGTGTGCTACAATATGTAGTTTAAAAGATCTCGGAAATTTGGGCATAGGTGAGTTGCACGCGTAGTTACAATATGCCCTTTTTACATAATTTTTTAAAGTCTATTCATCAAACCTTCCGCGCGAAATGAATCTCTGCCCACAAAACTAGATGTATACCCATTTCTGAAATATGAATGGGCCTCAGTTGCACTTGCTCGAGGGTCTCTCAACATTGACAATCATATTTTCAGGGGTCGCAAGAAAAAAAGCCAACGGTTTCTCTTTAAATTGCAATTTTTAAAACATTTTTAAAAATAGCTTATCCTCATTGAAATCTATATTTTTGTTCCTTTTAATGCATTTGTATCGCAAAATATAAGTCTGAATTAAAAATTTAATAACACAAGTGCAGGTTCTTAAAAATACTTCCACTGATGTGCATGAATGACGACTGAATGTGTTGAAACATTACCTTTTAAGACTCAAAGTTTAGTATTCCTTGGTCCCCAACTGTTTCCATTAGTTTTCAGACGTTTTGAATTTGAGGGCGTCTTCTAATAAAACTGGGAGGATATTTACCACCATCAGCAAAATGGGTGCAGCTCCAGTTACAACTTCCAGGTTGTAGGCTGGATTGAAACTCTGGGTCTAGATCTTTAAATTTCGCACATAAAGAGCCAATATGACAAATACTTCCCCAGCTGGCAGAGTTCACAAATGAACTCCTCCTAGCCTTGGCAGCCCTGCAAATGACCTCAAAGTCCCTTGCTTGAGCAGAGACTGGAGTTCCTGCTCCAAATCACTATCCTTTAATCTGAGTGGAAAACGTGGAGACCAGAGCATCAAGCTCACCTGTAAAGTCCCCCTAAGTTGTTGTGAGCTCACAAGTGAAGAATGGTCATTTGGTTGGATGGGAGTACTGGAAAGCAAGAAGCACTACATGGAAGCAAACCCCAGCATTACTTTCCAAAAAGGGGGGGCGGGTGCGTAAAGGATTGGACAAAATCATCATTTTAAAACTGTGCACCATACATTGAACAAATTCTTTCGCAACGATTTCAGTATCTTTAATATATAAAAGCAGTGATTTGTTGTAATTGCACGATGTTGCTGCATTCGGACGATATTCTTTAACCGTTCATTCGACCCCTCAATCTGGTATTAAATATAATGGGGAGACATCATTGTCTAAATCTTTGAAACGTCTCAGACTTGTCAAGCGCGTCGTCTCAAATAAGCGCTGTTACAGCGACAAACACATAAGAAGGACATGCAAGTTAACCCCATTGTTGGTTCACACATCACGTTTGTGGATCTTGGGTAACAGGATGTTAATTTACGAGAGAAAAAGCCGAGTCCCTCCCCTTGTCCACCTGTTAAATACAAACCATATTCTATGATCCATTGTTGATCCGCACACCCCAACCCCCTTCTCCCAACAAAAAAACTTCTACTATACTGTCATACTGCCTGCCATAATTTCATTTCCCGGCACTTGGACAAATACAAACAACAGCTCCTTTTGGTATACAATATAGGACCTCGACATTGCCGCTGCTGGTATGTGTAACCCAGTTGAATTCCTCTATTCAGTAAACCCTTTTTAATAGCTACAGGCAGCTTCCTTCATATGAACAACTCGAGAGGCAGGTGGCTGCCCCTCCCCTTTTAACAAAAATTCATTACTATTTGGAAATTGTGTCCATTTTTTTAGACAACACTAAGGCGCAGTTTAGGATATCATAAACGGTAGCCGTGCTGTCTCTTTATTTAAATTTGGAGAGTGAGAGACACTTTCACCTTCAGCCCGGGTACACCCAGTGCCTGCTTCAGCCGGTCGACTTTTTGAATGGTCTATATCTTATTGAGCCGTTCTCCGTGGGGAAATAAAGAGACACGGCAGCTTTCAGACAAGGGAGGAGGAGGGGAAAAACACATCACCCCGGATGTTTCTACCTTGTAAGTTAAAATTTCAGGAGTAAACTTTTTTTGTGACGTGTGATGATCGCTGTACAGTACGTAAAGTCTCACATCTTCACTGACACGTGATAGAGGGAGAGCCGAGACAGAGAGGGGAAGGAGACAGAAAACAAGAGAGTTAGACGGCGGCGATCACGCTTTGATACGTTCAGGTAGGAATTCTTCAGTCGAGCGCAACGATTATCTTTTTTCACATGAACACTTTAGTTATGAGCGAGGAGATGGTACTGTACTAATATTCTTCGCATGTGCCCAACTCTTTAATAAAAAAACTCTTCCAACAACACCAGAGTTTGTTCAATTCTTCAACCCAACTGGTATCTGTAATAAATTAGCTGCATCAAATATTTGGCAGGGACGGGAGGGGCTTTCAATTGGGTTGATTTGGATTTTTTGTTTGTAAAATCGGTCAGCGGGACCGGGCTTCCAAATATCGGCGAACTTTACAAAATCAATCTGTGAGGTAACCTAGGAGATGACTAGACTGCACCGTTCATACTGAAAACAAATATTAAAGATCTTTTTATTATGAACTTGATTCATCTCTGTGACTTACCATGTAATCGCTCCTTAAACATGTCAGATTTAATTAAAATGAGTTAAACAGTGACAAGTCGGGTGGGGAATGAAAGTTTGTGTTAAAATCTGCCCTGTTAACGCCTTTTGACAGTGAGGTGATCAGATACGTGGGATGGAGTTGGTGCGTGAGGAAAGTTGCAGAGTCGCAGTTGGCGGAGTTCAAACTTGAGAACTAACACCAGGGCCAGAAAGCGATCACCAGCTGCTTGCTGCACTCTCCAACCAGTGGCATGGAGCATGGAGGCATGAAAAACATGGACGAGAAGGAAACAACGGACTCGGTTCTACCTTACGCTTCTGAAACCAGTTCCAGAGATGGGTGCACAACAGACTTACTGAAGGCGGTTTCGGATTCCATGGGGCTTTATATGGATGAGCTGCTCCCTCAGACTGAACTATCAGCAGCTTTGGATAGGAAGGCTGAGAGTGACTCTGAGAAAAGCAATATCCCTCCCAAACATCTGGAGAGCATGGGCTTATCTTCTGTGTCCAATCTGAGTGACGCGGCTGAATCTTCTACGTGGGCAAATTGCGATTTAAGTTTAAGTGAAACCAACTCCGAAGGGATTGGCGCGGAAAAGCAGTCCATCCCCGCAGTCCCTGTGACTTCCTGGTCCCTGATCAACACCGACAGGAATATCCCCACTGAACCCAAATTGCGTAAAGTGTGTGCCGGAGAAAGTCTAAGTTCAGTCGAGCACGGCGGAACCGACTCGCTCCTCCAGCCCCTGAAATCCGAAATCTGTCAAGACAGAGAGGATGGCTGTAACCCAGCCCCCCGAGGCCAGGTGTCGCCTCTGAATATTTTCCGCTTTCCTTTCCTGCCACTCAATCCTATCTATCTGGCCGCACGCACTCACCAACTTCTCACCACGGACGACTGCGACCACGTTCCTTACATCCCGGACATTTCCAGCTCGTATGGTTTTGTCGAGACTGGTGGCTCCCCCAATTCAAAACCTGAAAGGAATATCCAACCAGAATCCCACCCGGCACTGAACATGAGTCAGGAAACCAGCAACACGTTTGGTTATATGCCCACGGGCTATTCCCCATATACTGACTATTCCGCTTCCCCTCAACAGCAAAGACCCCCCATGAGAGGCGAGCCACTTGAAGATGCTGTAATGTTTAAGACTGAACCTATAGATTCCTATAGTCTCTCACACCACGAATCAGGACTCAATTGCAACTTCTTGGTTCAAGATGATACCATGCCGTCGACTTCTTCAGCCCCTGTGACCTGGTACCAACCCATTACATATTTGGGTTATCAAGGTGGAACGAAAGCAATGTCAGACACTTTTTCGCAAGGTTACTCTCAGTACGGTGGTTTGATAAGGTAAGGAATACTTATTAATACATCGCTCTCATATAGTCGTTTATTTCCCGTTTGGTACACTGTCCCTAGATTATTTGTTTGACTGGTGCTATATTATATTAAATTAAACAGACTCCATTTAATTTTCGGGAAACCTATAAACTTTCGTTGAGGTCTACATTTGCAAAGCATTGAGACAGATTTCACCTAAAATTTAGAATGGCTAAGTTCAAAACTGAGGACATAATTGATTACACTTTTCATTTTGTAAGTGCCGCCAAAAGAGTTTGAAAGAGCTAAAAATTATTTTAAAATTGAGAACTTTCCCACCTGGTCGATGTCAATATTTAACGGTACTTTTGACTCTGGTAAATAGTCTTTATTTCGTTGGTTAGTGACATTAACTAAATATTGATGTCCATTTGTAGACAGCAGGGAGAAAGCTTCTCCATACAATATGGTTGTTGAACTTGTAGCATTTTAATCCCAGGGCAGTTTATTAATAAATTATAGAAATTACATCGTTCCAGTGGCCCCTTAGATTTTATTTGCCTCTCCCTGTTCTGATTCCATCCACGCTAAATATCCTTTCAAACAAGATATAGACAATTGTACTGGTGAGTAAAATTCAGCCACGTACTTACAGGTGCTCTCTCTACTTTGTACTTTGAGACATTGTTGGTTCTACAGCAATGGTTGATGCAACTTGTACAATTGAAATATTTTCATCATCCTTTTCTACATCCTTCTCCTTTGTGTAATGCATTTAGGGTAAAATAGGAAAAGAGTTTTCCAAATTGTTTCTGTTTGATTAGCCAAGTCAGGCATTGAGAGGGGTAAGTAAGAACCACAATTGAAGACTCTGACTCTGGCAAGCAACATAATTAGGATTATTACTGGTTACTTCATAGGGAATTAAAAATAATTTGTAAGTTCATTCCTACCAGAATGTTATTACTTTTATGAGTTTGGCATCTTGGAAAATAAATATTTCTGTTAAACAATAAGTTTAGAATTGTGTTACATCTACATGATAACTGACTTTCCTATTTGCAAAGGTTTATGAAAATATAAGTAAAGAATAATTTGAGAAAGGCAATAAGTTTAATCATCCCTGTTATCAGCATTCCTACCCCTCATAAATGAGTTATTAAAAACAGTTGAAAAAAGATCAGTTGAACTTGTTAAATAAGACTTTGTTAAAGGTTAGGAATGAGCAACCAGTGTAAAATTCATAATAAAGAATACAACCTGAAAGCTGAGTTCAACATTGGCATAAGTGAGGATTATAAACTTGAAGAATTAATAGTATTGTGACAACAGTAATTAGTACTGTTGTATTTTGGGAAAAAAACATAGGCACTGCAGCCTGTGAAGCCTTTTGCAATGGATAAATAGAGAGAGAACGAAAGAGAGAGAGAGAGCTGAGTACACAAATGGCATAGGAGGTTCCTAAGCCACAGCGAGTACTATATCACACAACATACCTACCACAATAGAACCAACTAAAGGAACATGATGGAGAAACACTGCTTGAGGATGCTTAAATACAATAGGGATTTTGTGACTGAGAGGTGCACCTGGCAACAAAAACCCGCAAGGATAGTTAGCCACCTGCAATGTATGGTCAGTGGCAGCGAAGAGTGTCGCTGCTGTTCACTTTGATGCCACAAACATTGCAGGCATCCATCAGAGCACCGGGGTCAGGAACTTTGTCCCATTAAGGAAGGAACTAAAGCCCAATATTGCCTCACATGCACCCTAACTACACCCACTATAGCCAAACCACATAACAGAACCACCAAAGCAGGCAGGAGGACCAGTTGCAATAGGGTATAATTAATCAGTTCTTCCAGAGAGTTCTGTGGTTTGGTGCTAATTTTTTCTGTTGAATGGATTTACAATCACAGCAGCTATTTGTTATGCACATTTTACTTTTCTTATGTTGTATATCAACACATGGGTTTGTTTGCTTTTTAGACATGTTTTATATTCTGAATGATGAAAGAATAACAGACTGCAAGATAGTGAATTAAATTCAATTCTGCAGTGCTAATGCCACATGGGTTAATATGTTTTGCTGCTATATTTGTTCTTTGTGTTGTGAACTTCTCCATGTTAGTTGTACAGGTGCCTGGCCTTAAATACTATCTAGTTTAAAACAGTAATAATGATGGCTGGATAAAACCATTACAGAAGGATCAGCTTCAATACTGGGGGCCTGTGATACTGTTGACACAAATCTCAAATATGCTACTCCACACATGGTGAAAGGCATTTTGTCCTGAGGTTGATCCAAGTGAGAATAGAACTGCAGACATTTATGAGATTTTAGAATAACACCATCACAACTGCCTACAACTGCTACCTATCACTGCACTTTGGAGATTGGACCTGAAAGTCTTCATGGCAGTATTGACGGATGCTCCTATGATACCTATGGCCTAAGTAACTGGTGTCTCTACTACAGTTGCAGCTGATGTTGCCATATGCTGGCGACAATCTACACTACAAACAGCTGTTGCTACATACCATTACTCATGCAATGACAGTGCATAGCTGAAAGTTGGACTACTCTAGACTATCTTCAAGTGCCATTTTTAAGGAAGCAAATGGTTTCTCAATCCGGGTATGCTGTTCTAACAGTAAGGTATGAAAGCAGGAGCAGTAAAGTTTGAACCACCATATAAGTCAGTAGTGGGCTTCCTGCCTGTGCCGTCTGGATCCTCCCCCTCATGTATTCATGCTACCCTTTTCTCACCAGAGCTCAGTGCTTCACTAGAACCTAGTGCCCCATCCTGCACTGCATTTTCATCAATATCATCATCTTTTGTAGTGTGTTTACCTGTGATGCATCCAGATTTGATTGGAGTAGTGGCAATAGTTGCCGAGGTCTGGTGCTCCTTGGATGTGACTGTGGTTTTCAGGTTCTCCTTGACTTATGAAGACAACAGATAGTATATTATCAATAGATAAAACTACTTATCTGTTTGCTTATTAACTTGGCTCTTCTGAAATTAATAATTGAGGCTTATTGGCATCAGTTGAATATTTTTTGTCCTTGGACATAACCAATCGGTGTGAATGCATTTATGAAGCGTGCCATACAAATCTTAGAATGGCTGATTAATTTAGTTGACTAATTTGTCATAAACCCGTTGTGGTACTCCAATAGCCACAGTCTCAATCCATTTTAAACTCTCAGTGGAACAAGTTCATTTTTTTCCTCATCTTTTCCTCATCCAGCGTGAGTGTGCACCATTTGTTGTACATTGTGAGAGTTTTGGCTTTAAGAGTTGGAGTTGTCAGATTGGCGACATGGTGATTTGGCCATTGGAAATTATTTCACATCTTGATTTTTCCCAGATGTGAAATAGGTTTTCTGTCCCTGGTTTACAGTAATATTCACGTGTTACTGTTGTACTTCTTTTTTTGATTCTTCTTCTGGCTCTCCAGCAAGACCTTCAAAGTGGAGAAGACAGAATTGAGCTCATCAATAGTACTTTCAATGCTGACATCTTCTTTATATTATTAAAAAGCTGCTCTTCCCTACCAAAAATGTTTTGCATCTTGCCATTTTTATGCTTATGTGACTTCCAAAGCCTTCGCACTAAAACCAGCCATCTACTCTTCTTGTTGAATCATTTCCACCAATGTTCACAGCCACATATTTTGTCTTTTTAAATTTATGGGCTGTTTGACCAATTTCTTCTTCTTCCCTAGATGGCACCCTTGATTATTCAAGGATTGCTGAACGACAGCTTATGCCATGATTTTATTAGAGGGCAGGGTGAGGAGGCAGGCCCCAAGTCTACCTCAGCCAAAATGTGGTTCAAAATCCACACTGTAGGCAATTTTCTCAACCACATACTGTTTATCCAACTGAGCTAACTGGCATCCTTTAGCCATTTTAAACATGTGAAATAAACTTTACTGTAAATGGTCATGATTGGCTGCTACATTTTAGTCAAATTTTTCACACTTTCAATTTAACTATGTCATTTGCTATGGTACTTTAGTTAGTTCATATGTTAAAAGTTCAGGATAGGACCGCTTAGTCTGACTTTTACAAACTGAGAAATATCAGTCCATAATAACAAACAGGGATTTACTTGTTGTATATTGTTGCTGGAGATAGTGTAGTTCAATAGATCAGATTATTCCTTTCTTTGTTGGGTCCAAAAATGCCGACTGTTTGGAAAGTTTCAGTCTAATTCAAAATGAGCAAATATCTAAAGCGAAAAGCTGTTCAGAATTCAGTGCTGAAACACACTAAATTGGCAATCTCACTGAGAGAGACAGCAGATATGTTCAGTAAAAATGATAAGAAAATTAGATGCAAGAGGTTAGCACATTGCCTTTTCACTTGGGGCCAGCGTTTGAATCCAATCTAGTTTAATGGGATTATAGCTGGCTCTCCTTTTGTTATTAGAGTCCAATATGAAATGGATTACAGTCATAACTGAGCTTTTAGTGAGTATCAACCCATGAAAGGTACCACTAATGGTAGCACTAAAATGACCATTTTACACAGAGAGAGCATAGGAAGGGCTGGTGTGGAAAATTGAAATGCAACAGTGGTGGGGTAGGGGGCAGTATTCTGACATGAAGGATTTAGATTCATTGTTATGTCTAATCAGAGGGAGATTTCTGCTGCACCCATGACTAAGAGCAAGTGGCCTGACCAGAACCCTTCAAGTCAGAACCAAGGCCATCTCAAGGCCATGTCAACTTCATCAACTTTAACATATTCACCAAACACTTCTACCAACTCAAACAGAGCCAGTAGAAATTAATCAATAGCCAAACTGAAGGTTATTGATGATCCCTTTATATAGCACTTGCAGAGGTGGTGTGTGGGGAAAGGGTGGGGGTGCTGAAGTAACAGTTCCACTGCCTGGACCATTCTGAAGTAGCCTTGTTGTACTTGTTGGAGCATGTATCCTGATTCGTGCTGGTCTGTTATAGCCTCCATGGCCTCACTATCATGAGGGTACAGCCCATGCCACTAAGGATGCTGTGAGCAGTTCAGAAGGAGGAGAAGAAAGAGGAGTACAAGCATGAGGGGGAGGAGAAGGAGGAGGAAGTGAGGAGAGGGACAGACAACCATTGTTCTGGCCTGGCTGTTCATAATTGCCTCATTCATCTACGGTTCTTGTGGACACAACCCCAAAACTCCTATTGCACAATAGTCCCACACCTTTTCATCCCAGTATCCACGTGCCCATGATGCTGAAATATAAGCCACCACAAAACAACATATGAACAAGGAGCAGGAGTAGGCCAAGCCTGCTCCACCATTTAATAAGACCATGGTTGATCTGAAAGTAACCTCAAATCTGCATCCCGCCAACCCCCTTGCTTATCAAGAATCTATCCACCTCTGCCTTAAAAATATTCAAAGACTCTGCTTCCACCACCTTTTCAGGAGGAGAGTTCCGAAGACTCGAAACACTCAGAGAAAAAATTTCACCTCATCTCCGTTTTAAATGGGCGACCCCTTACTTTCAAACAGTGACCCCTAGTTCTAGATTCTCCCACAAGAGGAAACAATCTCTCCACATTCACCCTGTCAAGACCCCCCAGCATCTTATATGTTTCAATCAAATCACCTCTTACTTTTCTAAACTCCAGCGGATACAAGCCCAGTCCAACCTTTCCTCATAAGACAACCCATCCATTCCAGGTATTAGTCTGGTAAAACTTCTCTGAACTGTTTCCAAAGCATTTACCTTCTTTAAATAAGGAGAACAATACTGTACACAGTACTCCAGTTGTGGTCTCACTAGTGCTCTGTATAACTGAAGCATAAACTCCCTACATTTGTATTCAATTCCCCTCACAATAAATGATAACATTCTATTAGCTTTCCTTATTACTTGCTGTAACTGCATACTTGCCTTTTGTGATTCATGCACTAATCCCTCTGCAACCATCCCAAACCATCTTTATCCAACAAACCATCCAATATTCTATACACTTGTGAATCCCCTTAGTGCCTGTCTTGTAGGTGCCTTTGTCGGCCTAGACCTCTACCGCAATGCAACCCTCCGTGGCTGTAGCACAGCTGGTGGAAGGCTACTGACTTTCACTGTCTAGAAATGACCTTGAAGCAGCTCTGGGTCGGGAAGGCCCAACATAAAATGGCAGCACCTCAGCCTCGGCGATAGCTATCCGGACTGTCAGAGGCATTGGCGGCAGATTGGCAGTTGTGGTAGCACAAATGCTGTCATCCAGTGATAGGTCACAGAGTCACTACCACTCTTCCAGGTGGAGGGTGGGTGAGGGGGTGTGGGTATGACCGGTGGCACCTCAGCGATCCTAATAATCTGTTGGAGCATTGATTGTTAGGCTGCTGAGAGACCCTGAAAACTCCTTTGTGGGTTGGTAGCCACAGCCATGAAGGCAGCACTCTGAGCTTGCATGGCAATGAACAGAGATTTCAAGATCTGAGTCTGTGCTTTCACTTCTCAAAGATGTTAGGATAATTAGCCTACAGTTTCCTGCTTTCTGCCTTCCTCCTTTCTTCAATAAAGTTGTTACATTTGCCATTTTCCAATCCGCTGGGTCCCTTCCAGAATCTAAGGGATTTTGAAAGATTATAACCAATGTCTCTACTAGCTCTGCAGCCTCTTCTTTTAAGACCCTAAGATGAAAGCCACCAGGTCCTGAGGATTTGTCAGTCTTTAGGTCGAATAGTTTTCCCAGGACCTTTTTCCTGGTGAAGGTGATCGGCCATCAGTTGCTGCATTATGCTCGGGACTGTAAGTGTCACTTCCACACTGCGCAAAACCCTGTGCCAAATTGGAGCTGGTCAGCTCCATGCTCCTTGACAGCAGGTTTCCTGTCAGACCTGGCAATGCACCAAGTATTTCTATTTGAATAACCATCAGCTTTTACTGTATGCCGCTCCTTGACATCCCAATCTGAGTTCTCTGCAGCAGAAGTCATGTGCTACCTCGAATTTTGGAGAGCTGGCGCCCACGCTATCCTTTTTCCTAGCCCTATCTGTAGCCTGCTCATGTCTGGTGACTCACTACATGCAGAACCTGCCTCTAGGCTAACCTCTAAGGTACATGCAGTACAAGTATCCAAGCTGATGGCCAGGAGTGTAAGATTGAGTGAGTGTTTCATCTTCATCATCAGTGTCTTGCTTCTCTTGACTAGGTGGCAGTTCTTGGGTATCTGAAAAGAGAAAGGTGCAAGGGTAGGATTGGGGTTTGGGAAGTCAGTGAGGGGTACTGTGGTGGGCGGTTGAATGGAAGCAAGAGGTACATGCTTATACCATCTGGAGCTTGTAAATCAGAGCAGATTATTGGATGAGGGAGAAATAGGATGTAAGAAGGTGGATTGGGTGGGAACATACTATCATCCTCGATGGTTTCAGCCCCAACACTGACCACAGCCTCAGTCGTCACAGCACCAAGGATGGTAAATGCCGCCTCCTCTTCCATAGGAAGGAGGATATTGCAGCTCTACCTGTTGCCACTGGTTAGGTGCTGCTGCCTCTGGTTATCTTGCAAGAGAGATGGAAGTGTGCAATATGTTTGGATGATGTTCCTGTCACAGTTGAATAGCTGACAATGTTTGCACATTGTGAGATGTGGGTGTTAGGCTTTCAGCAGTGCTAAGTATGTGAGGGTGAAGTGACGCTATAAATGTTAGGTATGAATCTTGTTTAATAGAGATTGTTGCTGGGTGAATAAAGGAGGTGTGGTAAATGGAGCACAGTGTGAGGATAGTGGTTTATTTCAAAGGATATGGCATTTGAAGATACATTCACTCCTTGACCACTCGTGAGGTCATTGAACTTTTTGTGGTACTGCATCCAGACCCTTGGAGCTAGACTGCTGGCATTGACTGTGACAGCTATTCCCACTTTCTTCATAATGTCTATCTGGGGGCCTTCTGACCCTCAGAGGGAAGCAAACATCTCTCATTCTGTCCATCTCCTACACCAAGGCCTCCAGTGCTTGGGGTCACTCCCTGGACTATTACATAATTTATACTCCTCTTTTTGCTCAAACTTCCAGGAGCTGCTCCAGTCAAACTACACCTCACCTTTAAGAGTTGCAGGTTGACATTAAGTGGTGCAGCTAAGCTGTAAGTGCAGGATACTAGCCTTGCGTTAATTTGGGCCTCCTGCTGAGGTGTACATCCTCTCAGCAGCATGCTTTGCACTATGCTGCAGGCCATGTCATTTAAATTAGCAGACATCACAAAGTTTGCCTGTTGCTTGCATTGCTATGAACCAGGTTAATGGCACATCACAATCCCTGTGCAAAATTGCTGGCCTAATCCAAATTTTCCCCCATAGTTTCCTTTGTGTGTGACATTTGATTGAACAAGATTGATAGAAATCCTTAATGAATGTTTTGTTAATTTCTGCTACTATTTCAAATCCCTCCATCCTATTACCTGTTAAAGAAAATTAACAAAATGCAGTTAATGGCTATCAAGGCCTTTCTGAAATCCAGTTGGGAGAAGCTAATGAGAATTGTACAGGGGCTGAGGCTCTCTTATTCCAAATCATGGGGTTTAGTGGAGGCACAAAATTTCAAAATACCAGCACAGGTTTTACTTCATGTTTAAGAAACGTCTGTCTAGTGACTTGTTGTAACACTAAAGATAAAGCTAATGTGTTTTAGTAAAATTGTAACTAAATAACAAAGATAATTTAATGGCAATGTTTTATTGAGGATGAAATGAACATTTTATGAGCTCAATCCATAATAATAACTTAATTATAGTTTGTTTGATAGAAATGTAGAAATTAATAAATTACCCCAATATGACACATTAATGATATAATAAAGTAATATAATTTAACAATGGATTATATGTACCAAAATGTGAAATTAATTTTGAAATATTTCAAATCTCCTTTTTATATAATCTGTAGAAAGTAATGGTAATTCAAAGCCATAGACTAATATCTGTTTCATTGAAAATTCAAAATACTGGTTTAACAATTATGAAAAAATTATAGCTGGACTTTTTGAGGCTCATCATGTTACAAGTAATGAACTTTAAAGATTATTTACGCCCCAAATATGAGTGACTCTAGCCCTAAGTGTTCTTATTGAAACTGATCTTAACTCTCACTACAATATAACAAAGATTAATCGTTTCTGTTCATGCCAATATTTCATGATTATCCTTGGCATTGTTTCAAATATGTTTCTTGGCTCTTTGTTTTTGAGATTGCAGTTTGCTTTGAAGATACGTGTAATATTGGGAAATGTATGTTAGATAACAAAATAAACCTCTTTCTCTAGATATAAAGTATTTCAAGTAAAAGTGCATCTATTAGAAATGAAAGTTTGTATCATGCCTCTATGTAATTTAAATATTGCATTCTTAAAACAGAAACAAACCACAACAGCATCTTAAGAACATTAAGAGAAATAATTAGTCCACTAATTGACTTCAAGATGTATCTAGCAGTATATCACCTCTAACTGATCATAGAATGTACCTATTCAAAACAATTAAACTTTGTGGCCTTAAAACATTAGGTCCATTAAACACTTTGCCACGTGAGCATTGTAATAATATCTTGTGTTACATAATATAATTGCCCTGTCCTTTCAAAACAGCAGGCATGATTTTGCCTACACCTGTCAAACAGCAAGAGGGGAAGCAAGCGATTAAAATTGGAAAATTGACTTACTGCCCTGTTCCTGCCAGAAAACAACCAACCACCATTTTAACTTCAGAATTCTTCTTAACTTTGGATTGGAAACCCACCAGTTAGAAACAATGGGTGCCTCATTAATAAATTCAAATAAGATCCCAATAATGCAATATGCAATTTTAACTGGGCAGATCAGAAGTATGGTGCAGGAGCAAACCTGCTAAGTAAGAGCCAGCAGGATTGGCTTCACACAGTGACCAATATGTCTTCAAGCTAAAGTTAAAGGGACATTCATCTGCAGCCACTTAGGTCATTTTGATCTGTATGCCATTGTGAATAGGACATTTTTGAGAGGCAGCGCTTAGCTTCTTCTTTTTAATTTTTTATGTGACTTACCTACCCTGTTTATCGTGAGGGCTGTTATTGCTTCACTCCTTTGCATGGACAAAACAGTTAGAGGAAGAGGAGCAACAACAGCAGCAACCTAAATAACCAGGACAAATGACAGGTTATAGGCCTTTGCCAGTCCACAGGTTCTTTAGGTCAAGTTATTCCTTGGATATTGCTGCGCAGTCGTACTGGAGGAGGGTGCCTTAACCTATTCTCAATCACACAGCTATAATGTGCAAGGAGCTGTCAAAGTCACCATGACCCTTAACCTTTTTTCCAGAGGCTCCTTCTAGGCTGGAATAGGAAATTGGAAAAATGTGTTTGCCTGTGCAGTGTACATTTACATCAAACATGTCATCCATATCCTCCATGGTAGAACAAACCAATACGCTACCTTTGCAATATATTCCAACAGCTAGATTGAGCAAGCTGATGGGATTTGCAACAGTAGCTGGTTTCCATCGCACCCAAAGCATACTCATGTATATGTCAGGACATCCGAAGACGAGCCAGCAGCTTATGTGAATAGGAAGGGCCTCCACTCCTTGGTTGTCCCTGACACCTCTACCTTGTCTGGATGTTTCACAATGTGCAGATTCCTTTACTCCCTCTTTGACTTTTCATGATATGAATGTGTTGTAGAAGTGTAAGTCATTGTTGAAACATCTGGTGTATTCTAACAACTCTGAAAGGGTTTCCACTGCTTGCTGCTCCAGCTCCAACAGCACCCCAAGGTTGGCTAGACCTTCCGCCTGGTCTTGCTTCTCCTCCTCATGTTCCTTTGGTTAGTCCTGCGAAGAGATATGATGAAAGTTCAGAAGTTTCTCCTACAAAAAAGAGTGCAGATGTGTAGGTCTTGTGCTTATTGTGGAAATACTGAGGTTGAGAAGCATGAGGCAAAAGGATGGGGAGGCGTTGAATGGAAAGCATATGTGTAGAGTGTGGTGGGGAATGAGCCATGAGAGAAATTGGTGATTGTGTAAAGGTCAGCAAGTGAGAAAAGATAGGTGCTTGCACGTGCTGAGTGGGAGCAAGGAAGAGGTGAAGAGTTGAGTAAGGTGAGGAAGAGGCGGTGGCAAAGCAGTATTGTCACTGTACTGGTATTCCAGAGACCCAGGGTAATGCTCTGGGGACCCGGGTTTGAATACCATCATGGCAGACGGTGGAATTTGAATTCAATAAAAACCTGGAATGAAACTATTGTCATAAAAACCCATCTGGTTCGCTAATATCCTTTCAGTACCCAACATTCCTAATCTAATTCCTTATGGAATTCTTTTTGCAATATGCAATATTTACATCTAGTTATTTATATACATATATGTGCTGGCATCTATTCAGTATCACTCTTTAGATGCAGCAAGTGATTGACACATCACTGACCCAATGTCACAGGGAAAACCTTTGTTTCCATATACTTTATAGGTGTCAATTTGTCATTGAACAGAAGGGGACATGGATGCCTGATGTTCCTTCTTGTGTGACACATTATTAGCAACACAAGTGCCAAATGTAAGCAGTGTCAGGTAGAATAGTTTGGGATTTATACTTTAAAATGTAATTTATGCTTAGAGTAATTAATCTATATAACAAAGGCAGATATGAGGGATAAAAGGGGACAATTTTTGGGACAACTAGGTCTTGTGAATAAGTTAGGACTTTCTCAATTTTTGTGGAGTCATTATGGGCAGGAGTGCCTGATGTTAGAACTCAGATAGCCAGGCAGCAACAACTAGAACTGGAACCCAGTCGTTATGCACTTAAAATCTTTTATTTACACAGATACCCATTACATATTGTGAAACTCCAACCCCAACAACCAAAGTTTCAACCTGTTCCTGAATATATGAGCACCGGTGAATCTCCAGTTAATGCCCACCACCTTAATACAAGTAAATGCTCAGTCAATGTATAATTAAGACCAGATGGCAGAACATGTTACTAGACTTTTCATTAGTTATATCAGGTGAGGTGAGAGTGACTGCCCTTGGCATCAATGCAGCATGTAACCAAATGTGTCACCAAGGAGCCCTAGCAAAATTGATGTCATTGGGAATCAGGGAAAATCTCTCCATTGGCTGCAGTCATACCTAGCACAAAGGAAGATGGCTGTGGTTGTTGGAGGCCAATCATCTCAGTCTCGGGATATCGCTGCAGGAGTTCCTCAGGTTAGTGTTCTAGGCCCAACCATCTTCAGCTGCTTCATCAATGACCTTCTTTCCATCGTAAGGTCAGAAGTGACACTGCATGCTGATGATCGCAGTGTTCAGTTCCATTTACAACTCCTCAGATTATGAAGCAGTCAGTGCCTGCATACAGCAGGAACTGGACAACATTCAGGTTTGGGCTGATAAATGGCAAGTAACATTCACACCATACAAGTGTCAGGAAATGACTACCTTCAACATGAGAGAACCTAAACACTTCTCCTTGACATTTAATGGTATTACCTTCGCTGAATCCCCCACTATCAACATCCTCAGGTTACCATTGACCAGAAACTGAGCTGGACCAGCCATATAAACATTGTGGCTACAGAGTAGGTCAAAGGCTGGGAATTTATCTCTTGATTCCCCAAAGCCTGTACACCATCCAGAAGGCACAAATCAGGAGAATAGTGGAGTACTCCCCAATTACCTGGATCAGTCCAACAACATTCAAGAAGCTCAATGCCATCCAAGACAAAGCAGCCCACTTGGTTGGCACAATCTTTACCACCTTAAACATTCACCCCTCCATCATCAGTGCACAGTGGCAGCAGTGTGTATTGCCTACAAGATGCAATGCACCAACTTGCCAAGGCTCCTTTCAAGCCTGTGAACCCTACCATCTAAAAGAAAGAAAATGGCAGGAGCACTGTAGCACCACCATCTTCAGGTTCCCTTCTGAGTCACACAATACTGATTTTGAAATATAGTAAGCGTTTCTTTATCACATGGATTGCAATGTTTTAAGAAGTTAGCTTACCACCATCTTCTCAAGGGCAATTAGGCACAGGCAATAAATGCTGGCCTTGCCAGCAACACCCTCATTCATGAATGAACTTTTTTTAAAATCAATCAGTTATGACAATCCAGTTGTCAGAGAAGTGTGAAAGAGGAATTACAGCTGCACGGCTGTTTTCTTGCCTTTTGCACTAATTAATTTATGTATTACAAAATTCCTTTCAAAAAATTTCTGCTCAGCTGCCATTTTAATATGGAACCTTTAAAACCTATTAAAAATGTCCTTGACTATTTCTCCACAAAAGAGGAAAACAAACTCTTAATGTTCAAAGGTACATGTTGAAAGAATTGGATGTGCTACCTGCAATCAATGCAAAAAATTAAGTTAGACTTGCAATGCTGCAACGTCTCAGTGTAATTTTTCATATTATTTCAAAATGCTGGCCAACATAACTCTAATTGAAACATTCAGCCTCCATTGTTTTTTTAAATTATTCAGCTGTATATTAAAGTCATCCTTTATTTTGGTTACACCATTATTTTGTTAATGTTACAGTTGTGCACTTTCCATAAGTATAAATTTTAACCTTGTGTACATGCTTTAGTTTTGTCTGATAGCACACTGTCAACTTGTTCATCGAAATTCTTGGAGTGAGGGAGCAAATCAAAACAGAATAACATTTCTCCTTACAAGAGAAAAACGACCGGAAAGTTTACAAAATACATGAAGGATTTAAGCATAGTCATGAAGTATGAAGCAGGGAAATTATGTTAAATTTATATAAGAAGTTGGTTATGTCACAATCGGAGTATTCACCACATTATAGAAAATATATTGGAGCCGCAAAAGGCTGCAGCAAAGGTTCACTAGAATGATACCAGAAAAAAAAGTTATAATTATAAAGAAAAGGTTGAAGTGTTTTCTACTTTCAGCGCAATATAAAAAGTTAAGAGGGGAACAATTGAGATTTTTTAAATTATGGATGGTTTTCAGAGGGTGTAGATTGAAAAAAAATATTCCTACTGATTAATCCATCTGTTGCAAGAGGTTAGACTCAGAACTTTCACTAGAAGAAAGGGAAAGCTAGAAGAATTTCACATGGAGGATTATTAAAATATCAAAGTGTTTGCCCACAAATGACCTTTGAGACAGAGAATACAACAAGATTAAAAAATAAATTAGGTAAGTATTTGAAAAGCAGCAATATAAAAGGGTAAGGAGAAAATAGATGAAAAAGTGACTAGCTAACTTAATTTAAAGAGTGAGCAGTGGTGCAGGTGCATTGGGCTGAATAGCTGTGCTTGCTGCTTTAACGTCTTTGATTCTATGGTAATGATACAGTATCAATTAGCATCAAAAACTGAGGTAAATAAAAATGAAGGAGTAAACTGAGTGTAAAAATCAAAAGAAATTACTGAAATAAAGAAAAGTGCTTCTGAAAGAAAAGGAGAGGGTAATAAAGTTTACAAATTGATGAATTGGAAGAAGAAGAAAAAGATTGCGTCTAAGTGAATGTTAAAAAGAAAATGAATGGGAAACATGCTTACAGAGAGAAAAATATGAAATCAACTACTAACCAGAAGGTAAAGCAAGATTTGGAAAGATGAATACAGTTTGAAAATAAATAAAAAGATAAAAAAATATTTTATTCTCTTATTCTGCCCGTCATTTACTCTTTGGGCAGAATTTTCTGCCCACCGGGTGGGCGGGCCTGACCCAATCTCCAGCGGGCAGAGAGCCAATCCCCGCTGGAGAAGTGGGCCCTGCCGCCATTTAAAGTGGGTGGGCCAGTTAAGCTCCCTGTGCGGGCAGGGGGGATTCCCCAAATGCGAGAGTGCGTTCTTTCGCCCATGCGCACGAAAGAGCGCACATCTCCCTGAGGTTAAGTGCTGCCTCAGGGAGATCGCTTACACTTGTACAAACATTAAAAATAGAAAAATAAAAAAATCCTTAACATGCCCCCCGCATGTGACAATGTCAGATGAGATGGGACATGTTAATAAATTTCACTCAAACTTAATTAAAGTTTTTTAAACCCTGCATGCAACCTCATCCCGCCAGTGGACGCGGTTTCATGTTTTTTCAGAAGGCCTCCGGGGCTCCTGGCCTGCCCACCAGCCTTAAGGTTGGATGGGCAGCTCCTTTAATTGTTTTAATTATCCTGTGAATGGCCTCAATTGGCCTTTGACAGGTCGGTGGGCGCACAGCTGATTTCGCTCCGGGCCCGCCTCCCTGAAGATTTAATTGGGGCAGGATGACGTTGGTTCCCCCGACGTCATCCTGCGTCATTTTGCGAGTCGGCGAGCGGACCCCGCTCTCTACTCGCCAACAGCAAAATTCAGCCCTTTATGTATGTCTGCTTCTCTTTTTGTGGTTATTACACACTTTCCTTGTCACCACTGTATCTCTATATTCGATCTGCACTGAGTTCTCTCACTTCCTCTATTTCTTTTAAAGTCTCCTCATCCTCTATCTCTTTTCATAAATTTCTCAGTTTACATACGAACATATGAATTAGGAGCAGAAGTAGGCCATTCAGTCCCTTGAGTCTGCTCCACCATTCAATAAGATCATAGCTGATCTGATTGTGGCCTCAACTCCACATTGCAGCCTACATCTTTTGACTCCCTTGTTAGTCAAGAATCTATCTACCTTTGCCCCTGAAAAATATTCGATGACCCTGGCTCCACTGGTCTGTGGGAAAAGGAGTTTCAAAGATTCACACCCTCTGAGAGAAAAAGCTTCTCTTCATCTGCATCTTAAATGGGAGATTCCTTATTTTTAAACAGTGACCCCTAGTTCTGGATTCTCCCACAAGAGGAAATATCCTCCCAGTAGTCACCCTGTCAAGACCCCTCAGGATCTTATATGTTTCAATAAGATCACCTCTTATTCTTCCAAACTCCAATGGATACAGGTCCAGCCTGTCCAACCTTTCCTCATAAGATAATCCCCATCCCATGTATCAGTTAAGTGAACCTTCTGTACTCTGTTTCTATATGTATTCTATACAGCTTATCTTTCCTCTCTGAGGGGGTTAATCAAACTTTATATGGGTTAATAGTTATATTAAAATGGCACACTGGAATTTTATACAAATCTTAACCAGAATGATGTTCTCATTCATTTTTCCACCTCTCTGCCTTACTCTCTTTCTCCTCTTCTCATTCCCAAAGAGAGCTGGGAGCTGAATCTTAACTACTGAAAATAGATGGGTTGGAGGAGTCGTGTCAGAGCTCTAAATGGAAAATTCTAGAATAGCAACTGAACCTGCCTCAAACACGTCAGTGTCTGTTCTTAATCAATGCAATGGCCAACCTACTAATTGGATAAAAATAGAAAATGCTGGAAATACTCAGCAGGTCTGGGCAACACCTGGGCAGAGAAAAACATCTTTAATGTTTCTGGCCTGTGACCTTTCTTCGGACATCGATAGAATGGGTTAGTCATTTTAATACTATAATGAGGCTGTGAGGCTTCTTTTTAACATTCATCCCATTTTTAACCACAGGCAGCTGAGTTTCGCAGGCCTCAGGAAACTCAGCAGTTTAAAGGAGGTAAGAAGGGCTGAATCCATAAGGTAAGTACCTTTAAAGCACTGCTTGTGGAACAGGCAGAGTAGGAATCTTCAGCAAACTACCCAATAAAATCCTTACCACAATCTGTCGACTTCTCCAAACAACCACTGGTCCTCCTGAATTCATTTGGACTCCCAGACCACCATTGGAATCTCCCCAACAAATGGGATCCCTGGACCGTCAGCAGACCCCCCTCACGATTGGAACATGCTATGATTTGTATCACCCACCACAATCTGGAATCCTCACCCCCACGATCTCTTTCACTCCCCAAACACACCCACCCGCACAGGTAGGCTTTAAGCCTGAGAAGGAGGCTACCCATCAGAAAAGCCTTCAGCCTGTCAATCAGGCTGCTTGTGGATGGGAACCCCTCAAAATAAATTGAAGGAGCCCTGCAATTAGGTTCTGCAGCATACTCAGAAAACAAATTCTTCCAATTTTCCCGATCTCACAGCAGCCATCGCTGCCAACACTTGACAGAATCCCATTTACTTCCAGCTTATGCTGGGAACGTTCGGAGGAGCATGGAGAACTCCCATGGAGATTTTGGGCCTGTAATTTAAATAAGTTTTGACCCAGGAAATTCTGATTTTAACTCGGCATTCTGGCTTTACCAACCAGCGCACAGGTTTCCCAAGGTGAGAATACATTCGGGACTGATAGCTCTGTGAACTGACGGGCTGGAAAGCCTTTAAAGATTGAAACTGCACAGATTCTTCCCTGTCTAAACAAAAGGCTTTTGCTCACAGGACTTGTTCTGGTAATGTGCTTTCACTGCTTTACAGGTGATTTCCAGATTTTTGGAAGTAATTTCACCTAACTGGAAATTCAGTCACCTTGACCTGTACTTCCCTGCTGTCAGCCTTCACTGTAACTTGGAGCAGCTTAATCAGCTCTGCCCCAACAAAGGGTATGTAAGCAGAGGATCAGCCTTCTCACATGATGGGCTATTGGTGCCTAAGGAGGCTGAAGCTTTCATGGCAGTTCATTGCTCAAATCTATAACCTCCTGGTACAAGAGTGGGACCAAATTAGCGGTCACTTGGACAAGTGTGGATTATTAAGAAAAGCCAGTATGGACATGTTAAAGGCAAATTGTGTTTAAGCAACTTGATTGAGTTTTTTCATGAGCTAATAGAGAGGGTTGATGAGGGTAATGTGATTGATGTGGTGTACATGGACTCGCAAAAGGTATTTGAATAAGTGTCACACAATAGACTTGCCAGCATATTTGAAGCCCATGGAATAAAAGGGATACTGGCAGTATAGATACGAAGTTGGTTGCACGACTGGAAACAGAGTGTAATGGTAAACAGATTTTTTTTAGACTGGAGGAAGGTACATAGTGGGTTTCCCAAGGGATTGGTGTTAGGACCATTGTTCTTCTTGATTTATAGTAAAGACCTAGACTGGGTGTATAGCACATACATTTTAAATTTGCAGATGACATAAAGCTTGGAAGTAGTGTGAACTATGTGGAGGATAGTGATTAAACTTCAAGGGGACATAGGCTGGTTGAATGGGTGGACATATGGCAGATGAAATTTAATGCCGAGCTGCAGGATGTGTTATGTTTTAGAGGAAGAATGAGGAGAGCAATATAAAATATAAAATAAAGAGTACAACTCTAAAGGGGGTGGAGGAACAGAGAGACCTTCGGGTATATGAGCACAAATCAGGCCGAGAAGGTGGTTAGAAAGGCAAATGAAATCTTGGGCTTTATAAAAGAGGCATAGATTACTTAAGCAAGGAAGTTATGATGAATCTTTGTAAAACATTGTTCAGCCTAAGTTGGAGTATTGTGTCCAAACCTGGGTACCGCACTTTAGGAAGGATGTGAAGGCTTTAGGGAGGATGTGAAGGCTTTAGGGAGGATGCTGAAAAGATTTAGGAGAATGGTTCCAAGGATGAGAGACTTTGATTATGTGGATAGATTGGAGAAGCTGAGTCGTTTCTCCCTAGAAATGAGGAAGTGGAGAGGAGATTTGATAGAGCTGTTCAAAATCATGAGGGGTAGCTAGAATAGATAGTGAGAAATTGTTCCCATTGCTGGATAGGTAAACGGCAAGAAAACAAGACAAGAAAAAAATTGCGATGCTATAGGGAAAGGGCAGTCAAATGGGACTAGCTGATTTGCTCTTGCAAAGATACAAAGAGCCTAATGGCCTTTATTCTGTGATTCTTCCAAGTAGCCAGGTGGGCACACCATTGCTATTGGTAGTCAAGGTCACCACAGGTTTCTACCTGGGATCTGATGGTGACACCTGGTGACACCTGCAGCATCTCTCAGGTGACCAGTGCTGTGTTGACCAAGGCTGCAAATTATGTCCACTTTGCTACTGATTAGGACAGTCAGAACCAGAGCTCTTGCTATTTCTGCGGTGGCAGGATTCCCACAGGTACAGGGAACCATAGACCGCATACATGTGGCAATCAAGATGCCCTCAGATCAACCAGCATTCTGTGTCAATTCAGCTGGTGTGTGACCACTGGAAGGTTTAAATGCAAGTGCAAAATATGCTGGAAACCGCTATGATGCCTTAATTCTGCATCAGTCACATCTCCCATAGGCCTTTGCACCTCCAAGCAAAGTCAGTGGATGGCTCCTTGGTGACAAAGGTCTAAAGATGTGGCAGATGACAAAAGGAGGAGACCAACAACTGATACAGAGAAAAGATACAACCAGAACCATATGAATACAAGGACATTTATAGAGCAATCCATTGGATTGCTGAAGATGGGATTCAGTTCCCTGGACCAGCAAGTGTGTCCAGAATGGTAGTGGTCTGCTGTGTGTTGTACAACATTGCATTGCAGAGAGGAGTGGAGCTGAAGATGAGGACCACTTTGCATCTTCAGAGGAGGAGGAGGTGAAGGAGGAGTCTCATGGGGCCATGATGCTCGCAGACATTCATCTGCCAGATAACTTTGCAATGGACTCATTTAGACATTATTCAGGTAACCTGAGTGTGACAAACCAAATGTCACAATGCTGAACCCACTAACCGCTGCCCCCCTTCCAGTCCTCCCCCCACTGCCCTAGCCATCCCCAACCCCCTCCACCCAGCCATACTCCATGCCCCATACCTTCAACACAAGTCATTCCCATAGTCAGAAATCCCTCCATCTCATTCGCACCCTTTGCTTCTCCTCCATGCTGGTCATTCCATTCTCCTCAAGGCTAATGTCCATTTGGAAGGCAGGGAGCAACAATGGAGATGAATGGATAATGGAGACTTGAAATAAAGATATGACTCATTTACATTTTGCAAGAAATTAATACACTGACATTCTTATATTCACCAAAGCGAACCCCCTTGTGCAACAAAAAAACCTTCTATTTTCTTTTCCAGTGACTTTGCCAAGACACTACCCCTCTAGCTACAGCAGAGCTGGAGGCAGATTGCTCATTCTCATGCTCAGACAGCTGAGATCCCCATAAAGGACACTTCATGGGCCCTGCCAAAGACTGCCTTACCTACACCTGGGTCAGTTATGGGGGTAGGTGGCAGCTTTTGACTTTATGTGATGTGGGGGTGGTGATGGTGTGGGGAGAAAGTCATGAGAAGTGGGAGTGCCTTGAGAAGAGTCCCCACTGCCATGTGCTCTTTCTGGATCTTCCCTTTCATGGCCCACCCGTACTTTCCTGCTAGCCAAGAGCTGGAGAACACGTTGCTGCATTTCAATGAGGTGCTGACCAACCAATGCGAGTCCTTCCTCCAGCCTGTGTAAATTACCAGAGAGAGTGTGCAGCCCATTGCCAGGGCCAGCATGCACTCAGTTGCCTATTGCCTATGATTCTCCAAGCAGGTGGTCATTCTTTCCATGGAGGTGGATATCAACACAGAAGATCTGTGACACTATGGCACTCATGGTGGAAACACACTCCTCGTGGAAACACACTCCTCCATTCTCTCTCCAAGGGTGCATAGTGCCTCTGAAAATGTTGACAGAACCCGATACATTTTCTGTTATTGCTCCAGAATAGTCCTCTTCATCGACAAACCCAATGCTCAGCAGCTGTATCCAGCTGAGCAGAGCTTGGAGTGTCCTGTACACTTTGACGGGGACCCTCCACTGTAGTCTCTCCAACATTTCTCCTGCTCACTTGTGAAATGAGCCTCACCAGGTGACAACCTACCCATCTCCCTTGGAGACCCGACTGAGATGTGTGCATCTGAGCCTGTGGAAGATGCTAATGAGTCATGGGATGATGCATCCTCAGGATGCACAACCTCCTGTGAGTATTCTTCAGCCTCCTCCTTCTCCAGCTCTTGTGTCACACTTGATGGACCTGTGAGAGATGAAAGAGGTGAATTAGAACTAACATTGGAAAAGGGCTAAAGTGTTGTTTGAGTATTCACATTTCAGACAAATCAACATTAGTGATTGTTCTGTGTCAAGTGACAGTGTGTTTGCTAATTCTGTCATAGGTATCCGAGAGCCTCATCTCTCCATCACCAACAGCCATGCACTCTGCCGCCCTGCCAATCTCCATGGCCTCCTGCACGGCAGCAGTCAGGGTGGCTATCACTAGAGGTCATTAAATCTCATAGGGTACCGTATCCAGGTTGGAAGGACCATGTCCCTGTTACTTTCTCTGCTACATCCATCCATGCCGGCTTGGTTTGAGAGGCTATCCTCTTCCTTCCATCCACAGGAAACAGCACTTCATTGTGGTCCCTCCCAGCCCACAGCAGGACCTTCTGGCAAGAGTTAGAGAACTGAGGTTGGGGGAGCGGTGCAGCCTTTTCATGTCTTCCTGCCATTCTGGTGGTTATTGAAACCTCAGAGATCACTGTAGAATTCAGCCACTCTGACCTCTGCTGGGGTCCCATTCACCAGAAATCCTTCCATTGAGAGTCTCGGGTCATCATCATACGCACACTCTGTGATTGATTGGGAATCTTCAAAGCAGAATGCTAATGCCATGGCTAAGTTAAACCGCCATGACAAAGCTTTCTCCAGCAACTACGGGACTCTGCAGCCGCTGCCCCCTCCTCCCCCACTGCCCACCCAGGTCTGAGTGTTGCTCTAAATGGAACAGGTTCTCAGCATAAATTACCCACTCAGTGCAAATTGGCTCTAAATTAGCCATTTCAATGAAAGCTAGTACAAGATGGTTCATTTGAAATGAAAATGTTACACGGGCAACATACGGTACTTATTTGAAGCTGAGATTGATACGTGTTATATATTAACTGTGTATCTGGAATATTTTATATTGACAAGGAAGCATTTGGCTTCGATATTAACCCCCAAGCACAGGTAGGAGAGGTTTGGAGGGCTAAGAATGAAAAAAACGGGAAATGCCTAAATTGGTAGGCATTGCTGATTCCACAGCAGTGGGTTTCGTGGCCTGCAATGCCCCAGCGTGGATAGTCAGAACACTTCGTTGAATGCTGTAGTGAAGCAGGAGCTGTTGATTTAAGAATGTATAAAACAAATGGGCCAGGAGTGTACCTTCAAGGAAGCCTTCAGCCTTTCATCTGGTGACCTCAATCTCCTCCTGGTGTGATTGCAGACCTCCCTATCTCGTTCCAAGTCTTGATGGCCTCTCCCATTCCACCCCAAGCATCAATCTCCTGCAATGGCCTTAATCTTCTGCCCCCGCACCCTCCCCCCGCCCCACAACCCTATCTCCACTTGCCCCACCTTCCCAAAGACCACCCCAATGAGTCACCAGTTGCACAGTCCTGCTGCTGCTTCTCCCTCCCAGCAGCTGGCCAGAAACAGAAGAAAATAATTATCCGGAGCTCCTGCTGTTAAATGCGGTAGGACCTCTGCATTCTGGCCCCTACACAAAGAAATGGCGGAGGATCTGAATAGGTACTTTGTGTCTGTCTTCACAGTGGAAGACACAAGTGACGTCCCCAAAGTTCAAGAGAGTTGGGGGTCAGAGGTGAGTATGGTGGCCATTACCAAAGAGAAGGTGCTAGGAAAACTAAAAGGTCTGAAGATGGATAAATCACCTGGACCAGATGGATTACACCCCAGAGTTCTGAAGGAGATAGCTGAAGAGATAGTGGAGGCGTTAGTGGTGATCTTTCAGGAATCACTGGAGTCAGGGAGGGTCCCAGAGGACTGGAAAATCGCTAATGTAACCCCTCTGTTTAAGAAGGGAGTGAGGCAAAAGACGGGAAATTACAGGCCGATTAGCCTGACCTCAGTCGTTGGTAAGATTTTAGAGTCCATTATTAAGGATGAGATTTCAGAATATTTGGAAGTGCATGGTAAAATCGGGCAAAGTCAGCATGGTTTCTGGGGAGGTCATGCCTGACAAATCTGTTAGAATTCTTTGAGGAGGTAACGAGTAGGTTAGACAAAGGAGAGCCAATGGATGTTATCTACTTGGACTTCCAGAAGGCCTTTGACAGGGTTATGCACAGGAGGCTGCTCAGTAAGATAAGAGCCCATGGTGTTAGAGGCAAGGTACTAACATGGATAGAAAATTGGCTGTCTGGCAGGAGGCAGAGAGTGGGGATAAGGGGGTCCTTCTCAGGATGGCAGCCAGTGACTAGTGGAGTTCCGCAGGGGTCAGTGTTGGGACCACAACTTTTCACTTTATACATTAATGATCTAGATGAAGGAACTGAGGACATCCTGGCTAAGTTTGCAGATGATACAAAGATAGGTGGAGGGACAGGTAGTATTGAGGAGGCTGGGGAGGCTGCAGAAGGATTTGGACAGGTTAGGAGAATGGGCAAAGAAGTGGCAGATGTAATGCAACGTGGGGAAGTGTGAGGTCATGCACTTTGGAAGGAAGAATAGAGGCATTGACTATTTTCTAAATGGGGAGAGAATTCAGAAATCTGGAGTGCAAAGGGACTTGGGAATCCTAGTCCAGGATTCTCTTAAGGTTAATTTGCAGGTTGACAAGGTAGTTAGGAAGGCAAATGCAATGTTGGCATTTATTTCAAGAGGACTAGAATATAAAAGCAGGGATGTGCTGAGGCTTTATAAGGCTCTGGTCAGACCACATTTAGAATATTGTGAGCAATTTTGGGCCCCGTATCTCAGGAAGGATGTGCTGGCCCTGGAGAGGGTCCAGAGAAGGTTCAGGAGAATGATCCAAGGAATGAAAGGCTTAACATATGAGGAACGTTTGAGGACTATGGGTCCATACTCGATGGAGTTTAGAAGTATGAGGGGTGTTCTGATTGAAACTTACAGAATACTAAAAGGCCTGGATAGAGTGGACGTGGGGAAGATGTTTCCATTAGTAGCAGAGACTAGGACCCAAGGGCACTGCCTCAGAGTAAAGGGAATACCTTTTAGAACAGAGATGAGGAGAAACTTCTTTAGCCAGAGAGTGGTGAATCTATGGAATTCATTGCCACAGAAGGCTGTGGAGGCCAGGTCATTGAGTGTATTTAAGACCGAGATAGATAGGTTCTTGACTGGTAAGGGGATTAAAGGTTATGGGGAGAAGGCGGGAGAATGGGGTTGAGAAACTTATCAGCCATGATTGAATGGCAGAGCAGACTCGATGGGCCGAATGGCCTAATTTCTGCTCCAATGTCTTATGGTCTTATGGTCTTACATGTTCCCCAGCTATTTTCTCACTCCTGATCATCCACCCCACCACCCCACAGATATCGGGGCCTTTGATTCTAACACTAGAGGGAGAGTTTTTGTTTTAGGGCAGGGTCCCCAAAATTGGAATCATTTCCTGATGCCAACCCCGCATGGTACAGGCGTGACATACCCAATACAATTTTTTGTTGGATTGTCTAATTAATGAACAGTGGATGTACTCACTGTCCTTTTAAGGATGTTGGCTGGGCTCTTATTGCCGGAAAACCAATAGGAGGCTTTCCAGCAGTGAGAAAGCTGCAGCCTGCCAATGCTGAAAAGGGAGAGAGAGGATACATGAAGATGTGGGCACCTTCTCGCTCTTTTAAAATCTTTGAGAAAAAGGTCACAGTTGCCTGACTGTCTTTGTGAAGAGGATTCCCTCCACAGGGTGACCTGTGACCATTTGTGAGTCGGCTGCAGGGTTTGGGTTTTGTTCGTTTAAGTAATGAGATAGAGCGCTGGCCCCTCGGCCTGCCTCCAGAAGGCTGCCTCCTTTCCCTGGCCATGTTTTGGCAATTGCAGGGAATCCACCTGTAAACTGGAAAATTGTAGTCAGTACCCTTAATGATCTCAATTGGCTACCCACCACTAATGGGTAGATAGGCTCCCTGGCCTTCTTAAAAATGGCCTGGAGGCAAAGCTCTGCTGGCAAACTGGCACACGGGCAGGAAACTCCGGGCCTGTCCACCTGTTCCTGCCTTTGGCAGGCTTCCAAGATTTTGCCCAAGGTAACAAGAGTAGGATAATAATTTTCAGCTCTGGCGCATTTTGTTTTCTGGAGAACAGCATTAGTGACAATTTTTAAAAATAAATAATAAAACATAACTATAACATCATAACTATAACCTGATTCTGTTTCAATAACAGCCTCTGCCTCAGAATCAGATTTTTCAACACAAATTGTATCCCTGAGGGAAGTTTGCATTCTGCTGGAGTTTTTTTTCCCCCAAGTTAGGGAAATGGTTTAGAACTAAATTAGCATCGGTATAGTATGTGGGCTTTAAAATACACCCAACATGAGGTAAAGGTTTATAGCAATGTGCATACAGCACTGATGGTGGTAGTTTCGCAACTGCAGAGAAATACCACCACAAGACCACATTTATATAAAACACGTGTCTGTGTGTTTTAATTATACAGACAAATGAGCCATCTGTTGTCCCAACAGAGCCGCAATGAATCATAAGCATTACAGAAGAAAGTGTTGACTGTTGTGTCTTCTGAAGTCATGTAATTTGAATCTTCAGTTTACATTCTGGTATATAACCAATTAAATGAGCTTGTCCTCAGTTGTATTAAATTAAGAGGAACATAATGACAGATAGATCTGCAATGGGGAATCATACATACCTAGTTTATGGAACAAATGCAGAATGGGTTCCTAATTAAAAGAAAATACTAAATACCATTGAGCTGTACATTGTCTTGAAAGCAAATGCTCTGCAAAGGGTGCTTGTCATGCACATTAAGCACTAATCAACCATGAAAGATGATATCAATTAAATAGCCTTGAGTACAGTTTGAAATTTAATGTCTACTTATAGTGCTCCATTTTATGTGCTATAAAACTTTCCACAGGATTATGGCTCATGAAATAAATATGCAAGCTTTTATTGTTATCATGAATAATAAAATAAAAGAAAATATACAAAGCAGTGGATGATTAAATTGAGATGATAATTTTAATTGAGGAGATGATGATGTCACAAATTTGGCAGGTTATAAATAGCGACAGCAATTGATTAAATTACAACCATATGACTATTTTGTAACATTGGGTATTTTATAAGTAATTGATTAAATCATCTTTATAATTACTAAATCACTATATTACCATTACTCCAAAAAGTCTGCAAACCATTTCAACTATTTGCTGCGGAAAGTTAAAATCAGGTAGCACATGACATCACTATAGCAGAGTACAGATTCAAGATAGTGCAAACCAAGCCGAAATAGACGGAGTTAAAGATTTCAGTCAATTTGAAATGCCTCAGTCCAATAAACATTAACCAACAGACAAAACAGCCACTAATTCTGCACTAACTGACAAAAAATTGGCAAATGCACCTCAAAGTCCACAGAATACTTGTGAAAATGGGACAAATTCTCAGTGCTGAGGATGAAGCTAAGAGATGTGTGTTGGGCAGAGTAAAAGTAGCTGTATTCTGTACTTAACCATTATATTAGTGACTTGGGAGTGTACGGTGCCTGAAAATTAAATACTGTGCTCCTCAGCATTAACAAGTAAGCATAAGATACAATATAAATATTTTTTTAAATAATAAATTGTAAGTTTGACTGACGCATAACTTGCACATCCATTTCACTTTTTACAATTTTAACATGTATCTAGCCGCCATTCAAAGTGCAAGTTATTCAGAGGATTTTAGAATATTATCCTCCCTGACATCAAAAATTCAAAATAATATCGTCACATGAATTGGAAAAAGATTATCTAAATTTCATTGTTCAGTATATTGCTGTACAATTATATCAATATTAAGTATTTTTTGAAATTATAAACAATACAATTATCAGCAATTATCAGCATGTGTAGCGTAACATGACAGACTATAAAGACAATTAGTTTTGGGGGAAAAAATATTTGTCAGTCAGTTTTAATGTGTTCTGCATAAGTTTGTGCACAGTACATTTCTGCAGAAAGGATACTGACAAGTGGCAGAATGAATTACAATATTGTATTTTCATTTCAAGACCAGGGTTTGACTCAGCAGTTGGGATGAAACACATTGATAGTGGTAGAATGCTTTCTGATATCGTCTGGCAGAGGTGTTCATCCGATATAAATAAATGGTTTAACACCTCCACTCAAATCGGAAAGTGAAATTTTGAACAAACAAGTTAACCGTTTCTACATTTGTATCAAGTAATGTAATTCCGAGCCCTTTATGCTGTATGCAGATGAAAGTTCCATTGTCCATCTCTGACATTTCTTCACCTCAAAGTTTCACCATTAGGCACATAAAAATTGTCAAGCTTTTCTGTCTCAGTGGCTATTATTTAGTTTGTTAGTGCTTGCTCCATGGTAGTTTACTAAAAAGCAATTACTACTTTAATAATGTTTACTTTAGAATGTTTGAGGGTGAATTTCTGTGGTGGTTCTCCTACCTGTCTGCTACAGCTTTGATGCAAATGCTGCAGAAACACAAACAATTGTGAATGGTGCTTATGTTATTTCTCCAGGGGTTATGCAGCTTTTTGAAATTATGGCAAATATGAGTGGGAGATACCCCTTAGAAATTCGTTTTTTTCAAAGAAGACATTTAAAGATCAAACTTATATTATACAACTATCAATGAGTTTATTATTGTTTTTTGACAAAATTGTTTTGAGTTGTCAAAAATTGCAGTCATAAGCAATAACTATATTTTCACAATCACGTATTTGAATTACTTTTCCATGTTGTAGACCTTTGTCCAAAAGTGTTTTCAAGAATAATACCATATTCAGAAGTTTTGAATATTTCCCCAATTATAAAAGGGGCCATTAGTTGTCTATTTTGCATATACTGGCACATATCCCAAGAAGCCTACTGAAACATGCCGACATCTGGTTCCTCTCAAGTCATGTAATGTTATCCTATAATCAATTTTTCACCTCTACTTGGGCCACAACCATCACTTTAAAAACTTTTCTGTACTGTAACTTTTTTTATAGTAGCAAACATATTGGAAACAATGCAGCTGGGCCTCAAGCCCAAGACTGCCCTTACAGACTTTCAGTGTTAATAGTGTCATCAAGGGAAGGAGCCACATGGGGAGAGGTGTTCTCCCTCCACCCCCTCACCACCCTCCCTCCACCTTATAACAAATATCTTGATTAGTATTATGTGGGTTCTAATGGTCTGAATATGGTATCTGGGACAGAGAGAAAATATTTTGGAAATATAAATTGTACAGTGCCCTTTATCTTATTTCAAGCTACAGGTTATCTATTTTTTATAAATATTTTATTGAAAAATTTGTACTTTGATTTTGGCAAACTTATTGGCTCTGGTTAACTTCCAGAAATGTGTATATAGAGTATGTATATTTTGATGGTAATGGGTCTATTGTTAGTTGAAACTGGGATTTACCCTGGCTCAAAGTTTTTAAGCAAAAACAAAAATACCTGGAAAAACTCAGCAGGTCTGACAGCATCTGCAGAGAGGAATACAGTTGACATTTCAAGCCCTTATGACCCTTTGGGTTGTTCCTTATAAGATGTTGAGTATGATTCATTTTTGGAATAGAGTACACCATGGTTTCCGGTGAACTTTCAGTTAACTTCAGGCTGACAAAGATTCAGAGATAAAATAGGGAAAATATTAAATTTCTTACTTTAAAAAAAAACATTTGTTTTTCAAGGTGAATTTACTGTCCACATTTCTATCTTAGTTATGTTATCAGGCTGTTTTGTTTTTAATGTTGGCTTCAATACATATAGCAATTACAGCTTGATTTGTCATAATCTGACTCTAAAGCAGCATGATAATGAATAGAATCTATTGTAGGTTGTTGGATACCATTTGGTAGGTCTTAATAAAGTCTTCATAGTCTTAAGAAGATTAACTGAACGTGTGTATGTATGTACTCAGAAACCTCGGTTTTCTGACGGAGTTTTTAAATGGCAAATTCTGACCAGTGAATAATTTAAAAGTTTCTCAGGACTTTTTATATCCTGGAATTTAAAAGTTTTAGCTCACCCCTGCTAGTTCTGCTGAATCTGCCCTCTGGGAATTGGAACTGAACTTCCAAAAGATCCTATAGTCTTCTGTTGCAATGAGGATTTTTAAATCTCTGCCTTCAGCTTCCAAGCCTTTCTTTGGAATTTCTCCCTAGCGGCTTTACTCTGCATGCCTGCTTCTCGAGCTTTTCTTCAAATCAGAATACTTCTTTAAAATGTTCTTCAGTTTTGCTGGATTTTAGTTTTTCCTCTATGTTTTTTGCAAGGTTTCGGGTCTTTCCATTTGCTGCCACCATATTATAGGGTGTTAGGTACCATTTGGTGGGTCTTAATGAAGTATTTGTACTCTTAAGTAGGTTAAATGTATGGACTTTATTATATATTAACTACAAGAACCATGTACATATACACTGTAAAGGGTTCAAGGTAGGAGCTCTCTCCAAACTTGCTTGTGTGCACAGCTCTGTCCATCAGACTGACCCCTAGGTTCAAGTTATGTGTTCTCTTACATCATTGTGTGGGCAGTACTGTGCACAGTCCCACGTTAAGCCTATATATGCCAGACCCTTATACTACAGAATCAGATTAATTATTTTAGTGCAATTCAATAGTTTTGACAAAATTCATCATCCAATTCATATTCCAATGCATTTGACCTACTGTCTTGCTTATTATGCAGAAGAAGATTGCAAAGCTTTACAGCATCACAAATAGATTTACTACACAAATGCAGTGGTATGTAAGGAAATGCTCCTAAGAAATGGCCTTGCCCTCTTCTTGGTTCTTAATATAGTGAATATGTAAATCTTAGCATTTCCAATGTTGCAATATTTTTCCTATCACAAGCATTGCTTTCACTTGAGTGAAATAAATCTTAATTTATGCAGTCCTAGAAATATCTGAATTTTGTGATCCATTCCACTGTGATTACACAATTAAATTCCAGTCACACCAATTTTTTAACAAAATCTGGTGGTTAATTTCTTTGTTAAAGTCACAAACGCTATCCTCTTAAGGTGTGACTGTCACTGCACTGTTGCTTGATGTAACCACTGCCTTAAACAGCATTGAACATTACATCCTTCCACAAAGCCTCTTACACAAAGATCACCTCTGTGACACCACCCTTCACTGATTACACTTATACTGGACACATTGCACTGCTTTCAATGGCTGCAACTTCACAGTCACCTCAGGGTTTCATTTTGGCTTCCTTCTTTTTCATTATTTATGTGTTTCTCTTCATTTGCCTCCATGTCAATGACAGCCAGCTCTACCTGTGCATGGTCTCCATGACTTAAGGCTCTTACTGCACTCAAACTGTCTGATCATCAGTAAGAACAATATGAGCCAAAAATTCCATCCTGCTTAATGTAAACAAAACTAAAACCATTTGTTTAACTACCATCAGCACCTATTACCTTCGGCTTTGATTTTATCAATCTTTTCAACTCAGGCTAAGATTGAATATGGTTGGTGCTCTACGTGACCCCATTTTGGTCATGTTGGTTCTATTTTGAAGATTTCTACATCTGGAACACCTGACGTTGCACATGTCCCACACCACCATCAAGATCTGAATCCATCCCTTTTAAGAACATAAGACACGGGTGCCTCTACCACTGTAACAGGAGGACACACTTTCAGATATTTAAATAAAGGCGATCGTTGGGTTTTCTAATGCTCTCCTAACTTACCTGTATCCTCCAGCTACTACAAAATACTATTCATTCTGAATGTCACAGAATGTACTTCTCACTTGAACGAAGTCCTTACTCCCAACCTCCTTATTCTTTATGAACTCCACTGACCCTTCATGCACCAGACCCTTGTCCTGGTTTTCAAATATCTCCATAACCCCATCCTCCCTTTTCAATCTTCTCCATTTGTACATCCCCCCCCCCACCCACCCACTCCTCTGAAGATCCTTGTACCCAGTTCCCTCCATTTCACTATTGGTGGCTGATTTTTCAATATGATATTGTGTAGAAGCCCTGCCATCTCGTTCCTTGTACCTTGCCATCTCCATTCTCCTTCAAAAGTATCTTAAAACCTTTTTTCCAACCTTGCCTTAACACTCAGACTTTCTCCCTTTCCTCCTTAATCAGTGTTCATTATTTATCTGTATTATAAAGTGCTCTGAAATACCTTCTTGTACATGAGAGCTGTCAAAATGTTGTTCATGTTTCTATGCATAATAGTTAAAAAACAGTTTTGATTGATAACTTGTTTTACCAATAAAATAACTTACAAGGTGCATTGAAGTATGATATTAATAGTTCATGCTGTCATTAACTATTAAATTAAAACTAATTGGGGCTTATAAAACAGTTCCTCAGGATAGTGTCCTAGGCCCAACTATCTTCAGCTGCTTCACCAATGATCTTTCCTCCATCGTAAGGTCAGAAACGGGATTGTTCACTGATGATCACATAGTGTTTGGTACCACTCATAACATCTCAGATTCTGAAGTAGCCTATGTCTGAATGCAGCAAGACCTGGACAATATCCAGGCTTGGGCTGACAAGAGGCAACTAACACTCGCGCACACAAATGCCAGGCAATGACTGTCTCAAACAAGAGAGAATCCAACCATCTCCCCTTAACATTTATTGGCATTACCATCACTGAATCCACCACCCATCAACATCCTGGGGTTAGCATTGACCAGAAACTTAACTTAGTCCAGTTAGAAGTCCATAGAAATCCTGTGGCTACAAGAATAGGAGGGAGGCTGAGATTGCTGCGGCGAGTAACTCATCGCCTGACTTCCCAAAGCCTGTCCATCATCTACAAGGCACGAGTCAGGAGTTTGATGGAATTGTCATGCCCAGCGAAGGCATATCCTATTCAGAACTTCAAACTTGGACTGTATTCCTGTGGAACCTTCTGGAGCTGTCATTTATATTTTAAAATGGATACTCACAAGGTGGCTAAGATAGCTGCCAAGTGTTAGATGACCTTTTCAACTTCAACACAGACTATTGTAAGCTTCCAGAGTGTTCTGAATTGAATCATACTAGGTGGGGGCCTTCCACTTTGAAGGGACATGCCTATATAACACCCCTTTGTAGAATTCACACCTGCCATCATTTGAAGTTTACCCCAAACACAGAATCATCAGACTTCTCATCTCCAAGATCAATTCCTAATAAAAGTGAGGCCGAAGATACCAGTTATTTACCTAATAAGTGCAAATGACCACCATCTATCTCCTATTGTGTAGTGACATCTTTGGACTTCCAAAAAATTCTGTTTAGATAACACCAATATTGGTCATGTGGCCGAAAACAGTTCAGTTTTGATTTAAAGACCCAGAAAATACCTGGGCAAAAGGTCATCTGATATTTCTCAGCTATCTTAGCCACCTTGTGAGTGTCCATTTTAAAATATAAAAGACAGTTCTAGAAGCTTCCACAGGAACTGTAGTAGTTATAGTTTTGGGAAACGGCGGTCTTTAAGAATAATCCTGTGTTATAAGATCACATGAGCTGTGTAAACCAATGTGCTAACAGCCTGGAGAACCTCTACAGAGTACTTCTTTAGTAATGGTATTTGATGTACATATGTAGTTGCTGCTGCTGTCTTGTAAATAAAGTTAAATGTTTCCACTAAAAAAAGTTGTCTGAAGATCAACTCTATAACAAACTGGCGACAAAGATAGATCAGATTTAGTGCTGTACCTCACCCAGCGATTGTGAATATCTAAGCTCATAGAAAATAAAATAAGATACACTCATCCAAAATGCCACAGTTTGGCAGGATAGATCCCTTTGAACCAGCCAAAGACAATTAGTCTCAATATATAGAATGTACTGTGTTCTTCTTTCAAGCAAACAAAATCACAGGGGAGGAAAAGAGGAGAGCGATTCTCCTGAGTATTTGTGGGACCAAGACCTACAGTTTAATTCAAAGCTTGACGCCCCCCAGTGCCCCAGATTCGATGAATTTCAGTGAATTACTAGGCCTCATTAAGGGACGTTTTCAACCCAAAGCCTCAGTCACAATGCAAAGGTTCAGGTTCAATTCACGGCATAGAGTCCCAGGGGAGACCATGACAAAATTAAAACAACTGACAAAATGTTGCGATTTCGATGAAACCCTGAACGACATGCTCAGAGATCATTTAGTACGTGGCATGCAGGAAGGCACTATTCAACGAAGATTGCTGGCCGAAGTGAATCTTGATTTTAAGAAAAGGTTAGAAATAGCGCTGGCTACGGAAAGCGCTTTAAGTGATTCACAAGCAAAATGGCACCGTTCTCCTAGTCAGGCGGGAACAATCAGCTGAAAGTGACGCGAAAAGCTGGGACTCTGCCGCAAAGCGGGAAACAGACCCGCTAACTGAAAAATGAGAGGAGACAGCTTAGCAACTAAATTGGAAAATAATTTTCATTGACGTGGAAACAATCAGTCTTCTAGTGATTGGCAATTTTAAAAAGTAAAATGTTATTTTTGTCACAGAAGTGGACACATAATGAGTCAGTGCAGAGTGAGATTTAAACAGGCCTCCAAACAACAAACTAAGTCCAATGAAGTTTATAGTGTAGAAGAGCCAGAAACAACCAATTCTGACATTTATTCAATATTCAACATGAAAGTTGGGAAGACAGAGCCAATATTTATTACATTGCAAGTGAATGGTAAACCATTAAAAATGGAAGTAGACATGAGTGCTTCTACCACTGTAATAGGAGAACACACTTTCAGATATTTAAATAAAGGCGATCAACAATTAAATTTGGAACAAACAGCTGCCAAGTTGAAAACGCACACAAGCGAAGAAATCCAAGTAAAAGGTATCACCAGAGCAACTGTTCATTATAGACACCAATCGGCAAAGCAACCAGTGATGGTGGATGAAGGTGAAGGGCCACGCCTTCTAGGGCATGATTGGTTGAAGGAGATTGAATTAAACTGACCTGAAATCTTCCAGTTGTGAGCAGGTGGACCAGAGTTGTTAACAAAAATGACACCATTTTCAAAGATGAACTGGAAAAATCCAAGGCCTACAGGCCAAGATTTACGTGGATCCAGTAGCAACCCCTCGCTTCTTGAAAGCAAGACCGGTGCCATACGCCCTGAGAGTGAAGGTTGACGCTGAGCTGAACTGGCTAGAGAGGCTGGGTGTCATAAAAGCAGTTCAGTTCTCAGAATGGGCAGCACCCACCATCCCTGTCCTTAAACCAGACCAGACCATCTGGATCTGTGGGGACGATAAACTAAAGGTTAACAGAGCAGCCAAACTGGACAGGTGCCCTATTCCCAAGATTGAAGACTTATATGCCAAACTAGCTGGAGGGACACCGTATACAAAGTTTAACATGAGTCACGCACATCAGCAACTAGAGCTGGATGACTCCTCCCAGGAATTCATAACCATAAACGTCCACAATGGGTTATACCAATATACACGCCTGCCCTTTGGTGTTTCCTCACCCTGTCTACTTTTCAGAGGACAATGGAGAGCTTACTAAAGAGATTACTTCAGGTTGTGATTTATCTGGGCGATGCACTGATACCTGGATTCACAGAAAAGGAACACTTAGCTAACCTAGAGGAAGTCCTGAAATGATTTTTAGAAGCAGAAGCACGCCTAAAAAAGGAAAGATGCACTTTTCAAGCAAATTAAGTCATTTATTTGGGCCACTGGGTAGGTGCCCAAGGGTTACACCCGGTTGAAGAGAAGATTAAAGCAATTAAGAGAGGCACCTGCACCCAAGAACACTTCTGAATTTAAACCATTTTTAGAGATGATAAATTATCATGGGTGATTTCTACCAAATTTATCCACAGTCCTAGCCTCTCTACATTCACTGCTAAGGAAAAAAGGAGGCACCCCAAAAAGAAGCCTTCATGAAAGTAAAGCAGCTCTTACACTCTTCAAATTTGTTAGTGCATTATGACCAGATGAAGGAATTGGTTCTAACCTGCTATGCACCGCCCTATGGAGTGGGAGCGGTTCTATCTCACAAAATGGACGATGGCACAGAGAAGATGAAAGGCTATGTATCCAGGACACTTACCACAGCTGAAAAAGAATTGAAAAGGAAGGTCTGTCAAATATTTTTGGTGTATAAAAATTCCACCAACACATGCACGGGTGACATTTCACGATAGTATCAGATCACAAACCACTGTTGGGCCTGTTTAGCGAGGAAAAGGCTATACCTCCTATAGCCTCTGCAAGAATACAAAGATGGACCTTAATTTTGGCAGCATATGAATACACCTTTGTACATAGACTAGGGATTCATGTAGCATATGCCGATGCCCTAAGTCGCCTTCCTTTGCAAGAGAATGAGGAACCGGTCTCTGATGAATTGAAGCCATTTTCAAACGAAGACACAAGATGAGCAGTCAAGATGGTATTCTATTATGGGATACATGGGTAGTAGTTCCTGCACAAGGAAGGGAACCACTTTTAGTCAAGCTACACAGTGCCCATCCAGGGATCTCCCAAATGAAGACAATAGCACCTTTGGTGGCCGGGGATGGGCGGCGATATTGAAAATGTGGTACAACACACAAAAGGTGCCGGTGGCAGCCCCATACACCCATTGGAATGACCTGGTAGACCCTGGGTGCGATTGCACATTGACTATGTTGGTCCTTTCCTTGGAACTACGTTTCTACTAATTATAGATGCTCATTCCAAGTGGTTAGATGTTTATGAGGTAAAGTCGCTAATGTCCAGCACTACTATAGAAAAATGGCGCCAGAGGTTTGCCACCCATGAATTGCCAGAGGTAATTGTCTCAGATAATGGTACTGCATTTACAAGCGCTCTGTTCCAATGATTTATCAGTCTCAATGGTAACCACATGAAGACTGCACCGTACCATCTGTCATCAAATGGACTGGCAGAAAGGGTAGTACAAACTTTTAAGGCAGGAATGAAAAGTTAACAGGTGATTCGTTGGGCACCAAACTTGCTCGTTTTCTATTTCACTACAGAACAATCCCCCACACTACGAGAGGAGCAACACTTGCAGAATTACTGATGAGGCACTGTCTTCAGACAAGACTAAGCCTACTACTTCTCAATTTGTAAGGGAAGGTGGAGAAAAGTCAAGGGAATCAAAAAGCAACTCACAATTTGCATAGTCATGAGCGACAATTTACTGTTGGAGAAGCAGTAAATGTAAGGAATTTTGGTGGAGTGCCGACGTGGTTACCTGGTAAAGCGAGCTCTGTGACTGGACCGTTGTCATACCACGTGGAAGTGGTATAAGCATTGGATCATTTGAGAAAAAGAGAGATACCTCAACAAAATGATGTTCTACCTGTAACCATTACTGTTCCTGTTGGTATTGCTCAACCAAGGATCGACATCTTGATGCCCCTGTCAGAGTGGAAGACACTGAGCTGCCTGTGCCTAATGAGGTACCTGATGTTCATGCATTTCCAGAGAATGTGGCTTCTACAAAAGAATCTGAAGTCGTGGAGCTGCAACGTTCCACACGGATCAGGAAACTGTCTGAAAGACTGAACTTGTAATTTCATGACCTGTGTAAATATTGTAATGCCATGAGATAAATATCCTTGTAAATACAAAATGTACAAAAAAGTTAAAGGGGGAGGAATGTAGTAATTATAGTTTTGGGAAATGTAGGACTGTAGCTTTAAGAATAACCTTGTGTTGTAAGATCACATGACCTGTGTAAACCAACATGTCAACAGCACAGGGAACCTCTACAGAGAGAGTTCTTCTTCAGTTATGGAGTTTGATGCACACGTGCATTTGCTGCTGCTGTCTTGTAAATAAAGTTAAACGTTTCCACTAAGAAAAGTTGTCTGAAGATCAACTCTATAACAGGAACGCAATCTGGGTTTTAATTTCTGAATAGGATATGCCTTCACTGGGCCTGACAATTCCATCAAACTCCTGACTTGTACCTTGTAGATGGTGGACAGGCTTTGGGAAGTCAGGCGATGAGTTACTCACCACCAAATTCCCAGCCACGCACCTTCACTTATAGCCACAGGATTTCTATGGCTAGTCCAGTTAAGTTTCTGATCAATGGTAACTCCAGGGCCAGATTTTCTAGCTCGGTGGGTGGGCGTGCGCCCAACCCAACTGAGCGTGAAATGATGTGCGATGATGTCGGCCGAGTCTGCCGACATGAACACACAGTCACATGATAGTTCGGTCATGAATGTAATGAGGCGCTGCCAGTTGCCGAACGCCCTGCCCACCCCCACCAATCCCACACGCCAAGGGAAAAATTCTGCCCCAGGATGTTGATGGGTTGGGGATTCAGTGATAGTAATGCCATTGAATGTCAAGGGGAGATGGTTGGATTCTGTCTTTGAAATAGCCATTGTCTGGCACTTGCCTGATGCCAGTATTACTTGCCATTTATCAGCCAAAGCCTGAATATTGTCCAGGTCTTGCTGCCTACAGACACAGGCTACTTCAGTATTTGAGGTGTCATCAATGGTCCTGGACATTATGCAATCATCAGTAAACACCCCCATTTCTGACCTTAAGATGAAGCAGCTGAAGGTGGTTGGGCCTAGGGCACTACTCTGAGGAATCTTTGCTGCGAAATGTTTGGCCTCCAACAACCACATCCATCTTTCTTTGTGTTAGGTATGAGTCCAACCAGTGGTGGGTGTTCCCCCAATTCCCATTGACATTATTTTTGCTAGGCCTCCTTGATGCAGTATTCAGTCAAATGATGTCTCAGTGTCAAGGGCAGTAACTTTCACCTTTCCTCTGGAGTTCAGCTGTTTTGTTCACGTTTGGACTCATGTTCGATTTAAGAATGTAATGAGGTCGGGAGCCTATTTGATCCTCGCGGAACCCAAACTGAGCATCGGTGAGCAGGTTATTGCTGTGAAGTGTCACTTGATAGCACAGCCGACAACATCGTGCATCACATTGCTGATGATTGAGAGTAGACTGATGGGTTGGTAATTTGCTGGATTGGATTTCTCCTGCCTTCTATGGACAGGACGTATCTGAAAGTTTTCCACATTTTTGGGTGGATGCCAGTTTTGTAGCTGTATTGGAATAGATTGGTTAGGGGTGCATCAAATTCTGTAGCACAAGTTGTCAATACCACTGCCAGGATCTTGTCAGGGCCCATAGCCTTTCTGGAACTCAGTGTCTTCAGCCCTTTCTCACTACTGAATGGAGTGACTAAAATTGGCTAAAGACTGGCATCTGTGATGTTGAGGACCTCAGGAAGAGCCCAAGATGGATCATCCACTTGGCACATCTGGCTTGTCTTTTAGTGACATGGAGGGCTGTGCCATCATTGTAGATAGGAGTATTTATGGAGCCTTTTCCTCCAGCTACTTGTTTAATTTGGCAGAGCTTTTCCTACATCAGCTGCTCACTTCACTTACAATAAATAGAACAATCTGCATGGAAAATCCTTGGGGATCCCACTGGCACTGTTTGATTTAGATAAGGAAGTAGCGTTTGTCTGGAGGTAAGAAAGGTAGCTGTAATATATTGAATCATTTGGCATCCAATTGTCCTTGCTCTAGAAGCCTTGAGTTTAGATATAGGAATTATAACCAGAAGCGGCCTGTCTGCATCTACACCACCTAAACCACCTACACCAGCGATATAATTACCAAGCTATGCCAGCATTTACAAGCTTTGCCTCCAGACAACTCGCACTACTGGGCGTGCTCTACCTATGACTGTAAAGGTCACCGCCTTAAATTTCTATTTGAGTAGATTCATCCATACCAGTCCAGGAATACGGTCATATTCTGTCCAGCAATAAAAGAAATTTTGTTTGCCAGAGGAAATGCCGCCATTATTTTTCTGAGCACGAGGGAAGATGGTTGTATTCTCAGTTTATGGCCATGAGTGACCAGCTGGTCCCCTACATCCATGTGGTCTCTGTGAACAGAAAATGTATCCATTTTATTAATATATAGCTAGTCTCTGAACAGAAGAACTGGATCATGCAAGGGAATGCCCAGCACTTCTGTCAAAGCAATGATACATTTATTTTGCATCAGCCCACTGTACTAATATTATAAAAGGGAGCAGGCAGCTAACAAGTTACTGTCACTGATTAACAGGCTTTCAGACCTGGGATATCCAGTACAACCCTGACCAATGACTTGGTTAAGAACATCCATGAACTGATATGAAACATAGATAACAAAGTAACTCATGTCTCCACATGAAATCTGTTAATATACCACTAGCAATCTCAAAGTAAAAACTTGCCAAAGCCTCCCACGTCATATTTATGTGTTACCTCTTGTAAATTTGTAGAACAGTAATCTTGTAACAGAAGGATGGGGAGCTTTTTTTTATTCAGTCATGGGATGTCAGCATGTCTGGCTAGGCCTGCATTTATTGCATATCCTGGGGGTCAAGATATATTTTTTTCCAGGGGCTCTTTTTGAGATTTTCTCGAGAGCTACTTTATGATTTTTGGGGGCTAGCTTTTGGTTTTCAGGGGCTCCTTGAAGGTAAGGCCTTCACTAAAGGATATTAAAGAAACAAGAGACTCAATGGTGTCAGGCGGCCAAGCATACAATAACAATTAAACAGTTTTCCTTAATTCACCCTCATCATCCTCCTCCAGTGGCTGACATCAAAGCAAACTCAAGGTCTGGAAGGTTGGGCTCTTCTGAATTGATTGGACTCCCAAATTTTCAACACATTAAGACAGTTTTTTTAAGAAAAAGAAAACACATGCTCAATGACAACCAAAAAATCTTATATACAGACAAGCATTTCTATAGCAGAAACATTTAAAGAAAAACCTAAGGGGATTGAAAAAAAAAACTGTATTCTCCCCCACTCTATGTTTTCTTCCTCTGCCCCAGATTTCTCTATTTTGTGAGTAAAGTTATTTATTGGACAAATATTAAAGCGGAAAAGAGCCATTGGAAAGTATTGAGGAAAAGAACCATTGGAAAGTATTTAACTTTTTGATTTTTTGTTTGGTTATTGTTGTTCAGGCAATAGTTTGTAACTTGTAAACCAGGCCCAGGAGGAGGGTTTTAGAAAGAAAAACAGACTTTAAAAAAAAAGTTAGGAAATCATTAATATGAATAAATCAAATAAACTGTAAGCATGAAAGAGAGCAATGTTGCCAGTTGCCCAAACTCACTCTTTCTTTTGTCCTGAGAGGCCTCCTTCTCCCCCCAGTCCATCTTTGCCTTCAGGGCTCTCTCTCTTCCTCCGCACCTCTGGATCCTATGCCATCTTGGCCTCCCTCTCTCCTCTGGACCAACCAGTCGTGGTGCCAAGATCCCAATTCTATTTTTTTTCCTTTTATATTGAATCAGAGGGTTATTGTAAGTGGGAGAAGGCGAGGAGGGGACTTTTTATTTATAAATAATTTTTAAAAAGGCTCACCTCAGTGCATGTTCCAGGGGACGCTTCCAGAAACGGCCCCCTCCTCGCTCAATAAAACACATGCAACTCCAAAAGATTGTAAAAAAATAAATAATTCCAACGGGAGGATAAAAAGCCTCAACTGCCCATTGACTCCCAAATTCTGAGGTTTTCCATCTCTTTTTCTCTCTCTTCAACTCGGGGAAAACTTTTTTTTTGCTTTCAATTTTCCCCTTTCCCTTGCTGCTCCTCCTATCATAGATCCTGTCTCTGGAGGAGCAGCAAGAGCAGGAGGGAGAGATCCTATCATGGAAGGAGCTAGAGCAGCAGCATGGGAGAGACAGAATCTGCATTTGGAGGAGCAGCTCCTCACAGATTCTTTTTCTGCCATGCTCGCTGCTCTTCCAATCAAACTCTGTCAGTGTTTCCCGCTCTCAAAAAGAGGCCTGTACCTGCAATTGTTCAGCCCCAGATCATGAAGGAGCCATTATGTAAAGTGATATTGTACGGGGGTGACCTTCCTTGAACTTTTCCCCCCCATCTTTGCTTTCTCGCGGGATGCTTGTGGCATTTCGACGGTAAATTCGCCTGCTGCCCCTGGCTCAGTCCTAATCACCCTTGAGAAGGTGGTGGTGGTGAACCCCCTTCTGGAACTGCTATAGTCTGCCCACAGTGCTGTTAGGGAGGGAGTTCCAGGACTTTGACACAATGACAGTAAAGGGACACTGATATAGTTCCAAGTCAGGATGATGTAGCCTTCCTATGCTTCTGCTGCTCTTGTCCTAGGTTAGGGATGGGAAACTTTTTCTTATCACAGGCCATAGACACATCAGTCGCCATACACACAAAAATCAACTTAATTTAGTTATTTTAGACAGAATACAGAAACATTCAACTCACCCACTGTTTTAATGCGATGGCTGAATTTGAATATTACATTCTTGAATATTATTATAGTAATTTATCTGGCGTTTCTACCCAAAGCAAATTCATAATGATGATGTTAAATGCTATTTTGAAGGTGCAACTATCATAGGGCTATATGTTTAGAAATCTTGCTATAGGCTGGAACCAGGTTCTCCGCCCCTTTTCTAGGTGGTAGAGGTCGGGGGTTTGGAAAGTGCTCTTGAAGGAACCCTGATGAGTTGCTGCTGTGAATCTTGTTGATGGTTCTCACTGCTGCTAATGTACATCAGTGGTGGACAAAGTGGATGTTTATGGCGATGCATGCCATCAGGTAGGCTGCTTTGTCTTGTATAATGTTCAGCCTCCTGAGTGTTGTTGGAGCTGCACTCATCCAGGCAAGTGGAACGTTTTCATCATATTTCTGACTTGTGTCTCTTAGATGGTGGACAGGCTTTGGGGAGTCAGGAAGTGAGTTAATTATGTCAGAATTCCCTACCTCTGACCTGCCCCTATAGTTACAGTATTTATATGGCTGGATCAGTAAAGTTTCTGGTCAATAGTTGCCCCCAGTATGTTGATGGTATGGGCTTCAGTGATGGTGATATCATTGAATGTCAAGGGGAGATGGTTAGTTTTTCTATGGTTGAAGATGGTTATTGTCTGCTAATTGTGAGGTGCGGATGTTACTTGCCACTTCACAGCCCAAGTCTGAATGTTGTCCAGATCTTACTGCATGCAAGCACAGACTGCTTCAGTATCTGAGGAGTGGCAAATGGTACTGAAAACTGTGAAATCATCAATGAACATCCCACTTCTGACCTTACAATGGTTGAAAAGTGATTGATACAGCAACAGAAGATGATTGCGCCGAGGACATTAGCCTGAGAAACTCCTGCAGCCATGTCCTTGGGCTGAGATAATTGGCCTCCAACAACCACAAATTTTTCCTTTGTGCTAGGTATGACTCCAACCAGTGGAGAGTTTTCCCCCTGATTCACATTGACTTCAGTTTTTCTAGGGCTCCTTGATGCCACACTCGGTCAAATGCTGCCTTGGTGTTAAAGGCAGTCAGTCTCACTTCACCTTAGCTCCCAGGTCTTAACTTGGGACAATGAGTGAGTGTGAAGTGGTGAGGGGAATGACTGATGATGACTTGCAGGTAGGAAAAATCATGTGTCAGCCACTGATCCTCAAGGCAGTTATTTGGGTCTTTAATTTGGCCTCTGCATTTATACTGCTATCCTAATGAGCACAATACACTGCTCTTGTGAACACCATATTCTTATTTTACATTTAACTAACTCAACTACCATGTACCTATCAGTTCATTGCCTGTTGTCTTAATGCGGCATTCCTAAAAGGAACTACTGGGGTCATAATAAAATAACGTGTACCATTTTATTAACCAACTAATGTCCTTTGTTTATATTTCTAGCTTCCCCTTTACTCTTCTAGTGATAATTCTGAGCCTATCTTAACAATCTTTCCTTCTTTATTCTTTCAAAACCATTCATAATTTTGAAAATATATTGTTGATCCCCTGTTCGTTTTCTCTATTCCAGTGAAACAAAAATTCATTTCCAACCCGTGTTTACCATTAAAACCCCTCATTTCTTTGTATTGTCATGATGAATCTTTGCTGCACCCTTTCCATGACTTCAACACCCTATCTATAATGAGCTGCCCAGAACCGAATGCAATACATCAGTTATGGTATAACCAATGGCCATGACTATAACCAATTCAATCTCACTCTTTCTAGGTAATGCAGCAAAATAAAAGTACTGACAGGGTTTAATTGTACAAACTTAGCTTAGCGTCATGCTTATTGATGTATGCAGTTGTGATGATAGGTTTTCAACTTGTTGTCTGAGGGTAAAGCTTGCATGCATATCAAACCGTAGTATAGAGGCTGCCTGATTTTTGATTTCCCATAATTTCAATACAGTTTTACCCCACTCTGGTGGCAAGTCAACAATCTGCTCCATTAGTTTACTCCTATTAATTTTTGAAATGGTCAAAGCAATATTTTCTAGTGCAGAGTGCATTTGTCATCTAGTTCTATCAGATGGTTAGAGTATGGTGCTGATGATGTCAAGAATGCTGGTTCATTCCCCATACTGGTCATGTTGTTGCTCAACCTGGAAACCAATGAATACATTACCTTATTTTCTATCACAGAGAGGATGACTGAATGGTCACCTTCTGTGCTATAAATTTTCTCTGTTATCAATATGATGGTATATTTCCAGAGCAAAAATAGTCCTTGCCTGTTATGCAGATCATGAGGTTTTTAAATCTTTTCTGAGCAAATATATATTCCGTAATTTTCTAATGATTGACTAAATTGATGATTTTCACGACTGCAGAAAAATGAGGTAGAATTTTACATTGTTACCCGAGTGTAAAACTGGGAAAGATTTTACTGGAAATGAAAATCAGCCATTCTCTATAACTGCCAACCGATCTGTAACACCAGTTCTGTCTGGGCAGTAAATTGAAGATCTACCCCAATGTTTCTGGGCACATTAATATGGAATTATGCAGCCTTCAGCTGCCTAGGCCTAAACTCTGTAATTCCATCCATTAATCCCTCTGCCTCTTCCTCCTTCTCTAAATTGCTCCTTAAAACTTTTGGTTACCTTCTAATTCATGTGTGGCTTGGCATCAAATTTGGTCTGATGATGCTCCTGTGAAGTGCCTTAATTGGGCCATTTTTACTACATGGAAGACAATATATAAATGCAAATTATTGTTTTTGTCATTTAAGAAAGGCAGTAATTTGTCCAAAACTCAGATTTCTCCTGAAAATACTATATTCCACAGAAAATGAATGGAGGATTTTTGAATGCTTTGAGATGATTCTCACCTGATTCTGGACGACCCCGTCAAGTAATCACCAATATTATTTACTGAATCAGCTAAAGGGGCTCAAAGTCTATACAGTCCAAAATGAAACATTAGGAAACCTTATGTGGATAATGTGATTATAATTGGTATTCGGTGTAATAAAGATTTCCAGTGTACTTTTGAAAACCTATAGATTGCTCAGTGTTAAAGATCTAATTGGTTTTTTTTCTGTATATTCTTTATAAAGAAGGTTATTAAAAAAAAACATACTGAGAGAGATGTTTAATAGTCATAATTTAAATAGCCTTTTAATAATCGTTGACACAAAATGATGCAAATAAATCACCTTGCTAAGCCTAGTCCAGCATTTTTCTCAATTTACAATGTATTAGTCAGTCTGCCTGTGGTGTTGCATAAGGGAATCAATACAAGTGTCATTGGATTCAGATGAAGCAGGGTTAGAAGGCAAAAGGCAATTTGATCTGGATAAGATAGGTGATCGGATATGACTTTCAGTCATCTGCTAATTTGATGTTTTTGTCATTGTGATCTCTGTTCCTCCACATTTGAAATTGTGGTTTTATTTGTGATACCTTTGTTTTCTCTGCTGTACGAACATGCCCTGAGCCTCATGTCTTTCTTTCTATTGTCAGTTTTTTCCTGTTTCTGCCTGTGGTCTGATTTTTTTTCATTCATGGGCATCATATACAAGGTCAGCATTTATTTCCCATCCCTAATTGTTCTTGAGAAAGTGGTGGTGAGCCGTCTTCTTGAACCACTGCAGTCCACCTGTTGTAGGTACACTCAGTGCTGTTCAGGAGAAAGTTTCAGGATTTTGACCTAGCAACAGCAAGGAATGGTGATATAGTTCCAAGCCAGGATGGTGTGTGACTTGGAGGCGAACTCACAAGTGGTGGTGTTCCCATGCATCTGTTGCCCTTGCCCTTCTAGGTGGTAGAGGTCATGGTTTTGGAAAGTGCTTGTAATGACTTGACATATCGGACAGGTTTCATCAAGAAACAGTTAGCTTTATTACAGAGAACTTTTCAGATGTTGCATGCTTGAACCAGGTCCTCAGCAAGAAAGCCCCAACTCCCCCCCCCCAGATTACCCACGCTTAGGGCTCATTGTTCAGACCCTCCAAGAACAATCACGTGACCCCTGATAGACAGTAGGAGAGGCTATACCTTCAATTACTGCAGTGCTATCAAAGGATCTTTGTGAGTGTCCATAGATTGCTTCTGTGTTATTTTGCCTGATTTCTCTGTCCTTGTTCCCCTGATGTATCCCTATCCTTATTTTCCAGTTTTTTTTGTGTTTCTTGAATTTTCTATCCATGTTTTCCTTGATTGTTTTTGTATGTGTTCCCCATCTGCCTGAACTTGATTTCTGTCTTTTGCTGCAATCTCTTTCTCTGCTGGTCAGATGAATACCTATTTCTTTGCCATAGTCCTTTTTTCTCTTTGATTGTTTCCATTTCCCTGTGCCAATCCTTATCTCTCTGTCTCTCTCTCCCCAATTTTGGTCTCTGCTCCCAAATGTTTGCATTTTTTACTTTCCAATTTCTGATTCAAAAACCTCTCTCTATCTCCAATCTTTATCGCTTTCAAATCACCTTTTACTCTGTTCCTTAATCTCCTCTTCTATCTCTCCAAATTTCATTGGCTCTAATCCATTTCTTTGTTCCTCCGGTTGCTCTTTGGCTATATCCATAACATTTGCCTGCCCCTGTCTTCCAATCTCTGCTTCTTTCTTTCCCTATTGTCTCTGTAACTCCAATATATTTTATCTTTCTACATCCCTATATCTATCCCCAAATCATGTTGGATTTTCAGTTCCCACTGGGGGCAAGTACGGATGAAGGTGTGCATTGAAAGTTGTCTTCCACAGGGTGGAGTTTACATCCATTTTGAGACAGATTGACTAGCACAGACAGACAGGGTGTTGGGGTTTGCCATCATTGATGGATTCCCTAAGTCCAAAGTGTCATCGATTGCACCTACAAAGTCATCAAGAAACCAAAAAGACTAGCCACCCAGATTCCTGAACAAAAAAGGCTTCCATTCATTGAATGTCCAGCTGGTCTCTATCACAGGAAGCCAATCTTGCAGGTCTGCTCTTGGTTCCTGGGCAGCTGACATGATTCCTTCATCCTGCAAAAGACCCAGGTGTCACATCTCTTCAGGCCAACATCCAGACCCCGTGGGTGACACCTGAGGAGGTGGCTTCTAACACCCGTCCAGTACCCAGATATGTATGCAGAGAGACACTCCAACCAGATCCATCTCCTGGTACAAATCTGCATTGAACAGATCATTGGTATCTTGAAGATGTGCTTCCACTGCCTTGACCCGTTGGGTGGTGTCCTCCAGTATGAACCAGCCAGGGTGAATCCCATTGTGCTCATCAGCTGTGCACTACACAATACCACAGTGCAAAAAGGCCTGGAGCTGAATCAGGAGGAGGACCTGGAATATCACTCTTCTGAGGAGGAGGAGGATGGAGAGGAGGAGAAAGAGGAGGATGAAGGGGGCACTTCAGAGGAGCCCGCCACCCAGGCATTGGAGGAAGGCTGCTGAGGCTGTCCCAGGCCTCACGACAGGCTGATATGGCCTCAAGAGCCATGCTAATTGAGCAACATTTCACTTGAGCCCATCCCAGCTCTTCAGACAGATGACTTTGCAATTCACCATTAAGGAGATAATTATGCAGCAAGCGCACATATCTGAAGAATCGTACTGTCACCAAAAGATATCGAGAATGGAGACTCTACCATCAACATTAACCCACACCACAAACCATGGAACCGCAGCAGAACCAGGCCACGTCCCCTACCCCAGGACCATCCCCTCGCTGCTGCTTAACTTTCATTTCACTTTTTACATCAAACATTAATAACATAAAAGCCTGATTAAGAACTTTAGCAATTTTTTTTTTAAACAAGAAAAATAACTAAGCAAACAAATTGAGAAAACCTCACCCAGGTGACCCAAAATATGCAACTAACAGTGTGGTCCCTTATGTTCCTGCCCACTTCTACAGGATGAGATGGAGGCAGCCTGCTTTGTTGTCATTGCACCTGGCTGAGATACCTGTGGCTTGCGCCTATGTCTTAGAGGTCCCCGTGCGAGCTGCTCCACAAGCTGTTGCACCTGTGTCATTTCAGGGGAAGCCTCTGTCACAGGGCCTTGTGGCAGGGATGATCCATGAGTCAGAAGGACCAAGGAGATGAGGTTGATGCCAATGCCCTTTGAGTGGTGACCCCCTCATAAACCTCTTAAATTGTATCAGCCCTTACATAGTGCCCCTCGAATGCTGGACAAGGCCACCATCTGGGACGCAGCTGACATCCACTCTGAGCATCTCTGCATCATCAGTGACACTGAGCGATCCATGGTCCAGAGTCTCATTCTTTCTGTGCATGAGAGTGGTGCTGCATATGACTCTCCAAGAGGTCGGCCTCACTCTCAAAGGAAGAGTTTGTGCGCTCAAATCCCTGAGTCATAATGGTGCACATGCACTGCATGGACTCCTTCATTGTCTGCCCATGGCTCCACAATGCCTCAGGGATCTCCAACATTCGGGAGCTATTCTACCTCTGATTCACCAGAAAGACTCTCCTTGTGTGTGAAACCCGAGGCCCAGCATCTTCATCCAGCGAAGCATGGCTGTTTCTGTCCTCCGCCCTCCAGAAGGGTCTGCCCACAGCTGACTCTGCCTCACTCTCCTTCTCCTGTTCACTTGTGATGTGCTGCTCACCCTGCGCTTCCCATTCTAATCTTGATTCAAGCCCATCTGAGGTGACTGTGTCCACACTGGTGGATGCTGTGGAGGTATGATTTGACGGTGCAGCCTCTGTAGAGTCTCCCCTTATTGAGGAGGCCAGCAAAGCCCATGCAGAGCCACTCTGCCACATTTCTGCGAAAAGCCCTGTGGGAAACACAAGAAGGTGGTGATGAGAACTTCAGCTACTCAGCAAGTGCATCAGTACGACAAGATGACAGCAGTTAGAAAGCCACAGCGCACATTGGGCAGAAGTTTCCTCTATGTCCTTCACCTAAGGATAGAGCTATCAAAAAACCCTGCTCTCCACAGTTTCCTATTTCACCATAGCCCATTGCTTGATGCTCTGTCCAACACTACCAACTCCAATGGAGTCAAATTGCACAGGCCCGTCACACCTCCGGCCATCAAAAAATTTCCTGGAAGTTGGGCACTCTCTTTTCCTGCAGGCTAAGGAGAGAATGACATATGACTAGCCTGATCTTTGCATACCTTTTGCAGCATGACATTTACCTAACTCCTCAGTGATACCCCCTTCTCAATTGCCCTCCATACGTAATGGTGGCTTACTTTTCTCAGTGATGCAACTGGCCACCTGTGCTGATAATATGAAAGAGAACTATGGGCACTCAGTCTGCTCAACTCATGTGTATGCTGATATATGGAGAGTTAGAGGTCTGTCATCCAGGTGTCACTTGCCACTCACCTTTCTAGACCTTATCAGGTCATTGAACCTTTTGCAACATTAGACTCACCTAGCATTGACCTGGAATTTGAGGTTGTAATGATGGTGAGACTGTCATCATTCACTGTCATCACTCTGTGAAACTGACAGCAACATTTGGTTTCCAGCATGGAAATCAAGAGCTCTCTTCCTTTTCCACACAGTGAGCTGTTGGATTCTTCACAAATGGAAATTATAAAAATTATCTAAATTGACATGAACTTCCACTTTTTATCCTACTAGTCTCGCTATAAAAAAATTCTTGAAAAAGTTACACCTTGTTGAATGAGGTGTAATTAGGCTTTTTTTATTTGACCCTTTCACGAGATGAGGGCATTGTTGGCTAGATCAGAATTTATTGTCCATCCCTAATTTCTCTTGAGAAGGTGATGGTGAGCTGCTATCTTGATCCATTGTAGCCCATATGGTGTAAGTACACCCACAGTGCTGTTAGGAAGGGAGTTCCAGGATTTTGATCGAGCAATATATTTCCAAGCCAGGATGGTGAGTGGCCTGGAGGGAAATTTAAGGTGGCAGTGTTCCAATGCACCTGCTGCCCTTGTGTTTTGAGGAAGTAGAGACCACGGATTTGAAAGGTGCTGTTGAGGGAGGCTTGATGAGTTGCTGCAATTCATCTTGTATATGGTACTCACTGAAGCCACTGTGTGTTAATGGTGGAGGGATTGAATGTTTAAGGTTGTGGATGTGATGCCAGTCAATCAGGCTGTTTTGTCCTGGATGGTGTCGAGCTTCTTCAGTGTTGTTGGAACTCATCCAGGCAAGTGGACACTCTCCATCACACTCCTGACTTGTGCCTTGTAGATGGCAGGCAGTCTCTGGGGTATCAGGGGTGAGTTACTGTCTGCAGAATTCCCAGCTTCTGACCTGCTCTTGTAGCCACAGTATTTATATGGCTGGTCCTGTTTAGTTTCTGAACAATGGTAATCCCCAGGGTGTTGATAGTAATGCCATTGAATGTCGCAGGGAGATGATTAGATTCTCCCTTTTTGGAGATGGTCATTACTTGGCACTTGCGTGGCACGAATGTTACTTGCCACTTATCAGTCCAAGCCTGAGTGTTGTCCAGGTCTTGCTGCATATGAACACAGATTACTTCACTATCTGAGGAGTCATGATTGATGCTGAGCTTTGTGCAATCTTCAGCGAACATCCCCACTTCTGACCTTATGATGGAGGGAAGGTCATTGATGAAGCAACTGAAGATGGTTGGGCCTAGAACCTTACCCTGAGGAACTCCAGCTGGGATGTCCTGGGACAGTAAAAACGGTTCCATTCCCTTTCTCCTTACAGTGATTCTTGGACCCCGGATTTACAAGAACAAAATACAAGCCACAAACAGGTTTTGGCTCAACCTTAAACTCGTTAATTTATTAAACCAACAAAATCCCAGAACAATCCCCTTTATAATTTGAATGTAACTTACAATCACCCAAGCATATGGTCATTATCGGTGTTGATTGTAGATCCAGATCTGGAGATGACCGGTCTTCACCCTTCTTCACCTGACTGCAGCACCCATGCTTCGATGTTGTCCTTTTATATTTGGTGTCCCAGTCATACTCTCAAATACCTGGGCCTCAGGCATAGATTCAGTAAACAGCCTGCTGGATCGCCTGATATTCCATACCTCTTTTTCTTGGTCTTTCAATCTCCTGAGCTACGCAAGACTGCAAGGTCAAAGATAATTCCTCATCTCCTCCCCTGCTGTTTACACACCGGAGATAATATGATTTCCCTGATAGTGATGAGAGCTTAGCTCATAGAATTGTTCGATGTTAATGCTTCTTCCATTGCTGCCAGGAACTGATGGTGATCCATAATTGCAGTTAATTTATGGCATTGTCCAGTTGTTAACGTCTCCAAACCAATTATGAGTCAGAGTTTCAGTTAACCCATTCTTTCTGTGCACCGAAATTAACTGTTTCATGTCCTTCAGTTCTCCCCTCTTTAATATCTCTTCACATTAAAGGTATTACATCTGACAATCCTCCTTCCGCTATGCGTGCATTGCCAGTTTCAGCCAAATATTACTTTTCTATAATCAGACCATACATTTGGTTCCATCATCCCAAATCCCCTTTTCTAACAATCTTTCAGATGTCACCTCTTTAGCCTTTCTTTTTAGCTGACATGACAATATTCACAGATATAGCACAATAATCAATTGTGCAATCACTAACACACGTGATGTGACTTGAATCCAGGGAGGAACCTCAATATTGAGCCCAATATCCCACCAAGGTGGGGGAGCTGTTTCTTCAATCTTATCCTTTGCTTTCCTATATTCCTGTTATAGTATATGATAATGTTTTTGGGAAAGTTTTATGTCCTTTACCAATTTAGTCAAATATTAGGATATCATACCCAAAATGGAATATGTATTCCTGGAGGTTCGGTAAAGTGCTGTTCACTGAGAGATTTACTTGGGTGTGATCATAGGTAGGATTATCCTTTCTTGTGCTATTTGAACCTCGACCTGGAGTCTGAAGCAGTAGGTAGAATCACGCACTGAGCACCAGGTACCATTGTGTATCATATACCGGCTTGCACTAATTGGTAACCTCGAAGGTTCTGTAACTCTCATATGCAACCTGCGGCAGGAAGTAGCCCTGGGTCATCTCCTCCACAGGATAGTTGATAGGCTGTCTGCCTTCAGATTCAAACCCACATACCGGTCAGTTGGAAAGATTCAGATGGCATGGACACAACACCACATGTGCACCTTTTCCCCGACACCCCTCCAGGCTAGTGGAGTTAATTCATCCTCTTAACCACATACAGAGGGGCCTCACATACGCCATTTCAAATGACACCAATATTTTTCACCCAGTATAGTGGTACTGGCCGTTGTGACTGACCAATCACTGGAACCCTGAGAACTACCCCCACTATAGTTTGATTATGCTGACCCCATAGTTTGCTTCGGAGGTAGCTGACCGTAGCTGACACAGATTCAAAAGATTGTCATATGTACTCATGGCCTTTAGGTGCCTGTTGTCAATCCATCTTGATATATTTTTCAAATCCTCTGGATTACTACACCCCTCATTTAACAACCAGGCACAGTACATGACACGTGCATCATTTGAGTGGCCTGGTCAAATGTATTTCAGTCCTCCTTTATTAAGATAAAAACAAAAAAACTGCGGATGCTGGAAATCCAAAACAAAAACAGAATTACCTGGAAAAACTCAGCAGGTCTGGCAGCATCGGCAGAGAAGAGAAGAGTTGACGTTTCGAGTCCTCATGACCCTTCGACAGAACTTGAGGTGACATCTTTTGATGATCTGCTTCTATCACTGCTTGTTTGTCCCTACAACCACACCAACCCCCTCCACTTCTCTCTCTCTCTCTCTCTTCCCCCCCACCCCACACACCTTAAACCAGCTTATATTTCAACTCTTTCTTGGACTCGAACTCAAGTTCTGTCGAAGGGTCATGAGGACTCGAAATGTCAACTCTTTTCTTCTCCGCCGATGCTGCCAGACCTGCTGAGTTTTTCCAGGTAATTCTGTTTTCTCCTTTATTAAGGTTGTTCATAGTTTGGGCAAGAGTCTCCAACTCAGCTATTATTTTGTTTAGGTGAATAGTCATTACTTGGTCTTCCTCCAATTCTTACCCCTCAATATTATTACCCTCCCCCAGTATTTTCTTTAGCTGGTCCCGTAGGGTGTTCATCTATATTTGCAGTTATGCATTACCTATACTATTGATTAGTTACATCCCTGTATTAAGCACCGTGACCACATCATTAATCAATCCCATCTTCCATCACCCCAAGCCCATGTGACAGTTGTTAACTGGTTTATATTAATCCTCCCAATTTTCATCCCCATAATTCCACTCAAAAAACTGCCAAACCTTTAACAATTTCTCATACCATTTTTCCATTTCTGGTGGGCACCATCAGACACACTCTTACACACATACACACACACTCACTCTCTCTCACACACATACACACACACACACACTCACACACACATACACAAACCCACATGTACACTGTCACACACACACACCCACTCTCTCTCTCACACACACACACACACACACACACACACTCTCTCTCTCTCACACACACGCACCCACTCTCTCTCTCACACACACATGCACCCACTCTCTCTCACACACATACACACACACACACACACACACACTCTCTCACACACACATACACAAACCCACACAGACACTGTCACACACACACACCCACTCTCTCTCTCTCACACACATACACACCCACTTTCTCTCACACACACATACACACACACACACACACACACACACATACACACACAATAATTCTCTCTCTCTCTGGGCAGTTGTAACTCCGTTAAATTAAGAATGACAGATGTTACCTCATAATGCACGTCATGATACAACACTTTCTCTGTTGGAATCAGCACCAACCCATTCCTAGGTCCAAGTGTCATTATGGGGCGCTTAACCTATTTACCATGGGTCTTTGGGGTTATTGGTAGGGGCTTCCTTTCATGTGCAACCAGTTTCGTGGCATTGACTGTATTTGGAGGATCTGGGACCACACAAGAGTCAAAACTCTGGGTCTAATTCATTCCTGACACAGAGCCTTGCCACTGTCATTTAAAAGCAATGGTCACCCCTTCTTGGCATCTATTCTCAGACCCACCTACACACACATAAACTCCTTGCTCTTCCATCCACCACTTGACCCAACACAATTTCACTCCTTCCTTAGTTCCCATAATCTGCCCTTGTGAATCCTTCCCCACTTTTTCCCACTCTGTGGATGCGTCACCTTTACTCTCGTCTGTCTTTCGTAACCACCACCACCAGCCCACAGAGGTGCTTGCTCGGCATTCTAGGCACTCATCTGCATTCTTTCACTGTACCTCACTGGCCGCAACGTTTAATGTCAGAAGACCACCAATACAGTCCAAGTTTGTATCTGGTGTGATTGGAATAATAAGCGGAATTTGACCCTAACCAACCCGCCCAATTTCCATCATGGAAGTATGTAACTACCCAGTCATCACCCTTATGTTACAATGGGCCTGGCTCCTCCCATACACCTATAAAAAAAAGACATCTTGATATCCCCTCAAACTGCCTTTCCTGCTCCAATCGGGATCATCAACATGTCCAGCCATAGTGTGCACTTCATCCTGGATCCTTGGTTTGACTCGCTGCTACGAAAGAAAAATAGGAGATAACGTTGCTTATTAATGGTCTTCCCTCCACAGATCAGACTTAAGTTATACACATATTTACACCGTACGTTCCAATTACCACATTCCCTTTTCCTTTCCCTGAGATTTAGAGCTCTTGCAGCTTGGGGTTGGTGTAGGAGGAGGCGTCCAGGGCACCCTGGGTCGAGGTGTCCAACTATTCCTTCTTACGGTCCTGCCCTCTGGGGGATCCTCATCATCCCACAACATCAGAGGAAGGCTTATTCTGATTAAATCCATTATTGTTTCCGTGGCCGCATAACCTTCAGTGAACTCCCTGCAGTGCCCTGTTATTCCCAGAAAGGAACTTACCCCAGGAACATCCTTCAGGGCAGGTAGTTCCTGAACCACCCTTCTTTTTGGCTCAAATATAGCCCTTTCTCCTGTCCTAATCATCAGTCCTAGAAATTGCACTTTCCCCTGTCCAATTTGGGTTTTCTAGGGATTCACCTTAAAGGCCACCTCTTTTATAATAACTTCATCTCAATAACTTCCATCTCACAGGATTAGGCCAAAACCGTTTATTATATCGAGTACAGTGAATGTCATTGCCCCCATGGGAATTGTCCCTATTAGATCTGCTCCTGCTGCTACAGTGGGCATGCATCTGGAATATTTTTATTCAGAACCCATTAGTTCGCCATGGCTCTTCATGACTGATCAGCCCCTTAACTGCTAAAGGGGTGAATTCATGTGGGTAGCTATGGGTCTCAGTACATCTTGGTCCACCAGGGAATTCAATGCAGTTTCTAAGACCCTGTCTTATGCATCTTTAAATATATAAAAAGAAAGAGAGAGGCCAAAGTGAACATAGGTCCCTTAGAGAATGAGGCTGGGGAAATAATAATAGGGAATCAGGAAATGGCAGAGGAGTTGAATAAATACTTTGCATCAGCCTCCACAGTAGAAGACGCTACTAGCATTCCAAAAGTACCAAATAATCAAGGGGAAAAAGGCAGGGAGGAAATAAATACAATAACTATCACTAGAAAAAAAAGTATCAGGGAAACTAATGGGGCTAAAGGCCGCTAATTCCCCTGGACCTGATGGGTTGCATCCTAGGATATTAAAGGAAGTAGCTACAGAGATAGTGGATGCACTGGTGATAATCTTCCAAAAATCCTTAGATTCTGGAAAAGTCCCAGAGAATTGGAAAGCTGCCAATGTAACCGTCTTATTCAAAAGGGGAGGGAGACAAAAAACAGGTAACTATAGGCCAGTTAACTTAACATCCATCATTGGGAAAATGTTAGAGTCTATTATAAATAATGTAATAGCAGAGCATTTAGAAATAAATACAATCAAGCAGAATCAGCATGGCTTCATGAAGGGAAAATCATGCCTGACATATTTATTCGAATTCTTTGAGGATAACAAGCTGGATAGATAAAGGGAAACCAGTAGATGAAATATACTTGGATTTCCAAAAGGCGTTCGATAAGGTGCCACACACATGGCTACTTAAAAAAAATAAGAGCCCATTGTGTTGGGGGTAGTTTATTAACATGAGGGAACTGAATGCACTAGCCCAAGTTTGCAGATGACACAAATGTAGGTGGGAAGACAAGTGGTGAGGATGACACAAAGAGTCTACAGAGAGATATAGACAGATTAAGTGAGTGGGCAAAAACTTGCCAAATGGAATATAATGTGGGAAAATGTGAGGTTATGCACTTTGGCAGGAAGAACAGAGGAGCTGAATATTATTTAAATGGAGAAAGACTGAAGAAAGCTGCAGCATAGAAGGATTTGAGGGTCCTTGTGCATGAATCACAAAAAGCTAGAATACAAGTTCAGTAGGTAATAGGGAAGGCAAATGGAATGTTGGCCTTTATTTCAATGTGAATGGAGTATAAAAAATAGGGAAGTCTTGCTAAAACTATACAAGGCACTAGTTAGACCACACCGAGAACACTGTGAACAGTTTTGGTCCCCTTACCTAAGGAAAGATATACTGGCATTGGAGGCAGTCCAGAGAAGGTTCACTAGGTTGATCCTAGGTACAGAGGGATTTTCTTATGAGGAGAGGTTGAGTAGGTTGGGCCTGTACTCGTTGGAGTTTAGAAGAATGAGAGGTGACCTTATTGAAACATATAAGGTTCTTCGGGAGCTTGACATGGTGGATGCTGAGAGGCTGTTTCCCCTTCTAGGAGAGTCTAGGGCTAGAGGGCATAATCTCAGAGTAAGGGGTCACCCATTTAAGACAGAGATGAGGAGAAATTTCTTCTCTCAGAGGGTGATGAATCTGTAGAATTTTTTTACCACAGATGGCTGTAGATGTTGGGTTGTTAAGTATATTCAAGGCTGAGATAGACAGACTTTTAATCAGTAAGGGAATCAAGAGCTATGGGGAAAAGGCAGGAAAGTGGAGTTCAAGATGATCAGATCATCCATGATCTCATTGAATGGCAGAATATACTTAATGGGCCGAATGGCCTACTTCTGCTCCTATGTCTTATGACCTTATGGTCTTATGGCCTCGAGAACCCCAGCGCCAGGCTGTTCCCACACCATAGGAACATATTCCCATTTAGTGACTAGGAGGGTCCTAACTTTATAGCCAAGGGTACCGATTCCACCCCAGCCTGTTCATTATCTTTAAAACCTGTCAATTTAAACGGGACTCCCTTCACCTAGGGAGAAGTGGTTGGATTTGATGAATGGACCACTGTGCTGGAGGCTCCAGTGTCCACCAGATGCTCTACCCAAACAGTGTCTAATATTTACACATGGCCTGCCCCATTCATTTTAGGTGAGTGGGCACAGATATTCGGGCTGGGCATGGCCCCATCACAGCGGGGATGCAGACACGCGGGGTTCACCATTGCACATGGCAGCATCCAGTTTCTCTTGATCTCTACCCATAACCTGCTGTAATGCAGCCACGAGGAGTTTCTCTGGGTCTTCTACCTTATCTTTCTTTGCCCATACCACCCGCAGCTTTGACCCCAAGATACCCTCATATCCTGGCTTCCCCCCTTTTGGGAACCTGCACTCTTTGCTCCTAAGTACCATTTTCCCACAATTGAAACATGCCTGGGATCTGCCAGCATTACCCCCTCCAGCTTCCGTTCCCTTTTCCTACTCATGGCAGCTTTTATTTCACACACCTTCCCCTTTTGTTTATTTTCTTCCCCTATGTCGGACTTGAAACCCAAGGTAAGTTTCCTTAAGATGCCCACCTCCATACTTGTCTTGCCCTCAAGGTCAAGCCATGATTCAGCCCTTGCTCTTATTTACAGCAAACTGTTGATCACTATGACCCTCAGCCACTATCAAACCCGCACGTACTCGATTTTCCCCAGTCTCTTTCAAGTATACGGGCCACAAACTATCCACAGCTGCATCTGACTGGTCTGGTCTGCTCAACTGATAAGGAAGGGCTACCTTGGCTATGTCTGAGTGCCGCTAAAATCTCATCTTTCAGGCCATCCATAGTACACCCCTAATTTAGTGTCTAGCGACAAACTCTGATACGTCTAAGGAGAATAGCATTAATCTCTTCACTTCATCATTATTATAATTATTGATACCACATACTTGTTCTATGTTGGCAAAATGGACGGAGGTGTCTCCTCTATGCTTCAATTTCAGCATGCTAGTAAGCATTTCTTGTCACTGGAGGGACGTATATGGGAGCAAATGATCACATTATGGCGCTGGGCCACCGCCTGCTTGGGGGGAGCTGAACTTCTGCTGCTGCATAGGACACATCGGTCTCGGGGCCCTGGTGCCTCTGGAGCCAACTGAAGTTCCCTATACTGGGTCCTATCATTGGGCTTCTTTCCCTCCTCATCCCAGTCTCTTCCAACTCCTCCCTGTGTCATGAGACAAGCCATACCTCTGGCTCTGGCTAATGCTGGGGTCAGTTTACAAATTTCCTCATTATAGGGCCTGTGATCGGCCTCTTCATATCCCTGACTTTGAGCTACTCTATTTGCACCTTGATATCCTTTAATTGCCCTTGTCGACTCTGTCTAGATCCCTGCTGCTTTCCTCACAATGACCTGACACTGCCTCTTACATTCAGTAACCTGACATTGTAAGTACTAGATCGTAATTTGTGCTGGTTCTTCTTGCATTTTCTGTTTTTTAATCACCTAACTCTTTTACCATCCGATTCACCACGACTTGTTTCACACTTGCCTTACTCTCCAATTCCCGTTTTTCTTCTTCTACCTATTCCATGAGGAACTGGTTTTGTTTTTTTAAACACAGATTCCGATTTGCTTTTTCTCTCAATCTCTTTTGGTCACTATTCCACTCTGCCACTTTCTTCTGCAGATATTCAGAGTGCATCATTTTGTGCACCCATGGCTTAGAAATGTTAATGTTGTTACATGCATACATGGATATCCAATCCTTCAGCAAGGCTTTCTTGCCTTTGACCTTGTTTACCATTTTATTTAGACCCTAGTGTCCTGCTGTGATCGCCAAGATCTGTAAGGGGTTCCATTCCCTCTCTCCTTATAGTGATCTTTGGACCCCGAAATTATACAAGAACAAAATAAACGCGAGAAGTAGGTTTTGACTCAACCTGAAACTTGTTAGCTTATGAAATTAACAAAACCCTTTTATAATTTGACTGTAATTCACAATCACCCAAGCGTCTGGTCGTTACCGGTGTTGATCGTTAGCCCGGATCTAGCAATGACCGGACTTGGCCTTCCTCACCTGACTGCAGCGCCCATGCTTCGATGTTGTCCTTTTTTTATATGGTGTCCCGGTCATGCTCTCAAATACCTGGGCCTCAGGCATAGATTCAGTAAACAGCCCGCTGGATCACCTGATCTTTCATATCTCTTTACCTTGTATTTCAATCTCCTGAACAATGCAAAATTGCACGGTCAAAGACAATTCCTTGGTTGGAATTTTCCATCCCCGCCAGCATCAGGGTCATGTTAGGCAGGAATGGAGAATAAAACATGAGTGAAAAAATTGGTTTCCCAACAGCAGGAAATGACAGTGGGAAGTTGTGGGCCTGATCGCATAGTGAGATCATGGTGGGTCACTATTCCTGCCAAAGGCCGCCAGGAAGCTGTTTAGAATATCATTAATTGGATTGAAATGAGCACCGACTGGAATTCTCTACCCCATGGCCCCCCCCACCCCCAAGGGTGACAGTTGGGAGGTTAAAGGTAACTCCGGGGGAGTCAGTGGTGATCGTGGGTTAGGGTGTGCGTTACAGGTGGAGAGTAGAATGTGTTTGAAATTGTCTCAAAAGAAACATGCACGGTCTTGATGTTGAAGCACTGTCCACACCCCTTGAAGTGCAGCTCAAGAAAAACTGATTGGGAGGAGGGTCATTGGGTGAGCAGAGCTGAATGTCAACTCAGTTGGACAACTGAAGGGGAACCCTGGTATGCTGTCCTGATAAGAGAAAAATGTTTCTATAGATGAGGCTGTGACTGGCAAGGGAACAGCATGCCTGGGAGGCTTTTCTCACAAGGGCTCTGGCAAAGATCGATGTCTCCATCCGCAGGCATGATTCAGGGGGACACAGACTCAGCCTGGGTAGCCCCTTGAAATGGAGTGGGGTGGGGTGGGGTGGAGTGGGGTAGGGGAGGCACACAGACATTAATGCGGACAGAAGCAATAAAAAACCAGCAGACCTCCAGTACAATGAAACATACAACTGTACAACAAATATTTACAATGATTGTACACCCGCACTACCAGAGTGAACTTAGAACTTTTTAATTTTCCTTACTCTACCACTCTGTCTAGATGCAGGTGCACCCTCAGTGGTCCCAGGGGCTGAGGCTGATAGGGTCACAGACAGAGGAGATTCCTAACGCCTGGACAACCTTGGAGAGTCCTGGGTGGAGGGCCCTGGGATGTCCACCTGACGCTTCTCCTCCCTTTAGGTGCCCGAGGGCTCCTCCCTGACTCTTTGAGAGAAAGGGGCACCTGAAGGAAGGTGAAGGCGCCCTTGCCCCTCTTGCATAGTCACTGCAAAAGCTCGCCCATGGCTACAGCGCTGGAATGCAGGTCTGAGAGCATCTCAGGCAGAAACTGGACATTCTGCTGGACCAGGTTTTAAATAGTGTCTGTCATCTTCCACATGGAGACCTCAGTGCACACACATGTCCGTGCCATTGCATAAGAGAGCAGATGGATGGACTCCTCCGCTTCACATGCCACTATGTTGAGGGCCTCTGACATCTCAGCCTGATGTTCCCCTGCGTCTCACTGCATCTCCAGCATCTTGTCCATGACCACTCTCGGAGGTTCATCATCAGATTCGGACTTAGCAAAGATCTCTTTCCCAGCAGTGCTATGAGTACCGGGGAACCTTGGCTGTCCCTGCCTCCCCTTCCTGTGGACATGCGTCCATGAGGTGACTACCAGAGTGTCAACCCGAGCCTACACTAGGTCTGTGAGCCACCAAGGTGAGTGTCGCTGGGCTGGTGGAGGGAGCAGGTGATGCCTCTACAGGTGAGACTTTGTCCTCATCGCTACCCTCCTCTGCAGGCCGGGGCAGAGGCTGAGCTTATGACTGGGGTCTGGCCTCATGCTCTTCCTGCTTCCACCTGTAATGGAAAGAGGAGAGAATGAATAATTGCCTAGGCTGCCTCCTAAATTGCACAGAGCCTCACCCTCAGGCTGCAATGTGCTGAAGTTAAGTGTCCTCACTGAATGCTTGGGGGAGGCTGCTCTCGCCATCGGTCCTCCCCTGCCAGCTCAGCAGCCCTGCTCTTCATACTGCCTGAAGGGGCAGAGATTGGGCATGCCCCCTCCCGTCTTCTCACTCTCACACCGATTGTGCGCTGCCTTCTACTGCATGAAGATAGAAGATGGTTTCTGAGCAGCTCTGATGCAGGTGCTGTTCACATGTTGCCACCACCAACCCATTGGCAACTGTGTTTGCCATAAGAAAGATGCACTGCTGCCAGTCCCCAAGGGTACTTCAGCAGCATCCTCCAGACCTGCGAGCTCTAGCAGCTGGAAGGACAAGGAGAACAGAGGCATGGCAGCTGCAGCAGCAGCGTCTGCAGTTGCCATCGACACTAGTCAACCAATCCCCCCCCTCCCCACCCCACCCCCCCATGCCTTCCATGTGGCTGGGTCAGTGACCCTCACTTGCCTCCTTTCCAGCAGACTACTTCAGTTGTGGTATGAGGCAGTATCCCAACACCTTGTGAAGGGCTTTTATACATGGGCAGCGCAGCACAGCCTTGCCACTGAGGCCTATATCCTTGTTCCCATTCAGTGAGGTGAATATGGGGAATACACTGGCGGCATGGATAAGGTCATTCTTTTCCTGCATTGCAAGGCAGTCATCCTCTGAATGGAATTGGCATTGACAACCTACCTCCATACAGGTGTGGTGAGACAGGTGGGCCTCCTGCTCCCATCCCTTGGGAAAAGGATGTCTCTCCTGTCCTCAGATAAAGGCAAAACATGCGGATGCTGGAAATCTGAAACAAAAACAAAAAATGCTGGATAAACTCAGCAGGTCTGACGACATCTGTGGAGAGAAAGACAGAAAGGGGCCGGTGCTTGCTGTTTCCTGGCAGCCACCCTCAGTCTAAATTTCTGGCGCAGTGAATGAGCAGCTGCCCAGGCACCTTTTAAATATGGCACCCCAATATGATGGCAAGGTGCACGACTTCCTGCCCACCCCGCTGTGTGATTCAACGGGTTTACCTGCTGGGCTCTGCAGCGGGAGTCCTTCTGACTTTCCACCCCTGCCACGAGACTTAGGCCCAGAGCAGAAAATCTCGGCCCTTATCTCCTCCACTGCTGTTTACACAACAGAAAATAAAGTGATTCTCCTCATAGCGCTGGGAGCTCAGCTCACCGCATTGTTCTGATGTTAATGTGCCCACCAATGCTGCCAGGGGCTGATGGTGATCCATAATTGCAGTTGACTTATGGCATTGTCCAGTTGTTAACGTCTCCAAACCGATCATGAGTCAGGGTTTCAGTTAATTCATTCTTCCTGTGCATCAGGGTTAACTGTCTCATATCCTTCATCTGAGAGATTGACTTCCACCAAGCACCATATTCCTTTGTGCTACATATGACTCCAAGCAGTGGAGAGATTTCCCCCTCATTCCGTGCTTTTATTTTCCTTGTTTGCTATATATGAAAACTTCTTCACTGTGATTGGCTGCTTGGCCTGCTTGCTGGTGTTACTGATGCCAGACATCAAAGATTCCCGATAGTTGATGTCAGAATAAAATTAACATTGGGGAAAGGTGAAATCCACTCCATAGAGATTACTAGTTCTTTGAGGTCAGTGGTGAGCGCTGTTACTTCACTGACTGCCATTTATGTTCATAGCCCTAATCACAGGTTCAATAGCTGAATGTTGTGACCACTAATTGTCTTAACAGTGTGTAGATAAATTATGCTGTAGGATAAATTGTGGGACTTCATCAAAGAAAGAGATTTCTTTGCTGGGTAATATGGAATGGATTTGGGATTCCATCTATGGTATCCAAAATCAACAGATTGAAACCAATTATCCAAAGCTGAAAAGACAGTGGGCAGAATCGTCCCAGATTTGTACAAAGTTCAGTAGTGGGTGGGAAAAATGTTGTTTTACTTGTCGGCCGCAATGGCAGATTCTTACACTGTTTCATCCCATTCCCAACTCATTAATTATGCGGCCACAGGAAACATGCAGTCTCGCTGGCGGTCTACCTCCGATTTGCCTGCCATGCCGTTACCCCTCCACTTCCTCACGCCGGGCACCATATTTAAACTGCAGCCGTGCACACACTTCTCAATGCCTGCAGCCCAGGATTGTTCTGGTGAAGACATGGCCTCCAAAAGCTCAGAAGAGTGAAGACTTCCAATTCAGTGACGCATCCTGGGACACCTTCTGGATGCCATGGAGGCCCGCTGCAATGTCCTCATCCACTGCTTTGGCTGCAGGAGGCCCATCAGTCTCACCACTCCAGTTTGGGAGGCGGTGGCAGAGGTGGTCAGTGCCAATGCTGCACACAAGAGGTCAGCCATCCAGTGCAGAAAACAGATGAATGATCTCATCCATGCCGCCAGGTAAGGTCATCATCTCATCATTCTAAACTCATACACTCACAAGGTCATAACACATTCACTGGCATCGCACTCACTGCCAGCTCATGGGATATCACTACTCACTCTCTCACACACACCCTCATATCTCCATCTGGCCTCACCTCCTCTGGAGACTGCCTCCTCAGCCCTCACCATCTTGAGGCCACTTGCACAGATCAACAAGTGCCCCCACACACACTCTGGGATACCCCCCTCACCCAATACAGCCCTCGTCCTGCAGCCTCTTCCCTCACCTGAGGCCACTTCTCCCCTTTCCCAAGCAAGCCATAGTCCTGCAGCTATTGAAAAGCCACCCCCACCTTATAGCTGGTCTGGTAAATAGAGACCTGCCCGTAAGCCCTTCTAAAAGTGAAGTGGTACCATCTGCGAAGCCTGGCACTGATGACCATGTGTGCTGCCTGAAGCAAGGTAGGTAAACAATCCTTATAATCCCAAGCAAAGTGCAGCTCGCCAGGTGTATGTCACTTATGTACAGTTGTGGAACATGTCGGCATGCTCCAATGATCCAGCATGGGGGGATGATTCTGGCAAGCAGGGCTTATAATGAGATGCTAAAGTATTGAAGTTAGGTTCCTGAAGTGCAGCAGGAGGAAACGCGGCCTGTCATTGACCAGTGGAGCAGACGATCGCACGCTGGTTTCATAACGCCAGTAAACCAATTTTTGGCCTTCTCGCCATATTGTCTCCCCCCGCACCACCCACCACCCCCCCCACCCCACCCTGCCCACCAAGGTGCCCGATGCTAGTGAGGCAGGAAAATTCTGGCCAGTGTGCCAATCTGCTGAGTCATCTAATTCATATGTGATCTCTTTATAGCTTTGCTTATTTTACACTACTACAAGCAGAACTTTAACGCCTTTAATATTGTAAAATGTCCCATGATGCCTTGATGGAGTATTATTAAACAAAATTCGACACTGGGCCACATAAAGAGACATTAGGACAGCGAAATAAAAGTTTGGTCAAAGAGATAGATTTTTAAGGAGTGATTTGAAGGAGGAAAGACAGTTAAGAGATAGAGGAGTTTAAAGAAGGAATTCCAGAACTTAGGACCTAGATAGTTAATGGCATTCTGCCAATGACCAATGGCAAAGGGCAGTGAAAATTTAGGATACGCAAGAGGCCAGAACTGGAAGAATGCAGAGATCTCAGATGGTTATAGAACATAACATGAAAGCAAAAGAAATAGAAGCAGGAGTAGGCATTTAGCCCGTTGTACCTGCTCCACCATTCCATAAGATCATGGCTGATCTGATTAACTCAAACATCATGTCTGACCTCGTAACCTTTGACTCCCTTATCAATCAAAATTCTGTCTAACTCAGACTTGAATATATTCAATGACACATCCTCCACCGCTCTCTGGGAAAGCGAATTCCACACACTAACAATAAGAAATTCCTCATCTATTCAACTGGAAGACCCCTTATTTTGAAACTGTGCCCCTAGTTCTAGATTCCCCCATGATCAGCATCTACCCTGTCAAGCCTTCAGAGTCTTATATGTTTCAATAAGATCACCTCTCATTCTTCTAAACTCCAACCTGCTCAATCTTTTTTCATAAGACAAACCCCTCATCCCAGGAATCAGCCTAGTGAACTTTTCTGAACTGCTTCCAATGCAAGTATGTCCATCCTTAAGTAAAATGACCAAAACTGTACACAGTACTCTAGGTGTGGTCTTACCAATGTTCTGTACAGTTGTAGCAAGACTTCCCTATTCCATCCCCCTTGCAATTAAGGCCAGCATTTCTTTGCCTTCCAAATTACTTGCAGTACCTACATGCTGACTTTTTGTGATTCACATACAAGGACTAGCAAGGTGCTAAATTCCATTGGTCAATCTAACTAGGTTCTTCCAATATAATTTATACCGTTATGAAACAGGGATAACTTGGAATAGCAGCCAAGGAAGACTAATACTGAGATTTTAAAGATGTTGTTTTACTGAGCTATTATACATAGGCTGATAATCTTTTCTGTTTATTTTGAAGGCTCCTGGCTTCATTTGGAAGTCTCCCAAAAGGTTGTTTCTTGATAAAGGAGTTCCTCTGAAAAGAAAAGCTGCAAAATTATTTTCCCCATGGGAAAGCATTCACCCTTTTGTCATTTATTTGCTAGAGGACGGAGTAGAGAAGGAACAACACACAACCTGGGAGGCCAGGCTGATAACACAACACCACAGACATACAGGCACTCCTACAAGCTCCTCATCACCAAAGTATTTAATCTATGAATTTGATGTTTCACTATATCCACTGATTTATATATTAGGATACTCTGTGGAACATATGTGGAAGTTCCTAGAAGCTCCTACCACTCGTTCCAGAATGCTTTTCATTGTTCAGAAGTCCAATCTAATAGTCCAAGTATTCACATTTGATCTGAATCTTTGCAGTGCCTTCATTTGATTCAGATACTTTACAAGCATTTGTCATTTCACAGTAGGACCCCTGAGATGATTATGTAAATACTCAACCGCCAGTGTTTGACATCTAAGGCTCTATTCAGGTACATCATTCTACACCTCCAATAACTTATGCTCTGGCTTCTTTGTTAATTGTGAATCATCCTGTGCCATTTACTTATTTAGGCTATCTGTAACACTTTGAATTAACCTATCTGAGCCGGTGAGTGCAAGTGACAGGATTCATGGCTAATTTCTGCAGGTAGTCCAAGTATTGATGATTCCAGTATGGTTTCCTTCTCTCTTTCTGAAAAATCTTTCTATCGTGTTTTCATAATGATATAAAGACACCAATCACTTGTAAGGGATTGGGTGAACATGTTGTGGATTCATTTATTTAGATTAGGCACATGAGAATAGTTTTACAAAGGTAGAAAGTTTGGAGAAATCAGCAGCAGAGTTGTGTGTGCTGTGTTCTGTTCACAGGCCAAAGTGAAACTGAGACTGGATCATATGACACACTTCCCTTCTAGTGATGGCATGCTGTTATTCCTTAAAGGAAAATTACAACATCCCCCTCTCTATTTAAAGACACTTCCAACCCCTCCTTCCAAAGATATATAATAATTTACAATACATGTTCGTAGTTACCATTACCTAAGTGTATATGACTGGTGAATCTATGAGTTTCTAAAGGTAATCTGCAGGTATGCCCAAATCTTGTAATGGCAACCTTGTTTGGAGGTTTCTTTAATTGCTCACAGTGATCTGTGGAGTTGTCATTCTTGTTCCTGGTTGCATTTAGGATCTTGTCCTAGATGCAATAGGACTGTATGGTGGTTGAGGAGCTGGAAGGGATCTGATTTGTCCTCGGTTACGCCTCACCATTGCGCCCTTGTTTGTAATAGGATCTTGGATCTGAGCGAATCCTTGTCACTCGGCTGGTTGCCAGATACCTTCAGTGGGATCCTGGATTCAAACTTGTTGTCCCAACTCTAAACTTGGCAGTTCTGAACCTATATTTTTACTGTGCACATTGACCATCTTCTCTTGCAGTTTTAAAAGTTGCTCTCTTGTTTCTGAGAGAGTAGAATGAGTAAGAGTATGTAAATTGGTACACACCGGTCTGCCAAACATGGGCTCTGCTGGTGATGGAATAGCTGCACTTAAAGGTGTCGCTCCCAGGTGTAACATTGTGTAGATCTTGCTTGGCCTGTCTACATTTGTGAATTAGGGACTTCACTGTGCGAATCATTCATTCAGCAAGGTCATTAGATCTAGGGTAATGAGGAGAAGAAGTAGTGCGATCAATGTTCCACTTCTCACACATGTCCAGAAATGGCTTACCAATAAATTGCAGACTTGCATAAATTGTGACAGTTGTGTTTAAGGTATTGTGTAATTGTCAAATAATGGGACACTTGGTAAAGTAGTCAACAATGATGATGAAGTCAGCGCTATGGACATGAAAGAGGTCGGATGTAATTTTGGACCAAGGATGGGTGGGTACTTCATGTGGAGTGAGTGGTTCTTTATGCAGATTTGGCATATGCTCTTGACATGCCTCATAGATCTTGACAACAACTTCAATGTTATTGTTCTTACCTGGCCAATAGGCTGTCTCTCTTGTGAGTCTTCTCATCTGATCTATGCCCATGTGTGAGTGATGAAGTTTTTGAAGAATATCAGCTCACAAAGATAAAAGCAAAATACTGTGGATGCTGAAAACCTGAAACAAAAACAGAAAATGCAGGAAAGACGCAGCAGGTCTAGCAGCATCTGTGGAGAGAGAAACAGAATTAACGTTTCGAGTATGTATGACCCTTCTTCTGAGTTTTTCCAGCATTTTCTGTTCTTGTTTCAGCTCACAAAGATTCCAATATGATGCCCTTCCTGTCTTTAAAGATGATTCCTGGGAGATGCTTAGCTCATCCTTGTAAGACCAAAATGGTCTCACGTGTTCATGGACATCACAAACTGAATCAGATCAAATCAGGCCACCCTTCAATAATGGTTTTCTGCAGCTACTGTATTGCGGAATCTTTAGCTGTTTCTTCTTGTAGCTGCTGGTATTTGCATTGTGCAGAATGTACCAGATCAATTAACAGACTTGCTTTCTCCTGCAATGCCTGTAGTATTGAAGTTCCCTTGAAACTGCCAATTTCATCTAAACATGCTGGATATTTCAATGTTAGGTCATGAACTGAGGTGATAGGAGTAGTTTCTGAGGTTGATTTGCTGTATGAGGTCTGACTAATGCTGGTAGACCTACAGTTGCTGGGCTTTTAGTCTCCATGATGTAGAAGATTTGTGGCATCCAGGAGGATTGATTGTATTTGTGCTCCAGGACTATGGATCCTGCACATGAATAAATGAACCATTGTACACAGAAAGTTGACAGTAGTAGGTTTCGCCATGGCCTTCACATTTGTGGATACATGTCTTTTAGAATTCGCAGGGGTAGTATGTTGGCACTAGCCCCTGTGTCAATCTTGGCCAACAACGAATAGTTGCCAACCTTCTTAGGGCAGGTAATTTGAATCTTGGCAAACACTTCAGATGGTATGATGGCATTTAGGTTTTCCCTGAGGTTGACGGTGTGAAACATGTGTTCACCTCTGTGCCTCCTATTGTGTGCATCATCGTCATTTTCTGGTTTTTTGTCACCTCATGTATATCTTTCTGATGGGATACCAGATGGTCATTCTTATTGCTTGAAGGTACCTGTTGTGTATGGTCTGTTTGGATCAGTTCATAGCTCTTTGTAGTTGCATCAGCCTTTGCTCTAGTGCACTACCACTGCCAATGGCTCTTTCTGCCATTTGCCTCACAGAAATGTTGAAAAGCTGGGCCTTTCCTTGGTGCATGCAGATGGCTGCACCTTCCATATGTCTTGCGAGGTTTCGGTGTTCTAGTAAGTGTGGCTCCTTGATGCCACATTCAATCAAATGCGGTTTTGATGTCAAGGGTAGTCACTCTCACCTCACCTTGAGAGTTCAGCTCTTTTGACCATGTTTGAACCAAGGCTCTAATGAAGTCAGGAGCTGAGTGGCCCTGGCATAACCCAAACTGGGTGTCAGTGAGCAGGTTATTTTACTGATGATGGAGAGCAGACTGATGGGGCAATAATTGGCTGGGTTGGATTTGTCCTGCTCTTTGTGTGCAGGACATACCTGGGCAATTTCCACATAGCCGGGTGGATACCAGTGTTATAGCTGTACTGGAACAGCTTGGCTAGAGGCGCGGCAAGTTCTGGAGCACAAGTCTTCAGTACTATTGCTGGAATGTTGTCATGGCCCATAGCCTTTGCAGTATCCAGTGCCTTTAGTCGTTTCTTGATATCACGTGGAGTGAATCGCATTATTTGAAGACTGGCATCTGTGATGCTGGGGATCTCTGGAGGAGGCCGAGATGGACCATCCGCTCGGCACTTCTGACTACAGATTGTAGCAAATGCTTCAGCCTTATATTTTGCACTGATGTGCTGGGCTCCCCCATCATTGAGGATGGGGATATTTGCGGAGCCTCTTCCCCCAGTGAGTTATTTAATTAACCACCATACACGACTGGATGTAGAGCTTTGTTCTGATCTGTTGGTTGTGGAATCACTTAGCTCTGTCCATCATTTGCTTCTTATGCTGTTTGGCACACAAGTAGTCCTGTGTTATTGCTTCACCAAGTTGACACCTCATTTTTCGGTATGCCTGGTGCTGCTCCTGGCATGCCCTCCTGCACTCTTCACTGAACCAGGGTTGATCCCCAGCTTGATGGTAATAGTAGAGTGGGGGATATCCTGGTCCATGAGATTAGATTGTGTTCAAATACATTTCTGCTGCTGCAGATGGCCCACTGTGCCTCATGCGTGCCCAGGCTTGAGTTGCTAGATCTGTTTGAAATCTATCCCATTGAGCACAGCGGTAGTGCCACACAACACGCTAAAGGGTATCCTCAATGGAAGGTGTGTCCACAATGACTGTGCAGTGGTCACTCCTACCGATACTGTCACCGACAGATGCATCTGTGGCAAGCAGGCTGGTGAGGATGAGGCCAAGTATATTTCTCCCTCTAGTTGGTTCCCTCACCACCTGCCGCAGACCCACTGTAGCAGCTATGTCCTTTAGGACTCAGCCAGCTCAATCGGTAGTGGTGCTACCGAGCCACTCTTGACGATGGACATTGATGTCCCCCATCCAGAGTACATTCTGCTCTCTTGCCCCCCTGAGCGCTTCCTCCAAGTGGTGTTCAACATGGAGGAGCACTATGTGGTAATCAGCAGGAGGTCCCCTTGCCCATGTTTGACCTGATCCATGAGACTTAATGGGGCCCAGAGTTGATTTTGAGGACTTGAAGAGCAACTCCCTCCTAACTGTATATCACTGTGTCACCACCTCTGCTGGGTCTGTCCTGCCGGTGGGACTTGACATCAGGTAACACCTGCCTTCATGTGACGCCAGTAGCCCCCAGTTTTAGTAAGGAGGACTTTGCACGGTTGACAGAGCTCCGTTTGCCATTGTCTAACTCGATGCCGGGTGGTCTGTCCTGGTTCATTCCTTTTTTGAGGCTTTGATACTTGCTAGGCCATTTCAGAGGGCATTTAACAGTCAACCACATTGCTGTCAGTCTAGACATATAGGCCAGACCAGGTAAGGACGGCAGATTTCGTTCCCTAAAGGGCATTAGTGAACCAGCAATCGACAACGGTTTCATGGTCTTCATTAGATTTTAATTCCAGATTTTTATTTAATTCAAATTCCACCACCTGCCTTGGTGGGATTCAATCATAGGTCCCATAGCGTTACCCTGGATCTCTGGATTACTAGTCCAGTGACAATACTTCAACACCATCACCTCCCCTGAGGAGGTGGATGTGATCACCAACTCAACAATTCTGTCAGCTAGTTCTGCGTCTAAAAAATCACAGTATGTACCCTTTTCTCTGTATCTGCTGCTGATGTGGTCTATGGATTCTGTAAGCTGTTGTTGAAATGACATGAACTCTAGCCAACGAATACGGAATTGTAACGGGTCTTCCAGTATGGTCTATATCTTTTCGGTATCCTTCAGCTCTTCTGCTGTTAATCCTGATGTGTTCAGCCTGTGTAGACCTTCATTCCCAATTGCTAGGTTAATTTTTATGGCTTTGTTATGTGGTTCAGACATACCTGGATCAAGAAGCTATAGCTCTGTATGCTATTTAACCATTCTGAATTTGGAAAGTAGGTCAGTTGCATTCCAATTCAAACTGGGGAACTTTGTGGACATGTTGATAATATCCCTTTGACTTTCCTTCTCCTGCAGCACCTGGGATGAGTTTCGCTTTAGCCGCTTTTGTGTGATCTTCTGAAGCTCCGCCCATTATAATCACAACCTTCTCTGGCCTAATTTTTATGATGGTTTTGGTTTCTGCCTTTTTGTTTAACTCTCCCTCACTTACTATTGATCCAGCCTACACACTGGTCACTTGCCTTGCCCGACTTTGCTAATCCAGTGCTGGTCCTTTTGCCAAGCTGTCCCACTCACTGAACTAACAGCCTATGCATTGCAATCTCACAACGAGGGATCTGTCTGCTTACCAGCCCTTTATGAGCATTCTCTTGGCCTGTGTCTTCAAAGTTTTTCTGTGCAGTCACCACACTGCGATTTCAACACTCTCTGATGCTGTAAACCTGTTGTGGTTTGCCAGAATGTCAAGAGTCATCTCATGCCATGTAGCTTGATCTAAGGCTGTTCATCATGTGACACCAGTACTTAACCTTGCTTCCACATTGTTTGACCACCGTTGAACACCATGTCATGTTCTTATAATAATATGAAGGCACCAATCACTGTTAAGGGATTGGGTAAACACATTGTGGGTTCGTTTATTTAGACTAGGCACATGAGAATAGTCTTACAAAGGTAGAAATCTTGCAATCATAAGCAGCAGAGCTGTGTGTGCCATGTTCTGCTCACAGGCCAGAGTGAAACTGAGACTGGATCACATGACACACAACCCCTCCAGTGATAGTATACTTCTATCGCTTAAAGGCATATTACAAAAATTTCTAGTTCCCAGCTTCTGTAGGGAAAAGAGGAATGAAAATGTGATGAGTCTTTTGCTGTATGCTGTTTCCTTGCAGTTAGTCTCATAAAAGGGTGACCTAAAATATGAGCCTCAAAAAAGAAACCATTTCTGATTGTTGACTATTAGCGCTTAGTCAACACAAATCTCTGTGGGTGTAGGCCTTCCCACACCTTCATCTCCTACAGAATTAGCCAATTTCCCAAGTGTTCTCTGCCTCCTCCACTTGCTGTCCCTGTTCCTCTAGTCTGTCCCTCCTTAGAATCGTGTGGAATCTTTGTCTGCATGACAATGGTTATTGTCAGTCACAGACTGTTTAGTTTGACAACTATTTAACAATCTCATCGCTTATATAATTCCATCAAAATAGTGATGTCTCAATAAGCATGCATGAATTGCAGCAATGGCGTATCCATTTAATAGATGCCTTTCTTCTGTAGGTGTCACTACAGAACACTTCATACGTAGGTTGATGCCATTGGATTTGTTAATGCATTTTAAGGTTAAGTATAAGCAGTGCCCAAAATGTACATCAAAGTCAGCTTGTAGTCTTCTCACTTTTGCTAACCTTGTGAGGTTAATAAACCTCACCCTGCATTGGAGAGAGAGTTAAGGAGTTGTTACCGCCTATGTCACATGATCTAGGCTGCTTTATTGGTGTTTGCTTTCCTAACTATACCCATTAATGTGGGATCTATTGCTTCAGAGCAATAATGTTTTAAACTGGGCAATAACCCCAAATTTAAGTGACTTGCCCAAATTTAAAGTAATGATTTAAACATGCTTAACTTAAGCAATCATGATGCATATGCGAAAACTTTAATTAAAAAAAATTATATTGTTTCTATTTGAACTTAACATATTGCATTTCTTTAATAAGCAGTTTAGACAAAATTACAAAGACACCTAAATATGATACATCATATCTGCACCTTTTTGTGCCACTTGCTTTCAGCAAAGTCTTATATAGGTCGTGTTTTTTTTTTACAAACTGAATATTGTTAATCTTTTCCTTAAAGACCTCTGTAAAATGAAATCATTGTGTCTAAAGTATGAAAGGAGCTTTTAGAGCCCTTTCTAAGTGATTTTATCTTCTCTCCTGTTGACCTCAACTATATCTGTCATCCTGTATGTTCCGCATTTCAGCTTTTAGAATAGCCTGTCAGCATACGATTCAGTGGCAGCACTTGTGCAATATTATTCCATTTTGTTTCAGATGTTTCTGTTTTGTAAAGGATGCCCCCTGTTAGTTTCTAAACTATTCACCACCTAGTCTGTAAAGAGGAATTGCATTTTATACTGTACTCTGCATACATTGTGTTGATGCTTTTTGTATTGGCTCTTTTTCCTCAAAGAGGCACAATCTACATATATAATTTTGGACATCTTTTGGAATATCTTTACCACAGATGGCAACTGCACACAAAAATCTCTTCAACCATTTGTAGATTGTAAAATTTTAAGTAAAATGAAGAAGAAAAAAATACATTTAGCCCAATGAAGCTCATTCCTCATTAGGTTTCCCATATAAGCATTGAACAGCAATTAAACCTCCATAATGTTTTGTGTCTATAACTTAATGTGATATGTCATTCCTAAAATTTATCACTCTGAACAAAGAAACTCTTGTAAAATCTTAAATTCAAAATTTAAGGAGAGAATTTTCATAGGATTTTCCTGATTTCCCCAACCATAAAGTTGGTGGAAGATTTGCAGGAGTCCCTGAGAAATGGCAGAAATGGCAATTTTAACCTGTTTCTGTTATTTTGATGCAAGTTTCAGATGGAACCCAAGTACCACCACCACCCTTCCTCTAACATCTCAGAAATTTCAATCTTCTCTTTTCTGGTCCCACTTTACTGGCTTATTTTGAAGTCATCGTCTGGATTTTACTGCCTATACCATTTAATATTTTATATAAGTCTAAACTGTCTTCCTTTTTAACAAGGTAGCATCGCATTGTGACACGAAGAATAGTTATTTTTCACTTCACTATTGATGGGATGGGAATAAAAGCAGTGACAATGGCAATACCAAGATATGCACTAGCTTGCACATACTTCTAACTTTATAAATCAATTATAGGGATTCAGTAGCAATCTTAAAAAAATAATATGATACACATAAGAGCAGCAAGAGGAGCCACTTGATTTATAATTCTACAAATTAATATATAAGGTAGGAACACAGAGATACAGTTTTGGTGCGGGGTAATTTCTGTGTCACCATTGACCTATTTGAGTATAAAAATAGGGCAATACCAGAGCTAGAATTGAGCAAATGGTGGAAGCTTTGAAGCATTGAGTTACCGACAGCTCTGATATTCAGATGGAACTCAATCATGCTGGCCAGACTCTGCCATAGCAGGCAGGATGCTGATACATAGAGGTAAATTGGGCTCAAATGACACAGTTTGGGCTCTTGCCGCTGTTTTAATTTTGGCCTACCCGACTATTTCCATTTTGTTCTACTATCCACTAACTAGTACTAGTGGTACAAATCAGGAGAAAGCCAATTTCAGCAAAAATTAAAGGAATCTTCAGCAGAAGTCAGGGAAAGCTAGGTGGAGTTTTTTTTGAGACATTTTTATGGCAGTAGCTTGTAGATTTTGCATTGTAGAGGCTTTCAAATTGACTACTTGATGCTGTAGGCACTGAAAGTTGCTCAAAAGCGCTGCTTGTTTTCACTCCCAATGTTAATATCCCTCCCCATCAGGGTTCTTCAGGCTCTTCACGCTCTGCCTGGTAACCTGCCTTCAAATCACTGAGCTGCCTATCAGAGAATGCATTTCATGTTAGTAGCTTGCCAATCATGTTGTAATCAGGATCCAGGACAAAAGCAAATCCTTTGCTGACTCCTCCAGACAGCTGCTGTGCATGCCCGGCCCACTGCCCACCAGATTAACACTCAACATGAAAATTACGCCAGTGTGTTTCTTTAACATTCCTTTGTTTACTTCTCACAAGAAAAGTCAGAGCTGGTCAGACTGACAATTTGAAAAGCCTATAATAAATAATTGCCAAAATCTGATATTAATATGAGAACGTGGTGGGTTTTGCAATGTCACTGGACAAAAACAGCTAACTTGTGTTCAGTTGTTTATTGGAAGCCAAAGTTTCTCTGTCAATAGGTTGAAGAAATTGAGGCTTGAAGAAATATAAACCATAAATCTTTTAAAATGGTGAAATGTTGCATAAGGATGGAAGGACTTGAAGCCATAGCTATAAAAGAATGCAAATAGTTAGCTTAGATACCAGGATGTATTTCTTTCTTGCAGAATATCATTGTCCTCGAGAACAGATTTCCAAAAGATGTGGCATGTATGAGTTCACTACAATACTTCAAAAGAGAACTGTATCATTTTATGAGAATGAAGGAAGTTATAGAAGGTTGCAAAGGGGTGAGGATTACTTATATGAGTTACTGAAGTTTCCTTGATTACCATCAGGGGTTAGACAGGAATTTCCAGAATAGTTTTTTCTTTACTTTGCCTTTTGTTCTTGTTTTGCCTCTCTCAAGAGATTGTGTGACTTGGGATTTGATTAATGGTGCACATTTGGGATTTTAATTAGTCCACCATGATGGGACTCTTGTGCAGTGTAGATTACAAAATGCTACAATTGGGCTAAATGTAGCTCTCAATGGTTTGAATTCATCAGATAGCAAGATTAGCAAGTATAGATAAAGCTTCAGAGAGGGGGTCTGATCCAATGAATTTAACTGGGGCCATTGCCAAGCTAAATTACTAGATTATTTTCTATGAGGTGAAAGCATTAATTTTGACTGGGATCTAAGATGGCCATTGCCAGAAGCCAGGAATACTGGATACAGACCACACACACACCCTATCCCCCCACAATCCCCACCCCCCCCTGCCAGACCTGCCAAACACTGTTCATGTGTATACCCAAAAAATGGCAATGAGCTTAAGGTCTGCCAATAAAAAACAAGCATGGCATGAAGGACTGCTACAATTGCAATAATCACTATTGTTTGAGTTTAGGTAATAATTATCAACAATAACTGTACTAATAACTAATATATGTGGTATAATAACCAATATGTTTAGTATAATACGGACCTGGAAATGGTTTTGAATGTGTGACATTGGTAATAGCTAATAAGAGTGGTATGACAACATCTGAACATATGAACTAAGAGTAGGAGGAGGCCACTTGGCCCTTCGTGCCTGCTCTGCCATTCAATAAGATAATGGCTGATCTAGCTGTAATGTCAACTCCACATTCCCGCCTAGCCCGGATAACCTTTCATCCCACCTTACTTATCAAGAGTCTATCTACCTCTGCCTTAAAAATATTCAAAGACCTTGCTTCTACTGCCTTTTGAGGAAGAGAGTTCCAAAGACTATGACCCTCTGAGAGAAAAAAATTCTCCTCATCTCTGTCTTAAAAGGTGACTCCTTATTTTTAGATAGTGACCCCTAGTTCTAGATTCTTCCACAAAGGGAAACATCCTTTCCACATCCACCCTGTCAAGACCCCTCAGGTTCTTATAAGTTTCAATCAAGTCGCCTCTTACTCCTCTAAATACAAGCCTGGTTTGTCCAACCTTTCCTCATAAGACAACCTGCCCATTCCAGGTATTAGTCCAGGCAACCTTCTCTGAACTGCTTCCAATGCATTTACATCCTTCCTTGAATAAGGAGACCAATATTGTACACAGTATTTCAGATGTGGTCTCACTAGTGCCCTGTGTAGCTGAAGCATAACCTCCTTACTTTTATATTCAATTCCCCTCACAATAAATGATAACATCCTATTAGCTTTCCTGATTACTTGCTGTACCTGCATACTAACCTTTTTCAATTCACGCACTAGGACACCCAAACCCCTTTGCAATTCAGAGCTCTGCAATCTCTCACAATTCAGATAACATGCCTCTTTTTTATTCTTCCTGCCAAACTGGACATTTTCACATTTTCCCGCATTATACTCCATTTGCCAGATCTTTGCCCACTTAACCTATCTATAGCCCTTTGTAGCCTCCTTATGTCATCTTCAGAACTTACTTTCCTACTTATCTTCGTGTCATCAGCAAATTTTGTATCCATACCCTCAATCTCTTCATCCAAGTCATTTATATAAATTGTAAAAAGTTGAGGCCCCAGCACAGATCTCTGTGGCACACTATTCGTTACATCGTGCCAACCAGAAAATTACTCATTTATGCCTATTCTCTGTTTCCTGTTAGCTAGGCTATCTTCTATCCATGCAAATATGTTACTCCCTATACCATGAGCTTTTAACTTTGAGGTCAACATCATAAGGTCAAGTCCGATAGAACCTTTTATCATGAATGCATTTACCAACCTGGAGAGGATCACGACTAACATTTAACCAATGAGGTTGGTGGGATGACCATTTCGAACTGCCCAGCCTCTAATTGATTGATGTTGATATCATTCATTTTTGAACCATCGCCAGATTGCTCGCTTGATGCCCACGAATGAATGGACCTTCTCTCAGACTTGGATGTGCGCATCGCAAGCAATGCAAGCTTCAAAGTACCAGAAGCCCACCCAGCAGTCTCTGTTTAAGGGAAAAGAGTACCAGCATGTTCAGCCTTTCCTCATTGGTATAATCTTTCATTTGTGGTGCCTTCCTAGTAAATCTCTTATACCTTCTCCAATGCCTCTGCATCCACTTTATAATTTGGAGACCAGAACTGTTCATGATATTCTAACTGTTTTCTAACCAAGGTTCTGTACAAGTTTGACATAAACACTCTACCTTTCAATTCTGTCCATCCAGAAATGAAACCTAAAAGTTGGTTTGTTTGTGTTTTTTGATTACATTATTAACCTGCATCATAATTTAAAGTGATTTGTGTTTCTGTAATCCCAGATCCCTCTGTTCCACAATGCCACATAGATGCTTATTATTCAAGGAGGCTGTAACCTTTTTATGTGGCCTGCCAAAATGTACCACTTCATACTGATCTATTAGAAGTTAATTTACCAATTACACACCCAATCTCCAAGTTTATTCATGTCTTATTATACTTTGTCTCAGTCCCCCTTTCTATTAACTGTAATCCCGAGTTTGGTTTTGTTTGCACATTTTTAGATCACACTTCCGATCTCCAACTCAAATCGCTTATATAAATGTAAACAACAATGATTCCAGCATTGATCTTTGTGGTTCACCACTTCCCACTTTTTGCCAGCATGTGTAACTACCTTTAACCCCTACTTTCTGTCCCAGGAACTGTGCCAAGCAATGAGATATATCAATAGTCATGTAATACTAAATTATACAAGATAAGTGCATGAATAAGTGAGGCAAAACAAAGAGGGTAGCTGGATGGTTTCCTTAGATCACATGATAGAACTCAATCGTGCACACTACACAGCTAGTAGCAATGAAGATTATCAACAGAAACTTCTATGCTGCAGTGACCTTACAGGCACTTAAAGGAGACATCACTGGGGTCAATCAGGTTGCCATGTCTTTTAAACAGGCTACCGAAGGCCTGGTTTGCCATACAGCTACCTATATACCAGTGTCAACAGTAGTACTACCAGCAACAGCTTGTTGATTGTGCATCTACCAACCCCATGGTATATTTAAATGAAAAAAGCTACTTTTCCATCAACACATAAATGGTGTCAACCACCACCAGAAAGTAATGCCTGCCAATACACATTCCTCAGAAGTATGCATTGCTTTTACTCTGAGGCAATCAAACTTATTTTGAAGAAACAGAAAGCATAGATGTTTGGCTCCTCAAAGATCTGGGTTACATAGTATGTTGTGGTTGCAAGTGCCAGCATAAATTGGCATGGAGGAAGGATGAGAAGAATAACAAATTAAAGGTTTGAGCATAGTGGGGTTACTAAGTAAGTAAGAGTGCCAACATGAACTGAGGGGAGATGGAGAAAAATAGTACCAGAATAAACAGAGAGAGATAGAAAAGTGTCAGATTTATCTTGCTGCTGCTTTTCTCATTCAGCAGCTAGAGATTTCTCATGAGTCTAAGTGCTCCTGCAAACTCCAAACACATTCACCTTCTAAACTCTTCCTGGCAAGATGGGTTATGATAGTCTTGTCATGTAGAGTTGGGATATTCATGCCTTGTACCATGCACCTTTTTTCCTGCCTTCTATATGATGCCTTTTCTTAATTGACAGAAAGCTTACCATATTTATAAAATATTCTTGCATGTCTTTCTTTGGTGCATCGCCAGTATGTCATTTCTGTACTCTATTATAAAAGACTTTAGGATACCTAAAGCTTGGTCTATAAATTTTGCTTTACAATGTTATTTTACCATTGCTTGCAATAACTAAGCACTCCACAGCTGCACCAACAAATCATTCATTTTTAATACAGGTTAAGTGGTTCATTAGAAGTTTGAGCAGTAATCAAAGATCTTTATTGTAGGCGCATCATTACAGGCTGATTTTTAATCCATTAATACAATCAACATTTTACTGTATGCTACAGAAGCTTATATTTCCTCATTTTCATAAATGATTCAGAAACATCACAAAAGCAAGATTTTGTAATTTCTATGAAAAAAGAATTGTGCCCTAATAATTAGTAAATCCAATGGAAAAAATTGACTTTTATAGATTTCTAAACCCTAATGATCTGATTTATGTACCTGTCATTACACGATTCATCACTTTGTCTATGAAAATTAGGGCTCATATGATAATGAAATTAAAACCATGTTTGTGGTGGAATTTTCTGTCCAGAGGAGGTTTTGTTTTGGAACATTTAGCACTTCATCACGAATTGACAGAGTTCTTCCATCCTCACAAAGTTTCAAAGTAGTCGATAATCAAAACCAAGTGTTTTCAGAATAGATAAGAATGGAATGCAGGACTTCTGACCATATGTAAAGATACAAATGTAGTTGTTAATGTGTCATCCTTTGTATATTACTTTAGCTAGAAACCATGATGTCTTTATACAGTTCCTCCTAAGTGGTCAACAAAACAGAAAATATGATGCATAACTCTATTTACTTTGTTTCCTTCTGTCTCTCCCAATTACGTTTCCTTTTTGAGCATGTTACACATGATTAGACAAGTCCTTCATACTGAGAACTATATCTCCACTAGTAACTCAAAGCTGACACAATACCTCGCTGTGACTTAGCAATTTTCTGCTGATCTTCATGTATTTCCTATTGTATTGATGCCAACATGCCAGTAATGCTTTAGTACAGACTAATATTTGGTCAGAGCTTACGTCATGGGAGATGACGTTATTTTTTAATATGATACACTGTACCCTTCCTTAATACTTCAAGTAAAACAGATAGATTATCCTGAACATGAGGTGCCACGTTTTGTCCTTGGAATCTACTGTCTCTGTTTTCCAGCACTTCAAGTTGAAACACAAATGGAAAGTTAATTAAATTAATTAATTAATTAAAATGGAAAGTTAATTAAATTAATTCTCAAAGTAGTAGAAAGAGCTGGTTTAACTGAGCTAAAATTTGTCCAATACTAGGCTTAGCTAGTGAAGCAAATGATTTTGTGTTTAACGAAGCTGCGTAGCTCATACGCAAGCATGTTGGGTGGAATCTTGTGGGAGTGACAGGGGTCTTGGTCACTGGCTGGATGGCTGGTGAGAGCCCCGGATAGCTTTTTTCGGGAAGGCCTGCCACATCTTGTGCCACTCAGGCACATGACACACAAGCAGTGGGCCTTACCCCGGGATCAAGGACTCTTGGGGCAGAAATCCTGCCCATCGAGAGCAGCCAGCCAGAGGCTGGCAACCCTTCTATACTCAGCAGCTCCACTGGGGAGTTAGTGGCCAATACTGGGATGACACCCAGCCAAGACCTCAGAGGAGGGACCCAGGCACAGATGGTAGACAGGGGGCCATGGGTAGGGTCACGGGAAGTACCTCTCACTGGGTCCCTAGAATTGGCACCTCTGGGAGCATGCAAGCAAACATGCCAGGGTTGCTTCTCGTACTTCTCACATGGCAAGTCCCCTACCCACTGTTGGGTTAATACTAGCGGCAGCGGGATGAGGTCTTTAAGTGGCCATTACTTGCCCACTTAAAGGTCTCAATTGGCAGCAAAGAGGGAAGACTGTCCACAGGCCTTCCTGCCACAGACTTAATCTGGGTGGAGGCAGGAAGGCAGCGGGGTTACCACCCTCCTCCTTTCCACCTGATCACCTGAATAATTGACCCCAGCCACCAACTTGCCACAGGGGAAGCACAATATCACGCCCGTTGTGAGGGTAGTGAATTCTTATTTATTATCAGAATTTCTGGATTAATTTTGGTCGGTTCATTACTCCAAACTTGCTGCTTTTGATAATTTCCCCATGAGAACCAAAGGAGGAAAGATTGGATAGCCCCTGAAATCAAGACAGGGATCACAATGCACAATTAACCTGCAGCTATTCAAAGTGATACAGACAGCTGGCAAACTTGGCACTGCCAACTGACTATAATGATTGTAATGATTGTGGCGCACAGCCCAGCGTTGAACGTGCTGTTGAGTAGCTGAGTGCCTCAGCATGGGGCACAAATTCTTGAGAGTCCAGCACCATGAAAAACCAGCCTGCTTTACTTAAAACAGACCACACCCCTTAAAGACAATATGCAATCTGACCGCGGCACAGCCTATAATTGGTTAAGGAAGAATTGGAGAGCAGGAAGAAAGCACAAAAATGGTGCAGCAGGCCAGACAGCATTCGCAAGGTTCTTGGATACTGTGCAGGAGGCCTTGGTATAGGAGGAGAGAAATTCACATCCCTCAGAGGGCCAGGAGGTCCTCAAGATAGATATTGAGAAGGCAGTGGGAGCAGGTAGCCATTTCCGTCAATCTCTGCAGCCTAGCCCCAAGGACCTGAATGCAATACCGAAAGCAGTTTAATGGCCTCACGTGTATGGTCAAGGTCAGTGAATGCATCCTTACAAGCCATATCCTACCAGCTGCACCACCAACCTCTCACACTGTTCCATTCATCAACAACTTACAAATAATCTGTATCAACCATGACTCATGCCTCAGTTTCATAGCTTTGCCACACCTCCCCACACTTAGCACTGCTGCAAGCCAGACACTCACAACTTGCGTACACTGTCAGCCAGTCAACTGTGACAGGGGCATCTCCCAAGCATTTTGCCATGTGCTCACTGACACACATCCTTCTCTCTTGCAAGACATAGTGGCCCATAACAGACAGCAGCAGCTAATTGGCAGGGGAGAGCGGAGGCCCGAGAGGGAGGGGGTGGTGTTGGCAAGCACGTCTGCATACTTTCACTGCAATGGAGAAGGCGGTGCTTGTCATCATTGGAGCAGCCGTCAATGAACCAGTGACTAGTGGCGGGGCTGAAACCATTGAGGATGACAGTTTGTTTCTGCCGAATCGACTTTCTCACATCTTGTTTCAGCCTCATTCTACATTCTGTTATGATGTACAATTAGCAGAAGGTGTAAGTATGCACCCCTTGCTTTCAACCTCATCTTCCCTCATCCCAACCATGCCCTTATGGTTTCAGATACCCAAGAGCTGCCATTCCTGACAGCGGTCCTGAAGGGCGAAGGCCTGGATGAAGAAGAAACTGATGAGGAAGGAACACCATGGCCAGGATTTTTCGGTCGGCATGTGGGGGCGGGCCTGACATGTTGGCACGTAAAATGACGCGCGATGAGGTCGGGCGTATGTCCTGACATCATCGTGATGACTAGTTCAGCGGGCGCGCGCCGGAGTCGGCTGCACGGCCGCTGCTATTTAAACGGCCTATTAAAGCCATTAAGGAAGTAATTAAGGTCAACTTTACGCTGCCTGTCCAACATTCCAGTTGGCGGGTAGGCAAAAAGGCCAAGCAGCCTTTACATTTTTCAGGAAACCTAATCCACAAGCGGGATGAGGTTTCCTGAAGCTTTTAGGAATTAAATTTTAAAAATTTCTGAAATATAAAAACATGTCCCATCTCATGTGACACAGTCACATGAGGGGACATGTTTAATTACATTTTTAATCCATTTATTTATTTATTTCAAAACCGCTTCAATCTCTCTGAGGTAGCTCTGTGCCTCAGGGAGATTGAAGTGTTCTCCGCGCGCATGCGTGAAAGAGTGCTGGCCCCGACTCTCTCTCCTCCCCCTGCCCGCACAGGTAGCGCTGAGCACTACCGCTCGTGTCTTACGCTGGACGGGCCTTAATTGGCCTGCCTGTGTAAAATGGCAGTGCGGAGCCAATCGGGTTCCCCTGCAGAGTGACCAATTGCACCAAACACTTAGCACTGCCACAAACACAAACAGAACCTGTAGAAAGTGATCAGCAACTAAGCTACAAGTTGTTGATGACCCCTTTGTACATACAACACTGTTGTGTGCGTAAGACAGGACATTACCTGAGTGGTGGCATTCAAAATGGCAGCTTTGCATCAAATCAGCATTATAAACCTGACTGACTTCACATTCTGCCTCCTTTGCATACTTCTGACACTTGCACAGATTGCTTTTGCCCTCACCAAGGTGGCATTTGGCACGGGCCATACAGGAAGTGAAAGAGAGTGTTGTAAACTCAGTCTTGCTAGAAAACTGACACCTATAGCGTCAAAACTACTGACACTATGGAGCAGAATTTTGTGAGTAAGGTGTTAAATTCTGGAAGACTTGAACAGATTTTTATAAGTCATTTTCTATTTCATAGCTTTGTTTTATGTGTGTCTAGCATAATAAATGAACAATATCCCAATAATAATTATGATTACTGGATCAGATATGTCATTAAAAATACTTTTGTTTTTCTACCATTGCACAGCCATTTTTTAAAAAATCTTTAATTGGTGCTGGCCAGAAGACATAATCAAACAAATTAAAACAGCATTCGAATCAAAAGTGGGCTTCAAAAGAAAATCTTCCAATTAGCTGATTTTTGTCAATTAAAAGATGGCTGGTTAACAGAAGGCCACTGTAGCAGCAAATTTTTCACTTTGAAAATGAACCCGTTCATCCGCAAATATATGACCAGAATGTAGCTAATATATTACATATAGAAAGTAATGCGACACAAGACTGTTGAATTTTTACAAAAGCTGCATGTAAAACTTTTAAAGCTAATATTTTGTTGTAATTACTTTTAATGGTGAGTCATGCACTTGGAAATCTGTTTTTTTCTCTTTTTTCAAAAAGGCCAGAGAATGGAAGAGGCCATGTTTCTCATTTTGCCCCTGGGCTGAGTCTGCAGAAACTCTGTCTGATCTGCGGTGATGAAGCCTCAGGATGTCACTATGGAGTTCTTACATGTGGAAGCTGTAAGGTTTTCTTCAAGAGGGCTGTTGAAGGTAGAATTCCTTTTTTATAGATCAAATAATAAATATTTTTTTATTCTGTACTTAGCCTGGCAGCAGGTTTGAAAAAATCTATTTATTTTATTCTAGAGATTACATTTGCATCTCCATTATCTATGTGTTTTGAACGTGCGTCAGTTGAAGTTTTTCAAGATAAGTAATTGCATATGTTATAAAGATGTTTCAAAAGATATGCAAAGAGGATTAAATCTTCATCCTGTGCTCGTTCCCTAGAATTTAGACTTCCTTCCAATCGAATATTCAGTACAAAAGATCCAGTTGTCTGGTTGGACATTTTCGATGATGTTATGCAATCTGTCTAGTGTATTTATTGGTGCAGTACTTGACAACATTTTTGCAGTAGGTGAAGGAAGAACTACTATTTCATGGTTCACTTATACCATGACTGAAAGAATGAAAAATCCACCCAGAAGCATTGAAGTATTTAATGGAACCTTGCTTGTTGATCCCTTATTCAAATCAGCTTAGAGGAGAACTGACAGAACTATCAGCTCCTCTCAAAAGGTAGAGTATAGCATCCTATAGTAACAGAGTCAAAGAAGTTCAGCAGTATTTTAATAACTTATACTGTAACATAAAGCAGGACTTTTTAGAGGTGACATTGTTCATGCAAGTACAAGCCCACAGCAGGAACGTTTTGGACGGAATCTTGTGCCCTCTCCTGTGGCGAGCTTGGTGGTGGGGGGCATTTGATGGTGGAGCTATCCCACCACCAATTGATGCCTTTAAATGGGCAATTGATGCCCACTTAAGGGCCTCACCTGTCTGCTGCTGGCATTAATCCAGCAGGGGCGGCGGACTTGCCATGTTGGGAGCACAACAAGCAGACCCTGGCGTACTTGCTTGTCGGCTCTTGAGAGATGGGTGTGCAGGAGGTCCCTTGTTCAGGGGCACTTGGTGTCTGATCGAGAGACTTGGCAATGGGAAAGGGGTTGTCTTCCCTAACTGCTGAATCCAACACCCCCTCCCCCACACCCGACCTCTATCTTGCGAATCCTTTCACTGGCTCCCTCCTTGATCCGCGGAGTGAGGTAGGTATAGAACAGCAGCAGTCATCACCTCCCCGGTGGTGCTGCTGAGTACAGGAGAACTGCCGGTCACTGATTGACCAGGATCTCTTGGTGGGTGGGGTCTTTGATCCCAAGGATAGGCCCACCACTGGGCTATCAAGTGCCAGAGTGGCACAGGATGTGGCGGGCCTCTCGAAAAGAGGCTGAGAGCTCTGCCACGTCCACAAGCCTTATCTTTCCTGTTTAACATGTATGCGCAAAAAAATTTCAACTTGTGCCCAAGGCATATTATAAATGCACTGCAAAAAGCAGTGAGCCTCGTACTCATTAAACTCCTGTGGAAATCCCTCTCCACCTTTGCAACAGTGATATTCTAGGAGGGAATCATTGGATTGGTCGTATTAAAAAATGTCAAGCCTTAATTATACTAGGGTGCTAACCCCCAGATAGGCTCATGGCAGTTAATTTTTGCTAATAGTCAAAGTTTTTAAGTTGATCTTTTCAACCAGCAGTACTATTGTCATTACTCACCAAATTGTTTTTAAATTGTACTGTGGATGATTGCTCCCCCCCCCACCTCCTCCTCCCCCACTAAAGTATCAGAAGCCAGATAGAGAACACCTTTTTTTGCATGGAGCCCTGGATGGGTAGATGTGCCATCTGGGGCATTTCTTTTGTGCCAGTCTTCATGCCCATGAAAATTCTACTGGATTTCCACTTATTGGTATAATTGCCCAATTATACCTCACCACCAACACCCACCCCCAACCATCCCTGACCCTGCTACTGCTTCAAATGGCCCCTGGTCAAGGGGCAATTTTAGAACATTTTTTTTTAAATTTCACTCTTTGGGGGTCTAGATAACTTACTAGATGTTGATTTTACAGGTGGAACGTACAAGCATCTTTGGTGAGGTCAGTAACCTCGTCTCACTTGGCATACCGTCCATCAATGACATAGCAGGACCCAATCCATGGCTAGGAATGGGATCTCCTAATCCAGAGAATTCTGTTCCTAGTCCCATGTCTGGCCTGCCATTTGTCTTTTTAACTGCTTACAATGTAATGTTGTGCCCATACAGTATTCACAGTAAGTGTGTAAAAAGAAAAAGATTAATGAAGACAAATGTAGATCTCGTACAGTCCGAAACAAGGGAATTTATAATAAAGAACAAGGAAATGGCAGAGCAATTAAACAACTACTTTAGTTTTGTCTTCACAGAGGAAGGCACAAACAACTTCCCAGAAATGCCAGGGAACCAAGGGTCTAGTGAGAAGGAGGAATTGAAGGACATTAGTATTGTTAAAGCAATAGTGCTGGAGAAATTAATGGGACTGAAAGTCGATAAACCCCCCCAGGGCCTGATAATCTACATCCCAGGGTATTAAAGGAGGTGGCTGTGGAAATAAGTGGTTATCATCTTCCAAAGTTCTGTAGATTCTGAAAGTGTAACCCCGCTATTTAAAAAATGAGGGAGGGAGAAAATAGGGAATTACAGACCAGTTAGCCTAATATCAGTAGTAGGAGAAATGCTAGAGTCTATTATAAAGGATGTGATAGCAGGACACTTAGAAAATATCAACGGAATTAGACAAGATCAACATGGATTTATGAAAGGGACATCATGTTTGACATTTTTTCCGGACTGAATATTGAGTTCAACAATTTTAGATCATGAACACTCTCCTCCATCCCCACCCCGTTTCCGATTCCCCCCCTTTTATTTATTTTTTCCCCCCAATAATTTATATAGATGTTTCTTTTCCCACCTACTTCCATTATTTTAAATATATTTCCATCCATTGTTTTATCTCTACCTTTTAGCCTTTTTTGATTCCTTCACCCCACCCCACCCCCACTAGGGCTGTCTGCTTGTCCTGCTTTCTACCATTAATTAGCACATTCCTTAGATAATATCACCAGCTTCAACACCTCTTTGTCCTTTTGTCTGTGACATCTTTTGGTTATCTCCACCTATCACTGCTCCACCGCCCTCTATCCAGCTCTACTTGTCCCCACCCCCCCTCCCCTTAAACTAGCTTATATTTCACCTATCTTCTATTTTTACTTAGCTCTGTTGAAGGGTCATTTGGACTCGAAACGTTAACTCTGTTCCTCTCCGCAGATGCTGCCAGACCCGCTGAGTTTTTCCAGGTATTTTTGTTTTTGTTTGGATTCCGAGCATCCACAGTTTTTTGCTTTTATCATGTTTGACAAACCTGCTGGAGCTTTTTGAGGACATAACTGGCAGAATAGATAATGGATGTGGTGTATTTGGATTTTCAGAGAGCGTTTGATAAAGCCCCACATAAAAGGTTAGTGTGAAAAATTAAAGCACATGGAATTGGGGGTAATACATTGGCGTCAACTGAGAATTGGTTAGCAGACAGGAAACAGAGAGTAGGCATAAATGGATCTTTTTTGGAGTAGCAAGTGGTAACTAGTAGGGTACCACAGGGATCAGTGCTTGAGCCCCAGCTTTTTACAATATATATGAGGGAGCCAAATTTGATATTTCCGAGTTTGCTGACAGCATGAAACTTGGTGGGAATTTGAGTGGTAAGGAGGATGTTAAATATCTTCAAGGCAGTTTAAGCAGGTTGGGTGAGTAGCAAATACATGGCAGATGCAGTAGATAATATAGATAAGTGTGAAATTATCCACTTTGGTAGGAAAAACAGAATGGCAGAGTATTATTTAAATGGTGATAGATTGGGAAATGTTGATGTACAAAGGGACCTGGGTGTCTTGGTATACCAGCCACTGAAAGCAAGCATGAAGTTAAGGTGCAGCAAGCAGTTAAGAAGGCAAATGGTATGTCAGTCTTTATTACGAGAGGACTTGAATACAGGAGCAAGGATGTCTTATTGCAGCTGTACAGGGCCTTGATGAGAAAACCTATAGAATTGTGTGCATTTTGTTCTCCTTACCTAAGAAAGGATATACTTGCCAAAGAGGGAGTGCAGGGACAGTTCACCAGACTGATTTCTGGGATGGCAGGATTGTCGTATGAGGAGAGATTGAGTCGACTAGACCTGTATTCATGGAGTTTAGAAGAATGAGAGGGGGATCTCGTTGAAATGTATAAAATTCTGATAGGGATGGACAGACTGGATGCAGGGATGATGTTTCCTCTGGCTGGAGTGTCTAGAACAAGTGGTCACAGTCTCAGGATATGGGGTAGGCCATTCAGAACTGAGATGAGGAGAAACTTCCTCACTCAGAGATTGGTGAACTTGTGGAATTCTCTACCACAGAAGGCTGGGAAGCCAAGTCACTGAATATATTTAAGAAGGAAATGGATAGATTTCTGGACTCTAAAGACATCAAGAGGAATGGAGAAAGAGCATGAGTAAGGTGTTGAGATAGAGGATCAGTCGTGATCATATTGAATGGCAGAGCAGGCTTGAAGGACAGAATGACCTACTCCTGCTCCTATTTTCTATGTTTCTACAGTTCCGTGCGCACGATGACACCAGCGTTAGAAATCCATAGTTCAGAAGAAAGATTTGCGGTAGTCAGACAATTATCATTGGAGCAGACCCTGCTAGATGGAGATTTATTCGAGGCTCTTGCTGAGATTTTTTTATACCATTTGGAGGGAAAGACATTATCACCTCTGGTTGGGGAGTGAATGATGAAAAGTTGCCAATTCAAAATTGGAGCTAAGGTAGCGAGGGGAGAGGTTAGGAGAACCTTTGCGTAGAGGAGCAGGCTATGCTTTGCCTTAGGGAATGGTTGAAGCAGAAACTATGGCACTTTTAATTAAAAAAAGGATAAATATTTAAAGGAGATTAAAGTAAAGGAGTATGAGGAGAGAGCAGGGTAGTGAAATTAGTTTAGGATTGTTACAGCAAAGAGCTGGCACAGATATAATGGTGGCCTCCTTCTGTGCATTTATGTGTAAAGTTCTGCAAATGCCCTTTTAAAAATATTTGTTGCAACATTATTCATGCAGACAAAACCACTAGTGCTTTAGCTGTGTCAGAATACTGGGATGTCACATAAGTGGTTGTTGTCTCTGGAAGAACGAAAGCAACTGAAATGTTTTTATTTTTTCTTTTATTCCCATTTAAAAAGCTAGTTTTTGTTCCCAGCATTATCTTGTGTTGGAATAAAAGACCATACGGTGATAACCTGCTCATACTTGTGATGTGGTCTGCCTTTTTAGCTTGACCCACTAATAATGTCTCACATTCAGGTCAGGTGTCTGATTTACACCCTGCCCAATTTAACTACCACTGACCTGACCTACTGGGTGGGTTAATTTAAAATAAGGGATATACAGTCTTGACATTCTTGTAATATACGCATAACTGAAGTAGGGAACAAATTTGCAAACAGACCCATTCCCAACCAAATAGTCCCTTTGTGAAAATACAATGGCCTACAAATCTGGGCATAAGGAGGGCACAGGACAGCATCCCTGTACCTGAATGGTGAGACTCAAGGCACCTCCAATATTCGACAGTAACAGGCAACTCCCCCGGCGAAGTGTGGTCGAAGACTGAGCCTCTGCATCGCAAATGACAGCCCTCAGGTAAGTGAGGAAAAGAAAAAAGAAAAACTTGCACTTATATAGTGCCTTTCACAACCTCCGAACCTCGGTCACTGGAGCAGAAGGGGCAGAAGGATACAAGACTGCTCTAAGGAAAGATAATTGGTTGATCCCAAAGGGAATTAATTGCTGTATTTTTAAAAGAATGGTCATTTGCTCTCCAATATAAAACCAAGAACCGGAATTATTTCGTCAGTTTTTCCTAGGTTTTAGTAGCCCCCTATTGAAACAGAAAGAAGGCAGTCTTGACTGTTGCCAGCACACAGGATGGGCACTTCTCTTGCATCTCTACCATTTTGAGCTACAAGCCCCAAACATGGAAAAAATCTTAACTCCGCAATTTGTAATCTGCTGTGTAATCTTCTGTTGGTGACTGTGATTCCAGTTTAAGCACAAGTGGTAGATCAGGAACCCCAGAATTTTTGGGTCAAGTTGTTCATTAATTAAATTAGCATTTAATGTTAGGGACAACCTGTTACTCAACAAGCTGTGATACTAGAGTATTGGAGATTTCAGGGCTGATTTAGTAAATGTACAATACCGGTCATGTCCCTCTCCTGTCAGCCAGGCCAGGGAGGCATGGCCATATTACTTGTGATTTCCCAATATATAAGACCAGTGGGTAAGGCTAATCAGCATTTGTAAATTTGGCCCTATTAACTATGGACATTGTGAAGAGCACAGTATGTCATTATTTTAGTAGTACTGTGCCAGCAAATAGATCCTCTATTATAATTAACAAAATAGCTCACATCAGTCAATAATAGGAAAGCTGTGGGTGCTGGAAATCTGAAATAAAAGCAGAAAATGCTGGAAATGCTCAGCAGGTCAGGCAGCATTTGGAGCAAGAGAAACAGAGTTAACACTTCAGGTTAATTTTCATTCTTTTCAAAACAGTTCTGATGAATTAAGGATTATCAACCTGAAATGTTAACTGCATTTCACTCACCATAGATGCTGCCTGACCTGTTGAATATTTCCAACATTTTCTGTTTTTATATAGCATGTGTGTTTATTAGACAATGGCATTGGAAAGATTAGGTTGTTGACACAAATGGAAGGTGCTGCAGCTCCTGAAGCTATTTCCCATTCCCTCAATTTTTTTGTTAAAAAACACTGCAATATAGCTGCTAAAGAAATAATTGCAAGTCATGAAATATATATGTTGGGTTACTTTGTTCAATCAGTGCATTACACTGTCAGTACCACAACAACTTGGTTTCAAACATAATTCAGACATTTATAATGACAAGTTAACTGTCATGCTAATAATTTCTTGGCTAATGGATCATTTCTTGAATTATGAAAATATGATAAAAAATCTTTGTAAGCTGCCTCAAGATGTAGAAATCCTTTTATTTGTTTCTTCATCCTGGCCCTCCCAAGTGAAGCATGCCCAAACAGTGGGTCAGTCTGTATTTAAATACTGCAAATAGTGAACTCATTTAAGAATATTTCTATTTATTGAGTGTTCACTATATCAAAAAAATGTTCATTATCTAGGTAGTGTATTTAAAAAAAAAATCTCTTATCATGGTATTTCAAGCATGCGTCTGAGCGGAGGAGAGAATAAATAATCCTTATCTGTGTGCTGTAGTCTGTCTCCTCCTAGGACATTATAGACCACACAGGCTGCTCTTTGTTTTCAACAATGCAATATTTAAAGCTTGCATGTAGAATAAACAAAAACAACAGAACAGTTTGCAAATCATTCAAAAGTATGAACCCTCGTTAAGTGAAAGATATGAAATTCAAGAGGACAGCATTAAAATTAATGCTTTCCCCCCATTGGAACTGCCTAAGATACAATTTGCTTTGTAACAATATGTGCTCTCGCGATATCACTTTCGGATGCACTGCACCCTGTGGTAAAAGTTGCGTTATTTATAACTTCTTTGTTAAAAGGAAACTGTGCAGCACTCATTTTTACAGCATGTTTTTGAAATATGTAGCATATTTTTGCATGTATGTTTCAAAAGCAAGAGTGTCCTGTACTTCTAAACCAGTAAAAGGTTTTGAAAGATTTCTAAATGTAGTATCTTACTAATAAAGTAAAGTACAAAACTATGTCATGCTCCTATATTTTCACTTGTGAAGTACTTCAAGCTAAAAAATGCATTGTGCTGGTAAAAATCCAAGGAAGTCTGACTTTCACGACCTTGACTTTTAGAATACTTCTGCCCAAAACTGCTGTGCTTCTGTCTTTGGCTTGAATGAAATTTTCTCAATCAGAATTTTATATCAAACAATACCAAATAACAGACCGATTATAAAATAAATTCTACACTTTAAACCTTTTTTTCAAAATGCTTCTTCTTATTTATCTCTCAAAGTACATTTGTAGCTTTGCTTTAGACTATCCACAATACAAGGTAGCAAAGAAAATCAGTAGATGGTGATGTCGGAAGTTGAAGATCTCTTTTCCCATTGAACCTTGAAGCAGACGTATCACATGTTTAAAGATTTTGCTGACCTGACAGAAGTTTCTGTCTCGAGTATATCAGTAGCTATTTTGTGAGTACTGTTTATAAAGTCAAGATTTATTTTTTAAAAAATACATTCTGCGATATAAGTATCATTCCTCTGGAACTTTATCAAAAATACATTAGAATTAATATTGGAATGTGCAAATGGGATCTCAGTTTTTAGTAACCAGGCCTGTCAATTGGGATTTCCACCACCTCTCCTCAACAGTCAAGCACTGGCAAATTCTGCTTATTATACTTCCATCAAACTAATGTTTGGTTCGTATGGTGTTGCAACTCAATTAATTATGAATTATAATTACACTGATGGGAGTAGATCCTTCGGCCTAAATTCAGTGATTTTACGTGGGGGACAGCAACTTAGTGCCAATTATTCCAAGTACCTATGTCACTACTGAGAGACAAGTCACCTCATTTACTGTGAGATTGCAAAGTACCATAGGGCTCACATATTCAGAAGTTGGATGGACCACTGGGGAGGAGGGGCAGCGTCTTCTAGCTCAGCACCCATAGCAACACGGGCATCAACTCTAAGAGGAGCAGCAGCTCCCTTCTGTACAGCCACATGCAGCTGCATTGAACAGAGTGGATGGCCACAGGGCAGCAACTCAACCCTCAGCACTGAGCCTACAGGCCGAGGGTCAGCTTCCTCAACCTCTCTGCGCAGCAGTACCTCCAGAGACTGCGCAGATCTTTGGAGGAAAACCTAAGGTCAACAGGAACAGGCGGCCACTCATTGTATGTGGCTGTCATGGTGACTATAGCCCTCAATTTCTTTGCTTCCAGTTCATTCCAGGGGTCCAGGGTATAACAATCTGAAGTCCAGAATTACATCAACCAGGTTCATGCTGCACTGTTTGTGGTGGCTTCACACTACATTAAATTTCACACAGATGAAGCCAGTCAAGCCCAGGGGGCTGTTGACCTCCAGACAGGATTTTCACAGGTCCCGAGTGTTATAGGCTCCAGCCATGTGGTGATCAAGGCACTGTCAGAACAACCAGGCACCTTTGCCATTTGAAAGGGATTCCACTCCCTTAGTGTGCAGCAGGTAGGTGACCATTGCAAGAGAATAATGCAAGTGTTTGCCAAGTATCCAGGGAGCTGCCATGGCCCATTCATCCTTCAGCAGCCTCCAATGTCAGAACTTTTCTTGCCAGCACACTGCTGTTAATTGTGGCATTCAGCCTCAAAACAATTCTTTGATCAAGGCTTTACATAGTTGCAGTCATAGTGTGCAGGCCATAGGTGTGGGCCAGGGTGCACTCAGTGCCCTGCATGTGTTTCTATGAGGTTGACCACTGTCTCAATGGAAGTGGTCATCAGTGCAAATGCCCAAGGCCTCATGACCCTCATGCTAGAGATGGACTCCTCCATTTTCTGCATAAGGGGAGGTGCTGCCTCTGGCAATTCTGATGGATGCTTACATATTTCCTGTTACTGCCCTATAAGTTCCTTTTCAGTGTGTGACCCCTCAAGGGTCAGCATCTACTTTCAGCTGAGCAAAGTTTGCATTAGCCTGCACCCTCCACCAAGGACTGGCCACAGCTGTCGTTGCCTCTAGATCTGCTTATGCTCACATGTTACGTGCTCCTCACCATGTTTCACCCTATCTGCCGGAGAGGGTAGGCCCACCAAGATGTGTGTATCTTCACTGGTGGAGGGGGGCATCAGTCATGTGACAGTGTCTCCTCTGCTGCCCGTCTTCCAAGGACTCCCTTGCCTCCTTGCCAAACTCCTGTAGTGTCTCCAGAATGTAACAGTGGGAGGTGAACGGCAGGCATTTTCGCTACATGTAGATGATATTAAGTTTCAATTTGGCAAAGTGCAGACTGTGATAGTTGATGTACTGGTGACAATAGGCGGAATCCTCCGCTCCCATTTGCGGTGGGTGTCATGGCGGGCAGGGGTGGGAAATTCAATGGGTAGGGCAGAAATCGGTTTCACACCAGTGTGAAATCACAGCGGGATTATCCGATAGTGACCGCCAAGGTGGATCGCGAATCCTGCTGGAGGCCAGCATGAACCCAGCTTTCATCCCACAAATGAGAAACAAACTAAGGCCCAACTGGATTCATTCCCCAATACCCGATTTACCATTACACAGGCAGGAAAACATGCCAGCGCAGAACACATCTGTACGAGCGTGATGTGCAGAAGTCAGGAATAGTTTTAGATCCTTGCTCAGATCACAGACATCTGAGGAGAAGAAGATGCTGGAGGCCTATAGTTACCGTCCCCTGGAGGAACACATGCATCTCCTGGTGGGTGGATCCTCATGTACGTGACAAAGCAGCTTTCGGAAGGTGGGTGGGCTCGATGCAGCAGTTTTGACTTCACTGAGGCTTCGAACTTCACGGATTTCGCCATTTTTAAAATTCATTGACGGGATATGGGCTTCACTGGCTGGGTCAGCATTTATTACGCATCCCGAGTTGCCCTTGAAAAGGTGGTGGTAAGTTGACTTTTTGAACCACTGCAGTCCATGTGGTGTAGGTACATACACAGTGCTGTTAGGAAGGGAGTTTCAGGATTTTGACCCAGCAACAGTGAAGGAACAGTGATATATTTCCAAGTCAGGATGGTGAGTGGCTTGGAAAGGAACTTCCAGGTGGTGGTGTTCCCATCTATCTGCTGCCTTTGTCCTTCTAGATGGTAGTGGTCTTGGGTTTAGAAGGTGCTGTCTAAGAAGCCTTGGTGAATTGCTGCAGTGCATCCTGTAGATGGTACACACTGCTGCTACTCTGCGTCAGTGGTGGAGGGAGTGAATGTTTGTGGATGAGGTGTCAATCAAGTTGGCTGCTTTGTCCTGGATGGTGTCCAGCTTCTTGATTGTTAAGGGAGCTGCACTCATCCAGGCAAATGAAGAGTGCTCCATCACTTATGCCTTGTAGATGGTGGACAGGCTTTAGGGAGTCAGGAGGTGAGTTACTCATTGCATGATTCCTAGCCTCTGACCTGCTCTTGTAGCCACAGTATTTAAATGGCTAGTCCAGTTCAGTTTATGGTCAATGGTAACCCCCAGGATGTTGATAGTAGGGGATTCAGTGATGGTAATGCCATTGAACATCAAGGGACAATGGTTAGATTCTCTCATGTTGGAGATAGTCATTGCCTGACACTTGTGTGGTGTGAATGTTACATGCCACCTGTCAGCCCAAGCCTGGATATTGTCCAAGTCTTGCTACATTTGGTCGTGGACTGCTTCAGTATCTGAGGAGTAATGAATGGTGCTGAACATTGTGCAATCATCAGCAATCATCCCCATTTCTGACCTTATGATGAAGCAGCTGAAGATGGTTAGGCCAAGGACATTAGTCTGAAGAACTCCTCCAGCGATGTCCTGGAGCTGAGATGACTGACCTCCAACAGCCACAACCATCTTCCTTTGTGCTAAGTATGAGTCCACCCAGTGGAGAGTTTTCCCCCCTGGTCCCCATTGACTCCAGTTTTGCTAGGGCTCCTTGATGGCACACTCGGTCAAATATGGCCTTGATGTCAAGGATAGTCACTTTGACCTCACCTCAGGACTTCAGCTCTTTTGTCCATGTTTGAACCAAGAATGTAATCAGGTCAGGAGCTGACTGGCCCCGGCAGAACCCAAACAGGGTGTCAGTGAGCAGGTTATTGCTAAGCAAGTGTTGCTTGATAGCACTGTTGAATGACCCTTTCCATTAGTTCACTGATGATTGAGAGTAGACTGATGAGGTGGTAATTGGTTGGGCTGGTTTTGTCCTGCTTTTTGTGTGCTGGACATACCTGGGCAATTTTCCACCATCTTCCATAGTGTCTGTTGGTACTTTGGACGTGCTTCAGAAATTCATGGCTTCGCCATGGGCTGGTATGGATTATTGGTGAAAGGGTAGGGTAAGAGGATGGTCTAGGTGTGAGTGAGAGAGTGTACGTGATGGAGGGTTGTGAGGTTGGGAGTGGGGCGGTGAAGGTTTTAGGGAGAGGGAGAGATGGCGGGGGTAAAGGTGTCGGGGGTTGATTCTGCGAGTAGGAGAAAAGGTGTAAGAGGGGGATGAGGGAGTATGGGGGAGGAGGGTATCCGGAAAGGGAATGTAAATCGGGGGACAATGGTGCGTGGGGAGGTAGGTGTAAGGGGGGATGAAGATGTAAGGGAGGTAGTTTGGAGGGGGGAAGTTGTCCAGGGGAAGGAGGGAGTCCAGAAGGGGGAAGCTTTAATGGGGGGAGAAACGAGTAAGGGTGGAGGAAATGTAAGTGGGGAGGAAGATGTTGTGGGGTGGAACGCCCAGATGAACATGCAAGGGAGGGGTCTGTGGAGTCAATGACTGCCTCCTGGGGAACAAACTCAGGGTGGGCATGATTGGAAGGGATGGTTAGAGTAACAGGGGAAGCTGATAGGGTGGGATGGTGAGTAGAAGGGTCGGTGAGGGTGGTTGGTGGAGACACGGAGATAAACACAAGACACGGGGGAGTGGGAAGGAGGAGATCGAGGAGATCAGTTTGGATGGGGATGTGATTTTAAGGAAGGTAGGGAATTTGCACACTCACTTGGTCATCCTGGATTAACAAGGGTTTGGGCTGGAAGGTTATGGTGGGGAGGTCGAAGGTTATGCCGGGGGTTGGGGGGTCTGTGATTATTGGGAAAGGACATGGGTGACTGGTGAAGGGGAACTGATGGGGGAGCTCATGATCAGTTTGACCACTACCATCTTTTTGAAATCAAAAGTGAGCACAGCCCCATGTTGGATGGGCATAGGTGCTGCATGGGAGTGTAATCAGTGGGTGGGTGGAGATGCAGGTCAGCTCAGATGGACAACTGAAAGAGAATCCCAGCAGGCAGCATTAAAAATACTCAGGAGATTGAGATGAGTGTGATGGATGAAAGTTCTGCATGTGTGAGAGAGTGCTTGCACGAGGCTCTGAAAGGTCCTGCCACAGACATTGCTCCCTCCAGAATCACTTGTGGTCCGGCTGCGTGCAGCTGAACTGCTAGTGGGCTTGGGGTGGGGAATGCAGGGGAGGACTCACAAAGCCTGTAAATGAAGCTGAAAGACAACATTACACATTATTCAGTGAAAGTAAATATATTTTCCAATTATAAAGTGACAAAATGTGTTCATCTGTGCAATACTAGTGATCAGAATTTCTTAACTCTTCCAGGCCTACCACTTCTTCTCGGTGCTGACATCTGCAGGAGGGTTGGAGACAGCCGGTGCAATTGTTGGCCCTGATGCCACTAATGACTTTGGCAAGCGTCCTCTGGAGAACCAAAGCCTTGAGGGCCTTAGCTTGCTTTGGCTGTCCTCCTGTGAACCAGCTGCTCCCTCTGCGGTGACAGAGGACGAGGTTGAGGGGGTCACATGCAAAGGGCACTCAGAGGGAAAGGACAGCCTCTGAGATTCCTGAGTGGATGACCCAGGGATGTCCAGCTGCCACTTCTTCCTTTGGATGCCTGGGGACTGACTCCTTCAGGGGAAGGGGCACCTGGGGGGACATCAAGATGCCCCATTTCCCTCTCACATTGCCACTGCAGGAACTCACCCAAGGCTACCGTGCTGGAGTGCAGGTCTGCACACATCTCCACACTCTCCTGGACCAGGGTCTCCATGGCGTCCGCCATCCTTCCCTTGGAGACCTACATACATGCACATGTAGGCAACACTTCATCAGAGAGCAGGTGGCCACACTCCTCCAACTCTCGAACCACTCTGTTGAGGGCTTCCAACAGGTCTGCATGATGCTCCCTCGCCACCAACTCACTCTCCAGGATGGGTTGGAAGGTCAAACCCAGAAACTCATCATCTGACTCGGCCTGACAGATGTCTCTTCTTCAGCAGTCCTTTGAGTGCCAGGGAGCTTGGCTAACCCTGCCTCCTCCTGCTGTGGACACATGTAGATTGTGGGGAGAATTTTCTCCCCATTGGGTGGGCTGGGCAGAGCGGGCACAGGTAGATCGCTGCCCGAGATCGGCTGTGCACTGCCATTTAACGTGGGTGGGCCAATTAAGGCCCGCCCAGTGTGACGCGCATCTGGAAGTGCTGAGCGCTCCCTGTGCAGGCGGAGGGAGGAGACTGAGCCGGGGTCTGCATGCAAAAGAGCACAGAAATCTCCCTGAGGTACAGAGCTGCCTCAGGGAGATCAGTTTGATATTTAAAAAATTAAATAAAGGAAAAAAATTTTAAGTCATGTCCCTTCAGGTGACAGTGTCACATGAGCTGGGACATGTCTATGAATTTTTTGGAAAATTTTTATTGAAGTTTAAAAACCTTCATGAAACCTCATCCCGTCATGGGTCTTCGCCTGCCCACCAACCTTAAGTTAATTATTTTAATTGCAGTTTAAATGGCCTGAATAGGCCTTTGATGCACGCCCGACATCACTGCACACCATTTTACATGTCAGCGAGCAGGCCCTGCCCCCACTCACCGACCTGAAGATTCTGGCCTGTGAATCCGAGCCTGCCCTAGATCTAGATGCCACCGAGGTGTGTGTCTCTGCACTGGTGAAGTGTGTGGGTAAGCGCTGTGACGGGTCTTTCAGGCTGCTTATTTCCAGCCCTTCAATGGAGGATGTGTCCTCTCGGCTGGAGGTGAGGATCTGGATGGATCTGAGGGGCTGGCTGGCTGAGGGCATTGGTCACTTGGCAGAGCTTCCTGTGAACCAAAGTAGAGATAATTAGCGCATGGCAGCAGAGTCAAAGCAGGAGAGAGGGCACTCACAGTTGCATTTTGGAGATGGATGATATGGTGCAGGATCCTCACGTGGGTGTTCACTGCTGACCACACCATCGCCGCAGGTATGGTCCCCGTGCTCATCGGTCAGCACAATGGCACACTCCTCAAAGTGAGTGAGGGGCCTATGTTGGCTCTCTACCCCCAGTCTGGGACCTCCCCCTCCTGTTGTGAGCCAGCTTCTCCTGCATGAAAGCAGATGGAGAGAGTGTAAGCAGGATGCATTCCACGGCAGATGATAAGGATACTTGGAATGTTTGTGTGGTGAGCGGAGTCATGGACAGGATGAGGATGCGAGCTCCAGAAGATATGAGCCTGATGGAGTCGTGAGGGTGTGTGTGAAAGCTAACGGTGTAGTCCCTTGAGGTGTGAGATTCCTATGGATGTGTCATTGGTTTGGGAGTGCGTGTTGAGAGTGATCCGGTGGTTGACATACCTTGGCGGACCGGATGAGATTGTTCATCTTCACTCTGCACTGGATGGCTGACCTCCTCTGTGCTCCACCAGTTCTGACTGCAGTGTCAGCACCTCCCAGGCCATATTGGTCACACTGGAGGACCTGCTGCGGCCACAGCAAGGGTAGGGGACATTGGAGCGGCCTTCCACTGCATTCGGCAACCATCCCAGCGAGGCGTCACTAAATTTGGGGCTGCCATCGCCTTGCCTTTTGGGGCCATCTGTCACCTGGAGCAGTCCTGGTCTGTAGAGGTTAAGTGAGCTGCGCTCTTGGTACACTTTAAATATGGTGCCCGGAGCGAGGAAGCACTAAGATCATGGTGTGGAGGGTAAATCCAGGCCTGCCCACCAGTGATCCAATGTTTTTCCTTTAAATGCATTATTAATGAGGCAGGATACGCCATGAAGCACATGATGCAGACAGAAACCCTGCCATTGTGGCTGGTGGGTAAAATGTCGTTTTTCACGCCCACTACCACACTTAGTGCCATTCAGGGATAATTCTGCCCATTGATGCAACACGAGTGATAGTTCAGTGCCAAGTTGCAGTGTGATATCTGGTGCTTTCATCAAGTCTTTGTGCCCCATCTCTCCATCGCCAACCACCTGCACTTCTGCCATCCTGCTAATCTCCAGAGTTTCTTCCTCCATTGCTTTCAAGTTGGCTATAAATGCAATTCCTCCCCTACTTCTCTGTCTCTCCTGGCAATTGTGGGATTGCTTCTCCTACAATGAGAAGAGGCAAGGAGTTAGGAGTGTGAGTCGTTAGGTGATTGCTGAGGACAGAAATGAGACATTTAAGGGGAGTGACTATGGGCTCAGAAGCGAGAGGGCACCAAGTTGGTTGCGGGTGAGTGTTAGTGCTGTCTGTTGGGAACTTAAGGAGCAGCTTGAGGAGAATGGAATGAATATGGCAGCTAATGGCCTACTCCCAGTCCTATTTCTTATGATCTTATAATCTTATGTGGTGTGCCTGCCATGGTTGAACAGCTGACAATGTGTGCAAGCTTAGACTTTTGGCAGCTTGTATATCAAAAGAAATTTTGGGACAAGGGAAAAATGAGAAGGAGAATTAGGAATATATCTTCAATGTTTTCCATGCTACTGCAATGTGGATCTCAGGCCTGGAGCAGTGCTCAGTGAGTGAGGGTGAGGTGATGTTATGATTGTGAGGTATGATTCATGTTGATGGATTGTTGGTAGGTGAGTGATGGAGTGGTTGAAATCGAGCAGTGTATGAGGCTTGTGGTTCAGTTGTAAAAGTATGGTATTTGATGATTCATTCACTGACCTTGACCATCGTGTGAAGTCATTGAATATATAGCAGCATGGCTGGAATAACTCTCTTCCTGTCCATCTCCTACACTAAGGGCTGAAGTAGACACTGGAGAAGCTTGGAACCTATTCTCTGTTGTGTCTTTTTCTCATGGTGAGAGTAGCTTCCAGTACCTGTTCCAGTCAGAAAGTCCCTTCCCTTTGAGATGTGCTAGCTGGCTTTTTTGTAGCTTGAACTTGTGCTAGCCTCTCAAAGTTTTCCATTCCCTGCCCAGAGATTCCGCCTCTCAACACAGTGCTCAGCACAGGCTGCAGCAGAATGGATTGCATGCTGTAATCATGTAAATAAGCAGGCAGCACACTGCCTGCAACAGAAGCAGTGGGCAGAAGTAAATCGTGCATTGCATACCACTTGCCAGTTTTTGTGCCTTATAGCATTTTGTGGTCACCGTTTCACGTCAATAACGTTTTATCAGAGCTGGAAAAGGGGAGAAAAGTATCAGGTTTCATGCAGGGTAACAGGAGGTAGGGGGAAAAGAACAAAAGGAAAGGTCTGTGACAGTCAGGAGAAACAAAGTCACAAAATGATGGTGTTAGGCAAAAGAAGATCATAATGAGACAGGTAAAAAAACAAAAAATGGGTCTAGGTGAGATGTAAATGACAATAGCAGAATTATTACCACCAGGTTATGTCTGAAATGATGTGGGGAGAGGTTGTGGTCTGAAATTGTTGAACTCAATGTTGCGTCCAGAAGGCTTTAAAAGGCCTAATTGCTTGTCCTCAAAAGTACATTCAGCTTTATTAAAATAGTATAGTAGACCGAGAACTGAGAGATCAGAGAGTGAATGGAGTGGAGAATTAAAATGACAAGTAATCAGGAGCTTGGTGCCACACTTGAGGAATGAACAGGGGTATCCTACAAAGCAGTCAGCCAATCTGCATTTGGGCTCGCCAATCTAGAGGAAATCACGTCATGAGCAGCGAATATAATATATTATCAAATAAAGCACAAGACAATGACTGTTTTACCTGAAAGAAGTGTTTGGGGCCCTAAACACTGGTAGGGAGGAAGTGAAGGGGCAGGTAAAGCATCTCCTGCATTTGCATGGAAAGTGCTGTAGAAAGGCTGTTGGGGTTATTGAGGAGTGGAGCAGATTGCTGTGGGAACACAGGCTTTTCAGAATGCTGAAAGGGGAGGGGAAGATGTGTTTAGTGGTGGCATCATGTCAGAAGTGGCAGAAACGGTAAAGGTTGAGGCTGGCGGAATGGAAGCTGAGGACAAAAGGCACGTTTTGCCTCTGCTACACTTGCATGGAAATTGCTGTAGTAAAGTTGTTTTTTGTGGTTCTGGGAGGGAGAGAAGGGATGAGAGCAAAACTGCTGGAAGTGGAATGGACAGGGTCAGGATCCCTGTCAGTCATGCTGGAGGGGAATAGAGAATCCTCGATTGAGGAAAAAGGAAGGCATATCTGAAGCACTGGTATAGAAAGTTGCATCGTCAGAACAGGTGTGACAGAAACAGAGAAACTGGGGGAATGGCGTTGAGCCCTTATAGGATGCAGGTTGTGAGGAAGTGTAGTCAAGGTAGCCTTGGGTTTACAGTGAATATTCGATAGTCGATCCCCAGAAATGGAAACAGAGAAGTCAAGGAAGGGCAGGGGGAGACAAAAATCAGAGATGGACCATGTAAAAGTGAGTTAAAGTGGAAATTGGAAGCAAAATTGATTAAATTTTCCAGTTCAGGGCGAGAGTAGGAAATGGCACAAATACAGTCAATGTATCAGGAAAAAAATGTGAAGGAGGGAGCCTCAGTGGAACTGGATCAAAAAATGTTCCACATATCCTACAAAAGGACAGGTAGAACTGGGACCCATGTGGGTACCCATAGCAGCGACTTTTATTTGAAGGGAGTGCAAGGAATCAAAGGAGAAGTTGTTCAATGTGCGAATGAGTTGAGGCAGGCAGAGGTGGTGGATGGAGACTGGGTGGGCACCCGCTCAAGGAAGAAGCAAGGAGCTCTCAGACTGTGCCGGAGGTGGGGTGGAAGTGTTGGAGAATTGGATATCCATGGTGAAAAGGAGATGCTTAAGGTCAGGAGGTTGGAAATTGTTAAAGTGGCAGAAGGTGTCTGAAAGTCATGGATGTAGGTGGGAAAAAATTGAACAGGGAAGGAAAAAACAGAGTTGAGATTGGAAGAAATCAGTTTTGTTGGGCAAGAGCAGGCTAAAACAATGGGTCTAAAAGTCCTATTTACGCTGTGCAACTGACTCAGTCAGTTCCATTTAATCTTCCACCTCATCTAGGGCTTTAACAAAAACTTTTTCACTTCCTTTCAGGTTAAAGGATTGTAAGCTGCAACAACTCTTGGATACCAATGGCCCCCTGAATCATCCTTCCCCTACACTTTCTAGTGACCTCAGCCCTTCTTCCAATATCACTCCTTGTGTGCTTTCACTTACCCCTCTGACCTTCCCCCCGTCTGACCCCAAATGATCTGTCCTCAGCAAAGGCCTCAGCTTCATTCCCGTAAGCCACCATCTTAATGAATTTGAGCTCAGCACGACATGACACTGAGCTCTTTCATCACCTTCACTCCATGCCCAATTCTTTGACCAGGAGTCTCCCCTCCAACCCTACCCCCAACACTGTGGACCCTTTCTCACATCTTTAGAATTCTCATTCCACCTGGATCTCTCATTCTAGCCTCTTAGCCTCTCTTGATCCTTTCATTGGTAACTGTCAGTGAAACATTTTATTTCAATAAATCTCTATTTCTCTGATTACACCCTATTCACTCTAACTTATTGCCCCCTGCGTTGACCATTTCTTTCTGCTTCCCAAGATCCACAAACAGGGCTGTCCTGCTACACCAATCGTTTTAGCCAGTTCTTACCCCAGGAACTGATTTCTTGTTATCTTGTCTCTGGTTTTTTTCCCTTTGTTCAATGTCTTCCCACCTCCATCCTCAACTTTTCAAACACCCTACTCCACTTTAACAGTTTCCCATTTCCTGGCCCTAACTATCTCCTTTTCCCCATTGACACCCGATCCCTCTATATCTCTAACCCACATGCAGACAGCCTGAGAACTCTCTGCTTTTTCCTTTATTAGAGGCACAACCAGTCCCCATCCACCACTACCCTCATCACCTGGCTAAACTTGTTCTACTTTGACTCCACTCACTTTCTCCAAATAAAAGATGTTGCCATGGGAACCCTAGCTATGTTTGCCTTTTTGTGGGATATATGGAACGGTTTGTGTTCCAGTTCTACCCAAGCCTCCTTCCTCATGTCTTTCTGCAGTAATTTGATGACTGTATCAGTGCCATTTTCTGCTCCTGCCACACAGTGGAAGAATTCATCAACTTGGCTTCCAATTTCCACCCCTCCCTCACCTCCAGATGGTCCAACTCAGACTTTTCCCTACCCTTCGTCAACCTCTCTGCCTCCATTTCTGGGGATATGCTATCAACAAATGTTCACTATAAACACTGACAGAAATAGCTACCTTGACTACACTTCCTTATCCTGATTCCTAAGGATTCTATTCCATTCCCCCAGCTTCTTAGTCTCTGTTGCATTTGTTCTGATGATTCAACCTTCCATACCAAAGCTTCCGGTACAATTTCCTTTTTCCTCAAGTTTCCCCTTCACCACGGCTGAAGGCCCCTCGATTGTATCTATTCCATTTCCCACATGACTGCTTTTACTGTCTTCCCTCTATCCCAAAATCATGATAGAATTCCCCTTGCCCTCACCTTTAGCCCACCAGCCTCCACATTCAACCAATCATCCTCTGTCATTTCTTCCACCTCTAGCATGATGCCACCACCAAACAAATCTTGCCGTCCTCTCTTTTTCAACATTCCAAGGGGACCATTCCCTCCGTGTTGCCTTGGCCCACTGCCCAATCATCTCCAACAGCCCCTCCTCTTCCCACAGCAACTTCCGTGCAAGTGCAGGAAATACAAGAAATGCCCATTTACCCCTTCCTTGCCTCCAAAAACTCTTTCAAGGGGAAACAACGATATATTTGTAATACTTTAAATTTAGTATGCTATATTCTCTGTTCACGATGTGGTCTTCTGTACATTGGCGAGATCAAACCCAGATTGGGTGACTGTTTTGCAGAACAGCTTCATTCGTTCTACAAGTAACTCAGATTCAATTTTTAGTTCTCTGCCAAACTCCCATTCTGATCTCTCCAGTCTCAATTTCCTACACTATTTCAATAGAACTCAACATGAACTAAAGGAACATCATCTTCTAACCAAGCACTTAATCGTTTTCTGGACCCAAAATTGTGTTCAACAATTTCAGATCACAAGCTCTGCTCCCATTTTATGGGTGCCAGCTGTTGATAAAGATTCCATTATTCACATTTATACCCCTCTAGACCCATCTTTTGTTTCCTTACTTGTTTATCACCATCACTTTCTGCCATGCACCATCATCCTTCTTGTCATTTAATCTTTCCTATCACAGACCTTCCCTTTCATTCTTTCCTCACACCTCCCCTTTTCTCACTGTCTCTGTAGTTGTTAAATCTTTAACTTTTACCAATTCCAACAAATGGTCATCAGTCTGAAGTATTAACTGTTTCTCTCCCCACTGGTGTTGCCTGACGTGCTGAGGATTTCCAGCATTTTTTTTCACTTGTCCCTCACTCTTTCCACTCTTATCATTTGTGATTGGTTACTCATTCAGCCACTTCTATTTATTCACTTTTTTGTTCTTCCTCCTTTCTTGTAAAATCTTCTCAATACTCTTATTCAACCATGTTACTATTGCCTCATTCATCAATCCCTTTCTTCTTCTGTTTGATTCCATTGTTTTGTCCTCCTGATGATAAACACTTTGACACATCTTCTTTTGAGGAGCTCCATAGAAATTCAAGTTGTTAGCGATATCGTCTATGATGAAATAAATAAGTGGTGGGAATGGCTGATGAACTAGATAGGTAGACAAGTAGAGGTCTCAAGAGATCTTCGCCCTGCTTGTCATCATTAGCAACCTGAGTGTTCTGAAATGTTTTTATCCATCTAATGATGTAGTATTTTATCCTTGCCTGGTTGCTGCAGAGAAACTCCATCCATCACTTTTGTACTAAGTCCAATCCAAAATTACACAGACCAGCAGACCTAGGAATTTGGGGAGGATGACCATTTTGTCCTCTACCATACCAGAAAGATATAACTAAACTGAATCTTGCATGATATAATGACTGAAATAATGTCAAAGGAGCTGCTGGCTGTTAAGGCAGACCTCCTTATTTGTGCCAGAGAGTTACTAGTAAGAAAACTCCATTTACCATAGGAAACAAAAAGTAGTTATTGATGGATGTTTTTGTGACTGGAAGGCTGTTCCCAGTGGCGTTCCACAGGAAATGTAGGGGGAATGATTAACAAGTTTGCAGATGACACAAAAATTATCTGCGTGGTTGATAATGAGGAGGATTGCTGTAGACTGCAGGAAGATATCAATGGCCTGGTCAGAGGGGCAGAAAAGTGGCAAATGAAGTTGAACCCAGAGAAGTGTGAGGTGATGCATTTGGGGAGGTCAAACAAGGCAAGGGATTACACAATTATTGGGAGGACACTGAGAGGTGTAGAGGAAATGAGGGACCTTGGAGTGAATGTCCACAGATCCTGATAGCAGGACAGGTCGATACGGTGGTTAAGAAGGCATATGGAATCCTTTCATTTATTAACCAAGGCATAGAATATAAGAGCAAGGAGGTTATGTTGGAACTATAAAAAACATTTGTTAGACCATAACTTGAGTACTGAGTGCAATCTGGTCACCTCATTACAGAAAGGATGTAACTGCAATAAAGAGGATACAGAGGAGATTTACGAGGATGTTGCCAGGACTGGAAAATTGCAGCTATGAGGAAATATTGGATAGGCTGGGGTTGTTATCCTTGGAACAGAGGAGGCTAAGGGGAGATTTGATTGAGATGTACAAAATTGTGATGGGCCTGGAAAGAGTGGATGGGAAGAGCCTTTTCACTTTAGCAGAAAAGTCAGTGACTAGGGGGCATAGATTTATAGTGATTGATAGAAAGATTAGAGGGAAGTTGAGGGAAAAAAAAAGTTGCTTGGGCCTGCGTAACCATTGTCCTCAGCTCACTGGTCACACATAGACGAGGCCAGAGACCCAGGGCGGAATTTTCCGTGCCCACTGGTGTCGGGCATGTTTGGCGGCGTGAGTGGACAATATGGCGAGAAGGCCAGAAATCTATTTCACAATGCCATGAAACCCATTTGCAATTGTCCGGTCTGCCCGTCAATCATGGGCCGCATTTCCCGCTGCCAGACACTGGGAGCCTCATTGTAGTACATCTATATGTCATTATAAGGCCAACCCACTGGAATCATCCCCCCACACTGAATTGTCCGCCCAGGTCAGTGGGAAAACAGACCAGTGCAGAACATGTCTTGACATGTGTGATGTGCAGAAGTCGGTTCTTACCACCAGGGCCTTGCAGACATCCAAAAGCAGAAGATGCTGGAGCCCTACAGCAGCGGGATCATGGAGGAACATCCATGGCTTGCTGGGTGAATTCTCATGGACATGGCTCTGCTGCAAAACAGCTCATGGAAGATGGAAAGTCACCGTTGAGGGTCTGCTCACAACAGATGATAGTCAAGGGGTGTCCTGGCTTGCTTTGGCTGTCCTGTTGGCCAGCTGCTCCCTCTGCGGTGACAGAGGACAAGCCTGAGGGACTCACAGGCAAAGGGACTTCAGGGGGAGAGGACAGCCTCTGAGATTCCTGCGTGGATGACCCAGGGGTGTCCAACTGCCACTCCTCTTCCCTTCGGATGCCCGAGGGCCCCAGCCTGGCTCCTTGAGGGGAAGGAGCACCTGGAGGGACCTCGAGGTGCCCCGTTTCCCTCTCACATTGCCATTGCAGGAACTCACCCATGGCTACTGTGCTGGAGTGCATGTCTGCACACATCTCCGTATTCTACAGGACCAGGGTTTCCATGGTGTCCGCCATCATCCCCACGGAGACCGCCATGTGGGCATCACTTCATCAGGGATACGTGGACGCATTCTTCCAACTCCTGAGCCACTCTATTGAGGGCTTCCAACAGATCTGCATGATGTTCCCCGCCCTCTGCTGACTCCAGGATGAGTTGGAAGGCTGAATCCAGAGGCTCATCATCTGACTCGGACCTCACAGATGCCTCTTCCCTAGCTGTCCTCTGAGTGCCAGGGAGCTTGGCTGAACCTGCCTCCTCCTGCTGTGGACACGTGTCCGTGCGGTGACCACTAGATTATGAACCCGAGCCTGCTCTAGATCTAGGTCCCACCAAGGTGTGTGATTCCGCACTGGTGGAGGGTGTGGGTAAGCACTGTGACGGGTCTTCCAGGCTGCTTATTTCCAGCTCATCAATGGAGGAGGTGTCCCCTTGGCTGGAGGTGAGGACATGGAGGGAGGTGAGGAAATGGCTGGCTGAGGGTGTCGCTTGCTTGGCAGAGCTGCCTGTGAACTGAAGTAGAGACAATTAATGTATGGCAGCACAAGCAAAAGCAGCAGAGAGAGCAGTCTCTTGCCTTTCAGGGCCATGTCTTTTATTCAGAAGTCCTGGGCTGGAAGCACGGAGATGTGTGCATGTGGCTGCATTTTAAATATGGTGTCTGACTTGAGGAAGCAGTGAGACGATGGCGTGGCGGGCGAATGAGAGCCCGCCAGTCATCGAAACAGTGTTTCCCGGGAATGCATAATTAATCCGGCGGGTTTGGGAAGCAACAGTGTGAGAAGCCACCACTGCGGCTTGCGGGTGAAGCGTTGTTTTTCCTGCCCACTACCACCATAATGCGACCAAGTGTGCACTCCCATTTATTCATGTAAAAAATACTTTTAGCAGAAAGATGTATGAAAAGTGCAAGACACAGGATATTAAAAAAATCATGTTATTGTATAAAAATGATAAAATATGGCCCATGAAGGCGAATCATGTTAAAAAGATGTGAGAAATGAAGTCATATTTGTCAAAGAAAAGATCCATTTTATTTCCTTGCCCTTATTCTGCTGAAGGTAATTTGTGCATAATAGACCTGTGGTAACCTATGTACCGTTGCAGTTCTTCATGAGACCCCCCCAAGAGTGAATATTGACAAGCTATTTGGCACAAGGACAATCATAGTTGAGAATAATCCTGCAATGATCCAATATTTGCATATGTACACTTCCAACCTGCAACTCTGGATACTGATCAATGGTAGGAACCCTGGGATATGGTTCCCACCACACTAAACATTCACTTCTCAATCATACGCCTTCTATGATAACCCAAACTCACTTAGACTGTAATTAAAATGCAAGTATAAGATAAAACAGTTATGTAGCAGTTCTTTAAATCTGGTGCCTTGTCATAATGACAATTTAGTGTAGATTTTTTTTTTCCAAAAGATTAGTTATTTTCTCAACCAAGTAGAATTTAGACCAATAAATGTTTTTCTCATGCATCTCCCACTTTTACAGTAAGACGAAGCTGAGCCAATTTCTCTCCTGGTTAACCAAACTTTGTAAGCAACTACTTTGGTCACATTCTTCACTGTTCCACACCAGTGCTGTTGTATTATCACTGGCTCAGTGCAGAACAAACTGCAGCTCATCAAGCATGCTCTAAATTGAATTACAATTTATTTATTTCTCAAGTCATTTAGAAAAAGATTGTATGATGACCCATGTAGTGACCATGACTGGGATTTTCAAAGGGCCACAGGGTTGGTACCCGATACAGTCAGGATTTGAAAATCATGGTCCCCGAAGTCATCTTGGGAACTTGACACCCCCCAGGGCAGTTTATAATTTTCAAACATCCAGCAAGGACTTGGAGCAAGGAACATGCTTATCACCAGTTAACGGTTTCTGCTCTTTAAGAAGTTTGTGAAGGGGCCTGGCTGGAACATTTCAATTTTCAAAATTTTTCTCTGGCAAGTTCAAACAGTCTTGTGCATGTCAGTGCACAGCTGTCGGGTTCACCACAGGAAGTAAATATATTTCTTTGCAGTTGTCCTTGAAACAAATCTGTGCAGCCAACCAGCATTAGCACAAGTGCTGGTCCATATCTTGTCAGACAAGGCAGCGGCAGCCCCCATCATGGCTGCCACCTTCCTTTGTCATTGGCATCAGGCAAGCAGCTCCTGCCTCTTGGGGGCTCATGGCACCTCTAATTGGGTGTCGAGTTTACCTCCTGGCCAATTAGGCCATTTGCATTTAAAAATCATGTCACAAGAGTGATGAGGCTCAGGACCTGGAGTTCATCCAGATATTGGGGTCTCAACCCCACATCTGGCCCAATAATTTTGTTTCCAGGCATTTAACTGCAGTAAAGTGATTTTGTCTGTTTAAAATCAAATATAAGCTGTGGTGGAAGTTCACAATAATGTTTCAGATTAAAAACAAGTATATCCTGTGGCTTTGTATGTGACTCATAATTCAAAGTAGATAGCTCAGCCTCCTGATCCCAAGGGAAAACGGGGTGTATTTGTATTTTCAAAATTATGGAATCATTTTGACTTTAGGTGACAGTGTAAAACAGGACATATCAGTCCGATCTTGTCTGGAACAAGTTTACCGTGTGTGGGATGACAGTCGCCCGGGGCCGATAAAGGAAGCATGATCTCCTCCATTCAGCCAGGGTAAGTCACTCTTCTCATCACTCTCAACTCACACAGTCACAAACCCATCACACATCCACAGGGATCTCACTCACTGCCAGTTCAAGGGACACCACCATTCACTCTCACACACACCTTCATTGTCCTCGTCCCGTCCATGAGACAACTCACCAGCCACACCTGCCAGGCATACTTATCATCTGGCCTCGCAGACATCCTGCTTACACTCTCTCCATTTCTATTCATGCAGGACAAGCTGGCACACAACAACAAGGAGAGGTTGCAGACTGGTGGAGGAATGCCTGAAATCGAGCTTCTCATGGACTTTGAAAACAGAGCCATCCAGCTGGCCAGCGAGGATCTGGACCGTTCCTGTGCTGACAGTGAGGTCAGCAGTGCTCAGCTGAGTGAGAATCCAGCAGTGCAACATCCACCAGACAACCATCCTGTGAGTGACATGTCCTGTTTCACAGCCACTGCCCTGCATTAATTATCTCTCCCCTTGCTTTCACAGGCACATCTGCAAAGCAACCAAGAGAGTCCACAACCCAGTGCCTGCAATCAAGCCCCGACGGAAGCTCAGAAGAGGAATCTGCTGAAACCTTCACTGAAGACCTGTCACAGCGCTCACCCACACCCTCCACCAGCGCAGAGACACACACTTCAGTGGGGCCTAGCTTTAGAGTAGCCTTGGGATCACAACCTGGTGAGCACATCGCACTTTCTGATCCACAGCAGATGGAGACAGAGACTTCCCAAGTCCCTGGCACTCAGAAGACTGTTGGAGGCCAGAATGTTGCCGAGTCTGTTTCAGATGATTAGCCTCTGGTCTCCATTATTTCACAGTTGCTGGAGCTGCAAAGGCAAGCTAGGGAACATCAGGAAGGGATGTCTGCTGCACTCCTCACATCGCAAGGCACGATGGAGGAGTCCGTCCACCTTCAGGCTGAGGTGATAGCGCCGGCATGCCAATGCACTGAGGTCAACATTAGTAGGAAGGCGGCTGCCATGTAGACCTTGGTCCAACAGTGTATATGCAAAAGAGGTGTGGGACAGCCCAATCTCACTCCAGCTACCCCTTTTCCTTAAGGAGTCAGCCAGGGGCCCTCAGCCACCCATAGGGAGGAGGATCAGCAGGTGTACCTCCCAGGGCCATCCATCCAGGTGACTCCAGGAGTGTCCGGCCCATCTGAATCCCTCTTCCTGTGACTTCAGCAGCTCCAGCTACACAGGCTGAGGAGGGGGCCATTGCAATAGAGCAAGACCCTGAAAGCAGGCCTGGTCCCTCCTGGTCTCAGCCCTCCAGAGGACGCCCACCAAGGTCATCACAGACAACAGGGCATAGCAGTCAGCAGGCTGCCTCCGCCTCCACTGTGGATGTCCGGGGTGCACCAAGAGATAGTGGTAGGGTTAGGAAAGTTAAGAAGATGTAACTCTTTCGAGTACAAACACGTTTCCATCTGTTTCAGATGAAGTTACATTGTTTCATAGTTTTGCCATTGTGAGATTTTGAACTCTTGATAATCTTTTAAAATGAAAACAATTAAACTAAATCAAAAAAATTGGGATAAATCAGGCACAGCCCCTAATTCAGGTCAGCTGTAAAACCAAGGACAAAGTTTAAAGGAACCTTACAAACTTTAAATCAAAATGTGATTAAAGGGGTCAACAAAACACCCCAGTCCCCGCGGTGCCCACCGAGCACGGAAGGCCTCGAGCGTGTCAGCAGACACCACGTGCTCCCTCTCCAGGGACATCCGGCAGCGAACGTAGCCGCAGAAGAGGGACAAACAATCGGGCGGGACTCCCCCGTCGATCGCCCGCTGCCTGGACCTGTTAATGGCCAACTTGGCCAGGCCCAGGAGCAGGTTCATGAGGAGGTCCTCCTCCTTCCCGATCCCCTTCCGCACCGGGTGCCCATAGATCAGGAGCGTGGGGCTGAAGTGCAAACAAAACATCAATAAAAGGTTTTTCAAATAACTAAAAAGGGAGTGCAGCCTACAACACCCTATGTATACATGGTCCACGGACTCCACAAGACCGCAAAAAGGGCACGTGTCCTGAGAGTCCGTGAACCAAATATAAAGTAACTCTTTCGAGTACAAACTCGTTTCTATCTGTTTCAGATGAAGTTACATTGTTTCATAGTTTGCCATTGTGAGATTTGAACTCTTGATCTTGGGGTTACAAACCCAGTACCATAACCACTTGGCTATTTAGGCCAAGCGTTAAGAAGGTGTAACTCTTTCAAGTACAAACCCGTTTCCATCTGTTTCAGATGAAGTTACATTGTTTCATAGTTTGCCATTGTGAGATTTGAACTCTTGATCTTGGGGTTACAAACCCAGTACCATAACCACTTGGCTATTTAGGTGTTGCTTGCCTGGGCATGGATGTTAATCACTTGTGCATAATGTTCACTTTATAAATAAGTTCCCAAGAATGCTTCCTTGCCTGTGGCTCCTTGTTGTGATGAGCAGTGTACGTGTTATTCAGATGTGATACCTTTCTGCACAAGATAAAGGTAGGTGTCTCAGTCCAGGGCCTCTTCCCTCTGCTTTGTACAGCCCTCAGACTAAAGTGATGGTCCAGCATCACACTCACTGGATGCATTACTGATGCCTGCACTTCGGCGGTGCTTATCATTGCTGCCATAATGTAGTTGGCAGGCATCACAGAGTTCCATCATTCTCTCTGTGCTCTCAGCACCTTTAAGTTGGGGCTGGCTCCCATCTCTTCAGCATCTGTAACCAGTGATACTGTGGTCCTGAAGGGCTCAGGTACTGAAGGCGGACAAAGGATCAGATGTATTTAAGGTTTCATGGCTGCATCTCTATAATATGACCCTGATCACAGAGCGCAAGCGAGCTGCCCTCGGACAGACAGGAGTCAGACATTCTCAGAGGCTATGTGAAGATCTCTTGAGCGTCCTCAAAGCATGTCGTCATCATCCTCTTACAATTCAGCGACTATTAGGGCCTCCACTGCATCTCCATGACAGGAGCCTTGTCACAGAGGGTATGTGTTCTGCCATAAGCCAGGCTAGAGTCAAACGTCCATAGGTGCAATGTGAGGATCCATGGTGCCTCCTCACTGCATGTCATCATCATCCTCCACAAATCTAGCAGCTATGAGGGCCTCCTGAGTGCGCCTGCCTCGTCTGGCCAGCGCAAGGGCCTCGTTGCTGACATCAAGGACCTCATCATTCTCATCGTTGTTGATGTCCTCCTTATCAGAGGAGACCTCCAGCTCCTGCATTTCCTTCTCAGCCAGCTCGTCTCCCCATTGCAACGCCAGGTTGTAAAGGGCGCAGCAGATGACGATGCTGCATGACAGCCTCTGTGGACCATATTGCAGGACTCCACCAGACTGGTCCAGGCACTGGAACCTCCTTTTCAGCATCCCAATGATTTGCTCCACCAAGTTGCAAGTTGCAGCATGAGCCTCATTATACCTTCTCTCTGCTGCAGTCTGAGGCCACTGCACGGGTGTCATCAGCCACATCCCCTGCAGGTAGCGCTTGTCCCCAAGGAGCCAACTCTGCAGCTTCTCTGGACACTGGAAGACCTCAGGGATCTGTGACCGACTGAGAATATAGGAGTTGTGGACACTCCTGGAAACTGTGCACAGACTTGCAGGATGCATTTGTGGTGGTCGCACACCAGCTGCACATTGAGTGAATGGGAGTGCTTGCTGTTGACATAGTTGACCCCTTGTTGTGATGGAGATCTGAGCACCACATGAGTGCAGTTGATGAGACCCTGCACCTGTGGGAAACCCGAGATCTGGGCAAATCCAATCGCTCTTGCATCCTGGCTCTCCTGGTCCTGGGCAAAATGCACAAAGTTGTGTGCCTGTGCAAAGATGGCATCTGAGACCTCTTGGATGCATTTGTGGGTGGAGGCTTGTGATATCCCACAGAGATCACCTGAAAGGAGCCACTGGCATAGAAACTGAGCACCGCAGTCACTTTCACGGCCACTGGCAATGGATGCCCTCCCAAGTCCCCATGGCGCCAAATCCTGCAATAGCTGGCAGATGTGACTGATCAGTTCCCTAGACATGCACAGTCTTCAGCGACGGTGGTTGTCAGTTACCTGCAGGAATGAAAAGTGGCGTCCATAGACCCTGGTTCTAGTTTGGCACCAACCAATGACAGCTTGCTGTGGCTCTTCAGCAGCGTGTGCAGGAGCTCCAGTTGCCCCTTCTTCCTGAGGGTGCTGCTCCTCCATCTGCATAGCCAGGCACCTCCATCGCTCTCTTCTCTGTCATCTCTGCTCTCTGTAAGCCATGAGGCATACAGCTGGTTCACGAGGCTCCATGCTCCTGATGTACTCCTCCTGCAAGATGAAAGACAGAGACGCGTGGGTTAACTTGTGTATGCTAAGAACCTCTCTTGGTTAAGTCTGAAGGCCCCTTAACGCATCTCGGAGAGTGCTGGACACCACTTGGATGACCAGAGTGCGCTGCATGGCTGCCCGCAACCCTAACCACCTCCGTCCCACTCCACCTGACCGATTAGCGGCAGCCTTGCCCATTGAGCTGCATGCTGTACTTTCAGCTTAGGCGCAGGCATACTCCTAACCCGCACTGCAGGGCTGCACCGTTAGCTTGAACCATGGGGTAGACTGGTCCAAACTGGGATGATGACATTGCAAGGGGCTGTGAGCGCCTCCGCCAGTGACTGCCCCATGGCCAGCTTTAGAAAGGAGATTGTACAACGTGCTCAGTCAACCAAGTGTTCTGAAGTCCACTAAAACACTCATTAATTTGCAGTCTGCGCCCCAGGGATAAAAAGCCCTGGTGCATTTGTTGGCACCTTCATGCCTCTGCGTTGTCTGAGTGGGCAGATAAGCTAGAGGCCCAACTCCATGCATGTCAATGTGGCTATGTTAACTGTATCAGCTGCAGAGGAATGGACACTTTATACAAGGTTTCCCTAATGCATGGCCGTTTCCCTTCCCCGCACCCCACATGTACTTGTGCTCTACCTTCAACCACATGGCAGCCTTCCCCCCACACCCCCACAGCCCCACCCAAAGCGCCTCAACCTTGATGTCCAACAGGCGATCTGGGCAGGCGCAGCACAATGTTACTGTGCACTCACCTCTGAGTTTCCCTCAAAGTACAGCCCACCGAGTGCAGGCCTTCCATTTGCTGTTGTGAAACACGTTGGTATGCAATCCCGCCAACAAGGGTGGATGATCCAGCGGTGGGTGGATGATTCTGGCAGGCTGACCTTATAATAATGTGCAGATACATTACAATGTGGTTCCCAACGTCCATTAGTGGGAAAGGCAGCCTGTCATTGACACGCTGAGTGGATGATCGCTAACTAGTTTCACAACGTTGTGAAACCAGTTCCTGGCCTTCTCGCTATATTGTCCACTTGCACTGCCAAACATGCCCGACAGCAGCGGGCACAGAAAATTCTGCTCAATGAACCAGTAAGAGGAGACATAAATTTAGGATTACTACTATAAATATGCACAAAGCAAGAAGTTAAAAGAATTTATTGAAAAAAATAGAATAAAAATTAGAATATTGAATGCATTACTGAAGTAGCCATTGAAGCTGAGTTATTTAAGGCGGAATTAAGTAGGTATTTAAAAGTGGAAAAATATTAAAGGATTCAATGAAAGGAGGGAAATTTAATTGTAATATATAGCTCTGGTAGGGAGCACAGGTACAATGAACTCATTTGTCATCTTGTATCTTAGAATTTCTATGATTTTGTTCTGTTATGTTCATCAATGTAATGTAGAGATGAATCCACCAGAATTTTGTGGGTTAGATCACTGTATGTCCCTTATATGGGACCAGCTGAAAAATCCTGTGTAAAACAAGAATCATCTGCTTCAGAATTATAATGCAGCCTTTAAAAAGCCAAATCCCACTGAAGATTTCAGTAGCATGCTAGGGGAGCAGCAAGTTTAAACAGTAGGTTACTTAAAGAGGCACCTCATTGAGATTTGCAGAATATTTCCAGAAGGCATTTTACAAAGTGCCACATCAATGGCTATTGCAGAAAATAAAAGCTCATGGTGCCGGGGGTAACATATTGGTATGGATAGAAGATTGGCTAGCTTACAGGAAGCAGAGAGTTGGTATAAATGGGTCTTTTTCTGGTTGGCAGGATGTGATGAGTGGTGTGCCACAGGGATCAGTGCTGGGGCCTCAACTTTTTACAATTTATATAAATGACTTGGATGAAGGAACTGTTGCTAAATTTGCTGACCACACAAAGATAGGTCGGAAAGTAAATTGTGAAGAGGACATAAGGAGGGTACAAAGTAGGTTAAGTGAGTGGGCAAAGATCTGCCAAATGGAGTATAATGTAGGCATATGTGAAATTGTTTATTTTGGCAGGAAGAATAAAAATGAAGCTTATTATCTAAATGGTGAAAGATTGAAGAGCTCTGAGATTCAGAGGGATCTGGGTGCCTTGATGCATGAATCACAGAAGGTAGTATGCAGGTACAGCAGGTAATTAGGAAAGTTAATAGAATGTTATCATTTATTGTGAGGGGAATTGATTATAAAAGTAGGGAGGTTATGCTTCAGTTATACAGGGCATTGGTGAGACCAAATCTGGAGTATTGTGTACAGTACTGGTCTCCTTATTTAAAGAAAGATGTAAGTGCGTTGGAAGCAGTTCAGAGAAGGTTTACTAGACTAATACCTGGAATGGATGGGTTGTCTTATGAGGAAAGGCTGGACAGGTTAGGCTTGTATCCACTAGAATTTAGAAGACTAAGAGGTGTCTTAGTGGAAACCTTTGTAGATCCTGAGGGGTCCTGGCAGGGCGGATGTGGAGAGGATGTTTCCTCTTGTGGGAGAATCTAGAACTAGGGGTCACTGTTTAAAAATAAGGGGTCACTCATTTAAGGCAGAGATGAGGAGAATTTTTTTCTCTCAGAGGCTTGTGAGTCTTTGGAACTCTTTCCCTCAATAGATGGTGGAATCAGAGCCTTTGAATATTTTTAAGGCAGATCTAGATAGATTCTTGATTAACAAGGGGGTGAAAGGTTATCAGAGGTAGGCAGGAATGTGGGGCTGAGGTTACATTCAAATCAGCCATGATCTTATTGGGTGGCAGAACAGGCTTGAGGGGCCAAGTGGCCTACTCCTGCTCCTAATTTGTATGTTCGTATTAAATGGTACAGATAAAGTAATTTAGCACGTTCATATACACTGTACTTCCTTCTTCTGCCATTTTAGCGGAGCCATTAACCTTTTTAAAATAAATGTGTTAACTCTGTTATTCTGGTATGGTCCTCATCCCCACTCCCTTATGGAAGCAGACACAAACCAATTTGGTGGCACCAAAATTGAAACTATCCATTCAGCCGTCTTTGCCACATCCCTCCCTTCCCTAGCATACTAGGCCAAACTTTCTGTAAAGGCCGTCCTTGCTCTAGAACATAAGAACATAAGAAGTAGGAGCAGGAGTAGGCAATTCAGCCCCTCGAGCCTGCCCCGCCATTCATTACGACCATGGCTGACCTCATTTTGGCCTCAACTCCAATTTCTTGCCCTTTCACTATAACCTATAAGACCTCTAGCCTTGATCTTGTATCTTTCTCTAGTTTTTCTTAATGCATGCATTTACTTTTGTAAAACAATTCATCAGTTGATGACTTGCATCCATCCATTTAATTCTAGTAATCCCCTTATTTTCCAATAGCTGTTCCAAGCCAGCAAGGTCAATCAGTGACCTTTTCCCACTCAGATTTTATGGGCAGGTATATCACTCAAGGTACAATTATCTGCGTAATGGATATACTGCCTTCAGTATGCTCCTTCTATAGAACCTTACTTAAAATATTTGACAAATAGATTCCCATATCCACTGCCTCCATAAGAGCCAGAGATTTGTCAGTCAGAGTACTATCAATACCCTTCTTATTTTCTTAGCTTCCCAAGCCGAAGGACCATGGCCTCAATTTTTTGTTCGTTGGACGCGCACAATCGGAGGGCCCAGAAGCAGATGAGAAATGGGCCTCCGGCTGCCATCAGTCCCCAACTGCAATTTCACACTGGCTGGCCAAATAACAGCCAGCCGGCATGAAACGCATGCTGAGAAATGCTGGGGTGGGGGATGGAAGAGGGGGGGCTGGGGGGGCGCCGACCTAACTGAAGGTGTGAGTGAGCATTTCCAATGAGCTCCCTGAAGGTAGACAGCTGCCTCAGGGAGCTGCAAACCTCCACAGAATAAAGGAAGCGACAAAAATACTGCAAAATATGTCCACAGAGCACAGTCAAGCACCTGAAAGTGTACCCCATAAAAAAAAACATTCCCCAGATATCTCTTTTTATTTTATTTCTCCACGGAGATTTCATCCCGCCCTGGATCAAGTTGTGAGCAAAAATGAGAATGCCGCCTGGGAAAATGGCCCACCCGCCAAATGTAAATGTGGATGGGCCACGTAAAATCGCTGTTAATCGCATCGCTAATGGGCTTAATTGTCAGCGGGCGCGTTTCCGACTGCTGCATATGCCCACTGAGCGAAATATCGTGCGAGTGTGCAATGACATTGGGACGTTCGCCTGGCGTCATCTCACACTATTTCACATCTGTTCAGGTCGGGTGCGTGCCTGCCCGCAGTACATAAAATTCTGGCTAACATTTCCCAGCCTCGCTTATCAGAAATATGATGAAACCAGCTGTACCAGAATACCCATCAGGAAAATAGCACGTGAACCATCACTAAAAAATGATTAGCTTCATGTTCTTTGAGTCACCTAAGGATGTGGACATAAGTGCACATTTCTCCAGATTTAATTTTTTCAATCTTATATTTGCCCTTAAAGCATTCTCTACTTCAGAGTATTTCAGTGAAGTAGTTAACTCCAACAAAAAGACTAGCATCTGTCCTATTCTGATTGCATAATTAGTTCAACTGACCAATCAAACTTCACAATTGCTCTGTCTTTCTTAAGGTATCGCATCATCTTTCTGTGATGACTGATTACAATTAACTGGGATGAAACTCTCTCTCAATCAGATTCTTGATTTAAAGTTATTCCAGATCTCCTTTGCTTAATAGCTGAATCATATTAGCCTGACTCTGACTTTGAAATTATATTCCAATCTTATTAGTAACACATTAATGAAATTCTGCAGTACCAATCCATGAGAATTTATTAGCATACATCGCGAAGATGCCTGAAAATGTTCCCTTATGATAACAATAAAATAATATGTGATCTGCTTTTAATTGAACAGAACCTCTTTTCAGCAAAACAGATCTCACTGAAAAAGACCACACCATAAAAGCATTATTCAAGCCATAGACACATTTATTTAGTTTCCAAAGTTTTCCTTTCTGCATCTGCTTGTCTCTTTAGGAGGTTTCCATAAAATATCCCCCTGCAGAAATACAACTTTTATGTCAATTGATCTAAACTCCTACGAATATGTGGCCAAACAAGCTAAAAAGATTCTTCTGATTACATTTACAGCCATGAGAGAGTCACATTGGTATCACCCAGCCTCTTTGCAAAACTTCAAGCAACTTGCCTTCTTTGGGTGGAATCGTCCTATATTTGCACTAAGTGCGGTAGCAGGTGGGAAAAACGATGCTTTACCCGCCGGTCACAATGGCGGCTTTTCATGCCGTATCGCCCCAAACCCGCTGCATTAATTATGCATTCCCAGGATGCACGCCATTTCCATAGCGGGCAGGCATGGATTCACCTACCAAGCCATCACCTCGCCACTTCATCGCATCAGGCGCCCATTTAAAGTACAGCCATGCTCAGGGCTTCCAGCCCAGGACTGCAGCAAAGAAGACATGACCCTGAAAGGCAGCCCTCGAGTGTCTTTTGGATGCCGTGGATGCCCACTGTGATGTCCTCTACCCCCACTCTGGTCACAGAAGGGGCAGCAATATTAGCGCTCCAGCTTGGTAGGCGATGGCAATGGTGATCAGCGCCAATGATGTGCAGAAGAGGTTAGCCATCCATGCAAATAAAGGATGAATGATCTCATCAATGCAGCCAGGGTATAGCAACCATCTCAGCACTCTAAACTCACAGTCAAGCCCATCATACATTCACTGGCATCTCACTCAATGCCAGCTCAAGGGACATCACCACTCACTCTCTCACACACACCCTCACATCTCCATCTGGCCCTAATCTCCTCTGGAGACTGCCTCCTCAGCCCTCACCATCTTAAAGCCACTTGCACAGATCAACATGTACCCCCACATGTACCCTAGGATACCCTCCTTCTTCAGCACTGCCCTCGTCCTGCAGCCTCTTCCCTTGCCTGAGGCCACTTCTCCCCCTTCCCCAAACAAGCCCTAGCCATGCAGACATTGAAAATCCATCCACATATGGCTGATCTGGTAGGTAGAGGCATGCCCGTGAGCCCCCCTTAAAGTGATGTGTTGTCTGTGAAGCTTGGCGCTGATGACTGCGAGTGCTGACCGAAGCAAGGCAGGCAAGCAAACCTTGAAACCCTGAGCGAAGTGCAGCCTGCCAAGTGCATGCCTTATATATGCTGTTGTGAAACACATTGGCATGTTTTCCTGCCGATGTGGACGGATGATCCATCTGGGGGGGGTGGGGGGGGTGGGGGGGGTGAGGGGCCGGGGGGGACGAGTCCGGCGGGCTGGTCTTATAATGATATGCAGATGTATTACAATGAGGTTCTCGACGTCTGATGGTGGAGATGAGGCCTACCATCAACAGGCTGAGCAGACGATTGCAAACTAGTTTCATGACATTGTGAAACCGATTTTGGGCCTTCTCTCCATATTGTCCGCTCACGCCACCGAACACACCCAACGCCAGAAGGCACCAAAAATCCCATCCTTTGGCTTTCTGAGTCTTATCAGCAAGGGCTTTTTCAGCACAAATCTACCTACATGACAATGCTGGTTGACCCTTGTCTGGTATCTCAGAATAGCCTCCAAATTCTCTCTCAAATTTTTTCTTCTCCGCCGATGCTGCCAGACCTGCTGAGTTTTTCCAGGTAATTCTGTTTTTGTTTTGGATTTCCAGCATCCACAGTTTTTTTGTTTTTATCCAAATTCTCTCCAACCAGCTAGCTCCCTTCGTTTTGCCTCAATTATTAGTTTATCCTCAAGTTTATTGGCAGTCACCAAAACTTCATGATCATGTGGATTTTTGCTTCTAGTTCTATTCCTAGACTGTTTAGTGGCCTTTATTTCATTATGTAATCTGTTCAAGCTATGGCCTCTTGCACTTTTATGTCAGTCGGTGACTATTGCAAGATCACCCTTTCGCACTATCACAGGCCCTTTCTAATCATTTGCTGCTGACACCAAAGTCACCTCCAGGGCCACAATCAGTACTTGCACTGCGCTTTCTTCCTATCCACTCTTTCACTCCGCCATTCCATGGACCTTCTTGGCCATCATCCCGAACATAAGCAATATTTAATCTTGTCAGTAGCATTATCTGCATATCCCACTGTTGTTGCATCCCTCCTTTCACTAGACCCCTGGGGAATATATATCACCTGAGTACTCACTCTGAATAATTGGTCTTTGGATGTGACAGCTCTGTCCTGAGTGTCATTGTCATTCTTATTACATCATTCAGCCCCTGATCTATTATATTCTGTTCCTCAGGTCCTTCATCGCACATTTAAGGTACACGGTGCCTTGTTTATTTCTATCAGCCTATCAGAGTCCGAGATTTTGAGATTTAATTCTGACTAATTGTGAGGAATGAACCATAACTGTTTGCTAAGTACTCTTAGCATCACAACAACCTTACCAGGCCTTTCCATTCTCTATGACCTTCCCTTTCATAATATACCAAATCTCCTGAATTAAATCCTGTCTCAGGTAGTGTCATATGATGCCTCAGTGAATCAAATTTTCTCCAAATTGATAGGGACTATACCCTCCAACCATGAGGAATGAATGTTTGCATGAAGCACCTATACCAGGGCAGTTGTCATCTTGAAGTCTGGTTGATCAGCTAAAATTTTATTGACTATTTCATCGATCGCCACATGATTCTTTTTACAAAGCTCATAGCTGAAAAGACTCTCAGCTGTTGCAATCATGACCACGATTTTTTTTCAGATGGCATTATTGGTAAATTCCACTTCATTATCAGTGGGAAACTTTGTTGGCATGCCTTGCCAGTCCCTATCCATTTCTCCATGATTTTGTCTATAAATAACCCTTTTGTCCTTATTACCCACTGTTGTAGGAAGCCTGAATCTGGTTACCAGGTACAGAAAATGTAGAATTAATATAATTCTGTCCTTGTCCCATATCTTTAGATCCATGGCAACTATGTCATTAAAGTCACGTACCAATGGAAGACTTACATAGGATGTGGCAGAGGTGGATGGGGTAGGATATAAGTATCTAGACTCAGTGACAGTGAAGGAACCATGATATAGTTCCAAGTCAGGATGGTGTGGCTTGGAATTTGTTCCCATGCGTCTGCAGCCCTTGTCCTTCTAGGTAGTAGAGGCCACAGGTTTGGAAGGCGCTGTCGAAGGAATATATAATGTAGATGTTCTTCACTCAGTCTATATATGTTCTGTCTGTTCCCTTGTGTTTCACCTGTAGTCGCAGTGCCAGCTAGTGTAAGAAATTATATCCAAATTAGAATCTGCACTCTAAACAGTTGGCAGTAATATACTGGCCTGAATTGTCTTGCTAGGTTCAGGTTGTGGGATCATTGGCTAAATAGTGTGGCCACTGTGTCTTGACTCAACAGCTCAATCAGCTAAGAACCTATCTTTTGCCTATCATGACACCTTTGCACAGTTTTGTTGGCAGGCCTTGAATCATTGCATTGATGGGACTGAGATCAGATTGCTCGCTTCTACCAAACCTCCCCCAAGGAATGACCACCATCCCTCAGCAACATCAGACACCCTTACCACAGAGCTGCCTAAGAGATAGGCACCCGTCCCAATACAACTACAATAGTAACAGAGTACACCTCATCCACATCCGAAATGATTATACGATATCACTTGGATTTGAATCCCTGCATGCTGGACTCCAGTACCACCAATCTGTTGTATGGTATACTAGTGGTGATGTAATTCCCAACCCCTCAGTTTTTTTGTGATCCAATTTCTGTTAATAACTCCACAGCGAACTCATGATAGGATGAACTCAGAGGGTTAGTTTATTTGCACACCCTCAAACGCAGGAGGAGGGTAGCAATGTTGCCCCCTTTTCACTCATACAATAAAAGAGGGGGATAAGGAAAGAAAGATTTACAGGGCAAAGACCAGAAAAAAGAATTATTGTTTCACATGTGTCCAGAATCAAAGTCCAATGGTGAATTCCTTCACAGAGGTCGGCAGGCTGAACTGATGCTGAATAATTCACTTTTCCAGTAGAGTTGACTGCCACAATGAGAAAGGCACACAGGGATGGATCAGTCTTGTAGGCGATAGTATAGATGTTCAAAAGTTCCAGTAGAATCAGTGTAGATAGGGCCAGGCCTTCAAACCTGTACAGAGCACCTTTTCTGTACTGCTGCTTGGGAGATGGAAAAATGGCCAACTGACCTTTACACTTCTACAAGCAATATTACAAGTTCCACCAGCTAGGACGATAATGTCACATGGCCCCCACCTCTCCACTTTGGCTTTGACAAAGGGTGTATATCCCTTTGTCTGGGTTCCTGAGATTGTTCATGTTCCCGCCATTAAGTCTTAACAGGTGATTGCAGGGTCCTTTGTCCTAGCAGACAAATCGGCTCTGGTTGGCCAGGCCTGGCTCATAAAATGTAGATGGCCTTTGTATAATTCCCTATGAATCTGGTCTCTGTAGCCCACAGAGGGTTGTTAGCATCTCTTCAGAGATAACAAGGTGTTAGTTTCTGTGATACTGGCTTATAGTCCGTTTTGTTCAGGGTCCCAGACAGATGTAGCTTCAGTTATTTTAAAAGGTCATTGTCCAGTTTTTAAAATTTTAGAAATTAGCCATGAGTATATATATATATATATATTATATATATATATATATTTTATAAAAATATAGAATGTGAGGTTTTAGCCCTGTTACAATAGTGAGAGATTCAATGATAATAATGCCTTTGCATGTCAACATATACCAAGTTACCTTTGTCATTAGGTGACAACAAAATTAATACAATGTCAGATAAATTTCAAGTTAAGCTAAAGGAGTACCTAAAACTATATAATTTTGTCCAGAGCTTTAGTTTAATTTTGAATGCTAACCTAGATTTTTCAATAAGTGTTACTTGAACACCGATAGCAATGCACTATTTTAACTGAGTTATAGCTGGTGTGAAGGTAATGTTGTTAGGAAAAGCCATGGTTGAATGTGTTCTTAATAAGTTGAGCACACTCAGAGCTATGTATTGCGCCATTGTGAATTTTTCCAATTCTCACACCAACCATCTCAATTGTAGCTCAATTAAACCACTAATTTACGCACATACTGTGTGCATGTGCATGTTTCTTCCTTTGCGCAATATACTGATAAAAATTTAATTGAAGGAGCCTAAATTCATTTTGTGGGGGACCTTCATGGCCAGTAAAGAGAACGTTTCCTTCCTTTGGGGTGGGCCAACTTCAAGGCAAGCTCTCAAAGGTCGAGTTATGTAAAAGAAGATTCAATTGAGGTATTTCACATTGAAGACAGGGTCATATTGAAATGTAGATGAAGTAAATCTAGATTAGAGTAAGCTTACTTACTCTAGAGAAACATCTGTTCTAAATCATTTAAAGAAAAAAGATTGAACAATATACAAAAGAAAAGTTAAGGACGCTAAAATATCTATTAAGGATAAAAATTTAAAAATGGGAAAGCATATTACAATAAACAATGGCTGACCACGACCACCCCACCCCACCCTACCCCACCACGCCCAACCATGGGAGCTCGCAACCAAACCTGGTTTTGCTTTTTGGGGTCCTCGCATGGCAACTGCCCCACCTGTCACTTGTATTCAACCAACCAGTGATTGAATTGTTAAACATTAGTTGTCCACTTAAGGGCCTCAATTAGCATGGGGGCAGGATAGCAATTCACAAGCTTTCCATCTCAGATTAAGCAGGACAGAGGCAGGAAGGTAGGATGTCCCCATCCCGCATCCTCTACCTGATTAAATGCCACCCTTTCACACCCAAACTCACTGTCAGGGAGGACATTAGATTCCTCCCATTGTGTCTTTATTGGCTTTTTGAAGAACTATCCATTTCATCCAAAAGCTTTGCCATTTCCCCAAGCCCTCCAAGTTTTTCTTTTCAGAATATGTTTCTAATTCCCTTTTGAAATTGTCTATTGAATCTGTTTGCATTATCCTTTCAGACAGGATATTCTAGATGATAAAAATTCACTGCTGTAAGAATTTCTTTTAATCTTTATTCTGTTTTCATATGAAAGGTCCCTTGGCAATATTTGAAGTAGAGCAGCAAGTTGTCCCAGCGTGTAAGTCAGTATTCATCCCTCAGCTGAAACATTTGCTTTTTGTGAAACTTTGGGCTGAATTTTTCCACAGGTTTTGAGACCTGACATCAGGACCAAATGGCGATACCTAGTCCACACTTGATGGCATTGAGACCGACACAGTAATAATCCTGGGTGCACCTCCGAATTGGCGGCCTCTGAGCTCGCCGTCCAAATAAGTATAGTGGGTGGACCCCTGATGCTTCCAGGCCAATCAGAAGGCCAGCAGCTCTAAAGCCTCTGCAGCCCCACTGGGAGAGTTGGATCTTGCTGAGGCAGGTGAGAGATTGAGGGCATGTCAGCATGGATGCACACTCAGAGGGGTAAGTGTAAAAAAAAATCAGAGGGTTCAAGCAGGCATGCCCCTCAGATCAGAGGGGAAACCCCTCTGGATGGTTCATTGGAGCCCCAGGGATGGCCTTATCTATGTGCCGCCATTTCTTGCAGGCGGTGGAGCCTCCAGCTCCGATGCCCAACCCCCCACCCCGGCCCACTTCCCCAGCCCGCAAACCTCCTGGTCTGCTGCAGGGAGGCCACCTCCTTGCAACTGGCAGTCTCTGCACAAAGCAAAGTGCTGCTCTACCACCAAAAAGATGCTGGTGGACCATCCAAATCACCCTTAATTGGCTGCCTGTCTCTATTCCATTCAGGGAGCAGTCAATCTGTTTCCCTGCCACCACTGGGAAAATTCCCCAGAGGTTGGGATGTGTTGGGGAGTTGATGTGGTGCTGATTCTCCCTATTTTTCAGTCAAGTTTGCCACCTATAGCTGGGAAAACTGCTCCATGCATTTGACTAAGTAACAACAATGACTGCAATTCAAAAATATTTGATATTAGCTCAAATGAATGTTTGAGGACATAAATGGTGTTATACAAATGCAAGCTCTTTTTTCTTCGATCTTACTAACACAATAGCATCACTGATTGGAGAGCTACATCTGACTCAGCTAGTACATTTTAGAATGTGAGAATGTTAGAGTGATTGCTAGTACTTATTGATGTGGATGTGTCCAAATGGAGATACATCCAGTCTTCAGCTGAGCCTTATGCAGATTTGCAATTTGGACATTCTGACATCGTGGTCAGGCCACTGGTTTGGAACCCAAACCTTGGGCTTAATAATACACGCTGGCGCGGTGAGCGCTTCTGGAAATGGCTGACATTCAGACCTCCGTGCCTGCCCTAAAACGTCAGTTGGGCCAATTAAGAGTGCAGGCCAGGTTCAGGGCCACAGACTGAGAGGATCCCAACCTATCAGAGCAGTAGGGCAGGATATCCAGCTTTGGAGCTTGTAGGCCATGACCCAGATCGAGGTCATGGTCTGTAATTTAAAGGGCCACCTGGCACAGGGCAGTGTCAGGTGACCCAGCAAATGTGGCAACTGTTCACTGATCTGCTCCATTTTGGAAGTCTATATATCTGCAGGCCCTCAACATAAATTTGCACTTTTTCAAGCTTTCTATGCAGCTTGCCCAGCTTGTCACTGTTCAGAGTTTGTCATTCTTTTTAAACCATAGAAACTTCCCCATATCTCAACAAAAAGTAGTTTTGAAATTGTTGCCTGTTTCCCTCCATAGATGTCTGAGGCCATTGAGCAAGGGAAGGGACAGGGGAGAAGGAACAAAGCAGCCCCCGCTTTGACAAAGACTCACTGCAGGCCCTCCTTAGGGCTGGTGTCGAGGCGACGGGACTTGCTCATGCCAGCTGATGGAAAGAAGAGACCTCCCTCGTAGAAACGTGCAGCCTGGCAGGAGGTAGCTGCTGAGGTCAGCAGCATCGAGCTGGTACAGCACACAGCAACTCAATGCCAGAAGAGGCTTAATAACCACCTGAGGTCAGCCAGGGTGAGCACCTCCTCAGTATGTGTGTTATTGTGCTGGGAAGCTGTAAGGCATCATCTTGAAAGCTGGAGGCATGTGAGGTTGACTGGAGGTCCAAGGCAGCAGGAGGCGGCAAATGCATTTGCCTTCGTGCCCATGACCATGTGTCCCCCTCGCTTTGTTGCAGGTGATGGGTCGGTGGGGGGGGGAATCGCAAGCCAGTGCAGAAAAGGATTTCAGCGAATCATTGTGTTGATAATGCATGGGCAGCATGACATCTAGAACCCTAACAGTCTTAGTGATGGGATGGTTTCCTCTACTTTTAGAAGAAGTGTGCCAATAATGGCAGGGAGAAAGGCTGCTGCACTGGAGGGGGTGTGACAAAGTTGATGATACTGACGCCCTTTGAGGAGGAGGTTCTCCTGCCTTCTGGCTGGGAACCCTCAAGGCCCATTGGCAGAGGTGAGATTGGAGGAAGGCATGGGCCTAGAGAGATAGCAAACATTAGATATGTCGATAAAGAGAGAAAGGGAGAGTAGGAAATGGATTGATGTGTGTTGGGCTGTGGTGAGGGCAGCGAGAATCTGTCCAGCGCTGAAACACCAGGGGGTTCTCGTAGTCAGAAGCTTATGATGGACCTGCAAGTTTGCATAGTATCCTCATCATCTCTGATGTTATAGTTCACATGACAGAATTGTTGCTGAGTATTATGATTGTGTGCTTCTATTGAAAGGTTCAGAAATAGCACTAACGCCCTTCTTTCTGGCTGCCTGGCACAGGTGGAGGCTCCTTGAATGGCTGTCATCCCAAGGCCGAGCCATCATTTCCCTCTGAGGATGGTGAAGAACCCTCAGACGATGCACTGTCACATCCTCTAGCACCAGCACAGGTACTGGCACCTCGGCTGGGACTAGCACGTCGGCACAGGGGCAGTCACAATCTGGTGAGTGCACTTCACATTTGGATGTGCTTCTACCATACAGTGTGGAGAAGCAGGCCTCGGGCAGTTGGAGGAGTGTCCGGGGTGATTCAGAGACTGATTGCAAGTCCGATGATGAACTTCTGGAGTCATCTGTGAGGCAGCAGATGCTGGAGATCCAGGTCGAGGTGCGTGGAGATTTGGTGGAGGGTTGCATGCTCTGGCCCAGACTGTGGAGGTGTCCATCCAGGCCACATGCACTGCGATCACCCACACTTCAGGGTGCCAGGCTTCCTCCATGAACAGACTGACGACCGTCCTGGAGGGGCAAACCAAAAGTGTTGCTGACACGATTGTGGGTAAGCCCTTCGACCTGCACACCATTGCTTGGCTGTGAGCTCAGAGGCTCAGAGCCAGGGCTACAGGGGGACCGGGAGCCTGGACACTGAGCCAGCTCCTGGCATTTCATGGGAAGGCAGGGAGGACCAAACGGGCCTAGTGGCAGAGGATGATGTGCAGCTGCCCACATGTGGGGGCATCTCTCAGGCCACTTCTGATGGGGGCAGCCTCTCCTCCATATGTCTGCCAATTGACACAGACCTCACCCATTGCCACAGCAACAGAAATTTCTCTTGTCACTTGGCAGGAATTTTCCAATGTGGCAGAGCCCTCAAGGCCTCAGCCGCATAGAGGATGATCGCCAAAGTCATCCAGGGCAAGGGATGTGTCACATCAGACGCCTCCAGTGTAGCTGGGGGAGTACTGTGGGGGAGTACTGTGTAGGAGCACTCGGAAACACGTAAAGAAATATCCACAGTAGTCACCAAGTGGGTCATCCGAGTGCTCATTTGAAGATTGTTTAATACATTTCTCATCCACATTCTGTAAACACATCCTGTCCTGGTTGTCCCTCATGCAGAGCTTGTCTCAATATGTCATTGCTGAAGAACTTCCTTAGCATCATTGACATTCAGTTAAAGAGTTTGAGGCAGGCCAGGATCCACAGATGTGACTTAAATGGACAAGGTAAGTGTGTTGGTTGGATGGTGACGTGAGTCTCATATTCCACATGCAGTGATGCTTGGATAGTTGCCGTGCTCCCATCTATGAGTCTGGGTCTCAGAACCTATTTGTCTCTTAGCCTTATGAAAGTTTACCAACCATGCGAGCATGTCCAGCCCTTTGCAATATGGACACCGGTGTGCTCCATTTCCTCCTTCCTCTTCTTCACCCTCATATCTCTACGTCTCCCACAGTGACAACTATCCACATGTCTGGCCTCTTTAGCAGTGCTAGGTCATGGCCAATGCAGAAATGAACCTCAATACATGAAGTCTCAGGTTTTGAGATAAAAAAATTTAATCACTATCCACCTACCTTTTCTACGAACAACCATGACTTAACTCCACCCTCAGACTGACCCATTAAACCCACCATTACAGCCTGCCTGATAAACAAAACGGGAAATACCAGATGACGTAGATCCTACGCTTTGTTCCATTCTGAATGTATTAAGGCAGTCAATTGCCTATTTAATCAGCACAACTAACTGATTAGCTTACATTTGCATAGTGTGGATGGACTGCTGATTTCAAGACCCGCCCACCCATTTTATCCCAGATTAGCATGATGATGTCATCATGCCTGATAACACGTTGGCGCGTGCATGTTTCGCTCCCATTTTCAGAGCGTTTTATTCAGCATCTAGTTTTTCTGTTGGATGTTATTTTAATGCTCACATTAAAATAATGCTTATCAGAAAATCTATGTTCAATGTCTTGGCTCTGATGTTCTGATGTTTTGCAATTGCTCCATCTGCCTGTCTGGGACCAACCACTGCACAACCGACGTTCTGCCAAATCATCCATCACAGTTGATTAAACTGAGATCTGCCAGCCCTGATCACAAGCAAGGCTGAGGATTATGTGGATAGCATGTTTAGAGAGGTGGTCACACTGCAGCTAAGAAGTACACAAGCAGAGAGGGAATGGGTGACCTCCAGAGCATCTAAGAGAAACAAGCAGGTAATGCCGGAATCCCCTGAGGCTAACTCACTCTCTAAACGCTTTTCCATTTTGGATAGTGGTGATGAGACGGTTCCTCGGAGGACTATAGCAAGCGCCAGATTTGTGGCACCACAGATGGCTCAGTTGCACAGGAGGGGAGGTGGAAGAGTGGAATTGCTATAGGGGTTGGGGATTCCATAGTTACAGGAACAGACAGATGTTTCTGCGGCCGTAGACATGACTCCAGGGTGGTATCTTCCTCCCTGGTACCAGGATCAAGGATGTCACAGAGCGGCTGCAGGACATTCTTTTGGGGGAGGGTGAACAGCCAGAGGTTGTGGTCAGCATGGGAACAAATGACATAGGTAGGAAAAGGCTTGAGGTCCTGAAAGCAGATTTTAGGGAGTTAGGAAGGTAATTAAAAAGCAGGACCTCAAGAGCAGTAATCTCAGGATTACTCCCGGTGCCATGTGCTAGTGAGCATAAGAACAGGGAGATTGAGCAGTTCAATACATGGCTGGAGAAATGAAATAAGAGGGGGGGCTTTAGATTTCTGAGATATTGGGACTGGTTCTGGGGCAGGAGGGACCTGTACAAGAAGGACGGGTTACACCTTAACAGGACTGGGACTAATGTCCTCGTGGGGAGGTTTGCTAGTGCTGTTGGGAACTAGATTGGCAGGGGGATGGGAACTTGAGGGGAAATTCAGAGAGGAGAGGGGAAAACTAGCAATGGGAAGTAGAAAAGTATTAACTGATAAGGAGGATATATCAGACAATAATATCAAGGTAAATAGAATACCTGGAAAGTATGATAGACCTAGAGTAGGCTATAGTAAGTCATTATATGGGGTCAGAGCATGGGGGAAAGTTAAAAAGCCTAAATCAGGATTAATGTATATGTATATGAATGCACAGAGTGTGGTTAATAAGATTGGTGAACTACAGGCACAGGTTGACAAATGGAATTATGATAGTATTGCTATATCAGAGACCTGGCTCAAAGAACGGCAGGACTGGGTGTTAAGTGTTCCTGGGTACAAGGTGTTTAGGAGACACAGGAAAGGAAGAAAAGGGGTGGCTGGAATGGCAATATTGATTAAAGATGGTATTACAGTACTGGAGAGAGAGGATGTTCCAGATGGATAAAGGACAGAATCTCTGGCTAGAGATAAGGAATGAAAAAGATGCAATAACATTGGTATAGTATATACACCAACAAATCTAGTGGAAGGGATGTAGAAAAACAAATTTGCAAAGAAATTACAGAGAGGTGCAAGAATTATAGAACAATTATAATGGGTGACTTCAATTATCCAAATATAGACTGGGATAGGAATAGTGCAAAGGGACATGAAGGGCGAGAGTTCCTGGAGTGTGTTCAAGATAATTTTCTGCAGCAGTATGTTTCCAGTCCAATGAAAGGACAGTTGGACCTGGTTCTGGGGAATGAGTTGACTCAAGTGGATCAAATGACAGCAGGAGAGCATTTAGGAGACAGTGACCATTGTAGCATAAGGTTTGGGTTGGCCATGGGGAAGGATGAGGAGCAATCCAGAGCAGGGATAATTAATTGGTGGAAAGCCAACTTTAATGGGATGAGAATGCATCTGAGTCAAGTGAGTTGGAATCAAATGTTGGCAGAAAAGACAGTGGCTGAACAATGGGCTAGCTTCAAAGAGATAGTATTGCAGGCAATGTTGAGGTATATTCTCTTGATGGGGAAAAGTAGGACAAATAAATCTAGAACACCCAGGGTAATGAGAGAGATAGAGGTGAAGATGAAAAGGAAGAACTACGCGTATGACAGATGTCAGGTAGAAAATACAATGGAGAATCAGGCTGAATATAGAAGGACCAGAGGGGAAGTGAAAAAAATGATCAGAAAAGCAAGGAAAGAGCATGAAAAGTGGCTGGCAGTGAACTTAAAATAGAATCCCAAAGTCTTCTGTAAGCATGTAAGTAATAAAAGGGTGGTAAAAGAAAGGGCAGGGCCAATTAGGGATAAAAGAGGAGACTTGCAAGTGGAGGCAGGAGAAGTAACGGGGCTATTAAGTGAGTACTTTGTATCTGTCTTTACAAAGGAACAAGACGCTAACCAGGCTGAGATGAGAGAGGAGGTAACTGGTACACTTGAGGAATTTTCACTTGAGAAGGAGGAGGTATTAGAAAGACTATCTTTACTTAAAATTGATAAGGTACCAGGGCCAGATGAGATGCATCTGAGGATACTGAGGGAGGTGAGTGTGGAAATTTCAGAGGCACCGGTGCTAATCTTCCAGTCTTCCTTAGACACAGGGATGGTGCCAAAGGACTGGAGAATTATGAATGTTACACCCTTGCTGGAAAAGGGGTGAAAGGATAATGCTGGCAGTAACAGACCAGTCAGCTTGATTTCAGTGGTAGGGAAACTTCTGGAAACTATAGTTCAGGACAAAATCAGCAGTCACTTAGACAGTGCGGAATAATTAAGAAAAGCCGGCATGGATTCATTAAGGGAAAATCACGTTTAGCTAACTTGCTGGAGTTTTTTTGAGGAGGTAACAGAGGAGGTTGATAGGGGCAATGCTGTGGTGTATATGGATTTTCAAAAGGCATTTGATGGCCACACAACAGACTTTTGAGCAAAATTCTGGGTCATGGAATAAAAGGGAAAGTAGGCACTTAGATAAGAAATTGGTTGAATGACAGGAAACAGAGAGTAGTGATAAATGGTTGTTTTTTCAGACAGGAAAAAGGTTTGAAGTGGAGTTCGCCAGGGATCAGTGTTGGGACCCTTGCTCCTCCTAATGTATAATAATGACCTAGGCTGTGGAGTGCAGGGCATGATTTCAAAATTTTCAAATGATACGAAGATTGGAAGCATTGTCAACTATGATGAGGATAACCTTGAACTTCAAAATGACATAGACATATTGGTAGATTGGGCAGACAAATGGCAGATGAAGTTCAATACAGAGAAGTGTGAGGTGATTCATTTTGGCAAGAAGAATTTGGAGAGACAGTATCAAATAAAGGGAAAAATTCTAAAGTGTTTGCAGGAGCAAAGGGACCTCAGTGCATTTGTACATAAGTCATTGAAGGTGGCAGGGCATTTTGAGAGAGCAGTTAATAAAGAAAATGCTATCGTAGGTTTTATTAATAGAGGTATTGATACAAGGGTAAGGAGGTCATGTTAAACTTGTATAACACACTAGTTAGGCCTTATCTGCAGGACTGTTCTGGGCTCCATACTTGAGGAAGGATGTGAAGGCATTGGAGAGAGTACAGAGGGGATTCACAAGAATGATTCCAGGTATAAACAACTGTAGCTATGAGGATAGATTGGCGAGGTTGGGACTGTTCTCCTTGGAGAAAAGAAGGCTGAGAGAAGACTTGATAGAGGTAATCAAGATCCTGAGGAGTATGGGCAAGGTAAACAGTGAGAAACTGTTTCCACTCAAGAGTACATCAAGAACTAGAGGGCACAGATTCAAAATAATGGCTAAAAGGAGTCAAAATGATGTGAGGATTTTTTTTTTTACCCAGAGAAAGGTTGGAGTCTGGAACAAACTTGCTGAGAGGGTGGTGGAGGCAGGTTCGATTGAGGTATTCAAAAGGGAATTGGATTATTATCTGAAAAGAAAGAATGTGCAAGGTTATGGGGATAAGGCAGGGGAGTGGGATCATGTAAAATGCTCTTTCAGTGAGTCAGTGCAGACTGAATGGGCTGAATGACCTCCTTCTACACTGTAAAGATTCTGTGATCACACCCAGAACACTAATTATGTATCAGGCATGACCTCCAATATTCACGGAGGCGGAACAGGATTTGTGGAGTGCTTGCATGCAGCCCACCTGCTGCCGGGAGATGGATCACTCATCTCAATACTTTAATGAGGCTGAATACCATAACTATTTTTTCTCTGTACCAGTTTTAATGCAGTTAAAGTTCCCAGAAATTCAATCCTCTCTCCATGATCCAATGTCCTCCATGGCCTACAATCTCCTCCCATACCTCCTATACCCCTGTTGGGTTTCCCGTAATTTTCTCCCCTCCTGATCTCTCTGCTGCCGCCCCCCAACCCCTTCTACTGATGTGCTGCCCTCCCCGATATTCTGCCCCCCTTTGATACGCGCCCCCCCCCCCCCCCCCCCGCCAACTCCAACCCAGAATTTGGCCGGGCCCCTCAGCAATCTCCCACCCAATATCTGATTACTCCCTCTGCAGTTGTAGTCTTGTGCCATAGACCTACATTATTAACAACCAGCTAACCTCGCAATCTGGCTACAGGTGGCCAAGAAATGGTAACCAAAAACAGTAGTCAGGTCCTGCCATTATATTTAACAGGACCTGAACCCAACAGCAAAGCCGCCTCCCCATCACCCTGCTCCCTCCCTGCTCCCTCCCCATTAATATCGAGGCAATAGGATAATACAGCACAGAAGGAGGCCACTCAGCACATTGTGCCTGTGCTGGATCCTTGGTAGAGCTAAATAATTCATCCGATTTCCATGCTTATCCCCAATAGCCCTGAAATTTTTTCCACTAAGTGTTTATCTACTTCTCTTTTAAAAATTATCATTGACTCTGCCTCTGCCAGGCTGTGTGTTCCAGATTACAGCATCTTGCTATGTAAAATAGATATTTCCTCATGTTGCCCCTGGTTCTTTTGCCAATCACATCAAATCTGGGTCCTCTGATTGCTAACCTTTCGGTCACTGGAACTAGTTTTTCCTTATTTCCTTTAGCAAAACTGTTTATGGTTTTGAACACCTTTATCAAATCTCCGTTTAGCCTTCTCTGCTCTAAGGAGAACAACCCCAACTTCTTCTGTCTATTCATGTAACTGATGCCACTGCAGCTATTCTATTAAGCCTCTTCTGTACTCTCTCTAGCTAAGGCCTGATTTTAACTCTGTGTAATGAGTGGGTTTTGAGTGAGTTAAAATCAGGCTCTTATAAGGCTTTGAAATCTTTCCTAAAGTATGATGCCCAGAATTGAACACAGTACTCCAGCTGAGGCCTGACTAATGCTTTGTAAAGGTTTAGCATAACTTCCTTGCTTTTGTACTCTTGCCCTCTATTAATAAAGCCAAGAACCCCATTTTTTTTAATAGCCTTGTCAACTCAAAGATTGAGTACATACACCCTCGGTTACTTTGCTTCAATTTGCTGCCCTTTAAAATTGTCAGTAAGTTCCATTCTTCCTACCAAAATTTATCACTTCACAATTCTCTTGGTTAATTTTCATCCACCTTGTGCCTGCCCATTTCAACAATCTATATACATCAGCCTCAAGTCTGTTGCTATCCTCCTCATTATTCACTATATTCCCACATTTTGTGAAATCTGTAAAGTTTGAAATTATGCTGTATATACTCAAGTCCACGTTGTTAGTGTGTATCAAAAAGAGCATTGGTTTTAAAACCAACCCTTGTGTAATCCTCTCCAGTCTGAAAGTTTTTGTTTCAGATTGCCATTTGTCCCTTTAATACCAAAGCTGTACCTTGGCTAACAAATTTATTATGTAATATTTTATCAAACACCTTTTGAAAATCTCAATGGCAATGAGGGATGGACAATAAATGTTGGCCTTGCCAGCAATGCTTCCATCCCAAGAAAGATTTTTTTTTTAATTGCACGGTGTCAATTGCATTAGCTTCATCAGCCTCCCTGTTACTTCATCAAAAAACTAAATCAAGTTAGTCAAAAATGATTTGCTTTTAACAAATCCATAATGACTTGCATTGATTAGCCAGTATTTCTCCAAATTACAATTAATGCTGTCCCAGATTATTGTCTCTTAATGTTCCTCCACCACCAAAATTTGACTGCCTTGTTTGTAATTGTTAGGGCTATCCCTCTCCCCCTTTTAAAACAAAGGGCAAAACATTCCAGTCCTCTGGCACCACTCTAGTGTCCAAGGTAGATTGAAAGATTGTGGCTGGAGGTCTACAATTTCCACCCTAATTTCCCTCAGTAACCTGAGATGGGGGGAACTAGACTGTTGCGGCGGGGGGGTGGTGTTGATGGTGTAGTGGTATTGTCACTAGATTAGTGACCCAGGGTAATGCTCTGGGGACCAGGGTTTGAATCCCTCCATGGCAGAGGGTGAAATTTGGAATTTAAAGTCAGATGATGACAATAAAACCAACTGGACTGGGTAATTTTTCTATTTTGAGAACTGTCAATCTATTAAGCATCTCCACTTTATCTATTTCTATCTGATCCAATATCGTTAATACCTCCTACTTTCCTACTACATTGGTGGCAGCCTTTTCTCTATCAAAGCACTGATTCACAATCATGCCCTTTGCTTCCACAAGAATATCTGCTTTTTGGTCCCTAATCGGCCCTCTCATATTTTGGCTACTCTTATTAAATAACTATTTATTTAAATAACTAATTTTAAATAACTATTTATGTTTTTATAGAAGATTTTTGGGGTTCCCTTTTTTGTTGGACAATCAACAATCCTCATACTCTACATGTTTTATCAATTCACTGATGTTAGCTGTCTACCAGTGATCTATTTTATGCTTGTTTATTCCTTGCCCTTTTTCACAACCATTTTTAACCCAATGTTCCCCAAATGCTCTCCCAGTAAAGCATCCTCCACTTGCTCCAATTCATTTCTTAGAACTAGATTCAGAACTACTTCCTTCCTCATTGGACTGGAAATGCACTGATCAAGAAATTTCTCTTGTACACATTTCAAAAATTCCCTCCTCTTTTGCCCTTTACACTGTTACTATCCCAATCTATAGTAGAATAATTGGTCTTCCATTATCACTATTCTGTAGTTCTTTCATCTTTTCATGGTTTGCCTGAAAATTTGATCTTCTATCACCTTCCATTTTTGGTGGCCTATTGCTGCATATTAGTTCCTCTATTGTTCTTGAATTCTAATGAAATAAGTTCTGTCTTTGACCCCTCAAACGCATCACTCCTCTCCAGTGCCACATAGTTTCTTATCAACCCTGCCTGCTTGCTTCCTCGTTTCCTTCCTTACTATTCTTGAATAGCTCGGAGCCAGGAATATTAGGTTCCCAATTCTCCCCTTCTTTGAACCAGGTCTCTGTTATTGCCAAGGTATCCTAGTCCTCTTGTGCCTGAAACTCTCAAATTTATATTTAACACACTATGTGAATTTATGCACATGCATTCCAAACCCATTTAGGCTGCCTAGAAGTTTATTACTTTCTGATTCCCCATCCCCCCCAAGATTAAACTATTCTTTACTCTTGTGCTATTCAGCTCTTTTGGTTCTTTGTACCCTGTTTCCCCAAACTAACGCTTCATCCTATTGCTCATTCCCCTGACAAACTAGTTTAAGCCCTCCCCCACAGCACTACTTAGCTTTCCCACAAGAAATTGATCCTAGTCCTGTTCAGGTGCAACCCATCCACCTTGATCACTCCTGTCTAACCAAGACCTGGTCCCAGAGTGCCATGAATCTGAAGATCCCCCTCCTGCAGCACCCCTTCACCACATGTTAACCTGTCTTGCGCTAATATTCCTATATTCACTAGCGTATGATACTGGGAGTAATGCAGAGATTAGTACCTTTGAGATCCTGCTCTTTACTTTCCTCCCAAGTTCCTGAAACTCTGACTGCAAGACTTCAATTGCCTATTGGTTCCTACATCAATCATGACTTCTGGTCGTTTCCATTTACAACTCAAAATGTTCTGTAATTTCTCAGTAATGTCCTTTATCCTGACACCAGGGGAAAACACACATGTGAGAATCATGCTGGTGGTTACAGAAACGTCTGTCTGATCCTGACTTCCAAATCCCTTAAGAACACTGCATTTTTAAACTATACTCTAGTCCCTGTGCAATCATTTGCCCCAGAGTGCCATGGATTTTCTAGACTGCAATCCCCCAGGGTGTCAGCAGTAACAACCAGTTAGAGAATTCCACATTCTATCTATATAAATTATGTACATTTTTAGTTTATTATTTCATTAATATTTTCTAATTAATGTAATTGAGATTCTGTTAATTTGGTATCCTCTACTTAATTTAAATTTCATGCCCTTATCTCTAATTAATTACGCTGATAATTTATATATTTACTATTGCCCATTGGTTGAAAGCACTTAGCACCTCCTCCACACTCTCACCAAATTCCCATTGTCACTTTGTTTAGCCAATCAATCGCCCGAATGTTCCGAGGTCCAGAGTGGCGAAATCTGGACTTAAGTCTATGACGTGCATTAGGACCCTGCAGAATGCCTGATGCCAGCACATGCACTGTAATTGCCTGGGACTTTTAAACCTCCGATGGGCTGATTTGCGTTGCCAGGGGCCCTTAGTCCATATCTCTTAAAATGATCCAGTGTCCAAGATTTGGGCTGGATACTTACCTTGAAAGTGTTACACTGGTTAATATCTGGTATAATTCAGTGATTAGCCAGTGTAACTGAACTAAGCACCACAACCAAGCCTCCTCCCAACCCAATCACCGCCTCCCAACCCAACCCAACTCTCTCCTACCACCGTCCCCGCAATCTGACTCTCAACAAACACCATCCCCTGACCTGACCCCACTGTCTTTTTCACCACTACCACCTGACACTCTCCAGCCAGCACCACCCTGACCCGAACTAACCCTCCCACCATCACTCTCCCAACCCAACCCAGTTCTCTCTCTCACCACCAACCTGCCCCCACCAATCTGACCCAACCCAACCCGGCTCTCTCCCACAACCCACCCCCACCCTACCTGACACTGATATTGCCAAGATCTTCTTGGCTATAGCATCTCTACTGTATGATGCTCTGCCTTGACTTGCATTATCTCTCAAACTGGCATAGTCCTCAACATAAATCAATGGATTTGGTGTGTGTGTGCTTTGTGAGATTATTTTTGAAAGTAGTCTGTAAGAGGCCTGTTTGTGACTGGAATGCACACCTACTGATAACAAAGGGATAATACACCAAGATGAATATACCTCCCAAATCAGTATTCAAAGTTGTAAAAGATTTCCCCGTGCAACTTTTTAACTCTGGTTCATGCAGTTCATAATTTAGAGTTTTATGATGGACTACGGCCGTTCTGCTCCAAGGTTAGGCTGGGACAACATCTGTGCTCCTCCCTAAACCACACACCTGCTCACTCAGACACTCATTCACTAACACACTGAAAAACTTTGGGACATTTAAACATTTATCTGAATATGGCACTGATGCCGTGAAAAAAGGGATGTCCTCTGCGCTTATTTTCTTCGCTGGTTTCTTCCTGGGTTCTTGCACAGGGAATTTCTGCCAGATCCAGGATTGGAAGTTTGGCCTTAAAGAATGTGTGCAGGTGAGTGGGCAGTTTTCTGTCTTGTCAGCGTTGGGCCCAATGATCCCGATGCTGGCAGGAAGATCTGGGCCACTCTGATTAGCAGCTGCTCCCTGCATTGTGCGTCTCTATGGAGAGAATTTTCCCCCCATCGGGGGGGATTTTGCGTTGGGCGGGCACATACTCGATTGGTGCCCCCGAGCGGGTCTGCACCGCCATTTTACATGGCCGAGTCAGTTAAGGCCTGCTCAGCATGCACACGAAAGAGCACAAAAATGTGCCTCAGGGAGATAAGTTTGAAGTTTTAAAAATTTTAATAAAGAAAATAAATTTAGACATGTCCCCTCATGTGACAGTGTCACATGAGCTGGGACATGTCAATGAACCTTAATGAAAAAATTTATTTAATTTATAAACACTTCATGAAACCTCATCCCTCCCGTGGATGAAGTTCCATGAAAAAAGCAAAGGCCGCCTGGGCTCTTCGACTGCCGCCAACCTTAAGGTTGGACAAGCAGCTTTCTCAATATCTTTAATTAGTTCATTAACAACCTTAACAGGTCTTTGACAGTTTGGCAGAATCGGCTGCGCACCCACCGAACTGTAAATCTAAATGACGCACGGTGACATCGGGACACACGCCCGACTTCACCCCATGTTATTTTACGCCTCGGCGAGCGGGCCCCACCCCTGCTCGCCAAGCCGAAGATTCTCCTTGATATCTTTTTGAAATGCACTTGTTTGACAGAGGTCTTTAAAATTATTTAGGGATGGGCAGAGGAGATGGAAACCAAATTTTCCAGTCATTGAGGGGTCTAGAATAACGGAATGCAAATGTAAGACTGAAGATAGGAGATTTAGGATGGGGAAAAGGCAAAACCTAAATGCATTATCAGAGATAGTGATTGAAGCGGACAGCGTGTCAACGTAGGTTAGATAAGTGTTTGAAGATTAAGGAGATAAAGGAATATGGAAACAGAGCAGGTCTATGAAATTAGGAATATTGCAAGTGAAGAGTAAACAACAACACTGACTGACTGGACCAAACAGCCTTTTTGCAAGCTGTAATTTCTATGTAATTCAATGATATCAGATAAAGTTAACAAGTTCTGCCACACTCCCATTGTTATGTCACAGAAAACCCAATGCATGAGCTGGTGACATCATCATTTCAAACCCAGAGGCCTAACTGACAAGCCTCTTGTTTCTCTGACAACATGATGTCACTATTCAGGTAGCAGATCAATAAATAGAGCCAAAATTTGACATTGGTCACATGACTAACATCTTGTTGCACAGCATGGTCCTGAGTAGAGAAAACATAAGAAAGCTTCAAGTCCTCTAGCAATGTCAGACAGTTAATTTTAGTTGGTTAACATCAGTCAAATTCCCCTGTGTACAATTGGAGTTTCCTGAGTTTTAGCTCTTGCTAACTAAGTGCCCAAACTTTCTCCACTTCACCTTCTTAGGCAGTCATTCAGGATCGAGGATGACTTGCTTCTGCTCTAGTTTGATAGGTTCTGAAATGGCTGATCAGTCCAATGCGCGATCTACAAACTGTGCTACATGTGAGGCAGGTGGTGCTTGAAGGGCTTGGTAGATGGGTTATTTGGAGATTTGTGCACTCCTTCCAACACCTCAACTTCACCTCTGCACATTCCCAATGAAGTCTCTTGCTGTATTCGGTGCCTTTCCAAATGAGCCTTCTCCCTTTGGTTGGTCACAAGTCAGGGTTTCCCATCAGTCGGCAGGTGTGTTTGACCTCTTCAGGAATGCATTGAGGACATTCCTAACATATTTCTGCTGTCTTCCTGGGAGTTTACTGCTGTGATTGTGTTCCAAGTAGAGCAGTTACTTTGGGAGTCTGGTGTCAAGCATGCAAACGACATGTCCGCCCAGCGGAGCTGGTAGTGATTAGCACCTCAATGCTGGACACTCACTCATTTCAGGCAGAGAATTGAGATGGATAACGGGGATCCTCCTGTGTACTAAATCTGGGTGCAGTGCATATCAGAAATAGGGTTGTAGAGGAACCTTTAAATAGAAGGAGAACCAGGCAAGTTCCTCTACTAGCACGTTAACCATGCTGCCCAATGTTCCTGCAACCAGGTAATCCAGTGTGCCTGGGTACAGACTCAGGAATAGTACCCCTTATATCGTGACAGGGAGGGTTTGTGCATTTCATATTGAGCAGACAGAAATGGATTTTTCAGTGTTTTGTTCTGGAAACTTCAGGCAAGGTGATTGGTGTGCAAGTGTGACATCTGGCTGGTAAAGAAAGGTACAATTGTATTATAGGAGGGATATTAAAAACTAGCAAAGACCCACACAACAATTGTGGTCAAATTAGCATATTTTTTGGAGCAGAACTTCTTTAAATACAGGATTTCTAGTTATTCTTTCACCAAAGGCTTTACCAGAATCTAAATGTCTCACTCTGGAAAAGCAATCATCTCATCCAGTTCTTCCATGCCATCCCCATCCCCCCCATCAATCCCAACCCACCCATCATGGAAAGAATCTCTCCAGCGAGGATAACTTTGTTGTTGGGTTCCACTTGTTTGTTTTTTGTTCTCCTTCAAATCCCTATGTCTCTCTGCCTCCCTACCTCACATTCCTTCTTTAATACCTTCCTTAAAGGCTATTTCTTTGACCATGCTTTTGGTCTGGGTGGGTATCAAATTTTGTTTGATGACATTCTTGTGAAGCACCCTGGGATGTTTTACTATGTTAAAGTTGCTATATAAAGTTGAGGGCTTCTCTTTGTAATCCAGTCGGGTTGGAGCAGGTGAAAGGTAATGGAGAGGGGTTTTCTCACTCTCTGTTAGGGAGACATTGTTTTTGTTTCAGGAGAGACAAGGTTGAATGTCTCAAAAGTTGGCAAAAGAGCTTGTGGATGTTTCGTTGCTTGCTTGCAAATAAGCCATGCCATGAAAAGAAAGGGCAGGTGGTGATTTGCATCGTATTATGCTTGGTCTGGATCACTAAGTGTGGAATATTAACAGCATTCGGCAACACATCCTGAAACAGAAAAAATGTTTTTTTATTCAAAATGTCAAAAATAAAGATCCATCTTGACAATCCCAGCCTGTTGCTTAAGAATAATGGGTACCTCAATGCACGTGGCCCCACAAGAAATCTTCTTGGCTGCTGCTGGCCCTCTGCACCTTTTCCTGCACTCAGGCCTCCTTTCCCTTTCAAAGCCTACTTCTGGTACAGTTCTGCGGAGGAGCCATCCAATTTCCTGCCTCCCTGATTCTACTGAGGCCCAAATATTAAAATTATTTGAGCCTTTCACTGGTGTCATTGGACTGTCAAAATGAAAATCTGTTTCCTAAACCACACCTCAGGAATCTGCAACACTAACACATTAGGGCAGTTTGCCCCTGGGCTGTAGTTGGTATTATTAAAGAAAATCTGGGTTCCACAATCTTTATATTCATTGGTAATGAATTTACACTATTATACTCTCTTCAGGTGCAGCCATCAGGAAGCCACTAAAGAAGTTTGTTTTCAGTCCTCTTCAGTAGCAAAGTGGGAACAAAGAAATTATTCCCATTTTTCCTCTGCAATGCACCCATTTTGGCCACGATTTGGAAGCAAAACAAAGGAACATCAACTCTCTTTCATGGGTTGTACATGCAACCATGACTCACCTAACATGTGCAACAGTTTTTATTTACTGAACAAACTGCTACCAAGAATTTGTTTTGATAGGCTGAATTGCAGCAGAGCTCTCCAAGTTTGAACCATCTTTATTTATTGATTCCTAGGAGCCTCTTGCTAAGCAAGATTTAATGAACTTTCAGCTGTGATCAGATCATTATATTGAGTGTGCCGTATAACAATTAAAGTGAATTGTGACTGTAAGACTAGCTAGATCTTGAACAACAGCCAATTGCATTCCTTCCAAGGTGAGGACTTCATAGAATCTGATCATAATTTTAGCTAATTAAAGCACTTACCACACCCTATTCCCTTTCAGCTGAGAAAGGGCAAGTGATCTTGACCTCAGGCTCTCTTAAAGCTGCTCTGCAACTGACCATTAATTAGAAAGTAGTCAAGAGAGTTGACCATTTGAGTTATCTTATTTTCCCTCCCTCTTTCTTCCTGCAAGGATGTCTTAAATCGAAAACTCACCATCTACAGAATAATATGTTTAAAGCAAAATCCTAGCATTTATTAACATAGCATGTTGGTACAGCATGAGGTACGCCAAATAAATATTTACAATAGTGCCACTGAAGGTCAGTCTGTGATTTTCATTCGGATCATATTAGTTGTAATTTTAAGCAACATTAGGGTATTTCCCAAGGATGACAACATATCATGCTCCCACCTTGTGCGATACCTTGCTGCCAAGCATTTGCCAGGTCTATCCTGGGTAGCAGACCGGGGGCGGAGTGGCCCACATTAAGCCCCTCACACACTTTGAGGAGCATGCCATCATGTTGACTGGGGAGCATGTGGACACTGCCTGTAGTGACGGTGAGGTCAGCGGTGAACACCTACCTGAGAATCCTGTACCACATCATCCCTCCCTCAATGCAACTGTGAGTGCTCTCTCTCCCTCTTGTTTTTGACTCTGTTGCCATGCACTACTTACCTCTAGTTCACAGAGAGTTCTGCCAAAGGACCGACACCCTCAGCCAGCCAATCCCTCAGCTCTATCCACATCCTCATCTGCATCCAGGAGGACTCCTCCTCCAGTGAAGAGGTGGAAATAAGCAGCCCAGAAGACCCATCACCGCAGAGGGAGCAGCCAGCCCACGAGTGATCCTGGAGGGAAAAGTGTGTGTGAGGCAGGGCCTTTCGGAACATCATGCAAGCACTCTCCCACACTCGCAGGTCCTTCACGTTTCACACTCATTTCACTGTCCTGAGCATTTTCAATGCTGCCTGCTGGGGTTCGCTTTCAGTTGTCCATCTGAGCTGACCTGCATCTCCTTCCACCCACTGATCACACTCCCATGCAGCAAATGATCTCATCCACCACGACTCTTGTTTTACTTTCGATTTGGACAGCATGGTGCTAATTCGGTTTTACTTTCACTCCCTCATCCTTTACCCTCCCCCAGTCACCCATTTCCTTTCCCCCATCACAGTTAATCCCCCTGGCATCACCTTCCACCTCCCCTCCATTACCTACCAGCCACAACCCTTTTCCTTCGGGGATGTCCAGGTGAATATCTACGTTCCCTTCCTTCCGGAAAATACCACCTCCATCCACATTAACCTTCCCAACCTCCTTCTTCCCACCCCCAGCATCCATGTCTGTCTTCAGGTCCCTACCAACCTTGCCGTCCCTCCTGTTGCTACCATCGAACCCTCACCCTCTCACTCTACTGCTTCACTCTGCCCTCGTTCATCTTCACCCTTCCTCCATACCACACCCACTCTCAGTTCGCTCCCCAGAGGCAGACATGGACCTATCTGACCCCTCCCATGCATGTTCACTTGCACATCCCCCCACCGCACCCCTTCCTCCCCTGGACACCCTTCCCTCTCTTCACCCCTTCCTCCCCCTGGACACCTTCCCCTCTCCGCACTCTTTCCCTTGCATCTTCCACCCCCAATACACCTACCTCCCCAGTTGCCATTTTCTCTCCATTACCCCTTTCTCCTCCCCCGCCGTTTTCCCTCCACCCCCAACACCTTCATTCCCCTCCTCCCAACCTCACCCCATCCTGACACCTTCATTCCCCCCTCCCAAACTCACACCCCCAACACTTCTTCCTCTGCCAGCTGATCCTAGCACTTCCTCTCCCATCCCTCAACCGTCATTGCGTTGTGAGTATCAACGGTGACTATTCAACTTCCATGCGCTGCTTCACAGCAGAGCCATGTCCTTGAGAGTCTACCCAACATGCCATGGATGTTCCTCCAGGATCCTGTTGCTATCAGGCCCCAGCATCTTCTGCCCCTCAGATGTCCACGATGTGAGCAAAGCCCTGGCAAGTAAGTCCTGACTTCTGCACATCACACTTGTCAAGATGTATTCTACACCACCGTGTTTTCTTGCCAATGTGGGCGGATGATCCAGCAGGGAGGACAATTCTGGCAGGCTGGCTTTATAATGATATGCTGATGTATTATAAAGAGGTTCCTGACGTCTGATGGCAGACGACGCAGCCTGCCATCAGCAGGCTGAGTGGACAATCACGAACTGGTTTCATGCCGTCATGAAACCAATCGTATTATATGGTCCACTCAAGCCACAGAACATGCCCAATACTAGTGGGTACGGAAAAACACGGCCCAAGCTTCTGTATACCAACCTCATCTTGCTGCATTATCACCAACTTTGAAGGAATTCGGCAACTCCTACATGAAGGGACCCTCACTGGACTCTGACATTCTGAACTCTGACTTTCATGTAACTTAATATCCATATCTTTTATTTTGTTTTATGTTATTCCTAGTTGTAAAACTCTTTTCTTTTCTATCTCCTTGTGTGCTAGTGTGTGTGTATGTAGTTGCAGCAAACCATTCCCTGGGTTTGAATGTATGAATAAACAATACTTCTGATTTAACCCTAAAGAGAGTTTGCTGTGAGTCACTTTAAAATTGACTTCACAAGTAGAGGGTTTGGAGAAACATGCCACAGCCTATTTCAAAATTTAAAAAACCTCTACATACAAACAGATAGCAAGAAAAATAAAGGAGCTCAGATTGCCTCTCTCCCCTGTCCGTAATAGGAGCTAAAGACAGAAATTTTGTTAGGAAAGTTTTCAAAATGCATTTAATACAATGAGGGAAAAAAACAAAATTTCAGTGTTTAAAATTATGATTATATATTATTTGGTTAATTTAACTAGAATCTGAATTTGAATTTGTACATTTTATCAGGGAGTAGAATTTCTGTTTTAGTGCAATTAGCAACCAGGGTGCAAGTTGTGCTCAAAAACGCTCTAATTATAAAAAATATTTTCTTTCCAAAGTATCTGTTCCAACTTATTTGCATATTATCAAATGCAAAATATGCCAAGATCCAATGCAATCATGCAGCATTTTAAAATAGAATTTTTTTAAAAAAAGCTTTTGTTTGATAAAAAATCCTTGCTATATTTAAATGATAACTGGTGGAGATTCATGATAACAGCTGAAAATATGTTTATCACACAACAAGATACAGTGTCACAGTGTCAGATCACTACCTCTGAGTAACTCAGTTTAAATTACTGAAAATGAATTATAAAAAAGTTATAAAGAACCAATTGCTGGTTATATTGAGGTATAGTAATCAATTTTTAGTAAATTATTTTTAAAATATATAACTTGCTTATTTGCAGTCTCATGCCCAAAAGAAGCAGCTTAATTTTTAGATCCTCCATGAAGACCCGCTAATGAGTGTAATTAGCAAACTCTCAACAGTGATTAATTCACCCCAGGGTTATAGTCAGCTTTGTGGTGGGGGGCCAGTTTGGACTGCGATGCCTTTTAAATGAGCCTAAATGAATGTGGAAACTCGATTTGCGCTCAGTGTAACTTGAGCTCAAAGTTTCGTAATCATTTGCACTGGTTTTTGTTGAATTGCATTGAAAGAACAAGCACAACAAAGCAGAAACTGTACTGTACTCCATTACTTTACATTTGATAAGGGGTATTCTGACTCAACTATGTTGAATTCTCTTATCAGCCACTATAAAGGTATAACCTTCCGGTGTCAGTCATGGTTCAGCTTGTAGCACTTTTGCCTCTAAGTCACAAGTTTCTGGGTTCATACCCTACTCCTAGATTTGAACACAAAAATCAAGGCTGACATTCAAGTGCAGTATTGTCAGAGGCACATCATTCAAATGGGTTGTTAAGCTGAAACCACCTGACCTCTCAGGTGGACATAAAAGATCCCAAAGCACTATTTCAAAGGAGTTATCCCCAGTGCACTGGCCAATATTTATGCTTCAATCAATATCACAGGAAAAAAAAAGGTCATAACCACACTGCTGTTTGCCAGGGCTTGTTTTGTACAAATTGGCTACCATGGTTCATATGTTACAACAGTTACTACACTTCAAAAGTATTTCACTGGTGGTAAAGCAGTTTGAAATATCCAGTAGTTGTGAAAAGTGCAATAAAATTTAAGTCTTTCTTTTCCCTTTTAGTGAGGATATTTTCATCTGGACTCCAATTTCAATAGAATTATTCAATTATCAATTATTACATAACCTCACTGGTAATATCCTTGTTTACTGATGTCTTCAAAGTTCAGTCAGAAAGCTCAAGATACTTGACAGTTGTCTAAAAGAAGCTGCTTTAACTGTAAAGGACCCTTTTCACTAATTCTGGCATTGGCACTGACCACCGCTGCCACTGCCTGCCATGCTGGATTGGTGATGCCGCTGCCTGCCCTGCGGCCTGCGAAGGGGTAGAGGACATCGCAGCAGGTCTCCACGGTGTCCAAAAGGCATTGCAGTGGTGCTTCACTAAACCTGGGGGCTGCAGTCTTCTTGCCTTTCATGAATCCTGCAGCAGTCATGGGCTGGAAGCACTGAGGTGTGTGCTTGCGGCTGAACTTTAAGTATGGCGCCCGGCATGGTGAAGTAGTGAGGTGATGGCATGGTGGCTGAATGAGAGCCCGCCCATCTGCCATGGAAACGGCATGTTTCCCGGGAATGCATAAGTAATGCAGATGGTTTGGGACGATCTGAAAACCCACCATCACAGCTGGCAGGTAAAACATCGTTTTAGCACTTAATGCAAATCTGGGATGATTCCGCCTTTGGTCTGCTCTACAGGCGATGGCAGGAATCTTAATGAGTTCCAGGCTTCGAGGAGGTTTAGACTTTAGACAGGCTTTATTGTCAGCCTGGAGTCCTGCTTTGGTCTTGACAGGCTAGATATTAATTACAGACTGCCCTGCGAGTATAGGAATGTAACATTAAACCTTTCCAAAGGCCAAGGGTGCTTAGGTCATGTGGTGGTGGCCATTGAAGAGTCAGTTTCAGTTTAACAATCAGTTTCTATGGCCAGAATATTCCGTTCCCGTTGGTATCGAGCATCATGGCAGGCATGAGTGGTCAATAAGAGGGAAGGCCAAAAATGGGTTTCACGATGTTGTGAAACCAGTTTGTAATCGTCCACTCCACCCATCAATGACAGGCCGCAGTTCCTGCTGTCAGCTGTCGGGAACGTCTTTTTAATACATCTGCACATCATTATAATCCTTGCCCACCGGAAATATCCACCCAGGCTGGATCATCCGGGCAATCACGCCGACGTGTTTCATGATTGTACATATGCGATGTGCACCTGCCTAGCTGCACTTCACTCGGGACTTCGAGGCTTGGTTGCCTACCTTGCTTTGGGCGGCACTCGTGATCGTCAGCGCCAGGCTTCGCAGGCAGCACCATGTCACTTTTAGGGGGCTCACGGGCAAGTGTCTACCTACCAGACCAGTGGTAAGGCTTTTCAATGGCTGCAGGGCTAGTGTTTGCTTGGGGAAGGGGGAGAAGTGGCCTCAGGCAAGGGAAGAGTCTACAGGGCAAGTGTTGTACTGGGGAAGGGAGGGTATCCCAGGGTCTGTGTATGTGGGACACATGTTGATCTGTTCAAGTGGCCTCAAGATGTTGAGGGCTGAGGAGCCAGTCTCCAGAGGAGATGAGGCCAAATGGAAATGTGAGGGTGTGTAAGGGAGAGTGAGTGGTGATGTCCCTTGAGCTGGCAGTGAGATGTCAGTGAATGCGTGATGGGCTTTTGTGTGTATGAGTTTAGAGTGATGTGATGGTTGCGGGGTTGGAGGTCATCACAGCAGGTCTCCAAAAGGCAGTCCACTGACAGGTCACTGAACTCTTCTTGGCTTTCAGGGCCATGTCTTCACCGGAGCAGTCCTGGGCTGCTGTGTGCGCGGTTCCAGTTTAGATATGGCATCCAGAGTGAAGGAACAGCATGGTAACGGCGTGGTGGGCAATTTAGAGGCTGCCCACCAACAAGATGGCATGTTTCCTGTGGCTGCATAATTAATAAGGCTGGAAGCGGATGATATGGCGTGAAAAGCCACCTTTGTGGCTGGCGGCTAAAATGTCCTTTTTCCCGCCAGCTACCACACTTAATGCAAACCTGGGATGATTCCACCCTGTGTCTCTGATCAAAATCCGTTGTCCAGTTTAGGAGATATATGGCGGCTATTAGAGCCTCCGCAGGTATAACAAGTTTCGATGGCTCTCTCAGAACATCTCAACAGAACATCTGTTGCTCCCTTGTTTCATTGATTGTAATGGACCTACACAATGATAGGTGCGAGATTTCACAAGGATGAGGGTTAAGCTTTGTCCTGTAATTACTGTTGGATGTCTCCAGAACTGTAGCTAACTTGCAAATCATGTGACCTGTAGCTGCCATGTTTTTGATCCATCAAAGTCCATTTTTAAATAAGCAGAAAGCAAGGTTTAATTCAAACCACTTATGATCTCTTTCATGTCTTATGGACATGACACTCCTTTCATTATAACTTTCAAACTTCAAATCTGGAAGCTATCTGTTTAGGAATAAACCATGTACAGTAGTAGCATCATTGATAAGAATAGACTTGATTATATATAGTATCAGGACTTCCCAAAGCAATTTAGGCAAATGGACTACTTTTGAAGCGCAGTCACCATTGTAATGTAGGAAATACAGCAGCAATTGCATACAAATTCCCGCAGACAATAATTAAATAAATGACCAGTTATTCTGTTTTAGTGATGTTGGTTCAGGAATAAATGTTGGCCAGGAAGAACTCCCTTGTACTTTTGAATAATGCCATGGGATTTTTCTTACACCTACTTGGCCTCATTTAATATCTTGTCTGAAAGGCTGCATCTCTGACAGTGCAGGATTCCCTCAGGACTGAATTTGAACGTCAGACTAAATGATGTGACCAAGCCTCTGTAATGGAGCATGAAACCACCCTGCCCCCACCCCAAACCTACTAAGCAGGAACACGACCTCTGGACCACTAAGCCATTACTGTTATTGGATGAATAATGCATTGCTACAATATTTTGCATTAGTATGAGTACAATATTAACTTAGCTCAAAAACTGTAAATGTCCCAAGCAACTAATATTTCAGTATATTGAATACTGGCTTGCATCGCTTTGTGTTTTAGTTATATCCTATCTGTATCCTTTTTAATCCCTTTGAACGCCACAAAAATATTCACTCATCCAAATGAAGCCAAGCATCAGCAGCATTCTTTCTGGGTTTAGATGCATTAAACATTGCTGAGGAGTGGATATTTTTGTTGTTGCTGACTTGCATGAAATGTCTGCTGGATGTTAATAATTTTGCTACAGGAAATGTTTCCCTTGGTTCCACCTGTTACATGATGAGGTTCATTCCAGACTCTGGAGACTCAATATTAACCTCTCTCCATTCACCCCCAAAACCCCCATGACAGATGAGAGAAGGTCATGGGGAGCAAACTCCTAAAAAATACGGAACCCATCTCCAACCTGCCATATATACATCTACTGATGTTTTACAGTGGCAGATTTCTAGTAATACAAATGTTCTGTAATTTAGGGGGCAGGAAACTTCATGAACATATTTAAATTAGGCTCCACAATCTAATTAGGCTCCTGATTTCAACTTAAGTGCTGCTGGGCTGGTTCCCAGGGATTATGAAACCCTGCACTAAAGTGAGGTGCGACCTCCATGTTTCACAATGTAAGTGTTTTTGATAGCATTCCTTGTGGGCCAGAAGGGCAATGCTTCCTCCAGCTCCTTGAGGAAGCTTTAACACCACCCTCCACCGACACCGCCCCACTCCCCACCCCCGCCACTTGCGGCATATCTCTAGTCCCGGTCATGATCAGTTACCCCCACCACATCCAGAGCCTGTCCTAAGATTACAATTGCCGGGACCTGTCCCCAAAGGCTTTCCTGTCCAGCAGCTGGTCAGCCTATCAATTTGGCCAGCTGTCAGGCAGGGAAAAAAATATATAATTAGATTCTTTTTGCTTTGCACTGCTTCGCCTCACTTCGTACCATGTTCCCTTGTAGCCTTGCTTTCCACTGTCTTGAGAACTAGTCTTCAAAGTCATTTTTCACTAAAGATAGGCATTTTTAAAAAACGAGTTCTGCCCTCTGAACTGGAGTGTGGAACCAGAGAATTAGAAGACGAACACATAGGGCAGAATATTGCTGTCGGCGTGCGGGGTCAGACCCAACACGTCGAAGCATAAAATGACGCAAGATGACTTTGGGCATGTGTCCTAACAGTCATTGCACATCATTTCAATATTGCATTTGGTGGGCACGCAGCAGAGACAGCTGAACGCCTGCCGAACTGTCAACGGCCTATTAAGGCCATTAGGAAAGCAATTTACCTTCCTAACAACGCTGCCTATTCAAACTTAAGGTTGGGAGGCAGGTGAAGAGCCCAAGCGGCCTTCGTATTTTCTAGGAAATCTCATCCATGGGTGCGATGAGGTTTCCTGAAAATTTTATAAAATTAATAAATAAATTTTGTAAGCTTCACAAACATGTCCCAGTTCATGTGACTCTTGTCACATGAGGGGACATGTTTAAATAATTTTTTACTTTATTTAAAAAAAATTATTATCTACCTAATCTCCCTGAGGCAGCTGCATGTAGAAGTAACACTGAGCTTCTTGAGCTGGCCTGCCTGCGTTAAATGGAGGCACTCAGTCGATCGCGGGTGGCGATCGGCCCCGCCCGCCCTGCCCGCCCGCCATAGGTAAGATTCTCCCCATAGTAAACAACAACCTAAACTTAAAAAAGTAGGAAAATGGAACCTGGAAATTATCATTTGTGGCTTTATGCTGATAAATACTTAACATAGATGAAAAATGTGCTTTTGTTGAATTTAGTAAACTATAATTAAGCTATTCCTATTGTTCCAGTACATCAATTATTTAATACCATTGATTTTATTTTTCAGTATCACAGTGTGTGAGGGAAAAACAAAACAGGAGACAGTGTTTCTCTGAACCTCAGAGCTGTCTTGTTCTCTTAAAATTTATGAAGACTTAGCTTCCTATTTAATGGGGCACTGGTTCCATGAAAAGTGTTTAACTTTCTGATTTTGTTAGTAAAAACACAATGCAATGACATCAATTCTATTCATTTATCATAGGGTCACTTACGAGTGATTTATTGTATCAGGTATGTAAAACAAATTTCTTGGTTCTTTGGATTTCTCAAAACAGCACCTCTTTAAAGCACTACATCTTTTGAAGAGTGAGTTTGCAGGGTTCATCTCACTTTTAGTGTTACTTAGGTAATTCTAAATTGCTGCGGACTTCTCATGGTAGTAAAATTGGGGTCCGTTGTACCTCTGGTGCCGGCACTATACAAGTCCCAATGTTAAATAATGACAGCCAGAATGCTTGGGGCCACTTCTGGCATGGCCTACACAGTGTGCCCTGACCAACAGGACACAAGTGTGGACATGTTGTTGCTGTGTTACAAGCATGCAAAGTGGGCAAATTATGTGTCAAACACAAACCTCTAACATTGATTTGATATGTGATCTGCCATTTGGACCATGCAGGTCTAGTTAATGCTGTTTCTTAATCTCTCTCAGCTGAACATGTATTTAGCTGCACGAGGAAGCCTGACTAGCTCTAGGGAAGGTGTTATGTACTTTTGATGATACAGAGTCAGTTCAGCTGCTGTGTTAACTGGTATAGGAGATTTGCAAATTTTGGGGATTTACAAGAGAGTGGCACTGGATCTTGACAAAGAGATCAGAGGAGTTGGGAGGCCTGTCAGGAGAAAGTCTGCTTCAGGAATGAGGCCTATAGTTGGTGACTCTCTTCAGTTGCAGTATGAATTGGAAATAGAACATTGCTGGCAGAGAGAGGAAGCTGTGTGCAGAGGAAGGAAGAGGAGGAGCAGGCATCTGGAACCCCTTCATTCCAGATGAGCTGTCTGGGTGCAGATACTTCGACTTTTGTTCCCTTGAGACCTCATCCCCATATTCCCATGCTCCACAGCTCCCCACTTTTCAATCCCCATCTACCACAGACCGTCACAGCATCCTCTTGGTCAAAATCCTGGAATAAAAAACAAAAAGAAAATCCATAACAATGCTATCCAAAATCACTTCCAACAGAATGCACAAGGCTGAACAATTCACAGTTGTACATTCCCATAGTGCCTGCCTTATGGGTGCCTTTGCTGTCCTAGTGCTCCTACACAGTGCTACCCCAGTGGCTGGTGGAAGGCTGCTGAATTTCAGTGGAGGAAACTGTAGGTAGCCTTGCAGGACAATCTCCCCCAACTCTGGGATTTGTGGGCCCAGCTTCACAATGCACTGCCCCTGCATGGGCATCAATGGAGAGGTGGTATTGTCACTGGACTAGTATTCCAGAGAACAAAAACAGAATTACCTGGAAAAACTCAGCAGGTCTGGCAGCATCGGTGGAGAAGAAAAGAGTTGACGTTTCGAGTCCTCATGACCCTTCAACAGAGAGAGTATTCCAGAGACCCAGGGTAATGCTCTGGGAACCTGGATTCGAATCCCACCATTGCAGATGGTTAAATTTGAATTCAGTAAAAATCTGGAATTAAAAGTCTAATAATGACCATGAAACCATTGCCAATTATCATAAAAACCCATCTGGTTCACAAATGTCCTGATCTGGCCTACATATGACTCCAGAGCCACAGCAATGTAGTTGACTCTTAATTGCCCTTGTTCAGATTAATGCTGGCCTAGCCAGCAATGCCCACATCCCATGAATGAGTTAAAAGGAACTGGCAAGCTGGGAGGTGACAGCATGGGTACCAGTGGAGGGGCAGTGGATGCTGTCATACTCAGAGAAGATAGCAGAGCCACTGACACTTCCCCAATGCAGCTCTCCTAGTAATCTGCTGGAGCACAGACTGCTGGACTGCTGTGAGACCACTGGTACCTGCAGTTATAATCTGGTATCTACTGGTATCTGCAACTTCCACACTGGAAAGGATGGGCTCCAAGCTCTTTGTGAAGCCCCAATACTACCCTTAAAGGTATGTGTAATGCCACTATTTGAGTTGGTATCAGGGAGTGTTAGATTAAGTGACAGTGCTTCTTTGACAGAGGTCAGTTGTAGCTGTCACCCTTCCTCAACAGGCTGCAGTGGTTGACCAGATGACAGTCCCACATTTCTGAAAGCAGAAATTCTGAAGAGGTAGGCGGTGGTGAAGGAAGTGGGGTGGGGTGGAAAGTAAGAAGTCCATTGTCATAAAATCTGCATACCTAATCACAGGATGAGGGTGCGTTGAGAGTTGAGAAGGAGCACAAGGCAGGAGCATTCTGTAATCCTGATTGTTCTTGGCAACGTAATATGCAACAGCTATTGTTATGTACGGCCCCATTATAGGGAGCACCTTTTCCTCCAGATGGCTCAGGTGATGCAGATGTGCCTGTCCCCATCTGGTTCTTCTCTGTTCCATTCTGCTATGGGCCATCTTTTCCTGTAAGAGAAAGGGATGAATGCCAGTGTGTGTGTTGCCCTGGGTGATATGCCTGCCATAGCTGAATAGATGGAGGTATGTGGAAACAGCAAGAGGTGGGTGGGAAACTGGCATCATTCATATGTGTGTGAGTCTGAAATGGAATATCTGAATGTTATGCTTGAGTCCTGAATGCTAGGGACTGCTGATGAGCAAGTGGTACATTGAGCAGGAATGGATGTTGATGCAGTGGACAGGACATGTCACACAAAGGCGCATTCACTGACTTTGACCACTTATGTATGGTCATTTAACTTCTTCTGGCACTGCTGTTAGATCCTCGGGTCCAGACTCTGGGAATTGGCCTTGCTGATCATTTGCCCCCATTCCCTTCTCAGGATTTGCTTCTCTGGAAATATAACCAGCACAAATCCTTTCCACCTTCTGCACAAATGCTTCCAGTATCACATCAGGAAAGCTTTTCTGTGCTTTTGCATCTCTGCCAGTCTCCCACAAACAATTTGCAACAACTTCTGTACAGGGACTGCACTTCCCTGCTAAGAGGGACCGGCTGCCTTTAAGACATGTAGACTAGCTGAAACATGTGCTAGCCACACTACCTGGGTCCCTTTTGAGTGTGCAGTCAGTCAGCAGTGCGATCCACACTGGTGTGCCTGCCGAAATCATGTAGATGAAGAGGTAGCTCTAAGTTTGTTTGCTGCCTGCATCAATGAGATAGCGTACAAGGTGAACCCACATCATGATCCCCATGCCTGATAATTGGCTGAAGTAAACTTCTCCCCGCTCATAACTTTCCCAAGTTTCTCTGCCTGTGGAGGGACCTACAAATTGACCATCGAGACAGTTGTCATATTTCTTCTTGGCAAGCAAATTCCGATGGAAAAGATGACACATTAATGATGTCATTATCTTCCTTTCTTGAAAATGCTAAGACAAAAGACAATGTCGCTCTGCAAGTTTTTGTTAACTTAACATTATAATCCACATCAGGCCGGAGGGGCTGGAACAGAGTTTTAGACACCAAAAGCACAAGTCCACATAAAATGTTGGTTTCCCTGGCTGCCAAATTCATTAAAGGCTGTTAGTAGCAAGTCAGCACTTATCTCTTGTATTTGTATTCCTGTTTGAGCACAAACAGTACCAGTCAGGAATGTCCCAATGGTGCCAGTGCAGAATTCTCGCGTCACACACAGCTGTTATTGCAGGAAAATTGCATTAAACTTTAAAAGCTTGCCAAAGAAAGCAATTTAAGAACAAAATATGAATAGAAACATATTTAAAAGAATGTTATATAGAAGCATCACATTTTAGCAAAAACAGAGGAAGAAGAGGAGTGCACGATTTTATCATCTTTAAAGTCAAAAGGACATTAGAGAAAGTATGTTAAGCTAGGTAATAAAGCCTCTACCTTCCTCTACATAACAACCACTAAAGCAGGTTCCATAGCACCAGTTTTGTGGATATTATGAGTGCCATTTGGTGTGCAAAATGGAGTCAGTAACTATGCAAAAACTTCTGGCGCACACCATGCTAGACGCCATTTTGGTAAGGGCATTAGTGTGGGCATCAGAAGCATGTACTGGAAGTATACGAAGTAGGCAGATCATGATATCAGTCAGTGTGGAACATTGAGTTGACTATTGTTGTGCCATTTTCAACCACATTATGCCAGTTAACACCCTACCTTACAGCGCTGAACATGCAATCAGCAATAGTAAGGACCTTCCCTCCCCATTAGCGCTATTTAAAGGGATCATCAATTACCTTGATGTTAGTTGCTGAGTTAATAGAAATACTTGGAGGTTTGTATTTAAAGTTGGTGAAGCCTCTATGGCATTCTGTTTCGAAGGTCTTAATTCTCACTTCAATGGTTCTGATCACAATACTTGCTTCCAGACATAGATGCTGTTAGTTATCATTCACCTTGGCTCGCGGCATGACAGGGAGTTTGAGCAGAGGCAACACCGGCAAGGGAAAGCGGCCCACAGACCGAGAAGGAGTCTCAGGAGACCATATCCATCCTGGGTCTGCAGGGAGAAATTATTTTACTTCAACCTCAGCAAGGAACAACGTATGTAATATCTCCATGTGATGAAAGAGGTACTCACTAAAATCTGCCACCTGTTGCAGGCAAACCTGTAGTCTCAGAGCAGTATTGCCAGTGGTTGTAAAAGTGACTGTGGCAAAGATTTCTTCATGATAGGCTCCTTCCAGGCTAACACAGGCAACACTCCAACTTCTTGAAGTTCGCTATCCACTACTATATAACGGAGGCAATGCACTCTATGGAAGAATAGGGGACTGCATTGCATTCTCTTTCCTGAGAGAAGCAGGCAGGGTATACATGTTTGCCAGAGTCAGCTCCCCCATGGTGCAGGGTGCCATTGACTGCACACATGCAGCTTTCCAGGTCTGCATCTAAATGCAGAAATGTATAGTAACTGCAAAGGGTTTCAATTCCTGAATATGCAGCTGGTGTGCAACCATGCTCAGCACATCATGCAGGTAAATTCCCACTATCCTGGCATTATTCCTGCTGCCTTTATTCTGTGCCAATCCACAGTGCCATCAGTATTTGAGCCACCACATCAAATGAGAGGAGGGTTACTGGGAATCAAGGACTATCTGCTGACCACCCTGGCTAATGACTACAGTGTGCACTGATAACTATAGCCACTATGGTCATAGTTTAAGCTTGTGTGATTGCGACTTGCACTTGCTTGGCAACAAGCTGAGCTTGCATAACTTTGGTCAGACCTTCCACTACGTTCGTTACACAGCTTCTGTTTGAGAGCTGCAATGGAAGCTGAGACATGGGCCTTATAATGGGAATGGAGGACACTACCCTGAGCAACCCCTGAAGTGATGTCTCTGTACAGAGATGATTGACGTCCACAACCACAACCATCTTCCTTTGTGCTAGGTATGACTCCAACCATGGCGAGTTTCCCCTGATTCCTATTGACTTCAGTTTTGCCAGGGTTCTTTGATGCCACATAGTCAAATGTTGCCTTGATGTGAAGGGCAGTCACTCTCACCTCACCTCTGAATTCAGCTCTTTTGTCCAGGAGTACCATCACCTCCATGTGGATGAGAGTATGAAGTCATGCCTGTCCCCAGCTGTTGAGTACCTGTCTCCTCTGATTATGCACCATTTTGTCCTGCAAGAAGGAGGGAAGTGCATCACCGAGTGTGGTGCAATGTGTTTGGGTGATGTTGGCTGTCATGGTTGAATAGTTGGCAGTATATGTGAACTCTGAGATATGGGTGTGTGGCTTGCAGTATTGCTAATTGGATGAGGGTAATGTGAAGCTATAAATGTTAGGTATGAGTCTTGATTGATGGAGATTGTTGATAGGTGAGTGATGAGGATCTGCTGTATTAGGCAGTATGTGAGGCTTATGGTGCAGCTGGTAGAATATGGCATTTGAAGATCCATTCACTAACCTTGACAACTTCCGTGAGCTCATTGCTACTGTGCTGGCTTTGACCTGCATGGCTGTCCGCTCGCATTGCTTTCTCAAGGTTTGGAGCTCATCCTGCCTCCCTGTGGAAAGAGGGATTCATTCCTTCTTTTCACCTTCTGCACCAAGGGCTTCAGTGCTGTGTCAGAGAACATTGGAGCCCTCTCTCTATCATGTCGTGCCAGTCTTGTATCTTTCCAAGGTTACACAGGACTCCCAGCACCTGCTCCTGTCAGAATACATCGCTCCTTTAAGGGATGTAGACTTGCTTTAGGTAGCTTGGGCTTGCTTGATCTTTTGTGAGCCTCCCAATTTTGCACCTCCTATTCAAGCATGTAGCCACTCAATAGCATTCTCATCTGGCTGCTCATTACCATCAGGCAAATGAGCAAGCCTGAGGTTAATCACGCATCCCGATCCCTGTATCTGTTCTCAGGCCTTATTCAATATTCCTTCCCCACCAGCTCCTTATAGCAAATAAACTTCATGGAGATGTAACCAAACCAGAAAAACACGAGTAATCTAAAATGTCAGGCATTTATAGATACAAATGAAAATCAGCTTTAGTCATTCTTTATTCAAGATGTGTTCAATAATGTACAATTACTGAATTTGTCTCCTTTTATTTCACAATACAAGTCTAATTTTGTTCAAGTTTTTGGATATGTCAAATTGACATGACCACTGAGTAGCACAGGCACTCCTTTCACTTCTGGTCTCCCCCACATTTTTTCCATTTGACCCAACAATTGGCAAGATACATGTGAGGGAAGGCGTGAACATGTACTTTCACCTTTTAAATGCCAAAACTGCTGTCCATTTAAAAACTGCATAATAGACCCCACTTACCAAGCTACTTGGAAAATATTGTCTGAAGAGCTGTATTTCACTTAAAATGCAAATACATTGTGACATATCTCAAGCTTGTCAGCATTTAATGGATGTACCATTTTGTGGGCCCTTAGCCACCACGAATTGATAGCAAGATCAACATGAACATGATTGCCAGTGCCTATTTTATAAACATATAAACAGCCATAATTATATCCCTGCCACCACAAACTGAAATCAGTTTAGTAAACATTTCAGTAAACTTTAAAATGATATACTTTCCGATCCAATTACTAAACATGCCTGAATCTGCCCCTGCTCCTTTGTTTGTATTTGCGTACAGTTTCGTCTTGCCTCCTGTGATTTAGTATTTGTGTACATATCGCTCTGTTAGAATTTGTACCTTTGTAATTGTGAAGGTTACTCCAGAGACCAGTTACAACTGAAGAACAAAAAGAGTTCCAAAGTGAATATCAAGAAAAAAACAGGGTTCAAGCATACTTTAGCTAAAAGTGCCCCATAGCCTGATTAGATCATTGATGGTACTTTAGTATTCTGTGGTACAATTATATTTCAGTATTGGAGCATCCAGTCTTAATGATATCAACAGACGCAGTATTCTTTAAGTTCTGTTTTCTCTTTCAACTGTTGCACAACCTTTCCGATAAGAAGAGTTTGTCCCAGTTCCTCGGAAAGTTGTACCTCCACATTGTCTGGTCTTCCAGACAGTACTTGACTCAATGCCATCTCCATTTGCAACAAGTTGTTTACTGGATTTTATGTTGGGCCAGGCCACATTTTTAATCACCTTTGAGATGAAGTATCAACACATAGTTCAGAACTTTTAGTTGGCAAAATTAACTACTGTTTATTTATAATTCAGAAAGCAAAAAGACATAAGGAACTGGCAATACAATTCACAATAATCAAACTTAAAACCATGAGAGATTAATTTATTCTTAGAGGCATCAGCCATGGCTCAGTCATAGCCTCTGAATCAGAAACTGATGGGTTTAAGTACGAGTGCTGCACCATCGGAAATGCCGTCTTTCAAATGAGTTGTTAATCTAAGGCCCTTTAGGTAGATGTGAATGATCCCATAGTCTTCTTTCGAAGAAGAACAGAATTATCTCTAGTGTCCTAGCCAATATTTATCCCTCAAACAACATCACCAAAAGCAGATCCAGTTCCTGTGATAACTACCTATTCACTATCACATTGCTGTTTGTGGAACATTGTTGTGTTGAAATTGGCCGCCACGTTTCCTACATTACAATAGTGATGACATTTCAAAAGTGCATCATTGCTTTGGAAATCCAGAGCTCATAAGAGATACTTCATGAATGTCTTCGTTATTTTCTTTCATAATCAACACCTGCAGAAGCTGAAAAACAGTCACAATTTAAGCCAGGAAACAGAGCAGTACTTCAAAACATTCCAGTGAAACTCAGTGTAAGCTTGAGGAACAACACCTCATCTTCCAGTTAGGCACTCTACAGCCTTCTGGACTTAACATTGAGTTCAACAACTTCAGATTGTAATCTCTGCCCCTATGTTGTTTCCTTTCTCTTTGCAGGTTTTGGTTTAGGCTTGTTATTCCCTTGTTTTTTTTTGCTTTTGGACAGCAGCTATTTCTCATTCTGCCATTCAAACCTACTCTCAACACATATATTATTTCTTTACGTGTCCCTGCGCCATCAACTCTTTTATCATTTATTCCATTCTGACCTCCACCCTATCACAGATGTTCTTTTTTGTTCTTTTCTACCCTCTCCCCTTTCATTTGCTAAAACTCTATTACATTTCTAACTTTTCCCAGTTCTGATGAAAAGTCATCTTTTTCTCTGCAGAGATGCTGCCAGATCAGCTGAGTATTTCCAGAATTTTCTGTTTCAGTTTCTTTGAATTTTCCTTCTTTCAGGACTAAGTGGTCATTGTTTTTTTGTAGCCAAACACTAAATAATACTTTTCTTTGAACTTGGACTTCTAGCCCCACTTTGACAATGGCAACATTGATAAAGAAAGGCAGATTTGCATTTGTATAGCTCCTTTTACGAGCTCAGGACATTCCAAAGCATTTTGTGGCTGAAGAATTACTTTATGAAGTAACTGTCGTAAGTAGGAAATTAACAGTAAGGTTATATCCTTAAAGGCTTGACGACATTTGATATCAGTCTGCAAATTCTATAGGCCTGTTAGAGCTTCCAGAGGTATGCCAGATTGGGAGTTCCATTCCCTGATGTGACCTGCTTCTGAACACTGCCCCCCCCCCACAAAGAATTGTAGGATTGGAGTCATTTGCATAATGAGGTGGACCCCCATGGAGAATAACAGGGTAACCTGACTCACGGACTCCTCCAAAAAAAGGGACAAAGGGTGGAACATAATGCCCTTCCCCATTGCGGGTTTGGCGGCGGGGAGCATTTAATCAGTTGGGAGGGTGGCGGGTGACGACCCCACCACCTTCCTGTCTCCACCCTGATTAAGTTTGTGGCAGTAGGCCTATGGACAGCCTTCCTGCCCTGCTGCTAGTTAAGGCCTTTAAGTGAGCAAGTAATGCCCACTTATTTGCCTCAACCTGCTGCCATTAGTTTTAACCCAGCGGTGGGTGGCTGCAACTGTAAATGTAATGCGGGTAGCATGACAAGCTAAACCCTGCATGATTGCTTACGGGCTCCCAGGGGTTTCCCTCTTTCAAAAGCACTTAGTGCCCGGTCAAGGTATTGGGAATGAGGATGCCCGCTGAAAGCCCCTACCTCCGCCCTTGTGCTGACTCCTCTCCCCTGCAAACCCCATCTCGCAATCCCTCCCACCATCACTGCAGCCTGTGATCCAGTGATGATACTAGGCCCTGGATGGTGTCATGCCAGAAGTCACTGCCTTCCTTTTGGCGCTGCCTTTCAATAAAGCTGACCACCTCTGATTGATTGGCAGCTCTCAGTGGGTGGGAGCTCTGCTCCAGGGGTCCTTGATACCAGGGAAGGGACACCATTGCCCAGCTAAATACGTGAGTAGCATTTAATATTATGGACCTTACCTAAAAGAGGTGACACAGGGCTCTTGCCAGCTCTCCAGCTGGTGGCCAAGACCCCCTGTCACCTACATGAAGTACCACCCAAAGGTTCTTATTGAGCTAAAGATAAAACTAACAGAAATTGGATTTTTAATTTGGAACCACAGCTTAGACCTTTCAGCAATACAATCAATACCGGGCATTAATTGTCATTTGTATTTACAGACACCATGTCAGGCCTACAACGGAAACTATATAGTCTGCATATGTAGCTTCCATTGGGGCCATGAAGGTGCATCATATTGAATTCCTAGGAAAGTCCAAACATGTCCCCTGCATGTCTCAAACTGTTGAACTCCATCAGAGAGATGTGTGGATAAGTCAGCTGTCAGCCTGGAGTACAACTTCTTAGTTTCTTTATTCCATCAGGCAGAAATCTGATAGATCCAAAATTATAGTCCTGCCCACTCAAGTAATCACCTACTTGTTGCTTCCTCCCCATTCAAGCAATTTCTGCCTTATTTTGCTTTATAAAACCCACAGCCTTCTATTGATGAATCTTTAAAGGTGAAAAACAGGGGAGAAATTGGGCTGTGTAGCATTCAGTTTTAAGGCGGTAACACTCAAAAATTGGCTCAGAGATGCAGGTGCACACATCTGAACAAAAGTTTGCCACACGCCATCTTGGTAAAGAGGTTTGCATGTGCGCAGCTAATGACTATTGGTAGCATGCAGAGCAGGCAAGTTGTGATGTCAAACCGTGTGGAATGCTGATTTGATACCAGCGCTGCCATTTCCAAATGTTGCTCTAGTTCGTGGTCTGTCTTAAGCTCACACAACTGAACATAAAATGGTAGACTCCCTGCAGCACTATTTGCATGGGTCATGAACGACTTACAGGATAATTGCTAGGTTACTTCTTCAGGCTGTTTGTGTAATTGAACATGTTTTGTAACTTCCCTATACTTGGCTAAAGTTTGAATAGTCTGCAGGGATTGGTCTGACTGCTGTTGACACTTTTACTGTTGATTTAAAAGTTTGTGCTGAAACAAGTTGCTTCCAAACATGAGTGGTATGGTAATTCCCCTGGGAATTGAACATTACTATGAGAAAGGAGAGAGGTCACATAGAGCAGGACAAACTTCTAGAAGAGGGAGGAGGAAGAGGGGAAGCAGGGCTCCCAGTGAGAAGCCATGTTGGCAGAGAGTCTTTAGGAAGCAATTCTCTTATCTAAACGTCAGCAAAGACCAACACTTGAGGCATCTTTGCTTCACAAAAGAGGTCAGAATTGAAATCTGTCAACTGCTGCATCCACTTCTGTAAACGCAAAGTAGAGCAAAAGCAAAATTGCTTCTTGCTGTCAAGATGACTGTAGCACTTAACTCCTTTGCATCTGGTCCCTTCCAGGCTGCTACTGGACATATAAAAAACACTCACAGATTGCAGTGCTGGCATATGGAGGTCACTGGGATTGTCTATAAACAAGGAAATGGTTTCATCTCATTCCCTGTTCTCAGAGACGCACAGGTAGAGGTTTGCTCAAATGGTAGGATTCCCCAAAGTGCAAAGTGCCATTGACAGAACATACATTGCCTTGCATGTGCTTCAACTGAACTTAGTCATTTTCATGAACCAAAAGGGATTCCATGCCCTCATTGTGCAGCTGATTTATGACCAAAGGCAGCTCATCAAGCAGGTGAATGGCTGTTATCCTGATAGTGGTCACGATTCCTTCATTCGTTGCCAGTTCTCCTTAACACTTATATTTGATTCACTGCAGCAATCAGAGGTTAACTACTAGCCAACAAGTGTTATTTACTCATGGCATGGCTTATGACGGTGGTCAGAAAACCCCATGGACGTGAGCACAATAGGCTTACAATGAGAGTCATGCTGCCACAAAGAACATTATAGCGCAAACAATCATTGTCCTCATACAATGCTTCTGCTGTCTGAACCACTCTGGAGTAACCTGCAGTTGAGCTGGTATCAAGATTTTTGGTTGTTTGTTACATGCAGCACAACCTTGCCGTTATGATGAAACAACCCTTGTCACCATCAATCAGGGAAGAAGCTGAGGAGTAGCAGCACATATAAGAGGAGCCAGAAGTGAAGGAGGGGGAGGAAGAGGAAATACAACAGGAAGTGGGGGGAAGGAAGAAGAAGGGAGGATACAACATAGGGACTCTCTTTCTGTCATGTCATACCAGTCATTCACCTTACCATTCACCAACAATCCCACAGTCCTTACCTTTCCTCTTCCACTGACCACTTTGGCCTCTCTTTGTGACAAGATAAAAATAAAAACCACCAGGCAATGTACATTCCAATCCAAATTTAGAAATTCAATCATTCTTATCTATCTGGTAATAACCATAAAATCACCTGCAATGGCTTCTCTATCCGCCCCAGCACCATCACCTCAGGTGCCCCCCAAAAGATCTATCCTTGGTTTTACAAGTGTATAAAAAGGAAGACAGCACCTAAAGTAAAGACAGGTCCCTTAGAGTATGAGCCAGGGGAATTAATAATAGGAAAAAAGGAAATGGCAAAGACTTTGAACAAGTATTTTGTATCTGTCTTCACAATGGAGACACTAAAAGCACCCCAAGAATAGTAAAAAAATCAAGTGGCAAAAAAAAAGGAAAAATTGAAACAATCACTTTCACTAGAGCAAAAGTACCAGGTAAACTAATGGGACTAAGAGCTCACAAGTCCCCTGGACCTGATGACCTGCATCCTAGGGACTTAAAAGAAGTGACTGTAGATGGATTGGTTGTAATCTTCCAAAATTCCTGAGATCCTGGAAATATCCCAGCAGATTGAAAAACTGCAAGTGTAATGCCACTATTCAGAAATGGGGGGGCTAGAGGGAGGGCTGAAAGCAGGAAACTATAGGCCTATGAACCTGCCATATGTCAGTGGGAAAATGCTGGAATCCATTCTGAAGGAAAAAGTACTAGGGCTTTTAGCAAATCATTATAGAATGAAGTAGAGTCAACATGGTTTTTTTGAAAGGAAAATTATATTTGTTTAGAGTTCTTTGAGAATGTAACAAGTAGGGTGGTTAAAGTCGAACCTGTAGATGTAGTGTATTTGGATTTCCAAAGGTCATTCAATATGGTGCCACATACAAGGTTACGACATGGTGTTGGGGATAATATATTAGCATGGAAGGAGGATTGGCTAACAGGAAACAGATTGTCAGAATAAATGGGTCATTTTCAGGTTGGCAAGTTCGAAATTGTGGAGCTCCATAAGTGTTGGGGCCTCAACTATTTACAATCTATATTAATGTCTTGGGTGAAGGTACCATCTGTATTGTAGCCAAATTTACTGATGATACTAAGATAGGTGGGAAAGCACATTATGAGGAGGACACAAGTATTCTGCAAAGAGATATAAATAGGTTAAGTGAGTGGGCAAATATTTGGCAGATGGAGTATAATGTGGGCAAATGTGAGGTTACCTACTTTGGTAGGAGGATTGGAAAAGCAAAATATCATTTCAATGGAAAGAGATTACAGAATGCTACAGTACAGAGGGATCTGGATGTCCTTGTACATGAATCACGAAGTGTTGGCATGCAGGTGCAGCAAGTAATTAGGAAGGTAAATGGAACATTGGCTTTAATTGCAAGGGAATTGGAGTATAAAAGTAGGGAAGTCTTGCTACAACTGTACAGGGCATTGGTGAGACCATGAAACCTAGGGCAGAATTTTTCGCTTGGCGTGCAGGCACATGCCCGACCCACTCGAGCGTGAAATAGCGTGTAATGATGTCAGGCGAGCATCCTGCCATCATCATACACTCGTGTATATTTTGGTTGGCCAGCGCGCGCAAGAGTTAGCAGCGCGCCTACTGACAATTAAGAGGTCAATTCAGGCCATTAACGTAGTAATCAACAAAGAATTTTTCATTGCTTGTCCAACATTACAGTTGACGGGTGGCAAAATGGCCAGACACCTTTGCCTTTTTGAGGAAATGTCATCCTAGGGCAGGATGAGGTTTCTGATATTAATTTAAAAAAAGATAAAAATGTTTGGACAGAATTTACATCAGCCATATGTCCAGGTGACTGATCCTGACGCGTGGATATTTTTTTTGGCATTTGAAAATCTTTATTTATGGCTTTTAAATTCTTCAGCACCCTGAGGCAGCTCTCTGCCTTCAAGGAGCTTTCTGTGAGCACTCCAATGCGCCCACACTGATTTCAGCACTCGCCCTCCTCCCGCCCCCACCCTGGAACCGCTGAGCATTTCAGCGCACCTTTCACACTGGCTGGCCGATTAATGTGAAATAGGAGGGGGCCAAGAACTAAGAGATAGGAACAGGAGTAGGCCATTCAGTCCCTCGAGCCTTCTCCGCTATTCAATAAAATCATGGCTTATCTGATCGTGGCCTCAGTTCCACTTCCCTGGCTGCCACCTACCCCAACCCCCACTGCCCATACCACCAGACCCCCTTGTATATCAAAAATATGATGAACTCAGCCTTGAATATATTCAACCCAGCGTGAAATCACAGTCGGGGGTCGATCGGGGGCGGCGGCCCGTTTACCTTCCTGGCCATCCTCAGGCCCACCGACCACACCCACACACCAAACTCAAAATCCTGCCCCTGGAGTACAGTGTACAATTTTGGCCTCCTTATTTAAGAAGGGATATGCTTGACTACTTAACCTAGGTTCACTAGGTTGATTCTGGGGAGGACGCGGTTGTCTTAAAAGGAAAGGTTAAGCAGATTAGGCCTATACACATTGGAGTTTAGATGAATGAAAGATGATCTTATTGAAACATATAAGATTCTGAGGGGGCTTGACAGAGTAGATGCTGAGAGGATGTTTCCCCTTCTGGGAGATCTAGAACGAGGGGGCATATTTTCAAAATAAGGGGTCTTTCATTTACGATGGAGATGAGAAAAGGAAAAAAAGAAAAGTCTTGCATTTATATAGCGCTTTTTACAACCACTGGATGTATCAAAGTTCTTTACAGTCAATGAACTACTTTTGATGTGTAGTCACTGTTGTAATGTAGGAAACGAGGCAGACTATTTACACACAGCAAACCCCCATGAACAGCAATGTCCCCATTACCTGTTTTTTTGTGATGTTGATTGAGGGATAAATTTTGGCCAGGACACCAAGGATAATACCCCTGCTCCTCTTTGAAGTAGTGCCATAAGATATTTTACATTTACCCTGCACAGGCAGATGGAGTCTTGGTTTAAGGGCACTTCCAACAGTGTAGCACTCCCTCAAAAATGCACTGAAATGTCAGTCTTGATCTTTGTGTTAAAGCCATGGAGTGAAACTTGAACCTGAAACCCTGCAACTTATAGGCAAGATTGTTACAAGCTGAACCACAGCTGACACACTAATTCTTCTCAGAGGTTGTTAATCTTTGAATCTCCTACCCCAGAGAGCAGTTGCGGCTGGGTTGAATATATTCAAGGCTGAGTTCATCATATTTTTGATATACAAGGGAGTCTGGTGCTATGGGCAGTGGGGGTCAGGGTAGGTGGCAGCCAGGGAAGTGGAGCTGAGGCCACAATCAGATAAGCCATGATTTTATTGAATAGCGGAGAAGGCTCAAGGGACTGAATGGCCTACTCCTGTTCCTATCTCTTAGTTCTTGGCCCCCTCCTATTTCACATCTGCACATTGTCCCTCTGAAAACATCAACATCAGTTTCCTCATGTACTCTCACAACAGCCAACATTACATCACCCCTCCACTGTCTCTAAATAATTAGACTGCTTATCCAATTTCCAATAATGGATGAGAAGAAACTGCAAAAGAAATTGCAAATTCCATTCCCTAGTCACCAACTCCACCCCTCTACCTGGCAACCTCTGTCTGAGGCTGAACTAGACCCTGGTGTCATATTTGCCCTCGAGGTGAGCTTCTGACCACACATCCATACCATCACTAAAACTGCTACTTTCACCTCCATAATATCACCTGACTCCACCCCATCTCAGCTCATCTGCTGCTGAAACCCTCATCCATATCTTTGTTACCTCTAGACTTGGCCATTCTTACTCATTCCTGGCCGTCAATTTGAGGTCATCCAAAACTCTGCTGTTCATCTCCAAGCCCTATTCACTCGTGCTCGGTGACTTATATTGGCTCCTGGTGAAGCAACAACTCAATTTCAAATGATCATTACCATTTGCAAATCTCTCCATGCCCTCATCCCTCTCTACTGTTATAATCTCCTCAAGCCACACAACCTTCCAAATCTGTTGCATTCCTCTAATTGGCCTCTTGCACATCCACAATTTTAATGGCTCCACCATTGGTGGCAGCGCCTTCAGCTGCCAAAACTCTAAGCTCTGAAATTCCCTCTCTGCCTCACTTTCCTCTTTTAGGATGCTCCTTAAAACTTACCACTTTGTTCAGGTTTTTGGCGAAATGCCCTAACATCTCAATGTGTAGCTCAATGTCAGATTTTGCTTTATAATGCTCCTATGAAGTACTTTGGGACATTTTACTAAGTTAAACGTACTACATCAATTCAAGTTGTTGTTTGGACCAAATCTGTCATGAGGTCTGGAGTTGAGTGACTCTGGTAGAATCCAAACTGAACATTAGTGTGCAGGATATTGCTGATGGCTGTCGCCAACTCCTTCCATCACTTTGATAAAAACAAAAAAACTGCGGATGCTGGAAATCCAAAACAAAAACAGAATTACCTGGAAAAACTCAGCAGGTCTGGCAGCATCGGCGGAGATGAAAAGAGTTGACGTTTCGAGTCCTCATGACCCTTCAACAGAACTTGCGTTCGAGTCCAAGAAAGAGTCCAAGAAAGTTCAACTCTTTCTTAGACTCGAACGCAAGTTCTGTCGAAGGGTCATGAGGACTTGAAACGTCAACTCTTTTCATCTCCGCCGATGCTGCCAGACCTGCTGAGTTTTTCCAGGTAATTCTGTTTTTGTTTTCCTTCCATCACTTTGCTGTTTGAGATTAGGCTGTTGGCTGATCATTGACCAAATTGGATACCAGATTGGATTTGTCGGTTTTTTCAGACAGGATATACTTGGCGGGTACATGCCAGTGCTGTAGCTGTACTGCAAAAGCTTGGCTAGAGAGGCACATCTAGCTCTGGAGCAGAAGACTTCAACACCACATACTGGGTGTTACTGGGTCCAGTGCACTCAGCCATTTCTTGATATCATGTAGAGTGAATTGAAATGCTTGAAGACCAGTTTCTGTGATGATGAGGACTTAAGGAAGATGCCAAAATGGATCAACCTCTCAGCCATCTTGGTTGCAAGTATTTCAACCCTATCATTTGCAGTCACGTCCTTCATTGAGGATGGTAATGTTCTCCTCCTTCAGAAGGTTATTTAATTGTCCACCACAATTCATGACTGGATGTAGCAAGAGTGCAGAACTTTGAACTGATCCATTGGTTTTTGCTGACTTCCTCTATGCTCCTTAACATGGAGCACAACATTTTCAGAAGGCTTTCTAGTGCAGAAAACATTTCATTTCGTTAATGCATCATCCTTCTTCTGTAGCCTGGCCCATCAAAGTTCTCATCTGATTCCTCTGGAGCATAACTAGTTTGCAATCTCCATTGCCACTGCAGCCCCTGCCCTCCCTACCACTGACAAGCTGGCACCTGTGTTTCACTTTCTCCCCTCCCTGGATCCTGCCCACGTGTTCAATATTTCACCATGTGCAGTTGCCTCTTCTATCCTAGCCTCTAAAATGAATAATCTCTGAGTTGGTGACTTCGAGTGCAAGATCAAGTGACAGTGACTCTTCATATTCATTGTCATCTTCCTCTTCCTCCACTGACTGGAAACGTTTCAGTTCTTGAGTATCTAAAATGAAACTGGGCTAAGAGTTGTCTTGTGTGAATGACAGAGGAGAAAGTAAGACGTGTGCTTTCACCATCTGCAACATGTGGGTCAGAAGAAATTGTGGGATGAGGGAGAAGTGGGATGAGAGAAGGAGGCCTAGGTATGCAGCCACCCTCAGCATTGATCCCTCCAGCCCCATCAATGGCCATGCCTTCAGTGATGCTCCTTTGCATAATGGTCAGCACTGTCTCCTCCATGGGATTAAAACATGCAGGTGTGCTTGTTCTTCTCCATTTCTTTGCTGCTGCTTCCTTATGTGTCACCTTCTCCTGAAAGAAAAAAGGAAAGTGCTTCAGTGAGTGTCCTGCAAAATGTTTGGATGGTGTGGCTCACATGAATCCACTCAACCTGACAACTCATGTCAGATTGCTAAACTTCTTCCTGCACTGCATTCTTCATCTTAGAGCAATAGCCCTGCAGTTGTCCCCCACTGCTGCTTCTTCCTCCGATCTCCTAAGCATATCTCTAAAGGGTCTCCGGCATTCCTGTGGACATAGGATGTCTCTCCTTTCCACAAAAGCCTCCAGTGCACTGTCAGTACAATTTGGTGCTCGGTCTCTTGCATGTCCAGCAATTTCTCAAGGCATCATTGCACTGATTGACTTTTGAAGAAACTTCCACCATTTCTTGCAGCTGCAATGCACCTCCTTTTTTAGAGGTACCGGCTGTCTTTAAGGAACACTAACCACTCACAATATCGGGCTCGCTGCTAATGCCTGCAGCCAGAGCACAGTGCATGGAGTTCTGGCTGCACACAGCAATCTTTAAAAGAGCTGGCAACACCAACACTGGAAAGCCTTCTGAAAACATTGTGCTCCATGTTAAGGAGCATAGAGGAAGTCAGCAAAAACCAGTGGATCAGTTCAAAGTTCTGCACTCTTGCTACATCCAGTCATGAATTGAGGTGGACAATTAAACAACTTTCTGAAGGAGGAGAACAAAACCATGTTGCCTTAAAAACAATGAAGGGGCATGGGTTAATCATACACCAAAAACCCCATGTCATTTTCAGGGGTTAGCCAGTTACTCCCCCTTGCTCTTTCAAGCCCACATATGCATTCAGGACCTGCAATATTGATACCAAATTTAAAATACTCAGCCATAACTAACACCTTCATGTTGACAGGCATGGAAAATAACACCACTACAATGTCATTTGCAAACTTACCAGCTGACACCTGTTCTGGTCATTAAATTTATATTCTAAATTCTCCACAGGAATCAAGACAAGCTGGAACCAGCTAACAGCATGGTTTTAAAAATACAGGACATAACTTAATTTGACTGTTGTTATATTTTAAAATAAGCAAAGGGATTGTGGTTCAGACTTTTTCCCAACACTTTTTCATTGTTCTTATGTCCATGGCTAGCCAGCAGTTTCTATAAGCAGACCAACTCCCCTTTGAACCACAAATAGCATCTTTATCTACCATAATAAAAGACAAAAACAGCATAGAACAGCAAAACCAACACAATTATGATGAGTCCCCATGAGGTTAACATAGTCTTGGAAGCTCCATTTTTCTTACAGTTCCTTTCCAGCGAACTCTTGGAAATACAGAGAGGGATATTTGAGATTGTGAGAGAACAAGGCGGCGGCTGACTGGAGGAGCCTAGGGAGGTGTGTGAGACCAATCCCAGACAGGGACCTGTCTGGACCAGCAAAAGGCCTTTGTATTCCTGTGGCGCAGGAGGATTAATCCCATTCTCCCTGCCCTCACAAAAATAAAATAAGGTTTGGAGCCCTTTTGTGGAGCAGTCTCTAGAGGTCCTATTTAGAACCACTGATTAAGCTGTTTACCACTTCATGCAAATAGTCAGAGAATGCACAGTACACGTTCAGCCTGTTTATATTTCAGATGTGTAATTGTGATTCTACAACTGTGTCAGATCCTAATTTGTATTCTTAACCAGCCTGCCATTTACACGGCTGCCTGAATATTATATCAGGCTTGATTATTATCCAAGGCTTGGATAAGTTTCCCTTCTGTGCTCCCCCTCCAACGACATTCCCCCTACCTCCACCGATTTTTCCACTGCCTAATCCGCTTAATAGCAAGAAACAAGCGGATAGCAGTTGAAATTCACCCACACAGTCTTTGATGGTGGACGACTGAGAACCGCTGTTTACTCTGGAATATTTCAGTGATGAGGGAGAATAGGGAACTGGGAACCATGAGATAATCCCTGGATAATATAGGATATGAATATAGATCCTTTGAAGATTTCACCTTTACATACACACCATACAACTGCATTAATACTCCATAGTAGAAGTTTCATCCCAGGGACATTCACATCTTTCCAGTTGCATTCTGAAAATCTGACAGCAGTTGAAAAGCATAATCCCAAATATCAACTCACATAAACAGTTGCAGCCGTTAATTCAAATATAATCCAGGCCGTTTTCTCCTCAACGACAGACCATCTGCAGTTTTTAATTTTGATCCTTTAGTTAGGAGAACAGCTTTTATTTTTTGTAGATTAAAAAAAGTTTTTAATATTCATTATGTACAATTCAGTTCTGCACTCTTAGGTGTCATTAAGATTAACAAAGGAACTGTAAACATGGGCTGTATAGACCTCCTTCGAAGAGAATCAAGGCTAAGTCTCTAAATGCAAAAATCATGCTGACATTGTTTTTCTAGTAACTAACACTTCCTATAAGACCATAAGACATAGGAGCAGAAATTAGGCCATTCGGCCCATCGAGTCTGCTCCGCCATTCAATCATGGCTGATAAGTTTCTCAACCCCATTCTCCCGCCTTCACCCCGTAACCTCTGATCCCCTTACCAATCAAGAACCTATCTATCTCAGTCTTAAATACACTCAATGACCTGACCTCCACAGCCTTCTGTGGCAATGAATTCCATAGATTCACCACACTCTGGCTTAAGAAATTTCTCCTCATCTCTGTTCCAAAATGTCTTCCCTTTACTCTGAGGCTGTGCCCTTGGGTCCTAGTCTCTCCTACTAATGGAAACATCTTCCCCACGTCCACTCTATCCAGGCCTCTCAGTATTCTGTAAGTTTCAATCAGTCCTCCCCTCATCCTTCTAAACTCTATCGAATATAGACCCAGAGTCCTCAAACTTTCCTCATATGTTAATTCCTGGGATCATTCTTATGAACCTCCTCTGGACCCTCTCCAGGGCCAGCACATCTTTCCTGAGATACGGGGCCCAAAATTGCTCACAATATTCTAAATGTGGTCTGACCAGAGCCTTATAAAGCCTCAGCAGCACATCCCTGCTTTTATATTCTAGTCCTCTTGAAATAAATGCCAACATTGCATTTGCCTTCCTAACTACAGTCTCAACCTGCAAGTTAACCTTAAAAGAATCCTGGACTAGGACTCCAAAGTCCCTTTGCACTCCAGATTTCTGAATTCTCTCCCCATTTAGAAAATAGTCAATGCCTCTATTCTTCCTACCAAAGTGCATGACCTCACACTTCCCCACATTGTATTCCATCTGCCACTTCTTTGCCCATTCTCCTAACCTGTCCAAATCCTTCTGCAGCCTCCCCGCCTTCTCAATACTACCTGTCCCTCCACCTATCTTTGTACCATCTGCAAACTTAGCCAGGATGCCCTCAGTTCCTTCATCTAGATCATTAATGTATAAAGTGAAAAGTTGTGGTCCTAACACTGACCCCTGCGGAACTCCACTGGTCACCGGCCGCCATCCTGAAAAGGATCCCCTTATCCCTACTCTCTGCCTCCTGCCAGACAGCCAATCTTCCTGGAATAATTATGCACATAAGTAACTTTTAATAGAATGATTTTTGGATTTAAGCACTTGTGACATTTTACTACATTAAATATGCTATATAAATGCAAGTTGATATTGATTCATATAGGGGAAGGGATAACCCCTGAACAATGCTTGAGCTGCATAGCACATGTATGACCCCTGTTCCAGTACCCTGGCTCTTCCTAAAGCCCTCCTCCCTTGCCCATGTCATCATGCTTGCCCTGGCCTTAGCCACTTGAATACCAAGCTTGCTACAACACAGCATAGAACTTAGATCCTCCAGAATGATGCCAAAGATTAGAAATAATAGTTACAAAGAGCGATTTGAGATATGGGATTAAATCCACTAGAGCAGAAACAGTTAACGAAGATTTAATGGATTTTTTTTACATTATTGTAAGTCTTGATAATGAATAGGAAAACATTATGGCCTGCAGTTGGGGAAGCAGTGCCGTGGGTCATCAATTTAAAATTATCACCAAGAGAATAAGAAGAAAGTTGTAGAAAAATTCTTAACGTAGAGGGTTGGTGGAAATTGGAATACTTTGAGTTAGGGTGTGCTTGAGGCAGAGTCTACAGCATCTTTAAGGGAAAGTTGGATAAAATTTGAAGTAGATAAGCACCCAGCATGGTGCTTATTTGAAACGCCATATTGGGCTATATTAAGAGAGCAGTGCAGTGGGATTAATTTTGAATTTTTCTAGCAAAGGGTTTGCATTTACTTAATTAACTGAATTGCCTTCTTCTGTGCTGCAAACATATATACTCCTAATATAAATGCAAATATACTCCTAATATAAATGCAAATAAAAATGGCCCATTCAAGGATAGCAATCTAAATTCTAACTCACACAAAGCAGTTGTTGGCCAGCTGGCTGACAATGTTCTAAGCAGCATATCTGAGCAACTGGGAGGGTCAAAAGTCATTGAGAGCTGGATGCATTGCAATTGGTTCCCTTGCTGTCCTAAGTTGGCACCAATGCTTTACACTTTGACTAAATAAACTTGATGTTCAGGAAGGATTTGTAGCCTATTCAATTCCTCAACCTTTGCATTACTGCCTGTGATGAGTGTGAATAAGTGAAAGTGCATCAGACAGGAAATTGCAGAAACACAGTATTCAAGTACACAAATAAAGTACTTGACTAACATGTTACAAAGAAGGTTGTATATTTCTTAACACACAATAGTAAACCATTATAGAGTAGAAATCAGTCTGGGACCATTTTTGGCACATTTTTGGAAGCAATGTGTGCCCAAACCGAGGATCAATAGAAATTCATCCCCAAGCCCCATATGAATAATTGAGTCATTACCGCAGCTTGTCATTATCTCAACAGACAATGAGCCAGACAGGGGAAAAACAACTTAGGGTCACCAGCCTCTTTGACAATGGCCCTCGGGCAAGGGGACAATGTTGTGGGCAAGATTGGAGACCCAATCGTAAGTACAAGCAGGAGAGAACTCCTACTTCTCCTGGCTCCACCAAGAGGTTATTTTCAAATATTTAAATTAAAACTTTCCTTTAGTTAGCAGACATAGCTGAAGAATCCTGAGTGAGATAGACTCAATGTCTGCCCCAATCATCAGGGCAAATTTTATGCAGAGTTAATTCGCTGTGCATTACACCCTTGACATATTCAAAGGGTCTAAAAGGTAGGCCCCACAAATTTAGTGATCAGTTCAATGCCTGCACAAAACGGGTACTGACTTGCCTCATGACTAACCAGCATGTGTTAGGCCCATTTTATGCTCAAAAAACAGGTGCAATGCGGGCTAGTTTCTACCCCTTAAGTCTTTGAGGTTGTAAGACATAAAACAAATATTTCTACAAATAATTCTAAACAGCATATCCCAGTGCAGGAGGATACTGTCTGTTGCATGCATGGATAAATGAAAGAAAAAAATCAGGCAAGTGTAAAACGGTTGTTGATCTTCCAGTGCCTGTTCTGTGCTATAAAGATGAAATTTTTTATAATTAGCAAAATGTGGATTAAACAATGAGAGTTTTATGGGGTTTTTTGGAATATACAGAGGAAAAACAAATCATGCATTGTATCCAGCACAGCCTAAAATTGGAAAGGCAGGCACAGCAAAAACTTCCTAACCCTTCTTATCATTGGACGGAATTCTGCCCCAGTGGGTGATTTTCTGGTCCCACCGAAGTCAATGGTCTTTTGAACGGCTTGCGGCATTTTACAGACCAGCCCCCACCGCAATGGGGCCGTAAAATTCCATCCATTGTCATGGCGATGTCATCAGAGCTGCTTTTAAAATTAAACAGTAACAAAATCATTCTTCCTTTTTAAAATTATGATTATATTGAGGTTTGGAATCATGAATTGTATTACAGATATTGCATAAACACAGGTATATAATACATGGAGTGGTATAGCACACACTTTTAACTTCTGTAAGTGGGTTGTCAAAATAGCTTAGAAATAACAGTTATAGGTGAACATTGACCAGCAACTCAGTTAGAAATAAGCATCATATGCTGTACCACTGTACATGTTGTTATTCCTTTACCTTATTATTAATATATGTAACTGGTCTGTTGATTACTAGAATAACATTATTTGTTCATCAGTGAATTATTGTTGCTTTGGAGCAGTGGAAGATGTATTACTATGAATGTCCAGAAAAAATACATACATGGTGGAGGAACTCATTGCAAAATGAAGTATGGACAATAGAGCAGCAGAGGAGGAATTGTCCAATAGACCTACAGTTTCCAATGTTAAGGGCAAAGATAAAAAAAAACATAAAAGTCATGTTAAAAGTCTTGTAACCAATTGATGCTATATTGGAGAAATTGGCTCCAAGAATAAAGCTTGTTTACTTTTTCCAATGTTGCCCCTTTCCAAAACTGCTTCTGACATGTCTTCCTTCTTCCTCAACCAAGGTTTCCCACCTATGATGGTTGACAGGGCCCTCAACCGTGGCCGACCCATCTCCCACGCCTTTGCCCTCAGACCTTCCTCTCCCTCCCAGAACCATGATAGGGTCCCCCTTGTCCTCACTTATCACCCCACCAGCCTTCATATTCAAAGGATCATTGTTTGCCATTTCTGCCAACTCCAGCATGATGCCACCACCAAACACATCTTCCCTTCACCTCCCCCTGTCGGCATTCCGTAGGGACGGTTCCCTCCAGGACACCCTGGAGCACTCCTCCATCACCCCCAACACCTCAACCCCCTCCCATGGCACCTTCCCATGCAATTGCAGAAGGTGCAACACCTGCCCCTTTACTGCCCCCCTCCTCACCGTCCAAGGGCCCAAACATTCCTTTCAAGTGAAGCAGCACTTCATTTGCACTTCACTCAATTTGATCTACTGCATTTGCTCCTCCCAATACGGTCTCCTCTACATTGTAGAGACCATAAGCAGACAGGGTGACCACTTTGTGGAACATCTTCGGTCTGTCCGCAAGCATGACCCAGACCTTCCTCTTGCTTGCCATTTCAACGCACCATCCATCCTGCTCTCATGCCCACATGTCCGGCCTTGGCCTGCTGCAATGTTCCAATGAAGCTCAATGCATGAGGAACAACACCTCATCTTCCGATTAGGCACGTTACAGCCTTTCAGACTTAACACTGAGTTCAACAGCTTCAGACCATGAACTCGCTCCTCCATCCCCACCCCTTTTTGATCCCCCTTTTTTCAATTTTTAAAAAAAATTTATATATTTTTTCCCACCTATTTTTATTATTATTTTTTTTTAATTTATTTCCATTTTTATTCATTGTTTTACCCCCACCTTTTAGCCTATTTCGATCTTTTCTCCCACCACCATCCCCTCCCCCCACCCCACGCCCACTAGGGCCCTCTGTCACTTGCTCATTCTGCTTTCTACTCTTAATGTCACCATTAGCACCTCCTATATCCAGTATCACCACCATCAACACCCCTTCAACCTTTTGTTTATGACATCTTTTGCAATCTCTCCTTTGCTCCATCTATCGCTGGCCTTCTATCCAGCTTCACCTGTTCCACTCCCCTTAAACAGTATTTTTCCATCATATCTTTACTTCTCTTTAGTTCCGAAGGAGAGTCATATGGACTTGAAACGTTAACTCTGTCTTTCTTTCCACAGATGCTGCCTGACCTGCTGAGTTTTTCTAGCACTATTTGTTTTTGTTTCAGATTTCCAGCATCTGCAGTATTTTGCCTTTACTTTTTAAACATTGGTCAGGATTTTATGGCCCCCCCAACAGCGTGTCTCCCCTTCCCCACCCCAGGCAGATGTGGCAAGCCATTTAAATCGCCATTCAGTTCGGCGAGATAGTAATATCCCGACAGGCAGGAGGGGCCATTAAATCGTGGCCAATAATTTGATTTTTTATTTCATTGTCATAGATTAAGGCTATGAAACCAAATTAAGAAAAAATGTCATTCATGTTTTTTTTTCTTGGTGAATCAGGACATGTTTGTGCTTTTCATATTTAAATCTGTAGAAGATTTTTATAAATTGCTAGTTAAATTGCAAAAGGCAGACACAGCAAAAGTCAGGTACTGCTAGTGAAAGAAACTTTTCCTAATGAGATGATCGAATAGTTGGGGGAGGATTTTTCCCTTGGGAAGCTAACCGCCACCTACGATCGGGGCCGGATCGCGATTTCACGCTGGCGGGCCAATAAAGGTCTGCTCAGCATGAAATGCTAGTGGCAGCGCTCAGTGCTTCCTGTGTGGTTGGCAGGGGGGTCGCGGGGAGAGAAAGGCCAGTGCAAACTTCGTGCATGCGTGCAAGTGCGCGCTTGAAAATCTTCCTGAGGCACAGAGCTGCCTCAGGGTGAAGAACAGTTTTCAAAATAAAAATGGTTTATAAAATGTTATAAAACATGTCCCCTCATGTGACTCATGAAGTCATACTGGTAGAACTTAAAAACAAAAAAAGTGCAATCACATTGCTGGGAGTGTACTGTAGGCCCCCCAAACAGTCAGAGAGAAACAGAAGATCAGATATGTAGGCAAATTTCAGAGAAGTGTAAAAATAATAGGGTATTAATAGTGGGGGATTTCAACTTCACCAACATTAACCGGGTTAGACATAGTGTGATAGGTTTAGAGGGAGCGGAATTCTTAAAATGCATCCAGGAGAGCTTTTTAAGCCAGCATGTAGAAGGCCCTCCAAGAGAGGGGGCGGTCCTGGACTTAATTTTAGGGAATGAAGTCGGACAAGTGGTAGAGGCATTAGTGGGGGAGCATTTTGTAGATAGTGATCATAACTCTGTTAGATTCAAGGCTGTCATGGAAAAGGACAAGGATGGGCCAGAAATTAGCATTCTAAATTGGGGGAAGGCTGATTTTAATAAGATCAGATATGATTTGGCCAGAGTGGACTGGGAGCAGCTACTTTTAGGTAAATCTGCATCAGAGGAGTGGGACTCATTCAAGAAGGAAATAGGGACAGTACTGGGCCAACATATTCCGTAAAGACAAAGGGTGGGACCAACAAATCCAGGGAACCCTGGATGTCAAGGGATGTACAGGATTGGATAAAGAGAAAAAGGGAGGCTTATGGCAGATACTGAGGGCTCAAAACAGCGGAAGCCCGAGAGGATTATAGAATGTGTAGGGGGGACCTTAAAAAGGAAATTAGGAGAGCAAAAAGTGGGCGTTAAAAAACATTAGCAGGTAAAATAAAGGAAAATCCAAAGTTATTTTACAAGTACATTAAGAGTAAGAGGATAACTGGGGAAAGAGTAGGGCCCATCAAAGACCATTGTGTTAATTTGTGTGTGGAGCCGGAAGAAGTAGGTAGGGTTCTAAATGAATACTCTGTGTCGATGTTCACAACTGAGAGGGATGATGTAGGTATGAAAGTCAGGCAGAAGGACTATGATATAATTAAAGAAATTAGCATAGAAAGGGAGGAGGTTCTAAGTGGTCTGGCAGGCTTAAAATAAGATAAACCTCCAGGCCTGGATGAAATGTATCCCAGGCTGTTGAGTTAGGCAAGGGAGGAGATAGCCGGGGCGCTGGCAATAATTTTCAATATCTCCCTGGCCACAGGAGAGGTGCCAGAGGACTGGAGGACAGCCAATGTGGTACCATTATTCAAGAAGAGAGGAAGGGATAAACCAGGGAACTACAGGCCAGTCAGTCTAACTTCAGTGGTGGGGAAACTATTGGAAGCAATTCTGGGAGACAGAATTAATCTACACTTGGAGAGACAGGGATTAATCAAGGACAGTCAGCATGGATTTGTTAAGGAGAGGTCATGTCTGACCAATTTGATTGAATTTTTTGAAGAGGTGACCAGGTGTGTAGATGAGGGCAATGCATTTGATATAGTCTACTTGGACTTCAGCAAGGCTTTTGATAAGGTCCCACATGGGAGATAGATAATGAAGGTAAGAGCCCATGGGCAAAGATCCAAGGCAATTTTGAAAATTTGGTCCAAAATTGGCTGAGTGACAGGAAGCAGAGGGAGATGGTCGAGGGATGTTTTTGTGACTGGATGCCTATGTCCAGTGGGGTTCCACAGGAATCAGTGTTGCTTGTGGTATATATAAACAATTTAGACTTGAATGTAGGAAGGTTGATCAGTAAGTTCGCGGATGACACGAAAATTGGTGAAGTGGTAAATAGTGAGGAGGATAGCCTTAGATTACAGGAGGATATAGATGGGCTGGTCAGATGAGCTGATCAGTGGCAAATGGAATTTAATCTGGATAAGTGTGAGGTGATGCACTTGGGCAGGACAAACAAGGCACGGGAATACACGATGAATGGGAGGACCTTGGGAAGTACTGAGGATCAGAGGGATCTTGGTGTGCATGTCCACCAGTCCCTTAAGGTAGCAGGACAGGTAGATAAGGTAGTTAATAAGGAAAATGGGATATTAGCTGAGGCATAGAATATAAGAGCAGGAAGTTTATATTGGAACTGTATAAAACACTGGTTAGGCCACAGCTAGAGTATTGTGTGCAGTTCTGGAATCTGCATTATAGGAAGGATCTGATTGAACTAGAGAGAATGCAGAGATTTACCAGCATGTTGCCTGGGCTGGAGAGTTTTAGTTATGAGGAGAGATTGGATAGACTGGTGTTATTTTCCCTGGAGCAGAGGAGATTAATGAGGGACATGATTGAGGTGTATAAAATTATGAGGGGCATAGATAGGGTAGACAGGAAGGAACTTTTCCCCTTGGTGGAGGGATCAACAACCAGGGGGCATAGATTTAAGGTAAGGGACAGGAGGTTTAGAGGGGATGTGAGGAAGAATTTTATCACCCAGAAGGTAATGGGAACCTGGAACTCACTGCTTGGAAAGACGGTAGAGGCAGAAATCCTCATTTAAGTAGTATTTGGATGTGCACTTGCGATGCCACGATATACAAGGGCTATGGACTTAGCGCTGGAAAATGAGATTAGAATAGTTAGGTACTTGTTTGACCGGCGTAGACTTGATGGGCCAAAGGGCCTTCTCCTGTGCTGTCGACCTCTATGAATCTATGAGCAGGGACGTGTTTTGAATTAAATTTTAAATTTTAAATTTTATTTTTATTTGCTGTTGGAAACCTCATCCCACCGTGGATGAAGTTCCCTAAAAAAATGCAATGGCCCCTTGGCCTTTTCGCCTGCCTGCCAACCATAGGGTTGGACAGGCAGCAAAAAATACTTTTAATTACCTTTTTAATGGCCTTAATAGGCTTTTTAATTGTCGGTGGGCGCGCTGCCGACTCTGGCGAGCACTGGCCGACCGAAATATCTCGCAAGTGCGCAATGACGTCGGGACGTTCGCCTGACATCATCGCGGTTCATTTTGCGCTCAGCCGGGTCGGGTGCGCACTCACCTGCTGAGCTAAAAATTCTCCCCGTGGTGTTTTTATAGGATGAAAGAGGTAAAAAGTGGAGCATTAACATACATCAATAAAATAGGGTTGGAAAACAAGTTTGAAATGAACAAAAATTAAACTTGGAACTGATGTTGGGAAGAATGTAACAATTTAACAGCCTACCAACAATAGTCTACCAACAAGTTACTGAAAATACAATTATGTCCAATAGCGAGAGAGTTAACATGTTAGCAGGATGAGCTTTCATATGCTGAATGGATTTTTTAAAAATTATTTTACATAAGGAACGTCAAAATTATTTTGACATTCCTTATGTTCCTGCATTCTGAAATAATATATTTTCATTGTTGATTTTATGAGCATTTAGCTGTGCTGATAGTTAAATTAGGGGGTAGAGTTTCAACTTTGGGTGATGTTAGTTATTTTGACTTAAATTTGAATTATTTTTGTGCAGTGCATCCTAGGGTAGTCAGCAATCAGGGCAGAAATTGTGCTAAAAAATGTGCTAGTTTTCACACATGTTCTTTTCTCATATTTCTGCTGAAACTAATTTACATATTGCTGAACATAAATGCTGAATCTTCCCAACCTGACACTACTGAACATTTCTTCCGGGACCTCCCGACTAATCCTGATCCTTGAACCCAATAACCTACCTACCCACCTCACCCACCTACCTAGTCATCTGTCTACCCACCTTACCCACCTACCCGTCTACCCAGGTAGTTGGGTGATTGGGGGTAGTTGGGTCCGCTCGGGGTAGGTAGATTGGGGTAGTTGGGTCTGCTTGGGGGCAGAGTCGGGTGGTCAAGGGTAGTCAGGTTGGGTCGGGTGTTAGTCAGGTTGAGGGGGTAGTTAGGTGTCAGAGGTAGTCAAGCAGCCAGGGAGTAATCAGGACATGTCGGGGGGATAGTCAGGTTGGGGTGTATTCAGGTCGGTTCGGGGGAGATAGGTAGTCATGGGGGTGTGGGTAATCAGGTGGAGGGGGTTGGCGGGTTGGGGGAGTAGTGTGCTCAGTCTGGGTGAAAATCTGGTGGCGGTTGGTAGGGGGTGGGTAGTTGGTTTGCTTTAAGGGATAGTGAGGTGATCGGAATAGTTGAGTCAAGTTTGGGGGATAGTCAAGTGGTCGGGGTTTGTCGAGTTGGGGGAGTTGGGTTCGGTTTGGGGAATAGATGGGCAGTTGGCAGGATAGTCGTGTGGTCAGAGGTGCATTCAGGTGTTTGGGGGTTAGTCAGGTGATTGGGGGGGCTGGTGGTGGTTGTTGGCTGTGGAGTTATTCAGGTATTTGACCAAGTTTTAAACGGTCTGACATTTCCTGGGTAACTATCCAGGTAAGCCGCACAAATCTGTCCCAAGTCTCTAGCTCATAGTTGAAGACATTCGCGCAGGTTCCCGGGAAGAAGGAGAATTGTCCATTGGAAGTTTAAACTTCCTGAGCAATTCCCATGTAGGAACACGCATTAGAGCTTCCGCAGGTTCCTAATGCACATCTTCCATCATACACGTGGTCTCTGATGATCTGTGACAGGAAGATTTGGGCCAAAATCTATCAGCACCAGCGCAATCAAGCAACATTGAAAAATGTGGTAACATTTAAATAAGGCTTTGCTTTCAGAAATATTTCTTGATTCATTACACAATGGTAACATGGCACGGTTTGATTAATAAAGCTGAAAATGGGTTTGTCATTAAAAAAATAGGCATTTTAAGCATCCTGTCAAACCAGCACCTGTGAGTTACCCAATTTAAACTACTGAAAATGACTTAAAAATATACAGAAACATTTGCTGACTAAAATGGGTTATGGGAGTTGGTTTCTTAGTGAAATAAAACAAAATCATGTTTATAGGCTTTAAAAACATGCCTATTATTGCCCAAAAGAACCAACTTTGTTTTTGGAGCCTCCTGGAAGGCCTGCACATGAGTGCAGTTAACAGGTATCCGAATGGGGATTAATCTAATCTGGATGCATGGCCAGTTTTGTTGGCGAGGCCTGGGATCAGTGTGATGTTTCTTAAAATAGTGCAAAAGATTGCGGAAAGTTGTTTTAACATAATCTGCATTTAAAACTTCGCCATCATTCACAAAGTTTACAGCAATTTCAGGCAAATTGAGCCAAAAAATATCAGTGCAAAGGAGCAGAAACTCTATTCCTGGCTGTGATTGGAATCACACATATTTTCTTAGACTATATGATGTTTCTAGCAGTATGGTCTTGAATTTTTTAACAATTCATTTCCCCTGCTAAGGATGAAAACATTTTCTTTAAGAAGATGAGTGGGTTTCCTATAAGATCCTGTCAGTAGAAATAGGTGTGTGATAAAGTGGAGGAAAACAACATTTACAATATCTTTCAAATATTCTTTAAACTGTTCTTTTTGTTCCTCGAAAATTGACATTAATATTAGAAGGATTTCAAATTTTGCAGGAATGTTCTTTCTGGTGGAGCCAAGAGGTGTTTTATTGTTGTTTGATGGCATCTTTTACTTTCGGAGGAGTATGTATATTTTCCAATTCCTTCTTTGTAAAATTAACACTTCCTTGCTATTGCTACACTTTAGTCTAATCGGCACGACATCTCAAGGTTCCAAACTTATTTTTATTTTTATAACCATTTTAATCGTTTTTACAATCTGCATTCAGAAGTCTGTAATATCTCCCAGTTTGATGGCCAACGCTGCATAAGGGAGGTGACTGCCGCTCTGAATGCCAGTACAGGGGAATTCACTCTGTTCTTTCAGAAAGGAGTAGGCAGAATGTGTAATTGGCTTTGTCCGGAAAGTAGGCTTCCCCATGGTGCATAGTGACATCCGCTCTGCACACAGATGTGGTTTTGCAGATATAACATCTAAACATATCAATGTACAGCACTGCAAAGAGTTCTACTTCCTGAATCTGCATTGGTTTGTGACCATGCTTAGCACATCATGCAAGTAAATGACTGCTATCCTGACATTTATGCTTTGTCAGCCCACTGTGCACTCAGTATTTGAGTCACCACAGCAAATCAAAGGGTCACTGCTGGGTGGCAAAGGCTCTCCACTTAACATCTGACTCCTGACCCTGCTGCACACTCCTATCATCCTTGGCCAGCATTCGCATGATGCCACACAAACATCACTGAGCAGACCATTGGGGTGCTCAAGCAATGGTTTCACTGCCAGATCCTCATATGGAGGAGTCCTCCAGATCTCGCCAGAGTGTGTGTCTGATTTGTCATGGTCTGCTGTATCCTACACAACCTCACCATCATGAAGGCACAGCCCCTGCCACCAGAGAATTGGCAAACATCTCAGGAAGAAGAGGAAAAGGAAGAGGAAGAGTATGAGGAGGAGCTTGAAGGAGGGGAGGAGGCAACTCATGGCTGTCCATGATCACCTCATTCGATTACAGTTCCACCAAGCACGATTTGAAATCCCAATCGAACAGCAATCACACATATTATCTTCCCTCTATTATTAACCTTCACAGCACCCTCTTGGTTACAATTCTGAAGTAAAAGCCACCACAAAACAATCATTCCAAACCAACTTTGTCAAACAAACCATCTTAACATTCCATACAAAAGTCACCATGTTTGCATTCCCTTATTACCTGTCTTTTGGGCTACCCTTATGTATGGCAGGTTGCTGATTTGCCATGGAGGAGCACAATGACCTTGGGATCCAGGATTATTGGAGGAGGCTGGACAATAACAGGAGGCTATCTCTACCTGTACAGCAGAGGGTTCCAAGAAAATTGGAGGGACAGTAACAGTCACAGATGGAGAGTGGAAGGGGATCTCATAGTAGAATCTGAGCACCACCATCTTGGCAAATCGAAGCTATGGCGCAGTCAGAAATCAAAACTGGAAAAGACTCTGGATGGGTGGGGTCGGAGTCATTGTGGGAGGAGACCAGGGCTGCACTTGGGCTCACTTCATGGGGCTGCCCCAACCTGTTTGCACTTAAAACATTGAAATGGAGTCAGAGATGAGAGAAAAATGGAAAATCTTCTTGAAAAGGCTCCATTGGTGCCATTGCCTTTTTAAGCACTTTAAAGAGAGAGAGCAGGAGTCACTGGCTTCACAATGCAGTCATTCCTTTTGAGCTTCAGCAAAGAGGTATGTGAGAACATTAATGAGGGCAAGCATCTAGAAAGCACAGCTGCTGCCTTTGTGCCAGATCATCAATGAAAGCCTCTGTTATAGAGTTGATTTTCCAGGCAACTTTTCTTAGTGGACACATTTAACATTATTTACAAGACGACAGTAGCAACTACATGCTTGCATCAAACTCCATAACTAAAGAAGAACTTTCCTAGAGGTTCCCCACGCTGCTAATTCATTGGCTTACACAGATCATGTGATCCTACAACACAGGATTATTCTTAAAGTTCCAGTCCTACGTTTATCAGAACTATAGTTACTACATTCCTCCCTCTTTAACTTTTCTGTACATTTTGTATTTACAAGGATATTTATCTCATGACATTACAATATTTACACAGGTCATGAAATTACAATTTCAGTCTTCTGGTTGGTTTCCTGATCAGCATGGAACGTCATAGCATCACGACTTCTGATTCTTTTGCGGAAACACATTCTCTGGAACCACATTAACATCAGGTACCTCCTTAGGCACATGCAGTTCAGTGTCTTCCATTCCGACAGAGACATTGGGCATGCCAGTCCTTGGTTGAGCAACTTCAATAGGGACCACAGGTTGAGCAATGGTTACAGGTGGAACATCACTTTGTTGGTGTATGTCCCTTTTTCTTAAATGATCCACATGCTTATGGGTGATCCAGCCCTCCACTTCCTCATGGTACGACAATGGTCTGGTCAGAGGGCTTACTTTACCAGGTAACCACTTCGGTCCTCCGCCAAAATTCTTTACATTTACTGCTTCTCCAACAGTAACATGTTGCACACAACTATGCAACTCATGAGTCGCTTTTTGGTTCCCCTGACTTTTCTCCATCTTTCCCTCCAAACTGGGAAGTATCAGGCTTAACAAAAACAGTATTACCTGGAAAAACTCAGCAGGTCTGGCAGCATCGGCGGAGAAGAAAAGAGTTGACGTTTCGAGTCCTCATGACCCTTCGACAGAACTTGAGTTCGAGTCCAAGAAAGAGCTGAAATATAAGCTGGTTTAAGGTGTGTGTGTGGGGGGCGGAGAGATAGAGAGACAGAGAGGTGGAGGGGGGGGGTGTGGTTGTAGGGACAAACAAGCAGTGATAGAAGCAGATCATCAAAAGATGTCAACGACAATAGTACAATAGAACACATAGGTGTTAAGTATCAGGCTTAGCCTTGCTCGAAGATGGCGCCTTGGTGAAAAGATAGAGGCATTTTCAGAACTCCTGTTTAAGCAAATGGTGTGAACTGGTACTTGTTTTACTGGATTGATTTGTATTTGACCAGTGTTTGTGTATGGTAATTCTGACAGTTGTGAGTGAACAAATGGCACCGTCATGGGTTGCCTCTGATCCAGAGTTCTAGGCTGATTCACAAAACCAGGATGTTGAGCAAAAGGGACAAAGTCTGTTCAGGCTTACTAAGTTCAGGTCCAGCACATTTATCATAATGGCTTATCCGAGGTACCAAATGCTACTCAGATAAGTGCTTTTTTATAGTAGAAACAGGAGACCATCCTTTTTTCAACTGATATTCCTTAAATTGCTTCCTGATTTCGTCCACTGATTATTTTAAGCAACCTGATTTTCAATAAAATTCTTCTCCAAGGCATTGCACTGTTGTTGCATCGGTTCCTTCAGGTGGCTTTGCCTGTGGAAGAATCCCTCTTGTAACCTGAGTGTTGCAACAAGGTCCTCCCTCTGTCTATACAGGCCGTTGCTGCAATTCTTTCAAATGTTCTTGTTGAACCCAAATACCTACTGATGAAGCACACAATCTCTCTTGATCCCTCAAAGCTTCAGTATGTTTTGTCAAAGTTGTGGAAAACATTGAGTGTTTCAAAGCTCCCCCTGAAATTTCTGATGTTCCCAGCTGTCTTCCTTGGGACTTTGATGGATCCAGCAACATCTCTTACTTACTTGTGTCAGCTCTTGCTGTGGCTTAACTAGACCTGAAGTCCGAATGCAAGGTCTTGATACTTCTGGACCATTCACTTCAAGTACACTGTAGGGCATTACATGTCTTTTAGATTTTAGTGAATCACGTTGACTATTGCTTACATTGTATACTTCAGACGGTTTTGATTAAGATGGTCAGGGGCTCTAGAACTAGTTAATCCATCATCAGGTATCCTGGCTATTTGTTGTTGAGCCGTTGTATTCCCAGCAATGGCAGTATGTTGCTGGGAAGTTTTGAGAATTCTGAATCCAATACAGTATGATTCTTTATGAGTCAGTGCCTTATCTGTAATTTTGCACTCTCTTTCTACATGTCTTCTTCTTTCTACCACAGAATTTATTCTCTGCCTTCTTTTTGACTTCACTGTCGGCCAGACTTCTCTCAGATGCCACTTCAAGTTTTCTTAGTTCAGTAGTTGAGCTACCCATGACTTCATTACCTACTCATATCTTGGAAAGTTCTACGACTTTTGCTTTCAAAGCCTCTTTAGCTTCATGCAGCTGATTCTTTAGCTCTCCTGTCTCCTTCTTATACCTGTTGGCTTCCTCCTGGATTCTTGAACATTGCTGCGTCTTCTCTGCCAACTGGTTCTTCATGTTGCTCAGAGTGACATTAAATTCTTCCTGTTTCTCTTCATAATTTTCCAGAGGTACAAACTTTGACCTGAGGGATTCTTGTAGTGTGTGAAGGTCTTTCAACAGATTTTCCTTTTCTTTGCAAAGCTCACTTGCTTCATCTTGAATTCTTAATTCAGCAGAGTCTCCTTGAGTTTCTTCTGCTATTCTTCCCTGTCATTGTTTAAGACAGTCTTCGTTTCTTCAGGTTGCTGAATGGCTACACACTCCTTTTTCATCCTGTTGCAGTCCTTGGACTCTCCAGGCTCTTTCTGAAGTACGTTGCCTTGTTCTTTTTTGAACTCAGGAACCCTTCCAGCTTTCTTCTGAAATCTCACTGACCAGTCAAGGTTAATTTCCCTCAACCAATTTCAACCTAGAAGTCTTGGTCCTCTACCTACTAATACCATCACTGGTAGCTGTGTCGATTGGTGTCTATAATGAACAGTTGCTCTGGTGATACTTTTTACTTGGATTTCTTCACCTGTGTGTGTTTCCAACTTGGCAGCTGTTTGTTCCAAATTTAATTGTTCATCACCTTTATTTAAATATCTGAAAGTGTGTTCTCCTATTACAGTGGTAGGAGTGCCAACGTCTACTTCCATTTTTAAGGTTTTACCATTCACTTGCACTGTGACAGTAATTGGCTCTGCCTTCTCAACTTTCATGTTGAATAATGAATAATTGTCAGAATTGGTTGTTTCTGGCTTTTCCACACTATATACTTCATTGGACTTCAATTGTTGTCTAGAAGCCTGTTTAAACCTCACTTTGTAGTGTTTCAATATGTGTCCATTTCTGTGACAAAAATAACAATCTACCTTTTTAAATTGCCATTCGTTAGGAGTATGATTGTTTCCACGTCAATAAAAATTAGTTTTTGGCTTTGCTGCTAAGCTGTTTCCTCTCAATTTTCAGTTAGCAGGGGCTGTTCCCACTTCACGACAGAGTCCCAGCTTTTCATGCCACTTTCAGCCAACAGTTCCTGCTCAACTAGAAAAACGGTGCCACTTTGCATCCCTTGAATTGCTTATGAATCCCTTAACAGCGCTTTCCAATGCTTTCTAACGCTTATTTCTAACGCTTTCTTAAAATCAAAATTCATTTCAGCCAGCATTCTTTGCTGATTAGCATCTTCCTGCAAGCCCATGCCAAACAATCCCTGAGCATGTCATTCAGCGTTTCACTGACATCACAAAATTCCATTAATTGTTTTAATTTCGCCAGATAGGTAGCAATGGTTTCCCCCGGGGCTCTATTCCGTGAATTGAACTTGAACCTCTGCATTGTGACTGAGGGCTTGGGTTGAAAATGTCCCTTAATGCTGTCTATTAATTCACTGAAGGTCTTCGAATCTGGGGCATTGGGGGCAATCAAGCTTCGAATTAAACTGTAGGTCTTACTCCCACAAATGTTCAGGAGAATCACTCTCCTCTTGTCCTCCCGTGTGATTTTGGTGGCTTGAAAGAAGAACTATTACAGAAGTTGGTAAAGGCTGTTATTTAAAATCCCAGAGGGAAACTTTAAACAACTGTCATAACCTATATTTTCAATTGGCATGTTTTGAGTTGCATCTCTAAATTCAGGAATAAGACCACCAGTTCTCAAGAGGTTTTATATCAAACTAAATGAGACATTTATTAATTTACAACAAATTAAACACATACTCATAGCTACAAATTATTAGTATCATAACTTTTAACAAATTCCCAAATTAATCTCCACTAAGACAACAATAACTAATAGACCTAAACAGACACAAGACAAAGCATTTTTCACCTTACAAATTCAAAATAAGGCCCTTTTCAATTTGTTCCTTTGCAGACAGTTGTATGCTTACAGGCTTGGATCTTTCATGCCTCTGACCTGCATACACAAACTCCTCTCAAGTTATACTGAGCCTTCCATTGTATCACATGGCTCTTTGAACTCCACCTCTTCTAACAATAAAACCCTTTTCATCATACCAATTTTATTAGTAATATAAACATATTGCTTGGTGTTTCCTAGCTGGGTGCAAGATTTCACTCTGAGTCTTTGAATGCTCTATTTAAAAATGCAAATTGCTCCCATGTTTATCTAATTCCAATTTCAAACCTACTTCTTTCTATGCATCAAAGCACCCAGACTAACTAGCTTTAATCCAATTATCACACACATAGACTAAACCTCTATTTTAAAAATAATTTCCAATAACATTATATACATTAATATCTCTTCCTGACATCCCCCTTCCTGTCGAAAAATGAACCATCATAATTCTAAAAGACAGCTTCATTTTTTAATACACACACACATACACACAGACACACAAGTCCTTGGTATCAACAGAAATCACTCCAGTTCAGTGTCCAGGTTGTTTAAAATGTCCAATTTTCCTGTAAACTTCAAATTCTTGATCATGCATCTGTGAACAGATTCTCTCTACCAGCAACATGTATAATCCATAGATTAAATGGCTGTAATAATAGACTCTATATAATAGTCTTGCACTTTTGTCTTGAAATTGGTCCAAGAACTTCAAAGGGTTATGGTCTGTATAAACAATTAACTTGTTTGCAACATAAATTTCAAAATGCTGCAATGCTAACACCAAACCCAAGATCTCTTTTTCGATCGTTGAATATCTTCTCTGTTGTACATTCAGCTCCTGCGAAAAATACCCTGTTGATTTTTCAATTCCAGTGTCATCTTCTTGTAACAGTATAGCCCTAATTCCTATATCACTTGCGTCAATGGCCAACTTGAATTGCTTGGCATAATTGGGTACTGCCAAAACTGGTGTCATAGTTAATACAGTTTCAAACTATCAAGTAACTTCTGACATGCCAGTGTCCATTGAAACTTCTTGTTCCTTTATAATAGTTCAGTCAGTGAAGCAACCACCTGGCTAAACTTTGGTAAAAATTTCCAGTAAAACCCACTCATGCCCAGAAATCTCAAAACTTCTCATTTTGTTGTAGGCACTGGGAAATTCATGATAGCCTTGACTTTCACATCTCTGGGAGATACCTTACCATGTCTAATGGTATGGCCTAGATACGTAACTTGCGCTTTTGCAAATTCACTTTTAGCCAAGTACATCACCAAATTAGCTTCTTGTAGTCGAGTAAATAATTCTTCCATATGCTGTAAAGGCTCCTCCCATGTCTGACTGAAAACCATTAGATTGTCAATATAAACAGCACAATTGCTTAGACCTGCAATTATTCTGTTTGTCAGTCTTTGAAATGCCACTTGACAAAAGCTGATATCTCCTTTGCTCTCTCTGACAACGGTACCTGCGAATATCCTTTTAGCAAGTCAATCTTTGTGATAAATTTCAATTGTCCCATTTCCGCAATGAAATCTTCCAACCGCAGTATAGGATGTGAATCTGCTTTTGTCACTGCATTCAACTTTCGATTTTCCACACGCAGTCTTTGTGTTCCATCTGGTTTCAGTACCAGTACAATAAGTGAACTCCAGATACTGCAACTAGACTCAATTATATCATTTTGAAGCATGAGATCAATTTCTTTTTGTAATTGTGATAACTTTGCCAGATTTAATCTGTAAGGATGTTGACATATTAAAATGAAATTTGCATAGAAACATCATGTATAGCTAAATCTGTCTTCCCCAACTTATTTCTATGACTGCAATAGCTTTTGCAAATCACTTTGACACTTGTTTGGAAGGTAACTCAATATTTCATTTAAATTTTCAAGCACCCCTTCATTATCCAATTTGATTAGAGGAAAATCAATTTCAGAGTCCTGCATTTCTACCTCTTTCTCGTCATCCACCATCACTAATACCTCTTTTTGTTCCTATTCCCTGTCGAAGTACTTTTTAAGCATTTTTACATGACACATCCTCTGCTCCTTTCTTCTATCTGGAGTATTTATTAAATAATTTACTTCACTCAATTTATTTTCAATCCTGTAAGGCCAACTAAATCTTGCATTTAATAAATCAGCTAGTACTGGTAACAAAACTAGTGCTTTTTCTCCAGAAACAAAGATGCAGGTTTTAGCGTTCTTATCTGCCTTCACTTTTGTCACTTGCTGTGATGTCTTAAAATGTTTTCTAGTCTACTCACATGTTCTGCTCAATCTTTCCCTTAAATTTGCTATGTAATCCAGGGGAATAGTTTCTGAATTTTGACTCACCAATTTCTCAAGAATCAATTTCAGTGGCCCCCTTACCTCATGACCATAAATTAATTAAAAAGGGCTAAAACCAGTCAGTGCATTAGAAGCATCTCCAATAGCAAATAACAAAAATGGAATCCCTGTATCCCAATCCTGTGGATAACCCTGACAGTACACTCTCATCATTGTTTTTAAAGTTTGATGCCACCTTTCCAAAGCTTCTTGTGACTCCTGATGGTAAGCTGTTCACTCAAACTGTTTTATCCCCAACTGTTCATTACTTCCTTAACAGCTGTGACATAAAACTTGAACCTTGATCTGATTGTATTTCCTTAGGTAAAACATATCTTGAAAAAAAATAATTTATTAACTCCTCCACAACCTTTTTAGTTGTAATATTTCTTAAAGGTATCGCTTCAGGAGACCTGATAGACACATCCATTAGTGTCAGTAAATACTGATTTCCACTTTTAGTCTTAGGAAGTGGTCCTACACAAGCAATCATGACCCAGGTAAAAGGTTCTTCAAATGGTGGTATTGGGATTAATGGCGCCAGCTTAATCACTGCTTGTGGTTTTCCTGTTACTTGACATATATGACAGGTTCTACAGAATTTGACTACATCTTTATGCAATCCTGGCCAAAAAATACCTCTGTATCTTTTTCTGTGTTTTCCTAATTCCTAAATGTCTCCCCATTGGAATTTCATGAGCAATCTTCAGAATCTCATTTTTATGTCCTAATAGGATAGCAATCTGATGCACCTCCCTCCAGCTTTCATTTGCTGAGACATGATCCGACCTCTATTTCCTCATTAAAATATCTCCTTGAAGGTAATAACATACTGGAATACATTTTGCTTCTGTTTCTGAATAAGCTTTCTGATATATATGTTTTAATTGCAAATCAATTTTCTGTAACTCCACTAACCTGCTTGAGTTAAACACTTCAGCTGAACTGACCTGTATTCTTTCCTCCTGAGCAATGTTACCAAACACAATGCCAGCTTATTGGATTTCGACACCTTCTTGCCTTGAACTGCCTGCCCTCCTTGTTTATCTTGTTCTCCCCTATGAGCCTTTGACCGTTTCACAGCAGAATCAGAAAACAATTCAGGACATTCCTTCTGTAACACCTCTGTTGAAAACATTTCTACAGGCTGCTCAACTACCATAAACAATACCCACATTTGCAATCCAACTATATCATTACCCAGAATAAACTGAACCCCTGCAATGGGCAATTTTTGCACTACGCCATCTATAACTTCACCTGACCTCCATTTTCTCTTTATCTTCCACAATGGAATAGATTTAGCATTACTGTGAACCTCACTTATTATTACCTGCTCCTGCAATACTCCCTTTGAACAACAAATATCACTATCTCATAACATTAAGGATTGACTAACCCCTATGTCTCTTAAAATTTTAACATCTCCAGCAACTCCACGCTGTACACATGGAAATACTTTCCCTACACACGAGATCTTTAAACATTTCTGCAACCTGCTCCTCAGAATTCTCTTGAATAAATTGTGAACACATTCCCAGTTCTTCACCAATCACTGCTTTTCCCTGTTTCACCTGTACACAAACCTTTGGTTCCTCCAGTGCCTGAACCTCAGAACCCACAGTACTTTTACTGCCAGAGCTTTTCTGTATCCCAATAATTTCAACAGAATTTTCCTGCAATTTCCAACACACTGACTTAGCGTGCCACACTTTATTACAATGAAAACACCCCAGTTTTTGAATATCACTTCTACCTTCAGCACTTTCCCTTTTATTCTGAGAAAAAACTTCCTGGGAACTTCCAGCTACTCTTTCTCTTCCCTGACTACCTACCTTCCTTTCCCCTTCCCACTTTCTATCCTTTTCCAATTTGATAGGATGACAAAAAAAAGGTTTAGCTCTATGAACTAACTCATAATCATCAGCTATCTCTGCTACTTGTCTTACAGAATCAACCCTCTGTTCCTCCACATGAGTTACCTCTACCAAAAGGATTATATCTTTAAATTCTTCCAAAAGAATTACTTCCCTAAGAGCTGCATACTTTGTCTCAATTTTTAATGCCTCGAATCCACCGGTCAAAATTACTTTGTTTTACTTTTTCAAACTCAATATAGGTTTGCTCAGGCTGTTTTCTCATATTCCTAAATTTCTGCCTGTATGCTTCAGGAACCAACTCATATGCACTCATAATAGCCTTTTTCACCACATCATAATTCAATGGCATTACGTTTAATAGCGAAGCATATACCTCATGCGCTCTACCACCAACTTAGACTGTAATAATAATGATAATAATGTCCAGTTCTCCTGTGGCCATTTCATCTGTTTAGCTAGCTTCTCAAATGCAATAAAGAATGCTTCAATATCATTTTCCTCAAAATTTGGAAGAGCTTGTACAATGTAAACATCTCTCCATTGGGTTCTATTCTGGAGATAAGTCCTTCCTCACTTACTAGCATCTCTTTTTTAACTACCAACATTCTCAGTTGGAATTCTCTTTCTCTCTATCCTCCTTCTCTATCTTCACAATTTCTAATTCCCTTTCCTGTTTTCTTTATCTCTGCTACCTTTCTACCTGTTCCCTTTTAAAATCAATTTCTCTACCCTTTGCTTCTAATTCAAGTTTTTTTCAGTTCCTTTGCTTGTTCAAATTTAAGCATCTTAATTTGTAACTGAAGTCTCACTACCTCCAGCTGTGACTCACTAGTGTCAGGTTTCACTTCCAACTGTAGATGCTGTGCTATACTTTTAATTATATCTGATCTCCTAGCCCCTTCAGGTAACCCCAATGTTAACTCATCTGCCAACTCTGTTAACTGACTCTTGGTTATTTGTTGCAACCCAGTCAGAGTTATATCTTCTACTCCCAGACAGGTCTTGGCAGTTGTCAAAGCCATCTTGCAATCTCACCACTTCTAAAAAACCTCACCAACTCCTGAATTCAAATTGTCTCTCGTACTCGTAACCTTAAGATTCACCAATTCCAAACCAATCAAGGAATTATAAATATTATCCCACTAAGAGCATCCAATTGTTATGACACAATAGTTGGTAAAGGCTATATTTAAAATCCCAGAGGGAAACTTTAAGCAACTGTCATAACCTATATTTTGAGTTGCAGCTCTAAAGCATTTTTTACCTTACAAATTCAAAATGAGGTTCCTTTCAATTTGTTCTTTTGCAGACAGTTGTTGGCTTACAGGCTTAGCACTTACAAGCACACAAAAACTCCTCTCAGGTTATACCTAGCCTTCCCTTTGAATGCAAATTCTCATTGTATCACCAGGCCTTTTGAACTCCACCTCTTCTAACAACAAAACCCTTTTCATAGTACCAGTTGTATTGGTAATATAAACATATTGCTTGGTGTCTCTTAGCTGGGTGCAAGATTTAACCTCCAGTCTTTGAATGCTCTATTTAAATATGCAAATTGCTCCCATGTTTATCTAATTCCCATTTCAAACCTACTTCTTTCTATGCATCAAAGCACCCAGACTAGCTGGGTTTAATCCAATTAACACACACACAGACTAAACCTCTATTTTTAAAAAAATTCCAATAACATTATATGCATTAATATTGCTTCCTGACAAGAATGCTAGATGTTCCATATATTGAGACCAATCATCTGTGGCTGGTTCTAAGGAATTGAATCTGCCAAATTGTGGCATCTTGGATGAGTATATCTTCCTTTATTTTTAATTAACTTAGATACTCACAATCGCTGGGCGAGGGACAGTACCGGATCTGATTTATCCTCATCACCAGTTTGTCATAGAGTTGATTTTCCAGGCAACTTTTCTTGGTGGACACATTTAACTTTATTTACAAGACAAATCAGCAATTATACATGGGCATCAAACTCCATAACTAAAGAAGAACTCTCATAGAGGTCCCCCACGCTACTAACTCATTGGTTTACACATATCATGTGATCATATAACACTGGATTAATCTTAAACCTACAGGCCTACGTTTATCAGAACTATACTTACCAAAGCCTCTAATGTGCTTCATCCAATTGACATGGATCACAGGCCAAAGGGCATCCAGTCATTGTTGAAGTCAAGGATGATTAGCATTCATGATAATAGATTGCAGGAGTTCCTTTGGTAAAGCCACACATTTAATGATGCCTCCAAAGCTCCCTCAAGCTCTGTGGGATTGAGATGTAAAGTGTCAGGGTTGGCATCGTGGGCACCTAGATATGTAAGTGTGCGCCTCAGCTGCAAGGCAGTTTCAGTGAAAAGCGATGAATGCAGATGCAGCTCTGGGGCATGACATTGTCTTTCTGTGTGCAAGTGGTAGATCCCCTGTATCTGCCCTGTGTTCATTAATCTCTTGGAACTATCATTCCCTAAAGAGAAGAGGGATTGAAGAATGGAGCCTGTGCAGCCATATTGATGGCTATGATCCAACTGAGGAGGACCTGGCCTAGCCTGAGGTCCATGGTCCAGGGGAGCCCCAGCAACAACCACAGGATGAGGAGGTTAGACCCATCCAAGGAAGGAGACTCACGCGACCAAGGGTCTACGAAGAAGATTTTCCTATCGGGAGATGAGCGACAGACAATGCCGCACACGTCTGCGCTTGTCAAGAGAACTGTTGGATCATAAATGCCATATCCTGCAGATGGATCTAATACCCCATGAACTAGAGGACATCCCCTGCCAGTGGCCCTGAGGGTGACTGCTGCAATCATTTTTTTTTGCATACGGATCATTCCAGGGATTCACAGGAGACCTATGAGGCATCTCACAGTCCTCAGCACATATATGTATTAAGGAGGTGACAGACGCCCTCTATAGTAAGGCTCATCATTATGTAAAGTTCACACTCGATGAAGCTAGCCAGGCTGCAGAAATCTCAGGCTTCCCTAGAGGACAAGGTGCAATCAATTGCATACATGTGGCTTTGAGAGCCCCATGGCAACAGCCCCTGATGTTCGTTAGCAGGAAAGGGTTTCACCCCGATCATTCGACTGGTGTACGATCATCAGAAGCACATCAGCACGTTTGTGCCAATTTCCCTGTGAGTTGCCATAACTCATACATCCTCAGCCATTCCCAGGTGCCTCACATATTCGAAGGGCCCCAGCAAATACAGAGATAACTGCTCGGGGATAAGGGATATCTGATCAAATGACGACTCATGACACCTATGCATCATCCTCTGAGTTGCTTGGAGGAGAGATACAATGACATGCATAAGGCAATACAACCCATCATTGAATAAACATTGGCATCCTGAAGATGCACTTCTGAAGCTTGGAGCACTCAGGTGAGTCTCTTCAGTAATCTCTGGAGAGGTTCACCCACATAGTTGTGGTGTGTTGCGTCTTTCACAACCTGGCTCTTCAAAGGGGGCATCGCTTGCCAGAGCGAGACATGGAGAATGCTGAGAGCTCCTTGGACAATGTCAAGCAGGATAGGCAGCAACCTGAAGAGGGAGATGAGGATCAGCTCCAATGTAAGGGTACCCTTGAAGAAGCATAACTTGGAAGATGTGCCCATGACATACTGATAGCCATAAGATTCTAGGAGGAGTAAGGTACAGGCAATAGCACACATCCACATTGCTTCCATCCCTTACTGTCATGCCTGTGGACTGAAAGACCTTCACAGCCAGTGACATCAAGAGCAATCTCAGCATTCGGTCTTGCACCTTCAAACCTCATGATTCACTAGGCCCTGTTCATTGGAAAGGTTAGTAGCGAAACCTCCATTGGTGCGCTTAGGGAAGTGATAGTCGTCACAATAGCACAGACACTGTAAAAAGCTTTGATGCAGTGGTGGCCATCTTTCTGGGAAGGTTTTTGCAGACATTGAGATGCACACATGATTGGACAGAGCATCATGGCTGCAGGAATTGTGCTTTGGCATTACCAATAAAGGCAGCCTTCTCCATTGGAGAGACAGTTACAGCTGCCCCTCCAAGGCTAGTGAGGACGCCTAACTCAATGCTGTTCTGTAAAGAGTGTGGTTGCTAATGCATTTTGCAGAGACTTCAGTAAAGAGTTTCTATTATGGCATAGCGGATGGTAAATGCTGAGCTGCTCAAATCCCAGAGGGAGACCTGAAAAAGCTGCCAAAACTATTTTTGCAATTTGTATTTTTATTTTGAGATGCATGCCTTGAATTCATTAGCAATAAGTCCACTGAGTCTTAGAGGTTTTTTACAAAACTAAATTAAACATTTATGAATAAAGGAAATTATTTTAAACACTACAAATTACTACTATGATAACTCCTAAATCACCTACTTAATTTAACTCCCAGTTACACCTCTGTTAAGGCAACAGTAAAACAACATAGAGTTCAACAGACCCAGGCAAAGCACACAATACTCTGGGCAGTGATATGTAAAATGAATTCTCTTAGCTTTGGTTACTGGAGACAGCAGCTTGAGAGGCATAGAGCAGACATAGAAGCTGGAGGCTTTTCACACTTGTTAGATCTTAGAATTCCTTCTTACACATAGCCTCATCTCCTTTATTCAGGTTTCTCCCTTTTTAGTGTAAATCCCATTGGTCCAATACATCTTTCCATAATTTGAATCTTTCATAGCACTCATATTATCAGTAATCTTTGGGAAAAATAAACACACTGTTTGGCTTAGCCTCTGTTGGCTAAGTGTGACACCTTACCATCTCTTAAAAATTCATTAATTGGGTTTATCTAAAAATGCAACTGTTCTTCACACCTCCCATTCTAAAACTTCAATCATGTCTCTGTGTTTAGCATTTCAAACCTAGTTTCCCTTCTGATACATCAAAGCACCCAGATTAACCGTCTGGAATTCAATAAAAACCACACACACACCTATATACAGAAACTAATTCAAACCCTACTGTTAACCTACCTTTACAATAAATTATAATAATACTATGAAAATTATTATATTTCATGACAGTTTCACACATCACCCTGACATGGCACAAGGGTATAATAAGTATCACGAGCCAGCTACACATCACATGAATGTGAGGCTCACTGAAGGAGACGTACACTGAGTGGGAGCATGGATGACCCTTGCAATAAATGGACACGTAGATGCATATATACAATGCTTTCAAATGAGTACACCATTCTCATGAACAACAAATGTACTAACAAGGTACATGATAGTTACAATGATTGAACACCCATTACCCAGAAGTGAAATCAAAGCTTCTTAATTTTTCTAACCCTACAACTATGTCTGGGTGCATTCCCAATATCCACAGCTGAGGTGGAGGCATCTTGCTGACTGGTACACCCCATTGTCTTTGATGACTTTGGCAGACATCATCTAGAGGGTCGGGAGCTGGAGGGCCCCGGTCTGCTCTGGGTGTCCTGCTTTGGGGCAGGCATACTCTCCCTGGCCTGTACAGCTGGAGGTGATAGGGTCACAGGCAGAGGGGATGGGGATCAGCTGGACCCTCTCACAGTCAGCTGGGTGGATGGCCCCAGAATGTCCATCTGCTGGTCCTCAGTCCTGCTTGGTGCTAGAGGGCCCCTGTCTGACCCCCTGAGGAGAAGGGGCTCCTGGAGGGAGGTCAAGGTGCCCCGCCCCCCTCTCGCCCAGCCACTGATAGCTATGGAGTGCTGGTCCGAGTGCAAATCTTGCAGGATCTGCTGGACCAAAGTCTCCAAGGCGATCGCTATCCTTTCCAAGGTGGCCTCGAGGCTCTTGCATGTTGGATCCATGACATCGGACAGAATGCAGACGGACTTCGCTCTAGTCTACTGACTGCCTCTCGTAACTCTACCTGATTTTCCGCTGCCTGTCGTTGCATCTCCAGCATGTTTGACAGGGTCGTTTCCAGAGGCTCGTCATCTAACCTGGACTCAGCAGATGCCTGTTATCTAGCAGTCCTCCGAGTGCCAGAGAGCTGGGCTGTCCCTGCCTCCGACTGCTGTGGAGACATGTCTGTGAGGTGTTCCCCAGAAAGTGACCCCGAGCCTATTCCACAACTAGGACCCACCGAGGTGTGTGTCTCTGAGCTGGTGGAGGGTGCAGGTGAACACAGTGGTGGATCTTCCTCAAATGGATCCTCAGCTCCCTCGTCTGAGATGGCCTTTGTGCTGGGGCTTATCTTAGCTCTGCTGCTGTGTCTGAACCTGCTGCTGCCTGTAAGAGTGAGCAGGTAGATTTAGTTCATGAACAGGCTGCATACAAGATTACACATCACTCACTGAGAATGTCAGGATGTGATGAACTCATGGACAGTTCATCCATACTGACTTACTGGGAGAAGCCGACCTCACCTTCCCCACAGGAGCAGTTCCTGTCCTTCCCTGCCAACTCAGCGGCATCCTCCTCAAATTTAGTGAGGTCCACAATATCAGGCCTCCCTTCTACGGTCTAGGATCTCTCCCTCTTGTGTGCAAACTTGGTCTGGATGAAGGCAAGTAGGTGGAATGTGATGAGAAGAGGTGGAGGAGAGGCAGGGAAGCATGTATGCCTACTGTGTGTACTGAGCCCTCCCCAGTAAGGGGCGAGGATGGAGTTTATGTAGCATGATAGATGAGATGCTGGTGATGCTCAAGTGCCCGTGAGATAATCAGTGGTGATGTGTCCCACGCTGATATTGTGTGAGATTGCTGAGCAGTGTAACCCTTTGAGTGCATGATGCCATAATGAGAGTATGAGATTGGAGTAATGAGTGGTTAAATTACCCTGGCAGAGCAGATGAGATCATTCATCCTCTTCCAGTACTGGATTGCATTTCGAGGGCGGCTGCCCGATGCATTCACCATTCTCACAATGCCATCCCAGGCCATCGAAGTGAGGCTGGTGGGCTTCCAGCAGCCATCCCTAGGGTAAAAGGTATCCCGATGTTGGCACACACCATCTATGAGAGCATCCAGGGAGTTATTGCAGAACCTTGGAGCGGCTTTCTGCATTGCAGCATCCATTTCCACACAACCTCTTCTGAAAGCTGGGTTGGGGAGAGTGAGGATGGTGTTTAAATATGGTGCCCAGACCTTCGAGTCTATTATTTGATGGCAATGAATGTGAGGTATGAGTCATACTTGATAGAGAATCTTGATAGGTGAGTGAAGGGATTGGGTAAATGGAGCAGTGTGTGAGGCTAGTGGTTCTTAAGTAAGGATATGGCATTCACTGACATTGCCCATTCATGTGAGATCATTAAACTTCTTCCTGCACTGCAAGGTTCTTGAGGTGTGACTGTGTGCATTGAAAGCTATGGCCTTCTTTGCCTTCATCGGAGGATCTCCTAACTCCCTGTGGTCACCTTCTGCACCCAGGTCTCTGGTACTATATCTGTGAAATTTGGAGCATGTTTTCTGCCCTGTTGTGGCATTTCACTCTTCTTCCTGCTTAGATTATTTCCCACAAACAGTTCCAGCACCTACTGTAGTCAAAATGTACCCTCCCTGTAAGAAGTGCAATCTGGATTTAAGAGGTTCAGTCTAGTTTTAAGTGGTGCTAGCCTCCCATGAACTTGCATCTCCTGCTGAGGCATGCAGCCACTCAGCAGCACTATCAGTGCTGGGCTGCATGTCACCATCATTACTATAAGCAGGAAGTAGGAATTTTGCATGCTGCCTACATCGCAACAAATGAGTGCAGGTTAACCACACATATCAATCCCTCTACCTGTTGTTGAACCTTATCCAGTTCCTCTCCCAGAGACTTTACACCATTTGATTTACTCCAACATTTATTTTACTTCCTTTCTCTATTTCAGTTGATTTTGCAATTTCAAAGTATTTTTCTTTTAGATAGAAATCATCAATTATATCATTGGGGAAAGTGACTTGAGGAGTTATTAGGAAGACCTCTCATTCTGCAATTATTGTAATGTGTTTGTACAAATATCTTTGTTCTCTATTCTAAATAATTCACTGACAATAAATTGGTTAAGACCCGCATAAAAGAGTGAGCAAAGCAATTCAACATGAAATGTATTAATACATTTACAACTAAGATCACACTGCGAGATTTCAATTCAACTCAGTCTGAATGTGGAAGAACTAAATTTATAGTCATTCCCTGACTATGTTACTTCAGCTGTCTGCGTATTGAACTCTTTTCTAATGTTTGTCAGCATTATCATATCCTGCAAGTCAGCTCTCTGTGATGTCATCAGCAAAATTAGTTTAGAAAAAGTTATTAAAATTGATCATAATTCTTTGTAAATTTTTTTTTTTCAAGAACTACTGATGGTGCCAACCTATGAAAGTAGAGGTGGAAAATACATAATAAAACCCATAAATCATTCCTGCAAGTTAGCTACAAAACTACTTTTAAGCAGAGTTCATAGTCATAAAGTCAGAAGTGTCTGGCTGAGTTGTTCATATAGAGGATACTTGCAAAGTTATCACTATAATAGCTTCAAAATACATTACTGATTAAAAGCACTTACTTTCAAAATATCTGGCCTTTGACTGGGAAGTTCTGTTATCAACGTATCCTCATTTAAGTTAAAAATGAGAAGTTGGATTCTTATGTAAATTTAACCAAATCTGATGTTTGTTTTGCAAACTGAACTTAATGAACTCTGAACCAATTCAGCTTTGCTTAACATTTCTGAGTTCAGAATCAAGTTGAAATCTTGAGATAACAAAAATAGGCTTAACACCTGAATCCCATCATTATTAAATTTCTTCTAGCCAGTTGGTGCAGGAGGAGACCAGAAGGCAATCTTTACTCAGTTTGTTCACAAACTGAAACATTACAAATGCATAGCTCCTACCATCATTGTCAATAAATGTCATTTTATACCATATTTTGTATATCGATTAAAGAAGTTAACTAATTACCATCTCCTTAAAGGGGCACTGTAACAAAAATCAAAAACTTTAACAAAAACTTAGCAAATTAAATTAAAATAATATTCCCAAGGCTGACAATGAACTCCAGCCTCTGTGGTGCCCCCAGTTGAGGAAGGCCTCAAAGCATACTGGTGGACATTGTGTGTTCCCACTCCAGCGTCACCTGGGTGCAGACATATTCACGGAAGAGGAAATGTCACTTTATACTCCTTTTAAAGCAATAAGACAAATAAACTAATTAAATAATTGAAATTCCCTTAAAGGGGCACTGTAAGAAAAAGACAAAATTTTAAAGGGAACTTATCAAATTAAATTAAAATAATGTTCCCAGAGCTGATGATGTACTCCAGCCTCAAACGTACCAGTGCACACAGCATGCTCCCTCTCCAGGGACACCCGAGCATGAATGTAAACATGGAATAGGGGCAGACAGTTGGGTCTAATGACCTGCACCACAGCCCATTCATTGCCTGGACCTAAATGGTCACCTTGGCCTGGCCCAGAAGCAGGAGCAGACCCAAGAGGAGGTCCTCTGATCTGCACTTCTCCCCCCAGCCCCTGGCAGCGAATGATCAGGAGCATGGGGCTGAAGTGCAACCAAAACTTGAGAAGCAGCAGTGTCATTTAATCTTTTGAGTATATCAAACTAACAAATGAGGGAGACGAATTAGCAAATTAGCAAAAGGTTAAATTAACAAATTAAAGGGACAGCCCCTTAAAGAGAAACTGCAGCAAAAGACAAAAACACAAAGGAAACTTACAAAAGGCAACATGACTGTCAGGGTCCATGATGCAACCCAGTCCCCGTGGTGTCCACCAGTCATGGAAGGCCTCTAGCTTTAACAGAAACTTATCAAATTAAATTAAAATAACATCCCCAGGGCTGACAATGCACTCTAGGTGGACTCTGGTGGACACCTCATGCTCCATCTCCATGGACATTCAACCGCGGACATAGCCGCGAAGAAGGGGCAAACAGTCAGGTCAGACGACCCCTCGACTGTGCCCTGCCTGCACCTGTTAATGGCCAATTTGGCTCGGCCCAGGAGCAGGTTTACAAGAGGGTCTTCCTCCCTTCCCACCCCTCTCCACACCAGGTACCCAAAGCTTAGGAGCATGGGACCGAAGTGCAACCAAAAATTAAGAAATCAATTTTTAATATAACAAAAAAGGAGCGCAGCCTACAATAACCTATATACGCATGGTCCACGGACTCCACAATGTTGCAAAGAATGCAGGTGTCTTTGGAGTCTCTGAACCGACATATCCTACAGCTGCATGAGACTGCTGCATGCAGCATCCTCCATATCGGCTCCTTGATGGTAGCGGGGAGAACTCCCACAAACAGAGCCCTTCACTGGGGACCTCTGCCACCAGAAGTCAATAGGAAGTGTCATTTTGTATGTGCACAAATCATTATCCAATGACTACTCCCGCTTGTAGACACATAACCTTAATTTGTGCAATTAACAGATATCCTTTCTTTCTTCAAAAATTTAACAATAATATTCACAAACAATATTTCAAAACAATCGAAGAAGAAGAAATGGTTTTCCATATTTTCTGTAAAGCAATACATTATATGATGCCGCTCTTCTAGGACCTCAAATAATCTTCTGGTACGAGAACTACCTTTTGTGAACAATCAGATAATTGATGACTTGCATCAACCCATTTGACCTTGGAGATTACCTTTTTCTCTAATATTTGCTTCATGATTTAAAGGTCACCTTAATCTTGTTCAATTTATGCTTTTGGTCAAGTGAGTGTTATCCCACAAGGAACGATTATCTCTCAAGCACTCAATGGGTGAACTGTTTTCAGTACACCCCTTGTATAGTATTTCCCTAAAATATTTGACAAATAGAATCCCATTTCCACTGCTTCCACAAGAGCCAGTGATTCTGCAGCTGAAGTACTTTTAACAACACTTTTTATTTTCTTAGCTTCACAGGCAAAAGGGCAATTTTCCCATTTTCACCCATCAACAATATTATGAAATCCACTACACCTGAATACCCATTGGGAAGATTGGCATGAGAAACCTCACTAAAAATAACTAATTTCATGTTCTTTGGGTCATCCAAGGATGGAAACCTAAGTACTCATTTCTCTATATTTAATGTTTTTAAATGTTTTATTTGCCATTAAAACATCCTTGACTTTAGAGTAATTTATCATAATACTTAGTTCCAGTGGGTCAAAACTGGCGTCTGGTCTTGTCTGGGTGCATAACCAATTTAACTGACCAATCAAGCTTCACAACTGTTCTATTTCTTCTTCAAGTGTAACATCATCTTTCTGTGATGAAACAGCATGATTACCTGGGAAAGGAGTAACGCTCTCTAAATAGGATTACTGATTCAAAGTTACTCCAGAACTATTCTGCTTCACGTCTAAACCAATATATTTAAAAGCCACTGAAGCCTGACTTCCGATCTTAAATTCCTTTTTAATCTTATTTGTAACACATTTCTCAAATCTCACATTATCATCCCATAATAAATCACCAGTTTGGATTAAGAAAATGCCTGAAAGTTTCCCTTTTTGATACCAATGGAACATTGTGATATTTGCTTTCAGTTAAACACAGCCAACTTTCAGCAAAACAGATCTCACCAAAAAATACCACAACCTGGAGGCATGATTCAGGCCATAAACACATTTTTTTCCCATAGAATCCCTTCTGTTTTGCTTGCCTCTTTAGGTGGTTTCAGAAACACTTCTCTCTGACATTTCTCACCCTACAGAAAAGCGGTTTTCATTGTCATTGATCTACACTCCCACAATATGTGGCCAAAAGAATTAAATAGATTTTCAAGATTACTTTTCCTGCTGTTGGAGAGCCTACTGTAACACTGTATTGACCAGTCGCTCTTTAAAACCCCGAGCAAATAGCCTCGCTTTAACCCTATAAGTCCCATTTTCCATACAAATCCACCTATGCAACAAGGCTGGCTATGAGCTATCTGGTGCTTCAGAATAAACTCCAATGCCAGAATTTTACGGCCACCCCGTGCCAGGGACAGGGCCATAAAATGCAGCGAGCCATTCTAAACTCCATTGACTTTAGCAGGACTGTAAAATCCCTCTGGCATAAAATTCTACCCCAAATTCCTTTCAAATATTTAATTCCTTTTGTTTTGCCTCCCTTATTAGTTTACCTTCTGGTTTAATAGCAGCCGCAAAATCCTCACGGTCATGAGGAATTCTGCTTTAGTCACATCTCGAGATTGCTCTTTCTTTTCATTCATTTGTTGGATGTGAGCTTCGCTGGCTGGGCCAGCATTTATTGCCCATCCCTAATTGCCCTTGAGAAGGTGGTGATGAGCTACCTTTTTGAACCGCTGCAGTACATGTGGTGTAGGTACACCCACAGTGCTGTTTGTCAGGGAGTTGCTGGATTTTGACCTAGCAGCAGTGAAGGAACAGTGATATAATTCCAAATCAGGATAGTGAGTGACTTGGAGGGGAAATTCCAGATGGTGGTGTTCCCATGTATCTGCTGCCCTTGTCCTTGTGGATGGTAGCAGTTGTGGGTTTGGAGGGGGGTGTCTGAGGACCCTTGGTGAGTTCTTGTAGATGCTGCCACCGTGCATTGGTGATGGAGGGAGTGAATGTTTGTGGATGGGGTGCCAATCAAGCGGACTGCTTTTCCTCCTTGAGTGTTGTGGGAGCTGAACTCATTCCATCACACTCCTAACTTGTGTTTTGTAAATGGTTGATAGACTTTGGGGAGTCAGGAGGTGAGTTACTCGTCACAGGATTCCGAGCCTCTCACCTGATCTTGTAGCCACAGTATTTATATGGCTAGCCCTGATCAGTTTCTGGTCAATGGTAACCCCCGGGATGTTAATAGTGGGGGATTCAGGGATGGTAATTCCATTGAACATCAAGGAGCAATGGTTAGATGTCTTGTAAAACAAAAATAAAAATAAAAATACCTGGAAAAACTCAGCAGGTCTGGCAACATCTGCGGAGAGGAACACAGTTAACATTTCGAGTCCGTATGACTTTTCAGCAGAACCAAGGAAAAATAGAAGAGAAATATAAGCTGGTTTAAGGGGTGGTGAGACAAGTAGAGCTGGATAGAGGGCCAGTAATAGGTAGAGATAGCCAAAAGATGTCACAGGCAAAAGGATAAAGAGGTGCTGAATTTTTCCAGGTATTTTTATTTTTATTTTTGTTTTGGATTTCCAGCATCCGCAGTTTTTTGCTTTTATCTTAGTGATTTATCAGAACTCTTGTGTTGGACATGGTCATTTTCTGGCACTTGTGTGGCATAAATGTCACTTGCCACTTGACAACCCAAGCCTGAATATTGTCCAGGTCTTGCTGTATTTGGACATGGATTGTTTCAATATCTGAGGAGTGGCGAATGTTGCTGAACATTGTGCAATCATCAGTGAACATCCCCACTTCTGACCTTAAGTTGGAAGGAAGGTCATTGATAAAGCAGCTGAAGATGGTTGGGCCTAGGACATTGCCCTGAGGAACTCCTGCAGTGATATCCTGGAAGTGAGTTGACTGACCTCCAACAAATGAAGCTATCTTCCTTTGTGCTAGGTATGACTCCAACCAGCGGAGAGTTTTCCCCCTGATTCCCATTGAATCCAATTTTGTTAGGGCTCTTTGATGCCACACTTGGTCAAATGTTGCCTTAATGTCAAGGGCAATCACTCTCACCTCATCTCTGGAGTTCAGCTCTATTGTCCATATTTGAATCAATGCTGTAATGAAGTCAGGAGCTGAGTGGCCCTAGCAGAACCCAAACGGAGCATCAGTGAGCAGGTTATTGCTAAGCAAGTGCTGCTTGATAGCACTGTTGATGACCCCTTCCATCACTTTACTGATGATGGAGACTAGACTGTTTGAATGGTAATTGGCCGGGTTGGATTTGTCCTGCTTTTTGTGTACAGGACATACCTGGGCAATTTTCCACATAGCCAGGCAGATGCTAGTGGTGTAGCTGTACTTGAACAGCTTGGCTAGGGGCACGGCAAGTTCTGGTGCACAGGTCTTCAGTACAATTGCCTGAATATTGTCAGGGTCCATAGCCTTTGCAGTATCCAGTGCCTTCAGCTGCTTCTTGATATCATGTGGAATGAATTGAATTGGCTGAAGACTGGCATCTGTGATGCTGGGGACCTCCGGAGAAGGCTGAGATGGATCATCCACTCGGCACTTCTGTCTGGATATTGCTGCAAATGCCTCAGCCTTATCTTTTGCACTGATGTGCTGGGCTCCCCTATCATTGATAATGGGGATATTTGTGGAGCCTCCTCCTCCAGTGAGTTGTTTAATTATCCACTGCCATTTGCAACTGGATGTGGCAGGACCACAGAGCTTGGTTCTGATCCGTTGGTTGTAGAATTGCTTAGTTCTGTCTATCACTTGCTGGTTATGCTGTTTGGCACACAAGTAGTCCTGAGTTGTAATTTCACCAGGTTGACACCTCATTTTTAGATATGCCTGGTGCTGCTCCTCCCATGCCCTCCTGCACTCTTCATTGAGCCAGGGTTGATCCCCTGGCTTGGTGGCAATGGTGGAGTGAAGGAAATGCCAGACCACGAAGTCACAAATTATGGTTGAGTGCAATTCTGCTGCTGCTGATGGCTCACAGCGCCTCATGGTTGCCCAGTCTTGAGCTACTAGATCTGTTCATAATCTATCCTCTCTGCCATGGTGGGATTCGAATCCAGGTTCCCAGAGCATTACCCTGGGTATATGGATTATTAGTCCACTAACAATACTACTACGCCACCGCCATCTGCCCCCCTACTCCATTCATTGTGTAATCTATTCAAGCTGCAGCCTCCACATGCGCTTCAATGTCTTTGGGACTACTACTGGAACACCTCTCTCTCAAAGGGTTGAAGACTCTAGTGTAGGTGATTGTTTTCTAACACTCTCAGACCCACTGTTAGAACTCACACTGCACTTCCTTATTTTCTATTCTTTTACCTCATTCTGCCATTTCATGGATCTCATTTCTTGACCATCATCTTGAACATTTGACCAATACTTAAACTTGCTAAAGCTTTTCCTTCATGTCCCACAATAATCACATCCCCCCCCACCCCCTCCACCATCACTGAGTCATTCTGGAACATATGTCACCTGAGTGGCCACTTTAGGCAACTGGTCTATGGAAATGAATGCCTTGTCCTGTGTGTCATGACCTCTCAAACCACCATCATCCAGACCCTGATCTATTGTATTCTATTCCTGAGGACAGTCATTGCAAAACAGATGAGTTTGTGAGGGACAGCGTGTCTCATTGTCTTCTGTCAGCTGCTCAGATTCTGAGTTTGTAATCAATCCTGATTAACCAATAGGAATAAACCTTAATAGTTTGATTTCCATGTTGGATAACCACCTTCTTCAGCGATGAGAAATTTCCGCCAATTGGCAGATTCATTGGTGTGTCAGAAACCCGCTAATTTAACTATATGTTCTGATGCTCAGGGCTAATCCAATGTATAGGGCTTAAAAAGAATTACAACTCAGCTGTCAGTCAATGAGAACGAGAACTGACTGCAGAGTTGTGATTGGAGGAGCAATAAGCACGGGAGCACCAGAGCTGCTCCTCCAATCACAGGCTGTGTCTCTCCTACACTCACGGCTCCAGCTTCTCCAATCACACCTTCCCTCCCTCCCTCTCTTGATGCTCCTCCAGTAATAGAACCTATGATTGGAGGAGCGGCAAAGGCTGTTGGCTAGTATCCCTTTTTCACTGTGTTGAGCGTTCTTGATACATATCCAATAGGTTGTTCTGAGCCATCGTCCATTCGATGGCAGAACACTGCTCCCAGTCTATGTGGAGATAGGTCACATGTCCGAACTAACTCTTTTCTTTGGTCAAAATGTACTAATATGGTGGATGAGTGCAACAGCTGTTTCACTTTTGTGAACGCTTCTTTCTGTGGTGTTTGCTAAGACCAACATTTTTTCTTGAGTAGGTAACACAAGTGTGTCAGCTCTGTCAACAAATTAGGCAAAGAGTGTCCATAGTAATAGATCATCCCCAAGAAATATTTTAGCTCGGAGGTGTTCCTTGGTGCTGGTGCCTCTCTAATGGCTCTCACTTTTTCTTAAACCGGGTGGAGGCCCTGTGCATCTAACCAGTGACCTAAATGGACTACTTGTTTTGCTTGGAACGTGCATTTTTCTTTTTTTAAATGCACTCCCACCTGTGAATAACACTTCAAAACTTTTTTCAAGTTTGCCAAGTGCTCCTTTTCAGTGAGCCCTGTCACTAGAACGTCTTAAATAAATTACAATGTGGGGCATCCCTGCAGTAAATTTTCCATTGTCCTCTGGAATATGGCACATGCAGAGGATACACCAAAAGGCAAACAGGTATTTCGGTACAACCCTTTGTCTGTATTAATTGTGACAAACCTCTGGAGGCCTTCTCTAATTCTAATTGTTGATAAGCGTGGCTCACATCAAGCTTCGTGTAGGCAGCTTCACCTGCCAACTTAACATACAGGTCTTCAATTTTTGGTATAGGGTGTCTGTCCAACTTAGCCACTTTATTGACAGTCAATTTATAGTCTCCAAAATTCAAACACTTTGGTCAGGCTTAAGTACAGGGACTATTGCTGCTGCCCATTCCGAGAACTGCACTGGTCATGTTACTCCTAGTTTCTCTAACTTATCCAATTCAGCATCCACCTTTTCCCACATTGCATAAGGTACTGGTCTTGCCTTCGTAAATTGGGGGGGTAAAGTAAAGTCTGGATCAACATGAATTTTTGTTTGTGGCCCTTAGACCTTCCCGAGTTCATCTTGGAAATTCAAGGCGTATTTTTGTAGTTGCTCAGATAACCCAGTGGCTTTCGGTTGGAAGATCTCAGTCCAATCCAATTTAATTTCTTTCAGCCAATTTCATCCAAGGAGGCTTAGCCCTTCACCTGCTACCATCATCAAGGGTAATTTCATGGACTGACTTCTGTACAATAACCCTGCTTATGCCTTTGATGTTGATGTCTTCTCCTGTCTAAGTTTTCAATTTGGCATCCGTTTCCTCCAAATTGAATTTACATTCCCCATGATTCAGGTATTTAAAAGCATACTCACCTATCACTGTAGAGGAAGCTCCTGTATCCACTTCCATTCTGATAGGCCTATTATTCACCCTCCCTGTTACATAGGTTGGTTCTGTTTTTCCCAGCTTTAAATTATACAATGAATAAATATCGGAATCTGTTACTTCAGGCTCTTCTATGTTATGAATCTTACGTGATTTTTTCTTTTGTTTGAAAATCTGCCTGATTCTGTCTTTGAAATGTCTCATGAGGTGTCCGTTTCGATGACAGTAAAAGCATTTGATTCTTTTAAACTTCGATTCATTACAAGGTTGTCTGCTTCCACCTCTGTTACCATTATTGCACGTTTTCACTGCTAAGTCATTTCTTTTTATTTGTCTCTAAGCTGTGGCTGCTTCCCGCTTCTCATCAGAGCTGTACATTTTTGCGCCCATTTTTGGCTGGGGCTCCCCGCCCAACATGGAGGACAGCACCATTTTGCTCCCCTTGTATGGCTTTCGAGTCCCTCAGTGCTCTTTCCATACCCAGTGCAATTTTCTGCACCTTCTGAAAATCCAAATTTGTTTCTTCTGAATTGAATCTTCATTTATACCGCATACCAAACGATCTCTAAGCATTTCATTGATAGATGTACCAAACTCACAATGTTCTGTTAACTGTTTTAGACTTATCACCTAATAAGCAACTGTCCCTCCTGGGGCTCTATTTCTCGTGTTAAATTTGAACCGTTGCATCATTACCGAGGGCTTGGACTAGCAATGATTCTTCACAATGTTCACTAAATCATCAAAACTTTTCAAATCTGGGGCACTTGGTGCCATTAAACTTCAGATAAATCCATAAGTCTTACTCCCACACATGGATAACAAGATCGCGCACCTCTTCACCTCCCCTGCAATATCATTTGCTTAGAAAAAGAATACGAGGCGTTCAACATAATGAGACCAATCATCCACCATTGCGTCGAAAGAAACAATTCTGCCAAACAGCGGCATGCTTCGAAAGGACTGCTTCGACGATTAGGACAGAAATTTTATTTAGAATTACCGTGCGAGGTACGGCCCAATTTCAGTTCACTTGATTTCCTTCCTCGCTTTTCTTGCTTTTTTTCTCATCTTTCCTTGCTTTTTCTTGCTTTTTACACCTCATCGCCAGTTTGTTGGATCCTTGTCACTAGTTTAGTTGGAATAATGGATACAGGTTGCACACACTTGTTTCGGGATGTGCATAGCATATCAGCAGACAGTTCTAATGTAGCACACATTCTACTTATTTACAGAGAAACTCAGCAGTTACACTTGCGTACTTAAAAGTAAAACCCTATCTCTACATTACAGATTCTTACTCTAGACTACTCATTAGTAACTACCGATTACAGATTGCACAATACACCCGCACTACTCTGTCATTGTATAATAAATTCATGTGATCTTCTATTATAACATTCTTCTTAAAGGTATATTACACATCAGATTACCACAAGTACTATGATTCTCAGAACACATTGCTGTTTGTCAGCTCCTGCAATCAACTGAGATATTCCTAATAGTTAACAGTATTATATCTTTTGATTTGCCCTCGTAGCTCTTTTCCTGATTACCCAAATTTGCTTGCCATTCCAGTTTGCTACACAAAATGCATTTTGCTAATCTCGAATCATCCCTGTAATGACATAGCCTGAGCAGCATAACTGTGCTCTTATTAGTATTTCACAGCAGATAGTTTTGGTGCATTTAAGGATATCGCAATTGCTAGCTCCTCCTGCTATTAAATACACATAAAAGATAGCAATATTTACGAGAAAGGCAGGTCCGGGCGACACAGCAGTTGCTTTTGATTTTTCTTCTCAAGTTTCTTTCCAGCTTCCAAGGATAATTGAATGTGAATCCAAAATTTTAACCCAACTTATCAACTATGACCATCTGCATTCCACAAGCCACTCATCTGTGATCATGTGTCTATTATTATTGTTGACAACATCTGTCCATACAGTTTATGAAACAGGTTAATTGGCACAGCAACAAGTGCCTTGTGACCAAAGATGGTTGCTAATTTTGTAGTCATGTACCATGATTGCAATTTTATTGATACTCTAATGTCTACATTGCCTTTCATGATTTTTTTAGTGATCTAAATTGTGCCATCTCTCAATCTTTCTGCAATAGTAAAAAAAATCAGTTCAGTTATTTATATCAACAGTGAGCTTTTTGGCTCCAAATGCTCAGATAAAGGAGGAAAACTGCACATCTCTGACAAGCATTTATTTCCTACATCAAAGGCATAGATGCAAGTTGTCCTTGAGTGGCATGATGGATTTGAGTCGCTCCCTTTATACCTAGGATCTGCTAAAATGCAAAAACAAAATCATCAGTTAGAGCAGCATTTGTAAAACTTTGACACTGAAAAATTTAAGAATACTTTTCAAGATCATGTTCTGTTTTTAGTATGGACTTCACCCTGGATTACAAGCATTAATTGTTCTGAATGCTGAAATGCTGAGGTCACTTTGGTGATTTTATACAAATGCTTTGGTCCACAGTCTTGACATGATAATAGAAGGTAAACAAAAGGAAAACTAATGTTTCCACCTACTTGAAGTCTAATAATTCCACCAATGTACCCAGAGCATTAGCCTGGGCCTCTGCATTACTAGTCCAGTGACATTACCGGTACACCAGTGTGGACATTGGATTCAAGCAACAGATTTGTGTGGCAAAAAGACGTTTAACATTCTCTTTGAGGACAGTTTAAGAAGCTGCAAATGTTGGCAGTGTGGAATAAAACCTAAAATGCAGGAATACACAGCAGGTCCATCAAAAAAAAAATGGATTAGTGTTTTGAGTTGGACCCACACTGGTTTTGGCAAAGGGTCTACGCTTGAATCATAAATTCATCTTTGCCATATATAGGTGCTTAGAGACCTGCTGTATCCCTTTTTTGTTTTTATTTTAGACCTGACATTGAGGACTCAGAATCTTACAGGTCCACTTATATCACTGTTTGAGGATGTGACTCTTGAACAGATAAGAAAAGTGAAAATGATTGGTACGTTACTAACCACAATGTTAATGGTCTTTATTCTCTGAAAAAGTACATCTCCACATACCAGCTTTCCCTTCAGTTTTAAAAACAAAAAACTGCGGATGCTGGAAACCCAAAACAAAAACAGAATTACCTTGAAAAACTCAGCAGGTCTGGCAGCATCGGCGGAGAAGAAAAGAGTTGAGTTCCCTTCAGTTTTCTTTTACACTCAAGTAATAAGGAGAACTGGGCTAGCTACTGTAAGTATGTCGGTGCACAAACAAGCAGGAAGCATCACATTCATCTCTTAAGACAGTTTCTAAATGCTTGAGCAAATTTTCAAAGGTGCAAGCATATAACTTCCCCTGTGTTTTGCCGGCTTGATTCTAAGCACACTTTATGGCGATTTTCTGCAAATTTCTTGGAATGTAGTCAGAAGTTCTAGTTTCTCAGTTGACAGATTAATGAAACTGCTTGGGGGAAGATGTTCTAATCCTGATAACCAAACAATGAAAACTACTGAAGATTTTATGGGGGAGAAATTCAGTTGTGTTTTGCCAGATTTCAGGCCATAAATGGGCATTTAACATACCAATTTTGCAATTAGACACCCCACAGTAGAAGTGTGCATAAAGTGTAGTGATTGTCATTGAGATAAGGAGCACAACTGCTAGCTGCTTGAAATGAATGCTGGACTTATTGCAATATTTAGAGGTCTTACACTTGCATGATGGCCCTTTTGGGAAAAAAGTGTCCAGGAGCATTTGATTTGTTCGTTTGTAAGCCCATCCAGCAAAACATGGCAGGAATACTCAGATAACAGGCTGCAGCAAGTGATTTAAAGAGATTGTCACTTCCAGGAAGCTAAGCTTCCAAGTAGTTTGTTTAGGATTTAGCTGCTTTTAGCCGTTTTGCTGAGTTTAAAAGTTTTTGATATTACTGAGCTGCAAGAGAGCTAAACGTCTGCCAATGCAATACTTTTGCATTACTATTGCATTCATTGACTAGGAACAGTGGGGCAATTGCTGGAATTGCCATTGAGGCTGCCACACTAGAAGGAAGATGTACCAAAGCAAGGCAGCACAAATGCTCAAAGAAGTGGGCAAAAGAGACAAGGGCACAGACAGCCTTATAGGATGCCGGCCTTTGGAAACAGAATGTCATACCTGCATAAGGGTATGATGAGGTTATATTTTGGTGGAAAAGCAATCACTAACCTGTATCATCTTGTAGCAACAGAAATTGAAGCCAAGTACCAGGACACAATCAGCACTGTCTGTTGCTGAGATGGTAACAGTTATTGCTGTGTAAGTGCCACTTAATAGCACTGTCGACAACACCTTCCATTTCCTTTGCCGCTGAATAGGCTTATGGGCTGGTAATTGGCTGCATTGGATTTGTCCTGCTTTTCTTGGATAGGACATACCCAGGCAATTTTAGACATTGTCAGGTAGATACCATTGTTGTAGCCTTCTCTTAACCTTATTCAACTGACTATGCATCAGATCCAGGATAGATTCTAAACCGGCGCTATTTAAAGGGATCATCAACTATTTTCAGGGTAGTTGCTAGATGAATTTACTGGCTGCTGCTGCTTCTGTAGAAGTATTTGGTGATTTATACTGTTACTTAAGATTGGTGAAGTATACGTAGAGTGACATGACTCATGGTGAAGGCTGTGATTCTGACTTCAAGAGTTCAGCTCAGATCGATACTCGTAGACATGAGTGCGGTAGTTTCCATCCCCCTTGGCCTGCCCTATGACAGGGAACATAAGCAGAGGCAACACAAGAGGACAAGCTGCTCGAAGGGAGAAGAGAGGAAGATATGTCATGTCCACAAAAAGCAGGACAAATCCAACCCGGCCAATTACTACCCCATCAGCCTACTTTGGATCATCAGCAAAGTGATGGAAGGTGGCGTTGACAGTGCTATTAAAGGGCACTTACTCAGAAATAACCTGCTCACTGACACTCAGTTTGCATCCCTCCAGGGCTACTCAACTGATCTCATTACAGCCTTGGTCCAACCATGGACAAAACAGCTGAACTCAAGCGGTGAGATGAGAGTGACTGCCCTTGAAATCAAGGAAGCATTTGACCTAGTGTGGCATCAAGGAGCCCAAGCAAAACTGGAGTCAATGGGAATCAGGAGAAAACTCTCCACTGGTTGGGGTCATTCCTAGCACAAAGGAAGATGGTTGTGGTTTTTGGAGTAAATTATCTCAGCTCCAGGACATTGCTGCAGGAATTCCTCAGGATAGTGTCTTAGGCTCAGCCATCATCAGTTGCTTCATCAATGACCTTCCCTCCATCATAAGGTCAAAAGTGGGGATATTCGCGGATGATTGCGCGATGTTCAGCACCATGTGTGACTCCTCAGGAATTGAAACAGTCTGTGTTCATGTGCAGCAAGACCTGGACAACATTCAGGCTTGGGCTGATAAGTGGCAAGTAACATTCACACCACACAAGTGCCAGGTAATGACCATCTCCAACAAGGGAGGATCTATCTGTCTCCCCTTGACATTCAATGGCATTACCATAACTTTATCCGCACAATCAGCATCCTGGGGGTTACCATTGACCAGAAACTGAACTGGAACAGCCATATAAATACTGTGGCTACAAGAACAGGTCAGAAGCTGGGAATTCTGTGGAGAGTAACCCACCTCCTGAGTCCCCAAAGCCTGTCCACCATTTACAAGGCTCAAGACAGCAGAGTGATGGGATACTCTCCACTTGCCTGGATGAGTGGAGCTCCAACAACACTGAAGAAGCTGGACACCATCCAGGACAAAGCAGCCCTCTTAATTGGTATCCCATCCACCACCTTAAACATTCACTACCGACGGTGTGGCAACAGTGTGTACCATTTGTAAGATGCACTGCAGCAACTCACCTAGGCTCCTTTGACAGCATTATCCAAACCTGCAATCTCCACCACCTAGAAGGACAAGGTCAGCCAATGCATGGGAACACCACTGCCTGCAAGTTCCCCTGCAAGTCACACACCATCCTGACTTGGAACTATATCACCGTTCTTTCAATGTTGCTGATTCAAAATCCTGGAACTCCCTTCCTAACAGCACAGCGGATGTTCCTACACCACATGGACTGCAACGAATCGAGAAAGCAGCTCACCACCACCTTCTCAAGGGCAATTAGGGATGAGCAATAAATGCTAGTCTAGCCAGTGACGCCCACATCACGTGAAAGTATTTTTAAAAAAAGAGGGGAGAAGGGATCTCAGAAGGAGGCAGTATTCAGAGAGGGGGCTTCAAGGAGCAATTCTCCTACCTCAACCTCAGAGAGGAATGTGTTAGCAGCAAGGACGTGCTACCTGTTGTAGCCTGAGCTGCAACCTCAAAACAAAGTGAGGACTTCTCTGCCAGTGACTGTGAAGATGACCGTAGTCATGTTCATATATGTTGGGCTCCTTCCAGGATGGAGTGAGCAGTATTCGCAACATCTCCCTGTTTGCCATCCACTGTTGCTTAAAGGAAGTCTCTGAGGCACTGTCTGTAGAGAGTGCTGAATGCTTTTCTTTCTTGTCTGAGAGCAGCAGGTGGGAGCAAGCACACAGCATTGCAAGGATTGCATGCTTCTCCATGGCATAGACTTATGTCATTTTGCCAGCACCACATGTCAATCCTGAGAGATATGGCAACTGGAAGGGACTTCACTCCCTCCAGGTTCATGGCATAATGCACCTGGTGCCAATCCATTTTGCCCCATCTGTCCACTGCCATGAACCTTGTCTATATACCTTCTTGTCATTTAAGGGAAGAAACCATACCTCATTCTGTTAATCTCGTCCACCAATAACTCCAGTGCAGCATCTGAACACTGGACGGCACTTACAGCTCCTTTGCCTCCCATTATGAGGAACCTTCAGTGATAATTGTTGACAGTCAAAGTGCACCTTCTCTTTAAAAGGTGCCAGCTGACTTTAATTAACCCCCTCACTAATAACCCCCACCATCAATTAGACAAATGCTTGGCCTAAATAGCCAAGTGGTTATGGTACTGGGTTTGTAACCCCAAGACCAAGAGTTCAAATCTCACAATGGGAAACAATGTGACAAAGCTTGGCCTAAATAGCCAAGTGGTTATGGTATTGGGTTTGTAACTCCCAGATCAAGTGTTCAAATCTCACAATGGCAAACTATGGAACAATGTGACTTCATCTGAAACAGATGGAAACAGGTTTGTACTTGAAAGAGTATCAATTAGACAAACTGTTAATCAATACCACTAGCAGCACTGCCAACCAAAATATTTCCCGCCCGATTGTTTGTCCCTCTTCCGCGGCTACGTTCGCTGCCGGATGTCCCTGGAGAAGGAGCACGCGGTGTCTGCTGGCACTCTCGAGGCCTTCCGTGCTCGGTGGGCACCGCGGGGACTGGGGTGTTTTGTTGACCCCTTTAATCACATTTTGATTTAAAGTTTGTAAGTTTCCTTTAAAACTTTGTTCTTGGTTTTACAGCTGACCTGAATTAGGGGCTGTGCCTGATTTATCCCAATTTTGTTGATTTGGTTTTCATTTAAAAGATTATCAATTAGACAAATGCTTGGCCTAAATAGCCAAGTGGTTATGGTACTGGGTTTGTAACCCCAAGACCAAGAGTTCAAATCTCACAATGGGAAACAATGTGACAAAGCTTGGCCTAAATAGCCAAGTGGTTATGGTATTGGGTTTGTAACCCCCAGATCAAGTGTTCAAATCTCACAATGGCAAACTATGGAACAATGTGACTTCATCTGAAACAGATGGAAACAGGTTTGAACTCGAAAGAGTATCAATTAGACAAACTGTTAATCAATACCACTAGCAGCACTGCCAACCAAAATATTTAATGATAATGAAGGTCCCTGATCAATCACACTTCCCAGATGTGCCTATTGTGCAGGTGGTGCTTGAACAGTGCTGATTTTGGTCCCAAGAATAGGCTAAGATGAATTTGCACTCCTACTATTTAAAAAAACAATTTGTCTAATATTTATGATGCTGAAGTTAATGTCATATGTAGTAAAAATACTTGCTCTTTCAAAGTGCAAAATGTACTCTAAACAATAAACTTCATTGAGTAATGGGTCTTCATCACCAATAACACAGGATTAAGTTGGAAAATAAAGTAATGTATTCAAGGATTAACTGTTATCATCTACAATCAGATATTAGTTTCTGCTGTAAATGAGTCGCAATCCATCCAGCCCAAAAGGAGAAATGCATAAAAGGATACTGGTAATATATCATATATTTCTGATTACTGCAGAACAAAATTATCATGGAACAAGAAAATTCTTTCATTATCATAGTTTTTGCATGAGTTTGGTGTAAAATAAGTTTTATTGCAGTTTTTTTTCGATAATTAGGACCCAATCTCCTAAATCTCATGAATTCTGTCAGCACTAATACTTGGTAGATGTGAAGGTGAGATGTGGGCATGTCAAAGTACTACTATTATGGACAGGGTCAGAACGGAACTGAAGCCCTTGTACCCTTTCCCTTATTGTCCATATCTGTGTGGTTTTGCAGAGGAAGATGTTTGTGTTTCTTTGCCACCACTGTGTATGGTCAATTTAAATATAAGCAGCAAGCTTTTGTGGGTTTAAATAAAGATGATTGTTTATTCACATTCACCCCAAAAGTCTAAATACTACATCAATCACTTAGCATTCACACTTTAGAAAGATACAGTTAAAGAGAATAGTATACTTTTACAAGTTGGAAAGGAAAAGAATAGTTCATAGTTCGTGTGTCTGGCTCATTGTAGGAGAACAGTTGTTGTGAGTCCATAAGAAAGGAGCCCTTTCCACTCTTGAGTTGTAGTTTAGATGGATTCAGATTGCTGGAGTCAGATATCAGGATTATTGCAGGATTCACTCAAAGAGATGAATGTTCAGGCCATGAAGTTAAGCACTTGTGGTTTTTGTATCAAGTCCAATTTTTTTTTACAGGTGGACTTGAATTTAGAAATCAGGTTTGGAGGCTTTTTAGATTTTACAGTCCTCTGTTCTTAAGGCAAAGATGGCACTGTGTCTTACTGCTGCTATTCTGAAGTTTGTGCTGTTCTCTGCAGACTCTCCAGGTCTTTCTCGGTCTTTAGGTTATAAAGGGTTTTGGTATCAGAAACCGGTTTTGGTCATATGATCAACTGTTATGGCCCATCCTGAATGGCTTATAGCTGAAAGTCATTGTTATACAATGGAGATGGATGAAGGCTCTACACACCCACTTGTGGATAATGGGTTTTCTGCCATTCTCCTTTTGTTGAAATGAAAACTTGAAGATATGGGACTAAATTTTCTCCATGACGGAGATCCTCTCCATGGTGGAGAAAATGTAAGAAATGGCCGAAAATCATAAACCCCACCTCTGAACATACTGCAGTTCCCATTTTCGTGGAGGTGGGGATGAGGGCAGGGCACGTTTTGTGCGTGCATGTTTTTTATGGTGGCCATTTAAATCATTAGTTGCATCCACTGAAGTGGGATCTTGGTAGGCCAGGAGCATGAAACCCAAAGTGTGCAAATTAGGTCAGCTAAGAACAGGCCTGAACTTTGTGAATTCATTCGGATGCCCAGGTTACCTCTTTGGTGAGGTCAGGTGCCCTTTGAATTTGGTCTCTGGACACCTTTAGGGGAGGTAAGGTGCCCTTTGGAATTGTTAAAAGTAGGCATAAATGTGCATAAAAAGTACATTAAATAATTCATGTCAAGAGCTATCAACAGACCTGTACAACTGTCAAAGGGGGTTGTCAAAAGGGGATTTCAAACTGTCAGACATTTAGAAGCCTTGCCCTTTAAATCTTTGAAAGAGATGTCTGAAGTGTTAAAAATGATTTCTCACTATTTCACTCTGTCTGTTGGCATGGATGGGGCATGAGGAGTGTGTGGGCAGGTGAGGGGCAGGTGAGAGGTGAGGGCTGGAGTGATAGTTCATGTTTTGATCTTTATTTTAAAACTTTGGACACAGTGCCAGAGCCCCAAGGCAGGCCTCTTGCTCAGCCCGCCTCCACACCCACATCCTCCTCAGTTATTCCTGGGTCACCTGCCCTGACTTCTAAACCAGCCCGACCCCCAAACTGAAAATCTGATGTCCAGGCAGCCATTCTTAAAAGTTCTTGGAGCTGTGAGTTCTCTCATTTCTGTGCACCTGACCCTGGAACAAAAATCTGGACCAAGGGGGGTCTAGAATTGATTCTGAGCTTAGAGTAAACTACAAGCAATGGCAGGTGTGAATTCCACAGAGGGGTGTTGCCTGGGCCAGTCCATTCGAGGGGAAGTTCCGTATCCAGGGTGGTTGAATTAGGAACTTTCAGAATCTTGGTTGCTCATGTTCAGCTTGCAAAAGTCACCTGACCCTTGGCAGCCGTCTTAGCCACCTAGTCAGTGTTCATTTTAAAAAAGAAAAAGACATTTCCAGAAGCTTCCATACGAACACAGTGCATGTTTAAAGTTATGAATACAACATGCCTTCATTGGGCATACCTAACAGGTTAGATATCTCTCTTAGAAATAGCAATGAGTATTTTAAGTTTCTGATAGTGTAGGTGTAGTGATTGTAAGTTAAACCTTTCATACTGTTTTGGGGATCATGTGACTGTACAGACGTAATCTTACAGGCGGAACCTTCTAGTCGTGGACCTTGTTTAAGCATGTAGCTTCATCAGGAGCTCTGTAAATAAGGGTTACTGTTTCTAACAAGAAACCTGTCCAGTACACCAAGTTTATTACAATTGGTGACAAGGATACATAGCTCCGACATTGCAACTTGCCTCCTGAATGTGAGTATTTCACTTTTTAAGGGTAGAAAGAAAAGTATACTCACCAGTCATGCCACTCTTCCACAGAATCAACCCGTATGACTCGTCCATGGAAGACTGGAGTCAGTACATAGAGTGCCTAGGTTTCTACTTTGTGGTGAATGAAATAACAGCGGAGAAGAAGCAGAAAGCAATTCTTTTAAGTGTCTGCGGGAGCAAGACATATAACCTCATCTGTAGTCTGACGATCTCAAACGTGCCAGATCTTTTAATGAGCTATTAGACCTCGTGCAGGCACATTTTCAGCCTAAGCCATCGGAGATCATGCAAAGATTCGAATTCAACTCCAGAGTAAAAGCCCCGGGTGATTCAACTGCTACGTATGTTGCGAAGTTAAAACAGTTGACTGAGCACTGCGACTTTGGAGGTACTCTCAATGACATGTTGCAAGATTGTTTGATCTGCGGTGTACACAACGATGCGATTCAGTGCCTTTGACTTGCAAAAATTAATATCGACCTGAAACATGCCATGGAAATTACGCTAGAAATGAAGATTGCTGAGAGGGACTCGCAGACTTTGCAGAGTGTGCAACATGGTGCCGTTCTTCAGTTGGGGTGGGAATCCACCGCCGGGCATGGTGCAAAAACCAGGGAAACACTCTCTACCACTTGAAAAACAAAAAGGAAGCGATTCAGAAATTAAATTGTTACCAATGTGGGGGTAACCATGTACTGGAAACCTGCAGATTTAAAGAGGCTAAATGCCACTATTGTCATGACAAAGGGCATGTCATAAAGCAATGCTGGGCGAAATCAAGGCAGTCAATCAGACAGCAGGCCAGGATGATTGAAGTGCACAATATGAGTGAACCAGAAGCTGCTGATACTGGTATCTATTCTCTATACAATGTCAAGGGGCAGTGAAAACTGAACCAATCACTGTCACCTTTCAAGTAAATGGGAAGCCTCTAGTAATGGAGGTTGATACAGGAGCATCAGCCACAGTGGTGGGAGAATACATCTTTAAATATCTAAGTAAAGGTACCCAGCCAATGAATCTGGAGCAAACCACGGCTCAGCTGACATACACTGGAGAGGCAATAAAGGTGAAAGGCATCACCTCTGTATCAGTATTCTACAGGCAACAGACAGCCCAGCTGCCAGTGATTGTTGTAACAGGTGAAGGGCTTAGACTTCTGGGCCATGATTAGTTAAAAGAAATTAAGCTCAACTGGTCAGAAATTTTTCAAGTTAGAACAAGAAGGGACACTGAGGTGATAAGGGAATATGATGGTGTCCTTTAGAATGAGATCGAAGAACCAAAGGACCTTCACAGGATGCAAGGATCCCTCAGGTCAGAGTTGGTTCCATGGGAAAATCAAGAAACTAAGAAAAAGAATGCAGTGCAGGCCTGAACCAACTGAAAGAACAGTTGGAAGAAAAAACTCAACAATGTTCAATGCTCCAGGAGGAAGCCAAAAAATACAAAAAGGAGACAGAGAACTGAAGAATCAGTTGATTGAAACAAAAGAGGCACTAGAAGGATAAGTCATGGAACTTTCCAAAATGTGAATGGGCAGCTCAACGCCCACCACCAACACCCCCCAACCCACCACACCCCCCCTCCCCCCCCCACCCCACCCCCAGCTGAAGCAAGTTAAGATTTCACCAGAGAGAAATTTGCCAACTGTGAAATCAAAATGAAGGACGAGACAAAACTCTGCAGCAAACAGAAGAGGAAAAGACAGAAATGAAATCTGAAAGGGCAATAGGACATGTCTCCAGAACCCTCTCTGCAGCTGAGAAGCATTGTTCACAACTTGAAAAAGAAGGCTTATCTGTACTATTTGGAGTAAAGAAATTCCATCAATAATTGTATGGTCGACATTTCACCATAGTGTCAGATCACAAGCCACTAATGGGTTTATTTAGTGAAGATAAAGCAATTCCGCCAATAGCCTCTGCCAGAATTCAAAGATGGGCTTTGATTTTGTTGGCATATGAGTACACTTCCATGTACCATCCGGGTGTGCATATAGCAAATGTAGATGCCCTCAGCCATCCTTCATTGCCAGATAGCATTAAACATGCTCCAGTGCCCCAAGAAGTTGCACTTATGTTGAATTTCCTGGACTCCTCGCCAGTCTGTGTGAAGCAGATAAAGGATTGAACAAACCGGGATCCAATTTTATCAATAGTCTGAGAATACGTATTGCAAGGATGATCAAATACATAAGTCTCTGAAGAATTAAAACCATTCTATGTCCCTAGAACTGAATTAAGTTGTCAATTTGGGATCTTGCTATGGGGAGCAAGAGTCGTCATCCTTTCGCAAGGAAGAGAACCACTGTTGACAGAGCTTCACTGTGCGCATCAAGGCATTTCAAAGATGAAGATGCTTGTGCGAAGCTATATTTGGTGACCAGGTATAGACAATGATGTCGAAAAAATGGTTAAACACTGTGTCCAGTGCTAACAACAATAGAAGTTGCCCGTTTCAGCTCCACTGCATCCATTTGGAATAAAGAAATTCCATCAATAATTGTCAATCAGTAGCCTGGTTGACTCTGGGTTAAGCTACATGTAGACTATGTAGGTCCATTTTTAGGTACCATGTTTTTAGTGATCATCGACACGCATTCTAAGTGATAGGATGTGTATGAAGTGAGATCACCGACACTGTGTCCAACTATTGAAAAGCTGCGCCAATGTTTTAGTGTACATGGCCTACCAGAAGTCATTGTTTCGAAAAATGGCACTGCTTTCACTAGTACGGAATTCCAGAGATTCATGACTTTAAGTGGGATTAAACATTTCAAAACATCACCACATCATCCCTCATCCAATGAGTTAGCAGAAAGAACAGTACAAACTTTTAAAACGGGAATGAAGAAGTTATCCAAAGAAACGTTACAAATTTCATGATTTCTTCTCAACTATCTCACGACTCCTCATGCAGCTATAGGTTCAACACCATTGTAATGAAACCCCGCCTTTGTACAAAGTTGAGTCTGGTGTTCCCTAACTTAGAGGGGAAGATAGAGAAGAACCAAGGTAATCAAAAAGTGAATCATGATATTCACAGTAAAGATCGAAAATTTACTGTGGGAGAGTCAGTTTTTGTGCAAAATTTTAGAACTGGACCTAGATGGATTCCTGGTATAATTCCCGGTATAATTGTCACTGAAGCACAACCTTTGTCATACCAAGTTGAAGTGGAAAACCAGATTGTTCGAAAACATGTGGATCATCTAAGAAGTAGAGAGACACTTCAATAACCAGTTTCTTCACCTGAAATTGAAGTCAAAACTTTGATCCCTGAGGTGCTAGATTGACATTGAATAGACATATCTGATGTTCTGTTGAAGTAAATAACTCTGAACTGCCATTTTCTAAGGATGTACCTGATGCTGTAGTTCCTGATCAGTTCGATCCAGTGGAAGAATTTCAAGTCGTAGAGCTATGTCGCTCCAACCGAATTAGAAAACCATCTCAGAGACTCAACCTATAATCGCATGAACTTTGTATATTTGTTTATGTTATGGATAAAGATATTCTTGTAAATAAGAGATGTAAAGCAAAATTAAAAAGGGAGGAATGTAGTGATTGTAAGTAAAACCTTTCATACTGTTTTGGGGATCATGTGACTGTACAGACGTATCAGCCCTAAGTGTGGGTAATCTTAGGGGAGGATCTTTCTATTCGTGGACCTTGTTCAAGTATGTAGCTTCATCAGGAGCTCTGTAAATAAAGTTTACTGTTTCTAACAAGAAACCTGTCCAGTACACAAAGTTTATTACAGTAGGTAATTTCATAGATATTACAAACTAATTATTCAGTCTCTAACCCGTCCTTGTCGCCATTTACCTTCCATGTGAGCAAATAGTCCTAATCATATTTATCTGCACTGTTCCCATGACTCTTTATCATCTTTTCATTTTTATATATGATATCCAATCTAATTTTGGAATTGGGCATAGTTTCTGCCTCAACTCGTGAACCTAAGGGGGAATGGTAATATCATTAGCCTAGTAATCCAGAGGCCCAGGCTAATGCTCTGGGAACATGGGTTTAAATCCTACCATAGCAGCTGGTGGAGTTTAAATTCAATTCATAAAACCTGGGATATAAAGCTAGTCTCAATAATGGTGACCATGAAACTATCATTGACTCTTCACATCTAGCTTCTGGGTAACTATTGTACTGACCTTCCCCACTCCCCCCATGGGACACCCATTTGTCCCCACACCACACTTTCCCCACCGACCCCCAAGGGACAGCCCCAATCCCCATCTCCTCACAGGATCCTCCTCATTCCCATGTAATCTGCCCTAACCCCACACAGGATGCCCCCACCACCCCTGACTACCCCCAACATCCCCCTGAACCACACTGGACCTGCTGACTACACCCCCACCCCAACTATCCCCAACGGACCCGCCCCACCGACCACCACCCCCAACTAGCTGACCCAATCCCTCGTGACTGAACCCCCCCACCCCATCGACTGACAACCCGCCAGATTGCTACATCCCCAAATCCCCAACTGTCCCCACCCTACTGACACCCCCAAAAGAGCCCCCCCAACTACCTTAAGGCTCCTGACTGACCCCCAACTGACAACCCCCGACTAACACATTACCGACTGAACCCTGCTCACTGACCCCTCCCCAACTGAACCCCCCCCGAGTATCCGAATCAGTCCCCACCCTGTCTACCCAACGCTCCTCACAACTGACACCACCCAAGACTGACAGCCACCCTCCTCACTGACTGAACTCCTCCGACTGACCGCACCCAAGGACTAACCCTTCCCGACTGACAGCCCCCTGACAGACATTCTCCGACTACTAACACCCCCGACTGACATGTGCCTGACTGCCCCCCACCCAACTGACCACCCCCCCACCGACTGATTCCACCCCCCCACACCTCCATCAAAAAGGGGTGTGGCTCACTGACTTTCAACTGAGTTGCCCTCAATGGTAGGTCCTCGGAGTGCACTTCATTTCACAGATCTCGCCTGGCCTGAGTCAGAAGGTTGGGCGAGATAGCATCACCTGGATTTGAAGGTAAGAAATTACCGATTCACTTACCACTCTATCTGAAGTCATGGCCCCATGTCTTTTTCATCTGCAGATATGGCAATGTGAATGTTTCTTTAGCCAGCCTCCCATCCTCCAACTTCTAGAAGTTTCAGCTCATACAAAGTTGTTGCCTGTATCCTATCCCTCACCATGTGCCAAATTTCCTGTGCTCACTGACTTACATTGGCTCCTACTCCCCCAACTTTTAAAATTTAAAATTATCAGTTTGTGTTGGAATTCCTCTGTGGTCTCATCCCCCACTTGTGTACCCTCCTTCATCCCTACAAGCTTTCAAAAACTGTGTTTTTCTGACTCTGTCCTCCTACGTATACCAAAACTCCCTTTGGAGGTTATGCCTTCATCTGCCTGGGCACCATGTTCTGGATTTCTTTCCATAAACCACTTCACCTCTTCTTCACCTCTTTCTCCTTGAAAACTACTATTTTGATCAAGCTTTTGATTACTCCTTCTAATACCACCTTGCTGGCTTGGGTATCCATTTTATATGATTAAACTTCTGTGAAGAACTTCTATGTTAAAGGTGTTATATAAATGCAATTTTTTTGTCATAAGTTCATAATCACCTTTTGGCTTTTATATTTAAGAACTCTTGTAAAATATTTTCTGCCTTAGGCCTTAGGTCTTCCTTTGTGACTGAACAGCCTCCTAATGCCACGTCAGAACCCAATCCACAGCTTAGAGGCAGGGAGAACTAAACGCAATATTCTGTACATTGCACATGCTACCATATTTAACCAACCTAACCAAACCCCTTTGAATAACCTTCAATGAATCAAGCAATTAAGTTCTTTCACGGGATTCGGGCATCGTTGGATAGACCAGCATTTATTGCCTATCCTTAAGTGCCCTTGAGAAGGTAGTGTTGAGCAGCTGCAATCCATGTGGTGTAGGTACACTCATAGTGCTGTTAGGAAGGGAGTTCCACGTTTTTAACCCAGTGACAGCGAAGGAACAACTATACAGTTCCAGGTCAGGAAAGCGTGTGGCTTGGAGGGTAAGTTGCAGGTGGTGGGATTCCCATGCATCTGCTCCCCTTGTCTTTCTAGGTGGTAGAGGTCATGAGTTTGGAAAGTGCTGTCAAAGGAGTTTGTGAGTTAATGCAGTGCATCATGTAGAGGGTGCACACTGCGCATTGCTGCCACTGCATCGGTGCTGGAGGGAGTGAATGTTTAAGCTGGTGGACGGGGTGCCAAACAAGTGGGCTGCTTTGTCCTGGATGGTGTCATGCTTCTTGGGTGTTATTGGGGCTGCACTGATCCGGGCGAGAGGAGAGAATTCCATCACAGCCCTGACTTGTATCTTTTTTAGACGGTGGACAGGCTTTGGGGAGTTAGAAGGTGAGTTACTTGTCACAGAGTTCCTAGCTTCTGACCTGCTCTTGTAGCCACAGTATGGATATGGCTGGTCCAGTTCAGTTTCTGGTCAATGGTAACCCCCAGAATGTTGATAGAGGGGAATTCAGTGATGGTAATGCCATTGAATGTCAAAGAGAGATGGTTGGATTTTCTCTTAGATTTTTAGATGCTTAGATTCCCTCTTGTTGGAGATGGTCATTGTCTGGCACTTGTGTGACACAAATGTTACTTGCCACTTGTCAGCCCAAGCCTCGATAATGTCCAGGTCTTGCTGCATTTGGACATGGACTGTTTCAGTATCTGAGGAATCACAAACGGTGCTGAACATTGTGCAATTATCAGCAAACATCCCCACTTCTGGCCTTATGTTGGAGGAAATGTCATTGATGAAGCAGCTGAAGATGGTTGGGCCTAGGACAGTCTTCAGTACTAATGCTGGAATATTGTCAGGGCCGATAGCCTTTGCAGTATCCAGTGCCGATTCTTGATATTATGTGGAGTGAATCAAATTGTCTGAAGACTGGCATTTGTGATGCTGAGGACCTCGGGAGGAGACCGAGATGGATCATCCACTCAGCACTTCTGGCTGAAGATTGTAATAAATGCTTCCGCCTTATCTTTTGCACTGATATGCTGGGCCTCCCCATCATTGAGGATGGGAATATTTGTGGAGCCTGCTCCTCCAGTGAGTTGTTTAATTGTCCATCACTATTCACGATTGGATGTAGCAGGATTGCAGAACTTAGATCTGATTCATTGGTTGGGGGATCGCTTAGCTCTGTCTATCACATGATTTCGCTGTTTGGCATACTACTTGTCCTGTGTTGTAACTTCATTTTCAGATATGTCTGGTGCTACTCATGACATGCCCTCCTGCACTCTTCATTGAATCAGGGTTGATCCCCTGGCTTGATGGTAATGGTAGGGTGGGGGCTATGCCAGACCATGAGTTACAGATTGTGTTGAATACAATTCTGCTGCTGCTGATGGCCTCATGCCATTTTTTGAGTTGCTAGATCTGTTTGAGACCTATCCATTTAGCATGGTGGTAGTGCTATACAACACAACAGACAATATCCATAATGTGAAGACAGGACTTTGTCTCCACGAGGACTGTGGGGTGGTCACACCTACGAGTACTGACATGGACAGGGGAGGACAGTAGCTAGTAATGTTAGACCTGATGCCATGATATATCATTGGGTTCAAAGTCAGCAATGAGGACTGTCAGGGCAACTCCCTCCTGACTGTATGCAACTTGCCAGCACCTCTGGTGGGTCTAATAGTGGTGTCTGGGACATTGTCTATAATGTATGATTCTGTGAGTATGACTGTCAGGCTGTTGCTTGACTAGTCTGTGGGATAGCTCTCCCCCTTTTGTCACAAGTATTGGTCAGTAAGGAGGACTTCGCAGGGTCAACAGGGCTGGGTGTGCTGTTATCATTTCCATTGCCTAGATCAACACATGTGGCCCGTCTGATTTTTTCTGTAGCGGCTTGATACAACTGAGTGCCTTGGTAGGTCATTTAAAGGTCAACCACAATTCTATGGATCTGGGGTCACATGTAGGCCAGACCAGGTAAGTACAGCAGATTTTCTTCCCTAAAGGGCATTAATGATCCAGATGGGTTTTATGACAATCGACAGTAGCTTCATGATCACCATTACTGAGACTAGCTTTTAATTCCAGATTATTAATTGAATTTAAATTCCACCAGCCACCATGGTGGGAGTTGAACCCATGTCCCCAGAGCATTAGCTGGATTGCCAGTCTAGTCACATTGCCACTATGCCACTGTCTCCCTCATACAAGATTTCAACGCACTTGGTGGTATTGTCCCAGATTTGCACAAAGTGCAGTGGTGGGCGGGAAAAAGGATGTTTTACCCGCCAGTTGCAATGGCAGCTTTTTGCGCCGTATCATCCTATTCCCAGCACGTCCCACCTCAGTATTAATTCACTCAAAGGAAACACTCCGGATCGCTGGTAGGCGGGCTTGGATTTTCCCCCCACGCTGTGACCTCAGTGCTTCCTCGCTCCAAAAATTGCACCAAAGCGCATGCCTACTTCATGTCTACAGACCAGGATTGCTCCAGGCAATGGTCCCGAAAGGAAAGAAGATGGTAGCCCCCAAATTTAGAGACGCCTCTCCGGGGCACCTGCTGGATGCAGTGGAAGCCTACCGCGATGTCCTCTGCCCGTGCTCTGGCCACAGGAGTTCCACCAGAGTCACCAGTCTGGCCTGGGAGAAGGTGGCAGTGGCAGTCAATACCACCAGAGCACAGAGGAGGTCAGCCATCCAGTGCAGGAAGATGATGAATGCTCTCGTCCATTCTGCCAGGGTAAGTCAACCACCTCATGACTCTCAACTCACACACTCACAAACCCATCACACATCCAAAAGGATCTCACACCTCAAGGGACAATACCACTAACTCTTACACACACCCTCACATCTCCATCAGGCTCATATCCTCTAGAGCTCGTACCCTCATTCCGTCCATGGCTCCGCTCACCACACAAACATTCCATGCAGTGCCATGCGTCCCGCTCACACTCCATCTGTTTTCATACAGGAGGAGCTGGCTCACATCAGCAGGGAGAGGTCCCAGACCAGGGGTGGGGTGGCCCACACTGGGTCTTCACTCATTTTAAGGGGCGTGCCATTGCACTGACTAGTGAGGATGTGGACCCTGCCAGCGGTGATGTTAAGGTCAGGAGCAACCACCCACGTAGAATTCTGCACCCCATCATTCCTCTCTCAATGCAAATGTGAGTGCTCTCTCGCCAGTTTTTGACTCTGCTGCCATGCACTAATTATCTCTACTTTGGTTCACAGGGAGCTCTGCAAGTGACTGACATCTTCAGCCAGCCAGTCCCCCAGCTCCATCCACATCCTTACCTCCAGCCAAGAGGACTCCTCCTCCATTGAAGAGCAGGAAATAAGCAGCTTGGAAGATCCGTCATGGCGCTTACCCACATCCTGTACCAACACAGAGACGCACACCTCATTGGGATCTAGACCGAGAGCATGCTGGGGTTCACAATCTGGTGGTCACTGCATGGACATGTGTCCGCAGCAAGAAGAGGCAGTTCAGCCAAGCTCCCCAGCACTTGGAGGACTGCTAGGGAACAGGCATCTGTGAGGTCTGGGTCAGATGACGAGCCTCTGGAAATGGCCTTCCAACTCATCATGGAGAAGGTGGAGGAACATCACACAGAGCTGTTGGAAGCTCTCAACAGAGTGGCACGCGATTCGAAGTAGTGAGTACACCTGCTGTCTGATGAAGTGGTGCCACATATACATGTATGGAGGTCTCCATGGGAAGGATGGCGGATGCCATGGAGGCCCTGGTCCAGCAGAACATGGAGATGCGCACAGACCTGCACTCCTTAGTGAAGCCATGGGTGAGTTCCTGCAGTGGCAATGCAAGAGGGAAATGGGGCACTTTGACATCCCTCCAAGTGCTCCATCCCCTCAAGGTGTCAGGCTGGGGCCCTTGGGCGCCCGAAGGGAGGAGGAGCGGCAGCTGGACACCCCTGGCTCATCCACTCAGGAATCTCAGAGGCTGTCCTCTCCCTCAAGTCCCCTTTGCCTGTGACCCCCTTCAACCTCATCCTCTGTCACCGCAGATGGAGCAGCTGGCCCATAGGAGGACGGCCAAAGCAAGCCGGGGCCCCCAAGGGCTTAGCTCTCCAGAGGACCCACATTGAAGTCATCAGAGGCTATAAGGCCAACCATTGCACAAACTGTGTTCACCCTTCCTGCAGATGTCAGGGTAGCACCTAGAAGAAGTGATAGGCCTAGAAAAGTTAAGAAATTCTGATCACAAGCAGTTGTACAGGTATGTAATGGCATCTTTCAGCTTCATTTATAGGCTCCACAAGTCCTTCCACTGCAACCCCCCCCCCGCCACCCCCCACCAGTGATTCTGGAGGGAGAAGTGTGTGTCTGGCAGGGCCTTTCGGAGCCTAGTGCAAGCACTTTCACATACATGCGGAGCCTTCCTCCATCACACTCATCTCACTGTCCTGAGCATTTTCAATGTTGCCTGCTGGGGTTCTCTTTCAGTTGTCCATCTGAGCTTACCTGCATCTCCGCCCACCCAGTGCACATGCAGCACCTGTGCCCATCCAACATGAGGCTTCGTTCACTTTCAATTTGAAAAACGTGGTCATAATCAGGATGCTCATAAGCTCCCCTGTCCTTTCCCCTCCCCATCACCCATGTCCTTTCCCCCCGAGCATCACCTTCCACCTCCCCACAATCACCTACCAACACAAACCCTTTTCTTTCCAGGATGTCTAGGTGAACATACGTGTTCCCTACCTTCCTGAGGTTCACAACCCCATCCACATTGACCTCCCCAACCTCCTCCTTCCCACCCCCAGGGTCAGTGTTTGCCTCCAAGTCCCCACCAACCACCCTCGCTGTCCCTTCTACCACTACTATTGCACCCTCACCCTCCCACCCTTCCAGCTCACTCTGCCCCCTTCTCATACTCACCATTCCCTCCTATCATTCCCACCCTCAGTACGCTTCCCAAGAGGCAGTCATTGATTCCACACACCTTCCCCTTGCACATTCACCTGGACATTCCCCCACCATTACTCCCTCCTCCACCATTACTCCTATTTCCAGCCTTATTCATTCCCCCCCTCCAAACTCATTCCTCCCTTCACACTCGTTTTCCCCTCCAAACTCCTTCCCACCTCAGAACTCCTTCCCATACACCTTCCTCCCCCCCCCACACACCTACATCCCCACTTGCCACATTCTCCCCCATTACACCTTCCTCCCTCTGTACTCCCTCCTCCCCTTCCCAACCTCACCACCCCAACACCTTCATCACCCCCCTCAACACCTACGTCCCCACACTCCCAACCTCACCTCCTCCAACACCTTGGTTTCCCCACCCTCCAACCTCATTCCTGGTACACCTTCCTCTCCCAGTCAAACCTAGACCTTCCCCTCCCACTCACAGCTGGATCTTCCTCTCCCCCCACCTTGCCAATTATCGGTAGCAGACCATGGTCGAGACCGTGATGTTCCGAAGCATCAACAGAGATTCCCCCCACCTTCCGCGAGCTGCCTTGCAGCAGAGCCATGTCGATGAGAATCCACCCAGCGTGCAATGCAGGTGTAGCTATAGGGCTCCAGCTTCTTCTGCTTTTGGATGTCCACAATCTGAGCAAAGCTCAAACGGTAAGTCCCGATATCTGCACGTCTGCAGTAGGATGTAAATGCGTTGGAAGCAGTTCGGAGAAGGTTTACCAGACTGATACCTGGAATGGGTGAGTTGTCTTATGAGGAAAGGTTGGACAGGTTAGGCTTGTATCTGCTGGAGTTTGGAAGAATAAGAGGCGACTTGATTAAAACATATAAGATGCTGAGGGGTCTTAACAGGGTGGATGTGGAGAGGATGTTTCTTTTTTTGGGAGAATCTAGAACTAGGGGTCACTTTAAAAATAAGGGGTCGCCCATTTAAAACAGAGATGAGGCAAAATTTTTTCACTCAGAGGGTCTTGAGCCTTTGGAACTCTCTTCATGAAAAGGTGGCGAAAGGAGAGTCTTTGAATGTTTTTAAGGCTGAGGAGGATAGATTCTTGGTAAGCAAAGGGGTGATAGGTTATCAGGGGTAGGTAGGATGCAGACTTGAGGTTACTATCAGATAAACCATTATCTTATTAAATGGCGGAGCAGGCTTGAGGGGCTGAATGGCCTACTGCTGCTCTTTGTTTATATGTTCGTATATCACACTTCGCCAGGCATCTTCTGGATTAGCGGGATGCAAAGCAGGTTCACGCCAGCCTCCAGCGGGACGCTATCGGATGATCCCGCTGTGATTTCACACTGGTGTGAAACTGATTTTTGGCCTTCTCGCTATATTGTCCTCCCCCTACCATGACGCCTGATGCCAATGGGGTCAGAAAATTCCAGTCACAAATGCAGGGGCCTTTCCTCTTTCAATGGTTAGGGTTCAACTTAAGATATTTTGAGAGAATTGCGCCTGGAAACTGAATCCTGCAGAAAAATAGTCCCAATTCTATTATCCAGCACACACAATGACTGAGCTCACTCCTGAACACAATAAAAAGGAACATTAACTCCTCTTCAACCTACCAGTTTCAAATGCTGCCTATTAATTTTGTATGCTTTATTGTGGACAGTTTTAGTCGCCATTCCTAAGGAAGGTTATACTTTCCTTAGAGAGGACGCAACAGAGTTTGCTGGATTGATTCCAAGTAGATTACAAGTAGAACCAGGTTTAGCGGAATAAGCCTGTACTCTCAGGAGTTTAAAGGAAGGAGATGTGACCCCATTGAAACATAAGATTCTGAAAGGGCTTAAAGGGTAGATGCTAAGAGGCGATTTCTGCTAGCAGGAGAGTCTATATTACATTTCAACAGAGTTGGAACCGATATCATGGCAGGAAAGTTTACTGGTACTGTTGCAGAGGGTTTAAATTATATGACAGAGAGTTTGGAACCAGAGCAAGGGAGAGAAGCAAAGCTGGAAATGGAAGGCAGAAAATGAGTGAGTATGAGGAAACAAAGGCTAGAAAAATAGACAGCAAAGGAATTGCTCAGTGATTACGTGAGCTGAAGGCACTGAAAAACATTTGACAATATGATATCTTAGCTGATATTGAAACGTGTTTTAAAGTAGAGCAGGAATGGCAACTCAACATTCCATGCAACAGACAAGACACAAGAAAAAGGAAAAAAAGACTTGCATTTATATTGTGCCTTTCACAGCCACCAGACATCTCAAATCACTTTGTAACCAATGAAGTACTTTTGAAATGTAATCATTGTTGAAATGTAGAGAAAAGAATACAAAAAGGGTTGCAATATCGTTTACAGAAACAATCATGGCTATGAGGTGTGATGATTTGCAATGAGGTCATATGGCTTGAACTGTGGAACAGAACAGGGGTAATCACACTACTGGTAGTACATGAAGGAGAAAGAAGAACACATTTGTAGGCAAATTGCTGAGAAGTTCAGAAACACTAGCACAGTAATAGTAGTGGATTTCAACTACCACTAGTATTAACTGGGATAAAATCAGTGTAAAAGGTATTAAGGGTGCAGAATTCTTAAAATGCATTCAGGTAAATATTTTCACCTATACATGGCAATTAAGCTCAACAAGAGAAGGGATAGTTCTGGGCTTGGATTTAGGGAATGAACCTGGTTAGGTGGAAGGGGTATTAGTGGGAGAGCTATAGTGGTAATGATTATAATTTAGTTAGATTTAGGGTAGGAAAAGAACAAGGGTAGACCATCAGTAAAAATTTTAAATTGGGGAAAGGCCAATTTTACTAAGCTGTGATGTGATTTGGCAGAGGTGGACTGGAACAGCTACTTGTAGGTAAATCAGTGTCAGAGCAGAGAGAGGCATTCAAGGAGTAAATAGAGAATGTTCAGAACAAAAGTGTTCCCACAAAGAAAAAGGTGGGACTCCCAAATTTAGACCCCACCCCCTGCATGTTAAAGGACATAGGGAATAGGGCAAGAAAAAAGGGAAGCCTATGCCAGATGTAGAGTGCTCAGTACCGCCTAAACTCTAGAGGAGAATAAAAAGTGTAGGAGTAGAATTAAAAAGGAAATTAGGACGGCAACGAGAGGATATGACAAAAATATTAGCAAGTAAAACAAGGAAAATGAAATATATTTTATAAAAGCACAAAAAGCAAGAGGAAAGCTAATGAGTAGGGCTGCAAGGAGGCCCTGGGATGAAGAGGACATGGCCTCCGGAGAGAGGTAAGCCCAGAGTTTTGGATGGGGAGGAATTGAGGAGCATAGGGAGCGTCGTAGGGGGCTGGGTTTTGTAGGTTAGATGCAGAGAAACAAAGTTGGGGGGGGTGGTTAATATCTTGGAGAGGCTGCACATGCCACAGGGCACCCTCTGAATAATGTGCCCTGCTTCCTTCCTGCCTTTTCAGCTAAGTTGATTAAAAAACAGCCTTCCCACTCTCGCCCACCTGCCACTTACCAACATTTTTTCCAAGCGCAGGTGGATTTAGGGCCCTAAGTTCCTTAAGTGGTCAGGCTAGTGGGCGCCTTACCCACCACCTGTATAATGGGGACTGTTTGGCGGTGGGTGAGAAGGCAGTGGGCTAGCCACCTGACATAAAAATGCACACAGCAGGGTTTGCGGGGGATGCGGTCAGGGGGGCGGATGGATGGGGGAGGATGCCATAAGATCCAGCCCACACTTCAGGGTGAGGAAGAAGTCAGTTTGATTGACAAGCCTTCTAGCGAGTCCTTGAATGGGGACTGAGTGAAGACCCAGATCTCCTCCTTACTGTGAGCACAAAAGGGAAAAACAGCAGAAGAGAGCAGAGTTTTAAAGCAGTAACCGTGAGTTGCAGGCCAAGACTTGGAGCTATAACCCATCATGTAATAAATCAGTTTTGCAATAAGAATTTGTCTGTAAAAGCAAATAAGTCAGCCCACAAAATGGGCAAGGAATCAATTTTTTAAAGAGCAAGCTTCGATTCAGTGAAGGAAATTGCTTTAACTGTTATTCTGTTCAGTTGCTGTTTCAAAAATGAAGGGCAGAATTTTCCGTGCCCTCTGGTGTCAGCGTCAAGGTGGGTGTGAGGGGACAATATGGTGGGAAGGCCAAAAATCAGTTTCGCAGTGTCATGAAATTACTTTGCAATCATCCTCTCCGCCCGTCAATCGCGGGCCACATTTCCCACCGCCGTACTTCGGGAGCTGCATTGTAATACATCTGCACAGCATTATAAACCCAGTTCACCAAAATCATTACCCCCCCACGCTGGATTATCTGAACACGCCTGTGTGGTTGCATGCCGATGTGTTTCACAACAGCATTTATAAGGCGTTCACCTGCACTTTGAGGGGAATTCGGAGGTGAGTGTGCAGTAACACTGCACAACTGTTGGATTTCAAGGTTGAGGTGCCACGCATTCAGGTGAGGATACAGGCAAGTCGCATTTTCCTGGCTGGCTGACTGACAGTGCGATCCCAGGGCAAGGACTGCCCTGTGTTGATGGCAGCACATAAGCACACGGGGGCGGGAAAGGGAAGCAGCCACATATTAGGGAAACCTTGTGTAACGTGACCATTCTTCTGTAGCTGAGACAGTTCAGATGCAGTCACGTTGACATGCTAGGAGTCAGGCCTGTAGCATATCTGACCACTCAAGCAACACAGAGGCCTGAAAGTGCCACCAAATGCTCCAGAGCTTTTCACCACTCAGGCACAGACTGCAAACTAATGAGCATTTTAGTGGACTGCAGAACAATTGGATGACTGGGCACATTGTACAATCTCCTTGCTAAAGCTGGCCATGGAGCAGTCATTGGTGGAGGCGTTCACAGCCCCTTGCAATGTCATCATCCCAGTCTGGACCAGTCTACCCCATAGTTCAAGCTAACGGTGCAGCCCTGCAGGGTGGGTTAGGAGAATGCCTGCGCCTTAGCTGAGAACACAGCATGTAGTCCAGTGGGCAAAGCTACCACCAATTGGTCAGGTGGAGTGGGGCGGAGGGGTTGGGGTTTCGGGCAGCCATGCAGTGCACTAAACTCTGACCATTCACGTGGTGGCCAGCACTCTCCAGGATGTGTTAAGGGGCCTTCAAACTTAACCAAGAAGGGTTCTTAGTATACCCAGGTTAACTCCATTTCATCCTGCAGGAGCCTGGTGACCTAGTTGTATGCCTCATTGCTTACAGAGAAGAGAGCAACGGAGGCACCTGGCTGTTCAGAGGGAGGAGCAGCACCTCTGGAAGAAGGGGCAGCTGATGTGCCCGTGCATGCCATTGAAGACCCATCCAAACCATTGCTGGTCGGCGCCTGGTTAGATCCAAGATCTATAGACAGCGCTTATGATTCCTGCTGTTGACTGAGAACCAGTGTCGCCGAAGACTGCGCATGTCCATGGAGCTGGTCGGTCACACCTGCCACCTTTGGCACCAAGGGGATATGGAGGGCGTCTGCTGCCAGTGGCTGTGAAAGTGACCGTGGTGCTAAATTTTTACGTCAGTGGCTCCACAGGTGACCTCTGTGGGATATCACAAGCCTCCACCCACAAATGCATCCATGAGCTCAGGGATGCCATATTTGTGAAGGCACACAACTTTGTGCATTTCACCCAGGATCAGGAAAGCCAGGATGCAAGAGCGGTGGGATTTGCCCAGATCTCAGGTTTCCCACAGGTGCAGGCTGCAATCAACTGCACTCACGTCACGCTCAGATCTCCATGGCAACAAGTGAACAATGATGTCAATCACAAGAGCTGCCACTTGCTGAAGGTGCAGCTGCTGTGCAACCACCACAAACGCATCCTGCTGGTCTGTGCACGGTTCCCCAGGACTGTCCATGAGTCCTACATTCATAGTAAGTCTCAGATCCCTGATGTTTTCCAGGGTCCACAGAGGCGGCAGTGCTGGTTCTTCGGGAACAATGTTTATCTGGGACGTGACTGATGATGCCTGCGCGGCGCCCTCAGGGTGCAGCAGAAAGAAGGTACAACGAGGTTCATGCTGCAACTCGCAACTTGGTGGAGTAAACCATCAGCATGTTGCAAATGAAGTTCTGGTGCCTGGACCGGTCTGGTGGAGCCCTGCAATACATTCCACAGAGGGTGTCATGCATCATCATTGCCTGCTGCGCCCTTTATAACCTGTCGCTGCAATGGGGAGAGGACCTGGCTGAGGAGGACATGGAGGAGCTGCCCATCGCCCCCGATGAGGAGGATATTGACAAGGAGGAGAGTGAAGAGGTCCTCAAAAGCAAAGATAACGGGGATGAGGCTGTTGCACTGGCCAGATGAGGCAGGCACACTCGGGAGGCCCTCATAACTGCTAGATTCAGATGATGATAATATGCAGTGAGGAGACACCATAGATCCTCACATTGCATCTATGAATGTTTTGACTCCAATCTGGCTGACGGTAGCACACGTACCCTCTGTGATAAGGCTTCTGTCATGGAGACGCAGTCGATGCCCGTAGTCCCTTCATTCCAGGAGAATGATGACAACATGCAGTGGAGACACTCCATAGAGCCTCACATAGCTTTTGTGAATGTCTGACTCCTGCCTGGCTGATGGCAGCTCACTTGCGCTCTATGAACAAGGTTTTGACAAGGAAATGCAGTGGAGAAATTTTAACTTCTCAATCCTGTGGCATCCTTCGTGAGCTGAACCCTTCAGGACCACATTGTCACCGGTCACAGATGCTGATGAGATTATGGGGGGCAGCTGTACCTCAAAGGTGCTGGGAGCACACAGAGAGAATGACGGAACTCTGTGCTGCTGGCCTAGGACATTCTGGCAGCAATGATAAGCCCATCGAGGTGCAGGCATGATTGATGTATCCAGGGACTGTGAAGATGCACCATCAGTGTGCTGGGAAGGTTACACACTGCACAGGGAAAAGGGCCTGGACTGAAACACCTGCCTGAGTGACACTGCTTTTCATAACAAGGAGCCATAGGCAAGGAGACAATCTTGGGAGTTTATTAAAAAAGTGAGCATTATGTACAAGTGAGTAACATCTGTGCCCAGGCTGTAGCAATTACATCTTCTTAACCTTCCTAACCCTGCCGCTACGTCTTGGTGCTCCTCCAACATCCAGAGTGGAGGTGGAGGCAACCTGCTGACTGCCACACCCAGTATGTGATGACCTTGACAGGCGTGCTCTGGAGGGCTGAGACCTGGAGGGCCCCTGAGGGTTTTGGGGGTCCTGCTGTGTGACAGTGGCACCTTTGGGTGAATGGCCCCAGGGAGACTTCTTGAGGAGAAGGAAAGCTGGAGTAAGATTGCGCTGCCCCGTACCTCTCTCGTATTGACACTGTTGGAGGCCAATTAGGCATCAGCGATGGAGTTCAGCCTGTGCAGCAGTGCAGGACCGATGTCCTGGGCCAAGTCTCCATGACAGCCATCATCCTACCATGTTCCTCGGTGTGTTGGCATGCCGGTGCTATCGCCTCAGATGGAAGGTGTACATCTCCTCCATTGTGCCTTGCAATTTGATGAGTGCAGCGGACACCCCTCCCTGATGTTACCAAGCTTGTGTTTGCAGCTCTAGCAACTGGGGTATGACCAAGTCCAGAGGCTCGTCATTGGACTCGGACTCAGCAGATTTCTGGTCTCCAGCAGTCCTCCAAGTGCTGGAGACCTGGGAAGTCCCTGCCTCCACCTGCTATGGATCAGACAGTGCAATGTGCTCACCAGATTGTGACCCCGAGGCTACTCTAAAGCTAGATCCCACTGAGATGTTTATCTCTGCACTGGTGGAGGGTGTGGGTGAGCGCTGTGATGGGACTTCAATGAGGGTTTCAACAGATTCCTCTTCTGAGGTGTCTTCGCTCTTGAGTCAAGGACTTGGGTCGTGGACTCCCTCGGCTGGTTCTTAGATGTTCCTGTGAAAGCAAGGAGAGATAGATAGTGTATGGCAATGTCCATGGCTATGAAAGAGGACACATCATTCACAGCATGGTTGTCTGATGGACGTTGCACTGCTGGATCCTCATTTGGTTGAGCACCACCGACCTCACCATCAGCACAGGAATGGTCCAGATCTTCATCGGCCAGCTGGGTGACTCTATTTTCAAAGTCCCTGAGGACTTTAATTTCAGGCATTCCTCCACCAGTCTGCAACCTCTCCCTTTTGTTGAGTGCCAGGTTGTCCTGCATGAATAGAGGTGGAGAAAATGTAAACAGGATGCCTGCCAGGCCAGGTGATAAGTATGCCTGGCATATGTGGGTGGTGAATGGCGCCATGGATGGGATGAGGACAATGTAAGTGTGTGTGAGAGAGTGAATGGTGATGTCCCTTGAATTGGCAGTGAGTGAGATCCCTGTGAATGTGTGATGAGTTTATGAGTGTGAGAGATGATAGTGATGAGAAGAGTGATTTATCCTGATGGAACGGAGGAGATTATTCATCCTCTTTCGGCACTGGGTGGTTGTCCTCTTTTGCAGGGCCACTACAGCCACCACCTCCCAAGCCAGATTGGTGATGCCGCTGCCCCTTCTGTGGCCAGAGCAGGGGTAGAAGACATCATAGCGGGTCTCCACGGCATCCAAAAGGTGTATCAGGGATGCATCACTGAATCAGGGGGCTGCAGTCTTCTTGCCTTTCAGGACCATGTCTTCCGTGCGGCAGTCCTGGGCTGGAAGCACTGAGAGGTGCGCGTGGCTGCACTTTAGATATGGCACCTGGCATGAGGAACAGTGAGGTGATGGTGTGGCAAGCGAAATGGAGGCCACCAGCCAGCAAAACGTGCGTTTCCCGGGAATGCATGATTAATGAGGCGGGATTGGGACAATACGGCATGTAAAGCCGCCGTTGCAGCCAGCAGGTAAAACATTCTTTTTCCCGCCCACTACCCAATTTAGTGCAAATCTAGGACGATTCTGCCCGAAGTCACTTTGCAATTCACATCAGGCCTCGCTTCAATCCACCTACTGATGATTGAAGCACACTTAGGGGCAACTGTGAAAGACACAATATCAAGCTCAGATCACAAAACCATGAGGTATTGGGAAGTATGGGCACAGTACTATATGTATGACACATAGACCATTTACAGGATCGAGCAGGACCACTGTGCCAAAGGCAGAACCTAAACTTGTACCAGGAACCTTCCTACACATTTTAAAATTATGTCTTTGCAATCAGCCGTTCTGCGTAGAGGGTCAGGGGACCAAAAGGATCATGACCAATCGTCACATTCCATCTATGTGGTGCTTATTGAACCTACTCAATGGAGAGCACAGACTCCCCTCGATGAATAGGCCAGCACAACATTTACCATTAACTACAGGATGGTGCAGGCTTCCTCTGCAGTTGAAGCACACGTGAGACATATCTGGTTCATGGAAATCTGGAAAACTGTCCCCCAAAAAGCTGCTGAGGTTAGATTAATTGAAAACTTCTGAAAATAAATTAATGGATTTTTATTAGGCAAGCATATTAAGAGTTACAGACCGAAGGTGGTGGGGAGAGGGGGTGCAGTAGATAGAATTTAGATACAGAAATATAGGATCCAAATGAATGGCAGAACAGGCTCAAGAGCTGAATGGCTAACTCCTGTTCCTATTTTCCTATGAATCAGAACATATGTTCAACTTATACCTAGAAATGAAGAAATTCCCAATCGATCTGGAGCTCACTTTTGGAGAGTCACTCAGCTGAAACAACAACAATACAGCACAGAAACCTACCCAACTAATAATGAAGGCAGAAAGCCTCCCCTACCTATACATGAATTGCCAGAAACAAGTTGCTGCAAGCCATTGTCCCCTTAACCTCCCAGTTCAGTCACAGTCATGCCAGGAAACCTGAATGTATAGCTTGAATTTTATGGGGTCCAAGGGAATGAGCTGCAAGGTGGGGGAGAATGTAAAATTGGCTGGGATGCAGGGTGGCATGCCCCTTCCCTTCCTGCTGTCACTTATTTTACCAGCGGTGGAGTAGGTGGTGGACGACCCAGCCCTTGGCCCAATTGAAACCCTTAAGTGGCAAATTTAGGGCCATTGCAGGTGGTATTTTACCAGCAGCAGTTAAGCCCTCTGCCTCGTGAGGAGACCACTGTGTTCTCCTTGTGGGCTCAGGAGGAGTTCCCGATCGGGCACTCTAGCCCACAGAGGGCCTCCCAGTAGTAAGGGCCACTCCCACTGAACGACCACTTTCTGCCCTCACAAACAACCCCGCCGGGGCCTGCCTGACTAACCCCAATGAGCTCCACAAAAATCACTTTAATTCCAGGGCACCCTCCACGTGGCTGATCCAGGCTGGCTGCAGTCCGCCACTGCTCACTCTGGTGCTGCTGGTACTGAAGAGCTGCTGGTCCTCCAATTGGCCGGCAGCTCTTGGAGGCAGGACCTTGTTGTTTAAAGGAGCAGAAACCATGGCAGCAAACATTTAATTGCCTGAGGATTGTAAACTCTAGTCGGGGCTTCCATGGCCGACTGAGGCAGGGTTACCCCCAACTTTCCAGCTAGTGGATGAGGCCACTATACCCTGGCCCATGAATGCAATTAACTCCAATGTAAAATAATTTTCTAAGGTATACATGTAAATGTAATTTTTTGATAATTTAATTAAAAAGATAATTAGGAAAGTTATACCTGAATAAACAATTCTCTACCAAAGGAAGATTTTTGGATGAATGCACTACTCTGTCAACTTTCTGCAAAGATCAAGTCTATTTTAAAAGGTGGGCTTGGAATTTTGTGTTGTTTGCTCAGTAAATATTCAATCCAAAGTATAATATTTGAGTATTTACATAGAGAACTGTAAATTTTATATTTGCAGCATCTCTAGTTAAAAGGATAATAGCATGAGTGTTCCATGCTAATTTTAGAAGTTTCAATTGTGCTGGCAATTACAATGATTTCAGTGTGATTGTTATATACAGTACTGTTGTTAGCTGTAAGAACAGCATGGCAACATGGTATTACGGAGAAAAGCATAGCAACATACTGAACAAAGCTCCCCTTTGCAGCTATGATTCTAAAATTTGATCATGAATTGCTTGAAGTGGCAGATTTATGTAAATAATAGCTGATAATTAACTTAGGCCTGGTCTTTCCTTGGCCAATGGTATGTGACCAGCCTTCTCAATCCTTTAGGAGTGGACCAATTAAGTATCCAGGGTTTGTTTCTGTTGTCAAGTCCTTGTTTTTCACTTGAAGGAAAGGAAATCAGATGTTGCAGCAGCAATTAAAGGTTGAAAGCTTAAAAATCCATGAGTCATTGCAGAACTTGAGGAGGCAGAGACAGAGCAAAAGCACAGGAAGAGAACATGGCAGGAGGTGGACCAGCACTGAGGTGTCAAAGACACAAGAGTCGTGCAGCAAAGATAAGGGCAAAGGAGGCAACGGTTTTGGAACCCAACACAGGATCTGCCAGAAGAGGATGATACAGGAGATAAAGGAGTTAATTCGCACGGAGAGCTCACCAATGACCACCCATCCCCACCCAAGCTGTGTATCCCTCTCCTGCCATTCCACAGTTCCTTATCCCGCTTTCAAACAGCAAGGGTGCTCGTGATCGAGGTAGTGCAAGGGTGGGAGATGGAGATGTTGGAGATGAGCTTCAGATTAAAGTTGATAATTGGATGGCAGTCTCCTGCAGTACTGAAATTAGTTACAAATTCCATATATTCTCACCTTCTAATATTGATCATTCTCTCCTGAATTGAAAGTTCACTCACTTAAAATGAATTACCTCACTGCTGCTGACTGTTTACAAACAGTGAGGACAAACAGCCTGGTTGCTCCAGAGAACCCATTCCTGCCTGTGATTTCACTAATCCACCATGACATCTTGGGCTGAATTTTATGGGCTACTGCCATGTGTGCTTTTGGCTGGGAGGCACATAAAATATGACAGGGTGTCTAGTGTAGCTTCTTCCCATCCACCCCCGGCCTGTTCCACATAACACAGCCTGCCTGACATTGGACCTACTGAGGCTCTTAACTGCCCAATTAAGGGCCTAATTCCACCTCCGCCATAATATGGTTCACCAATTCTGGTGAAAAAGTGGGAAGGAAAGAGTGGTACCTCCTTTGCGGGACGGGGTGCCTGTACACATCAGAGGCACACTGCCAAGATGGTACCCCCCCCCATTTTGTCCCCCCTCCCCCACCCCCAGCTTCCAAAGTCTGATGCTCTCCCATCCTTTCCCAGCCCTCCCTGAAGTGTCCAATCCTTCCCCGCTCAAAGATCCCAAGGGACTTAGCTTAGTCTGGTGACCTTGGGCAGAATTTTGCCCTTGATGAGCGGTCAGGGCCCACTGGCTCGGCGGCAGGCGGGCAGCCGATCATCGCTATCGAAATGGGCCCCGCCACCATTTTGAGTGGGCGGGCCACCCAATGGGAAGCGCTATGCGCTTCCTGTGTGGGAGGGGGAGGGATTCCCCAACTGTCAAAGTGCGGTCTTTCATGCATGCACACGAAAGAGCGCACGGTTCCCTGAGACTAAGTCTCAGGGAGAGTGCTGAAAGTTTTATAAACTTAAAAAATAGAAAAATAAAAAATTACTAACATGTCCCCCTCATGTGACAATGTCAGACGAGATGGGACATGTTAATAAATATCACATAAAGTTTATTAAAGTTTTTTAAAACAGACATGAAATCTCATCCCACCAGTGGATGAGGTTTCATGTTTTTTCAGAAGCCCGCTGGGGCTCCTGGCCTGCCCGCCAGCCTTAAGGTTGGACGGGCAGGGCCGTTAATTGTCTTAATTATCCTGTCAATGGCCTCAATTGGCCATGGACAGGTCGGCGGGCGGACAGCTGATTTCGCTGTCAGCCCACCTTCCTGAATAGTTAAATGGGGCAAGATGACGGGTGTTCCCCCGATGTCATCCTGTGTCATTTTCTTGTCGGCAAGTGGGCCCTGCCCCCAACTCGCTGACAGAAGAATTCTGGCCCTTGTTGTTTTAGTTCCAGCAGTGCCCACTACTGAGTTCTGGATCTGGTGGGACTGCAAGAGCTACCATCCAATGAGATTAGCCGTAGCTCTCAAGGGTGGGACTACCTTCCACTGAAGGGACAGAAGTCCCATGCTGCGCTTGTTAAGGCTGTCCTCAGCATATTATAGCTGTTGGGCAGCCTTTTTTAAGCTTGATTGGTTTATGACTGACTTTTCAAATTGGGGGGCGGGGGAGGGCATGGCGAGCACTACTCCTCCTTCCCATCCATAAATTCATCCTGTTATTTGAGTACCAGTGCAGATACACCAAGTTGGGAATATATGACGAGTGAGGCAAAGTATATATCACAAGGTAAGACCATGAGTGAACAGGAGCAGCAGGGAGGAGATAATTATGAACTAAGGGCAGAAATGACTGTACCGAGGGACTCAGATCTAAAAAAAACAATGGCCTCACGTGTAAGGAATGGAAAGTCTTCTTTCTGGAGGAGTCGGCAAATTACATCTGCAATGCAACAAAGGATTCAGAACAGTGTGGTGTCAGTGGCAATCCAGCAGAATTTCATGGCAACAAGACATAAGGAGAATGTTCTAAGGGCTGCGACTTAATTGTTTTCACTGAGACATTATTTGGAATGAATCTGTCCAATAAAAGTGAACTAGGAATAGTCACAGATGACAACATTTCTCATAATGGTGGCAACACAATTGCATCAATCCAACCCCTCCAACACCAGCAGAGGAACGAGCTTCCCACCTGCTTCAGAGAGCAATTGAACACACACTCATGGTCAGGGGTCCTCTGAGCGACAGCAATCATAACTTGATAGAATTTCACGTCCAGTTTGGAGGGGGGAAATGTAAGTCTAAGACTAGTGTTTGAAACCTTAATAAAAGGAATTATAAGGGTATGAAGGCAAAGCTGGCTGAAGTGAACTGGGAAATTAGATTAAAAGGTAGGAGAATAGAGGTGCAGTGGCACCGTTTAAGGAGATATTTAATAACTCAGCAAAGGTTTATCCCAGTGAGAAAGACTCTTAGAAAAGAATGCGTCATCCGTGGCTAAATAAGGATTGTATCAAATTGAAACAAACACCGTACAAATCTGTAAAGATTAGTCATAGGTCAGAAGATTGGACGAATTTTAAGAACCAGCAAAGAATGACTAAAAAAAATAAAGTGGGAGAAAGTAGAGTATGAGAGAAAGCTAGCTAGTAATATAAAAATAGATAGTAAGAGTTTCAACAAGTATTTAAATTGCAAAAGAGTAACTAAAATGAATGTTGGTCCTCTAGAGAGTGAGTCTTGGGGATTGATAATGGAAAAAAAGAAAATGGCAGAGGCATTGAACGAGTATTTTGTGTCTGTCTTCACTGTATAAGTCTTAGAAAACTTCCCAAAGTTACTCAAAAATCAAGAGGTGAAAGGGAAGGAGGAAATCAATTCCCATTGCTGGGGAAAAGGTGGTGGGGGAAATATTAGACCTAAAGGCTGACAAGTCCCCAGAAGCAGATGGCCTTCATCCAAGGGTCTTAAAAGAAGTGACTGGGGAGATGATAGATGCATTGGTTATAATCTTCCATCATTCCTTAGATTCTGAAAAGATCCCAGCAGATTGGAAAATAACAAGGTAAAAGAATAAAACAAAAACAGAAAATGTTGGAAAAACGCAACAGGTCTAGCAGCATCTGTGGAGAGAGAAACAGAGTTAACATTCTGAGTCCATATGACTCTTCTTCAGAGCTGAAGAGAAGTGGAAATGTGAAGTGGAAATTGTTTTTGCCTTGGCTATTAAGATAGAAGACTACACAAGCAAAGTGCATATGGTGTAGGGCTGACATTTTAGCATGGATAAAGGATTGGTGAACTGATGGAAAGCAGTGAGTAGGGATAAATGGATCTTTTTGGATTAGCAAGCTGTAACTAGTGGAGTGGATCAGTGCTGGGGCCTCAACTATTTACAATCTACATCAGTGACTTGGATGAAGAGTGAATGTATAGTAGCTAAATTTGCTGATGACATCGAGATAGGTAAGAAAATAAGTTGTCAAGAGGAGGTAGAGAGTTTGCAAAGGGATATAGATAGGTTAAGTGATTGGGAAAAAATTGGCAGACAGGAAAGTGGAGTTGGAACCATAACCAACTCAGCCATGACCTTACTGAATGGCGGAGCAGATTTGAAAAGCCGAATGGCCCACTTATACAAACAAACGAATTAGGAGCAGGAGTAGACATCTTGGTTCCTCAAGCCTGCTCCACCATTCAATAAGATCATGGCTGATCTGAATGTAACCTCAACCCTACATTCCTGCCTACTCCTGATGACCTTTCACCCCCTTGTTAATCAAGAATCTATCTAGCTCTGCCTTAAAAGGGCTGGATGGGAGGGTGAGGGGTTGTGAAGATTGAGGGCTAGAGGACCTGACAGCTTCTAAAACAACGAGGACTCTATACCGCCCCCTCCACTCCCTAGAGTGAAAATTGGGTTTTAAATCGAGGCAAGTCTGCCGAGACAAGAAATTTCCTGACCCGAGCTACCAGCCTCAGTAGTGAAAATCCAGCCCTCTAACTCTGCTTCTGTATCCAGAAATACTGCCTGAACTGCAGAGTATTTCCAGCATTTTCTGTTTCTTTTATTTACCTTAGATTATTGTTTCCCTTTGCATGAGCTGAATATTTATCATGAACTCGTCAGCCAGGGAAGAAAATTTCTTTGTATCTAAAGGATAGTTTAAGGGTCTGATTTTAACTAACTTGAATTTATGCATTGGCCAAAAATTCATGGTCCACCGGTTGTATGATTTTAGCACAGCTAGTGTTTGCATAGTTTTAAATGTTGGAAGCATATAATTATTTATGTGGCAATCCTTGGCTTGGGCTGACAGGTGGTAAGCAACATTTGCACCACACAAGTACCAGGCAATGACCATCGCCAACAAGAGAAACCTAACCATCTCCCCTTGATGTTCAACAGCATTACCATTGCTGAATCCCCCATCATCAATATCCTGGGAGCCACCATTGACCAGAAACTTAAACTGGACCAGCAATATAAATACTGTAGCTACAAAAGCAGGTGAGAGGCTGGAATTCTGCAGTTGGTAACTCCTCTCCTGACTCCCCAAAGCCTGTCCACCACCTAAAATGCACAAATCAGGAGAGTGAACAAATACCCTCCACATGCTTGAATGAGTACGACTCCAACAATACTCAAGGAGATCAATGACATTCAAGACAAAGCAGTCTGTTTGATCTGCATTCACTCTCTCCACCACCAGCACACAGTGGCAGCATTGCCTACAATATACAAGGTGCACTGCAACCACTCACCAAGGCTCCTTTAAGTGCCTTCCAAATCTGTGAGCTCTACCACTTCAACGAACAAGGACAGCAGATGCATGTGAATACTACTGCAAGTTCCCCTCCAAGCTACACACCAGCCTGACTTGGAACTATATCCTCCACTGTTGCTGGGTCAATATCCTGGACCTCCCTCCCTAACAGTGCTGTGGATGTACCTGCACCACATGGACTGCAGCAGTTCAAGAAAGTAATTCACCACCACCAGCTTGTCAAGCACAGTTAGGGTTGGACACTAAATGTTGGCTTTGCTAGTGATGTGCACATCCCATGAAGAAATTTTTTTAAAAAACCTCATGCTCACAATCAATTTTTGCTGGGATTTTAAACTGGTAATGATTTGGTGAAATCTCTCTTTGGTCTTATCTGTAGAGACGACAATGGCACTGATAGCAATACAGGCAAGACTGAACCCATTGCATCACACTGTAATACAGTACAATCAAGAGAGATGTTGGACCAGCAAACTAGATGGGGTAGATCCTGGGGATTGTTTTAGTAAAATGATAAAAATAAGTGCTTTCAATACATAATTCTGGGCCTAATTGTTGATTACCGTAATTTGAATATGCTGATTGGGTGCTAAAACAAACACCTATAGGTTTAAATGCAATTTTTGTTGAGCAGTATATGTGAGCTTCATGCACCCACTTTACTGGTGGTGTTGACTACGTTGGCTGACACACAGCAAGGCTCAGGGAATGAGTGAGAGGGTGTACATGTTCTCGACACAGCACCAGAGGACCTGATGCAGGAGTTGGGATGTCTTGAGCACACAGGAGGGGAAGAGTTCACCTTGCCCTCCTGCTCCTGTCTCTCTCTCCTGCAGGAGCTGGTGCTGCTCAGCCTAGCCTTCCGACCTCCTCCTATTCTTCCTGCCAAACAAGGAGGAATCCTAGTAAATTCTGATGATGAAGCATTCGTTTTCTCCTGTTGACTCCCATAAGGTGACAAATAATGAGAAGCAGCACAGCTGTTCCTCATTTTAAATTAAATCCTCATGGAATTTCCCTGAATAAATGTTATTGGAGTGCAGGTGAAGTTTCACAAAGTGTCCCTGAAAATCTTCTGCTATATTTCAAATGGCCTTTTCAAACTTCCAGCAGTAAGTGAAGAGTATAAGGTGATATACCTTTACTAGTGCTCAAAATCTTCTACAAATTATTTACTCCGAATCAGCTGGTCGATGTTAGGAGAGGGCGTTAGTTCAAGCGCTATCCACCAAAATGCCGTGCAGCCTCCTTAATGAGCACTAGGCGGTAAATTATGTGACAATCAGCTGCTCAACAATCCTCTGAGTGGCCATTCCTAGTGCTACTTTCAATTCCTATACCAATAATTATATCTCGCACTAAATGGGGGCTAACCCAAGTTTCAGCTTAAAACCCCCTCCTTGGCACCGTGGAGGCTCTTTAGCACCTAAAGCATTTGGAGACAATTGATCCCATCTAACCCCGACCCTCATGTGATAGTCTAAAACAGATAATAGCAAGTTTTACATTTCTCCCAATTTTTGTTTCTTTTAAAGTTAGTTTGAATGCTAAATATCTACCCTTGCTTTACCTAGTGCTAGCCGTATCTCATTTCAGGTCCGTTATCTTTTATTGAGATGTTTAAATGTATGTTTCAGCAGTTTTTGAAAACAGTAACTTCACCTCTAACTTTCAGGGCAACATAAGTATCTATGCGCTGGAAGGAATGACTGCATCATTGACAAAATTCGAAGGAAGAACTGTCCAGCCTGCCGCCTCAGAAAGTGCTATCAAGCTGGAATGGTGTTGGGAGGTAAGAGAAAAAAGTTCTTCGATTTAAGTCAAAACAGGTAAATCAGATCTAATATATTCTGCATCCTAGCAAGATTGTATTGAACACTTTGATGTATAAATGCATAATTATAAGTGAGTGCATATTATTTTATGGAACTAAAAATTATATTCCTTGCCCAGTGAGCCTGTAATTCACATAAATGAAAACTGGAATTGATAGTAAGTGTAAAATTTCTCTGAATAGTTTGAGCTTTTCTGCTAATTTTCTCCTATGTGCCATGCCATTTATGCAACACATTTTAAGTAGGATCCCAAATGCCATATGAATATGTTCATTATACTTACAGAACACAAAGTGTGGCACAATATTTTTTTTACAGTAGTGCAATCAAATCATATTCCTACATCTCACTCCCCCTATCTCCTACTACCAGTAGTGTGTCATTATTGAGAAGTGTGCAGTATTGGAAGAAAATGAAGATATGCCATCCATCAAATTTTTAGCACTTTATTTTACAATTCCATTTCCAATTAACAAAAATACAAAACAAGTCACAATATGGATAGGGTTTTTAAATGGTTCCTTGCCATTTCACCAGCTTAAAATTCTGAGGGAAATTCTGAATTCTGAAGTAATGTTTTTTTTTAAAAATAAGTTCCTTATGATCATTGGGAATGACAGTTTAACTACCAACTAATTGTGTGAACACTTTCCAGACGGTATTCTGAAATGAAAATAGATCAATACATTGCAATTTACATATTCATTCAGAAATACTCAAAATCATACCAGATCACTTCAGAGAGGCTGCAATTTCTACACTGTTTTCCACGAGGTGGCTCATTAATAATGAACTAAATTCATTTGTAAGGGCAAGTTTTGAAAACAAATCAAGCTAACTTGGACCACTTGTGTTGGAAAGGCCTTTTTTTAAATAAATGAATTGTATATGTACGGTGGGACAATTTGTCTATTATTCTTTTTGTACATATAAGCAATACCACTTTGGAAATTATGGCAGTTATTTATGCTCCTCCCTTTTGCATGAACTGATGATGCCAGTGACTGGAAGAGAGTGTTGGCAGTAAATAGGTAGGTACTTTAAAAACTGAAAGAGCTATGTATTTCCCCTGGTGTTTAGTAGCTGTGTATTTGTCCAAATGGGGGTCTTTGTCTGAGTTAACTGGCTATCTGGTGAAGCATGAAACCAATTTGTCAGGTTGGCTCATTGCAGTTTTTGTCTGTTTCCCTTATACTATGTTTACATGTCATCTACTCGAGTAATACCAACAGCATTTTCAGAGTGATGCTGGAGGGTAGCTGTAGTCATGCTACCCATTGGCATCATTGCAATCTTGATCAATGTGCAGCTGCTGTCCCTTTCTACTAATTGAGTAAAGCTGCTGGAGCAATCAATGCTTTCCAATTGGTAGAAATGGAAAGGCAGCCTGTTACAAAACTTTTTTGATATAAGAGAAAGCTAATGACCAGCTCCTGATGGCCCAATGAGTAAAGGCACCACCTAAAGTAGCATTAAGCCATGCAGGTTGCAAGTTCAATTCCTGATCTGTGTTGAATTTTTATAAAGACAAAGCAAAGATTGATAACTCTGGGTGGTAGGGAGGTAGGGGTTTAAAAGTTAGGGTGCTTGGATGCTGCACTAAGTATCTTCACTAATACTCTTACACCCATTCCCTCAGCTTTTACAAAACAAAATGCCTTCAATGCTGACTACCTGGCTCTTGCGTTTCCTAAAATTAAGCTCTTTGATGTTGTGCAGCTTGGATTGAGACTGCCAGCACACACTGTACTCTCAAACCTGAACAGCTGAGAGAGCAGAGAGAGACTTTATCCCCTTTCTCAGGGTTAAAGAACTAAACTCAAACTTGGATTGTAGAAGATGAACACAATGTGCCTCAAACACTGTGTACTGTATGTTAATGTTTAACAGTGCATTATTTTCTAAACTATTCATTTTCAATTAACAGAACATGGCCATCTTTACTAAAAGAAAAACCAGCAAAGGGTTGAGTAAGCTACTTGGGTAGAAACAGGTTATTCCCTTCAGCCAGAAAAACTTGATGTAAAAATACCAGATTCTACTTCATAAATCCTGTAAAGCCATTTGCAAACTTTAGAACCAATGTGATTGGTTTATATAATTTGTAACATGTTTGTTATCCAAATCAAATGCAAACATTCTAGCATTTTGCAGCTTTAGGAGCTACAGTTATTTTTCAAAACAGTTCCTCAGCATAAGCATGGTTGCAGTGCTTAACCTTTCCATATATGTTAATTTTTGTGCATACATTGTACAAATCTCAAATTTTGTGCTTAATTTTTGCTTTAACGCACCTGTATATTTTATTTTGGTGATGTAATGTACTATGGATCTTGACTTTCATCTGTTCTCCTGTTAATGGATTGGTATTCTGGAAGGAAGAGATTAAATAAGCCCCTGGACCTTCTTCATTCAAAATCTGTTCCAAAACCTTCCGAGGGGAAGCAAGGTCTTTGTGGAACTGTTACCTCTCAGTAGAAAGATAATCAACTGAAAGTGCATATTTGTTACCAGTGAACTACTGAGTTGACTTTATCAAATGAAGCTCCAGGCATGGAACCTTGCATCCCCAAGAGCAAATATTGGGAAATCAGAGGCATGGTCCCCATAATTTCTGGAAAATCAGGATAGTGTTTCCCAGTGACCAGGGTGCCATATTTGTGGCACACAGTTCCAAAACTGACTTCTAGGTCTAAGTTGTGAAAATTTAGGTTTCATTTTATCAATCACAGAACAAGCTCAGGAGAATGCTACTTTTTTTGAAGGGATATCAAAGCAAATTCATCAAAACATCTTAACTGATAGGTCATGTATTTTATCGCCCTGATGTGGAAAAACCATAAGCGGGACGAAAAGTAAATCAGTACTAGGTTGAATATCTTATGTACCAGTAGACTTAGTAAACTTGATTGCATTAATGAGCTGACCTACAGCTTTTTATTGTGTGTAAGGGACAAGAACATGTTTTGTTAACAAGTGTGCGCATTCCTCTTAACTAGGAAATTAGAGACATAACCCACAGAAATAAGCAGCAAATAATTGAAATCAGGAACATTTGTTTTTCACTGTAGGCATCCCACCAAGCCTGTTTTGAGCCTTAATTTTCAAATCTCTGTAAAGCATAACCTTAACTCATGTTGTAAACCACAGCTTCTGTGAGCTACTGTAATTCCAGTATTATACCAATTTAATTTTTTATACTGTGCTTCTGATCCCTGATTTTGAGAGAGTCTATGCTGCCAGCAGTGCCTGACTGAGGTGAGATTTAGTCAGAACTGCAAACTGAGAGATAACCAGTGCGTTCCATTTTGCACTGAAGAAATATTATCAGTCAGGTATGGTCGTGTTGGTGGCCAGTGCCAACCTCACTGTAACCTGTAAATTTACCCCTGAAGTCCCAAATTTCCCTTCTTTGAGGCAAACCATGCCCCAGATTTTGCCCTCATCCACATAACATAGGGGCCTGCTTGTTTAATTAGCCTGGCCTGCTGAAGAAAAGGTTATTTTAACCAACAAACAGTAATGTTAATTGCATTTTTCTCCTCGTGTTAGCTTCAATTATTGTGGACACTGCCATTTCTACAAAATAATTTTTTTTTCCAAAGTCATTTCAGCAAATTGTTGCCATTTCTTCAGGAGTTCCACTAGCACTGCATGATTTAAATAAGGAAAATGGGTTCATGTTATACACATCTTGATATCACTTGTTAGACATGCCAGAGGTGACTCAGCTTTGCTGGATAGGTTGCCACAGATCTATACCATCTGCTCCAGGAATCTGCTGCAACAAAGACAGCTCTCCTGTAGCTGTGAAAGTTACTACTGAATTAAGCTTTTATTTATCAGATTCTTCAAAGCCACAGCAAGAAACAGCTACTGGATTGGCCATATATGTCTCAAGCTAGTGACAGATGCTTGAAAGGAGCACGAGCAACTTGCATTTATATAGCATCTTAAATGTAGTAAAGCATCTCAAAATGCTTCACAGATGTGTTATCAGAAAAATATTGAGGCATTTTCAAAGAAGGGGGCATTAGGAAAAGCAAGAAAGAGCTTGGTGAAAGGTAAGGACAATCTTAAAAGAGGGAGGGGTGGAGAAATTGAGAGGTTTTGGGAGAGAACTCCAGAGATTAAGGCCTTGGCAGCTGAATCACAGTTGCCAACTTCATCCCATTCTTTGTGGAACAGAGGCACCAGCTAGATAGGGAAGAGAACTTTCATTGGAGAGCAGGGATCTCAAATGCCCAGAGCATAGTAAATGTGAACATGTGAACATCAGGGGTCTTCACATCAACTCCATTACTAAGTAAACATAAATCCCATTCAATTAAAATTCAGGTAATGTCTGGTCACAAAATGGCAAAAGCAGTAAATATCTATTATTCAGGAATCCTTCATTATGTATCAGTCCACAGTGCCCACATTATTTCATACAGACTGAGTGAATGGTAGTTAGGAAATTAGGACCAACCTCAGTAGTAATGGCTGATAACCCAATTGAGAATCACCTGAACAGGAACATGAAGTAATTACAATGAAACTCAAGCCTCAACTAGTGCACATCATTTTGGATGCTACCATAAAGACTCTGCTGTTTGGAGTAAACAGAGTGGGTGCTCCTCTATGTAGCCCTGCACAGGTGTTCAAAGCACATGCAGTTTGCAATACAAAAAGATACAAGAGAAGGAACATAACATTTTCATGGTCTTAAGTTGTTTGTGTTTTGAAACCAAATACCTTCTAGCAGGACATAGGAGAATGCCATCATGCATTAGAGGTAAAGGAGGAGGAACTGAAGGAAGCCAAGTAGTAGTCAGCCAGATTGCTCAGCAGGACATTTATGGAGAGAGAAGCAGAGTTTTTTTAAATTGTTCATGGGATGTGAGCATCACTGGCTAGACCAGCATTTATTGCCTATCCCTAGTTGTCCTTGAGAAGGTGGTGGTGAGCTGCCTTCTCGAAACGTTTTGCAGTCCATGTGGTGTGGGTACATCCAGAGTCCTGTTAGGAAGGGAGTTATAGGATTTTGACCCATCGACAGTGAAGGAAGGGCGATATATTTTCAAATCAGGTTGGAGTGTGACTTGGAGGGGAACTTGCAGGTGGCAGTGTTCCCATGCATCTACTGCCCTTGTCCTTTTAGGTGGTAAAGGTTGCAGGTTTAGAAGGTGCTGTCGAAGGAGCCTTGGTGTATTGCTGCAGTGCATCTTGTAGGTGGTACACATTACTGCCATTTTGCACAGTGGTGGAGAGAGTGGATGTTGAAGGTGGTGGATGAGGTACCAATCAAGCAGGTTGCTTTGTCTTGGGAGGTGTTGAGCTTCTTGAGCATTGTTGGAGCTGCACTCATCCAGGCAAGTGGAGAGTATTCCATCACACTCCTGACTTATCCTTGTAGATGATGAACAGGCTTTGGGGAGTCGGCAGAATTCCCAGCCTCTGACCTGCTCTTGTAGCCACAGAATTTATATGGCTCATCTAGTTAATTTTCTGGTCAATGGTAACCCCCAGGATGTTGGTAGTCGGGGGTCCAGTGATGGTAATGCCATTGATTGTCAAGGGAAGATGGTTAGATTCTCTCTTGTTGGAGATATTCATTGCCTGGCACTTGTGTGGCATGAATATCACTTGTCACTTGTCAGCCCAAGCCTGAATATTATCCAGGTCTTGCTACATATGCACACGGGATGCTTCAGTACCTGAGGAGTCGCGAATGGTCCCTGCGGTGTGGGGAATAGTCACCCAGCAGTGATTTCCCCTGAATTGACCAATTAATGGGCAGAGGGCAGGCACACTGTCCAGTTAAGCAGCAGGCTGTCCTTTAAGGTAAGTAAGTGGGAGGAACCCTAAGAAGGAGACACCTAACTTAAAATATTGCCTCAGCAGCCAGCCAGCATAGTGCAAGGGAGCTGAAAACTAAAGGGAAGAGGGGACTTTATGGACAGAGTTCAATGCCAGGGAAAATATTGCCAGCATGTAAATGAGAAAACTCTAGCCTGCCTGGAGAACTGGCCCAGGAGATCACCTCCAGGCAGCTATCCTGTTCCCTAGCCCTTCTGGGGATCTGGAGGTTCAGTGGAAAATTCCAGTCAGTTCCTGACAATAGGCTTTAATAGGCCTTTAATGAGGTCAAATACTGCCCCTTCTTCCTGCATCCAGGGAAATGGCCCAGGGATAGGATGGAACCAGGGAACCATTATGCTGGCCAGTCAGCCAGCCACATAAATGTATGTACCTGACCCCACCCGCAGCAGCCCCCCCCCCACCCGCCGGCTCTGTGCCACCTCACTAAAAATTCCCCCAGTATTTCAAGTCGCTGACCTCTCATCAGAATACAAGTATCTTTAGTCTCTGAGGAGGGTGGACTTGTGCTCTGAAGAGCACCAGCTTCCTTTGTTGTGCCTCTGCAACAACATCATTAAAGGCTCCTTAATTAAAGGGTGAGTTTTCCCATTTACATGCTTTCAGCCTTTTCTCTGGCATTGAACTCTGTCCAAAAACCTCCCCTGCCCTGCTTCACCTGATTTCCTTACCACAGTCGATTATGCTGCTGACCAGGCCTTGAAGTACCTATTAAAATAAGAAAGAGAGGTCAATCTTCCACAATGTGTCAGGTTACTGAGGCTAAAAGAGTTAAACTATGAGGATTGATTAGATAGGCTAGGCTTGCATTCCCTTGACTATAGAAGCTTAAGGAATAATATAACTAAGACGATTAGAGGATTTATTTGGACAGATCAAGTGAACATATGTATGCCCTGAAAATTAGAGTTGGGTGTTCAGGGGTGATGTCAGGAAGTACTTCTTCACACAAAGGGCAGTGGTAATTTAGAACTCTGTCTTCTTTAAAAAAAGCTGTTGAGGCTAGGTCAATTGAAAATTTCAAAATTTAGATTGATATATTTTGGTAGGCAAAAGTAGCAAGTGTTGTGGAACCAAGCCTCGTAAATGCAATTAAGATACAGGGGAACCATCATCTAATGGAATTGTCAAACTAGTTCAAAGGGTGAATGGCCCCCTCCTGTTGCTATTTTCTTATGTCAGCCACAGGATTGCTTGCACCTAGGACAGACTCATTCTCAATTTTGCCAGTGTTGTGGGCACTCTTGGGCACTGAACTAACACCAAAAGCGTATAGTTAAAAAATTTGGCAAATGTACACTAGTGAACGCTCAATCAAAAAAGGTTGTCTCGCACCAGTAAGAATGAGCATTGGTTGAAGGATGAAAGTAGTCAGTGCAAAGCACTGCCAGAGAAACTGAGTTTTTCAAGTTAAAAGAAAACTTTAGATAGCCTCCTCTATCAGCATTCACATTTTAATGATTGAAAAGAACTGTCTTGGTAGTTCTTTCCAGTCACAGGATCAGACTGGAGGTGCGAAGCCATGGGATTGCCTGCACAGATGGGGAATTTGGATATCTTGAACTTCACAATGTAAAGAAAATAAAACAGCCTGAATCACTTCAAAAGTAGATTCCATCTACTGGAGCAGAACCAACAGTATTTTCAAAATAATGCATATAGGGTATTGTTCCACCCATTGGCAACATTTGTAAAGTAGAGGAAGAAGGACTGTATACATGCATATTCAACTAAATGCAAAAAGTGTTTACAGCAAGATCTAGTATTGCATTATGAAGCTTGAATGAATGACCTTACTCTTTCGGTCCTCCTTTTCTGTCTCTATTTTTCTTTCTTTTTGCATTGGCTTAATTTTCTTTTGTGTCTGCCTGAGAGTTCAATATGCCAGTGCCCCTATTAATGGATCTCTTCCTTTTGTTGTCCAAGAAGAGCAAAGGGGAAACTTAATTGAGTTAGAATTATTTAGGATTAGGTCAAATTAAAGGGCACTGGTGCAACAATGTGTTCCTTGTTTTTCACTAGGACATGCTGGAAATCACACTTCCCACAATTTTCCATCTTACCAGATGTCACAATAGTAACATGGGGCAGGTTTTTCTGGTCGGTGAGCAAGGGCGGGTCCCACTCGTCGACCCGTAAAATGATGCAGGAAAACGTCGGGTGTGCGTCCCAACATCACCCTGCATCATTTAGATTTTCAGTTCGGCAGGGGCACAGCCAAATCGGCTGCCTGCCCGCCAAACTGTCAACGGCCTATTAAGGCCATTATAAAAAACAATTAACGTGATTGATGGACCTGTCCATCCAACCTTAAGGTTGGCGGGCAGACCGGGAGCCCAGGCAGGCCTTGGAAAAAGCATGAAACCTCATCCACAGGCGGGGTAAGGTTTCATGAGGGCTTTTAAATGATTATCAAATTTTTAAATAAGTGTTAAGGACATGTCCCAATTCATGTGACAGTGTCACACGTGGGGACATGTCAGGGAAATGTTTTTATTACCTTTCTGCCAACTTTTGAATCGGAGCCAATTCCCCTGAGGCAGCACTTTGCCTCAGGGAGATATGTGCGCTCTTTGGCGCGCATGCCCGAAAGAGCGCACTCCCAGCTGAGGGAATTCCCCTCGCCGGCACGCTGGGGACGCCAATCAGAAAAATGGCAGCGCCAACCCCCCAACCGGGGTCGCCAATCGGAATGTTGGTCACCGGCACCCGCTCCTTCTCACCCGACAGGGGGAAATTGTTCCCCATAAACTCTCTTATTGCACACTCAGGGTGGAAGATTCAAGGAAGCTTCAGTATTTTTTATTCCTTCATGGGATGTGAGTACTGCTGGCAAGGTCAACATTTGTCGCCAATCCCTAATTGCCCTTGAGAAGTGGTGGAGAGCCATTGCCTTGAACGCCGGCAATCCATCTGGTGCACGTACACTCATGAGTTGTTTCATAGTGTTTACATTTAATTTCATTTTATGGTATTTCGTGTCATAATGAAACACGTGAGGCTTTTTGCAATGTCAGTACTGTTTCAAAATTAGTCTCTATCTTGAAAAATGGGAAAAAACCATACCAGTAATAGACCAAATAAGTTTTATACTAGTACAACAAGAGTACATCCTGAGCTGTCTGTTTCATCTGTGTGTCTCACAAAATTAACATTGGTAACGGGTCTTTTCATTGTTAGATCGGCCAGGATTAGACAAGCAATGCAGCTGACATTTTATATTGATGTTAGGTATACGTGAGATGTGTTTTGTTCAGTGGTTCTGAGATGCAAAGGAGCTTAACGACCCCACTGTAAACCTGAGCCACAGTTAGGGCAGCATGTACCTGCTCACTCTACTAAATTACATTTCACAGACTCCTGCTGTGACTAAAAAATGAAATTATCTTGCCAAGAAAAAGAAATCAGGTTGTCTGTAAACAAGGACATAGGAGGTTATTGTGTTTTGTGACATAGCTGTCCACTTCTCAAGTATTGATGGCACTTAAAGAGACAGCATGCCATTTTTGAAAAGCCATCTTGCAATTTAATTAAAGCTCTATAAAAATGAAATTACATAACATAGAAGTGTGAATTCATTCAGATATTTTGAATTTTACGATCAAAAATGGGAATATTGTGAATGCTAGAAATCCGAAGCAAAACCAGAAAATGCTGGAAAATCTCAGCAGGTTAGGCAACATCTGTGTGGAGAGAGAAATGTTTCAGGTCTGAAGCCTATGATTAGAATTGGGAAATGTTAGAGATGTAATAGATTTTGAGCATGGGTGAGTGGGGCAAGGACAAAAAAAGGTCTGTGATAGGGGGAAAGACAGGAGAAATTGAATGACAGAAGAATTAGAATTCCAGGGCCAAAGGTAAAACTGATGGGGCAAGTAAAGAAACAAGGAAACAAAAGATGTGCCTAGAGCAGGTGTGCTGTTGACTGAAAGTTTTTTTAAAAAGCAAGAAAAGAAAGGGAAACAAAATGGGGAACAGAGTTTATGGCCTGAAACTGTTGAGCTCAATGTTGAGTCCAGAATGCTGTAAAGTGCCTCATTGAAAAATGAGTTGCTGTCCTCAAAGTTACATTGAGCTTCACTGGAACAGTGCAGCAGACCAAGGACAGAGGTGCCAGCATAACAGCAAGGTGGAGAATTAAAATGACAGGCCACCAGAAGCTGGGGATCATGCTTGCGGACAGAGTCATGTGGAGCTTGCTATTTCACTCCATCTGCTGACATAAGTCTGAGGACTTCCAAAACTGAATTAGTGCTGCATGACTGATTTCACAACCTTCCATTATTACACTAGGGTGGGTGGAGGGGCATAGGGTGGCATGGAGGGTATGAGAGTCCATGCACGGTGGGTGGGAGGGGTGTTACATGGCATGGCGATCATGAGGGTCCTAAGAGGTTTTTTGGGGGGCATACTTTGGAATGGATGGCATGAGGGGCCATAGTGATTGTTTGGGTGGCATACCTTGGCACGGGGCATGAGGAGCCATAGGAGTTGTTTGGGGGTCATACCTTGGCATGGCAGCATGAGGTAGCATGGATGGGGCATGGGAAGTGTGTGGGCAGTAAGGGGGTAAGGACTGGAGAGATATTTCATGTTTTATTCTTTATTTTTAAAGTTTGGATAGAATGCCAGAGCCCCAAGGCAGGCTTACTGCCCAGCCCACCTCCACATCCAGTAGCCTTTTCAATTCTCCAGGGTTGCCCGCCCAGACTTCTAATTTGCGGATGGAATTCTCCCATCTCTTCGCACCCAATCTGGGTGCAAAAATCTGGGCCTCTGTTTCTTTACACAGATGCTGCCTATCCTGCTGAGATTTTACCAGTATTTTCTGTTTCTATTTTTGAACTTTACCATGTTTGGTAAAAGAAAGTAAGAAGGCTTATTAAAATGTTGTTCCCGCCAAACAATTAAAATGGGTTTGAAATTAAGTGCCCCTTAGAGCCTATAAAACAAATCCCTTTAATATCAATTCCCAAAGTAGTAGCAATTTTACAAATGAGCAAAGGATCTAGAAATGTCATGTGGTCAGCAGAACAAATGATTACCAGCTCAGAGATTTAAAGCCTATTGTTCAAATATTTACCATTCTGAATTTTTCAATTCAAACAGCTTTGCTGAAATAATAAAATTCCCCTCGAGCCAAGTTAACTCTTCCACCTAATTGAACATGTATTAATAAACTGAATGTATATACCTTAAATTCCAATGGGGTTCTTTCAGTCGCCCACCATAACTTCAGGGGAAAATCAACCTCAACAATTAGCGCCTTTTTAATGTAGGAAATTGTTCCAAGGCACGAATATACTCAGACAAAAATTGAGGAGTCAAAGAAAGAGATATGAGGGCAAAATCCTGGTTAGTCACAAGAGGTAGTTTAAAAGAAGAGAGTGGGGTGAGAGGTGGAGGTTTAGGGAGGAAATTCCAGAGCTTAGGGTCTAGGTATTGCAGGATGGCGGCAAATCCGGGGCAAAGGAAGCAAGAATGCACAAAATGCAAATTTGCAGGAGTGCAAAACTCTTGGAGGATTCTAAAAATGGAGGTCATAGTGATAGGAAGGGGCGAGGGCATGGAGGGATTGAATAGCAGATGAAAATTTTCAAATTTTGTCTGTGGTAGAAAGGGTGATGGGTAACTGGGATTTGATGCAGGTTAAGATATGGGCTGCAAAGTTTTAGAAAATCTGAGTATATAGAGGGTGGAAGATGGAAGACTTGCCTGCAGAGCATTGGAATAGTCAAGTCTAGATGTCACAGAAGCATTGAGGAGAGAGTAACAGAGGTACTGAGGCAGCGGTGGAGATCGGCAATTTTACAGAGCTGGTTGTGATGGAGAGGACATGAGGTTGAAAACTCAACTTAGGGTAAAATAAAGAGCCAGTGTTGTGAGTAGTCTGGTTCAGCTTAAGTGGCTAGTGAGGGGAGTGAATTCTTTGGAAAGAGAACAGAGTTTTTGGCGGATGCTGAAGGCAATGGTTTTGGTCTTTATAATATTTAATTGACTAAGCAGTGTGAGTGCACAGAGACAGTGCAGGGGTCAAGAGAGTTAGGCTGAAGTAGAGTTGGGTGCCATCAGTGTAAATGCACAGCCTGATCTCATGTCTTCAGGTAAAGTTGCCGAGGGACTATATGTGAATGAGAACTAGAAGGGGGCCAAGGATAGATTCCTGTGAATTCCAGAGGTAATGGTTCTGGGCTGGAAGCAAAGCCATTGCAGGAGAAATTGGTAAGGGTATTACCATAAAGTGAGCAATGGAGGAGAGACTCAGCAGGTCTGGCAGCATCGGCGGAGAAGAAAAGAATTGACGTTTCGAGTCCACATGACCCTTCCATAGAACTGAGTGAATCTTAGGAAAGGGGTGAAATATAAGTTGGTTTAAGGTGGGGGGTTGTGGGGTGTGGTGTGGAGAGAAGTGGGGGGGGTGGTGGTGTGGTTGTAGGGACAAGCAAGCAGTGATAGGAGCAGATAATCAAAAGATGTCACAAACAAAAGAACACAGAGGCATTAAAGATGGTGATATTATCTAAACAATTGTGCTAATTAAGAATGGATGGTAGGGCACTCAAGGTACAGCTCTAGTGGGGGTGGGGTGGAAAGGCTCGCAGGGCATAAAAAATTTAAAAATAATGGAAATAGGTTGGAAAAGAAAAATCTATATAAATTATTGGAAAAAACGAAAGGAAGGGGGAATAAACAGAAAGGGGGTGGGGATGGAGGAGGGAGTTCAAGATCTAAAGTTGTTAAATTCAACATTCAGTGACTTTTCCCAGTTGTTTCATTAAATTTTAGGCCCTCTAATCCTTACCTCTTCACACCCAATCACTCTGCCAGCCACTCTCCATGCCACCTCCATGTCTCCATGCTAACTTAATGCCAACCCATGGCTCCCACCCACCTCATGGCCCCATATGGACCCCATGCCAACTTAATGTCAACTCATGTCAACCCACCCATCACCCTTACACCCTCCATGTCAACTCACACAGTATCCATCATGGACAGACCTCAGGAGCCAGGTGAGCTGAAATAAAATAAAGGTCTAAATATATATTACAGCTTTCACTATATTTAAAAACTACTCCCATTCATAAAAGCCCATTCAAAACTTTTAAATCTCCTCAAGTGCTTAATCCCTTATAAAAACAAACTTCTCTTCATAACCCCATAAAAAGGCAGCACTCTTTTAATAACCTCTTTGAACTGTTAATCAAACTGTGAACATAGGATCGCCCTGCTGAGAAAATTATAGTTTGTGGAAAGCAGTCAAGTATTCATAATGACCTAAGGATAGCCCTTGCAGAAAGTCAAGAAACAGCTATTGTAACTCCCAGAACAGTTTTTTACAACTCTCTCTAACACCAGCAGGCTGTATTTTTTTTTTAATTTTTAAAGGGCTGGGGATCTAAGCAACTTCACATTATGACAGTTCTACAGACCTTATCCACCCTTCAAGAGTATTTACATCTACTCTAAAAATTTGTGACTCCCACACTGCGGGTTAAGGCTCTTTCTACAGTGAAAATGAGGTCTGTTTTAACTCAGCACTGAGTTCAAACTGCCATGCTGAGTTCAGGTTTATTATGATTGATGCCCTACCCCCTTGACCCTACCAGCAAAATGGGATCTGTTGGAAATGGGGGTGCGACTTAAGCATTGAGGTCCCACCCATCATTTTTAAAGGTCCGCAGAGTCTCCACAATGCCACGAACATCCAGGCCTGGATGTGCTCTTCCCAGTTTTTAAAGATGAGGAAGATTCATAAATCACTTTGAGGATTCCCAGCCATAGGGCAAAATTTTTCCCCTGTCGGGAGGGATGTGCGGGAATAGGCGGGGGTGGGCGGGTTCCCGATCAGCGCCCCTGGTGAGGGGCGCGCCAATTAAGGCCCGCCCAGCGTGACATCCGCCAGCAAGTGTGCAGGCGGTGGGGGGGGGTGGGGAATTCCCTGAGCCGGGAGTGCGCTCTTCGGTGCATGCACATGAAAGAGTGCACAGATCTCGCTGAGGCAAAGTGCTGCCTCAGGGAGATAGGCACAAATGTGAAAAGCAGTTTAAACAGTAGAAAAAATTTTGCTGCCATGTTCCCTCGTGTGACACTGTCACATCAGTTGGGACATTGTCCATAACTTTTATTATAAAATATTTTGAAATTTTTAAATCCTTCATGAAACCTCATCCCACCCGTGGATGAGATTTCATGTTTTTTCAGAAGCCCGGCAGGGCTCCCAGCCTGCCCACCAACCTTAAGGTTGGATGGGCAGGTCTATTAATAGTTTCAATTATTATTTTAAGTGGCCGACTCAACTGCGTGCCCACCGACCTGAAAATGTAAATGATGTGGGGTGACATCGGGACACCCGCCCGACATCATCCCGCGTCATTTTACGTGTTGGCGAGCCAGCCCCGACCCCCTGCTCACCGAGCAGAAGATGTAGCCCATAAAGCACTGCCACAATTGTATGAAAGCTATCACAACAGGACAAGGATTTTAAATAGCTATTTATTTTTATTTGCTAACATCCTTTTTTGCAGAGTTCAACAGAAGATTTTGTGGTGCATTTACAAAGTATAGAACAATTGCACAAAGAAGCAATTTTAAAAATGTCTAAACCAGTCAAAAAGTAGATTGATCTTAAATAAATCTTCAATTACAAATATAACTATGGTGTGGAAACACAGCTTTTTTGTAAAAAGAAAGTCAATATAAATAAATGGGATTTTTGACAATTTGGCCTGTTGTCTAAACGATTAGTTAAGTGTTATATTTGTTCATTACATTTAACATTGGTGTTTGGTTTGTTATAGGTATTTCTGCTGGAAATATCAGCAATGTTAAATAACCCTTAGACTCCCAGGAAGTCCAGGGAAACACTTGACACACTGGTCTGCTGGCTTGTGTTTGTTTTGAACCCGTACTGTGATGTTATAAAACTTATTACAGTACAAAAGCTACTCAAACATGAATATTATTTCTGTAAAATCAACATTAATTAACAAAATTAACATTAATTCCAATATTATGTAGAAATTAAAGAGAAGAACAATTTCCCTGTCTAACTGTTCTTTCTTTACTCTTTTTCCCTCAACCCAATTTTCTTTTAATCTTAGCTTCATTTGCATTCTCTTTCTTCAACTCTATTCCACCTATTCTTACTTTCCTACACTCCCAACAAAGTCTCTCACTTCCATATATCACAGATTTCCATGATTGTCATATTTTTTAATATGGGGAAACTTTACAGTGATTGTTAATTGAGTGCCTGAAAAGAAGACTTCAAAGATTTGGCAGCCAACCAAATGGCATAGACATGGGATTGACAAGATCATGGGAAAAATTTGCCTCCCCCTTTGGGCGGGGGGGGGAAGTGCGGGAGCAGGCACGAGCGACGCGTCTCCAATCGGCACCCCCGATCAGGGATTCACTGCCATTTTACATCTACCAGCGTGACATCTGCCAGGAAACGCTTTGCGCTCCCTGTGCGGGCTGGTGGGTGGGGGAATTCCCTCAGCCGGGAGTGCGCTCTTCTGCACATGCGCACGAAAGAGCGCACTGATCTCCCTGAGGCTAAGTGCTACCTCAGGGAGATCGACTCCGAATTAAGAATTGTTATACAGATGATAGAAAAATTTCCCTGACAAGTCCCCTCATGTGACACTGACACGAGTTGGGACACGTCCATAACTTTTATTGAAACCTTTATTAAAACTTTAAATACCCTCGTGACACCTCATCCCGCCCGTGGATAAGGTTTTCATGCTTTTTCTGAAGCCCGCCAGGGCTCCCGGCCTGCCCGCCAACCTTAAGGTTGGACAGGAAGGTCCATTAATGATTTTAATTAGTTTCTCAATGGCCTCAATAGGCCATTGACAGGTCGGCGGGCGTGCAGCTGACTCGGCTGCGCCCTCACCGACCTGAAAATGGAAATGACGCGCAGGGTGACTTTGGGAGTTCCACCCGATGTCATCCTGTATCATTTTACGCATCGGCGAGCAGTCCCCGCCCCTACTCGCCGACGAGAAGATCCTGCCCCATATGTTTTAAGCATGATCAGTTGGGCATGCTTTTCAGCCTAAAACCAGGCAGAGATATGTTCTCAGCACTCAGTGTTAATTTCATCTAAGGATCTTTCATAGATTACCTTGCTTTCAATAATATGTTGCAAAAACTACCATTAGTCGAAGCATGGGTTGTGGAACATATTAATACCATTAAAGGACTATTTGGTGACAGACCTATTGTGTAATCCAGCGCTTGCAAGCAAAGAAAAAATAAAGCCAGGGCAATTGTTTTTCAGGGCCCCAAATCTCCTGCATCATTACTTTGGAAAATTGGCATGATCTGTGTTTGTGGGGCAGATATACTGGGTACCTGCCTCTTTCTACCCCCATCAAAAACTCTGTTGGATGTAGGAGTGGGCACATGTTATACCTGCCCAGATATCAGTAGGGAAATTAACATTACATGCAACTGAGATAGATTTGACATTTGGCATATTGAGAGTTAAATTTTAAATTTCATGAAGAACCCCAGCTTCACCCGTGCTTCTGTACTTTTAATCTACATTTAAAAAAGAGATTTTTAAAAACTGTTTTTTCTGTTGATAGGAACTATAAGAGGCTTGATTTTCTACTAGGTGATCATTTTACTATTTGATTTTTCAATGCATTTGGACTAAACACCAGATTAATGCTAATATCACAATACCCAAAGGGACATGACGTTGTAAGGCTGCAGTTGTGTAGTGGTTATGCTACTAGACAAGTAATCCAGAGGCTGTGAGTTCAAATCCCACCATGGCAGCTTGAGAATTTGAATGCCCTTTGAAAAAAAAAACATTGGAAATAAAAAGCAGGCATTAGTAAAAGTAACTAAACTGTTAGGTTGTTGTAAGAACCTGTGAGCTTTAGAGAAAGAAACCCACTATCCTTACCTGGACTGGACAATGCGATTCCAGCCCCACAACACTAATAGCTGACCTGCCTGAGAATGTATTTTTTTTAAAACCACCAAAACAAATTTTAAAAAGTTGCAGTTTTCTTTTCATTAATTTATTTGTATGCATAACTCACGTTGAGTTCTAACCTGAGCAACTATGTTGTTTCCTGATGGTAAACCAACAGTACTCAGTTAATAAGATGCTTGAAGCAGCACCCACAAAACAGTAATACATTAAAATAATAAAGCCAGCTGCTGGAAAGTGAAGGGAGCTGCTGATTAATTGTAACTATTTACTGTGTGTGAGGAGGTGACACCACCTGCTGTCAGGTAACTCCTGCCCTACCTGATTTTGAGATATTAGTAGATTACATCATGCAGTAAAAAAAAAGCCTTGGATTGTAATCAGCAAACCTCATAAAATAGCTTTAGTTAGTGATTAATGGAGAAGGAGTTCTCTATACATCAATGGTTATTCAGTAATAATGTGGAAAGAAAAACACAAACTTAAACCAACAAGATTATTTAGATTTCCAGTTACCTCAGCCAGCAAGAAGCAATGGAACATTGTCCACTAATAATAAATAACTGGTAGCAGTATCTCCTAGACAGTTAATGGCTTCTTCCAGATAAATTAAAATTATTCACTTCATACCATCATTTTTTATATCGATATGAGAATATGTTAGTGTTATTGGAATGGTGTTACAGAAGACACTTCACAGTGATGGGACGTGGGCTTACACATGCTATTTTCCAAACTACTAAGCTCCTAATCACATATATATCATTCTGGAAAAACACGAAGTGAAGACCAGGTGCTTACCTACATGATAGGAGTAAAATTGCATAGAATACCATGCCCAACCATTGAATTAGTGAATGCTGTGCATATTAATCTAAGGCATTTGAAGTGTAGCTTTCATTACTTGGGACTTTAAAGGAATGGTCCAGGGGAAGACTTAATAACAGGGCAATACAGATTTCCTCCGGAACAAAGATCAGATGCAAAAATTTCCAAGAGATTTTCGAGTGGGGAAGCCAAGATCTTGCTTGTGTCAGGAAGAACAGATCAGTCAGGGCCAGTTACATGAGACAGGAGGAGTAACATCTCATTTTCTTTTGCGATCTTTTGCCGGTCATTCTGGCATAGAGATGCCCAGAACACATGGTGCTGTGATTGATAGATTCAATAAAAAAGATAAAAAGGACTTGCATTTATATTTCATGTTTCGCAGTTGCCAGGCGTCTCATAGCGTTTTACTGATAAAGTATTTTTGAAGTGTAGCCACTTTTGTAACGTAGGAACGTGGCATCCAATATGTGCTCAGCAAACTCTGACAAACAGCAATGTGGTAATAACTAGATCATCTGTTTTTGTGATGTTCATCGGGGGATAAATATCAGCAAAGCTAAACGGCTAACTCCCCTGCTCTTCTTCAAAATAATGCCATGGGATCTTTTACATCGACCCAAGCAGGCATGAGGGGCCTTGGTTTAATATCTCATCCTAAAGACAGCTGCTCTGCCACTGCTGTGCTCCCTCAGTACTGTACTGGAGTATCAGCCTTGAGTCTGTGCTCAAGCCCTGAAGTGGGACTTGAACTCAAAATCTTTTGATTCAGAGATGAGAGTGCTACCAACTGAGCCACAGTTGTCTGGAAGAAAGCCACAGCGTGAAAGGTACATTACTTGAAATACCCCATGATTTTCTGGTTGCTGATTTCCATCGGCAGTTACACATTCCTGATTTGCAATATCAGGGTCACAGTTCAGCCCCGAGTCCCTGCAGCTGCACCTCAGTTCCTGCCACTTCCATTGCCATTTGGTTATTCCAGTGATGAGGCTGGGAGTGCCCCTGAACCATATAAATGACCTATGACAGGCATTTGAAGTGCAGCTGTCTTTAACTTGTATATTTAAATAGGATGGTTGTTCCATCTAGCATCAAGAAAGGATAAGGCTCCAGAAAATCTGTCCCAACATGTTCTCACAGCCTAATGTCAAAGTTGTTACTTTAAATCTAGGAAAATGTTTAGAAGGAATGAGGAGATATATTACAACTTTCATGCTAAAACTAGTCTTATTTAATTCACTATATTCTGACCCAGATGAATTTTAAAATGTTGAAAACATTTCTAATACCAAACGAAACATGAAAACATATAAATATAGTTATATGGTAGCTCATGGATACAGGAGTTATAGCTTTATGCCCTTGAATATTTGTTTTAATATCCAGTAAGGATTGTGAATACTCCTACCCCATTGTCTTGGCTAAATTGGCATACAGTTCCTAACAGGGAAAGGACCATGTTCTAACTCACATACACCATCCAATTTTCTCTATTAAACAAAACTAACATTACACCATTGTAATGTGGTAGGTTATGCAATTTTCTGGGACATGTTTTGATGGCTACCTGGGGAATGAATGTGCTTTTGAACAGTAACTGGACTGAAAAGTAGATTTAGCATCATCAGAAATCTTGGCCTGAATCTTCTGGTCGGCGTGCGGGGACGGGCCCTGCTCGCCGACACGTAAAATGACACACGGTAACATCGGGTGTGCATCCCAACGTCACTGCGGGTCATTCAGATGTTCAGTTCAGCGGCAGCACACGGCTGTGCGCCCACTGAACTGTCAAAGGCATATTAAGCCCATTTAAATGCCAATTGAAATAATTAATAGGGCTGCCCATCCAACCTTAACGTTGGCAGGCAGGTGAAGAGCCCAGGCAGCCTTCGCATTTTTCATGGAACCTCATCCACGGGCAAGATGAGGTTTCATGAAGGGTTTATAAATGTAATAAAAAATTTTAGTAAAATTCACTGACATGTCCCAGCTCTTGTGACACATGAGGGGACATGTCTGAATAATTTTTTCTATTCTTTTTTTCACTTTTTGATAATGAAATTAATCTGCCTCAGGGAGATGTCCGTGCTCTTCCACGTGAAAGAGCGCAGGCCCTGACTCTCCCTTCTTCCCCTGCCAGCACAGGGAATTTCCGGGTGCGCAGCGCACTGGGCGGGCCTTAATTGGTCGCCCATGTAAAATGGCAGAGCACAGCCGATCATGGGCAGCAATTGGCTCCGCGCCCGCTCCCGCCCAGCCCACACGACGGGGAGAAAATTCTCCCCCTTAAAAGGCTTTAGAAATGTTGAAGTGAAACCGGTGGTATCTGTTGAAATTCTATTTGGTGTATTAAACAGTATCAACATTCTTAAACCATGATTAAGGTCCTCTGAGGTGTTGCTTATGGTCAAATGAAAGCCATACCTCTCTTTCAGTAACTAAAGGCCAGGCCAACTGAATTTCTACAGGGATTTCCCTGGTTATCCACCATAACTTTGGAAGAAGAGCTGGAGAAACCACAGATAAATGTTGAATGAGTTTTATTTTTTTCCGCAAGATTTCTGGAACTCTGCTGCCAAAGTTATGATGGTCGCGGGGGGAGAACCCTTGTGGAAATTCAGCTCCTATATTTCTGCTTCTCCCTTTCTCTTTTTGCTTCCCATCCTTCCTCTTGTTGTATGACTCTTTCTCACTCCTTGGGGTCAATATTTACTCCATTCATCTAGTCTTAACAGCTTCAAAAATGAATCGGTACCCTTAGTGCTCCAAGCACACTGACAATGCGCTCAATGCCATTTAAAAAGAGGCCTATACTAGCAAGGCCTAGGCTTTACCTGTTTCAGCTAACATGTCCCATTTTACATTGAAATAGTGGTCCCATGACCATTTCCACAGGCGACAGAACAGAAGAGGAACAACAAATGTAATTTAAATTATTTTAGAAGCCTCCGAGGAGCACGAGTGCATGGTTTTTCCCCCACACCACCACACCCTGCATCCCCGCTCTCATTACCTAACCTTCCTGGTGGGGCAGCTCATGTATGCTTTTCTTCTGAACCTGTTTGGCCCCCAAGCTTGCCCGAAAAATATAAATGAGGCTGGAGCCTCAAAATTGAGGAGACCACTTATCCAGCACCAATACCATCCCCCATCCACCACTGAGTGGCCAACCTGCACAAGCACCCCTCTGGATACCCACCCATAAGTCAAAATGTACCCATCCTTGTCCCTTTCTGTAAATCTCTTTTTATCCCTATCCCTATCCCACTCTCTCTGTATGCCTCGGACACGCCTCAGAAATGCTTAACCTAAGCATTTGGGCCCCAGTTTTAAAGGACGGCTGGGTACAGTACATGCGGGCGCTGAGTTAGGTGCTGTACCTGGGGAGCCTAAAGAGGTGGAGGCCCAGCTGTTCTTGATGGCTGAACCTCCAAACCATAATTTTCATTGGCGTCCAGCCCGAGTCCAGTCAAATGCACTATGCTGCTGACGGCGGGGACAGAAGATCACAGGCAAGGAGGCCCCAACTGGGGTCCCACCAGCTGCTCGCTCCTCTTAACCCACAAGGAAACCTAAAGACAATGAAATTACCTGCCTGGGTCTCTTCTGGACCATGACCAACTTCCCAACAGGTGTGGTTTGATAGGGAATCCCCTCACTGCTTCCCAATCAGCCCTCTGACTTCAATTACAATCGGGTCCTGATCAGATAATTTAAAGAGTACTCCACTTCCTTCCAGTGGATGTCCTTCTCCCAAACTCAAAAGAGCAGTTTAATGTCAGGTCACTGAGGCAGCTGCACCACAGTGGGAAATCATTGACCTTATTTTAACTAGCCCCCACCCAGTTTCTGTCAGAGTTAAAATTGGTGCCAAAATATTAAGTAAAATAATTTACTGATAGTTAACAAATTATCAGTTTATTTATGAGTTTAATAGTAGTAGGAGAATTCTCTAAATTCAATTGACGGACAAACAGTAGGTTCCAAAGGGAAAGAAGTATAATGGGGAAAACCTTAGGCTAACATAGTGATGTGACTTACAAACAGCTGGAAACAAATGACAGCCACAAGTATGTTCAAGCAACGGTTGTTATTTGACCCTAAACATGAGGCAGCCTTGAAGCTGTGCCCATATCTTCCCTCCCCCTGTTACTTTCAACTGCCCTTGGATTCTGATCTCCTGGGAAAGGACATCTGAAAGCTCACTGAGGTGCTACCTCAAAGTTACCAGTGATCCTGGATTCTCTATCTTCCCCTCTAGCCTTCACCCCAGAGAATCTATACATTATTTTTGCATTAAGCCCAAGCCAGTTCAAGCTGATTTTCTTTTCTCCAGATACTTGTGCTTTATTAGCAGTTGTTGCACTTCAGGGTGACTTTTTCTCTCAGTTTTGCTCATGGAGACACACCTCTGATCGGTGCCCCCAATTGGGGGCATGCCGTCATTTTACGTGGGCTGGACAATTAAGGCCGTGATGCCCGCCAGGAAATGCTATGTGTTCCATGTGCGGGCGGTGGGGGGGGGGAATTCCCTGAGCCGAGACTGCACTCTTTCGTGCAAGCACGCGAAAGCGCACACTCATCTCCCTGAGGCTAAGTGTTGCCTCAGGGACATTGGCTCCACATTTAAAAATGCTAAAAGTAGAAAAATAAAATTTCCCTGATGTGTCCCCTCATGTGTCACTGTCACATGAGTTGGGACATGTCCATCACTTTTAGTTAAACTTCTATTAAATTTTTTAAAACTTACATGAAACCTCATCCAGCCTGTGGATGAGGTTTCATGCTTTCTCTGAAGCCCGCCAGGGATCCAGCCTGCCCACCAACCTTAAGGTCGGATGGGCAGCCCTGTCAATTATCTAAATTGTTTTATTAATGGCCTCAATAGGCCGTTGACAGGTCGGCGGGTGCACAGCTGATGCAGCTAAGCCCCCGTCGACCTGAAAACTGAAATGACGCGAGGTGACGTCAGGAGTTCTGCCCGACGTCAACTCGCGTCATTTTACGCGTCGGCGAGCGGGCCCCACTCCCCCGTCCGGGAAACCCTGGCCATGAACTCTTAACGTAAGCAGAGGCTGGTAAAGGTGAGAGAAATTCTGAGAGACCACTAAAGGAAGTGAAAGATAGAGAAGAATCCGTACAATTCAAAAAGTGGTCACAATAATCAGTAAGAAGCTAGAAGCAGCTAATCTGACAAACATATAGATCTACTTTTCACTTGGGTACTCAAGCCAGTAAGCCTTGTAAGGATTACAGCAGCCAATCTTTTTAATATAAGGCTAGAAATTATTAATGGATAAGCAGGGCACATTGATATGACATTCTGTATTTTAACAGATGCATTAAGCCATTTAAAATAATGCAGTGGAATTTCTTATGGATGCGTTAAGTGTCCATTGATTGAAATTAAAGCCAACAATCATTTCTAGTCTATACATCATAAGTTCTTTCAAATAAGTGATTGTTGTACTGTTTCACATTCTGTGTTTCTGAGATTAGTTTTGAAGTGAGATGGATAACGGAATTTCAACTCCAGTTGGGAAAGCAGCCCAGCAAGCAGCAGGCCCACCTGGAAGTGACAGGAAGACATTCTAACGTACAGCTAGGCCTCAATAACATGCAACTGGCTGACTTCTGACAAAAATGACTAAGAATAGGCTGCCAGGCTGTTAAAATCACTAGCCAGGCCCAAGGCGGCTGTGGAAATGACCAGTTTGAGAAGAGGGTAAAACACAAGCAGAGGAAGCCTACATATTCCTTGTGGGGCCCAGAGGAACAATCCTACTCTTTAGGCCCCTCACAAAGGAAAGACATAAACTTACATTGAGTGGTCTCTCTTCTCAGTGATCAACCTCCAGCCTGCTTCAGCCTTGTTTAGAAGCTGCTTCCTCATTTAGGAAGTGTTAAAAAGGCAATTACATCACATTCTGTTAGCTTTGGGCAGGTGTGCTTGTTGCCTGCAACTTACAATTGAAGTCACCAAATTCAGGATGATAGGCCCTATCTAATTGCCCCATTTTAGTGGCAGAAGCTTGGCATGGGAAGTTAAAAGTCAAGAAAGTCAAGTTACAGTCAACAAAATGTAAAGGTTATTCAAAGAGCTAATAACTTTCAGGGGACAATGGTGCAAAGAGATGTGTGTATGTATGTTAGTATTGTTAGTATTCTTGCAAAGTAACCGAATATTGGAAAACTTTTCATTGATGTAGGCTGAGTTTGAATGGGTCACGTTGTCTTTTATCTCCTTGTTGCTGTGTACAAAGATTAGGAATAGCATTGGCTCATTCTCATTTGATAAATATCACAATTTCTTTGATAGGTTGCTACATAGAGCATTGCCTTGTAAGGCAGTATTCAATCTTTTTAAATGAACTGTCATAGATAGCAAAAGGGCTGCTTTCCTCCATTCATATCTCATCACAATAAAACTTTGTGACGGAACATTCTCCACAAGGGCCCTGAGATGTGCGTTGGGAACTGAGAGAGGAGTTATTGACAGGAAACCCAAAAGCCTTGTAGTTTTGACTACAGGGCATGTCTTAATATTTTTTCTGCAGTGTTCCTGCCCAGCAGCCAGCCTAATTGATAGGTTGACTATCAGGTGGGAAAGCCTGCAACACCAGGCTGGAGCCATGGAGCTGGTAGCTCTCAGGGTGTTGGCAAGATTAGGGAAAGAGGAGATCACTGTGATGAGAGATTGTGTTGGCAGTGGTGGGGGGCTGGTGGGGAAGATTGGAGGTTGGAGATCATTGGAGTTGGGGGGAACATCAGAGTTAGAGATCACTGGAAGTGTTAGGATGTTGGACAGATCAGGTGGGAGTTTATTGAGTAGCCTAATGGGCTGGTGGAGGGGAAGGGAGACATACCTGTTCCTCCTGGCCCTCAATCAGTGCTGTAAAAATGCTAACCTAATGGATTCAACCTTTCTTACCTCCTTTCTCACCTCCTTTCGAGGGCAAGGAAACCCAGCCAACGTTGGTTAAAATAGGAACCATGTTAAAATGGAGGCACACAGCTTCCTTCAAAAGGCTTTGTCACTGATAAGACTGGAAGTAGGTGGGTTTCAAAAAGTTTGATACTAGGTTTGAAGCTTATCGTGCCAACTTGGGGAGGTGGAGGGGAAACAAAATGATGTATCAGAATTCCTGTGAACAGCTTTGATTGTCAGGAAGAATTGTAAAGACCTGTACGTAACATCATTATCGGAACATTCTATATACTGTACTTAGATACCCACAATATGCATTGTACCAAATTAAAGCTTGCTTGTAGTTAGAGAACCATGTAAATTCTGAGAGATTTTAGCAAGGGGGCATTGTTCCATTTTCTTAAGCTTACTGTTTTAAAAAAAAAAAAGTCTTGTAAAAGGTATCTTGCATTGTAAAACTAATAGTAGCATTAATTAATTTTTAAGATGGATTCCATAGTAAGAATGTTTTACCATATATTCTGATGCTGCATTAACACCCGGTAACCTAAACATTTTTGGGCATAAATATTATTACTTTGCAGATGTTCAAATTTAATGTGCAGATACTTTTGACTTTGTAACAAGGGATTAAAGTTTATACCTGAATTTGAAATTAGCCAAGGTGACTTCATTAGTCTTCAGTGCCCAACTGATGAAGCAAATGGTTTCATGAGCTTGTCTTAGTGGGGAGCGTCTGAAGTAAGCTTTGTGGTGTTTAGGTGTAAGCTTTCACTCTTCTAAGGAGAAGTTTGAGGACTTTTGATATGAAAGTGCTGTTTGTGTGTGCGTTTTTCTTTCTAGTTATACTGAAGATTTTCTGCCTGAAAGAAGAAAAAATTTTTCTAGAACTAGGGGTCACTGTTTAAAAATAAGGGGTCACCCATTTAAGACAGATGAGGAGAATTTTTTTCTCTGAGGGTAGTCAGTCTTTGGAACTCACTTCCTCAAAAGGCAGTGGAGGCAGAGTTAGGTAGATTCTTGATAAACAAGGGGGTGAAAGGTTATTGGGAGTACGCAGGGATGTAGAGTTGAAGCTGCATTCAAATCAGCTATGATCCTATTGAATGGTGCAGCAGGCTCAAGGGGCTGACTGGCCTACTCCTGCTCCTAATTCATATTCTCGAAATTTTTTCATGTTGTCTGTTCCCACCTAATCCAATCCTACCTGTTTTGGGAGGTTAAAATTAACCCCCAAAATGTTTGTTCCCAACGTCAGTTTCAAAGAATCGATGAGTTCTGAAGAAAATTAAACTATACATTTTTATATCGGCAAATAATGCTCATGGCCAGGACAGTGCTGTGTGTGAAAGTTGTCATGACCACATAAAAGGCATCTCCTTAAAGTGGTCCGTGAGTTAAGAATTTGTGCATGGGTATGTAGCCCCCTTCAAAATTATGAGTAGTTCAATTAGAATAATCCAGCAGACAAGCTTTAATCTTAAACAAGATAAAGGTTTATGTATTACAAAAACTACTGCTGAGTGCTAGTTAGATAAAAATGATAAAATTATTAACTAAAATACAGATACAAAGATTAAAATGCGATAAAGGAAAAATGAGATACTTAAATACAAGATTTCAAATCAGTCTCTGAGATATTGTTGCAGGCCCATTGCTTGAGTTTCTCCTTTCCGAAGTGAAGGGTTTGAAACTTGAGGTTTGCTTTAGCAGTTGCGATGGTGTCTGTAGTTGAAGAGTTGGAGTTTGCCTTTGCAGGTGGACTCAACAAGCAGAACAGGTCCTGGGAGTGCACGAAGGCTCCTGTTTTCACTTTTACTGCAGGTGGTGGCCCTGGGTAGCCTGGTTTAGTACAGCAGTCCAATGGCTGTTTCTAGAAACCTTCCTCAGTCCCTCCCTGTTGAGAAGCAGTTTCTAATTCAGGGTGTCGCTCTCATGATGTTCAAGATGGTTCTCTATTTAGGCAGCTTCCAGCCTTTTCTTATAGAATGAAGCCCAAAGATGGCTGCTCCCAAAATGACAAATCATGCTTTCATATTGGGTGTTGGACATTCAAACCGCCTTTCTCTCACCTGGGGCTAAAATGACACGTAGTGACATCGGGCGTGCATCCCGACATCACAGCACATCATTCAGGCTTTCAGTTTGGTGGGTGCGCACCTGAGTTGGCTGCGCACACGCTGAACTGTCAAAGGCCTGTTAAGGCCATTTAACTGTCAATTAAAATAATTAACGGAGCTGCCCGTCCAACCTTAAGAGCCCAGGCAGCCTTCGCATTTTTCATGGAGCCTCATCCACGGGCGGGATGAGTTAACGAGTTTAAATACATGAATAGGATGGGAATAGAGGGATACAGACCCTGGAAGTGCAAAATGTTTTAGTTGACGGGCAATATGATCGGTGCATTCTTGGAGGGCCGAAGGGCCTGTTCCTGTGCTGTACTTTTCTTTGTTCTTTTGTGCCTCAGCTAAATTTCTGTGCTCTTTTGGACGCGTGTATGAAAGATTGCACTCCTGACTCTGGGCCGCGCACACACCCCTCCCGCCACTTCCACAGCCCGCACAGGGAGTGCTCAGCGCTTCCGGGTGCACTTCACGCTGGGCGGGCCTTAATTGGCCCACCCACGTAAAATGGCGCTGATCGGGTCCATGCCTGCCCCCACCTAACACATCCACCCCCCCACCACCACCACCACCACCACCACCACCACCACCAAGCGGGGGGGAGAATTCTCCCCATTGTGTTTTAATTCATTATGGGATAAAATCAGTGTGCAAAATAAAGAGCAGTGGTACTTATCATAAAGTCTTATGACAGTAAGATGAATCACACCACAAAATGCAGGAAAAGTGGGACAATTCTTGTCACAAACATGTAGTAATGATATTCTCGATTTTTAAAAGCACATGTTTGCTAAAAAAAACTTTTAAAAAGTTTTTGTTTGGAAAAGGGCTGCAAGCACAGACTACTTCACACCTTTCTGTGTTGACGTTTTGAGTCCTCATGACCCTTCTGAAGGGTCATGAGGACTTGAAACGTCAACTCTTTTCTTCTCCACCGATGCTGCCAGACCTGCTGAGTTTTTCCAGGTAATTCTGTTTTTGTTTTGGATTTCCAGCATCCGCAGTTTTTTGTTTTTATCACACCTTTGTGTTGGTTCGAAACATTATCAGACTGCTTATTTCAAGAAGTATCACAAAAGACATTGTGAAATTTAATCAGCGTTCCACAAGTGTAAATGAGATCCTTCCACTAGTCAGTCTTCTTTCAGAACAAGAAAATTAACTGACAAATACCTTAATGAAAAGCTAAAAAAGAACCCCAGGGGCAGAATTTTCTGCCTGTCAGGCGGGCACATTGAGGTGCCTCAGAGATAAGTTTGAAAAATTTTAATAAAGAAAAAAAAATTGAAAGACATGTCCCTTCATGTGACAGTGTCACATGAACTGGGACATGTCAGTGAACTTTAATGAAAAACTTTATTTAATTTATAAACCCTCCATGAAACCTCATCTTGCCCATGGATAAGATTCCATGAAAAATGCAAAGGCCGCCTGGGCTCTTCACCTGCCCGCCGACCTTAAAGTTGGACGGGCAGCTCAGTTTATTACTTAAATTAATATTTAAATGGCCTTATTAGGCCTTTGACAGTTCGGCGGGTGGGCAGCCGACTTAGCTGCCCGCCAAACTGGAAATCTAAATGATGCGCGGTGATGTCGGGACGCCCAATGTCACCGTGCATCATATTACGCCTCGGTGAGCTGACCCCACCCCCGCTCGCCAAGCCAAAATTCCTGGCCAATGAGTAAGGTACAGTTCACTCAACAAGGGAAACCTGGAAATTAAAATAAGCCAAGTTGTCATTTTATTCATTTTAATGTCTACTAAATATTCACACAATAAGACATTTTTTGAAGAAGAGTTTAATGACTCCCATGTGTTTGGCTAATATGTAGTCATAAGTATGTCATATGTTTTCAAAGAAGTATAAATCTGCTGTGATTTATATAATTATAAGAAGCCATTAATGTTCAGTGTAATGCGCTCTGACAGATTTTCAGATTTGAAAACAATACATAAGTTTTCAATACAACCCACGATCACCAGTCTATATTATCAAATTTGCTTAAAAATATAGTGCAAAATAAAATAAAGGAAGAATTTTCAGGTCGGTGAGCGGGGGCGAGGCCTGCTTGCTGATGCGTAAAGTGATGTGTGGTGAGATCAGGCGGGGGTCCCAATGTCACCGCGCGCCATTTAGATTTTCAGTTCTGAGACCCTTAATTGGCCCACCAAAGTAAAACGGTGGCTTGGACCCGATCGGGGATGCCGATCAGGTTTGCGCCCACTCCCGCCCACCCCCGCACAACTCACCCGAGGGGGTAAAATTCTCCCCTAAATTCTACTCAATATAACTATTATTAATGAATATCTGGCACTTGGCAAGCCATTTTCTTTATGGGGGAGAATTTTCCGCTTGTTGGCCGCGTGTGCACCCGACTCGACCGAGCATAAAATGACGCGTGATGACGTCAGGTGAGATTCCCTACATCATTGCGCAATCGCGCTATATTTCAATCGGTGGGCACGTGCCAGAGTCAACAGTGTACCCACCAACAATTAAAAGGCCTATTAAAGCCATTAAAAAGGTCATTGAATGAAATTTTTCACTGCCTGCCCAACCTTACAGTAGGCGGGCAGGCGAAAAGGCCAAGCAGCCTTTGCATGTTTTAGGAAACCTCATCCACAGATGGGATGAGGTTTCCAACAGCAAATAAAAATAAAATTAAAATTTTATTAATAACATGTCTCTGCTCATGTGACAGAGATAGGGGACATGTTTGATAACATTTTAGAAATCCTTATTTTTAACGTTTTAAACTGATCATCTCCCTGAGGCGGCTCTCTGCCTCAGGGAGCTTTTCCTGCCCACACCCCGTGCATGCGTGAAGTTCGCGCTTGCCTTCCACCATCACCCCTCCCTCACACATGCACTGTGCTCACGTTTCACACTGGGCAGGCCTTAATTGGCCCGCCAGCGTGAAATCACGGTCCTGTCCCAATCGTGGGCAGTGGTTGGCCCCCTGCCCGACGAGGGAAAAATCCTCCCCGGGGATATAAGGAAATGAGGACTGAGAAGATACATTCCATATGTACCCAATTATCTCCCAACGTATATTCTCCATTTGTTCTTCTTTTATTTCAAAATGGTAACAATTCCAACAATAAAGAAACAAGCTAGAAGTTTCCAATGCTCTCTCATTTCCAGAAGGTATCGAATTATGCTAGGCCCAAACCATCAGTAGCCTTCCGGTACCTTGGCTAGTCTATATTTGCAATCCTAGATAGTGTGCTTTAGAAGGCTATTTTTCCACAACCCAAGGCCTTATCCCGGTTCCCTCCACCATCTACGCATGTACAACTTCCAGCATGTATCATTAGATAGTAATCAGGAATGGAGATATGGCTAATCTTATTCCTTATTCTGTCCCAGAAACACTGAGATTCATTGCAGCACTTGAACTCCTGTCCTACTTGAGATGAGGAAATTCATGGACTGGGAATCAAACTTGGGATCTTCTATTGGTTGAGTCTCACATCACCAGAGAGCACTGCATCACTGATATTTTGTGTAGTACTGTTCATCCAAAATTACGCTGCCCGTACCTTAACATATGCCAAACCTGTTTACGCAGCACCCCTGCGCTCGCTGTCCTACATAGGCTCCTGGTAAAGCAATATAACTCTCATCCTTGTTTTCAAATCCCTCTATGGCCTCACCCATCCCCATCTCTATAACATTGCCCAACTCTACAGCCCTCCAGCATCTCTGCACTCCTCCAATTCAGGCCATTTGCGCATCCCTCATTTTCTTCACTCTACTGTTGGTGGCCGTACATTTAGCTAGCCCGGGATTCCCTCCCTAAACCTCACTGCCTCTCTACTTCTCTATCCTCATTTAAGACACTCCTTAAAACCTACCTCTGACCAAGCTTTTGATCATCTGCCCTAATATTTCCTCTTCAAAAACAGAAGATACTGGAAGTGTTCAGGTGAAGCAATAATTTTGGAGCGAAAAACAGAATTAATGGGCCCAGTTTTAACTCACTCAAAACATTTTTACTTATACAGAATTAAAATCAAGGCTCAGTTTTTCAGGTCGATGACCTTTTGTGAGAATTTTAGACAAAATTAGAGGTATAATAGATTTTAGGGAAGGAGGAAAGAACAAAAGGAAAGGTCTGTAATAGGCCGGAGGGCAAGTTTGACTAAGGATGATAGCTCAAGGAAAAAGAGGACAGGTGGAGAAATGAAAGATTGGTCTAGGGGAGCTGTAAGTGGCAAGAGCAGAACTATTATCAATACCTGCTGTTCGAAAAAATGGGAGCAATAGTTATTGTGACCACAAATTTGGACTCCTTAACACATCCATAGTTTTGGCATGAAGGGTACAGTTTTGGTACCAAAATAGCGTCCACACTTCATGCATACACTTCCAGCACAGCCTACAGCAAAAAACATCTTTGTGAAGACATTAGTGCAGGCATTAGGAGCACACATCAGAAGAATACAGTGAAGGTGATTTGTCATGTCAGTCAATGTGTAATGGCAATTTGACACCATGCTGCTGATGCTGCATCCAGTCCAAACCCACTTTATCCAACAAACATTCCAATACTCCATACAAATACCAGCTAATCACCCTTGTGTATTTCCTTGCCTTAGTGTTCCTATGCAGTGCTATGCCAGTGGCTGCAGCATGGTGAGTGAAAGGCTACTGACTTTCAATGGGGCCTTCGAGGATGCTCTCAAACAGTTCTGGGGCCTAGAAGGACCAGCTTCACACCACACCACCTTAGCATGAGCAACAGCAGTTTGGGCTGGCTGGGTGATAGGAGTAGCAGTGTTGGGAGCACAGATCTTGAGAGAGGACAGCAGGCTCATGTTCCACAGAGTGGTGCCACAGTAATCGGGATAACCCCAGGAATACAGATTGTTGTACAGATTGAGATCCTGAAAACCCCATGAGTATCTACAGCCATGATGGCAGCAGTCTGAACTTGCATGGCACCAAACTGAGATTTCAGGTTAGCATGCAGGTACAGCAAGCAATTGGGAAGGCAACTGGCATGTTGGCCTTTATTGCAAGGGGATTGGAGTACAAGAATAAAGAAGTCTTGCGACAATTGTACAGGGCTTTGGTGAGATCACACCATGAATACATACGCAGCTTTGGCCTCCATATTTAGGAAAGGATGTACTTGTGTTGGAGGTAGTACAGTGAAGGTGGAGTTGAAGCCCAAAGTCAGCCATGATCATGTTGAATGGTGGAGCATGCTCAACAGGCCCTATGGTCTACTCCTGCTCCTATTTCTTATATTCTTGTGACTTCATTCTGAGCTTCTATTGCAGCAGTCGGACATTGTTGGCTTCTGCTTGTGCTGCAGTGGAAGCTGAGACATCAACATGAGACATTGTACCATGGCTGGCTCCCCAGGTGATCTCATGGAGCTGGCCACAGCTTTCAAACTGAAGAGGAAGGTGTCTAAGCTCTGCACAAAGCCTTTGCCAAGTTGAAGCCAGACTCCTCCTTGCTCCTTGACAGTGAGTGTAGCCTTTTCAGAATGCCTGTTAATGCGCCAAGCAGCTCAGTGTGCATACCTATCAGCCTTTTCTGTACGCTGCCCCACTGAAACACTCATCTGAGCCCTCTGCAGCAGAAGTCATGTGCTACTTCACCCTCTGATGAGCTGGCACCTGTGGTATCTATCCTTTTTCTCTGCCTTGGCTGCAGCACACCTGTGCCTGATGACTCACTGGATGGAATTTAATGGTTCCCCCTACCCACGCCAGGAGTGGGCTAGGAGGCAGGGAAGGCCATAAATGACAGAAAGCATGGGGTAGAAGACCTATTGCCTTCTCAACGTCCCTGATTAAGTCAGAAGCGGGGTAGGTTGAGATCAGTGTTCCCAGTCTCTAGGCTAATTGAGGCCCATATGTGGCTAATTAAGAACCTCTTAAAGGCCTCAACCACCACCACTGATATTCTGTCTGTGGCAAAGGGCAGCGGGGGGCAATGCCTTATGGGTAAACTGCCAGGTGTGCGTTGGTGGGCTTGCCTACGGCCTGGGGTGGCCTCTAGTTTGGGTACCCTGTGCCCAAAGGCCACTCCTACAAATGGATGATCTATCTCGGCCTCCAGAGGTCCCCAGCATCACAGATGCCAGTCTTCAGCCAATTTGATTCACTGCATGTGATATCAAGAAACAGCTGAAAGCACCAGATAGTGCAAAGGCTATGGGCCCTGACAACATTCCAGCAATAGTATTGAAGACTTGTGCTCCAGAACTTGCAGCGCCCCTAGCCAAGCTGTTCCAATACAGCTTTAACAGCCATCTGCCCAGCTATATGGAAAATTGCCCAGGTATGTCCTGTGCACAAAAAGCAGGACAACTCCAACCTGCCCAAGTACTGCCCCATCAGTCTACTCTCCATCATCAGTAAAATAGTGGAAGGGGTCATCAACAGTGCAATCAAGCAGCACTTGCTTAGCAATAACCTGTTCACTGATGCCCGGTTCCACCAGGGCCACTCAGCTCCTAACCTCGTTACAAACATGGACAAAAGAGCTGAATTCCCTCAGAGGTGAGGTGAGATTGACTGTCCTTGACACCAAGGCAGCATTTGACCAAGTATAGCATCAAGGAGCCCTAGCAAAATTAAAGTCAATGGGAATCAGGGGGGAAACTCTCTGCTGCTTGGAGTCATACGTAGCACAAAGGAAGATGGTTGTGGTTGTTAGAGGTCAGTCATCTCAGCTTCAGGATATCACTGTAGGAGTCCCTCAGGGTAGTGTCCTTGGCCTAACCATCTTCAGCTGTTTCATCAATGACCTTCCTTCCATCATAAGGTCAGAAATGGGGGTATTCGCTGATCATTGCACAATGTTCAGCACCATTCGCGACTCCTCGGATACTGAAGCAGTCCATGTCCAAATGCAGCAAGACCTGAACAATATCAAGTGGCAAGTAACATTCGCACCACACAAGTGTCAGGCAATGACCATCTCCAACAAGAGAGAATCCAGCCATGGCATTACCATCACTGAATCCCCCACTATCAACATCCTGGGGGTTACCATTGACCAGAAACTGAATAGGACTAGCCATATAAATACCGTGGCTACAAGAGCAGGTTGGAGGCTAGGAATCCTGCGATGAGTAACTCGCCTCCTGATTCCCCAAAGCCTATCCACCATCTACAAGGCACAAGTCAGGAGTGTGATGGAATACTCCCCAGTTGCCTGGGGAGTAATTGGCACCACATTCACAAACATTCACTCCCTCCACCACCAATGCACAGTAGCAGCAGTGTGTACCATCTCCGAGATACACTGCAGGAATTCACCAAGGCTCCTTAGACAGCATCTTCCAACCCACGACCACTACCACCTAGAAGGATAAAGGCAGCAGATAGATGGGAATACCACCAACTGCAAGTTCACCTTCAAGTCATTCACCATTCTGGCTTGGAAATATATCGTTGTTCCTTCACTGTTGCTGGGTCAAAATCCTGGAACTCCCTTCCTAACAGCACTGTGGGTGTACCTACACCACATGGACTGCAGCGGTTCAAGAAGGCAGCTCACCACCACCTTCTCAAGGGCAATTAGGGAAGGGCAATAAATGTTGACCCAGCCAGCGAAGCCCACATCCCGTGAATGAATAAAAAGAGAGGGTGGGAGAAAGCAAGAAGTGCAGGTTTATACCATCTGCAGCTTGTAAATCAGAAGGGGTTGTGGGATGAGGAGGAAGCAGGATGTGAGAAAATAGATTAGATAGGAACATGTGGTTAACTTTCATAGCTTTATTCATAGCTGCACAATTAATTGCTAGCACTGCCTCCCTCATGGGGCTAAGACATGCAGCTGTGCCTGTCCCTTGCCAGTCAGGTGCTGCTCCTTCTGATTATGGGCAACCTTGTCCTGAAAGAAAGAAAAAAAAGCGTGCCATTGGGTGTGGTGCAGTGTGTTTGGGTAATGCACCTGCCACAGCTGAATAGCTGGCTGTGGATGTAAACTGTGAGATGAGTCTTGCAGCAGTGCACAGTGTGTGTGAGGGTAAGGTGAGGCAATGACTGTTTGGCATGAGTCATGCTTGATATAAATTGTTGGCAGTTGAGGGAGGGGATGGGGTGAATGCAACAGTGTGAGGGGTTAATGGTTTGTTTGTAAGGATATGGCAGTACTGACTTTTACCACTTGCATGAGGTGATTGAGCATTCTGCAGCCTTGCATCCAGGTCCTCAGAGCTAGACTGCTGGCATTAACTGTGAGATCTCTCCGCTCCCACTGCCTTCGTAGTGTTTGTCTGAAGGGCCTCCACTGAAGGAAGAGAACGTCTCTCCTGCTCATCTCCTACAATAAGGGCCCAGTGCTGCGTGAAGGGAACCTAAAGGACCATCTGGATTGTTGCTCCATTTTCTCTCCTCTCTCTGTTCAGAAACTCTTCTTGAACTAGTTCCAGGCAAAATGAACCTCCCCATGAAGTGCAGTGACATTAAATAGTGCAGGCTAACTTTAAGTGGTGTTAGCCTTGGGCAAACCTGATCCCCTTGCTGAGGCATGCAGCCACTCAGCAGCCTGCATGCCAATACTGTTTAAGTTAGCAGACAGCATGAAGTTTATGTGCAGCCTGCATTGCTACGAACAGATGTGGTTAATCGCTCACCACAAACTCCGCACCTGATTACCAACCTTATTCGATTTTTTTCCCCATAATTTTATTTGATAATCACTCCTGCGAATTGCCCAGAGACATTTTATTACTTTGAAGGTGTTATGCAAATGCAGGGTTTGTTGTTCATTCTAAAATTAGGTCATTGTATTTAAACTGATAGTAATGTTACATCAATTTATTTCCATATGCAAAATTGACAGTCAAAATAACTTCTGACAAAGGTTTTATAGAATGGCATATATTTTACACAAGTGGATTAGAAACATTGCATTATCTAGTTATTGGGATCAGGCCAGCTAAGGCCACCTCAGCCTGCTGAAAATGTTGAATGTTTGCCGAACATACTCTGCTGTAGTTCCTGCTTGAACTAGGCTTTAATGTAAAGCAGTACATTCAACAGTTGCCAAGTTAGAGCTAATGGCATTACAGTCACATTGACCACAGAAACCTTCACCTTCTTAGAATAGAAGAAAGATGCAATTAATAACAACAGCTTGAACTTATGGTGGTCCGAAGGAGAGGCTTTAGAGTTCCCCTCATAGGACTATAAGAGCAGAAAAGGAGGTTCGGAGATTATCGCCAGAATGTTCACTGCTGAAAAATGATTTAAAGAGAACACTAGAGAGTCACTGTTTTTATATTTGTGAATGTGAAATTGATAGCAACCATGAATGTTATGGCTATTGGATCTTTCCAATCAGTAGGGAGTGATTTCTCTGGCATTGAAAATATATTGGCCTATAAATTCAGTATGCACAGCATCCTTTATCCAACACTAACTGGCCTAACTTTATTTTTTAAAAGTGCATATTTTCAGCAAAGAATGATCCACCCGCCATATTAGGGAAAGAGAAAAAAGGCATGCTTTACCCATGTCTGTGTGTATCTGCATATGCATATTGTCCATAAATGGACTTATGTAATATAATTCCCAAGACCTTCTCCCACTCAGTAGTATTGAACGTGCAACCCTGCAGAGTGTATACTTGCTTGTAATTATTCCAGCCCAAATTTACCATGATGTTCTTGTGTTTATTAAATTATGGCTACCAATCACAAGCCCATTTCTCATTGTGTCTTGATCTGCCTGGAATCTATTTCTTTCATCTAAAGCTCACACAGTCATACATGTAGTCATTCCATCCACAAGCTTATAGATTGTTTCTCTGAAATCTTCATTCAGATCATTACTAAAGCTGGTGATGAGCAACAGCCCTATCAATGATGCCTGCAGGGCTCCCCTATTTGATGAGCCCCGTAGAGATTTGCTACCATTAACAGCTACTCTCCATCAATTAAAAATCAATCAATTTTCTATCCAAGCTAACATCTGCCCACAGATCCCACAAGATCTAACCATGGTTAGCAATTTTTAATTATTTTATCAAAGACTTTTTGAAAGTCTAAATAAACAATATTTTCTGGACTTGCATCATCCATCAGTATGCAAATCCTGCTGCATTACTGATTCCTGATCCTTACACCACCTGACTTGTTTAGATTGCCAGGTGCTCAGGAGGTGGAGCCACAGGAATTCACATGGAAGGAGCCCATCCTGCATACCCCTCCCTCGCCCTTCTGGCATAAAGATCTTTGGGGTGGGGAGATCCTGCATTTTCAGGTCCTGTCCAATTTTTTCTCCCCTTACACTGCACTGCCAGCCGATTTATGCCAAGAGTGTTCTCCAGCGCCTGAAGAAATTTGTTGGCACTCTGTTGCTCCAGCAGTTGAACTTTGAAGTCCATCTCATGAACCACCATAGTAACCACTGCCCCTCCACTGGTGTCTTGTTTATCACATCAAATACACCACACTAGTCTCTGTATTTTGCCTTTTGTTTTCTTTATAGTTAGGGATATTGTAGGACCTGTTCTTGAATTCCAGATGGTCTTGGCTAATTTGTGGAGACAAAGAGTTGGATTGTGCCATCCCGAAGTTAGGCAAATCTGCGCGAATACGGGGAAAAGAGGCGGCAAGACTGAAATTCTGAAATGATGACTTCATTCCTGCCGGCCACTGGAAACGTGGCAGGTCATGACCTAAAGGCCGTGAAAACTCATGTCAAGACTTCCATGTTGCTTCCTACCTCAATTTTGTATTTCATGGGGCAGAATTTTACGGCAGCGGGATTTTACATTCTCACTGAGGTCAATGGGGTTTATAATGGCTCACCGCATTTTACAGCCCCATCCCCACTGAAACAGGGCCGTAAAATTCTGCCATGATGTTTTAAATTTGCAACAAGGTGGATGAGTTGCTGAAGCCTGTCTGAAACACATCAGATCAGTGGGGCCGTGAACCCTCGGGGAGGCCTGTTCTGGAGTCAGGAAATCTGTGACAGATAAGTTTAAAAGCTGGTAGCAACTTTACGTGTCATAATGAGATGCTATATGATTATTTAAGTATGTTTTTAATGCAGTGATTGATGATAAGACTTTGTTTTTAAAAGATAAGTGACTATTAAATTGACCAACATTGTGAAAGTGTTCAGACACATTAGAATACATTATCCATTGGATAATTTTCTCTTTTTCACTCAGCAGTATTGACATTCAGATTTTAATATGCAATTTGGACTCTGTGCTTTAATCTTTACACTGATTGACAGTCCAGCCATCTGTTGTACCTTTGAAGCAGTGAAACAGATGACCATCTGATCCACTACTTCAAATATTTTAATGTACTCAACTCTGGAGGCTTTGTTTATACAGTTGTTTAATGAAATTTCATTGCGAATGCTTAGCTGAGCTCAAACCTTACTAATTAAGTCAGCTCAGTTGGGGTTGTTGACACAGATGTCAAGGAGAATATGAGTTTTGTTTTGATTGACAGTTTACAAGTAGTTAATAGGATTAATAGGGTTTTTTGAGGAAGTTTCTTATTGCTGTTCATTGATTTTGACAGTTTCTTGAGCATCTCAAAGACTTCCCAATCTTATTATAGGGCTCATGCGTTCTGTCAATAGTGGATACTGGGTGAGTGGCATGGGGGTACAGTTCTATATTGTGCCTTTCAACATGGAGAGAAGCGCCTCATTTTCTGTTGTGCAGGGACTAAGCTGTACATGGTGCAGCTGTGTGCTGATGAAGAGTCTTAACTTGAGGGGTGGTGAGTTAAGCTGTTCACCGGAATTTACAGTAACATCACTTGGACGATTTTTTTTATATTCAATTTTGACATGTGAATGTAACTGATAACAACATTTATTGCCCATCCCTAATTGCCCTTGGGAAGGTGGTGGTGAGCTGCCTTCTTGAACCACTGCAGCCCAAGTACTGTAGGTACACCCACAGTGCTCTTAGGGAGTTCTAGGATTTTGACCCAGTAGCATGTATAGCTATAAAGCTACTTAACATGAATGTGTCATGATGTCGATCCCATAAAAACTGCTTTATCTGCAACTTTAAGGGCAGGACCAGCCTCTGACTGCGACATCAATTACTGCTTCAGCAAGGCTGGTGGCCTCAGATCCTAAGGAACCCTGAGTAGAAACATCCAAGAAGAGAAGAGCTGATCATAAATTAGTGTAGTCAGCCTTCTTTTCCATGCCTAATGGCACATTAGACAATGATGCCTTCTGCTACTTTATGTCCAACAGTTGTTTCCATAATAAAGTTCCCAAACAAAGGGTCATTTACCTGACTTACAACACCCAACCTGAAGAACAGGCTAGATACGCTGTTGGTGTCGGTCGGTGGCGGTGGATGTGGGAGCAGGTAGCCGCTCCACTCCATCAGAAATGAGTTCCCCTTTGGATAGCAACCCAGAGTCCAGGAACAGATTTTCTCTATCGGGGCAGGCATAGCCACCTCGACATAAAAGGCCCTATCACACACAATTGTTGCTCCAAGGAAGAGGGGACAGGATCGAGTCAGGCCTGCTGACCCAAGAAGCAAATCAGTTATGGCCACGGGGATGGATAACTGCTGCATTGGGCTGGTTAGAAGGCCCACCTTGGTTCTCTGTCACTTAGCCCCAGTTGTTTAAAAAGTTGTTAGACCCTCTAAACTCTCCCCTCACACCCCCACCCACTCCTCATGTCCCCTCTATGCCTTCTCCACACCAACGCACGTCCCAACCCAGCCCCCATGCTGCCTCCATGCTCCCTCATATCCCCAATACCACTCCATGCAATCTTATTACCCCCAGGCCACCTCCCTAGCCACTCACCCAGTATCCCTTATGGACGGACCTTAAGAGCAATGTGGAGATGAGAAAAATAAACTTCTAGCAAGCCAATGGAGCTCTCACTCATCAACACTTTACACAGAAAAAATGTCTCATTCATGAAACCCATTCAAAGATTTTTAAAACCCCTCAAGTAGTCAACCCGTTATAAAACAGAACAAACTTCTATTCAGTAACCATATCAAAGACAGGCATAGTAAAACTGTCAATCAAAATGTGAACTCAGCCTATTCCCTTCCCCTCCATCCCTGCAATCCCACTGAAGATAACTGGTTTTGGTGCTTTCAAAAGCCAGCCAAATAATCATCATGGGTTCAGGTGGAATAACAACCCTTGGGTAATGTCAACAATGAACTCTGTTGAAACTACGGGAACAGATGGTAATATTCTTTTTCTAAGCTGCAACAGATGGCTTGCCAATCAAAGAAGTCCAGCAGAGGGTGTTTTTATTTACTCTGATTAAAGCTGCAGCCCATTTTTCATCATGTTTAAAGGGCTGGGGATTTAATAACTTCAACTAATGGCACTTAAACAGACTATCTCCACCTTTAAAAAGGATTTAAATCTCCCCCATAAATTTGTGACTCCCACACTGTGGGTTAAGGCCCTTGGAACAGTGAAAATGGGGCCTGTTTGAATTCAGCACTAATTACAAAAGATGCTGCTAAGTTCAGGTCTCCCACCTGTGTGATTCATGCCCTACCCCCTTCCTGCTGTTAACAAAAATGGGATCTGCCAGAAATGGAAGCAGGACATTCACGTCTGGGTACCACCTGCAATTTTTTAAGACCTCTGGAGTTGGCCTGGCTCCGTGAAAATCCGGCCCCTGAACTCTTGTCTTCACTCACTAGGGCAGTATAGTTATTAGGCTGATGATATAAGCAATTTGCTGTTCTGTGCCAAGTTAATTTGTGTACAATAATTCAAGTAACTGAAATTAGCTAGCACAGCACCCAAAATTGACGATGCTTTGTGATTCCTGAAATGTTAAGATGAGTGGTAAGTAGTAGATCTGTCTCTCTTACTATGAAAACATTGCTCACATTTTTCTTGGTCAACACAGGAATCCTTTTCCAAATTCAAACTTTCTAGCAGGGAGATTCACTCTTAGAAAGTGTGTATTTTAGAATTTCAGGGCTGGGCTGCACATAATACCGACCAAAATAATGGAAAAGTCAAGCACACCTAAAACCCAAATTACTATTAGATATTGTCAGTGAGTGAGAACTCCACCGGAAACCCATAGTCAGAAAATTACCCCTCATAGCCCTACTTTTACTTTTTAGGAAACTTACATTAATAATTTTTAAAAGTGCCAATTTTTTGAAGTCAGTGCACAGTAATTGTAACTAATTTGCTGGTTCTAAATACAACATCTTTTTCCCATTAATAAAACTATTTTACCAAAAGATTAGTTTCCTTCCGTCGGAAATGTAGCACATTTGTACTTTATCACGTCATATTTCTTGGCTTAATGCCAATGGAAATAAAAAAAATCCATTAACAAAAGTCAAATGGTTCATTTCCAGTTATTGGGTCATTTAGTTAGCATAATTCCTTCAAATTATTCATTGGATGGGTTGACGTTCAGTTGGTTGTAGGTTGCTGCAAGTGAAAAACAAATGTTCTTCACAACTATAAGTCAGATAGAGACCTCGGTAGACTATATATTCTCTCTGAGGAATCAGTTTGAAATGTAATAATACTTTTCTCATGTTTATTGCTTTCTGAAGCTGAATGTTACCTGGCCCGCTTGGAACAGAGGGAGGGTTTGAAAGCTGGTTGAACACAGAAGTCAGATTCCTCCACATTCTGTGAAGATGTAATACTGCTGCATGCCATGACTTCACTAACTGTTTCCCTTCTCAGAAACCAAGCCTCATTGACAGTGGGTTGGGGAGTCAGTCAAATAAGTTCATAGGACCAGTTATGTCCCTGTTGGAACAGGGGGGGATCGGAGGTCGATCGGGATAGAGGGGTTAAGGGTGTTGATCTTGGAGGGATCCATCAGGCAACTTGGGTGAGGAGGGCTGGTGGTTCATCAGGTAGACTGTTGATCATGTTTTTGGGGGAGGATGGGGAGGTAGAAGTCAAGAGGCCTGGGAATGGGGAGCTTAGGGTCCTCAGGTGTTGATGGGATGGAATCGTTGTCCTGGGAGGGCTTCTGTGGGGATGAGGGAGGTAAGGGTCCTTGAGTGGAAGAGGGTGGATTGGTGAGCTAGTCAGGGGAACTAAAGTCTGAGGTAGATATTAGGGGTCTGGTGGATGGGAGAATCAGAGGCCTCTTGGGGCACATGGGATTTGCCCAAATGCATGGATTCCTCAGGCAGATATACCAGATTCAGAAGATAGGGGCGCTCACCTCCTGGATCCGTTAAGTCCTCAGCTAAATGTACTTGCCAGGTTCCTCAAGGCTTGGAAAACCCAGCTGACCACAGTTAAAGCTGAAAAGCTGAATAACAGTGAGACTCAGCCAGCTTGGAACCAACTGGGTGCCTTCCCACCTTCTAGCCTCAATTAAAACCAGATGGGTGGTTGGGTGCAGGTTTGTGTAAGGAATATGATTTTTAAGATATTAATCCTCCCACCTCCCATCCCGCCCCCAGCCCAAACCTGTCTGTTTTTAGGTTAAGATTCACCTTTTTCATATACTGATATATGTAATTATTAAAAGAAACTTTATATTTGTTGCCAAGATAGAAAAATCAATTTTCTTTGATTTGGGATATGGGAAATTCAGAAAAATATTTTTGACTTTAGAGGGCAAATTCTCACTCCATCCCAGCAACCAGGTGTGCTAGGCATTAAAATTGAAATGGTGGACATTCCATTGTTCTACTGCTTGCAGTCGTTACTTTATTGGCTGGTTGGGGCGCCCACCTAACTCAGCAAGTGCACCATGAATAAACACATCAGGCTCCTCTGATGGCATTAGGACCCTGATTCAATTTTAACTGTCTGCTGATTAGAGAGTCCCCCATCGAATTTCCGCTTGGTAAAATCCAGTGGTAAGAGCTGAAAATGTTGCCTGTTCTTTTGCCTCCTCCAGCTGTCCTTTTAGAGACCTTTATGCACAGCTGATTAAGCCACCACAGACCAGCTTAGATGCACATTCTCCATTATGTTTTTGTTCAATTTGACTGAAGCAGGCATTGGACTCCTGGTTAGCATATTCAGGGGGCTAGAACCAGCCCTGAAAGCTTGGAAGTCATTGGCTGTGAAGTTGCCAACTGGTGCACAGCAGAGATGATTGGATGCTGGAGATTTTGCCCAGAAATTTGTCCCCACAACATCTCAAATAACAGTGCCACCATGACTAATCTCCATTCTCCCTTGCTGTTTTTGTTGAGATCAAATATTAATGAGTGAGGGGGGAGGAAGAGCAGGAAAACAGACTTGCAGTAATTATCTCCAACATGGAGTTAACACCAGAACAGACATGATGGGCCAAATGGTTTCCTTCTGTGCTGGAAATTCACTGATTCTTATAGTGGAGTACTTTCGAAATAGCTTTTTTTTTTATTTAGAAAGCTTGCTAGTGCAAGATTTTAAGTAGCTCTGAATTAATCATCCAAGTTCACATTATTATCGGCGTTTCCTGCAGTTTATTGCATTAATTAATTGGCTGGGATTTTCCGGCCCCATCATGGGCAGGAACCGCCACGGTCGAGATGACCCCCCAGCCAGAAGTCTATTGACTTGCCACGGGACCGGACGATCCCAGTGGCGGGCGGGTGCGGAAAATCCTGCCCATTGTCTTCTCATATGTCACAAAGTCCATTTAAATATTGCTTTGCCACTATTGAGTTTCTTTTGTTTATGATCTTGGGCACTAGCCTTTCCAGCAACTGGTGCCTTGGTTAAATTATGATCAAGAGTTTTGAAGTTCATAAGCCAAAGTCTTACTAATTCTTTCTACAAGTGCTGGACATTCAAGGGGTCAGTGTGAATCTTCCTTATACTGAATAGCTCACTTTAATATGCTACTTGGCAAGTTCCTCAGACTCACCAGGGAAGCCTGTTTCTCTAGGGTAAGTATTCCTTAGTAATATCAGTTGTTCATTCCATCTCAGAGATTTATATCCTTTTCTCTGCAGTCTGGAAACTGTATGCAAGCTAAACAGATGTCGTGATGACCTAACATCAATGGCTTTTGCTCCACTGTAGTCCTTAAGTTCTCTAATTGCGCTACAAACTGAGTAAATTGGTCTAATTTTGATGTTCCATATCCTGAAGCAAGTGACAAGAATTCTCGTAGATCAGTAGAGATTCCAATTGTTGGGCCCTCCCTCCCCAGGTATTGGACCTGGAACATACTGCTCTCTCAATTTAAAACTAATCCACTGGACATTTCTGTAACTGGGGAGAACCTAATCAAACATATACTCTAAGAAAAAGCTGATCCTCAAAATCAAGATTAAGATTGTGTACAGTTCTTAATTTCCTGTTGAACAGAGTCATCTGGAAAAGAGCTAGGCATCCATTTTTTTCCCATGAATTTACCCTTTGTTAGCTCAGTGCATCTTGAATGTACCTTACAAAGTGAGATTAGGTTAAGTCAAGGTTCAAATAAGAGGTGGAGTTATATGACTAGCAAGAAACATGAGCATTATTTATTTATGCTCTAACAATTGATCCTCCTCTGAATATTGTATCATGTCTGAGATATACAATGATACTGCTCTCTCCTGCTTCATACCATGCCAGTACAGTTGTATTTATATCACATTATCATACAACAGATATAATGCAGAGCTAAATAGTCTTTCTGCCAGCTCTCTCTTTTTCTGTCCCTATAATTAATTGTGCCTGAGACTGAGCCAAATGTTCGAGGCAAAGTTGTCTCCTCTGCCACTTTATGCACTGTACTGTCTTATTACTGCCTATGTTAACTTAGAGCAGAGCATCAACTGAACCTGGAACCATGTGGTGCGTTTACTCACTGAACCATTACTAGAGCTAGTACCATTTTGAATTGGTAGAGAATATTCCCTTCCTGCAGGAATCACCTGATTCAGTACATGGGAAGGTTTTGTTTTCTAATTTCAGGGTTGGTTCTCTTCCAGTGTTTTCTGAGTAAGTGCACTTCCTGTGCACTTGTTTGACCAATTTCTTTTTGACTTCTTTAGCGGTTGCGCCATCATACTGAATTATATCTGAACACATCTATTTTTCTCAAACTCCATTTTAATATAAGATATTGGTACATCTGGGAAATTTTTATGGAGGAAGCATGTTACAACAACTGTTTAGTGGAAAACGGTTGGCATAGTGTGAATGATCCCGTTCATTTAGAACATTGTGACCTTGACTAGATGCATTTTGGTCCTTGTCCCATGCATACCTTTATCCCTAATAGAGTTGCTAACTCTGGCTGGACGCAACTCCTGGAGATTTCACCACCTGACCTCCTGTCTCTAACTGCCCCACGCAGCAAATGACCTTTTCCTTCTATCTTCAATACTTTATAACTAGAAAACAAAGCTATTCAAAGAAATTGAAAAAAAAGCACACTTTTGTTTTTAGGTCTCCTGTGATTTTTCTCCCTGAGTTGCTCGCAGCATTGTCCAGGAGATTAATCTCCTGGGCAAATCTGAAGGGTTGGCAACCTTAATCACTACCTGAAGCAGTCTTCTATGGATACATTCCACTAAAGAAGGCTGGGCTATCATGTTTCACAAATCCATTTTTCAGGGCTCCTGGTCACCACAAAACAGGAATCTTCATATCAATCCATTGGGAATACATCTATACCAAAGGTACATCCTTACCTTCTGTAGTTATTAAAAGATTCACACATGTTTGTGTGAAATATCTTTTATTCTCCTCAGAAGAGCAGCACTTTAACAATACTAATTTATTTTGGAACTGTTACAACCTTGCTGGGGTATAGTTCCATAGGTTATTTAATCTTTGTGAACCTGGTCAATGAGTGCCGCAGAATATTCCACTGAAGTCGTATCACTTAGATCCAATCTGTCCTTTTCTGACATCCGCACACATTCATTTCCAAAAGTCATTGCTGGAAAGCAATCTGGAGTGGGGATTCTGATTAACTTTTTCCCCTCTACAACACAGGTGTGTGGGTGGGGTGGGGGCAATTGAGGCTAACTCTTTCAGCTGAAATGAATTGACCTTTAACAGAGGCAGAGGTCAGGTTAAAAGATTAGGGTTGGGCGTGGGCATTGGATAAACATCCAGATTCGGCTGGCTTGGCACAGAATAACCACAACAACATTTTCCAATGTCACTTTGTTTTTTGCGTCTGACTCAAAAGATAGCAATGAGAATCTGAAAGTTAAATGAGCAAATTGTTTTCACTCATTTTTGGCCAAGTCCTGACATGAAAAACTGGAAGACCGCAAAATGATTTGTTGAAGAGTGGGGAGGGGTGAGGAGGAGGGTGTTGGTGCGAGTGGCAGTGTCATGCCCCCATCAACCCTCCCACTGGCTCTGCCACTGTCCTTTAGTATCTACACTTCTGGGTTTCACCATTTGTCACCTTCTTATTTGTGTAAGATTTGCCTTTTAACATAGGAGCACTGGGGATTGAGAAGCAATGATTTGGCCCAGAAAAATTCCTTCCTGCAGTAAAATCACTTTCCCAGCATGAAATATTGTAATTTGCATGATTCTGCTTTTTATTCCCTTCTAATATTTTACTTGCTATATAGTTACTAACATCTGTGTCGGTGAAGCATTTTGCATTATCTTGTACAACTACAACTTTCCTTCATGTTCAGAAATGTCTTGTGCTCCTACTTTACAACAATAATCATGCCTTAACTTTGTCCGCCTTCTTCCAGACCTCCTGCCAGGTCGTCCTCTGAGTCGTGAAGACAGTGCTGAAAAACTGCAATGCTTTGTGCCTACTTTACAAGCTGGGGGGTTTGGCGTCCCCCATGAAAAAATGTGGTTGCGTCACTTCATGATGGTGTCTACCTGCACTTGCAGACCCTCTTCATTAAAACTGGCTTTGCGCTACAACCATTTAGCTATTTTTAACCAGCAGTAGTGTGCTCAGCAGCAAGCTTTTCAAAATTTGTAGGGGTCAAGTGGCTTTTCAGCTGCTTCAGAAGCGCAAAAAGATCTTTAATGCTGATGTATCGCAATTGGCTGATATTTGTCTTTGCCAGTAATGATGACAGTTCTTATTTTCAATATTTAGGAATTATGTGTGCTTTGCTCAGGTTTTGGTACAGTGGTTGCAAAACAGTCTTTTTGCCAATTTTTTTTGCCAAAAACCTTGTTGGCCCCTGGATTAATAAATAATTCTAAACAAAACAGTTGTAGAAGTCCATGTTTTTCTTTCACAGCAACTAATAGTTAATTAAAAATAGGTAGACTTTTTTTTACCTTGCATATAAAGACTGCGCAAAGTTATACCCATGATTTTTCCTTTATAACATGCATTGGGAAAACCCAAGCTCCTGATGCACACGATAAGTGACTGAATGTGCGATTACTGTGATTGCAAAACTGTGATTTCGGTATAAAATCTCCTCTATTTTAGACTGAAAATGGAACTAAAATGTTGGTGCGCGTAGTTGGGTAGAATTTACCATTTCATGCTTCTTGCACACAGAGCATTATGCCTGGCGTGTGAATTCATAAAATCTATCTTTAGAATCAGTGTGCTCTGTATGTGAAAACCGTTACCAAAATGGTAAAACTGGATGACATATATACAAACTATATGCTACTTGCAATGAAGTTTGACAGATAATATTGCCAGGCATCAGAGGGTTTTTCTCCCTGACGGCAACTATCGGGGTGTTTTTTCCCTCTTCTGACTTCCTGCACTCATCAGCTAATACACTCCCCTTTGTTATTTTTATCAAATTTACATTAGAAAGTTTCTGTAATGATGGGAAGTTTTCAGCCAGTTAACAAGAGACATTGGAGCCTAAAGAAGTCAATAGTAGCTGGGTATCCCTGTTTACCCAACTGTCACTGACTTTCTCGGCTCACCTGCTTCTCAACCTGCATCAAGATTGGTCTGGATGCTAATGGTTCTCTATGAAGGCAGACACTGCCACTCCCATAGCTGACATCTTCAGAGTGGCTCCCTGCAGAGAGGGGAGACCCAGAATCAGGGTCTGAAAAATTGAAATGAAAATAAGGACTTCTCCTAAGAGGTAAGAGATATTTAAATTTTCTTTTTTAAGCATTGTTTAGCCAGGAAACGTATTTTAAATTGAAAGCACTTCCCCACATTTTCTTTCTCCTTAAGTAAAGTTAAATGAAGCTTACTTCTTGTAATATAAATGCCTTTGATCTTGCCACATAGTCTCACATGACTTTTGCCTCGTCAGAGTCAAAGTGCTGATGCCTGGCAACATCACATTTTATCTCTCATTATATCTCTTCTCATAAACATAATGGTAAATCACATTTTAAGAGACAACGGCTTGTTCACTTATACGTTCAAATGAAACTGAATTTGGAAACTGAGGCAGCTGAGAAGAGTGAAATCAAATAAAATCCAAATAATGTAAACATTGGTTTGGATAATTGCGCAATATGAGTCTGTAAACTGAACAATAATGGATATTGTATTGGAAGTTCAGTTGTTGAACAGGCAATTATCTTTTGTTTTTCAGCCCGAAAGCTAAGGAAATTCAGTAAACTAAAGAACATCGGAAACAACCCATCTTCTCTGCAGTCCGAAATGACACTATCTAGTGTCAGTCCAGTTGCAATACCAAAGGTCTCATTACATTCAGTTCGAGGGGTCCAGTTCACGCCGACACTCGTTTCCATTTTACAGATAATTGAACCTGAAGTTGTTTATGCAGGCTATGATAACAGTCAACCAGACTCGCCTAACTATCTGCTAACCAGCCTGAACAGGCTATGTGAGAGGCAACTTGTAGCTGTTGTTAAATGGGCCAAATCTGTACCAGGTAACCATATGAGTTTAAGTGATAAAGTTCCAATCGTTAGACAACATAGCACACACTGCACTTTGTATCTTTTATTCCATTTGTGGTGATGTTATGGTCATCAAGGTGTTGGGTTTAATTGCTGAAAAGCAGAACACTGCTGTCGTCATCAAGTACTCCTAGGTAAAGTAAAACCAGATGCAAAAATACAAGCTGTCTGTACTTGATCTTAAAAATGTGTCTCAATCCCTAACCTAAGCAGAGCATCCTCTGCCTACAACAAACTTATATTTTGGTTTCCCACACCAACTACAAGTGCAATTCAACTCACTGTACAACCCATTTGCCCAATCAATTTGTTTTCTGTACCAAAAGTTAAAATCAGTCCTCCTGTGTTCATTGCAAATGGTGTTAAAGTTTCCGAATCTGGTGAAATTACTGTTAAGCGTCAAATCCTAAGAATGCATACGTGATAACAGATTTACTCTCGGCTTAGTAGCAAAGCATATCAGAGCAACAATGTACACTGTCAAGGAAATAGAGGTGGAGTGGAAACAGGTTTTGTTTGGATCACCCACATCATTAGGGAACAGTTTAAAGCTGCACTAATGTGAGTTACATTTGATGAAAGCTAGGGGACCTCCCACAATGAGGACAGAAAAATTAATGGGTGTGTCAACATTGGGCTGCTCTCTGATGGCTGGCTGAGAACAACATAAGTGGAAGTTTTGAAGATCTCCTGGCTTCCCGTTGTTACTTCCACAAGTGAAACACGACTTATGTCAACCAAAGGAAATGGGACAAAATAAAAGTTTTTCGTACCCTCATAAAAAAAAATTGTAGAATAACATTTTCCTTGGAGATTGACAGTAATCCGGCAGAGTGATATGAACAACGTCAAATTCATAAATTTCACAAAATCCAATTGAAAATTTTCAGTCTTTATAAATAAGTTTTATGGTTCCTAAATAACAACTTTTAAACTGTATAGCTCATACAATATTATAGGACAGTTAAGTCATTCAGAGAAAAAGAAATTTAGAATGTAGTTGAATCATGTGTTTTTTTATATAGTAGAGCCCAGTGATCTATTGAGGAGCCACGCTCATAGAGAGTATGGTCAGAAAATAAGGGGATGGGTGGTATTTAATGGAGGTGATGGTGGTCTTGCCCGCCGGCTGGAGAGCTGGCAAGAGCCCCACGTCACCTCCACTCAGGAAGGGCCGCTGAATTAAGTACCAAACAAGCACTTAAGTGAACAACAGCAGGCATTCTCCAGGATCAAGAACTCCAGGGGCAGAAATCTGCACCCCCACCTCCTCTGCCAAGAGCTGCATGCCAGTCACAGACCATCAGCTGTGCATTGCTTGGCAGCACCAGTGGGGAAGTGATGGCTCCATTGGCAAAGCATCCACCTGAGTCCCAGGATCGTCAAGGGACCCAGGCCACAGGTGTGTGATGGTGGGGTGGACTAATGGGGGAGGGAGAAGAGGGGTTGGCATCAAGGGCCGAAGTAGCTCTCAGCAGGCCTCACTTTCCCCAATGTTGGGGGTCTCGATTAGGCACTGTGTGGCTATGAACAAGGGACTTCCCTGGAAACCTGCAAGCAGCCCAACATGGTTTGCTTTCCGGACTTCCAGTGGGGCAACTGCCCCACCTGCTGCTAGCGGGATGAGACCTTTATGTGGGCATCAGTTGTTGATGGGTGAGAAGTCATCTATGAGCCTTCCCATCCTAGACTTAAACAAGGTAGAGGTGGGAAAGTGGCAGAGCCCCCACCCACCATCTTACCGTCCAACACCTGTCCCCCCCCAACACCAAACTCACCCCAGGGGAGGGCATTAATTTCTGCCTTATATTTTGTAATGCTATATCTGACCCACGCTCTCTTTCAGCATGGATTCCTTCCTGGCATTATGCATGAGCTGAACATTATTTCCATGAATTCAAAGGTGTTAATTAATTGGGCACTGCTGCATATAATCATTTTTACTGATTCTAGGTGTTTTGGCTTATTTGCCCATTATTGTTTAGGTTTGCACTATATATGTTTCAAAATTCTCCAAGGCGTTTTAACTCATTATGCTCAAAACTAATGAAGAGCATAAGAACTAGGAGCAGGAATAAGCCATATGGCCCATCAAGCCAGCTCTGTCATTCACAAAGATCATGGGTAAATTTCTGCCTAAAATTCACATTCCCACCCAACACCAGATCGCTTGATTCCCTTATTTCCTGAAAAACTATCACACTCACTGATAGATTCTATGACTGAGCATCCAAAGCCCTCTGGTATAGATTATTTCAAATCCTCTGAGTGAAGACATTTCTCCTCATTTCAATCTTGAGACTGAGGGGCCAGATTTTATCCTTAGTGGTGAACAAATGGCACCAGCTCTTTGTGAAACTTGCACTTTTCCACAGACTTTTTATGGATTTTGGACTCGAGCTTACTGTAAATTGGGCAGTCAAAATGTTATCTACAGGGCATCTGGCACCTGGGTGAACAGGGCAAACTCCTCAACCAATCAGATTGAAGAATTGTTAATAAGCAGCACAGAGACTGAACCCAGAAGCATCGGTTAGGATATTTAATTTAATGTCAAATCAGTACAGAAAGCAAGACAAAGGGACGTAAAGAAAGATTGGACTGAGAGAGAGAGGTAAAAAAAGACAGAAAAATAAAGTTTTCAAAATTCTATTTGTTTTTCATTTCAAAAATTCTGGCAATAATTAAAATTTTAAGGAATCTAAAATTGTACAAGTTAATTTTCGGCATGAGGTTCTTTGGCAGTAATTAAGACTTATTAAGCTATTAAAATTTTACTCACACTGGAATGGAAATGCCCTAACTTGTTCTGGTCAGTTTAGTGGGGATCTGTCACCTCAGTATAACAACCTCACGCCATCCCATTGTTTCAATGACAAGTGTCTCAAAATGATACCAGTAAGGCGCAGCTTTTGGAGGAGAGTGACAACTTACTAATTTCCGCATTTCACTGTGCATGTGTGGTCATCAGAAGTTGCTGTCTGATTTATACTGCAACAACAGTGAGCTGTGTTAGCTTCATATTATTTCTGCAGCTCAATCTGACCCATTGTGTGTGTGTACCATTTAAAAGAAAGTTATTTACGGGCATTCAGCTCTCTAAAGGCCACCAATAGATGTAAAGTCTCAGGCCTTTAATTTCTTTCCATTTCATTTTCTAAGCCATAGACCATTAATTCAGTTTTAATCGTGACCATTCTAGTTGCAAATTCATTTCCTGCAATACCAAAACCTTTACTCCCACCCAAAATACCATCTGTTTTAATCTAACTTGCCAGTTTTTCTTTAAATGATAGGCAGGAGAACAACATTCCGTGGCTGAGTTCTGGTCATCACTTTAATTGTTCAATTAACAATGCAAATATGTTATATATGTCATGTACCAAACTGGATTTATGTTGTATGTAGACTCTGTTGTCCATATAGTGTTGTATATGGTGCATTTGGTACATTGGACAATGCAGGGCATAGTATGGGGATGACCTTCGTACAGCTGGCTTTGTTAGTTTATATTGTTACAAAAGCAAAATACTGCGGAAGCTGGTAACCTGAAATAAAAACAGCAAATGCTGGAAATATTCAGCAGGTCTGACAGTATCTGTGCAAAGAGAAACAGAGTTAACATTTCCAATTGATGCTGCCAGATCCACTGAGTATATCCAGAATGTTCTTTTTTTATATTAGATTATACTGCAGTTGGTTGAAGTTGGTATGAGGAGTAGAATTGAGAATGTGTTTTGAACAGTGTGTTTTATCGGTCTTTCATTTCAATTTTAAAATGTAGTTTTGGTAATTTCGGAAGTCTGCATGTAAAGTGGTTACCTTTATCAGATTAAGGTGTACAAAAATATTTCATCTGCTAGCCTTAAAACTCGGAGAGGAGTCTGTTACATGCAGTCTGGTTACTTAATTTACCATTTTTGGCTGTCTTCACTCACAAAGCCTACATTTATTTCTTTTAGTTTTACATTCTATGAGAGTAAGCATAAGATAATCTCTAAAAACAAGGTCAAAGTTCAGTTTATCCAATCAATACTTTGATTTTTGTTTCTAATTCTCATGAAGTGTATAACATTCTATATTATAATTGCATCTGGCTAAAAGATTCAGATGAAGTATTAATTTACTTCAGAGAAACATCATGATGGGAAATGAAAGGGTTGACTTCACTGTGCACATGGACTTTAGGAAAGCCTTTGACAAGACACCACCTAGGAGATTATGAGAAAAGAGTAAGGGAATTAAATTTGGATAACAACTTGGATTAAAAGTTGGTTGCAAGGGAGAAATGAGAACAGGAGTTAAGGGCAGTTTTTCAGAGTGGTTAGAAGTGGACAGTGATCCACAGGATCCAGCTCTGGAACCACTTCTATATCATTGAATTAAAAATAGGCCTAGAATAATTGATATAGAAACTTACAGATATTTCGCAATAGGACAAGGTTAGTGATTGAGACCGAAACTGTGCCAACATTCAAAGTTAGGTTGCATAGGTGGATAAAGCAAAAGGGTTTGAAAGGATAAGGGAACAGGACGGATTAATATGATTATAGATTAATAGGATTATTACAGCACAGAAGGAACCCATTCAGCCCCTCAAGTCCACGTTGGCTCTCTGTAAGAGCAATTCACCTGGTACCACTCCCCTGCCTTTCCCCCATAACCCTATAAATTAAACCTTTTCAGCTAATGATCCAATTCCCTTTTGAATTCATGATTGAATCTGCCACCACCACACTCTCTAGTAGTGGATTCCAAACCCTAACCACTCACTACATAAAAAGGTTTTTCCTCATGTTGCCATGGCATATTTTACCAAACACCTTAAATCTATGTCTTCTGGTTCTCAATCTTTCCACCAATGGGAACAGTTTCTCCCTATCCACACTGTCCAGACCCCTTATGATTTTGAATACCTCTGTTAAATCTCCTCTCAATCTTTTCAAAGGAGAACAGTCCCAGTGTCTCCAATCTACCTGCGTAACCAAAGTTCCTCGCACCTAGAACCATTCTCATGAATCTTTTCTGCACCCTCTCTAATGCCCTAAACTGTGGTGCCGAACCAGTGTTTTATACAGGTTCACCATAACTTCTTTGCTTTTGTACTCTGTGCCCCTATATGTAAAGCCCGTGATCCTGTATGCTTTGTAAATCATACTGTCAATCTCCCTGTGCCATCTTCAATGATTTATGCACATATATACCCAAGATCCCTCTGCTCCTGCATCCCCTTTAGAATTATAATCTTTATTTTAAATTGTGTTTCCATGTTCATCCTTCTAAAATGAATCACATCACACTTTTTTCTGCATTAAATTTCATCTGCTACTTGCCTGCCCACTCCATCAACTTGTCAATGTCCTTTTGAAGTTTAACACTATCCTCCTCACAGTTTACAACACTTCCAAGTTTCATGCCATGGACACATAAGTCTAGGTCATTAATACAGATCAGAAAGAGTAGAGGTCCTAACACTGAAACCTGGGAACTCCACTTCCACTCCACCTTCCTTTTTTTAAATTCAGTTATGGAATGTGGGCATCGTTGGCTAGGCCAGCATTTATTGCCTATCCCTAATTGCCCTTAAGGTGGTGGGGAGCTGCCTTCTTGAACCGCTGCAGTCCCTGTGGTGTAAGTACACCCACAGTGCTGTTAGGGAGGGAGTTCCAGGATTTTGACCCAGTGACAGTACACCATATCAACAGTATTATCTTTATCTACCCTATCTGTTGCCTCATCAAAAAACTCTAGCAAGTTAGTTAAACAGTTTGTTAAAAGTTAGTTTGCCCTCAACAAATCTGTGCTGGTTTTCCTTAATTAACCTGCATTTGCCCAAGTGACTGTTAATTTTGTTCGGAATCATCATGTCTAAAATCTTTTCCACCACATATATTAAACTGCCTTGCCTGTAGTTGCTGGATTTATCCTTACACCATTTTTTGAACAAGGGTGTAACATTTGCAATTCTCTAGTTTTCTAGCACCGCTCCTGTACCGAAGGAGGATTAGAAAATTATGGCTAGAACTTCTGCAGTTTCCACCCACCTGGTCCTGGTGCCTCATCAACTTTAAGTACAGTCAGCCTATCTAATATATCCTCCTTCCCAATATTAAACCCATCAACTTTCTGAACTATCTCCTCTTTCATCATGACCTGGGCAGCACCTTCTCCCTTGGTGAAGACATATGCAAAGTATTTATTTGATACTATCCATGTCGCTTGTCTCCATGTGTAAATCTCCATTTAGGTCTATAATTGACCCCATTCCTCCTTTCACCACCCTTTTCCTATTTATATGCCGATGGAAGACCTTTAGATTCCCTTTTATGTTAGCTGCAAGTCTCTGCTCATACTCTCTCTTTGCCTCTCTTATTTGCTTTTCCAATTCCCCTCTGAACCTTTTATATTGAGCCTGATTCTCAATAGTATTATCCACCTGACATGTGTTATAAGTACACATTTTCTGCTTCATCTTACCCTCTGTTTCTTTCCACATCTAGGGAGCTCTGGATTTATTTGTTCTATCTCCCTGGTGGGAATGTGCCTTGACAGTACCCAAACTATCTCTTCTTTAAAGGCGGCCCATTGTTCAGTTCCAGCTTTGCCTGGCAATCTTTAATTCCAAATTACCTGGACCTGATCTGTTCTCACCTCATTGAAGTTGGCCATTCCGCAGTTAATTAATCTTACTCTGGATTGCTCCTTGTCCTTTTCCATAGCCAACCTGAACCTTCTGATACTATGATCACTATCCCCTAAATGTTCCCCTGTTGACACTTGATCCACTTGTCCCACTCCATTCCCAAGAACCAGGTTTATCAGTGACTCTTTTCTTATTGGACTGGAAACATGCTGATGTGGAAAATTCTCCTGAACACACTCTAGGAACTCTTGCCCCTCTTTACCCTTTACACTGCTACCATCCCAGTCTATAATTGGATAATGAAAGTCCCTCATTATAACTGCTCTATAATTCTTGCACTTCTCTATAATGTTCTTGACCCTTCTGGGACATCTCTCTCCACCACTCCTCAATTAATACTGCCATCCCTCCTCCTTTCCTTCCTTCCCTATCTTTTCTGAATACTTTAGATCCAGGAATATTTAAACCTAGTTCTGCCCTTTATTTGAGCCAGGTCTGTGTTATCCCTGCAACATTATTTTTCCACATGGCTACTGCAGCTCGTCAACCTTATTTGTCACATTCTGCACATTCACATACATGTACTGCAATCCTCTTACTCTGACCTCACCTAAAACCATACTATTTCCTATTCTGGTGCTATCTCCCAATTCTCTGTGCACCTTTATGTTCCTCTCTAGTATTACCTCCTAGTTCTCACACCCCTACCATGTTAGTTTAAACCATTCCCAATGGCACCAGCAAATTGCGCCATAAGGAATTTGGGGTCTCGTCTCTATTTAGGTGCAAGCCATTCTGCCTGTACAAGTCTCATCTCCCTTAGAACAATGTCTTGGGAATCTAAAGCCCTCCTTCCTGCACCATCTCTCAGCCATGCATTTATCTGCTTTATCCTTCTAATTCTCTACTAACTTGCACATGGTGCTGGGAGTAATTCAGAGATTACTAATTTGAGGTCTTGCTTGCTAGCTTTATACCCAACTCCCTAAATTATGACTGCAGGACCACATCGCTCTTTCTATCTAGGTCGTTGGTATTCTTGTGGACCATGACTACTGGTTGTTCACCTTTTTCCCTCAGGGCTGCTGCAGCAATTCAGTGACATAATTGACCCTGGCACTAGGGAGGTAACATACCACATCTAGCCACAGAAACGCATGTCTGTTCCCCCAACTATCAAATCTTCTATCACTATTGCTTTTCTAGTCTTCTTTGTGCCCCCTGTATAGCTGAACCAGCTTTGGTGACATGGACTGGGCTCTGGCTGCACTTTCCAGATGAATCATCACTTTCATCAGTCCTCAGCACTGAAAACTGGTTGAAGAGTGAGATGCACTCAGAGGATTCCTGCAGTACCTGCCTGTTCCATCTTGACTGCCTGGCGGTTACCCATTCCCTCCTCCCTGAATACCCTTAAGATTAGAACTATTTACTCACACGTTGGAGAAATGCAGACATGGCTGATTGGGTTAAGTGGTCTTTTTTGCTGTATTTCTATACAATCACAGAATCATAGAGTAGGATTTTCTGTGCCCACCCGCTGTCGGGATCTTCCAGTCCCGCCGCAAGTCAACGGACTTCTGGCTGGGGCCCATATTCAGCAATGCTTCCCTCGAAGTGCTGCCCAATGCAGTGGAGGCCGGGAGGGGCGTCCTCTACTCCGAGGATGGAAGAAGAGGTTGAGCCGTCAGACCAACCCTGCATGCGAGGAAGTCTCCAAGATGGGCGGTGCACAGGGCCTCCAGCAGGGGACTGCTCTGCAGTGCAGGAAAAGGGTGAATGACCTCATCCGCTCCACCAGGGTAAGTGAACCCTCAACTGCTCACACTCACTGAGTGGTACAGGGAACATGGACCTCAATAGAAAGGGCTTCATCCATGTGGCCCATGCATAAAAGAGCTACTCAATGTAATAAGCTGATGCCTCATAGCTCCACCTCAGACCATCTAATCTGCAGATGAAGAGGCCTCTATGGGTCCCCATCCCTTCCATACAGAGAGCTCAGATGCTGTCTGGGATGGGGGTGGGGGGGTGGAGGGGGGGAAGGAGGTTAGACGTTGAGACAACCAGCAAGCACTGCTAATGACATGCCTCTGTGAGCAGTAACCTTTTATCTGCATGTACTCACTGCTCTGGAGGGTGCTGCCCCAGAACCCTTGTGGACACCCTGCAGTGCATCAATCACATAGCACCCAACCCAGTGGGACATTTGTATGACTGGAAGAAGAGAAAGATACATGAAACCCGGTTGCTCTCAATCCCATTTTCTGTCCTTGCGCAGGAAAAGTTGAGACACAACAGGAGAGAGAGAGAGAGAAGACCAGAGGGGTCCGGCCTGACCTCAAGAACCTCACTGAGTTTGAGGAGCGGGCAGCCCAGCTGGCAGGGGAGGAACTGGACCAAGCCTGCGGAGATGGAGTGGTCAGTAGGCAGCCTCCACCCAGTAAGGATCCATGCATAATGTAGTCACATAGAAACTCAGGGTTATGCGACCTTCCATGTTGGAGGCAGCTTACCCAGTTACTCACTCTCTTCTCTCTGTCTTACAGGTGCCAGCAGGAAGAGGGCAATGGAAGAAGAAAAAGTCCTGTACAGCAGTTCATCCAGCCCACAGAAGAAAGAAAGTGTACCTGTAGAGGCATCACAGCAGTCCACCAGCACAGAGACACACACCTCGGTGGGTACTAGATGTACTTCAGGCAGGGTCTCACATTCTGGTGGTCATCGCATGGATACGTGTTCACAGCAGGAGGAGGCAGCAAGCTCACTGGCACCCAGATGACCCAACTCCCATGCAGTATCTCAAGATCTCAACCACGAGGATCTTCATCGTTGCTAGCAGCTTGGTTTTTGTAACTTTTGATGTCCAGCCCAATACCTTTACCCCTCCATGACCCACGCTCTACCCTGCATAACCATTGACCCCAGGTGTAGCATTTGACCTCTCCACGGTTATCCTTCAACTCCCCCATCAGCCTCTGTCCCATGAAAGTCAATGTCCACGTCCCCTATCTTCCCGAGGAGCCCACTTCCATGACAGTAGACCTGTTCCCCCTCATTCTGCTGACCCACAGAATCCACTTCTCCTTCCATATCTCCTCCAACAAACCTCAGTGCCCCTTCACCCATCGTCGCTGAACCCTCATCCTCCCACTCTCCCAGCTCCCACTGCCCCCTGTAACACTTGCCATCCCCTCCCAACCCCAAATTCCCTCAGCATACACTTCAAGACTCATCAGCTGACAACACAGACCCTCCGTCTGAACTCTTTTCCCATCTTGCCCCCCTCTATGCCCATTCACACCTGCACAATCCCCACAGCACCTCTCTCTTTCCCTTACCACCCCCAAACTCTCCACCTCCACCCCTGCCCCCACCTCCCCAGGTCACCACACTCACCCCACCTCTTCATTCCTCTCTTCCTCATCTAATTCATCACGCAGTACAGACCATCACTGCCCAACAGTACTTCATGCAGCCATCCACCGGCAGCTTGAAGATCCACCTCCTGGAAGAAACTGCAGCTTGAAGATCCACACGGTTGATGCTCCACCCACCCACTGCTGTACGAGGCTCCATGGTCGCTGGAGGCTTCCATCTTCCGATCTCCATGGGCTGTCCAAGACCTTCTTCCAGGTTAAGTCCCAACATGTGCATGCCACATTGGTCCGGACTTGTTCTGGACTGACGTGAAATCCTGCTGACAGTGCAGATGATTGGACAGGCGGGGAGAATTCTGGTCAAGTCTTCATCTGCCTCCCATTAACGGAATGCAAAATGGTTTCAGGCCAGCCTCTGGCGGGAATGGCGACCTGCCATGATGGGTGGGGGCGCTTGTTCACGCCGTAATTTCATGCTGGTGGGAAATAGATTTTTCAGCTCCTGCTGCATTGTTCCCCCCGCCCCCCCCAACTGCCATTAAACCTGCCATGGGGGAGACTGGAAAATTCCGTCATAGAATCTGGTTAGACTCCACCTGGAGTGCTGAGTTCAGCTTTGGACACCTCGGGGAAATGTAGATTGGCCTTGGAGGGCATAGAGCAGACTTTCTCCAGAAAGATACTGGGACTTAGGGTTAAATTGTGAAGATAGGTTACAAAACTTGGCTAATATTCCTGATTAAAGCATTTCAAATGTTACAAAGATTCTTCAATAGGGTAGATATATAGAAACCATTTTCTCTGAAGGAAGAATCATGAAGAAGCACTTCTTCACACATAGGACAGTAGAAATCTGGAATTCTGTCCCCCAAAATGCTGTGGATGCTGGGAGAGCTGGAGCATTCGAGACTGAGATTGATAAATTTGTGTTATGTAAAGTGTTCTTAAGGGGTAAGGAACAAAGGTGGATGAATGGACCGAGCTACAGATCAGCTGTGACCTAAATGGATGATGAAACAGATTTCAGGAATTGAATGGCCTACCCCTGTTCCTATCTCCAATGTTCCAATAAATTTGGTTGGTTTTTGGCAGGTCAAATGCAGAATTGTATTTTTGCCTGTGGTTCTGACTTATTATGGTCTTGCTCATGAGTAGTCAGCAGGCTGCAATACAGTATTTAGCTCCTAAAATGAAAAAGTAACGTTTGAAGTAGCGTGTCTATCAAAAGCCACTGCTTTATTATCCCCTCTGGGAAAGTCCACTATTGATAGATACATCCTGAGAAGAACTAACAGCTAACTCTAGAAGTGTGTTTCTGCAGATTAGTAGTTTCTTATAGGTTCTTGGAATTCCTAGCTCCTGACTTTATGAAGAGGCCACATTATAAAAGTAAAATATATCCAAGAGGCAATGTCTTATTTTCTTTGTTTCTCCATAATATTTACAAAATTGTTTTGCATTTGTGATACCAAACTGGAAACCTAAACTGGCCCAATCATGGGCTTTTCATGGATAATTTGAATTAAAATTACTTCACCTTCTAAAAAATCAAAAGATTCTACACACATTGCTGAAGTCACAATAACAAAGGTAACTATTTTGTTAGTTTCTGCTGCAAAATAAATTGAATTTCTTATAGTTGGTCCATGTTTGTTTATGTTCCAGGCAGCCACTCATCATTTTTTGTAACCTATCACAATTTCATTGCTAATCATTTCATTTATTTTGACCAGCCTTTGGCATTGATCACACTAAGCTTTGCTCCATTGTGTGAAAAGCCTTTTCTCTAGTGCTGCTACTCGTTTGTTTTGTTATTGTCACAATTCCCAAGGCAAACTCAGCATAGTAACAGCTAAATTTAAAGAATTAACCTTTGTTGCAAAGGTTTGAACTGTTACAATCTCAGGCTTCTGCTGTACAGATGAACTTTATGTTCCTTGCAAGAGATTGTTTTAATTAAACCTTTTATCTGACTATAATACATTCATTTTCTTAGAACTGCACCCACTTTTTTTTTGCCCTATGACTCGATTTTGGGCTAGAAGGCTGATTGAATGAGGTACTGATCCAAATCCTCCACCTCCCAGATGCCGTTCTTTCCACTCCCAAACTGGACCAGATTTTTTTAGGAATATACCATCTCCTTTCATTCTGCCTCTGTTACCTTATTGATGAGCTGAAGGATGAAATCAGCCCTTTCATAGGTAATTGCATTCATTTCCACAGCCCCACAGATAGAAGAGGTCAGCATATAGGCTGTTGTATGTATCTGGAACAATGTCTGCACTTCCATTTGTGGCACCAGCTTCTCAGCAAACATTTTTATCAAACCACAGTTCTCGTTAGTGCATATTGTTCATGTTTCTACAAAAGTTTTATCCTGCAAGTTGTCCATTTTATCTGCCATTTGTGCCCACAGGAGTAAGGTGATCAGATTTACTGCATAAAATATTTTGAATGTCCTTTATAATGCAGACACTCCGTCTGGGACAATGCTCGAAAAATCACATACTAGCTTCTTACAGACTTGCTATTCACCACATTATGTGGCTTTCTTGCCAAATCTTAAAGTGATGCATAATTGGTTGAGCCAGGCAATGCTATCACCCTCATTCTGCACACCATGGGGTATAAGTTCACTACTATCGCCTGTTGTGTGCTACCACCAATTTTATTTCTCACTGAGTTCAAAAGAAAAGAAAGTTGGGTGGAGTGTAAAATAGACTGCTAATTCATTATTGTCTGATTTACACAACAGCGTAAAATGGATTTTACTTCCTTTCATTTCATTTCATGACTGTCACAATTTTCATTCAATTTATGTTGTATTTTAACAACTTTATAACGAAAATTTTCAGCAGATGTACTAAATCCTTTGCATCATCTTTCAAATTCTAAATGCAAACATAGATCAAAAAATGGCATTAATAATCCATTTCTTCCAAACAAAGCGTGCTTTCTTTCAATTCCATACTAGAAAACCTTATCAGACTAACATCTTGCAGCTTTAAAACACTTGCAAACAAGCACAGTATCCATATCATAGCAATGGAATTAATGCAAAGCAATTCGATTATACTAAACATTATTTTTGTTGCAAACTCAAAGTGAAGGCCGTTGCCCACAATGGTTGAATAGAGTAAAAAAGAAAACAAATTAACATTAGAGAAAAGTAACACATTAATGCTGATCTGTTGTTTTAAATGCCTTGTGAGAGATAGGAAAGTTTAAGGGATGGTGAGGAGTTCCAGAATTTCAGTTCCTGAGAATAGTGAATTAGAGTAGTAGGTGTGCAATGAATTTTAATTCCAGTACAGGAAAGGTATATAGAGAGGAAGATGAACATGTGAGATGCTGTATTTGAGGTAAGAAGAAACAGTGTGGAAAGTTCAGAGGATTACTGAACTGAAAATAGAGAAAATATAGTTATGATTGTGTGACAGAGATTGGAGGTTAGCGGTGAGAGAATTTTCTTTTTTCAACCTAGAGAGATGTAAGAAGAAATGAAAACCATGAGCACAGCTGTGGCTGGGAGGAAGTTGATAATAAGTTGCTTAGAAGATGACAGTGCCAGATGTTGTTAAAATCTTTGGGCATGTTCACAGCAAATTGTTCGAGAGAGAGTTCCAGAGGTGTGTAGCATGAATAACGAGCATTAGTGAAGCAATGATGCCAGGAAGTACTGTTGATTATGAATGAAACCAAACTCATATGCAAGGTTATTCCTTTCAAACTATGTCTTGTAAATCAATAGATATCACTGGATATCTGGTATACAGATAACTTGACATTTGTAACATTATTTGTTCTTACAAATTCTCTTTGAGTTTGTGTGATCAGGAGGCCCAGGATTGAAGTTCTTTATATATTAGACACGATCTTTTGCTTCCAGCAAGGAGCTGTGCTTACAAGAAGCACATTGCTTGAAATCATGCCATTTCCTACAATACCCTCCTCATGATTGCAGCTTCCAGCTTGGGAACATGGGATGACAGAATTGGCTGTCCAAAGTAAACTTTCCTCAAGGTACAGTTTTACGAGGGTTCTCCTTTGTTAATGTTGTAGAATCTTTTGAAAGCGGGGCATGTATTTATAAAATATACCCACCTCTGCAGTTGAGGGTAAATAAATAGAAAATAACCACAGCAAGATATTTTCGATTATCTTTGAAAACTGGAAGGAATTTGCATTTGATCCTTCGCAAAACTTAACAGGTTAGTTGAGCATATAATGTGGGCTCCTATTTTCTTATGCACTTCTCTGACTTTCCTGGTCATGGTTTGGGTATTATAACTGAAGTAAATAAATAACTAGTCATACGTTTAACAACAAGTTTTTTTCTCATTTAAAATGAGTAACTACTGCAATGTACATCTAAAAACTGACTAATATGCGTGGGATTCAATTTAGCCAACCTTCAAGATACCCTTTGAAGAATCACATAAGTACCCCAATAATGGAAAGCACTTTTGCAGCTGAATTTCCTACAAAGACTTTATGGACCCCACAGAAGCAGAACAGCTGCACAGTTAAAATAGCTTCCATTCCCATTGGCCTTTAGTTAAACTAGGTCCTTTATTTAGGCAGCCGGCTGGCTGAGGGACTGACTAAAGCAAAATGATCATTAATATGTGAAAATTGGAGTCCTATAATGTTACTAAGATTCTGATAACTCTTTAACTGCTAGCTAAGGAGACTGACTGCTGCAGCTTGACCCCACTCAGTCACACCTGGCAGGGAAGAACTGAAGGCTCTAAAAAGTAAGCTTATTTCATGCAGCAGAGCGGATCAGGAGGGTTCTTCCAGGTCCTTCAAGGAAAATTTGGCCTTCTGTTGCCTGGCATCTCCCCTCTTCCTATCTGTGATTCCCATTTAATTACTTGACTGCATTGGCTGTGGTGGGGGCAGGGATGGGTCTCAGGGCCATTCAATCTTTGCCTGCTGGTTAGTTGCTTCTATGACCCTTTTGGGTGAGCAGCTGGTCAGTGGGGTGTAAATTAAACAGGGTAATTGAAATAACCCGGGCCCCAAATTGATGACTTGGTTTGGGGAAGGGTGAATTGGGTGCAATGGGCAGCAGCCTTGGGAAAGTATAGGCTCCCAGTTAGGCCTACATGGGGCAATTACACCTCGAAAATTGCAGGGAAAAATTTACTGCCACAATCTGACTCATGCCTTCTGTAAGGTGCCTAACACTGGACAGCTTGATGTCAAACTGATTCCAATGGTATACCCTTTTACAATGTAAATCACAGCGTCTTGGTGCACATAAGATGCTAATTGCTATTTTGGGAGACAAATGGATGGAGCATGCGCCGTTCAAGCTCTATCCAGTTTTATCTGGTGGATCAGCTATAACTGTAAAATTAGTTTCCTGGGATGAAGAGAAATAGGATTATTCCTCTGGGTTCCACAAGAATGATATGGGCCTCTGACACTCCAGGCACGATAGACCCACTGCGTCCCCACCATCCCTCATCACGCCACTTGCTTAATTTTCTGTGGGCTGAATCGGCATCCAGGCTGCCCAATACTACACCAGTTCATACTAATGAGTTGCAGCTGGGTATCTGCTTGATTGGTACCCATGCCCAGCTGGTGGCATGGCTAGCCCATCAATATATCTCAGCCTCCCACTAGCATTATAGTATCTCCAAATTTTTTTACTAAGTTAGCTGGAACATCAAGTATTGTACATGGGAGCAGAAAGTTGCAAAGTGGCATTAATAGATTAAAGTGGCAGATGGAACTCAGTTGGGAATTGTGAGATTATCACTTCGGACATTAAAAAGATAGATCAGAGTATTTTCTAAATGTTGAAAAGTTAGGAACTGTGTACAGGAGCAAAGAAATTTAAGGGTCTACAGATAGAAACCACCAAAACTAGGGGCAAGATTTTTGCAGAATGAAGATAACACTGGAGCCATTTAACAATGGTGGGTACAACCTGATTCTAAGTTTCCTGTCCCCATTCACAGCACTAGTAATTTCTACCAGCACAGGATAAGGGTAGGGGTAGCGAGCCCACATCCTGTACTCCTGACCTAGCCAACGTCATTGTGCGGGTAGGCATCTCCTAGCCCCCCACAATTTTCATGGAGCAGGTCCAGCTTCAACATGACACCCAGTTCACAGCCCTTCAGAGGAATCATGAACCTTAATCTGAATTGGGGAACCTCTTGAAAGATAACTTCAAAAGGTCTTACCCATGTCCCCCAGCCACTCCCCATAGCCCCTCATCCCCTCCATGCCAACTCAATGCCAACTCTTGCACCCAACCACTCATTATGGCTCCACATATACTCCATGCCAACTCAGTGCAAACCCCTGCCCACCAGCCATTCCCCACAGCCCCTCATTTGCTCCATGCCAGATCAGTGCAAACTCATGCCCCTTCCATGCCCATTGGTTCCTTTTCTAGCCATCTGGATATCCATATGTTCTCATTATGCATGCTTGGCTGAGAGGCCAGACCAATGAAAGCATTAGCTCAGTGGGGAATCTGTTTTGACAAGTGAAGTGAATTGATGACTTTGCTTGATTGATATCTTTAAGTGGTTGTAACAAGTTGTTTCTGTGATCTCTTTTTTCAATGTCTCATTGTTTATTTGGACAAGATTGAGGAATGAAATGTTTAAGTCTTTGTTATTGATACTTTAATGGTCTGTCTAACTGACATATTTACAGAGTTGCAGGAACAGCAATTTCTTTTCTTTCTCTTCTGCATTCTATGCTTGCCTTTGCTATTACTGGATTATTGGTATACTGGGTGACTAAGCATGGAAGGGGCATAAGTTGGCATGGGGAGTATGATGGACCAGAAGAAGTGGCTGGGGGTGGTATGATTTGGCATAGAGAGCATGAGGGGGGCCATGAGGTGTAGATGGTGGCATGAGTTGGAATGGAGAGCATGACAGACCATGGAGTGGCTGGAGGGGCTTAAGTTGACATGGAGGGTATGAGGGTTAGAGGGCCTAACTGCTTTTATTATAACTGGAACAAAGTCCCAGAAAATTGAGGCAGGCCTTCTAACCAGCCCGCCTCAGCACTCTCCCACCCCGATGGCCGCTTAGGATCTGCTGCTGGGGTCTTTTGGCTTGTCTCCATCCCACACTGCCCCCCATACTCCCCCACCACCCCTGGAGTGAAAATCGTGCGAATCATGGCACTTTAAACTGAGGTGGGTCTGCTGAGTTGAGAAATTTCCCAACTCAAGCCAATTGCCTCAGTAATGAAAATCTGGCCCTAGTTCTCAGCTGGACAAAAAATTAACAAGGCTAATTGAATATTAGCCTCTTTCTGAATGGACCTCAATACAGTGTGGTGGAAGTTATATTACAGTTATATAACGCTCTAGCTAGACTCTATTCAGGTATGAGTACTGCATCTCAGGAAGGTTATATTAGTTTTGAAGACAACGTAGTGCAGGTTTGCCAGAATGATATTGGGACTAAAAGGGTTAAAGTATTAGGAAAGATTTCATAGACCAGGCTTGTATGCTTCATGTGTGGAAGAATAAGATGAGCTAATGGTGGTGATGAAAATGATTAAAGGATTTGATAAGATAGATACAGAGTAACAATTTCTGCTTTTGGGGAGTTCAGAATAAGGTAGTATAATCTTGAAACTAGAGCTAGACCATTCAGAGATGATGTCAGGAAGCATTTCTTCATGTAAGGCATAGGGGAATGTGGACTCTCTCCCCTAAAGTCTGCTGAGACTCAGTCTGAAAATTCCCAAACTGGGATTGATTAATATTAAATATGCTTATTAAGGGATATGGATCCAAGACAGCTAAATATGGTTGAAATACACACCAGCCACGATCTAACTGAATTGACAGGGTAGACTTGAGGGGTTGAATGAGAAAGTCCTGTTCCTTTTCTTCCTTTGGCCACATTTGTATTAATATAATGGCATCTTACTTTCCTGCACCAAACTCAGATTTAGCCCTGAAAAGCAAATTTTTAAGACAGCTCTTTAAAAAATGGCACTTGGCTAGATTGATTGAGCTCTGCAGATTTCAAAGGTTCCAGCCTTGATTCCCGTTCTATGCTGAGTCAGCTAATCCTAACTTCTGCAATGGTCGAACACTACAATGGATTTCAATGCCTTACATGAGGGATGGGAAAATCAACAAAGACTCTTATTCCTAAAGACTATCCAACAGCTTTTGGTAGAACAACTGAATTGGTCTTACCTGCAGGAGAATGGTCTTACAGTATTAAATGCCTTAGTTCACATGAGAGGAATAGAGATTTGGCTGATGTATCAGAAGTTGACAGGCAATTATGGAAGTATATCTCACCAAAGAGTCAAAATCAAATTTTATGGAACCAGGAAAGAGAAATAAGGAGAAAAAATAAAGGAAAAGATCAAATCTTGCCTTAGAATCTCAATACCCTGTTCTTACAGTACTGATTGTGACATTTTCCCACACTGTGACAACTACAATCAAAACCAAACATACTCAGTCATCAGGATCTTTCAGCTGTGATCTGCTCCATTTTTAAAAGGTTGGAAATGTGTTTTCAGATTTGTTCTGTTTCCTATTTTTAAATGCTCTGTTACACATCACAATTGTTTCCTCATCCCTTTGTATCCGTTCAGGACTATGCTGCCTACAATAAGGCCCTTCACAAGAAGGACAGAGATATACAGTTTAACAACAACTTGCATTTACATTGTATATTTAACACAGGGAAACTTCCCAAGTTGCTTCTGAAAGGGCAATAAAAGAAAATGGATGCTGAGCCAATATGGTACTTTTTTTTCAAATTGTGCTCCTGCCACAGAGCTTCACCAATGGAGAGCACACATCTGGAATTTGACCTAGAGATTCAGTAGGACTTCCAGGATTTTACTTCCATTAAAATTAATTTGCAATGATGGTCAATTAGTAAAATCCTAAGACCTTTTTTTTAGCAAGCAAAATGAAGTGAAATCATTTCAGAATTTCACCAGTCCAAACTGCTCAAACTGCTGTACAAACATGAGAGGTCTCTATGTTTTGTGCTTCACCATTGAATATCTCTATATTGATGTATCCTTCTCTGAAATATGCCAGAGAAACAAGACCTAGTCCACATCCATATAAGAAATGGATTTTCCCCCAAAGCAGTCAAATGATCAAACAAGTTAAGGTGAAAAAAATCACACCAGTCAATGAAATTGGCATCAACACTGCTGTATTGACATGGAGGCAAGAATGTCAGCCTGATATCATTAATAGTCCCAAGGGAAAGAGCCAAATGAGGATCTGTCAAAAACGGCCACTGAATTTGGTCTCCTTCCATGAACTGCAGTTTTCTTTCTCCATAATGTTTTCAAAATTGTTTTGCATTTCTGATACCAAACTGGAAACCTAAACTGGCACAATCATGGGCTTTTCATGGATAATTTGAATTAAAAATTACTTCACCTTCTTTAAAAAAATCAAAAGATGCTACACACATTGCTGAAGTCACAATAACAAAGGTAACTATTTTGTTAGTTTCTGCTGCAAAATAAATTGAATTTCTTATAGTTGGTCTATGTTTGTTTATGTTCCAGGCAGCCACTCATCATTTGTTGTAACCTATCACAATTTCATTGCTAATCATCTTCATTTATTTTGACCAGCCTTTGGCATTGATCACACTAAGCTTTGCTCCATTGTGTGAAAAGCCTTTTCTCTAGTGCTGCTACTCGTTTGTTTTGTTATTGTCACAATTCCCAAGGCAAACTCAACATAATAATAACAGCTAAATTTAAAGAATTAACCTTTGTTGCAAAGGTTTGAACTGTTACAATCTCAGGCTTCTGCTGTACAGATGAACTTTTTGTTCCTTGCAAGAGATTGTTTTAATTAAAAACAAAAACAGAATTACCTGGAAAAACTCAGCAGGTCTGGCAGCATCGGCGGAGAAGAAAAGAGTTGACGTTTCGAGTCCTCATGACCCTTCGACAGAACTTGAGTTCGAGTCCAAGAAAGAGTTGAAATATAAGCTGGTTTAAGGTGTGTGTGGGGGCGGGGGGGGGGGGGGGGGGGGGGGGGGGGGGTGGAGAGAGAGAGAGAGAATGTCAGCCTGATATCATTAATAGTCCCAGGAGAAAGAGCCAAATGAAGATCTGTCAAAAATGGCCATTGAATTTGGTCTCCTACCATGAACTGTAGTAGGTTAGCTGGTCTATGCCAACCTTCAGATTGCACGTTGAAGACACCACCAAAGAATGTTACTCATTTTCATTTCATTTTCAGGGTACCTTCTGATTTAAGAGACAAACAATTAAGCTTAAGTAAAAACAATTCGCCTTGGAAGACTTTATTGCACTGAATAAATGAAACTATGTGCTCCATAGTTAAGCTATCATCTGATACAGGAAGTGGGAAAGCTATAGTTTTGGTCACCTTTTCCTCATTACTTTGATCTGAGAAGCATCTTGGTCGCACTAAAAGTCACAGACATTTATTGCAGATACGCAGCAGAATTCACCACAAAACTGAATACATTGAAGCAAAGCAGAGTTATCTAGTAAGTTCAAGCATTGTATAACCATGCTAGCCAACAGGATGTTGTGAATAGGGTCAAGATAGTGAAGACAATCAAAAGGATCTCTTCTGGAAGAGCAAAAAGCAAAACTGATGAGTTTCTGTTCTAAGCTACAGTATCTCTGAGCTGTGTATCTGGCTGCTGTAGTTAAGTTGCTGCCATAGGTTTTTGAAGGATGCATTCCCCTTTCATCTCAATAACTGGGTCTAGTTTTTTCTTTACAGGCTCATTTATCTCTTTGAATCATGCTTATTTCTGACATTTTATTTGGAAAATACATACTTTGCTGACATGAACCTCAGCAAGGAGGTTTGGTGAATTACAAGATTCTCAGTGGTGACTCATTTAATCCTGGTCCTGCTTGACGTCTCCAACCCCATCCACGGGGTGAATTTTCATCTTCAACAGAAGGCCCTTAATCTGATAAAGAGCATCACCTATCATTAGAGACCCCGCCCAAGTTTCATTCCATTGACCCACTCTACCAGATTACTGCACGTGCAGTGAAAGTAAAAATTTAATCTCGTATGTCTTAGAGGTCACTGTTTTCAAAAATGTTATTAAATGAATGTGTATCAAGAACATTGCTTTAGCATATCATCAAAATGTCAAAATTCTTACTCATTTCCAAAGACCTAGAAATGCCTTAGAATTATAAACTGCACAATATTGTATATTATTGCTAAACCATTATTTTATTTCATGCATTAGCATGAATTACAAACATTAATATAAATTCCATGCATAACTTAGCATAAATATAATAAGATTTAGTTAAAATGTATTCCATTCATTTTTGTGCATTCCTTTTGGTACAGAACCTCAAATTGTTGTACATATTTGGCTGTTTGAGCAGCTGTACACAATGCCCTGATCAACAGAAAGGTCTACAGTTTTATTATTGCACTGGCGTATGCAACAAATGTGTCAAAATTCTGCACTCCAAGGATCAATTTGTTCAATTTCCTTGGAATATCAGTATTTCTACTTGTCAGGCTATCATAAGAACCATGTACAATGAAACACATAAATTAGTTACATCACGTAATTACATCAGAGGTCATTTATTTACAGGTGTCCTAATTTCCAAAATGCTCATTTTCTGTACAGCAAACCAGAACAGTAAATCCTGGGATATTTGGCTCAATCTCCAATAATGTTCCTTTTTTCTTTTGCTCTCACCTAGGATTGAGCCTGATTCTGGAGCCCTGCCAACAGGATTTGATTTCAGTTCATTTTCTGTTTGTTGGGTTTCCCAGTTCATGAACATTCCATGATCTTTCTCCTGAGGGAGAGATGCCCTGACCCTGAGATGTGCTACATTGGGAGCGTGAAGAGGAAAAGGTGGCTGCTATGGGGCCAGATAGCCTGGCAGATCCTAGCCAAGCTCAGGGGCATTGATGTCCTGTAGACTCTTGTCCTAGGACACCTCCTTCCCTCTGTGTGCAGCAACTGCTAATATTTGAAATCCTGGAGGGTAGGAGAAGGTTGTGAACAGCTTTTCAGTATCCGATTAACTGGTGGAATAGGATTATTAATTCTGTTTGGAGAGATTCTGGAAATTTGATCTTGTAATGTTCTGACTATGTAATTTCTGAACATGTGACAATGGATCATGTGACATCAGATCACATGACTTCTACATTTAGTACCAGATTCATCCTATAAGGATTGCATCCTCCCTAGTTAAGTATATTTTAGTGGTATTGTACAAACAGCAGTTGTGTGAGAAGCTCCAAGAAATAGGAGGTCACCTGTAAGCAGGTGAAGTGGGCAAACTGGGAACCAGTAAAGGGGGAAATCATTTTGTCTGTTATTCCAGTCCTCAGGCTCCTTCTCAACTCACCATGATTTCAGACTCCAACCCCACCCAGGTTCAGGCCACCTTACCACAATTTCAGGGACCCACATTACCAATTCTGGCTCCCCCAGGCCGCCCACCCAGGCCTCTCCACTGGCAGATCCCAGCTTCTTTGCAGCATCCACAGCAGCAGAGAAACCCCTCTATCCCTATAATTGAATCATAGAAGGGTTACAGGACAGAAGGAGGCAATTCAACCCATTGTCTTTGTGCAGCTCTCTGTAAGAGCCACTCAGCTAGTCCCATTCCCCTGCCTTTACCTGTAGCCCTACAAATTCTTTCTCTTCAGAAAATTATCCAATTCCATTCTGAAAGCCACATTTGAATCTGCCTCCATCACACTCTCAAGCAGTGCACTCCAGATCCTAACAATTTGCTGCATAAAAAGTTTTCCCTCATGTCACCTTTTGGTTGTTTTACCAACTACCTTAAATCAATCTCCTCAGGTTCTTGATCTTTCCACCAGTGGAAAAGCTTCTACCTTTCTACTCTTCAGACCAGGCATGATTTTGAACACCTCTATTAAATCTCCACTAACCTTCTCTTTAAAGAGAGCAGCCTCAGCTCCTCCAGCCTGAAGTCCCTCATCCTATAAACCATTCACGTCGACCTTTTCTGCACCTCGTCTCATCCCTCCACATCCTTCCTAAAGTGTGGTGCTCAGAATTAGATACAAACTCCAGTTGAGTATGAACCTGTTTAATGTAGGTTTATCATAATTTCCTACCGACCTTTGATCCACTTGTCCCACCTCATTCTCCAACAATACCTCCTCCTTTGTTGGGCCAGAAACACACTAATGTAGAAAATCCTCCTGAACGAACATCAGAAACTCTTTCAACTTTATGGCTTTTACACTATTACTATGCAAGCCTGTATTAGGATAATTTTACACCTCTCTGTAATTTTCTTGCAAATTTGTTCATTTATATCTTTCCCATTAAATGGTGCCCCATAGAATGCACCCAGCAGTGTAATGGTACCTCCATTGTTTCTTTTCTCTAAATAAATAGATTCTGTCCTTGACCCCTCTAGGCACTGTCTCTCTCCAGCACTGCAATACTCTCCTTAATCAATACTGTCCATCTATCCTCCTTTCTTTCCTTCTCTATCTTCCCTGAACACCTTGTATTAATGAATATTTACTAGCCAGTCCTTCCCTCTTTTAAGCCAGGCCACCTGGACATTATATTCCCACTTGGCCTTCTGCACTTACAGTTCACCAACCTTATTTACCACACTCACGTGTTCAAATGCATACACTGTAAACTTAATGTAGAGTCTGTTGCATTCCCTCTTACTCTGACCTCAACTAGAACCCAGCAATTTCTTGCTCTGGTGGTATCTCCCTTTCCAAATTAATTGTGCACCTTGATTTTCATCTCTAATGTTAGGTCCTGGTTCCCATCCCATGCCAAGTTAGTTTAAACCCTCGCCAATAGTACTAGCAAACTAACCCACAAAGATATTGGTTCACGTGCAATCCAACCAGCCTTTATAGTTTCCACCTCCCCCAGAACCGATCCTAATGCCCCAGGAATCTAAAGCCCTCCTTCCTGCATAATTTCTTCAGCCACACATTCATCTGCTCTATCCTCTATATTTACTAGTGTTTGGCACCGAGTAATCCAGAGGTTGCTACCTTTGCAATCCTGCTTGCTAGTTTTTTCCTAGCTTCCTAAACCACATCTTCAAGAACTCATCCCTCATTCTAACTATGTTGTCACTACTGATATGGACCATGACCTCTGGCTGTTCACTCTCCCATCTCAGAGTGCTCTGCAGCCACTCAGTGACCCTGGCACCAGGGAGGAAACGTATAATCCTGGACTTACCTCAGCCGCTGCAGGAACACCTGTCTGTTCCCCTAACTGTAGAATGCCCTAGCACTATTGCTTTGCTACTCTTCCTCCTGCACCCCACACCATCCACTGTACAATTGAGCCAGCCATAGTGCCATGGATTTAGTTCTGGCTGCACAGCACAGAGGAACCTTCACTTCACAGCATTCAGAACTGGATGCCAGTTGAATGGTGAGATGCACTCCAGAGATACCTGCATTTCCTCCCTGGACCTCCTTGACTACCTAGTGGTCACCCATTCCCTCTCTATTTGCACACCCTTAAGCTGCCACGTGACCAGACCCAGAAACATGCTATTCACGTGGCTCACAGCTTCGCAGAATCACCAATGTGACACTAGCTGCTGCTCAAACTCTGAAAACTGGAGCTCGAACTCCTCCATCTGACAACAATTACAGGACACAAAAATTTTCCTGGAGTTTCCACATGGAACAGGGTGTATATCTAATGAACTGAGGTGCACTGCTGTATCTTTATTTATTAGACTCTTTGCTGGCTTAACAGAAATAAACTAAAGACTGAAATAAACAATCACAAGCTAAGCACCAATCAGCTGTTTCCACACTGGGCCCTGTCTGCCATTCTATTGCTGCTGCTGCTGCCGCTCAACTCTGCGCTGTGTGCGCCCAGGGCCCTGTTTCCTGCTCTATTTACTGCTGCTGCTGCCGCTCAATTATGCGCTCTGTGTATCTGGGACCCTGTTTCCTGCTCTATTTATTGCTGCTGCTGCCGCTCAACTCTGCGCCCTGTCTCCGGGACCCTGTCTCCCACTCTGTTGCTGCTGCTGCCGCTCAACTCTGCGCCGTGTGTGTCCAAAGCCCTGTTTCCCACTCTATTTATTGCTGTTTCCTCTGCTCTTCCTGCTGCTGCCACTCAGTTCAATGCTTTGAAAGAGCTGTTCAACTGTTCAATCCCAGAGATAGAGGGGTTTCTTTGCCACTAATGCAGGCTGGGTAAAGAGATCTCCTTTACACAAATCATGTATTTTTTCTCGTTCTGCCTTACACTTACTGTGTATCTGGGGTTTTATGGTGTAAGTAGAGCTGGTGCACTGAATGTTGTCCATAGTTTGTAATTTGCAAGTGACCGTGGTTTTAAGGAGCAGTTTGTATCTACCAAAATGTAACTTATTTGTGACAGTCAGTCAATTTTTGCAGGTGACTGTTTTTTGGGGTGTCCATTTATTCAGGTTTCAATGTATGCGCTGCTACAAAAGCACTTATTAACTGGTGTGTAAACTTATTTCAGAAAATAACACTCATCTCTGAATTGAATGTTAATATTTCAGTGAACAATGCAGGGAGGCAGTGCCAAGTTGTTGGAGGTGTTGTACTTAGACCCTGGGTTTAACATTAAATCCAATCTACCTGTTTAATTGAATGGTAAATGTCCCATGGCACTATTCCTAGAACAAGGAGTTAGTCTAGTCAACATTCCTCCTCCAATTAACACCACCAGAAGCAAGCTGACTGCTTGTTTATCTCATTGCCATTTATTTCATCCTTCTGTGCGCAAAATGGCTGCCATGGTTACCCAAATAATAAGTCACTGCACTTCAAAGCAATTCATTGTATGTGAAGTGTGGTGAGACACAATAAAGCCCTATAAGAATGAAAGGGTTTTCTTTTGTCTGTACATGTCCTCAAGCCCCAGCAGAGCAGAACTACAGGCACATGGATAAGCCATGAATAGAACAAATAATTTCAAGCAATGCTTGAGTGTTGCAATGTTTGGAAGTTTTACAATATAACTCAGATGTGTTGTATGCTGCGCAATATTTCTTTCTACGTAGGTGTCACCACGGAAGTGATTGAAGAGCAGCAAGAAACTAAGACAGGGGAAGATCTGGTCAAGTGCAGGCTATTGAACTGCAGCACGATCACTTAATAAGTCCCTTATAGTTGTCTGAATTCTGTCTCCTAGTACATTTAAGGTATCACATCATGGAATGTGGACCCCAATACCTAAATAGCAGCAGTGGGTGCGTTCATGAGAGACCTTCCCTCTATGTATACCCTACAGCACTAAGATCTCTGCTGCATTTGCCATTGATGTTGTGTGTCCATTGGCAGAATACAATGCAAGCACTTTCTGTATAACAATACCGCTCAAGTTGAATATGGCAGAAAATATTCTGGGCCATGGGGCTGGATTATACACTGAAGACAGGCTCTCCACACCACAGCCTAGAATATGGGGCAGGTCCACCTTCGTTTGGCCAGCTCTTTCATTTTTCAGTCTTTTAGGGAGTATGAGGCAGGCCTTCTGCCCATCTCCAGGAGGAAGTCCCACCTGATAGAAAGGCCAACAGCTCTGTGCCACACCAAGATCAGTGGCAACTGCCAAAGGACCAAGAAAAAGAAGAACCACGGATGTCCCCAAATCCAGGTAAGTCCGGGATCTCACCCAGGCCAGGTCGACAGGCTCTAGTGAGGGAACTGGGGAGCATCTTGGGCAGTACAGGGAGGAGAGTGGACACAAGGAGACAAAACTGTACCTTTGATTGGCACAGGGGTTCCAAGAAGGAGGCATTATACCCCCCCCCCCCCCACCCCCCCACCCCAACCCTGCCTTTCACTGACCAGCAGCTCACAGGGTTAAACCTATCAGGTTACACATTAGGTGCAGGCCTTTCCCGCCGCCCATTAGCTCAGAACAGCAGCAAAATGAGGCCCTTAGTTTGGCATTAATACCCACTTGAGGGTGTCAATTGTGCCATAGGCATGCAGGCCATCTGATGCCTCCCAAAAATTGTGATGAGGATAAGGGTAGGCATGTCAGCGGTGGGTGTGCTGCCAATGGCACAGCACCCTAATTTATGGGTCCATCTACCTGTTTACCCACCCATGGGTGGTCTAAAGCCCATGGACCCTACAGGAAAACTAAAATAACGTTTCAGCTCGTGCTCCACAGGGACAAGTGATTTGTGCTTTTATATTATCCTCTGGGTAGTACTCATTTATTTGAAAGCTCACTTTTGAAGTCACAGTGACAACGCAACTCAATTTGGTGAGTGACCATGCCAAACTTCTGAGTGGTACCAGTCTGCATTTTTCTGCTCAGCAACACTACCTCTTGCTTGCCCTTTGTGTCTAAAACTCATTATCATCCTCCAAGACACATATTTCTGAACTAGTGCTTGCCTCAGGTGTTGAAGTGAGCTCAGATGCCAGTGCTAACTCTGAGGCGTAGACACTGTGCATGAGGAAGCAACCTGTGTGTGTGGGAGAAGGTTCAGTACAAGGGACAAGTTTCCTCTTTCAAGGGTTTTTATCTTTCTATCAAGGGAATAAATGGAAAAAAACTACTTTGAAATTAGGTTGGTTTGTGATAGGATTAAAAATATGCTGAATTCTGCAGTGATACTTTAGCACTGTATGCCGAGCTGATTGTAACTTACTTGCAAATAAAATTTCATTTTACTGTAAAGATTGCAAACCAGCAGCTTGGTGCCATCCTGGAGCTTCACCTTGCTGTAAAACCCATGCCATACTCCCTATTCTACAGGCTGTATACTGGATTATTTCCAGAAGTCTCTCATAGTCAGTAAAGGTTCTGCACTGGGAGAATATCACTGCAACTCCTTCCCAATTAAATGCTACCTTTTTCCTTCATTGACAACTAACATGTTCATTAATTATGATAACATAAGTGTGCTTCATGCTGTATCTGTCATCATGCATAGTCCAATACTATTTCTGTAAGTATGCGAGATAAACTAGTGCCAATATTATTCTCTCCAGTTCCTGCAGCATTTACAGTTACCTAGACTTGTGTGTATTTTATTTATAACTTCCAACCGCATCCACATATGTGTACTCAGAAAATTCACTACTATCAGAGTACAGCTATATCATTATCTATAAAAGCACATGAAACTTAATGTCCTTACAGAAGACCCTTTAGACTTTATTTAGGATGTCATAAAATTCCTTGCACATTTCTCAAATTGTAATATTTATGTGACATGCATTTGTCATTTCTGTGATCATCTCACATGCCTGGTAAACCCATTTTTTGTTACTTACCCTTCTACCTAAGAGCAAAGAAGAGGGTATCATCATTCTAAATCCCTTAAAGCCTCATCCCAAACCATTATCCATACACAGCTGGATTGAAGACAATGCACATCTCATGCCAGTTAAAGTGCTTGATAACTCATCAATAGATGACTGCATCATTACAACAAGTGAGTTTTTGTCAGCACCTCCACTGGATGCATTGTAGGGAAGTACATGTCACCAAAAATATTTGCCAGAGCACTTCTGAGGTTTAAAAATATCAGCACAAAAATATTTATCCATTTTATATCAAAATAGAAATTTCTATCTCCAGGTGTTTTATTTCCAAAATTTAGCCAGTTCACTGGAAAAAATATTATTCATTGTTAACCATTCAACAAAATGAAATCCAAGATGTACAAACCAGAACATGGCACAAAATTAATTTACCACATCACATAAACAAAATCCTTTCAAGAATCTATTGTCTTACAAAATTGACACAAATTTGGCGAACATTGGTGCATTAATATATTTTCCTCCAGAAGTCTACAGGTGGAATTTTTAGGTAGAAACCAGGCAGAATGGGAGTTAAAATGAAGCACATAATTTCCTGCTCCTTTTCTGCCCAAGACACCCACCTGGATCAGGCAGAAATCTCCTACATTTATGCGAGTTGGGGTTGCTATGGCACGAATGATGGGAAATGTGTCTTATGCTGTATTTCTGTCATTTGAAACCCATTTCAATAGATGGGCAGGTGCATGGGATGCCCATTGTCATTTCCAGTGGGAGTCCCCAGAAGTGGCAGCCCACCTGCCCCTGATCAACTCAAGAATTGTTGAAAAGGAAGAAGAAAAGTGTCCGTGCAGCTTCCTGCTTCTTTCAAACATTCCACATTAGTAAATAGAATAATTACTGGATAAAGGTAATATTGATCACCTTGTATTGATGATAGGTCCAGGTTGACCATATTATTTTAGGCATGTTTAAATAAGTGTTGTTAGATGATTCTAATGAGAATAAGGTGAAATACAAGTGGCGCAGCAAATTCGATTTATCATGGGTGGAAGTCATGTGATAACCTTAGCATATCAAAGAAGCACAATTCTTGCCATTGGGAATATAGCCTTTTAAACTATGGGACCTTTATGGGTAAAATGAGTTGCTCTAAACTGCAGGTAAGTAATCTGTCAATTTAAAACTTTTAATCTCAGTGAAGTGGAAATGCAGGATGATTTAGTCACTTACAAAGCGAATACAGCTAGTACACTTTTGATAAGCTCTTAGTTCTGTGCACATTACAGTGCATATCTTGTCAGTGTTACTATTAGGCCAGTAACAAGGAAACTTCTTTTTAACCTTTACGTGTGTATTTACAGGATTCCGGAATTTGCACATAGATGATCAAATGACTCTCATTCAGTATTCTTGGATGGGTTTGATGGCATTTGCAATGGGATGGCGATCATATAAACATGTCAAAGGAAAAATGCTGTACTTTGCTCCAGATCTGATATTCAACGAGTGAGTAGATATGTCCTTACACACAATGAAAACATTGTACTCATTTAGTTTAATGGCGATCATGATGCTAGTTGCTGCTTATTTCCATGCAAGTTACGCATTGAAGAGCCAATGTTATTGCAATGGTGATGAACTGCTGTACTGTGCGGGTATATCATGTGGAGGCCCAAACTTGCTGAGTTCATGAATGCAGGTCATTTAAATCATTTGACTATGTTTTTACTCACACTGACCCATGCATATGCAACCCTATTGAAGTGTGAGTGCGATATCCAGCTGAAAAACGTTGACTGGATACTGTCACATAAAGGGAGGTGGCAGCACAGCAGGGCATAAATTCTTTAGAATGGTTAAAACTAATTTTGAAAATAATTGTCAACTTTTACAAAGGTTGTATGGGGGAAAGAAGAGGCGGCAGACAGGCAAAAGAAAGCAAACCTAATGTAGAAGCATGAAGCAGAATCTATGAACAATTAGCAGAGTACTCAGTATCCATACCTTGTTTAGTGATGGGAAATGATGCTATCTGAAGTGAGTGTGAGGTGAGTTTACCTGTTTTGTACTTCAGACATCCACTGTACAAGATAGCAGTGCAACATGCCTGACAGAAAGCGGCAGCCAGGCTTAACCCTGCTTGCAGTACCAGTAGAATGTGTGAAGAAGATGGTAAAACCTAGGGATCTGAGCAAGCTAAAACTAACCAGCTATGTACCATATAGCAATTAGATAACTCCATATTAAATACTACAAAATGATGCCTTTCAACCTGTTTTGCATTTATTGCTCAACCAAGCCAATTCTTAGCACAACCTTGCAGTTCTTTCATTGCATTTTAGCTGACACAGCAAAACAAGGATGGTTACCTGTAAGTGTCCAAGATAGCCTTCAGATTGGCTAAATTTCAGCCATTAGTGACTCATTTGCACTTTGAGAAACAGAGCACTGAGGTTTTCTTGGGTATCTATGTCAGTGGCAAAAGAGCTGAAAGTGCTGCCCACGCTGAATACCAAACTAGTCACCACTTTGATGCATGTATGAGCAGCTCATTAACTCATTGCACTACTAGCCAGGTGTGAGCTGCCATAGTTGAGGGCAGCACGACCTTATAAACCACTGGCAATGTCATCCCTATGTTCTAAATTAGCCTCGGGCGCCCTCACTATAGATGGCAAAAACTCTCCAACTGTTCTCCTACTGATGCATTTGTCCTCCATCAATTACAGGGAAGTATGCCACGGTATGCAAATATGATCATCTGCTTCTGATTTTCATCCTCACCTGCAAGCAGATATCCAGCTGCCCCATCTCTTGTTTTGTCCACATTGGTCCCACATAAGGACATAAAATACAGGAACAGGAGAAGACCACATGGCCTGTCGAGCCTACTCTACCATTCAATTTGATCATGGGTTTTAACTCCACTTTCCTGCCTGCTCGCCATATTCTTTGATTACCTGACAGACCAAAAATCTGTCTCTCATTCTTAACTATACTTAATGATGGAGCATCCACAACCATCTGGGGTAGAGAATTCCAAAGATTTCAAACCCTTTGAGCAAAGAAATTTCTTCTCATCTCCATCTTAAATGATTGCCTCCTTATCCTGAAACTGTGCCCCCTTATTCTAGATATACCAGCCGTGGTAGCTCTGAAGAGTCGTATGAACTCAAAACATCAACTCTGTTTCTCTCTCCACAGATGCTGTCAGACCTGCTGAGTTTTTCCAGCATATTCTGTTTTTGTTTCAGTATCTACCCTGTCAAACCTCTTCATATCCTTGAATGTTTCAATGAGATCACCTCTCAATCTTCTAAACTCCAGAGAATATAGACTCAATTTACTCAGTCTCTCACCATAGGACAACCCTTTCATCCCAGGGGCCAATCTAGTGAACCTTTGCATACTCCCTCCAATGTAAGTATATCCTTAAATATGGAGACCAAAATTGCACATAGTATTCTAGGTGTGGTTCCACCAAAGTCCCCTATAATTGTAGCAAGACTTCTCTATTCCTGTACTCCAATCCCCTTGCAAAAACATGCCATTTGCTTTCTTAATTGATTGCTGCACCTGCATGCTAACTTCTTGTGTTCCCTATACAAGTACAACCAAGTCTCATTGACCTTCAACATTGCCGAGTTATGCCTTATAAAAATATTCTGCTTTTCTATTCTTACAACCAAAGTGAATAACATCATACTTCCCCACTTTATACTCCATCTGCCACTGGTTGCCCACTCACTTAATCTGTCTATATTTCTTTGCAACCTCTGTGTACTCCTCACAACTTACATTTTCACTTAGCTATATACCTTCAGCAAAATTAGATACATTACTCTCTGCCTCTTTGTCTAAGTTATCAATATAGATTGTAAATAACTAGCCTCAACACTGATCATTGTAACACTCCATGAGTCACAATCTTCCAACTTGTGAATGCCTCATTTATCCCTGGGGCAGAATTTCCTGCTCGTCGGGCGGGCGAGCGCCCAACCCGTATAAGCGTAAAATGACACGCGATGACGTTAGACGAGTGTCCCAACGTCATTGCGCAGTCATGCGATATTTCGGTCGGCAGGTGCACTGCCAACTCCAGCGCATGCTCGCCAACAATTAACAGGTTTATAAAGGCCATTAAAAAACTAATTGAATTAAATTGGTGAAACGGCCAAGCAGCTTTTGGATTTTTTACAAAACCTCGTCCACGGGTGGGATGAGGTTTCAATCCGTCGTTGAAAAAAAATGTAATTTTCAAACTAACTTCTAGTTTCTGAGTCACAGGAGGGGATGTTGTTTTAACATCTTAAGATTTTTTTTTTATTTTTCAAAATCATCATCTCCCTGAGGCAGCTTTGAGCTGCAGGGGGCTTCTCCTGCACTCACCCGCATGCATGCGTGAAGTTCCCTGCTCACCCTACTCCCTCCCCCCCAAAACACAGGAAGCACTACAGCATACGTTTCACCCTGGGTGAGCCTCTATTGGCCCACCAGCGTAAAATTGCGGTCGGGCCCCAAAAAACAACCTTGTAAACTGCAGCACACTAACTTCAACAATCTTCAGAGACCAGCAAGATTCTTATTTAGAAGAACTGCAAAATACTGCAGATGTTGAAAATCTGAAATGAAAACAGGAAATCTTGGAAACACTCAGAGTTAGGCAGCATCTGTGGAGAGAGAAAAACCGTTTATATGTGGGATTATCAGGATGCAGACGGAGGCGGGCAGATGGGAACACCCACGCTGCGGGCTGGCGTGTTGATTTGATGGCCCAATCCTGCCCTCAATATATTTCCTCGGAGGAAGGATCAACAGTCAAATTAAGCGGCTATAAGTGGCAGGTAGCCAATTAAGGGAAACTATTAGCCTATTAAGGTCTATTTTCAGAGACCAACAGGAATTTTCCAGTTTGCAGGCATCCCGAAGGCATCAGGGAATAGGCTAACTGCCTGGAGGGTCCCCCTTCTACAATGGATCTGGAAGGAACTGTTAAAGGAGCCTTGGGGAGTTTTTGCAGTACATGTTGAAGATGGTACACACTGCAGACATGATACATCAGTGGTGGAGGCAGTGAATGTTTAAGTTTGTGGACGGGGTGTCAGTCAAGCAAACTACCTTGTCCTGGATGGTTCCAAGCTTCTTGACTGATGCTCTCATCCAGTCAAGTGGAGTGTATTCCATCACATTCCTGAATTGTGCTTTGTAGAATGTGGAAAGGCTTTGGAAAGTCAGGAGGAGAGTTATTCTTTACAGAATTCCCAGCCTATAACCTGCTCTTGTAGCCACCGTATTTATATGGGCTGGTCCAGTTACGTTCTGCTCAAGGTTGACCAACCATTCTGCACCACCCCCACCCCACCCCACCCTCGCCACCACGACAGAATATTGATGAGGCGGGATTCAGCAATGGTAATGCCATTGAATATCAAGAAAAGCTGGTTAGATTCTCTCCTGTTGGGGATGGTTATTGCCTGGCATTTATGTGGCTTGAATGCTAGGTGCTCCTTATCAGCCAAAGCCTGGGTGTTGTCCAAATCATGCTGCATGTGGGCACAATGCTTTGGTACCTGAGGAGTTGCAGTTGGAACTGAACACTGTGCAATTATCAGCAAACGTGCCCACTTCTGACCTTATGTTGGAGGAGGGTCATTGATGAAGCAGCTGAAAATGATTTAGTCTAGGACATTACCCTTAGGAACTCCTGCAGCGATGTCCTGAGGCTGAGGTGATTGGCCTCCGTCAACCATAACCATCTTCCTTAGTTCTAGGTATGACTCCAACTAATGGAAAGCTTTTCCCCCAATTCCCATTGACTTCAGTTTTGCTAGAGCTCCTTGATGCCACACTCTAGTCAAATGCTGCCTTGATATCAAGGCAGTCACTCTCACCCCCCTTCTGGAATTTAGTTCTTTTGTCCATGTTTAGACCATGGCAGTAATGAAGGATCTGAAGCAAAATGGCCCTTGCGGAACCCAAATTGATTATCGATGTGCAGGTTATTGCTAAGTAAGTGCTGCTTGATAGCAGTCAGTGACACTATCCATCACTCAGCTGATGATTGAGAGCAGACTGATGGGATGGAATTGGCCAAATTGTGCTTGTTCTGCTTTTTCTGGATAGGATATACCTGGGCAATCTTCCACTTTGTTGGCTAGATGCCAAATTTGCAAATGTAGTGTAGCAGTTTGGCTAGGGGTGCGGCTAGTTCTGGAGCACAAGTCTTCAGTATTAAGCCGGAATGTTGTCAGAGCCCATCGGCTTTGCTGTGTCTAGTGCCTTCAGCTGATTCTTAATTGGATGAAGACTGGCATTCGTGATGGTGGCCGAGATGGATCATCCACCTGGCACTTTTGGATGCAGATGGTTGAAAGTACTTCAGCCTTGTCTTTTGCACTGGGCTGACCCATCATTGAGGATGGGGATGTTCATGGAGCCTCTTGCTCCTGTTACCTTAGACATTTCATAACACTCAGCAAATATATATTCCAGTGAGAAAGGAAGACTCTAAGAGAAGGACGTACCAACCGTGGCTAACTAAGGAAGTTAAAGGTGGGTCAAATTGAAAGAAAAAGCATATAATTCCGTGAAGATTAGTGGCAGGTCCGAAGATTGGACGGAATATAAAAAACAGCGAAGAATCGCTATAAGATCATTAAGGAGGGAGAAATTAGAATACAAGAGAAAGCTAACTAAAAATATAAAAACAGATAGTAAGAGTTTCTACAAATATTTAAAAAGGAAAAGAGTAATGTGAGAGTTGGTCCTCTAAAGAGTAAGTTGAGAGAATTAATAATTGAAGAAAAGGAAATGGCAGATGAATTGAACAGATATTTTGCATCTGTCTCTACTGTAGAGGATACAAATAACATCCCAGAAATAAGTGTGAATCAAGAGGTGAAAGAGATGGACGAATTTAAAAGAAATACAATCTCCAGAGAAAGGGTACTGAGAAAATTATTAGAACTAAAAGCTGACAAATCCCCAGGTCCTGATGGAAGTGGCTGCTGAGATAGTGGATGTATTGGTTTTGATTTTCCAAAATTCCCTAGATTTTAGAAAGGAGCGAATGTAACTCTTCTATTCAAGAAAGGAGGGACACAGAAAGCAGGAAACTACAGGCCAGTTAACTTAGCGTATGTTAATTTATTATTAAGGAGGTTATAGCGGGGAATTTAGAAAATCTCAATGCAATTAGGCAGAATCAACATGTTTTTGTGAAAGGGAAATCATGTTTCACTAATTCACTGGAATTCTTTGAAGAAGTAACTAGCCATGTGGATAAAGGGGAACTTGTGGTGTATTTGAATTTCCAGAAGGCTTTTGACAAGGTGCCACATCAAAGGTTACACAAAGTAAAAGCTCAAGATTAGGGGATAACATAATAGCATGGGAAAAGGGTTAGTTATCTAACAGGAAACAGAGTAGGCATAAATGAGTCATTTTCAGGTTGGCAAGATGTAAAGAGTGGAGTGTCACAGGGATCAGTGCTGGGGCCTCAACTATTTACAAATCTATGATGGGATCAAATGTTTGGTTTCTAAATTTGCTGATAACACAAAGATAGGTAGGAAAGTAAATTGTGAAGAGGCCAGAAGGTGTCTGCAAAGGGATGTGGACAGGTTAAGTGAGAGGTAAACATTTGGCAGATGGAGTATAATGTGGGAACTGTGAACTTGTCCACTTCAGCAGGAAGAATAGGAAAGCAGCATATTATCTTAATGAAGAGAGATTGCAGAACTCAGATACAGAGGGATCTGAGTGTCCTGGTATATGAATCACAAAAGGTTAGTATGCAGGTGTAGCAAATGATTAGGAAGGAAAATGGAATGTTGTCATTTATTACAAGGGAAATGGAATATATAAGTAGGGATGTTTTATACAGTTGTACAGGGTATTGGTGAGACCACATCTGGAATACCGTGTACAGTTTTGGTCTCCTTAAAGGGCATAATTGCACAAGAAGCAGTTCAGAGAAGGTTTACTCAACTAATTCCTGGGATGAGAGGGTTATCTTATGAGACAAGTTGGACCTGTATCCATCGGAGTTTAGAAGACTGAGAAGTGATCTAATTGAAACATATAAAGATCCTCAGAAGACTTGACAGAGTGGATGCTGAAAGGATGTTTTCCTTCGTGGGAGAGACTAGAACTAGGGGGCACAGTTTAAAAATAAGGGGCCTCCTATTTAAGATGAAGACATATTTTCTCTCATAGGGTCTTGAGCTGTGTATCTTTCTTCCCCAGAAAATAGTAGAGGCAGGGTCATTGAATATTTTTAAGGCAGAGGTAGGTAGGTTTTTGACGAACAAGGGAATCAAAGGGCATCTGGAGTAGGCAAGATATTGACACTGAGGCGACAACCATGATCTTATTGAATGGCAGAGTAGGCTCAAGGGGCTAGAAGGCCTACTCCTGCTCCTAATTCATATGTTTGTACTGTTTAATTGTTCACCACTATTCACGACTGGATGTGGCAGGACTGTAGAGCTTTGATCTGATCCATTCTTGTGGAATAACTTACCTCTGTCTATAGCATGTTGAACCCTCTACTTAGTATTTATGTAATCCTATGTTGTAGCTTCCCCAATTTGGCACTTCTTTTTTAGGTATGGCTGGTGCTGCTCCAGGCACACGCTCCTGCAGTCGTCATTTAACCAGGGTTGGCTTAATGGCAGTGGTACCGTGTGGGATATAATGGGTCATGAGGTTACAGATTGTTGTGGAATATATTTCTGATGTAGATGGCCTATAGCATCCCGTGGATGTCCAGTTTTGAGCTGCTACATCTGATCTGAGTCTATCCCAATTAACACAGGGGTAGTGCCATGTAACATGCCGGAGGTGCCCTCAGTGTGAAGATCGGCTTCATCCCCACAAGAACTGCGGTGGTCACTCCTTCCAATATTGCCATGGACAGACGCACCTTTGACAGGTAGATTAGTGAAGACAAGGTTAAGTAGGTTTTTTTCCCTTGTGTTGATTCTCTCAACATCTGTGCAGGTCCAGTCTGGCAGCTATGTCTTTCAGGACTCAGCTAGCTTGAACAGTAGTGGTGCTACCAAACCTTTCTTGATGGTGGACACTGAAGGTCTCTGCCTAGAATACATTTGCTGTCCTTGCTACGCTGTGCTTCTTCCAATTTTTGTTCAACATGGAGGAGTATGGACTCAGTAGCCAAGGGAGCAGTTGGTGGCAATCAATAGGATGTTTCACCTGTCCTTGTTTGAACAGATGTCTTGCAGACTTCATTGTTACCTGGAGTTAATTTTGAGTACTCACAGGGCCATGCACTTCAGGCTGTACGCCACTGTACCACCCCTGAGTGAATGGTGACTCATTTCGACTCTCTGGCAGGTGAATGTGTGGGTAAGTGGATGGGTGAGTCACCCGCCCATTCACCCATCCACACCCCCCCCATAGCCACCCACCCACTGACTCAACCATTCACTAATCGACACTCATTCATTACAAGGCTTGAGACCTTTAAAAACTCACCTGAATACAGCAGCTAGTGTAGCCTTCAACACACCTGTGGGTGAGTGAGTGCGTGGGTGGGTGAATGAGTGGAAGATTAAGTAGGTGAATGAGTGGGAGAATGGGTGTGAGGGTTGAGCTAGCAGTCAGGTCGTGTGGGCAGTCAGGTTGGGTCAGGTAGTTGGGTCGGGGTGCAGGTGTTGTTGAGTGAGGGGGGGGTTTGTCAGTTTGGGCAGAGGTATTTGAGTCAGGTGGGCAGTCTGACTGTGTGAACAGTCGAATTGGAGGGGTTCGTTGATTGAAGGGGAAGGTTGGGTCAGGTCGGTTGGTGGGTCAGGTCAGGTTGGCGGGGGGTGGTTGGGTCAGGTCATGTCATGATGGTGGGAGAGACGGTCGGATCAGGGAGGTGATTGTGGGCTTTGCCTGTGGTACCCAGTTCAGTTACACTGGCTAATCTCTGAATTTGACCAGGTATTAACCAGCCTATCGTTTCCTAGGTAAGTATCCAGGTAAGTCCCACATATCTGGCCTGAGATCAGTGTCAGAGGCATTCAGGGAGGGTCCCAGGCAGGACAAATCAGCTCACCAGAAGTTTAAACTTCCTGGGTAATTACAGTGCATGTGTGCACACCAAGAATTCTGCAGGATTCTGAAACATAGCATAGGCCTGAATTTTTTCTCACGTCAGGTGGGTTCAATGGGAGCTGGCAGGGGTCGTAGGGTTCACACTACCATTTTATGTGGGTTTGGCCAGCCCAGCCTAATGTGTGTCACTGAGATCAGCGGGAGCTCACTGTCCGCCGGGTCCAGTGGCAACCCTGTGGCCTATTCAAAAACGGCGCAGGCAGCCACGCTAAGGCTGCCATTAACTTTGCAGAGCAGTATGGATGCAGAACATCGTTGGAGAACAGGGCAGGTGGGAGGGCAGGTCAGCGGGGCAGTCAGCCCGAGGTTTTCAGACGACTGCCTCGTTGCCCTCCTGGAGGAGGTGGCAGCAGGCCGGGATATCCTTGTCCCAAGGAATGGGGGGTGGAGGCCCCCCCCACAACCTAACCACATATGCCTGGGAGGAGGTGGCATCCAGGGTCAGCTCCCATGATGTGGTGAAGCGCACATGGCTGCAGTGTCACAAGCGCTTTAATGATCTCCTGAAAGGTGAGTACCATGTTGGATTGGGTCACTTAGCACAGCAGTTAGGTGTGCACCATCCCACATTCCCCCCCCCCGCTGCCGGACCTCAGAGTTCTTAGAGTGTGAGTGGCAAATGTCAATGAGGCAGCATCTGGTCAAGGGGCTGAGCCCTGGCTGCTTGGAATGAGTGTTATACGGCGCCAGGGTCACAAACTGGCTGAGCCCTACGAGGTGTTCCTCAGGTGGGGTTGACCAAGCTGCATGGCAATGTATGGTGCTCCTCTCTCCTTTCAGGAGAAGACAGCCCACACTAGTGCAGAGAGACTGCGGACTGGCGGAGGACCGCCCACCTTCTAATCTTGACCAGATACGAGCAGCAGGCACTGGAGCTGGAGAGGCACAATCCGCCTTGGTCATCCAGCGCAGCGAGGTTGGGGTGCCACAGGGAACTAAGTGCACTGAGGTCACAATGTCTGTCATTGCAACCATTCCACTGTTGTCTGAATATTGATGTGAGCCTCCAACATGGAATCCCCATTGCTAATGGAAAGACGAGGGCAGCCTGATCCGGGTGCCAGGCATGCACAGTAATAGTGTAATGACTTCAACTAATCACATGTTCTTGTTCTTCCTTTCAGGCTCACCAGAACACCCTCAATCCCAGGAGCCTGAAGGACCGCTGCTCATCCCTGAGGACATGGAGGAGCTAAACGCACCAGTGTCACACCCTCTCAGCCAGGCAGGCACCAGCGCAGATACCAGCACCTCAATGGGAACAAGATTAGCGGATAGCATCTCGATGCATAGCGGTGAGACCACTTCACACTCGTTTGAGGTGCAGGTGGAGGCAGAGAGTTCCCAGGGCACCGACAGTTGGAGGACTGCTGGGTACCAGGAACATGCTCAGTCAGTGGCTGATAATGTGCCTATGGAGTCGTCCCTGAGGCAGCAGATGCTGGAAGTCCAGCAGGGTGTGCGGGAGGACCTGGCAAAGATACATGAGAGACAACATGGCACGCATTCCGTGATGGAGGAGTCCATGCAGAGCATAAGCAATGCAATGAGCCTCATGGCTGAGCGCACTGCCTCCTCTGTGGAGAGAGTGGCAACTGTCAAGGAGAGGCTCCTCCAGGAGAACAATCAGGGCTTCCTGGGGATGCAGTCAGACCTGCAAGCCTTCAAATCAGCAATGACCTCAGGTAGTCACTGTCAGTGTGGGAGATGGACTGGGCACCCAGTATTCCAGCTGAGCAGGGAGGTCCAAAGCGACCTGACGTTGGCCCATGAGTTGCTTGTTGTCTCTGCAGGCCCCTCTCAGGGTGTTCCGGATGAGGGCAGCAACTCACCGCCCCTCTGCCAGTCACTGGCATCCAATGAGGCTGTGACGGCTGGGGAGGTGTCAGCCATGCCACTGGCCGCTCTCTCCCAGGCGGGGCCAGCACAGGCTCAACGAGTTAGAGGATGCCCGCCAAGGTCATCAACAGGACAAAGAGCGGGCAGGCTTCTCCAATGCCAGTGGCAGTGAAGGGAGAGCTCCTAGACGTAGCACTTGCAAACGCAAATCGCCTTAGGCACAACACAGGCTTATCACGGGTTTTCTTTTTTTGCCCCACTTTTAAGTTCTTTTTGAGTTGGTGTGATGTTGAATACCTTTACATTTAATTTGATTTATGTATGCCAGGCTCCACACCATCAAATGTGTTTGTGCTCAACAAACCTCTGGGTACTTCATTAGTTCTGCAGTTGAAGGGTAACCCATGATGTTATGAGTGACTTGTTCGTCATTAAGATTTATTGAAATGGCACATCGTTCATGTTGTTCGCCAAGCAAATGTTTCCTGGCGGGTGTCGAGTTTGGAGCCTGCAGCCCTGGCATGTGCTAGTGGTTCATCTTTGGTAGGCTCGCTGAAGGAGCATTGGATCAAAGCCTCCCGGGTGTCCCTGTCTCCCTGGAGGTTGCCCAGGTCAGCGTCTATCCCCTCAGCATTTTCCTGAGTGTGCTCGTCCTCGGACTACTGGACTCATCGTCTGCTGCCAGAGCAGCTGCGTCAACAACATCTTCCACTAATGTATCCCCCCTTTCCTGTGCCAGATCATGGAGAGCACAGCATGCAACCACTATCAGTGATGCACGATCTGGGGGGTATTGCAGTGCAACCCCTGAACGGTCCAGGCACCAGAAGCGCATCTTGAGGAGACCGACGGTTCTCTCTACTACTGCCTTAGTGGAGGCATGGCTTCTATTGTACCACTGCTCAGCCTCTGTTCTTGGATGGTGGAGAGGTATCATGAGCCACCTTTTAAGGGGATAGCCCTTGTCGCCCAGCAGCCTCAGCACCTGAGAGTGTTTCAGGATGTAAGCATCATGGGAGCTGCCTGGGTACCTTGCACAGAACAGACTTGCAGAATCTGCACCCTATGGTCACACACTATCTACACGTTCATGGAGTGGAAGCCCTTCCTGTTGACAAAGACACCGGGTTCACCCGCTGGTGCCTTGACGGCCACATGTGTGCAATCGATTGCACCCTGGATGTGGGGGAAGCCAGCAATCGTAGCAAAGCCTCTGGCTTGCTCTGCCTTGCTGGCCTTGTCTGTGCAGTAGTGGATGAAAGTCAATGCATGCCTGAATGGAACGTCTATCAACAGCTTGACACAACTGTGGGCAGCTGATTGGGAGACTCCACAAAGATCACCCACTGACCCCTGGAAAGAGCTGGAGGCATTGAAGTTGAGGGCCAGTGTGACGTTCAGCGCCACTGACATGGGATGTCTACCCACACAGTTGGAGTGATCTCAGTGCCGATCATTTGACAAATGGAGGTCACTGTTTCCTTTGAGAGGCGGAGCCTCCTTTGGCATTGCACCTCAGACATATTGAGGTAGCTGCAATGCCACCTGTAAACCCTCGCAGCAGGATAGTGGCATCTTCTGAGGCTCCTTCTGCCTTACACTTCCTGTTGGCCCTGCGTCCCTTGTGCCTGTGCCTCTCCTCCCACAGGTGGCTCCCGTGGAGGCTGAATAGAGATACCTGGCCTCCTCCCCTTTCTGGCCTTCTCTTCCTCCTCAGAGGAGGTGCCTCCAGTGGAGACCACAATCCCCATTCCCAGCTTAAGGGAAGGCTGTCTGATACCTGGAAGGCCCAAGTGTTATGAGCCCTCCAGAGACCTGAACTGAAGCCTGTTATTTCTGTCAAAGCAGCTCTGAAGCGAAATGAAGTTGTCCTGTCCACACAAAACAAGTAGCAGTAAGTAACAAACTAAAGTTCTAACAACTCGCATTAGTGAGCTCACTCATCCCTCTTATCCCACTTGTGGATAAGGTTTTTAAAAATGTGGCCTGCCCGTTGCACCCGTCCCTGAAAATCACATGGGCTGCGCAAAATGGAAATTAATTGCTGCCTCAAGGGCCATAATTGGCCCGTTAATTAATGGCAGGCGCACATGCGTACTCATAGCGCCTTTCGAAATATTGTGATGGTGCACAGTGATGTCGGGACGCATGCCTGACTCAGCGCCGTGTCAGGCCCGACCCCGCATGCCAACTGTAAAATCCTGGCCATACTTAAGTTCAGATTCCGCTGCTCTGAACATGAGAAGATTTGGACTATTATGTATTCACTTTGAAAGATCACAGTACATGCTTGGAAATATTAACCCCTTGTAGTTTATAAGGCAGTCAAACAAAAGATAACAGTTAAAGAAAAATGTCCACCACCAGGCTCTCAGGGTAACTAGGGATGGGGATTTATCACTGAACTTTCCAGCATTGCCCCATCCTGAGAGTTATATATTTTTTTAAATTATATTTAATATCATGTAACAATAATGTTTCAAATCTGCAGTTTGATTGACTTCAGTGTATTGAGATAGAGGATTAGATTTTCTCCATTTCCTGTTTTGGAGAAGATCTGCCTGGAAGAGAATGTGAAATGCGTCATGGAATGGAAAACCATTCTTTGGCCTCTCCAATTTCCACTGCAACTTAAAGGATTTTCTGCCAGAAGAAGCAAGGATAAGGAGAATTTCTTAGACACAACAAGTTATGATTTAGCATGCACTGCATGTAAGGAAGGTGAAAATTGATTCAATAGTAATTTTCAAAAAAGAATAGGATATACATTTGAAAAATAAATATTTGCAGGACTATGGGGAAAAAGCAGGGGAATGGGACTCACTAGAGTTCTTTCAGAGCACCAGCACAGGCACGATGGTTAGAATGGCCTCCTTCCAGTCCTGTATGATTCTATGAAGTGACTGGAGTTGATAAATAAGCTAGCCCAAATGCAAATGGAGGGTTAATTGAAAGTGGAAAAAAGTAGTATCTATATAGTGCTTAGCACATCCCCAGCATGTCCCCCAAGCACATCTTAACACACCTGCACAATGAATTATTTTTGAAGTGCAGTCAATGTGATAGGCAAATGCAGCAGCCAATTTGCACACAGCAAGATCCCACAAATAGCAGTGGGATAAAAGGCTAAGTTATCTGCATTTTAGTGGAGGGAGGTAAATGTTGGCCAGAAAAAAGCCCTGATCCTGTGGCCTGAATCTTATGTTTGTCGGGCATGCGCGATCGGCAGGCCTGGAAGCAGATGCGAAATGCACTTCCGCCAATTAACAGCCAGCCAGTGTGAAATGCTCACTGAGAAAGCCTCAGCGTTGCCGGGGGGAGGGGGGAGAGGGTGGGCACTAACAAAAGTGAGAGTACAGGTAGGCGCTTCCAGTGAGCTCCCTAAAGGCAAACAGCTGCTGCAGAGCTGCCTCAGGGAGCTGCAGACCTGTACAGATTAAATGGCAAGAAAAAATGCACCAAACTGTTGCACATTCAAGCACCTGACAGCAGAACTCAAAAAACCTGAGTCTCCAGATATCGTTTTATATTATATTTCACCCTGAACATTTCATCCCGCTCTGGATCGAGGTTTCAGCGAAAATGTAAAGGCCGCCTGGCTGATTGGCTTCCTTAATGGGCTTAATTCCCGCTTAATTGTCAAATGGGCGCGCTTTTGACTGCTGCGCGTGCCCGTTGAGCGAAATATCACGCAAGTGTGTAATGACATCGAGACACGCACACAATGTTTTCTTATGCGATTTTATATGCTGCCGGTTCAGATGCACGCCCGCACAACCAGCATAAAATTCTGGCCTATGAATAACTGGCATTTTAACTTGCAGTTAAACAGACAGATTGGTCAGTTTTGCATTGGCTACCAGCTTAGATCATATGCTTGAGTCCTGCAGCAGGCCCTAAACCAATGATTGACACAGAGAGTTCTTCCACAGAGCTAAACTGATAATTATCCGATACTTCCGTTTTTAATTAGTGCATGACGTTGCTAAAACAGTGGTAATGGAGTTCAAAGGGCCAGCTTGTCTATATAACTGACCATCTTGCAAATTAAAACACTTCTTTAAATGTCTTCAGTTGGCATCACCAGACAGGCTAATCTTCAACAAGCGGTGTGGTTATTTCCTATTTTCCTTCTCCACTACTCACACCCCGTTCCACTTTCACCACTGGGGTTCCATTCCATCAAGGTAAAGCAGGTCTCCATATACATGAAAATGCCTGTTATCAAGGTGGCAGTCATGATTCCTTTATCTTACAGCAATTTATAATACCACCATTATTTGAAAGATTGTAAAACTGGCTCTTAGGAAACAAGGATACCCACTGCAACCTTGCCATTGAACCAAAGTTGGCACTTAACATTAGATATGAGAATTAATTTGTAGCAGGCCCTGTAAAATATAAATCGCTGAGATCAGGAGGATTTGAATTAGCCTTCCAGACAACTGCTCCTATGTGATCCCCTCATTAATACTTTGTGTTTCACCAAGTACTTCCTCCCACAAATAATGGAACCTCAAAGTTGAAACACTTACCATGATGTAATACAAAGGCTAAGAGCTGTTGGGGCAGGCTGTGCATCAACCTCTGAAAGTTATTCCACATGAACCTGATCAGAAGAAGAACAATGATAATAGTGCAACACCCTTTCATACAGGGCTTACATGGCAAGATATTGTGGGCTAGATGTAGGGTAGATTTTCTCCAAGCTGTGATGCCACCATAGTTCTGTCTAAGCTGTGTAGATGCATGGCCCTGCAGAAATCCAGAATGTTCTGCTTAGGGAATAAACAGACTGTGCACAGGAAACATTCCCTTTATGATGTATGCATGCACGGCTATGGGCATTCTGAAAGGGACCAACCAGTGCAACAAGCAGACTGAAATTGTGCAAACAGAAATTAAAGGAAACATTGGATGGGACCAAACTCATCTTTCAGGGCAGTGCCTGGCATAGAGCCAGTGGAACAACTTAGCACTCAATCTTCCTGCTCTCAACTGTCTAGGTTGTGCCAGTTTATAGGTGTAACTGAAGCAGAAAATCTAATTGTGTGTTATAATGACTTACTGCAAAGTATGTCTATTCCAGTGAATGCATAAGACAGGAGAGAGAAATAATAAGAGCAAAGCATGGTACTAACTCCTCAGATAAAAAATATAACTCTGCTTTGCAGCATCCAATAGTAATTCTTCAAAAAGAATATTCCTCCTACTCTCTCTTCTTACTGCCAAATTGAAATTTGAAAGTGTTTAACTCAGCTTTAGTTTAAGCAACAGCCATTGAAAAGCTCTTGGCTCTTTAGATATCCAGCTCAGCTACCTCAGCATATCCTTGCATACTGGTTATTGAGCACAGCAAGTAAATGGAAATGATTAAAATGAGTTGATTCACAAGATGACATGACAGTGCCTTCACACATGAGTAGCACTTCATAGAAATGTTGGACAGAGGTGTTGCTGCCATTGCAACTGGAGCACTATGAATCTCAGAATGCTGTGATTGGAGGAACAAACAATTGGTTGGATTTACTTTTCCTTTAAGTGATTAATGCTAGAAATGACTAGGGTTCGGAACGCTGTGTACATTTTATCTGATGCTTACTTTGATGATTATCTTTTACAGGCAACGAATGCAAAAGTCTGCAATGTATGACCTGTGCATAGCAATGCGGCAAATCTCACAAGAGTTCATTCATCTTCAAGTGACCCAAGAGGAATTTTTATGCATGAAAACCTTAATACTCCTTAACACAAGTAAGTGAGAATAGAATTTGACACAGTGAATCAAACCAGCATTCCTTTGTTAGAATTAATTTATGAATTAGATATTTGGATCTTCACATAGCTTGTGAATTATTCTCTACTTAGATCCTTAGAAGTTAATTGATATAGTGCCCTGTTTGACTGTTGGTCAGTGTAGGCGTTGAGATTTACCCCTACAGCGTTATCAAATACTCAAAGATTTCTAAGTGTTTTGAACAGTCTGGTGTTGTACTATTATCCTAGCCAGTGTCTCAGATTAACAGCCACAGCAAATACAAATAATAACTGCTCATTCTTTGGCTGACCCATGGGGTTGGTTTGATAGCACTCTTGGCTTAATAAAGATGTGTTCTCAGTTGAGATTATTGCCTATTTAAGGAAATTATTTGAAAATAATTCTTATTGGAGCAATCAGATGTTCCCGGTTATGTCCCATTCCCATGGAAACCAGGCATTTCTGGTTTAAAACTTGTAACTTGGCCACCCAACTAAGGTCAGTGGCAGACCCAAACAATAATCAGCATCAAACCACTGCTCAATTACAACTACCCAATCTAGAGTTTTAATTGAGAGGTAAGAAAGACTAGGGGGAAGTTTTAATTATGAAAAAAAAAGACAGGTTTGGGTCAGGTGGGATGTTAAAATATTAAAAATCTGAATCCTGATCCCAGCCAGTTTTAATGGAGGTAGGTCAGCAGACAGGCAAACAACTCACCTGTGTGCCTCATATTTAACAATCATTTTAAATTTAACTCTGGCTGGCCAGATTTTTCATGAAACCCGGTGGCTAAGTAAAGGTGAGGACTGCTGGATCCAAAAACTAAGTGCCTTTCCACTTACCTGCTGGATCCAGTGTGCCTGCTGTACAAATCCATGGTGATCAGGCAACCCCTCCCATCCCTGCCAATCCTGTAGATTTCCCCACTACTCTTCCGATCTCTCCTCCCGACTCTACTGATCTTCTCCACGTGGCATCCAATCTCTCTTCTCCTTTCCATCCAACCCTTCCAATCTCCCCTGATCTTAACGTCTATTCTGCCTCAGACCACCAAACTCCCTGACCCCCGTCTCCCGACACTTCCTGGTTCCTTGCTCCAATATTCTTCAACCACTCCCCAGCCCTCCCCAATTTTCCCCAGCTCCACTCTACTCTCTTACCACAGCCTGGTTCGAATTGCCTGCCTGCACAACAGCGTCTCAACTTGGCCGGCTGCAGCCAGGAACCGGAGAGAAAAAAATGGTAATCAGATCCTCCCAATAAATTAGAGAACACCTGTATGAAACCTGTTCTTCTGACTTTCCTGACCTCAAACAAACTGCCTTGCTCCCTCCCTGTCTCTGATTTATTATCCAGCCCTAGGAATTTAGTACTCGTCACAAGATTTCAAATATCCACCCTATATTTCTGGGTCCCAGATACCTTTCATCTAGAATGCTGAACAATGAGAAGCTGCTTACTAACTGACTCATAATTCACATCAGCTAAGTACTTCTATTAGCAACATTGAGAGCTAGTGACAGGTCTCTGAGGCAATGCAACAATGATGCTAAACATCTGTTTTCATATGGGAAAAACTTAATTGAATTGATTTAACTTGCTGAAAGAAGTACCATATAATAACAATGATAGCCTGTATCATATTGCACTTGCACTTCAGAAAAATATTTTAAATTACATAAATGAAAATGGACACTTGGTGAAAAGGAAACAAGATAGAATGGTTCAAGCAGAAGATCCAAAAAGACAGTGGTAAAGAAAAGTCTCAGTTGTGGTTTTGAAGGCAAGGTAAAGAGAGGTTGGAAGAGTGTTCCCGAGGGGATGACTAATGAGGGGCGGACCAGTCTTAGACGAGTGCAGGGTGTGAACAGGGACATAAAGCTGAACAGGATCTCCGAGCATGATAGAGTACATCCATGGAGAATTAAAAGGTGACAGTAATGATTCGGAAGTTGACTCATAGGAGCGCCTGGACCAGTGGAGTCTGGTGAGGACCAGGGTAAGCAGATAATAGCTGGAGTAGCTCCATTCTGCATGAGTTGTAATTCATGTGTACTGGGCACAGGGAGGCCAGCCAGGAAAGCATTTGTAAATATACCCCTTTAGAAAGTAAAAGCAAAATAAGGTTACTTAAATTATTCACTTCTGCACTTATCATTACATTCAAAATGTCGTATTGTGTTTTTTTTCAGTTTATATACTCACCTCTAAATGAACTAGCACAAGACTTATATATTTATAATTTTAAGCTGTTGTGCTGGACCATCTGCATGAGTCAGCAAGGAACAATTTAAAAAATTTTTTGTGTCTTGATTTATCTGTGCTAATCAATCACTACTTAATAGTATAGTTTTGAAACAATTTTGGACTGTTTTTTATAAAACAGAAGTTGTAGGGTATTTTTACAATCTGTTCAATTATAAAGTATTTCACTTTTAGGAAAAATCTTCTTTTATCCAACATGCAAAGTTGCATCACTTAGAATTGGTAATTGTTCAGCTCAGCTTAAACAATAATTTTTTAACGTATCTCTTAAAATGAACAGTTTCAGATGTTGAAATGGGTTTTCAAAATATGCAGTATTGCCTTTCGTGATCATAAGTGTCATTTCTACATTCCCCTAGTGTTGACAGTTCTGTATTTATAAATAATGTGAATTCTTTTGCTAAATGCATGCTGCAAGTTTCTGTTATAAAAGTTATACTTTTCAACTAAAATTGGGATTATACTTTCAGAATTAAAATTGAAATATTTACTCAATTATATAATATAGTCTGGTTAAAATAAACAAATATCTGCTAATTGAAGAGTTCTGTTTTTCGAAACATTTTCCCATTGTCATTCAGTGATGTGTAAATCTGTTCTATGAAACAAAAAAACAGCTTCAGCAACAGTTTCAGCATTAATTATCTCTTGGTATGCCCCATGAAAAGATTTTTCCAAAAAAGTAGAAACAGAAGCTAAAAATGGTCAGATTTTAAACAAAGGAAGTCTTTGTTCAGGCATAGCAAAACTGAATAAAAGGGAGAAAGATCATGAATGGTTTGAAAACACACTGATCATTCTCATACCCATTCCAAGATTCTAACATCATGGAGTATCTCCATTTCATTCTGTTACTGAGCGAGTGGAAGTGAGGAGAAGAAGTAGAGTTATTTATTTTCATAAAACCCAGTTTTGAATCAGGAAAGGTATCTGTGCATTTGTTGATATTTTATCAATACCATGGCACCTCAGGTGATCTCAGAAGTCAAGAAACAAAACTGCTGGTAAACCAGGTCTGTGAAACCAGTAGAAGCAGATGTGTTTTTTTTCATATTTCCAATCTCAGCTTTACATAAATCATGATAGGTATATAGCATTTGAATGGCTGGATGTGGCATGTAGGTGAGGAGGATTGAATAGCTCACGAGCAGCATATGAATGTGAAAGTTTTTGGGTTCATTTCTGAAAGGAACAATCATATTTATTATCTAACCTGGAATTTTGGTTCTTGATGGAGCACCATCATTTTGAGAGTAAATGTGAAACAAAATTACAAATGTTAAAAATTTCTGCAGATTGAAGGTTTACAATTACCTTAATATTAACAGCCCCACGACAAGTGCTGGAAGGTTGAGATGGATGGGGTTAAAGATAAAGTAAACAGGAACACGTCCAAACCTGTTGCATTAGGTTCCATTACCATGTTGTGACAGTTTTGTGACATGATGGGGCAGTTCATTAACATATTCAAATCAGACAGTGCAATTGGGAGGCTGATTTAAATTTAATAGTTGCTGAGTGGGTTTCCCAGCTCTCCAGATATCTGGCAGTAAAAGGGCAATGGCAGATGCTGGTTCAAGATGATAAGTGCCTTATGGGGCAAGGGAAGCAGATCTTATGCCCTACCAATAATCCATCGTCCTCCTTGTTGCCTCGTGGTCTCTCCTCTCTCCCCCCACCCCCCCACCCCTTCGCAGATCTCCCATCCTCCGAAGCACCAACACCAGCTCCATGGCATGATCATAGCCGACCTCCTCTATACCCCAATAAAGTCCCACCCAGATTTCCTCATTCACAATTGCCGTTCTCTTTTCCTGTATCAATGCAAAATCTCTGACCTACCGCAGTCCAGAATTCCAAGAACTGTCCCCAAGGGTCCCCTGCTCCGGCCTCCTGCCACTGGTTTTCCCACCAGCCAGCCTGCCAGTTGGGCCAGTTGGCAGGTGGGAAGCAGAAAAAAAGAATTAGAATTAGGTCTTGCCATTGAATCCTGCAGACCTTCACATCCGTTGCTCTGAGTGCTCTCCAGCCATTTTTGACCTCCTGCACACCCTCCCCGTCTCCCTATAAATATCGAAGCTAATATATCCATTGTCATTTTAAGCATCAGACTTTGTCACACATCTGTGTCACTTTTTATAGAAGTACAAAAAGAGCAATCTGCAGGGGAAACTTCAGAATATATAATCTAATAGGCTACAGAATCTGTCTAAGTTTAATTAACTCTGCGCTGATCTCAGGACATGTCTATATCCCAGTAAGACCTTCTGGCTTTAAAGGGTGATAGATACTAGTTAACAGACTCAAACAGATGTTGATTGAGGGATAAATATTTGCTAAGACACAATCCCCTTCTTTTCTTCAAAGTAACGCCATGCAATATTTTATAAGCACTTGACATGGTTGATGAAACCTCAACGCAACCACTCACCTGAAAGGCAGCACCTCTGACAGTGCAATGCTCCCTCAGTACTGTACTGGAGTGTCAGCCCTGATTAATGTGCTCATGTCTGAGAGTGGGATTTGAACCTCAAACCTTCTGACTTAGAGACATAAATGCTACGAAATGAGCCACAGCTGATACTATTGTGAACCACTGTGTAGTAGATTGCCAGGCAACATTTTACAGTACGCATATTTGAGCTATCTATCTGATTTGCACTTTTGTGTAGCTTTGCTTTGCTAGCTTTTTTTAACGTCTGCCATTTTCTTCCTTACCTGTTTCCAATTATGTGAGTGCTGTATTCAGTGCTAAACTTGGTTACCACTTCTTGCTAGTCATGCTACTTTTGTCAGCGTAAAGTGCTCCAGACTACCAAATAGGTCAATCCACCTCACACCTGTTCGATGTGGTGATGCCTCACTTCTATAGTCATCAATTTGGTTACTTTATCTACAAAATGTTTTTTTTTAATCTTCCACTAACAGATTCAAACTTCAGCAGAGACGTAAGATGGGCAGGAGCAGTTCAGTCACCCATTCTCCCCCCACATGATTCTCCTTTCTGTTCAACCCACTGGAAAAGAAAGTCCGACAGGATGAATGCCAGTCGTTAGGCATCTGATCCACTTGCACCTGTTCTATACTATTCCCAAAGTTGAAAGATCTGCTTATTGTATTACATATGGATGATGTCCCTGTACTTATTGGACACTGCTTGGCCTAAATAGCCAAGTGGTTATGGTACTGGGCTTGTAACCCCAAGATCAAGAGTTCAAATCTCACAATAGCAAACTATGAAATGATGTAACTTCATCTGAATAGGAACAGATGGAAATGTGTTTGTACTCAAAAGAGTTACTTATTGGACACCATTCTTCTCTCTTATTCTAAGGATAACCACAAGGACTCCAATAATCCATATTAAATACAGAAAATACTGAAGATACACAAGAGGTCCACCCAACATCTGAAAAGTGAAAAGATAGTTTACAGGTACTCATATAGGGGACTAGATTTTCCAAGGTCAGTGAGTAGGTAGCAGAGTAGAAAGGGCACAGCTAATGTTATGCTGACTAGAAGATCCTACAATTGTAGTATTCATGTGAACGTTCAGTCTGAAAGTGAAGGGATGGGGCTATGTGATATGCTGCAGCCATGTGAAGGAATAAAGCCATTTAATGGTAAAGGACCAAAAGTGGAAGATTAAAAAAAAACATTTTGTTGATAAAGTAACCAAATTGATGACTATAGAAGTGAGGCATCACCACATCGAACAGGTGTGAGGTGGATTGACCTATTTGGTAGTCTGGAGCACTCTACACTGACAAAAGTAGCATGACTAGCAAGAAGTGGTAACCAAGTTTAGCACTGAATACAGCACTCACATAATTGGAAACAGGTAAGGAAGAAAATGGCAGATGTTAAAAAAAGCTAGCAAAGTTACACAAAAGTGCAAATCAGATAGATAGCCCAAATATGCGTACTGTAAAATGTTGCCTGGCAATCTACTACACAGTAGTTCACAATAGTATCAGCTGTGGCTCAGTTCGTAGCATTTATGTCTCTAAGTCAGAAGGTTTGAGGTTCAAATCCCACTCTCAGACATGAGCACATTTATTTTGGCTGACACGCCAGTACAGTACTGAGGGAGCATTGCACTGTCAGAGGTGCTGCATTTCAGGTGAGTGGTTGCACTGAGGTTTCATCAACCATGTCAAGTGCTTATAAAATATTGCGTGGCGTTACTTTGAAGGAAAGAAAGGATTGTGTCTTAGCAAATATTTATCCCTCAATCAACATCAGAAAAAACCTGATTATCAGATGTGGCTATTGTTACATCTGCTGTTTGCAGAAGCTTGCTGTGCACAAATTGGTTGCAGCATTTTGTACATTACTACATTTCACAAAAATTTAGTGGTCATGAAAAGCGCTATATAAATGTAACTCTTTTTAACTGCACAAGCATACAAAACCTTTAGACATCATTACAACTCTTTCATTGTAGGCACAGATACCAACTGCAAATGAAAAGTGGCATCCTTATCCAACTGATATCTTTAAAGGATTCCACACCTCAAATTATTCAAATACAACTTGGCTACATGATCTGCTCACTTGCTAATGCAGAGGATAGGTTTTAGTATTTTCTCAGTTTCCTTAAAACTATCCATTTTACGTGGGCGGGCCAATTAAGACCCGCCCAGCGTGACGTCCGCCAGGGAGCACTTTATGCTCCCTGTGCAGGCAGGGAGGGAATTCCCTTAACCAGGAGTGCGCTCTTTCACACATGTGCGCGAAAGAGCGCACCGATCTCCCTGAGGTAAAGTGCTGCCTCAGGGAGATCGTCTCCAATGTAAAACTTTCAATAAAGGTGATTAAAAAATTTCTCTGCCATGTCCCCTCATGTGACACTGTCACATGAGTTGGGATATGTCCATAACTTCTTTTTAAACATTCAATAAAAATTTAAATACCCTCATGAAACATCATCCCGCCCGTGGATGAGATTTCATTCTTTTTCTGAGGCCCGCCTGGACTCCTGACCTGCCTGACAACCTTAAGGTTGGATGGGCAGGTCCATTAATCATATTTATGAGTTTTTTAAAGGCCTTAATAGGCCATTGACAGTTTGATGGGTGCGCAGCCAATTCAGCTGTGCGCCTGCCGAACTGAAAATCTAAATGACGCGGGGTGACGTCAGGACGCACGGCCGATGCATCCCTGCATCATTTTACACATTGGCGAGCGGGCCCTGCCAGAAGATCTTTCTCCAGAAGTTACAAGTCTTTGAGTTCAAATATCATATCCATAGCCCCACAGAAGCCGATCACCCACCTGGTATGTGTACTGTCCCACCAGCATGGCTCACATGGTACACCCTCTTGAGAAGAGTTCTCGCACCAGCAAACACCGAGTGCTCTGGCAGCAGCTGAACCGGTGCTATCCTGACCTCATACAATCCAGCTGGCAGACATAATGCACATTGCTCTATTATGGAATATGCAGGTCAACTTGTAGGTAAGGTGAATTTGAAGAATTCTGCTATTGCAAAGTGACAGGATGTACTCCTGATTGTTTCTGGAGGTGTTGTGGTGAGTTCCTGGATTTGGCAGGGAAGCGTTACTGCATTGTCACAGGGAGGACAGAGGATTTTATGACCTAGCCACAGAAAGGCTATAATGGTATGGCAGCCTCTAGGTCTGCAGGATGGTAGGGAGGTGGAGTGGAGGCTTTAGAGAGGCTTCGAAAACATGTCTCCCTTTTCAGCAATGTTCAAGTTCTGTACTTAAAATAGAGAAGCAGAATGTTTTTTAGATGGTGAAAGACTGAGGAGTGTTCCAAAGGACCTGGAATGTCCTTGCAACTCTTTCGAGTACAAACCTGTTTCCATCTGTTTCAGATGAAGTTACATTGTTTCATAGTTTGCCATTGTGAGATTTGAACTCTTGATCTTGGGGTTACAAACCCAGTACATAACCACTTGGCTATTTAGGCCAAGCTCTGGAATGTCCTTGTACATGAATCACAGAAAGTTAACAAGCAAGTACAGAAAGCAATTATAGGAAAACAAATAATATGTTAGCCTTCATTACAAAAGGGATTGGAGTAGAAACATCTTACTACAGTTATATATAGGGCCTTGTTGGGGCCTTACCTGGTGTACCATGTGCAGCTTTGATCTCTTTACCAAAGGAAGGGTATACTTTCCTTAGAAGGAATACAATCAATGTTCTAAACTGATTTCTGGGATGAGGGAATTTTCCTTTGAGGAGACATTGAGTAGATCACCCTCATGGTGTCATTAGACTTCTTGGGCTATCGCTACCAGGTCCTTGGGTCCAGATTCTGGAAATTGACTTCTCTGGCTACCTGCAAGCATTTCTTCTGAGAATAGTCCTGGCCCCCTACAGAGCCGCGACCTCTTCCATCCTGCCCACCTCCACCACCACAAGTAAGGCTTCCAGCCCCTGTGATCCTGGAGTCCTCGCTCTGCCCTGGTGTTCCATTTTCCTTGTTTAGAATTGGAGCAATAGTATTCAGCAGCAGCTTCTGTAATTCAGCACAGCTTCCCTTCAAGAGGGACAAAGTGCCTTTAAGAGAATAAGGCTGGCTGCACCACATCCAATTAGCATACACTGCTCCACTCCCTGCTGAATGCCGAGGCAAATGGCAGTTTCGGAGCCGCTTAGTTCAGTGCTACTACTATAATGTAAATGAGATGGCAACAATAAACTTATATGGTGCCTACCTCCATCAGAACCTGCACAGGCAGATCTAGAATTATGGCCTGTATAGCAACTTAAGGTGACTGTAGCATAGTAGTAATGTCACTGGACTAATAATCTAGAAACATGGGCTATTGCTCTGGGAACACCAGTTCAAATCCTACCATGGCAGCTGGTTGAATTTGAATTCAATTAATAAAATCTGCAATAAAAGGCTATTGTATTGCTGAAAAAAAGATTTTTTTTGTCAAAGCTTTTTGCCTTGCACTCATCAGGACAGTTCGTAAGAAAATGCCAATGTCAAAGGAAACAACATATTTATACTATATGAGAAGGGTGCTGATTGGTTGACAAGTGAACTCTGATTGGTAGAGGCCAATGAAGCTAGCATGAGTAATGCTGACCATGAAATTAACATTGATTGTCGTAATCATTTGGTTCTTACCTGGTCTGGCCTACATGTGATTCCAGATCCACAAAATGTGGTTGAAATCTTTTGAGTTAAACCAATCAAACCAAATCAACAAAATGAATCTTTTGAAATCTTTTGAGTTAAACCAATCAAACCAAATCAACAAAATGAATCTTTTGAGTTAAAACAATCAAACTAAATTAACAAAACGAAGGACAAGTCAAGCATAGCCCCTAATTCAGGTCAGCTGTAAAACTAAAGACAAAATTTAAAGGAAACTTACAACTTTAAACCAAAGCAATGTGGTTGAACCTTAATCGCCCTCTTAAATGGTTTAATAAACTACTCAGTTCAAGGGTAGTTAGGGATGGGCAACAAATGGTGAAAGAATAAAGAATAAAGAAAGCAAAAAAAGCCATTTTTATAGCTCTTTGACTCCAATTGAGGAGGCCTTCTTGGACACTCAGGGCAAAATTTTCCCCCCATTGGGGGGAAGTGCAGGAGCTGGTGAGGGCGGGCGTCCCTCCGATTGGCACCCCCATTCAGGGGTGCACAGCCATTTTTCGTGGGCAGGCCAATTAAGACCTGCCCAGCATGATGTCCGCACAGAAGTGCTGTGCGGGGTGGGGAGAATGAGGAAGTGCATTCATGCACGCTATGGAGCGCTCCAATCTCCCAGAGCCTAGGTGCTGCCTCAGGGAGATCAGTTCCCAATGGAAAAAAGTTATTCTTTCGAAAATTTCATTTACCATCCATGTCCCCTCATGTGACAATATCACATGAGTTGGGACATGGACATAACTTTAAGTAAAAGTGAATCTTAATTTTTTAATTTAGTCATGAAACCTCATCCCGCCCGTGGATGAGGTTTCATGCTTTTTCAGGTGGCCGCCAGCGCTCCCGACCTGCCCGCCAACCTTAAGGTTGGACAGGCAGGTCCACTAATTGCTTTAATTGCTTTTTGAATGGCCTCAATAGGCCGTTGACAGGTCGGCGGGCACACAACTGACTCGACTGTGCCTCCGCTGACCTGAAAATGCAAATGACACGGGATGACATTGGGATTTCCACCCGACGTCATTCCGCATCATTTTACACATCGGTGAGCGGGCCCCACCCCCATTCACTGACAGGAAAAATCTTGCCTTAGAATCCAAACCCATGATTGTTACCCTCTAGAAGGACAAGGGCAGCAGATACATGAGAACACCACCACCTGGAAGTTCCCCTCCAAGCCACACACCATCCTGACTTGGAAATATATCGCCATTCCTTCACTGTCGCTGTGTCAAAATCTTGGAACTCCCTCCCTAACAGCACTGTTGGTGTACCTACACCACATGGACTGCAGCAGGCCAAGAAGGCAGCTCACCACCACCTTCTCAAGGGCAATTAGGGATGGGCAATAAATGCTGGCCTAGCCAGCGACACCCAGATCCCATAAATGAATAAAAACCATTCTGGCTTATAAGATCATGAGACCTTAATGAGAGTGAAGCTTCCACAATCTCAGAGCCAACATCCCTATGTTGTTAAGTCTTTTACCCTTCTCAGTGAAATACAAGCATGTATACGACTGCAAAGTATCTTGCCATATCTGCTTGAAGGCGTCCCTTGGAGCCAGTATTCTAACATTTTCCTCTGCTGCTATAAGCCAGAATAAGCCAACACGTCACAGCACCTTGCATTCCTCACACAAAATTTACAAGTAGTAACAACAACTTGTATTTGTATAGTCCCTTTAATTTAGAAGACCATCCCAATATAATATGAAGCCTTCCTTTAAATGCATCTGTGCTATCTGCCTCAAGAACTACAGCAGGTTGACATTTTCACCACTCTCTTTGTAAAGAAAATCCTCCTAAATTCTTATTGGATCCATTAGTGGCTATCTTATATTTATTCCCCCTATTCACCCACAAGTGGAGACATTTTCTCCACATTATTCCAATTGAACTTTTTCAGTGCATTAGGAATTTTTATCAAGTCTTTTCATAGTGTTCTCTTTCCCAGAGGAAAGCGTCCCAACCTGCTCAGTCATTCCTGATAGTCTCATCCTCTTAATTCTGGTAATATTCTCGTAAACCTTTTCTGCACTTTCTCCAGTGCTTCTACATTTATGAAGTGTTTTTTTTATTAGTGTAGGGACCAGATCTACTCACAGTACTCTGTGTGGTCCAACCAATGTTCCACTTAAATTTAACATTGCCTCCCTGTTTTTGTATTCTGTTCCCCTAGAAATAAAGCCAAGTACTTTGCTTGCACTCTTTAAGATCATGTCAACTTATGATACCACATTTATTGATCTTTATGTCTTTATTCCCAGATCTTTTTGCTCCTCCGCACTATTTTTTTATTTCCAAGCCATAAGTGGCTTTCTAATTCACCCTACCAAAAAAACTACCATGTACTTCGCTCTATTGAAATGCATTTGCCATTTTCCATAGACTCTGCAAAATTGTTTATGTCTTCCTGTACTTTTGTGAAGTCCTCCACATTATTACCTACACTCTTTCCTCCTACTTGGTATAACCTTCAAGTTTGAACACCATACTTCTGATTTCTCAGTACATAATATTTATATGTATTTGGTGAAGAAGCGCCCCATCATGTTCCCTGTGGGACACTACTTCCCACTTTCTAACAGTCCAAAACCTTATGTTAACTCCTTCTGTTTGCTTTGCTTTATAGTCACCTGGCACATAGAGGGTGGAGTTAAATGTGCTGTCTCCCCCCACCGCAGCTGAAGCCAAGTTGAAGGCAAGGGGGGCAGTTTGATCAGGTGGGAGTATGTGAAGTGGAGACCCTGCGCATTTCCAAGCTCTAGGCAGTAAGGGTGGTCTTCCCACCCAGGACCTAACTGAGGCCTTTAAGTATTTAAGTAGCCAATTAAAGCCCACTTAAGGGCCTTATCCTGCCACCTCTGGTATTCATCCAGCAGTGGGCAGGGAACAGTCCCTTGTTCTTGGGCACTCCACACAAAGCCATCCCCCGCCCTTGCTTTCTACATCCCACCACCCCCCCCCCAGCGCCGTTTCCCTGCAACACTGTCACACCCAGATTTATCTCTCTCCAGGGATCCAACAACAAAGACCCGAGTGTAATTCTAGCAGTGGCCACCAATCCTGGCGGCACTGGAGAACTGCCAACCTCTGATTGGCCAGCAGCTCTCAGAGGCAAGATTTCCATCCTGCTGGGGGCTTAATTTGACGGAGGCCTGATGCTGCCTAGGTAAGTCCCCAATTGCTTTGGAATATCATTGTGCTTTCCGGAGAACAGCCACACAGGATATTGTTGCACTGGTTTTCCAGCCCGTGGGCAGCCCCCCGCCCGCCTACCTCCAAATCACCAACATTAAGTTCTGCTAGAGATCCTCAATATGCCAACTGCACATGGTCAGGATGTGTGCAGTTTATAATCCTTTCAGAGAAAGCAATGGAAGTTTATTCTGATAGAATTAAAAGAAGAGGGATTGTACTAAGCTCTTGTGGAGCATAACCACTGATATGGACCATTTGGGCCAAATTATCTGTTTCTGTGCTGTACATTCTATATAATTCTATGTATTGGGATATCTTGCAAAGACTTATTTCAATATAATATACTGAAGACTGCACAAGGTAATGAAACTCACACAGGAACATTTACAGACGCCTGAAAGAACTGCCAAAAATGTAAGTGCTGCATTATTCCAGCAGGTAGCCAGCAAATAGCCAGCAAAATTGGCTTCCAGTTTCCTGGCTTCTGCATGCTAACTACAGAAAATCGACTCCTCACACATTATACACCCTCATTTCATTTTTCCCCAGCATTGATTGTTTTCCCACCATTTTTGTTTATGAACACACAATAGCACTGAACATTGTCACATCAGCTGTGTTTAGAGTTATCATGATGAAAATAATGTATAATACTTTATAGGTACACATTATTAAGAGTAATTCAAGGTGAAATGTGTCATTTTGCATTCTATTATGCACTGTGCACTTAGACCATTAGTGAGCAGAATTTTCATCTTTACAAATGGTAGGTAACCTGCCCATGATCTACTCAGAGGTGATTCACTTCATTACACCTTGTAATACTCAAAAGGCTTGAATTATCACTCCTGGGTCAGGAGTACATAACTGGAACAGTTCCTGACTCTGCAAACCTGACCTGGGAGAAAGTGTCCTGGAAATTGGAATTTTTGTTTAGGGGTCGCGGGGCTCCCTAGGAATCAGGCAGGATGACCTCGGAATGAGGGCAGAGGTGGGCTGGGCGGAAGGCCTGCCCAGTGCACCAGCGCTTTGTTGAAGATATTTTTAAAAATGAATAAAATAAAAAAGTGGCCATCCAGCCCTCACCCATCACATACCCACACCACCCCTCCACCCACTCTCCATGCCAACCTATGCCACCTCATGCCCCACCCGTCACCTATGGCCCCTCATTACCTCCATACCAACCTAGGCCTCCACCTAACCCCATAAGCCCTCATACCCTCCATGCCACCCTATGCCGCTCTACCCACCAGCCCTAGCCCCTCATACTCTCTGTGCCCCCTTCCTACCCCATGGCCCCTCACACCCCATGTCACCTTATGTCATTCTACCCATCCCCATGGCCTCTCATACCCCTATACCCATCTACCCATCCCCCATGGCCCCTTATGCCCCATGCCACCTTTGCCCCTCTACCCACAACCCCTCATACTCCCTATGCCAACCACTCTTCCCCATGGACATTTATAGTCTATATGCCAACTTAGTGCCAACTCATTACAACCTATGCTCCCCACCAACCACCCTATGGCCTTACCCCTCCATGCCAACTCACCTAGTATCCACCAAGGGAAACCTCATGAGCCTTGCTAATATAAAATAAAATTGTCTATTGATGACACTCCTTTTCAAAAGAAATTCACTGATTCAAAACATTCAATACATTGAATTTCATTCAAATAATCTCTTATGAAAACAAACATTTCTTTCCTATAACCACTTGGAGCTTTCAATCAAATTGCTCACTTGACAGGCATCTCACTGTGATAATGTTAGGTTGTAAAATCAGTCATGCAGCACAGATCCTATAATGATAATACTCAGGCTTATGTCAACAGACAGAGTGAAATGGATGCACTGACTTTTTTCAAACTCTATACATTTTTATTAAATTTAAAGACCAGCAGAGTTAAATGCTTTGATAGCTTTGACAGTTCCAATGAATTTTGATGTCCCTTTGGCAGCTTTGACAGTTCTTTGATAGCTCTAATGAGTTTATGCATTTTTTACACACATTCATGTCTAATTTTAACAATCCCAAAGGGCACCTGACCTCTCCAAAAGGGTACCTTACCTTAACTAAAGGGGTACCTCACCTCTCTCAAAGGGCACCTGACCGTTCCCAAAGGTGTCCCAGAACCATATCAAAAAAGATACCCTGGCTATCCAAACAAATCTATAAGGTTCAGACTGCTCCTACCAGGTCTAATCTGCACACTTCAGGTTTCAGACACCTACGTCACCAAAATCACACGAGTGGAAATAGCTGCTGATTTATACAGGCAGTTGGTCCTCGAACTACGGATGTACAACGTAGAACCAGCCGCGGATTCCCCCCCTCTGAAAATGGTGGAGGCCGGGTTCAGGGGTAAGACTTCCGGATTCAGGCTTCTGCCAGCATTTTCCCGCAGAGCTCTCCACCTGCCTGAAAATTCAGGCCCGAGTGTCTACTCAGTGTAAGTAACTAACTTCATAAAATTAATCTAAATTGGCCGATCATAACAACCTCATTTATTGGCCTGCATGGATTGCTTTAAACTGCATTTTCCTTTCTTGTTAAGTAACGTTTTCTAACTATGGTTTGTTTTTGTGTGCTTTACTCCTAGTGCAAGCAATGCAATTGTAGAATTTGACTCCCTAAAGGCACTGTGTAATATTCTCATACTAAAATTTCTTGATTAGAGAAATCAAGAAAATAATTTAGACTTGTATCTAATACATTCTGAAATGTATATTTTCAGGAAATAATATGCTTTTCAGTTAAAAACAACTGGATAGTTTTCCGTGTGGAATTTCTCAAAGTCCTTGCAGGTATCATATGTCATCATGTTCATACTGAACAATGGAGCTGCCAACTAGGTTCTGCATTCAAACCTAGTGTTCTCCCAATGGAACTACCTCATCTGTACTGCAGGGTAGTCCTGTTTCCAAAGAAACATTATACTTTCTCATCATCATTCACCCAGTTTTATCCCCCATACATCAGTCTATGGATAAAATTTATTCCTGATTTATTACTTCAGTTGCTTGATGCAGAGGTTTCCTGATAAATCAATGTTATATCTTGTGCCACTACAAATGTCAGACTAAGATTAGCTCCTAGGTAATACCAGTTGCTTCTTGCTGCCCCCTTGGTTGCAGTTTTAGGAACCCCAACCAACCTAAAAGGGCAGAAAGCTGGTAAAACAGACAGCCACCCTCTTTTACCTTACTCCAGGTACCCAAGTGTTCCTGAGAGACCAAGGTTATTGCTTACTACTGTGACAGATATGAAACTCTCCGGTATTCCATTTGGATTTTATCCCATCAGCAAAGAGAACCATGGAACACTACCTCTCAAGTTGCATACATTTCATGGCAGCAATTTTCCCCAGCAATTTTGCTTTGCTCCAGCACTGAGTTTTCACTGGGCGTTTCATGTTGTCTGTGAGTTTGTTTCTCTAAATTGGCGGTTTTAGATGTTGGATTTAGAACCAAAACTTAAGCCAGTGGGATTAAGTGGAGATATATTTATTTTTATAATATCAAAATTGTAAACACATATTTGCAGAAAGAAGGAATCTCATTGGAAAAGGGGTGAAAGAAAAGATTCAATATTCACTGTTTGTTGAGAGTAGTCAGTCAGTCAGTGGAAAACTGCAATCAATAAGACTGCTAGGATGGATACATCTAAAGAATATAAGACTTATTTTCCTGGCCCTAACACCGCAGGAGACCCTGTAGAAGAGGCACAGTGAACCAAGAATATTGGAAGAGCCTCATGATACTGGGTTGTCATTCCCATAAAGCTTCCTGCCTTATTATTTGAGAGGCCTGCATCGCAGGAACTGACAAGGAGCAAGTATTTATATCAAGCAAAAACAAAATGCTGGAAGAACTCAGCAGGTTCCTATCAAGCTGTGTCTATGATGTCACAATGATTTGTGAAATGATTTCCTGATCAAACTCTAGTCATAGATTGTGGTCAAGTTGCCTGCATCAAAAGGAAATGTGAGAAAAAGATTTAGCATTGTGAGGCGTATGTTAACAAGTGGCAGAGACCTTACAACTGAGATAAGAATGTTGCTAATTTGGAAGTGGAGGAATTGTACTAATTGTTTTTGTGCTATTATTGGCTCCTGGGAGGACAACAGAGTCAGATACAAGATTTACATGCCCTTAACCGGGAAGCATTGTAAGCTGTGCAGAAAAGCAATGCTGAAGGAGCCTCCAGTTTAGCTCAGATTTAGTAAGAGTGCTCTGTTACCTGCTGGAAGAAGACTTGAAGAAATGGCCATGAGCTTCCACAGGTCTTCTGAGCCAGTAAAAATTGCAAGACAAGTTCTTAATGGTTAAGGAAGCAGAGGGAAAGTTGCTTGCAAATATATATCACTATTCCTTCATCATCACTGGTCCAAATCCCGGAACTGCCACCCCGCAAGGACTGTGGGTTTTCCTACACCACATGGACTGCAGCAGTTCAAGAAGGCAGCTCACCACCACCTTCCCAAGGGCAATTAGGGATGGACAATAAATGTTGGCCCAGCCAGTGGCTCCCACATCTCGTTACTGAGTAAAATAGCCTGTCAGTGTGCACAGGTGCATCCACCAAGTCATTAATATCTTGTTTGCCTGGCCACATGACTGTATAGTTTTCAGAATGGATGCCAGGATCCAGCAAGCACATTCCTTGTTTTTTTAACTATCTGGCTGGTTTGTCTATGGTGCAGGTGTACTTGATGATACACATGTGGCTCTGAGAGGTCCAATAGTTAGATGTTACTCTTGTGCCAGAGTGTGAATTACAGGCATAAAATAATGGAGGTGAATTAGCAGGCTCCTTCCCAGCTCACATAATGTGGTCATTTTTCATATTTTCTGCCTGGACAGAAACCAGAAAGGAAAATCTAATGGGTTAGATTAATAGTCAGTTATGAATCCACCTGATCTTCCTTTCTTTTGTGGTTGTCTAGTGCCTTACCCAAGTGATTCCTTCGAGGCAGTAAAACAGAGAATAAGAACAGCAGCTGGTTGGAGGGGAGACGGATTAACAGTGAAATTAGAGGCACCTGGAGACAGAGCCAATATTCATGTTCTCTTCACCTTGCCGCTCTGTCCATAGGTCTCAGGGGTATCAGACCCCATGACAGGATTTTCCTGATGATGTTTGAGCTAACTCTTATATCGGCTTGCCCATGAAAGATGTCACAGTACAGTCCAAGAGCCTGTATTGCAGCACTTGAGCATTCAACAAATAAAATTGATAACATGGCCTTAGCTGTGAAATACTGCACAGCAGATGGCGCTGGAAGCTGCCACTCATTCTGAGGATGTCTGAATGTTTTCAATACTGTGCAATAATATTTCATACAGGTAGAGTCTGGACTCCTTCATTCTTGTCACCAGTGTGTGGAAGTTGATAGACATATCACCCAATTGGCTAGATCTTGATTTTGCGTGGTAATTAAAAGCTGGTTATCTTATTCCTTTGCATTCAGAAGTAGTTACAGTTACTGTAAAGGTAGTGCTACTTCACTGGCCTCCCATAAATTATATTCCTGCAGATGGAGTGAGTGTGACCACTGAGTGAATCTGTTACTGTCCAATTCTTACTTCAAAGTCTTTAAGTGGCAGATTACATTGAGTGATAGGTTGTTGCCACATGACTCAAGCAAAACTGTGTACTTCACAGTCCCTCCTGGCAAGGTCCTTTTTTTTTGGTATTGTTAGCGTTTGTAATCTTCCATCCATGAGGAGCAAAGAGGGAGTCTTTCCTTTCCTTCACTCCTTATGATAGCTGTTCAATTGTCTCATCATCATTCAGCCTTTTTTACTGGCATATTGATGAATTGCAAACTTTTTTCTTGTCATTCTAAAATCTTGCTTCTTTAAAAATTGTCTTTTGGAAAATATCAGTTTTCAGAACACTTGACAATACTTGGCTGCTAATTGTAGGTTTCATCTGTCACTTAGGTTTAGTTTTCATTGTTTACACCACAAACTCTCCTGATGTTCCCAGATGATCCAACCCCTTTAAACAGCTTCAGGCCTTAGGTGCAACAGCTCTTCAATTTACTGCACTCCTACACCTGACCCAAGTAAGTGGCCTTAGTGCCTATCCATATAATGCCTATGATATGCAAATTATCACCAAGAAGATATCAGAGATCAGGGAAGTGGTTAGGCATGTTGCCATCCCAGTGCACTGACCACTTTGTAAAACAGGTGAAAGCAAAATACTGCAGATGCTGGAAATCAGAAATAAAAACAAAAAATGGTGGAAAAACTCCACAGGTCTGGCAGCATCTGTGGAGAGAGAAAAACAGAGTTAACGTTTCGAGTCCATATGACTTCTTCAGAGCTGGAGAAGAGTCTGAAGAAGTCATATGGACTCGAATCATTAACTCTGTTTTTCTCTCTCCACAGATGCTGCCAGACTTGTGGAATTTTTCCAGCATTGTTTTTTATTGTAAAACAGGTGATAGCTATCTGTAGTCCATATCATATCTCTAGAATTTTTTATTTTCTTGATTTCAATTGATTTGCAATCACTTGTTTTACACCACAAAATAAAGTCCCAAAATCCACTTCCTCATGCTCATTTCCATGGGCCGGGGCCCCAGGAAAATCAGCCCTTTCAAGTTAAAAGCAAGTTGCTCTCACTTAGGATAGATTGTTGGTGATTGCCACAGTTCTTTGGCTGCACCCTCGATTATATCAACTCCTTCCTGTTGTTGGGGACAACATTAAACTCTCAAAATTATTTTTCAATTACGTTTGAAGAATATCCAGGCATTAGCGGATACTGAATTAAAGTTGTCATCTTTGTTTACTATAAACTGATCAAGCTTATTGAATTTTCTAATGGTACAAAAATATATACAAATTACAGGACACAACTAAATATTTGCAAGAGGTTGCTGAACAGAATATAGTTTGACTATAGGTATGTTCAGTTTTAGTTAGCATGCAAAAAAGAACAATAAGATCAGTCCCAATTGTAAAGGAATGATTTACGAGGTAAAGTTAGTCTAGAAAGAAAGCTGCTCAAAATATCTAAAATATTAATTAAAATTGATCTTCTGTGTTGTTTTTCATGAATATAAGTTTTAAGAAATACCTCTCTCTCATCATGTAACTGTCCCTCTTTGCTTCTGACCCTCTTATTTTTTGTGTCTGTTGTTTCTGCTCATATTTTAATCTTCGTGTATCCTGCTTTCTTTCTCTGTCATCTATCCATATGGTTCTCATGTACCTTCTCTTTTTGTCTTTTTTCTTATAGAAATAGGGAGAAAAAATAAATACTTTTCAGCCCATGTACATAACCCTGATGTGGTCCAGTTAGAGTTGCTAAAGTGATAGTCATGGGAAGTGACTAGAAGTACTTTTGGCAAGCATTTACACATCTCCATAAACGCACTTTTTCTGAACTCATTCACGGATATTCTCCCTTGCAGTTTGTCACCAACTAAGTCAATCATAAAGCATGCGTCTTGTTTTCGTTTTACTGTTCTGTGAGAATGAATTATTTTGAAGCATGTTGAATGTTACTGAGATATAATAAAAACATATCAAGGACACTACACAGCTAATATAATCTGCTATTGCAATGCAATTGATGAGGAACTTTGGCCAAAGGGAAAGTTAACTCCTGGCAAACAATATTTAATAATGCAGCTTTTGGGAATGTAGAATCTATTTAGGAACAGGACTCTTTCTAAATTGATACAATCTGATAAATATACTGATATTCTGGTGGTCAAACTGATTTAATGTATATCCTTACAAAGTAACAAGAAGATAAATCAAGCTAACCCTGGCTTGAACATTAATCATTGATCTGTGGGATATGAGGTAAAAATCAGCTCAGGGAAAAACAAGATACCAATAGATTGATATGGTAAAACAAATAATAGATCCAAAAAATCTGCAAGATGTAATCTCTGTGATTATACCAGGGTCATGCTTACTTGTACAGTGTGGTATTGACCTGCTGGAATCAGTGGGTCCATACCCAGTTTGTATGGATCAGACAGGCACAAGCACCAGTGCTGACATATCTTTGCAGTAAACTGCCCTGAGAACCCAGAAAATCTGGTGCTTATTTGCCATTGGAGACATGAGGGCATATGTGATGGGGATTGCTCAGGACCTCCCAGACTGCAGCCATATCTCCTTTGACCATCTCTGCAAGGATTTTTAAAATTAAAATTTTCAATTCTTCAGGGGTCCAGGCCACTTCTGTCCTTGTGGAGACTGGTGTGCCTCATCTCACTCAGTACCACACTGAACCCCAAATGAACCAGGAAAGCATACAGACTCCACATGCCAATACACCCACCTATGCACATCTGTTTTATAAGGAACAGGCAGAGGTTCCATCTCTTACAATACAGGATAAAAACGTCTGGAAAGGTAGCAAATTGGTGCAACCATGTCCCATCGATTTTGCAGTGGATTCCACCATTCTCCTAGCAGAACCTCAGATGGAACATAACAGAACCTCCAAAGATTCTCAGGGTCTATTGCTTCAAATTAAGACAGGACAGAAGGAATATATGGAATTGGTCACAATAAAATTTAAAAGCATTGTCAAGAAGAACATTACTTTTCAAAGGATGATATGGCAAGTGATTTATTTTTATTCTTTTCACAAGAAAAGAATGGATGTTGACGGTGGTGGATGGGGTGCCTGTCAAGCGGGCTGTTTTGGCCTGGATGTTGTTGAGCTTCTTGAGTTTCTTTGGAGCTGCACTCATCCAAGCAAGTAGAGGGCATTCCATCACACTCCTGACTTGTGCCTTGTACATGGTGGAGAAACTTTGGCAAGTCAGGTAGTTACTGTCCGTAGAATTCCCAACCTCTGACCTCCTTTTGTAGCCATAGTATTTTTATGGCTAATCCTGTTCAGTTTCTGGTCAATGGTAACCCACAGGATTTTGATAGTGGGAAATTCAGCAATGATAATGCCAATGAAAATCAAGAGGCAATGGTTAGATTCTCTCTTGTTGGAGATGGTCATTGCCAGGCACTTGTGGTGTGAATGTTACTTGCCACTTGTCAGCCCAGGCCTGGATATTGTCCAGATCTTGCTGCATTTGGACATGGACTGTTTCAATATCTGAGGAATCATGAATGGTGCTGAACATTGTGCAATCATCAGCAAATATCTGAAGCAGCTGAAGTATTTTGGGCCTCAGTCACTACCCTGAGGAAATCCTGCAGCGATGACCTGAGACTGAGGTGATTGACCTCAAACAACCACAACCATCTTCCTTTGTGCTAGGTATGACTCCAACCAGCGGAGAGTCTTTCCCTTGATTCCCATTGACTCCAGTTTTGCTAGGGCTCCTTGATGCCAAACTCAGTCAAATGCTGACTTGATGTCAAGGACAGTCACTCTCACCTCACCTCTGGAATTCAGCTCTTGTCCATGTTTGGACCAAGGCTATAATGAAGTCTGGAGTTGAGTGACCCTGGAGGAATCCAAACTGGGCATCAGTGAGCTGAGTAAGTGCTGCTTGATCGCACAACAACCCATTCCATCACTTTGCTGATGATCAAGAGTAGACTGATAGGGCATTAACTGGCCGGGTTGGGATTTGTCCTGCCTTTTGTGGACAGGACATATCTGGGCAATTTATCACATTGCCAAGTAGATGCCTGCATTGTAGTTGTACTAGAACAGCTTGGCTAGGGGTGCAGCTAGTTCTGGAGCACAAGTCTTCAGTACTATTGTCAGAATGTTTTCAGGGCCCGTAACCTTTGCATTATCCAGTGCTTTCAGCCATTTGATAGCACATGGAGTGAACCAAACTGGCTGAAGACTGGCATCTGTGATGCTGGGGACCTCCTGAGGAGGCCAAGATGAATCATCTACCTGGCACATCTGGCTGAAGATTGTTACAAATGCTTCAGTCTTATCTTTTGCACTGATGTGTTGGGATCCCCCAGCATTGAGGTTGGGGATATTTGTGGAGCCTCCTTCTCTAGTCAGTTGTTTAATTGTCCACCACCATTCATGACTGAATGTGGCAGAACTGCAGAGCTTAGATCTGATCCATTGGTTGTGGGAATAGCTTAGCTCTGTCGATCACATGCTGTATTCACTGTTTGGCATGCAAATAGTCCAGTGTTGTAGCTTCACCAGGCTAACACTTCATTTTTAGGTATACCTGATGCTGCTCCTGGCATGCCCTCCTGCACTCTTTATTCAACCATGGTCCCCCCCCCCCACAACCCCCCCCCCCCCACCCACCCGAGCTTGGTGGTGCAAAAAGCTGACAGCATACAAAGTGAAATGCCTGGTGTATTGGCAGGTCTGCATGAAAGTACGTTGTCACTATCAGAGCATGGTGGAACCCAGCACCAGATTGGCACAGGGCTTCACACAGTTTGGAGCCCATCCTTTCCACTCTGGAAGTGGAAATGAGTTCAATTAAAGCACTTGTGGATGGAACCATGTTGCAGCTTCTGGTGACTGATGTCTTAGCTTTCATTGGTTGGCTTCTGGTGTGCAGCAATGTGCAAGTGCTGCAGTGGAGGCCGACTGGAACCACGCAAGCTCAGTTTCATGCAGTGCAAGCACAGCTTACATTGATCATAACTTTAGATACCAGTGCTCAAGAGACTTGCAGAATCTCACAGCAGTCCAGCTATCTGTCCTCCAGCATTGGAGAAGATGGTGATGCAGTGGTAATGTCACCAGACCATCTGTGCCCTGTGCAGCAGAACTTGTCTGAGGCCTCACCATCCAGTGAGCTGGCACCCACACTATCCTTGTTTCATGCCCTAGTTTCAAGTCGCTCCTGTGCAGTTTCTCACCACATGTAGGTACCATCACTAAGCTACCCATTAAATGAGGCTTTTCCAACTTTTGTGTGTGGGGGGCCACATTTCCATTTTTTTCCTCACTCAAGGGGCCAATGAGTAGATTTCAGAAAAATGCATGAATTTCAAAAAAAAGTTGAGGATGAGCAAATCTAATCAATAAATGGATTTTTTTTAAAGTAAATAAAGATTACCCCAAGATGAAAGCAATATACTGCAGATGCTGGAAATCTGAAATAAAAACAGAAAATACTGGAAAAACTCAGCAGGACTGATAGCATCTGTGGAGAGAGAAACAGAATTAATGTTTCGAGCCTGTACAACCATCTGGGGTTAACTCTGAAACGTTAACTCTGAGACATTTCTCTCTCCACAGATGCTGTCAGCCTTGCTGAGTTTTTCCAGCATTTTCTGTTTTTATTTAATAAAAATGACAATCGGAGTGCTCACTCCCAGTCAGTCGCGGGGTGTTTACTCATACACTCACAGTGGATCAGAGTGAATGGGCAGAATTTTATATCCCATGGGCAGGCACACGCCTAACCCAATCAGGAGTAAATAGCGCACAATGACGTCGGGCAAGCGTCTCGCGCAATGTTTTAGTCGCATGCCCACTGACAATTAAGAGGCCTATTAAGGTCATTAAGGTTTCACTTGACATGAATTTTTTGCTAAAAACAAAAAACTGCGGATGCTGGAAATCCAAAACAAAAACAGAATTACCTGGAAAAACTCAGCAGGTCCGTCCAAGGGCCCAAACACTCCTTTCAAGTGAAGCAGCATTTCACTTGCATTTCCCCCAACTTAGTCTACTGCATTCGTTGCTCCCAATGCGGTCTCCTCTACATTGGAGAGACCAAACGTAAACTGGGCGACCGCTTTGCAGAACACCTGCGGTCTGTCCGCAAGAATGACCCAAACCTCCCTGTCATTTGCCATTTTAACACTCCACCCTGCTCTCTTGCCCACATGTCTGTCCTTGGCTTGCTGCATTGTTCCAGTGAAGCCCAACGCAAACTGGAGGAACAACACCTCATCTTCCGACTAGGCACTTTACAGCCTTCCAGACTGAATATTGAATTCAACAACTTTAGGTCTTGAGCTCTCTCCTCCATCCCCACCCCCTTTCTGTTTCTTCCCCCTTCCTTTTGTTTTTTCCAATAAATTATATAGATTTTTCTTTTCCCACCTATTTCCATTATTTTAAAATATTTTTAAATCCTTTATGCTCCCCCCACCTCCACTAGAGCTATACCTTGAGTGCCCTACCATCCATTCTTAATTAGCACATTCGTTTAGATAATATCACCAACTTTAACACCTATGTGTTCTTTTGTTCTGTTGTCTGTGACATCTTTTGATGATCTGCTTCTATTACTGCTTGTTTGTCCCTACAACCACACCAACCCCCTCCACTTCTCTACCCCCACCCAAACCACCACCCCCCCCACCCTTTAAACCAGCTTATATTTCACCCCTTTCTTGGATTCACTCAAGTTCTGTCGAAGGGTCATGAGGACTTGAAACGTCAACTCTTTTCTTCTCCCCCGATGCTGCCAGACCTGCTGAGTTTTTCCAGGTAATTCTGTTTTTGTTATGAATTTTTTGCTAACCGTTCAACATTCGGTTGGCGGATGGGTGAATCAGACAGGCAGCCTTGGTATTTTTGAGGAAACCTCATCCAAGGGCAGGACGATGTTTCCAATGTTAATTTTTTTAAAAATTAAAATGGGCAGAATTTTTATTACCTATATGTTCAGGTGAATGAGTTCTATGTGGGGACATTTTTTTCATAATTTCATAATCTTTACTTTTGTTTTTAAAGTTCTACAGCTCCCTGAGGTAATTCTCTACCTTCAGGGAGCTTTCATTGCGCACTCCCCATGCCTGCACTGACATCAGCGCTTACCTTCTTCCCGCCCCCACCCTGGCAGCGCTGAGCTTTTCAGCATGCCTTTCCCACTGGCTGGCCGTTAAATGGCCACCCAGCGTGAAATCGCAGTTGGAGGCCAATCGCAGGCGGCAGCTCCCGGGCCTGCTCACCACGCCCACCCAACGAGCCGAAAACTCTGCCTTATGTGTTGGTGTGTCAGGATAAGGGTGACAGAGAATCCTGAGACTGGGAGTGAGTCAGGCACACATGCACCCACACTCTCTCCCTCTCTCGTGCATCCACAGAGGAACAGGAGTAGGCCATTTGGCCCATTAAGCCTGCTCCGCCATTCAATACGATCATGGCTGATAATCTGTTTCAATGCCTTTTTCCCCACACTATCTCCATTTCCCTTTATGTAATTTGTATTTAGAAATCTGTCAATCTGTGCTTTAAACATGCTCAATGACTGAGCTTCCACAGCCCTCTGGGGTAGAGAATTCCAAAGATTCACAAGCCTCTGAGTAAAAAAAATTCTCTTCATCTCTGTCACAAGTGGCTTCCTCCATATTCTGAAATTGCATCCCCTGGTTCTAGACTCCCCAACCAAGGGAAACATCTTACCTGCATCTACCCTATTTATCCATTCCTCTTGTAGGTTTCATTGAGATCACCTCTCATTCTTCAAAACTCTAGAGAATACAGGCTCAGTTTCCCCAGTCTCTGTTGAAAGGACAGTATCGCCATCCCAGGGAAAAGTCTAGTGAACCTTCGTTGTGCTCCCCTTATGGCAATAATATCCTTCCTAAGGCAAAGGGACCAAAACTGCACACAGTTCTTCAGGTACGCTCTAACCAAGGTTCTATACAATTGAAATAAGACTTTGCCACTCCTGCACTCAAATCCTCTTGTGATAAAGGCTAACATACCATTAGCCTTCCTAATTGTTTGCTGCACCTGCAAGTTAGCTTTCAGGCACTTATTAACGGGGACACCCTGGTCCCTTTGTACATCTACATTTTCTAATCTCTCACCACTTAAGAAATATCCTGCACATCTGGTCCTCCTACCAAAGTGGATAATCTCATTTTTCCACATTATATTCCATCTGCTTGTCTTAACCAAATGTTTCCTTTTTACATACCTTTGACAGCCTGTTATTTTTTTGCTAGTTTACATTCATATTCTATTCTCCCTTCATCAGTTTCTTGGTTCTCTTTTGTTGTATTCTAAAATCCTCCCAATCCTCAAGTTTATTACTATTTCTGGTAACTTTATAGACCTTTTCTTTTAGTCTCATAAAAACCCTAACTTCCTTTGTTAGCCACAATTGACTGACTTTTCTTTTCGGGTTGTACTTTGAAAGAATGTATAGTTGCTGTAAACTATGTCATAATTCTTTAAAGACTATCCATTGCCTGTGTACCATCACACCTTTTAATGTATTTTCCTAATCTATCTCAGCCAATTTGCCCTTCAAATTTAACACCCTGGCTTCAGATTGAACTACCTCACTTTCAAACAGAATGTAAAATTCTATCACGTTATGGTCACTCATCCTTAAAGGTTCTTTTACAAGAATATTAATTAACCCTTTCTGATTACATAATGCTACATCTAAAATAGCCCGTTCTCTAATCGGTTCCTCAACATACTGCTCTAGAAAACCATCCCTAATACTCCAGAAACTCAACCTCCACAGCATTAGTGCTCGTTAGTTTCACCCAATTTATATGGGGTTTGAAGTCACCTATGATTACTGTGTAAGTCATGCTGCATTCTTCTCGAATCTCCTGATTAATATCATACTCCACAGTACCACTACTGTTTGGTGGCCCTATAAATAACTCTAACCAATGTTTGCTGTCCCTTGCTGCTTCTTAGCTCCACCCAAACAGATTCCACATTTTGTTCTTTTGATATGAGATCCTCCCCTACTAATGTACTGATCCCATCCCTTATAATCGGTGCAACACCTTTTTCTTTTTCCCTGTCGTTCCTAAATATCGAATATCTCAAATATTCAGTCCCCAGTCTTGGTCACCCTTTTGCCACATGTCCGTAATGGCAATTAGATCATACACATTTACCTCTGTTGTGCCTTTAAATCATCTACCTGGTTGCGAATGTTGCATGCGTTCAGGTATAGTGCCCTTTAACTTTATCTTTTAAACATTATTCCACATTCTAAGCCTAGTTGATGCTCGCCTTTGTTTCACCTGCCTCCTAATTTCACTTGCTACTTTTCCACTTCCTGTTACCAGCTTTATTTCCTTACAATTTGAGCTATCCCTCAGGTTCCCAACTCCCCGACAAGCTAGTTTAAACCCTCGCCAGTAAAACCAGAAAATCTCCCTGTGAGGATATTAGTCCAGTCCCTGTTAAAGTGTAACCCATCCATCTTGTATAGGTCCCACCTGCCCCAGAACTGGTTCCAATGCCTCAGAAATCTGATGCCCTCCCTCCTACACCAATTCTCCAGCCACACGTTCAATCACTCAATCCTCCTATTCCTATGCTCACTAGCCCATGGCACTGCGAAGAATCCTGAGATTATTGCTTTTGGAGATTGTGCTTTTAATTTCCTCCCTAACTCCCTATAATCTGCTTTCAAGACCTCACCCTTCTTCCTGCCTATGTTCTTGGTACCAGTGTGGACCACGACTCTGGCTGTTCGCCCTTCTGCAGCAGGATGTCCAGCAGCCTCTCCGTGACATCCTTGAAGCTGGCACCAGAACGCAACGCACCATCCTGAAGTCATGTTTACAGCCGCAAAAACACCTGTCTGACCTCTGACTATTGAATCCCATGTTACTATTGCTCTTCCACTCTTCTTCCTCCCCTCCTGTGCAGCTGAGCCACCCTTGGTGCCACTGACCTTGCTCTAGCTGCACTCCCGAGGAATAATCACCCTCAACAGTATCCAAAAATGGAAAACCGATTAGCAAGCAAGATAGACTCAGGAAACTCCTGCACTACCTGTTTGGTTCTCTTAGACTGCCTGGCAGTCACCCATTCCCTCTATACCTGCAAGCTCTCAGCCTGCAGTGTGACCACCTCTCTAAACATGCTATCCATGTAGTTTTCTGCATACAGATGCACCACAGTGACTCCAGTCACCACTCAAGTTCCAAAACCTGGAGCTCAAGCTTCTGCAGCTGGTGACAATTTCTGCAGATGTGTTCATCTAGGATACATGTTGCATCCATGATTTCCCATATACCGCAGGTTGTACATTCCACTCGGCTGAGCTGACCTGCCATACTGTAACTTTTAAAACTATTTATTGCATTTAGAAGTAGAATAACTTAACATTTACTCGCCAATCAGCTTCTTCCCCTGTACTGAAATAAGAGCCAACAACTGAATGCTGAAAAAGAAAGGAGCACCTCCTTTACCAAACTCCTAGCTTGACACTCTGTGCCTTCAAAGGAGCTCAGTACAGACCAAGCAGCACTGATACTCCCTATTTTTATACTTTAAGAAGAAAACACTGATTCAAGTTTCTGAAAACCAGTTTAAGCTAGCTACCTAATTAACTAGCTACAGTTGCTCTCAGAGAGTTTGCATTGCTGAATTAAAGAAAAACAAACTAGACTCTCTCTCACACACGCACACATGTACACACACACATACTCCCTCTCTCTCCCTACTCTCACATACAACTGCACACTCCCTTTCTCCCCCTCTCTCCCTTCTCTCTCTCTCTCACTCACACACACACACCCCCTTTCCCTCTCTCTCTCTCACGCTCACACACATACACACACTCTCCCATTCTCTCACAGACTCCTTTTCTCCCTCTCTCTCCCTTCTCACTCACACACATACACACACACACACACTCTCCCACTCTCTCTTACATACAGTCTCTCCCTCTTTACACACACATATTTCTTCCTTTCACACACAAACTCATTCACTCTTTCCCTCTTTCTTTATCTCTTTCTCTCTCTCTCACACACAAACATTCACACTCACTCTCTCCATCCCTCCCTCTCACACACATTCACAATCACTCTCTCCTTCTCTTCACATACTCTCTCCCTCACTCACACATACCCTGGTAGCGGACCTCTTCACCCCTGCTTGGGCCATGCGACCTCTCGCCCCTTTCTCCCCAGCCCAACAGCCTCTCTTTCTCCCCAAGCCCTGCAGCACCTTCCCTCCCCCAGGCCCCGCTGCGACTTCCCTCCCCTGGGCCCTGCAGCACCTTCTCTTCTCAGGCCCCACAGCACCTCTTCAGAGCCCCACAGCACCTTCTGTCCGTGGCCCCCACAGCCTCTCTCATTCTCCTTGGATTCCACAGCACCTTCTCTTGCCAGGCTGTGCAGCACTTCCTCTCTTTTCCTTTCCCCACTGAAATCCCCTCTCTCTCCCCATTTACAGCCTTCAGTGATCACTGCTTGTCCAATCATGTTTCTCTCCCACATTTGCTACTGAAAAGTTCACTAATGAGCTTATGAGCAGCAAACATGGGAGATTAATGGCCTGTGAGTGTAGGAGCGGCCCCTTGCAGAATCTTCAACTTCACTTACCTGCCTTACTGGCAACTTGATCAGTGGCTCCGAGGTCCACATAGAATGGTTTCAGGGGCCGCAGTCCGGCCCACAGACCATGGGTTGGACAAGCCTGCTCTAGAGTATAAGTCTCAGTGTTAAGATGGTGCATAAGAGTGTGAGATCAAGTGACGTGTTTCATTATCATCAGTCTCTTCTTGCTATTCGACTTCAGGCCCTTTCAACACTGCCAGGGCTGGGTGGCAGCTCTTGGGTATGTGACAGGGGAAATGCACAAGTATAGGCTAGCATTGAGGGGAAGGGCTTGATGCAAGAAGTGCATGTTTACAGCATGAGTAGCTTGAGAATCAGAAGAAATTATGTAATGAGGGGGAAGTCGGATGTGAGGATTAGGTCTGAGCATACCATAATCTTCAATCCTTTCTACCCCGCTGCTGGCCACAGCCGCAGCCATGGCCACTCTAATGATGCTGAGGACCGTCTTCTCCATAGTGGTGAGGGCATGCAGCCATGCCTGTCCCCCAGTCGTTAGGTGCTGTTGTCTCTAGTCCTGCAAGAGACAAGGAAGTGTGTCAATGAGTGTGTCGCAGTGTGCTTGATGTGCCTGCCATGGTTGAATATCTACAGTGTTTGCAAGCTGTGAGGTGTGAGCATGAGGCTTGCAGTAGTGCTAATTATGTGAGGGTGAGCTGAAGCAATGAGTATTATATGTGCTTTCTGATCCATGGAGATTGTTAGCGGTTGAGTTGGGGTGTGGTGCATTGAATAATATGTGAGACAAATGCAGTTAATAGGATATGGCATTTGAAATGCATTCACTGACCTTGCCAGCTCAGTTGAGGTTGTTGAATTTCTTTCAGCACTGCCTCCAGGTCCTCCGGCCGTACTCTAGGCATTGACCTGTAGGGCTATTGGCTTCCATTGTCATCTTAGAGTTTGTTTAGAGGGTCTTCTGGTTCCCGTGGATAAAGGGCCTCTCCCCTCCTGTCAACTTTCTTCACCAAGGCCTCCAGTGCTGTGTCAGGGTGGAGGGGGTAAGTGGGGTAGGGCACTGGGGGGTGTGTGGCGGGATGTATGGGCGTGTGGGGGGGTAGTCAGTAGGGTAGAGAGGGGTATGGGGTGGGGCATACAAGGACATGGGATGTGGAGGGGTAGCGGGGTGTGGGAAGTTAGGGGGTAGGTGCTGGGCGTGGGGGGGATAAAAAGGGATGAGAGAGAGGCATATGTTTAGTTTAACAAAATTGACAATGGCTGTAGTAGTACCAGCTTAAGCCAGCTTGAGTGTACTGATGCCTATACTGGTGACCACTCAAAACTTGGAAGCCCCTACTGGATTTCCAAAGAGTCCAGTAGAATTGCCAGTTATTAGTCACTTCCATTAAAATCCAGTTGAGGCCAATTGAGCACCTGTTAGTGCCAGTTCAGGCTTCAACTAGTCCGAATTGTTTTTTCCTTCTGGGTGGGAACTGCTCTCTGCTATGTTATGCCATTCCTGTGTCTTTTCCTGCTCAAGGTCACTTGTGCATTGAATTCCAGCACCCACTCCAGCCAAAGTAAAATCCCATTTCAGAGGTCCAGCCTTGCCTGAAGTAGCACAGATTTGCCTAAACTCATGCTAGCCTCTCATGATTTTACTCAAAGGCTCAGATTTGTAACCACTCAACAACGCACTCAGCACTGGCTGCACACTACAATCATATATTTCCTGCACCTGCATGAAGGGGCGCAGGCTAATCACGCATTGTGCTACCCTCCCCCACCCCATTTTTTGGCATTACCCAAATTTTCCCAATTTGTGTTAAAGGAATATTTCTGTAGGACTGGTAAGTTTACAACATAAGGTGACACAATACTTTAGCTATTTGGACAGATATAATGTTACTTAAGACTGGAATGGCCAGCACTTAAAGAATTATACATAATTTGTGACAAATACATTCCTTTAAGGCACAGAAACCCCACCGAAAAAGTGGTCCAACTGTGGCTATCTAAAGGAATTAAAGATACTATTAGATTAAAGGAAGATGCTTATAATGTCCCCAAAAACAGCAGTAAGCCTGTAGATTGAGAGGGATTTAGGGTTCAGCAAAGGAGGACCAAGTAATTGATGATGAGAGAAAAGAGGAAATATGAGAATATACTAGCAAGGGACATAAAAACAGATGTAAACATTTGTGCAGGCATGAAAACAAGTAGAAATTACTAAAAGTAAACTTGGGCCCGTTAGAGGCAATGATGGGAGAAATTATAATGGGAAATAAGGAAATGGCAGAGGCATTAAACTAATACTTTATATTTGTCTTCATGGTAAAACACACAAAAATATTCCAGAAATAATAGGGAACCCAAGGTCTATCAAGAATGAAGAGCTTTAAAAAAATCAGGATAAGTAAAGGAGTATTACTGGAGAAATTATTGGGCCTAAATGGCAACAAATTCCCTAGTCCTGACAACCTGCATCCTAGAGTTTTAGAAGTGGTAGCTGCAAAGAAAGTAGATTCCTTAGATTCTAGAAGAGTTCCCAAGGATTGGAAAACAGCAAACATAACTCCACTATTTAGAAAAGGAGGAAGAGAGAGAATGGGGAACTATAGGCCAGTTGGCCTAATATCAGACAAAAATACTAGACAAAATGCTAGGATTTGGGAGGTAGCATCAAGACACTTAGAAAAATCTGTTTACAAATCTGATTAAGTATTTTGAGGATGTAACTAATAAGAAGGATAAGAGGGATCAGTGTTAGGATTTTCAAAAAAACAAATTTAGGACTCATGGGATTGGGATATTGTCAGATTGATAATTAGATAATGGACAGAAGACAGAGGCCCGGATTTTCTGGCTCCGCCCGCTGCAGCGATCTTCCGGTCCCACCGAAGGTCAATGAGCTTTTGGCTGGCCCACCACATCCCCTGCAGCGGCGGGTCCTGCCGCAGCGGGGCTGGAAAATCCCAGCCAGGATAGGAACAAACAATACCTTTTCACGTTGGCAGGCTGCAACTCATGGAGTGTAGCAAAATTCAGTACGTGGACCTATATTAATGACTTAGATGAGGGCTGAGAGTAACATATCCAATTTTCCTGACAATACAAAGGTGTGAAAGTATGCGGTAAGGAGGATGCAAAGAGGCTGCAGAGAGATCTAGATACGCTGGGTGAGTGGGCAAGAACATAGCAGACAGAGTACATTGTGGTGGAGTGTTATGTTATTCATTTTGATAGGAAATATAAAGCTAAATATTTTTTGAATAGTGACAGATTGGGAAATGTGTGCAGTCAGAGAGTGTCCTCTGAATCACAGAAGCTTAACATATGGGAAGGGCAAACAGCTAGGAAGGCCAATAGTATGGTTAGCTTTTGTCACAAAGGAATTGAAGTACAAGAGTAAGGCAGTCTTACTACAATTGTGCAGGCATTGGTCAGGTCACACATGGAGTATTGTGTGAAGTTTTGTCCTCCTTGCCTAAGGAGAGGCATACTTGCCCTAGAGGGAGTGCAGCTCAGGTTCACTGGACTGGTTCCTGGGATGACTGTATTATCCTATTGATTGGACAAGATCAAATTCCCTGGAGATGAACAGAATGAGAAGCATGCACACAAAAGAGCACAGAAATCTCCTTGAGACACAGAGGAACCTCAGGTAGATTAGTTTAAGTTTCAAAAATTTAAATAAAGAAAATAAAAAATTTTAGGACATGTCCCATTATGTGACAATGTCATATGAGCTGGGACATGTCAATGAAAATTAGTGAAAAAATGTATTTAATTTATAAACCCTTCATGAAACCTCATCCTGCCCATGGATGAGGTTCCATGAAAAATGCGAAAGCCACCTGGGCTCTTCGCCTGCCGCCAACCTTAACATTGGAATGGCAGCTCAGCTTATTACTTTAATTGATTTTTAAATGGCCTTAATAGGCCTTTGACAGAACTGAAAATCTAAATGACGCTCGATGACGTTGGGACCCCCGCCCGATGTCACCACACTTCATTTTATGCCTCGGCGAGCGGAGTCCATCTCCCACTCCACTCGCCAAGCCGAAAATTCAGGCCTATGTTCCTATCCTAATGTGTCACCTAGTCCCAATTTGCATTTATTCAAAAGGATCCTGTTTGTTTTGGATGGGAGCTGTAGGGACTCCCCCAGAAAATCAGTCAACTTCTAAAACTATCCCAAACTGGGCAAAACAAATTAACTCAACATGGGTCAAAATCCTGGAACTCCCTCCCTAATAGCACTATGGGTGTACCTATACCACGTGGACTGCAGTGGTTCAAGAAGGCAGCTCACCACCACCTTCTCAAGGGCAACAACAGATGGCAATAAATGTTGGCCCAGCCAGCGAAGCCCACATCCCATGAATGAATAAAAAAAATTGTCTACCTGATATTACCTTGTTTTTGAGTGCAGATGGCCACCAAAACAGCAAATTAATGACACAAATTTTCACACTTATAAAACAATATCAACGTTGTATTTAGCATTAACCATTGTAACACATTTTAAAATGAACTCATTACTTCTTCCACTACTAATTGAAACTGTTACAGATGCAGTATGGCCAATTTTTGCTCAGGGCAGTAATCAAGGTATTGGTGGAGGTGGGTATGGGGGCGGTGGTAGTGGAGATATGGGCCAAAGCAGGTGGTGAATCATCTGCCCCACCCACCAAATCATGCCCTGACTCTGAAGCTGGAAACAGTCTGAAGCAAAGTAAATACCTATTGGAAGAAAATCTGTGTTTGGGGGAGATAGGCCCAAGGTAAGTGAGATTGAAGATATCTAATATATCATAAGGAACCTTTGAAAAACAATTTTCTAAGACGTGGATCCTTGCTGATGCCAGCGTTTGCTGATGGACGTAAACCGTGTGGGCTGTGGCCTGTCCTGCAGTTAAAATATGGTGCCATCCTGATAATTGAGATGCATCTGCCATTTAAACAAGGCCACCCACCTCTGGGGTAAGCATCATCACCTTGTCTGTCAAATAAGTAAAAATGTTAAGGGGACCAGAAAAGCATTGTGAGCGTAGTACAATCTCAATTCCCCCTCCCCTGTCATTTTAACACCCCCACCCCTCATTGTGTGTGTGTGTGTGTGTGTGTGTGGATGGGGGTGGGCAGAGGGGGGTGTTAACGATTTAGCTGCCTCCAAAGTAACATTTCATCACATGCACAATGACAATGTGCACAATAATGATTTATCACATTGGTTGTTTTTAGCCTTCAACCCCTAATTTAAAGGAGTAGGAAGAAGTGCAGTTTTAACAACTGCAAATTAAATGGTTGCATTGTTTGATGTTATTAATGGTCAGTGTTGCCCTGTTTATTTTACCACTTTTAACAAATGATCATTTTAGCATTAATGACACATTTTATAAATACCACAACAAATAGGGTAGACTTTTTTGAAGAGGGGAGTAGTTTACTCCCGAACATTTAGAAATAAGCATAAAGCTCATCCAATGTTTCCAGACAATCTTATGGAATCATCTCATTCTCATAACTATGCAGTTTCATAGTTTCAGACAGGACATATGAACAGAGTACATTAGCGATGAGAGTGGAAAATTGTAATATAGACGAAAGTTAAAGGTATGCAAACAAAGGTAATTTTCAGAATAGAGAATCAAAATTCTTGCTGTCTTAGGAAAAGGTCAGTGTAAATCTCCACCCAAAAACATTTTTTTTAAACTTGTAGCATTGCTCAGCAATCAATTGTACAGTGTCTGGGGGCTTTTAAATCTTAAGGCTGTGAAATTTGGGTCCATATCACCACTGGTGCCAGCATAAGGGGAATCCCAAACTTCCGACTTGCCAACTGGAATGTTTCCAGCCACTTCAGCGCAGCCTGCAAGGTGACCTTGACTGTGTCATATGGACACCAGAAATGTGCGGAGTGGACAGATCACAACATCAAAAGACCTCTAATATTTATTTGATGTGCAGTCTGCCATTTTGAACTGTTAGCATCTCCACTTACACACCCTGTGCAAGAGACTGCCCGCTAGCGTTATTTAAAGGGCCAGCCATCCAACCTCCAGTAAAGGCGCTTTTTGACTTGCATTTACTGGTACAGAGTTAGCAGAAGTTCTGTGTTCTGTGTTATTGGATGAGTCTTGCAGACTTTTTGGACTTGCAGGATACTGGCGCAGAATCTTGACAAAGGTGAGTTGGGAGGCCTGTTAGGAGAAAGTCACAGTTTCAATATTGAGGGTTATAGTTGGAGACCCTATTAGGCTGCAGCATGAATTGGAAATGGGGCACAGACAGCGGAGAGGAGAAGCAGTAAAGAGGAGGAAGAGGAAGAAGAAGGGGAGGCATCCAGGACCCCTTCACTCAGGATGAGCTGCCCATGACTGGGTACTGAGACTTCAGTTCCCTTGAGATCTCATACCTATATCACAGTTGCTCCACAATTCCCCACTTTTGAATTTGCCTGCTAATGACCATCACAATGTCCTCTTGACCAAAATCCAGAAGGAAAAGCTACCAGCTAAAAAAATTCCATAACAAATTTATTCAGCAACACTTCCATTATACATACACGATTGAACTATTCACTCTAGTGCATTCCTTTTAATGAACAGGCTGCCTGTTAGGCCTGCCAATGCAACAAGCATCTCATTGTGACTGCCCATCAGCATTCTCCAAAACGCTGTCCCATTGAAGATGTGATCTGAGCCCTCTGCAGCAAAACATGTGTATGGCCTTGCCCTGCAAAGACATGACACCCTCACCATCCTTTCCCCTAGCCTAACAAGCCCACTTGTGCCTGGTGACTAATAATGTGCTGATCCTAAGTCTATACTACTCCCTAAAGTATGTGCAGTGCCAGTATTTGAGCTGATGGATTTGATGTCAGATTAAATGATGGTGTTTCTTTGTTAGAGGCCTAGTGTGGCTCTCTCCCTTTATAGCAAGGCTGCAGAGGTTGGACAGGTAGCAAATCCTGGGTATCTGAAAGGAAACATGCAGAAGTTGAGGGAAGGAATATGGGGTTGAAAGCAAGAAGTAAATATTCACACAACTTGCAACTTGTACTTAATGCTAGATGGCAATATACTGTTGGCCCATCACAGCTGGCAACATGATGCTGAGAGCCATCAGCTCTGCTTTGCTCCCTTCTGTTCTGTGGATTATCAGTGAGTGTGTAACACTGTGTTTGGGTGATGTGCTTGCCAAAGCTGAATAACTGAGGTATGTGGGAGCTGAGAGAGATGGGTGTGAGACTGGCATCATTGGCGTGTGTGAGGGTAAAGTGGAATATTTGAATGTTATGTATGAGACCTGATTGCTGATGGGTGAATGATGGGTTGCACTGCATTGAGCAGCTTGAGAGTTTGATGGCGTGGCATCATATGAAGATTAAAGGTCATTGAACTGTGCAGTCCCCTGTTGGGAGGACCTTAGGGCCAAATTCCAGGATCTGACTACCTGGCCACCTGCTCTCATTCCCTTCTCATGGTCTGTCTTGAGGGCTTACTGGCCTCCTCATGGAAATACTGCTTCTCTCTTCCTTTCCAGCTCCATCATTAATGTCTCTAGCACCACATCAGAAAACCTAGGAGCCTCTCTCTGGCCTGTACTTCCATTTTCTCTCCTTCATCTTAAGCCTCCCACAGTGGCATCAGCTCCTGTTGCATGCATGCACTCCCCCTTTGTGCAGATTAGCTGAAATATCTGCTAGTCACACATGCTGCTGGGCCCCCTGCTGAGTGTGCAGCCAATCAGCAAGATGGGTCAGGCTTGGCTGTGTGCTGAAAGTTTGCTTTTTGAAGCCTCCTAAATGTCCTTATACCACTCATAGCAATGATGGGCACCAGGAATGAATAGGAATCCCTTACGTCCAGTGTTGCTGTGGTACAAATGACAGGGAGTAAGTCAGATGACATATTTGCTCATTTGCATATTCTAATATTCCTCAGTTGGCAAGAATTAATTTTTCGGGTAGGTGCCTTTCTGTACCACAAAGGAGAGTTCTCTTTTCCCACACTTTATAGAATAAGCATTTCCATTGTATGGTTATCAAATTTGACCTTTTGAGCTCTTGCTATTTATATTTTTTTGGAATGTAAATTGCAAGACTTGTGCAAATGTCTTATTCCATTGGAAAATTGCTGTCCGTTGTAATCATTTCTAAGACTGCACTGGTCAGCCCACTGTATAGATAGTCCATTCCCCAATTTATACTTGGAGCAAAAGGAGGGAATATTGACAGGCAAGGATTCTTCCATTAATTTTTGGTTACACGGTTACCAATCAACAACAGTTTCTAGGCTACAATTAACAAAGATAATCATGTCCCATTGTATTTCCCTTTTTGAAAAAAAACACATTTAAATATATTTTTCAACAAAACACTACAGCTGCTGGAAAGCTGAAATAAAAACAGAAAATGCTAGAAATACTCAGCAGATCAGGCAGCATCTGTGGAGAGAGAAATAAAATTCACATTTCAGGTCAATGACCTTTCATCAGAAGTGAAAAAGGTTAAAGACGTATCAACTTTTAAGCAAGTACAGAAGCAGGGAAAAGAAGGAGTGAGGGAAAGATCAAAAGGGAAGGTCTATGATAGGATGGAAGGCAGGATAGATTAAGTGGCAAAAAGGGATGATAATGGGACAAGTAAAGTAACAAAAGATGGGATTAGAGGAGGTGCAAATGGCAACAACTGCTATCTGAAAAAAAGTGAGAGTAGTTGTTGTGATCTCAACTTGTTGAACACAATGCTGAATCTGGAAGGCCCTAAAATGCATCATCAAAAGATGAGGGGGACAGATTTTAGCCCTTTAAAAATTGTGGGTGGGTCCCTATTCCGGAATGCTCATCCCTATTCCTGAGGTTTCCCATTTTTAATAGGGCCTTTAAGAGTGCATGGATGGTTCAGGTCACAAGCCTGCACCCTGCACTTCAGAGCTGGCAGGGTCTTTTGTGGGGTTAGACATGTCCTAGTCCCTTTCAATTTTAATGGAATTGAGCCAGATTTTCAAAGACATGGTTCATGGCACCTCAGAGGTGTTCTGAACGATAGTCCGCATGAGGGAACATTTTGAAACGTAAGTTTTCCTCATGCCCCCATGCCAAGATTTACCCCCATTTGCCCCCTGTGGTCTCTCGTGCTCCCCATGCCAAGGTATAGCCCCCACTCACCCCCTATGGCCCCTCATGCCCCCATGCCAAGCTATGGCACTTTTATGCCCATTCACTCACTATACACTGCATAAAAGTAATGAACCCTGAACTGACAGTATGATGTGTAAAAGAAATTTTTTTTAAAAATCATTCATTGATAGCTTTCCATTTGCTTAAATAAACCCCTCTTTACTACAGCCCAATAAAAATGTCAATGATCCAGACACTCTAAAATATCAATAGCAGAAACTGCAAGCACGTGAAACCACTTTATCTTGTGTAAATAAACATTGTGAAATTAATGACATAGATCAGAGAGCCAGAGCTGACAATCAAGCATTGTTTTCCCTTGAACTCAGGTGTTTCAACAAGCCAATGGATGTCTGGTCTCCCAGCTAAGCTTCATTATATATTCTTGGCCATACTTAGCACTGGGGGAATGAGGAGCCATAGAGGATGGGTGGGGGTATACCTTGGCTTGGGGAAGGCATGAGGGGCCTAAGGGGTTGTTGGGGGAGCATACCTTGGCATTAGGGGCCATTGGGGTTGTTTGTAGGGCATGGCTTGGTGTGAGGAGCATGAGGGCCATAGAGGGGTGCTGGGGGGCATGAGGAGTGTATGGTGGATGAGGAGATGTGAAGGCTAGAGTGCCTTTCTGTTTTTATTTGAACTGGGACAAAGTCCCATAGCAACGAGGTGGGCCTTTCAATCAGCCTGCCTCCTAACCTGACAACCTGTGGTTGTCTCTGATCTTTTTCTTGGGTTGGCTGGCCCGACTGTAGCCCATATTCCCCATCCCCCCAATAAAAATCCCATCCTCTCAGGCATTTTTCCATGAACCAGGTGGGCTGAGCTAAGAATTTTCCCAACTCCCATTACCTGCCTAGAGGATGAAAATCCAGCCCGAGGTGCTATTCCTCAAACTTATGTTGTGTTTCATTGGAACAGTGTAAGAGGCCGAGGACAGAGAGGTCAGAGTGGGAGTGCAGCTGAGAATTAAAATGACAGATGATTGGAAGCTCAAATTCATGCATGCAGGCTGAATGGAGCATTCTGAAGAGCATCTAATCTGCATTTGACCTCCCCAATTTAGAGGAGACTGCATCATGAACAGGGAATGTGAAATGCTAAATTATTGTTTCAACCTGAAGGAGTGCTTGGGGCCCCGGAAGTGAGAAGGGAGCAGGTAAAAGGGGAGGTGCTGCATCTCCTGCGCTTACATGGGAACATGTTTTGGGAAAGGGAGGGGGTGTTGGGGTGACTGAAGCGTGGACTGGGGTGTTGGGAAGGGAATGGTCTGTACAGAATGTTGAAAGAAAAGGGAAGATGTGTTCACTGATGGCATCACGCTGGAGGTGGTGGAAGGGGTGGAGGATGATCTATTGAATGTGGAGGCTGATGGGATGGAAAGTGGAGGACAAAGGGAGTTCTATCATGGTCTGAGAGGAAGGAGAAGGGATCAGAGTAGAAGTGCAAAAATGGCACCTTCACAGTCAAGGGCCCTGACAACCATATATTCTAAGTGTAGTCTAACCGAGGTTCCATCATAGGTTTAACATCATTCCTATTCTTGTGAATTCTGTTCCTTTAGAGCTGAAGCCCAGAACTTGGTTTCACTTTTTATTGTGATACAAGCAGCTGCCCATGATAGGTGTAGTTAGTGTAAATGATGGGGGCTGTATTTTATTGGTTGTAAAGTACTTTAGGATGTCCTGAAGCTATGAGGAATAGTATATAAATGCAAGAACTTCCCTTTTTTGTTGTTAACACGCCATTCCAACCTCCTCAGTCCTAAAATCTTTGAGAACTTCCATCTTGAATAATACCAAAATTGTCATAATTAAAGTGTCTTGTGATTGCAATATTGTATTGCATGCAATTGCATATTGCAAAATAATATGCAGCCACCATTTTTACACTGTCACTTTAGGTGGCAAAATAATTGATGGAGATGGGAACAAAATGTTGCATAGGGACATTGAAAGCTTAAGAGAGTTGCCAAAAATGGAATTTCACTCAGAATGAGCTGTCCATGATCATATCCTCAGGCCCACATTTTTGCCCTTGGGTCAAATGCGCAGAGTCGGGAGATTTCCCAGCTTGGTGATCCCGACCTTTAAAAAGGTTCACCTGCAGGTCGGGCTTTCAGTCGGAGGTGGAGGTGGCAGGCTGAAATAGAAGTTGGGTCAAGTGACCTCGGAATAAGTGCAGAGGCTGCCGGGTGTGGAGGCAGGCTGAGTAGAAGGCTCCTCAGGGTAGTGTCCAAGGCCCAATGATCTTCGGCTGCTTCATCAATGACTTTTCTTCTACCATAAGGTCAGAAGTGAGGATGTTCATTGATGATTGCACAATGTTCAGCACTGTTCGCGATTCCTCAGATACTGAAGCAGTTCATGTCCAAATGCAGCAAGACCTGGATAATATCCAGTCTTGGGCTGACAAGTGGCAAGTAACATTTGTGCCACACAAGTGCCAGGCAATGACCATCTCCAACAAGAGACAATCTTAACCATCGCCGCTTGACATTCAATGGCATTACCATTGCTGAGTCCCCCACTATCAACATCCTGGGGGTTACCATTGACCAGAAACTGAACTGGACTAGTCATAAAATACTATGGCTACAAGAGTATGTCAGAGACTGGGAATCCTAAGGGAAGTAACTCATCTCCTGGCTTCCCAAAGCCTGTCCACCATCTCCAAGGCACAAGTCAGGAGTGTTATGGAATACTCTCCGTTTGCCTGAATGAGTGCAGTTCCAACAACACTCAAGAAGCTTGATACTGTCCAGGACAAAGCAGTCTGCTTGATTGGCACCCCATCCACAAACATTCACTCCATCCATCACCAGCGCACAGTAGCAGCAGTATGTACTATCTACAAGATGCCCTGCAGGAACTCACCCAGGCTCCTTCGACAGCACCTTCCAAATCCACGATCGTTACCATCTAGAAGGACAAGGGCAGCAGACACATGGGAGCACCACCACTTAGAAGTTCTCCTCCAAGCCACTCACCATCTTGACTTGGAAATATATCGTCTTTCCTTCGATGTCGTTAGGTCAAAATTCTGGAACTCCCTTCCTAACAGCACTGTGGGTGTACCTACACCACAGGGACTGCAGTGGTTCAAGAAGGCAGATCACCACCACTTTCCCAAGGGCAATTAGGGAAGGGCAATAAATGCTGGCCCAGCCAGTGACGCCCACAACCCATGAATAAAAAAAACACAGCTGCCAGGTCCTCAGGGCCAGATTCCAGGATTGATTTCCCTGGCCACCTACTCCCATTCCCTTCTCAGTGTATACTTTATAGCCCTTCTGGTCCACCATGGAAAAATAGCATCTCTCCTTTCCACCATCATCACTAATGCCCTTTAGTGCCACATGAGCCCTCTTGCTTGTTGCTCTATTTCCTTCCAACCACATCTTCCAGAGACAGTAGTATCAGCTTTTGTTGCATGAGTGCAACTCACCTTTAAGGGAGGCAGGCTGCCTTGCAGCTCACCTTTAAGAGGGGCAGGCTGCCTTTAAGACTTGCATGCAAGCTGAAACTAGTGCCATCTATGTAGACTATGGTGCCCCCTGCTGAGTATGCAGCCAGTCAGCAGAACAGGTCGCTCTCAGTTGCATGCTGAAATCATTAGGATGAGATTCATGCTGTGTGACTCAAGAAGACCAGGTAAGGGATGATCACACCTCATGGTCGCCTGGCTTGAAAACAGAAGCTTATGGAATTTCCCTCCCCCTGGAATTTTCTTCCGCAAAAAGCTATTGTGGCTCTTTGACAAAAATAGGTTGATAGATTTTTTGTATTGTAAGGATATTGAAGGATTAAGGCCCAGATTTTCGTGGAGTCATAGAGACCCCACAGACATTTAAAAACGGCAGGCCGGACCCAGATCTAGATTACAACTCCAACAGGTCCCATTTTTGTAGGTAGAGGAAACGGGGTGGGATATGACTCACCCATATGGGAAACTTGAACTCAGCTCAAACAGACCCCATTTTCACTGTGGCAGGGGTTTTAATCCGCAGTGTGGGAGTTATAAGTTTTTAGAGTAGTCACAAAATTTTCTTTAAGGGCAGATAAGGTTTGTACAACTGTCTAAAACCTTATTTAAATCCATAACCCTTTAAAAATTAAGAAAAATAGCCTGTCTTTGTCAGTAAGAGTTGAAAAATACCTGCTCTAGCAGTTAAAATAGCTGTTTGTTGACATTACCTCAAAGGCTATCATTATATCATTCTTAATGGGTGGCTGATTTCTAGAGCCTATTATTATAAATTATTCCAGCAGGGTGTGTTGTCAGTTCACAATTTGATTGATAACTCAAAGAAGTTATGAAAAGATTAATTGTCTTCAATGTGGGGTTATGAATACAACTTTGTTTTGAGATATGAGGTATTTGACAGGCTTTTAAAGTTTTGAATAGGCTTTCATGAATGGGAGTTTTTTGTTATAGTGAAAGATATACAGATATTTAAATTTTTATTTTATGTCACCTTAAGTCAGCCCATGGTGGATTTGGCATGGAGGGTGTAAGGGCAAAGGAGAGGATGGGTGGGGGGCATGTGTTGGCATAGAGGATATGAGTGGGTATGGGGTGTGTGTGGGACATGGGTTGGCATAGAGGATATGTGTGGGTATGGGGTGTGTGTGGGACATGGGTTGGCATAGAGGTTATGAGGGGTTATGGAGGAGGGTGGGGAGGACATCAGTTGACGTGAATGCCACGTGGGGAGTGGGTTGGAGGGTGATGAGGTGTGAGGTGTTAGGGATAGAAAGAATAATATTTAACAAAATAACTGGAACTAAGTTCCAGAGAACCAAGGTGGGACTTTTAAACAGGCCGCCTCAGCACTTAGCACCCCATGTGGCTGCCTCCAATCTGAGTCCAGTTGAGGGGGGACTTTGCTCTGGGAAGCAATTGCCAGATGGAGCCATTTGGGACACTTTTTCCCGAGGTGGATACAGTGACCAAGGAGATTTCTCGCCTCGTGCTAACCAACTCTGGAACAAAAATCAAGGCCTAAAAATCAAGATGGGTAAATAGAGTTAAGATACAGAAACCATGGACAGAATTTTAAGAGAGTGCTTGTGGGGGTTTGGGTCCAGGAGTGGGGGTTGATAGGGAGCACACTCGAGGGAGGATCTTGAGTGGGGGGGGTCCAATGGGGGAAGCAACTCTTGAGACCTCGCCCACTCCCGTAAAATTTAGGACAGTTTGGGGACAGGTGGGAGGGTGGCAGGAAGGCCAACCAACGAATTTTACCAGCATGTAAAATTCTACCCGCATGATCTAATTGAATGGCGAATCAGAGTAGATGGAACGTACACACAAACAAGGAACAGGAGTAGGCCATTCGGCCCCTCGAGCCCTCTCCACCATTTAATAAGACCATAGCTGGTCTGATAATAACCTCATGTCTGCCTACTGCTGCCCCCCCCCCCCACACACACAACCTAGCGCCTCCTTACTTACCAAGATTCTATCCACCTGTGTCTTAAAATTATTCAAAAACTTTACTTCTACCACCTTTTCAGGATAAAAGTTCCAAAGACAGCCCTCGGAGTGAAAAAATTTCACCTTATCTCCGTTTCAAATTGGCGACCCCTAGTTTAAGAGGAAACTTTCTCTCCACATCCACCCTGTCAAGACCCCTCAGGATCTTATATGTTTCAATCCTCTTACTCTTCTAAACTTCAGTGGATACAAGCCTAGCCTGTCCAACCTTTCCTCATAAGACAACCCAACCATTCCAGGTATTAGTTTGGTAAACCCTCTCAGAACTGCTTCCAACACATTTACATCCTTCCTTAAATAAGGTGACCGATACTGTACACTATACTCCAGATGTGGTTTCACTAGTGCTCTGTATGACTGAAGTATTACCTTTCTGCTTTTGTATTCAATTCCCCTCACAATAAATGATAACATTCTATTTGCTTTCCTAATTACTTGCTGTACCTGCATACTAGCCTTTTGCGGTTCATACACTAAGACTCCCAGATCCCTCTGGATCTCAGAGCTCTGCAATCTCTCACCATTTAGATAATATGCCTCTCCTTTGTTCTTCCTGCCAGCACTGATCCCTATGGAACACCACTCATAACACCTTGCCAACCTGAAAAAGGCCCATTTATGCCTACTCTCTGCTTCCTGTTAGCCAGCCAATCTTCTACCAATGCCAATATGTTACCCCCATACCATGAGCTTTTATTTTCCGCAATAATCTTTGATGTGGCACTTTATCAATGCCTTCCAAAAATCTAAGTACAGTACATCTGTCAGGTCCCGTTTACCACAGCACACATTACTTCCTCAAAGAACTCCAATAAGTTGGTTAAACATGATTTCCCTTTCACAAAACCATGTAGACTCTGCCTGATTCCTTTGAGCTTATCCAATGCCCTGCTTTAGCTTCCTTAATAATAGCTTCTAACATTTTCCCTATGACAGATGTTAAGTTAACTGGCTTGGAGGTTCCTGCCTTCTGTCTCCCTCCTTTTTTGAATAATGGAGTTATACTTGCCACCTTCCAATCTAATGGGGCTTTCCCCAAATCTGTTGAATTTTGGAAAATTAAAACCAATGCATCAAATATCTCACTAGCCACTTCTTTTAACACCCTCAGATGAAGTCCATCGGGACCCGGGCACTTGTCAGCCCGCAGGTCCAATTTACTCAGTACTACTTCTCTGGTGATTGTAATTTTCCTGTGCTCCTCCCTCCCTTCTACTTCCTGATTTACAGCTGCTTCTGGGATGTTCTTATGCTCTTACTTTTTTTGAGTCATAAATATCTATGGAAAAAGGATTATTTAAGCACTTTTCAAAAAAAAAGATCACACTTAGTACTAAGAATCCCACAAGTAACATACATTTGTTCGGCTACTTAATTTGTACCATGTTACATCCCATTCACTAACTTCACTCATTATTGGTAGTAGAATGCCATCCAGGAATGTATAAAATACCACATTAGTGACTCAGCTGTAATCACAGAAAAGTCCTTCATTTTTGTACATTATTTGTTATATATTTTGTAAATAACGTTAAAAAAACTTTCTTGCTAAAATGTCATTATAGGCTTAATTTTTGGGCCTCATGTTTCAGGAAGACATACTTGCTTACTGCCAATGCCTATTGCAAACTCAGGAATGTGCAGCACATAATTTCCCAACCATTTAATTTAATGGATGGAAAATTGTGCTCAGGGATGCCTGAATTTCCAAAAGATGCTGCTGATGGGTGAGATTTCATGCTAGGAGTTCTAAATTGGGAAAATGATTCCTTATCAACAGATGGTATTTTATTGAAAGAATGTTTCTTTAACTTTAAGCACTGGGGAAATACATCTCTCAATAACTCAGCAACAAGTAGTAGCTAGAAATAATAGTTACAGAAAAATCTCATAAATTTAACCCTGGTGGTTCCTGGGAGCATAAAAACACTTGGAAACAATTGTCCTAATGTACCAAAAGGAATGAGCCTAGTATCTGTTCAAGATTACTGTAGATTTTGTGTCCAAAAAGCTTAAAGCTTATATTGAGGACTATTTCAACAAATAACTGCAGATTTTACCAAGGACATGTAATATCAGCTGAATTTTATGAGGCTCCCTGGTCCCTGCCACCCCCGCTAAAAACCAAGGAAAGCCTGCCCACGATCCCGATGGCACCCCTGCAACAATATAATGCGGGGAATAGCATTAATTGCTTTAAGACAGGACTTCCAACTTTATCTTGGGGTAAGGTCCTGCCTTAGACAACTGCCACCCACCTGATTGGCCGACAGCTCTGTAATTCCCAGCAGTGCCAGGCACAGTGGCCAGGGCTGGGACTACAGGTATCCCCACCATGCCAAGAATCCCGATAACTTCAGGGTCGGGGGTCTCAGTGAGGTGAGTGGGGGGTCAGGTTCAAGAGGCGAGGGGGAGGGTTAAAGGGAGGATAATCTAGCAAGGGTGGGTGCCTCCAGTGGGCTCAGAGGCCCCCAAAAGAGGATGGCCCCTCCACTTGCCCGACAGCATCTCGCATAGCTCAAGCTATCAGGCTTCCCACATAGCATGGGTCTCCCACTGCCATGGAAAAAATACCATTAATTGACTAGTTAAGGGGCTAAGTAGGCTGCTCAATGCCTCCCCTTCCACCCATCACACTTCAGACAGGTCGGGTGCGGGTAGTTAGGCCAGGCCGCTGAATTTTATGAGCTCCCCCGCCCCCTACCCCATCTTCAAACCTGCCAGCAGGGAAACATGAAGTCCAGCCCATCATTTTTTTCAGAAAGATTTATGTAGGGACTGGCATTTGTTTTTCAGTTCCCTTGGAAGGCCTCAAGAGCCAATCCTACTTTGAAGAGATGCGGAGAGACTACATTAGAGAGCTAAGTAGAGCCATTAACATGCAGGAGAAAGGTGCACAGAGCAACTCTCAACGTCTTTACCAACTCACTAAACTCATGGACTCAATGCATGAAGTAGGTGTGGTTATTTAATGAGATGTATTGGAAAGATTCCTTTTACCAGTCTTGATAGTAAGGGTTATTATCATGGTGTCACTTGCCATATGTTGAATTGATTTATTCATGAACCTTACCAGCTGATCTCAAACACAAGCTCCTCTGTCAGCCGATACAACGATCTTTCCACAAGGAGAGGTGCTGGCCACATCAATGATATGAATAAAACCAAATTCTCTATTAAGATGTAAATGACAAGTCCTTTTTCTTCCACCTCCAAAATTGAGGACGTTGAGTGCTTGCTAGGCTATTGTTCCAAGACCAGCAATCAACTTCTGGTACCTCAGCCGTTGCTAATGTGTGAGTCTGTAATGTCAGCAGGCTGTTTGACCTCAGGAACATTATAGTCAAGGCCTATCCAGTCCTTGCCTGAGGTCTGTACACCCATCCTTTCATCAGGGGTCACTGGATAGCAGTAAAGAATGTGGGAAGCTCAAATAATTTACCCTTCTCACATCCAGTAGCACTGAGGCCACCGTAGCCCTCTTAGTACTACGCTGACTAAGATCAACAAGTTCCACATCGATTGAAGATTGAATGGTTGACTTTCCTGCTCTAAGTAGCTCAGTTCTTCATTTGCTTTGTCATTTTGAATATGGGATAAAGCGTGCTATGCCAAAATATTTTTTCTTTAAAGATTAATTTTAATTTCCCACATAATTTATGCCATGTAAGTTAAAGGGTGGGTGGGCTAAATTGTTCCACCTTTTTATATGTTCTGTCTGTATACATTTTTGTAGGTTTCACTCACTCCTTATTTCCCTATTTTTCACTTTAATGATGCAGTGGCAGCCTGAAAGCATGGGCGTTGTGCAGAACTCTCTTCAGTGGCAATGTTAACCTTCATTCCTTATTGAAAGAAATAAGATCAGAAATAATTGTTGATGGTTGTCAGAGAGCAAATGCTTAACAGGTTCAAGTGACTTTTCCTTTGTTTATTATTATAGTGGAGGTTTAAAATAAAGGATTGATGTTTGCAGTTAAATTGTGGGCAGGGGATTGGCATCAGAATATGTTAAGTGTTTGGCATGAACATCACCAAGAGAATTTCTGTCGGTAATCTATTTATGTCAATTGGTATGTGATATAAACCATTCAGAATGTTGAAAGCTTAACAGGTAGAGAAAACACAGTCAGAATTGGTAATCCCATTGTCTCTTTCCAATAGCTCGTCAAGAAATTACATCAATTCTGCTTGAATACTTTTGTTCAGTCCCAGGCACTCAGTGTGGAATTTCCAGAGATGATGTCAGAGATTATTACTACACAGTTACCCAAGATCCTGGCTGGGCTGGTGAAGCCACTGCTCTTTCACAAGAAATGAGTAAATTTCTCTCTTTGTTGTGCCTGGCTGCGTTGATTCACAGGCAGCATTTTTTTGCATTTTGCAAGTTGACAGCTTTACTCTATTTTTGTGACCATGACAGTACTGCGAATGAAGATTGTTTTCAAATTTATTACAGAAGATTTAGCAATGCTGTTTGGCATCAGTTATAGTGGAAGTCCATTGCCATAGCTGCAGTATATGTTTTATAAGCAATGAAATGTGAATTTAGTCTTGTTGTTTAATGTGTAACTTCCGGATCAAAATGATTTTGTATCTTTTGGTACTTTCTGGTATTTTGTAACTTTCAAGTTATGTAAAGTTTCTGCATCTGCTATAATAGTAAATGGAAATGCTTATGCTCTTCAGTTTGAAAGCTGCATAACCCCCAAAATTTCTTTATTCATCATCCTTCATGTGCCATAAATGATACCAGCCTTTTTAAGTAGTTATTTAAGTGAATCTTGTGACCATCCTTTACAATGTCCAATCAGAAAACCTCCTCTGTTCTTGTTTGCTTTTTCTTCTGCCACAGCTATCAGTTAAATTGGGTCTGTTGTGTTGGGTGCTAGTTCAGAGAAGGTATACTTTGCAAAGATGATTGTGTCACAAGTTTTTTGTTTAATGTAAGATATTCAGTGTTTATGTAGTTTGGGAACTTGTAGGTCACCTCGACATTTTAAAATCTGCATTGACTATTAAGAAACCTTTATCTGGCCTCAACAGTCACACTTGATTCTCATTCAAATAAGGGTGAACAACATGCAATTTTGCAAAAGTGATAAGGGAGATCAAGTAAACAGAGACTCTGACATGCTTCAAGCCAAGGTGGCTGCATTTAAATTTCTGCATATTAGTAGCTGCAAACGTAAGGCATTTGCATTGATATCAGCTCCCATGTTTGTAAATCCCAGATTGGAGTTTTCAGTGGGGTCTCTGTAACTCAATGTGGTGGCACTGTGTTCTCCTAAACACTTTTCCCTTTTAAATCAAATTAATTACGTTAAATTGGTTGATCTTGCTCCCACAAAAGGCAACTGACTTCTAGAATAGCAAAAATTACATTTCCTTCGACTTTCCTTACAAGCCACTCTCCCCTGTTTTTGTCTGATAATTACCATTAATGCCCCCTCTTAGACTGAAAACCAATAAGTGCATCCATTGAAACAAACTAAAGATCTGGATAACACAGTGCTGTTGTGGTACTCACATTCTGAAAAACTTAACAGCAGATTGTAATGTGGAAAACATGAAATCTGTACAATTCCAAGTGAAAATGATTTCTATCGTGGTTCCAGGAATTGAGTTCACTGCATGCTATGACATGTGTCCTGAGCTCCTTCTAGACACTGCTTTATAAGAGGTTGAAACTGACCTCAATTGTGGCTACAAAGCTATGATTGGGCATATAAACAAGTAAATGAGTGCACAATTGTAGGCTGCTTGTGCATATTTAGAAACAGGACATGATGAAAACGGCCCATTGCTTTTTGGCGACCAAGCAACTGACATTATAGAGGATGTAGTGGCAGATTTCTCTCAGCAGGAATGCAATCCAGTCCCATGAATACACCCACCTTATCCGACAACATGGTGGTTATTTTCACAAAGCAGGATGCCACCACATCAAGTGACAATAGGCACCCCTTGAATTTCCCATGTTCTTGTAGGGCCTTCTCAATGAGGGGCTTAATTTCAGTTCAATTTAGCTATGTTGTATAGATCAATTTTTTCATGTAGATGTTGTCTCAAAAAAGAAATCAATGGTTAACTATATTTAATGAATGAGGTTAAGGAAATTGGATCTTGACTTCTTCCCATGTCCTCTGTAAAAACTAAAATATACAGGACAGAAAAATTGTATTATTGATTCAATCTTCAAAGGCAGCCAAGTTAAAGCGTACCACAGAGTAACATTCAGAGCAATTGAGGGGAAATGTTACTAACTGTATCAAAATAGTGTTAAATCAGACAGCCATTCCCCTGATTTACCTCTTATTTCTCTATAGACAACTGCTCTCTCTCTTACTATGTGGTCCCTTTAGCATACAAAGAGAGTCACCTGGGGGAGAACCTGCGGGGGAGGCAGGAGCGGGCTCAAACCCGATCGGCGCCCCCGATAGGGTCCACGGTGCCATTTTATATGGGCGGGCCAATTAAGGCCCACCCAGCATGATGAACACCCGGAAGTACTGAGCGTTCCCTGTGCTGGTGGTGGGGGTGGGGGGGGGGGGGGGTTCCCTGAGTCAGGGCCTGCACAGAGGTGCCTCAGGGAGATTAGTTTAAGTTTTAAAAAGCTAAATAAAGAAAAGAAAACATTTTAAGACACGTCTCCTCATGTGACAGTGTCACATCAGCTGGGACATGTCAATGAATTTTTTTTTTTTAATTTTATTCAATTTATAAACCATTCATGAAACCTCATCCTGCTCGTGGATGAGGTTCCATGAATGCGAAGGTCACCTGGGCTCTTCACCTGCCCGCCAACTTAAAGTTGGATCTCTTCACCTACACACCAATCTTAAAGTTGGATGGGCAGCTCAGTTTATTGGTTTAATTCATTTTTAAGTGGTCTTAATAGGCCTTTGATAGTTCAGCGGGCGCGCAGCCGAATCAGATGCGTGCCCACTGAACTGAAAGTCGAAATGATATCTGGTGACGTTGGGACACATGCCCGACATCACCGCGCGTCATTTTAAGCCTCTCCAAGTGGGCCGCGCCCCCACTCGCCAAGCCAAAAATTCTGGCCCCGGTGTATTTCCAACAGATTAAACAGATATGCTGCTGCTTGTCACTCTTCTCCAGAGAACATTTGGATAATATCTAGCTATTATGTATAACATAAACTTCACTTGAAAATAAACATTTCCTCCTTGCTGAGGCTGTAAATTCCTATAGTAATAAAGCTTAAAGTGTATTTGTTGAGTCAGATCTCCTATTTGTCTTGTTCAGCTGAAGTGCCCATACTTGAATGACCTTGTTGTCAGCCACCCTTCCTTGCAATTTATAATAAAGCCCCAGGTTATAAGATCATGTTTAATAAGACTGTACTGGTCTTTTATATTAAAGTTCAAGGAAATATCAAGGTGTAAGGAGCTCCTTTAGAAATCATAGAAAAGGTTTCCTTCAAGCTAAGTTTTTAAGATTCACTTGATCTGATTCCCTTTATAAAGCAACATTAAACAGAGCCATATTTACATGTCAGGCCAAGGTTCAAGTCTCTGCTAATTCTGGACTGAATTGCCGCATTTTAGTTGGAGAGGTAGTAGGGATGCTACAGTCGGCCTTTCCGCTCCTGAGGTAGGCAAAAGAAATATGACAGGATTGCTGCTGTTGGATTGTGATTTGGTGGTCCTTCCTTTGAAATGCCCATGCATGGAAATTGGATGAGTACAGGACTGCTTTGACTGTATTGCCCTTTGCCACTCCCTCGAGTTTAAAACCCACACCCACAATCAAGGCTCAAGAATAATTACTTGGGCAAAATAGCAAAGGACAAGGGGGTAGCCAGTGCCCATTAAACTCTGCTCTTGCAGGGAATCAATGCTAGTGAGAAATAACGGTTATGGGCAATCAAGTGAAAATTGGCAGCAAAATCACAAATTATAATGCTTATAATCCTTATTCTGATGTTCTGAATTAAAATATATGTGCTCCCATGGTGACATCCGCACAACTTCTGCAAGCAAATTGAAAAATCAATGATACCTCCAAATTTAAAATGATAAAACTCATTTTCTCAAGAGAGGTTTTTCAGATTACAGGCTTTCATGAAGAGAAATGCTTATGTTGTTCCAAATCTCTAAGGCTTGTTCCCTTGATGGTGGCACATAAATTCTATGATATTCAAGACCAGAAAGCTGTCACTGACAGAGTTGGTTCAAATGTTATCATTTCAAATATATCTTTTTAGTATAGTTCTGTAATCCCATTTTTCAAAGATGTGGGTGTAATCTTTTAAAGTTTCTTGATCATGAAGTGTTTAGTAAACAAACAAAAAGCCTAAAAATCCAATTATCCAAAGCTCAGTTTTTCTAGAAGTGGCATCTTGCCATCTAATTATGTCATCTTCCCACATGTATCCCTTATTGACCTACAGCTGTCATTGATCTCTCTATACATTGGAAGAGTGCTGCTTTTATTTCTCATCTTGGCTCATTAAGTCAATATTTCAAGCAGTTAAACAACTCGGCCTAATTTGGCATGTGATTTTCCATCAATATATTAAAATCCTGTTTATGAAATACATAAACATAGCTTCAAGAGCAGGGAGATATGAGTTTGGCAGAGCTGTAGTCAACCCTGCTCTTACCAGAGTTTCTCCCTCTTCCCTGCATTTACAGTTAACAATTTTTTTTGGCATAGAAAGAAACATTATTCAAATAAAGTTATAATGCACATACCATATTATGGTCCTCTTCCACCACAGACTGATTTGTTGGAAGGCTGTTGGGAAATAGAGGGGGACACCATCACTATTGACTTTTTTAGGGCATGCTATCTGGATTTCCAGGCTCAGCGCTAATCTGCTCATATATTGTCATGTTTTATCACGTCCAAATGCTCAGAAGTTTTGACATGCCTACTATTTCATCTATTAAGTTTCAATGATTTTTAATTTTTTCTCATTCTCAGGCTTTTGAATTTATTAATGCACTTTCAAATGTTTCTGAAATACTACTGTAATAACCGTTTTATGAGCGATAGTTTCTGCTTCAGCATGGCACATGGAATAAGAGTTTTCTAACCCATTCTTATTTATTGGAGCTAAACAGTATAGTTTCACATTGAATCTCATGTTGAGATTCTTCATGTGGTGAATGATATAAAAATGATGAAAAACTAAGGGATTTCTCTTACAAGATGGGGCAAGAGTATGTTACTTAGCCAGCAACTAAGACATTTCTTAAAGGAACAGACTTTCCTCTGGTTTTCTTAATTGACTAGCGTTCTTCACTCATGGTATGTGGAGAGTAACCTCAGTCAAATGACTTTGACTACCAAAATTTAACCATAAGTAGTCTAAGCCTGGAACTTAACATATGAAATCTCAGCATATTAAATTCCTCTTCTTCCTCATCAGCATAGGTTTATGCCTCAGTTAAAACAGCATACAAAGGGATTTGAGATGAACATGCTAAGCATTCATATGATAATATCACACAGTAGAATTTTAATTTCTTCACCATTTCCTAGATGTTTTGCACTTTGAAAGCCTTTAATTTCAATTTAATTAACGCAATAAAGTTTTTTGTATGATATTTGCTTGCCTTTGAAGATGTCTGTCAATAAGATCCCAGGTGAACTCATGCTCAAACCAATATGGTTAATGAGCAGGTTCAAAGATAAATCTGGACAACAAATTTTACAGTACTACAGCTGTGTAATAAAATAGTCTTTTTGACTGTTTATATTTATTTTATGAAATACATTTGAATTATTAAAAATAGACATTATAAGAAAATAAAAAGTACTGAATGAAAGAAATTGAAATGTTAAAGATTCCATCATGCCAATTTATGCTGTCTCTGCTTTCCTTCATGTACCATGTTTTGTTAACTGTTCCTGGTCATGCTTTTAATTTTGAAAAAATAAATAAATTGAATAAAGAAAATTTTGGGATCATGCAGCTTTACATTTAGCAACTATTATGAAGATTCTGACAATTAATGTGGTAGGAAATGTAAGAATATGGGAATGATTGATCATGGTTATTATTGCTATTCTTGCTTTAAAATTGAGGTGTAAAGGAAATATGTTATATGACCCATTGCTTAGACATTGATCACTACTAATTTATGTGACCCTGCAATTATTTTCCACAAAAAGAAATGAAGACATTGGACACACATGATAGATACCGCCTATATGCCACACTTTGGAAAATACACAATGCACCAAAATTATAAGCACAGTGCAAACTGACTTTGCAAGATCAATGGTGCAACAATAACAGCACTGGTAATGAAATCTAGTCATATTCTACAAAGGCATGATAGTTTAGTAACATTTTAAAACTTTTAGCTGTAGAAAATGAATGGGAAATATTATTAGGGATGTATGATAAATGAACTATGGAGCTGTTGAAGTGGATTATTAAATTTCTTTCATTTTTGAAAAAACTTTAAAAAAGAAAACCCTGTCTATGATCTGAATGAATATGGGAACTGTGCATACATGAGCTAAATACAGAAATCTAAAACATACCTGTGATGATGCCCGTCACAGGCAGGACTGGAAAATCCTGCCCATAAACAATTCTAGTAGTCAATTATTTCCTACATTTTTTTCATTCATCAATCCTTCTTTATAAATTTTTTTTAAAAATATAACTGTCAATAGTTCCATAGTTCGATAATCACACATCCCTAAAAATATTTCCCAATCATACTATTAAGTAAATTTACCCAGATTTTGAAAACAGTTAATAAACTAATCTGGGTTGGAATAAACAACATCAAACAAATGCATACAGCCAACCTGAAAGAAAAAAATGATTTGCCATTCAATTTTCTAACCAATTCTTTTTTTTGTCCTGCCAGTTGCTTCATCAAAATAAACTAGCATAACTTTGTCCAAGATGACAAACACTGTTTAGAACTAGAACGGAGAAATTGTAGGAAAATAAAAGTATATGCAAGGTCACAAAAATATTCTATTTTCTGTTTCCCATCCATCAAGAAAATGAAATGTTAAAATGGACTCAAAACTTGCTGCTTTTGGCAAATGAATGCATAACGTGATCACATAAATTTAATGACAAAAATATTCAGTACCATCCTTGAAATTTTAAAATTTTAACCAATATCTGTTGAATTTTAGGTTGAACTATGTTTCAAGAATGTTATTTATTTTACTTGGCTAATTGAAAAAATATATATTTAGCTTGGTTCCTTTATAATGCCACAGAGTACTTCCCGCTAACTGAAATATTTAACATTACAAGTTATGGTGCAGAATAAATTAGTTCCAGCTTAGGCAATGGGACAATATTCCCTTTGTACGCTAGACTTAGCAAAATGATCAGTCATTCATTATGTGTTTTGCTCCACCTGCTGCACAATGGGAATCTTCACCAATGTTTGCAGAATTGATTGCTCCCTGCACAAACAAAACTTTGGCCTCTAATTGTTTAACAGTTATAGAGAGTTCAAACTGACATGAGCTTGAAGTGAGCATATCTATTTTCAGTAGATCTTGAGCAAAAAAACACCCTGAAATTTAATATGAATCAACACAAAGGCAAAGATATTTCACAATTATTCCTCAGAGTAGTTCATCTTTATTTTGTCAAAATGTATCAAAAATGTTCTTTAAAGTCTATATTTATCCCTATATCTATGGATACATTTAAGTACTTGCAATTTCAAACACTTTATTTTGTGTAGAGAACTTGTAAATAATTAATATTTATAGCTTAGCAAATACGACTGCCTCAGTAATCCAAAAGTGCTATGGGGCTTGGTATCATGATCCTTGAATGCAATCATATTTATAAACAAGTCTTTGCTTGCAATGGTAACACAGTGTAAACATCTGTTGTTACATTGCTGCACCAAAAAGGTGGTGAATCTGACACAAAAGCATAAGCATTTCTGGGATTCTACAGGAAATAGGAATGTAGCTAAAGTGGTTCCCATAGTTAGATAAATATCAGTGATTATTAGCATTCGTATCAGTTCGATGGTCCAGACTGCAATTAAAATTAATGTTCATTTACTCTGGAATTCTCTTTTGCATTATTTTTGTTTTTTATCTAATCTTTGTAAAAGTACAATTCATGTGCACCAATTTGATAACATTATTTGCAAAAAACTTTGTCGTTCTTGTCATCTAGTGTATGTGTGTGTATATATAATGTATATGTACTATATACACACACATAAATGCTATGATACCTTGCCAGTTTGGTACTGCAGGTAATATAAAGTGCTGAAAGTTGACCCAATCAAATGTATAATTTTTGTACAATTTCTACCACAACTGGAATACAAATTTTTAATTCACATTTTAAATTGACAAACCAGTACTTGGCCCTCAAAAGGGAAACAAATGTAGATCATAACCTTTATCATAAATCTCTTTTATAAAACTCTTCAGATAGAGATCTTAATCATGAAAAGTCTAATGGATGTAGGGAAAAACTGCATTCAAAACTATAATTTAGGCATATTATGGACAATATAATTTCAGGTTTTCATTAAAGCTGCATTATGCTACACTTGTTCTATGGTGTATAGGGTGCAGAACAGAAAATAATCCATTTCCCAGCACGGTTGTCTCATCTTGGTGAACACATATGCAATAGCTTAATGAGTGGCATTTCAACCACTGAACAAGTATAACTGATTGCCTTGTCAATATTATCAAGTACACACATTTTCAAAGCATAGTTAATATGAATTATAATTAAGACTGACCAATATTATGTCTATGAGCTGAACTGTTGCCAAATCTTCTTTTGCATTGTCCACCCAGCTGAACATTTGATTTCATTAGTGCTATTTTATTCTGTGCTGTAACTCAAATCCATGTTGTTCTGGCACATTTTTTAAAAATCAGCAAATGGCATTCATTAGTCATTGCTTTTCCATCCATGAGACATACCTTGCAAGTAATGGTCACCTCCTAACCAATCAACAATTTTCAACAAGCTGCATGTAGCAGTATTCTATTTAATGGAAGCTTTGTCTTCATCAATTGTATCTTGTGCTTTTGATTGATATTTTCTGGCATCCTTGAATTGTTTTAATTGTTGATTTTTGTACATACCTGTCAGTTTGTAGTTGTTTTGTATGGAGCAACAATATGGCTGTTTGCTAATGTAAAGTTGACAGGTTTTAAAGATTAAAATCTTTGTTTAGTGCATGTCTGGCTCTAAAATGAAAACAGGTCAAAATGTAAAGGGTGTTTTGTGAGTCTGTTTCTTGTGTTATTCTCAATTTTGCTAAACCCAATGTTTGAACATTTATATTATCACTTTTACTTCACATTCATACCACAGTTCAAGAGGAAAGGCAAAATAATGTTGGTGTGTGTTGGAGGAGAACCATAAGCTTATTTTTCAGCACACCATGGAACATGTTTATTTCTGAGTTCAGTAATTTTTTAAATCTTAAAGTTATGTAAACAAATGTTACAATTAAGACATTTTCAATAACAGTAAAACAGCACTTTGAATGTAAGGGTAACCCAGACAGATAATTCTCATAATTTAGGATTTTCTTTTAGCAGCTAACTTTGACCCATTCATAGTTCTACTGTATCAGGGAAGGTAATTAATCCCAAAAACTCTACCTGTCTAAATTTTAAATGTTAATTAAATTCAGTTATGTGGCTAATGCATTGGGACTAATGCATTGTTTGGTAAGCTATTAAAGCCTTTCATCAGATCAGCAAGTAAAATTAGCTCATAGATGTGACCATTATTCATTTAAGTAAAAACTGTAGGATTGATAAAATTGGAATGCCGGAGTTATAAGTTTGCTTGAGATTACACAACCAGATTCTTCTCAAAGTTGGTATAATTCCCTTAAACACTGATTAATGCTAACTCCAGAACAGTACGAACAGAGAAGCAGCATGAAGGTATAAACCGCATATAGTTGACGAATTGTAAACTAGCCTAAAGGCCCATTACAATTGAATTGTCAATTACATCTGGAGGAGTAGTGGCATCCTCAGATTACAATAAGCCCTTGTCAAAAATCAGTGTCTTGCATCTTCTTGTGTTGATGCTTTGTGCCTAGTATCAGCAGGCATTGCTGCATCCTCAAATGTAAAGAAATAAAGAACTTATACTTGCAACAAAATAAAAGCAAAATACTGCACATGCTGGAGATCTGAAATGAAAACAGAAAGTGCTGGCAAAACTCAGCAGGTCTGGCAGCATCTGTGGAGAGAAACAGAGTTAATGTTTCGAGTCCAATATGACTCCTTTGGAACTTGAGAGAGTAGGGGAAAAAAAACTTGGCAGAAGAAAACTCAAAGTGGTCTGAAGTTGTTGAACTCAATGTTGAGTCCAGAAAATACCTAATCGGAAGACGAGGTGCTGTTCCTCCACTTTACATACCTGGGTAATTTTCCATATTGTCTGATAAATGCCGGTGTTGTAGCTGTACTGGAACAGCTTGGACAGGGACGCGGCAAGTTCTGAAGCAGAAGCCTTCAGTACTATTGCCAGAATATTGTCAGGGCCCATAGCCTTTGCATTATCCAATGCCTTCAGCCATTTCTTGATATCGCTTGGAGTGAATTGAATTGGCTGAAGACTGGCATGTGTGAAACTAGAGACCTTAGGAGTTGAGATGGATTATCCAATCAGCATTTCTGGCTGAAGATGGTTGCAAATATTTCAACCTTGTCTTTGCACTGGACTCCCCCATTGAGGATGTTCCTAGTTCCAAGGAAGAGTCATATTGGACATGAAATGTTAATTCTATTTCTCTCTCCACGGTTGCTGCCAGACCTAATGTCCAGCAATTAGTGTTTTTATTTTAGGTTTCCAACATCCATGGTATTTTGGTCTTATTGTATTGAGGATGGGGTTATTTGTAGAACCTCCTCCTCTGGTTAGTTGTTTAAGTGTCTGCCACCATTCATAACTGGATGTAGCAGGACTGCAGAGCTTTGATCTGCTCCATTGGCTGTGGGACCGTCATGTCTATCGCATATTGCTTCCGCTGTTTGACATGCAAGTAGTACTGTGTTGTAGCTTCACCAGGTTGATACTTCAGTTTTAGGTATGATTGGTGATGCTCTTGGCATGCCCTCCTGCACTCCATATTGAGTGGCTGGATGGTAATGGCATAGTGAGGGATATACAATTCTGTTGCTGCTGGCCCACAGTGCTTCATTGATTCACAGTTTTGAGTTGCTAGATTTGTTTTAAACCTGCCATTTAGCATGGAGATAGTGCCACATGACATGATAGAAGGTATCCTCATCATGAAGGTGAGGCTTTCAGTGGAATTCTTTGTGCTTGCATGGTGGACATGTGTGGACAATATGGTGGGAAGACCAAAAATCAGTTTCACAATGTCGTGAAACCAGTTTGCAATTGTCTGCTCCACCCGTCAATAGTGGGCTGTGTTTCCTGCCGCTGTACATCGGGAACGTCATTGTAATACACCTGCATATCATTATAAGCCTTTATAAGACATCTGAACATGTTGGCATGATTGCACGCCAGTGTGTTTCACAACAGCATTTATAAGGTATGCACCTGGCAACCTGTACTTTGAGGGGAATTCGGAGGTGAGTGCACAGTAACACTGCGCAGTACTCGCGAGGTTCGTCTGTTGGACCTCAAGTTTGATGTGCCGCACATTCAGGCAAGTCGCATTTTCCTGGCTGCTTGACAGTGTAGTGCCGGGGTAAGGCCTGCTCTGCAGTTGAGGCAAGTTGTGGGTGCAAGGGCTGCGCAGTAGTTGATAGTAGTGTACAAGCACGTGCGGGAAGGGAAGCGGCCACGCATTAGGGAAATCTTGTATAAAGTGACTATTCCTCTGCAGCTGAGACAGTTAGGGTTCAGCCACATTGACATGCTTGGAGTTGGGCCTCTAGCTTACCTGCCCACTCAAGCAACACAAAGGCATGAAAGTGCCACCAAATGCTCCAGAGCTTTTCATGCCTTGGACACAGACTGCAAACTAATGAGTGTTTTAGTGCACTGCAGAACAGTTGGACGACTGGGCACGTTGTACAATCTCCTTGCGAAAGCTGGCCATGGAGCAGTCACTGGTGGAGGCGCTCACAGACTCCTGCAATGTCCTCATTCAGATTTGGACCAGTCTTCCCCATGGTTCAAGCTAACAGTGCAGCCTTGCAGTACAAGTTAGGAGAATGCACCTGAGCCGAGGGCACAGCATGTAGTCCAGGGAGCTACAGCCAATCGGAGGAGAGTGACGGAGGTGCCTGGCTGGGCAGAGGGAGGAGCCGCACCCTCGGGAAGAAGGGGCAGCTGGGGCTCTCGCACACGCCACTGAAGAGCCACAGTGAGCCGTTGCTGGTAGGCACCTAACTGGACTCACGGTCTATAGATGGTGCTTGTCATTCCTGCAAATGACCAAGAACCAGTGTCAGGTCAGTCACATTTGCGAACTGCTGCGGGATTTGGCGCCACAGGGGCATGGAGTGCATCTGCAGCCAGTGGCCGTGAACGTGACCGCAGAACTCAATTTTAATGACGATGGCTACTTTCATGGTTCCACAGGTGACCTCTGTGGGATATCGCACACCTCCACACACAAGTGCATCCATGAGTTCATGGACACCATCTTTGTGAAGCCACACAACTTTGTGCATTTCGCCTGGGACCAGGAAAGCCAGGATACAAGACGTTTCCCACAGGTATATAGGGTGCCATTGACTGAACTCACGTGGTGCTCAGATCTCTGTGGCAAGAAAGGTCAACTACGTAAACCACAAGGGCTTCCACTCGCTGAATGTTCAGCTGCTGTGCGACCACCACAAACGTACTCTGCAGGTCTGTGTATGGTTCCCCGGGAGTGTCCACGATTCCTACATTCTAGTAGGTCTCAGATCCCTGACGTCTTCCAGGGGCTGCAGGGTTGGCTTCTCAGGGACAAGGGCTACCCCCAGAGTACACGGCTGATGATGTTTGTGTGGCCACCTCAGACTGCAGCAGAGTGATGGTAAAACAAGGCTCATGCTGCAACTTGCACCTTGGTGGAGCAAACAATCAAAATGTTGAAAATGAGGTTCCGGTGCCTGGACCGGTCTGGTGGAGCCCTGCAATATAGTCCACTGAAGGTGTCATGCAGCATCGTCATCTGCTGAGCCCTTTACAACCTGGTGCTGCAATGGGGAGAGGAGCTGACTGAGGCAGAGATGGAGGAGCTGCACGTCTCCTCTGATGAGGATGTCAATGGGATTGAGGGTGAGGAGGTCCTCGAAGGTGAAGATGACATAGTGAGGCCATTGCACTGGCCAGACAAGGCAAGCATTCTTGGAAGGCCCTCATAGCTGCTAGATTCATGGAGGATGGTAAAGACAAACAGTGAGGAGACACCAAAGATCCTCACATTGCATCTGTGAATGTTTGACTCCTGTCTGGCTGATGGCAGCGCACATATCCTCTTTGATAAGGCTCTGTCATGGAAATGCAGTCGATGCCCATTGTCCCTACATTCCAGGAGGATGATGATGACATGCGGTGAGGACACTCCATAGAGCCTCACATAGCTTATGTGAATGTCTAACTCCTGTTTGGCTGATAGCACCTTGCTTGCACTCTGTGAACAGGGGCATATCATGGAGATGCAGTGAGGAAATTTTAACTTCACCTGATCCTATGGCATCCTTTTGTGACCTTTCAGGACCACGTTGTCACAGGTCACAGATGCTGATGAGTTTGTGGGGGGCCAGCTGCACCTCAAAGGTGCTGGGAGCACACAGAGAGGATGACGGAACTCTGTGCTGCTGGCCCAGGACATTCTGGCAGCAATGATAAGCCCATCGAGGTGCAGGCATGATTGATGTATCTAGGGACTGTGAAGATGCACCATCATTGTGCTGGGAAGGTTGCACAAAGCACAGGAAAGAGGCCCTGAACTGAAATACCTGCCTTTATCTTGTGCAGGAACCAAGATTTCACATTTGAACTATGTGAACACTGCTCATCAGAACAAGAAAGCCATGGGATAGGAGACAATCTTGGGAGTTTACTAACAAAGTGAACATTATGTACAAGTGATTAACACCCATGCCCAGGTTGTGCAACTACATCTTCTTAACGCTTGGCCTGAATAGCCAAGTGGTTATGGTACTGGGTTTGTAACCCTAAGATCAAGCGTTCAAATCTCACAATGGCAAACTATAAAACAATGTAACTTCATCTGAATAGGAACAGATGGAAATGTGTTTGTACTCGAAAGAGTTACAAAAGAAACTTATGCTTGGCCTAAATAGCCAAGTGGTTATGGTACTGGGTTTGTAAGCCCAAGATCAAGGGTTCAAATCTCACAATGGCAAACTATTAAACAATGTAACTTCATCTGAAACAGATGGAAACGGGTTTGTACTCGAAAGAGTTACCAGCTCTACTAATTCTCTTTTGGTGGAAGATGGTGGCATAGTGGTAATGTCACTGAGCTAATAATCCAGAGGCCCAGGCTAATTGTTCAGGGGGTACGGGTTCAAATCCCACCATGGCAGCTGGTGGAATTTACAATTATTTGAAAAACCTTTTATTGATGTTTTGTTTGCACTTCAGCCCCACGCTCCTGATCTATGGGCACCCGGTGCGGAAGGGGGTCGGGAAGGAGGAGGACCTCCTCGTGAACCTGCTCCTGGGCCTGGCCAAGTTGGCCATTAACAGGTCCAGGCAGCGGGCGATCGATGGGGGAGTCCCGCCCGATTGTTTGTCCTTCTTCTGTGGCTACGTTCGCTGCCGGATGTCCCTGGAGAAGGAGCACGCGGTGTCTGCTGGCACTCTCGAGGCCTTCCGTGCTCGGTGGGCACCGCGGGGACTGGGGTGTTTTGTTGACCCCTTTACTCACATTTTGATTTAAAGTTTGTAAGTTTCCTTTAAACTTTGTTCTTGGTTTTACAGCTGACCTGAATTAGGGGCTGTGCTTGATTTATCCCAATTTTGTTGATTTGGTTTTCATTTAAAAGATTATCAAGAGTTCATTTTCTTAACGATCTTGTGGAGGCAATTGTGGATTCAGTTGGTTTCCTGATACTGAGGAGAGAAGGTGTGTGGTGTTGGTGTTGCTGCTCCTCAGTGTTTCAACTGTTTCTGCTGCTGCCTTTGGGGTTGTTGCTTCTGCTGTGTGCTGCTGCTGGACCTGCACTCGAGGGTGTTTGCTGCTGCTGCTGGACCTGCACTTGAGGGTGTTTGCTGCTGCTGGACCTGCACTCGAGGGTGTTTGCTGCTGCTGCTGCTGGACCTGCCCGTGTGGAGTAAAGGGAGAGAGAGGGAGAGAAGAAGAACAGTTTCTGTTGTTACAGGACAGGAAGGCCAGGACTGTGTCTAAAAACAACATCCTAGGTGGGTGTCCAACGTTATTGTTTGTGTAAGGTGGGGGCAATAAAGGACTGTGTTTTGTAGGGGGAGGCAAGAAGACTGCCAGAGGGGTTGGGGAAGGAAGAGAGGGAGGGTGATTGTGTGTGCTGAAACCATCTTTCTGCCGCCCCTCCCCCAACCCAGCCCTTTTCCCCGGTAAGGCCAGCAGTAGTTGGTGAAGACATCGCCTCCCCCTGCCTGAAGAACATCAGGCCCCCACCCACCGTCCATCCACCATCGAGGACACCCACCTGGACATTTACCTCTTTCCCTCCTGTGCCTCCCTGTCTTTTACTCCTCTCCCTCCTCTCCTCTCCTGCCTAAAAGAGGGGAGGTTGTTTCTACCTCTCTCCCCCACCCCCTTTCCTCAAACAAAATGGCCAATCCTTCCCAGAGTGGGCGTGGCTCTGGCCCTAAGGCCAATTCACCATCGCCGGTGGCCGGGCCCTCGAGGGCTAATGTGGAGGCGGTTTTGTCACCGGTGGCAGGGCCTCAAAAAAAGAAAACCTATGCGGGGGTGGCTGCTTCTGCAGCTCCAGCTGCTCCCGCTGCCCTGTCACCATTCCGCCTCCTCACCAGGGCCCTTGGGGTAAAGAGTTATGCTCACCCTGAAATGACAATAGAGGCCTGCGTAAAGGCTATGGCTGGGGTCGTCGGCCCCTCAGCCATTGTCGCGGCCTCTAAAATGTATGGGAAGGCCATATTCTTCTTGAGGTCCAAGCGGGCGGTGCACCTCACCCTGAAAAAAGGACTCACTGTGGGCGGGACTTTTCTGGCGGTGGATCCCCTTGAGGCCACCGCCCAGAGAATTATTATTTTGAACGTCCCACCTATTCTATCCAGTGAGCTCCTCCTCCCCCACCTTAATAAACTGGGGGAGGTCAGGTCGGGGGTTGCACCAATCCCGCTCGGCCTCAAAGACTTGGCCCTCCGCCATGTGTACTCCTTCCAGCGCCAGGTATTTGTCCGCTTGGCCCAGGAGGAGTGCCTGGAGGGGGCCTTTACTATCAATTTTGAGGGGACCGCCTATCGGGTCTTCTGGACTGTGGAGGGCGTGCGGTGCCATGCTTGTAAGGAGGCGGGGCACGTGAGGAAGAACTGCCCCGCCTCCAAGGCCACGAGCCCCACCCAAGCGGCCACAGCTGGCACCGCCCCTCCTTCCCCCGCCACCACTCCATCTCCCTCCCCGCAAGGGGAAGCGACGCCGGCGGCCACTGCCATCTCGGCTGCCGGAGAGGCGGGGGGAGAGCCCCCGCGCTGTAAGAAGGCGTGGAGGAAGACCCGCAACCTGGAGGCGGCCTCTGAAACGCCCCAAAGCCCCCAGACACCTGTGGGCACCGGCTCGGGGGAAAAAACATCATCCGGCCCCGGCGTCGTGTCCGTGTGTGCTCCCGGGTCCGTGGGCGCTAAGGCGCCGAGTGCTGGGCCCGGCGTCATCCCTGCGCGTGCTCCCGGGGCCGGCGGGGAAAAGACGCGGGACCCCGAGCCGGGGAATCAAACATCCAAAACCCAGAGGGTGGAGTGTCCGGGAGGGCTGGACAAGGAGGAGGGGGCCTCGGAAATGGAGGTCTCCCTAGCCCCCAGCCTGGCCCGGAAGAGACGTCACGCTTCGGAGGAGGAGGTGGGTGATGCCCAAACTGAAGAAGTTGGGTGTGTCCCTTCCCCCGATGAAGAGGTGGTGGCGTCTCCACCAAGTAAAATCTCGCCCTGTCCTCTGGGGGAACTCAAAACCCCTGCACCGACTCCCACCACTGTTACCCCCGTCAACCTGCTGCAGTCCCCTGAACAGGGCCCCTCGGGGGTCACTGAAGGCACCTCCCTTGAGGTGGTGCCCGACTCAGGAACCCTCGATACCCCCGAGGTACCTTCTGGCTCATCGGGGGACTGTAGCTTTCAAAATTTAACAAATGTTAACGGGTCATTGGGTGGCGGCGAAAAGGAGGGCCTTCCCGCTCCCTCCCAAACCTTAGCACCGGGCGTCCTAGTTTTAGGTCAGGAGCTTGTCCTGAGCTCCCCGGACGACCCGGTGCCGGGAGGAGAGCGGGCATCAGAACTGCCGCTGCCCTCTGACCCAAAACCTTTAGAGGAGACCAGAGAGGACCCCTCTGGCCTTGATCCTGGGGGTGGGATCAAGGTACAGGTGGGGCCAGCTGGCAGCCCCCGAATCAGCCCCCGTACTCAATGCGGGGGAGGGGTCGGAAGCTGGAGGCGACGACCTGGAGGAGGATGGGGTGTCCATGGTGAACGCTGGAGATTATGCTGAGTCGCTCTCAAGCGAGGCGGTGGATCCCCTGGTGCCCTCCACTGACTCCCCCCTCATCCCCCCAAGGGAACCCGGGACTTTTTGGCGAGTCATTGCGGTCGCCGAGACAGGGTTCAGTTGGCCTTGGACTGGTGGCATTCTTTTCCGCTGGTGTTCTGGTCCACTCGCAAGGCTCTCAAGTCTCCCGAGTTGGATAGGAACGCGCGGCAGAGGGTCCAAACGTTTCTCGCTGGACTCCTGAAGGAGAGGAAGGACTAAAAAGTCCTCTTCTTCTTTTTAATGACTTAAGGTGAAGGTTTGATGTACCTTTGACAATGAAGACGACTATAGCCAGCCTCAACATCCGCGGCAGCAGGGCCGCACAGCGCAGGTTCCAGAACTTCTTGGTCCTCAGGGACGGGAAGTATGCGTTGTGCTTCCTGCAAGAAACCCATACCGTTCCGGGAGACGAAGCCACGTGGCTCCTGGAGTGGCGAGGGGTGGTCTACATGAATCACCTAGCCTCCAATTCGGGCGGGGTGGCTATCTTGTTGGCCCCGCATTTTCAGCCGGAGATCTTGGGGGTCAAGGAGCCGGTGCCAGGCCGGTTGCTGCACCTGGCTGTGCGTCTGGGGGGGGGTGCGGTGCTTCACTTTGTGAATGTGTACGCTCCCCTGGGCACGCAGCAGCAAGCGAGCTTCTTTGAAGAAGTGTCCACTCATCTCGGCTCCATCGACGCTGGCGAGTGCATCGTCCTCGGGGGGGGATTTCAATTGCACCCTCGGGATCCGGGACCGTCACAGTACCCCGCACTGCACGCGAGGTGTGAGTAAGTTGAGGGACCTGGTCAGGTCCTTCGACTTAGTGGACGTCTGGCGAAATCTCCATCCTGACTCCAGCGTGTTCACCTTTGTGTCACCTGGAGTCGGAGCGTCCAGACTCGACCGCCTTTATGTTTTGAAGGCGTACGTGTCCTGCGTTCCGGCTGCTTCTATACAGCAGGTTCCGTGCACGGACCACCGTCTGGTGTGGGCGGAGCTCACTTCGTTCTGCGCTCGGACGGGGTCCGCGTACTGGCATTTTAATAACCTGTTGTTGGAAGAGCAGCGGTTCCTGGACTCGTTCCGTCGCTTCTGGGCCGGCTGGAGAAGGAAGCGGGGAGGCTTCCCCTCCTTGAGGCTATGGTGGGACGTGGGCAAGAATCACGTCCGAGTTTTCTGTCAAGAGTACGCGAAGGGGTCGACAAAGAGACGCAAATCCAGGGTCGAGGAGTTGGAGAAGGAGGTGCTCGACCTGGAGGCACGTCTCCGTCAGCCCGACGCGGACCCGGCCCTGCGGTCGGTGTACGATGAGAAGGGCACGCTGCGGGACCTGCAACTGGTCGGGTCTCAGGGCGCGTTCGTGAGGTCGCGGATCCGGTTCCTCGAAGAGATGGACCGCGGCTCCCCCTTCTTCTACTCGCTGGAAAAAAGGCACGGGGTCCGTAAGCAGCTCTTTACGCTGCTGGCCGACGACGGATCCCTTGTCTCGGATCCGGAGGGCATCAGGGCCATTGCCCGAGATTACTACACTGCCCTGTTCTCTCCGGATCCGTCCAGTGAGGAAGCTTGCAGAGTTTTGTGGGAGGACCTGCTGCAGGTCGGCCCGGAGTGCGCCGGAAAGCTCGACTCCCCTATAAGTCTGGCGGAGCTGACCGGCGCACTCGACGGTCTTTCTAGGGGCAAAACCCCGGGACTAGACGGGCTGACCGTGGAGTTCTTCAGGGCGTTCTGGGACGTCTTGGGGAGCGACTTCGCGGGGGTCCTGGGGGAGAGCATTGCTACCGGGGAGATGCCCCTTTCGTGGCGCAGGGCCGTGATTGCCCTGCTGCCGAAGAAGGGGGATCTCCGCCTTCTTAAAAACTGGCGCCCGGTCTCCCTCCTCAGCACGGACTACAAAATCTTCGCCCGAGCCATGTCTTCTCGGCTCGGCACTGTGCTGGACCACATGATCCACCCTGACCAGTCCTACACCGTCCCGGACCAAACCATTTATGATAACATCCATCTGGTCCGGGACATCATCCACCATTCCCAGAGGGCTGGTCTGTCGAGCGCCTTCCTGTCTCTCGATCAGGAGAAGGCGTTCAACAGGGTAGATCACGAATACTTACTCGGAACTCTGAGAGCTTTCGGGTTTGGGACGCATTTTGTCGTCCGGATCCGACTTCTGTACACCACCGCGGAGTGTCTAGTGAAGGTTAACGGGTCCCTGACGGCGCCCCTTCGCTTTGGGAGAGGCGTACGTCAGGGATGCCCCCTGTCTGGCCAGTTGTATTCTATTTGCGTGGAGCCTTTCCTGCGCCTCTTGCGGAGGAGGTTGTCGGGATTGGTTCTGCGCGGGCCGGGCATCGGGGTGGTCCTTTCGGCTTACGCCGATGACGTGCTCCTTATGTTTAGTGACCCGGCTGACCTGCGGAGGATGCGCGAGTGCCAGGAGGTCTACTCTGCCGCTTCTTCTGCCAGGATCAACTGGGGTAAATGTTCTGGACTCCTGGTCGGTCAGTGGCAGATGGATCCCCTACCCGAGGAGCTCAGGCCTTTCACCTGGAGCAGGACCAGCCTCCTCTACCTGGGGGTCCATCTCTGCCCTGCTGAGGAATCCTGGCCGGCGAACTGGCAGGAACTGGAGACGAAAGTCACCGCTCGCCTGCGGCACTGGACAGGACTGCTCCGAGTGCTATCTTACCGAGGTCGAGTTCTGGTCATAAACCAGCTGATCGCCGCCATATTGTGGTATCGGCTGGTCACTTTGACCCCTCCCCCGGACTTTGTCACAAGAATCCAGAGATTGTTAGTCGACTTCTTCTGGGACAAAAGATTGCACTGGGTCGCTGCCGAGGTTCTGAGTCTCCCGCTTAGGGAGGGTGGTCGGGTGCTAGTGTGCCTACGCACACAGGTGACGACTTTCCGCCTTCAGACCCTGCAGCGATACCTCTACGTCGAGCCTCCTCCTAGATGGTGTGCCCTGATGACGTATTTCTTCCGTCAGGTGCACGGCCTGAATTATGATGTGCAGCTCCTGTTTATAGAACAGCTGGGCCTCGGTGGCTCCTTGCAGGCGTTGCCCGTCTTTTACCAGGACCTGATCAAAGTCTGGAAAGTGGTCGCCTCGCGACGCAGCTCTCCCCCGTCAGGAGCAGCGGCTTTCGTCAGAGAGCCGCTACTCAGGAATCCGCCCCTCCGTCCTTATCAGTGGTTGGCGGAGAGGAGGGCTGTGGCCGCAGGGGTGACCAGGATCGGGGACGTGCTGGGTGGCGGAGGACTGGGCTGGATGCTCCCACAGGAGTTGGCACGACGCGCGTCTGTGAGTGTCCAGGTCGCAGCCGATGCCATCCAAGACCTGAGAACGGTCGTGCTCGGACCCGACATTATTTTGGGTCTTGAGGTGGCCCAGGTGCGCGGTGGTCTTCCGTCTGAGCGTTCCCCTGTTCGGACGGAATTCCACATTGGCCCCAAGCCCCGAACCCTCCCTCGGGTGCTGGTGCCCCGCAATATGAGCCGCCTTGGGGACATGCCCTCTGTGCCTTTTGGCACGGCAAAGAGGGGCTTTTTGTACGGACTGCTGCTGCACACCTTCCATTTTCTCGCCCTCGTCCGTTGACCGGACACGCCCTGGCATGCCTTGTTGCCGTCCGGCGGCGGAGGCCCCCAATGGGAGGCCCTCTACGGAGGTGTCCTCCCCCTTTCTATCGGGGACCTGGGTTGGAGGGTGTTGCATGCAGCAGTCCCTTATAATAAGAGGATGCATAGGTTCACGGACTCTCAGGACACATGCCCTTTTTGCTGTCTTGTGGAGTCCGTGGACCATGTATACATAGGGTGTTGTAGGCTGCACTCCCTTTTTAGTTATTTGAAAAACCTTTTATTGATGTTTTGTTTGCACTTCAGCCCCACGCTCCTGATCTATGGGCACCCGGTGCGGAAGGGGGTCGGGAAGGAGGAGGACCTCCTCGTGAACCTGCTCCTGGGCCTGGCCAAGTTGGCCATTAACAGGTCCAGGCAGCGGGCGATCGACGGGGGAGTCCCGCCCGATTGTTTGTCCCTCTTCCGTGGCTACGTTCGCTGCCGGATGCCCCTGGAGAAGGAGCACGCGGTGTCTGCTGGCACTCTCGAGGCCTTCCGTGCTTGGTGGGCACCGCGGGGACTGGGGTGTTTTGTTGACCCCTTTAATCACATTTTGATTTAAAGTTTGTAAGTTTCCTTTAAACTTTGTTCTTGGTTTTACAGCTGACCTGAATTAGGGGCTGTGCCTGATTTATCCCAATTTTGTTGATTTGGTTTTCATTTAAAAGATTATCAAGAGTTCAAAATCTCACAATGGCAAAACTATGAAACAATGTAACTTCATCTGAAACAGATAGAAACGGGTTTGTACTTGAAAGAGTTACATCTTCTTAACCTTCCTAACCCTGCTGCTACATCATGGTGCTATCCACAGTAGAGGTGAAGGCAGCCTGCTGATTGCTATGCCCCTATCTGTGATTAACTTAACGGGCGTCCTCTGGAGGGCCGAGACCTGGAGGACTCCAGCCTGTTTTCGGGGTCCTGCTGTGTGGCAGTGGCACCCTCCTTGGCCTGTGGAGCTGGTGCTGCTGGGTTCACAGGAAGCGGGGCCGGACACTCCTGGAGTCACCTGGGTGGATGGCCCCAGGATAATCACCTGTTGATCCTCCTCCCTATGGGTGCCCGAATGCCCCTGGCTGACTCCTTGAGGAAAACAGGAAACTGGAGTGAGATCGAGCTGCCTGACACCGTTCTCATGATGACACTGTTGGAGGCCAACTATGGCGTCAGCGATGGAGTTCAGCATGCACAGCAGTGCAGGACTGATGTCCTGGACCAAGGTCACCATGGTGGCCGCCGTCCTACCAACGTTCCTCGGCACGTTGGCATGCTGGTGCTATCACCTCAGCCTGAAGATGGACAGACACCTCCATCATGCCTTGCAATTTGAGGAGTGCAATGGACACCCCTCTCTGATGTCCCTGAGCTTGCCTTTGCAGCTCCAGCAACTGAGGTATGACTGAGTCTAGAGACTTGTCATTGGACTCGGACTCAATAGATTTCTGGCCGCCAGCAGTCCTCTGAGTGCTGGACATCTGGGAAGTCCCTGCCACCATCGACTGTGGATCAGACAGTGCGATATACTCACCAGATTGTGATCCTGAGGCTACTATAAAGTTAGGTCCCACCGAGGTGTGTGTCTCTACGCTTGTGGAGGGTATGGGTGAGCGCTGTGAAGGATCTTGAATTAGGGTTTCAGCAGATTCCTCTTCTGAGGTGTCTTTGGGGCTTGAGCCAAGGACCTGGGTCATGGACTCCTTCGGCAGTTTCCTAGCTGTGCCTGTGAAAACAATAAGAGATAATTAGTGCATGGCAGGTACTGTGGAACGGGACACATCACTCACAGCATGGTTCTCTGATGGATGTTGCGCTGCTGGATTCTCACTTGGTAGACCACTGCCGACCTTGCCGTCAGCACTGGAACAGTCCAGATCCTCGCTGGCCAGCTGGATGGCTCTGTTTTCAAACTCTGTGAGGCCCTTGATGTTGGGCATTCCTCCACCGCTCTGTGACCTCTCCCTTTTGTTGTGTGCCAGCTTGTCCTGCATGAATATCCATCTCGGAGAGAGTGTAAGCAGGACACCTGCCGGACCAGAAGATATGAACGCCTGGCATGTGTAGGTGGTGAGTGGTCCCATGGACAGGATGAGGACAATGGCAGTGAGTGTGGGAGAGTGAATGGTGATGTCCCTTGAACTAGCAGTGAGAAAGATCCCTGTGGATGTGTGATGGGTTTTTGAGTGTGTGAGCTGAAAGTGAAGAGAGGAGTGACTTACCCTGGAAGAACAGAGATCATTCATCCTTTTTCAGCACTGGGTGGCTGTCCTCTTTTGAAGAGCATTGGCGCTGACCACTACTGCCACCACCTCCCACATTGGATTGGTGATGTTGCTGCCACTCTTACAGCCAGAGCGGAGGTGGGGGACATCATGGTGGGCCTCCACGGAGTCCAAAAGGTATTCCAGGGACACGTCGCTGAATAGGGGGGCTACAGACTTCGTGCCTTTCAGGGCTATGTCTTCTGTGCAGCAGTCCTGGGTTGGAAGAACTGAGAGCTGTGCATGCAACTGCACTTAAAAATGGCATCCGGCATGAGGAAGCAGTCAGGTGACAGTGTGGTGAGCAAATGAGAAGCCCAGCGTGTTTCCCAGGAATATGTAATTAACGAGGCGGGATTGGGACAACAGGGAGTGAAAAGCTGCCATTGCGGCCAGCTGGTAAAACGTTCTGGGATAATTCCACCCTTTGTCTCCATGAGGACTGTGTGGTGGTCACTCCTACCTATACTGTCATTGACAGATGCATCGGTGACATGTAGATTGGGTGAGATCAATTAGGTTTTACCCCCTTGGTTCCCTCACCACCCGCTCTAGGCCTAGTCTAGCAGCTATGTCTTTCAGGATTCGGCCAGCTCGGTCAGTAGTGGTACTGCTGAACTACTTTTGGTGATGGTCTTTGAAGTCTCCAACCCAGAGAACATTCTCTGCCCTTTCCACTCTCAGTGCTTCTTCCAACATGGAGGAATACCAATTCATTATCTGAGTGGGGGAGTGGGGAGGGTGTGCAGTAGGTGGCAAATAGCAGGAGGTTTCCTTGCCCATGTTTGACCTAATGCAATGAGACTTCATGGAGTCCGGAGTCAATCTTGAGGACTCACAGGGCAACTCCCTGCTGACTGTGTACCATTGTGCTGCCACCTCTGGTGGACCTGTCCTGCCAGTGACACAGGATGTACCCAAATATGGTGATGGTGGCCTCTTGGTCATTGTAAGGTATGAATTGATGAGTATGACTGTCAGGTTGCTTGTCTGGTCTGTGGGTCAGCTCTTTCAAGGCCCCAGAGGGTAGTAAGGAGGGCTTTGAAGGGTTGATAGGGCTGGGCGTGCTGTTGTCACTTCTGGTGCATAGTTTGATGTTGGGTGATGCATTTGGTTTCACTCCATGTTGATTTTGTGGCAATTTAGTGCAACTTAATGGCTCATTAGGCCATTTCAGAGGATATTTAAGAGTCAATCTCCTTGCTGTAGTTCTGAAGTCACATGTAGGCCAGACTAGATATTGACAGCAGATTTCCTCCTCTAAAGGGGCATTAGTGAACCAAATGGGTTTGTATGACAACTGGGCTGAGCTTTTAATTAATTAACTAATTGAATTTAAATTCCACCAAGTGGAACCCATCTCCTCAGAGTATTACCCGAGAATTACTAGTCCAGTGGCATTATCACTATTGTCATGAAGCTATTAATGTATATAATAATATTGGAAAATATTTTTCTTTTAAAATAGTAGGTAAGTCTGTGGTTTTGTCTTGGTTAGATTGGGACCAGCTGGTCTGGGTGCTTTGACGTGTACCAGTTTTGATATGTAAGAGAGGGAGTGTACTTACATTTTTTGAATAGAGCTTTCAAGAAGTGGGGTGAATTCTGGCACCTAGTGAGCAGAGACCAAGCAATATGTTTATATTGCTAATAAAACTGGTACTATGAAAGGAGTTTTATTGTCAGAAGAGGCTGATGATACAATGAGAATTTACATTCAAAAGGCGGTGCTAGGTATAACTTCAGTAGTTTTGTGTTTGTAGAGCAGAGCAATGTGAGATCAAAAGCAGCTGTTAGTCTTCAACTGTTTCTACAGGTACCAAAGTGAAAAGAACCTCATTTTGAATTTGTGAGGTGAAAATGCTTTGCCTGGTGTCTGGTTAAGTCTATGGGTTGCTGTTGCCTTAATGGAGATTAGTTTGGGAATTTGTTAAAAGTTATGATCGTGGTAATTTATAGCCATGTGTATATGTTTAACTTGTGTAAATTAATAAAACGTTTCATTTAGCTTAATATAAAACTTCTCGAGGATGGCTGGTATGATTCCTGAATTTCGAGTTACATCTTAAACATAACACTTAAAGTTATAGGTTATGACAGTGTTTAAAGATTTCCTCTGCGGTTTTTTTTTAAATAACTCTGCTTCACCAACTGCTTGGTCAGAACAATTGGGATAAATCTTGCCAGGATAAATTATATTTCAAATTCCTTGACTGGTTTGGAATTGGTGAATCTTAAGGTTACGAGTACAAGAGGCACTTTGAATTCAGGAGTTAGCAAGGTTTTTTAGAAGTGGTGAGACTGCAAGCTGGCTTTGGCAATTGCTAAGACTTGTCTGGGAGTAGAAGAGATAACTCTGATTGGGTTGGAGAAAATAACCAAAAGTAAGCTAACAGTTGGTAGGTAAGCTAAAATTGGGGTTACCTGAGGGTGCTAGGAAACCAGATATGGTTAAAAATATAGCACAGCATCTACAGTTGGACGTGAAACCTGACACAGCTGGAGATAGTGAGACTTCAGATGCAAATGAAAAAGCTTGAATTAGAGAATTATAAATTGTGAAGATGGAGGAGGAATGAGAAAGAAAGAGAGAATTTCAACTGCAAATGTTGGCAGTTAGAAAATAGATGTCAGTAGATGAGGAAGAATTTATCTCTAGAGTAGAACCCAATTGGGATATGTTTAAATTTGTACAAGCTCTTCCAATGTTTGAGGAAAAAGATATTGAAGCATTCTTTATTTCATTTGAGAAGCTAGCTAAATAAATGAATTGGTCACAGGAAAACTGGACATTATTATTACAGTGTAGGTTGTTAGATAGAGCGCTTGAGGTATATGCTTCGCTATCAGAAGAAATGTTGGTGAATTATGATGTGGTGAAAAAAACTATTTTGAGTGCATATGATTTGGTTCCTGAAGCATACAGGCAGAAATTTAGGAATATGAGAAAACAGCCTGGGCAAACTTATATTGAGTTTGAAAGAATAAAACAAAGTAATTTTGACCAGTGGAAATGGGCATTAAAAATAGAGACAACCTATGCAGCTCTTAAGGAAGTAATTCTTTTGGAAGAATTTAAAGATTCAATCTCTTCGCTAGTGAGAACTCATGTGGAAGAACAGAGGGTTGATTCTGTGAGACAAGCAGCAGGGATAGCTGATGATTATGAGTTAGTTCAGAGAGCTAAACCCCTTTCCCGTCACCCTTTCAAATTGGAAAAGGATAGAAAGTGGGAAGGTGAAAGGGGGCAGGTAGTCAGGGAAGAGAAGGAGTAGCTGGAAGTTCCCAGGAAGTTTTTTCTCAGAATAAAAAGGAAGGTGCTGAAGGTAGAAGTGACATTCAAAAATTGAGGTGTTTTCATTATAATAAAGTAGGGCACACTAAGTCAGTGTGTTGGAGATTGCAGGAAAAATCTGTAGGAATTGTAGGGGTACAGAAAAGCTCTGGAAGTAAAAGTACTGGGGGTTCTGAGGCACAAGTCAAAGCAGTGTTTTGTGTACAGGTGAAACAGGGAAAATCAGTGAAAGGTAAATAAGTGAGAATGTGTTCACAGTTGAATGAAGAGAATTCTGGGAGCAGGTTGCAGGAATGCTTAAAGATTTTGTATATGAAGGGAAAGTCTTTCCGTGTGTACAGGGTGGAGTAGGTAAAAATCTTAAATTTTTAAGAGACATAGGGGCTAGTCAATCCTTAATGTTGTGGGATAGTGATATTTGTTGTTCAAAGGGAGTATTGCAGGAGAAGCTAATAATAAGTGGAGTTCATGGAGATGCTAAATCTATTCCATTGTGGAAGGTAAATTTAAAGAGCAAATGGAAGACAGGTGAAGTTATAGTTGGAGTGGCGGAAAAATTGCCCATTGCGAGGTTCAATTTATTCTGGGTAATGATCACAAAGGTGGGTAATGCCTATGGTAGTTGAGCAGCCTGTAGAAGTGTTTTCAACAGAGGTCTTATAGAAGGAACATCCTGGATTATTTCCTGATTGTGTTATAATGAGATCAAAGGCTTATTGGGATGAACAAAATAAACAAGATAAGCAGGGAATTCAAAGGCAAGAAGAGGGTGTTGAAATCCAATTAGCTGGCATTGTATTTGACAGCATTGTTCAAGAGGAAGGAATGCAGGACAATAATATAAAAACAAAAAAACTGCGGATGCTGGAAATCCAAAACAAAAACAGAATTAACTGGAAAAACTCAGCAGGTCTGGCAGCATCGGAAGAGAAGAAAAGAGTTGACATTTCGAGTCCTCATGACCCTCCGACAGAACTTGAGTTCAAGTCCAAGAAAGAGTTGAAATATAAGCTGGTTTAAGGTGTGTGTGGGGGGGGGGGGAGAGAGAGAGAGAGAGAGAGGTGGGGGGGGGGGTGTGGTTGTAGGGACAAACAAGCAGTGATAGAAGCAGATCATCAAAAGATGTCACAAACAACAGGCCAAAAGAACACATAGGTGTTAAAGTTGGTGATATTATCTAAACGAATGTGCTAATTAAGAATGGATGGTAGGGCACTCAAGGTATAGCTCTAGTGGGGGTGGGGAGAGCATAAAAGATTTAAAAATATTTTAAAATAATGGAAATAGGTGGGAAAAGAAAAATCTATATAATTTATTGGAAAAAAACAAAAGGAAGGGGGAAACAGAAAGGGGGTGGGGATGGAGGGGGAAGCTCAAGACCTAAAGTTGTTGAATTCAATATTCAGTCCGGAAGGCTGTAAAGTGCCTAGTTGGAAGATGAGGTGTTGTTCCTCCAGTTTGCGTTGGGCTTCACTGGAACAATGCAGCAAGCCAAGGACAGACATGTGGGCAAGAGAGCAGGGTGGAGTGTTAAAATGGCAAGCGACAGGGAGGTTTGGGTCATTCTTGCGGACAGACCGCAGGTGTTCTGCAAAGCGGTCGCCCAGTTTACGTTTGGTCTCTCCAATGTAGAGGAGACCACACTGGGAGCAACGAATGCAGTAGACTAAGTTGGGGGAAATGCAAGTGAAATGCTGCTTCACTTGAAAGGAGTGTTTGGGCCCTTGGACAGTGAGGAGAGAGGAAGTGAAGGGGCAGGTGTTGCATCTTTTGCGTTTGCATGGGGTGGTGCCATAGGAGGGGGTTGAGGAGTAGGGGGTAATGGAGGAGTGGACCAGGGTGTCCTGGAGGGAGCGATCCCCACGGAATGCCGATAGGGGGGGTGAAAGGAAGATGTGTTTGGTGGTGGCATCATGCTGGAGTTGGCGGAAATGGCGGAGGATGATCCTTTGATTGCGGAGGCTGATGGGGTGATAAGTGAGGACAAGGGGGACCCTATCATGTTTCTGGGAGGGTGGAGAAGACGTGAGGGCGGATGCGCGGGAGATGGGCCGGACACGGTTGAGGGCCCTGTCAACGACCGTGGGTGGAATACCTCGGTTAAGGAAGAAGGAGGACATGTCAGAGGAACTGTTTTTGAAGGTAGCATCATCAGGACAGTTCAGTTGAAATGTTTAACTCAGAGGTTAGTGGCGTTAGAGAAAATTGATTTTCAATTAAAACAGTTTTATATCAGAAAGCTTATTCAAAGACCCAAAGCAAAATGAATTCCAGTATGTCATTATCTTTGGGAAAGTATTTTGAAGAGAAAATGGAGGTCAGGTCATGTCTCAGCAAATGAATGCTGGAGGGAGGTGCATTGTTATCCCATCAGGGTATAGAAATGAGATTCTGAGGATTGCTCATGAAATTCCAATGGGGGGACATTTAGGAATTAGGAAAACACAGGAAAAGATATAGAGGGTTTTTTTTTGGCCAGGATCGCATAAGGATGTTGTGAAATTCTGTAGAACTTGTTATACATGTCAAATAACAGGAAAACCACAAGCAGTGATTAAGCCAGAGCCTTTAAACCCAATACGAGCATTTGAAGTACCTTTTACCAGGGTCAAGATTGATTATGTAGGACCGCTCCCTAAGACCTGACCCTGATCAATACCCATTCATTAATGTGTTATGATTCCAGCTATGAGAACAATGGACATGCCTGATACTTGTTAGGATCTGGCTTGATTGACCATAATCATTTAAAGGATATAATGGGCAGAATTTTTTGTCCCATGGGCGGGTGCGCACCCAACCCAATGGGAGTGAAATAGTGCGTGATGGCGTCAGGCGAGCGTCTCAACACCATCATGCACTCTTGTGATCTCGTGAGAGCTGCAGCGTGCCCACTGACAAGACGCCTATTAAGGCCCTTAAGTAATTATTTAAGCTGCATTTTTTGCCGCCCACTCAACCATTCGGTTGGTGGGTGGGTGACTAGGCCAGGCGGCCTTTGCATTTTTAACAAAACCTCATCCACTGGTGGGATGAGGTTTCCAATGCTTATTTAAAAAAACGATAAAAAAATGTTTAACCTTTTTTACATATCCCTCTTCATGTTTCTGAGTCACACATGTGGGGACATGTTTATCTCATATGTATAAAGGTTATTATTGCATTTAAAATCCGTCAGCTCCCTGAGGCAGCTCTGTGCCTTCAAGGAGTATCAGTGCGCATTCCTCCATGCCTGTGCACACTACAGCCCTCATGATCCTCCCGCCACCCACCCCGGCAGCACTGAGGCTCTTAGTGCGCCTTTCACACTGGCTGGCTGTTAATTGGCCAACCAGCGTGAATTCGCAGTTGGAGCCCAATCGTGGGCGGCGGTGGGTCTCGCGGCCATTCCTGGGCATGCTCGATGAGGGTAAAATCCTCCCCAATGTGTGCAAGAATCCAGGGTAGGGGAATAAGCGGCATGACTCCAAGAGTAAATTGAAACACCAAAAGAATCTTTACTATACAAACTTGAACACAACAAACACGAGCAGTAATGACTAAATAGGTACCCTAAACAAATAATTAAATAATTCTAAACAATATGAGCTTCTGCCTTAAATTCAATCCAACCGATTTAGCCCAGCTTAACCTTTTTACTGTGGCGTTCACGCTGATAGGCTTTTAAACGTTCTCATACTCTGGGAGGGAGTTACTTTTTCTCTGGGCCTAGCTGAGCAGGTCACAGCTCAGATCTATGGTATATTCCTATCAATATGACCTCCTGGTACAAGTATATGTGTTGCTGATGATCACACCCCACAACCCATCAGACACATATACACACTCCCTTGGAGTCTATTCTGTGGCTGGACTTCTGACTTTACAGAACTACTTGGTCCTACCTAGCTCTCTGGTTAAACACAACAGACTGGATGTGTGCAGACTCCCAGACCAGCTTCTCTCTTATCCTCTTATTTTTCCTTAAAAAAACTTTAGAGCAAGCCCTCAGCAATTTTTCCATAGCAGACTTTCAACTGGTCAACTGGATCAAAAGTTCAAGCATTGTTTATAAACACACAGAGGCAAACTAAACCAAACCAGAAGTACACAACCCCCAATTCACCTTAAACTGAAACCAAAACTCTACATTTTTAACCATTAATATAACCCACAACAAACAGTTATAACAAATGCCAGAAGTGCTCATGTGGGCTGCATGGAGTTAGATTCTCTGATGATACTTTCATGAGTTACACATGAATAATGACGACTTGAACAAAGTAAAGGTAGGGACCAACGCCTGTGAAATCATGACAGTGAGGAGTCAATTTATTCAGAAGAGAAAGAGAATGATGAAAATATAGTTTAAAAAGCGAAGGAAAACAGTGGGACATTTTTATCTCATGGTGTTTTCAGATATTCTAGAACAACAGCTTGCATTTGAATAGGGCACTTAAAGTAATAAGTGCACTATTCAAAAGTAATAAAAGATTCCTAAAGTAATAAAAGATCCCAAGGCATTTTATACTGGAGAAAATAGATCATGAAGTACTGGAAAAATTTAGACAATTGCCTGATTCATGATAAAAATGATATTTTTTGAGGAGACTTTTAAAAGCTGGTGATAAAAACAAAAAACTGCAGATGCTGGAAATCCAAAACAAAAACAGAATTACCTGGAAAGACTCAGCAGGTCTGGCAGCATCGGCGGAGAAGAAAGGAGTTGACGTTTCGAGTCCTCATGACCCTTCAACAGAACTAAACAGTTCTGTTGAAGGGTCATGAGGACTCGAAACGTCAACTCTTTTCTTCTCCGCCGATGCTGCCAGACCTGCTGAGTTTTTCCAGGTAATTCTGTTTTTGGTTTAAAAGCTGGTTCTGGACAAATCCATGTTCCTTGATAATGAGTGCAAGTTTTCTGGGAGGCTTACCAATCCACCAAGCTATCATCCGCCTTCTGTAATTGAAAAGCAGAATACTGGGATGCTGGAAATCTGAAATAAAAAGAGTTCTGATGAAAGGTTCTTGACCTGAAACGTTAACTCTATTTCTCTCTCGATCCACAGATGTTGCCAAACCCGCTAAGTATTTTCCAGCATTTTCTGTTTTGATTTCAGCGGCATGTAGCCTGGCCAATTGATGTGCTCATTAACCTCTCTGTAGCAAAAATAATGTCACGTCATCCTCTGGAGAATTGGGATCTGTGCAATCCTTTTCCCCCATCCTGGTTCCCATATATTTGTGCCCGATGTTTCACCATGTGCAGGTTCCTCCTTTATCCTAACCTCTAAATTAGGCGCAGGGCCAGTTTCTGACCTGGTGACAGTGATTTTAAGATCAAGTGATGTGCTTTTTCATCTTTATTGTTGTCTTCCTCTTCCTCCATTGTTTGGACACTTTCTAGTTCTAGGGCATTTGAAGTGAAACAGTCACAGGGTTGGATTGTAATGAAGGGAAGGAGAAAATTGCAAGTGCATTCTTACACCATTTGCAGCCTCTAAGAGAGACTGCGAGAAAAGGGAAAAGTGGGACGAAAGAGGGAGGATTAGAGTATGCAGATACCTTCATCAGCGAGCGCTTCAGTTCCATCTTATGATGATCCTTCCTATGATGATCAGTACTGTCTTCTTCATGAGAGTAAGGGTTAAAGTACATACTTACAGTTTTCCACAGCTCTTTGCTGCTGTGGCCTTTTGTTATGGGCCATCATCGCCTGCAAGAAAAAAGAAAGTGCATAGTGAATGACCTGCAATATGTTTGACTCAGGTGGCTAAATAGCTGTTAGTGTGTGTGTGCAGTGAACTTGTGTGTGCAAGGCTTGCAACAGTGCTAAATACGTGAGAGTACGGTAAAACATGAATTTTAGGGTTCAGCAGTGATTGACAGAGATTATTGGCAGATGAATAATGGGAGTGTAGTGAATTGAGCAGTAAATGAACCTTCAGTTATATAAGATATGCTATTTGAAGGTAAAGTCACTCACTATGATAATTCATAAGATATCATGGGACTGCACCCATGTTCCTGGAGCAACATTCCTGCATTGACCTCCACCACTACTTTTTTGCGCTGCCTCTTGAACATGTGTCTGGAGGGCTTCATGACTCCCTGTGGATCCATGCTATCATTCCTTCTTCCAGCCTCTTTCACTAAGACCTCCAGTGCAGTGTCTGAACAACTTGGTACTCTTATACATTCAGTAATTGCTCAAAGTATCAGAACAAAGATGCAGTTTTCACATGATCCCCACCATTTATTGCAGCTCCACAATGCCCCTTCCTTTAAGAGGTAGAGACTCCCTTTAAGTAATGCCAACCATTCAATATCATGCCCCTGGCTGATTTGTGCAGCCAATGAACAGCAGAGGGAGAACTAGCTGCACACGGCAAACATGGAAAGTGTCAGGCAGCTTGACTTTACAGTGCTGCCTGCAATGCATTGAATAATTGTATACCCGATCACCATGCCCATTTTCAGGCTTTTCCACCAAACTATTTCCTCTGGTGGTGGAAGTACCGAACAGGAAGATAAGATCATAAGACATAGGAGCAGAAATTAGGCCATTTGGCCCATCGAGTCTGCTCCGCCATTCAATCATGGCTGATAAGTTTCTCAACTCCATTCTCCTGCCTTCTCCCCGTAACCTTTGATCCCCTTACCAATCAAGAACCTATCTATCTCAGTCTTAAATACACTCAATGACCTGGCCTCCACAGTCTTCTGTGGCATTGAATTCCATAGATTCACCACTCTCTGGCTAAAGAAGTTTCTCATCTCTGTTCTAAAAGGTGTTCCCTTTACTCTGAGGCTGTGCACTTGGATCCTAGTCTCTCCTACTAATGGAAACATCTTCCCCATGACCACTCTATCCAGGCCTTTCAGTATTCTGTAAGTTTCAATCAGATCCCCCCTCATTCTTCTAAACTCCATCGATTATAGACCCAGAGTCCCCTAATGTTCCTCATATGTTAAGTCTTTCATTCCTGGGATCGTACTCGTGAACCTCCTCTGGACCCTCTCCAGGGCCAGAACATCCTTCCTGAGATACGTGGCCCAAAATTGCATTCTGATCCTGGTTTTCAAATCTTTCCATGGCCTCGCTCCTCCTTATCTCTGTTATCTCTTCCAGCCCGATAACCCTCTGTGATGTTATATCTTTATACATTATACTTTATACATTAATGATCTAGATGAAGGAACTGAGGGCATCCTGGCTAAGGTAGGTGGAGGGACAGGTGGTATTGAGGAGGCAGGGAGGCTCTAGAAGGATTTGGACAGGTTAGGAGAATGGGCAAAGAAGTGGCAGATGGAATACAACGTGGGGAAGTGTGAGGTCATGCACTTTGGTAGGAAGAATAGAGGCATAGACTATTTTCTAAATGGGGAGAGAATTCAGAAATCTGGAGTGCAAAGGGACTTGGGAGTCCTAGTCCAGGATTCTCTTAAGGTTAACTTGCAGGTTGAGTTGGTAGTTAGGAAGACAAATGCAATGTTGGCATTGATTTTGAGAGGACTAGAATCTAAAAGCAGAGATGTGCTGCTGAGGCTTTATAAGGCTCTGGTCAGACCACATTTAGAATATTAGGACTAAAGTTAGAGGTAGGCCATTCAAGGGTAATGTCAGAAAACACTTCTGTACATAAAAGGCAGAATGTTCTGCTTGTTGGGCTGGCCGTGTGGGAGTAGGTGCGTGTGGGCCAATTGAGGTGTGAAAGATGGCTCCCAAGGACAGTGGGAGTGGGCGGTTGGTGGCGGGAATGCTATGACCGCTGGGTCCAATGGCAACCTAGCGACTTGTTTAAAAGTACTCCTGCAGCCTTGCAAAGGCTGTCAATCATGGCCAGTGGAAGGGCTCCCCAGAGCGCTGCTGGTGAACAGGCCACGTAGGAGGGTAAGCCACTGTGCCCCTCATTTCTCAAACTATTGTCTTGCTGCCCTCCTCGAGGAGGTGGCAGCTCGGCGGGAGATCCTCATTCCAAGGGACGGGAGGAGGAGGTGTGGGGCCCCCTCTCACACCTAAGGGTCCTGTCTCTGACCCACCAGTGTCACACCAACTCTGTCAGGTAGATAATCGCATTTCGGTGGAAATTAGATCACCGGCTAGTGTCCCGGGGCACAGCGGTGAGAGCATTTCACAGCCGCTGGAGGAACTGGTGGAGACAGAAAGTGTCCATGGCACCAGCAGTCGGAGGACTGCAGGGGACCAGACACATGCTCAGTCGGTGGCTGATGATGTACCTCTGGAGTCGACCATGAGGCAGCAAATGCTGGAAGTCCAGCAGGGTGTGCGGGGAGATCTAGCGGAGATACATGAGGCTGTGCTTGGCTTGATCTCCATGGTGGAGTCGTCCACGGACCCTCGCCAATGCAATGAGCCTCATGGCCGAGCACCATGCTTCCTCCATGGAGAGAGCGGCAACTCTTGTGGAGAGGCTCCTCCAGGAGACCAATCAGGACTTCCTGGGGATGCGCACGGACCAGCAAGCCCTCACATCGGCATTGACCTCACCTGGTCAGTACCAGTGTGGGAGATGGTCTGGGCACCAAGTTTCCCAGCTGGGTGCCCATCCACCCACGGTGAGCAGGGAGTTCCGAAGCGACCTCACATCAGCACAGCAGCTGCCTGTTGTCTCTGCGGGCTCCTTTCAGGGCGCTCTGGATGAGGGCAGCAGCTCCTCAGCCACTCTGCCAGTGACCATTGCATCCAATGAGGCTGCCACAACTGGGGAGATGCCAGCTGTGGAACTGACTGCTCCCTCCTAAGTGTGGCCAGCATGGGCTCCACAGGCCAGAGGACGTCCGCCAAGGTCAACAAGGCCAACAGGACAGCACAACGAGCAGGCTGTTTCAGATGCCAGTGCCAGCGAGGGGATAGCACCTAGATGAAGCACCCGAAAGTGTAAATTTAAGGCACCTTAAGCACACCACGGGTTTCTCACTGGTGCTTTTGTGTTGTGCCGCAATGAGGTCATGATTAGTTAGTGTGGTGTTTAACACCTTTGTCATTTTGTTTCCTTAAGATCATTTTGTTATATCATTAAATTTAGACATGTGGCCATGGCTGAGGGTGCTTCTTTTCCTCTGCAGGTGGATTGTCACCCATGATGTTATGAGTGGTTTGTGTCATAGTGAGCTTTATTGACTTGGCCCTTAGTTAATGTTCCTATCCAGGCAGATGTAGCACTCAGGTATCGAGTTTGGAGCCTGCAGCACAGGCTTTTGTTGGAGGTCCATCTGTGGTGTTCTAGCTGAAGGTTTGTTGGATTAAAGCCTCCCGGGTATTCCTACCTCTCTGGAGTATGACCGGGTCAGGGTCTACCCCCTCAGCATTTCCCTGTGTGTGCTCATCCTCGGACTCACTGCTAGACTCATCGTGTGCAGCTGCAACAATTGTGTTTACATTTTCTTCGTCCACAGCATCGCCCCTTTCCAGCGCAAGATTGTGGAGGGTGCAGCATGCAAACACCATCACCGACACACGATCTGAGGAGTATTGGAGTGCGCCCCCCGAACGGTCCAGGAATTGGAAGCGCATCTTGAGAAGATCGATGGTTCTCTCTACCACAGCCCTTGTGGAGACGTGGCTCCTTTTGTACCGCTGCTCGGCTTCTGTTCTTGGATGGCGGAGAGGCATCATGAGCCACCTTCTGAGGGGATAGCCCTTGTCACCAGCAGCCATCCATCCAGCTGGGCTGAAGCACTGAAGAACCCCAGCACCTGGGAGTGTCTGAGGATGTAGGAGTCGTGGGAGCTGCCTGGGTACCTTGCACAGACTTGTAGAATCAGCATCCTGTGATCACACAATGTCTGCACGTTCATGGAGTGGAAGCTCTTCCAGTTGATGAAGGCACCGGGCTCACCCGCTGGTGCCTTGATGGCTGCATGTGTACAGTCTATAGCACCCAGGACGCGGGGGAAGCCAGCAATGGCTGCGCAGCCTCTGGTTTGCTGTGCCTGACTTGCCTGGTCCCAACGGAAGTGGATGAATGTCAATGCATGCCTAAACAAAGTGTCTGTCACCTGCTTGACACAAGTGTGGACAGTTGATTGGGAAACACTGCAAAGATCACCCACCGAGCCCTGGAATGAGCCAGAGGCGTAGAGATTGAGGGCAGCTGTGACCTTTTGAGCCACTGGCATGGGGTGCCCACCCACACAGTTAGCGGGGATCTCAGGGCCTATCATCTGACAGATAAAGTTGACTGTCTCCCTTGAGAGACGGAGCCTCCTTTGGCACTGCACCTCAGACATATTGAGGTAGCTGCTTCGCTGCCTGTATACCCTGGCAGCAGAATAGTGGCGTCGTCTGCAGCCCCTTCTGCCTTGGACTTCCTGTTGGCCCTGTGCCCCTTGTGCCTGCACCTCTCCTCCCAAAGGTGGCTCCCCTGGAGGCTGAATGTGGACTCCTGGCCTCCTCCCCCTTCTGGCCCTCCCTTCCTTCTCAGAGGAGGTGCCTCCAGTGGAGAGCACAACTCCCATTCCCAGGCTAAGGGAAGGCTTCCTGAAGCCTGCAGGCCCCACAAAGGATCTTCACTGCAAAGTGCTGACCTGAAGACTGTTACTCCTGTCCAAGCAGCTGGCATATGAGTTTTGAAGTATTTCTGCTCACACAGGCAAGTATCAGTAACTTTCAAAAATAAATATCTGACTGAGCACATTCGTGACCACACTGACTCCTCTTATCCCGCCCCTGGATGAGGAGTATATAAATGTGTCCTCCCACCTGCCCGTCGCACCATGTGATGACCTGAAGATCGCACAGGCCCCGAAAAATCAGCGTCAATTGGTGCCTCAAGGTTAGTTAATGGTGGGCGCGCATTGGAGATCATCGCGCACCCGCGATGGCGCGTGGTGACGTTGGGACGCTCGCCCGATGTCACTGCACGTCATTTGATTCATCAGCGTGCGGGGCCCACCCCCACACTCCAACAGGAAAATTCTACCCAAAATGTAGTGGAAATCTGAAATTTTCTTCCCCAAAAAGCTGCTGAGGCTTGATCAATCGAAAATTTCAAAACAAAGGATGGTAGGTTTTTGAAAGGTAAAGGTATTAATAAATATGGAACAAAGGTGAATAGAGGGAGCAAAGATACAACTGATTCAATTGAATGGAGAAACAAGTTTGAGGGGCTGAATGGCCTACTCTTGTTCTTCTAAGTCTGAAGGAAGTTCTGGTGGTAGAGTGGGAGGAGGACATGACTGATTTTGAATGAGGACAAAGAATTTAGGTCAGATCTTCAGTGGAGTGGCAATTACAGTCGGATGCCACTCTGCACGTTTTACTTACCCAGGCCAGGAGCTGCACATTTCTCACCTGACCCTCTGACCCGAGCCTCATGAGAAATGTGCAGCTCCAGAGTCCTTCCAGTGCAGGGCAGCAGAATCGGGGGAAGTGAAGCTACATCCCCTTTTTTACGGCAATAGCTTCCCTAAACTGGGTAAGTGTAACGGTGACAGCCGTTGAGAAGCCAGGGCAAAGGTAAGTGGGTGGGGGGGAGGGTGGTTAGGGTGGTCGGGAGAGTAGTCTTATAGTTACCCAAGAGTTAGTAGTGTTTTAAATCTTTCTGACTTTTGATAGATAACTATTCTGCTAAGAGAGTCGGAACCATCCGAAGTCTCCGATTTAAATAAGAGTATTGGATGACTGCAAGTGCAGGGTAGTTGCCCATTGGAAGTTTAAATTTCTGGGGCAATTCCTGTGCAGTTTAGACCAGCTTCTGGGGTACAAACCCCCCATCACCCAGGGAATGGACGTTCTGAACTGCCAGAGAATAGATAACCAGTTGTTAATAAGGACAGGCATGATGGGTACATAGGACATGTACATGGGACATGAGCTGGATTTTTGTGGAGTTGGGCTGACCCCCAGAGGCCTTTAAAATGGTGGTTGGGGCCTGATTCTGGAATTCCCAACCCAAATCCTGGCACTGGCAATTATTGCCATCATTGGATAAGGGTGTGGGTAGTGAGCCCACAACCTGCACTCCCGACATGGCCAGTTGCATTGTGGGGGATGGCATCTCATATCCCCACCACCCCCCTCACCGCAATTTTTGCACAGCTGGGCCAACTTCTTGAGGAAGTGTGGTTCTTTTCCTCTCAGAGGAGTTATGAGCCATAGTTTGAATTCAGGGATCTTTTGAAAGGTATGTTCAAAGGATCTTATCCATGACCCCTCCATGCCTCACATTCCCTACCATGGCCCCCCTGCAACCTCCATGCCTACTTACTCAATATGCACTAGTGAACCAATAAGCCATATAACAATAGCAAGTCTTGAAATGCATTTAAAGAAAATCTGTTTTAGAAAAAAAACTGCTTCTTCTACAACCCTTTAAAAGTATCAAACTGGACCATTTATAGTGTCATTAACAGAAACTTTATCTCATTTCACACCTCATAGGGGTGGATTTTATAGGGGGTTATATTAAATTAGGCATTGCACCAACCAGGAACCTGGCTTCCCTGCAACAGTAACACACTAGGGACAGTCTTATTTGATTTGGTGGGGAATTTCTACCCCCATCTGGGAGGAACTCCTGCCCTGGAGAGCTGCTGGCATATCTGATTGACCAGCAGGTCTGTAGTCTCAGCAGCACCAGAAGTTGATAGTGGCCATTGCTGGGCCTACAAGCAATCCACAAAGAATAACAGTGATGCACCCCAACTTCAGGTAAGTCCGTGATTTTGCACAGGCCTGCCTGATGGACCTAGCAAGGGGGAAGGAGTTTGGGTTTTAGAGACCATGGGGGAGGGATAAAAGGGGCTATTATCTTAGGGCGTGCCATGGATGGGCACAGGGAACCCCTCCCCAAAGGAGGTAGCCCCCCCCTCCCCCACTTTCTGCCCAGCAGCAGCCCACCTTGGCACTTGCCCGCCTCCATTGCTGCATCGTAACTGCTTCCAGGATCAGCAGGCCTGACTCAATTGCACCCCCATGGAGGAAAGATAGTGAGTGCAGGCACAATTGGAAGTAGACAGGTCTGCTGAGTTGGGAAATTTCCCAGGAAACATTACAGTAAGAAGCTCGAGTCAAAAAATTTCTAGACTAGCTTCTTGCTTCAATGACAAAAATCTGTCCCTTAATGCGGGACAGGATATGGTTATGCAAGGCTGGGTAGGGGCAGCTGGAGGAAGAGAATATAGGAACCATTCACCAGAAGATGAGGTCTCTACCTGGCAAATAATGTATTACTAGGGCCATTGATTTTTAATGACCAAATAAATCAAATTGCATTCTTAATGAGAAAGGAAATAAGAGATGCAAAAAGAGGGTGTGAGAAGAGATTGACAGTTAATATAAAAGAGAATCCACAAGTCTTCTAGGCATTTAGAGTAAAAGCTTAGTAAAAGGAGTGAGGCTAATTAGGATTTATCATGGTGGAAGAGGGCATGACTGAAATCATTACCAAGGAAGATGATATTGCCAAAGCCATAGCGAAAGAAGAGGTAGTTGAGACACTTGATGGGCTAAAAATTGATAAAGAGGATGTATTAGAAAGGCTGACTGTGCTTAACTGATAAGTCACCAGGACTATATCAAATTCATCTGAGGAAATTGAGGGAAATAAGGGGGGAAATTGCAGAGGTAGTGATCAAAACCTTCCAATTCTTTTAGATACAGGGGTGGGGCAAGAGGGCTTGAGAATTACAAATGTTACACACTCTCTCAAAGAAAAGGGTGCAAGGATTAACCCAGCAGACTGAGGCCCTTAAGCAGCCATTAATTAATTGTTTGTAATGGGCTGAGTACAGACCTTACTCAACCAGTCAAAACAAAACACCTGTTAGATGTGATTCCACAACAGGGCAGTACTTGCTGAGCAATCCTGAGTGCACTAATAGCTACACTAACAACCAATTTAAGAGAATCAGTCGAGCTCATAATGTGGCTCTTTTAGTCTTGCTAGAAGCGACATACATTCATATGAAGGACCCGTTTTCTGCAAGCAAAAGAAATATGTTCAAGCCTTGTGTCTTTTTTGAATTACCCATTTTGAAAATGCCTATAGTTTCCTGTTGCTTTCTTCATAGCAATGCCTCAGCCAGAGTCGACTTGCAAACCAATTAGCACTCTTTTCTCCTGTAGTATAAATTGTTGTGATCTTTGAAATTTGGCATTCTTCTGTTTGTCCTGATGAGTGCAAGACAAAAAGCTTCAACAACGTGTCTCTCTTTTCAGCAATGTTCAAAGAACTTTAGTAAGTTATAACTTTTTACTGGTTTTTGCACAGCAAGAATAGTTTCCCTTTCTGTTTCCATATAGCATCAAGCATGACCACCTTTGGTGTAGACACAGGCTGAATGCAGTAAAGGTCTCCTCCCATATTATCCTGGCAATCTGCTACAACGCCCACCTCAGAAAGCATATTTTGCTGACCCTTTCAATTAGATTTGAGTTTCATGCCAATTTTTGCTGAATTGAAGATGGTATTATGCTGTGGGCTTGATTGAGATCACCTAAACACATTCCAACTTGAGTGCTTAATCAGTATCAAAGAAACAAGGCTTTAATTCCATCTGTCTGGATTAGAAAGTGTTCACCTGCTATGACATTAACCTTCAAATGGGAAACATTTTTGAGGTAACGTCAATAGCCTTTCGCAATTTTAACAAACGGAACATATGCTGCACCTCCCTACAACAGTATGTTAAATTGCTTCCTTTCAGGTCAATGGATTGAAATATTAAAGTCTAAACCTCATCACAAAGATATTGTGTTTAACAAAAATTAAAAAATTATAATACAATTGCTTATTGCAAATTTAGCAAATCAGGACATTCAGTTAGAAGCAATGTAATGCTTCTAGGCAATGGAAAAATACTCCTTGTCAGTAGCACGGTAGTTATCAAGAGAAAAGGTGAAGAACTCCCTATGTAACCAGCAAAGGTTGACATTTTGGGTGGAATTTTCCATTTATGAGACTAAGTGTGGTGGCAGGCAGTTTTAGCAGTGCCTAACCCGCTGGATGGATTGGTGGGAAATCATGCCCGATTCCGCACTTGGCGGGTCATTAATTATGCACGGGTGAATATCGGGCCAAATCACCTGGCAGGTCGGGGGCCGATTCACCACCCACCGTCAGGTGACGGGGTTGAAGGTCCAGGTACCATATTTAAAGGCCAGTCCAACACACAACCTCACTCTCTTCAGACCACCTGTCTTCCGGACACATGTGGAGATGTCTTGCAGCCAGAAGAAGGCGGCTGAGAGCCTCAAGAAGAAGGCAGCACCCCACTTCACCCACTAGGCCCTCCAGGCCTTGATCAGAGGAGTGCAAGTGCACAGGCAAGTCCTGTATCCCAGGGATGGCTACAGGAGGCTCAACAGCCTCACCTCTCTGGCCTGGGAGGCCATCGCAGAGCAGGTCGTCACGGTTGGCAACCACATCTGAAATGCCATCCAGTGTAGGAAAATGATGAATGATCTCATCCACTCCACCAGGGTAAGTCATCCTTCAACTCCCTCCAATATAATGGCATCATGCACTCAAATGGCTACTCTCTTCAGGGATCTCACACACCATTCGTCAGGGACACATATCAACACTCATTCTCTCACCGAGACTTTCACATCACCCCCATCCCATCTTTCATGTTGCTCACACTCCATCCTCTGGCCCTACTGCGGAGGACTCACCACATACAGGGGATATGCATCTCACCCAGCCTCTGCTGCATCTTTTCTCATCACATGCCTTTTATTTTTTCTTCATATAGGCCAAGCTGGCACACAACAGGTGCGAGAGATTGCAGACTGTGGGAAAAGCTGACATCATTGCCCTCACTGAGTTTGAGGAGGCTGCCTGAGCTGACTGGGGAGGATAGGAAATGCTCCTGTGGGGAAGGGGAGATCGGCTCCTCCCAGCATCCTAGTACAGATCACAGCTCCATCACGTCATCAAATCCTGACATTCACAGTAAGTCACATGCAGTCTTATCTAGCTCATGTTCATTAGCTGAAACATTATTTTCCATTTTCTAGGCATCAGCAGATCAAGGCCTCCAAGACAGCTGAACACCAGTGCGAGCCCCCAGACCGCATCCGAGGAGGAAGCTCCAGAAGAACCATCATGGCACTCACATGCACCCTCCACCAGGGTGGGTGGGGCACAGGTGTAGATTAGGCTTGGGCTCACTTTCTGGAGAACACCTCACTGATATGTCCCTGCATCAGCCGGCAGCAATGACAGCCCAGGTCTCCAGCACTCAGAGGGCTGCTGGAGACCAGCCACCTGCTGAACCCTAGTCAGATGATGAGTCCCTGGAAGCAGCTGCCAACTCAATGCTGGAGATGCAAAGACAGGCAGAGGCAGAACATTAGGCAGCAATTCGACCATCACTCAGCAGACTAGAGCGAACAATGGAGAAGTCCATCAGGTTTCTGTCTGATGTGGCTCTGACATGTGAGCGCCTTGAGGTCACCATGGGAAGGCTGACGACCACCATGAAGACCTTGGTCCAGCAGGTCTTGCTAGATTTGCACTCGGCCCTGCACTCCATGGTCACACACCATGGTGGGCACCATCAAGATGTAGGCGACAAGGGAATGAGGCACCTTGACCTCCCTCTGGGTGCACCATCTCCTGCAGGAGTCAGAGCAGGACTCTCAGGCACCCACAGGTGGATGAGCATCAGCCGGACACCCCGGCGGCCTCCTTTCAGGACATTCCAAGGGTATGCAGCTGCTCACAGCCCTCTCTGCTTCTGACCCCATCCACTCCAGCTTCTCAGGTCACCGAGGGCACTTCTAGCAATGAGCAGGTGACCCTTATCAGGCCGGGGCACTCCAGGCCTTGGGCCACCAAAGGACATCCACCAAGGTCAGCACAGACATGAGGATGTAGCAGTCAGCAGGCTGCCTCCACCTCTGCTGCGGATGTCGGGGCTGCATCAGGCATCACAACAGAGTTAGGAAAATTAAGAAAAATGTCACTTTTAGGCCACAGGTGTGCTAGACATGTAAAGAAATTGCACTTTTGTGAATACATTTGATGTTTATGTGAATATTTTAGGCCACTGAAGGCGTTGTGATTTTTTTCTTTTGAATCCTCTTATCTTGAGGTTTAGTCATCCTCCCACTCAGTTGTCCCATTGTGAGATTCACATTTCTGCGATATCAACCTCAGCTGAACTAGTCTCCGCACCCTTGTGGGATGTCAGGGAGATGTGTTTAAATCTTTATTTGAAGAGTGTGAGGTGTGTTTCTAACCCTTCTTCCTCAAGGATTACCATTGATTGAGGGCAGCTCATCAGGATTGTTATTCTAGCAACATTTGTGTCTCCTCAGTGGTAGCGGCAGAAGAAAAGACATGCATGGGAGGAGGAGATCTCTAGGTATGTCTACATCTCAGTCGCAGCAGTGCTTGCATCATTAGATGGGCATCATCAAGTCTGCTCTTGCATCGCTCTTCTTCCTCAGTGGACTTTCAGTTCCCAGAGTGAGCTCACTCACAAGGCCCCATGGATCAAAGTACATGGCCAGATGATTCATGAGGCCAGAATGCATAAGTGTGAATGCAGGACTCATTCTTGCTGCAAGTGGGTGGACATCCCCTGAGATGAAAGTAAATGGCATTGAGGGCTAGGAGAGATGTGGCCATAGTCCCTCACTTAACTTTACTCTTCCTGGAATCTGTCGGCAATTAAAGTATTGGAGGCACGTCTCCCACGTCTTCCTTCCTCCATGGCATGACCGCCCTCATACTGACCCTCAGCAGCCTCCTGAGTTCCTGGGCCTCCAGATCTTCATCCCCTGGTAAGCACTCATCCTCCTCCAGTTCATCCTCTGGCAGGGATTCAGCTCTTTGCATTGCCAGATTGTGAAGGGCACAACACACTACGATGATGCGGGAAACCCTGTCAAGAGTGTATTGGAGTGAGCCACCTGAGCAGTGCAAGCATCTGATGCGCACCATCTTCAGAAGCCCTATGGTCTGCTCTATAAAGGAAAGTAGGGAGCTGTGAGCAGCATTGTACCTCTCCTCGGATGGACTCTGAGCGCAACGCACCGGTGTCATCAGCCAGCATTTCATTGGGTACCCCTTATCCCCAAGCAGCCATCCCTGCAGACATAATGGCTCCTCAAAAATCTCAGGCACCTGGAAGTGACTCAGGATGTAGGAGTCATGGCAACTCCCAGGTTACCGTGCACAAAACATGCAATATGTGCTTCTGGTGATCAAACACCAGCTGTATATTGATGGAATAAAGTGGTTTGTAAATATTAGGGGCTGCTGCCATCGAGCCCGTAAAGCCACATTGGTGTAGTCTATTGCACCCTACACTCTAGGGAAGCCTAAGATTGCGACAAAACCGGTGAATCTTGCAGCCTGGATATTCTTCATCCAGGGAAAACTTGACATAATGATGGATCTTCCTGTAAAGGGCATCTGTATCCTCCTTTATGCATCAATGTGTTGCGGACTGAGAGATGCCACACAGATCCCCTGTTGATCCTTGGAAAGAGCCAGAGGCAAAGAAATTTAGCACTGCGGTCACCTTCAAAGCCGCTGGTAGGGGATACCCTCCAGCTCCACTTGGTGTCAGGTCTTCACAAAGAATGTGCAGTATGGCAGGTAGTTTATGTATGTTGCACTCACCTCAAAATTACCAGTGAACTGAGGTCCAACTTGTGCATGCCACCCCTTTTCAAATGGGTTTGAGAGCGACATAATTTCCCGCTGGTGTGATGCAAGATTGGAAGGTGTGACAAGATTCCAGCGAGTAGCTGTTTTAATGAAAATTTATGAGATGTTAATGAATGCAAATGGCGTTTGCGCCACCAGTCAGCAGGATAACCGACCTGCCATAAACCCACCGTCGGGAGTATTGCAAGCTATTTTTACACTGGCGGATTTCCAACTTTTTACCTGTCCCTGGATTCTCCGCTCCTGCCCAACATGAAACCCGCCACGGGTGGGATGGGAAACTTCCGCCCTTTGTGTTTCATAAAACTTTTCTCAGAAAATGACAAACCAAACTGACCAGATATTCTGTAAGATAAATTGAATCAAAAAATCCCATTAGATATTATGGGATATATTTGTCGGAACAAATTTAATATAATTGTGTGAAATAAAGTGTGTAGGAAGTTACTACTTTAACACAATTAAATAGTGCCATTTCAAGGGGCAATGTTTTCAGGTTCTTTTTCTCTTTTTGTAGGTTACGTTAAATGTCTTACATTGTCTTCAGCACATGGTTATGATTACCTGACACTAAACTGTAGGAGAGTTATAAATGATGGCTTTAAAACATTGTGCATGTGTAATTGATTTTATGTTGTGCAATCCAAGATGCAATATAAATGTCAGGGAAGGACAGGGAATTCCACATTATCAAAGGACTCAAACAATATTATGGAATTAGTTCTTGAAAATGCTCCACAACACAAACGGGCTACCTGTCAAGAGTTACAAGTGGTTAGAAAGATAACAGCTCAAACCTGTAACTCTGAAGGAAATAGGAACAATCTCTTGTTTGTCCAACTGATAATTCATACAGTGTATGTATCTTAAATTGCCTGTATTAAAATGTCAAAGCACCAATCTATTCCTCAAATAAATATTGTAAATCATTACATTAACCCTGACCAAGTTACGAACAATATTTTCTGAGACTGTGACCTGAGTACATTATCTTTCTTTGTCCTCTTTTACCTTTTGGCAGCCTTCGACACACAATCATATGATCCTTCTTGCTGCTCTGTGGGGCTGTTGTTGCTTGGTTCCACACTTACCTCTCTAGTTGTAGCAAGAGAATCTTTAACAAAATTTGTTTTCCTATGCTCACTCTGTCACCATTGGAATGTCCCTAGAATCCATCCATTCTTGGCCTATCCTCATCCTGCCTCTTAGTGGCATGGGGGGAGATATAACCTGCCATGTTGGGTGGCTTTCTGTGTGAGAAGCAGGTTAAAAGAGTAGAAACTGTTGGTGTGTTTGGAAGCCAGCAGGAACCCATCAACTTCAGCATTTAACCCAGGAGTGTTCACTGGCAAACAAGAAATTCCCATGGTACAGAATTTTATTGAATTCAAATTCCACTATCTGCCATGGTGGGATTTGAACCCAGGTCCCCAGAACATTATCCTGGGTCTCTGGATTACTAGTCCAATGACAATACCACCAGGTGGATCTGAGATAGAAATACGTTAAATGACAATTAAATGCAGTTTCAACACATGATCCTGCCTTTAATTCTGAGTGTGCAGGATTCCTAGGTTTCTTGGAACTCTCCAAGTGAAACAAGTTGACAGTGCAGATTGAAAGGGCTGAGCAATTGATATGAAAGAAGCCCTTTAAATGTTAAGATATGACAGTTTTGTCCTTACCTGATTGAAAGGCTTTGCTTGCAGAATTTGCTCCAAGGGTGTGCTTTCACTGCTTTGGAGGTGATTTCCAACATTTGAGGTCATTTCTGCTCCCTTGGACATTTTAGCCTTTCATCTACATTTCCCAGCTGTTGGCCTTCGCTGCAGCATTGAGGCTCTTCATTGAGGCTGAGGAGTAATGAGGAGTAGCACCAGCTGCCTTCTTCTCAACTACCTGCTGCTCTAAAGGGCTAAACACAGAACTTTAGCTTGTAGAAGGAAAGACACCCAAGATAGGAATACAGTCAGAGAATCAGCTTTCTAGACATAACTGAAAATTGTTTTTCTCTGTTAATCAGGTTTTCCTTCAATTGCTTGTTATCAGCAATAAGCATCTCATTTTTGGCCACAGTAGTTTTCTGAAGTTGGTTAAGATCAACACAATCAATGCCTGCTGCAGTACAGGCATGCCATATTACTGTCTTTACTCATCAAATCATTACCTAGAATAAAATCCATCTCTCAATAGCTGATTTAGGAGTAATTCCCACCATGACAATTCCATTTACAAAGTCATTTTGTAAGTTAACTTTACACAAAGAAACAGGTTCATGAATTCCATTAATATCCCTTATTAATACTTTTCCCTTCAAGAAACTACCCAAAACACAAATTGTATCAGCAGCCACCATCAATGATTGATCTGCCCCTGTATCTCTCAAAATTTTTATCTGTTTACTTATTTTATTGGAGGAGTAAGGAACACTTCTCCCTTAGACACAAAACATTGAGAACCTCTGTTAGCCTGACTTCCTCCACCAGCAATCAAAGAAGAGTTCTTTGGAATATCCTGAACCATAACTCCCTTTCCTATATGTTCTGAGGTAACACGTTTCACCTGTATTACTGCTATAGTTTTAACAACGATTTCCTTTTCTGATGCAACCTTTCCTGAGGATTCCTTTGGCATTCCTACTATTGCAATAGGTCTACCATTTAATCTCCAACAATCTGCCCTAACGGGTCCCACATTGTTACAATGAAAACACTTAGGCTTCCAAATCTCACTTCCATCCTGAATACCTTCCTTTTTGGTCTGAGGAGAAATTTCCTGAGAATTCCCAACTGTCCCTTCTCTTCCCTGGCTACTTGCCTTCCTTTCACTTTCCCATCTTCTATCCTTCTCAGGTTTATAGGGATGATGGAAAAAAGGTTCAGATTTACGGACTAGTTCATAATTGTCAGCCATCTCCGCTGCTTGTCTAGCTGTTTTAACCTTCTGGTCTTCAACATGGCTTCTAACTACAAGAGGGAGTGAATCTTTAAATTCTTTCAAGATAATTATTTCCCTAAGAGCTTCGTACTTCGTCTCTACCTTTTAATGTCTGTATACAACGGTCAAAATTACTTTGCTTTCCCCTTTCAAATTCAGTATAGGTTTGCCTGTATGCCTCAGGGATTAATTCATATGTGCTCAGAAAAGCCTTTTTTACTGCATCATGATTCATTGATACCCTTCTGACAGCGATGCATAAACCTTGTGAGCTCCACCTACCAACCTAGGCTTGTAAAAGTAATATCCAGATTTCTTTAGGCCACTTCATTTGCTTAGCCACCTTTTCAGATGAGATAAAGAATGCCTCTACATCCCTTCCCTCAAACTTTGGGAGAGTTTGCACAAACTTAAACATCACCCCATGGGGCTTTGGGTTTGAGGTTTTTCATCATCTGAACCTTCCCCAGCATCTGGGATCAGTTTTTTTTTTAAACGTTCAGCCTTCTAAGCTGGCATTCCCTTTCTTGTTCCTTCTCTCTTGCCTGAAATCCCGGTTCCAGCTTCCTAAATGTCCTTTCTTTTTCTTCTCTTTCTCTTTCTTTTTCCTTTGCCTCTAGCCTTTTCAATTCCAATTCTCATCCTTTTTCCTTATCGGCCCTTTCTTTTTCTTATCTTTCTCTTTTGCCTCAATTCAAGTATTTCCAGTTCCTTTTTATGTTCAAGTTGCCTCATTCGCAACTCGATCTTAGCCAATTTAACTGACTCACCCCATAGAATACGTAGTCTCTCTGGTATCCCTTCTAGTTTTAAATGTTGTGCTATTATCTCAACTATATCTGCTTTCCTTACCCCTTCGGGCAATTCTAAATCCAGCTCATCCACCAATTCCATTAGCTTACTCTTGGTTAATTCGATGGACATTTTCCATATGTTAGAAAGCCTTAGCAACTTTCAAAGCCATTTTGAATTCCAACCTGTATAACGCACCTCACAGGAACTCCAATTCCTATATTCAGTACCTCTTTACCTCCATGTACTCATTTTAAAGGACTCACTGATCCCAATGTCAAAGATTTCCACCTTATAAATGATAATCCTGGACTAATTATTGTTCTGCGTACAAGCACCCGCTGTCTGTATTTAAAATCCCGCAAGAGCCCCCATTTTGTTATAATCCCAGCTGTGGATAAGCCTGATCCAAGGATGGAACTCAACTTGATAGATCCCAATTTTTAATTTGTTTGTTTAGATATGTGGAGAGTAGCTATTGAACAGAGTCACAGGAGTCAGCTGATGAACTTTTAACAAAAGAATAAAACATTTTCTTAACAAGAAAAGATGAACCATATTACAATACTCTTTCACCCACAACTATACCTTTACAGATATATACAGATTTGTAAGGATAACACAAGTTACAAAAGCTATCTTATACTCTAATATTCACAGTAAGTACACAGTCCATGTAAACCAATAGGCGACCTGTGGTCAGATACATCACACTCTGAAACCAAGTGACAGATGCCACCTCAAACAGATGCTATGGATCTCTCCTCAGCTCTCCAACCCCCCCAGATGATTGTCACACTGTGAGCCAACTGGTCTCACTGAACTCCGCCTTTCACATGAGGGTTTCCAATCTCCAAGAACTCATTTTGGAATCTTCTCCCAAACCAACATTTTCTCTCAGATGCCTTCCACAAGGGTTCGTACTCTCTTTCTGATGTTCCTCTTCCCTGGGTCACCACATGCATTCAAGCTGTCTTCCAGGCACTTTCTCTCACTGACTCAGCTGTTAACAGTACACCACTGCTTCACATGCCCATAGGAAAGAGTTACAGACCTTCAGCCATCTCTTTGGACCTTCTGGCCTCTTGCAATCTGTTCTCGCTTTCAATTGGCTGTCTGCAGCTTTTGTCTCTTTAAATCTGAAGCATGGAGCCTTTCTCTCTGCCCCTCACTCTTAACTTCACTTAACAGGAACTTTTCCAGATTGCTGTCCTTCTCTTTGAATAGAAGGTCTGCTTGGGACTTTTTCCTATTCCAATCTCCTGGATTTTGGGGTCTTTTCTTTAGCTTGGGACTTTCTATCTGTCCCCTTTGTTCCAGTCTCATTGTAGCTACTTTAAAACCAACTGAACTCCAACAGATTCCAAATCAACCTGCTGTTTCCTGTTTCTTCCATGAGTCTGTGGGAGGGATCTGTGTCTCTGTTGCTAGGCAACAGCCCAGTTTCTGTACTCTTGTTAGTTTAACTTAGTTGCAACAGTTATAAAAGTTTCATTAGAAATGCAGGCACCTTTTAAAGTGAAACTAAAGCTCAATTTGACTTCCCTTAACACACAAACACAGAAATGCAAATCAAACTTAAACAATCAAGCTAAAACTCATTCCTAACACCCACAAATACAAATATAACTTACTTAAACTATCTTTATTTCCTATGTAAAGTACACTTTGCAGACCTGATGAAAAAGACGTCTTTATTCCTCAAGACTAGTTTTGGTGAACTCAACAGCTGAATTCGTATGCCAAAGTCATTTTAGGATTCTCTCGAAGGGATGAGGTTTCGACAGGCCCTGAAGTTCTTGCATGTAGTTTCAGTACAGGGGTCAGTTTCAGGTGAACCTGAAAATGCACAGGCTTTAAGATCTTATGGTGTTACAGCATCCAATTCTTAAAACATAGTTGTTATTGCCCTTTCTGCTGCTGCGTCTTTCTGCAGTCAGCTTATAAAGATTATAAAGGGACAAGCAGGCTGCCTTACCTTGTGACTGTTCACAATTGCAGTTCCTTTTCCAAATATAGTGGTGGTCTTGAATTGATAACCACAACTTCTGAAGAAGAGTCATCTGGGCTCGAAACATTAACTCTGTCTTTCTCTCCACAGATGCTGTCAGACCTGCTGAGTTTTTCCAGCAATTTTTGTTTTTATAGTTGATTAACCACATCCTGCTTTTTTTGTTTGAAAACATTCATCCTGAGGAGGTTAAGACAACCCCCTTTGTTTCAAAAAGACCCATTCAATTCAGCAATGTCTCTTGTAGTCTCAGGATGTATAGTTGACATCTTTTCATCTGGGATATTCTCTTTTGTCTGTTAGACAAAGTCAGATTTTGAATACACAAGATAGGTCACCTGACCTTCGGCAGCATTCTTTGCAGCACATTGTCCACGTTTTAAAGGAAAAGTCAATTTCAAAGAGTCCATATTGAATAAAATTTGCTTAAGGTTAGGAATATGACATGCATTTACTGAGCATAATTGAAACAGTTACTTGAAACAGAATTAAAATAAAGCGGCTAAGTGAGTTGGAGTAGCTCAGTGGGTACTTCTCATGCCTCTGAGCCAGAAGGCCCTAGCTTCAAGTTCCCCTCCAGGACTTACTAGCTACAAAATAACCCGGGCAGCCAGTGTATATTGGTGTTGATCCCCAGCTTGGATAAATAGGGACAGTTAGCATTAGGAAGGGCATGTAGCTGTAAAAAAAGCACCTGCTAAATCCAAAAATGATGGTTGATTATGTTGGTGATCAAGCAATATTGTGGTGATCCCATGTAATGTAGGAAAGGTTGAAAGGGGAACCAACCATTAAGTTAAAGTGTCTATATGTGCTTAAGCATTTACATAAGAACATGAGAAATAGGAACAGGAGTAGATCATTCAGCCCCTTGAGCCTGCTCCACCATTCAATAAGATCATGGCTGATCTCTTGTGTTTCGATTGCCACATTCCCACCTAACCCCAATTAACTTTGATTCCCTTGCCTAACAAGAATCTATCTACCTCTGCCTTAAAAATATTCAATGACCCCCACCTCTATCACCTTCTGAGGCAGAGAGTTGCAAAGTCGCACAACCCGCTGAGAAAAAATGTTTCCTCATCTCTTTCCTCAAAGTGACCCCACCCCCTCACCACCCTGACCTCCCTGGTTAGCCTTAATAGATACAGTTAACAGATTCCATTTTTTTCAAAACAAATCGAAAAAAAGATTTTCCATATTCTCTGTAAAACATTACATTACAAGATGCCCCTCTTCTAAGAGCCCCAATTATCTTTTGGCACAAGCATTTCTTTTTGTGAAAGAATCAGGTAACTGTTGGCTTGCATCTACTCATTTGACCTTGGAGATTTCCTTTTTTCTTGAACATCTGTTTCATGCTAGCAAGGTCTTTATCTTTATCCTTAATCTTTTCTCAATTTCATGCTAGCAAGGTCTTTATCGTTATCCTAAATCTTTTCTCAGTTACACTTTTTGTTGAGTGAACATTATCCACAAGGAACAATTATCTATATAACATTCAATGGACTAATTGTTTTCAGTTCTCCCCTTGTAAAGAATTTCCCCTAAAATATTTGAGAAATAGAATCTCATATCCATTGCTTTCACAAGAGCCAGTGTTTCTGCAGCTAAAGTACTTATAACATTTTTAAATATAATTTCTTAGCTTCCCAGGTTAAAGGCCAGCATTTCTCACTTTCACCCACTGAAAATATTATGAAATCAGCTGTATTTTAATACCTATCAGAAAGACTGGCATAAGAAGCATCATAAAAATAATTTCATCGTTCTTGAGTTACCCAAGGAATCACAGAATTGTTACAGCACAGGAGGCCATTCAGCCCATCATGTCAGCACTGGCTCTCTGAATCAGCAATTCACTTAGTGCCATTATCCTGCCTTTTCCCCATAACTCTGTATATTCTTCCTTTTCAGATAACAGTCTAATTCCCTTTTGAATGCCTCCATCACATTCTCAGGCACTGCATTACAGACCTTAGCCACTCACTGCGCAAAAAAGTTTTTATCATATCTCTTTTGCATCTTTTCCAATTACTTTAAATCTGTGCCCTTTCATTCTCAATCCTTTCACAAATGGGAGTAGTTTCTCCCTATCTAATCTGTCCAGATTCCTCATGATTTTGAATAACTTTATCAAATCTCCTCTCAATCTTCTTTTCTTTAAGGAAAGTAGTCCCCACTTCTCCAATTTATCTTCATAACTGAATTTCCGCATCCCTGGAACCATTCTGGTGAATCTTTTCTGCACTTTCTCCAATGCCTTTACATCTTTTCTAAAGTGCAACGCCCAAAAATGGATGCAATACATCAGCTGAGGCCAAACTAGTGTCCTGTATAAGTTTAACATAACCTCTTTGTTCTTGTACTCTTGGCCTCTATTAATAAAGCCTGGGATACTGTATGCTTTATTAACCACTCTTTCAACCTGCCCTGCCACTGTCAATGGTTTATGTACATATACACCCAGATCCCTCTGTTCTTGCATCCCCTTTAGAGTTGTACCCTTTATTTTAGATGTCTCTCCATTTTCTTCCTACAAAAAATAATCACTTCACATTTCTCGACATCAAATTTCATCTGGCACCTTTCCACCCATTCAACCGACTTCTCCATATTCTTTTGAAGCTCTACACTATCCTCCTCACAGGTCACAATGCTTCTAAGCTTCATATCAGCTGCAAATTTTGAAATTGTGCCCTGTACACCAAGATCTAGGTCATTTTAATATATATCAGGAAAAGTAGCTGTCCAAAACTGACCCCTGGGGAATTCCACCACAAACCTTCCTCCAGCCTGAAAAACATCCATTAACCACTTTACTAATCACTATTAACACTAACACACCATCAATCTTTTTAGGATTTCCAACATCTGCAGTATTTTGCTTTTATTATCCATTAATCACGACTGTTTCCTATCACTCAACCATATCCATGTTCCAACTGTCCCTTTTATTCCATGAGCTATAACTTTTCTCAAAAGTCTGTTGTGAGGCACTGGATCAAATATCTTTGGGACTGCAGCCATTCAAGAAGGCAGCTCACCACCACCTTCTCAAGGGCAATTAGGGATTGGCAATAAATGCTGGCCTAGCCAGCAATGCCCACATCCTGTAAATGAAAGAAAAAGTCCATATACACCACATCAATAGCATTGCCCCTATTAACCCTCTCTGTTACCTCTTCAGAAAATTCCAGCAAGTTAAACATGATTTTTCATTAAGGAACCCATGCTGGTTTTCCTTAATTAACCCATATTTGTCCCAAATTATTGTTTCTAGAAGTTTCCCCACCACCGAAGTTAAACTGACTGGTCTATAGCTGCTGTGTTTATCTTTATACCCTTTTATGAAAAACCTTTGCCACTCTCCAGTCCTCTGGTACCACCGCTGAATTGAAGGAAGACTGAAAAATTATGGCCAATGCCTCTACAATTTCAAATGTCAATTCCCTCAGTATCCTTGGATGCATCTCATCCAGTTCCGATGCCTTATCAACTTTAAGTACAAACAGCATCTTCAATACCTCTTCCTCATCAATTTTGAACCCTTCTAGTGTCTGAATTTCCTTTTCTTTCACCTATGTCTGGATAGCATCTTCTTCCTTGGTAAAGACAGATACAAAAGTATTCATTTGATACCTCAACTATTTCCCCTGCCTCCATGCGTAAATCCCCTTTTTGGTCCTTAATCGGCCCCACTCCTCCTTTTTACCACTCTTATACTATTTATATGCCTAAAGACGACTTTGGTCTTCCTTTCTATGTTAACTACCAGTTTCTTTTCATACTCCCTCTTTGCTTCTTTTATTTGTTTTTATTTTGTTTTTTGAGCCTAGTTCTCAATTGTATTTTCTACCTAACATCTGCCATAAGCACATGTTTTCTTCTTTTTCTTAATTTCCATCCCTTTGTCATCCAGGGAGCTCTGGATTTGTTTGCCCTACTTTTCCCTTTCAAGGAATATACCTTGACTGTACCTAAGCTTTCTCTTCTTTGAAGGTAGCCCATTGTTCGGCTACCGTTTTTCCTGCCAACATTTGACTCCAATTTATTCAGCTCAAGTCTGTTCTTACCCCACTGAAGTTGGCCGTCCCCCAGTAAACTATTCTTACTCTGATTGTTCTTTGTTCTTTTCCATAGCCAGAACCTCATGATACAATGATCACTGTCCCTTAAATATTCCTCTACTGATGCTTGATCCACTTGGTGCACCTCATTTCCAAGAACCAGGTCTAGCAGTGCCTCCTTTCGCATTGGACTGGGAATACAATGCTGTAGAAAATTTCTGTGATCACACTCCAGAAACTCTTGCCCCTTTCTGCCCTTTACAGCATTGTAATTACCCCGAATATAGACAGGGTTTGAAGACCCCATTATCATTTTCACACCTTTCTAATTTCCTTGCAAATTTGTTCCTTTACGTTTTCCCACTAGTTGGTGGCCTATAGATTACACCAAGCAATGTAACTGCACCTTTTTTGTTCCTTAACTCTAGCCAAATAGACTCTGTTCTTGGCCCTTCTTGGACATCTTCTTTCTCCAGCACTGCAATGCTTCCCTTAATCAATGCCATCACCCTTCCCCCTTTTCTACCTTTCTTCAATACCTTGTATCCAGGAATATTTAACACCCAGTCCTACCCTTCTTTGAGCCAGATCCCTGTGATAGCCACAACATCATATTTCCACATGGCAATCTGCACCGGTAATTCACCAACCTTAATTGCCACACTCCGTCCATTCACATACATGCATAATAACTCTGGTTTAGATTTATGGATTCAAAACAAACTAAACACATTACTGGTCTCTACCAAGATCATTACAGTATGAAGAGAGAGTTAGTTAAAGTGGATGAGGAAATAGGTTAAAATGGTAGAGAATAGGTAAGATGGTAGAGAATCAGTGGGAGACATTTGAGGAAATATTTCATAACTCTCAACAAAGATATATTCCATTGAGAAAGGAGGGCTATGAGAAGGATATACCACATGTGGCTAACTAAGAAAGTTAAGGATGGTATCAAATTGAAAGAAAATATGTACAATGCTGCAAAGACGAGTGATGGTCTAGAGACTGGGAAAACTTTAGAAAAGATTATTTAAAAAATCAAAGTGGGAAAAGTTGGAGTATGAGAGAAAACTAACTAGAAACATAAAAACAGACAGGGCTGTAATTTCTGAGCTTCCCAGCATCGGATTTGGGGAGTGCCCCAAAGATGGGCTGGGGTACCCCTCTGGAACTTCAAAGGTCAGCATTTGCACGGCAATTGCCCAGAAGTGCAAACTTCCTCTGGGCAATTGCCCTGCTCTGGGAATCGCAAACTTTGGATGGTTCCGGCTGTGTTACACGAATAGTTACCCGGAAAAAAAGTTAGAAGAATTAAAACCTCTTCTAACTTCTGAGTAACTATTGTAAAGACACAGGCCGCCATCCCCTCCTCCAATGGGACTCACCCCACACTTCCAACCCCCCAGGGAACTTCCTCCAGAATCCCAACCCTCCAGGGATATTCCCCGCCGCCTGGCTACCCCACTACACTGTGTTTCCGCCCCCTCCCTGAATCCCCATGGGATTCCCCCTGACTCAACCAGACTCTGTTTACCCATTCCCTGTAGGCCAGACCACCCCGCCCCCTGCCGCAGGCCATACCCCCCTCTCAACCCAACCGGACCTTCCGAATGACCTCCAACACAACCACCAATGTCCAACCACCAACACCACTCCCCATCTCTAACCCCCCCTACCGCCAGATGTCCGACCCCCCCACTGCCTGATGTCCAACCCCTCCATTACATGGAGGCCATTGCAAAATGCACTGAGTTAGATTGACTCCAATGCGGGTCGTCATTACAATCTATAAAGTCCACACTGACCAGTCTTCAGTGCAGAAGCATCAGGAGAATAAACCAGACTGCAAAATCTACACTTCTGAGGCCACATGATATGATCCACTGGTGCAAGTCTAAGATATGCATTACTCAACCACCATGTTGTTCAAGCCAGAGGCTTTGCCTATGTCAATGCTGTGGACATACAGGTGATGCGCTGTAATGAGATGGTGCGAGACACCTTAGACTAGAGACACAATGGGTGATGTGTGAGGAGGAGGAGCATCTGTTACACTCGTATGACCTCAGAGCATTGCATCAGATCCAATAAATGAGAATTTCAGAGAAACACAATATATTTACAGAAGTGCAGAGTATATACAGTGAATGAACACTCGTGCCGCCTCTGCTGTCAAAATTTTTAAACTTTTCTTATCCTATTGCTATGTCTAGGTGCTTCCCTGACATCTACAGCAGAGGTGGAGGCAGCCTGCTGACTGCTACGCCCTGTTGTCTGTGATGACCTTGGTGGGCATGGAGGGCTGAGGCCTGGAGGGCCTGGGCCTGCTTTGGATCTTCTGCCGTGGGCCAGGTGCACCCTCCTCAGCCTGAGGAGCTTGAGTTGATGGGGTCACAGGCAGAGGGGGCTTGGAGCAGCTGGACGGTCCAGGAGAGTCCTAGGGGTGTCTGACTGACACTTCTCTGCCCTGTGGATGCCTGAGGACTCCTCCTGCTCCCTGAGGAGAGGGGGTTCCTGTCGATCAAGGTGCCCCATCCCCCTTTCTCCCAGCCACTGTTGGAAAGCTCTCATGGCTGAAGTGATGATGTACAGGCCAAAGAGCATATCCTGCACTGCTGGACCAAGGTCTCCACTGTGGTGACCACCCTTCCAATGGTCACATCGATATACTGGGATGTTGGTACCACAACATCAGATGGCAAGTGGACAGACTCCTAATCTTCCATTCTAATCTGGTGATGGTCTCTGACAACTCTGCCTGCTGTGCCCCTCCTGTCTTTGAAGCTCCAACATCTCTCTGAGGGCTGATTCTGGAGGCTCATCATCTGACTCAGACTCAGCAGGAACCTGGCCTCCAGCAGTCCCTCGAGTGTCGGTGAACTTGGCTGACATTGCCTCCCCTTGCTGTGGATCCGAATCTGTACTGTCTTCACCAGATTGTGACTCTGAGCCTGCCCTAAAACTAGGTCCTGCCGATGTGTGTCTCTACGTTGGTGGAGGGTGCAGGTGAACGCAGTCTATTTCTAGTGGGACCTCAGCATCTGAGATGGCCTGGGGGCTGAGGCTGAAGGGCTAGCTGGCAGTGTGCCTCCTCCTTTTCTTGCTGGTGGCTGTAATGGAGAGAAGGGATAATGTGATTGACTTGATAGTCACCTACATTAAATAGCACTCACAGTTTCAGTGGATGGGCAAAGAGTAGTGGACGGGGCCTCACTTGCTTGTTGGAGGGCATCGATCTTGCCTTTGGCACAGAAACAGTCCCTGTCCTCATCAAACAGTGCCTTCGCCTGCTCTTCAAAGGGGGTGAGTGGCCTGACCTCCAGCATGCCCCCTCCAGAATGTGATCTCTCCTTGTTGTGGCTGATCTTTTCCTGCATAAAGCCAGATGGAAAGACTGTTAGCAGGACAGATACCAAAGCGGATGATAGACTTGCCTGACATCTGCGTGTGCTGAGTGGACCTATGTAAGGGCTGAAGACGTGACTTGTGCAGAATGTGACAAGAGATTAAGATGTAAAAGTGCATGAGTGAGAATCAGTGATGATGTCCCTTGTGCTGGTAGGGTGTGAGATCCCTTTGGACTGTTACACTGCAAAGAGAGTGTGAGTAGAGGCTGAGGAGAAATTTGACTTACCCTGGTGGAGTGGATGAGATTATTCATCCTCTTCTTGCACTGGATAGCAGACCTCTTCTGGAGAGCACTGGCATTGACTACCCTGGTGACCTTCGTGGTGAAGTTTGTTGACTCCGGCTCCCAGAACGGGGGTAAAGAACCACTTGCCAGTCCTCTATTGCCTGGGGGAGTGCCGCCAGTGCTTTGTTCCTGAACTTCGAGGCACAGCGCTTGTCATTCACCACAAGTCCTAGGCTGCAGAGGGTGAATGTGTGCATAGATGTTGTTTAAATAAGGTGGCCAGAAATAGGGCTGAGGTAATGGTGGGGTGGACGAATCCCATCCCACCCTGCCACAAGATACGGTGTGCTGCATGATGAGCTAAGAAGCAGGCAATCTGGCATGGCAACCCGCCACAGCGGTCAGGGGGAGCCATGCCACCTTATCCTCCTACCATTGAATTTTGTCTCTGGAATGGAAAATTCCACCCAAAGAGTCTGCACAGGGATATGAAAAGGTTAAGTGGGTCAGCAAAAAATTGGCAGATGGAATATAATGTGGGAAAATGCGAGGTTGTCCACTTTAGCAGGAAGAGTAGAAACGCAAAACAAAAACAGAATTACCTGGAAAAACTCAGCAGGTCTGGCAGCATCGGCGGAGAAGAAAAGAGTTGACGTTTCGAGTCCTCATGACCCTACGATCGAAACGCAGGCTATTATTTAAATGAGTCATGCCTACGGGCCACAAGCCGGCCACCAAAGCTTCCGTGTGAGGCCCGCGGACTCCCAGTTCAAACCACAGGTTAAGCTCCATGAAAGAGCGGCAAAGAGCTATTCCTCCAATCACAGGCCGCTGCTCTCCCGCGTTTACTGATGATAGGCTTAGCAGTGAGCCTATCAGCAGCAAATTCGGGAAAGAAACATTCTCTGATTGGAGGAGCACGGAACAGTGGAACGGTGAGGGGCTTCTCTTTTGTTTTCACAGCGCGCGCGCACCCTCCCCCCTGAAGCAGCACAGGGCTGAGATCGCTGAGCTGGAAGGGGAAGCAGCAATAAACGAAGACTGTCTGAGGATGGAAGCTCCCTCCTTTGTTTTAGGTTTGTTATCTCAGGGCTCCATCTCCAATTAATCGGCTGTAGAACGTTTCGACAATGTGGCTGGAAGGCACCGGATTTCTGAAAATGTGAATGCATTGAATTTTTTTTTTAATCTCACTGGTATTCAGCGGGATGGGGGTCTTTTTAAAGTAAATTCAATAATCACACTCCTATGTGCATTGGTCTGGGAAGCCAAACCTGGGACTAAATCTTCTGTGGTGGACTGGTTACTATTTTTTTAATAGAGCCCTGTTGCAATGTTTGAAATGCAGGAAGAACTCATTGCTTGTATAACTTAATTTTTGGAGAGGATTTAAATCTAGATGGTTTGTTCTGACTGTCTGCTGGTGGATGAAATGTTTATAAAATGTTTAAAAAAAAACAGCGCTCCCCCCACCGCCGTGGAAGCTGCAGCTTCTGACAGAGCACTGAGGAAGTGCAATTTGGCATCATCAAGTATTTAAATCTGGTTCATTTTGGGCAATCTGTTACCACACAACAGCTAGTCCACAGCCTCCCCTGAATATGCCCCTTTGGCTGCGTCTTCCTCTTTGTTGTTGCTTGTTTAATTGATCACAGATATATCTTTTAAACAAAAAACTGAAATAAAATATCAAAATCTGGAAATACACACAGCTGGCTGAGAACATGAGATGAAATCATACGGCTCCCTGATGGTACTGATCAGCTGGCTGATCTGTAGGCCATCCCATGGGGGTATAGGGAGGTTATGGCATAGCGGTGTTGTCACTGGACTACAAATCCAGAGACTCAATGTAATCCTTTGCTTTGTTAGCCCATCCCAAGTGCATTGCCTCACACTTTCCTGGGTTGAATTCCATTTGCCACTGTTCTGCCCACCTGACCAGTCCATTGATATCCTCCTGCAGTTTACGACTATCCTCCTCACTACTTATTACCCTACACTATTTACCACCCTACCAATTTTCGTGTCATCCGCGAACTTCTTGATCATACCCCCTACAATTAAGTCCAAATCATTTATGTACACCACAAACAGCAAGGGTCCCAGCACCGAACCCTGTGGAACACCACTGGAAACAGACTTCCAGTCACAGAAACATCCCTCTACCATCACCCTCTGCTTCCTGCCTCTCAGCCAATTTCGGATCCAATGTGCCACTTTGCCTTGGATCCCATGGCTCTAACTTTCTTGACCAGTCTGCCACGAGGGACCTTATCAAAATAAAAGCAAAATACTGCGGATGATGGTAATCCGAAACAAAAACAAAAATACCTGGAAAAATTCAGCAGGTCTGACAGCATCTGCGGAGAGGAATGCAATTAACGTTTCGAGTCCGCATGGTACCTCGCCTGTAGCCAGAGAGGATTTGAAAATTACTGCCAGGGCTCCTTATATCTCTTCCCTTGCCTCCCTCAACAGCCTGGGATACATCTCACGCAGGCCTGCGCATTTGTCCACTTCTAAGGCCGCTCAACCCACTAGTACCTCCTCTCTCTCTCTGTTAATTTCCTCTAATATTTCACAGTCCTCCACCCTGATGTCTATAGCTGCATCGTCCTTTTCCATTGTGAAGACCAACGCAAAGTATTCATTGAGGACTGTAACCATGCCTTCTGGGACCACATAGATTACCTCTATGGTCTCTAATTGGCCCTACTCTTTTCCTAGTTATTCTCTTGCTTTTTATATATTTAAAAAAAACCCTTTGGGTTTTACTTTATTCTACCCACCAATGCTTTCTCATGCACTCTCAACTTTCCTAATTTTGTTTTTAAGTTCTCCCCTGTACTTTTTATACTCCTGTAGGGACTCTGCTGCACTGAGCCCTCCACCTGCCTGGGCTCATTTCTGAATATTAGGCCCAGAACTCCCTCCTTGCTTGTTGGGCTTTCTAAGTACTGGCTAAAAACGTTCTGGATGCAACTTAAGAATTTTGCTCCCTCCCTACCTTACACACTAAAACTATCCTAGTTAATATTTGGGTAGTTAAAATTCCCTACTATTATTGCCTCATTATTCTTACACTTCTCTGAAATTTGGTTAGATATTTAATCCTCTATCCCGAGTGTTTGGGGGTCTGTAGTACACACCCAACAGCATGTTTGCCTCTTTTGTGTTTTTTAATTCTACCCATATGGCCTCATTTGATGATCCTTCCAAGATATCATCCCTCCTCAATGCTATAATTGATTCCTTGATCAATATTGTGACTGCTCCCACCCCCCAGCTCTTCTATCCCCCTCTCTATCTCACTTGAATAACCTATAACTAGGATTTTTGAGCTGCTAATCCTTTTAGCCAAGTCTTGGTCATAACTATGATATCATATTCCCAGGTGTCTTTCTGTGCCCTCAGGCCGTCTGTCTTATTCCTCAGGCTCGTTGCATTAAAATATATTCCATTTAGCCCTGCTAAATTCATTTCTTTCTTATCCCGCCTATGTTTCCTCTGCCTTCCAGGCTCACTTACTAGCGTTTTAATTTCTAATCCCATCTCAGCTTTTTTCCCCTCTGAACTACTTTTCAGGACCCCACCCCCCCTGCCAACTTAGTTTCAAGTTCGCCCCAACAGCATTAGCAAACCTCCCCGTGAGGATGTTGGTCCCGTTCCTGTTCAGGTGTAACCCATCCAACTTGTATGAGTGCCACCTCCCCCAGAAATGGTCCCAATGCCCCAGGAATCTAAAGCCCTCCCTCCTGCACCATCTCTCCAGCCACGCATTCATCTACTCTATTCTTCTGTTCCTATTCTCACTGCTGCGTGGCACTGGGAGTAATCCAGAGATTACTGCCTTTGAAGTCCTGTTTTTCAATTTCCCAACTAACTCTCTAAAGTCTGCTTATAGGACCTCATTTCTCTTTATTCCTATGTCATTGGCCTCAACATGGACCACAACCTCTGGTATTCACCCTTCAGAATGCCTTGCAGCTGTTTTTGACCCTGGCACCCGGGAGGCAACATACCACCCTGGAGTCATGTCCACTCCCCTCACTAATGAATTCTCTACCACTATTGCCCTTCCACACTTCTTCATCCCCCGCCCTGAGCAGCTGGGCCACCCACAGTGCAATGGCCTTGTTTCTGGTTGGCCTCCACAGAGGAACTGTTACTCTCACCATTTTCCAAGGCTGAAAAATGGTTTGCAAGTGAGATGCACTCGGGGGATTCCCTCAGTACCTGCCTGGTCCTTTTCTTCTATCTGGCCATTCCATCTCTGCTTACTCTTCCTTAAGCTGCAGGGAGACCATGTCCTGTAATGTGCTATCCACGAATCTCTCAGCCTCGTGAATGCACCGTAGTGCCCCTAGGTGCCACTCGAGCTGTAAAGCCTGAAGCTCAAGTTGCTCCAGTCGGAGGCACTTCCTTCACACATGGTCATCCAGACTGCCAGGAGCATCTAGGATTTCCCACATAGTGCAGGATGTGCAAACCATGGGACTGAGCTCCCTGGACATAACTAAATAGAATATGGACCCTTGCTTTTATTTTACCTTTACTCCTTTTGAGTCTCACTGTTTTAACCTCCCTGTCCCATAGTCTCCCTGTTTTAACTTCTCTCTCATGAAGTTAAACTCAAGTCCCTGCCGCTCTCTGCACCCTTTTCAAACTGGCCTTTATTGGGAGGGGGATGGAGTATAAAAGTAGTGCAGTTTTTCCAACTGTAAAGTACATTGGTGAGACCAGAGGGTGTACAGTGTACAGATTTTGTTGTCTTACTTAAGAAGGGATATACTTGCATTGAAAGTGGTTCACCAGACTGATTCCTTCGCTAAGGGTTGAGCAGGTTGTGCCTATACCCATTGGAGTTTAGAAGAATGAGAGGTGCTCCCTTTGAAGCATAAGATTTTGATGGGACTTAGAATAGATGCTGGGAGGATGTTTCCTCTTGTGGGGGAATCTAAAACTAGAGGGAACAGTTTAAAAATAAGGGGTCTCCATTTAAGACAGAGCTGAGGAGGAATTTCTTTCCTTAGAGAATCGTTGATCTTTGGATTTCTTTTCCATAGAGAGTTGTGGAGGGTATCTGGTTATTGAATACATTTCTGAGTTAGAGGGGTTTTTGATCAACAAGGGAGCTAAGGATTATCAGGGCAGGGAAGAAAGTGGATCTAAGGCCACAGTCAGATCAGCCATGATCTTGTTGAGTTGCAGAGGAGGATCGATGGGCCGATAGCCTAGTCCTGGTTCTAATTCTTATGATCTTATTACTGACAGGGTGTAGAAGATTGCAGGTGACACAAAGAATTATGGTTGGGGGTTGCCCAGGAGGTCAACAGCAGAAACGTGAAAAGAAAAAAGTACTTGCATTTATATAGCACTTTCCACAACCATTGTATGTCTCGCTGTACTTTATAGCCAATCAAGTACTTTTTTTAAAAGTGTAGTCATTGTTGTTGTGCAGGAAACACAGCAGCCAATTTGCACACAGCAAACTCCCACAACCAGCAATGTGATAACCAGATAATTGTTTTTTTCTGATGCTGTTTGAGGGATGAATATTGGGCAGGAAACTGGGGATAACTCCCCTGCTCTTCTTCAAATTAATGCCATGGGCTCTTTTACATCCACCCAAGTAGGTAGATGGGGCCTCGGTTTAATGTCTTATCCTGAAGTTGGCATCGCTGACATTGCAGCTGTCCCTTGGTACTGCATTGGAGTGTCAGCTTGATTTTTTTTTGTGTTCAAACTGTGGAGTGAGACTTGAACCTGGAACCTTGGGACTCAGAGTCAAGAATACTAGCATCTGGTGATTGAATTAAATATCATGCAGCCACATCATGTACAATACTCAGTTGTGTTGACTTGATGCTAACAACTACTGAAATATATTCATGAGAAGAATGATAACTTCAAGTATTCTCATCTTCACAGTACTCATTCACCCCACAGGTCCTTGAAACATCTATCAGGAGCTGGTTGATGTCACCTATGACGATAATGACACCTCAGGAGAGGACACTGCAACTGGTGCACCATCACAGACTCATGCAGACCCTGCATCAGTTCAGATCTCACACTTTGGTAGGAATGGTAGAGAGTTGGGATTTCACATGGTAATTCATATTTCACAAGTGAGTAAGAGCATATGGTGGAGTGTCCGCTTCAGAGGACGCATGACACTCCAAACTCTGTTCAGCTGGATGCAGATACTGAGCTATGGGGGAAGTATGAACAAAGAGGATACCTCTGGAGCAGCAGCAAAGAATGTGCAAAGTACTGCCAGGCTTTCCAGTCACATGATTGGAGAAATCCATCTCAAGCTCAAGTGGCATGATGTTGCAGGTTTTTGCAATGATATCTCCATCCATGGAAAGAGTGGTCAACTATGTGAAGCATCGAATGAGGCAATCAAATAAGTGCGTGCAGGCCTTCACTGCTGAATACTACCTTAAATAAGATGAATGATAATATAACTTCAGTCATTCATTGCCCCACTGATGTAAGACCCTCTGCCTGGTCCAAAAGCCCTTGTCTTGGATATCATCAGCACACAACTTGGATGAAGTATCACCATGATACATCTTTATTAAGCCAGAGTACATACTCACAATAATACCGGTTGCTTAGCTAGAGTCTGTTAATCCAATGACGATGACTCCACGTACGTTTTCTGAGCAACTGACCAAATTGCTCTAACCCTGCAGTAAAGAATATTCTGTGGGCCCTTTCTTTATACCTTTATTCCTATTGACCTGTGCCATTTAAGGTAAAGCCTGCTTTTAGTCCATTTAATTGTTTTTTAATTACATCATTGTTTATCTCCATGCTTTCTCTAGATGTTCCTTCACTAGGCCCCCTTTGAAGGTCACACTTGAGGTACCATAGCCAGCTTGACTCTGCTTTGTTATCTCCAACACCGTTCTCAATTCCAGAACTTAGAGAAGGTGGCACATTTAGTGCCCTTTAATGAAGCTCACTCTGCTTACCTACTCTGATACGTGTCCTCCTACAGGTTAAGTGATTTTGCAAAACTTGTTGATTCTAGCAAGGCTTTCACTTGACTAAATTAACCATCATGCTTTGTGTTTGAGTCCACAATGCATTTCAGTACAGATCTTTACATATCTTTGGTCTGGGTTCTTTTATACCCTGAAGTTCGATGTTACCTCCATGAGACAGACTCCACACACACAGTTACACTACAGTCAGTCTGCACTGATTAATATAAAAGGAATAACAGTTACATAGTTAAAAAGTGATTGTACATTAAAAAGGGTAAATAATACATTGGCTTACACTGATCTTGGCAGTACATTGGAAGCCGTGAAGTGCAGCTGTGCCAAGAGAGAGATGATGGTTAAAGAAAACATATAAGTCGGGACTTCACTCAAAGCGCTCCCACTTCTGACCTGTTGAGCCCCTGGCTGGTCTTACTGAAGGGCGCCTTCAGATTTGTCCAAGAACCTGAAGTCCATCTTTAGCGTATCAATAGCTTGTTAATGACACACATGGTGCTCATATGACATTCATTGTATCAATCCATTTCCTCACATTTCTGAGAAGTTTTATCGGCCACATTTTAAAGTGGGTATGTTTTCTCTGAGCAGCCAGCCTGTAACGTTGCCCCAAATTGCAAAGAAATCGGGGAGGGTGGGCTGCTACATGATGAAAGCATCATAGCAGCTGAATGTGAATCTTGTACATGACTGCATTAAGAGATTTTCATGGTTGCACTCCAGCTGCACTTTGATGGAGTGGGCACCCTTGTTGATGAATTCAGATTGCTTATGCAAATTAGACACAATAGTAGCCTCAGCATTAAGTATTAAGGTATCCAACTCAGTATGACCCCTACACTTGTATAACACCTCTAACAAGTGCACATTGTATGCTGCGCTCTATCCAATCTCTTATCCAATCTATGGTTAAGCTGAATTCCAAAAGATTTGGGCTTAATTAATAGTCTGTCCTGTGAAATCTTGTGGAAGCTAAGGTACACAATACCATAGAGCTTACCCCGGATAACTTGGACTAGCTCTTCCTCAAAGAATCCGAAGAGTTTGGTGAGGCAGGATCTTCCATTCTCCATACTCCATTAACTTCAGCTCATCCAAAACTGCATTTCAATATCCTTTCCTACAACCAGTCAGCTCACCCATCACCCCTGTTCTTGTAGACCAAATTGTGTCTCTGTTCCCCATTGCTCCAAATTTACCTTTCACATCCTTGTGCTCAAAAACATCATGGCCTTGCCTTTCCCTATCCCTGTAACCTCCTCCAGCCCTACAATCCCTGTCTGAACTCTGTTCCTCTGACTCTAACCTCTTGTGCATCACCCATTTATTGGCAACTGTGTCTTTAGCTGCTTAGGCCCCACATTCTGCTATTTCTTCCCTAAACCATTCCCTGCATTTCCACCCAACCCCCCTCACCTTTCCTCCTCTCTTCCTCGAAGACTTAATTTCAAATCTACCCCTTTGACTAAGCTTTTGGTTTTTCCCTTCTAGTATATCCTCCTTTGGAGCAAATTTTTTATTAGACATCTGTGAAGCACCTCAAACTTTATCTACATTAAAGCACATTATTACTCCAATTATTGTTATCACCATCCTTAGCTGCCTTGAGAAGGTGGGACTGGGACCGTCAATAGCATTAGCTTTTACAGCTTATTAAGCAACTTCAGAGGGCATCAAGAGGGCGAAATTAGGATCACATGTAGTCCTGCCAGAGTCACAAAGCTGTGTTCTTTTTCATGAAGAATATTAATGCACCAGTTGGATTTTTACAACTGTTCAGCAGCTTTCATAATTACTTCTATTAATGCTCTGCCACAGTTGCTAGAATAATGAATTCAATTTCATAGCTTTACAGTGTGATAGGAAGCCACAACATCTGGCCTGCTCATCCAGAATCATAAACATTACGCTATCATAATCTTTCAGCTGTTACTTAAACAGTTCCAGATTTGATGTAGTGACTGTAGGACACTGCCAGAGATGCAAATGATTTCTCGTTCTTTTCCCTTGTGCGATTTGGATTTGCTTCATTTCATCACAATAAAATGACACATTCCATCTCACTTCCCTAAAAAAAAATAACTTTGCTGGGCATTCTTTATAAAGAAAGCGCTGCTTTCAAAATGTATGCTGATCTCCCAGAGCACTAAAAATTAAGAGTGCGCTGATGCTGTTAAATGACGATGAACCTGTTTCATATTGTCAGCTGCAGCTCCCAGTGCTGTAAAAATCACTCCATTTGTATCATCGAACAGATTCAACAGAATCAGATCTAAATCTGCATTACTGTCCGTGTTTGGGATTATGTTTACATTTGTGTTTTAAGATTGCAGCTTGCAGCATTTTGCCGGGGTTCTCTATTTTCCCCATATCATTGGAAGGTAGGAAATGAAATGGCTTCACTAACCTGTACATTGTGAGTACTCCAGCAACTAAGCTTGCCATAGTTAAAAAAAATGCCCCTCTGCATTCAATAGTAACTGATTTTATATTTCCATTGAAGCTGGTGTTGCTGTTGGAGGCTTGAGGTGAAACATTTTGACAGTGTGTGGTGCTGACATGCTAGCACTACATCTACTTGCTAACAACTTACTTGTGTCCTTAGCAAAGATGCAAATTAAATAGGGCATAAATTTCTATATCAATCTTTTAATCTTTCCATGCCTTTGTATTAATTACCATCTACACGGGCAGTGTTCATTAGTCAGGGACTTTTAAGTGCTAAGCCATTTTAACAGTTCCTTTAGGCAATGAAGACATTCATAATATATGCAGCAGATTAGCTGAATCCAAAATAAACTATCAGCACCTAATAAGCGTGCATTGTTTTGGCCCGAAAAGAGTGTCTGTTCTATCTTAGAGTTGCTAATCAACAGCTATTCTTGTATATTGTCACTGATGACAAATGATGTAGCTTCCTTTGCTTTTTAAAATATTTAACATAATTTGTAAAAGAATTTCAATTTTATTTGCAAAGCAAAGGAACATTGGGGATTTGTTGTCATACTGCAGGAGCAGTGAGGTAACAATTTTTCACAGACACAGTGGGAAAATAATTTATACAGAAGCAAAAGTGGAAAGATAACTTTCAGTAGAAGGTTCACATAGGCGTCCTGTGAAAATAAAACAGACCAAAACAGTCCAATGATCGACAGTAACTGCAGTACAATGTGGGGTGTTGCCTACTTATGGTACAAGGTTACAGACCTGAAATTGCAAGAATGATCCTGATACTAAATCTAGCAATTTCAGACTTGGAAATCAGTTACAGATAGGGCAAAAATAGACCAAAAGACTAGTAAGTGTAAACGAGGAGTGGAGCAGTTACAGGGACAACCCACTAAACAGATGGAAACTGTAAGTAAACAATTAACAGAAAATATTGTTCTTGCCTGAACATCTTCCAGTAAACTCTAGTTCAATATGGGTAAATCAGCAGCAACTTTTCATTCAAAGAATTATCCAGGATTTGTAACTGAAGGTGAACAGTTTGCCAGGGGCCAGATAGAAATAAGTTTACAATTGGAAGATCAGCGATGCAGCTTCAACGTGCAGCCAAATGCTTTCTTTCCTTTGATTACATGAAGCAGGATAAGCAGTTAAGATGGGTAAAATGGTTTGAAAGAGTTTTGATTTAGACAAGAAAAGATAATATGATAATGTTTGATAGGCGAGGAAGCAGGATATTTTTGCCCATTGCTGATCCACTTGGCAAGTCCTGTGTAAGTTCATTTACACAGATTATAACAAAGACCAGTGGTGCTGCAAGCCTGAGTTTCCCACTTTTATATTCCGAGTGTGCTCAGATATAATTAGAAGGGGAAGCTATCCCCAGGATCGGTTGAGATTCAGAACGGTTTGTGAGCCTGAAGAATGGGGAGAGTTTCAGTTCCAATTTCTGTAGATGGGAGTGATTTTGTGCAGCCTTTTTCTTTGCCAAAGAAAGTTTGTCATCCTCCAACCTGGGGCATTAATAATAATGCAGAGGCAGGATGTGAATTGGGGGAAGGAGGTGGTAGCATGTGCGAAACATGGAAGATCATGGGACTCATTTCAACAGGGATTTCTCATTATCATTTTACTCCTGAGTTTCAGTTCTCAATTGTGCTTGTATAAGTGTGATGCACACCCATGTGATGTGACTTCACCTCAACTATTTAAAGAGGCAATGCAAAGATGGAATTTGGAGGAGATGGAATAATTTTAAGAACGAGAAAAAAAATCACATATGAACTCAAAACAGCAGAGGATGAGGCTATGGAAATAAGCAACAGCATAAGATTGTGCCCCCACTTTAAGCATCAAAAAGGAGGTAGTATTACCAAGCAATGGCAAGAAGAAGCCTGCTGTTATGATCAAGATCCTATGGTTAGAAATGGCTGAGACATTCAGCAAGAAGCATATAGCTAGATTCTGAAGCAAGTGTTTTAATGGTCTGACCAGGTCAGGAAAGGTGAGTATAATTGCAGGTACACCTACAGTTTGTGGTGCCTCCACATCCTACTCTGCCTAGCCAAGTATACTCTATTCACGTCACTCCTTAAGCCCAATTAAGTTTCAACAACACCCATCGTTCCATTTTTATTCACTTCCTTACTTCTCCATTTGTCCATTCACCACTGCCATTCACCCCAATCCTTGCACAATGTGATACCGCTTCAGTCAACTCAGTTGATTCTCAGCTCATACCCTGGAATGATGTCAGTTCCACTCATGATATATCTGCTGATAAATCATCCTCACCAAGTACACTGCATCCATCAGCTGCACACAGGTGTTACAGTCACTCATGGGTGTTGTGCCTCCTTCTGGAAGAGAGCCAAAAATACAATGGAGAGGAAGGATAGGATCAGAGATGCTCCACTACTGATCATACAGTTGACATCTGCAGAAGATGTGGGTAAGGAAATAAGTAACATATTAGTGACAATGACCAGCATGGCGAGTCTCAGACTTGATGGTTGCATGGTGACAGCATTAACTATCGTTGACCCACATCTCATACAAGACCAAATTTTGTGACTTGGTTTCAGCACCAAATAAAATATGCTCACCTTAATCATGCTCAAGTGCAGCAGTTTTATAATCCCGTGAATAAATTATATTTGTCTCTTCTCCATTGCCATGACATGAAGAAAAGCATCTGTGTCCCTTGCTGACCACATTCTTCAAAGAGGCTGATTCCTGTTGAGATTGCACTGTCATAGGGCACGTGTTTACCAGGCACCAGTGAAGATATGAAAACTTTGGTAAGTCTTGGTAAAGTTAGGTGGGATTTCACCTGGTGAATCACAATTCATAAGTAAAGCATGAGCAGAGAGTGTTGGCAGTGTGGAGAGTCCACATTGGAGAGCATAGTCCTTTCCAAGCTCTGTTCAGCTGGACACAGATGCTGAAGCCTGGGGGTCCATCAATGAAGAGTCAGCAGCAAAAGTGCGAGGTAGTGGCAGTCCTGCTATCCATACTGTCCATTACAGCATAGAGAATAGAGGAGTGCATCTCAAGTATTTGTGGATTGATGTTATCCGTCATCGCATGTCTTCCATGGTTAGAGTAATCTCCACTGTGGAACTTCAATCATGGCATTCTTATAAGCTCCTGTAGGTCCTGACCATGCCAGTATGTCTGTGTCTTAAACAGAATGACAGCTTATCTGTGGCCGTACTGCACATCACTGATCTGTTATTGGGCCAGGAGACTAATTAATGTGAAAGGGCTGATGTGAATAGGAACCCCACTCGAAATTCTCCCAATCTCACCAGTTCTGCGCCCTCTGCGCACCCCCCCCTCTCAGTCAGTACTCAGACATGCTGCCTCCTCTCCTGATGACAGAGTTTGCCCCTGCACAGGTGCAGGTGGAGCAGGCTTTGGCAGACCCTCGCTGGCTCCATCAACCAGAGTTCATTGGCAGTGAGCGTCTCAGCAGTCGGAGTAGGGATCTGAGCAGCCTGCTTTTACCTCTGGTTAGGCAAAGGAAAAGAAAAGTAGAAAAGTATTTTAGTTCAACAAGCTCAACACAAGGGTGTTTGTGAAAATTTTTACTAGTAAGCTTCATTTAATCACAAAAAATTTATTAATGACACCACTTTTCCATGTTCTCCATTCTTGCCTGCTTTGTGACAACTCATGTTTTCTGTTACTTTGTGATGAATGTGAATGCCCCTCACCCACCTTTCGGCAACCTATATCAGCTGTGATTTATATCTCACTGTCACACACTTATCACTACTGGAAGTCATAGACTCACATATCAAAGCTTGCACATACTGCCAGCTATTCAAATATGACAGGCACATAACCTAAACTCACTGATGCACTTCCCTCTCTCTTATAGGCCAACGTAGCTCATGCAGCTAACTGGTGGGAGGGGGGCAAGCATCACTGCATATGTTGGGCCCAGGTGGAGGAGACAGTGCTGGAGATAATTGGTGTGGCGTCACTGAGACCATGACCATTGTCATGGCTAAAACCATCTAGGATGATGGTGTGGTCCTGCCTATTGCACCTTCTCACATCCCGCTTCACCTCATCCCGCTGTCTGTTATGAATTACAACTGCAGAGGGTGTACCATGCACCTTTTACAGTTCCCACTTCTCTCATCCTAACCCTCCTTGTGTCTTTTTCTTACTAATACTCAAGAACTGCTACCTGACCAGTCAGTGGCATCTGAGGCTGAAAGTGTAGAGGAACAAGAGACTGAGGAGAGAGGAACAAGAGACTGAGGAGGGAGAAACACCGTCACTCAGCCTGGCACTCACAGTCACCAGCTTAGACCGAGGCACTGGATGGACATCAGAGTTGGGATCTGCATGTGGTGAGTCACCCAGCATAAATGACCTGCAGCCAGACCAGAGGAAAAGGGTTGTGGGGGTGCTGGCACCCCAGAAGTTGAAGTCAGGAATGGGCCCTGCTGCAGATGACTCAATGGGTGGCATACAGAAAAAGATTGATGGCTATGCACATGGAAATACTTAGTGCATAAGCAAGCCTGCCACAAAGCCTGCGATCACTCAAGGAACATGAAGAAGCCTGGTTCAACTTGACATTGAGCTTTACCAAGAATTTGGAGTCCATCCTTTCCAGTGTGGAAGTAGTGGCCAACTCCATGAGAACGATTGTGGGTTGGACAGCACGTTTGATGGCTGATGTCTCAGCTTCCATTGCAGCACAGGCAGAAATCTACCCAAGGTCTGAGTGCTGCAGTGGAAGCTCAAACTGAGGCCAAGCAATCCCAGTTTATCAGCCTGCAAGCCCAGCTTGGTGTCATGTAGGCTCAGATTGCTGTTGTCATGGCTGCAGGTACCAGTACTCAATAAGGCAGTTCTGACTGTAGCCCAATCAGTCATCCAATAGATTATGAAGAATGCTAAGGTGCCATTCCAGGAGAGTGCCGGTGGTGCCATGCAGCACCAACCTGCTGTTGTCTCTCATGATGACAGCATTCATGCTCTAACCATTGCCACTCCATCTGTGCCAGCCAGCCCAGACTGCTGCCACCCTTGACGGTGTGTTGTAATCCAAAGCAGGGTCTTCTAGTCCCACAGCTGGTTGAGTTCACCCTGCAAGGCTATTTGCAGTCTCCCCCCCTTGAAAGTCAGCAGTCTTTCACCAACTGTGCTGCAACCACTGGAGTGGCTTTGTGTAGGAACATTAAGTGAGGCAAAGGAACTAAGAGAATGCACAGGGGTGACGAGTTGAGTATTGGGACAAGTATTGAATGTTTTATTGGATAAAGTTGGTAAGGCATTGCTTTGTGATTGTTTTTATTTCAGAACTGTGTCTAAGAGGGCACTGTAGTGGTCTGGAATAGGAGGATGATAAGATGAAGTACCTTCCATGACCTCAGGATGTCCCAATGTGGTCCACAACCAATTAAGTACTTTTTGAAGTGTAGCTACTATTGAAATGTTGGTCATGTATCAGCCAATTTGTGCACAGTGAAGTCCCACAAATAGCAATGCGCGATAATGACCAGATACCTGCTTCAAATAATGTCAGTTGAGGGACAAATATTAGCCAAGACACCAGGGAGAACTCCTCTGCAAGTTCTTCTAAATAGTGCCTTATCCTTTCCATCCATCTGAGAAGCCTAGATTTGGTGCCACATCTGAAAGATGGATGACCTGTAGTCCAAGCCAACTTTTATCCTTCAACCAACATCATTAAAACTGATAACTAAATAATTTTTCACATTGCTGTGGGACTGTGCTTTACAAATTTGTGGTCACATTTGCCTATGTTACAACAGTGATCATAATTTAAAAATGTTATTAGTGGTGAACTGCTTTGGTACATCCTGAGGTCACAAAAAGTACTGTTAAAAAAAGTGTGCTTCTTTAGTCGGAGTTGGACAATTATATTGGCAGTTATGATTTCTAATATTTTTAAAAATGATATAATTTCACATAACATTTAGGTTTAGCCATATATAATTTAGGCCTTTGGATTGAAACCTTGATGTTTAACCATCTGAACCATTTCAGTGTTTGAATGACTGCAATCACTCAGTCCTCTGATGCCACTGAAGTTGATTCTCATGTGCAGAGTGACTGCACATATTGAGAAAATGTGGTAGTATTGTGCGTAGAAAGCACTTTAGGTACAGTACATAAGCAACAAGATCTTGTTCTTACATAGCACCTTTAATGTAGAAAAAATTCCCAGGACATTTCACAAAAAGGAGAGAGAATACATACCAAGAAACAATCAGGAGAAGAGTTAAGACAGATGACTAAAGATTTTGTCAGAACATTGGAAGGTCAGGCTGGAACTTGTGAAGCTGGGAAGAGATATAGTAAACTGATTCGATGGGAATACTAGTGCACTGTTTTCAGAGTGCTATATATCAGTGGCAGAATCATCAGTCATTACTGAGACTGCTGGTAATGATAGGGCATTAGTGCTGGAAGAATACACAATGGACTGAGTTCAGAAGAAAAGGAACTGCAAACTAGAATGGAGGGCTGGAGGAGATTCCAAAGATAGAGCACAGTAAGGCCAAGGAAAGTTTTGCAAATGAGGATCAAGATTTCAATATCAATGCTGCATCATCTCATTGTGGGTGGTGCAGTCTGGCTGGGCTAGACAACAGCAAGGGCATTGGTGAAGTGGCAAGAGTGGGAGGACAATGCACTCTTCCTCAGACAGGACAGCAGGTTCATACTCTGTGGAGTCGATGCCAGTCCCCTGGCGCCGCGCCTCAGCAATCCTTGCAATCTGTGGGAGGACAGATTGCTGGACTGCTATGTTACCTTTGAACAATGTAACCTATTGCAATGGTTGCAGCAATCTGAGCTTGCATGATAGCAGTCTGACCCTCTACTCGAGCCCCCAGCGTGTGCTGCAGTGGAAGCTGCAACATTGCCATCAGATGTTGCATCATGGTTGAGTCCTCAAGTGTGCAAACAGTCACTACTTTCATGCTAGGAAGAATGAGTTCTTAGTTGTGCACAAAGCCATATGCCAAGTTGGTACTGAACATTTCCATGCTCTTAGACATTGACTACTGACTTTCTGACAACATTCTCCATGCACCAAGCATTTTGTTCTGCATATCCATCAGCATTTTTCTGTATCCCATACCTTAAAAGTCCCCATCTGAGTCCTCTGCTGTGAAACTTGTGTGTGATCTCACCCTCTGGTGAGCTGGCATCTGTACTAACCTTGCCCCCCACCCTGGCTGCAGTGCACTTGTGCATGTTCCGCCTCTAATCTAACTTTTAAGATATATGCAGTGCCACTGTTTGCAAAATCAAGTGATGGTGCTGACTCTTCACTGTGTCTCTCTTCTTAATGGCCCTCTACCGCCTGGTCAGGCTGCAGCTCTTGTATATCTGAAAAGAAACAGACACAAGTCTAAGTTTGTGTTGTGGGAAGGGAGAAATGTAACATGTGCATGCTAATACCATCCACAGCTTGTAAATTAGAAGAACATGTGTGGTGAGGATGAAGTGGGATGTGAGAAGGAGGTATGGGAATACCGTCATCTTCGGTAGCTTCAGCCCCACCACTGGCTGCAGCCTCAGTAATTGGCATTTCAGTAAAGGCCAACACCATCTCTTCCATGGGGATTAGGACAAGGTGGCACACCTGCCCACTCTTGTTAACTCCTGCTGCCTCCAGTTGTGCACTGCCTTGTCCTGGGTGTGTGTTGGTGAGTATGCTATAATCTGCTTATGTGATGTGACATTGTTGAATAGCTAACAATGTGGGTGTGAGACTTGCAACTAACTGTGTGACAGTGAGCTGAAGCATATGAATATCAGGTATTAGGCTTTATTGATAGTGATTGTTGGTAGGTGAGCAATTGGGGTGAATTCAGCACTGTCTGTGGCTACTGGTACAACTTGCAGGATATGGCATTTGAAGTTACATTCAACTGACCTTGACACTTGTGTGAGGCCATTGAACTTCTTGCAGGACTTCATCTAGGGGCATGATTCCTGATATTGACTTACATGGCTATTTTTTTCCCACTGTCTTTTGAGCATTTTTCTGGAGGTGCCCCTGGTTTCCTGGAGATGCTGGACATCCCTTCTATTTTGGAGCTCACGCTTCTCCATGTTGTGCCATTCTTCACTGTTTGCTAACTCAGATTCCCTTCCTACATGACTACCAGTACCTGCTCCAACCACAATGCATCTCCCCTTTCATAGGTGCAGGCTAGATTTAAGTGGTACTATCAAGTTACGATTTTGAGCCCCTTGCTGATCTGTGCAAGCAGTGAACAGTACAGTTAACATTGACTGCTTGCAGCAATCATACAAATGAACAGGCAGCACCAAATTGGCGCATTGCCTGCATTATAAGTTAATTGCACATTGCGATTCCCGTGTCCATTTTTGAAGGCTAACCAAATTAGACCTTGTATAATTGGCAAAACAAATGTTCATAATTTTTAATGACATCATAACAGGTTACCTGCCAAAAATTAAGTTTATCTTGGTTAGATTATTCCTTCAGGGTTGTGTTAATTTTAAGTACAGAATGTAAAAAGCAGCAATTATCATTAAATACTGCAAGATTCTGGCATATGTTATTACACAAATACAATAATTCAAAGAGAAAATCATCTCTGTAGCATTAACCAGTCTATTAGCAACTAAACAAGATCTGAATCTGAATAGAACTAATCTATGAGAAAAATCAAATCAATCACACACAAATGTAATGAGAGTTGAAATCAGATAAAAACAGAAAGTAAATAAAAGGTCAATATTTATAAAGTTCTCTATTGTTTAAATGATCAAGGCAATGCGCAATTATGTAAGAATACATTCAAAACATTAAACTCAGTCGGAAAAAGTATAAGTTGTGTGATATATTTCTTCAAATATGATATCAGCTAAATTCAAATAGGAATAAACAGAATTAGAAATAAAGCAAAATGTACACGTTATAAAAGAACTCGTAACAAGATACAGTTCAGAGTGCGTCAAAAGACAAAGGCTGAAATATCTATCCCCATAGAGCCTGTTTTTTCGACACTACTGACAACAGTTTGGGCGCAAAATGGCATCTATGCCACTTGCAGACTTACTTCTGGTGTTGGCCATGTTGGGCAACATTTGGGCAAGGGTGTTAACCCCTGCTTTATGAATGAGCACAGAGTAGGTAGGTAATGACGTCAGCGTATAATGCTAGTGTGATGCCGGCATTGCCATTTTCAACCTGTCCCAGCTAACACTCTCTCTTAACCATACACAGCTAAACACACGTTTTAAAGTGATTGTCAACAAATTTCTGGGTAATTGCTGTTTGATTTCTGAGTTAGAAGTGTTCTGTTGGTTTATGCTACTATCTAAGAATAGTGAAGTCGGCAGGGAATGGTGTTGCATTTGATGACGGTCTTGGTTCTCACTTCAAGAATTCTGCTCCCAGTCATGAGTGCTGTATTTGCCATCCCGTCATCCTGCAATGAGACAGGAGATTGAACAGAGGCAACACAAAGAAAGACATGCTGTTCAAAGAGGGAGAAGGAGGAGGGGAAGAAAGTCTCTCGGCAGGTGGCCATTTCCACCCAGGGTCTTAAAGGAGCAATGCTTCTACTTCAACCTCAGAGGAATAGTGTGTGCAACATCTCAATTTTATGAAAGAGGTGCTTACTGAAATCTACCATATGTTTCAGCCAGACCTGAAGCCTTACAGTAGAGCAAGGACAGCACTGCCAGTTTCCACCCAGGGTCTTAAAGGAGCAATGCTTCTACTTCAACCTCAGAGGAATAGTGTGTGCAACATCTCAATTTTATGAAAGAGGTGCTTACTGAAATCTGCCATATGTTTCAGCCAGACCTGAAGCCTTACAGTAGAGCAAGGACAGCACTGCCAGTGGCTGTGAAGGTGACTGTGGCTATGAACTTCTTTGTATCAGAACCCTACCTGGTTGGAGCAAGCGACATCACTTACATCTTGCAGTTTGCCATCCGCTGCTGTATAAGGGATGCTACTGATGCTCTGTATGTTAGGAGGGTCAAATACATTTCCTACTCCTTTTCCAAAGAGAAGCAAGCAGAAACATGCATGTGTCTTTGGGATAGTGGGCTTCCCCACAGTGCAGAGTGACAGTTACTGTACACATGTTGCATTGCAGGCACCCCATCTAAATGCAGCGATGTACGATAACCACAAAGGGTTCTACTCCTTGAATGTGCAGTTGGTGTCTGATCATGCTCAGCATATCACGCAGTCGAATGCCCAGTATTCTGGCAGCTGTCCTGATGTCTTTATTCTGCACCAGCCCACTGTCCCACTAGCCATCATGTCAAACCAGAGTGTGGCTGCTGGATGATGAGGAATATCTGCTGACCATCTGGTTCATGTCTCTGGTGTGCAACTCAATCGCAATTGAATGGCATGTGTATGACCAAAATGCTTTCACAGGGAATGCCATCAAGCTGATTGTTGGGGTGCTTAAGCAATGCTTCTGCAATACCCTCCAGAGTGTGTGTCACGATTCATTGTAGTCTGCTACATTCTGCATAACCTCAGCATCATGATGGCACCAGAGATACAGCAAACAGCTGAGGAGGAGAAGAAAAAGGAAGGGTGGAGACGACCAGCACATCCCTTTCCAGCCAGGCAGTCTGTGATCAACAGGCTGTGCTACCAGTGAACATAACTCTAAGTCCCATTCTTCAAAAGTCAGACTCTTTTACCTACATCTGTTATTATCCATGACATCTCTTGACCACAATGCTAAAATAAATGCCATGACAAAACAAGCATTCCAAACCAACTTTATCAAATAAACCATCCAATATTCCATACAAAAAACAACTAATCATATTTGTTTATTCCCTTATTGCTTATGTTCAGTGCGCCTTTACCTGTCCTAGTGTTCCTACAGTGTGCTACCCCAGTGGCTGCAGCGTAGCTAATGGGTGGCTGCTGACCTTCAATGGAGGAAACTGCAAATAACCTTGTAGGATGACCTCAAGCAGCTCTGGCCCTAGGAGGCTAGACTTTGGACTGCAGCTCCTTGGAAAGGGTGGCATCGGTCTGGGCTGGCTGAGCCACAGGCAAAAGGAAGGGCACTAGTGGAACGGCAGGATGAATGCTGTCATCCTATGGATGAAGTTTGCATGCTGCCTGCATTGGAAGGAACAGGCATGGAGCAATCACACATCGCAACCCCTGTGCCTGCTTTTGGATCTTATCCAATTTTTCCTCCATATCTTCCATCACATACTTCCAATAGGGACAGCATTTGAAGGCAACTTCCTCTCAATGTAACACCCTGCTGGTATTCACTATTTTATACACCCCACTACCATATGGGGCTAACTAGCAGTTATGTAAGCTAGTAGTGCAGCTGCCTCTTGGATATTTGGGGTATATCATCAGGTGAGCAACCCTCAGTCAGGTTTCCTGCCTCATAGACAGACAACTCCTTTCTGCAACCAATGTTTTAAAAACAGAGACTAATCATACTTGCTGTACAATCAGCTCGTTAATGCTTCAAAAACTATGCTAATTACCTGGTGCCATAATATTCTCTGTTCAGGTCTGAATTTAAGTAGCCATTAAAAAGAGGGCAGCCTTGATCTTATATGCACATGCATCTTTCAAACAACAGCAGGGGTAATGTTTACCAAATTTTGGAACCAGGGCAGTATCTTGTGGAGATCATGGGTGTCTTGGTTGTCAACTTGACAAGTTCCCTGTGTTACCTCTTTTCAAGAAGGGCCCCCCCCCCAAATTGTGCCGCTCAGGTACTTAACAGGTCAGCATCGGTCCTTCCCCCAGGTTTAAGGACCCTGAGGGCTGAAGTCCCACCTGTCAAGAGCTGTCAACCAATCAGGTCAGCAGCTCTTCTATACTCAGCAGTGCCACTGGGGAGGCTGTTAACTGTTGTATTCACTGACATTTGTATTTCTAGGTTTGGCTGTAGAGTTGTGACTTTATTTCGACATGAAGTTGAAACCCCATTATGACAAATCTTAATGTTTCAAAAGGAATCTGTGTGTGGACCCGGAAGACGTGGGTGTAGTCCTCGATGAATACTTTACGTTGGTCTTCACAATGGAAAAGGATGATGCAGGTATAGACAGCAGGGTGGAGGACTGTGAAATATTAGAGGAAATTAACATAGAAAGAGAGGAGTTACTAGTGAGTTTAGCAGCCTTAAAAGTGGATAAATCCATAGGCCCAGATGAGTTGCATCCTTGGCTGTTGAGGAGGCAAGGGAAGAGATATCAAGGGCCCTAGCAGTAATTTTCAAATCCTCTCTGGCTACAGGTGATGTGCCAGAGGACTGGATGACTGCTAACGTTGTCCCATTATTAAAAAAGGGAGAAAGGGATAAACCAGGAAATTACAGGCCAGCCTGCCTAACCTCGGTGGTGGGGAAGTTACTAGAAAGAATTCTGAGGCACAGAATATATCTGCACTTGGAAAGACATGGATTAATCAGGGATAGTCAGCATGATTTGTTGAGGGAAGGTCCTGTTTGACAAATTTGGTTGAATTTTTTGAGGAGGTAACCAGGAGTATTGAAGAGGATATTGCATTTGAAATAGTCTGTATGGACTTTAGCAAGGCTTTTGATAAGGTTCCTCATGGCAGACTGGTCAAGAAAGTAACAGTGCATGGGATCCAAAATTGGCTGAGAGGCAGGAAGCAGAGGGTGATGGTAGAAGAATGCTTCTGTGACTGGAAGTCTGTTTCCAGTGGGGTTCCGCAGGACTCGGTGCTGGGGCCCTTGCTGTTTGTGGTGTACATAAATGATTTGGACTTAAATGTAGGGAGTATGATCAAGAAGTTTGCGGATGACATGAAAATTGGTAGGGTGGTAAATAGTGAGGAGGATAGCTGTAAATTGCAGTAGGATATCAATGGACTGGTCAGGTGGGCAGAGCAGTGACGAGTGGAATTCAACCCGGAAAAGTGTGAGGTAATGTACTTGGGGAAGGCTAACAAGGCAAGGGATTACACTATGAATGGTAGGACCCTGCAAGGTACTGAAGATCAGAGGGACCTTGGTGTGCATATGCCTGAAGGTAGCAGGGCAGGTAGATAAGGTGGTTAAGAAGGCATATGGGGTACTTGCCTTAATAGCCGAAGCGTAGAATACAAGAGCAGGGAGGTTATGCTGGAACTGTATAAAATGCTGGTTAGGCCATAACTGGAGTACAGCGTGCTGTTCTGGTCACCACATTTATAGGAAGGATGTGATTGCACTGGAGAAGGTGCAGAGGAGATTTACCAGGATGCTGCCTGGGCCGGAGGGTCTGAGCTATGAGGAAAGATTGGATAGGCTGGGGTTGTTCTCCTTGGAGCTGCGAAGGTTGAGAGAGGACCTGACAGAGGTATATAAGATTATGATAGGGTGGATAGGAAGGCACTTTTGCCATCAGTAGAGGGGTCAATAACTAGGAGGCATAGATTTAAGGTAAGAGGTAGAAGGCTGAGGGGAGTGAGGAGAAGTTATTTCACCCAGAGGGTGATGGGAGTCTGGAACTCACTGCCTGAAAGGGTGGTTGAGTCAGAAACTCTTGTAACATTTAAGAAGTGTTTAGATATTCATTTGCATTGCCACAACCTCCAGGGCTATGGGCTAAGAGCTGGAAAATGGGATTAGTGTAGTCAGATCTTTGTTGACCAGCATGGACAAGATGGGCCGAATAGCCTCTTTCTGTGCTGTAAACATCCATAAGCCTATGAGAATGTGCCCACCTAATGGATTTTATATAAGGTGTGCTTATATTTGCTGCATGTATTTCGTGCTTCAATAATTAAAAGTACTACACTAATTCTAGAAGCAAGTTCACATAGAACAAAGTCCTTCTGAGCAATTGTTCAAATAACCAATGCATATAGAAAACAACAGTGGCATCACCATTATAGTGGCTTTATTGTCCCCGAGAAGGACTTATCCATTCTGTTTATCAATTTAAAAAGAAGTTCCAATTTTCCTTGCTGACGTGATAGAGAAATAAAAACAGAATGCAGGATAAACTCAGGAGGTCAGGCTGCATCTGGGGCAAGAGGAACATAGGGTTAATGTTTCAAGTCAATGACCTTACATCGTGCATTGTGGTAGACAAGCAAAAAGGAGGTAGCCAGCTAATTTAGGGGAAAATGACAGAGGCAAATATAGTCAATAACAATGAAGCAAAACCTTAGAAGTGAGTCCTTTGTCATTTCGATTTTGGATATGAATCAACCTGCTGCACAGTTGAAATGTTTTATGTTTGTAAAACCATAATACACATTTGGCTAAAAATGATGGTTGGAAATAATAACAAATATTTAACACATCGATATGGCATTGCATAGTCTGATGTTTCAATGCAGGTGCTAATCTACATAAAGTAACTGGCTGATTTGAATGGTTCTGACAGCCTTCAGGCTTGTCTTTCAATTGCCTTCAGTAGTAGATTGGCTGCCCAATATACACCCCATCAATTTTCCATTTGCATACCTTGAAACTTTAGCCTCAATCTAGATTCTTCATGTACTCCATTAAGTCGGCATCAAAGCTGTCTTGCAGTTTATACTAATTTCGCCTAACTACATGCAGAACTGCATGTAGTCAACTTGGTGTGCTGTGGACAGGATTTGTTTTGGTAGCCAACCATTTTGCAAGAACACAAGAAATAGGAGCAGGAGTAAACCATATGGCCTGTCATAATCTGCCATTTAATACAATCATGGCCTATCTTGGACTTAAGCTCCACTTTCCTGCCCACTCTCCATATCCCTTGAGTCCCTGAAAGACAAAATATCTGTCTAGCCCAGCCTTAAATATATTCAACGACAGAGCACCAACAACTCATTGGGGTAGAGAATTCCAAAGATTAACAACACCTTGAGTGAAGTAATTTCTTCTCATCTCAGTACTAAATGATCGGCCCCTTATCCTGAGACTGTGTCCCTGTGTTTTAGATTCAACAACCAATGGAAACAATCTCTCATTATCTATCCTATTAAGCCCCTGCAGAATCTTGTATGTTTCAATGAGATCACTTCTCATTCTTCTAAGCTTCAGAAAATATATGCCCAATTGTTACAGACAGGAGAGAAAGACAAACTGAACTTCTTTCCTCTCACCAACTGTCCATAAGCAGAAGTTGTTTTGAATTGTTTTTCCCAAACCCTCAGTTTACGTGTTCCTATTTACTAATAACTCGCAGCAAACTTATGTTATGATCAACTCAGAAGGTTCGTTTACTCACATTCAAACCTGGGGGAAGAGTGTTCTCAACATTCCACTCTACCCCACTCAGTAAGGGTAGATAGAAAAAAGGAAAGTTTTACAACTATGGGTAATAACAGTAAAAGAACTGCAGAAATGAATATTAACTCACATGATTATCACAATCCAGAGTCAAGAGTCAATGACGAGTTCTTTCACTTAGGAGCTTGAATTCAGTTGGCTTGAAGACCGGAGTTGTGGCGCTCTCTGTACAGCTGATAAAGAAAGATGAAGTTGATGCTCAGAGACTGGGTCAGTTCTGCAGGCGATAGGAAATTTTCCAACAGAGACAGACTTCGAGGAGCAGGTTATTGTTCAGCCTGGAGTCCTGCTTCTTGGTGTTCACAAATTGGATGTTAAACAGCAGACTGAGGATTTCTCAGTTCTCAAAGGAATATAGAAGTTTCAAAATGGTCACTTGAGACATGTGACCTTCTTTCTCCACAATGATTTCAAAAGGGATGCCTGGAGCTGGCTTTGATTTTAAAACTGATGATGTCCCAGCTATTAGCTTTTGAAAGAGTAACCATCCGTATTCAGGGCCTTGTGTTGGGAAACCATTGTCTAGGCATTGTCTGACTCTGCTAGAGGGGTAAGCTTATAAAAATGCAAATGAAGTCCATTGTCCACTCAATGGAGCCCTTTTGAAATGGACCTGGACAGTGCCAGGTATGAGATGAGTCTGTTAACAGCTTTGCAGGCATAACGAGTTTCGATCTGCGAGCGCCCTGGTTTCTTGATTATAATGTCTTTACAAATGGATGTGAGATTCTAGATGACGAGAGGAGGATTCTTTTATTCATGTAACTCCTGTTAGCTTCCAAACCAAAGGGCCAATCCTGTGGTCATGTGACTTGTAACAGCCACCTTTTTTGATTCAGCAGGAAGTCCATTTTCAAAAAATTAGCAAAAAACAATAATGTTTTGATATGTCCAGTTTTTGTAAATGTAATTTGTGATTTGTAATTTGTGATGAAAGGAAAAAAAGATATTTAAGGAAAGATGGGTACCTAAGTGGGGGTGGCTGTGTGAGGAAATGTCCTGAAGACTAGATTTGTGTGTTAAGAAAGTATGAAAGTTTTGAATTTGAAACAGTCACCCAGTTTCAAATAAGAAGACTCTTTGTTTTCTGAAAGCAGCTTGTTTCTGAACCTTTTTGGATTTCCACATCTGAATGGAAGTGTTTGAGGAGTCGTGTGGTATGTCTTTATTAAAGTGACAATAATTCTTTGCTTTGGGTAATACTACTGGATTTTTATGGTTAAAAATATATAAGGGGATTGTTGCCAAGAAGTTTACTTGTGTGTTTTGACCAAGTGGGCTTTTTTTTTAGGTGGTTCTGTAAGACTGTGTAACTTTAATCTTAATTTTCTTTCTTTTAATTTTTAAAATCCTAGAGGTGTTATTGGAGTTCTATGCTTTTGGGGGCAGTAGCTTTTCCTCCTTGTTTTCAAAATACAAAATAAAAAGTTTATGATCAGTGACATAAGTTTCCCTCTGGGACCTGGCTTGCTCAGCAATAACATTTGCTGTGGTCGTAACATACAATACTTTTCTAAATGCATTGTTAAGACTTCCCTAATAGTAGATACCAGCATTTTCCCAATGACTGATGTTAGGCTAACTGACCTGTATTTTCCTGTTTTCACTCTCCCCCCTTTCTTGAAAGGCAGTGTTACATTTGCCAATTTCCAATCTCGTGGGACTGTCCCTGAATCTAAGGAATTTTGAAAAATCATAGCGAACCATCCATTATTTCAACGGCTATATCTTTTAGAACCTTAGGGTGTTGGCCATAAGTTCCAGGGGATTTGTTGGATTTTAGCCCTTTAAGTTTTTCTAATACTTTTTCTTTGTTGCTATTAACTATCCTAATTTCCCAACTTTTTAGGCCTGAGATTAACTTTTCTTTCTGATATGTCTTCTACTGTGAAAACAGACATAAAATATCTGTTAAATATCTCTTTTTTATTGGGAGCAGGAAATCGGGGATAAATGAGCAGAAAAGTTCCATTGAAATTTAATGGGGCAGATCTTGCAGTCAGCAATGAAAGAACATCGCCAACTGTCTATTGTACTTAAGTTGGCCACAGATTTTCTGTGGGGCTTTATACTAGAACATCCTACAATTTGAAAGCCATTCAGCACAGCATCCTCTCCAGAAGATCTGGGACTTGTGTGAATAGGGCAAACACATGTGTTGCTCTTTAATAAACCAGATTGAAGAATTGTAGCTGAGGTATACAGGATGTGAACCACAAGGTTAAGCTGGAATAATTAAACTGTGAAGGAATGCACACTTATAAAATTTAATTTTATGTGCTAGAGAACTTGTTTGGCTGTAATTAAGACACATCACATTGTTAAAAAATTACTTACACTGGATTGGACAAGCCCTAACTTTTTCTGGTAAATTGAATGGGTAATTAGTAGAAAGTACCACAACTTCACACCATTCCATGAATTTGATTGCTAGTCTCTTGGCAGGATACTGTTATATTGAAGCTTCTAGAGGAGCAAGGCAAAAATTGATTAGCAACATCCAGATTTCCACGTTTAACTGCACATGTGGAATTGCTGGAAGCTGCTGTTCAATTTACACTTAAATAACAGTGAGCCCTGACAGCCTCACCATTATTTCTACAGTAAAATCCACAAACATAAGACAGTGCATGTAAGAGGAAAAGAATGAACAACATAACCCACCCATGAATTATGTCACAGCAGCTAAGGGTGAAGTTGAAAGAGATCGAGGTGTGATTGCATGCACAACCTACCAGCAATTGATGTGCAACACAGACAAACCATCAGCAACAGAAAGAGTATGTTACTCAGGAGGGCTAAAATTTATAGGGAGTTATTTATAGCTTACAGAGCAATTTTTTGACTCTGGAGTGCACCTAACTTCAGCAAGAATATACTAGCCTGAGATGGGTATAACACAGATTCACCAGAATGATATTAGAGCTTGGAGGGTTAATTTATGAGGACAGGTTTACATAAATTTACCTTGTATTCCTTTGAATGTGGAAAATTAAGGGTTCATCTGTTGAAGTGTTTATGATGACTGAAGAATTTGACAGTGGCTAGAAAGAAATTATTTCCTCTGATGGGAGAATCCAGAACTGGGGAGATAACCTTAAAATTAGAGTTAGGCTATTCAGGATGATGTCAGAAAGCACTTGCTCACACTAAGCATAGCGGCAATCTGGAATTCTCTTCTTCCCCTGCCAGAAGAAACTGTTAAGGATCAGGTGGGGTGAGGTGAGAGTGACTGCACTTGACATCAAAGCAGCATTTGACCGAATCTGGCATCAAGAAGCCCTAGCAAAACTGGAGTCACTGGGAATCGATGAAAGTTCTCCACTGGTTGGAGACACCTAGCACAAAGGAAGATGGTTGTGGTTATGGTCAATTATCTCAGTTGCAGGACAACACTGCAGGAGCTCCTCTGGGTAGTGTCCTAGGTCCAACCATCTTCAGCTGCTTCATCAATGACCTTCCTTCCACCATAAGGTCAGAAGTGGGGATGTTTGCTGATGATTGCACATTGCAGAATGTTCAGCACCATTCACGACTCCTCAGATAATGAAGCAATCCTTTCCAAATGCAGCAAGACCTGGACAATATCCAGGCTTGGGCTGATAACTGGCAAGTAGCATTCACACTACACAAGTGGCAGGCAATGACCATCTCTAACAAGAGAGAATCTAACCATCACCTTTTGACATTCAATAGCTTTACCATCGCTGCATCCCCCATCATCAATATCTTGGGGGTTTGACTAGAAACTTAATTGGACTGGCCATATAAATACTGTGACTACAAAAGCAGGTCAGAGGCTAGGAATCCTTCAGTGAGTAACTCCCTGACTTCCCAAAGCCTGTCTACCATATACAAGGCACAAGTCAGGAGCATGATGGAATACTCTCCACTTGCCTGGCTGAGTGCAGCTCAAACAACACTCGAAGCTTGACACCATCCAGGACAAAGCAGTCCACTTAATTGGCCCTCCATCCACAAACATTCACTCCCTCCACCACCGACGCACAGTGACAGCAGTGTGTACCATCTACAAGAAGCACTGCAGGAACTCACCAAAGCTCCTCAAATAGCACCGTCCAAACCCACGATCGCTAGCATCTAGAAGGACAAGGGCAGCAGACACAAGGGAACACCACCACTGCAAATTTCCCTCCAAGCCACTCACCATCCTGATTTGGAAATGTATCATCGTTCCTTCATTGTTGCTGGGTCAAATTCCTGGAGCTCCCTCCCTAATAGCACTGTGGGTCTACCTACACCACATGGACTGCAGTGGTTCAAGAAGCCAGCTCAAGGGCAGTTAGGGATAGGCAGTAAATGCTGGCTTAGCCAGCGATGTCCACATCCCATAAATGAATAAAAAAAAGTCAATTGAAAATTTCAAAACTGTATGGATAGATTTTTGTTAGTCAAAGGTAATAAGGGTTATGGAACCAAGGCGGGTAGATGGGATTAAGTTATGGATCAGCCACGATCTAATTGAATGGCAGAATGTCTTTGTTTAAAAGTACATGTGAAAATAAATTATGCTTTACTGTGCAATGCTCTTGTCAGACCACACTTTGAATACTGTGATCAATTCTGTTCACCAGGACATGAGAGAGAGATTTATGCCCTTGGTGCAGGAAAGAACCATAAAACTGAAGCTGAATCAACTAACAAAAGGCAAGTTTAGGACTAATGTCACGGAGTTCAAGTCATAGAGGGCTTCAAGGCGAAAATTCTGGGATCATTTAAGAAACAGTTGACTGCTGTCATGGGAGATGATAGAATGGATTCTCCCATCCAGTGGACTTAAAGTGACTGACTAGATGTTAGCTCTGGCAAAAGAGCCACTTCAATTTCAAGCCCAGAGGTCTCATTCACCTCTGCGGCATTGTGAAAAGTGAACAAACCTTAACATTTCGGCTCATTTTCACTCTGTATTCTCCATTCCTACTCTTTCTCACACTCATCTGGCTGTGTGTCAGTTTTGCTACTGGCAAATATCCAAACCTAACAGTGGTTTTTATTTTAATCATTTACAGGGTATGAACATCACAATTTATTGCCCATCCCCAAGAGCCTTGAGAAGTCACCTTCTTGAACCGCTGCAGCCTATCTGGTATAGGTACACACACACACTGCCCTTTGGGAGGGAGTTCCAGGATTTTGACCCAATGACAATGAAGGAACGGTGATATAGTTCCAAGTTAGGATGGTGAGTGACTTGGAAGGGAACTTGCAGGTTCTGATGAGCTTACTACCATTGTCCTTATAGGTGCTAGAAGTCACGGTTGGGAGGTGTTGTCAAAGAAGCCTTGGTGAGTTGCTGCAGTCAGGGTGCTTCACAGGCAATGTTCAAGGTGTCAATGGGGTGCCAATCAAGTGGGCTGCTTTGCCCTGGATGGTGTCAAGCTTTTTGAGTGTTGTTGGAGTTGCACTCATCCAGGCAAGTGGGGAGTATTCCATCACACTCCTAACTTGTGCTTCATAGGTGGTGGACAGGCTTTGTGGTGTCAGAAGGTGAGTCACTTTAGAGAATTCCCAGCCTCTGACCAGGTTTGCAGACACAGTATTTATATGGCTGGTCCAGATAAGTCTCTGGTCAATTGTAATTTCCAGGATGTTGATGGTGTGGGACTCAATGATGGTAATGTCATTGAATATCATGGGGAGGTGGTGAGATTCTCTCTTACTGGTCATTGCCTAGGCATATACATTGTATGCTACTGATCAGCCCAAACTTAGATGTTGTCTTGATCTTGCTGCATATGAGCACAGAATGCTTAATTATCTGAGGAGTTGTGAATGGAGCCGAATGCTGTGCAATCATCAGTGAAAATCCCCACTTGAAATATTATGATGGATGGAAGGTCATTGATGAAGCAGCTGAAGATAGTTGGGCTAGGACACTATCCCAATGAACTCCTACAACGATGTCCTACACTGAGATAATTGACTTCCAACAAACACAACCAGTTTTCTTCGTGCTAGGTATGACTCTAACCACTGGAGAGTTTCCCCCCATCACACCACCCCCACCCTTGAATCCCATTGCTTTCAATTATGCTAGAGCTACTTGATGCCATATTAGGTTAAATGTTGCCTTGATATCAAAGGCAGTCGCTCTCACAAGACCACTGATATCAGTTCCAAGCTTCATGTCTGCTGCAAACTTTGAAATTCTGCTCTATACCCCCAAATTAAGGTCATTAACATAGTTCAAAAAATGCAATGGTTCTAGTGCCAAACTCTGGGGAACCCTGCTACGTAGCATACTCCAGCCGAAAAACATGCATTACCATTACTCTCTGTTTCCTGTCACTCAACCACTTTTGTATCCAGGTTGCTACTGTCCCTTTTATTCCATTGCCCTTGAAAACATGGTGGTAAGCAGCTTTTTTGAACAGTTGCAGTCTAATTCTGGTGTAGGTAGACCCACAGTACTGTTGGGGCGGCTATTCGAGGATTTTGACCCAGCAGCAGTTAAGGAATGTTGATATAGTTCCAAGTCAGGATGGTGACTGATTTGTGGGGGGGACTTGCAGGCAACATTGTTTCCACGTATCTGCTGCCCTGGTTCTTCCAGGTGCTTTGGTAGAAGTTGCGAGTTTGGAAGGTGCTGTCGAAGTAGCCTTGGTGAGTTCCTGTAGATGGTACACCAAGCTGCCACTGTGTGCCAGTGGTGAAGGGAGTAAATGTTTGAGATGGTGGATGGAGTTCCAATCAATCAGATTGTGCTGTCTTCAATGTCAAGTTTCTTGAGTGTTGTTGGAGCAGTATTTGTCTAGGCAAGTGGAGATTATTCCACCACCTTCCTGACTTATGCCTTGTTGATGGTGCACTGGCTTTGGGGAGTCAGTTGGTGAGTTATTTGCCACAAATTCACTCTGTTCTATATAGCTGGTCCAGTTAAGTTTCTGGTCAATGTTAACCCACATAATGTTTATGGTGTGGAATTCTGTGATGGCAATATCATTGAATGTCAAGGGGTGATGGTGAGTTTGTCATTGGAATGGTCATTGCCTGGCACTGGTACTTGCCACTTATAAGCCTAAGCCTGAATATTGTCCAGGTCTTGCTGACTGAGCATGGCCTGCTTCAGTAACTGAGGAGTTTTGAATGGTACTGAACAATATGCAATAATCAGATAACATGCCCATTTCTGACTTTCTGATGGAGGGTAGGTAATTGGTGAAGCAACTGAAGGTGGTTGGTCCTTTGACATTACCCTGAGGAACTCTTGCAGCAATGTCCTGGGACTGAGATGATTGACCTCAATCATATCATACGACTCCAGCCAGGGGAATGTTTTCCCCTGATTCCTACTGACTTCAATTTCACGCTCCCAATTTTGACACAAATCCCCTGATATCACTGAGCAGGGTTGACTGGGCTGGTTATGCCTTTTATTATGGCTAGTGCTTAGCTCGTTGCCAGGTGGTTCCTCCACTTTTATTCTTCTTATACTTTTTTATAATATTTGATTCAACTGAGTTGCCTGCTAGGAGAGAACAGTTAAGAATCAACCACATTGCTGTGGGTGTGGAGGGTCATAAAGGTCAGATCAGGTAAGGACAACAGATTTCCTTCCCTAAGGGGCATTCATGACCAGATGAGATTTTACAGCAGCCTGCTAGCTACTTGGTCACCATTACAGATACTAAATTTTTAATTCCACATTTTTATTTAATTATCACGATTTAAATTCCCGAGCTACCATAGTGGAATTTGAATTCATGTCTCTGGATCATTAGTCAGGCCTCTAGATAACTGGTGCAGCAACATACTCGCTATGTTAGCATTATTATTGATTGACAATATCCTTTTGTCTTTAATTGTGGCGCATTAACATGTTGTAGTGGATCTTTTTAGACCTTATGCTTCGAATGCAGTTTTGAACAGGCTGCAATGCTATTGTGGCTGACCTTTCACCAGCCAGGAAATTTATGTTCTCTGACAGTAAAAGGCTAGACATACCAATTTATGTGCCAATTGCCATGAAACTAATGGGTTCTATGACTTATGGCACCTGTGAAAAGCAATTTCAAAGTGAAGACTGCTTAAATCTATTAACATAGGTTAAGCGTTGAAACAATCCCACAAAATAATAGTGTGAGGTGGGCTTCTTGGAGTGTTGGGTGTGATAGAATCAGCAGACAGTGGGTCACACCAATGCTAAAGTGTGCTGATTTCACACATTAACAGGAGGTCAGCCCCTTTTGGAGCACTCCTGGCATAAGGTGTACCATTGTGTATGAAGCAAATTTATATTCAGTTCCAGCTCTTTGTTAGTGAATTAAAAAGCAGAGTACGAAACAAGTTAATTTGCGAAAGGCAATGGAAACCTTGGGAAAGATATCATTAGCAAATCTTTATGGAAGTATGTTTCTCCTGATTTGTACTCGTAAGTAAATTGTAAACATGTAAATGTATGACAAATGAGTTGTTTAAAATAATAAGCCAACATTTGAATGAAAAGTGTGTCATGGTAATAATGATTCAACAGCGTGCACCATTAATCAAACATAAAACTTCTAGGAAATAATGGAGTGGTGGTGTTTTACAGTTCAATTTGCTGTGGCATTTTTACATGCATGTTGTGGCCTGGAGATATGGATAGTGATTGTAGAGTCTCCAACATTCTTTCCATCACATGGATCTCAAGGAATCTCTCTCACTCTTACAACCTGCCATTGACATTTGTTGGAAGGATTTTCAAGTTGATACTAAACCTGTTTGGCCACTTTATGATACTCAGCCTTCCTTGGCCATCAAGTCTTGGGATGGGACTTGAATACAGATGTGCTGGTTCTGAGGCAGGGAGGCTACCCACTGTGCAACAAGACCCGCAAAGTAATGGAGTAAGCTGTGGTGTATTGCAAGACCTGAGCATTTTGTTATATTGCCCTCTCTGTTGAGGAGGTGTAAATAAAGTCAATTCAATAATGGTTGCCTGCAGTTGAGCTTGTGCTAGTCTTACTCAGAAAGATGCTGACGAGACTGGGATGGAATTTTCTTTTGCATTTCATTTGAGAATTAAGGACTGAAGAACATTGTGACACATTTTTGGAACTTCTAAAGTTGGCTTTGAGGAAATTTGAGCAATTTGAAAGAGTGCTACGTGTGCACATTGTAATCAGGTACACAGTGAGTCAACATGGTAAATAATTGAAAAAAATGGCATATATGAGATAATGACGGAATCCAACCCTAACAATGTAATTATGAATGAAGGTTACACATGTGGCTGAAAGCAAACAAAATAGATGAGAATAAAGTAAATGTTTTCCTCGCCATGATGGGGCCAGATGCTTTTATGGTACAGTCTATCTAATGTTGCCCTCTAGGTTCCAACACTATGGAATATTCTGGAATTAATGAAATTCTGGACTCATTTTATGGTGCGACTAAGAATGAAATTGCATTGAGAATTGCATTCTGTCAAAAGAAGCAGTTACGAAGTAAGATTGTTGCAGATTACATTCTCAAATTAAAATAAATTCTTGTCATTATGGGAATGGTGCAAACTTAGAAGCCGACCTTAGAGTCATGTTTGTAGGAGGCCTAAAGAGAAATAAAATCCAGGGCAAATTTTTCAGTAAAGTCGATAGGCTCAGATGGAAGGAGACCATGAGGAGGCCGCAGCATGAAAATGGCAGAAAATGTTGGATGTAAATTGCAAGGAAGTTCTTTTCCTGAGCCAGCAGGAGAGACCCACCAGTTTTCAGTGGCGGCAGCCAAATTCAGAGCAGAAATTTAGATCTTACCATTGCCATGATAGCCACCAACCATTTAGGTGCCTCCATTTCCAGTCAAAGTGCTCTGCCTGTGGAAAGGTTGCACATATACAGATGGCGGGTAGGACTACTGGAAGCAATAAAGCCCCAGGCCACAGCCATGCACCAGGTCAAGGTCGTGGTAGATTAAAGCTAGTTCAGGGGTCTGGGAATTCTTGAATGTGCATAGACTGGAGTTGTTTTCCTTAGAACAGAGAAGGCTGAGGGAGTACCTGATAGAGGTATACAAAATTATGAGGGGCATAGATAGGGTAAATTGGAAAAAACTTTTCCCCTTAGTGGAGGTGTCAATATCCAGAGGGCATAGATTTAAAGTAAGGGGCAGGAGGTTTAGAGGGGATTTGAGGAAAAGTTTTTCCCCCAGAGGGTGGTTGGAATCTGGAACACACTGCCTGAGCGGGTGGTAGAGGCAGGAACTCTCATAACATTGAAGAAGTATTTAGATGAGCACTTGAAATGCCATAGCATACAGGTCTATGGGCCAAGTGCTGGAAAATGGGATTAGAATAGATAGGTGCTCGATTGCCAGCATGGACACAATGAAGGGCCTGTTTCTGTGCTGTATAACTTTGACTGTATGACTCAGTAAGTAAAGAGCAGAATAGATTAGAAAGTATAAAGGCAATTAAGAAAATGAAAAGCAGTGATTGAGTGAATGTATTAGTTCCGAACAAATCTGTCTACTTTTTGATTTGTGGAGATTATAAGCAATTGGTAAATAAGGTTATTGAAAATGATACTTAAGCAGTGCCGTTTCTTAGATTCTAATTATCAGTAAGACAGAGAAATAGTACATTGTAAGGATGCACAAAGCCCTAGATCAACTTCAACAGTATGGCATCAAAGCCAAAAAGCACAAGTGTTGCTTCATGATGGTGAAGACTGATTCATTTCTAGCTGCTCAGTTACTTGTGAATTACTTCAGTGTTTGCCAGCAAAAAAACAGTGAAGAAACTCACGAGGAGTGCTGCTTCGTAGAGTGCTCAATTATGTCATGAATAGCTGACCTAAAGAGTTTGATGATAAGAAGTTGCAGGTGTACTTCACACATAGAAATTAGAAATTAACCGAGTGTAGACCAAGGCTGTCTCCTTTGGGGGTTTAAGAGTCATTATTCCACCAAAGTTTAGAGAGAGATTGTTAGAGGAACTTCATTAAGAGTACACAGGGATAGTCCATAAGAAAGCTGTAGCAAGAAGCTAATTTTGGTATCCAAAGGTAGATAGAGATATTAAAGAGTTGGTGAAAATTTGTGGTGTGTCTTAGACTGAGAAATGATCCAACCAAGGTTCCTTTCATTCCATGGTTAAACATAAGCAAACAGTGGGAATGAGTACATGTTGATTTCTTTGAGTTGGAAAGGACCTTGTTTTGGTCGATGCCTATAGCAAGTGGATGAGTGTTGAATCTAGTGCCAAAACTATTGAGGTTTTGAGAAGTTTGCAAGTTGTGGGTTGCCAGAGGTGTTGATGTCAGATAATGGTCCACAGTTCATGTCAGAGGAACTTGAAATATTTCTGAGTAAGAAAGTAGTCAAACACTCTTTAATGCCACCGTATCACTCAAAATAGAATGGTGCTGCAGAACAAGTGTACAGATTGTGGTCTTTGCAGAAGTATTCGCTAGGTGACAAGCCAGGCAGTAATCTCCACGTTTCTCAGGTTAGAGAAATTTCTGTTCTCTTAGAATAACCCCACAGTTTACAAAAGATTTCTCGCGTTACAAGATGGTATTTAAACACACTTCAAGGACAAGATTTAGTTTGCTTAAGCCTGATGTCAATAGCAAAATAAGAGAAAAGCAAGGCAAAGTGAAGATGAGTCATGATCACAAGGCATGAAACTTAGGAGAGTTCAGTGCTGGTCAAAAGGTCATGGTGAAAAACCACCAAGGTGATAGGGAGATGTGTGCTATTGGAATTGTTGTAAAGAGACTAGGTGAATATGTGTATCTAGTAAAGATTGGAGAAAGACCCTATCAGTCTCATGTAGATCATTTGCTTGAAAGACGAAATCTTAGAAACCTCCTATTGTCCAAATCCCCCCTACAGTCCAAAGTGAATGTCAGAAAAGAAGTGAAAGTCAAAAAGAAACAAAGTCTGCCAGTATTGCAGAATCCACAATAGAACAAAGGTGACCTTTGAATTGCCATGTTTTATGGCCCTTGCATGATTAGGAGGTCAGCAAAGGAACTAAAGAGACAATCATATGCTCATGGGGTAGCAGGTGATCTGGTGGGCACCAAACCAAATAACAGGCCAGCTACTAGAGAAGGCACACTAGGAATGGCACCTTACCTCTGTGGTGTGGAAATCAGTGTCATATTTGTTTTCTAATTTTGTAGTTTTGCAGTCTATTCTTGCCAGTCTTGCTATCTAAGTCCTGTTGTTTTCATGACAGTTTCATGGAGCAATACGTTGTGGAACTGACTAGGGAGAAAGGTATCTTGGATCTAGTATTGTGTAACAAGGCAGGGTTAATTAGTAATGTCATAGTGAAAGATCCACTGGGAAATAGTGATCATAATAGCTTGCATTCCAAGCTAAGTTTAAAAGTGATGTACTCCAGTCACAAACAATAATCTTACACTTAGTCAGTTGCATCGGTATAACGGGAAAACTGGCTAAGGTTGATTGGGTAAATAGACTAAAGGGTATGGTGATAAACGAACAGTAAGAAACATATAAAGAAACAATTCAAAATGTTCAACAAAACTACACCCTGTTGGAAAAACAAAATGCAGCAATAAAGACCCATCCATGTCTCACACAGGAAACTCAGGATAGTTTTAAATTAAAAGAAGAGTCTTATAATATTGCAAAGTCTGAGCATTGGGAGTATTTTAGCAACCAGCAAAAGGCCACCAAAAAAATTCAGTTTCTTATTGGCTTTCACTTTGGACTGTAGGAGGAATTTGGACATTAGGAGGTTTATCCTGCTCTCCCATTGTCAGATTTCCTCTTTCAAACAAATGACTTATATAACACTGAAGGAGTCTCACTCCAATCTTCACAATGCACCAAAAAGGGAAAAAATACAATATGAAATTAAACCAGCCAAAAATATAGGTCTACATCTTCCACAAAATGGCAATCATTGTAGGATTGCTGCCTTGCTCAAACTTTTTAATATCCCAGTGATGCTTCCCATTTCTGGCCAGGTCTTCCAATCTCGGCTTCTTCAAAAATATGGAGCGTACAGTCCCTCAAAGAACTCCATCACAGTGCGGTAGTGCTGGGGAAGACAAGCTCTACCCCCTTTATACAGCATGAGCTGCCCTAAGGCAAGTTTAAATGTCCTTTGTGAATGGGTGAATTGATGATTGTTAGTGAATGGGCAGAGTTATAGGGTGGGTAGGTGGCTATGGTAAGTGGGTATGGTGGGTAATGTGGTAGGTTAATCGTGCGGCAGGTGGGTGAAGTGATGGAGGGGTAGGTGGGTGAAATAGGTAGGTGGGCCAGAGGAATAGTCAATTCAGGTTGGGAGGGTTGTCAGGGCTCCGTATGAGTGATTAAGCGTCAATTCTGTAGTTATCCAGGAGTTAGACTAGGGACTAATATTTCCTGGGTAATTAATCACATAACTCCCACAGAACTGTCCAAAGCCTCTGCTCAATGTCGGAGACTTCTGCAGATGACCCCAGGATCAGGAGAATTGTCCATCAGAAGTTCAAACTTCCTGTGCAATTCCCATGGAGGTCAGTGCGTCAGGACCTTTGCATGGTCCTGACATGCATCTTGGGTCATACACCTGATCTCCAATGATCCGGAGATCGGAAGATTTGGGCCATTAAAAACAGATTATAAGAGCTTTATAAGTATATAAAATGGAAGAGAGAAGCTGAAGTAAACATTGGTTCCTTAGCAGCAGAGACATGATAAATTATCATGTGAATGAGGAAATCACAGCAGAAGATATAAGTTACATACCAGGAATAGAGGGTAACCTAGGAGCTAAAAGAGTGAAGAAATTAAGGTAATTAATATCAGCAGAGAAAAAGTATTGGAGAAATTTAAAGGACTAAAATCTGACAAATCCCAGGACCTGATGGCCTCTACCCTGAAGTTCTAAAAGAGGGACCTGTGAAGAGTGAGTGCGCTAGCTATGATTTTCCAAAGTCCCTTAGATTCAGGAATGGTTAGAATTCGTTAGATTAGAAATTGGCAAATTTAACACCATTCTTCAAGAAATGAGGATGTGGGGAAACATGGAACGACTAGCCAACTATCCTATCGTCAGTGATTAGGAAAATGCTGGAATCTATTATTAAGGAAATCTTAACAATGCACTTAGCAAAGTATAATATGATTAGAACAAGTCAAGGTTTTAGAGAAGTGAAATCCTGTTTTATTTTTTGAGGATGTAACTAGTAAGATAGAGAGGAACTGGAAGATGTAGTGCACTTGGTTTTCCAAAAGGCATTCAATAAGGTGCCACACAAAAGGTTAATGGCAAGATAAGGGCTCCTGGAGTTTGGGGTACTATATTATCATGGATAGAGGATTGTTTAATGGACAGGAAGCAAAGAGTGGGCATAAACAAGGCACTTTCAAGTTGGCAGGTTATGACTAGTGGAGGATCAGTGTTGGGACCTCAGCTACTTACAATCTTTATTGATGATTAGATGAAGAAACAGTAATGTATCTAAACTTGCTAATGATACAAAGCTAGGTGGAGAGGTAGGCTGTGGGGAGAACACAAGCTGCAAAGAGATATAGACAGGTTAAGTGAATGGGCAACAAGATGGCAGATAGAGTATCATGTGCATAAGTGTAAGGTTATTCACTTTGCTCATAATAGAAAAGCAGAATATTTTTCAGAAGATATGAAAATTGTATATGTTGATTCAGAGAGACTTGGGTGTGCTTGTACAAGGAATGCGAAAAGTTAGCATGCAAGTACAACAAGCAATTAGGAAGACAAATGGCATGTTAACCTTTATTGCAAGAAGATTGGCGTACAGGAATAAAGAAGTTCTGCTACATTTGTACAGGACTTTGGTGAGACCACATCTGGAATACTGCGTGCAATTTTGGTCTCCATATTCAAAGAATGATACACTTGCATTGGAAGCGATACAGTGAGGTTCACTAAATTGGTCCCTGGGTGATGAAGTTGTCCTATGATGGGAGGCTGAGTAAATTGATCCTATATTCTCTGGAATTTAGAAGAAGTGAGGTAATCTCATTGAAACACAAGATTCTGAAGGGAAACAAAAACAAAAATAGCTGGAAAAACTCAGCAGGTCTGACAGCATCTGTGGAGAGGAATACAGTTAACGTTTCAAGTCTGTATGACTCTTCATCAGAACAGATGAAGAGTCATAAGGATTCAAATCGTTAACTATATTCCTCTCCGCAGATGCTGTCAGACCTGCTGAGTTTTTCCAGCTATTTTTGTTTTTGCTTCACATTTCCAGCATCTGCAGTATTTTGCTTTTATCTTAAGATTCTGAAGGGGCTTGATATGGTAGACACTGAGAGATTGCTTCTGCATGTGGGGAAATCTTAAATATGGGGGCACAGTCTCAGGATAAGGGGCCACTCATTTGGGACTGAGATTAGGAGAAATTACTTCACTCAAACGGTTGTTAATTTTTGGAATTCACTACCCCAGAGGGTTGTGGATGCTCCAACATTGTATACATTTAAGGCTGGGCTAGACAAATTTTTGGTTTCTTGGGGAATCAAGGGATATGGGGAGTGGGCGGGAAAATGGAGCTGAAGCCCAAGCTTAGCCATGATTATACTGAATGGCAGAGCATGCTCGATGGACCATACGGTCTTCTCCTGCTCCTCCTACTTGTGCTCTTAAGTGATTGGCTACCAAAGCAAACCCTGCCCACAGCACACCAAGTTGACTACATGCAGTTTTGCATGTAGTTAGCTGAAGTTAGTACAAACCCCAACACAACTTTGATGCTGACAGCTAGCTTTCTCTGTACCTCAGTTGAATCATTCCTGTTACTGAGGTAAATATTTTAACTCTACCTCTCTACCTTTTATAGTAACTCATTTCTATTCAATAAATATCTCATCCAGAAGATTAAGGAAAATTAAAATTGTTGGGAAATTATTGATTTAATTTACAGTAGTTGAATCTGACGTATAATGCAAGCATTACTTTTACCAAAAGGATCCATTAAGCAATGCACAATGATACTTAACAATTCACTTTGCAAATTAAATGAAAACTCTTGGTCCCCACGCAGAGCCTCAGCCAAGTTCATCGTGTTCTTTTAGATAAAAATATGTAAAAAGATTCATAAGAATACTCAGTGACCTTCAGAACTGACACCAGTAGGAAAATCCTTTTCATTTTCATTTAGGGTTACAAATTAAATTTAATGAAGTGTCTCATCAAGACACGGGCAAACTGGTTAACTTCTTGACTGAACAAAATGGTATTTTGTAACAACTGATGGCGCACATCAAATTAAATTCTTGCTGATGAAATACCTCATCAAGTCCACTTCCTCAAAAAAAACACAGAATTAAACAAAAATATTTTTTATCTGCTGAAGGTTGAACTGTGTCCAAGGCAAAGAACTATCTTTGTGTGTGGCCTTAAATCCAGACAAGCTTATTAAGGCAATTATACCTCTGTTAGGCAAGGGGTAGGACAAATGATGACAGAAGATGGTGGATGTGATGCCGAAGTCAGAAGAAAGGTAGAGATAACAGAAGTAATTTCATGAAGATGAAGGATGTGTTAACAGCGAGAAAACTCAAGCCTGTAACAAGGAAAAACTCATAAGATGCTACATTCTATCCACATTCCTGTATGCCTTAGAAACCTGGACAATAAGTAAAGGTCTGTGGAAGAAAATAGAGCCCTTTGAAATGTAGATGCTAAGAAATATGCTAAAAATTCTTTATACAGGCTATAAAACAAATGAAGAGGTGCTTGAAATTGTAAGAGCAAAAGGAACTCCAAAAAGTGATAGCCAGAAAGAAAAAAATAGTATTTTGGCCATTTGATCATAGCTGAAAATACACAGAGATCTCATCTAGAGGGTAAAGTGGAGGGCAGTAGAAAGAAGAGTCGACCTAGGCATAGTTGAATGATGGATGTCATAGAGTGGTTGCAGTTGAGCTACGGTGGATGTGTGAGGATAGTGCAAGACTGATGGGTGTGACGTACCATATGACAGCAGATCTCCTGGGAGGCGTAGTTACAAGCAGCAGCAGCAGCAGGCAAGGGTACTTAAAGTTACAGAACCAAGGAGGATAAATGGAGTTAAGATGTAGATCAGCCATGATCTAAGTGAATGGTGAAAACAGGCTCAGGTGGCAGAATGGTCAACTCTTATTCCTGTGTTCCAGATATTTCACTGTCTAAATGAATTCACTTCAGGCGCTAGGCCAACTAAACACGTGGAGCCAAATTTTCTCATCCCAGAGCGGGCGGGATTGGAGGCAAATGGGGGGAAAAAATGTTTGCCTTGCCACGCATCCAGAACTTCTGCTTCTGTTCCCACTGCCAGTGCCTTTTATGAAGATAGGGTTGAGTGGGGGCCTCAGAACCAACCCACACCTATTAAAAGGCTAATTTGAGCACATAAGGGCCACTTCAAAATGGGTGCACTCTTCAATTTGGCTACTTTGCTATAACTTGTATTATTTGTACATTACATTCAGCACACAAACGCTAAAGAAAAGTGAGAGAGAATGCAAAGGTCTGCACTCCAGTCATGCACAGTATTTGGAAGTCCTCTCTGAACAAGCAAGAAAGGTAAAACTGGGGATTTTCCAGCACTCAAGCAAAGTTCTAAGTGGTTTCCACAACAATGACTGCCGAGGCAGGCCTTTTATCTTGGAGTCAAGCCGCCCCTCTCCCCATCTCCTGTCTGACCTGTCCCTAAGTTCATTAAGGCCCCGATTCCTGCAATACAGTGGCAGTTTTCTGACAGAGGTGGGTTTGTGACCCAGAATGAACCCACCTCCCATATTTCCTGTCACTATTGAGAAAATCTGCCCCATGGTTCCTGAAAATCCCTGCAGGAGGACACATCTCAATATAAGTGAAAGGAGGTGTCTGCTCATAGTCTGTGCTGCTGATGTTGTGTCAGTGAGCTGCTTGTGATATTTTAAAAACACTTCTGCCCTCTCATCTAGTCCCAGTCCAATATGCCCATTGAAACCAGGGGCAGGATTTTCCCTATGGTGGGCAGGCTGGGCGGGAGCAGGTGGGCATGGAACCAATCACCACCCTTGATCTGGAGCTGCCTCAGGGAGATTGAATGGATATTTAAATAATTAAATAAATTATTTAAAAATATATTTAAATATGTCCCCTCATGTGTCACATGAGTGGGGACATGTTTTTATATTTATGAAAATGTACTTATTTAATAAAAGCTTCAGGAAACCTCATCCTGCTCATGGATGAGGTTTCCTGAAAAACGTGAAGGCGCTTGGGTTTTTTGCCTGCCTGTCAACCCTAAGGTTGGACGGGCAGCGTTCACAAATGGTTCGATTAATTTCTTAATGGCCTTAACAGGCCATTTACATTTCAGTGGGCGCACAGCCGACTCTGGCATACCCGCTGAACAAAATATCGCGATGACGTTGGGACACATGCCCAAGTCATTGTGCATCATTTTACACGTTGGTGTGTCAGGCCCCGTCCCCTCACGCCAACCGGAAAATTCCACCCCAGGAGAATTTGTCTACAGCAGGCCCTGATGAGCACAGAAATTCGATTTTGGATGTTCTTTCCCTGGTCCAACGCCTCTAAATCCCTTTTACATTATTGGCCTTATAGGGATAGGCAGAAGCTCTGCTCTGTATAGAAAACTTAATCTGTTACCAGGACTTGGTATATCTAGTTCCCGGACACATTTGGCACTGTCCTACAGAAATTTTGCTGTGGTTATGGTAGTTGTTCTAGGGCTATTAAGGGGAATTGTGTGCTATAAGGCTGTCGGATGTAGCTCAGACAATCAAGCAGCTTACATGGTTATTTCTCTGTACAAGCCTATATCTTGCCATTGTGAGATTTGAAGTCAGAATCATAACCACTAGGCATTGCACAGAAGGCCATATCCAGCGTGAATATTCAGGGAGTACTTCTCCTGCACTAACTTTACTCAGGAGCAATATATGAGATGCCTTTGCTTCACTAAGGAGGCTGGCACTGATCTATGTCAATTGCTGCAGCCACAACTTGTACTTCTGATGAAGAAATGGATAGTACTGTCTGTGGTTGTCAAGGTCACCTTTACCCTCAACTCTTATGCCATTGGTTCTTTTCAGGTTATAACAGGTGACATCAGCAACATCCCCCATTTAGTACTATAGTGATATAATGTCAGCAGAAACAAGCATTGTCTGCCCAATAGACAGAGTGAACCTGAATCAAATTTGGATTTTTTTAAAGGGAGCATGAATTAATATTTACTAGAATTGTAACTACACTTCTGTGATTTATTTACAGTGCTATTATAATGTAACATGGCTGCAACTTTCCTAGTGGTACCAGGAAATGATATCAGCATTGACAATATCTAACTTTTCCACCAAGCTTCACTATTTTTCTAATATACTCACACAAGGTGATATGTGGGCTGAGCACTGGAGTTGCACACTCTTCTTTTCCGATTGCCAAGAGTTTTGTGTTTTCAGATAGAAAAGCAGATTCCTTCCAGTCCGATAAGGTAAGTGTCACACATTATATTATATTTTTTCTTTTTAACTCACTAAGACTTGGGCTTATTCTGTACAATATCAGTAGTGCTTAATGCATTAGTTTTGGAACTCTGCAGTCATCATTCATATGGGCAACATGGTGACTCATTTAAGTTTTCATTTATCATAGATGACATAAATGACATCTGATAGGATCAGGAAGCCTGTCCATTGCATAAGCAACCATACACTCTACTGTTCACATAAGGCTTCAGATATATCCATGTTGGGGAATTTACTCAGTTATGGTCAAGAAGGAACACCTGTTATGCCTAGTACTGGTGAGCAGAAGCAAGTAGAGGTGGTAATAGGAGAGCAGGATCCAGTTAAATGGAATTTAGGTAAACTAGAAAAGTGTCAGAATATGAGGATGATATAAACTAACGTGCATAATCTAGCTTCAGAATGTATCATAAATGCTTCACTTTCTTTAGCCAGAAGCTCTCTGACACATTCTGCCATTGGTATTGAATTTGTACCAAAACACAGTTATTGAGCCTAAGCTAAATGAATTTAGTGGGAATGATTTTATGGAGCCCACAAGAGCGGGAAAGGAGACATGCGAGGATTACTCAATTAGGTGAGATGCGAAATTTTCATTTCCTTGTGGTGGGTTGAGATGCAGAGATAAAGTCAGTGCCGTGTTTGCAATGTGTCAAGCATTACATCAGCCTGTGGCAGGCTCATACTTGTAATATATTTGCATCCATGAATACTCATTGGCATAAAACTTTTTAAAATTATATCCTACATTCAAAATAAAGCCAGTAGCATGAGAATCTAGTGGCACCTGGTTCACAATCATTTAAAGATGGCGTGCACCAGTCAACTTTGTGCATGTGTGTGTTATGATCCCAGCTGATACTACTGGACAAGCCAGATCCCAGGGTGGAATCTGGCTTGATAGATCCTAATGTTTATTTTTTGTTTAGATACATGGAGAGTGGCTGCTGAACAGAGTCACAGGAGTCAGCTGATGAACTTTTAACAAAAGAATAAAACATTTATTAAACAGGAGAAGATGAAGTGTATGACAATACTCCTTCACGCACAACTATACATTTATAGATATATACAGATTAGTAAGGATAACACAAGTTACAAAAGCTATCTTATACTCTAATATTCACAGTAAGTACACAGTCCAAGTGAACCAATAGGCGACCTGTGGTCAGACACACCACATTTTGAAACCAAGTGACAGATGCCACCCCAAACAGATGCTATGGATTTCTCAACTCCTCCCAGACGCTTGTCATACCGTGAGACAACTGGTCTCACTGAACTCTGCCTCCCACATGGGGTTTCCAATCTCCACTTTCGAAAAACTCACTTTGGAATCTTCTCCCAAACTGACGCTTTCTTTCAGATGCCATCTACAAGGGTCCACTTCCAGGATTTCAAGCTCTCCTGGATTGCCACGTGCATTCAAGCTTCCCTCCACCCACTCTCTCTCTCTCACAGACTCAGCTATGCCAACTGAACACCACTGCTTCACATGCCTATAGTGAAGAGTTACAGATCTTCTGTCGTCCCCTTAGATCTCCTGGCTTCTTGCCAGCCTATATTGCTTTAAATCTGCATCCTGCAGCTTCTCCCCTTAAGCTTGGAGTCTTTCTCTGCTCCTCACTTTTAATTTCAATTAACAGGACCTTTTCCAGATTCCTGTTCATTCCCTTTGACTAGAAGGCTGTCTTGGGATGACCTGTTCTTTTGTTCTTTGGGGAAACCCACTTCCTGCAGCTCTCTCCTGTCTAGCTACTCCCGTAAACTCCTTTCAACTTTAGAGCATATTGACCAACTGAACGCAAACTGGTGTGTGTGTCTCTGTCTGTCTGTCTGTCTGTGGCACTGGGGAGGGAAGCAAGAGAATGATGGTTTTCATGGAGGCAATGTCCTTTACAATGCGAAGAAGGGAGGACCAGCTGAGCCTGCAAGTTCAGCCATTTCACGCAAGAGTGGTGAACACAACACTAAACACTAACATGAACATTCAATAAAGAGTGAACAGAAGAAGCACAGCATCAATTCTACTACAGTAAAAGAAATATCCCTAACTCCCCTGTAACCATCAATGTGCCAACCATGAGATGTGTTGGCTTGTGTAGTGCTCTGATTAAGCAAGTCTCAACAAGTAATGATGATGCACGCATGGGTAAAGTGAAACCAATGTTACAGAATTGTTACAGTGCAGAAGGAGGCCATTTGGCCCATTGCATCTGCACCGGCTCTCCAAATGAGCATTATGACTCAGTGCCAGTCTCCTGCCTTTTCCCTGTAATCCTGCACATTGTTTCAATTTAAATAATCATCTAATGCCCTCTTGAATTCCTTGATTGATCCCGCCTCCACCATACTTCCAGGCAGTGCATTCCAGAACCGAACCACTCAGTGTGAAGAGGTTTTTTCTCACAGCACATTTGCTTCTATTTGCAAATCACTTTAAATCTGTGCCCTCTCATTCTCGATCCTTCTACTAATGGGAACAGTTTCTCCCTAACTACACTGTCCAGCCCCCTCAGGATTTTGAACACCTCCATCAAATCTCCCCTTAGCCTTCTCCTCTCCAAGGAGAACAGTCCCAACTTCTCCAATCTATCTTCATAACTGAAGTTTCTCACCCCTGGAATCATTTTTGTAAACTTCTCCTGCACTCTGTCCAATACATTCACATCCTTCCTAAAGTGTGGTGCCCAGAACTGTACACTACCTCCAGCTGAGGTCTATCTAGTGTCCTATACAAGTTCAGCATAACCTCCTTGCTCTTGTACTCTATGCTCCTGTTAATAAAGCCTAGGATACTGTATGCTTTATCAACTGCTCTCTCATCTGTCCTGCAATCTTTAATGACTTATGCACATATACACTCAGGTTCATCTGCTTCTGCACACCTTTAGCCCTTTGTTTTATATTGTTTCTCCATGTTCTTCCTACCAAAATGAATCACCTCTCACTTCTCTGCATTATTCTTCATCTCCACCTATCTGCCCACTCCACCAACTTGCCAATGTCCTTTTGAAGTTCTACACTGTCCTTCTCACAGTTTACAATGCTTCCAAGTTTTGTATCATCTGCAAACTTGAAACTGTTCCCTGCACACCAAGATCTAGATCTCTAATATATATCAGGAAAAGTAAGGGTCGCAATACTGACCTGTGGGGAGCTCCTTTAAAAATCTTCCTCCAGCCCGAAAAATATCCATTATTCATTAATCCTGTTTCCTATTACTGAGCCAATTTTGTATCCATGTTGCTACTGTCCCTTTAATTCCTTGGGCTATAACTTTTCCCACAGGTCTGTTGTTATGTGAAATAATTATGTGAAACTTCATTTTGAAAAAGACGTATGCCAATTTTATTTTCTCAAGTTGATGGCAATGTAGTTGGACAGGGAAGTTGTGCCATGGTGCAGAGTCTCCCTGTTTGACCAGGAGGCTCTTTTATAGCCCACCTGTACCTGCTGCAGTGTCAGCTGATGGCAGGTTTCACTAATGAAAAGCTTCCCTGCTGCTGGATCACACGTGTTTTGCATGCACGCTGCCAGCACTTAGAATTTTAATCGTAATCACGTGGGAAACGAGAAAAAGAGAGACAGTATAAGTAGCCGACAGTTCTGATTACGACATCAGGAATGACACACTTTTGACAAAGTCCTGACCAAGGCCTCTAAGGCACCTATTTTCTTGCTTGCAAGTCAAAAAATTACTGACAGCAGACATTGGTGTGGCTACAGCCCCTGTTGATTTTGTCACCTACTTTTGAAGATTACGAAGAGGACAGCGGGCAGATAAAGTCCGCTGCAACTTTACAAAACGCATTGTGTTGGATAGACCTAACAGTGAAATCTCCAGCAAAAGATGTTCCTGTAATGTCCTGCAATTAAATCCATGTAAAGTTATTTTAGTTGAGCCGCTTCCGTCAACAGACGTTCTTCCTGCTACTATCTTCACTAAGCCTATTTTTATATCAACACAAGGACATTACTCATAACACTATTTATCATTGGAAACTTAGGGCAGGATTTTCCGCACCCACCCACCACCTTGATCTTCTGGTCCCGCCGCAAGTCAATGGACTTCTGGCAGGGGCGCTGCCTCACCCGCGGTGGATTCTGCCCGTGACAGGGCCGGAAAATCCCAGCCTTATTTTCAAGTTAGAAATTACCAAAAGAAAATCTTTAAGCTTGGCTTTATCACCAATAATTGCTTTGTATTTAACTCCCGCCATTATCTTTGTGAAATCCCCTTCCTTCTGCTTATGAAGTAATATCATCAATTATCATCAAATTGTTGTTGTGTTTGTGACACTATCAGAGATCTTCAAACATTTTATTTATTTCCATCCATTTTTTTATTTCCCATTTCGATCCGCACCCCCACTAGGGCCATCTATCACTTGCACATCCTGCTTTCTACCCTTAATGTCGCCATTAGCACATCCTTTAGCTAATATCACCACCGTCAACACCCTTTGACCTTTTGTTTATGACATCTTTGACAATCTCTCTTTGCCTCCACCTATCACTGGTCCTCTATCCAGCTCCACCTGTCCCACCCCCCCTTAAACAGTCATATGGACTCGAAACGTTAACTCTTGTCTTCCTCTCCACTGATGTTGTCAGAACCGCTGAGTTTTTCCAGCAATTTTTGTTTTTGTTTAGTTTTATATTTGTCTAGCCAAGTGAATTTCAGTTTATTCCAATTATTTTAGTTTGCCAGCCCATTTGTTAATTATTCTATTTGAATAAATAGGATATTTCATTGCTTCTGTACACTTATTACAGCGCTATCACCATTCTTTTGTAACTAATTCAGTTGTGTGCTGATGGTTTGAATATTCACACAGGCTGCTTCATCGATTACATAGAATCACAGAATCTTTACAGTCTAAAAGGAGGCAATTTGGCCCATAGAATTTGCACTGGCTCGCTGAAAGAGCATTCTATCTGATCCCACTCTCCTGCCTTATCCCCGTAACCTTGCACATTCTTTCTTTTCAGATAGCAATCCAATTCCCTTTTGAATACCTTGATCGAATCTGCCTCCACCATCCTCTCAGCAAGTTCATTCCAGAATCCAACCACCCTCTGAGTGAAGAGGTTTTTCCTCACATCACTCCTTTTGCCCATTATTTTAAATCTGTGCCCTCTAGTTCTTGATGTACTCTTGAGAGGGAACAGTTTCTCGCTATTAACCCTGTCCATATTCCTCAGGATCTTGAATACCTCTATCAAGTCTTCTCTCAGCATTCTTTTCTCCAAGGAAAACAGACGCAACCTCTCCAATCTATCCACATAGCTTCAGTTCGTTATTCCTGGAATCATTCTTGTGAATCTCCTCTGTACTTTCTCCAGATCCTTCACATTTTTCTTCAAGTGTGGTGCCCAGAGTTGGATGCAGTACTTCAGATGAGGCCTAACTAGTGTCCTATACAAATTCAACATGACCTCCTTACCTTTGTACTCAATGCCCCTATTAATAAAACCTAGGATACCATGTGCTTTATTAACTGCTCTCTCAACACACCCTGCCACCTTCACTCACCCCTGCTCTCATGGGCTGCCTGCAGCCATTAAATGTTCTGGGAAGCATTAAATGATTTGAGCCTGGCCTTCCACCTCCCAGTCCTGGCAGTTCTCTGGTCCCAGAGGACCACTGGGAATGATGACCGTGGCTGGGACTGCATCCAGACCTGAAGAAGAAGAGCCAGGTGACATAGTAAGTTGGGGGTTTTCTTGGCAAGGACAGGACAGGAGGAACCAGAGGGGAGAGGTCTGGTAAGGCTGGGATGCATAGGTTGGGAGATAGGACTCCTGGGGAAGAATTTTCCCCCCATTGGGGGGGAAGTTCAAGAGCGGACGTATGCAGGCATGCCTCCGATTGGCGCCCCCAATTGGGGGCGTGCCGCCATTTTACATCGTGATGTTCGCCAGGAGGAGCTAGGTGCTCCTGTGCTAGGTATTCCCTAAGCCGAGAGTCTATTCTTCTGCGCATGCGCATGAAAGAGCGCACTTATCTCCCTGCGGCTAAATGCTGCCTCAAGGACATCGGCGCCAAATTCAAAAATGTGAAATATAGAAAAATAAAATTTCCCTGACTTGCCCCTTCATATGACACTGTCACATAAGTTGGGACATGTCCATCACTTTTAATCAAGCTTTTATTAAATTTTTAAGAACCTACGTGAAACCTCATCCCGCCCATGGATGAAGTTTCATGCTTTTTCTGAAGCCCTCCAGGGCTCTGGCTTGCCCGCCAACCTTAAGGTTGGACGGGCAGGTCCTTTAAGTACTTCAATTAGTTTTTAAATGGCCTCAATTGGCTGTTGACAGGTTGGCGGGTGCACAACTCATTTGGCTGCCCCCCCCCCCCCAGCTGACCTGAAAATTGAAATGACGTTGGGTGATGTCGGGAGTCCTGCCCGACATCATCCCTCATCATTTGATGTGTCGGTGAGCGGATCCTGCTCGCTGAACTCAATATCCTGCCCCTGTTGTGGCTGGTGGGGGTGAGGGGGCGGGTGATGCGGGAGCTGTAGATTTCTGGGGCGGGGTGAGGGGGTTGGTGCTCCTATGGGAAAAGGAGGCCTTTGAAGGAGACACTCCCACGTTCCAGCCCAAGGCCCAAGTGCTCAAGCAGGCTTATCTGCTGTGCTTCCCACCTATTGCTGGCTGATAAATTGTGGCCAGGTGGGAAGTAGCCCTTAAGTGGACATTAATTGGCCACTTACAGCCTCAATTTGCGCAAACAGTCCAAGGCTTTGCCTGCTGCCCATTAAATTGTGGCCAGATCAGGGCTAGGCAGGTAAGTGGTGGGAAAGGCAACTACAGAATTTTATGGGCCCTCCCTCACCGCAGTCCCTGACTTATAAATACGCCTGCAGGGGACTGTAAAACTCTGCCCTGAGACAAAATGGGGAGTCACCAATCCTCTCTGCTGGTCATTGTCAACTAAATATAAAATTACCAAAAGGTGTGATATTGACTAATTATGTAGTCATGCTACCTGATGTACTATTAGTTAAATATAATAATATGATTAATTTACTGTATCATTATGTTATAAATATAATATTATGTCTGCAAATATCATATGCAAAAACCAAATTACTCAAGTGGCTTTCCAGTTGTTTTTATATGAGCAAGCAGCAGCCAATGTAAACGCAGCAAATCCACAAACAGCAAATAACCATAATAATGGTAGTGACATTCGTGTCAGAGGTTTACAGATTGACAATCTCTTTTGCACCTGCATCGTTTGATTGATTGAGGGAGTAACTGTGGCCAGGATGTCAGGAGAACTCCTTGCCCTTCAAATAGCTCTATGGGTTTCTTTTAATATTCATCTAAGCAGGAGAGCTATTCAATTTGTTTTAACATCTCACTCCTCAGTGTTGCACTGAAGTCCATAGGCAGCTTAAATTTAAAGGATGCAGATTTCATTTCTGTATTTCTGGCTCCACCGGTGCTATAGAAGCCTAGTGCTGTATTTCTGGGGCATGCCATGTCACCAGCTGCTCCCATTATAGCCTACATAGCAGCCTCTTTTAGAAGGTTCCCACTCCGACATCCCCAGAGTGCTCTGGAAGCCTGTGAAGGAACATTGTCCTGATCTCTCTCAGCCCAACTACTGGATGCAATGCCAGCATACTAAATTTGGATCACATCAGTCCATGCCATATATTTGTTCATCACACTGCAAATAACAAGCAAGTTGGGTCCTGTACTTTGCAGGTAAGGTCATTTTAAAGAATCTCTGTTATTGCAAGGTGTCAGAGAGTACTCTGGATTGTTTCTGGAAGTGTTGTGGTGAGTTCCTGGATTTGCCAGAGTTTGTTGCATCCACACAGCAGGGAGAGCAGATTAGGTGATCTGTCCACCCAAGGACTGTAACAAGTATGGAAGCAGCAGTTACAGAGCCTTTGGGTCTACAGCACAATACTGAGATGGAGCAGAGGCCACAATCAGAACAAGGTCTGCAGGATGCAGTCTGCCAATTTGGAGATGCAATCTTTCATGCTCCTTGACAGTGGCAGGAGGCTGCCTGGCACACCAGTTAATGCACACAGAATCTCAGTGTACATACCCATCATTGCTCTCTCGTCTGCACCTCCATCAAGATTTTCAGCTGAGTCTCTGCAGCACAACTCGTCTGTGACCTCAGCCTCCTGTGAGCTGGCAAATGGACCATCCTTTCCCCTGGTCTGGTTGCAGCCCATTCATGCCTGGTGATTCACTACATGCTGATTCCAATTCTATTTTAGCCTCCAAAATAGTTACAGCCCCAGTATCTGAGTTGGTGATTGTGAATGTCTCGTAAAGTGACAGGGTGTCTTCATTAGTGCTGTGCTGTTGCTTTATCTCTTTCTCAGCCTGAGAACTGGGCTGAATATGGAAAAATTAGAGGTGAACTGAAAAAGGAATAAGGGCAGCAAAAAGTATGAGAAGAGACTGGCAGATAACATTAAAGAGAACACAGAAGCCTTCTATAGGCAGATAAATAGTAAAAGGATGGTAAAAGGAGCAGTAGTGTCAAGGGATGTAACATTGTGTGGAATGTATGACTAAGGTACTAAATTACTAGTCAGCATTTATCTTTACCAAGGAAGAAGATGCTGTCAAAGTTATAATGAAAAATGAGGTAGTTTAATCACTGGGCTAAAAATTCATAAATACGAGGCATTAGAAAGACTTGGCTGAACTAAAAGTTGATAAGTCACCAGGACCGAATGAGATGTTTCAGCGGACACTGAGGGAAGTAATGGAGGAAATTGCAGAGCAGCCATAATATTCTAATCCTCCTTAATTACGGATGTGGTGCCAGATGTACAGGATTATCAGTGTAAAATTACGTCCTCAAAGTGATCACACTGTCAGTACCAAGCTTTCTAGAACTCAGCAACATAATACTGCATGGTTGCTATTGGTGGGAATAGAATATGATTGGGACACATGTCATTGTATGGGTACGTCACAGCACAGAGTCCCAAGACCTGAGAGTTCTCTCATGTGATTCCCAGACTTTCTGATCTCTAGGAAGCTGTTAGTGAAGGATAATGGGAGCACTGAGAAGGAAGTGCAAACTGAAAAGAGGCACTAACCTTCATATCAAATGCCATTTGGATCAGTTTGTAGACTTATTGTCTCTAAGTTAAAAGCTGTATGTTTAAGCCCACCCCACAAGTTAATTGCAGAACCTGAACTGACACAGTTTCGCAGTACAAGTACCCTGTGTTCCATGTGGTGTGTAAAATGGCTCCTGCCCAAAACCTTTATTTACGTATCATGACATCAGAAGCCACATAAGTGTGATAAGCCACAGTGTACAAAGGTATTTATCCAAACACTCACCTTTCTTATGTTTTTCTCATAAAAAGAAAAGAAAATTGCATGCACAGCGGGCAGGATTTTTACGTCCAGTCTGATCAGGCGTAAAATAGTGCGTGATGACATGGGGCGAGTGTCCTAACGTCATTGCGGACTAGCACCATATTTCGATTGGCAGGTGAGTGGTGGAGCCGCGCCCTCCATTAATAAAGATGCCACTTAAGGCCCTTAACAGTCCAATTACTGCTGGCCTTTCCTTGCCTGCGTGATTTTGTGCTTGTCGCACAGGCAAAACGGGCAGGCAGCCAGCCGACATGTTCCGAAACCTCATCAACGGAAGGGATAAAAAGAGTCAACAGCGTTGCCAGTGTTGAGTGGTGAGGAGTTTAGGAGGTAGTTTGCTGCTGGTTGCTTATTGGTACTTAGCAGCCCCAAGTCTGTTCAGGGCTTCATTCTTAGCATTTCCGGGCTTCACTTTAGGATTCCTTGCTTGGTGTCTGCAAGGCCCCCAGAGGATTCAGACTGTGTGGATCCTTACAGGTATCAGACGGCCTTCCATTACCCTGCTATTGGGGATTGTGATCTCTGCTGGAGGCACCTCCTCTGAGGAGGAAGAGGGGGCAGAAGGGAGAGGAGGCCATGTGTCCCAATGCAGATTCCAGGGGAAGGGCCTGTGGGAGGAGAGGTGAAGGTACAAGAGGCACAGGGCCAGCAGGAAGTCCAAGGCAGACGGGCCGCAGAAGACACCACTATCCTGCTGCCAGGGTTTATAGGCAGCGATGCAGCTACCTCAATACATCTGAGCTGCAATGCCGAAGGAGGCTTCGCCACTCAAGGGAGAGCGTGATCTCCATTGGCTCGATGATTGGGCCTGAGATCAGCTCCGACTCTGTGGGTGGACACCTCATGCCAGTGGCTCTGAAGGTTACAGTGGCCCTCAACTTCTATGCCTCCCACTCTTTCCAGGGTTAGTGGGGAATCTGTGTGGAGACTCCTAATTAGCTGCCCACAGTTGTGCCAAGCTAGTGACAGAAGCTCTGTTCAGGCGGGTCCTGACCTTTATTCTTTACCATACGGATGAGGCCAGCCAGGTTGAGCGAGCCAGAGGCTGCAAAGCTGGGTCCCTCCAGTGTCCAGGGTGCCGTCGACTGTACACATGTGACCATCAAAGCGCCAGTGGGTCAGCCGGGTGCCTTCGTCAACAGGAAGGGATTCCACTCCATGAACGCACAGATAGTGTGTAACCACTGGATGTACATTCTGCAAGCATGTGCAAGGTACCCTGGCAGCTCCCATGACTCGTACATCCTGAGAGACTGCCAGGTGCCAGGGCTCTTCAGTGCTCCAGCCCGACTGGATGGATGGCTGCTGGGTGGCCAGGGCTACCTGTTGAAGAGGTGGCTCATGACGCCGCTCTGCCACCCAAGAACAGAGACAGAGAATTGTTACATTACGAGTCATCCTCCACAAGGGCAATGCTAGAGAGGACCATGGGTCTTCTGAAGATGTGCTTCCGATGCCTGGACCGTTCAGAGCGGGTGTCACTGATCGTGGTAACATTCTGTGCTCTCCACAACCTGGTACTGGCAAGGGGGGGACCTATTGGAGAAAGAGAACCTTGATGCAGCTCCACAGGCCACAGATGATGAGTCTAGTAGTGAATCCGAAGATGAGCACATTGAGGAAAACATTGAGGGCATGGAGCCTGGCCTTGGTAACCTGCAGGGAGGCAGGGCCACCGCCTTAATCCAACAGTCCTTCCGCTAGCCTGCCGCCTCCATCCCGAATGTCTGGAAGGAGCCTTTCATTTGAACACAAAGAACACTCAGTGCCTGTGCAATGATGTTCAGAGTCACCTACGTCCAGCATTGCAATACTGGCATTCCACGCATCAATGAAACAAAAAGGTGAAGCATACTGAGGCCATGACAACAAAAACACAATTTATCTTATTCTCAAAGTTCAGTAATATTTACATAACTGTTTCTGGTCTTCAACTCTAGACCAGTGTATACAAAGTAAACATAAATGAACGTAAAATCACCCATGACCTTTCCCTCTTGTGCTCATGGTGCCTTTAACTTACGTTTACGGGTGCTGCATCTTGATGCCCCCCCCTTGCTGGCATCAGCATCGGAGACAGCCTGCTAACTCTGCTGTCTTGTTGGCCTTGTTGACCTTGGCGGTCGTCCTCTGGCTAGTGGAGCCTGAGCTGGCCCCGCCTGAGAGGCAGTGGCCAGTGCTACAGCTGGCATCTCCCCAGTCGCCACAGCCTCATCAGGTGCCACGAGGGGCGGAGGAGCTGCTGCCATCATCCAGAGCGTCCTGAGAGGAGCCTGCAAAGATGGCAAGTAGCTTGTGCACCAACATGAAGTCACTCTGGATTTCCCTGCTCACCATTGATGGACAGGCACCTAGCTGGGATACTGGGTGCTTCATCCACCTCCCACACGGTCACTGACCACTTGAGGTCATTGCCTGTATGAGGGCTCGCAGGTCTGAGCACAACCCCAGGAGCCCCTGATTCTGTTTCTGGAGCTGCCTTTCCGTGAGAGTCACCACTCTCTCAATGGAGGAGGCAGTGCACTTAGCCACCTTGGAGTCCTCCATCATGGAGAACATGACATGCATACCCTCATGGATCTTTGCCAGATCCTCCCACACATCCTGCTGGACATCCAGCATCTGCCGCCTAATGGGCAACTCCAGAGGCTCATCAGTCTTCGAATGAGCATCATCCTCATCCCCAGCAGTCCTCTGACTCTGGCTCTCTGGGCACTTTCTGTCTCCACATGCACCTCAAGCAAGTGTGACGTGCCCTCATCAATGTGTACTGAGATACCAGCCGCCGATATAGTGCACACCAGGGTGCTGGTATCTCTGGTGGTGTCTGCTTTAGAGACCGGGTGCAACAGAAGCTCAGTGGTCCTCCAGTGTCGGGAGTGGCCCTTCAGGATCAGCAGAATGCACACCTGCTGGCGAACCTAAAAGGGAGAAGAAGGACATGTCATTAGTTAAAGTCATCACGCTGTCACTGTGCATGCCAGGCACCCTGGTGAGACCATGGAGATCTGCATCATGGTGCCATCTTCTTTCAACGATTAATGGGAACTCCAGGTTCAAGGCTCACATCTTTGAAGAGACTACATTAGAATGATTGCACAAACCGAAAGTCTCACCTCTGTGCACTGCACTCTTACCTTCGTCTGGCACCCCTGCCTCTCCATGTCCAGCTACACAGGGTGCCTGCCAGCTCCAGGGCGTCTTGCTCATATCTGGAAAGGATTAGGAAGCTAGTAGGACCTCTGCTGGTCCATGACCTTTCAATATTGTTGTGGGCCGCCTTCTCCTGAAACAACAGAGGAGCATTGATTAGTCCACTCTGTACCTGGAGCACCATTGCATCCTGGCCAACCCCAGCTGAGGAGCACCAGGCAGGGCACATCCAAGTCGTGGCCTTCAAGCTGCAAGGCACTCAGTCCAAGCAATCAGGGCTCACCCCCTTGGCCAGCTAGGGTGAGATTGACAGTTGGCACTCAGACTCTAGCACCCCTGAGGTCCACGGGGGGACTGTCTGCCCTCAACACATCTGCACACTGACCCATGCCAACATGGTAATCACCCTTCCTGAGTGCAGCAAGTCATTGAAGCATTTCCGGCACTGCGCCCAGGTGCACCGCACCATGCCTGGCTGCTCACCACTGCTCCCACCTCCTCCCATGCCCTCCTGGTGAGGTGCGGTGGCCTCCTCCTCCCATCCCTGGAGACAAGGGTGTCCTTCCTAGCAGCCATTGCATTTGTTGGGGAGCAGTTGATCTCTGGGGCTGATGGTCATTCAGTTCTTTGCTCAGCTGGTGAAATCAAATCTTCCTCATCAGCTGTCTGTTTTGAAGGAGCAGCTTCTCTGGTTGCACATAGATGTCTGCAGTTGTGATGATAGATTTGGTTGTTCAATTTTACTGTGTACAATGGTGAGACAACTTCTCTGCACAGGTCCCAAGTTGCCAAGTGAGCTGATTTTTGTTGGGCGCGTTGAATGTTTGCATTCTGACCAGCTCTGGCAATGATTTGGTAGCTTTAACAAAGTTGAATTTGGCTTTCTGTTGTTTGGTCTTGTCACTCCTGCCTGCTCCTACTTCTGGCTTCAGTAGTTTTTTAGCTGTCGGAAAAGTAGTCTGGGTGAGACATGGCATTAGTTGCTGGACTAGACTATTTTCATCGCCTTCAGTCGGTGTGTTTCTCCACTCTGAGGTTGCCTTGTAAACATCTGTGCTGGATTTAATCGATTTCTTGATGATCCCTTTGGCAATTTTCACTGCTGCCTCAGCCTTTCCAATTGACTGGGGATAGTGTGGAGATGACGTGTAGTGCTGAATTTCCGAATAATTCATGAAGTATCTGAATTCCTCACTTGTGGATTGAGGATCATTGTCCCTCTTCTCAATGTCAGCAATGCCATGATGACGGAAGTGTGCTTTCAGGCATTTTACGATGCACTGGTAGTCATTGACATCAGTTGGTCTAACTCCCAGTAGTCTGTATTAATCGACTGTAATGAGACAATCAGTTCCTGTGAGAGTGAAGAGGTCTACCTCAAGCTCCATCCCATGTCTGGGACGTCATGAACCATGAATGTCTCTTTACCTTGCTTAGCTTGATGTTCATTACAAGTGCTACACTAGCTGATGTGGTCCTTCATCTCATTGCTCACTTGGCCAATAGAGCACTTATCCTTCCTACCTCAGACTGGACTCAATTCCTTAGTGGATGTATGGATGTGCTTCAGCATCTTTTTTCTCATCTCTTTACAGATAATTAATCTAGTCACTTTGTATAAGATACTATCTTGGTGATCACTTCAATTCTGTATGCCCAATACTTTGTTATAGTAACTGGTGTGTCCTTGATGGTTTAAGGCCATTCTCTCATCATAGTTTCCTGTAGCACATGAAGAGTTGAGTCTTGTTGTATAATTTGCTTGATCTGAGCAAGACACTTGTCTGTCGGGATCTGTTTGGTAGTCATTGGCTTGGTGTCATGCGAAACACTGCAAATCTCTTCTAGTGCACATTTGACTTGTTTTACCTGGGATGAGGGGATTCTGCTTAGTGTTCACTATCTGAAACTAGATATTCTTTTTTTCCCATTGAATTAGACTCTCAGCATGTTTTGTCCCGTTGTGGTGAACATCCTGCCATCATAGACCCTCAACTTTAAATTTGACAGCTTCATTTTTGGGTCACTGTCTTGAGCAAGTTCACACAAATCTGCAAAGCTCATGATGTCGCACGTGGCATTAGTGTCTATCTGACACTTCACATTCACTTGATGCTCGCCTTCTGCAGTCATCATTCCAACAGTAAAAGGCCATTTTTTACCTTGATTCTTGATGACCCCAACCTGTTCTAGAGTGTAGAATGATTCGTGAGGTCATTGTCCGACATCACTGCAGCAGCTATCTTTATGGGCTTGCTTTCCAGCTAATCCCTTTGTACAAAAGTGCTTCAGATTTTTGCTTTTGGAGCACTGCTTTCCCCATGTTGGACAGGCTTCCTTTTCTTTGTAGTGGTATCCTCCAACGGTTTTACGCCCAGTACCCTGGATTTGATCTTTCTGCTGGCCCTTCTGTAAATTGTCGTTCATTTCAATCATTGTCTTGTGCTTGGTAGTCTTGCACTGCCTCTCAGCATAGTGCAAAACTACGTCAGGTCTCCCATCAATACACCTTGGTTGATGATTAGCCACCTCAGAGATTGTGCACACGTAAATAATTTTTTGGGGTATGTTTCTCTTCTCTCAGCAGATGTGCTCTCATGGCAGGATCTTTTGTTCCTAAAATAACCTTCTGTCTGATGAGATCATCGTTTAGTTGCCCAAATACACAAGATTCACCTAAACATCCCCGTGCAGTCACATACTGATTAATATTTTCTCTCTTGCTTAGCTCTAGTGTAAACACATAATGTTCATTAATAATGTTAATAGAGGGTCTAAAGTGGGTCTTCAAGGCCTCCAAAATTTCACAAGAGTTGCTTTTCTGCTCTTCAGTGAGATCTAGGATGCAATGCAGCATTTAGCACTCCTCCCCCCAGCACTGATAACAGAGTTGCAACTCTTTATTTGTTAAGGTTTCTTGTTCTATTCTGTGGCAATCTCATAATTTTGCTGCTGAGACTGGAAACATTTCTAATTCAGTCGCAAATCTTCCTTCCTCTTGATTGGAGCAGGAACTGGAATATTCAAAGCTATAATAACTCATCCAGCAGACGATATCCTGCACAAGATTGCAGTCTGAAGTTTTAATTATTCTCTGTTGTTTTTCACAGCTGCTGGCTCTCTTAACAGCTATCAAAATCCCAACTCTGCACTTCTGACACCATAGGTGGAATCATCCCAGATTTTTACTAAGTGCAGTAGCAGGCGTGACAAAAGTCAGTTTACTTGCTGGCTGCAATGGTGGGTTTTTGCACCATATCATCCCATTCCCGGTGTGTCCTGCCTCATTAATAATGGAGTCACGGGAAACATGCCGGATTGCTGGCGGGGAGGCCTCTGATTCGTCTGCCCTGCCATCACTTTAGGCTTTCAAAAACCTGGGTACCATATTTAAAGGGCGCTCCCACATAGAGCTAGCACTCCCTAAGGGATCGGAAGCCGCTAGAAAGTCATGGCTGCCAAAGGGAGGAAACATGCTATTCCCAAATTTAGCAACGTCTCCCTTGGGCGCCTACTGGACGCAGTGGAGGCTCACCACGAAGTCCTCTACCCCAGTCTGGGCAAAGACCAGCAAGCAAGCTCACCAATGCAGCATGGGAGGTGATAGCAGCAGTGACCAGAGCCAACGCCCTGCAGAAAAGCTCAGCCACCCAGTTCTGAAAGAGGATGAATGATCTGCCCTGTTCTGCCAGGGTAAATCACTCTTTTTATTATTCTCAGCTCTCACATACACAAACCCGTCATTCACAACACAGGGATCTCGCTCACTGCCAGTTCAAAGGTCATCATCATTCACTCTCTCACACACACATTCATCTGCCTCGTGGATCGTGTCCTCATCCTGTCCATGGCACCAATCACCACCCACACGTGCCAGGCATCCTTATCATCTGGCAGGCGTCCTGCTTGCAGTCTCCATCTGTATTCATGCAGGACAAGCTGGCACACAACTAAAGGGAGAGGTCGCAGACCGGTGGAGGAATGCCTGACATCAAGGCCCTCAAAGACCTTGAAAATAGAATCATCCAGCTGGCCAGCAACAATCTGGACCATTCCTGTGCTGACAAGGAAGTCAGCGGTGCTCAACCAAGTGAGGATCCAGCAGTGCAAAATCCATCCAACAACCGTGCTGTGAGCAAATTCCCCTTTTCGCAGTCCCCTGCCGTGGATTAATTACCCCTCCTTGCTTTCGCAGGCACGTCTGGGAAGCAGCCGAGGGGGTACACCAGAACCTTGACTCAAGCCCCAAAGACACCTCGGAAGAGGAATCTGATGACACCCTAATTGAAGACACATCACAGTGCTCACCCACACCCTCCACCAGAGAAGAGATACACACCTTGGTGGGACTTCATTTTAGAGTAGCCTCCGGGTCACAATCTGGTGAGCACGGGTGTTAATCACTTGTACATAATGTTCTCTGTTGTAAATAAACTCCCAAGCATGTCTCCTTGTCTATTGCTCCTTGTTATGATGAGCAGTGTTCGTGTCACTCAGATGTGAAACCTTGGTAAGATAAAGGCAGCTGTCTCAGTCCAGGGCCTCTTCCCTGTGCAGTGTGTAACCTTCAGACCAAAGTGATGGTTTGCAAACTTTGCACTCACTGAACACATTAGTAATGTCTGCACATCGATGGTGCTTGTCATTGCTGCCAGAATGTCATGGGCAGATGTCACAGAATTCTGTCATTCTCTCTTTGTGTGCTCGCAACACCTTTAAGGTGGGTCTGGCCCCCTTCTCTTCAGCATCTAAGACTGGTGATGCTATGCTCCTGAATGTGTCAAGTGCTGAAGGCTGACAAAGGATCAGGTGCATTTAAAGTTTCACTACTGTGTCTCCATAATATGACCCTGATCACAGAGTGCAAATGAGCTGCCCTCAGCCAGACAGGAGTCAGGCATACATAGAGGCAATGTGAAGATCTATGGAGTGTCCTCACTGCATATTGTCATTATCCTCCTGGAATCTCGCGACTATTAGGCCTCCACTGCATTTCCATGACAGGAGCCTGAGCACTGGTATGTGCGCTGTCATCAGCCACACAGGAGTCAAATATTTACAGATGCAAGGTGAAGACGTCAGGACTGTCCTCACTGCATCTCGTCATCATCCTCCATGAATCTTGCGGCTGTGAGGGCCTCCTGAGCTCGCCTACCTCATCTGGCCAGTGAATGGCCCCATTGCTGGCAGCCTTGCCTTCGAGGACCTCATCACCGTCATCCCCTTCAACATCCTTTTCATCAGCGGAGACATGCAGCTCTTCCATCTCCTCCTCATGTAGGTCCTCACCTTGTGGCAGCTCCAAGTTGTATGGCACACAGCAAGTGACGATGATGCACGACCCCCTTGGTGAACTGTAATGCAGTGCTCCACTGGACCTGTCAAGGCATCGGAACCTCATTTTCAAAATGGCTATCGCTTGCTCCACCAAAGTCCCGGTCACAGCATGAGCCTCATTACACCGTTGCTCTGTTGAAGTCTGAGGCCACCACCCCGGTGCCATCAGCCATGACCTCTGTGGGTAGCCCTCATTCCTGAGGAGCCAACCTGGCATCCTCTGTGGACCCTGGAAGATGTCAGGGATCTGAAACCTGCTAAGGATGTAGGACTCGTGGACACTCCTTGGGAAACGAGCACAGACCTGTTTGTGGTGGTCGCACACCAGCTAAACATTCAGCAAATGGAAGGCCTTGTGGTTGATGTAGTTTACTGCTTGTTGCCAAGGAGGTCTGAGGACTATGTGACTGCAGCTGATGGGCACCTTGCACCTGTGGAAAACCAGGGATCGGCACAATCTCAGCATTCTTGCTTCCTGGCTTTCCTGATCCCAGGGAGAAATGTACAAAGTTCTGTGCCTTCGCGAAGATGGCGTCTGTGACTTCCTGGATACACTTGTGCCTTGAGGCTTGCGAGATCCTGTACAGGTCACCCGTGGATCCCTGGATGGAGCCACTGGTGTAGAAATTGAGTGCTATGGTCACTTTCATGGCCACTTGCAGTGGATGCCCTCCATGTCCCCACGGTCCAAATCCTGCAGCAGGTGGCATATATGACCAACCAGTTCCCTAGACATGTGCAGTCTTCGGAATCACTGAGTCTAATGAAATGCCTACAAGCGACGACTCTCTGTGGATCTTCAGCTGCCTGTGCAGCAGGCCCTGATTCCCCTCATCTTGAGGGAGCTGCTCCTCTGTTTGCCGAGCCAGGTGCCTATGCCGCTCTCTTCTTCTTCTCTGCTCTCTGTAAGCCATGAGGCATGCTGCTAGGTCACCAGGCTCCATGATCCTGATGTTGTCTTCCTGCAGGATCAAATAGAGCAAAACATGGGTTAGCATGTGTGTCCTAAGAACCTCTCTTAGTTAAGTCTGAAGGCCCCTTCATACATGCAGGAGAGTGCTGGCCAACACTTGGATGGCCAGCGTGTAGTGCACACATTGGCTGTCTGAAATCCCACCCAATTCCACTCCACTTCATTTGATCGATTGGCGGCCACTTCGGCCACTGGACTACATGCTGTACTCTCAGCTCAGGCACAGGCATTCTCCTAACCCACACCGCAAGGCTGCACTGTTAGCAACACACAATTTACAGTCTGCGCTTGAGGGGTGAAATGTTCTGGAGCATTTGGTGGCACTTTCATGCTTTTGCGTTGCTTGAGTGGGCAGAAAAGCTTCAGAGGCCCGACTCCAAGCACGTCACTGGAGCTGCAGCTGAATGGTCTCAGCTGTGGAAGACTGCTCATTTTTGACAAGCTTTTCCAAATGCATGGCAGCTTCCCTCATCTTCCCCTCCCCCAATTCCCTCTCCCTCCTGGCATGTGCTTGAGTACTTACTTCAGTCTGTGCTGCCTTGCACCCCAACCCCCAGCCTTACCTGCACTGGAGCCCTTGCCCAGCTCCGCACCAAAAGCCATTCAGGATAAAGTGACTTGCCTGTGCTCACCCTCCAAATGTGCAGCGCCTCTTCCTTGATGTCCTACGGGCAATGCTTACCGAGCGCTGCACAAGGTTGTGTGAACCCACCTCCGAATTCCCCTCGAAGTTCAGGTCACCAGGTGCATGCCTTTCAAAGGCAATCATGAAGGAAGGCATTTTGAAGTTTTGCTGATGTGACGTAAATTTGATGTGGAGGGATGATTCCGGCAAGCAGGGCTTATAATGAGATGCTAAAGTATTGAAATTAGGTTCCCGATATGCAGCGGCGGCAAATACGGCCCGCCATTGACCGGCGGAGTGGACAATCGCAAACTGGCTTCATGATGGTGTAAAACCAATTTTGGGCCTTCTTGCCATATTGTTGTCCCCCACGCCCGCCAATAACGCCCGACGCCAACAGGACCAGATGATTCCACCCCATGTTCCATGTGATGTGTTAGATGGCTACTGCCCAAAACCAGTTGTCAATGTTAAAATGAGGCCCCAACTGCCTGATTATTTTGGAGTTAAAGAACCCTTTGAGTTATGCAAAGAAGAGCAAAGCTCTGTCAGGTTTCCATGCAGCCTAGGCAGTAACTTGAGTAGCTGCCCACTAATGACCCTTTTAATGATTGAGATTTTCTTCTACAAGACATGTTTGAAATGGCAGATTAATCAGCTCAAAACTATATTACCATATAATTTAAAAAAAAAAATGTGTGGAACACTGTACTAGATAAAGGATTAGAATTACAAGTTGGCAGCAGTCCAAGATCAAACTGGATTCAAGCACTTTTCAGCACTACTGCTCCAATTTTCTAAAACACATATGCCAAGCCAGCTGAAATACCGTAATACCCACAACAGACTCATGACGATTCAGAAAATATAGACCAAATAAAAGAGAAGAATTTGGAGCTTTACAATTCGTCCATAGACAAAAGATGACGTGAATCGCCCTTTGTAATGTCTGGAATACAATTTATCACCTATGGTTTTGGATCTTTGCTGTGTTTGATTGAATGAATCTGTAAAGAGCAGAGATATGATCACTCTATTTACATCTTCATTTCCAAAAGGACAAAATGTGGGCTTATTTTATGATAATGTTTTTAATGGCATCTGTGTAATTTGAAATATGAAGCTTTACTAAGGTAAGGAAGAGCATATGGCCAAAATATATTTAGTAGCTTTTTTAGTGGCCCTCTATCGAGCTCTTCAGTCCTACCCTCTTCTACCAGCATATATTTAATCTCATTTCTATATTTCCTTAGCTCTGATGAAGGGTCATATAGACTCGAAACGTCAACTGTATCCCTCTCTGCAGATGCTGTCAGACCTGCTGAGTTTTTCCAGGTATTTTTGTTTCTGTTCTAGATTTCCAGCATCCGCAGTATTTTGCTTTTATATTTAGTAGCTACCATTTATGTATAATACAATCACCATTTATATTTAATAAGCTATCTTGAATTGCCTTCAAATTACACAATTCAGAGTTTTCCTCTGTTGTAGTGTATTAATTTTATTGTATAATCATATTAACTATGGTAGATTGAGAGAATTTTCCCATGACATACCACTAAATGCTACAACCATTAATACCCCTATTGGCTTGCACTAAAGTTTGCTAACTCTCCTTTTCAGTAGTATTGATAATATTACATTGAGTTAATATTCCTATTTATTGGAATTGAGTGTTAAGAGTAGTGCTACTACTGAATAGTGTTGAGACTGCTCCTACTGAATAGTATGGATATGACTGCAATGAGTTTAGTCTCTTTTAGGTAAAATCAAGTGAAAACCGACACTTCATTATGAATTAGCACAGTTCAAATAGATCTGTGAAAATAATGACCTAGTGTCTCAGTGTCATTTCCTGTTGAACATGGCATGCATCATGTGAGCTGGCTAAATTGAATGCCCATAGAGGATCTGGAGGCCTTTAGATTTCCCGTCAAAATGGATAAGTAGTTAGAGGAGCCGCCATGTGGCTCCACTGAAGTTGGCTTCATGAGGCCTAAATCACTTTCAGTCTAACGCTGTAGTTGGGGATAAATCGGAGGTTGAACTCGGGGTATGGTTAGGCATGGGCTGACAACAGCCTGAAATATTTTTGTAAAGACGAGGCCAAGGGATATAACTGTTCTGTTCCTCCTGGCCTCACAAAAATTTTCCCAAATAGATTATGAGGATCCACCACTCATTTATACCTGAAAATTGCAATCAGAGTCTTACAATTGGTGTAGGACCTCACTATGCATATTAAAGTACTGCCCAGAGGAACAAGAAGGTGTACTGCTCCAGCATATACAGCACCCTCATCTCCCCCCAACAATTGCATCAGGCAAGTCTTGGGCATCAGTGGGGCAGCTGGGTGCCCCCTTTCAGCCCACCCCAAATTTGCAACTATGGCTATCTTTTTCAGGTAATTAAGCAGGTACAATCTTCATCCAAATGTGTTTAGTGAACACTTTTTCTTCTGTCTGGCAAACATTCATAAGGTGATGCAATCTATATTAAAAAAAGTAGCATGGCATCACTTCAGTGTGGTCTCTTGATAGAAGTAACGTATGTTATCCTTCCCAGGCATAAAGACAGAAAATGTCTAATGGCAGGACATACTGTGCTGGTGATGAATGTGTTTGTGTTAAATAGTAACTTTGGCAATTTATGCTGGAAGATTGGCCACTAATTCAACCATTTAACATCAGTACAGTAATTGCATAAATGGTGTATACATCTTATGTATATTCTCTGTTCATACACATCATTGTTCTACTGCACTGACAGTGCAGTAATGTGTTAATATGCTTCATTGATAGTCTGACAGTACAGCAGTTTGATACCTCTCCCATATTAAGATGTACTGATATTTCCTCAATGTGCTAATGCTCGCTTTCAACCATCTACTGACAATAAAATAATTTTATAATGCTCTCCTCTCCAAAGATGTACTTACATAGATGGTATGCCAATAATGTTGAAAATTCCGCTTGTTTGCCTGCAGTTTTATATCATAAAACAATTACCTTTGAGGCCACGGTATATTTTGTGCTTCTCATGAAGTACTATAGGTTTAGGCACAGTTTAGAGTTCATCTTAAGTTGGTCTTAGTGTGTCTAAATGCTAACACAGAGCTCTGTTCTTCAGTCCTACAATGACATCTCTATGCCTTCAGACTCTGCAAATCTCAGATACCTTATGACATGTATATTTTTCTGTCATTTCTCATTGTTCCCAGTGGATTTAGGTTTGAATTTTGATGTTCATTTACCTAATACTTCCTTCAGTTTGAAAGTTTGCTTTTTTTAAATCACAGAATCACAGATTCACAGTGCAGAAGAGGCCCTTTGGCCCATCAAGTCTGCACCGACACGTGAGAAACACCTGACCTACCTACCTAATCCCATTTACCAGCACTTGGCCCATAGCCTTGAATGTTATGACGTGCCAAGTGCTCATCCAGGTACTTTTTAAAGGATGTGAGACAACCCGCCTCCACCACCGACCCAGGAAGTGCATTCCAGACCGTCACCACCCTCTGGGTAAAAATATTTTTCCTCATATCACCCCTAAACCTCCTGCCCCTCACCTTGAACTTACGCCCCCTTGTGACTGACCCTTCAACTAAGGGGAACAGCTGCTCCCTATCCACCCTGTCCATGACCCTCATAATCTTGTACACCTCAATCAGGTCGCTCCTCAGTCTTCTCTGCTCCAAGGAAAACAACCCAAGTCTATCCAACCTCTCTTCATAACTTAACTGTTTCATCCCAGGTAACATCCTGGTGAATCTCCTCTGCACCCCCTCCAGTGCAATCACATCCTTCCTATAATGTGGCGACCAGAACTGCACACAGTACTCCAGCTGTGGCCTCACCAAGATTCTATACAACTCCAACATGACCTTCCTACTTTTGTAATCTATGCCTCAATTGATAAAGGCAAGTGTCCCATATGCCATTTTCACCACCCTACTAACATGCCCCTCCACCTTCAGGGATCTATGGACACACATGCCAAGGTCCCTTTGTTCCTCAGAACTTCCTAGTGTCATGCTGTTCATTGAATACTTCCTTGTTAAATTACTCCTTCCAAAGTGTATCACCTCACACTTTTCAGGGTTAAATTCCATCTGTCACTTATCTGCCCATTTGACCATCCCGTCTATATCTTCCTGTAGCCCAAGACACTCAACCTCACTGTTAACCACCCAGCCAATCTTTGTGACATCCAAAAACTTAATAATCCTACTCCTCACATAGTCATCTATGTCGTTTATATAAATAATAGGGGACCGAGCACAGATCCCTGTGGTACGCCACTGAATACTGGCTTCCAGTCACTAAAGCATCCTTCTGTCATCACCCTCTGCCTCCTACAACTAAGCCAATTTTGAATCCACCTTATCAAATTACCCTGTATCGTATGTGCCTTTGCCTTCTTTATCAGTCTTCCATGTGGAACCTTGTCAAAGGCTTTGCTAAAATCCATATAAACTACATCAACTGCACTACCCTCATCTACACACCTGGTTACCTCCTCAAAAAATTCAATCAAATTTGTTAGGCATGACCTCCCTCTGACAAAGCCATGCTGACTATCCCTGATCAAACCTTGCCTCTCCAAGTGGAGATAGATACTTTCCTTAAGAAATTTCTCCAATAACTTCCCTACCACTGACATGAGACTCACTGGCCTGTAGTTCCCTGGCTTATCTCTATAACCGTTCTTAAATAGCGGAACCACATTAGGTGTTCTCCAGTCCTCTGGCATCTCACCTGTGGCCAGAGAGAAATTAAAAATTTGGTTCAGAGCCCCTGCGATCTCCTCCCTTGCCTCCCTCAGCAGTCTGGGACACAAATCATCTGGACCTAGAGATTTGTCCACTTTTAAGCCTGCCAACACCTCCAATACCTTGCCACTCCCTATATCAATTTACTTAAGAACCTTGCAGTCTCTCTCCCCAATTTTGATACCTTCGTCCTCATTCTCTTGGGTGAAGATAGAAGTGAAGTATTCATTCAACACTCTAGCGATGTCCTCTGGCTCCACCCATAGATTGCCCCCTTGGTCCCTTATGGGCCCTACTCTTTCCTTGGTTATCCTCTTCCTGTTGATATACTTATAGAATATCTTGGGATTTTCCCTACTTTTACCAGCCAGAGCTTTCTCATATCTCCTCTTTGCTATCCTAATTGCTTTCTTAAGCTCCACCCTGCACTGTCTGTACTCCACTAATGCCTCTGCTGATTTGTTTCCCATGTACCTGCTAAAAGCCTCTCCTTTTCCTCTCATCGTAACCTGAATATCTCTGGTCATCCATGGTTCTCTGGACTTGTTACTCCTTCCTATCACCCTAGAGGGAACATGTTGAGCCTGTACCCTCCCCATTTCCTTTTTGAGCACCCCCCCACTGTTCCTCTGTAGATTTCCCCACAAGTACCTGTTCCCAGTCTACCTTGGCCAGCTCCTGCCTTATTTTACTAAAATCCACTCTCCCCCAATCCAAAACATTTTTTTGCAACCTGTTTTTTTTTTCATTCATTCATGGGCTATGGGCTTCGCTGGCTAGGTCTGCATTTATTGCCCATCTCTAGTTGCCCTTGAGAAGGTGATGGTGAGCTGCCTTCTTCAACCACTGCAGTCCCTGTGGTGTACGTACACCCACAGTGCTGTTAGGGAGGGAGTTCCAGGATTTTGACTTATGTGAGATTGTGCCATCAGTACTAAATTATTGTAGTAAATAGTTAGAGAATGGTTTAAGGCTGCCTGAAACTCACCAAAAAGTGGGAGATACAAATAAAATGCGCTGTTCTATGCTCTATTGTTAATGTCCAGCCCACTGTCACAGGAGGAAAGAGGAAAGGTATCTCAGCATTGGATGGAAGCAAAATCAAGTTTGCACCTGACACAATCCAACTACTTGAATGTTTGGGAGTGTAACAGTATTTACCAATGTTTGGTAGAAAATTTCCTGTGTGGCTTCTTGACACTGGTGTATGGATTTGAAGAAAAAAACCTTAAGGTTGGACAGGCAGGTCCTTTAATTGTTAAAATGATCCTGTCAATGGCCTCAATTGGCCATTGACAGGTTGGCGGGTGCATGGCTGATTTGGCTGTGCCCCCGCCTTCCTGAAAATTTAAATGGGGTGGGATGACATTAGGGGGGAACCCCCAACGTCATCCCACGTTGGCGAGCAGGCCCCGCCCCCTGCTCACCGAAAGCAAAATTCTGCCCATGGTGTGTATTATAACACTATTACAGCAGAGCATCCAATGGAACACAAACAGCAATAAACGTGACCAACAACAAGCATACATTTTAACCCAAAGGAACACAATTCAACTAATTAGTCAGTTAATTTTTTGAAACATGGAGCACAGAAGGTATTTCATTGACCGAGTACATGGTGCCATGCTAGAAGGAACCAGATAAAGGAACAAAGGGAGTATACAATATTTGGGGCAATACACCTCTCATCCAGAAGTGTCTGGTGCAACAGCTGTATAAGGGAAACTCAGAGGTTCAATGATGTCTTCCAAACTAATGGCCTGGCAGAATGTCAAACGCAGAGATAGCATACACAAGAAATTTGTCCGCAACAACAATAAATGAGGTAAAAGCAAAGTACTGCGGATGCTGGAAATTTGAAATTAAAACAGAAAATGCAAGAAAAACTCAGCAGGTCTGACAGCATCTGTGGAGAGAGAAACAAAGTTAACATAGAAAAGCCACACAATCTGGTTGAGATGCATCCCAAGGTCCTGAGGCTGGAATTGCAGAGGCTGACCACAATTCTTCAATCTTTTCTATATATGGGTCTGATGCCAGAGGACTGGAGGATTACAAAAGTTATACTGCTGTTCAAAAAGGGAAGAGGCAATTACAGGCCTGTTAGCCTAACTTCAGCAGTCAGGAAACTTTTAGACAGTGGATAAGATAGCTCATTCAAAACCCAGCTACTCGCAAAGTTAAAATCAGGTCCATTAATCAGAGTCAAAATTTGTTGGCACGTGGCAAAATACAGACGAGTTAATTAAAGCCAGCACAGGTTTTATGAAGGCAAATCGTATTTGCCCAACTTGTTTGAGTTCTTTCATGAAGTAAGGTAAACAGTTGATAATGTGTATAAGGACCTTCAAAAAGTATTTGATCAAATACCACATACTTGTTAGCAAAATCGAAGACCCTGGAATTAAAAGGGAAATGGCTGTGTAGATATGAAATTGGCTGAGGGACAGAAAGCACAGAGTAGTGATAAAAGATTGTTTTTCAGACTGGAGGAAAGTGGAAGACCATTGCTCTTTTTGACTTATATTAATGATCAAGATTTGGAAAAACAGGGCATAATTTCTAAGCCTCAAGGTGACACAAAACTCAGAAATGTAGTGTACAGCGAGGAGCACAATAACAGACTTCAGAAAGAAATAGGGTGTAATTTTCCGCTCCGGAGACCAAGTGCGGTGGTGAATGAGAAACATGGCATGTTTCCCACTGGCTGGCGTAATGGGTTTCTGCACCAGATCATCCACTTTTTAGCTCATATGTGCATGCATGTGGAGCGCATGGTTGCAGGGCGGAATGGGATTCGTCAACCCTGTCATGACCTCATTGGATCATCTTTCCGGGCACCATATCTAAACCACACCCATGCACATCATTCACTGCAGCCCAGGACTGGTCATGGTAAGTGCTTGCCCGAGGAGGAAGAAGCTACTGCCTCCAAGGTCAGCGACAATGCACTGGGGGCACTTCTCAATGCAGCTGAGGAATGATGGGACATTCTTTACCCCTGTGACAGCAGAAGGAGGTCCACCAACCTTACTACACTGGCTTGGAAGCAGATCGCCAGGGTAGTAAGTGCCAATGCACCTCAGAGGAGGACAGCCATCTAGTGCAGGATGAGTGATCTCATCTGCTCCGCCCCAGGATAAATCGACCTTCTCACTCTTAACTCACACTCCCATAAGCCGATCAGACATTTGCAGGGTTAGAGTCTACAGGGATCTCTCACACTGACATCACAAGGAACATGATCACTGACTCTCTCACACACACTTTGACATCTTCATCTGTTCTTACATCCTGTGCAGCTCGTGTCCTCAACTCTTACACAGGTCCATTCAGCACTCAAAGAAGGCTGGAATGCTTATCATCTGCATTGCCATCCTTCCTACTCACAGTCCGTCCACTTGTCAATGCAGATGATCGCCTGCAACAAAAGGGTGAGATTCCAGACCAAAGGGGCGATGCCTGAGCTCAGAGCCCTTACACTGTGTGAAGAGCATGCAGCAGAGCTAGTCGACGAGGACCAGAACTGTGCCTGCACCGAGGGTGAGACCGGCGTCTTCCAAGCCAGTGGGGACCTATCACCAGCTCACCACTCACCCGTCAAAGCTGTTAATTATGCAGCCAATCATTAATTATTTCTTCACTCTTTGACAGGCACAAGCAGCAAAAGGAAGAGGCCCACTGGCAGGCAGCCCATCAACCCCAGCTCCCACACCACCTCGGATGAGGATCCTGAAGACACACTGGATGAAGACCCGTCACAGCGTTGACCAGCCCCTCCACTAGCGCAGAGGCACACACATCAGTGGAGCAGGCTCGGGGACACAATCTGGTTAGCACAGCACAGATTTGGGTCTGCAGCAGGTGGTGACAGGGACATCCAAAGTCACCGGCACCCTGAGGTCTGCTAGAGGCCGGGATTCTGCTGAGTCCCAGTTAGATGACGTGCCTCTGTACTCAGCCCTAACACATATGTTGCAGCTGCAAAGACATACACAAGAACATCAGGCAGGGTTGTCAGATGCCATCACCAAATTGAAACGGATGATGGAGGAGTCCATCGGCATTCTGTCTGATGTCGTTGCACCGACATGTCAGCGCACCGAGGTCAATACTAGTAGGATTGGCAAGTGCAATGGAGACCTTTGTCCAGGACATTGTACCTGATATGTGCCAGGATCTTCACTCCATTGCTGCAGGCATAGATGGGATACATCAGTCGCTAGGCTAGAGGGGGACGGGACACCTTGACCTCACTCGAGGTGCCCCTTCTCCTCAAGGAGTCAGGGAAGTGCCCTCTGGCACCCATGGAGAGGAGGACCATCAGCTGGACCAATCCTGGGACCATCCACCAGTTAACTCCCAGAGTATCCAGCTGATCCCAATCCCATCTGCCTGTGATCCCATCAGCTGCAGCTCCACAGGTCCAGGAGAGTGCACTTGCCCCACAACAGGAGACCCAAAGCAGGCTGGAGCTCTCCAGGGCTCAATCCTCCAGAGGGCACCCACCAAGGTAATCACAAACAACAGAGCGTAGCAGTCAGCAGGCTACATCCACCTCTGCTGTGGATGTTGGGGGTGCACAAAGACATAGTAGTGGGGTATGGAAAATTAAGGACTTGGACATGGGAAGATGTAGTGCTGAGCCAGAAGGGTATCCAGCCTCTCGTGACATTAACCCTGAACCAGCTCTCAGATGGACAATTGACGTGGCAATGTGCTATTTACCAGGCATCGGTGTGCCTGGTTTCCATGTGCATATGTCAGACTGTTGGAGGCCCCCAATGGGATCAGAGCAAAGCTCCAGTACATGTGATGTGTGTTCTTTATTATTAATGATTTGGGTCCTTAAGGCCTAGATGAAGCGTCAGCATTTTCAAATGCCACGGCTCGGCAGCCTGGGAAACTGGGAGACTTCAAACAGAGCCATGGTCATGAGTGCTTGACAGAGAACAGACAGTGCCTTTCGTGGCCCACTGAAAGGTGAGCTGAGGTGCAGCCTCGCCTCCACTCCTGAAGGTTATAGATGACTGTGTCCTGATGATATATCTAATGCTGGGGACTGCTGATGAGGCCTGAACGCTTGCCTTGCATGACTGATTACCTGTGTTGACAAACTGCAGTGCGGTTTCAGAATTAACCTCACACATGAAGGTGATAATTGTCCTCCTTGAGGCACCTTGCCAAACTGCAGGCATACTGCAATGAGAGCACAGAGGATTGGAGTGTAGCTCCTGTCTCTTGAAGGCTGCTGTAGGCAGTGAAATGTTATCAAGATGCGTAAAGAAGTTGCACCATCTCAAATCTGCTCACAAAACACCAAGTTGCAGTTGTTATCCCATAACAGGCCACATGCTCTGGAGGCTGCTACCTTCTAAGATGAGGACATCATGATGCAAGAGTGTAAATCCTCATTCGGAGATGCATGTGATGCATTGACCCTATTAGAATGACAACGAAGGTGGTAAGGTGGACCCAGCATGGAGGGCACTGGTCACAAAGGAATATATCAGCTAATTATCAACATCCTCCTGGAACCTGGTGGCTATAAGCATGTCAAGTGCATGCCTGCCTCGCCTAGGCCGTGCTATGGCCTCTTCCCCTGGAGCCTCCACTCCCTTGCCCTCATCAAGCTCAGCCCTCTTGACATCCTCATCATCGGAGGAGACGTGCAGCTCCTCCGTCTCTCATTCTGGCAAAACATCCCTTCTTTGGAACGCCAAGTTGTGTAGAACACAGCAAACCTTGATGATGTGGGATACCCTCTGGAGAAAGCATCTGACCTGTCAAAACATGATGCCAGTGGTGTGCTCAATCAATGAGGATGTTACAGAATGAGCAGTGTTATGCCTCTTGGGGGCATTTTGTGTCTGGTGAACAGGCGTTATCAGCCACGTCCTTTGTCATCGAGGAGCCAACCCTGAGGGCCCTGATATGCTGAGGGCCCTTGAAGATTTGTGGGACCTGCAAGTGACTCAAGATGTACGAGTCCTGGGAGCTTCCAGCGTACCTCACTCGCACATACTTGCGGAATCTGCTTCTGGTGGTTGTAGACCAGTTGAACATTGATAGAGTGAAACCCTTTCCTGTTGATGAATTGTAGTGGCTGCTGCCAGGGAGCTCTTAAAGCCAATTGAGTGCAGTTGATGGCACCCTGCACCTGTGGGAATCCGGAAATTTCTGCAAATCCCACAGCTGTGGCAGCCTGACTGGCTTCATCTAGTGAGGTGATACACTTTGGAAGGAGTAATTTGACAAGGAAGCATGACACTAGGAAGTTCTGAGGAACAAAGGGACCATGGCGTGTGTGTCCATAGATCTCTGAAGGCAGAGGGACATGTTAGTGGGGTGGTGAGAAAGACATATGGGACACTTGCCTTTATCAATCGAGGCATAGGTTACAAAAGTAGGGAGGTCCTGTTGGAGTTGTATAGAACCTCGGTGAGGCCACAGCAGGAGTACTGTGTGCAGTTCTGGTCGCCACATTATAGGAAGGATGTGATAAAAGCAAAACACTGCAGATGCTGGAAATCTACAACAAAAACAAAAATATCTGGAAAAACTCAGCAGGTCTGACAGCATCTGCGGAGAGGGACACAGTTGACGTTTCAAGTCCGTATGACCCTTCATCAGAACTAAGACATATAGAAATGAGATGAAATATAAGCTGGTAGAAGGGGGTTGGACAGGAGAGCTTGATAGGGGGCCAGTGATAGGTGGGGGCCAAGAAGAGACTGCCGAAGATGTCATAGACAAAAGGACATAGGGGTGTTGATGGTGGTGATATTATCTAAAGGATGTGCTAATGGAGACATTAAGGGAAGCAAGCTAGTGGCAGATGGCCCTAGTGCGGGTGGGGTGGGGGGAAGGGATTGAAATGGGCTAAAAGGTGGAGATGAAACAATAGACCTAAATAAATTTAAAAATTGGAGGGAAAACAAAAAAATATAGTTGTAAAAATATTATAGATTATTGGAAAAAGGGGGATTGGAAAGGGGGTGGGGATGGAGGAGAGAGTTCATGATATGAAGTTGTTGAACTCAATATTAAGTCCAGAAGGCTGTAAAGTGTCTAGCTGGAAGATGAGGTGCTGTTCCTCCAGTTTGCGTTGAGCTTCACTGGAACAATGCAGCAGGCCAAGGATGGACATGTGGGCATGAGAGCAGGGTGGTGAGTTGAAATGGCAAGCGACAGGGAGGTCTGGGTCATGCTTGCGGACAGACCGAAGGTGTTCCACAAAGCAGTCACCCAGTCTGCGAGAGACCAAACGGTCTGGAATGCGCTGCCTGGGAGGGTGGTGGAGACGGGTTGCCTCACATCCTTTAAAAAGTACCTGGATGAGCACTTGGCATGTCATAACATTCAAGGCTATGGGCCAAGTGCTGGTAAATGGGATTAGGTAGTTGGTCAGGTGTTTCTCACGTGTCGGTGCAGACTCAATGGGCCGAAGGGCCTCTTCTGCACTGTGTGATTCTGTGATTCTGATTCTGTAATTGTGAGGCTTGCTAAATAGGGTGTTGGTAACCTCTCGGATGCATTCGTGAGCAGATGCTTAAATCCCACAGAGGTCACCAGTGGAGCTCTGGAACGAGCCACTCATGAAGAAATCCAGAGCGGCCATCACATTGAGAGCCACTGGCAATGGATGGCCTCTCAGTCTCTGTGGTGTCAACTCCTCCCAGATAATATAGCAAATGTAAGCCACCACATCCCTTGACATGTGAAGGCATTGACGGCACCCTCTCTCACTCAACTGGAGGTATGAGAAGCGTCTCCTGAACACCCTTGGTCTTGCCAGATGCGTCCACTCAATGGCTGCGTCAGCCTCAGCTTCTGGGTCTGAGAGAGCCCGGCTGGCCCTTGTTGATGAGAGTCTTCCCTTAGCCCAGCCTGGTGGTGATGGGCCCCTCTTCTCCTCCTCCTTAGTTGCCTGATTGCCAGGATGAATGCAACATTGCCTGCTCCATCCATGAGGCACTCGTGCTTGCCTCTGCAAAAATATCGAACAGAAACATAAACCTGCAATATTCACCTTCCTGTCGCTAACTAGGGAGTCAGTGTGGAGCCCATGGGTCATTTTCATCTCACCCATTACATCCCCACTTAGTCCCTTGGAGCTCTATTACAGCCTTCTGGATCACCAGTAGGGCACCCACCCCTCCAACCTCCTCACCCACACCACCCCCAAACGCTGGGCGCATGACAGGGCTTTGACATGGTCTTGGAGTGACTGAGTCCTGCCAGGCGACAGAAGCCTCAGTCAGGGCACTGTCAGACTGTAACCTTTGGATTACACAACAGCCCCAGCTTGCACACATGTTATGAGAGTATTGGGGCCTGCGTCGTTGGATCAGCTTTAAAAGTGGTAATGTTGAGGTTTTACTACCAAACCAGCTTTTAGCGCCACCAACACTCCCTCCCCCCACCCCCAGCATCGAGAGCCCTCTCATCTTGCTGCAGGAGCAAGATGTTCAGGTCTCCCACCTCCTAATCACTCTCCTTCCTCCCCCTCTAATCCTTGATCCAATCGTTATAGTCGCTGATATCCCTGTCCTCCCCCAAGAACCACTTGATGTTGATATCCTGATGTCCCATGTAGACCTGACCCCTCCCCATATTGAGGCCCATTGTACTGTAACTTACAGAGACACCCCCCAAGAGACTATCAAGTTCCTATCCCCAAATTACCTGTTCCCCATCCACGGGTTGCAGATGCCTCCCCTGACTGTGACTGTGCCAACTGTGGCCCAGTATCAAGCTACCAACCCCCAGGACTGATGTGTGTGAGGGACTGACCACACCCTGCGCACCATGCTGGGCACAAATGACACAGGACTGACAGGCCCTCCCCCTCCCTGGACTGGGACCAGGACAGGCATGCTAAGCACGGCCCTCTAACTTATGGTGCACATCCATAGGACTGGCTTTGCTTTGTGGTCCTGACTACCCATTTCTTCATTGCCCAGGACTGTCAATGCTTTCTGGCCCTGAATAATTTCCCCATGGCACCCCACCCCAAATGTGCTCTCTTCCCCAGTCATTCCCCAACCCAGTCACAAGTCTGTGTTCTCTCTCTAACCACTGCCATGCCATGTGGCTGTGCACTCTTCTCCAGACGTCCCTCCCCAGTCATTCCCCGCAGCCCCAGTCAAGCTTCTTATCCTCCAACGCCTTCCCTTGCCTCTGTCTTGTCTCAGCACCCTCCACCCACAATCAAGCTTTTGCCCTCCAGCCCCTTCCACCACTCCCCCCAACGCCTTCCTGCTGGTCTCGCCTCGCATGGTAAGCCTTAGCTTTGGCAACCCCTTGAGTTCCCGCTGGTCTTGCCTGTGCATCCTGGTACAGAGTTGGAGCAGTCACGAACACAGTGCAATGAAAGATATGTGTGAATATTCCTCAGGGTCATGAGTGAAGTGCTGGTCGCCAGGTACGCGTCACTTATATCCGGTCGTGAATCACACCGGTCTGCTTAGCCACCAGCATGGTCATTTAACCTGGAATGGAGGCGTAATTCTGGTGAGCTGCCTTTTTAATGAGTATTCATAATATTCAAATAAATGCTGTTCCCGACATGGCGCGGCAGGTTACCAGAACAGTCATGAAAGTCGGGAGTGGAAAATCGCAGGCTATTTTTACGCCGGTGGGAAACAGACTTTTAGCCATTCTCAGCATTTGTCATGCCTGCCATGATGCCTGCCGCTGACGAGACTGGAAAATCCTGCCCATAGACAAACTGGATAATGGCAGATCAAATTGAACAGAAAGAAGCATGAAGTGATTCATTTTGTTTGGAAGAATGAAGAGAGCTAATATAAACTGAATGGTATAATTTTAATTTGGGGTGCAGGAACAGAGACCTGGGCGGGGGTATGTGTACACAAATTTTTAAAGGTCACAGGACAAGGTGAGAAGACTGTTAAAAATGAATACAGGTTTCTTGGTTGTGTAAATAGTACCATAGAATACAAAAGTAAGGAAAGTATGCTGAACTTTTCTAAAACACTGGGTTAGGCTCCAGCTGCAATATTTTGGCAGTTCTGGGCCTAGAAAAATGTCAAGGTTTTAGAAAAGGTGCAGAGGAGATTTATTAGAATGATACCACAGATGCAAGACTTCAGTTACATTGTGAGATTGGAGAAATTGGCTTTGTTCTCCTTAGAGCAGGGGAAATTTGATATTGGTGTTCAAAAATCATAGATGGTTTTGATAGAGTAAATAAAAAGAAACTGTTTCCACTGGCAGAAGAGTTGGTAACCAGAGAACATAGATTTAAGCTATTGGCAAAAGAACCAAAGGCAACATGAGGAAACATTTTTTTTTATGTACTGAGTTGTTATGATGTGGAATGCACTGTCTAAAATGATAGTGGAGAAGATTAAATGACAGCTTTTCAAAATGAATTGTATTATTAATTGAAAATGAAAAAATTGCAGGGATATGGGGAAAGAGCAGGAGAATGGAATTAATTGAATATCCCTTTCAAAGGGTGGACACAGTTAAGAGGGACTGAACAGCCCCCTTCTGTGCTATACCATACTATAATTATATGAATAATTCATATTTCTGCAGCAAACCACCACCCACCCACCCCATAAAGATGTCACAAAGCATTTCACAGGACAGTGGATGATAGTAATCGCTGAACAAAATACAACTGTTGGACAATGAAAGAATGGTTGAAGAAAAGAGTCTTTAAGATGTTCTTGAAAACAGGAGTTCCAAAAGAAAGAAGCAGCATAGAAGATGGAGAAGCAAGAGGAGCAGAGAATGAGAAGTAAACTGGTAGAAGAGAAGCAAATTTGAGCAGCTGTAGAGGAAATTGGAGCAAAAGTAATTTGGAGCAAAGTACACATTTAAGAAACAAGGCAACTCAAACATTTAGATTGGTGCCTCGTTTGCTAAACTTTGCTGCTACACTGGTGATTAGGCAAATAATTCCCCAATACCAGTTTCACCTTCTTCACATCCAAATTTTCATAAGCTGCTCTTCTTTCACAGTGAAGCATCTTTGTAGAGTCAAATATGCACCTTGAGCAGTTGATTATTCTTGAGGATTGGTTATGGGGATGAAGGTGAGCAGGAAGGGTTGCACTATTTTGTGACCCCTAATTAATCAAGACATCCTAAGTGTGTTTAAATGTTGTTTGGTGTCTCACTAAGAGGTCTGGAGGTTTGTATGGTTGTACATTAACTCCTTGGGCAGAATTTTACGGCCCCGTTTCAGTGGGGACGGGGCTTTAAAATACGGTGCGCCGTTATAACTCCCATTGACGACAGCGGGAGCGTAAAATCCCACTGCCGTAAAATTCTGCCCTTTATTGCTAACACACAACTATATCCATAGCTCCAAGGTATAGCCCCACCTAGGCACTATCTTCATGCTGACTTCTCTCAGACTCTGTACACACAGTCTACTATCGTGTGACTCTCTACATCATAATGTAGGCAGTACTGCTTCCCAGACCCACATTAACTCTTACTGATCTGAACACCCTTATACTGCACCTCCCCTAAGTCCTTACCCAAATATATTTACAAATAATATTTCCCTGCTACCTCTTCTCCCTGTTCTCCCCCCACCCACCCACCCCCCCCCCCCCCCCCCCCCCCCCCCCCCCCCCAAGTCTCAGACTTTACAAACTCAGACAATCTGGAGGCTTTACGACTCTTCCAGATCTCTCTTTTGTTTGGAGGAGTGGTAGCCTCAGTTGCTTTGAGCTGACTATTGATTTGGAGATGAAGTTGTAGTACTTGGTAGTTCAAATACTCGGGTTTCAACATCTGGTTTGCTTCTTGCAATCTTTAGTGCTATGTTTTTCTTTGTTGACCATCTATCTTCATCAGATACCATAGGCTTATCCCATTCCTTCTGGAGGGAATGTTCACTCCTGCCATTCATAGAGTGGACTCAGGATTTCTTTTTTCATGGGGTCAGCCATGTTCTTCCTAGAAGTTGATGTTTCAAAAATGGATCCTTCATTTTCACTTGCTTCACAATTTTAGCCAACTATGTGTGTACTCTCTTATTTTCCAGTTCTTTCTCAAGCCTAATAATCTTTTCATTCAAGCTCAGCAACTATTCTGCTGCGTTGAGTTGTCTTTGTTTCAGTTATCTGTGAAATTCTTATACAAGCTTAACAACTTCACATGACATTCAGTTCCTTTCGGAGTCTTTATTCTATGGTCATTAACTGCTCTTTCAATTCACTCGTTAAATCCCCAATCTGTTTCTTAGAATTTTCTTTATTTGTTTTTAAAGTCTAGATTTGCTTTTCCATGCTGTACATGTCATCTTTCATGTTCTTCAGATTGGATTGAAGTTCAAGAATTTCATTGCTTTTTTCACAATGATACTCCAACATTTCATCAGTTTTGGTAGGTAATTCTGCATTCAACCAACTGTTTTGATTTATCAGCAATTCCTTTTCCTGTTCCTGGCATTTTTCATGGTACTTAATAGAGACTTCTGATATTTGAAGTTAATCAAGTTTTAATTTTTCATTAGCAGACTCATCTTCCACATGTGAAAGGTGATTCTCTGCACTGAACAGTTTCTCTTTAGCAGAGCCTAACTCTTCTGTGCTAACCTTCAAGCTCACATTTTAAAAAATTCTACTTCTACTAGTTGTTTCTGAGATTCTTCACGCTCCTTTGTGAGAACTTCTACTTTTTCTTAGAACTGTTCAACTTTTTCTTGACATTCTAGGTTCTTGATTTTCATTTCAGCCATGTCATTTTTCAACAACTCAATGGTTCTCAGTAAGTTTCTGGCATCCAGTGCTTTTCCTTCTAGTTCCTTGATCTTCAGCATCAGGTTTACATTTCCCAATCTTATTTCTGTCTTTTCTTTCTCCATCTGCAGCAGAGCTTTGTCCTTGTTCTTCATTTTGGAATCACTGTTGCCAAGGTCTGCCTCCAACAAAGTCTTAACTTGTTTCAGTTCTGTAATCATGCTACTCATGGCTTTAGTATCTGCTCACAGCTTGAAAAGCTCTATGGCTTTTCCATTCAATGCCTTCTCTTTTCCATTCAGCTGGTTCTTCAGCCTAACTAACAATATCCATGTTCATCTTCTCTTTCAATTGGGTATGCTGCAAAAGTGGTAGAGAACTCTTTTTCTGACTGTTGAATTGGAGGTATAAGTTTTCTACTTCATGTTGCTCCTGTACATAACATTTCTTCATTTTTTCTTTTTTCTCCTGCAGTCTTTCATTTTGCAGTTTGACCTTCACATACTTCCTCATCATTTCTTCCCCACATACTCATCCTTTTCACACATAGCATTAACAAACTTGCTTTCCATTTCTTCATATATATCTTTGGAAATGTAATGTTTTCTTCAGTCTCTTTCTTGTACCTCTTGGTTTTCTTCTGAATATTGAACATTGCGGCGTCTTCTCTGCCAACTGGTTTTTTAGTTCTTTCAGAGTGATATTGAATTCATTTAGCTTCTCTTCATAATTTTCCAGAGGAACAAACTGCAACCTGAGTGATCCATGGAGTGTTGAAGCTCATTCAACAGGATTCTCGTTTTGCGAAACTCAATTGTTTCTTCTTGAGCTTTCTTGTAATTCAACAGAGTCTCCTTGACGTTGTTCTGCTGTTGTTCCATTCTGTTGTTGAAGGCAGTCTCCATTTCTTAATGCTGCTGAAAGATTATGTACTCCTTTTGCGTTTGATCTCAAAGGACAATTAGCTTTTCTTGCAGCTGTTTGTTTTCTTGTTCAACTCTTGTCATCTCACTCTGTGTTTCAGTGCATTGCTTTGTCACTACTGATAGTTCCACCACAGCTTTTTCTAAAGTAGTATTCAACATCTTTTTTAACTGCTCATGTTTTTCCAGGGGCACATATTGATTCTTCAAGAGTCTTTCTGGGCAATAAATTCTTTGAGTATCTTTTCTGCCTGCTGTTGCGCCTGGCTATACTTCTGATTGAACTCTTTTAACTTAGCTTTGATACAAACATTTTCCTGTGGAATAGCTTCATTTTTTTCTTGCAGGTTTTGTTGCTTTTGCGTTACGTCAGATAACTTTTCCTCATTCACAGACATCTGCTCACTTCGCATTTTTACCTGCTGTTGCAGTTTAGGTACTATGTCGACATTTTCAAAAAACATTTTAAAAGTTAATTCAGCCTTTTTCTGAACTTTGCTCACCCTTTTTGCGATCTAGATAGGTCGTTTGACTCTGCATTTGATCAGGTCTGGCAATAATATTTTCGCTAAATATTTAAATTGTAATAATGGCCTCAATTATTTCTTCAAAAACTTCCCTCAAGATTCTCTGTGGCAAACAACTAGGATCCAATGACGTTTTCCTCAAATATTTTTAATAACGTTTTACTTGCAGTAATAAGCTCCACGAACGGTTCTGCAGTTCTAGAGCAACATAGAATGGTTACAGCACAGAGGAAGGTCATTTGGCCCCTAGTGTCCATGCTGGCTCTCTGCAAGAGCAAATCAGCTGGACCCACTCCTCCATCATTTCCCCATAGACCTGCATTTGTTTTCTTCAGGTAATTATCAAATTCCTTTTTGAAAGGCACAATTGAATCTACCTCCACCCATCTACCTCTCAGGTTGTGCATTCTAGATCCTAACCACTCACTACATAAAAACTGTTTATCTTCATATCACCTTTGGTTCTTTTGTCATTCACCATAAATTGGTGTCCTCTGGTTCTTGACCATTTCACCAATGAAAGCAGTTTCTCCCTCTCCACTCTGTGGAGAACCCTCATGGTTTTGAATAACTTGATAAATTCTCCTCAATCTTCTCTTCTCCAAGGAGCCCAGCTTCCCCAATCTGTCCATGTAACGGAAGTCCCTCATCACCAACATTCAAGTAGATCAGTCCTGCACCCTCTCTAATGCTTTCACATCCTTCCTAAAGTGTGATGCCCAGAATTGGCTTACAGTCCTCCAGCTGAGCTGAACCAATGTTTTATAAAGCTTCCCCATAGCCTTTTTGCTTTTGTACTCTATTCCTCTATTTATTTGATCTAGGATACCTGTATGCCTTATTAGCTGCTTTCTCAACCTGCCCTGCCACCTTCAACAGTGTGCGCATATACCCCCAGGTGCGTCTGTTCCTGCACCCTTTTAGAAATCATTGAGATGTGGGAATTGCTGGAAAGACCAATGTTTATTGCCTATCCCTAATTGCCTTTTGTAAACTGGTGCAATCTTTATAGTGGAAGCATTCCCATAATGCTGATCGGTTGGGAGTTCACCCCCATAATGTTATTAAGTAGGGAATTCAAGGATTTTGGCCTAACAATGATGAATGAAATGTGGTGTTATCCAAGTAAGGATGATGTATGACTTTGAGGGGAAATTGGTGGTGTTTTCTTGCTCTGCTGTCCTTTACCTTCTAGGTGCTAGAGGTTATGGGTTTGGCAAGTGCTATCAAAGGAGCCTAGGCAAGTTATAGCAGAGCATCTTGTCGATGATACACGCTGCTGCCATGCTGCACTGGTGGTGGGAAGAACAAATGCTTAAGATGATAGATGAGGTGCCAATCAAGCAGGCTGCTCTGTCCTGTGTGGTCCTGAACTTTTAAAGAGCTGTTGGATCTGTCCTCATCCAAGCAAGTAGAGAATATTTCATCACACCCCTGGCTTATACCTTGTTGGAGGTGGAGAAGCCTTGGGGAGTCATGAAGTGAGCCACTGGCTGTTGTCCAGTCTTGCTGCATGTGACCATGGACTGCTTCACTATCTGAGGAATTACGAATGGAATTGAACAATATGCAATCATCAGCAAACATCCCTTTTTTTTACCTGAGCTGGCTTAAAGTGGCTTAAGTCACTGTGGTCTAAATTCTTGTTACATTCAAAATTGCTATTCCTTTTTTTAAAACTTTGAACGAATTAATTTACCTAACCTTTAATTAGAAATTATTAAGTTTAAAAGGAAAATTAATTCATTTTTAAACAGCAAAGTAGTTGGCAAAGAAGCAAATGACAATCTGACTTTTTTTCCTGAGAAACCAAGGTGAAGGCCCATTGTGTAGAACATCACTGAGACGGAAATAATGGCAGGATAGGATAACTCAGCGATTAGATAAAAGTGAGCTTGGCTTTAGGGACGATTGTATAATGTCATATGGAGTTCTTGGTAACAGGAAAGAATAACTTACACTAGAACATTATAACTAACCTTGATTTCAACATAGGGGAGGGTGTATGGATGAGAACATGCAGCTTAGAATATATAGGAAAGGAAATTTATAAAGAAAACTGACTATAATAGTAGTGATTAAGGAAGGGAAAGAATGCAATTGAAAGGAGATATTAAAAGCTAGAGGTTAAAGAGAGTTCACCCATCAAACCAGGAGTGCAAAGGAAACAGTACTGAAGCTGTCCAGAAATGCAAGCAGAATTCAAGGGCAGAATTTTGTGTTCCTGAGACTGAAATGTGGTGGTGGGCAAATTTCATAGTGTTTCCTGCTGGCCGGCAGGGCGGGTAATTGTGCCCGATTTCAGGCTCGGAAGCTCATTAATTATGCATTGATGAGTAGCGCTCTGAATTACATGGCGGGGTGGGCACTGATTCTTCTGCCCTGCCTTCACTTAAAGGGATCGGAGGTCGGGGCACCATATTTAAGTGCCACCTGAATCCCTTTGGACTGTCAGGTGTGAAGGGTGCAACAGACCATGATTATGGGGGCACCCTCTGTGGAGAGTAAACTGTGAGAGTACTGCAGAACCCTACCTGAGCAATCCAAACATCGGATGCGCATCTTCAGGATGTCAATGGCCTGCTCGATGATGGATCATGTGGAGCTATTCACCACATTGTTTCTCTCCTCTGAGGCACTCTGAGGATGACACATGCGCATCATGAGCCATCATTTCAGCAGGCACCCCTTATCCCCAAGCAGCCAGCCCTATAATGGCTGAGGCCCTTCGAATATGTGAGACACCTGGGAGTGCCTCAGGATACCTGGCACAAATGTGCATGATGTGCTTCTGATAATCGCATACCAGTCGAACGTTCAGGGAGTGGAACCCTTTCCGGTTAATGAACAGCAGCTGCCATGGAGCTCTCAAAGCCACATGTGTGCATTTGAAAGGAGGGAGGGAGAAAACAGTGAATTACAGACTGGTTAGCCTAACATCAGTAGGGGGAAAAATGCTAGAGTCTATTATAAAGGATGTGATAACAGGACACTTAGAAAATATCAACGGGATTAGTCAACATGGATTTATGAAAGGGAAATCATATTTGACAAACCTACTGGAGTTTTTTGAGGACATATCTAGTAGAATAGATAATGGAGAACCAGTGGATGTAGTGTATTTGGATTTTCAGAAAGCTTTTGATAAAGTCCCACATAAGAGGTCAGTGTATAAAATTAAAACACAAGGGATTGGGAGTAATATGTTGGCATGGATTGAGAACTGCTTAGTAGACAGAAGACAGAAAGTAGGAATAAATGGGTCTTATTAGAGTGGCAGGCGGTGGCTAGTGGGTTACCACAGAGATCAGTGCTTGGGCCCCAGCTACTCACAATACATATCAGTGATTTGGATGAGGGAACCAAATGTAAAATTTCCAAGTTTGCTGACGACATGAAACTTGGTAAGAATGTAAGTAGTGAGGAGGGTGTTAAGCGGCTTCAAGGCAATTTAGACAGGTTGAGTGAGTAGAAAAAAAATAGCAGATGCAGTATCACAGGGATAAGTGTGAAATTATCCACTTTGGGAGGAAAAACAATGGCAGAGTATAGTTTAAATAGTGATAGATTGGGAACTGTTGATATACAAAGGGATCTGGGTGTCCTTGTACACCAATCACTGAAATTAAGCATGCAGGTGCAGCAAGCAGTTAAGACCTTCATTGTGCATGGACTTGAGTACAGGAGCAAGGATATCTTGCTGCAGCTGAACAAGGACTTGGTGAGACCACACCTGGGGTAGGATTTTACGTCCATTGAGCAGGTGAGCACATGACACGATTGGGCATAAAATCTCGCACGATAGCGTTGGGTGAGCATCCTGATGTCGTCACGTACTCTCGCGATCTTTCGGTTGCCGGGCGCACACGAGAGTCAGCAGTGCGCCTGCCGACAATTAAAAGGCCTATCAAGGTCCTTAAGGTATTAATTAATTTGAACTTTTTGCTGCCCGCTCAACCGTTCGGTTGGTGGGCGAGCAGGCCAGACGGCCTTTGCATTTTTTACAAAACCCCATCCATGGGCGGGATGAGGTTTCCAATGATTAAGTAAAAAACACAAAAAAAGTTTCCACTTCATTTTAAACATGTCCCTCTCCATGTGAATGAGTCACATGTGGGGACATGTTTATATAATTTATTATAGCTTTACTTTCCTTTATCCCAGTCTTCAGCTCCCTCAGGCAGTTCTGTGCCCTCAGGGAGCAGTCAGCATGCACTTCCCCGCACTATCCCTCCTCCTGCTCCCACCCCAGCAGAGCTGAGCATTTCAGCATACCTTTCACGCTGGCTGGCCGTTAATTGGCCAGCCAGTGTGAATTCGCGGTTGGAGCCCAATCGCGGGTGGCGGTCCATTTCGTGGCCACTCCGGGCTCACCCACTGTGCCCGCCCAACGAAGGGAAAATCCTAGCCCTGGAGTATTGTGTGCAGTTTTGGTCTCCTTACCTAAGAAAGAATATACTTGCCTTAGTGCGTGTGCAGCGAAGGTTCACCAGACTGATTCCTGGGATGGCAGGATTGTCGTATGAGGAGAGATTGGGCTTTAGAAGAATGAGAGGAGACCTCATTGAAAGATATAAAATTCTGACAGAGATGGACAGACTGGATGCAGGGATGATGTTTCCTCTGGCTGGGGGGCCTAGAACAAGGGGTCACAGTCTCAGGATATGGGGTAGACCATTTAGGACTTAGTTTATGAGAAACTTTTTCACTCAGAGGGTGGTGAATCTGTGGAATTCTCTACCACAAAAAGCTGTGGAGGCCAAGTTACTGAATATACTTAAGAAGGAAAGAGTTATGTTTCTGGACTCTAAAGGCATCATGGGGTAATGGAGAGAGAGCGGGAACATGGCGTGGGGGTAGAGTATCATCCACGATCATGTTGAATGGCAGAGTAGGCTCGAAGGACCAAATGACCTACTGCTGCTCCTAGTTTCTATGTTCCTCAGTCAGAATCAGGAAGGCAGCATTGAGCACAGGCTCCATTATTCAATCCCTCTTCTCCCTGTGGACTGATAGATGCAACAGATTAATGAATAGTGGGCCAATATAGTAAAGCTCCCACTCGCAAACCAAAGCCACCGTCATGCCCAGAGCTGCGTCTGAACTACTAGCTTGTCGCTGATACAGTCTTGTAGCTAAGGCACAAACTCTTAGATCTAGGTGACCAAGATGCCAACCCTGATACTTGACATCACAATCCCACAGAGGTTGGAAGAGGTTTGGATGCATTCATGAAAAGTGCCACCTTACCAATCTCATGCCTGCAATCTCTGATCTATTATACTGATTAAGCTCAACTTGCACTTCAGCAATGACTGAATACCCTTTGGCCTGTTATCCATGGTAACTGGAGAAAGCACATTACAGGCTTTCACTAATGATCTGGTAGATATGCAGCAGCGGTGCTTCCTTCAAGGGTGCCTACATTTTCCATTCTCACATGCTCTAATTGAGCATTAACAGAGGGGTAAGTGTATTCTGAAGCCAATGACTCCTGCAGTCTCTTGTTAAAGCGCACCAAAAGGCACTGGCTCCAATTGCATCTTCTCAAGGAAGACTTCCTCTTTTCTCTCAGCTCTGACTCGATTTCAATGTAGTGACTCTAAGCAGTTTGAGGGTGCCCCCTGAAAGGGCCCCTTAGTCCAGCCGTGGGCTCCTCCCACTGCCTCAGGCCTCTCCTGTGCAGAATCTTTTCCTGTTTCAATTTTAAACTGCAATAATTTCAGGGTTTCAAGATGGTGGTGCAGCATTTCTACTTTGAGACCAGCTTTGACCCTCCCACTGTCAGTGTTTGGGTCCCTCCAATCTTCCTGGAACCTCACAATGTGCAGGTAGACCTCCCTCTGGGAATTCTCCAGCCTCCCCCAGTGATCTTGGATCCCATTGTCATTGTGGTGGATATTCCAGCCCTCCCCGTGAACCCATCACTGTTTACACCCCAATGCCCCATGTGGACCCCATCCATCCCCATCTTGAGGTTGCGTGCACAGTGATATATAGAGGAGAACCCCCAGGAGAGCTTGTGTACCCACCCTTTTGTTACATTTTCCCCACTTACAGGTTGCAGATGCCTCCCCTAATCATGACCATCCAATTTGCAGCCCAGTACCGAGCCAGACAACCCCATCACCATCGACTGTAAAACAATGAACATGCCCTGCACATCAAGCTGTGCCTTATTCCAAGGCACACAGGCCTTGCCCCTCCCTGGACTGGGACTATGATGTGCATGCTGTGCATAGCCCGCAAAGCCCCAGGACTACCTTTTAATCTATCACCCTGACTATGATGTACATAAAGCCCCAGGACTGCCTTAATCTCTCACCCTGACTATGAGGTGCACAAAGCCCAAGGATTCCTTTTAATTTCCCTCTCTGACCTCTTGGCTCCAGACCAGGAACTATAGCTGTTTTTCAGTGAGCTCTCCCATTCCTTTATGACTGACCACAACACGGTCTCCCTTTCCCACCCCACCCCCATAAGTCTGTGCAACCCACCCCTCTTGTGCCACACTAACATAACCTCCCCTGCTATTCCGGAGTATGTGCGCATCCCACACCCTCCCCGTGAATTCATACAGTTCGATTCCCATCCATCCCCTTCTGTGTCTGTGTTCCAGTCCTCCATGTTGGCCCTTAGCTCTCCCCTTCCCCAGTCTCCCATCTGCCCCCCATTATTTCCCCCACCCCCCAACCCCACCCTATCCCAATATCCCTCATGTGCCTGGCTTCCTTCCCCGCCCCCCCCCACTCCTCCAAACCCTCCAAACTCCATTGATTGTCATATCTCTGTCATCCATTACCACTGACCCTCTAACACTGGCCACAATGCTGGGCTCTGTTTCATAGCGCAGCCCAGACCCACAGCACACACTTGAGTGCTATGCTCCCAGCATACGGAGACACTCACTGTGAGCAGACCAACTCCACACCCTGCCAGTATGGCCTGTCACTGCATTGCTGAGAAACTGGAGCAGTGCTGTTGCAGGGAGGCTTTGAATGTTGTGCTCACCTCAAAGTCATGAACGAAGTGAGGGCAGACAGCTGCATGCCACTTATATCTGGTCATGGTCTAATTTCTACTGATATGGCACGTATTTGGGAGGGGGAGCGTGATTCCGGTGAGTAGCGTTTTTAATGAGTATTCATGACTTGATAATGCAGGCAAATGACATTCCCGACATGGATCAGTGGGAAACCCAACCCGCCATCGGCTCACCGTGAAAGTGGTGATGGGAAAATTCCGAACTGTTTCCCCACAGGCGGGATTCCGATTTTTGGCCTCTCCAAATTTTCTGCTCCTACTCGCCATGAAACCCACTGCTGGCAGGACTGGAAAATTCTGCCCTAAGTCTTGGATAGTGCTGAGTTTTTTAGGAGCTTAAAGGATATTGGTAGTTATTTTAACTTTTGGTGGCAGTGAAAAATGAACAATAGTGGATTGACGAATTTTAAAATTTATTTTTGGGATGTGAACGATAATGGTAAATCCACATTTATTTCCCATCCCTAGGTATCCAGAGAAGGGGTGAGGGAGTAGACTTGTTGCTCAAACTACTGAAGATGAAGCCATCAAATTACAGGATGTTCAATTAAAGATGCAGAACTTTCATGATCAAAACAGGAGTAGGCATGTCAGCTCCTTGAGCCTGCCATTTGATTAAATCATGGCCCATCTGTATCTCAACTTCATTTATCAATCAGCAATCAGATTGAGGATATAAAAATTAAGAGTAGATAATAGGGGATAGTAAAATTAAAGAAGTCTGAATTTTTTTCAGCAAATTAAACTCTAAGGCTTTTAGATAATAAAAGTTTAGTAAAAGAGATTTTAGTTAACTTTCCTTTGTTGAGGACAAAGCAGCCTACTTGACTGGCACCCCATCCACAAACATTCACTCCCTCCACCACTGATGCACAGTGGCAGCAGTGTGTACCATCTACAAGATGCACTGCCGGTACTCACCAAGGCTACTTAAAAGCACCATCCTAACCCACAATCCCTACTATCTAGAAGGACAAGGGCAGCAGATAGATGGGAACACCACCACCTGGAAGTTCCCCTCCAAGCTACTCACCATCCTGACTTGGAAATATATTGCCATTCCTTCACTGTTGCTGGGTCAAAATCCTGGAATTCTTTCCTAACAATGCTGTGGATGTACCTACACCACATGGTCTGCAGTGGTTCAAGAAGGCAGCTCACCACCACCTTCTCAAGTGCAATTAGGGATCAGCAATAAATGCTAGCCAGTGATGCCACATCCCATGAATGAATAAAAAAGAGTATAGGCCGGATGGGTTGCAGCTAAATGGAGCCGGGATCATTGTCTTTGTGGGGCAATTTGCTAATACTTTTGGGGAAGGTTTAAACTAACTTGACAGGGGGATGAGAACCAGAAGGTACTATTAGAGAGGAAAAACAAAACAGATGGTACTAAAGTAGGAAACAGTAAGATAGTAGGGGGATCAGAGCAGGAGGGAATATAAAGGACTAAATAAGGTTCACTGTGCATATATGTGAATGTGTGGACTGTGGTAAATAAGGTTGTTGAGCTGCAGGCACAGATAGCCACATGGAAATATGATGTTGTGGCGATAGTGGTAACCTGACTCATAAAGGGACAAGACTAGATCCTAAATAATCCTGAATACAAGGTGTTCAGGAAATACAGGGAAAGAAAGAAAGGAGGGTGGTAGCAATATAGCGAAAAGAGAACATTATAATGATGAAGAGAGAGGATATCCTAGAAGGGTCAGGGAAAGAATCTATCTGGTTAGAATTTGGAATGCACTGTCTCAGTGTGTGGTGGAGGCAGGTTCAATCATGGCTTTCAAAAGAGAATTGGACAATTATCTGAGAAGTGAAAAAAAACATTGCAGGGCTATGGGGAAAAGGTGGGGGAATGGGGCAAGGTAAGTTGCTCTGGCAGAAAATCAGCATGGATACGACAGGCCAAATGACCTCCTTCTGTACTGTGACCATAATAAGATTCTATGATCTTAACTCCTTGTTTGGTAAGACAGATTTCTTCGTATGTCTTAATACAATTCATTGGATAATGCATTGAGTCACAGTAACTACATTTTACTTTTTATGCTGACAAACTTGAATGTGATAAAGAACATGGATAGCTCTTCTCTCTCCCTCAATATAAACACAATGCCTCCCTCTAAGTTATAGTGGAGATAGAAATGGTCCACACAATTTCTCACGGATATCCACAGGCATTCAAAATATTGACAAGTTAAAATGACCTCAACTATGTCACTAATATCAGATGCTTTCTACTCCCCACTGCCTGTCTCCAATATAACCCCTCAGAGCAAAACTACTGGCTCCTGTCCCATTTTAAATCCTCATTACTAATTTGGATGAAGTGGTTATTATTGACTTTTTCAAGGGGATAAGAAATCTGTGAGACAGCTACAAAGCAATTAACCTAACAGTCATGTTAATAGTTTTTAATAGGCTATTCATCTCTGGCTGTCTGAGAGTGTGAAATCTAATAAGTAATTTAAAAGAAACACATGAATGGAGAGGAATCTTCCTCAATTCAATATCTGTCACAAGATAATGAATGAGAGCAATGAATGGTTACGACAGTGCCACAAACAGTGCACAAAAGAAGGTTCCTCTATGAAATGCAAACTAAGCACAGCAGAATGTTTAAAAACACCCAAACCCTCATCACTGAACACTGCCATTTTATTCCTTTAATTTAGGAAGTTTATATTTTATAATTTCTTTCCTTGTACTTTTTACTCAGATTATTATTTTTCTTTGACCAAATCTGTATGCTTCATCTTGCTTGCCTTTTCTTGGTTCCTATGTTAGCCAATATTGTTAATGATTCTCTCTCTTCAGGTGTTGTTCCTCTCTGCTTTAAATCTATCATTATCTTCAAAAAATTAACTGCTGCACCTCCAACCTCCTTTCTCTCGCTAAAGTCCATGAATGTGTTGTCACCTCCCAATTCGGTTTCCATCATTCCTGGAACTCTACGTTTGAACCCCTCTAGTCAGGTTTCTACCTGGGTTATAGTGACAAAACAGCTCCTATCAAAATCATAAAAGACATCCTCTGTGACTCTGACAAAGGTAATCATCCTTCTCAACTTCTCTGCAGCCTTTGGCACGGTTGACTATGTCATCCTCCTCCAACGCCTCTCCACTGTCATCCAGCTATACAGGACTGGTCACACCAGGTTCCATTCTTATCTAATCATAGCCAGAGAATAATTTGCAATGGTTTCTCTTGTTCCCACATAGTTGCCTCTGGTGTGCCCCAAAGATCTATCCTTGGCCCCTTCCTATTTCTTATCTACATGCTGCCCCTTGACGACATCATCTGAGAGCACATTAGTTTTCACATCTACGCTGATGACATCCATCGATACCTTACTATCACCTCACTCGACTCCTCCACTGTTGTTAAATTATCAGAATGAATGAACAGAAATTTCCCCCAATTAAATATTGGGAAGACTGAAACCATTGTTTTTGATCCCTGCTCCAAACTCTGTTCCCTAGCTAATCTTTCTCCCTCTAATCTCTCTCCCTGGCAACAGTTTGAGACTGAACCAAACTTTTCAACCTTGATGTCACATTTGACACTGAGATGAGCTTCTGACACACACTCACACCATCATTAAGACTGCCTATTTCCACCTCAGAAACATTGTCTAACTTTGGTCTTGTCTCAGATTATCTGCTGCTGAAACCCTTATTCCTGTCATCGTTACCTCTAGACTTGAGTATTTCAACACAAACCTGGCTGTTGGTCCACATTCTACCCTCTGTAAACTTGAGTCATCCAAAACTCTGCAGCTCGTGCCTTCACTCACATCAAGTCCTGTTTACCTAACAGCTCACTGACCTACAGTGGTTCCTGGTCAAGCAATATCTTGATTTTAAAATTCTCGCCCTTGTTTTCAGATCCCTCCATGTCCTCGCCCCTTCCTCAACTCTGTAACCTCCTCCAGCAGCACAACCTTTACAAATAATGAAATCAAAATGCACTTCAGTGTCTATAATGTAGGAATGGTGTACTGATTTGAAATTTTAATATGATTTTAATTCAATATTCCTCCTTCTAATACCCCTTTCACCACCTCCCTGTTACCTGTTGAATTTGTTTGTCTATTTTTGTTACTACCTGATTGTCACATGTTTCCATGTTTTTAACTTGATTACTTAGTACGAAAAATATGAATTTTCTTGTCGTAAGTCAGACTGCAATTCAGCCTTTGGGCTGGGAACATGTTCTTGAATAAACTATGATTATTTATTTATTTAAGCCTCCAATATACCTGCGCACATCTAATTTTGGCCTCTTGATCAATCCCAATTTTTATTGCTCCACCATTAGTGGCTACACCTGCAGTAGCCAAGGACCTAAGGAATTCTCTCCCTGCACACCTCTGCCTCTCTACCTTGCTTTTCTCCTCTAAAACACTTCTAAAAAACCTGCCTCTTTGACCAAACCAATGGTCAGCTGACCTAATATCACTTTATGTAGCTTGATCTCATATTTTTAAATGCATCTGTGAAGCATAAGGACACAAGAAAGATGAGCAAGAGTTGGTCATTTGGTCCATCAAGCCTGCTCTGCCATTCAATAACATCTGATTGTAGCCTCAACTCCACTTTCCTGCCTGCCCCCCAGACCCTTGACCCCAGTAGATCAAAAATCTGTCCAACTCAGCCTTGAATATATTCGATTACCCAGCCTCTGCTGCTTTCTGCGGTAGAGAATTCCAAAGATTAGCAACTCTTTGAGGGAAATATTCCCCCTCATCTCCACCCTAAATAGGATTATTATATTCCGAAACTGCTCCCTGATTCTAGGTTCTCGCATGAGGAGAAACATCTTCTCAACATCTTCTCAACATCTACCCTGTTTAGCCCCCTCAGAATCTTACATGTTTCAATAAAATCGCCTCTCATTCTTATAAATTCTAATACATATAGGCCCAACCTGCTCAACTTTTTCTCATAAGACAACTCCTTCATCCCTGGAATCAGCATGGTGTACCTTCTCTGAACTGCTTCCAAGGCAAGTAATGCCCTCCTTAAATAACGAGACCAAAACTGTATGAAGTACTCTAGGTCTGGTCTTACCAATACACCATACAGTTTTAACATGACTTCCCTACTTTTATACTCAAACCCCATTGTAATAATAGCCAAATTCATTTTGCTTTCCTAATTACTTACTGTAACTGCATGCTAACCTTTTGTGATTTATGTACGAGGACACTGGATCCCTCTGTCGGTAGCATTTTGCAGTCTCTCTCCATTTAAATAATATTCTGCTTTTCCATTCTTCCTATCAAAGTGGATGTTATGACATGGCAGATGATGTGTGCCAGGCAGACCAAATCCATAAGGGAAGCTTAATCACGCTATCACAACAGTTTTGTAATTTGTATTTATTTCAAGATGCATGCACTGAATTCAGAAGTATTAAGTCCACCAAGACTTTGAGATTTTTTTAAAATTAAATTAAAATATTTATTAGCAAAAGAAAAGACTTCAAGGACCATACATTGGACTACAAATTACTACTATAATAACTCCTAAAATCCCTAATTAACTTGTCTCCCAGTTACACCCCCTTTAAGGCAACAGCCCAAAAATTTTAGATTTTAAACAGATCCAGCAAACTAACACTATACCCTGGACAATGGAATTCCAAATGGCTTTCTTCAGCTTTAGTTTCGATAGACAGCACACTAATGCACAAATACTGGAGGCTTCGTTAAGGCTATTTCACACACTTCTGTTAGATCTCACAATGCCTTCTCCTGACACATAGCCTCATTCTCCTTTATATATGTTTCTCTCTTCTTAATATGTAAATTATATTGTTTCCTAAGTCTTTGAAACTCTAGCACCCACAAAACAAAAACTTTCATGTTTTAACTACATATTATTAGTAACCCTTGGGAATAATAAACACATTCCTTAGCCTTGCTTATCTGTTTAATTGCAAACACAATTTGAAACCCCTTTGAAATTCAAATCTCCTTCATCTATCTAAAAATGCAATTCCCTTCGCACCTTACATGCTAAGCTAGCATCCATGTTTACTCCCTAGCTTATTTTGATTAGTTAAACCTTGCAGTCTACTTGATTCCAAATGTAATTAAAATCACACACAGACAGACCCAACTACTTGCCCTCATAAACCGACTTTAAATAAACCAGAAAAATATTATGAAAATTATTATACTTTCATGACAGTGGACAACCTCACATTTTCTCACATCACATTCCATCTGCCAAATTTTTGCCTATTTGTAGACTCTGGCCCAGATTTTCACCATGAGGGGGAGACTCTGTATAGTGAAATTAGTGGCCTATAAATCCAAAGTCCTGCCCCTGAACATGGTAATTCCCATTTTCGCGGGAGTGGGATTGAGGTGGTGGGGCAGTTTACAAAGGAAGCTGACCACTTAAATCATCAACTCACCCCCGCCCCCCCGAAGAGGGATTTTGGTTGGCCAAGAGTTTGAAACCCAAAGTGTGCAGATTAGTCCAGATAAGAGCAGGTCTGAACTTAGTGAATTTGTTTGGATAACCAGGTTATGCCTTTGGAGAGGTAAGTTATTCCTTTAGATCTGGTCCTGGGACACCTTTGGGGGAGGTTAGGTGCCCTTTGTGGAGGTCAGGTGCTTTTTGGAATTGTTAAAAACAGGCATAGATGTGCATAAAAGACACATACATTCATTACTGTCAAACTCATTGGAACTGCCAACAGACTTATCAAAATCAACTCTCAAAATTGTCAGAAACACCTGTCAAAGGGATCTGTCAAGGGGAGCTGCCAAGGTTTTTAAAAGTCCTGCCCTTTAAATTTTTGGAATGAAAGTTCTGGAATGTTTAAAAAATAATTGCTTGCAATTTCACTGGTATCTTCCTGGTGGGAGATAGCACCCCCACCCCACCAACTAAGGCTGAGACCTGGCAGCTGCCTGGAGGTGGCTTACCTCGACTGACTAGGGGCCCCCCAGTCCTCTTTCAATTCCCTCTCAGCTGAGGGACAAAGATCAGTGCATTACAGCTGTGGACGTAGGCCTCCCATGGATAGGCTTCCCCTTCACGCTGGTGGCCTGGCAGCTTTATTGCACAAAAAATAAACAAACACATTCTTAAGGAGAGAATTTTCTCTCCATTGGGTCAGTCGGGAGTGAGTGTGGGCAGGCGCGGGGCTGATCACTGCCTGCGATCGGCTGTGTGCCGCCAGTTTATGTGGGTGGGCCAACGAAGGCCCACCCAGCGTGACACACACCCGGAAGTGCTCAACGCTACCTGTGCGGGCGGGGGTGGAGGGGGAGTTGGTGCACGCGCGTGAAAGCGCAGAAATCTTCCTGAGGCACGGAACTGCCTCAGGGAGATTAATTTAATTATGAAACAGTGAAAAACAGAAAAAAAATTCAGACATGTCCCCTCGTGACAGTGTCACATGACTGGGACATGTTTATGAATTTTCATAAAAATTTATATTTAATTAATGAAACCCCATCCCGCCCGTGGATGAGGTTTCATGAAAAACGTGAAGGCCGCTGGGCTCTTTGCCTGCCCACCAACCTTAAGGTTGGACGGGCAGCTTTCTCAATAGGCTTAATTACTTCATTAATGGCCTTAATAGGCCTTTGACAGTTTGGCGGACGCGCAGCGAAGTTGGCTGTGCGCCCGCCGAGTGGAAGAGCAGAATGATGCACGGTGACATCGGGATGCACACCTGATGTCACCACGTGTCATTTTACAGGTTGGCGTGTGGGGTCTGTCCCTGCACGCCAAACAGAAGATTCTGGCCTAAGTGTATTTGCACTCTTCAAATTTTGAATGTTTACAGCTTTTTTGCTGTTTTGTGCAACTAAATGTATGTTTGTTCAAAAGACATTGGACCTGGATATGAGTGCTTACTGAAATATGTTAATTTATTGTCCCCTGCAAAAAAGAAGTGGGCAGTGATTGCATTAGTACTTTATCTGACAGGAACTATATTTGGTATATCTTAAGTATTAATTTTTAAAAGTAAACAAACCTCATTAGAAGGTGCCTCTGGATGGAGGTGCCTTTGCAATCCTCATCCTGCAGGGTCTGTGCTCACTTCTGGATATGGAGGCAGCCAATTACTAGATCGCTTTCTAGAAGATTTTGCTGGTGGGACTGTTGGCAATAAGTGCAGGTTTGGTTCCCAGAAATGGTGCCACCCCACGACTTATCTTGAAGGGGATAAGATTCCACCCTTAGGGCATGGTACTGTACTCTAACAATGGTACAGTGGAACACAGTGGGAAATGTGGGGTGAATGCCAACTACGACAGCACTCCTTCATGTACTAATCAAACTGGCACCACTATGACCAACAGTCAGGGACAGACCTTTCCCATGGTGTACGTAAGAGTAATCAAATAAGAGGTGGTATCTTATTTTTAAGTGGTACGTTTCAGTGATTTATTCAAAGAACTTGCTAGAAACAGCTCTGTCACATAACATTTTATTCCATTGTGATTCTATGGGCAACACTTTCCTCATCTAGCAATTTCTGTTTAGGGTGAGAATTTTTTTCTCTGTCTCTATTTTGTAGATATTCTCACAGATTTTTGGCTTGTAGAAAATATCTTGTCTTTCAGCAGCTAAAATTCTGTGGGAAGTTATATAGCTTGGCCAAAAATATGTATTCTTAGAATCCACTGTGGTAAGTAATGGGGTCAGTGTCACCTTGGAATCCATAAATAAAACCTTTTGCCAAGAGTTCAGAATTCTCTGGCGCTTGTATAATTCAAAACAAATGGCAAATTATTTTATTTATGAGTATGTTTACCATTTTCCATATTATCATATGTTGTAGCACTTTTAACTGAGCATACAATCGAGCAACAGAATGGATTTTAGATGATGCAATTAAATATTAAATAAATCTAAACCAGTAGCCCCCTCCCCAAAAAAACAATGCTTGAAGGAAAACAATGGGGATTTGACACCAATGTTACAGAGAGATGGAACTTGGAATCAATCACGTCAGAAACATTGAGCACAGGCAAAGAGAAAAGAATGAAAGGGTAATGGAACTCTTGCTGAATGATCTCCTTGGTAAAGAATGTTGCTGCATTGCCAGCAAGGTGACAACCCTCTGATCTGCCTGAGTGTTTATTGATCACTGTCTCCGCAACCTGCGCTGAGCTGATGGCACATGTGTGCCAATGCCTGAGTGACCCTCTGTGCCATTCTCCCTTTTATGTGGCCACCTAATTTGTTGGGGTGGCCGTGACTGTCTCCCCCTTGTCTTGCTGCCTCCATGCCTCTGGTCTGTCCCTGACCCAGCCCAAGCGCCTTACCAAAATCTCAACTTGACCCTAGAAATGGTGACGGGAAACTGGTACACTGGCTACACAGGTATTTTGATCATCAACCAGCCTCCATTCCTGCCCTCGGTGAGACCTAAAAATTCAGTGTAACTCTTTCCTTCTTTATGGTGCTCCTCAAAACCCATCTCTTTAACCAAGCTTTTGGTTACTTGCCCTAATATCTCCTTATCTGACTTTGTGTCATATCTTGTTTTAGAATACATGTGAAGCACTTTGGGATGTTTTATTATGTTAAAGGTGCTATATAAACCCAGGTTGTTGTTGTTTTATAGGTAATCCATGTTTGCGTGTGGAAGTGGGCTGCATTTTAACAGGATAGTATCAAAACAAAAGCAAGAAATTGATGTTTGTTTAAACCAGATATGGAGGGGAAGAGAAGGAGAGTGTGATTAGTGATCTGCAGAAGGTGGGAATGGTGAAGGGGAACTTAAAAAATGTAAGTAGAATATAAATCCAATTAAACTTAACAGCCTAAGCAAACAATGAAAAATTGAAAGCCTAAAATAAAGTGTTTATACCTGCATGTGGAGGCATTGGGGTAAGATGGCATGCACTGCAATAGGAAATTGATGTGATTGGGAGTACAGGAACTGGCCATTCGACCCATCAATATCCTCTAATGGTAGCAAATTCAATCTGCTGAGATGTAGGATATTCAGAAAGAATAGAGAAGATAAAGAAGGAGGAGTAGTCTTTTAGGTTTAGGATAATTTATAAATTAAGGAAGCTGATTTGATTCAAGTTTAGGGTGATAACTATAGCTAGAAGTCTGTGATCAGTGCTCCAAATTGACTAATTAAACTGGGCATCAGTTTGTGAAATCTGAAACAGGTTCTTAATAAAATATGCTCCTGGTCATTTTCAAATTCAGCGTCTGCAAAAAATTATGACTGTCACAATCTCCTGCAACTCTCAGTCTTGTTTACCTATGACCTCGTAGTCTGTTTTTACCCCAAACAATCCACTCTGTTTCCCATGCTTAACAGATTCAGCCTGAGTTAGGTATTTTCATCATTAATTATCTGGGTATTGAAACCAAAAGCACCTTTTTCAAATTTGTTAATGACACTAACAGAAGGATAGCTATAGACTGAGGAAGCACAATAAAGATTTGTGGAAGAATTTAGGTCAGCTGTACAATTGGCAAAAAACTGCTGCTCATTGGCCAAAAGTACGTCCATCATGAGTAATAGAATTAATTAAATTGAATTAATCAAAGTGGCAGATGGAAACTTAAAAAATAATGTGACTACACGATTTATTAGTCTTGAAATTTGGCTCCATAGCACCACTGATATCAGCACTATTTGGAAGCCAGGAACTTCAAAGATGTTGACTGGACCACTTATGCCCACTTCCAGAAAGCTGCAACATGGATGTAAGGACTATACCACTGGTATGCTGTGGTAAAAAAACAGAAACATCCAGAGTGGGCAAATTCTGATATCAAACAGTGTCCACCACTGATTTGGTGCACAACCTGTCATTTTTGACACCTCACGTCCTGTTAACGCACTCTCTTAAACACTTCCAGTTGAACCTGCATTCAGTTGCATGACAGACCCCCACCAGCTTATTTAAATGGATCAACGTGGGATTCACAGGCGAGGTGCTTCAGACTTTCTTTTGCTGCTGCAGATTGAGTGGATGTCCTGGGTTGAACGTTGCTGGAAGAGTGTGAAAAAGCTTTTGAATCCACACAGGAGTGATGTGACAATTTGTTCAGAGGAATTGGAAAGCTCTTCAGGAGAAAGCCCATTTTCACTAATAGGGGCAATATTGCCCCTCAGGCTGCATTATGACAGGGCATGGAGTACAGGTAGCAGAAGGGGGAAGCTGTGTGCAAAGGGAGGAGGAGAAAGGCTCTGAATGGAAGTGCCTTCAGAGAGCACTTCTCCTACCTCCACCTCAACCTGAACAGGGTCTGAAGTGGCTATGTTTCACCAGTGAGGTGTCACTGAATTGTACCCCTCCTACAACCAGCCCTAAAGTCACAAAGCAGGACAAGGACAGTGCTGCCAGTGGCCATGAACATCACTGTCACCCTCAATTTCTATGCTAGCAAATCCTTCGAGGTGGTAACAGGTGACATTGTTAATTTTTCACAGTTTGCTGTGCATTACTACATCAAGGAGGTGACAATCTCTGTGTGCCAAGAAAGGGAATTTCATAGATTTCACTCTTACCAGACAGGAGGAGGAGGAGTGGGCATGTGGCTTTGCCAGGCTGGTGTGACTCCCCATGGTGCAGGGTGCAATTGCTTGCAGACACATGCTCTGTGGGTCCCACATATTAATGAGAAGGTGTGCCACAATTGCAAGGGCTACCATTCCATGAACATGTAGGGTGGGACATTCCGGTCTCGTCAGCGACAGGTGTCTTGTTGGACAGGACAGGAAAATTTGGAGGAGGGCCAAATGTCGGGCAGGCCACTGTGCCATGTTGGAAACCACATTTGCATTCACTTAAATGTCATAAATGTTCATTATAAAGGCAGCTGGCCAGAATCATGCTCCCACTCCATGGGTCACCCCAGTGGCTAATTAGACCAGCATAATTCACGAATGGATATATGAGAAGTGCATCTGGTGAGCATCACTTTACTTGTGACCTCGATTTGTTCGCCTGCTTTTCATAGTGCTGTGCTCATGCCTGTTCCAACTCTGTGCCAGGCTGTGCAGGCATGACCAACAGGGAGGCATGAGGCTAAGGCTTACCATTCCAGACCAGTGGGAAGGAGCTGGAGGGCAAAGGCTTGACTGCCGGGGCAGAGGTGCAAAAGACGGGAAGGGTGCACACAGATACGTGATGGGGTGGTGGGGGGAAGACTGGGGAAGGGTGCACACTGACACATGACTGGGGTGGGGGAGGTGTGGATCTTGAATGCAGTTGGGACCAGAAAGCTGAGTCAATTCTAGGCAGTAACACAAGAGGCAGTCGGGCCCAGAAAGCATGGTCATTCCTATGGATCTGTGCCACAATTTAAAGGGCTGTGCTTGACACACCTGTCCTGATCCCAGTTCAATGACAGGGAGGGTCAATATGTCCTGTATCGGTTGTGCCCAGTCTGGTGTGAAGGGCGTGGGTCATTCCCTCACATACCTGGTGGTTAGTGGCTTCATACTGGACTGCAGAGGGCACAGTCACAGTCAGGGGAGCCATTTGCAGCCTGTAGATGGGGAAGAGGTAATGTACGGGTAAGCACGCGATGGCACATGGGGGTGGTCTCTGTACATCACAGTGCAAAAGGCCTCAGGATGGAGCATCAGGACATCAACATCAAACAGTTCAGTGGGGAGGAGAGGGATAGCAACATAATCACAATGGGGTCAAGGAAGGAGAGTGATTGGAGGGAGGGAAACCTGTACATGATGCTCCTCCAGTACAATGGGAGGAATCTCAACAGGGGTGGGGGAGGTGAGGGTCGAAGCCGATCTGGAAGTAAAACCTCAGCACCAGCATTTTTCAAGCTGATCCAATGATACATTTGAAAAACAAACAATTTTTAAAATTGCCAGGGGAGTTCTCTCAGGGCTTGTGAGAGGAGTCGTCTACTGTGGGCCGATTGAAGGCGTACCCAAATAATTTCCACTTTTCCAAGTGGAGAGGAAGGCACAGCTGAGACTTGTTAAGAACAGTCAAAAGCCAATTTAGGGAATGTGGCACCTTAACTCTTGTGGTGCATTGATGCGCAAGTATAATCCCAATTGGAGCCACTGTAGGATTGGCTTGCAAAGACCCTTTGTCCTTCTTGTGGAAAATCCCGAGGGTCAGGAGGAACCAATTGAAAAAGGGCCATGGACCAAAATGCATCTGCCTAATAGCCCTAAGACTTCTTAATTTTGGAAGAGCATGTTCACTTTGTAAAAAACCCCTACCCTCCACAAACCCCAAAACTCTCATATCACGATTGCTAGATTGGTCTCCTGTGTAATTCAAAGCTTGCGGTCTGACAGTGCCCTGAGTGAGGCTTCTGCCAGAACTCACTGACATCCAAGCCCCTGTGTCAATGCATCGTTAAATGTGTGTCATTTTGAGGGGTGGTGGATGCTAGATATGCTAGTGGTGATCTGGAAGCCTGTAATAGTGCTGCAAAGCATCTTTGTGGAGATGTAATGGCTGGGATGATAGGCACCCATGGGCTTCACATAGATTGTCTAGTTAACAAATGTAAGGTGACCATTGCAGCCTTATGTTCATTCATGTTTCTATTCATAGCTTCCGCAGAGATGAGCAGGAGAACACAATGGATGGAACAGGAAATGTTGCGTTCCTTCTGGCAAACAGGCAACAAAGAAGATGGGAAAGAAAGCCCCGCCGCCACCAGGTTGGGCAAAGGCAAGATCCTTACTCTGATGATCAAGGGCCAGCGGGGCCCACTCAATATCCAGAAGTGGAGGCTGCTGGAGCGTTGTGTGTAGATGCCTGGCAAGACCTAGGGTGTACAGACGATACCTCTCATTCCTCCAGATGAGCAAGAAACTGACTGTGTCGTGAAGATGCCTTCACATATCTAGGGATGTGGTGGCTCACATCTGCCACATTCTCCAGGAGGAGTTGCTGCAGGGACTGGGAGGCCATCCCCTGCCAGTGGCAAAGTCACTGCTGCTCTGAACTTCTCCGCAAGTGGCTCATTCCAGGGTTGCACTGAGGACCTCTGCAGGATTTCTCAAGCATCTTCTCACAAGTGCATTCAAAGGGTGACAGACACTTTTTTAGCAAGGTGCACAATTACGTCCAGTTCTCCTTAGATGAAGCCAGCCATGCTGCAAGAGTGGTAGGATTTTCAGCTATCTCCAGATTCCCACAGGTGCAGGGTGCTATTGGCTGCACTTATGTAGCTTTAAGTGCTCCCTGGCAGAAGCCACTACAATTCATTAACAGGAAGGCATTACATTCACTAAATGTGCAGCTGTTCTGCAATCACCAGAACCACATGTGCAGGTATACGTGAGATATCCTGGAAGCTCCCACGACTCGTACATCTTGCATCATTTCTGGCTACCACACATATTCCAGGGCCCAGAGCATAGCCAAGGTTGGCTCCACAACGACAAAGCCTACCTGCAAAGGACATGGCTGATGACGCTAGTTCTGCAGACACAATTGCCTCTGAGGAGAGGTACAATGCTGCTCATGCTGCAACATGCTCAATTGATTAAGCTAATTATTGAGATTCTGAAGATGCTTTGCAGATATCGGGACCGGTCAGGCGGTGGACTTCAGTACCCACCCAAGAGGGTCTCACACATCATAGTGGCTTGCTGCACTCTACATAACCTGGCACTACAAAAGGGGATGTCTTGTTAGAAAGTGAGATGGACGAGCTGCCCATCTCCTCTGATGAGGAGGACACCGAGGGGGCTGATCTGGGTGAGGAAGCGGAGGCTCCAGAGGAAGAGGCTATAACAGAGACCAGATATACAGGCATACATGTGAGGTACTTATAGCTACCAAGTTCCAGGAGGAGGATGATGAATAGCCAATAGTAGCCTCTCGATCTGTGCCCTCCATGCTGGGTCCACGTAACCGCCTTTGTTGCGACCCTCATCATGTGAAGGCAGCATATCAATCTCTGAATGAGTAGTTACACTAGCGTCACAACGGCCTCATCCTTGAAGGTAATGCAGTCTCGGGAACGTGTGGCCTTTCTGTAATGGGATAATAACTGCAACAGGGGTTTGGTGAGCAGAGTTCGGACAGTGCAGCCTCTGCAAACATCCCGGTGACATCCCACTGCCTATGGCAGCCTTCAAGAGGCAGGAGCAGCACTGCAATCCTCATTGCTCTCGTGGCCGTATTCCTGCATTCATGCAAGGCACCTCAAGACAACAATCATCACTCTTTGGTTATCTACTTCATGCCTCAGGGACATTATGCAACTGCCCTGTGGTTTCTCCGCACAGGTAATCGTTCCTGTAAGGCAAGTGTTCAGGCCTCTTCATTTTACACACTCCCCAGTGTTAGATACATCCTCATGACACAGTCATCTATAACTCTCAGTGATGGATGCAATGCAGCAGTTTAACTCACCTCTCAGTGGGCCACGAAACGCTCAGGAGATGCATAGTCTGATATATGTGAAGCACTCATGACCAGGTCTCCGTTTTCAATCTCTCAATATCCTGTGCTGCTGAGCCGTGGCGTTTTTTTGGTCTGAAGATGCTAAACAGTCCACCTGGGCCTTAAGGACACAAATCACTGATAATAAAGAGCACAAATCACATCTATTGCAGCCTTGCCCTGATCCCATCTGAGGACTCCACATTCCCATTCCAATATTCTTACATATATACACCGAAACCAGGCCCCCTGATGCCATTGTAAGTCGCACATTGCCATGTTGATTGACCATGTGAGAGCTGGCAGTGGGTTAATGTCATGAGATGATAGATAGACCTTCTGTCCCTGTGCTACATCCTCCCATGTCCAAGTGAGCTTTCTGGGACCTTTGCAAACACATCCTAGGCTGTACACTTATAACCTTTCAGCAGGAATCACAAAGCTCAGCGTGTTGCTGTGAGATCCATTACTCTGTATCATGGAGGGGGGAAGGTGGGTGCTAATATTGGGGTGATGTTCTAATACACACGTGAACCTGAGATAACGCTGCAGGCAGACAGGAGCACATAAGAGCTGCCGGTTTTTGTTCTGAAGTCAAGCACACTCAAGCCTGTCGGAAGGTACATGGAGGCCAATGAAAGAAGCACCAAGTCCATGCGTGCCACCATTAAATCCTCTAGGATACACATTCATCACTTTACTGTGCAGAAGCATTGGGGGACTAAAGCAGCCTGCAGGTTCTGAACTCATGAGGCACCATGACATGAGCCTCTGAGACAGGACTCATTATTGCCTGGCCAATCAGAAAGTTCTTAGAGACTCACGCTTCACTCAAGTCACTACTGAGTGGAGAACGGGCAGACACTGTAATAAGGTGGTTGTAGAGACCATTGAGCTGAGGCAGACAATGGAACATCTGGAGGGGGTGGGGAGAGGTATCAGTGGCACTTGAGTGATGTCAAAGCACATCATCAGAAAGAAGAGGCATACAGAACATGAGAAGTGGGATGAGTAGAAATATATTTACACATGTGCAACAAACATACAAATATTGTCACCATAGTACCTTTGTGCTCCTAGTATTTCTTAATTTTTCTAAGCCTACCTCTACACCTTGGTACTTCCCCAGCATTCACAGCCAAAGTGGAGGCAGCCTGCTGACCGCTGTGCCTTGTTGTCTGGGATGCCCTTGGCTTGTGCCTTTTGGAGAGATGAGGCCTGGATGGCACTGGCCTGCTTTGGGTCTCCTGATGTGGGGCAGGAGCACCCTCCTCAGCCTGTAGAACTGCAGCTGATGACAACACAGGCAGAAGGGATTGGGATTGGCTGGACACTCTCAGAGTTACCTGAGTGGAAGACCCTGGGGTGTCCAGCTGGTGGTCCTCTTCCCTTTCAATGGCTGAGGGCCTCTGACTTCCCGAGAATGGGCACCTGAAGTGAGGTTGAGGTGCCCCGCCCCCTCTTGCTCAGCCACTGATGAATCCCACCTATGCCTAGAGTGACGGGGAGTGCAGGTTCTGTCGTATATTAGGCCATATGTCCTGGACAAAAGTCTCCATGGCGGTCGCATCCTATCAGTGTTGACCTCTGAGTAACGGAATCAGTCAGAACATGGACGGACTCCTCCATCGTGCGTTGCAATCTGGTGACGGCATCTGACAACCCTGCCTCATGTTCCCTTATCTCCCTTTGGAGCTCCAACATCTGCGTTAGGGCTGTCCAGAGGCTCATCATCTGACTTGGACTTAACAGAATCCTGACCTCCAGAAGTCCTCTGAGTGCCGGTGACCTTGGATATCCCTGCCTCTGCCTGCTGTGGACCTGAATATGTGCTGTGCTCACCAGATTGTGACCCTGAGCCTGCTCTAGAACTAAGGCCCACCGAGGTGTGTGTCTCTGCACTGTGGAGGGTGCAGGTGAACGCAGTGACTGGTCTTCATCCAGTGTGCCCTCAGGATTCTCATTTGAGTTGGTTTGGGGGCTGGGGCTGATGGGCTGGCTGCCTGTGCCTCTTTTCCTCTTTGTGCTGGTGCCTGTCAAAGAGACATGAGATTATTAGTGATTACCTACATAGTGATCAACATAATAATGCACCAAGTTTTGTTGGCTGAACAGTGAGATGGTGATGGGTCCTGACTGGTTTGGGAGATGCCAGTCTCACCCTTGGTGCAGGCATGGTCCCGGTCGTCGCCAGGCAGCCCTGCCGCTTGCTCCTTAAACTCTGTGAGGAGCCTGAGCTCGAGCATCCCCCCTCCGGTCCGGGATCTCTCCCTGTTGTGGATGATCTTGTGGAAGACAGATGGACATACTGTGAGTTTGACGGATGCCAAGGCAGATGATAAGGATGCGTGCCCTCTGAGTGGACCTGTGTAAGGTCTGAGGGTGCAATCCGCACAGGATGTGAGAAGAGATGAAGATGTCAAACATGTGAAAGAGTCAATGGTGTGCCACTGTCAATGCCCCTTGTGTGGCAGTGCCTGAGACCCCTGTGGACTGTAACCTTGTGAATGAGATCATTCATCCTTTTCCTGTGCTGGATGGTGGTTCTCCCATGGGCTGCATTGGCTCTGACAGCACTGGCAACCTTTTCCCAAACCGGAGTGGTGAGGTTGGTTGACTTGCGTCTCACATCATGGGGATAAAAGACTTCCTCGTGTGCCTCCTCCCCATCCAGGAGTACCCTAGCACTTGGGAGCCATCATTTGCCAGGACCAGTTCTGGCTTGCAGAAAGCCAATGATGTGTTCAGGTGTAGTTTAAATATGGCACCCAGAATGACAACCTGAAGAGGTCATAGCAGGGCGGACAAATCACAGTCCACCTTGCCAGGAGGTCTGACGTAGATCACATTTATGCATATATGATGAGCTGAACAGCAGAAGATCTGGCGCTGAAACCTACCACTGGCCAGCGGGAGATGCGCTGCTTTTCCCACCTGCCACCATACTTAGTGTCTGAATTGGAAAATTGCAACCATGCACAAAAGATCATGTTGGCGATTCTGGCACCAGCTATGATGCTTTCATCCTGCGCAGCCAGACACACCTGCCATCTTTTAGTCACCACAGTGCACCAGATGCTGGCTGCTACAGACCAACACAGCATCCTCTTGGCCAAAGAAATTCCATAATCACTTTATCCAACAACATTTTCAACAATACATAATAAATTGAACTGTCCACTTTTATGCATTTCCTTGGTGCCTGCCTTGAAGGTGCCCGGGCTTGGCCTAATGCACCTAAGCAATACTACCCCAGCAACCGCAACATGGCAGTGAAAGGCTGCTGATTTTCAGTTGAGGAGGCAAATGGCCTTGTGAAATACGCTTGAGCAGTTCAGCCTTTAGGGCCTTGCTTCGGACTGTACCACCTTGGTATGGGCTGACTAGTTGGATAAGCGGCAGTTCTTGAGTACGTAAAAGAAAAAATGCAGAAGAGGAAGGCTGGGGTGAGGAAAGGTGACTTGACTGCACAGTAAGAGGTCCATGGTCACACCATGTGCAGCATCCACTTCATGCCAAAAAGCAGGATGGAGGTGAAGTGAGATTTGAGAAGGTGCCTAAAACAGGAACATCGTCCAAAAGGCTCAGTTGATATAGGCTTGCCTGTCTCTGGTCAGTTCTTTGCTGCTCCCTGCACCTTGTCCTGCAAGAGAGATAAATATCAGTGAGTGCTTTGTGATGTGTTTGGGTGATGTGCCTGCCATTACTCAATAGCTGGAGGTATGTGGAATCTATAAGAAGTGAGAGTGGTAACATTGGTAAGTGTGTAAGGGTGAAGTGGAACATCTGCATGTTAAGCATGAATCTTGATTGCTGATGGGCTGTGTGGCATTGAGCAGCATGAAACATTAGTGGTGTGGTGGGCAGAAAGTGGCATTTGAAGATGCATTCAATGACTTTGACCACTTATGTAAGGTCACAGAACTTCTATTAGCACTGCAGCTAGGTACTCAGTGTTTCTACATTGAAATCCACCTGTCATTCAACTAACCTATTAATAATATCTCTTGTAATTTAATCTTCCAACTACACTGCTTAGAATGCCACCGATCTATGTCATCAGCCATCCAAGTCAATAATATGTTCAGTGAACAGTTGAGGTACCAATACATATCCTTGCACAACACCACTAGTCACACCCTGGCAAATGCCTGTCCATTATCCCTACTCTCTGTCTCTATCACTCAGTTGATTTTTTAACCAGGTCAATAATTTGCCTTCAACTTCATGAACTTCATGTCAGCTAACAGTCTCTTATGGGGAACTTAGCAAGTGCTTTCTTGGAGTCCATATCAATAACACCCATGGACATTCCCCTGTCCTCTAGTCACCTTTTCAAAAATTCTGTAAGGTTCACAGCACTTAACCTGCTCTTTACAAATTCATGCTGGCTCTCCCTGATCAACTGAAATTTCTCAGTGTTCAGTCAACTTATCCTTAATTAAGGACTTTAGTAATTTCCCAACAATAGATGTTAGGTTACCAGTCTCAGATATACTGGGTTTCTTCTCATCATTCTGAAATAGTGAAGTGACATGAGCAATTTGCCAATCTAAGGGAACAGTCCATGAATTGAGAGAACTTTGGAAGAGTATAGTTCAGACATATGCAATATTCTCACCTACTTCCTTTAAAATGCTAGGATACAAACCATCTGGTTCTGACTATTTGTTACTCTTTAGTGCTGTTATTTTCTTCATTACTTCTATTTTGCTGATGTTAATTTTGACAAGTCCCAGTTCTCAATTTAATATTGAGCATTCTTGAAATGTCCAGTGTGCTGTCTTCTTTTATTAATGCTGATGCAAAGTAATTATTCAGCATGTCCACCATTTCCTTATTTGCATTGGCATCATAACAATTATCAGTTGTCAAGTTGCCCATTTAACTTCCAACCACCTTCTTCCTATAATTGTGAAACATTTTTGTGATTTTGATATCCCTTTCAAGTTTATTGTTGCAATCCCTTTTTGTAGCTGTTTCTGTCTGTTTGTTACCCTTTGATCAACTAACTCACTAGACACTTCTTTTCAGACTCTAGACACTTCTTCTAAGCCTTGTCTTTTGTGCTTAAGCCAAAATTGTATTTCTCCCATTCACTAGGATCTATGCTTTAAAAAAAAATGTTTTTCTTTTAATTTAGACTACCAGTCATAGCTCAGTGGTAGCACTCTTGCCTGAGTCACAAAAGTCCTGGGTAATTCCCACTCCAGGGCTTGAGCACAAAAGACAAGGCTTATAAGAAGTATCTAGAGACTGCAAAGAAGTGTCTAGTGAGTTAGTTGATGCATTGGTTTTGATTTTCCAAAACTCCCTAGATTCAGGGAAGGTCCAACTAGATTGGAAGATAGCAAATATAACTCCATTATTCAAAGAGGGAAGGAGACAGAAAGTGGGAACTGCAGACTAGTTAGCTAAACATCATCTATTGTAGGAAAAATGTTAGAAGTTTTTATTAAAGAAGTTATAGCAGGGCACTTGGATAAGCTCAAGGTCATCGGGCAGAGTCAACATGGTTTTGTGAAAAGGAAATCATGTTTAACCAACTTATTGGAGTTCTTTGAGGAAGTAACGTGCTATGGATAAAGGGGAACTGGTGGATGAACTGTACTTAGATTACCAGAAGGCATTTGATAAAGTGCCACATCAAAGGTTATTGCAGAAAATAAAAGCTCATGGTATAGGGGGTAACATATTGGTATGGATGGAAGATTGGATGGTTAACAGGAAGCAGAGAGTAGGCATAAATTGATCATTTCCAGGTTGGCAAGATGGTGTTCCACAGGAATCAGTGCTGGGACCTCAACTGTTTACAATTTATATAAATGACTTGGATGGAGGGATTGAAGGGGTGGTTGCCAAATTTGTTGATGACACAAAGGTAAGTAGGAAAGTGAGGTGTGAAGAAGACATGAGGCTACAAAAAGATGTAGATAGGTTAAGTGAGTGGGCAAAGATCTGGCAAATGGAGTATCATGTGGGAAGATGTGAAATTGTCCAAGCTGGCAAGAAGAATAAAGGAGAAGCATATTATCTAAATAGTGAGAGATTGCAGAGCTCTGAGGTGCAAAGGGATCTGGGTGTCCTAGTGCATGAATCAGAAAAAGTCACTATGCAGGTACAGCGAATAATTAGGAAAGTTAATAGAATGTTATCATTTATTGCGAAGGGAATTGAATACAAAAGTAGGGAGATTATGCTTCAGTTGTACAGGGCACCAGTGAGACCACATTTGGATTACTGTGTACAGTATTGGTCATCTTATTTCAGGAAGGATGGAAATGCATTGGAAGCAGTTCAGAGAAGGTTTACCAGACTAATACCAGAAATGGGTGGGTTGTCTTACAAATTAAGGGGAAAGGTTGGCTAGACTAGGCTTGTATCCACTGGAGTTTAGAGGAGTAAGAAGCAACTTGAGTGAAACATATAAGATCCTGAGGGGCCTTGACAGGGTGGATGTGGAGAGGATGTTTCCTCTTGTGGGAGAATCTCAAACTAGGGGTCACTGTTTAAAAATAAGGGGTCGCCCATTTAAAACAGAGATGAGGCAAAATGTTTTCATTCAGAGAATCATGAATCTTTAGAACTGTCTTCCTGCAAAAGATGGTAGAAGCAGAGTCTTTGAATATTTTTAAGGCAGAGCTAGATAGATTCTTGGTAAGCAAAGGGGCGATAGGTTATCAGGGATAGGTGGGATACAGATTTGAGGTTGCTATCAGATCAGCCATGATCTTATTGAATGGCGGATCAAGCCTGAGGGGCTGAATGGCCTACTTCTGCTCCTTGTTCGTATGACACTCCGGTCTGGTACTGAGGGAGTGCCTCACTGTTGGAGGTGCTGTTTTTCGGGTGCCAACCAAAACCCCATCTGCTGCCTCAGGTGGATGTAAAAAAGATCCCGTGGCACTATTTCAAAGAAGAGCAGTGGAGTTATCCCTGGTGTCCTGGCCAATATTTATCCCTCAATCAACATCACAAAAACAGATTATCTGGTCATTATCACATTGCTGGTTGTGGGAACTTGCTGTGTGCAATTTGACAGCTGTGATTCCTACATTACAACAGTGAATACACTTTAAAAGTACTATATTGGCTTAAAGTTCTTTTGAGATGTCCAGTGGTTGTGGAAGCACTACATAAATGCAAGTCATTCTTCTTTCATTTTAGTTTTATGTTGTCTTCAATCACTTTAGTTGTCCATGGCTGGTTATTTTTGGGGCAAGTAGAGCTCTTGTCCCTTTGGGGATAAACTAGTTCTACATCACATCAATTCTTTCTGAACATTGCCCATTGATCTTGTGTAATTTATCCATTAACAGACTTGCCCAGTTAACTATGGACAGTCTGTCTTTTCACACCAAAGTCAGCCTTACCTAAAGCTAGAAACTTTGCAACTTTTTCATATTTCTCCCTTTTAAATACTACATTGATTTTGATCACATTGATCATGATATTAATCTTCACACACTTTTAGGTTGTTAATCTGGGCCATTACTCTCTACTAAATCTACTTCATGGGCAGGATTTTACGACCCTGCTGCAGCGTGTCTCCCCCTGGTGGATGCGGCGAGCCATTTAAATCCCCATTTAGTTCGGTGGGATTGTAATATCCCGCCAGGCAATAAAATCCTGGCCAATATTTCCATAAATTTCTAGCAAGGACTTGTTTTTATTAATGAATCATAGTAAAGACAAAGCTAAGAGAAAATACTTTTCTTTTTAAATTAATTCTTGGGCTGTGGACATCGCTGGCAAGGCTCACATTTAATTTGCCATCCCTAATTGCCCTGAGAAGGTGGTGGTGTGCTTTCTTCCTGAACTGCAGTTTGATGCAATAGAATGGCTTGTTCGACCATTTCAGAGGATAGTTAAGAGTAAATGTAGGGGAAATCTGGAACTCTCTTCCCCAAATGTCCTTTAGGGAAGGAAGGAAACCTGCCATCCTTACCTGATCTGACCTACATGTGACTCCAGTTCGACAGCAATGTGGTTGACTCTTAACTGCCTTCCATAATGACTTAGTAAGATACAGATCAACCTTGACCTGATTCAATAGCAGCTGAATGGCCTTTTCCTCAGTCCAACTACATTGCTGTGGAACTGCAGTCACATATAGGCCAGACTGAGTAGAGATAGCCAGGTTTCCTTCTCTGAAGGACATGAATGAATAAGTTAGGTGTTTCTTTTTTACAAAAGTCCAACAGTTCTATGTCCACTCTTAGCAGTTTTTTATTTCCAGATTTTTTAAAAACCAAGTTCATGTTCTCATAGAGGATGTCAATTTGCATTTCCTGGATAATTATTTCATGGATGCTTCTGGATTACAAGTTCAGTTGCATAAACACTACACTACCATACCTACTTTGGTCAAGTGTCTTGAAGCATTATTAAGTCCCTTGCAGTCAGTGTACATGATTTATGTACAAAGAACTATAAGGATTCCCATTAAAAATTGTTGCTCAAATTAAATTAGCTGAAGCTACTTTTGTGTTTAAACTGAGCCTTTCTCTATTTGTCCGTTATGTACCAAACGCATGAGCCCTATATTGACACTGGGAAGTCTTTGAAATGCTCATGAAGCAGTCAATAATATACAAAAAACCATTCAAAACTTCAAAAAACTATAAGACTATTATCTGCTCATAACACTGTCAATTGAAGACACAGGCATTCAAAAGGCCCTGAGAAAAGCTCACTCCTTTTAAGTGCTTACAAATCTATCAAAATTAACAAACAGCCATTCAAATACCTCTTTAAAACCTGTCACTGAATGAGACTCCCAATTTGGAATAGATTATGGGCAGTTTTATGTGTTAAGAAAAGGGATTAAGATTGTTAAAAATCTATTTCATGTAATAACCTTTGTATCCAGTCATTCATCAAGAACACATTTAACTTAAAGGGAGCTGATATTATAGAGTCAATTGACTGTGCTGCAAAGGTAGTTTGTAAATTGACAATTGTCAAAATTGGCCAGGTTTCGTATTCCAAGAACCAATGGGACTTTTAACTGAATCTTTAAAACAAGCTGGGAACTGTTACAAAATTATTCAGAGACACAGACACAATGGATTGCCTTCATCAATATATTAGCCAGGAAATATCTGGTGCGATCAGATTACACAATGATTTGTGTTTGTCCAGATTTAAGTGATTATCTTGACCAATGAACCCCTGCTGTTAGCAGGATTAACAAAATGACAATGACCATGGTTCCAATGAGGCTGGATCATCCTCCCACATCCTTGGAAATACTAATCTCAAAACTGTTTCAGAGGGTAAAACGCAATCATCAATCTGATAAATAGAACCATAGAGTGCAGAAGAGGCCCTTCGGCCCATTGAGTCTGCACCGACATGTGAGAAACACCTGAGCTACCTACTTAATCCCATTTACCAGCACTTGGCCCATAGCCTTGAATGTTATGATGTGCCAAGTGCTCATCCAGGTACTTTTTAAAGGATGTGAGACAACCCGCCTCCACCACCCTCCCAGGCAGCTCATTCCAGGCCATCACCAACCTCTGGGTAAAAACGTTTTTCCTCACAGGCCCCTTAAACCTCCTGCCCCTCACCTTGAACTTATGTCCCCTCGTGACTGACCCTTCAACTAAGGGGAACAGCTGCCCCCTATCCACCCTGTCCATGCCCCTCATAATCTTGTACACCTCGATCAGGTCGCCCCTCAGTCTTCTCTGCTCCAAGGAAAACACCCCAAGTCAATCCAATCTCTCTTCATAACTTAAATGTTTCATCCCAGGCAACATCCTGGTGAATCTCCTCTGCACCCCCTCTAGTGCAATCACATCCTTCCTATAATGTGGCGACCAGAACTGCACACAGTACTCCAGCTGTGGCCTCACCAAGATTCTATACAACTCCAACATGACCTCCCTAATTTTGTAACCTATGCCTCGATTGATAAAGGCAAGTGTCCCATATGCCTTTTTCACCACCCTACTAACATGCCCCTCTGCCTTCAGAGATCTATGGACATACACGCCAAGGTCCCTTTGTTCCTCAGAACTTCCTAGTGTCATGCTGTTCATTGAATACTTCCTTATCAAATTACTCCTTCCAAAGTGTATCATCTCACACTTTTCAGGGTTAAATTCCATCTGTCACTTATCTGCCCATTTGACCATCCCGTCTACTTCTTCCTGTAGCCCAAGACACTCAACCTCACTGTTAACCACCCGGCCAATCTTTGTGTCATCCGCAAACTTAATAATCCTAACCCCACATGGTCATCTATGTCGTTTATATAAATGACAAATAATAGGGGACCAAGCACAGATCCCTCTGGTATGCCACTGGACACTGGCTTCCAGTCACTAAAGCAGCCTTCTGTTATCACCCTCAAATCCAGAAAGTTTCCCATCAAAACATTTTTATATGCGCTGTTCACAAACCCAGAATGTGCAATTGATACAAGATTTAAAATGTTACAATCAAAAGAGAGAGATGTGTCAATCATTGTTCTTTGTTCTAAAAGAAGTGTGTTTAGGAACAGGAGGAGCAACTTGCAAGGATAACTAAGGGCGAGACATCACCCGCACAGATGGGACAAACTCCTGAGTGCTTGTTAGGGTAAGTACTGTTTGAAATTAAGGAGAGTTAAATTAAGGAGAACAGGGTATGTGGGTATGGATTGGAATTGAAAGGGGCAATTTACTGAATTTTGTATGTTATCCATGGTATAATAGACTGTTAAAAGAATACTGAGTTGTACTGAGCAGTGAGCCTTGGTCATTTAACCTGACCTGGATAGGTTCAGGCTGGATTCTGGAATTAAAATATGAGGAAAGGTGCTGGTCCACCTAACCACAACTCAGACAAAAGATATCGGTGTTGAAAGACATGTTCCACCAGACACTCATTTTTCTGGGAGTAAAAAAATGTTGTTAAACGACACTGATCAAATAAATTTTCCATTACCAAATATGGCTGCTTTATGACCCTAGCTGATAAATCTGATGCCTACCTTCAATTCCACTTAACAACTATTTGGAGTGTTTCTTATAAAATAATGAAGTAGACTTGTTATTTGGACATAAACCTGGAGTTCAGAATCATTTGCTGGTTACAAAAATTGTTCAATTTTCATTTCCATCACAGCAAATAACATTGGGCTTAAGGTATCTTGTTACGCTGAAGAAGAACTTATGGTTATATGACATTGTTTACAGTAATCTTTTCACAAGATAGAGTTTCTTCATGAATATAAGATTAGCGAAAAATTGTAAGGTAAATAAATTATATAGAATTACAACAAATTTGCCAGCATATACTGGATGAAGAAAAACAGCATATCATTTTTTTCATGCAAACTTACATAAGAGCTTCTCCCAAAATGAAAAGAAGTTATTCAAATTTATTTTAAATACGGTTGTGATATAATTAATTATTTATATGAAACAGAAAATGATTAATCTACCGCTGTCATTTCTCTTGGAAAAAGTTATTCCAACATTAGAGTTTTGCTTTTCTTGGCGGTTTTGGCTATTACACTCTCTCCTCTCCTGAAAGCATCAACTTTTGTAGAGGGTTCAAGCACCTACAGTCGCCATCCCAGACCCATTTTTGTCAAGTGGGATTACATTTGCTGCCTTCCAATCTGCAGGCACCCTTCCAGAATCTATAGAATTTTGGAAGATGACTACCAATACATCCACTATCTCTACAGCCACCTCTTTCAACACTCTGTAGAACATCAGATCCAGGGGATTTATCAATTTTCAGTCCCATTAGTTTCTCCAGTACTACTTTTTTACTAATACTCATTTCCTTCAGTACCTCATTCTCGCTAGTCCCTTAGTTCTTTAGTATTTCTGGGAGGCATTTTGTACCTTCCTCCATGAAGACAGAATCAAAGTAATTATTTAGCTTCTCTGCCGTTTCCTTTTTGCCCATTATAAATTTCCCTGTCTCTGCCTGTAATGGACCCACAATTGTCTTTGCTAATCTTTTTCTTTTTACATACCTATAGAAGCTTTTACAACTTGTGTTTATGGTTCACACTAGTTTATTTGATATTCTATTTTCTCTTTATCAATTTCTTGTCCCTCTTTTGCTGAATTCTAAAATACTCCCAATCCTTAGGATTATTACCTTTTTTGCCAACTTTGATCTAATACAATCTTTAACTTCCCTTTTTAGCCATGGTTGGAACATTTTTTCTGTTGGGTGTTTTGTCTCAAATGACTGTATATTTGTTTTGAACCAGGTATTAGTCAGAGCAATGGTGACTTAGCACAAGTAAAATGTAGGTAGCAAAATTTTGGATGAGTTGAAGTTTGAGGAGGGCAAAGGACATCCTCAAGGCTTGCAGAGGAGTATTTGGAGTAGTTGATATTAAGATAACAAATACATGAATTATTTCACTGGGGGTGGGGGGGCTACATGTGATCATGGTCTCACACCCAAGCTTATCACCATGGAGAACAGTTGTAACAAACTGATACATTCTCAACAACAGTAGTAGTTTTACCTTGGGGTTGGCAATGAAAAGCCATCCTTAATTAAATTTTGTAACATTATGTGCTGTTGCTGCTGATTATTTTGTGCTACTACTCCCTAGCACCACTTTTCTGACATTGTCTTCCTCCTTTGAAGGCATTGATCTATGTTGGGATTGGATTTCACCAGTACCTACAGGCCGCGGTAACCTCACCCAGATGTTCATTTCTCACATAAATGGTAGAAAGCTGTTTAACCTTCAGTTAAGTCCATCTCAAAGGCATGCAATTTTCAGCAAGTGTTACACGGCCCGGGATTTCCTGGGGTCCTGCCAGTGGCAGGCATGGTCGTGGGTGGGACAGGAAAATCCTGCCCCAGCAAATTGGGTTCTCACTGGTATTTGACTCTTATGATTTACTATTTTTAATTTGCATACATAATTGCTACTTTTGACTGACAGTGATAAAAACATAAATCTATAAGTCAGAAAACTTTAATATGAAAACAAATTACACTTATTCAGGATCTTTAACATAAATATGTCCCAAGACTCTGGGCTAAACTTTCAGGATCTAGTGCCAAAGATGGAGCTACCTGGAGATGACTGAGACCCAGTGCCAGAGGAGACAGCGACTCTCCAGGCAAATGGTCACAGACATTGACGCCCTTATCACCGAAGTCCTTGTACCTTGCAGCACTGGTTGGCATGCCTTGCCAGTAGCCATCAAAGTCACTTTGGCCTTGAAGTAATTTGCTTCTGGGTCCTTAGACAGATCAGCTGTAGACCTTATTGCATTTTGCAGATGACTGCATCTCGCGGGTCACTGATGCCCCCTTTGCCAGAGCTGGACAATACATTAATTTCACGACAGATAGCCTCACAAGGACAGAGTGCATTGGGTTTCACCGCTATTGCTGAATCCCTCAGATGCAGGGCATCATCAGTTGCACCCATATGGCTATCAAGGCATCCTGTGACTGCTCAGTAATATATGTCAACAGGAAGGACTTCTACTCTTTCAACGTCCACGTAGATCTGTGACCACAATAAGAGCTCCCTGCATTAGTGTGATCGTTTTCTTGGAAGTTGCCATGGCTCCTTCATCCTCCACCAATTAGGGCTGCCTTAGATCTTCACTCCAACCCTCAATATCCATGGATGGATCCTAGGGACAAAGGATATCCCTTGAAGCCATGGCTACTCACCCTTCTATGGGTCCCAGAGGCAGAGGCAATACAACCAATGCCACCTGCTCTGTAGGACAACCATTGAGCATGTCATCAGGGTTCTCAAGACGTGATTCTGGTGCCCAGACCTGTTGGGTAGCCCCCTCCAATATCTTACTGCAAGGGTTTCAGTCATTCTGGTGGTCTACTTTATTCTCCATAACATGGTCCTCCAGACTGGTATGAACTCAAAAACAGTAAGGCCCTGGAAGGAGACAGGAAGGGGAAGAGGCATTTGGTCACTTAAATAAGAAAATCGATTACTATGCTGGTTGTGGGACACAATTATAAAATTCAGCTACAAATGGGGACAGCTTGGACACATGCTTTTTCTAGCTGTCACAGAACTTGAGGGCCTAGCCAACAGACCTGAAAAAGGTCAGAGGTTGCATGAAACAAAAAGGCCCAAGAAATATTCAGTTTTTGTTTTTGTGGGTTCGGAAAAACCGGGTCCACAAAAACTCTGACTCTGACTCATTGCTCTTATGTTCCAGGATTCTGGAATCACTTGCCCCCAATAGACTGAGATCTAGACCAGATCCATTTGATAGCTGGCTGATTTCCTCCCCTCCTTGACCAATAAGCTGCAGTGACCCACTCATTGTTATCTAATCACATGGTGCCTAGCCTCTGGCCTGCACTTCAGTGGCTCTGACCTGCCTTCCTCCTGATGTGGTTCTACCTGGCCTGACACCTAGGAATGGTCCTGACTTACCTGCCTCTTGGTGCAGCTCTACCTGGCCCGTCAGCAGGATGCATCTGGCCTATCTACTGGCAGCTTGTGGCTAATGGTACCTCGCGTTTGGCCTGTGCTCTGGCAGTTCTGACCTGCCTGTCTCTTTCTGGCCTGTTGCCTACGGGTGGTTCTGTGTTGCATATTGGCAGCTCATGGCTGACTGCGCAGCTCCTGCTTCCCCACCTCAGGTTCGGGTCTCTGCGAACTATGTCACACGATTGCCGGATTTTCACCCTAACTTTGGGTGGTAAAGTAAAAGTACTCATCCACCTGATGCGTCCAACTGATTGGTTTCTCAGCCGTGTGTGGAGATCCTGCTTGCAGCGCTAACTGTTGTGGAGTATCTAACAAACACTCGACACCGAGTCAGTTGTAGGTAGAGACAAGCAGCAGTTTTATTCAGTACAAGTGTGCACACGGGGTAAGTGGTCTTTCAGAATGCTCTAAATGGCAACTGAAAGTTACACAATTTCTCTCGGTTATAGGTACTATCTTTGGGACTACTCATCATTAACTCACAATGTTTTTTATCTTGTCTGTCTAATTTGTTACATCCATAATTATAAATGAGTTTACAACATAACAGGAAATGACCTGTTCATCACATCCGCAGTTACTGAGGAATTTGTAAAACAATCACAGAATGACCCGAACTTTAGCACAAATGATGTCCACAGTTCATTCCAAAACATGAACTTTGCTTATCTATCCTGATGTTTCACTGCAGTGCCTGGTCATCAACATTTCTTAGCTTGACCCTGACATTAAGCAATTAAGTTTACGACAGCATAATTCATAGACCATTCATCAACTTATTTTATCCTGGCCCAAAGATCACATTCGTTAGCTTATCATGAACTGGCTCATAGGTGAGTTATCAATTTCCTGGCCTGGCCAAAAGATATTTATTCTATTTTTTTTTTACTGTAAACACTTCTAAAAACTTATATCCACAACTTGGCCAAGCCTGGGTGATCCCATGATGCATCCCGATATGCCGCTTCAGTGCCCCATTTTGGCGCTTGGCTACTAACCCCCTAGATGGCCAACTAATGCTAAATTATCCTATGATCCTCACCCCATCATTGCTGGCCAGGCAGGCAGTTAGATGCGCACGGTTGTATTTTTCTAAATTACATCTGGTATATTCTGTTTCTCCCCAGGACGGAGCAGTGCTTTGGTTACTACTTTAGCAATGGTTCTGTGCCAGTGTTGCCAGCACTGGGTAGCACATTCAATCATAAGTCCTATAGCAATTAGCAGTTGTATTACCATAAATATATGAGAGAAAATTCTGATCCAAGGGTGAATGTCCACCCTAATACCCCAGTCCCAAACTGCCCGCCAGCATGCTACGTCGTCCAGTTCATTTTTCACATCCTCTCCCAGTTGCTTGACTTCCTGTTGGATCTTGTGATGCTGCTTCATTGCTGCCTGGGCCTCTTTCCGCAACTCCAGTAGATGTTCTTGCAACTTCGGGATTCGCTTCCCCTCGGGAAGCAGGTATCTCAGTAAGTCCACCTTTAAATCGTCGGTCATTTTCGTCTGTTCCTTACAAGGAGCCGGATGTGGGTTATTGCCAAATGTCCGATTGTTGTAGGCACCTTGGGGTGGAAGCAGAAACTTGAGTTGATCACTGGACAGTGGATGTTACTGTACTGTTATCGAGGCTCGTTGGTGGTCATGCAGTATTCCTCTTCTCCACGGTATGCCACCTGCTTTTGTTCGTGGTTGATGCTAGAAATTTTAAGGAGACAGCTGAGGATGGTATTAAAACCGCATGTAGCTCTAGTCCCCATCCCAACAGGATGTGGGCAGGCAACATTATTCCCTGTCTCTTTACACCCAACTAGTGAGATTCCCATAAAGAGAGCTCTCCTCTAGGTTGCATATTTGTATACGGGGTAGTTCTTTAGCCAATTGCCATCCTTTATGATCCTGATATTTTCTACCTCATAGAGGAGGACCATTCCTACTAATCGCAAGTGTGTGGTGACAGTGTTTGGCTGTTGGGTACACTTGTATCAGTCCTCTCAGGGTACATAAGGAGCCATTTCCACCTTTGGGCATCCAGGTCTGTTATGTGTCATCCGTGATCGAGTCTGGCACATCTCCACTGTGGAGCTGGGCCAGATTATGGCAGATCTCTCCTGCCAACCATGTGCCACGGGGTATGCACACACAGATCCTGCCTGCACATGGCCTGCTGCAGGGATGCTGAGACCTGATTGATAGTGTAGGCATGGCCTTCTAGAACCTGTATATATCCTAATAAGGTTCCAGCCAGGCTTTTCTCCCCACTGTCCCTGCTGCCTTTCCAATTCATTGGCTTTTAACATAAGATCCCGCAAAGTGGAGGGCAGGTGATTAACTTTGTCATCTATCCCAGCTATGTCCAGGGAGCTAGTGATGGATGTCCCTGCACCATTTATGGTGGAGCGCATTCAACTGTGCGAGCGCCTCGGATGCTCGGAAGGCTTCGGAGACTTCGAGGAGTCAGTGATAGAAGGACCTCGGTCTGTGTCTTACTCCACTCTGGTAGTTCCATCTGACTAATATTAAATACAAATGAGACTATCTCGTTATGTATGTTCTCAAACAAGTTCCACTCTGGGGTACAGGGCAGACTTGGGGGTACTTTTTAAAGACTCCCTGGTGGTTGTAGTCTTGGTCCCAGAGGTTGAGGTTATTGGGATTGTGTAGGTGGTTGTGGTTGTAGGAAAGTCCGTCGGACACACCTTCCAGCTGCCATGCTCCCACTATATCTCCTTTGTACCATTCCCGTGACACATTCCCCAGCCCTTTAGGTTGATGCTCGGGGAATCTGAGATGGTGCTATCAGTTGTTACACTTGGTACACGTACAATATCAAAACATTTATCCCTGACACTTGATGCAAAGCTGAGGAATGTCAGGGACTCCTCATTTTCTTGTCCCATTTACTCAAGAGATTTCAAAAGTACTTCTCGGTGCACCATTGTTCCACTCCCAAGTGTCCTGGGATACATCTTAGGCATATCGGTTTGTTAACAGTGATATTTAAGCACACCTGATCACAGCTGGCATTGCTCCAGCTCTTGTAGAACACACCTGGCTGGGTCCCTTGGTCGACTGTCTTGGTTCCTTCTATGATTAAGTTAATCATGGTTGTCAAATATATTAGCAATATCATCATGGTCTTCATATCCCTGTAGGAAAGGAACATAATGAACATTAGTCATCACTGGTTGGTCCTTATTATTCTTTGCACTTCCACACTTCTTAACCTGTGTCCAGTGTTTCCACTGTCCTGTCCCTTTCATGTCCATGCATGCCCATGTATCCCCGGTCATCAGGGCCTCGTAAAGTCCTTGCCAAAGGTGTGCTAAGCCTGCTTTTGTGAACAGGGCCCTGACCATCACTTGATCCCCTACTTCTGGTAATCTTTCCTGTTCTCCTGCCTCATCGATTTCCATATCCCTGATAATCTGCTGGTCCCTAACTTCCTGTCTCAGGTCATGCAATTGCTTATACAACTCGTTTAACCCTTTCCTGATCTGGGCCTATATCCTCACTGCCTGTACAAATTACAAATGTAATTTGAATTTTAGCAGTTCTTAACTCATATGTTTTGAGCTCCTCCTCAAACCAAGCAATTTGTTGTGCACCTTCTTGTCTGTGGGCATTCCCTGTTTATGCTTTGTGTCTACCTCAATAGTCCACTCCACTATCATCTTGTAATCCCTCCCTACCGGTATTCCTAACTCCAGGACTTTCTGGTGTTCAGCTCCTTTAACATTTTCAGAAACATTGGATCACCCCGTTTGGTTTACTTAGGCCAGAGAAATCACAATAGGCAGTGTATTTCCTAACAGAGTATTCATAGGCACCTTTGTCTTTGTTTTGCGTCACGTCTATGACCGCTGACCAATTGGATCGGGCGTTTCTCAACCCTTCCTTGAATCGATTGTATCTATCTAGTTGTGATAAACCCTGGGTGTTCATCCATCTCCCACTGGTAACTGAATTATTCACTTGTAGTCAAATCTGGCTGGGCACTTTTGATCTTAATAGGATTTGTATATCTTCTGGGAGTGAGTGAGTGAATATCGATTATTTCTTCCAACTTGTTCCAGAAATTTGCATTTGCATGGTTTTGTCTCGAGGTTTTTTGGTCCCTAGTCATCGTTTGTCTCTTGGGCAGGATAAAAGGAACATACTTTACTATCGTTTAGGTGTTCCTCTGATCGTCCTGCCATTGTTCGTATACAACGGGGGCCATGGCCACTGGCCCTTTTGTCTCTGTCTCAGACGTAGCTGAGGGAGCTGCGGCATTATATTCCAGTGGCTGTTCCTTGCTCCAGTCATCGTCCTGTCTGGTACATTCGTCAGCCTGTTTTCCCAGTTCTCCCCAGCCATTTCTTCAATACTCTCTGGGAATGTAAATCTCAGGGCTGGTGCCTATATATTTTATTTTATTTTGTTTTTTTCTCAATTTGATTCTTTTACACATTTACTAAGTCCTGAAAAGCTACTATTAACAATAATCATGTCTTTCTCTTTCTTATCCTTATCCTGAGCATTCCACCCACCAATTCTGTTTTGCTAGGGGGGAGGGGTGTGGGTTTATCTGGATCCCATCCTTTCTTTCTCATTTTCTTGATTAGATTCTTATTTGTACCTGTTAAAAATTTAGTTATCGACCCTTCTGGTCCCCACTCATTTTCATTTGCTCCGGACATGTTATATGGTACCTCGCTTCTGGCCTGTGCTTCGGTGGTTCTGACCTGCCTATCTCCTGGTGTGGCTCTTCCTGGCCTGTTGCCTAGGGACGGTTCTGACTTGCTTCCTGGTGGCTCATGGCTGACTGTGCAGCTCCTGCTTCCTCACCACCAACCAGCTCTCAGGTTTGGGTCCCCATGAACAATGTGACACGATTGCTGGTCTTACACCCTATGGGTGGTAAAGTAAAAGCACCCACCCACTTGGTGCATCCAAACGATCAGTTCCACAGTTGCTGGTGGAGACCCTGTTGCAGTGCCAATTTTTGTGGAGTATCAAAAAGACACTTGACCGTCAGTTGCCCTAAAAGACAATTCAAAGTTACATGCTTTCTGTTGGTTATATATACAATCGTTGGGACAATTCGTTAACTTACAAATTTCTTATCTTGTACCTCTAATTTGTTACATCCGTAATTACAAATGAGTTCACAACATAAGCACGGATGACCGGTTTATCACATCCGCAATTACTGAGGAATTTGTAAAACAATCACAGAATGACCTGATCTTTAGCACAAATTATGTCCACAGTTCATTCCAAAACATGAACTTTGGTTATCTAGCCTGACGTTTCACTGCAGTGCCTAGTCATTAACCTATCTTAGCTTGACCCTGAGGTTAAACAATTCAGTTTATTATAGTATAATTCACAGACCATCATCAACTTATTTTATCCTGACCCAAAAGTCACATTCCTTAGCTTATCATGAACTGGCCCATTGCTAGTTATCAATTTCCTGGCGTAGCCAGAAAGTCATATTCATTCAGGTTTTTTTTTACTGCAAACACTTTTAAAACTTATATCTGCAACTTGGCCAAGCATGGGAGATCCCATGATGCATATCCTGACATACCATTTCAGTGCCTCAGGCTGAATTGTTACTGATGTAGTCTCACTGCCAATTCTCCACAGATAGGGCAGAAGTACCATTGGTTTTGTTAATCAGCATTTGAGGAAGTAAACTAAACTACATTGATATAACGCCACAACCAAAACCACTGAGGATCCATTTTTGCATGATTGATGTTTGTTGGCCAACCATCGTTTTTGCCTAGATCGGTCGTATTCATTTGTAAAACAACCTACTTGTTTTACAAATGTTAATCTGCATTAGCCAGAGCATTGAGAGCATGACAATATGGTAATGATTGAACGCTGCACTATCCAGTAAAACTACAGAAATTTAAATACACGAGGGTAGAGTTTCTGCAATCAGCAAAACAGTTGATTTTCTGAAGTTCAGGCTTTTCAGCTTAAACTTATTTGTACAAACACAAACATAAAATCTTCAATAAACCAGCAACAACGGGCAGCATTTTAGAACCAAATTGTTTATTTTTTCCCTTGCAATAAAAGATATTCCTGGATAAACTTAAAAGTGGTAACTTGGTGCAGTTTTATTAATCCAGCTGATGAGTTTACTAAGTGCCTAGCCACCACCTGCGAGTAACCTGATTTTAAATAACTGAAAATGATCTTTAAAAAATATACAGAACCATTTACTAGTTTCCTTAGTCAGTTTCTGAGTTTGTTTTATATTTAAAAACTTTAAAAAGGTGCCTACTAATGCCTTTGCACTGAAACAAATCTGCTTAATTTTGAAGAGCCTCCTTCAAAGGCCACAAATGGGCACAGTGCAGACTTGTCAGGCTTATTAATTTAATTTAGGGGTATAGTAAGTTGTCTGTGGGTAGGGCCATCTTACTACTGTGTGATTTTATTAAATCAGCTTGAAAGATTGCTATTGCTTAATTTGTGCTGGATGTGATTTACACCAGCAATTCCTCAATCTTTTATGCCAGTTTGGTTGATTTTGGCCGAGAAACTCACTCCACAATGACTAAGGTATTATTTGTTAATCCCATTATTGTGACTAAATATGTAATATTAGGGTGTTCAGGGTTGAAAGGGTTAATGTTTGGAACTGGAGAAACAGTACTGCCCACATGATGATGTAACAGACACATGACCAAGAGTTGGATAGGGAGAATGCTCATGGCTTAGACGTAGTAACACCTAGGCTGGGATTTTCCAGTCCCGTCTGTCATGGGACCGAAAATTCCCGCCTGAAGTCAACACACCTTTGGCTGGTCCATCAAATCTTCTATCCCACCCATGACGATTCCTGCCACAGGTGGAACCGGAAAATCCCGGCTCTAGTCTTGTATACCTATATATAGTTATGTTCATCCAATAAATCAATTATTGTCCAGATATATCTATATCTCAGCTATCATTCCTTAACCTTTCACAACCAACATACACCATGTTCTCAGAGGTGGGATCTTACAATATGATGGGAGTTGTGCAAGAACCCAAAATCTCTGAAAGTCAACTTTAAAAAAAGTTTGCAAGTCTGATCTGAAAAAAGGTGCCAAAACTGAAGACTTTGGTAAGACAGTTGAAAGTCTCCAAAAGAGCTCTGTAGAAGATGTTGAGGCTGAGAGGCAGAGAAATAAACTTACTAAGGGTTGCACCATAGCACGTGGTGATCTGTGAAAAATCCTGATCCAGAAGCACAGTCAAAGAACCTGGTGACGATTGAGGAAGGGTGAACAAACCTTGAAAATGGCTCAAAATCTTCAATTTAACAGCACAATAAACAAGCAACACTGGGCAAATTCCATTTTTAGCAAGTACCCAGGTCCAAGATCAGCGCCATTACACATGGTGACTACGAGTCAGGAAATGAAAAAAAAATTCAGTTGCTTAAAAACAATTCCCCAGTGAGAGGAAATCAGTGAACAGAGCTTAATAGTAAATTTCAGCAACTAGATTAAAAACTTTCAAAGTTAAATAATGATTAACAAAAAGAGTTAGCGACTGCTGTGAAAGGCTGGTCAGTGCGGGAAAACTCTACTAGTGCAATGGAAGGATAAAAAAATTAAGACAAACCTCCTAAAAGCTCTAAGTACCTATGGATTCCAAATTCACATTGGTTATAAGGAAGGACCAAATCAAACACAGAACTGGGAAATATGGAGTAAAAGATTTTTAAGGCTCAGAATTTTTTCTGAATTAGACAATAAATCTGAGCCTGAACAAGTCAATACATTATTGTACTCTATTGGAGTAATTGCGGATGATATTATAGCAAGGCAAGATATTAATGGAAAGTCAGCTAAATTCGATGAAGTCTTAAAAGCCTTTGATAATTACTTTAAGTTATGAAGTAACAGGATATTGGAAGAAAGCCAAGTTTAACAAAAAGGTCCAGAAACCAGGGGCTGAACTTTCTGGCTGGCAGGGGTGGACGGGGGCAGAGCGGGACCAGGCGCGGGTGGGCACAGACCCGATTGATGCCTGCGATCGGGTCCATGCCGCCATTTTATGTGGGCAGGCCAATTAAGGCCCGCCCAGAATGAATCGCAGCTCCCGAGGACAGCAGGAGTGGGCGGGCGGCGGAGGGTTTGCAATGACAGCTGGGTCCAATAGCAACTCGGCAGCCTGTTTAAAAAGTTGCTGCAGTCTTGTCAAGGCTGCGAATTATGACCAGTGGAAGGGCTTCCCAGAGCGCTGCTGCTGAGCAGGCCAGGGAGGAGGATAGGGCAGGGGGGCACTGTGCCCCTCATTTTTCAGATGATTGCCTTGCTGCCCTCCTCGAGGAGGTGGCAGCACGGCGATAGGTCCTGGTACCCCAGGACGGGAGGAGGAGGCCCCCCCACATGTCCAAACGTGCCTGGGAGGAGGTGGCAGAGGTGGTGAGCTCCTGCGAAGTGGTGCAGCCCATCTGGATCCAGTGTTGCAAGCCCTTCAGTGACCTGTTGCACTCAGGGAGGGTGAATTCCATGTTGGCATTGGTCACTCAACCCAGCAGATAGGCTTTCCCCCCTGGTGCTGCGCACCCCCCCCCCCTCCAAAGTAGTGACTGCATTGAATTATTGAGGGCATGTGTCCTTTGCTGGATGGGCCAGCAGATATTGCCCATGCCAAGTTCACTCTGAGAGGGTGGTGAAGAGATGGGTTCTGCCCCGCAGCATGTGGTACACTGGGACCAGCATTTGGCTAAGGGGGTGGGGGGGATGGGGATGGGTCTAGCATCTTTGTGTGAGTGTTTGACAGCAGCAGGGTGAGGAGACACTGGAGCCCTGATATGTCCTGCTCTGGTTGTGGTGGGCCATCCACGAAGAGAATCCAGGTACAATTAGCACTAATCAATGCTCTTCTCTCATTTTCAGGAGAAGAATGCTCATAATGCCGCCGAGTGGGTGAGGACTGGTGGTGGCCCAGCACGGTTAGCGATTCTCAGCCATTTCGAGCAGAAGGCCCCATGTTTGGAGAGGCGCCATACGCCAGGCCCACCAGTGTCGGTAAGGCTGGGGTGCTACAGGCAGGTATGTTTGCCCAGCAGTGAGGTCACCATTGTTCTCCCAGCAGCCATGGCCGTGCTGAATGTCAATGATTGAAGTTTGCAACATGGCTTGACCATTGCTTATGGAAGGATGAGCGCATAATGATCCAGGGGAATAGAGATACACATTGACATTGTCTCAACGTTAACTGATCCAATGTCCTTGTTCTTCCTTTCAGCACCAGTGGAGCAGGGCCAGGAGGAGGAGCAGCAGAGGCCCCCTCTCACACCTGAGGGCCCTGAGGTCTCACCAGTGTCACACCATCTCTGCCAGATACTAGCACCTTAGTGGGAATTAGAACATCGGCTAGTGTCCCTGGGCACAGCGGTGAGGGCATTTCACAGTCACTGGAGGAGCTGGCAGAGACAGAGAGTGTCCATGGTGCCAGCAGTTGGAGGATTGCAGGGGCCAGGCATATGCTCAGTTGGTGCCTGATTTTGTGCCTCTGGAGTCATCTGCGGCGCAGCAAGGTCACGAAATGCGGCCGGGTGTGCGGGAGCATCTGGGGGAGATACATGAGGCTCAGCTTGGCTTAGTGTCCGTGGTGGAGGCGTCTACATGGACTATCGTTGAAGCAATGAGCCTCATGTCCGAGCACTTTGCGTCCTCCATGGAGAGAGTGGCAACTCTTGTGGAGAGGCTCCTCCAGGAGACCCATCAGGGCTTCCTGGGGATGCACTTGGACGCTCATTGATGTGAGATCAATGCTCACATCAGCATTGACCTCAGCTGGTCAGTGCCAGTGTGGGAGATGGTCTGGGCACCAACTTTCCCAGCTTGGTGCCCATCCATCCATGGTGAGCAGGGAGGTCCAAAGCGACCTCATGTCAGTGCGCAGTTGCCTGTCGTCTTTGCGGGCTCCTCTTGGGGCGCTCTGGATGAGGGTGGCAGCTCCTCCGCCCCAGTCCCAGTGACCGTAGCATTGGGTGAGGCTGCGACAACTGGGGAGATGCCAGCTGTGGAACTGGCAGCTCCTTCCCAGGCGGGGCCACTGCAGTCTCCATGGGCCAGAGGACAACCACCAAGGTCATCGAGGCCAACAGGACAGCAGAGTCAGCAGGCTGTCTCAGATGCCACTCCCAGCGAGGGGTCACTACCAAGACGTAGCACCTGAAAATGTAAACATAAGTCACCTTAGGCACACCATGGGTTTATCACTGGTGCTTTTGTGTTGGCCCGCAATAAGGTTTTTGGTGTGATTTTTAACACTTTTTTCATTTTGTTTCATTAAGTTTCTTTGGTTGCAATATTAAATTCGGACATGTCACCATGGCTGAGATTGCCGCTTTTGTTCTGCAGGTGGATGGTTTCCAACAATGTTATGAGTGATTTGTGGAACATTCAGCTTTATTAACAAGGTCCTTAGTTAATGTTCCTAACCAGGCAGATTTTGCCTGGTTATCGAGTATGGAGCCTACAGCCCAGGCTTGTCCTGGAGGTCCATATGTGGTTTGCTAGCTGAAGGTTCATTGGATTAAAGCCTCCCGGCTGTCCCTGCCTCCCTGGAGTATGCCCAGGTCAGCGTCTACCCCCTCAGCATTTTCCTGTGGGTGCTCATCCTTGGATTCACTGCTGGACTCATCGTGTGCAGCCACAGCCACTACATTGACATCTTCATCGTCCACTGTGTCCTTTCCAGCGCAGGATTGTGGAGAGCGCAGAATGCAACCACTATCAGCGACACACGATCTGTGGAGTACTAGAGTGCATCCCCTGAGCCATCCAGGCATCATAAGTGCATCTTAAGAAAACCAATGGCTCTCTGTACCACAGCTCTTGTGGACACATGGCTCCTACTGTACCGCTGCTCAGCTTCTGTTCTTGGATGGCGGAGAGGCGTCATGAGCCACCTTCTGAGGGGATAGCCCTTGTCACCCAGCAGCCATCCATCCAGCTGGGCTGGAGCACTGAAGAGCCCCGGCACCTGGGAGTGTCTGAGGTTGTAGGCATCATGGGAGCTGCCTGGGTACCTTGCACAGACTTGCAGAACCAGCATCCTGTGGTCACACACTATCTGCACGTTCATGGAGTGGAAGCCCTTCCTGTTGATGAAGGCACTGGGCTCACCTGCTGGCACCTTGATGGCCACACGTGTGCAGTCTATAGCACCCTGGATGCGGGGCAAGCCAGCAGTGGCCGTGAAGCCTCTGGCTCGCTCTGTCTGGCTTGCCTTGCCCCAATGGTAGTGGATGAAGGTCAATGCACGCCTGAACAGAATGTCTGTGATCTGCTTGAGACAAGTGTGGACAGCTTATTGGAAGACACCACAAAAAAGAGCCAGAGGCATAGAAGTTGAGGGAGCTGTGACCTTTAGAGCCACTGGCATGGGATTTCCGCCCGCACAGTTAGTGGAGATCTCAGGCCCAATCATCTAACAGATATAGTTGACTGTCTCTCTTGAGAGATGGAGCCTCCTTCGGCACTGCGCCTCAGACATGTTCAGGTAGTTGCTTCGCTGCCTGTATACTCTGGCAGCAGGCTAGTGGAGTCTTTTGCGCTCCCCTCCACCTTGGATGACTACCTCTTGGCCCTGCCCCCTAGTGCCTGCGCCTGACCTCCCAAAGGTGGCTCCCCTGGAGTCTGAATGTGGACTCCTGGCCTCCTCCCCCTTCTAGCCCTCCCTTCCTCCTCAGAGGAGTGCCTGCAGTGGAGAGTTCAGCTCCCATTCCCAGGCTAAGGGAAGGCTTCCTGAAACATGCAGGCCCAAAAAAAATTCCTCACTGCAGAGTGCTGATCTGAAGGTTGTGAGTACAGACCAAGCAGCTGGTATGTGTTTTGAAGTAAGACAGATCACACAGGCAAGTATCAGTAACTTTGAAACATCAATATTTGACAGAGCACACTCGCAGCCCCACTGAGCCCTCTTATCCCATCCGTGGATTAGGTTTATACAAACGTGTCCTACCTGTCTGCTCGCTCCACCCATGCGCCAACCCAAAGATTGCACAGGCACTGAAAAATCATGGTCGATTGGCACTTCAAGGACCTTAAGTGGCTCGTTAATTAATGGTGGGCGTGCATCGGAGAGCATCTTGCTCCTGCCCAATGAAATATCGTGATGGCACGTGGTGACATCGGGACTCTCACTGACATCACCGCGTGTCATTTTACGCACGTGCACGGGGCCTGCCCCACACGCCAACAGGAAAATTCTGACCCAGGTGAACCAGTAAATGCCTTTATCGACGACCGGTATCGACTGCTGAAGATTGCGAATATGGTGAACTTAAAACTGAGCTGATATGAGACCCCATTGTAGTCGGTGCTACCGATGACACCCTATCTGACCGACTGTAATCCAAAGAAGACTTAACTTAGGAGAAGGCAATACAGTTGGCGAGATAAACAGAGGTCTGCAAACAAAATAGAGCCATTCTCAGGGGAGAAGACAAACTGTGGCTCAGAAAACCTCCAGTGATGGTACAGCTTATCAAACAAAAGAATGTTAAAGACACTCCAGGGAAGAAGGCACCTTATGGAACAGAAATTCAAGGCCCTATTAAAGCATGCCAGCACTGTGGCACCAAAAAGCCTCATAAGTGTGAACAGGGTCCTGCAAGCACTGCAGAACGCTTTCATTGTAAAAGGTTTGGACACTTCGAAAAGATATACAGAACCAATCCTCTAGCTACACAGAGGATAACCAGCGTATCTTCACACACAAGGTCATCAATGAAATTGAGGAATCCCAACAAGAAAAGGGAGAACAATTAAAGGCTCTAGATACACATTCTGGAATGCAGGTATTTGTGTCAACGGACATATCAATAATTTCAAATTGAACACAGGAGCAAGTGTAACAGTCTTGTCTGACAGGAACCGTGGTTAGTAACACTATGCCTGAAGCCACCTACAACCCAGTTGTATGGCCCAGAAGGGATCAATCTACAGGTCAAAGGTACATTGCAAACAATGCTCCAGTACAAGAGTAAACAGATACAGGAAACATTATATGTCCTTCACAACCAGGAATTCTCTCTTCTAAGTCATAAAGCCTGTGTCATTCTCAATCTCATCCAAAAGGTTGTGGAAATCAGCCAGCAAGGATCTGGGTCTGACTTCAAAAAGGATTTTCCAAATTCACTGATCTGGGGAGACTGAAGACTGAATACAGCATAATGCTGAGTAAAGTTGCTAAACCTATGATTCTTTTCACAGCAAGGAACTGCTCATGAAACAGGTTCAACAGCAACTTGACAAGATGACCAAGATGGGATCATCTCTCCTATCACCAAGCCGACCGAAGGGTACTCCTGTTCACAAACCAAATGGGTCCCTTCGCAATTGCGTGGGCCTGACTCAGCTCAACCAGGCTGTGGTGAGGGAAATCCACCCAATGTCCTTGGTGGACGACAGCTTGATCAAGCTCTCCAAGAGTACAATATTCTTGAAATGCGATGCCAACAGCAGCTTTTGGTATGTCCAGTTAGATGAAAAATGTAAACTATTGATAATATTTCTTACCCCATTTGGCAAATTTTGCTTTAATCATTTGCCATTTGGCATAACCTCAGCACACAAAATTTTTCAACAAACAATGTCTACCATCGTGCAAGGCCTTAAAGTTGTAATATGCCACATGAATGACATCCTTGTCCATGGAGCAACCACCGAAGAACACGACCAGAGACTTAAAGCTGTTTTGAATCAATTTCAGAAGAAGGACTGACAGTTAATAAATGTGAATTCTCAAAATGTCCATTCAATTTTTAGGCTGCATTGTGAATAGCACAGGCAGGCCCGCAAAAAACAAGGGCCATCAGTGAATCTCCGACCCCTTAAATCAATGATTCCTTGGTATGGTAAATCAGCTGGCAAAATTCCTGCAGGCCCTAGCACAAGTTCACAGGGCCCTTGAGTCACCTATTGAAGATGACTCAAGCATGGTATTGGGATGTACAACAAGAGCAGGCATTCCATCAGATTAAAGAAATGTTACTCCTGCCAGAGATCTTACCTCACCACAACCCATCCCAACCAACCACAATGGCAGCTGATGCCTCATCCGTAGAGCTTGGGTAGTCCTGTTTCAGCAGCAATTGAATCAATGCTGTAAACTATTCTATCATGGATTTTGGGCACTACCTGACCCATAAATGAGTTTTGCAATTATAGAGAAAGCCATGTTGGCTTGTGGGAAATTCTCCAACTATATCATTGGACTATAAGTAGTCATCGAGATGGACCACAAAGCATTAGCCCCATTACTGGACAAAAAGGAACTTGCCAGAATGTCCCCGAGAATCCAGAGATTTCTGCTTGTGACTAATGTGCTTCACTTACAATACACTGTATGTCCAAATCAAGTTACAAATTACTGCAGATATGCTGTCCAGAGCCACAATCCACCATCCTGCACCACAGGACATTAATGTAATCAACAAGATTGAGTCCTATTCCCAATTTGTGGGGGCACAGTTACCAGCAAGATTAAAAAAGCTACAGCAAATACGCTAAGAGCAGATGCAGGATGTGGACTGCATTCACCAATACTGCAAGGTTAGCCACGGCAGTAAACCGGTGGAACAGTAATGAAAATATACTTTGAACAATGAAAACATTTTACTATAATTGATGATCTGCTGGTGTACAACGAGCAGACGGTGATGCCTGTCTCACTCTGACTAGAGATTCTAGAAAGAATTCACCAGGGCCACATGGACATCAAACAATGCAGAGCGCCAGCCCAGACTGCTGTGTGGCGGCCGGAACATTGAGATCTATAGAAGAAATGATTTCTCAATGCCAGGCATGAGCAGTGCACAAACCAGACCAAAGGGCGCCCCTTATCCCCACTCGATTCCCTAATAAACCAGGGGACCATCTGGGAATGGATCTATTTATGTACAATGGGAAATTGTCGACTACTTCTCAAGGTGGATCGAAATGAAACGTTTATACACTACCTCTGAGTTGGTTATTAGATCGTTCAAATAAGTTTTTGCAACAGCATTCTAGACCAGGTGGCGTCTGACAATGGCCTGCAATTTGCCAATGACTTCTTCACCCATGTCGCTGAAAACTACAGATTCCTTTACCTCACTAGTTTCCCGAGGCATCCCCAGTCCAACAGCTAGGCAGAAAGGGCGACCACACTATTAATGCCCTCTTAAAAATGAATGAGGATTTTTCGATGGCCTATTTCCAAGAGAACCATCCTTTGTATATTTGGAAGAACAAGATGTTAAGAATCAAACTGACAATGCAGAAAATACTGCAACTCTTACCAAAAACCAACCAAGTCAAAGCAAAAAAGTCCAAAGGGAGACCACCAAACTTCTAAGTCTGACAAGCACACGATCAGGGAGAGCCGTGAAACTTCCAGGCTGATTGAATCTATGAAGTCAGAGTCTAGGGGGAGATGGAGTAGTATGTAAATATAAATGTAAAGTATATTTGGACAAAGACTTGGGGTGGGAGAGATGTAGTATTAGTGTTCAAGGTTGAAAGGGTTAATGTGTGCCACTGGAGAAACAGTACTGCCCACATGATGGTATAAAAGACACCTGACCAAGAGTCGGGGATAAAGAATGCTCATGACTTAGACTAAGTAACAATTAGTCTTGTATATCTGTATATAGTTGTGTTCATCCAATAAACCAGTTATCGTTCAGACATACCTATGTCTCAGCAACCGTTCTTTAGCCTGCCACAACCAGCACACAATATGGGGTGGAATTTTATGGCCCCTCCCACCAGTGGGATTTTCCAGTCCCACTGAAGTCAATGGGCTTTTGAACAGCTCACCACATCTTACTGCCCTGACCCCACTGCAATGGGGCTGTACAATTCTACCCATAGTCTCAGAGGTGAGATCTTGCAACAAACTATAAGACTACATTTATAATAGAAAAACTCACTGCCCGGCATATCCCCACTCTACCATTCCCATCAAGCCAGGGGTTCAACCTTGGTTCAGTGAAGAGTGCAGGAGAGCATGCCAGGAGCAGCACTAGGCATACCTAGAAATGAGGTGTCAAGCTAATGAAGCTATAACACAGGACTACTTGCGTGCCAAACAGTATAAGCAACAAGTGATAGACAGAGCTAAGCGATCCCACAATCAACGGATCAGATCTTAGCTCTGCAGTCCTGCCATATCCAGTCATGAATGGTGGTGGACAATTAAACAACTCACTGGAGGAGGAGGCTCCACAAATATCCCCATCCTCAATGATGGAGGACCCCAGACCATCAGTACAAAAGATAAGGCTGATGCATTTGCTGCAATCTTCAGCCACAAGTGAATGATCCATCTCGGCCTCCTCCAGAGGTCCCCAGCATCACAGATGCCAGTCTTCAGCCAATTCGATTGACTCAATGTGATATCAAGAAACGGCTGAAGGCACTGGATACTGCAAAGGCAATGGGCCCTGACAATATTCTGGCAATAGTACTGAGACTTGTGCTCTAGAACTTGCCGTGCCCCTAGCCAAGATGTTCCAGTATAGCTATAACATTGGCATCTACCCAGCTATGTGGAAAATTGCCCAGGTATGTCCTGTAAATAAAAAGCAGGACAAATCCAACTCGCCCAATTACCGCCCCATCAATCTACTCTCCATCATCAGTAAAGTAATGGAAGGGGTCAAGCGGCACTTGCTTAGCAATAACCTGCTCACTGACGCCCAGTTTGGGTTCCACTAGGACCACTCAGCTCCTGACCTCATTACAGCCTTGGTTCAAATATGGACAAAAGAGCTGAACTCCCAAGGTGAGGTGAGAGTGACTGCCCTTGGCATCAATGCATTTGACTTAGTTTGGCATCAAGGAGCTGTAGCAAAACTGGATTCAATGGGAAGCAGGGGGAAACTCTGCAATGGTTGCAGTCATATCTAGCAGAAAGGAAGATGGTTGTGGTTGTTGGAGGTCAGTCATATCAGCTCCAGGACATCACTGCAGGAGTTCCTCAGGGTAGTGTCCTTGGTCCAACCACCTTCAGCTGTTTCATCATTGACCTTTTTGTCATAAGGTCAGAAGTGGGGATGTTCGCTGATGATTGCACAATGTTCAACACCATTCGTGACTCCTCAGATACTGAAGCAGTTTATATCCGAATGCAGCAAGACCTGGACAATATCCAGGTTTGGGCTGACAGTGGCAAGTAAGATTTGCACCACACAAGTATCAGGCAATGACCATCTCCAACAAGACAGAATATAACCATCACCCCTTGATGTTCAATGAATCCGCACTATCAACATCCTGGGGATTACCATTGACCAGAAACTGAACTGGACTAGCCATATAAATACTGTGGCTACAAGAGCAGGTCAGAGGCTAGGAATCCTGCAACGAGTAACTCACCTCCTGACTCCCCAAAGCCTGTCCACCATCTACAAGGCATGAGTCAGGAATGTGATGGAATACTCCCCACTTACCTGGATGGGTGCAGTTCCCACAACGTTGAAGAAGCTTAACACCGTCCAGGACAAAGCAGCCCACTTAATTGGCACCACATCCACAAACATTCACTCCCTCCACCACCGACTCACAGTAGCAGCAGCGTCTACCATCTACAAGTTGCACTGCAGGAATTCACCAAGGCTCCTTTGACAGCACCTTCCAAATCCATGACCACGACCATCTAGAAGGACAAGGGCAGCAAATAGATAGGAATACCTCCACCTGGAAGTTCCCCTCCAAGTCACTCACCATCCTGACTTCGAAATAGATCACTGTTCCTGAGCCAAAATCCTGAAACTCCATTCCTAACAGCATTGTGGGTGTACCTACTCCACGTGGACTGCAGCAGTTCAAGAAGGCAGCTCACCACCACCTTCTCAAGGGCAACTAGGGATGGGCTCAGCCAGCGAAGCCCACATCCTGTGAATTAATATTTAAAAGTCATAAAATTGCAGTAATGTCTATTATTTAGTTATTCGTTGAGATAAGCAGTGGCGGTTTTCATCCCTCTCCCCAGTGTATTTTAAATGAGACATTAAACCGAAGCCCTGTCTGATCTCTCAGGTAAATGCAAAAGATCCCATTCCAAGAGCAGAAGGGAAGTTGACACTGGTATCCTGGTCAAAATTTATCCCTCAATTAACATCAGTAAAAACTGGCCACACCATGTTGTTGTTTGTGGAAGTTTGTTATGCACAAATTGACTGCTGCATTTTGGACATTGCAACAGCGACTACACTTCAAAACTACTTCATTGGCTTTAAAGTGCTTTGCAATGTCTTTCTTTCGATGGATCTGGCTTTGAGTTCTAACATGGCTGTTTGTAAGAATTCTTTAATTTCTGAGCCAGGTTACCTGCCGGCAAACTTTGTGATAATAGTCTTTATTCTTCTCTATGGGAATCCACCAGTGTTTTGGCACTACATCTTTCTCTGGTTAACTATTAAAATGTGTAGTAATGCCTTCGTTATCTCTTCTTGAGAATGATTTTTCAAGGTGTGCATGTAATCTGTCCGGATGAGGAATTTTATCCTCTTTGCTTAGTTCTTTTAATATTTCATCTCCTTTTATTTTAAATACAATTACCTTTGACAGGGTTTTCCTGCAGGTTTCTGAATCCCGCTGCTAGGTTCTAATGGGGGATCTTAAACCTGCACTGTGGGGGAAAGAGTCACTCACTTGTGATTTTCCCAAATTCCCAATTAGTGGCCAGAGGGCGGGCTCATCATCCAATTAAGGATGGTGGGCAGGCTCTCAAAGTTGGTGGACCAATAGGAGAGCTTTCAGCTTGAAAGCAGGATGCCATAGTGGGTCAATGAAGGAGACTCCAACTTTTTGAAATTTAAAAATGGCCTTTGCAACAGGTCATCGCTGTGCAGTGGTGGGGATTGAGAGAAACCACTTTTCCACAGCATGGCCTGCAGATGCTGTTGCATCCAGGCAGTCAGAGAGTGTCTGTAAGCCTGCACGAAGCACTGGCACTTGGTCTGCTGCCGAAAGGCTGCCTCCAGACAGCTGCAGTGTCCCCTGCCACCTGCAGAGACCTAGTGGTCAACTAAAAAATCCCAACTGATCTCCTTCAATAGGCCTGAAGTGGCCTTTAACGAGCTGAATTGACTACCCGCTGCTTGGGGCAGGATAATTCTGTCGTGCCCACAAACCGCCCCCCCCCATTCCATATCTGTGGAAAATGACCCGGGGCCAGGGTGGAGACTGGGAACTATCACAGTCTGGCGACATTATTTTACACACCCACCTGTCTCCTTTCCAGGCATTGGCAGGGGCTAAAAACACCATCCCTCATTTCTAAACTCATCATCCAACACCATGTCCACCTGTCCTGTTTCCCTGGTAAATGCTGAAGCAAAATAATATTTTTATAATAATACTCAACTTTTGATTGGCCAGTTTAAGGATTGCTAGGTTTATATAGAGGGTGGTGTTTAGCGCATGCAGAGACACATGGGGAGTGCAGAGGACTGGAGCGTGTGTTGCATGTGCTGCTGTCAATGGTTGGTGGCAGTGTGGTTTGGAGGGGTGGGTCGAGGAAAAATATCACTTATTAGAGAGATTGGTTACATGAGGGATGGGGTGAGATTGAAGGGAGGGATGGGGATAGCAAGGGAGGGATGGAATGACATAGGAGGGATGGAAGAAGTGGGGATGGCATGAGATGGATGACATTGGGAAAATGAAATGGAATGATGGGGATGGCACGTGTGGGAGGAGATGAGCTGATGGAATTGGTTAACTGTGGCAAAATGGCAGGGACAATTATCTGCACAACTTACTATTCCAAAGGTATGCTTTGTGCTGAAAACGAAGATTCCTAGATTTGAATGAAAAGGTTTCAGATAAAGCTGCCAGGTGAACTAAAAACTCACATCAGAGCTGATTCTATAGACAAAGATGACAAGTCTATACCCTCCAGGGTTTCGCCAAAGTCTAACTCTAATGTTGCTATGAAACTTGAATCCTAAACAACTTTGTCATGGAACAAGATTGGTAGTTAGGAAGCTGTTTTCTTTGGTAATAAGTGTTGGAATTAAAACGGGCAGATCTGAAGGAAAAGCACATGCACAGCTTTATGTAGCTTTTTCCCCAGAGCAAGAAGTTTTGATTATGTTTGTTTTTTGTGAAAGAATAACTAGAAATTCTTTATTTAAAGAGGTACTGTTGAAATAAAAGTATTAATTTGACTGCAATTTTTTTGCAGGTCTGTTAGTTATTTAATATTTCTGCCATTTCTCTACCATTGCCTATGACATTGTCCTGTCCATCATCAGGTGCCATATTTCTATCCCAACTTGCCTTTTTTCCCTTTATCTACTTTCAAGCTGGATGGCCTCCTATTTGCCATCCTAATACTTTGTTTTGAGTTCCCTTCTAATCTCTTAAATTCTCCCTTGTAGTGCTCTCCCCCCTTGACTATGTACTTGGTGTTTGTCTCTTTCCTTACATCTTTATTCATCCATAGTGACTCACTGGTGTTCAGTTTGCTCTTGTTTATAATGGAATATATACCTCCTGAATTCTGTTGAACACTTGTTTAAATATTACCCATTGCTTAAATAGAGGGAGAGCCTCTAAAGTAGGTGCAAGAACAGAGGGACCTTGGTGTATACGTACATAGGTCATTGAAGATGGCAGGGCATGTTGAGAGAGCAGTTATTAAAGCATATGGTATTTCAGGCTTTATTAATAGGGGCATTGAGTACAAGAGTAAGGAGGTTGTGTTGAATACTTATAAGACACTAGTTAGGCCTCATCTGGAGTATTGCATCAAATTCTGGGCACCATACTTGAGGAAGGATGTGAAGGCAATGGAGAGAGTACAGAGCAGATTCAGAAGAATGATTCCAGGGATAGAGAATTGTAGCTGTGAGAATAGATTGGAGAGGTTGGGACTCTTCCTTGGAGAAAAGGCTTGAGAGTATACTTGACAGAGGTATTCAAGATCCTGAGGGGTATGGACAGGGTAAATACTGAGAAACTGTTCTCACTCAAGAGAATATCAAGAACTAGAAGGCACACATTCAAAACAATTGGCAAAAGGAGTAAATGTGATGTTAGGATAAAAATTTCACCCAGGGGTGTTGGAGCCTGGAACAAACTTTCTGAAAGGGCGGTGGAGGCAGGTTCGATTGAGGTATTCAAAAGGGAATTGGATTGCTAGCCGAAAAGATAATGTGCAAGGTTATGGGGATAAGGCAGGGAGTGGGACTAGGTCGAATACTCCTTGTGACGAAAGTATAATAATTTTCATAATATTTTTCTGGTTCATTGTGAAGTAGATTTGTGGGGTTAAGTATAGTCGGGTCTTTCTGTGTGATTTAATTACATTTGGAGTCAAGTAGACTGCAAGCTTAAAATCATCAAAATAAGCTATGTGCTTGACATGCTAACGAGTAAACCTGGGCAGGATTTTCAGGTTGTCAGGCGGGCGAGGCAGGTGGGCCTGGGAGCGGCCGGGAAATGGTCTGCTGCCTGTGATCGGCCCCTGACTGCAATTTCACGCTGGCTGGCCAATTAACAACCAGCCAGCATGAAAGGCGCACTGAGAAGCTCAGCGCTGCCGGGGTGGGGACAGGAGGAGGGCAAGCGCTGAAGTCAGCGCAGACCCAGAGGAGTACACAATGAAAGCAGCGAGCTATCTCAAGGATCTAAAGTTTTTTAAACCAATGAATAATGTTTTAAAAATTCCAGAAAATATGTCCAGGTAGCAGACTCACTCACCTGACATAGATTTGACAAATTCTGCCCAAATATTTTTATTTTTTTAAATTTAATGACGGAAACTTTATCCCACCTGTGCATAAGGTTTCTTCAAAAATCCAAAGGCCGCCTGCCGATTTGCCCACCCGCCAACCGTAACATTAGACGGGCAGTTAATTAATTGATCAATGGCCTTAATAGGCCTCTTAATTGTCGGCAGGTGCGCTGCCGATTCTTGCACATGCCTGCCGACTGAAATGTTGCGCAATGAGTTTGGGACATTCGCCCAATGTCATCGCGTGCTATTTCATGCTTGGTCATGTTGGGTGCGTGCCCGCTCACTGAGTGGAAAATCCTGCCCATGGATGCTGGCTTAGTGTTATGACTCAGCAGTTTGTAAAGGCTGAGCTATTTAAAATCCCAGGGGGAAACTTTAAACAACTGTCATAACCTATAATTTCAACTGGTATGTTTTGAGTTGCAGCTCTAAATTCAGGAATGAGACCACCAATTCTCAAGAGTTTTTTTGTATCAAACTAAATTAACTATTTATTAATTTATAAGTAATTAAACACATACATATGGCCACAAATTACTACTATCATAACTTGTTAACAAATTCCCAAATTAATCTCCACCAAGGCAACAATAACCAATAGACTTAAGCAGACACCAGGCAAAGCATTTTTCACCTTACAAATTCAACATGAGGTTCCTTTCAATTTGCTTCCTTTGCAGACAGTTGTAGGCTTACAGCTGCTTAGATATTATATGCCTCTGCCTTGCACACACAAACTCCTTTCTGTTATACCCAGCCTTTCCCTTTTGATTGTAAATTCTCATTGTATCACCAGGCCCTTTGAACCCATTTCATAGTACCAATTTTATTAGTAATATAAACATTGCTTGGTATCTCCTAGTTAGGTGCAAGATTTCATCCCTGGTCTTTGCATGGCTTATTTTACAAAATGTAGATACACCCTTTATCTTACTGTTTACATCTCAAAACTACTATCCATCAAAGCACCCAGACTACCTGGCTTTAATCCAAGTAACACACACACACTCACAGACACATACTAAACCTCTATTTAAAAAAAATTCCAATAACATTACATACTTTAATAACGCTTCATGACACTTAGCATGTAAGGTGTGAGGGGAAATTGCATTTTTTAGATAAATGGAGGGATTATTGGATTTCAAAGGGATCTTAGTCTGTTTACAACTAGCTAGATAAGCAAGGCTAAGGACTGTTTATTTTTCCTAAAGGTTACTGACAATATTGGCAACATAAGAGTTTTTATATTATGTGGAAGATATGGTTTCAAAGACGTATGGAACAATAGAATTTACATATTAAAAAGACGGAAACGTATAAAGGAGAATGAAAGGCTGTGTGGAAGAAGGTCATGTAAGATCTAACAGGAGTGTGTGAAACAGCCTCAATGAAGCCATTTGTGCATAAGTCTGCTTTAAAACAAAACTGAAGTTGGGGAAAAGCCATTTGGAACTCCATTGTCAAGTGGGTATTGTGTTAAGTTGCTGGTTCTGTTTTAAATCTAAAATCTATTTTGGATTATTACCTTAAAGAGGGTGTAACTGGGGAGTCAGGTTAATTAGGAATTTTAAGTTATTATAGTAGTGAGTAATTGTAGTCTTATGTATGTGTTGAAATCTTTTTTGTTAATAAATTTTAATTTAATTTTTAAAATCTGTAACTGTCTTGGTTGACTTATTACTTCTGAATTCAGTGCACATATCTCATAATAAATGCAAATTGCAAAACTGTTGTGATAGTGTGACCAAGTTTCCATTGTGGATTTGGTCTGCCTGGCACACATCATCTGCCATATCATAACAAACTGGAGGGTCTTTGTGGGATATTCTAAATTTCTGATTGGTTTGGAGTTGATGAATCTTAAGGTTACGAATACGAGAAGCCCATTGAATTCAGGAGTTGGTGTAAGGGATTTTAAAGTGGTGAGACTGCAAAACGGGCTGTATCCATGGCTAAAACTTTTTTGTAAGCAGAAGATATAACTCTGATTGGTTTACAAAAAGTATCTAAGGGTAATTTAACAGAATTGGCAGATAAATTGCAGTTGGGGTTACCTGTAGCGGGGGAGAAAAAGCAGACATAGTTGAAGTGATAGCACAGCATTTGAAATTGGAAGTGATACCTGATACTAATGAGTCACAGCTGGAAATAGTGAGACTTCAGTTACAAATTAAGAAGCTTGAACCTGAACAAGCAAAAGAAATGAAAAAACTTGAATTAGAGGTACAGAAAGAGAAAGGGCAGAGAAAGAAAAAGAGAGGGTGTTTCAAAGAGAATTAGAGATGTGAAAACTTGAGCTTCAGAGGGAGAAGTTAGCAATGGAGGAGAGAGAGAAGGAACGAGAAAGGGAGTACATGCTTAAAAAGCTGGACTTTAAAATAGAGATCTCAGATGCTGAGGAAGGTTCTGATGATTAATAAAACTTCAACCTAAAATCCAGTGGCGAGATGTTCAAATTTGTGCAAGCTCTTCTTAAATTTGAAGAAAGGGATGTAAAGGCACTCCTTATTTCATTTGAGAAGATAGCTAAGCAGATGAAACGGCCACATGAAATCTGGACATTGCATTTACAGTCTAGGTTAGTGAGTAGAGCTCATGAGGTTTATGCTCCACTGTCGGAAAATGTGTCAGTGGATTATGATGTGGTAAAATATGCTAGTTAGAGTGCATATGAGTTGATTCCTGAAGCATACAGGCAGAAGTTTAGGAATATAAGGAAATAACCTGGGCAAATTTATATTGAATTTGAGAGAGTAAAACAAAGTAATTTTGACCAGTGGATATGGGCATTAAAGGTAGAGACAGCATATGTAGCTCTTAGAGAAGTAATTTTTTTGCAAGAACGTAAAGATTCAATTCCTTTGGTGGGGTTAAAATGGTAAGACAAGCAGCAGAGATAAGACCATAAGACATAGAAGCAGAAATTAGGCCATTAGGCCCATCGAGTCTGCGCCGCAATTCAATCATGGCTGATAAGTTTCTCAACCCCATTATCCCGCCTTCTCTCCGTAACCTTTGATCAAGAACCTATCTATCTTGGTCTTAAATGCACTAAATGATCTGACCTCCACAGCCTTCTGTGGCAATGAATTCCATAGATTCACCAATTTCTGGCTAAAGAAGTTTCTCCTCATCTCTGTTCTAAAAGGTCTTCCCTTTACTCTTAGGCTGTACCCTCGGGTCCTAGTCTCTCCTACTAATGGAAACATCTTCCCCACATCCACTCTATCCAGGCTTTTCAGTATTCTGTAAGTTTCAATCAGATCCCCCTCATCCTTCTAAACTCCATCGAGTATAGACCCAGAGTCCTCAAACGTTCCTCATATGTTAAGCCTTTCATTCCTGGGATCGTTCTTGTGAACCTCTTCTGGACCCTCTCCAGGGCCAGCACATCCTTCCTGAGATACAGGGTCCAAAATTGCTCACAATATTCTAAATGTGGTCTGACCAGAGCCTTATAAAGCATCAGCAGCACATCTCTGCTTTTATATTCTAGTCCTCTTGAAATAAATGCCAACATTGCATTTGCCTTCCTAACTACCGACTCAAGCTACAAGTTAACCTTAAGAGAATCCTGGACTAGGGCTCCCAAGTCCCTTTGCACTCCAGATTTCTGAATTCTCTCCCCATTTAGAAAATAGTGTATGCCTCTATTCTTCCTACCAAAGTGCATAACCTCACACTTCCCCACGTTGCATTCCATCTACCACTTCTTTGCCCATTCTCCTAACCTGTTCAAATCCTTCTGCAGCTTCCCCGCCTCCTCAATACTATCTGTCCCTCCACCTATCTTTGTATCATCTGCAAACTTAGCCAGGATACCCTCAGTTCCTTCATCTACATCATTAATGTATAAAGTGAAAAGTTTTGGTCCCAACACTGACCCCTGCGGAACTCCACTAGTCACTGGCCGCCATCCTGAGAAGGACTCCCTTATCCCCATTCTCTGCCTCCTGCCAGACAGCCAATCTTCTATCCATGCTAGTACCTTGCCTCTAACACCATGGGCTCTTATCTTTCTGAGCAGCCTCCTGTGCAGCACCTTGTCAAAGGCCTTCTGGAAGTCCAAGTAGATAACATCCATTTATCTAACCTACTCGTTACCTCCTCAAAGAATTCTAACCGATTTGTCAGGCATGACCTCCCCTTGATGAAACCATGCTGACTTTGCCCTATTTTATCATGCATTTCCAAGTATTCTGAAATCTCATCCTTAATAAGGGACTCTAAAATCTTACCAACGACCGAGGTCACACTGATCGGCCTGTAATTTCCTGTCTTTTGCCTCACTCCCTTCCTAAACAGGGGGGTTACATTAGCGAGTTTCCAGTCCTCTGGGACCCTCCCTGCCTTCAGTGATTCTTGAAAGATCACCACTAAGGCCTCCACTATCTCTTCAGCTATCTCCTTCAGAACTCTGGGGTGTAATCCATCTGGCCCAGGAGATTTATCCACCTTCAGACCTTTCAGTTTTCCTAGCACCTTCTCCTTGGTAATGGCCACCATACTCACCTCTGTCCCCCGACTCTCTTGAACTTTGGGGATGTTACTTGTGTCTTCCACCATGAAGACTGACGCAAAGTACCTATTCAGTTCCTCTGCCATTTCTTTGTTCCCCACTACTACTTCTCCAGCGTCATTTTCCAACGGCCCAATGTTCACTTTTGCCTCTCTCTTACCCTTTATATATCTAAAAAAACTCTTACAATCTTCTTTTATATTACTGGCTAGGTTACCCTCATATTTAATCTTCTCCCTCATTTCTTTTTTAGTTGTCCTCTGTTGGTCTTTGTAGGCTTCCCAATCCCCTGGTTTCCCACTGCTCTTCGCCGCATTGTATGCTTTTTCTTTAGCTTTTATGCTGTCCCTGACTTCCCTTGTCAGCCATAGTTGCCTCATCCTCCCTTTAGCATGCTTCTTCTTCCTAGGGATGAATTTTTGCTGTGTCTCCCAAATTACTCCCAGAAACTCCTGCCATTGCTGTTCCACTGTCTTTCCTGCTAGGCTTATCTCCCAGTCAATTCTGGCCAGCTCCTCCCTCATGCCTCTGTAGTTGCCTTTATTCAACTGTAATACCGTTACATCTGAATCCAGCTTTTTCCTCTCAAATTGCAGGGTGAATTCTATAATATTATGGTCACTTCCTCCTAAGCGTTCCTTCACCTTAAGCTCCCTTATCAAATCTGCCACATTACACATCACTAAATCTAGAATTGCCTGTTCCCTAGTGGGCTCCACCACAAGCTGCTCCAAAAAGCCATCTTGTAGACATTCCACAAATTCCTTTTCTTGGGATCCACTACCAACCTGATTTTCCTAGTCTACCTGTGTATTGAAATCCCCCATGATCACTGTAACCTTGCCTATCTTACATGCCTTTTCTATCTCCTGGTGCATCTTGTGCCCCACATCCTGATTACTGTTCGGAGGCCTGTACATGACTCCCATTATGGTTTTTTAACCTTTGCAGTTCCTCAACTCTACCCACACAGATTCTACATAACTGATGATTATGAGTTAGTTCATAGATCTAAACATTTTTCTCGCCACCCTTTTAAATCCGAGAAGGATAGAAAGTGGGAAGGTGAAAGGAAGGTAGTTAGTCAGGGAAGAGAAGGAGTAATTGGAAATTCTCTGCAAGTTTTCTCTCAGGCTAAAAAGGTGCTGAGGGTAGAAATGACACTTGAAAATTGAGGTGTTTTCATTGTAATAAAGTTGGGCACATGAAATCATTGTGTTGGAAGTTACAGGGAAAATCTGTTGCAGTAATTGGAATGCAGAAAAGTTCTGGAAGTAAACGTACTGTGGGTTCTGAGGTCTAGCCCAGGAAAAGCCAGTGGTTTGTGTACAGGTGGAACAGGAAGAATCAGTGATAGGTAAAGAAATGGGAATGTGTTCACAATTTACCCAAGGGAGTTTGGAAAAGCAGGTTGCAGAAATGTTTAAGAATTTGTATGTGAAGAGGAAGTCTTTCCATGCATACAGGACGGAGTAGGTAAAGATACTAAAATTTTAAGAGACAGATGGGCTAGACAAATCTTAATGTTATGGAATAATGGTGATACTGGTTGTTCAATGGGAGTATTGCAGGAAAAGGTGATAATAAGTGGTGTTCAAGGAGATGCTAAACCTATTCCATTGTGAAAGGTAAATTTAAAGAGTAAATGGAAAACAATTGAGGTGATTGTTGGAGTAGTGGAAAAATTGCCCAATGCAGTTGTTCAATTTATTTTAGGTAATAATATAGCTGAGTCACAGCTGTGGGTGATGTATATGGTAGTTGAGCAGCTGTAGAGGTACATTCAACAGAGAGGTTGCAGAAAGCATCCTGGATTGTTTCCAGATTATGTAGTAATGAGATCAAAAGCTCACAGGTTGAAACAAGAAGAAGAGGAAATTAAAAGGCAGGGAGAAGGTGTTGAAGTTCAATTTGCTGCTATTATCTTTGATAATATTGTTCAGGGAGAAATAATGGAGAGAATGAAACTGGAGTGTTTAGTTCAGTTCAGCTGGTAGAGTTACAACCAAAGGATCCACGAATAAAGCAGTTATATCAGACAGCTTACTCAGAGGCAGAATGTAGTCCAGAATGTTATTACCTTAAAGGTAATGTATTAATGAGGAAGTGGTGAGCGTATCAAGTTTCAGCAGAAGAAAACTGGTTGGAAGTGCATCAAATAGTTATATCATCTGGATACAGAAATGAAATACTAAGAATTGCTCATGAAATTCCAATAGGGGGACATTTAGGAATTAGACATCGGCGAAAATACAAAAACATTTTTATTGGCCTGGATTGCATAGCGACGTAGTTGAATTCTGCAGGACATGTCACACATGTCAGGTAGGGAAGCCACAAGCAGTGATTAAGCTGGCACCTTTAATTCCAATTCAAGCATTTAAGGAACCTTTCATTAGGATCATGATTGATTGTGTAGGACCCCCTCCCTAAGGCTAAGGGCAGAACTTTCCATGCCCACCAGCAGCAAGCATGACAGGTGGTGTGCACGGACAATATGGCACAATCTGTTTCATGACGGTGGGAAGGCAAGTAGTGATTGTCTGCTCAGCCTGCCGATGGCAGTCTGCATTTCCCGCCAACGGTTTTCTGAGAGCTTGTTGCGATATATCAGCATATCATTAAAAGGCCATCCTGCCAGGCTCTTGGACCCTCGCCGAATCGTCCGTCGACATCAGTGGAAAAACATGTCAACCTGTTTCACAACAGCACACAGCCATCGTGCACTTGACGGCCAGCACTTTGGGTGAACTGAAGATGAGTGAACAGTATTGTTCTGCAGAGCTTGCCAGGGCCGCCTGTTGCTTTGCAGGCTTCAAGGACACCGGGGGATCAGGGTTAAGTGCCATCCTGCCTTGGGGGCGACTCATAAGGGTGAGTGGAGGTAAGTGTCACCCTGTCTCAGAGGTGACTTTTGAGGGGGAGGGGGAGCAAGTGCAGCCCTGTCTCTGAGGCAATGGGTGAGTTGAGGGAGTGGGTGGGAAGCACAGTCCTGCCTCTGAGGTGACTTTTGAGGGGGAGGAGAGGCGTGCAGCCTTGCCGCTGAGGCGACTTGGTGGGGGTGGAGTGGGGAAAGTGCAGCCTTGCTGCTGGGGCGACTTGGTGGGGGTGGAGTGGGGAAAGTGCAGCCTTGCTGCTGGGGCGACTTGGTGGGGGTGGAGTGGGGAAAGTGCAGCCTTGCTGCTGGGGCGACTTGGTGGGGGGGATGGTTAAGGGTAGCCCTGCCTCTGAGGTGACTGGGTGGGGGGCAGGAACGCGAGGGCAGCCCTGCCGTTGAATGTAGTGCACAAGCATTTGGGGTGGGGGGATAGGACAAGTGAGAGAAGTGGCCAAGCATTTGGGAAACCTGTAGAAAGTGATCATTCCCCTGCAGCTGAGACAGTTCAGGTGCATCCACATTGATATGATTGGGTTCGGGCTCCCAGCTTATCTGTCCACTAAAGCAACACAGAGGCATCAAAGTGCCACCAAGTTCTCCAGAGCTCCCCCCATACCCCGCCCCCAGCACAGACTGCATATTCATGGGCACTTTAGTGGACTGCAGAGCAGTGGGACTGCACACATTGTACAATCTCCTCGCTAAAGCTGGCCATGTAGCAGTCACTGGAGGTGCTCACAGCCCCTTGCAATGTCAGCATCCCAGTTTGGACCAGTCTCCCCCATGGTTCAAGCTAACAGGGCAGCCTTGCAGCACACTAATCTCTGGCCATCTGAGTGATGGCCAGCACTCTCCGGGAAGCGTTAAGGGGCAGTCACACTAACCAGGACAGGTTCTTAATACACCCATGCTAATCACATGCCTCTCCCTTTCATCCTGCAGGAGGATACATCAGGATCATGGAGCCTGGTGACCTAGCTATATTGCCTGATGGCCTACAGAGTGCAAAGAAGACAGAGGAGAGAGTGACTGAGGCTCCTGGCTGTGCAGAGACAGGAGTGGCAACATCAAGAAGGGGAGGCTGGGGCTCCCACACATGCCACCCAAGAGCCACGGCAAGCTGTATCAGGCTGGCGCCAGTGACACCCACGGTCTATAGACACTGCCTTTCATTCCTGCAGATGGCCGAGAACCAGTGTCGCTGAAGACTGCAAATGTCTACGTAACTGATCGCTCACATCTGCCAGTTACTGCAGGGTTTGGTGCCACGGGGACAGGGAGGGCATCCACTGTCAGTAGCCGTGAAAGTGACCATGGTGCTCAATTTCTAGGCCAGTGGCTCCTTTCAGGGCTCCACAGGTGACCTCTGTGGGATCTCACAAGCCTCCACCCACAAATGCATCCACGAGGTCACAGATGCCATCTTTGTGAGGGCACACAACTTTGTGCATTTCGCCCCGGACCAGGACAGCCAGGATGTAAGAGCAATTGGATTCACTCAGATCTCGGGTTCCCACAGGTGCAGGGTGCCATCGATTGCACTCATGTGGCGCTCAGATCTCGTCGCAACACACATGGACTACATCAACCGCAAGGGCTTCCATTCTCTGAAGGTGCAGCTCATGTGCGACCTCCAGAAACGCATCCTGCAGGTGTGCGAATGTTTTCCAGGGAGTGTGCACAATACCTCCATCCTCAGTCGGTCACAGATTTCTGGAGTCTTCCAGGGTCCACAGAAGCTGCAGGGATGGCTCCTCGGGGACAAGGGCTACCCACAGAGAACGTGGCTGATGACACCCATGTGGCGGTCTCAGGCTGAGGCAGAGCGATGATATAATGAGGCTCATGCTGCAGCTCGCACCTTGGTGAAGCAGACCATTGGGATACTGAAGATAAGGTTCCGGCGCCTGGACCGGTCTGGTGGAGCCCTGCAATATAGTCCACAGAGGGTGTCACGCTTCATCATCATTTGCTGCACCCTTTAAAACCTGGTGCTCCAATGGGATGAGGAGCTGGCTGAGGAGGAGATGGAGGAGCTGCAGGTCTCCTCCAAAGAGGATGACGTCGATGGGGATGAGGGTGAGGGGGTTCTCAGAGGCGATAATGTCGGGGATGAGGCCCTTTCACTAGCTAGACAAGGCAGGCGTGTTCGGGAGGCTCTCATAGCTGCTAGATTTGAGGAAGATGATCACAACATGTAGGGAGTTGACCCCATAGTTCCTCAAATCACATTTGTGAACGTTTGACTCTAGTCTGGCTTATGATAGCATGAATACCCTCTGTGAGAATGCTCCTGTCATGGAGAGGCAGTGGAGGTCCTAATAGTCAATCCATTGCAGAAGGATGATGACATAAATTGAGAACACTCCATAAATCTTCACACAGTCTCTAAGAATGTCTGACTCCTGTCTGGCGCTGAGGGCAGCTTGCTTGCACTCCCTGATCAGGGTCATATCATAGAGGCACAGCCATGAAACTTTAGAAGCACCTGATGCTTTGTCCATCTTCAGCACATGAGCCCTTTGGGAGCTGGAGCACAGCATCAGTGGTCACAGATGTTGAACAGATGGGGGTCAGCCCCTCCTTAAAAGTGCTGTGGTGCCTGCCGGTTACATTCTTGGCAGCAATGACAAGCACTGCCAAGATGCAGGCATCAGAAATGTTTCCAGGTAGTGTGATGCCGGACCATCACCTTGGTCTGAAGGCTGCAGAGAACACAGGGAAGAGACCCTGGACTGAGACACCTGCCTTTATCTTGTGCTGAAAGGTTTCACATCTGAGTGACAAGAACACTGCTCTTCAGAACAAGGAAGGGAGACATTCTTGGGAGTTTATTGACAATAGTGAACAGTATGTACAAGTGATTAACACCCATGCAGGCTATGCAATTAATTCTCCTTAACTGTCCTAGCCCTGTCGCTATTTCCTGGTGCTCCCCGGACATCCACAGTGGAGGTGGAGGCAGCCTACTACCCACCATGCCGTCAGTGATGACTTTGGCGGGCGTCCTCTGGAGGGCTGAAACTTGGAGGGCCCTGGTCTGCTTTCAGAGTCCTGCTGTATGGCAGTGGCACCCTCCTCAGTCTGCAGAGCTAGAGCTGCTGAGGTCACAGGAAGAGGGGAGTTGGATGAGCCGGACACTCTCCGAGTCACCTGGATGGATGGGCCCAGAGTGTGCATCTGCAGATCCTGCTCCCAATGGGTGCCCAGGGGCCCCTGGCTGACTTCTTGAGGAGTAGGGGTAGCTGGAGTTAGATTGAGCTGTCCAGCACACCTCTCGAGTACACACTGTTGGAGGCCAACTATGGCATCAGCGATGAAGTTGAGCCTGCACAGCAACAAAGTCCTGGACCAATGTCTCCATGGCAGCCGTGATCCTACCAGTATTGACCTCAGTGCATTAACATATCAATACTATCACCTCAGATTGAAAGTGGGCAGAATCCTCCATAATGCCTTGCAATCTGAGGAGTACAGCGGATATCCCTTCCTGATGTTCCCGGGCTTGCCTTTGCATCTCCAGCAACTGAGGTATGACCAAGTCTGGAGGCTTGTTATCTGACTCGGACTCAGCAAATTTCTAGCCTCCAGCAGTCCTCAGAGTACCAGAAACCTGGGAAGTCCCTGCCACCGCCTGCTGTGGATCAGAGAGTTGCGATATGCTCACCAGATTGTAACCCCGAGGCTACTCTCAAACTAGGTCCCACTGAGGTGTGTGTCTCTGCGCTGGTGGAGGGTGTGTGAGCACTGTGATGGGTCTTCAAGGGGGGTGCCTTCAGATTCCTCTTCAGAAGTTTCTTCGGGGCTTGACTGGAGGTCCTGGGTTACGGATTCCATTGGCTGTTTCCCAGATGTGCTTGCGAAAGTAAGGAGAGAGAATTAGTGCATGGCAGTGGCCTGTGAAACAGGACACATCACTCACAGCATAGTTATTTGATGAACATTGCACTGCTCAATCCCCACTTGGTACAGCACTGTCGACCTCACCATCAGCATAGGAATGGTCCAGATCCTTGCTGGCCAGCTGCTTGACTCTATTTTCAAAGTCTGGATTGGTGATGTTGCTGCCCCTCCTGTGGCCACAGTGAGGCTAGAGAACATCATGGTGGGCCTCCACGGCATCCAAAAAGCATTCCAGGGATGAATCACTGAATCAGGGGGCTGCAGTCTTCTTGCCTTTCAGGGCCATGTCTTCTGTACAGCAGGCCTGCGCTGGAAGCACTGAGAGGTGTGTGCGCAGCTGCACTTTAAATATGGTGCCCGACGTGAGAAAGCGACAAGGTGACATCATGGCGGACAAATGAAAGCCCATCCCCATTGAAACGGTGTGATTCCCAGGAACGCATGATTAATGAGGCGAATTTGGGATGGTGTGAAAAGCTGCCATTAGGGCGGTGGGTAGATTGTCCTTTTTACCATGCGCTACTGCACTAAGTGCCAATCTGGGATGATTCCATGAGTAGCATGGGTCTGCTTTAATATGGACATACAAAGTCTTTGGCCTGAATTTTTGTTTTTGCTTCAAGCGCGCAGAGTCAGGAGAATTCCTGGCTCTGCGAACCTGACTCCTGATAAAGTTCCCTGGAAGTTCATTCTGGGAGAGGGTGGGGTTGTAGGTTTCCATTATGGGGGAGTGGGCAGAGTTTATATGGGAGTCAAGCCTCCCATCCATGGAAAGATTTCATGGGCAGCCAAAGTGCTGTTGCATATGGAGGTGGGCTGGGCATAATGTCCACGTCGGTGGCTTGGCACTTTGTCTCAACTGTAAAAAAAGGAATGAAACAAAAAACATCCCTCCAGCACTGACCCCCAAACTCCCCATGCCCCATCCATGCTCACCCAAGCCATCTCATGCCCCTCATCCACATCCCATGGCCCTTTATACCCTCCAATGCCAACCTAAACCCCTCCACCCATCCAACTTTTATAGCCAATATGCCAACCTAATGCCAGCACATGCCAGCCCATGCCCCCACTCACCACTCTTTGCCCTTGTGCCCTCCATGCCAACTCGCCCAATATCCATAGGACCAAGCTAAGATTAAATAAAGTCCTTAAGTGTCTATTGATTAACTCACTATGTAAGAAATAATTGTCATTGATAAAAACCCATTCACTACATTTAACTTCCTTTAATCCTTTATAAGAACAAGCATTTGTATTCATAGTCCTTATTCAAAGACCTTATAACCATTTGGAGCTATCAATCAAACTATGAACTGCCAGGCACCCCACTGTGATGATAGGTTGTGAAATCAGTTGTGCAGCGCTAATCTTGTAATGGTAACCCTCATGCTTATGTTAACAGGCAGAGTGAAATAGCAAGTACTAATTTTTTTCAACGCTACAGAACTAAATATTTTTCTAATTTTTAAAGGGGAGATTTCAATGCCTTGACAGCTCCCTTTGACAGTTCCAATAAGGTTGGCAGTTCCAATTAGTTTTTTTATGCACACTCATGCCTACTTTTAACAACACCAAAGGGCACTTGACCTCACCAAAGGTGGCCCTGGACCATATCCAAAAGGATATGCTACCTCTCCAAAGAACTCTGGTAAGTTGGAAAAACTCAGCAGGTCTGGCAGCATTGGCGGAGAAGAAGAGTTGATGTTTCGAGTCCTCCTGACCCTTTTCTTCTCCGCTGATGCTGCCAGACCTGCTGAGTTTTTCCAGGTAATTCTGTTTTTGTTTTGGATTTCCAGCATCCGCAGTTTTTTGTTTTTAACTCTGGTAAGTTTATACTTTGTCCTACCCATTCTAATATACGCAGTTGTATTTTCCACTCCCCCTTGCGAAAATAGCATCAGACTGAAGGCAGTTGTGCTCATGTGCAGCTGCCTCATTGAATCATGGGTGTCCAAACTTCAGCTCAGCTGTGAAAATGGTGAAGGTGGGGTTCAGGGTGTGAGGTTACTTATGGATCCAGGACTCTGGCGCCATGTTCACAAAGATGGAAAGCCTTTCAATCTGTGTGAAAATTCAGGCCTTTATTTCAAGGGAGTTATAAAATAAAGGAGGTCAATGTTTCCTCTGAGCTGCACCATTGTGCAGCCAGGCAGCAATTCAGACATACTGTGCAATGCAACAAATAGGCCGCATACAATCTGATGTTCATTTTAAGATATGCACACATGCGCCTGCACAACACTCTTAAATGCACTGAAACAAACAAGCTGCGGACTACAAAGATCAATTGGAGGAGGTTATACTTCAGTTATAAAGAGCCTTGGTGAGACCACATCTGGAGTATTCCATTTAGTTTTGGGCACCACACCACAGGAATATATTGGCCTTGGAAAGGATACAGCACAGATTCATCAGAATTATACTGGGGCTTAGATGGTTAAATTGAGGAAAACTTGGCTTGTACTCCTGTGGGTTAAGGCAGTTGCAGAGTCGTCTATTGAGATGTTTAAAATTACAAGGATTGTAAAGGGATATGGTTCAAAGACAGGTAAATGATGTTGAAGTATAGGTAAGTCTTAATCTCATTGAATGATGGAACTGGCTCAAGAGGATGAATGATCTACTCCTGTTCTTAAGATCGCAAAGTGAGGTTTGTATCAGGATGCTGTTTGAAACTGGCGATTTTAGAGTTTCATAATAATAGGGAAAAATAGTTGGGTACCATATCAGAATAATTTTTTAAATTAATCAGATTCATAGTTTTGTCACAGAGCTTCCTTGTGAAGACTTGTGTCCCATTACTTCGAGAAAGAGACTACTCCAGGTAGTGCTAAACATTGGGAAGATGTATATGCATTTTTCTGATAAAGGGCATCACAGAGTTTCTGTTCCAGGGCTGTATGAAATAATTAATCCCAAATTGTTATTTCTCTTCATTGGGCTACAGTTTGCATCTAGCTCAGACAGATGGGAGAAAATATAGTTTCTCAGATGGCTTTTTTTGGGTCTTGATGAAATGAGTTGCCGTGGCATTACTCCAGTTTCTGTTGAATAGGAGTCCAAAGTATGAATCTCTATTAAACTTTCGTATGATTATTTCCAATCTGACAACTTATCTAGTCACAATAAGGGTAGGCAGTTTGGAGAAAAAAGGAAAATAAAGAACTAGGCAGTTTTACAATAGTGAAGGAAAAGCTGAGAGCAGAATATCTTTGCAAGGATCAACTGCTGCTAATCACACGGAACAAATCAAATCAACTTTCCTCTGTGCAGTCATTTCTCAACTTGCGAAGAAAAATGCAAAATAATTAGAACTACTTTATATGTAACAAATTGTATAACAATTGTGTTAATTAAATGCAAATGGAGGACATTAATTGGGGTTTCAGTTGAGCACATATAAAGAGATACAAAGTCCATGTTCCATGTGTATATAGATTGTGCAATGTTGCAGCCCCCTTTTCACTATTTGAGTGGGTTACTCCTCAAGTTTTGTTTGCACATCAGCCTTAATGCTCTTAATCTTTGGCCACCTGGTGCAGAGGGGTGAGCAAGCAGATCACTGGATCTCCTTGCTAGCCCCCTCCTGGGCCTGGCCAAGATGACCATTAACAGGCCCACAGAGGGAATCATTTAATCCAGCTGCCTGCCCCTCCTTGGTTATGTCCACACCTGAGAGTCCCTGGAGAGGGAGCACGTGGTATGATCGGTACACTTGAGTCCTTCCCGACCCGTGGGAGCTGCAGGGGCTGGAGTGCATCATCAGCTCCAGGAATGTTATTTTAATTGGATAACTTTCCTTTGTCACTTTTGTTTTAGTTGCAGTACTCCCCCTTTAAGAGGCTGTTAATTAGTTAACTTGGCCATTTGGTTTAGTTTTCTCAAAAGACTATAAAGAGTCACTCACTGAAACTATGTGGTAGTTTAATTAGGTTATATGCTTGTAATGTACCTTCTTTTGCACAGATATTATTTGCAGGAGTTTGATACAACTGAAAGGCTTGCACTGCCACTTCAGACAGCAGTTAAGACTGAACCATATTGGTGTTAGTAATGAACTTGTTTAAAAAGTTTCTGTTTTTGTAACATTTTCCTCTAAATTATCATAAAACAGATTGTCTATTAATTGTATGGCAGTTATCACAAAATAAATAATCACCCCATCTCTAAATGATGAGCAGGATTTTAGGTCCTGCGGGCAGCCGTGCGCCCAGCCTGATCACTGCATGGTGACATGAGCGTGAGAGTTGGCAGCACACCCGCCAACAATTAAGAGGCCTATTAAGGCCCTTAATCAATTAATGTTAACCTAATTTTTGCTGCCCATCCAATCTTATGGTTGGCAGGCAGACAAATTGGCCAGACGGACTTTTGATTTTTTTAACAAACTTAATCTACAGGCGGAATGAGGTTTCCACAATTAAATAAAAAAATATAAATTATTGTGCAGAAGTTTTATTCTGTTGATATTATTGTGAGTGAGTCCCATGTCGGGACATTTTTTTCAGATTTTAAAAGTCTTTATTTTTGACCTTAAAATTGTTCAGCTCCCTGATGGGAGCCTTCAGTGCGCGCTCTCCGGACATTGCGCTCACACTCCTCCAGCCTCCCACCCCGGCAGCACTGAGGTTCTCTGTTAATTGGCCAGCCGGTGTGAAATCGCGGTCAGGGGATGACCGCGGGCAGCAGACTGCTTCCCGGCTGCTCCCAGGCCCGCCCGTCGCGCCTGTCCGACAACCCGAAAATCCTGCCTGAAGTGTATAATTCTGTGATTTACAGGATGTCTTAAGTACACAGAGTTGTGTAACAGTGACTAATAAAAGCTTTGGCAAGGAAATCAAAGGCTTGAAAAGAACAAATATACCTCTGTCAATATACTTAGTTTCTAAGATAACAACTTTATCATTTTTTGATAACTAGGAGAACTTTGTGTTTCATTCTTATTACAAAAGTTCTTAAAAGTAGTTCTATTCATTATTTGTATCAAGCACCATTAAAATGCTGACACTGGCATACCATCAATATTGAGCTACATGAAAATGGTGATATATTTTATACCACACAAGTTTTCAACACTAGTTTACATTCGTTAAATGTTACTAATTAATTATATGCTTAGAGATTTAGTTTAAGTATTGTAATTTCTCTTTCACCCTATCTTGAACACATTTTCATCAAAAACATGTTTTGCATTGTTGCTCAACAAAACTAGAGCTGACATTATCATTTAATATTTGATTTGGTACTAGTATTATTACAGCATTTCAGCACTACTTACTTCAGTTTAGTATATTAGACCAATTGCTATCAAAACATTAAACTCCTCCAGCTTTAAAACAAAGGGCCTGGAACGAGAGGTGAGCCAAATTCCCCAGGCCCCATATTTTCCACTTACATTGAAATATAAATCTGTTGTATCATTTCATATCCAATGGCCACAAAATGTAGTCATTATTTGTGAAAGACGTAGGTCTGCTAATCTACTACATAATCCCACATAAATATAATACATTATGCTACTGCATAAAATATCCTGTGACCACTGTGGCAATTAATATACATTGCTTCATATAGTATGAGCATTCACGTTATCCCAAAGTATATGAATTGGCCCAAAATCAGTTGGCTGTCAATTTCTTGTTCATAATATCATTCTTCAGTCTTTAAATACATGTCTAACTTTTTTTTAATACATTGTACTATAAGTACAAGCATTTTCAAAATGATAGCAAAATTGTATAAACTATATACCAAGCCATAGGTACAATCAGGTAATTTGAAACAAAGAATTTTGAATGAACAGAAAAAATTCAGTTGAACACCACTCGGCATTTTGTGACATAATAATTAAATACATTAAAACCAACTAAACTATTTGACAACATATACTTTAAACTATCAATGTAACCATTGAATGATATATAATATCTAGGAAAGGAAATCAACATTTAAAAAAGACACCAATACACCAGTGTACTGGAAAAAATAAAATTAGAGTAAAAAGTGCGGTTTATCCTCAAGGCTAGCACAATTTTCTCTCTGCCCTTTTCACAAAGTGTGGCAGTTATTTTTTTCTTTCAAAAAGTACTGAAATCTTGTGAGCACAATCATTTCCCCCCAAAAAAATTATACTTCAAATTAAAATTACAGAAATAAAATATTTTTTGATTTGTAGCACAATTGTGAACAAGTCATACATATATATTTACATAAATATGTTAACATTATTTTGACCTAAGAGAAACTGAAATTGCCTGAAAGGTAATGCATAGATCTCTTATATGCAACAAATAGATCATAACAAACACTGGACTGTTGGAACATTGGACATGCTGAGAGAAGTTTTTTGCAGATAACTGAAGATCAACACTACACTGGATGTTTGTATCTTATCACTACCTTAAATCTTTGGTGTCATTGGATTCATTAGTCCTCAAGTATTTTGGCATCACAACTACTTTGTTAACCAAAGTATGTTAAATTTACAATTCATACCTCTTCCCCAAATACAACAGTAATGTTTTTACTTGAATATTGAAATAGAGATATATTACTAGTTACCCACGCTAAAGTAACTGAGGACGTCTTTGGATAAATTAATCTTTTGAGATTCAAGAAAAGCATCCAATAACTTGTTTGAGTGACATCTAACCAAAAATGATCACCAGCATCCTATACTCTACTGCAAAGGCCGATCAATTAAGTTAATGGATTACTTATAATTAAAAATACAATTTGGGGATATTTAGCCTGGAAAAGCATCAGAAATTCTGCCCGTAAGAAAATCATGCCAGCTAGGTTCAAATCACAGATGTAAATAAATGCAGAATTTGTGTAGCTACGATGTGACAGCATTCCATCTTGTAAGATGATGGTTTACGCTGTGGTGATCAATTCTGTGTGAGGCATTACACCTAGTGTGGCTCGGAACCCTCACTCTAGCATGGCAGTCTTTGCCATATTTATTGCAGAGGAAGACAGCGGGCTGAGATAATTCAATATATATACATTTTCCTTTCTCCATCCAATGAGACATTTGCCTAACAAGTGCACAAAAATCCACAGCAAGGTAAAACTTCCATTGTTCATACATTTCTAATATAGCCCATATCCAATACTTGGTACTTAAAACAGGGAGTCTTGAAATACAAATGTTACAACTTTATAAAATATATATGTATGTATTTATATATACTTAAATTTGATCACTTTTTCCATTTTCAATACTGCAAAATGAATTGTTGTCAATAACTATGGCTAATAAGATTAGTAATTTTTATTAAAACAATTATTGATGTAGACCACAATCCTGTACTCCATACCATAAAAAGGCATATATTCTTCAGATGCAAATATTCCAACACTTCTGACTGCCTTACATCTGTTTAGCTGTGTTAGAATATTGCATTTTCAGTTTGTAACATTTTGTTCACCATGGATACCATGGAGATTTTCTAGTCTTGCCAGCAGTTATCAAAGAAAGGCAACATAATTTGCAGGTATCAGTCCAGTTTTGCCTTCATATGTTCCCTGTAGCCAGCCTGGTTCCACTGATGCATGTACTAGAATAAACAGAATGAAAATGATTTAATCATCATTAAAGTATACTGCATTTTAACATTAAACTTTTATTGCTGTTGAATCTAAGAGCTGAAGGCAACTTAAGCATTTCCAAAAACAAGCTTGTTTACTGTCAGTGCTTTTGTGTAACTGATATTGTACAAGAGCAATATGATAGTTTAGACATACAAAGTTCAAATAACCATGTAAAGGAAAATTCAAATCCACATAATGAAAAAAAACTGCTGGTATTCCCACAAATAGAATTGGTCTCAAAAACAAAACTCACTCACTCATTTTTCCAAAACTGCTTTATCCAATTCAAGGTCACATGGAATTGGAACCTATTCCGACAGGCAATGGGCACTAGGCGGGGTACACCCAGTCCATCAGAGGGCACACACTCACATGCGTACACACACAGATACACACACACGAAGGGGCAATTTAACTGTAGCCAATCTACCTAACCAGCATGTCTGTGGATGGTGGGAGGATCCCATGAATGAATTTAATAAAAAACCGAAGCACCTGGCAGAAACCTACTTGGACATGGGGAGAATGTGCAAACTCCACACAAACAGACAGCCAAGGTCAGAATCGAATGAAGATCTGTGGACCTATGAAGCAGCAATGCAAACAACTGCGCTACCATTGCCACCCAAAAGCAGAACTGAATGGATTTTAAAAATACGCATAAAACAATGTCTGGTGTTGAAGACTATATATGGAGCACCTTCACCCTGTCCTAATATTTACCTTAATTCATTCTTTTCCTGAATTTTGAAACAGGAGCTCCTTATTTTCCTCAGTCTTCCATTTTTCCTACAATGTGCATGCTTTAAAAACTCAAACTTGGTGGCACTCTGTATTTTGGGCCTTCGCCCATGATCTTTCTAAAACCAGAAACTTTTTCTAACAAGTAGATAAAATTCAAAATCCTAGTTATTTACTTGAAGAATCAAGTCACAAGATTCCATGATTTAAAACAAAAAAATTTACCATACAAAAGTCAACAAAGCAAACACAAAATACTATCTATCCTATACTCTAACATCTAGAATTAACATGGGTTAAAATGAATTAACAGGTAAATATAAACTATGAATTGCATGTTAAATGGAAGAAAATGACTAAGACAGATCTTTTGAATTGGCTCAGCAGTCCACTCAGAATTTGGTGATCACAGTCATAAAGTTCTTCAAACACTCTTCTTCACAAGGAATTTCAGCTTCTCTCCTTCTAAGAGCCAGTCTGATCGACAGCCGAGAGCAGCACACAACTAAACTGAGTTCCATGGGCATGGTCTTCACCACATATGGCACATGTCTGCAGAACCTGCTCAATTCAGCCTGGATGGTGTAGACCCACCAATGCTATCTTCCAGTAACAGAAACAGCCACAGCAACTTGTTCTCAGCTTCTGTATCTGGGCTGTCTTCTTCAGCTTGCTTGTTATGCACCAGTGGACTCATTAACTGCTACTGCTCAGCTTTGGCTGATCTGTGTCCTTACATATCTTTTAACCAGGGTCAATTTGCCCAGAAGGTTTGGTTCCTAAACTTCAGTTTGGTTTTTGTTTCCTCAGGATTGGGAGGGTCAGTTTCCTTTCAATGTTTACCTGTTCTGTTTCCTTTTTCAGTTCAGTATCTGTTTTAGTTAGGGTCTGCCTCAAAAAATACAAGTTCAATTTAAAGACACAGATTCCATCACACATGGAAACCCATTACCTGCAAGTTCCCCTCCAAGTTACACATCATCCCAACTGGGGAATATATCACCACTTCCTTCACCTTCTCTGGGTCAAAATGCTGGACCCCCAACAGAACAGCACACTAAGCATACCTACATCATAAGAACAGCAGCAGTTCAAGAAAGTGGCTCACCATCATCTTCTCAAAAACAATTAGGGATTGGAAATAAATGTTGGCCCTGCAACTGACACTCACATTCCAACAAAGGTTACTGACCCTACTGCCATTGGAAATAGTTTCCCTTTATTGACTAATAAATCCCCTTTGTGATTTTGAACACCTCTATTAATGTTAACCTCAACCTTCCCTGTTCTAACGAGATCACCAGCTTTTCTCATCTTTCCACTTAACTGAAGGTCCACATCCCTTTCTCACTGTTTAACTCAGTACTTTTCTTATTTGTCACTCCTGGTCTAATTACTTAAGTTATTTTGGTATTCCCTTCACCTGGTGCTTCAATATCAAGATTTGTGAATGGAACTCAGCTTAAAGATAAAAAAGGGTCAGAGCAATCATTTTTACTGTTGTATCTGACTGAGGTCTCCATTTCTAGTTTAAGGTCATTTTTATCATACTATTTATCCCTTCCACTAGGCATTGGTTTTCCTTCATTATCGAAGATGGTTGTTTTTTGCACTCGTAGAGTCATTCTAATGTGGCATTCTAATGTGGCTGTGGAGCCCGATTACAGACCTGCATGGCTTTCCACAGGGCAGGCAAGGATGAATTGTTTGATTTTGTTTGGACTTCCTGGTCTTTCTAGCTTGCCTTCTGTCCTTAGCTGTCTGTATTATTTGCAGTTTGAAGGAAACAACGCCACTATTTGTGATCACTCCCCAGGTTGTTCTTCCTTGTCCATTTTCTCCAAGTCCATGGTGGACATGCCACATTCCCTGAGTTCCTGAAACTTAATATCGATCAAACTTGCATGCTGTGTCCAAATTTAAGTTACAAGTAAATGAATACCTTAGGGATTTTATCAGTCCTATGATGAGTGCTCCCACTTCAGACATCTCTGCTCTCTGAGGCACTCTGTCCTCCCATTTGATGCCCGTGTTCCAAATACATCTCATGTGGAATGTGTCCAATTGATCAATTTGTTTAGAGTTGGGAATCTATGACTCACAGGGATATGGGAGGGTAGGTATTGCCACAGCTTTGTACACAATGGGCAGAATGTTCTGCCTACCGCGCATGCACACAAAAGAGCGCATATCTCCCTGAGGCTAAGTGCTGCCTCAGGGAGATCGCTGAAGGTTATACAAACATTAAAAATAGAAAAAAAAAATCCTTAACATGTTCCCATCATGTGACAATGTCACACGAGATGGGACATGTTAATAAATTTCACTAAAACGTTATTTAACTTTTTTAAACCCTACATGAAACTTCATCCCGCTGGTGGATGAGGTTTCATGTTTTTTCTATTCCCCGCCGGAGCTCCTGGCCTGCCCACCAACCTTAAGGTTGGATGGGCAGATCCTTTAATTGTTTTAATGATCCTGTTGATGGCCTCAATTGGCCACTGACAGGTTGGCGGGCCCGCAGCTCATTTTGCTGCGGGCCCGTCGTCCAGAAGATTTAAATGGGACGGGATGACACTGGGGGTTCCCCCCGACATCACCCTGCATCATATTGTGCGTCGGCGAGCAGCCCCGCCCCCGCTTGCCGATGGCAAAATTCAGCCCAACAAGTTTTGTTGTATGTTTGATACCTCATTTCCTCCACTATCTCTATCTTAAACGGGCAACTCTGAGCTTGCTACGGCAATTCTATTTGCCACATTGCTGTTAATACAGTGTCATGAAGATATTAATGTGTATAATGTTACTGGAAATTATTTTAAATTGGACTTGTAATAAGGTCTGTGTCTGTGGGTGAGATTGTGGGTCTTAATTGGATTAAAGCCAGCTGGTTTGAATGCTTTGATGTATAGTAGTTTTGAGATGTTAAACAGTAAGGTAAGGGTACATTTGCATTTTGTTGAATAAACCATTCAAAGACTGGGGGTGAAATCTTGCACCTAGCTAGGGCACACCAAACAATATGTTTATATTACTAATAAAATTTGTACTATGAAAGGGATTTTATTATTAGAAGAGGTGGAGTTCAAAGGGCCTGGTGATACAATGAGAATTTGCATTCAAAGGGAAGGCTAGGTATATACTTAAAAGAGTTTTGCAAGTAAGTCAGAGACATGTAATACCTAAGCAGCTGTAAGCCCTACCACTGTGTCTGCGAAGGAACAAATTGAAAGGAAAGTCATTTTAAACTTGTAAGATAAAATGTGCTTTGCCTGGTGTCTGTTTAAGTCTATGGGTTATTGTTGCATTGGAGAAGATTACCTGGGAGTGATTAATTTGGGGATTTGTTTAAAGGTTATTGTGGTAATAATTTGTAGACTTGTGTATTTGTTCAAATTTGTTGTCAAATTAATTAATGTTTAATTTAATTTATATAAAAAACCTTTTGAGGCTTGGTGGGTTTTATTCCTGAATTCAGAGCTGCATCTCAAACATAGCAATTGAAAATAGGTTATGACAGTTGATTAAAGTTTTCCTCTGGGATTTTAAATAACTCAGCCTTTGCCCTGCTGTGTCATAACAACAGACATTTCTGGAGATTGTGCTTCCGAGATAGGTAAAGTTAGGGCTGCGTTATTGATAGCTATAATAGGTGGGGTATAGTCAGGATTTGGTAGTGGAGTTGGTGAAGTATGTCTGTCTTCCTGAACTTGATGGTTAGCGCATAATCATCAGCTGCTTTTGAAAAACAATCCATAATTCACTGATGGCCATGCTCAGTGTGATACGAGGGCACAATTATCAGCAAACAGCAATTCCCGTATCATCTCTGATATCTTGGGTGAGCATTTCACTTGTCTTAGGTTGAAGAGATTGTCTCAGTTCTGAATTGAATATTCCATCAACATTTCCATCAAGTGCTCAGGAGAACATGGCAGCAAAGAATATAATTGAAGAGCACAGGGGCCATGACACACCGTGGCTTCAGTGTTTTGTCAAAGTGGTCAATGTATGCGCCACAGTCAGAAACTCTGGCCATCATTCCATCATGAAACTGCTAAATCAGATTTACAGCTCTATCAGGACATCTACATTTAGCTAAGACTTTCTGTAAGGTCTCTCTGTTTACTATTTTGAAGGCCTTCACCAGGTCAACAAAGACACCATCTGCTGTTTGCAGTAATTTTCTTATATTTGCCAAAGGGTGAAGATCATGCCACGAGTGTCTCTGCCTTTTCTGAACCCACTTTGAGTTTCTGGCAATACAAGTTCTATATGTGTCTTACCAGTCTATTGAGTAGAGCTTTTGCTAGAGTTTTACCAGCTACCACAAGCGACGAGATTCTTCTGTGGTTGTCACACACAAATTTTTGTCCTTTTCTATTGTACATATGAACAATTATAGCATGCTTGAACTCCTGGGGAACAGTTTGTTGATCCTAAATTCTTTGTGAGTTGTATGAGTTTAATGGCTAGCTGAGGTCCTTTTTAACCACACTATTTCCATTAGGACCTTGAATCTAATCAGGTTCAGATGCAGTCCATCTTGTTGATACAGCTCTCTCTTGCCCCAATACTGTTGCCCATGTCCCATGAAATGGAAACCCTCTTTCCCACACCATTTCTTTAGTCATGAATTCACATTCTTGATTTGTTTGTCTTTATTCTAATGAACAGACGGTTTGGGTACTAATTCTAAGATTACAAGTCTTGGGGTCCTGTTTCTTAGTTTAGCTGCTCACTCCCGATATTCCTTCAGCAGGTTTGTACATTCTGTGCAATTATAATTACAGCATAAGCACTGATGGGTAAAGTATTTCCCTTCTCTTGTTCAATGTTCCCTCTAGTTTCTATTTGTTGTGTACAGCCTGCTTGTTGCACTGTGCAGTTCTTTTTCGATTGCACACAACTTAAAGGGAACATTACCTGTTCATGACCTGTCCCATGTGGCATATTCTCAACTGTTTCACAGCCACATACCCATGCAGCTGAGAGGGAGGACTGGAATTGTTTATGCTTAAGAAGGAAGTCTTCTTTGGTGCACCAGTTTGTTGAAAATCATGTCCCTTTAAATAGCCAAAACATTTGTTGGAATCCAGAGGGACTACTTGTTTCAGATCTGGCTGTTCATCTGAATCAGAAGGTTATGACTGCACAAGTTAATGAAGGGTTGGAACGTTTAACCAACATGGGGATAATTGTTGTTGGGCTTTTCCCAGCTGAAGTCCAGTATTTTTAGGATATTTGATGCGTTTTGAGCTTAATGCACAAAAATGTTTTTCCACTAACCAGTAATTCAGGTAAGGATAGATGTGTGACTTTTGCTTTGCAGGAAAACAGCCTACTTTTGGTAAGCATAATGTAAACACTCTGGTTATGCTGAACAGCAGTATGTGGTTCAGTTGGTAGCATTCTCAGCAGAGTCACTAGGCTGCAGGTCAAGACCCACTACTGACTTGAGTATTGAGAGAATTATTTTGGACACAATGTTAAAAATGGATGTTAAAGATCCCAGAAATTTTCAAACAACAGCAGGTAATGTTACTCCCTTAACCATATCTGGTCATTCATTTGCTTGTAGCTTGTGGGGCCTTGCAGTGCACACATCTGAGTACATAACAACTGTGACAACGTTTCAAAAGTAACCCACTGGTTGGCAAAGCACTTTCGATGTTCCAAGGATATAAAAAGCACTAATTCTGTCTGTCCTTTTATGTTGATAAGATATAAACTCAAAGTGATATTCTATACATGCAGCTTGGTTGTTGAGATCAACTATGTGATACTATCTAAATAATCTGAGGGAGGGTAACCATCTTGAACTCTTCTTAAATATAAGAGTTCAAGAGTCTGAGAATTTAGATCAATCTGAATACCTGTGCTTTTGGGAACATAAGTCAATGCAAATACATTCATGGGGTTTGCTATCAGTGTAATAAATAAGAGTATAGCAAAGACTTTCTCAAGAATTCTTTCAGTCAATATTTTGTTTTTGAAGTAGCCGAATGAGACTGCTGCTTTTGATGGGAACATGTAGTTATGGAACATGTCTTACTCTTGTGCTTTGCTTTGGTACTTACCTGGAACTATATTTGAGCTTAACCCAAGTTTTCTATTTCAGTATGAAGATGAAAAACACTTTGACCACTAGCACAATTGACCCAATTGATTACTGAACATTAGTCTGCATGGGTTAGTGACTAGCGCTGTAGAACATTAACACCATGCAAACTGCCATAAAATACTAATTGACCACAAAATCCTTTTTTGAAGCATTGCTGAGAGTTGACATTGGATTCCGTACCTGATCTGAAGCTGGTGATACTTTTCAGTGCAGAATTGGAACTCAAGGTTTTGTTATGGCTGAAGGATATACTTTCATTCAATGTAGCATTTATTAAAATGGCTGTATCATGCTGTCATGTAGAGTTTCATAATTAAAATAAAAGATAGCAAAAACAGGTTGCAAATATCAGTAACTGGAAAGGTTAAAACCAATAATTAGAACTGGAAGCTGGCATTGACCAGAAGTCAAAGAGCAGTTAACCATGGCTGAGCCAACTAAGTTGGCACATCAATTCAGGAATGCAACAAACATTTGCTGGGAGCTTGATATTTATAAAACTTCACCAGAAGTTAATAAACTTGCAAACCTTTGTTTCTAGATTATTTTCAGAGCATAAAAACGTCCTAAACTGAGCAAATAGACCCAAGCAACCAAGAAATGATGCAAATGTGCAGGGCCACAGCAAAACTGAGTCACACTAAAAGAGACCACACTAAAAGAGATTGGCCTGGAACAAGACCTTGTAGACCACACAGATCACATGATCAAGATGGTTTATAGAGATGAAATTCCAAATCAATTGCTTTTTGCCCCCACTCCTAATGAGATGATGCAAACTCTTAATTGTATGTGAAGATTAGATGAATATGGAACAATTTATAAATCTGAATATATAACATGCATTTGAAAATATAACCTGTGTTTCCAAATAGATAAAAGCACCATCTAAAAATGAAGTTGTATTTGAACAGTTAATGATATAGCACTTGTTACAACAAGAATTCTAATATAAATATTCTTAGTACTCACCATTAGTAAACATTGCCCCCTGTGGGAAAGAAAGTTCATGACTGTGCTCTGCTTTACAAGCATACATAGCTTTGGCTTGGCTGTTTCAAAAAAATAACATAAATCATAAAGCACTTGCAGTACAATTACTAGTGAATCATTTCTTTATAATTCTTGTTAATAAGATAGCTATGAAAAGTAAATATAATACACAACCAATCCTATGGTGCTTTCTTAAGTAAAATACACCATCTCATGACATACTGTTACAATTTTTTAAAAACAAATTTGAATTATTCGAATGCCAATTTGTTAAATGCAATTATGGTCTGGAGCCTATCTCAGGTAGGTTTGCATGCGTCTTCTGCTGCATACAATGTACAGACTATTAGTGAAGCTTTGAGTTTGATGGATGATCAATGATAACCTTCAAATATTGAAACCCTTCACTCAGAAGTGATGGCAATGCTTTATTACTGCTTACAGATCTCACAAATGCTGTAAATCATGAGGCCATGGGAGCTTCAGATTTTTCTTCCTGAAAACAGTCAATTTTACAGAAGTGTTTAAATAATCAGCTAATGGCTAATAATATATGTGGACACAAGAGTATTTCCAAATATGGACTGCTACAAAGGCTTTGATTTTTTAAATGTCATTCTCACTTCAAGTAAAAATCAATCTATATACTTAATTTGCCTCAGTTGGTTCAAAAATATCACAAACATCTTCCCTATGTTGATGGCATTATATGCTATTATATAAGTAATACAATATTCACCTCTGCAGTTACAAGCATTAATCCTAACATTACTGAGTTGAAATGTAGAGCTTATCAACAACATTGGGTGAATCTTAGTTGTGAACTGGCCTTATGAGCAAGCTGCAAGCAAAGGTTAGCTTCAAGTTAAAATTTTGTAATTTTGCTCCAGTATTCCAAGCTTTTCCTCCACCAAGATTTGGCATATCCACTCTGAGTGGAAATTCATCACATTTTTTGTACACTTGGTTATCTTTCAGCTTACGTATTTAGCAAAATATGCTATCAGGTGTCAGCAATGTAAAGGCATTACATGTGTGATCAAGCCTGCTTGTTATTTGCTGAGAACCTACTAATTGACTGGAGTGTAACATAAGAAACAGTTAGCAGCTGATTTTAGTCAGTTTAAAGACAGTGGGTCTGAAATTGCTGGAATTTCCAGCTGTCACTATGCCCTGAAGTTGACTTTGCCCCAGAAGAGAAAGATGCTAATGCTCAAATAGCAAGTGCACATGACCTGCACCTGTAACCTCACCTGCACCCCCAACTCTACCCTGATGAAGCCAGGTCACAGTTCTTACAGGGTGAAGTTGTGACTGACAAATGGAAGAAAGAGAAGGATGGTGGGAATGGAGTGGAAGTTATGAGTAATGCTTCAGGGGTTGAGGGGTATTAATTGAACAAAAGTGGGAGAGTGCCAGCAATAACCTGGGGCGAGATAAATTAATGTTATGGCAGCGTAGACTGGGGGCAAACAGGAGAAAAGCTAACAGCTCGAATTGATGGGATGGGTGGAAGTTAAAAATACCAACTTGAATGGCGGGGGGGTGTGGTGGTAACAGGGAAACAGAACAAGCTTGAATGTAGGATAGAAATAGAATTCCAATTTGGAAATTGGTTAGATGTATGTCAGGTAAAGTGGGTGGGGGAGAATGCAAGAGAGAGAGAAAAGTGTTACTATAAACTGGGAGGATTGGAGGATCAGAATATCTTTGTTAAAAGGTGGGGAGTTGAATGAGTTAGTGTTTCTGTGAACTGGGTCCAGCGGGGTAGGGTGCCTCAATGAATTAGGTTGGGGGCAAAGGGTTACTCAATATTGGTGTCTAAAAGTATTTTAATAAGGAGTCATATGATTAACTGTGGCCATAGCATGCAAGCAAGAGAACTTCAATTATTCCATTTGAACTTTAAAAATGACAATGAGCATATAAAGTTAGGTTCTTACCGTTTGGAGGAAATTTGTTTCGGAGTACCAATATTTTCAAACAACTGAGCTCTGGAGGCAACCCTGGACAGGGGGTAAATAATTTAACAAATCAAGATAATTAGAAAGGATGACCTTTTGATATCACTAATTTAATTAGAATTCACCCTTTTTATATGATGTTAATGCATTGAAGTTCATAATAAACCATTAAAAGTAGACATGCCCCTTGATATAAGAGGACCAATAACATTTATTAGTCTAATAAACAGAATAATTTGAACAAATAAAAGCTTGGGATATAAAGTATTTTCTGTAATGCCCCTTCTTTCAATTTTAAAAAAGTACATCTAACTGTTAGGGGACCTCTCTATATTTTCACCTTGCATGGAGGTCTGCTATTTTCTGTCTTTAGTCTTACCCTCTCACTCACTTGTTCCTCCATCCAGCTCATCCCCTTTCAGCCCCTCAGCCCAAGAGTGCCTCTACATCAGAATGAAATTCTAACTTAAGCCATTGTGGATGCTGCTCCACTAAGCTTTGTTACTGCAGTAAATTAGGACAAAAATATGCTATCAAACAGGAACTGTCATCAATGGTAAGAAATTATACAGTGCTGTTAGGGAGTGAGTTCCAGGATTTTGACCCAGCAAAGGAACGGCTATATAGTTCTAAGTGAGGATATTGTGTGGTTTGGAGGGGAACTTGCAGGTGGTGGTGTTCCCATGCATCTGCTGCCCTTGTCCTTCTAGGTGGTAGAGATCGCAGGTTTGGAAAGTGCTGTCAAAGGAGCCTTGGTGAGTTGCTGCAGTGCATCTTGTAGATGGCACATACTGCTGCCACTGTGCGTCGGTGGTGGGGAGAGTGGATGCTGAAGGTGGTGGATGGGGTGTCAATCAAGCAGGATCCTTTGTCCTGGATGGTGTTGAGCTTCTTGAGTGTTGTTGGACTGCACTCGTCCAGGCAAGTGGACAGTATTCCATCACACTCCTGACTTGTGCTTTGTAGATGGTGTACAGGCTTTGGGGAGTCAGGAGGTGAGTTATTCTCTGCAGAATTCCCGGCCCCTGACCCGCTTTGTTAGAGTGCAACAGATTCCATCAAAATTGGAAAAAGTTAACATCCTGCAGAACTCTATTCAGGATCCCCTTACTCCATTGCTGCAATAATGTTTGAAGTGCTCAGGGATGGGAAAGGTGATGTTAGCAACACATCAGTAGCTTATGTACTGGTGAAGTAGGGCTGCTAACTCTGTTTGGAGGCATTTCAGGAAGCTTGGTTATGTGATATCTGAGCATGTGATGTCTACAAATGTTATTAGATTTGCCTTATAGAAGTTGAGTCCCCTGTAGTTGAGAATCTTTATTTGTGGTTTCACGCCAGCAGCTGTTGTGTGAGAAGCTCCAATAACTATGAGGCCACCCAAGAACAGATAAAGAGGGGTAACAAAGTGTAGGGAAAAGGGAAAAAGATAGTCTCCAACTCTCCCCAGTCTCCATCTTCCCCTGAGCCCCCATTCTCCAATCTCCCTCTCCCTGAACTCGAGTGTCCATAATTTCAGGCCTCTACCTCATGATTTCAGTAATCCCCATCTTTGATTCTCCCCACCTCACTCTTAACTGCCAGCTCCCGGCTTTTGTGTAATGTAAATCTCTACTCAGTATCAACAGCAGCAGCAAAACCTTCTATCCGTGATAGAACTGTGCAAACATTCAATCCTAGAGGAAAAGGGGTTTCTCTGCCGCTATGAATGCTGGGTAAAGAGATCTCCATTACACAAAGCTGGAAGTTGCCAATGAAGGGCAGATGGGGGAAGAATCAGGAATCTGCCTTGCCCTTACCCACTTTTCCTAGGTTGTAAACTAATTGATACATTGAAGGCTATCCATTATTCATAATTTGTGAGTGCCTGTGGTAAAGGAACCGTATCTATTAAAATACAAATTATTTGGCACTGTCAGTTGGTGTTCATTTTTGTTTGTTGAAGGTGTTACTTTGTACAGGTAACAATCTATGTATATATATTTTAAATTGAGAGCATTTCTGTTGTTAATTGAATAGTATTTTATTATTGAGACCAATATCAAATTTTGTACGAAGTAATGCAGCATCTGAAGCATTCCTGAGAGTACTGGAAGGGATGACCATATTTACACACCAGTTCACAGCAACTGCTTACAGTTTCAGAAAGATGGCTTCATGCATCCAATCTTTTCTTCCTAGCTTTCAAATGTTGTAATGTAATTTAAAGTAATATTCCAACTTTGTGCTACCTCCTCATTTGACTGATAGTAGCAACTCATGCTGCTGGCTCACATGCATATGACTAGCATGTGATACACCTAGCCTGCACCTCTTAAACAGGAGCTGCACTCATGATGGAAGCTGCTGCTGACTGCCTGAGCCAGAATTGGTTACAAGTGAAGCAAAATAATGAAGAACCGGGAAAGAGAACAGGCTTCCAGGCTTGGGAATAGGTCTGGAGGCCTTCATGATAGAGGTCAAGAGGAAGAGAGAGACACCATGCATTCATGGGGAGGCCAGAAGACGCTCAAATAACACCCTCTATAGGGAATCAGAGCAGGTGGCCAGGGAGGTCAATGCCTGCAGGCAAACCCCCAGGATTTGGCAGTAGTACCACAAGGTTCAATGACAGCATGCTGGTGGTCAAGGTCAGTGAATGCATCCAAAAAGGAGATTTCATAACTACCAAACCACCAACCATTCACACTGCTCAATGTTCACACCCCCACCACTCACCCATCAGCAGTTCCTAAAAGTCAAGACTTAGGCCTAACATTCAGATGTTCCATCTCATCCTCAACCACCTTCCAATCATGCAAGCCTCACACCCACTTCCCACTACCTCCAGCTTTCAGCTATGGCAGCAACATCAAACAAATACAGTGCAACAGATCACTGAGATTCTTCCCTCTCTCTTGCAGAATAAGGTGGCACACAATAAAAGGGAGCAAAACAGGACTAGCAAGGGGCAGGCACTCCTGCTAAGCTTTAGAGATGGTGCTTTGCATCATGGGACTGACTATGACACAGCCTGCTGCATCCAGCGACATCAAGAACATTGGGGATGATGGTATGTCCCTGCTATATGCGCCTTTTCAAATCTTACCCTCATCTTGCTATCTGGCATGAATTGCAGGTTGCAGATGGTGTGATCTTGGATCTCCTTTGCACCCCAGCTTCCCCTTCTGGTTTTCTGCTTTCAGACACCCAAGAACTGCTGCCTATCCAGCTACAGCAGTGTCAGAATGAAGGGAAAGAGCAATACCACACCATGAAACACAATCACTTGATCTGACAATCACAGTCACCACTCAGATGCTGGCATTGTTCATACCTTAGAGGCAAGTGCAGAATCACATCAGCATGTGGTGAGTCACTGGCACAATTGGACAGCAGGCCAAGAGACAAAGACAGTTAATGTGCTGGAGGGCAAGGTCGCATGCAAGTTCTGCTATCAGGGACTTGGATGAGGACTTCGGTGGAATGGCACATAAGAGAATGCTGGTAAGCATGCACCGAAGTGCTTGGTGTATTGACAAGTCCACCAGACAGCCTGTTGTTACTGTCAACGAGCATGAGGAATCTAGCTCCAACGTTTCAAAAAACATTGCAGAGCTTGGAGCTCATCCTTTTCAGAGGGAAGTAGTAGCCAATCCTTTGACCGTACCTGCAGACCCAGCTGTGATATTGCATCGGGTGGCCACTATCTCAGCTTCCACTGCAGCACAGGCGGATGCCACTCAATGCCCCGGTGCTGCAGTGGAAGTCCAACAGTCACAAGATTAATGCAGGCTCAAACTGCTGCTATCATGGCTGTGCATTTCAGTGTTCAAAAGGGACATGCAGGCTTTTAAAAGCAATCCAGGCAATGTGTCCTCCAAAGGATTATTAGGATTGCTGAGGCATGCCTCGGGAGAGTGGAACTGGCACCACGGAGCACAAACCTGCACAAAATGGCAGAATTAGTGTTCCTACTACTGCACTTAACAGTATTCTTGCTGGTGCCTCTCAGCTAGTGAGCCAAAACTTCTGCCATGCCGAGGTGATGCAGCTCCAAGCCAGGTCCACAAGGTCCAGAGTTGCTCAAGGACATCCTGGATGGCCACCTGCAGAATCCACCAGTGAAAGTCAAAACAAAAACAAAAACAAAAATACTTGGAAAAACTCAGCAGGTCTGGCAGCATTTGTGGAGAGGAGCACAGTTAACGTTTTGAGTCTGCATGGCTCTTCAACGGAACTAAGGAAAAATAGAAAGGGGGTGAAATTTAAGCTGGTTTTGGGGGGGGGGGGGGGGTGGGACACAAGAGCTGGATAGAAGGCCAATGATAGGTGGAGATAACCAAAAGATGTCACAGACAAAAGGACAAAGAGGTGTTGAAGGTGGTGATATTATCTAAAGGAATGTGCTAATTAAGGGTAGAAAGCAGGACGAGCAAGGTACAGATAGCCCTAGTGGGGTTGGGTTGGGGTGAAGGAATCTAAAAAGGCTAAAAGGTAGAGAAAAAACAATGGATGGAAATACATTTAAAAATAATGGAAATAGGTAGGAAAAGAAAAACCTACATAAATTATTGGAAAAAACAAAAAGGAGGGGGAAAATCGGAAAGGGGGTGGAGATGGAGGAGAGAGTTCATGATCTAAAATTGTTGAACTCAATATTCAGTCCAGAAGGCTATAAAGTGCCTAGTTGGAAGATGAGGTGCTGTTCCTCCAGTTTGCGTTGAGCTTCACTGGAACAATGCAGCAAGCCAAGGACAGACATGTGGGCATGAGAGCAGGAGTGTTGAAATGGCAAGCGACAGGGAGATCTGGGTAATGCTTGCAGACAGACCGAAGGTGTTCTGCAAAGCAGTCACCCAGTCTGCGTTTGGTCTCTCCAATGTAGAGGAAACCCCATTGGGAGCAACGAATGTAGTAGACTAAGTTGAGGGAAGTGCAAGTGAAATGCTGCTTCACTTGAAATGAATGTTTAGGCCCTTGGACGGTGAGGAGAGGGGAAGTAAAGGGGCAGGTGTTGCATCTTCTACAGTTGCATGGGAAGGTGCAGTGGGAGGGGGTTGAGGTGTAGGGGGTTTTGGAGGAATGGACCAGGGTGTCACGGAGGGAATGATCCCTACGGAATGCCGCCTGGGGGGGTGAAGGGAGGATTTGTTTGGTGGTGGCATCATGCTGGAGGGGGCGCAAATGGCGGAGAATGATCCTTTGAATGTGGAGGCTGGTGGGGTGATAAGTGAGGACAAGGGGGACCCTATCCTGTTTCTAGGAGGGAGAGGAAGGTGTCAGGGCGGATGTGCGGGAGATGGGCCAGACACGGTTGAGGTCTCTGTCAACCACTGTGGGTGGAAAACCTCGGTTAAGGAAGAAGGAGGACATGTCAGAGGAACTGTTTTTGAAAGTGGCATCATCAAAACAGATGCGACGGAGGCGAAGGAACTGAGAGAATGGAATGGAGTCCTTACAGGAAGCGGGGTGTGAGGAGCTGTAGTCGAGGTAGCTGTGGGAGTCGGTAGGCTTGTAATGGATATTGGTGTACAGTCTATCACCAGAAATTGAGACAGAGAGGTCAAGGAAGGGAAGGGAAGTGTCAGAGATGGACCATGTGAAAATGATGGAGGAGTGGAAATTGGAAGCAAAATTAATAAGTTTTTCCAGGTCCAGACAAAAGCATGAAGCAGCACCAAAGTAATCATCGATGTACCGGAGAAAGAGTTGTGGGAGGGGGAGTAGTCTTCGTCTAATTGTCAGCAGCCTTCCAACAGCCATGCTCCAACCACTGGGGTAGCATTGTGTAGAAGCACTAAGCCAGGCAAAAGCACCTGCAAGTCAGACACTGAGGGAATGCAAAAGGCTGAACAATTCATTTATGTTTACATAATTGGTTATATCATTGGATAAAGGTGTTATGAAAAGATTTATGATGGTGTATTTTATTGAAGGATCTTGGCCAAAAGGATGCTTTGACCTTGAAGGGGGCTGGTCCCAGATGGATGGAAGGTGGATAATATTGGAGTCATGGTGGTGCAGGGAAGTTGAATGTGACTAGGTACTCAGTGATGGTAAAGGGAAGGGAAGTGTGAATAGACACTCTGGGACAGCCCATCTGGAGTGAAGGAGTCCTGGCAGCCTCTTTCTCTTCCAACTTCATGGCCAAAGTGTGCATCAGTAATGATTCTTTGCACTCTAAGTTAGCTACTATTGCAAAGGATCTTTCACAAAAATAGTACTTACACTGATCCAGGTTTCTGATAGCCATTGCTCGTTGATGTGTCTAGTCTTCGTCTAATTGTCATCTTTGGAGGAAGTGCTGGGTTGGATGCAGTTTTAGGTGTATCTTTTAAATCCATTGAAGAAAGATTCTGAACAGAACTGCTAAAAGTTCTAGTATTAGTACCTGGAAAGAATTTAGCAAAAACTCTTAACTTTCTTTTTAATTTTGCAGTTAGCAATTTTAACCAGTTAAAAAAAGACCTGTGAACCTACCATCTGTTGTAGGGAGAGAAGTTAAGGAAGTCGTTACTGATCTTTTAAGTCCAGTATATTTATAGGATCCTTCACTGCACAGATTTAATGGCTGAGATGTGTTATCTACATTGGAAACAGATAACAGACTCTGAGAATCTGCCTGACCATCTGTTTTAACAGTGTCTTCACTGGAGCTTGATTCTGGGCTTGTGGTCCAGACGATTGTGCCCTTTTGTCCAGGTAATGACGCAGGTGCTGACACCCATTGTATTCCGCTATCTGCTATCTCCCTGTGCAAATGACGCTGGGAGGAGCTGGTTTTAGAGGAACTGTTTAGTTCTGATGAATGAGAGGACAGAGACTCTATGCTTCCCATTGGTGTACTGTCTGGGCTGCTGCTGAAAGTGTCACCTAAAAAAAGGGATAACAAGTATGAGAGTATGTCAATCCTAGAAAATGGAAAAAGATAACACTGCTTACATATGTAATTTTAAATTGCAAATATATGATCAACACAATGAGGCATAAGATTCTTTCTTAAGTATTCTCAAGCTTGGCACACCTTTTATCATTAGGAATTGGAAATGTTCCCTATATAACTGAAAAATTATTTCACAAATTAGTGAAGTGGAAGTATCATTTTTAACATTACCAGAACATTTTTGAAAAAGTTAACATTTACGCCAACTTGTAATATTTTGATTAGCATCAATACTAAATGTGAATCTTCAATGTCTTTCGCTTATAGAAATATCCCCATGGAACCATGGAAAATAACCATGTGGCAGAGCAAAATAAAAATGTACTGACAGACAGCAAAATATCAGCACCAACAAAAAGCTGGATATTGTCAAATGAACGTAAGAAATACGAGCTGGAGTAGTCCATATGACCTCTCGAACCTGTTCCACCATTCAATACAATCATGACTGGTCATCATGTTCTTTAATTGGTATCCAGGGGGAATCAACCTCTCAGTGCCTACCCTGTCAAGCCCCTTCAGAAACTTGTATGTTTCAATGAGATCACCTTTCTTTCTTCTAAACTCCAGAGAGTTTAGACCCAATTTACTCAACCTCTTATCATAGGACAACCCTCTCATCCTAGGAACAAATCTAGTGAACCTTTGCTGTACTGTCACCAAGGCAACTAATATCCTGCCATAAATCATAGATTCATAGATGTTCACAGCACAGAAGGAGGCCATTTTGCTCATCATGTCTGTGCCGGTCAACAAAGATCTGACTATACTATCCAATTTTCCAGTGCTTGGCCTATAGCCCTGGAGGCGATGGCAGGGCAAGCATGGCAACCAAAACTGCACATAGTACTCCAGGTGTGGTCTCACCAAAGCCCTGTACAATTCTAGCAAGATTCCCTTATTCTTGTATGCCAGTCTCCTTGCAATAAAGGTCAACATGCCATTTGCCTTCCTAATTGTTTTCTGTACATGCTTGCTAACTTTCTGTGTTTCTTGTACAAGTGCACCCGAGTCCCTCTGAACGTCAACATTTATAAGTTTCATGCCTTTTAAAAAATATTCTGATTTTAGATTCTTACTACCAAAGTGTATAGCCTCACACTTCCCCACATTATACTCTATCTATCACCTTGTTGCCCACTCACTTAACTTGTCCACTCCGTCCCTTCCTCACTAATCATGGCTCACAACCTCGCCCCCTGCAAAGTCTGCAAGGCTGACACTGCACCTGAGCTGAGTTTGCCTCATACACTAACACAGCCCTTACCTCGCTTAACATACCCACACCAGGTTAACAGATTTCTCACTGGTGATTTAACGCTGTATCACTAGAAGCAAAAGGAACCAAATTAGTGCCCTCCAGTTCCCCATTAGCAGGACATGGAAAGGCAGCCATACCCGGCCTGGCATAAGGTTGGGTGTTGGTTCCCCTGGGCCTTCTCTGGCCTCTTTACTAGTGGAGACGCCCTCCTTTAAAAATTTTTTTTGATTCTTCTTCTTGGCCTCCCGGAAGATGGCGAATGATTGGTGACAGTGCAGATGGCAGCCATGGGACCAGCCAGAATAACTGCTCCACCTCCTCCATTCATAAGCTTTCTCCCTCTTGTTCTTGCTACTCCACTAATCATGGAGCGGCAAATAGGTGAGAGACATAATCTGTTACTGGAGGAACAGATCCTCACAGATTCTGTCTCTTCCACCCATGCTGCTCCTCCAAACACAGCAAAGTTGTAATTTTTTTAAAGCACTGTACTAGTCCCAAAGGTTGGAACAAATATTTAAAATGGCAGATTTTCAAGACTCCAATGTTGGATATCCACCAAATGGTAGAAATTTCACATCCCAGAATTAGGGAAAAGCTAGGAATGGTGGATGCCCAAAGAGGTTTGGGGGTCCAGTTCCCCATAAGTATCATCATGTTAAAATCTCATATTGAGTTTGGAAACTATCAAAAATGCTAACAGAGTGCTGGCCTTTAGCTCTAGAGAACTACATTCTGTGGAATAGATCATGCTTCAACTTTACAAAGCCTGGGTTAGATCACACCTGAAATACTGTGAGCAGTTCTAGCCATCTCCCTTAGGAAGGATATATTGGCCTTGGAGGGAGTACAGCATAAGGTACCATGATATCTGGCCACCAACGGTTAAATTAGGAGGAGAGATTATACAAACTAAATTGTAAGCCTACAAGATTAAGATTTGATCCAAGTTTTCAAGATATTATGGAAACAGATAAGGCTGATAGAAGTAAACTATTTCTGCTGGTTGGGACTAGGGGACATACTCTGAAAATCTGAGACAAACATTTCAGGAGTGAGATTGGGAATCACTCCAACACAGAAAGTGTCGGGTTGTAGAAGTTTGGAACCCTCTTCTGCAAATGACAATTGATACTGGATCAATTGTAATTTTTAAATCTGAAACTGATCGATTTTTGTTGTTCAAAAGTATTAAAGGGTATGGGGCAAAGGCAGGTATATGGAGTTAGGACAGAAGGTAAGCCAAAATTTTGAGGTTTTAGGTGCGAAATGGCCTACTGATGTTCTGATGTTCCCAGAAGTACTGGGCCAGGCACCAACCCAGAACATAGGCACAAAGGGAATGCACAAGGATTATTAGTTGACTTTTGTATGGAATATTGCATGGTTTGTTTTGATAAATTTGGTATTGAATGTTTTTTTTGTGGTGGCTTTTATTTCAGCATTGTGGTCAAGCTGATGCTGTGATAATCAGTGACAGAGGGAAGACAAGGTTTGGGACTGTTATAGAATGGGAACTGTGGCTGTGTTCATTGGTACTGCAGTCTGGTGAACTGATCGTGGGCAGCTCAACCGGAAAGGGGATGTATAGGTTGCTTCTTCCCATCCTCCTTCTCCTCTGCTGCTCACCATATACCTGATGGCAAGGGCTGTGCCCTCACAATGACGAAGTTGTACAGCATATAGCAAACCATGACAAATCGTGTAACATGCTCTGGCAAGTACAGCAGTGCTCTTCCAGAGTAATCTAGGCATCAGAAAGGTTGTTTGAATACCTGAATGGTCTGCTCGACAATGGTTCATGTGGCAGCATGCCTCTCATATTCATGCTGCCCATGTGTGGTTGGGTTGCACACTGGAGTCATGCTCCAGGTGGTCAGCAGATAGCCCTTGTTGTCCAGGAGCTAACCTCTGGTTTGATATGGCAGCTCAAATACTGGATCAGAATAAAGCCATCCTGACTGCTTCCACCATACCAGACATTCATCTGCATGATATATTGAGCATGGTCATTCAAGCAATAGATGCTGCGCATACAAAGCCAGTGTGGAGCTGATAGCACCCTACACCATGGGAAAGCCTGTTATTCCAGATAGAATACATGCACACTTCATCAACTTCTCTGGTCAGAGAGAATGCTACATAATCTGCCTGTAAGAGGTGGTATATTCCAGTGAGCATCTCCTTTGGAAATTGGAAACATCACACACACTGGCATACAGAGTTTCAGTAATCTGCCTTACAGCAGTGGATAGCAAACTGTGAGATGTTAGAGATCTTGCCTGCTTCATCTTAAAAGAAACTGATGCAAAGAAGTTACTTTCACAGCCACTGGCAGTGCCGTCCTTGCCCTGCTCTGAGGTTCAAGTCTGCCTGTAAGAGGTGGTATATTCCAGTGAGCATCTCCTTTGGAAATTGGAAACATCACACACACTGGGGGGAATTTAATGTCCTCCTCCAAGGTGTGTTTGTTGACAGGCAACTAATGCCCGCTTAAGGGCCTCATCCTGCCGCAGCTGGTGTTAATCCTGCAGTGGGCAGGGGGCTTGTCATGCTGGGAGCATGACAACCAAACCTATCTGGGGTCGCTTGCGTGCTCCTTGTAGGGGGTTGTCCTTCATTCAGTTGAAACTTAGTGCCTGATCGAGGGACTCAGCATTGGGAAGAGAGCCACCCCCTGCCCTTGCTGCTGACCTCCATCCCCGCTTTCCCCAAAACACCCCTCTGCTGCCATTACTCACCTATGCTGAGATCCAACAATGACACTAGACCTCAGCTGCGTACAGGCAACAGCCACCACTTCACTGGTGGTGCTGCTGTTCAATAGAGCTGCTGATCTCTGATTCTGCCCCTGGGGTCGGGGTGAGACTCCCGTCACCTACATTAAATCCAGCCTACTGTTCCTTGCTGGAGCTGTGTTAAGAGAATTTTTCCCTGAAAACCCTGGGTGGATATGGCTTCCTGTGGAGAGCCTTTCTCCTCCTACTCCGCTGTGAGCAACTTATCCTCTTTTGTGTTGCCTCTACTGTACCTCACTTTTATGCTACAGGCCAAGGGGGGTAGTAATACAGCATTGATAACTGGATCATGTGTTCTGACCAGAACTCAAAGTCAGAACCAGGACTTTCACCACATGCAATACCAGTCCTTATTGTCTTCCCAGCTTTAGAAACTCAGTGCACTTCCACAAGCTCAGGCAGAGCTGGTAGAGATCAATCAGCAACCAACATGAAAATAATTGATGATCCTTTTAATTGGCACTGGTGGGGCCTCTTTCTTGCTACTGAATGCATGTTCAGCTGTGTGAGTTTGAGCAAAGGTGTTAGCTGCAGTAGGGTCAAAAATGATAGTGCCGGCCTCAAATCAGCATTATATGCTGACCGACATCACATCCATCTACTCTGCACACTGCATACTGAATGCAACACATTATAGCCCTCACTGAGATGTCATCAGGCAAGAATTGCACTGAAAGTGCATGCATGACACAGACATAATTTTACAGCTGAAGTGGTACCCATAGTGCTGAAAATATGAGAACTATGGAGCCGGATTTTGCTGCATTTATTTTTCTTATGAAACTTTCCACAATGTCAAGTCACCAGATGGACATTTTTAGAATTATGTATGTTTTCAAGCATTTGGAGGAGACACTAAAACAATACATGCTTGTGTCTTCTGATGGTTACACATCACATGGTACTGTTCAGAAAGCAGGCAGCATCCTGACTTATATTCTTCCCTCAATCAATAACATTGAAAGGGATTAACTGGTTATTCAGCTGCTTATGGTTTTCAGGATCTTATTATGTACAAAATGGCTGCTACATTTGTCTAATAAAAAAGCCACTGCACTTTAAAGTAATTCATCATACACGAAGGGCTTTGAGAAAATTCAGAGAAAGTGATAAAGCATCATTTAAATGTGTCTTTCTCTCTTTCTAAATTTTTAAAGTTGATTTTTGACTTCCGTTTTAGCTATTTCAAAAGGATTTTTGGGGAGTCGGGACGACTTCAGAGCCATTTAAGATTCTGGGATTCCTGCCCCCATTCCTGGTGCCGGCAATTTCCATGGGTTTCCACCTGTTCTCATTATGCATGGTTAGCTGAGAGCCTGGACCAATAAAGGCTTTATCTTAGTAGGTAATCTGTTTAGACAAGTGAAGTGAATTGTCGACTTTGCTTGTTGACAATATATTGTTTTTTCTTTGGGCTGTTTAGTCAATGTCCCAATGTTAAATTGGACAAGATTAAGAGGTGTGAAGTGTTTGAAGCCTTTGTTATTGACACTTTAATGGTCTGTCTGATTGACACTTTTATAGAATAGGAATTGCAGTTTTTTCAAAAAAATTTCTGGATTTTTTTTTCCCCCTCAGCAGTTTCACATTTGCCATTGTTATTATCTAGCTCATTAGTTATGTATATAGTGCATACTAGTTGAATGGGCATGGAAGGGGCATGTGTTAGCATTGAGTTGGCATGGAGAGTATGAGGGGCCATGGGGAATGGCTGGATGGCATGAGTTGGCATTGAGCTGATATGGAGAGTATGAAGGGCCATGGGGAATGGGTGGGGATGAGGTGGTGTGAGCTTTGAGGGCTAGCTGGCCTAACTATATTTATTTCAACAGGAACAAAGTCCCAGAAAACCCAGATGGGCCTTCTAACCAACCCGTCTTGGTACTCGTCCACTCCTGTGGCCACCTAAACTCTGCTTCCTGGGATGGCAGGCCTGACTCTATCCTGAACCCACTCCCAAACTGGAGCAAAAGGCGTTTCAAACTGATGTAGGACTACCGAGTCAGGAAATTTCCTAACTCAAGCTACCCGACTTGGTAGCGAAAATCCAACTCATAGAAGCCAAAGGCTCATTAGATATCTTTGCAATCAAACATCCATTAAAAATCTACTTATGTTGGCATAATGCTTTAGTGTGCTAATATGCCATAGCAGGATGAAGATGTGTGGTCATACATCCTTACATGCAGTTTCTAGCCTCTGTCAATCCTAACCACTCATTTTCTTGAGGAAGCTAGAATAGTCTATGTTGCAGAATGGTGCATTAACTGCATGCATCTGAAAAGAAGGAAATAATCTTGAAAGCAAAGAAAACTAATAAATTATTTGGTACCTATTCCTTACTATAACAAGAGGAGCCTCTTCCAATACATCTCTCAAATGTAGATATTCAGAAGAGTTTTGAGTTTGTGGTTTACATTTTTCATTTGAAGTCAATTTTATCAAAAAAATTAATATAGCTCTTTCAGAGTTAATCTGTATGTTGTCTTACTGTCTGCATCTGCTAGACACAATGTTGGGGTGTAGATGCCTCTCGGTCTTCTAGGGCCTGTCGACAGGCAAGTTGCCTTGCTTCGCCTAGATCCAGACCTCTGCTCAGGTTGAGGAAGAGGAACATTTGGGTCAGGTAGACTGTGGAATATCTATGAATGAGGGAAACAAAACATGTGTTTGTAGATCATTATAAAATAATATAACATGTATAATCATAAATGTAACTGAAATAGAAAATAAACTGCCTACATGGAATTCAGCAACAGATTATTCAATTAATGATTTTTTAAAAATAAGCTAACCTTTGGGAGTCACTGGCTCAGCCAGCATTTATTGCCCATCCCTAATTGCCCTTGTCCAGAGGGCATTTTAAGAGTCAAGCACATTATTGTGGATCTACAGTCACACGTAGGCCAGACCAGTAAGGACAGCAGATTTCCTTCCTTAAAGGGCATTAGTGAACCAGATGGGTTTTTACAACAATTGGCAATGGTTTCGTGGTCATCGTTAGAGTTTTAACACCAGATTTTTATTGAATTCAAATTCCTCCGTCTGCCCTGGAGGGTTTGGAACTTGGGTCCCCAGAGCATTATTCTGGGTCTCTGGATTACCAGTCCAGTGACAATACCACTATGCCACTGCTTCCCCAATAACCTTAAGATACACCAATTAGGAATTCCACACACACACATACATGGACACACACACACACAGACACACACATACACACACGAACACACCTACACATACACCAAGGAGACAATTTGACTGATAATGGCTCTTCCGTATCCTTCCTAGGACAATCTGAAACAAATCCCATTATCCCTTAGCTATTTATCTTCCAAGCCTTCAAATACGTAACCACCTCACCCTTGCACAAGTAACCCATGTTCCAAAGCAGACCCAAGAAACAACGGAGACCTCCCACCTTCCGTGGCCTACTTCGCAGCAAAGCCATGTCCATTAGAATCCATCCAGCATGCGAAGCATGTGTCCCTCCAGGGCCCAGTAGCTGTAGGGCTCCAGCATCTTCAGCTCCTCCGATGTCCACGATCTGACCAAGGCCCTAATGCCAAGTCCCGACTTCAGCACATCACACTTGTCCATACATGTTCTGGACCAGCATGTTTTCCCACTGGCTTAATGGAAAATCTGGCATTGGGGGATGATTCCGGTTGGACTTTACTTTGCATTCCATTAGCAGGTGTGAAACCAATTTTTGGCCTTCTTGCCATATTGTCCCCATGACGCCCAACACCAATGGGGCTGGAAAATTCCGGCCATAGTGTTTCCATAATAAACCAATCAAAACGTAAAATCTCATAACCTTCTTTGCATTACTCCAAATAAATAGTCCCTGTGTCCCAAGTTTAGAAAATCATAATTAAAAATAAGTTGGACCTTAGAGTAGCTATACTATCAAAACAGAAACTACAACCTTGCATTCAATATATACACAAATAAACATGAAGCATATAAAATGCAATGGTATAATCAACCAATAATGAAAACAAATCTTAAAGCCCCACTGCTAGTGCAGTTGCTCTCCATTTCAGGATGTGTAGAACAAAGACATTTTTGCTTTAATTGCATTGAATATTATCGTTACTGAAGACTTGAGTTAGATAGATTTTGATCTATAAGAGAGTTAAAGATTATGGGATCTGGTGGGTAAGTGGACTTAAGGTGACCATCAGATTAGCCATGATCTTATTGAAGGGCTATGGAGATTCGAGGGGCCATATAGCCTACTTTTAGTCCTGTTTCTAATGATCTTATGAAATTATATCAGTAGAAAGATAGATGGCAGAAAGAATATGAAACAAGCAGGGGGACAGCTAATAGAGGCAATTTTGTTTTATTTTTATCCATGACCAATGACAATGAACTACTTAAAATATAAAATACAGCCACTGAAAAAAACAGGCAACTCAAACAGTACCTTTTCATAATTCTCTATCAGAATCTCAACCACAATGTTCTGAAATTTAATGTTCATCATAGCTGCTACGGTCTCCTCTTGGGATCTCATTAATGTTGGTCCAAAAATAACACCCAAGTTGGAAACAGTCATCAGGTTTTTTTGACTGTGAGTGGATACTCTGCAATTACACAACATGAAAATGTTCACTCGTATTCAGCTGTGTCTGTAATTCACATTAATCGTTAACTCAAAAACAGGCACAAAGAAAATCTGACTTCGTAAGAATTATACACAATAGCATATTTTCTGAACTTGAAGCCAGTAGTACATCTGACAGTTCTATCTCTGCTTTATCTGGATATCATTCTTTACTTTACCTAGACCATTTTTTATTGGCTGAATGATCCCTGTTTCAATCCCTGGTCTGTGCTCAGTTAATTAATTTTAATCAGTCAAGATGCTACACTGGGAGTCCATTGAGCAAAGGCTCCCATCTCCGATCACTGTGGAGCAACACTTACTGGAAGTGCATTCTTGGATATTTCAAATGAGAACAGATACAAATGTGATGCCTTTTGAGTGAATAACTTACTGGCACTCATCATTAACGCTCACAATTGTATAATGGTCACTTTGGGCAGTCTAAGTTATGCGGCAGGACCAAAAAAGTGCATTTTTCTTGCCAGAAGACATTACATTTAGGGATTATGTGCAGATCAGCTCATTAGCTATGCATGCCTGGGGAAAACGGCCAATCTCACAGTGGGGTGGACAGTAAGTTGTTGGCTCCGCCACTGCCTCACGGTTTTGTAAAGTTCGGGCACCCAGACAGGAACTATCTGCAGCCCAACAGTATCACTGTTCCTGTCGTTCACGCAACCTTGGAGATATTTTCCCACCTGTGGAAACCAACTGCTGCTACCAGCTGTCTCAGACCAGTCAACGGATGCCCCCACTTTTCAGCAATGCTTTGCTGCAGGTTCTCCTCCAGGCTGTCAAGGACGGTGGGAGGTGCTCTTTCTCAGGAATGGCAACAGGAGTCCCTCCTGCCAAACCAAGACAGCCTGGATGGAAGGTGCAGTGCAGGTGAACTCCAACGGGACCCACAGAAGAACCTGACTCCAGTGCCACAAAAGGATAAACAACCTGCTGTGCTCTGCCAGGGCAAGTGCCACTGTCAACTCATATGTCAAGTCATACTCAAAGTGGAATCAAATATTTTAATTGTATGACTCCAGAGGGATGTCGCACAGGATTATGGGCGGATTGCATCACCATCACAGGGTCCACGTGTGCTGAATGTGTGTTGGAGACTTAATGCTCTGAATGATGTTCAACTTTCAGGACACTGTGGCTGGGTGTCAAACACATCAAGGGGAGGGCACAGGAGAATATGTAGCCACAAATGGTCATAAATGGCTCATGCACTCATGGGCAGCCGATGGTAAAGGCTGGGTTGTTCAAATCCCAGAGGGAAACTTGAAACAACTGTCATAGCCCATTTTTGCAACTTGTATGTTTCGAGATGCAGACTTTGAATTCAGTAGTAACAAGACCGAGTCTCAAGAGGTTTCTTATAAAACTAAATTAAACATTTATTAATACAAGATTGTAAACACATACATGCGTCTACAAAATTACTACTATAAGAATTACAAAAATCCCCTAATTAATCTGACTCTCAGTTACACCCCCGTTAAGGCAACAGTAAATCTTATAGATTTAAAGAGACACCTGGCAAAGCACACCCTGGACATTCACATTCAAAATGAGTTTCTTTCAGCTCTGAGTCCTTGCAGACAGCAGCCTGAGGTTTACAGGCTTGAGGCTGCTCACACTTATTGAATCTTAAAATGCTTCTACCTTACACACAAATCTCCTTTCTCCTTTATCTTTCTCTTTGAATGTAAATTTTCCATTGTATCACTAGCCTTTTAATTTTACTTCTTCTAACAATAATGTCCTTTCATTCTACTAGTTTTATTAAGAAGCTGAAAAAAAGAAACACATTGTCTGATGTCTTCTAGCTAGGTGTGAGATTTCACCCGTAGTCTTGAACGGTTTCTTTTAACAAATGCAAATTTAAACATTACCTTCTTCCCTCCTTATGTTTACCTAATTAACACCTCAAAACCACTATACATCAAAGCACCCAGGCTAGCTGGTTTTAATCCAATTAAGACACACATAGACACAGACCCCACTAGAACTATATTTTAAAAAATAATTTCCAATAATATCGTAGGCAATAATATCTTTTCATGACACATGTCAATCAATGCTTATCTTTGTCTGCTGGAGAAAACCACCAACAATAAAAGGGAGCATTCCAGACGGATGGTGAAGTTATGGACATTTGGATCCTGATCCCCTTTGAGAAGAAGGCAGCTGAATTAGCCAGTGAAGATTGGGAATGTGCCTCTGCTGAAGGGGAGGCTGGGCTTACCCAGCCATCCAGTGAGGATACCACCTGCTTGGTCTTCACAGCTGGACATGCAGCAATAATGATTTTAACATACTTGAGAAAACGGTCATTGATCAAGGTGCAACTAATTATTTTTATTTTCCACTGCAGCTTCTGGCATCAAGTTGCTCAAGAGGAGGAGACAGCTACCCCCCCACCTCCAGATCCACCTCTGAGGAGGATGATGCAGAACCGTCAGAGGGTGCACTGTCATGGCTTCATGGCTTTCTTCTGCACCCTCCACCAATGCAGAGACATTCACCTCAGTAGGTATCTGGAGTAGGCTCAGAGTGACAAACTGGTGAACACATCACAGACACGTGTAGGAGACTGTGGCAGCCTAGGTCTCTGACACTCACAGGACTGCTAGAGACAAGGCCCCTGCTGAATCCCATGTAGATGAAGAACCTCTGGAATTGACCATCAATAACATGATGGGGATGCAAAGAGACAAGCAGGGAAGCATTTGGCAGAGTAGCCAGAGTCCATACACAGGCTTGAACGAAGGGTGGAGAAATCTGTCCAAGTTCTGCCTGTTGTCATAGTTATGGCCAGTGAGCTCATGGCTCATGAAACAAGTGGTGGCTACCACAGCAAGCCAGGTCCAGCAGATCAATATCTGCCTGATACTCACTCAGACTTTCACTCCATCGCCTGAGCCTTGGATGCATTGAATCAATGGCTAGACGAGAAGGGGGCATGGAACATTGACCTCCCTCCAGCTGCTCCTTCTCCTCATGGAGTCAGGAAGGTGGCATCACATACCGGCAGGGAGGAGAAGCGACTGTCAGGCATCCAGGGGTCTTCATCCCAGGACACTTCAAGGGTCCCCTGACTCTCCACTTCCTCTTTGCCAGTGACCCCATCACCTCCAGCAGGTCAGGCTGAGGACTGCCACTACAGCTGTGCAGGAGACCCCCAACGGCCCAGGACCCCCCAGGCTTTGGAACACCAGAGGATGGCCTGCCAAGGTTATCTCAACCAATCAGCCAGAAGGCTGCCTCCACCTCAGCTGTGGGTGTCAGGGCTGCACCTAGGTGTCCTGGTAGGAAAAGAAAGATTAAAGGGTTTTGAAATCACACAGGGGGCCACAGGTACATGCAATGTAAATATGTAAAGCACTTATTAATTTAATGATCGTACTTTAATGTCATGTCTCGGTGTTTGCTTGGGCTGTTATTTGGTACTATAATAATGTTTATTGAAGGGCACCATGAAGCTTAAACTTTCACATCTGTTTGATGTGGATCTGTGCTCGCTGCACATGTTATGTGGCCCTATCTGATGCCCTCTTGGAGGAATTTCACCACGGGGTAGCCCAAACTTAGCCATCAATTGTGAAATCAGAGACTTGCTAGGCATCTTGTAACTCTTTCGAGTACAAACCCGTTTCTATCTGTTTCAGATGAAGTTACGTTGTTTCATAGTTTGCCATTGTGAGATTTGAACTCTTGATACTCTTTTGAGTAAACCTGTTTCCATCTGTTTCAGATGAAGTTACATTGTTTCATAGTTTGCCATTGTGAGATTTGAACTCTTGATCTGGGGGTTACAAACCCAGTACCATAACCACTTGGCTATTTAGGCCAAGCGCTAGGCATCTTGTAGGCCTGCAGCTGCTGTTCAAATACTGAAAAAAAAACCACAGATAATGATGCCTGAGAGCCATCTGCAGCTAAGGCATTACACCTGTAGGTATTTCTCTTATTAATGTTACCCAGGCAAGGCAATGACCCTATTTGCTGAATGTCTCACGGAGACTTGAGTGTATTGCATCCCATTGTATCCTGAGGCACCCACTGCAGCATGCATTTGTGATTTCTGATGGGAAGAGAAAGGGGCATTTCTCCCTGCAGATACGCACTGTCCAGGCGATGTGTGTTTTGATGCAGATTAAGAACCTGGACATGCTGCCACTGACAATGTAGTGTTGTTTGTGCAGTCCCCACTGCGTACTGCAGATTGCCGTAATCTCCAGGAGGCTTTGTCACAGAAACACAAAGCCAGTAGCTTAAGAGTCGCAAAGTAAAATTTATTGCAAAAAACAGATCAAAAGATCACTGAAACAAAACATAAAAGTCCAGCTCCCTCGAGGAAACCCATTTCTCCCAAGCATCATCAGAAAGGAACCCAAAAAGGTGAGTAGCTAAAGTGTTTCCTTATTCGGCCTCAAATTTTGCTGCAATGAAATTATCTTGGGTCTGTCTGCCGCATCACACCGTTGCCCTGGCTTCTGCAGCTTTGGTACCATCCCCTCCCTCATCGTTGTCATCGTCTTCCCCTTCGTCCTCATCGCCTGAGGAGGCATCTCCCTCTACAAATTCCTCAACCCTTTGCTGAGTGAGGTTGTGCAGGGCACAGCATACCACGACTATCTTGGACACATGGTCCAGAGGGTACCCAAGAGCTCCACCTGACCAGTCTAGGCACCAGAACCTCATCTTCAGAAGCCAAAAGGTCTGCTCTACGGTGGCCCTTGTGGATGCAGGGGCTGCGTTGTACCTCTCCTCTGCCTCAGACTGTGGATTCCTTAAGGGGGTCATCAGCCAGCTCTTTTGTAAGCATCTCTTGTTAGCCATGAAACAGCCCTGCAGCCAATAAGGTGGAGTGAACACTTGCGACCACCGGGAGTCAGGCAGAATGAAGGAATTGCGTGAGCTTCCAGAATAGCGAGCACACACCTGCAGGATATGTCCCTGTTGATCGCAAACTAGCTGCACATCAAGGGAGTGAAGCTCTTTTCTGTTGATGAATCTTGCTGTTACCTCCCTGATGCATTTATTTGTGGCCGATTGGGGTATGCCATATAAGTCCCCAGTCTTTGGAATGAGCTGCTTGCACAGAAGTTCAACATCACAGGCATGATATTGCCTCCCAATCCCTGCAGATGCAGTTCATCATGCAGGAGCTGGCATATCTGTGTGACTGCTTCCCATAATGTGTGTACTTGTCTTCAGTATTGCCTCTCACTCATCTCGATGCAGCTGCAAAGCCTCCAATGTATCCGGTTGCAAACGAATGCTTGCTGCCGCCGCTGCTGCCCTTGGGTGCCATCATCATGCAGAACAGGACCCTCCCCAACCACCACCACATGGAATTTGTTGCCCGTGACCCTGGACCTCCCTCTGTCTGTACCTCCCCAGGTGAGCCACAGCCAGTAGAGCTGCCGGATTGGCTACTGTTCTGTGGATCTGTGAGCATTTTGCATGGAATATATAGTCAGCTTTTTCCTGGAAAATGTCCCTCAGGCCCATAGCATTTGTGACCCTTGCTGACTGGAAACTGAACTGGACTAGCCATATAAATACTATAGCTGCAAGAGCACATCAGAGGCAGCGAGTTCTGTGGCGAGTAACTCACCTCCTGACTCCCCAAAGCTATTTACAAGGCAGAAGTCAGGAGTGTGATGGAATACTCTCCACTTGCCAGGATGAGTGCAGCTCCAACAATATGCAAGAAGCTTGACACCAACAAGGACAAAGCAGTCCACTTGATTGGCACCCCATCCACAAACATTCACTCCTTCCACCACCAATGCACAGTGGCAGCAGTGTGTACAATCTACAAGATGCACTGCAGGAAATCACCAAGGCTCCTTAGACAGCACCTTCCAAACCCATGACCACTACTAACTAGAAGGACAAGGGCAGCAGATGCATTGGAACACCACCACCTGGAAGTTTCCCTGCAAGCCACACACAATCCTGATTTGAAAATATATCCCCGTTCATTCACTGTAGATGGGTCAAAATCCTGGAACCCCCTTCCTAATAGTATTGTTGGTGTATATACACCACATGGACTGCAGCGATTCAAGAAGGCAGCTCACCACCACCTTCTCAAGGACAAGGGTTGGGCAATAAATGCTGGCCTAGCCAGTGATGCCCACATTCCATGAATGAATAAAAAACAAAGGCCTACTCCTATCTTTGGTGGAGGCCTGTTCTACACGCACCCCACAATGGTTAAGGCCATCTTGGAGGACCACGGACTAGTTCTGGTCTCCTTTTTGCAGACATGCGCTTGGAGACTGGATCTTTGACCTATATAATGGAAGCCATATATATGTAACCTCCTTCACTCACTTTGAGGTGCTTGCCATCACCCTTGAGATATCAGCCTTTACATCATTCACGACTCATCCAAACCTTTAGCAGCCAGGCCATTCCACTCAGGACACTGGAGGATCCAGTACAGCTCATTGTTGGTTGCCCCCACTAACCCTCCTACCCACCTTGGTGAACATGAGTTGTCCATCAGCATACACCTAAATGCATCACTCAACCTTGGCGGGATCATAGTGGGAGCCATGAAAGTGGGGGCAAAACTGGCGTTCTGAGGGATTCCATACCGAAAGGAAACCACAGCCCAGTAACATTCTCATCATGTTCACTCAATGTTGTGAGGAATTTGGCTTCAGTCAGCCCATGGAGCTGACCCTTAACTCCTCACATCTGAAGTGACCTTCCTCCCATTGCATGTGCTCAGTACTAGCAAGGAACTGCATTATGATCTTGAGGTAGAGAGAATGGTGAATATTACTTTTCGACGTCCACATTCGACCCGCCCCCATCACTCACTACCTTCCTCCCATTACCTTTAAAAGTCTGAATGTTATAATACCCCTCCTCTCTATCACCCTTGAGCCTCCCCCATAACCTTCGACCCATTACTGCCACCAATTATATGCCTGCTCTCCCCACCAACACACACCCGTCACTGTCCCCATTCCCATCCTGACCCTTCAACCGCCACGTGCTCCTTCACCCTCCCAGAACACCACTGTCCCCCACCCCTCCATGATGCCAGTGACCTCCCTCTTATGACCCTGGAACACCCAGCATATCATATTTCATTCCCCCTTATCACTGTTACTTGTCCCAGCAGCTTCACAGTACCCTTAGTTCAATGCCCAGGACCCTTACATTGACATCAGTGACCCCGCCCTTTAGGTTCATCCATCATCCAGCCTCCCTCCCCGCTAATCTGCCCCCTTTCTCAGCACTAATCACTTTAACTTAACACCCTTGTTGCATTCCCTGTACACCCTTGCCTGCACAGCATGCCTACTTCTGTGCACATTATTCCCTTCATGCCTTCCCTGGCCACACTACCTCCTTGGCCAGGCTCCTTGTCACAGATAGAACACCAACCTTGGCATGTCACCCCAATGGACTGCCCCTAGTCGATTTGAACAATGGGCTGGCCTGGACAAACGCTATGCAAAAAGATGAAAGCAGTGGGTACTCACCAGGAAGACGAAGACCTCGCCAGCTGCAAGCCACTTATACGTAGTTGGGTTTCTGAAGGCACTTACTTCTTGCTGATTGAGCACTTAATTGGGAAAGGGTACTTAATTCTGGCAGGCTGGGGTTTTAATGAGCATACATAAGATGCAGACGCCTGCAAAAGGGCTTTCCACCATTAAATTTTAGAGAACCTAATTCCAAAAGTTCATCCCACCATCGGGATTCCAAATTTTGGCCTCCCGCAGAATCAAGGTTGCCGCTCATTTTTTCTCACACTCCTGGCAGCAGTAGAAGATTCTGCACCTTGTGTTAGGCACAAAGAACCTATCAGCTTTCTGGTAATGTACTCCAGAAAGCATTTGAATACTTTATGAAGGAAAGGGGAAGACAAAATAGAAGTTCAAACTAAGACCAAGAGGGCCTAAATGGATGGGTAACTGTATATACCATCCTCTACAGTGACTGATCACAATTAAAACTGACCTTTTCATGTTAATATTTATAAACTGTCATGGTGTCAAATAAGGGGAGTCAAAACCAATTTATGCCTACAGGCTAGGGTAATTGAACCAAGACACACAGATGCAATTTAATCCCCATTTTAAAGATCTACATTCTGTCCTGATGTTGTATTATACTTTGCAATTTTATACATTTTGCAATTTAATTATAAACCAGGTTAATTTGGGAAGTAACGAAGTAAAGTTGGTCGGAGGATAGGCTTTTTTCTGCAGTCCAGGTTGAGGAGCACGCAAAACTGAGATGCCATAGTACCAACGCTGATGTGAGGTAGGTAAACACAAAGGCAGCTTTACAGTAGTTACTTCAACCATAAATTGAAATACAGAAATTCATAATAAAAAAATGGCATAACAATTTTGCAGATTCAAGATTTGTGAGATATTATAAGGATGATTTGTTACAGGACTATTTCCAAAGGAAACTTGAGCTAGCTATAGTAATTTCCATACAGCATAAATAGTTTATGAAATTGCTGAAGGCTGCATTTTGTTGAAGTTTTTTGTCTTGCACTTATCAGGACAATTCGCAAGAATACAATGTAAGGGAAAACAACAAATTTATGCTGTAAGAGGAGAGAATAATGCTTGGTTGGCAAATGGACTAGGATTGGCAGAGGATGCACCAGTTGATGGTGATTGGCAGTTAACTGCCAGGCATTGTTTGAAATTTAAACCAGGCAGTTTGACTCTGATTCATCAAAACATTGCCTTGAGGAATGAACCAGCAAATGGCTGTCACTTATTTTGTTTAACTGAAAAAGGCACAATGTGCGTACATGTTCTTTCTGTCTGCAAAGAACAAGGCCATGTGTATTAATATATGTAGCTTCCAGTACATGCAAATGTGCCACACGGACAATCTTAAACTGGTTAGGGGTAATGAGGGGTAAGGGATGAGGGCTAGACGGCCAATATTTAACAAATCAATTGGGATTAAGTAGAAAAGAACCAAGATGGGTCTTTTAAACATCCTGCCTCGGCACTTGGCAGCCCCTGTGGCTATCTTCAATCTGTGTCCAGGGATCACGGGCTTGACTCCATCCTGCAACAGTCCCTGAAACCCCCAGAACAAAAATCACTCCATTCAAGGCATTTTATCGTGAGTTGGGTGCGCCGAGCCAGGAAATATCCTGACTTGAACTACCCACCTTCGGGGCGAAAATCTGGCCCAATGTTTCAGGTCGATAACCAAAATGCCTATTGACCTGACCTGGCAAGACACTCAGTTGTGAAAGCAATCACTGTAGCAAAAGGCCTACAATTAATTGGCAATAAATGTGGCCTTGCCAACATTACCCACATCTCAGAACAGGTAAACTTCTTTATCAAGGGTCAGCAAGTTTCTTAACACATACATAAAGCATGCCAGTGGTTTGACAAGTGTTCTGTATTAGGACTATCCTGATCAGATTATGTTGTTAAAGTCTGGGTAATATATGTCAATTATTTCTAGATCTACTGGTGGCTGTTTATTTAGATGTGAGAGTTTGTAATCAACTGTATTGACTGTCTTTTTCCTTATCTACTTGATGCAAAAGAATAAAAGCCAGTTTTCCAGTTTGTAAGTGCAGAAGTCATTTTGAGGGCTCTTTCTTTCTTAAGACCTGCTTTTGAAGCTCATAAACTGATGAAAAAAACTAACAAAACTAAGGACAAAATTATTTAACTCAAGGCATGAACTCAATTGGTAAACTTGAATCACAAAAGGTCACCAACATGAAAAGCAAAGACTACATGTATTACCATAAACAAAATACTATTTTAGTTATAGCTTTGTAACTAGTTTCCAGTCATATTATTCTCTGTAACATACATACTGCATTTAGTAAACACTGCTAATTCATTAAGGAGCAAATATGAAGTGGCTAGCATTCTTTTTTTGAAGCCTTATCAAATTTGAGTCACAGTTTTTCATAGCATGGCCAAATGTCAATCAAGAAATTATTTCTAAGAGTATTTAAATTTTAACGTTGAAAGTAAAGTGAGGTTACTGATTAGGGTGGACGTGTATTCATAGCTTTAGAATAGCCAAATGTAGTTATAAGAGTTCTTTCTAAGTGTGATGGGAAATATAGCCAACACATAGGCATGGTGGGTTATCATACCGTGGGAACTCAACTAACAACCACAGGTCATAAAACTTAATGACTTTCACAGGATGGGTAAAACAATGTTAGAGTGATAAGTGCACAGACTTGGAGGCGTTAAAGCCGAGGCATTTCTCAGCCTCTCAGTGAGATGACAGGGACATCTACAGCCAATATAATTCTGCTCATTAGGATGTAACGGGCGGTTGTACTAGGCAATATAGTGAAATGTGATAACTGAAAGATATAAATTTGTAACGCAGCCTTTGTATAGGGGAGACACTCTGTAGAACCAGGCTATGTCCTCCCAGCATATGCTTGTAAATAAAAGTCCTTGGTTACTTCCAGCCTACAGATTCGAGTGGTTGTTTTTACCACAACAATTGGCAAAGTCAGCAGGATCCTCACAATATTGGTCATCGTCTCCAGATCAAATGTTGATAGCAGAGGACAAGTGAGTATATTATTTACCACCCATTAGATAGGGCGGCCAGTGTTCGAGACAGTAAGCTGGTGGGCTGGTTTGAGGATCTGAAGCAGAGTATGGGTCTGAGTGGAGTAGCTAAAGACAGTGTGGCGCCACTTAACCAACGGCCATATGTAGTACAAACCATTTTCTAGAAAGAGTTCTGAGAAAACTGGTGTAGTAAAACAAGTGACCAGTGTACTGAGAAAACTGGAGCAGTGAAATGGTATTGACCGCTTCCTACTGTCCGGTGTAGTGAGAAAACCAATGCGGTAAACCAGGTATTGACTGTTTCCTAGTGCCTGATGTAGTGAGAAAACCATGGAATGGGAAGGGATCTGTATCCTAGTAAGAAAGCAATAGTGGTCGGACTATAAACATATCAACCATGGCGGGCAAAAATTTAGAGTAGAGGCCCAAAGGATCCCCCGCTGAATTTTTGGCAAATAACTTAAAAGGAAAAAAAAATTAAGTGGCTAAGTCACTAAAGCTTTTCTTCTGGGGTGAGGGGGGAAGGAGATGAGGGTAAGAGAGAGAGAGAGAGGGTACCCCATGGGGATAATAAGCAGGGACAGGCAGGGGGCAGAGAAAATATGAGCTTCAATCATTTTGATTGTGCCTGTAGGTGGAACTCTCGAAGATCCCTTTATCCCCCCCCCAACTGTTACTTAAAATTTTCATACTTTGAATGAAACTTCAAGTTGTTACGATAAATGTTATAAGAATGGAAATATTCATATCTTTAGTTGTGTGATATATGTGTGCGTTTGTGTGCAATGAAGATTTTGTATGTGAGCTTTAATGTGTTTTCCTCCCTAAATTGTCATTTGTGTGCGGCGTTTCAGCACTTTTGAGTTAAAAAACTCACATTGAAACTTGTGAGTCAGATTAAAGGAAAGCATAATTAGCCAAACCAATGTATTGAGTTATAAGGTTCAAGTTGAGGTTTCCGGCCAAAAGTCACAAATCAAAGATATTCTAATGAAGATACAGCAGGTTCCAAACTAGCAGGGAGTTAACTCTTTCCAGCAGCACCTTCAGCTTTCAGGCTGCTGAATTAATCCATTACACCTCAAGCAGAGTGAACCCTTGTGCTTCTATTTAGAGGTAGCCACAAATGTAACAACATTTCTAGTAGCTTTAAGAATCTAAGAATTATTAATTATTACCTAAGGATTATTTTCAATGCCATAGCATTATCATGGTTTTATTTTACCTTTTAAAAAAAATTGACTTAACCCATTTAGGAACACACTGACCAATGTGTATCAGACCTTCTGGCAAGTTACTTTTGAAAAACTATGATGCCATCTAAGATAATGAATGTGTTGATAAACATGTGGGACTTTTAATCTGGATACAAGTTCATACACATGAGAGAGCGGTAGGCCGGGATTTTTATTGCACGCTGGCATTGGGCGTGTTCGGTAGCATGAGCAGACAATATGGACAAGGCCAAAAATCGGTTTCATGACGTCATGAAACCAGTTTGCGATTGTCCGTTTAGCCCGTCGATGGCAAGCCACATTCCCCACCATCGGACGTTGGGGACCTCATTGTAATACATGAGCATATCATTATAAGACCAGCCTGCTGAACTCACCCCCCACCGCTGGATCGTCTGCCCACATCAGCGGGAAAATACGCCGATGTGTTTCACAACAGCACATATAAGGCGTCCACTTGGCGGGCACCACCTTGCTTGAGACTTCAAGGTTTGTTTGCCTACCTTGCTTCAGTCAGCACTCGCAGTCATCAGTGCCAGACTTCACAGACAGCACTGCATCATTTTTAGAGGGGTTCACGGGCAGGTCTCTACCTACTGGATCAGCCATATGTGGGTAACTTATCGATGGCTGCTGAGCAAGGGCTTGCTTGAGAAAGGGGGAGAAGCGGCCTCAGGCAAGGGAAGAGGCTGCCGAACACACCCAATGCCAGAGTGCAATAAAAGGAAGGGGTGGAGTTTCTTGGGCGATGTAGAGGGTTTGTTCGGAAGTGCCAATTCAGCTCTGATTTCACTGCAAATCTCTGATATAAACAAAATATTTATGAAGACGTTGCAGTTTAATGAAATTATAGTTCCGGGCCAAGCTTAGGTCATTAGGACTTAGGCAAAGCTCTAAGAGAACAGTACGGTAACAGACCCGAAGCCCACTAGAATCGAGTAGGATCCCTAGAGCTACTGGTGGGCAGAGGGTCTTGGAAATATCCCACGTGAGCCAGATAGTACCTGACCAGGTGTCTAAAAAAAAGGACTGAACTGGGGTAACTGATTAGGATGGGCACGTATTAATAGCTTTAGGATAAACAAATGTAGTTATTAGGGTTCTTTCTAAGCACGATGGGATATATAGCCAACACATAGGCATGGTGGGTTATCGTACTGTGGGAACCCAACTAACAATCACAAGTCATAAAGCTAATGACCTTCACAGGATCAGTAAACAAATGTTAGAGTGATAAGAGCACACACTGGGAGGCATTAGAATCGAGGCATTTCCCAGTCTCCAAGTAAGATAAAAGAGACATTTGCAGCCTGTATAATTCTGCTCATTAAGTATGTAACTGCAGGTTGTACTAAGCTGTATAACGAAACGTGATCACTAAAAAGATATAAATATGTAACACAGCCTTTGTATCGGGGAGACACTCTGTAGAACCAGGTTGTGCCCTTCCAGCATATGCTTGTAAATAAAAGAACTTGGTTACTCACAGCTTAAGGATTTGAGTGGTTGTTTTTACCACAACAAAAGCAATAATATATGCTTTGAGGACTAACCCGCTGAAACAATAAATACTGCAGCTTTTACTTTAGAACAAACTTTAAAACTAAGACTTGAGCTGGCGACTTGAAGATTAATTTGATTGGAGGAAGATATGGACGTTACTAATTTACTCAAACCTCAATCTTGCCATTACTGACATTACCTGTATCCTTCGATTTATAGATTACACCAACCAATTCACACCAAGGTATCCTTTATCAATTGCTAAATATTACTGGAGTGATTTTCAATGTCACCAGACAGAAAAATTATGAAGTGTCAAGGAATAGGAAATTACATTTTAAATCTGTTAAATTAGATTTCTAAAATGTAATATAAATTAAGATTAGCATGATCGCCATTGGCAGAAGACTTGTAATGGCTAAAGAAAGATACAAATACTCACTTCACTAAATGCTTTAGCAAAAGGTCGAGCATCTCTCTGTTCTTTTCTGGCAGTTTATAAACCAGTGCGTGAACAGCACGAACTCTATAATTCTGGTCATCTGACTCTGTAGAAAAGTATAATAGATTCAGTGTATTAATAATTTTTGAAATGCTAGAAATATTAGGAGATAAATTAATATTTCAGTTTTACACAAATACCTGGAAAAGCTCAGCAAGTCTGACAGCACCTGTGGAGAGAAAAACACAGTTGACCCTGAAGGGTCATATGGACTTGAAACATCAACTGTGTTTTTCTCTCCACAGATGCTGTCAGACCTGCTGAGTTTTTCCAGCATTTTCTGTTTTTCTTTTAGATTTCCAGCATCCGCAGTATTTTGCTTTTACACAAATACCTTTTGTTTAAAGAAGAATATATTTTAAAATAATGACTATCTATGGCCTAATACAACCACTCGTTTCCTCTTGACAGGTACAACAATCTAATCAATTTACAGGAAAATGGAAATTGCTCAATAACCCATCTGCAAACTGACAATGGATGAACTACTACTTTACTAATTGAATTTTCCCCATGACACAATTATATTTGATTCTCCAGTAGTCGTCCCAAAGTTTTAGAAATGTTATCATTTCCAAAAAAGTTTTAAGTTAATACCTACAATATATAAATCACTGCCTTCTTTCCTCCACTACCAATTGCTTCTTAAAATCTCTCTGTCTTCTCCCTTTCCACAAATGAAATCTCATTTTATTTATTTCTTTTTTCATTCATCACCATCAAGTCAGAGAGCTCGTGAATATTGTTGTCACTAGTACTGAGACTATCCAAATCATTTGACCTTCCTATTTTCTCTTATTCCTCAAACCAAACCTGCCATAGGTTCCCCTTGATCTAGCTTTGCATCCACATCTCTCTCTACTTTATCTCCTGTCGTCACTCATATCCTCTCCAAACTCACTTAGTCTATAACAACCACCTCCTGTACCCTTGATCCCATTCTCATTAAACTGCAGATCCTGAAACTTCCTTTCCTGGCCCATATACTAGCTGACTACATTGGTTTCTCTTCAACAACTATCCCGTTCCCTTTCATAACCATTGGAATCACCTGCACCCCTAAATCCCACCTTTGACCCCTCTATCCTTACAAATATCCTATCTCAAATCTCCCTTTCCTCTCCAATATCCTTGAAAATATTGCAGTCTCCCATATGTGTCAATACTCCCCTCAAATCCCTGTCTGAATTTCTCCCATCAGGTTTCCACTCCTCCCACAGCACTGAAACAGTCCTATCAGGTGACACCCTCTGTTTTTATGGACACGGTGCATTATTTGTCCTCATCCTCTCCACAATCTTTGAGATGGTGACCATGGGCATCATGGCGGATGGGAGCTGAAAATATTGCGAGATCGGAAAAATCAGTTTACCTCCTTTGTAAAAGCAGTCAGGGATTGTACACTCCAGCTGTCAATGGTGGGCCGCATTTCCCGCTGTGGCATGTTGGAAAATTCACTTTAATATATTTGCATATTATTGTAAGGGCTGCTCGCCAGAAGCATCCTCCCATACTGGATCAAGAGGGCACATCGGTGTCCAATTAAACCAATGTGTTTCATCACAGTACATAAGTGATGTGCACCTGGTGACCTGCACTTCGCTCATGACTTTGAGATTTGTTCACCTACCTTGCATTGCCCAGCACTCCTGGCAACTCAGACTCAGTGCCAGGCTTCACACACACTGCTTTCAGCAGGGTATCAGAAGCAGGTTTCTACCTACCAGACCAGCAATAAGGCAGGGGTGGCTTTTAATGTGCTGCAGAGTAAGGTATCCACTAGGGAAGGGGGGAAACTGGCCTGAGGCATGAGAATTTGCTACAGGACAAGGGCTCCACTGGGGGTAAGAGTGGGGAAGTTTGCACTGACACATGACTGGGGGAGGGGGTGCAGTGGGAAAACGTCCTCAGTGCCAAGATGGGGAGAGAATCAGTTACTGAATGACATAAGCGACTTTGGGTCACAATGGGAGGATTGCTGAATGAAGAAGTGCTTCAATGTTGAGCTTGCAAATACTGTCCTTGTGCCAGTCCAGGCAGGGGGAGGGCATATCAATCCAATCTCAGTTGTGCCCAGGATGTAGTGCACAGGGCTTTGTCACAACATCACGCATGTTGGTTTGCAGGTTTCTGGCATCATACTGGGCTACAGATGGCACACTCAGTTAGGGGAGGCATCTGCAGCCTTTAGGTGGGGAAAAGGTATTGTGGAGGAATTTGAACATGTGGTTAGATTATGCAAGTGTCCTCAAGATGGGGAGGTCCACACGGGGCATAGGCACATCTACTTCACCATGTTCGATAACAAAGGGATACCCACCACAATCACAATGGGATCAAGGGAATACAAGGGGAGGATTGAGAGGTTCATGGAGGGAGGAAAACCTGAATATTAAGCTCCTGCAGGAAGATGGGAGGGATTTACACACTCACTCGGTGGAGGGCGGGGGGGGGGGGGCGCGTGGTGCGTGTGGTGGGGTGGTGGTGGGGGTGGTCAGGGTGCCTTGAAATGAACCCTCCACTGGCCTGGATTTTTGGGGCAATTAGTTCCTGACACTGGAACAAAGCCCTTGAACGCACATTCACTAACGAGTCACTGACAGAAATAGGACCTTTGCTGGCCGATGCTGACTCATGTCTGTTTCTCACTGATGCTGCGGAGAGGAGGCCATCAGGAAGATGGTGCCTGGATTTATTGTTGCCTGCATAATTACATACAGGCAGGAAAGAAGGAGAAGATTGCAACAGAGGCGCCAAGCTTGCCAAAGGGAAGAGTTAAAACCTCAAGACCAAGGGGCAGTAGGGACCCCTCCAGATGCAGAGGATGAGGCTCACAGAGGTGTTGTGCGTAGATGCCGAGGGTGTCTATGAGTCGCATGTCTTACCTGCAAATAAACAAGAGACAGTGTTGCCAACACCTCCACAGGTCCAGGGATCTGGTGACTCAAATTTGTCACATTCTCCAAGAATTGGCACCACAGGGACTGGGAGGGAATCCATTGCCACTGGCTGTGAAAGTAACTGCCGCTCTGAACCTCTACGAGTGGCTCCTTCAGGGCTCTATTAGGGACCTCTGTGGGATCTCTCAAGCATCCACTCACAAACGCATACATGAGGTCACAGACTCTCTTTTTGCCAAGGCCCACAATTATGTCAACTTCAACGGAGATCGAGCAAGTTAGGATGCCAGAGCTTTGCAGCGATTTCCGGATTCCCACAGGTGCAGGGTACCATTGACTGCACTCATGGCTCTAAAAGCTCCTTGGCAACAGGCACTCCAACACAAAAACAGGAAAGACTTGCATTCACTCAATGCATTCACTCACTGCTCTGTGACCATAAGAAACTTATCATGCAGGTTTGCGCCAGATACAAAGGAAGCATCCACAACTCATACATCTTGAGCAGATAGCACATCCTGGATATTTTAAAGGGGCCACACAGGATCCAGGGTTGGCTCCTCGATGACGAGGGGTACTGGCAAAGGAAGTGACTGATGACGCCCATGCGGCAGCCAGAGAATCCTGCAGAGAAAAGGTACGACGATGCTCATGCCGCTACCTGAACATTGGTAGTGCAGACCATAGGCATCTTAAAGATGTGATTCCAATGCCTAGGAAGATCTGACAGAGTACTCCAGTACAGTCCCCAGAGAGTCTCATGAATCACTGAGGCTTGCTACACTGCACAAACTGGCACTGCAAAGTGGGGGGACTTGCCAGACGTCAACATGGAGGAACTACATGTCTCCTCCCGAGAGGAGGACATCGAAGGGGACGAGGGTATTGAATTCAAGGAAGCCGACGCTGCAGGGGAATAGGCCACAGCATGGGCCAAACAAGGAAGGGGTGAGGCCCTCCTAGCCATCAGATTCTACGAGGGGGATGATAAGTTGCAGTGAGTACTCTATTGGACAGATGCCCTCCATCATGGGCCAACGTGAACACCAGCATTGCTATTCCTCTCATTTCAACCATGCACTTCAATATGAGAGTGAATAGTTACACATCAGGCTCACGTTGTCCTGATCCTTTGAAAGATGATAAAGCCTCGGGAGCATGTATCTAACTGGAGGTACTAACTGGAGGAGGGAGTTCCGGCATCAGACATCAGAAGGTGCTGCCTGTTCAAGCGTCATTCCAGCAACCCATTTGCAATGGAAGCCCACAAGAGCCAGGAGCTGTTCCACTAACTTCAGTGAGCTTGTAGCTTATGCCTTCAATTTGTCAAAGCTCCTCAAGGAGATCCAGCTCTAGCAGTGGGACAACGCATTCTGTGTAATGTCGATGGTGAAACTGATAGCTGCCTTGGCCCAAGTGTTACCTGAGGATGTTCCGCAGGTGTGCATCTAATCAGAGATGACTCAATACTCTGTATCACCTTCTTTGCTATCACTTTAACATCCAGTACTCTCAGTTAGGAATATTGGTCCGCTTTTATCTTCAACTTACTATGCATATAGATCACCTGAAAATGATGATGTTCAACTACTTGTGTGCCAGGTGTTAAAATGCCTCCTCTTTAAGACACACATTGTGCCCTTATGGCCAGCCCTGACCTTTGTGAACTCCAAAATGCTCAGACACCATGAGGCCCTCAACGAGTCGATGCTAATAAAGAACAGACTTCAGCTTCAGTACATCTCACTCCTATCCAATTGCTCCTCTCAACATTGTCTAAAGCTACAATGTGCACTTCCAGAGCATGTTCAAAGGCTCTGTTGACTGCCAAAAAGCAGCACTTGCAATTAGCATCACACGTATTGGAGAGTGCTTAGGTGATGGGATGCAGAGCATTGCATTTCAACACTGTGACAAGAGTCTTGTAGCCACAATGCAGACAACAAGGTTGAGAAACGATCAAAGTTGTATGCTCGAGCAACAAGGCAACAATGACACCGAGAGGGGCAGAGCTTCGGTACCTTGAGGTGGCAAGGTGCTCCCACTCATTGGTGAGCTTAGTAGATGTACACTCAAAGTTGGAAATCAGGTTAGCAGTTAGGAGCGCACACGAGGTCTGAGTATGGACTCATAGTGTGAAAACCCTGCCAGGAGACAGACAGCACATGGAGTTGCACGATATATGACCCTTCTCCATGCGTAAACACATCTCTCCTTGTACACTACACCTTCACCTTTCAAGAATGCAGATGGGATAGGCGAACACCTCTGTCTCAATCTTATAGAGACATGAATAAACACGACATGACCTTGCAAAACATGTGAACAAGGTTCCTTTCACAAGCACACTTAACATTAAGGTCAAGGCATCACTGATGTCAAGAATGATCTGAAAAAGGGGCACACTACATAGATGAGAGGCCCACAATAGCGACATCTGCGATAAATCAGGGGAGGCACCATGGTATCGCACCTGATTGACAACAACACAGCTCATCATAAAAAGGAGTTATACAGAAGAGATGTGAAATGGGTGCAATTCTATTTACATTCGTGAACATTATATACATATTGTGAACATCCGTGCCACTGTTATGCTCCTAAATATTTTTAACTTTCCTAACCCTAATCCTGTCTGGGTGTATCCCCAGCATCCACAGTGGAGGTGGAGGCAGCCTGCTGACTGGTACGCCCCTGTGATGACTTTGTTGGGTGTCCACTGGAGGACCCTGGCCTGCTTTGGGTGTCTTGCTGTGAGGCAGGTGGCCCCTGTTCGGCCTGTGGAGCTGGAGGTTTTCGCGTTACAGGAAGAGGGGATTGGGATCAGATGGACACTTGTGGAGTCAACTGGGTGGATGGCCCCATGGGGTCCATCTGCTAGTCCTTATCCCTATGGATGCCCAAAGGCTCCTGGCTGATCCCTTGAGGAGAAAGGGCATCTGGAGTGAGATTGAGATGCCCAGCCCCCTCTCACAAGGTCGCTGACAGGTGCCAACAATGGCTACAACAATGGAGGACCGATGTGCTGGACCAAGGTCTCCATGGCAGTGCCACCCTGCCAGTGTTGACCAGTATGCATTGGTGTACTGGCGCTATCACCTCAGACTGAATGTGGACAGACTCTTGCATCATCCGTTGCAATCTGAGGAATGCACTGATATATCTTTCTGATGTTTCCATGATTGTCGCTGCAGCTCCACCAACTGATTTAGGACCGAGTCTGGAGGCTCATCATTGGACTCGGTACCAGCAGAATTCTGGACTCCAGCAGCCCTCCAAGTGCTGGCTGCCTTGGATGTCCCTGCCTCCGCCCGCTGTGGACCAGACAGTGTGCTGTGTTCACCAAATTGTGGCTCAGAGCCTACTCAAGAACTAGGTCCCACCGAAGTGTGTCTCTCTGTGCTGGTGGAGGGTCTGGGTGAGCGCTTGTAGGTATTTTGCTGTGGTGTCCTCACGATCCCCATTCGAGTATCCTCAGGCTTGAACTAAGTGGCTGGCTGGTTGAGGTTGTCAGGCACTTGGCTGAGGTTCCTATGGAAGAAAGTTGAGATAATTTGTGCATGACAGGCAACTCTAAAACAGGAGAATGCACTCACAATAATGGTTATCTGAGAGCTGGTGCAAGATCCTGGGGGTGTTTGCCACCAACCTCACTGTCGCTGCAGGCATGGTCAATAGAACCATGGAAATGTTAGATCGCAGAAAGAGTCCATTCAGCCCATTATGTCTGCACTGGCTGATAAAGAAAAAAAATTAAAAACCTAGCTGCCCATTTTAATCCCACCTTCCAACACCTGGTCCATTGCCTTGAAGGTTACAGCACTTTAGGTGCAGATCCAGGTGCCTTTTAGATGAGTTGAGCGTTTCTGCCTCCACCAACAAACCAGACAGTGAATTCCAAACACCCACCACCCTTTGGGTGAAGAAGTCTTTCCTCATGTCTGACCTAATCCTGCTACCGATCACCTTAAATCTGTGCCCCCTGGTAATTGACCCCTCAGCTAGGGGAAACAGGACATCCCTGTCTATTTTATCTAGGCCTTTCATAATCTTGTAAACCTCAATCAGGTCACCCCTCAGCCTCCTCAGTTCCAAGGAAAACAACCCCAGTCTATTCAATCTTTCCTCATACCTGCAATTTTCAAACCCTCTTGTTGAATGCAACATTCTTGTAAATCTCCTCTGTACTCTCTTCAGGGCAATTATGTCCTTCCTGTAATGTGGCAGCCAGAATTGTACACAAAATTCAGCTGTGGTCTAACCAGTGTTTTATACAGTTCCATCATTATATCCCTGATTTTGTATTCTATACCTCGCCCAATAAAGAAAGGCATTCCACATGCTTTCTTTATCACCTTATCCACCTGTCCTGCCATCTTCAGGGACCTGTGGACATACCCACCAAAGTCTTTCACTTCTTCCACCTCTCCCAATATCCTCCCATTTATTGTGTATTCCTTAGCTTTGCCCTCCCCAAATACATTACCTCACACTTCTCTGGATTGAACTCCACCTGCCACTTTTCCGCCCACTCAACCAAACCATTGATATCATTCTGGAGACAACAGCTTTCCTTTATCCTATCAACTATAAGGGCAATTTTTGTGTCATCTGCAAATTTCCCAATAATGCCACCCTCATTCAAGTCCAAATCATTAATATATACAACAAACAACAAGGGACCTAACACTGAGATCTGTGGAATGCCACTGAAAACCCTTATCCATTCGCAAAAACATCCATCAACTACTACCCTTTGTTTTCCTGTTGCTGAGCCAACTTTGAATCCAACTCTCCACATTCCCCTGTATCCCATGGGTTTTTACTTTTCTGACCAGTCTGCCATGTGGGACCTTGCCAAATACTCTAGTAAAATCCATGTAGACAACATCCACTGCACTACCCCCATCAAACCTCCTTGCTACTTCCTCAAAAAATTTGATTAAATTCGTAAGACGTGATCTTCCCCTAACAAAACTATGCTGACTCTCCCTGATTAATCCGTTGCTTTCTAAGTGCCAGTTTTTCCTGTCTCTCAGAAGTAATTCCAATAATTAGCTCGCCTCAGGAGTCAGACTGACCAGCCTATAATTATTTGGTTTATCCCTCGCACCCTTTTTAAATAATGGTACAATGTTCACAGACCTTCAATCCTCTGGTACCTCGCCTGTATCTAGTGAGGGTTGGAAAATGATCCTCAGAGCATTGTCTATTTCTTCCCTGGCTTCCTTCAACAGCCTGGGATACAATCCATCTGGCCCTAGTGACTGATCCACCTTCAAGGATATCAGTCCCTCTAGTATATCCTCTCTCACTGTGCTTATTGTATCTAATATTTCACATTCCTCCTCTTCAACTAAAATATCTGCTTCACCCTCTCCATAGTGAAGATGGAAGCAAAGTACTCATTGAGAACCCTGTTCACATCTTCAGCATCACAGCAGAAGTTACCAGGTACTTCACTGATCGACCCTACTCTTTCCTTAGTTATTCTCTTGCTCTTAATGTACTGTAAAAAACATCTTTGGATTTTCTTCGATTTTACCTGCCAATATTTTTTCACATCCTTTCTTTGCTTCCCTAATTACTTTTTTTTACTTCACCCCCTGTACTTTCTATACTCCTTTAGGCTTTTTGTAGTATTAACTTTTTGTAACTGTTATAAGCTTTCTTTTTCTGCTTTCTTACCTTGTATGCTTCTAGATAACTGGTGACTCTAGATTTGGCAGTACTGCCCTTTTTCTTTGTGGAGACAAGTCTACACTGTGCCTGTAGAATCTCGCTTTTGAATGCCTCCCACTTGCCTGTCACTGATTTCTTTTCAAGGAGCTGTATCCAGTCCACTTTCGGCAGATCAACTCTCAGCTTCATAAAATTTGTCTTTCCCCAATTTGGAACTTTTACTCCTGTTCCATCTTTATCCTTTTCCATAATTATATTAAATCTAACTGTATTATGGTCACTATCTCCAGAATGGTCACCTACTGCTACTTCATCCACTTGCTCAGGTTCATTCCCGAATACTAAATATAGAATTGCACTCACTCTTGTTACATGCTGGCTAAAAAAGTTCTCTTGAATGCAGTTCAAGAAGTTTGTGCCCTCGGTGCCTATTACACTGATCATATCCCAGTTGATTTTAGAGTAATTGAAGTCCCCAACTATTATTGCCCTATTGTTTTCACATTCAGAAATTTGCCTACATATTTGCTCTTCTATCTTCCTCTCACTATTTGGGGTCTATAGTACACTCCTAGTAGTGTGGCTGCCCCCTTTTTATTCCTGAGCTTAACCCATATGGCCTCATTTGATCTTTCATTAAGTAGATCATCCCTCCTCATAGCTGTAATTGACTCTTTAACTAATAATGCTACCCCTCACCTTTTTTTATCCCCTCTATCCTGCCTGAAAACTCTATAACCAGGGATGTTGAGCTGCCATTTTTGCCCCTCTTTAAGCCAAGTTTCCAAGCAATGATATCATGCTGCCACATGTCTGCCTGTGTCCTCTGTTCATTGGCTTTGTTTGTTATACTCCTTGCATTTAAGTAAATACCTTTTAACATTGCCAAATTCCTGTGCTGCAAACCTTTTAATTTTTGCTTCTTCTGTCTTTCAGAGACACCAGCTAATCTTCTGTCTCTCACTCCCTGCTCTGAAATTGTCCTATCTGAATCTGGCCTCAGGTTCCCATGCCCCTGCCAATCTAGTTTAAAACCTCCCCAACAACTCTAGAAAATCCCTGCAAGGGTTTTCATCCATGTCCTCTCTGGCCAGGTCAATAGCTCAGTTTTCGAACTGAGACAGGAACTTGAGTTCCAGCACTTCACCCCTGGTCTGGGACCTCTCCTTGCAATTGTGTGCGATCTTGTTCTGCAGAAAGACAGATGGAGAAAGTGAGAGCAAGACGCATGCCAGGCCAGATAAGGATGTCTGGCATCTGTGGGTGGTGAGGGGAGCCATGGACGGGATGAGGACGCAATCTCCAGAGAAGCTGAGCCCAGATGGAGGCGCACCAGTAAGGCATCACTGAATTTGGGGGCTGCTGCCTTCTTGGCTTTCGGAGCCATGTCTTTAGTGAAGCAGTCCTGGGCTGCAGACATTGAGAATGCTGTGCACATTTAATAGGGTGCCCAGAGTGAGGAAGCGGTGAGCCACAGCAGGGCGGGCGAATCAGGTGTTTGTGCATATTCAGTGAGATGGGAAGCAGACGATATGGCATAAAATCCTGCTATTGCAGCCAGCTGATAAAAAAACAAATTTCACACCCGCCACCACACTTACTGCACTGAGGGGAAAATCCTGCTCCGTATCATTCTCCTTCATTTTTATGTTTTCAATTTAGCTAATAATCTCTTACTTTTATGAAATGCTTTCTGAAAGTCCACATAGACAACATTCATTGACACTCTCCCATGTTGCATATTAATGACCTCCTCAAAAATTCAACTAGCTTAATCATACATGACATACTCCTCAGAAAGACATGCTGACTGTCTTTGTGAACTTGGGCAAGTATGAGCAGTTCAGTCACTCCATTTCTGATTATAGATTTTACATAAAATCCCAAGAATTAATATTAAACTGAAAGTCCTGTAGTCACCTGGTTCTTACCTCCCTTCTTAAGTAATGGAGTGAAACTTGAAAGTTTTAAATCCAAAGGCATAATTCCCAAATCTAGAGTGTTTTGGAAAATTATGACTAATGTATCTGCATTTCCTCACTGGTATCTTCTGTAAATATTGTTACTCCCACTCCTTTCCCAATTCTCTAATTCTTTTTCAAGATCCTGTAGTCTGGAATATTTAAGCTCCCAATATGCTCATTTTGTGGTCAAGTCTCTGTAATGGCTCCTGCAGTATATTCTTATACATTTGTGTACAGAACTCTTATTTGAGTAACTTGTTCCCAACGTGTCCATATGTCACTTCCACCACTTTCTACTTTCTACTTTTGGCTTATTGTGGATTTTACCATCCCATCCTGCCGAACAGTTTAAATCTTTTTCCACTAACCTATTTATTCTATCCTCAAGGACATTAATTGATAGGGATTGCAGACTAATTGTTTGATTGAATGCAGTGATTATTACACAATTTCACTATCATTATAACGTGCAGTTAACAGGATGGCAGAAGGTTAACTAGATGGACCTTGGTCTTTTTTCCTATGTTCCTCTGGCAATGGTGCCTCTGAGGTTTAGGTGACGGCCATCCCATCTGTCAACTTTTCTTGGCCCCAAACATAGTCCCTATATCCCATGAGTCTTGAACTGTCCCTTCTACACAGTCATTTCAGCCTAAGTTAACATCTAAGAATAGTTAGATGGCGGGTTGAAGGAAAGCGGAATAAAGGGATATGGGAACAGAGCAATCACATGGGATTACTTCCACTGTTTTTGTTAGAAGAAGCACCAACTTGGACAAGCATAATAGCCTGTTGAAATTTCAGCATTTTTTCCACAATGTGCTGAACCTCCGTTGTAACAGCAGCTGTAGCCAGAAAGCACTCAGACTTAAGGGAAAGGGTGTGGGGAATAGTCATTTGCCAGCCTTTTTCATACTGAATCTTTTTGCCAGTCTATGATCACCTATCAACAGTCTGGCACTGCAAAGACACACACTGGACTGTCTTCAGGCAGCATCTAGCAGAAAACATGACCCACCTGTTCATCCTCTAACATCCTGATGACTTAGAGATGACTGCTATGCAAATGGCTGTTGCACTGGCTGAAGTAGAATAAATAGCAATACCAGTAAGGGAGGGGGGGGGATTCCTCATGATTAGATGTATGTTATACCCAAGCACAATACTAGATTGTTTGGCTTAAAAAAATAGACTGATGAGGGGCTCTATTAAAATGTAGCACAGGGAGACAAAAACGTTAATTATTTACAAACCAAAGTCCAACAGCTCCTCAAAGCCAATAAATAAATGAGGCCTTTCCTGCCAAAGATTTGAACAACAGCAGGATCTATAACCAATTTTTGTACTGGATTCAAAGATACACTGTATATAATCAAACAAAATCATGAGCAAGTCAACAATAGCTGTGAAAACAGACCTTTCCATCTATGCATAACCAGATCTTTTAAAATCACCCTTGCAAGTAACGAAGATAAGAACCCGAATTTTCACCTTAAGTTTGAGAAATGTGAGTAGGGCCCCTTACCGACTTCCAAAGTCTGAGCCCACATCTGAACCCCATTCCTGCCATATTTTTGACTCTGAGTGGCATGGAAGGAGAGAGGTTGTGTTTTGTGAGGCACGATGCTGTTTAGAAGGAATGTGGGTGTGGAGATGGTCTAGTTAAAAGGCCTGCCTTGGTTCTCAAATACAGCAGCAGAGCTCCCAACAACATTCTTATTCCTCCTAAACCTCATCCCTCATATCCTTATCTACCCCAGGCCCACTTCACGCCCCTTCATACACTCCATGCCCACTCATACTCCTCATGCTCTCTCCACAATCCCGATGAATCCTCCATTACCATTACCAAGTATCCATTACAGGCAGACATCATAATGTCTTTGAAATGGACATCAAAACGCAAGCTTCTAACAATCTAATAGAGCTGCTATTCAAACACACTCCATACTGAAAACAAATTCTCATTCGTAAATGCAATTCACACACACTTCATACTGAAAAAAATTCTCATTCATGAAAGCCATTTAAAAATCAAACCCCCTCAAGTGATGAATCTGATATAAAAACAAACACTTATTCACTTAGCCTGTCAAAGGCATTTGTTTAAAATTTATGGTAGCCTTCTATCTTGTAAAATGGTTTACGCTGTAGTGATCAGCTCTATGTTAAGCATTGCCTGGTGTAGCTTAGGAGCCCCACTCTGGTATGGCATTAAAGACAAATAGTCCTTTGATAAGCTCTTAAAAAAGGCAACTAACGTGAACACAGAACCCCCCCCCCACCTGCTGAAATAAGTGGTTCTTGAGATTTTGCAACCCAACAAAGATTCATAATGGGCCCAGGTATAATAATAAAAACCTGGGAAATGTAAACAATGGAGTCTATAGAAACTGTAAGAAGAATGGCCATGTTTTCTTAACTTCACCAGGTGTCCTGTCAATTGAAGCAGCCCAGGAGCAGGTGGCTGCTTTTCCTTTTCCCAATTTAAAAGGGCTTTGGACATCTAAATCATTTCAGATTATTATACTAGAGATTGCAAACGGAGCCTCCTTCAATTTTGAATGCATAAGAGCACTTCTCCCAATGGAAAAAAAAAGCTCTAATGCATCTCAACACTTAAGACAATGCTAGGTAATGTAATGGTCAACTTACTTTTTCAGGACAGAGCCCGATGATGAATTGCAGCATCTCAAACACATCTACATTACAATGCAGCTTCTAATAATGACTTTAAAGTTGTCAATACAGTTAACAATAGCTGTCAGATTATTCCTGACTTCTCAGTAGGCTTTCCCTAGTGGTCACGAACTTTCCAATAAGGTGGGTTTTTTAGGGCTTCCAAAACTCACACCAGCTCAAGGAATTAATTGTGGGGAGGGTGGTGGTGGAGTGGTGGAGAGGAGGAAATTCAAATTTCTTAGTGGGTTCATAAAGGCGAACCGATCTCAGAAGAGGTGTGTGCGAGGTGGTGACCCATGGTCTTCCCGACCCATGAAAAGACCACACAAAAATAACGCGCGGTCGGGAAGGCCCTGTAAATTTGAAAGTAATGCAAAAAGTTCTAAGTTTTTGTCACTCCCAACTCCATTACTGCCTTCATCACCCAACAAAATTCCGACTTAATGTATCGGAGAACAATGAACCAATCGTCTGCTGCATTTGCCCATATTACAAGATTGGCTATCTTTTAAAAGAATTTCATTGGCTGTGAAGAACTTTAGGATGTTTTGAGGACAGAAAGTCACTTTATAAATGAAAGTACCTTCTTTCTTTAACTACACTGGCCATGCAAAGCGCTGTTGCTGAACACCACTTAAGACTACAGAGCATGCAAGAGAAATCCTCAGGAGAGAATGGCATAATTTAATATATGCATGATGAGGCATTAAGCAGGATGCTGGCTGTGAAAGATGAGATCTTCACAAGTAGTTAATGTTGAGCTACTTATGAGACGGAGTCATTATGATCCAGGAGGCCATTTATCCCATCAAGTCCATGCTAGTTCTTGTTAGAGCAATCCAGTCAGTCCCATTCCCCTATCATAACACCTGCAGCCATGCAACTTTATTGCCCTCAAGTGTCCATCCAATTTCCTTTTGAAATCATTGATCATCTCCGCTTCCACCACCCTTGTTGCATCTATCACCCAAAGTCTTAAATCTGTGTCCCCGAGTCCTTCTATCATCAGCTAATGGGCACAGCTTTTCTTTGCCTACTTTATATAACCTGTCATGTTCTTGTCCACTCCTATCAAATCTCTCCTCAATCTCCATTGCTCCAAGGAGAACGACTTCAGCTTCTCTAACCTAAACTTGTAGCTGAAATACCTCATCCCTGGAACCATTCTGGTAAATCTCCTCTGCACCCTCTCATGGACATTCACAGCCTTCCTAAAGCTTGATGACCAGAACTAGAAGTAAAATTTTGCTTGTGGCCTAACCAGAGCTTTGTAAAGGTTCAGCATAACTTCCCTGCTTTTGGACTCAAAGCTTCTATTTATGAAGCTCAAGATTCCATATGCTTCGCTATCTACTCTCTCAATGTGTCCTACCACCTTCAATGATCTATGCACATGGTCCCCCAGCTAACTCTACCCCTGCACACTCTTCAGAACTGTGCCTTTAATCTATATTGCGCTTAGCTATCTCTTTTGCCATAATGCATCAGCTCATATTTTTCTTCATTAAATTTCATTAGCCACTTGTCTGCCTATCCCACTGCAGTCAACTGGTTTCATCCTTACTGTTTTCCACACGTCCAGGGTTTGTTATCATAGGCAAATTTCAATTTACTCTGTATTCTAATATTGGAGTTAATTAAAGCTTTGGGAAACACCACTGTCTACCATCCTGCAATCTGAAAAAGAAGTTTACTGCAACTCACTGTTTTATATCCTTTAACCAATTTTCTATCCAAGTTGACACTGACCCTCCCAATCCAGGAGCCTCAATTTTGTTAACCAGACTTTTATGTGGTACTTTGTCAAGCTTTCTTGAATCCAGAGGGACAGCATCATTGCCTTCCTTTCAACAACCTTCTTTGTTACTTCATCAAAAAATTCAATTAGATTAGTCAACTATGATCTGCCTTTTGGAAATCATTGCTGGCTCTCCTTAATTAATTCAACCCTTTCCAAGTGCCTGTTGATTTTTTACTCTGAGTATTATTTCGAAAACCTTTCTAAAAACTTCCTGAAATCCAGCTGTTGGTAAAGGACAAAGGGCCATAGATTTGAGATTAAATTGAAAAGATCCAGAACCAAGAGTTAGAAAAAACAACTTCACAGAGAGTTGTGTAAGTGTAGAATCCACTTCTCGGGTTAACGGTTGATGCAGAAACTAGAAACTATTGGCAGGATTTTCCCATCCATGCTCTAAGTGCAGTGGTGGGTGTGTAAATCAGTGTTTTTTCCGCCAGCCACAATGGCAGGTTTTAACGTTGTATCATCTGCTACCCATCTCATTAATTATGCACACACGGGAAAAACGTCAAATTGTGGACGGATGGCCTCTAATTCGTCCGCCCTTACCAGTACCTCACTCTGGGCACCATATTTAAAGAACAGCAGTCTCACTGCATGCAGTGCAGGACTCGCTGCACTGAAGGTACGGCCCACTCTGGCTGGAGGAGGTCCACCAACATCACCACTCCAGCTTGGCAGGTGGTGGCTGAGGCGGTCAGTGTGAATGCTGCACAGAAGAAATCAGCCATCCAGTGCAGAAAGAGGATGAATGATCTCAACTGTTTCCTGAGTAAGTCAACCAAGTTATCACTTTCAATTCTCACACTCACAAGCCTATCAGCCATTCGCATACGCTCCACAGGGATCTCACACACCGCCAGCTCGAGGGAGATCACCACTCATTCTCTCACAAACATCTTCACATCGCCATCTGGCTTCATATCCTCTGGAGCCTGCATCCTCATCCCATCCAGGGCTCCACTCAGCGCCCACACAAGGCAGGCATCCTTATCATTTGCCTGGCATGTGCCCTGCTCAGGCAATTTCCATCTGAATTTATGCAGGGTAAGCTCATGCACAGAGGGAGAGGTCCCAGACAGGGGGGTGGAGTGCCCGACAACAAGGTCCTCACAGAGTAGAAGAACCGAGTCATTGAGCTGGCCAGAGAAGAGTTGGACCACTCCTGAGTCAACGGAGAGATCGGTGAGAATCACCTACGTGAGAATCCTGTACCATCCCATCCTCAGACAACTATACTGAGTCAATTGGGCGTTTCTCGAGTCACCTGTGATGCACTAATCATCTCTACTTGATGTAGGAGTTGTGGCAGCTTCTTGGGTTTCTTGTGGTCACAGGACAGCTGAACATTGATGGAGTGGAGTGGAAGCCTTTTCCTGTTTATGTGTTGGAGTGCCCATTGCCAAGGAGATTTGGTAGGCACATGAGTACAGTTGATGGCACTCTGCATCTGTGGGAAACTGGAAATCGCAGCAAAGCCCAGTGCTCTGGCATCCTGGCTGGCTTGATCTCTATCAAAGTTAACATAGTTGTAGGCCTTCCTCTTCATGCCACGATGACATTCTACCAGCAGCAGGGAAGGTGGAGGACAGCCCTCCTGCACAGAGGCCAATTGTGGCACTTAAGTGACCAATTAAGGCCCTTTTGCCACTGCTGCTGGAAAGGTGGGCATTCCACCATGTAAGGAGACCACTTGGTAAATCTGGCAGCCTCCTTGAGGGCTTTGCGTGGAGGTGCCTCCAAATCTGGCATTTTGTAGCCCATGGAGAGGCTCTCCCGGCAGCAATGGCTGCCCCCACGCCAAAACCCAACCTGTCCTCACCAACTACCCTTCGATCCCCCGTGCCAGGGCCTGCCTGATTGGTGTGGGTAACCCCTAACAATAGAACCATAGAACACTACAGCACAGAAAAACAGGCCATTCGGCTCTTCTAGTCTGTGCCGAAATATTATTCCACTAGTCCCATTGACCTGCACCCAGTCCATAACCCTCCAGACCTCTCCCATCCATGTATCTATCCAATTTATTCTTAACACTTAAGAGTGAGCCCGCATTTACCACATTAGATGGCAGCTCGTTCCACACTCTCACCACTCTCTGAGTGAAGAAGTTCCCCCTAATGTTCCCCCTAAACCTTTTCCCTTTCACCCTAAAGCCATGGCCTCTCGTATTTATCTTTCCTAATATAAGTGGAAAGAGCCTACTCGCATTTACTCTGTTTATACCCCTCATAATTTTGTAAACTTCAATCAAATCTCCCCTCATTCTTCTATGCTCCAAGGAATAAAGTCCTAACCTGTTTAATCTTTCCCTGTAACTCAACTCCTGAAGACCAGGCAACATCCTAGTAAATCTTCTCCACACTCTTTCAATCTTACTGATGTCCTTCCTGTAGTTGGGTGACCAGAACTGCACAAAATACTACAAAGTTGGCCTCACCAATGTCTTATACAGCCTCATCATAACATCCCAACTCCTATACTCAATACTTTGATTTATGAAGGCCAGTATGCCAAAAGCTTTCTTTACAACCCTATCTACCTGTGACGCCACTTTCAGGGAATTATGTATCTGAACTCCCAGATCCCTTTGTTCTTCCACACTCCTCAGTGCCCTACCATTTACTGTGTATATCCTACCTTGGTTTGTCCTTCCAAAATGCAACACCTCACACTTTTCTGCATTAAATTCCATCAGCCATTTTCTGGCCCATTTTTCCAGTTGGTCCAGATCCCTCTGCAAGCTTTGAAAGCCTTCCTCGCTGTCCACAACGCCTCCAATCTTAGTGTCATCAGCAAACTTGGTGATCCAATTTACCACATTATCATCCAGATCACTGATATAGGCAACAGACGACAATGGTCTCAGCACAGATCCCTGAGGCACACAAGTCATAGGCCTCCAGTCTGAGAAGCAATCATCCACTACCACTCTCTGTCTTCTCCCCACACAGCCAGTTTCGAATCCAGTTTACAACCTCTCCATGGATACCAAGTGTCTGAACCTTCTGAACTAACCTCCCACGTGGGACCTTGTCAAAGACCTTACTAAAGTCCATGTAGACAACATCCACAGCCTTTCCTTCATCTACTTTCTTGGTAACCTCCTCGATAAACTCTACAAGGTTCATTAAACACAACCTACCACACACAAAGCCATGCTGACTATCCTTAATCAGTCCTTGGCTGTCCAAATAATTGTATATCCGATCTCTTAGAACACCTTCCCATAATTTACCTACTACTGATGTCAGGCTCACTGGCCTGTAATTACCTGGTTTACTTTTGGAGCCTTTTTTAAACAATGGAACAACATGAGCTAGCCTCCAATCCTCCGGCACCTCACCCATGGCTAAGGACATGTTAAATATTTCGTCCAGGGCCCCTGCAATTCCTGCACTAGTCTCCCTCAAGGTCCAAGGGATTATCATGTCAGGCCCGGGGGATTTATCTACCTTTATTCGCTGTAATCTCTATATGTTCCATGACACTACTGCTTGTTTCCCTTCCTTCCTTATACACTATGACAGTTTGCTGAGTAAATACTGATGCAAAAACACTGTTTAAGATCTCCTCCATCTCGTGAGGCTCCACACACAGACGACCACTCTCATCTTCAAGGGGTCCAATTGTGTCCCTTATTATCCTTTTACTCTTAATATACTTGTAGAAACCCTTCGGGTTTACCTTCACATTATCTGCCAAAGCAACCTCATGTCTTCTTTTTGCCTTCCTGATTTCCTTCTTTAGTATTTTCTTACATTTTCTATACTCTACAAGTACTTCATTTGCTCCTTGTTGCCTATATCTGCTATGCATCTCTTCTTCTTAACCAAATCGCCAATATCCCTTGAAAACCAAGGTTCCCTATGTCTGTTAACTTTGCCTTTAATCTTGACAAGAACATGCAAACTCTGCACTCTCAAAATTTCGCCTTTGAATGCCTTCCACTTACTGAACACATTTTTGCCAGAAAACAACTTATCACAATCCACTCTTCCTAGATCCTTTCTCATTTCCACAAAATTGGCCTTTCTCCAATTTAGAATCTCAACTCAAGGACCAGACCTATCCTTATCTATAATTAACTTAAAACTAATGACATTGTGGTCACTGGACCCAAAATGTTCACCTATACATACTTCTGTCACCTGACCTGTCTGGTTCCCTAATAGGAGATCAAGTATTGCATCCTCTCTCGTTGGTACTTCTATATATTGATTTAGAAAACATCCTGAACACATTTGACAAACTCCAAGCCATCCAGCCCTTTTCCAGTATGGGAGTCCCAGTCAATATGTGGAAAGTTAAAATCTCCTATCTCACCTACGTTTCTGTGAGGGTGGCATCTTTTGCTGCATCCCTTAGATGGGTGCAGTCCTAGCAGTGCCAATTGCTCCTGGTGGTGCTGCTGGGACTGAAGAGTTGCTGACCCTCTGATTGGCTTGCAGCTCTTGGAAATGGGCTCTGCCCCTTAAAGAGACTGAGCCTGGACAGCAGTTTATTAGCTGCATGGTGGGCATAATATCCAGACGGGGTTCCCTTAAACGGCTAAGGTGGGATTTCCTCTGGCTTTCTGGCCCTTGCTGCCGGAAAAAGTTCAACCCATGGAGAGTGAAAATATCATGGACCGATTGAGTCAAATGGCCTGTTTCTTTATTGTCATTTTAAGTATTTATATGGTCCAGAAACCAAACAAAATTTCCAATGCCCCCAGCAAACATTGGTCTGTCACTCTGCTGAAATGCCTAAGAAAGTCTAAACATGGCATGGTGACATTGGGTCAGTAATCCAATATCCTGCTAGCCTCCGATAATATTCAAAGCTGAGCGAGTGCTGAAATCGGAAACTTGCCCTTTTGAAAAAAATAATTAACAAACTATCGAGCTTGTTAAAAAGCCAATCAAGTGCAATTTACCATTGTCTGCTCCATTTTTCACTTGTTGCATGGCAAAAATGTTGGGAGTATGTCATGCCAGATAGGAGGAGGCGGCCTAAGGGCAGATGAAAAGGCCTGTAAACGGGACTATGGCTACATGTAGCAGTAGTCTGCTGCTAAAGCTGCCAATGTTTGGCTGTTAGTAGGCTTTATTTATTCAGTTTTTATAAGCTGACAAAGCAATTAAGAACAGGGTAAGAGGGAAGGGGAGACCTTTAAAATGGTGGTCAGAATCAACTTCCTCAGCTGCTAAACTGAGTTGCCACCAACATCATCATGAAAGAATGTAAAGTAAGTACATGACTTTTGAAACTTATGCACAAACAAATATTCAATCTTTATTCATAGGTCACGACAGCTACTCACTGACAGCTGCAATTAAATCCTTATGAAGTTTGTAAGTCATCAATGGTTCCACAAGGCATCTAGGATAGGAAAAAAAGACTTTTGGTTAGGTTTTAGACATTTTGGCAGTCTACAATATACAACTTTAACCTTATTTGTAATTTGATAACTAATTTGGCAACTGAATCAATCTAAATCAGAAGTACTAGTTATACCTGCAAAATATCACTATTTTCACATACGAACAAGGGGCAGGAGTAGGCCATTCAGCCACTTGAGCCTGCTCCACCATTTAATAAGAACATGGCTGATCTGACAGTAACCTGAAATCTGCATCCCACCTACCCCCAATAACCTATCACCCCCTTGCTTACCAATAATTTATCCACCTCTGCCTTAAAAGTATTCAAAGGCTCTGCTTTCACTATCTTTTCAGGAAGAGGGTACCAAAGACTCATGACCCTTTGAGTGAAAAAAATTTGCCTCACCTGTTTTAAAAGGACGACCCCTTATTTTCAAACAGTGACCCCTAGTTCTAGATTCTTCCAAAAGAGGAAATATCCTCTCCACATCCACCCTGTCAAGACCCCTAAGGATCTTATATAAGACTTCCCAAGTAGCAAAAATGTATATTACCATATACATTGCAATGAGCATCTTTTGTGTATTTCTGTAGAATGGTACCAGATAATATTGGAAAACAACATATATTCAGCCAGAGTGTTCTACTTTCTAAACCTTAATTTTAATCCTAACCCAGCTGTCCACAGCGTAATTGAAATAAAACGCAATGGGCTGAATTTTCCTAGCCCTTTGGAGACAGGCTGGAAAGGGGTAGGTCTGGCAATATGGTGGGGAAGGCATCGGTAGGGGAGCCCGATGTCATACCACCGTCACGGCATATTGCCAGCAGTGGGAACCTGAGTGGCGTGGCTCTAGACTGGCTGGCCAATTGAGGCAGTGAATTGCCCAGTTAAGGGCCACCTCCCTCCCCTGCCGACATTTTACTGATATTTCTGTGTGTTACGACCATCAGATAAACCCTGGCGGTCTCCCGGTAGATTACCAGGAGTCCTGCAAAGTGTACACTCATGGCCCACAGAGGCAATGGCCTCCCCATGGCCAAACAGTGCCGGCGGAATAAACCCCTCCCCCACATCCCTGAGGCCTGCCTGTCTACTCAGCTTCCTCAAAGGACTCGCTCAACTTTGGGGGCAGCTCAGCATTGAGGTGCCCTCTCCTTCATAATGCAGCCTCAGCAGTGGTCACCGCTAGCGTCGGTCCAACCGAGGCTACTGAGCTGCTAGTCCTCTGATTGGGCTGGCTGTTCTGCGGGAAAGATCAGTGTCAGCCTGTTAATTGGCCTCAGCTGGCAAATGCTGCCCCAGGTCCAGCTTCCTGCCAGAGCAAGGTCGACTCCCACTTTCAAGACTGGCAGTGGGACCTGATCCTCTTCAGGAAAATTCTGTCCAGTATTTCAGGTTACAATCATGATTTACTTAGCCAAACAAGATTACTTTCTTTGTGGCAATGGACAAGAAAACAATTTATCATTGCCAATGTCTTTGCCAAATATAGCATCAGCCAAAATGAAGGGAACTGCTTTGAAGTTCTACTAATTTGCTATTTTATCAAACATTCTGCCTGTAGCCTGATAACTGACATAGAAGAAAAATATGGGCCAGAATATTCCATTCTGAAGTCTAGGTTCGGTGGTGGGAAAGGAAGTTGGAAAGATTTCTGCAGTGGCAGGAGTGGATGGTGGGGAAGGATGGCTGACCATGCAAGGTCTTGTACAGTTCAGCTCTTTACCTATGAATCTCCGAAGAGCTTGCCAAATCTTGTGGCAGGGGCCGTCTCCACTGTTACTTCATGGGGTCAAAGGTTCGGGTGCCATATTGAAAAGACATCAGTACAGACAGACACTGGGGGTAGGCCTGGAGCTCCAGTTTACTCGTCCAGGATGCCCCCAGACCAAACAACATGTGGTCCCAAGGTTCAGCAACGTTTCCTCCAGGCAGTGCAAGAAAGGTGGGAGGTCCTTTTCCCAGGATTTAAACAGGAGGCCTTCCCGTCTGACCATGGCAGCCTGGACTGTGATTGTAGCAGAGGTTAGCGCCTCCAGCACAGAATCACCCAACAGTGCAGGAAGAGGACGAATGATTTGCTGCACTCCTCCAGGATAAGTGCACTGTCTACTCACTGCAAACTGACACTCAAAAGGTCATTAGGCAGTCTAAGTGTGCGAGTGCACAGGGATGTCAGGCAACAGTTATATTCCAAACACCTCAAGCCATTAATATTCTATCAGTTGCAGGGCATCCTGCTTGTAAATCATTTACTGGGGAGGGCTCAGCAGCTGCATAGGCATGCATGCTTTTGAACTGCTCATGGAACAATTGGGATGGCCATCAATCCTCTGTCGTTCTGCAGGATAAGGATGCCCACAATAAACGGGTCCATGATTCCGGTATCAGCATCCTCATCCTGTATGAGGTGCAGGCTGCTGAGACAATCGGGCAAGAGCCGAGATAGGACTCCCCCAGGAAGTCGATGAGGATGCCTCCAATCTACAGTTGTCAGCTGCTCCCTCAAAGTGAGACAGTGGGTGGAATCATCCCAGGTTTGCATTAAATGCTATAGCGGGGAGAAACAACGTTTTACCCACCAGCCGCAATGGCAGCTTCTCATGCCGTATCATCTCGATACCACCACATTAGTTATGCAATCCCAGGGAACACGCCGTTTCAATAGCGGGCAGGCTGTCATTCACCCACCAGGCCATCACCTCATGACGGATGCCATATTTAAAGTGCAGCCATGCGCACACCTCTCAGTGCTTCCAGCCCAGGACTACTGCACAGAAGACATGGCCCCGAAAGACAAGAAGGCTGCAGCCCCCATGTTTAATGACATGTCCCTCGAGCACCTTTTGGACGCAGTGGAGGCCCTCTGTGATGTCCTCTACCCCTCGCTGGCTGCAGGATGACAGCAACATCACCAATCCAGCTTGGGAGGTGGTCAGCGGAGGACAGCCACCCAGTGCTGATAATGGATGAATGGTCTCCTCCATTCCGCCAGGGTTAGTCACTCTTCTCATCACGCTCAACTCACACACTCACAAACCCATCACACATTCACAGGGATCTCACTCACTGCAAGTTCAAGGGACATCACCATTCACTCTCTCACACACACCTTCATTGTCCTCATCCCGTTCATGGGACAACTCACCACCTACATATGGCAGGCGTACTTATCATCTGGCTTGGCAGGCATCCTGCTTAAACTCTCTCCATCTCTATTCATGCAGGACAAGCTGGCACACAAGAGGGAGAGGTCACAGACTAGTGGAGGAATGCCTGAAATCAAGGTCCTCACTGACTTTGAAAACAGCCATCCAGCTGGCCAGAGAGGATCTGGACCGTTCCTATGCTGACAGTGAGGTTGGTGGTGCTCTTCTAAGTGAGGATCCAGCAGTGCAACATCCATCAGACAACCATGCAGTGAGTGATGTGTCCTGTTTCACAGGCCACTGCCATGCACTGATTATCTCTCCTTACTTTCGCAGGCATGACTGGGAAACAGCTGACGGAGTCTTTTATGACACAGCAGTTAGTAAAAGCTGAGTTGTTTAAATCCCAGAGGGAAACTTGAACAACTGTCATAACCTATATTTTCAATTGGTATGTTTGAGATGAAGCTCTGAATTCAGAAATAGGGTCAATGCCTCAAGCGGTTATTTTTATGTAAAACTAAATTAAACATTTATTAATCTAACAACAAATTAAACACGTTGTCTACAAATTACTATCATAATAACTTTTAAACAAATCTCGAAATTAATCACTCCCAGGTAAATCTTCACCAAGGCAACATTAACCCATAGACTTTAAACAGACACAAGCAAAGCACATTTGACCTTACAAATTCAAAATGAGGGTCCTTGCAATTTGGTCCCTTTGCAGACACAGTTGTAGGCTTACAGGCTGGTTAGATCTTAAGTGCCACTGACTCACTCACAAACTCCTTTCTGTTTATACCTAGCTTCCCTTTTGAATGTAAATTTTCCATTGTACTACTAGGTTTTTTTAAAAAAATTTACCTCTCCTGACAATAATCCTTTCATTCACCAATTTTATTAGTGATATAAACACATGGTGTCTCCCAGCTAGGTGCAAGATTTAACCTGTCCCTTGCTTCAGTGCAGAAGGATCTGGGTGTCCTCGTGCATGAATTGCTGAAAGCTAGTAAGCAGGTAATAAGGAAGGCAAATGGAATCTTGGCATTTATTGCTAAAGGAATAGAGTTTAAAAATAGGGAAGTGTTGTTGCAACTGTACAAGGCATTGGTGAGACCGTACCTGGAGTCTGGCCGCCTTCAGGGTGAGGTGAAAGTGCCAGCATTCTAATGCACCAAGGTCCAGGTGGGTAGGATGGCGGCCGCCATGGAGGCCTTGGCCCAGGACGTCGCTCCTGCACTGCTGAACTCCATCACTGACGCCATATTGCCCTCCAACAATGTGTACATGAGAGGTGTGGGGCGGTGGGGGGGGTGGGGGGCAGTTGGGGCTCACTCCAGCTTCCCCTTCTCCTCATGGAGCCAGCCAGTGGCCCTTGGGCACACATAGGGAGGAAGATCAGCAGGTGCACACTCAAGGGGCCATTCACCCAGGTGACAATGAGACAGTCCTGCCCACCCGAATTCCCTCTTCCTGTGACCCCAGCTGCTCCAGCTCCACAGGCTGAGGAGGGTGCCACTGCCACATGGCATGACCCCGAAAACAGGCCGGGGTCTTCCAGCTCTCACCCCTCCAGAGGATGCCCATCAAGGTCATCACAGACAGGCTGAAGCAGTCAGCAGGCTGCCTCCGCCTCTGCTGTGGATGCCCGAAGAGCACCAAGACATAGCATTAGGGTTAGGAAGGTTAAGAAGATGAAGTTGCAGAGCCTGGGCACAATTGATAATCACTTATACATAATGTTCACTATTGTAAATAAACTCTCAAGAATGTCTCCCTGCTGATAGCTCCTTGCTCTGATGAGTTGTCACTCAGATGTGAAACCTTGTTTTCTGTATAAGATAAAGACAGGTTTCTCAGTCCGGGGCCTCTTCCCTGTGTTTTGTGCAGCCTGCGGACCAAAGGTCATGGTCCAGCCTCACACTCCCTGGACACATTACTGATGCCTGCACCTCGATGGCACTTGTCATTGCTGCTAGAATGTCGTGGCAGGCATCATAGAGTTCTGTCATTTCCCTGTGTGCTCTCAGCATCTTTAAAGTGGGGCTGCCTCCCATCTCGTCAACATCTGTGACCAGTGATGCTGTGCTCCTGAAGGGGTCAAGTGCTGAAGGCGGACAAAGAATCAGGTGCTTTCAAAGTTTCTGAGTCTCCACGATCTGGCCCTGATCACAGAGCGCAGGTGAGCTCCCCTCGGCTAGACATTCTTAGGGGCTATGTGCTCTATGGAGTGTCCTCAAAGCATTTGTCATCATCCTCCTGGAATTGAGTGAATATTAGGGCCTCCGCTGTGTCTCCATGACAAGAGTTTGTGGTGGTCGCACACCAACTGCATATTCAGTGAATGGAAGCCCTTAAGTCGACATAGTTGACCGCTTGTTGCCACGGAGATCTGAGCACCACATGAGTGCAGTTGATGTCACCCTGCAAATGTGGGAAAACGAGATCTGGGCAAGACTAATTGGCCTTGCAGCCTGGCTTTCCTGGTCCCGGGCGAAATGCACAAAGTTGTATGCCCTCGCAAAGATGGCATCCATGACCTCTTGGATGCATCTGTGGGTGGAAGCTTGTGAGACTCCACAGAGGTCACCTGTGGAACCCTGAATGGAACCACTGGTATAAAAATTGAGGGCCATGGTCACTTTCATGGTCGCGGGCAGTGGATTCTCTCCATGTCCCCAAGGCGCCACATCCTGTTGCAACTGGCAGATATAACCGACCAGTTCCCTAGACATGCACAGTCTTCAGTGACACTGATTCTCAGTCATCTGCAGTAAATAAAAGGTAGCATTTATAGACCCTGGTCTAGCTAGGCACTGACCAGCGACGGCGCACTGTGGCTCTTCAGCAGCGCGTGCGGGAGCCCCAGCACCCCCCTTCATCTTGAGGTGCTGCTCCTCCCTCTGTGCAGCCAGGTGCCTCAGTCACTCTCTTCTCCGACATCTCTGCTCTCTGTACACCACAAGGCATACAACTAGTTTAGCAGGCTCCATGCTCCTGCAGGATGAAAGAGAGAGACATGTAGGTTGGCTTGGATGTTGTAAGAACCTTTCTTGGTTAATTCTGAAAGCGCCTTAATGCATCCCGGAGAGTGCTGGCCACCACTTGGTGCGCTGCATGGCTGCCCAAAACCCCATCCTCCTCCACCCCACTCCACCTTACCAATTGGCAGCAGCTTTGCCCACTGGATTGCATGGGGTGATCTCAGCTCAGGCACAGGCATTCTCCTAACCCACACTGCAAAGCTGCACTGTTAGTGTGAACCATGGGGAGACAGTTCCAAACCAGGTTGATGACATTGCAAGGGGCTGTGACTGCCTCCACCAGTGACTGCTCCGTGGCCAGCTTTAGCAAGGAGATTGTATAATGTGTCCCGTCGTCCAACTGTTCTGCAGTCTATTAAAATGCTCATTAGTTTGCGGTCTGTGCCCGAGGGGTGAAATGCTCTGCAGCACATGGTGGCACTTTCATGTCGCTATGTTGCTTGAGTGGGCAGATAAGCTAGACGCCCAACTCCATGCATGTCAATGTGGCTGCATCTGAACTGTCTCAGCTGCAGAGGAAGGATCAAAGTTTCCCTAATGCGTGGTTGCATACGTCTCCCCCCACCCCACATGTGCTTGTGCACTACCTTCAATGCAGGGCAGCCCTTGCTCCCCAACCTAAGTTGCCTCAAGCACAGGGCAGCTCTTGCCCCCACCACCAAGTCACCTCAAGCACGGGGCAGCCCTTGCCCACCCCCGACTAGGCCGCCTCAACCTTGAAGTCCAACAAGCGACCCTCGCGAATGCTGCGCAACATTACTGTGCACTCACCTCCGAGTCCTCCTCAAATTGCAGCCCGCCAAGTACATGCCTTATATGCTGTTCTGAAACACGTTGCGTGCAGTCACACCGACGTGGGTGAATGATCCAGCTTAGGGGTTGATTCTGGCGGGCTGGCCTTATAAAGACGTGCAGATGTATTACAATGAGGTTCCCAATGTCCAACGGTGGGACGGATGATTGCAAACTGGTTTCACGACATCAAGAAAGTGACTTTTGGCCTTCTTGCCATATTGTCCACTCGTGCCACCGAACATGCCCAATGCCAGTGGGTAAGGAAAAGTCCACTCATTGATTTAATTAAGGAGCCTGCTTAGGCAATCACAAAATCTTTCTTCTCTCAATTCCAGTTACCAGCAAGAAAACGGGGAGGCCAACAAGGCAGACCACGCACAGCACCATGTCCAACCCCACCTCTCAGGGAGGATGCCTCAGAGGATGCACCGTCATGGCATTCACCTACATTCTCCACCAACGCTGATACAGTCATCTCAATCGGTCCACATTCTAAAGTAGGCTTGGGGTCACAATCTGGTGAGCACATTGCTGACAGAGGTCCACAGCTGGCGGAGGAAGTTACAGTCGAGGTCTTTAATACTCAGAGGACTGCTGGAAACCAGGCCTCTGCTCAGTGCCACGCAAATGACAAGCCTCTGAACTCAGCCCTAAAAGAAATGTTCCCCTGCCTGACTCTGCATCTCCAACATCAGGTAGAGTTACCAGAGGCCATGCACAGACTGGACCTAAGACTGGAGGAGTCCGTCCATGTCTGCTCATGGCTCCAGCATGCAAGGGCTTGGCTGTCTCCTTGGCTGCCTCCATGGAAAGGATGGCTGCCACCTTGGAGACCTGGCAAAATGCACAATAGATATGTGCTTGGACCTGCATTCTGTCACTCTAGCCGTGGTTACAGTGCAACAGTGGTTAGGCAAGGGGGGGATTGGGCACTTTGAGGAGAAGGGGCACCCGGAGGGAGGTCAAAGAGTCATCGGGCACCCACATGGAGGAGGAATGCCAGCCAGTATCCCAGAGGCTTCATCCCAGCACGCTCCAAGGGTGCCCTGCCACTCTACCTCCCCAGCCATGACCCCAACGTTTCCAACAGGCCAGACAAGGAGGGTGCCCTTGTCTGCACAGCACACCCTTAGCAGGCTGAGGTCCTTTAGGCCTCGGGTCACCAGAGGACGCCTGCCAAATTCATCTCAGTCAACAGGGTGTAGCAGTCAGCAAGCTGCCTCCATCTCAGCTATAGATTTCAGAACTGTACTTAGATGTAGCAGTCGGCAAAGAAGGATTAAGGAGTATTGAAGGCACACAGGTGGCATGGGTGTACAACCATGGCATATAGTTTTGGCGCTGGTAAATATATATTCACCTGCACTGTGTGGAAGTTTCCTGGATTCCCTCTTGTTGCTAGTTGCTTTAATATTCATGGGCATTTCAGGGTGTGGAATTCTGGCCCCCAGAGTTAAATAATGAACTCCTATAGATTCTGTTTTTTATTTGGAATGTGGGCTTTGCTGGCTAGACCAGTATTTATTGTCCATCTCTAATTGCCCTTGAGAAGGTGGTGATTAGCTGCCTTCTTGAACATGTGGGTATGTACCACAGTGATGTTAGGGACGGAGTTCCAGGTTTTTGACCCAGTGACAGTCAAGGAATAGCGATATATTTCCATGTCAGTATGGTGAGTGGCTTGGAGGGGAACTTCCAGATGGTGGTATTCCCATGTGTCTGCTGCCCTTGTCCTTTTAGCTCGGTGATGGGCAACCTGCAGCCCGCATGAGACCCATTAGGGTTCTGAGTGCGGCCTGCAAGATATTTTGTGGACCATTGTCCATGTGTAGGGTTGATTTTTGTCCACGTTGTTTTTTTCCTACTGGTATTACTAAAGTGATATGCATGCAAAGCAAGGGCACGCGAAGTGAGTTGCATGCTGATTGCACACATTGACTGTGAGAGCTGTGAACTCCCTCTGCGTCCAAAGTGCTGTTATGGTTCAACTGGCACACCACGCAAATTCTTATTCATGGGGTCATGGTCAGTGCACGTGCCCGATTTCGATCTATCAGCACACTGAGATGAAGGAGGGCCACTCATGTGGCACACTCACTAGCCTAGGTTGCCCATCACTGTTCTAGATGGTAGTGGTTATGGTTTTGGAATGTGCTGTCTAAGGAGCCTTGGTGAGTTCCTGCAGTGCATCTTGTAGATGGTATACCTTGCTGCTTCTGTGCGTTGGTGGTGGAGAGAATGAATGTTTGTGGATGGGGTGCCAATCAAGCGGGCTGCTTTGTCCTGGACGGTGTCAAGCTTCTTGAGTGTTGTTGGAGCTTCACTCATCTCCAGGCAAGTGGAGAGTGTTCCATCACAGTCCTGACTTGTGCCTTGTAGACGGTGGACAGGCTTCAGGGAGTCAGGAGGTGAATTAGTCACCGCAGGATTCCTAGCTTCTGACTTGCTCTTGTAGCCACAGTATTTATATGGTTAGTCCAGTTCAGTTTCTGGTCAATGGTAACCCCCAGGATGTTGATAGTGGGGGATTCAGCAATCATAATGCCATTGAACGTCAAGGGGCAATGGTTAGATTCTCTCTTGTTGGCAATGGTCAGTGCCTGGCACGTGTGTAGCGTGAATGTTACTCATAAATAATCAACTTAGTGATTACTTTCGAATCCCACTTGTACATGACTAAGCACTGACTATCATTTGCGACTGTGAGGCATAACCACACATTAACCATTGCAAGCAATTATTTGCAGCTCCCCATGTTATGACCTTTGAAAATGTGTTCAGCAAGGTCACTGCAGCCCCTGCTGCTGTTGCCCTGATATGAGGTGTGGGTTAATGCCAGGAGTCCTCAAGGGAAGTTAAACAGGCTGTGAGTGACAAGGACCACTGTAGAAACAGGTTCATGGCTCAGAGAGTGAAGCTCTACACTGTCTACTTAGCAGAAAATCAGATGCTGCCCCACATGTCTGGAGAAAGCTGTGGTGGACAGGTCCAATCGTTAATGGCCTTCCTTGGTGTTATGTCATTTTGAGCTAACATGCAGGTGCAGGCTGCAAGTAAGGAGGCAATGGGCAAATTAGCCTTGAATGCAAGATGGATTTGAGTGTAGGATTTAAGAGGTGTGTTTGCAGTTGATTGAAGCCTTTGCCATGGAGATTTGTTTAGCCTGCTCATCTCCTTATCAAGGGTGGCAGTAGACCTTGTATAACAGGTTTGCAACCAAAGTGCATCGGAAATCATTGAACGACAGGGGTCTTAGTCCATGAGGTGAGAGAGAGAGAGAGAGAGAGTAGAATGGGTTGTGTGCTGGACTGTGCCAAAGTCTGTTATCCATGTGAAGCGTCAGCAGCTCTAATAGACCTCTGCAGGGTCGATGCACGACAGATGTTTATCTTGGCTGGGGTGTCCTCAATGTAGGATCAAAGTCTCACAGCAATACTAAGGCCATCTAAGACTGAGAGCGGGATTTTCCGGCCCCGGCCACTGCTGGAATTGTAAGTCAATGGACTTTTGGCTGGGCTGCCGAATCTCCCGTGGTGGGTCCTGCCACAACAGGGCTGGAAAATCCCGGCCTCAGACTTGCAGGAGTCTCGCTGATTAGAAGTACTGGAGTGATTGCTACTCAGCAATCCATAGTACAGGTGAGCCACTCCCAGTAAGTAGATACCAAAGTAATCTCGAAACTTCTCGGCCTGATAAGGATGTCAAGGGATATGGGTTTACTATGAGTGGCGATTGCAGAGCAAGAACATGATCCTCCCTATTAATTTGCATCTCAAGTGGCTAAATGGTGTTCTCATGCTGTTCCTTCTTGTGGATTCATCTATCTGGTTTTACCTGAAAGAACTCTTTTCCAACTATGTCCCCCTTTGGGAACAGGTGTGAGGGTGACTTGGGTGCATCCCTGCTGAAGTTCGATTTGATATTGTTTCCGAATTGCCATGCAGACGGATCTTGTGAGGACAAATCTCCATTCTACTTACAAGTGCCTGAGGTTGCAGAACGGAGTGTCATGCAGGTTCTGATGCACACATTTAGCACCAGGGCTCTATATATTAGCATAGCTTGGCTCATGCAAAGGATCAAACAACCAATAGGGCAGACAGTAAGTAGTGCAAATTAATTCAGCTATCATAAATGAAAGTGCATTACAGCAAAGTATAATGTCTGTAACCAAAAAGAAGCTGGGGCCCTTCCAGCCAGCTGAGGACAGTAAAACAAAAGTAAAGGAAATGTCTTGGCAGCTCACTCTGCCTGGAATCTGTTTGCTATCAGATGTGCATGGGCCCGTCTGCCACGTCGTAACCCTACCATCTCCTCTGCATGTGGCTCGGTGACATCCTAGCCCTCATCAGCTTCATCCCCATCACCTTCCTCATCGTTAGAGGAGACATCTCAGTGCTCCATGTCTCCCCAGTCAAGAATCCCCCCTTTGCACAGCAGGCAACAATGATCTGGGACAGTCTCTGTGTGAATATTGAAGAGCCCCACCTGAGCGGCCCAAACATCTGGCCCTCATCTACAGGGGACCTATCTTCTGCTCATGGACCTGGTAGAGGCATGGGTGGCATTGTAGCTCTCCAGTTTTTATAGGCTGACATAACAGTTAATGAGAGAGTAAGAAGGAAAGGGGGGCCTTTAAATTGGTGGCCGTAACAGGTTTCCGGTTCACAGCCTGACCCCTCTCCCATTGAATATCCTGCCCTAAATGCCTGATTGGACATGGAGCCCCCCCCCCATAATGCTAATTGGCTGGTGTTGCCACTGGCCGGCCACCTGCCACTTGGCTGGCTGATGCTTGATTAGACATGCTGAATTGGCAGGGGTGATAGCAGGAGCGAGTGAATCGTCACTTCCCATTCGGCCTCCCTTACCCTGCTGGAAACCATAAAATCCAGCCCCAGGTTAATACAGGTTTAGTTTTAATCCCGTTTCTCCCGTTAACCCATACCTGAGATAGTTTTTAAGGCCACTTGTAATTGTCTTCATGTCCCACAATTCAGTGTCAAGTTCCATGTCAGGAGCTGCTTTGGGTGCTACAGAGAGAAAAATGTATACATTAGGTATAAAAGATAGAATGGTTCAACTTTATAAAACATGCAGTAATTGAAGAAGAAAGACAAGGTAAACATCACAGACTCAGTCAACTAATTTGCACAGAGCAAATCATCTTCCAAAAGTCAAGTCTTTTCTGTAAAAAAGCTAACTGCTAACAGTGAAAAATCTACAGGAATACAGTAAATAATTTCTGAGCCATTCAGGATTGTATGGAATAACCTTCAGTAAAAGCAATGTAAAATTTTAATTTATTCAATTTCTTTGTATCGTGCAATGGTTACCCTGTGTAGCAGAATGCATGCAACCATCATCCAATGTTCATACTTAACTTTCAGTACAGCAGTGCAGACTTGAAAATGTTGCACAACAAAAATACTGGACGCAAATCAGCACCGAGTGAAAAGGTTTTATTGCAAGCTTGGCAGATGAAAATCCAAGTAGCCCTATTATATTTTGGCAATAGCTGACAATAGGAATATTGCTTTAGAGCAGTATGACCCAGTGCTTGGAGTTGAATTGTATCACAGTATATGGTCAGGTAATATTGCATAGCACTACTTTCAGGCAAAGTACAGATCAGTGCATACATGTTTAAATAAAAGTAAAAGTACATTTCACTTCAGTTGACAGTATAATGTATTTAAAGAAAGCCAAAGTTCTGTGAGACTTCCTGTTCAAGTAGTCTTGCCAGAAACCAATATCAATGATTTCATTCACCAAAAACGTTGGTATAACAGCTCCATCAAAATACCACCTGGGAGTTCAATATGCTTTGGCAATGTTTTTTTCTTCAATCAACAAGCACTCAAATTGAGGCCCAGCATTCATGTAAGATGCTACTCCAAAAACAGCAACATGCTGGTTGCATTCAATGACTTCCAGAAATTCAATTAAATAGGCAAATTCCTTTCTCCATTTCAGTTTTATACTACTTAGTTTCATAAATTTCCAAATCACCAATTTCATAAATCTAGCAATGAACGAAAAGTAAATGTATTTCGTTACTCAAAAAACAAAAAAGGTTATTCAAACAAGAGTTATTCAGCTTTAACAGGAAAAAAAATCCATATGAAGAATAGGAGGAAAGTCAATGGATTTCTTGTCTCTGACACAAGGATCATAATTAATGTTAGTACGTAACCATACAGTCACTATATTTGACACAGCGATAGTGAAGGAACAGTAATATATTGCCAAGTCTGTATGGTGTGTGATTTGGAGCGAATTTGCAGGTGGTGGTGTTCCCATGCACTTGCTGCCCTTGTTCTTCTAGATGGTGGAGGCCACAGACACAGGAAGTTGCTGTCTAAGGGAGCCTGGCAAGCTGCTGCTCTGCAATTTTAGATGGCACACACCTCAGCCACTGTGCACACGTGGTGGAGAGATGCCAACCAAGCAGGCTGCTTTATCCCAAAAGGTGTGGAGTTTCTTGAGCATTGTTGTAGCTGCACTCATCCAAGCAAATGGGGAGCATTCCATTACACTCCTGACTTATGCCTTGTAGATGGTGCAAAGGCTTTGGGGAATTAATCACAGCAGAACACCCAGCTTCTTGCCTGCTCTTGTAGTGACAGAATTTTGATGGTTGGTCCAGTTAAGTTTCTGGTCAATAGTGATTCCCCAGGATGTTGATGGTGGGGGATTTAGCAATGGGAATGCTATTAAATGTCAAGGGGGGGATAGTTAGATTCTATCTTGTTGGAGATGGTCATTTGCTGGCACTTCTGTGGCACACGTGTTACTTGCCACTGATCAACCCATGTCTGAATATTGTCCAGGTCTTGCTTCATGCAGGCACGGACTGCTCCATTATCTGAGGAGTTGTGAATGGAACTGAAAACTGTGGAATCATCAGCAAACATCCTCACTTCTGACCATATAATGAGGATGAAGCAGCTGAAGATGGATGGGCCTTGGACACTGTAGTATAAGGGTCTGGCACATACAGGGTTAATGAGGTACTGAGTACAGTACTGCTGCAGTGATGTAAAAAGGCACATGACAGACTCAGGGTCAGTGTTGTGTTGAGCCGAAGGGGGTTGAGACCTAATCATGGATATAGTTCCCAGCCTGTACCCTTCATTGTGCCTTGTAAATAGTTCTACTTGTTAATAAAGACTTACAGATATCTTACTGAAGACTACAAAAACTTCTTTAAGAGACTCCACTCTGTAACCAACCCCCTCCCAACAGACATTGAAAAACTCATGCAGCGATGTCCTGCGGCTGAGATAATTGGCCTTCAACATTGGCCTTTGTGCTAGGAATGACTCCAGGCATGGAGAGTTTTCCCACTGATTTCCATTAACTCCAGTTTTATTAGGGCTCCTGATGCCACAGTTGGTCACTTACTGCCTTGACATCAAGGGTAGTCACAATCATCTCACCTCTTGAGTTCAGCTCTTCTATCAATGTTTGGGCCAAGGCTGCAATGAGGTTGGGGCCAAGTGGTCTTGGTAGAAACCAAACTGAGCATTGGTGGGCAGGTTATCAGTAAGCAAATGTCGCTTGATAGCATGGTCGAGGACACCTTCCCATCAGTTTGCTGATGATTGGGAGTAGATGGAAAGAGTAATTTACTGAAATGGATTTGTCCTGCTTTTTGTGGATAGGACATACCTAGCCAACTTTTCATATTGTCAGATAGATGCCATTGTTCTAGCTGTACAGTAACAGCTTAGCTAGGGATGAGGCTAGTACTGGGGACAACTCTTCAGCACTACAGTAGGGATGTTGTCAGAGTCCATAGACTCTGCTGTATTCACTGCAATCACCCATTTTTTAATATCATGTGGAGTGAATTGAATAAGTTGAATACTGTGAAGGTGTGGATCTCAGGGGGAGGCCAAGATAAATCATCCATTCGGAACTTCAGATTGAAAATGATTGTAAGCGCATCAGCATCATCTTCGGCACTGAACTTGTTGGGCTCCGCCATCATTGAGGATAGGGATGCTTTTGGAGCCTCCACTGCCTATTAGTTGTTTAATTGTCCACCACATTCATCATTGGGTGTGGCAAGACTTCATAGGATTGGTTTGATCCATTGATTGTAGAATCACGTAGCTCAGCATGCTGCTTCTGCTGTTTAGCACTCATGAATTCTTGTGTTGTAGCTTCATCAGCTTGGCATCTCATTTTCAGGTACGACTCGTGCTGTTCTTGGCATGCTATTCTACAATTTGCATTGAATCCAGGTTGGTTCCCTGGCAGAGTGAGGGATTTGCTGGACCATGACATTACAGATTGTGGTACAATACCATTCTGCTGCTGCAGATGGCCCAAAGCACCTCATGGATGCCCAGTTTTCAACTGCTGCATGCATTCTTAATCTTAGTCATTTCTTAATCATTTAGCACAGTGGTAGTGCCACACGTAACGACAGTTGCCTGTTCATGCAAACAGGGTTACTAACATGCACAATAGTACATCCAGAGCCCTTGAAGCCAAATATATTACTAATGTGCATTAATATTTAGTCAATTCTGTTCTTCATGTTTAATTCTTTTATGGGATGTAGGCATCATTGGAAAGGCCTTTGTTGCCCATCACTAATTGCTCTTGAACTGAGTGGCTTCTAGACCATTTCAGAGGGCAATTAAGAGTCATCCACATTGCCCTGGGTCTGGAGTCACATGCAGGCCATGGATGCAAATTTCCTTTCCTAAAGGGCATCAGTGAACCAGATGAGTATATACAACAATCAATGGTAATTGCCATGGTCACCTTAACGGAGACCAGCTTTATATTCCAAGTTTATTAATTGAACTTAAATTCTATCAAATCCCTTAGTGGGATCTGAACACAGAGCATTAGCCTGGGCCTCTGGATTACTAGTCCAATGACATCACCACTACACCACTATCCCCCACCTATTGTGGAAGCATCAGTATACACTTTGGCAATGAAATGTGACACGACTGATTTACAAGGTTCACTGCAGGATTTTGATTGTTATTTTGAAATGTATTCTTAAATTTTTCTGGCACTCTCCTGACAGATTTCTACTTTGCACCCTCTGTAAATTTGAGCTCCTCCAAAATTTCATATCCCAAATTGCACAAAATCTAGTTCATCCATCACCCCAGTGCTTTCTGATCTACTCTGGCTCGCAGCAACGCAACATCTTTATTTTAACATTTTCATCCTTGTCTTGAAATCCCTCCATGGTTTACCCCTCCCTATCTCTACAATCTCCTTCAGCCTCTTGCGCACTTTTTCATCAATCTATCAGTGGCAGCCATGCATTCAGTTGTATTGGCCTTCAGTTATAAACCCCCTGCTTTTCTACTTCATTCTGCAACTGCAAGTTGCTCATTAAAACCTAATGCTTTGATTGAGCTTGATGTCAACATTTTATTTAATGATGCTCCTGTGAAGCACCTTGGGATGCTTTATTACATTGAAGGTACTGTATAAATGCAAGCTATTGTTTCTCTTAGCAGCAACAAATATTTGACACTGCTAATATTCCTTCAGATTGATTTTTTTTAAGGTAGTACAATTTTTAAAATATTGAAGCCAACATAAAAGGCTAAAGGTCATAGTGCAGAACACAGCCAATGTTAAAATAGTGAAAGGAAAGCCAAGATGAATCAGGATGCAGTAATTAGATAATATGAAGCTTGGGTTTAAAATACCTGAATATTGTAGGTGGAAGGAAAGAATGATTGAGGTAAAGGAGTTTGACAGTTCCATGGTCCTGGGAAAGAATGCACTAAATCACTGTCCAAGCCTGTGTGACTGTGATTGTGATACATCATTTTTCCTTAACCTCCCTACAGTCTTCAATATAGACAATCAGAACATACACCTCCAATGCCTTTACTCAATGTACAAATTTCTTCTCATCCTCAAACCATTACCTGTACAGTCCTCCAAGGATCCATTCTTGACCCCTTATTCTTTACCTACATGCTGCCTCTTGGCAACATCATAAGATGATGTCAGTTCCCACATCCAAAAAAATCATGAACCTTAATAAATGACCTCAAAAGTAAATATTCTGATGCAACAGTACTGCATAAGGTGTGGAACAGTCAAACCTTACAGAAGCAGGTCAAAGGTTATGCAGGGTTCAACAAATCTCACTTCAAGCACTGCTCCTAATTTAACTTCCACTTTTGGCCAAGTTTGAATATAGATATCACTACAGTTCACTCTTCCTACTTGTTAAATGTTATAGAGTTGATCTTCTAATAACTTTTCTTAGTGGAAACATTTGGCTTTATTTACCAGAAAACAGTAGAAACTACACACATTCATCAAACTCCATAACTAAGAAGTACTTCTCTCTGTACAGGCCCCCGCCTACCGTGCTGCTGACACATTGGTTTACACAGATAATGTGATCTCACATCACTGGATTATTCTTAAAGCTACAGTCCAACACTTTCCAAAACTATAATTACTACATTAAATTTCCCATCATCCTCGTTTATATCTTTCCCTTAAAAGCATTTTTTATATAGACTACTCTTGTCACATAATTTGAATGATTGAATAACTCTTGTTTTTTAGTGCCTAAGTATCTTTAAATGCTATGTTATTTCAATTATTTATTTTGAAATACTGGATTGTTTTTTACTGTGAAAAGTAACTGGATTAACAGGAATAGATTGTGTATGAATTATTAAATCTATTATTTAGCCTTATATTTGTTCTTTGGTACTATCTCTAGCTGCAAAAGCTGTTTTTAACTCTTAAACTATCCATCACTTTGAAAGCTTTGGCCTAATTCATGAGCGCCAGCATGGTTTTGTACATGTTTATTTTTCTGATAATCTTGCTGTAGTTGATTTGCACCTATGGGACTCTGTTCTTGACTACATTGATGAATGATGCATCATCGCCCTGCACATTTCCAAAGCTTTTAAAAAATCTGGCAATATGCAATAAGTTACTATCATATGGTCTCTCACCAAAGTTATGTTCGTAGCTATTCAGCTTCTACTTAAACCTATTTGGCCTGTACTGCAAGTATTTAAAACCTCTCAATAAAGCACTTCACACAATGACTGCTTTTTGAGGTAAAGTAAATGTTACGCAGCTGTAGTTGATGAATTATCCTCTGACATTTTTTCCATTAACTTTTGCACTTTTCCACTAACCCATTCTGCCCTTTCTTCATATCAACAATTTCCTTCATTCATCACCACAGCATGTTAATAATTTCAATTCACCTTCATAATGTATGACATCACAACTTGCAGTACTCTATCAGTACAGTGGCCTAATCATTACCTATGAATCTTCTCCATTGCCCCAAATGGGGAGTGATACTCTTATTTCTTTGAATTCTTAAAATGTATTCTCCATGTCTGGTGAGTCTAACTAACGGGCTACATTCTCTGCATCTTCAATAGCTTTAAACTAGGTCCTTCACTTCTCTCCGTTCTGAGTCACATCATTGCCTCCAAGTTCAAATGGAACTCTCAGATATTCTTCCTTGCTGAGATTGGCGCCCCTAGGTAGCAGCAACCATAATATGCTTGAATTTTACATTCAGTTTGAGGGAGAGAGGAGTGGGTCCAAGACAATGTCTTTAAACATAAATAAGGGCAATTATGAGGGCCTGAAAGCAGAGCTGGCTAAAGTGAACTGGAAAATTAGGTTAAGGGTTAGGTCAATAGAGATGCAGTGGAAACATTTAAGGGGCTATTTCAGAATACACAGAATAGATACATTTCAACAAGTAAGAAAAAGTCCAAGGGATGGACACACCATCCGTGGTTAACTAGAAAGGTTAAAGATGTTATTAAATTTGAAGAAAAGTTATATAAAATTGTGCAAAGCTAGGTGGAATGCCAGAAGATTGGACAGAATATAAGGAACAGCAAAGGATAACTAAAAGATTAACAAAGAGGGAAAAATTAGAGTATGAAAGAAAGGTAACCAGAAATATAAAAACAGGTAGTTAGAGTTGCTATAAATATTTTAAAAAGAAACGAGTTAACAAAGTGAGCCTTGGTCCTATAGCATGTGAATCTGGAGAATTGATAATAGAAAACAAGGAAATGGCAGATGAATTGAACAGGTATTTTGTATTAGCCTTCATTAAAGAGGATACAAGTTAACATCCCAGAAGCAGCTATAAATCAGGATATGGAAGGGAGAGAGGAACTCAGCAAATTTACAATCTCCAGAGAAGTGGTACTGATTAAATTGTTGGAGCTGTGGGCTGACAAGTGCCCGGGTCCTGATGGACTTCCTCCTAGGGTCTTAAAAGAAGTGGCTAATGAGATAGTCAATGCATTGGTTTTAATTAAACAAAAAACTACAATTTAGGATCTATCAAGCCAAGCTCCACCCTGGAATCAGGCTTGTCCATTAGTAACATCAGCTGGGATCATAACAAAATAGGGGGTCTTGTGGGATTTGAGAAGCGGACAGTGGGCGATTGGACACAATAATAACGGTCCAGGATTATCGTTAGAAGATGGGGGTGGAAATCCTTGAACATTTGTGAGATCTGTGAATCTTTTTTAATGAGTACGAGGAGGTACAGGGGTACTGGACATAGGAATTAGGGTTGCTTTGAAGTATATTGCATGGGTTGGAATTCAAAATGGCTTTGGAGGTTGCTACGGCATTTTTTATAGATGGAAACGTAACCATGACTGGTTTACAGAAATTAACCAAGAGTAAGCTAATAGAATTGACGGATAAACTGGAGTTAGAATTACCCGAAGAGAGGAGGAAAGCAGACATAGTTGGGATAATAGCGCAGCATTTGGAACTGGAAGGGGTAACAGAGAGACCACATTCTCCAGGGGGAGAGTCAGTTGTATTGGCTAAAATCCAGTTGCGAATGAAGCAACTTGAATATGAAACGGAACTGAAAAAACTGGAATTGGAGGCGAAAGAAAAAGGAAAGAGAATTGGAATTGAAAAGGCTAGAGGCAATGGAAAAAGAAAAGGAAAGAGAAAGGGCATTTCAAAGGGAGCAAGCAGAAAGGCAGAAGAAAGAAAAGGAGCAAAATAAAGGCAAGAAAACTCAACCTCCAGAGAGAGAAGTTAGCAATGGAAGAAAGAGAGAAGGAACGAGAAAGGGAATACCAGTTTAAAAAGCTGGACCTTAAAAAGAGGCCTCTGATGCTGAGTAAGGTTCTGAAGATGAAAAAACCTCAAACAAAAAGCCCTGTGGGGAGATGTTTAAATTTGTGCAACCTCTCCCAAAGTTTGAGGAAAGGGATGTAGAGGAATTCTTTATCTCATTTGAAAAGGTGACTAAGCAAATGAAGTGGCCAAAATAAATGTAGATATTGCTCTTACAGAGTAGGTTGGTAGGTAGCGCTCATTGAGGTTTATGCTTCACTTTCAGAAGAGATGCAGTGATAAAGGCTATTCTGAGTGCGCATGAGTTAGTCCCTGAGGCATACCGGCAGAAATTTTGGAATATATGGAAATAGCTTGGGCAGACCTATATTGAGTTTGAGAGGGTAAAGCAAAGTGATGTTGACCATTGGATAAGGGCATCAAAAGTAGAGACAACATATGAAGCTCTTAGGGAAATAATTCTCTTGGAAGAATTTTAAGATTCACTTCCTGCTGTAGTTAGAACCCATGTTGAAGACCAGAGGATTAAAACAGCTTAGATAGGCAGCAGAGATGGCAGATGATTATAGGCTTGTCCGTAGGTCTAAACCCTTTTTCCGTCATCCCCACAAACCCGAGAAGGATAGAAGCTGGGGAGGTAAAAGGAGGGCAAGTAGCCAGGGAAGAGAAGATACAGTTGGGAATTCCACCCTGGGATCAAGCTTGTCTAGCAGTAACATCAGCTAGGATCATAACAATTACAACGTTACCAACTGAAGCACGGGAGATACTAATGCGGGATTTTCTGGTCCCTCCAGTGGCGGGCATCATTGTGGGTGGAACAGGAAAATTTGGAGAGTGGTCAATTTTCTCCAAATTTTCCCATCCTGCCCACAATTTTGCTCCAGCTGGCAGGACTGGGAAGTCCCAACCTAAGTCTAAAATCTAATTATATGTACTGTCATTAACTTTTAAATAGGCTTTCAGTTGTGTACCTGTAAACCAGAGTGGTTACTGACAGCATTGTGTCAGTCAATTAGTTAGGAGTGGAGGATCTGAAAACAGTGTATTTTACAGCAAAGAAAACAAAGTTTATTTACTCAGCAAATATATTTGTATATAAAAAGCCTGTTTAAAAATGGGTCTTCAAACAAACTAAACAAAATTCATGCCCAAAACTGCAGCAACCCCTTCTGATAAAAACACAGAGTGATTTCTAAAGGAAAATGCAGTGTGAATAATATACATACTAATCGTCGCATGGTAGTATAGAACTTGAGCATTGCTGAGAAAAGAGTCATGCTGTTGAAGCTTTATGTCTTGCACTCATCAGGACAGATGCAAGAATGTCAAATTTCAAAGGGAGCAACAATTTATGTTGTATGAGAAAAGAGTTCTGGTTGATTGGCAAGTTGACTCTGATTGATCGAGGCATTGTCATGGAGAATACTATTGTACCACCATGCTTTTGTATAATTCAAAAAAGGCACAATGCCTGCAAAGGACAGGTCCCTGCAAATGAATATATGTTGCTTCTAGCGAGTGAAAGTGAGCCACTTTGTGAGCCTGACTCATAACTAAGTTGTTTGACAGGTGTAATTCTCAGCACACTTGGGGCTCTTCAAGAAGTGCTGTCCAATTGTGAATCATACCTAATGTTAAATATTATGTTTTGAGTTTTGCAAGCACTGGCTGGTTGAGTATGGTCAGTACTCAGCATATTGCGGACAGCTGAAGGGATGTGCTGTTTGAAACCATCGGTCAGTCATTGAGAAGTGCGGCCTACATACCTGGCATTGAACTGGTACTGAAATTCATAAACTACATTACACATTTGTGTGGTAAGCAGAACATCTTTTTGGCTTGACGGCAACATCGTGTTAGTCGAAAATAATCACTTTTGATGCTACTGCATTGTAGCAATGTGAAATGGCTGGCTTTGCATGATCAAACTTTTGAGATATCTTAACCTTCCAGGGTAATTTGAGGTAAATGGGGCACTTTTCAGGTCTGAAAGTAGCAGCCTTAAGCCTATTCGTGAGTATGCATGATACATAGTAAGCAATGATCTGACCAGGGTAGCCATTACCCCAGCGGATGGCTTTGATGCGCCCTACTTCAGGGTCAAGCTTGCATGGTGAACAAATGGCTTGGGTCCTATTTACAAGATTACCCATAAGGCCAATCTTATAGTGCGTGGAAATGTAGGAATCCCAAAGCTTATATTGAACAGTTTAGTAGGCTTGCTGTAGGTAGTAGTAAAGAACCCTTTAATGGAATTCTCAACTAGCAAGTCAAGGAAAGGTAGCTCATTAGACTGCTCCATTGAAATTGAGCGTAGCTTGGAGCACATTAAGGTGTGTAAGGGAATTCTTTCATGCAGCTGCAGATTCAAATATAGCAAACGCATCTTTTACGTATCGGATATATTCAAGGGGTAGTAAGTTAGTGGTCATTCCATCGAAAACATGTTTCTTGTGAAAACCTACGTGAATGTTAGCGAGAACTGAGCCTAGAGAGCAGCCCATGGCAACACCATCTATTTGGACATATATAGTGTAATTAAAGCTGAACTCTAATGTGTGCGTTATTAAGTTCATAAGTTCAACGAATACAGATTCAGAAAATGGTGCTGCGTGTGTATTGCCGTACTCTTTGAAATTGACTTTTCCTTTAAAAGTGGACAACGTGCTGCAAAGATGGCCGAAGGTCACATGGTTTACCCTGTATATTTAACAAAAGAGCACATCACTGATGAAAAACTATATACATCCTGAAATCATCAAGAGACATTCCCAAATTAAATGGGCTTTCTTGAAACAAAGGAGGTGACTGTATTAACCCCCTGAGGGTTAATGTCTTCAAACAATAAACCAGGATGTAGCTAATCAAACCAAGACCACCACCATATTTGGAAAAGGAACTGCATTGTAAGGAGTCACATGGTGAGGCAGCCATCATTGTCCCTTTTAATCTTGAAGCAGTGTCTGTAGAAAGACAAAAACAGCAGCAAAGGCAGTAACACCTAAGCCTTAAAAGAACCAGAGACTATAACATCGCCAGGTTTCCGAGCTGTCCTTACATTCATATAAAAGGGAGCTGCCCTCTGCAGATAAGACGGATCATGTCCAAGCATTGCAACTTTTCTTAATTAAATAAAAGCATGGGGGCCAATAGTTCCCTGGGGCAGGATTTTCAGGTCGTCAGGCGGGCATGGCGGGCGGGCCTGGGAGCAGCTGGGAAATAGTCCGCTGCCTGCAATCGGCCCCGACTGGGATTTCATGCTGGCTGGCCAATTAATGGCCAACCAGCGTGAAAGGCGCACTGAGGAGCTCAGTGTTGCCAGAGTTGGGGCAGGAGGAGGGTGAGCGCCGAAATCTGCGCATGCGCAGGGCAGCGCACAATGAAAGCTCCCTGAAGGTAGAGAGCTGTCTCATGGAGCTGAAGAATATAAAACCCTTAAATAGAGATGTGGAAAATGTGAAAAAAATGTCCCCACATAGGATTCACTCACATGAACGCAGACATAGTAAAAATTCAGTCAAAGCATTTTTATTTTTTTAAATTAATGGTGGAAATCTCATCCCGCCCATGGTTGAGGTTTCCTCAAAAAATGCAAAGGCCGCCTGGCTGATTCACCCACCCGCCAACTGTAAGGTTGGACAGGTAGTGAAAAATAGCAGCTAATTAATTTATTAATGGCCTTAATAGGCCTCTTAATTGTCGGCGGGCATGCTGCCAACTCTCGCGCGCACCCACTGACTGAAATATTGCACGAGTGCGCAATGACATTAGGACGCTTGCGGGTCGGGCAGGCGTCTGCCCGCTGAACATAAAATTCTGCCCCTGGTGTATTCTTCATGGCAATGCATCCACCAATCAGAACTCCTTTCTCATGCAGTATGAATTGTTGCTCCCTTCTGGTAAGTGCTTTGACAACATGTCTCTTTTTTCAGCAATACTCAAATTGAGTATTTTCCAGCAAGCGCAGTGAATAGAGGATACTTTCATAGCACAAATTACTTGCATAAAATCAATCCCAATCACTTAGAACAGTGTGGTCTCCAGACATGATTGACAGGGAACTTACCAAATTATTTTCATTTTGGCTAGGGAGGCAGCCCACGTACACACTTTGAACACAGTTCAAAATATTACTCATAAGTTAATTTATCTGGTTAATTCCCATTAACCACATAATTTTACCTAGTGACCTATTCTATTCTAATATAAAAATATAAAAACAAAAAAACTGCGGATGCTGGAAATCCAAAACAAAAACAAAAACAAAAACAGAATTACCTGGAAAAACTCAGCAGGTCTGGCAGCATCGGCAGAGAAGAAAAGAGTTGACGTTTCGAGTCCTCATGACCTTTCAACAGAACTTGAGTTCGAGTCCAAGAAAGAGTTGAAATATAAGCTGGTTTAAGGTGTGTGTGTGGGGGGCGGAGAGAGAGAGAGAGAGAGAGAGAGAAGTGGAGTGGGGGTGTGGTTGTAGGGACAAACAAGCAGTGATAGAAGCAGATCATCAAAAGATGTCAACAACAATAGAACAAAAGAACACATAGGTGTTAAAGTTAAAGTTGGTGATATTATCTAAACGAATGTGCTAATTAAGAATGGATGGCAGGGCACTCAACGTATAGCTCTAGTGGGGGTGGGGAGAGCATAAAAGATTAAAAAAAAATTTTTATTCTATTCTATTCTACCTGCTGCAGGCAAATATAATTTACTTTATTATATTATGCCAGAGTCAGTAGTTGCAAACATGTACAATAGCATATCCTTTCTGCTATACTTAATTACAACAGTGTAACACAGGAATTGATTATTCACAATGCCATGCAAGAATTACATGCATGCAGTATCAAGCATTTTAAGTTTTACTAGGAATATAAGTAAATGCTAAAACTATACCTGACAAAACTCCTCACTGAATAATGAATATGAGGAAAATATCTTTTCAATAGCAATTATGATCCATATTTCTAATTACTTCACCTCCTTTCCCCTACTTCCAAGACCTGATAGTTCAGGTTGGTAAAGGGCTTTAACATGCACTCAAGCTGAAGTCAGTTATTCATCACTGGCTCAGTTCGTCAGCAGCTACATTGACACAAAGACATCACCAGACTTTCAATTTCTGGAAACCTAGTCATAGTAATTAAATATTTCCATGTTCAATACTGAGTGTGGCTGTGTACTTTCCATCAGAATATCCTTCCATTGTAAGGAGTGAAAGAATATTCAAAATTAACATAGAAAGCAGCTAATCATTTCAGTTTTCGTTATGTTTCAAAGAGAAAAGTTAGCTGAAGCAGAAATTTACCTGACTTTAAAAGCACTTCAACTACTATTCCAACCACTTCATACTGTAAAGGAAATAGTGACATGTAGAAAAAAATCTAAAGCATTATGGGCTTATTTACATATAGGATGTGTTCTGTACTGTAGCTGTGTTTTTTGGGAAAATAGATCCACTTCCTTCTGTGGGCAGAAATCTACAAGGAATTAATCTTTACCTACTTACAGCTAGAACATATAATCAAGGAATTTGGGGAATAAATGAAACAGATTTATAAATCTATGTAAAACTTTTAAAGCTGTATTTAAGAATAAGAATTGAGAATTTAAGAGCGAGATGAAAAGTTACACAATTCCAGTATATAAAATGTCAGTACACAGTAAGCATATTATCTCTGCAACAACCTCTTGAGAATTAACACAAAATATCTTACCAAATACAGTGTTCATTAGCTTCTGGACTTTGGAATTTACTCCACTCATTCTGTACAATCCCATGGCATTAATACCTAAAAGTACATATTTCAAAGTTACACACATGGAGAAATCAAGATGAATCAAATAAGTCCGTTCATGTAAATTATAAACATCAAATGGAATTATATTAAATTCCACTTTGTAACCAGTGAAAGTGATTAAAAATAGATTGTGTTTGTTTTTCTCTGATAGAGAGTGGAATCGCCCCAGATTTGCACTAAGTGCTGTAACAGGCAGGTAAAACAGCTACAGTGGTGGCTTTTCATGTCGTATCATCCCAAACCCACTGCAGTAAGTATGCATTACTGGGAAAAACACAGTTTCCATGACAGGCGGGCTCTCATTTGTCCGGCACACCAATATCTTGCTGCTTCATCAAGCTGGGTGCCATATTTAAAGTCCAGCCACACGCGCACATCTCGGTGCTTCCAGCTCATGACTGCTGCAAAGACGACATGGCTCCGAAAGGCAAAAAGACTGCAGCTCCCAGGTTCTATGACACATCCCTCCAGTGCCTTTTGGACGCCGTGGAGGATCACTGTGAGGTCCTCTCTGGCCCCTGTTCTGGCCATATGATGGGCAGCAACCTCACTAATCCAGCTTGGGAGATGGTGGCAGCAGTGGTCTGCAAAAAAGGACTGCGATCCAGGGCCACTACAGGATAAATGGTCTCATCCGTTCCGCCAAGGTAATTCACTCTTCTCATCACTCTCAACTCTCATATTCACAAATCCATCCACAGGGATCTCGCACCTCAAGGGACACATCACTACTCCTCACACAGCTCCTCACATCTCTCTCAGGCTCATACTCTCTCGAGCATGCGTCCTCATCCTGTCCATAGCTCAGCTCACCACACATACATTCCACGCAATGCCATGTGTCCTGCTCACAATCTCTCCAACTGTTTCCATGCAGGGGAAGCTGGCTCAGATCAGCAGGGAGAGGTCCCAGACTGGGGGTGGAGTGACCCACATTAGGCCCTTCACCCACTTTGAGGAGTGTGCCATCGCACTAACTGGTGAGGACATGGACCATGCCTGCAGTGACAGTGAGTTCGCCGACAAACACCCTCGTAAGAATCCTGCATCACATCATCCCTCTTTCAACGCAAATGAGAGTGCTCTCTCTCCTGCTTTTGACTCTGCTGCCATGCATTACTTATCTCTACTTCAGTTCACAGGGGCTCTGCCAAGTGACCAACACCCTCAGTCAACCAGTCCCTCAGTTCCAACCACGTCCTCACCTCCAGCCAAGAGGACACCTCTTCCATCGAAGGGTTGGAAATAAGCAGCCTGGAAGAACCATCACACCGCTTAACCACATCCTGCACCAGCGCAAAGACACACACCCTGGTGGAACATAGATCTAGAGCAGGCTTAGGTTCACAATCTGGTAGTCTCCACACAGACGCATGTCCACAGCAGCAGGAGGCAGGTTTGTGTGAGCGCCCCAGCACTCGGCGGACTGCTGGGAATCAAGCATCTGTGAGATCCGAGTCAGATGACAAGCCTTTCAACTCAAGCTGAAGGGTCAGCAGAAGACGTAGGAACAACATGCAAAGCTGTTGGAAGCCCTCTGCAGAGTGGCACGTGAGTTGGAGGAGTGCATCTGCCTGCTCTCTGATGAAGTGGTGCCCACATGTGCGTGTATAAGACCATAAGACATAGGAGCAGAAATTAGGCCATTTGGCCCATCGAGTCTGCTCTACGATTCAATCATAGCTGATAAGTTTCTCAACCCCATTTTCCCGCCTTCTCCCCGTAACCTTTGATCCCCTTACCAATCAAGAACCTATCTATCTCGGTCTTAAATACACTCAATGACCTGGCCTCCACAGCATTCTGTGGCAATGAATTCCATAGATTCACCACTCTCTGGCTAAAGAAGTTTCTCCTCATCTCTGTTCTAAAAGGTCTTCCCTTTACTCTGAGGCTGTGCCCTCGGGTCCTTGTCTCTCCTACTAATGGAAACATCTTCCCCATGTCCACTCTATCCAGGCCTTTCAGTATTCTGTAAGTTTCAATCAGATCCCCTCATTTTTCTAAACTCCATCGAGTATAGACCCAGAGTCCTCAAATGTTCCTCATATGTTAAGCCTTTCATTCCTGGGATCGTTCTCGTGAACCTCCTCTGGACCCTCTCCAGGACCAGAACATCCTTCCTGAGATACGGGGTCCAAAATTGCTCACAATATTCTAAATGTGGTCTGACCAGAGCCTTATAAAGCATCAGCAGCACATCTCTGCTTTTATATTCTAGACCTCTTGAAATAAATGCCAACATTTGCCTTCCTAACTACCAACTCAACCTGCAAGTTAACCTTAAGAGAATCCTGGACTAGGACTCCCAAGTCCCTTTGCACTCCAGATTTCTGAATTCTCTCCCCATTTAGATAATGGTGTATGCCTCTATTCTTCCTACCAAAGTGCATGACCTCACACTTCCCCATGTTGCATTCCATCTACCACTTCTTTGCCCATTCTCCTAACCTGTCCAAATCCTTCTGCAGCCTCCCCGCCTCCTCAATACTATCTGTCCCTCCAGCTATCTTTGTATCATCTGCAAACTTAGCCAGGATACCCTCAGTTCCTTCATCTACATCATTAATGTATAAAGTGAAAAGTTTTGGTCCCAACACTGACCCCTGCGGAACTGGCCGCCATCCTGAGAAGGACCCCCTTATCCCCACTCTCTGCCTCCTGCCAGACAGCCAATCTTCTATCCATGCTAGCACCTTGCCTCTAACACCATGGGCTCTTATCTTACTGAGCAGCCTCCTGTGCGGCACCTTGTCAAAGGCCTTCTGGAACTCCTTTGTCTAACCTACTCATCACCTCCTCAAAGAATTCTAACAGATTTGTCAGTCATGACCTCCCCTTGATGAAACCATGCTGATTTTGCCCTATTTTACTATACACTTCCAAGTATTCTGAAATCTCATCCTTAATAATGGACTCTAAAATCTTACCAACGACTGAGGTCAGGCTTTTCGATAGGATGTATATCCTTGGATATTTAGCTCCCAGTCCTGATCCCCTTGCAGCCATGTCTCCGTGATACCCACCACATCATACCTGCCAATTTCAATCTGAGCCACAAGCTCATTTGCCTTATTTTGTATACTGCATGCATTCAGATACAACACCTTCAGTCCTGTATTTCCCATCCCCTTTCTCATTGTTGTCCCTTTATCTGATGTGCTTGAACTTAGATTCCTAGAAGTTAGATTCCTAGCCCTTTCCAAACACTCTGTCCTATTTTGAGTTCTGGGGGCTTTAATAGCCTCTCCTGGGCTCTCCGTTCTTTTCATTTTTTTCATAATTTTCCATGAAGTTGAATCCACCCCCCCACATGCTAACCTGCTGCTTTGTTTCCCATTGGTCATACTTCTTGGCGTTTTACCCTTCCTTCACCCTCCCACTTTCTAGTTTAAAGTCCTGTTGACCACTCTATTTACCCTTTTCGCTAGAACATTGGTCCCAGGTCGGTTCAGGTGGAGACCGCCCCAACGCTACAGAACCCTCCTGTTCCAATACTGATGCCAGTGCCCCACGAAAGAAATGGAACCCCTCTTTCCCGCACCACTCCTTTAGCCACATGTTTAGTTCCCTTATTCTTGCGTCCCTATGCCAATTTGCACGTGGCTCGGGTAGTAATCCAGAGTCTCTATGGGGAGGATGGTGGATGCCATGGAGACCTGGTCTAGCAGAACAAGGAGATGCACACAGACCTGCACTCCATTGTGGGTGCCATGAGTGAGTTCCTGCAGTAGCAGTGCGAGAGAGAGAAATGAAGCACCTCGACATCCCTTCAGATACTCCTTCCCCTCAAGGAGTCAGGCCCCTGGGCATCCGAAGGGAGGAGGTGCAGCAGCTGGACACCCCGGGGTCATCTAGTCAGGAATCTCAGAGGCTGTCCTCTCCCTCCGCGTCCCTTTTGCCTGTGACTCCCCCAACCTCGTCCTCTACCACCGCTGGCCAACGTGTGATTCTGGAGGGGGAAGTGTAAGTGTATGGCAGGGCCTTTTGGAGCCTCATGTAAGAACTCTCCCATGCATGGGGATTCTTCACATATCATACTCATCTCAATGTCCTGAGCACTTTGAATGTTGCCTGCTGACGTTTGCTTTCAGTTGTCCATCTGAGCTGACCTGCATCTCTGCATTCCCAATAATCACACACCCGTGCAGCACCGGATCTCGCCCACCACGACTGTCATTTCACTTCTGATTTGGACAGCATAGTCTGGATGCAGTTTTTTGTGCACCCCCCCATCTTTTTCCCTCCTCCAGTCACCCATTTCCTTTCCTCCATCACAGTTAACCCTCATGGCATCGCCTTCCGCCTCCCCTCTGTGACCTACCAGCCACACCCTTTTCCTTCTGGATGTCCAGGTGAACGAGCAGATTCCCTTCCTTCCCAAAAATCCCACCCCCATCCACATTTACCTCCCTGACCTTCTACTTCCCACCCCCAGGGTCCATGTCTGCCTCTGAGACCCCATCAACCACCCTTGCCATCCGTTCTACCACTACCTCACTCTTCCAACCTCACTCTGCCCTCGGTCATTCTCACCATTCCCTCAAACCACGTCCACCCTCAGTTTTGTGAACCAGAATAGTAACAAAACAAACACACTGAATTTTTATTAAAACTGCAACATGAACCTTTCAATGCAGTTTAGCAAAGCTTCCATGCACTTTGACATAGGGGTTAAACACCACTGCCTGACTGTAAATCCTCCTCTGAATTTTATAGCTACTCTGCATGTAGTTTCTTCCAGGTTAACCCTCAAAGAAATTCTGGAGGCCCTCCTCATGCTGGCAGCAGCAAGCATGTTGAAGTAGTATTTTGACCAGCTAAACTCTGCAGCACCTCTGCTGTTCTCAGTGCTGTTCTCCTCTTCCAACAGGTCATAGAACATGCTAATGTCAATCAGAACAGAAGTCATAAGTGCTGTCACCTATTTCTCCAAATGTGAGTCCTGCACTTTCATGAGCAGTTAAATGTTGCCCTCTAGCTGTAATCATCTTCAAGAGCTCAACCACACTCACCCACATAAACGTCTTTGGGACAAAGCCCTTGGAATATTTTCTAATCTCACAAACTCCATCTTCCCTACAGATATATTTTCAGAGCCCGTCAACCTCCCCATCTTGTATTCAGAAACAGAGGGTCTCACAACTCCCCTCCTTCACTGGGACTCTGCAGGGGTTTTGCCCCTCACTCTGCTTGTCACCTGCTTCCAACCATCCACTTCCCCTTTCCATGTTGCAGACCCTGTCACTAGCATCCTCACTTTTCCTCTTTCTTCCTCCTGTCTTTCTCCCCATTTCCTCTCTCTTTCTCCCTGCTCCCTCACTTTCTTCCAATCTAATTTGCCGCCTTGCCCCACTTGGTGCAATTAGCCTCACCCTGCAACACTTCTCACCTGAGTAAAATGCTTGTACTTTAACTCCGAATGCGCAATGTTATGGATAATAGTCTTGTTATTTTAATAAAATTACCATTTTAGAAGTCATTGCTTACAAGTATTAAGAAACAGCAGTCAGTCTCATACCTCTTGTCTCCACAGCTTCAATGCACTTCTTTACAAAATTAAAACCAGCCTCATTAAGGTACACTGCAAAACAAAATTGAGTCCCTTAAGTTTCACAACTAATTAAAAAATTAAGTCAGTAAATTCAGGGAAGCAAAACATTGAAATTACAGTGTCATTCTTGTTGGTCATGCATCTTAAATTAGATTTCACCAACATTAATTTGAGTTTTATTCACACTCCAGCAAATGCCTAGGTAGAATTTTTGAAATCTAAATTTTTAATTACTGAAATTCCCATGCCTACATGTGCTGTCAGTGCCTCCAGTTTTTATGGAATACAGCATAAAATGAACTTGTTAAATACTCAAAAAAGAGGCAGTTAATGCCTTTTCTTCCCTTTGATAAAAGTAATATTGAACAGGTTTTAAACATATCTGAACTGCAAATTATGTTTACTGCAACAGAATGTTACTTTGCCAGCATTCTCAGCCAATTGACTGAGTAAAAAATCAAAATACTTCATATGTAATAGATATTAAAAAGAAAGACTCAACATCAGTAATATCAAAAACTCAAAACATTTATAAAGAATGAATGAGATGGTTTCCCACTGGCTCACAAGCATTTTTAAAATTACCTCGAAGAGTCCTATCCTGTTAGGATAAAGACATAAGAGTGTAAGGGGTGTTGGGTGGGTGGGGAGAGGGGGGAGAGAAATTGAGCTCGTTCGCACGCATTCCTTGGGTGCTACGAATGCCTTTATAGCAATGGTGAGCGTGGCTTACATGTACATTTGTGAACATCTGCTGGAAGTGCAGATTTGACACCATTTTGGATTTCAACACTATGAATCAACAAGTGTTTGCTGTTTCTATGATTATTTCAAGTTACACAAGTCTACAGAGAGTGGTGTGGCAGGTGTTGAAGCCTTTTATGAACTTCAAGGCTTGTGCGCAAACTAATTGCTTCCAGACATGTGTGCACTGGTAAGATTTCTTGTTAGAATACAGCATGACTTGGAGAATGAATGGAGAACACAAAGATCAGAACAAGCAGAGGGAAAGAGGAGGGGCAGAAGGACTCTCAACAGGAGCCACATCCGCCCAGGCTGTTCAAGGAGCAATTCTCCTACAGACCCTCAGCAAAGAACAGCGTGAGAGATGTCTGCACGTCAGTAAAGACATCCTCACTGAAATCTGCCACCTGCAACCACAGAGTGGCTGTGGAGTGGCCATGATGATGAACTTTCATGTGTCTGGCTCCTTCCAGGCTAGAGTTGGAGATCTTGCAGTTTGTCACCCATTGTTGCATTAAGGGAAGTAACTAAAGCTCTGTGTTCAAAGAGAATAAACAACATTTCATTCAACAATTATAGATTGTAACCACCTCACCCATTTTGTTTCATTTTTCTTTGCTGCTTAGGTTTACTCTCTCTTTCTTTGCTTTTGGACGGTAGCTATCTGTGATCCTGCCATTCACACTTCAAGACTCATCTTTTGTTTCTTGTCACATTTACCTCTCCATTTTTCTTTGCGCCATGTACCCATTTCACACTTAATTTCTCCTATCATAGACATTCCCTTTTATTGTTTTTGCCAGCCTTCCACCTTTCACTTTCTCTAAACCTATTACATTTCTAACTTTTCCCAATTTGGATGAAAGGTCATACAGCTGAAAAGTTAACTCTGTCTCTCTCTCCACAGATGCTGCCAAGCGTGCAAAGTATTTCCAGCATTTTCTGTTTTTATTACATGTAATTCCCTTTTGCCAGAAACAAACAGGCAGAGTAAGAATGCAGCTTTGCTAGGATTGCAGGCATTCCTAAGCACAGTGCCATTGAGTGCACACTCATTGCTTCGTGGGCACTGCATGCCCTATACCGGAAATAAAAGGGATTCCATTCCCACAAAGTCCAGCTGATGCGCAGCCATAGGCAGCAAATGATTCCGGTCAATGCCCTGGCTGTAGTTATGATGCCTTCATTCTGCTGGAGTCCACTGTGGCAGCTAAATTTGACCCACCAGGGCAAGCCAAAGGGTAGCTACTAGGCAGCAAGGGTTATCCACTGACAACATAATTGATGATTCTGATATGCAAACCACACACACATGCACAGCATGCATATAAAAAGCCATGCCGCCACATAAAATGAGAGAGAGCTGGCCATTGGTCTGCTGAAACAATGCTTGGATCATACTGGAAGAACCTTGCAGTACTTGACAGAGGTTGTGTCAAGGTTAGGGGTGGTCTGTTGCCTGATGCACAACCTAATAGGTCAGATATTGCCATTGGCTGTAAGGCGAGCAGCTGAGGAGGAGGAGAAAGTAGAGAGCAGGAACAAGATGAGTTGAGGCAACCTAGACAACCACTTTCTGTCCAGGTCCTCCATGAAGAATTGATGCAAGTGCCATACTAGTAACTGAAATTCCAATTCTCCATTTACAACCAGGTCTATATCTTACTTTGCCTCTCTAACTGATGATTGCAGTATACACTTGGCCACAAGGCAAAAATAAAAGCCACCACAAAATACTTAATGCAAACCAAATTCATTAATAAAATCAAGCCATATAGTATACAAAAGTCAACAAATTACCCATGTCTGTTCCCTTATTTTATGCCTTCCATGGGTCTTTGCCTGTCCTAGTGTTCCTTTGTGGTGCTACTGCAATGTTTGCAGCATGGCTGATGGAAGTCTGCTGACATTCAGTGGAAGAGACTCCAGGTGGCCCTTAAGGACAATGCTGAATGGCTCTAGGTCCAGCTGTGGACTGCACCATCTTGACATGGGTGACAGCAGTTTGGACTGGCTGGCTAAAAAGCAATAGCAAGGGCACTGATAGAGTGGCAGGGGTGTGAAGACTGCTACTCCCCTGGGACCTCATAAATTCTCGTAATCTAATCAACCCATCCTGCTCCTCCTCTCTACTTTCTCCTCCTCCTTCTCAGCTGCTCGCCTTATAGCCAATGGCAACCCTAGTAATTTAATGAACGACAGAATGCTGGACTGCTGTGACACCCTGAAACTCTTTTGCATGCTGTAATTCACAACCATTAAAGCAGCAATTTTGGCTTGCATGGCAGCAAGGTGAACTTGCATGACGAATCTAACTGAATATTTTAATAAATCAACAGAGAAATTTGATGAAGGGAATGCACCAATGTTGTCTGAATGCATTTTAAGAAAGAGTTTGATAAAGTACCACATACAAAAACTAGTTAACAAAATTGAGGAATATGAAGGAAGATCATTGTCAGCTTAATGAGAAAAAAAATTGGCTTCAGAATAGAAAAAAACTGAACGAATTGGGTAAATAGTTGCTTTTCAGACCGGAAGATTTTAGACAGTGGTGTCATCGAAGGGTCAGTGCTAGGACCGCTGGTTTTTTGATGTAAATATAAATGACTTTGACATTGGAAAAAAGTAAACTTTTAAAATTTGTCTATGATATCAAACCTGGGAATGTGATAAACATTAAAGATGATAACAATTGACTGAAACAGGACATAGATAGTTAGCAGAATGGGCAAATAAGTGACAGTTACAATTTAATGTAAAATGTGAGGTGATGCATTTTGGCAGAAGTGTTAAGAGGAGGCAATATGGCCTTAATGGCACAATTCGGAAGGGTGTGCAGGAACAGAAAGCCCTGGGGTTCATGTTCATAGATCTTTGAAGGTGGCAGGATATATTAAGAGAATAGTTAGCAAAGCATATGCGATCTTGGGCTTCATAAATCACGGTCTTGAGTCCAAAAACAGGGAAGTTATGCTGAACCTTTATTTACCACATTAGGCCACAAATAGGGTATTGTGAGTAGTGTTGCTTTGAAAAAGAGGGTCCTTGAGAGTATGCAGAAGTAATTTATCAGAATGGCTTCAGGGATGAGGGATGAAAGCTACATCGTTAGGCTGGAGGAGTTGAGGTGAGATCTGAAAGGGGTGAGCAGGACTTTGACAGGTTTAGAAAAGGTGGACAAAGAAAAGCTGTTCCCATCAGCTGACGGTACAAGAACTAAAGGACACAGATTTAATGTTTTGGACAAGAGAAAAAGGGGAATGTGAGAAAGAACTTATTTTATGCGGCTAGCAGTAATGACCTGGAACTTGATGCCTATGAGGCTGGTGAGACAATCAATAAAGTCAAAAGTAAATTGGGTAGATATTTGAGGGAAATAAACTTGGAGGGCTATGAGGAAATGGCAGGGGAGAGGAGGCTGACTAGATTGCAATCTAGAGTCAGCATGGACTCAATGGGCCAAATGGCCTCTTTCTATGACATTGTAACAGCAGTGAATTTTTACTGCAACACTCAAGAAATGGGTGGTTTCTGCTTGAGATGCAACGGAAACTGCTACAACTTCCCCCAGACACTGCACCATGATTGAGTCCATAAGTGTGTGACTGGAACAAAAACAGAATTACCTGGAAAAACTCAGCAGGTCTGGCAGCATCAGCGGAGAAGAAAAGAGTTGACCTTTCGAGTCCTCATGACCCTTCGATAGAACTTGAGTTCGAGTCCAAGAAAGAGTTGAAATATAAGCTGGTTTAAGGTGTGTGGGGGGGTGGAGAGAGAGAGAGAAGTGAAGGGGGGGGTGTGGTTGTAGGGACAAACAAGCAGTGATAGAAGCAGATCATCAAAAGATGTCAACAACAGTAGAACAAAAGAACACATAGGTGTTAAAGTTGGTGATATTATCTAAACGAATGTGCTAATTAAGAATGGATGGTAGGGCACTCAAGGTATAGCTCTAGTGGGGGTGGAGGGAGCATAAAAGATTTTAAAATATTTAAAAATAATGGAAATAGGTGGGAAAAGAAAAATCTATATAATTTATTGGAAAAAAAAGGAAGGGGGAAACAGAAAGGGGGTGAGGATGGAGGAGGGAGCTCAAGACCTAAAGTTGTTGAATTCAATATTCAGTCCGGAAGGTTGTAAAGTGCCTAGTCGGAAGATGAGGTGTTGTTCCTCCAGTTTGCGTTGGGCTTCACTGGAACAATGCAGCAAGCCAAGGACAGACATGTGGGCAAGAGTGTGTGACTGGAGTTAGTCACCACTTCCATGCTGGAAAGGTTGGGTTCCACGGTCTGTGTAGAGCCCTGTGCCAACTTGGTGCTGTATTCTTCATGCTTCTTGACATTGAATGCAGCCTTTCTGGCAGGGCTCCCAAAGTAACAAGCATATCATTGTGCATACCCAGCAATGTTCTTCTGTAGGTTGCCCGATTACAGTTCTTATCCGCACCCTCTGTATCCGAACCTGTGTGTATTCTCACCCTACGGCATCCTGGCCACGCACTAGCCTTGCCCTATCCTAGCTGGAGGTCAGCCATGCCTGGTGTCTAAGTATCTGAGCTGGTGGCATCTTGGTATTGCTCTGCCTACCCAGGCTGTAACTCTTGGGAATCCATAACGGAAAAAGTGTAAGGGGGAGGCTGAGATGCAGTGTGGGGAGGGGAAGGGGGATAAGAAGTGCATGCTTACATCATCTGCAGCTTTTAAATCAGAGTTTGGGATGAGGGGTAAGTGGAGTGTGAGAAGGAATAGATATGAGGACATCATCATCTTCAGTGGTTTCAGCCCTAATGCTGACCACAGCCTCAACAATGGCCAGCAGGATCATCTCCACAGGGGCTGCGACATGCAGGAGTGGCTGTCTCACCCTGGTTAGCTCCTGCTGTTTGGTGATGTGGCTTTCATTGATGAATAGCTGGCTGTGTGTGCAAGTAAGCTGTGGAGTGTAAGTTGAGGCTTGCAAGAATGCTTAGTGTGTGAGGGTGAAGTGAAGCATATGCATTTTAGGTATGATTCCTGATTGATAGAGGTTGCTGGTGAATGTGTGATGTGGTTTGAGCAGTGTTTGAGGCTAATGCTGCAGGTAGTAGGATACGGCATTTGGAGATGCTTTCACTGACCTTAACTATACGTGCAAGGCCATTGAACTTGCGACACCAAAATCAAGTTTGATTTTTATTATTTAATGGGATGTGGGTGTCACTAGCAAGGGCAGCATTTGTTGCCTATCCCTAACTGCGCTTGAGAAGGTGGTAGTAAGCCACCTTCTTGACCGGCTGCAGTCAGTCTGGTGCAGGTGGCCCATGTAACTGCTGGGAAGTGAATCCAAATCCTCAAGGCTTAACTCCTGGGACTGACCTCCACAACTATCTGATCCAACTGCCTTTATAACTGTGTTTAGAGGGCCTGATTTTTCACTCCACCGCGCGCCCCCCACCCCCCCCCTCACCCCCCACCACCTCACAACCCCGCCAAAACACTGCTCTTGTGGATACAGGAGAACTCTCTTCATCTTCTCTAAGATCTCCCATGCAATGTCTGAAAATCATGGAAGCCTGCTCTCTTCCATATTCAGCTATCCAATGTCTTTCCCAGCACAAGCAAGACTTCCAATACCAGCTCTAGCCACACTACACTTCCCCTTTAAGAGGTATAGATAGCTGTAGAACTAGAAAGTATTGATTTTGGGCCTGTTGTTGATGTGAGCAGGCAATCAGCTTCAACCACCTTTTCAGGAACAGCGCATCAGTTCCTGACAATGCTGAGTAAAAAAACACTTCTCTCCTCTCCTCTCTACATCTTTTGCAAATTATTTCGAACCTATGACCTCTAGTTATTGATCCACTCACTAGAGGGATTTTTTCCCCTGTCATCATCTTGGGAACCTCTATTCGGTCACCTCTTAACCTTCTCTGTTCCAAGGAGAACAGTTTTAACTTTCCAACCTCTCCTCATAAGTGAGGTTCTTCAGCTCTTGTAACATTCTGGCAAACTACCACTATACCCTTTCTATTGTCTTTACATGTTTCCTGAATTGGTGCCCAGAATTGTCCATAATACTCCAGCTGAGGCTTAACTAGTGGTAAGGGTGAAATCTTTTTGCAGCAGTGATTGGGGCTTCCGTTCCAAGGCAGGACAGCTGGCCACGCACAAGAATGCTATATACATTCAGGGCACGGCCAATGGTGTGGCGGGGCTGGGCAGGAAGTCGTCAAGCCCACCATTACCTCACAGGCATCCAGTCCCCACAAGCCTGCAGCATCATTCTGGCTGTCTGAGAGGATTTTAAGTGTGAACTGCTTCTACCCCTCCCCACTTGCCACACTTGGATCCCTGGAGTTCATTACCCTGCACCCTCCCTCAGCCACATTTGACATTCCTTCCATCACCCTCGACCCTCAACCCTCTCTCCATCAGCTGCCTTATGTGACCCTCAAGCCACACACCATCATCCTTGATCAATTGTCCATCGAACTAGAGTTGCCACCCATCACCATCAAGTTGTCCCACAGCATCCTGGACCTGCCAACTGTCATACTATCACCTTCGATCTGCCCTCAGTTACCCTAAACTCTTCCAGCCTCAGTATTGACCTGCCCTCAATTATCCTTCTATCATTCTCTAGCTGCCTTGGCAGACACTGACCTTCCCTCTGTCAGGCAGCTCCCTCCCTCTGATCTTCATGACCAGAGCTCCCTCTCTCAGACAGCCATGCCACAGCCTCACTGGACAGCTGCCACCCAAGCTCAATGCATCAGCTTAGCCTCCTCCCCCCGGTCCAACAAAGTAACCCATACAAGAAAAACGGCTCTTTCGTACTACAAATCCACCAGGGAGACTACCTCGCCTGCAGAATGCCATCTTTAACCAGTCATGAATCTGAAGGCACAGGTTTCTAGTTTGCTGCCGACTTAATCGCAAAGGTACAATTTAATCCGGCAACCATGTGTTTTAAAGAGCTTGCATAAAAAATAACCTCCAGCTGCTAGCCGTAGGAAACCACAAACCATCTTTAATCCAGTGCCAACTAACTTCCCAACTTTCTTCCTGCAATTGGGAATTGTGCCTCCTGCACAATTTAGTGGCTCCACCCATCTCATTTCCCATTCCTGGGGGCCTTCACATGTTTAAAAATAAAGCTATAACTATGAGTTCTGTGTGAAAAAAATATATTCATTTGTTCCAGATACCCTTCACATAAGATGCTTTCACTTTGGAGATTATTGCCCATGAATGTCTGGTATCTCTACTTTTATATTCTATTCCTCTGTGTCTAAACCCATATGCTTTTTGACCATCTTCAAATCAACTTGCCCAGTCAACTTTAAGGATTTGTGTATGAGGACTAAATCTAAGTCTTTAGAAACGTTTTAAAGAATAACAGATCCAAAAATGAATTCTTGGAGAACACTGTCTGGACCTGGAAAAATTTATTAATTTTGCTTCCAATTTCCACCCGTCCATCATTTTCACATGGTCCATCTCTGACACTTCCCTTCCCTTTCTTGACCTCTCTGTCTCAATTTCTGGTGATAGACTGTCCACCAATATCCATTACAAGCCTACCGACTCCCAGAGCTACCTCGACTACAGCTCCTCACACCCCGCTTCCTGTAAGGACTCCATCCCATTCTCTCAGTTCCTTTGCCTCCATTGCATCTGTTCTGATGATGCCACTTTCAAAAACAGTTCCTCTGACATGTCTTCCTTCTTCCTTAACCAAGGTTTTCCACCCATGCTGGTTGACAGGGCCCTCAACCGTGTCCGGCCCATCTCCCACGCATCCACCCTCAGACCTTCCTCTCCCTCCCAAAACCATGATAGGGTCCCCCTTGTCCTCACTTATCACCCCACCAGCCTCTGCATTCAAAGGATCATCCTCCGCCATTTCCGCCAACTCCAGCATGATGCCACCACCAAACACATCTTCCCTTCAGCCCCCCGGTGGCATTCCGCAGGGATCGACCCCCCCCGGGACACCCTGGTCCACTCCTCCATCACCCCCTACTCCTTAACCCCCTCCTATGGCACGTCCCCATGCAACCACAGAAAGTGCAACACCTGCCCCTTTACTTCCCCTCTCCTCACTGTCCAAGGGCCCAAACACTCCTTTCAAGTGAAACAACATTTCACTTGCATTTCCTTCAATTTAGTCTACTGCATTCGCTGCTGCCAATGCGGTTTCCTCTACATCGGAGAGACCAAACGCATACTGGGTGACCACTTTGCGGAACACCTTCAGTCTGTCCGCAAGTATGACCCAGACCTCCCTGTCACTTGCCATTTCAACACTCCACCCTGCTCTCATGCCCACATGTCCATCCTTGGCCTGCTGCATTGTTCCAATGAAGCTCAACGCAAACTGGAGGAACAGCACCTCATCTTCCGACTAGGCACTTTATAGTCTTCCGGACTGAATAATGAGTTCAATAATTTTAGATCATGAACTCTCTCCTCCATCCCCACCCCCTTTCAGATCCCCCCCTTTTTTTCCATCAATTTGTATAGATTTTTCTTTTCCCACCTATTTCTATTATTTTTAAATGTATTTCCATCCATTGTTTTATCTCTGCCTTTTAGCCTATTTCGATCCCTTCCCCCCACCCCACCCACACTAGGCCTATCTGTACCTTGCTCAACCCGCTTTCTACCCTTAATGTCACCTATTACTTCGATAATATCAGCACCTCTTTGCCCTTTTGTCCATCTCCACCTACCACTGGCCCGCTATCCTGCTCTACCTGTCCCACTCCCCCTAAACCAGCTTATATTTCTCCTCTTTTCTATTTTTCCTTAGCTCTGAAGAGTCATACAGACTCGAAATGTTAACTGTGTTCCTCTCCACAGATGCTGCCAGACCTGCTGAGTTTTTCTAGGTATTTTTATTTTTGTACTGCAAATTACCTCCTGGTCTAAAAAGTATCAATTCACCACTACCCTTTCCTTTCTGTCACTGAGCCAGTTTTGCAACCAGACATCGTTTTCCCCTTAATTTCATTGGCTTCCATCTTCTTAATAAGCCTCTTGTGTGACACGTTGTTGAATGTCTTCCAAAAGCCTATACATACACAACACCTACAACACTACCTTCATCAGTCTTCTCTGTTTCCCCATTAAAGAATTCAATCACATTAGTCAGACACAATTTGCCTCTATCAAACCTATGCTGGATCGCCTTGATAACCCACATCTTTCCAAATAATAATGATTTACAATTTCCCAGCCCCAATGTTAGACTGACTAGCCTGCAGATCCTGGCTTATCCCTCTCCTCTGACTTGAATCGTGGAATGACATTAGCAACACTCCAATCCTCTGACACTACTTATGTATCCAATGGGAATTGAAAGATTGTGACCAATGCCTCTGCCATTTCTAACTTTGCTTCTTGCAGCAACCCAAGATGCATTCTATCTGGATCAGGTGACTTACCATCTTTCAGTATTGTTAATCTTTCTAGTAAGCATGCTCCATTATAATCCTGTCCATAACTAATTTGATCATTAGATAAAAATATATTAAATTGCAAACAACGCCGAAAAGGAAGGGTGGAAAGAAAATGAGGAAGGAACATCCAGGTTTAAAAATAAAACTGTAACTATAGGTTCTGTGTGAGCAAAATGTATCCATTTGTTCCAGATACCCTTCGCATAAGATGCTTTCATCTTGGAGATTATTTGCTTCTTCGAACAAAGAATAATGGGCCAAGTTGGCTCCTGCTAATCCCAGAAGTGATCAAGTTTCAGTACAGAAACATGAGAAAAACACTCAATGCAGTACTTCAGGAGCACTGCATTGTCATAGGTGTTATAGCTTGCCTACTCAGGTGGATGTAAAAGATCTCATGGAAGTATTTGAAGAAGGCTAGGGAGGTTCTCCTGGCCAACATTTATCCCTTAGTCAGAATTGATTACTGTTTAGCTCATTGTTGCTTGTGGAGCATTGGATTGTGCAAATTAGCTGCTGCATTTGCCTATGTAACCAGTGACTTCATTTCAAAATAATTTATTGGCTGCGAAGAACTCAGGGACATCCAGAGGGCTAGGAAGGCACTAAATAAAGGCAAGTTTGCTTTTATTTTTGACTGACTGATGTATATACGGTTTATCTATTTAATTTATAGAAGGGATTGGATGCTTTTGATATGCCGCCCAATCCACATAAGTTGGTATTCTACAGTTCAAAATAATTTGGATGAATTTTATGGCCTGAAATACACATTCTATTACGTTATTTGGTGTGTACATAATAACAATCTATTCCACTGCACTTTGATAGTTGATTATTACCTGGTAGAGTTACAATCTTATTTTGTTTGTATCCATTTAAAATAAACAGCCATTTGTTAAAACGCTAACAGAAGAGTGTGTGAGGAACAGTAAAAATGTGCATATTTATGAGAAACCAAAAGATTTCTTACATTCTTCTTTCTTGCTAAGAGGAGGCAGAGTGTATATCTGGAAAAAAAATGATATTATTAACAACTTGACAACTTTGATAAGATACCAAACTAACTGGTATTAATTTTTTTATTTTAATAGTTTGATCTAAAATCACAAATGGAACACTAAAAGCATAACATTAAGACTGGAAGAATGATTTACTGTGCAATATTCTGAGAATGAAGACAATTCATAGGGCTGAATTTTCCCCCATTGTGGGGGGAAGTTGAAGGGCGGACGCGCACAGGCACACTTCCAATCAGCACCCCCGATCGGAGGCCCAGCACCATTTTAAGTGGGCAGGCCAATTAAGTCCCGCCTAGCATGAAGTCCGCACAGAAGCGCTATGTGTTCCCTGTGCGGGGTGGGGGGGGGGTGCAATCCCAAAATCGAGAGTGCACTCTTTCGCGCATGTGCATGAAAAAGCGCACCCATCTCCCTGAGGCTAAGTGCAGCCTCAGGGAGATTGGCTCAAAATATTAAAAACCTAAAAATAGAAATGTAAAATTTCCCTAACATGTCCCCTCATGTGACAAACTCACATGAGTCAGGACATGTCCATAATTTTTATAAAACCTTATTAAAATTTTTTAAAACCTACATAAAACCTCATCCCGCCCGTGGATGAGATTTCATGTTTTTTCTAGTTCGTGCTGGGGCTCCTGGCCTGCCCGCCAGCCTTAAGGTTGGATGGGCAGGTCCTTTAATTACTTAATTGGCCTTGTCAACGGCCTCAATTGGCCATTGACAGGTCGGCAGGCGCGCAGCTGATTTTATTGCACCCCCGCCTTCCTGGGGTGCTGTGACCCCTCGACGTCACCAGGCGTCATTTATGTATCAGCGAGCAGGCCCCGCCACCGCTCGCCGACATGTAATTTCCTGCCCATAGAATATTTTTCATAATATACTTAAAATTTTGTTCACTTTGTGTTCCATCTTCCATTAAAAGGGAATAGGTCAATTTCATTCTTAAACTGAAATTGCAACAGAAATATTCCAATTATATTTTATTTCATGATATAAATAACAAAAAGTGTACTACAGCAGGAGTGCCCATTCAGGACTCAAACTTCCAGTTTGGCTTAATTAAAAGAAACCACTAAGCAGACCACAGATACCACTTCAGAAACTGAACATGAGTCCTCGGCACTCTGCTATCATTTTGATCTATAGAATGGTGAATTGCAGCTTCCCTATCCCAAATTTTTTGTTCTAATTTAGCCAGTGTTTTCTTAGCACTATTAACTATGGCAATTTTGTGCCATGTGATAAGAAAAAGTTTTAGAACTGTGTTTTTTGTGGATTTTAGGGTATTTCGAACTATTAACTTTGGATCTTGAAATACATTTTAACGGACCAGAACCAGTAATTTGCATTTGTCATTTACAAGTATGTTAATTTAAATGTGTCATACAATGCATATATTCTCATGTGCTGTGGCTGGGTGTTCCTATAGCCTGTCTTATTGAACTTGTAAAAGGCCAAAAGCATGGTGCTAAGCAATGTGTCTGAATTGAAAAAGCAAATGTGAGATTTAAAAATTATGTTGCATGATGAGGAAAATGGTTGTTCATTTGGCAAATGAGGCTTCTTTTTTATTCCTCATGTAAGGGAGTATGGCCACAGGAGAACTTTACTTCATGATAGCAATATGGATGTTTAGGTTCCAAGGATGGCTGGGCAAATGACTTTAATATCTGTCAAAGTTAATTGCTATTGTCTGCACCCTCTTCAAGTGCAAACATTAGAAAAGCCTGATAAGAAGCTTGTGAGAGTGTTTTTCAGGATGCAAAAAGGTGCTTTATTACAGCACGGCAGGAGAAAATCAGCTCTGTAACTTCTTCTCATCATTTCTCAATTGAAAAGGCAGCCAATCTAATGATCTATTCCTAGAAATATGTCCACACATACAGACCAACTTTGACTTACACAGTAACACACTAAGTATGACAGCAGGATACTGATAAATTTTCAGCTAACATTTAAATAGTTTTGTTCAACTAAATAGCAATATCTGCAATATATTAAACAACATATACCTATGTACACATACAGTCCACACCTGACTTACACAGGGACATGAGGAACAGGAACAAGAGCAGGCGTTCAGCCCCGCTAGCTTTTTCTACTTCGGAAAAGGCTTTTCAGCTTGCTCTACTGTTAAGAATAGGCATTCAGCCCCTCTAGCCTGCTCCACCATACAATTAGATCATGGCTGATTTGCATTTGCCTGTCATGGTTCTGTATCCCTTAATGGCCTCTGGGACATTGAGATTCAAATGCTTAATGCCTCCTTACTACATTCCCCTTTGTACTATATTTAGGCAGACACTAGCCCCTTTAAATTAAACCCTTTTGTTCTTAGGAAACAGCGAGGATTGCTGGGTCCTGGGGAGGTGGACAGAGTTTGTGCTGTTGAATTGAGACACAAACATTAGAAAATCTCCTTCCATTTAAGTTATATGTAAGTCATCTTGGGAGCTTTGGGGTGGAATCACAAGGCCCTTCACAGGTTGAGGGTAGGGCTAGAGCTTTTAGTGCGTCAACTCTCTGCATCCCGAAATTATTTTCCAAATACTGCCTTCAACTGAAGAATTCTCTGCAGCAATATTAGTCTGATATGTCTGTCTTTCTAAATATATCATGCACTTTAACTTTTAAAGAAACTAATTTAAGATGATTAGCTACAATAGATGGATTTCAACAATCGGCGTTGGAATTAATGTGTACTAATTTTCCAGGAATAATGAACTGCCCTCTGTTCCATAACTCTAAATGACTTAGATGGGGTGGGTTGGGAGCAAGCTTATGTGAAGCATAAACATCACCATGAATCTGTTGGGCCGAATGGCCTGTTTCTGTGCTATAAATTGTAGGTATTGGCTCAATGGAATTGGATGAGAATCCTTTGTATTCCTTTGCTTATAGGTGATTGAAGGATAATCTGAGTGAGGATTTCAAAATGTAAAAAAGGATTCATTGAAGTAGATACAGAGAAACTATTTCAACAAGTTACTTGTTAGCACAGAACTAAAATATTGCTAAAAAGACAGACATACTGCCAAAGCTTTACATCTTGCACTCATCAGGACGAATACAAGAATGCCAAATTTCAAATGATCGCAACAATTTATACAATAGTAGAAAAGGTTGCTGATTGATTGGCGATTCGACTCTGACTGGCCGAGGCACAGCAACAAGGAACTATAGGCTTCCCAAACTCCCAGTTAGTTCAAGTAAGGCACAAGGTTTGAACATATTCCTTTTGTTTGCAGAGAACGGGTCCCTGAGCATGAATATATGTCATTTCTAGCAAGAGTAAATGTACCTCAATACGAGCTCAGCTGATTATCTTAAATTGGCTGTTAGTGTATCTATTAGCTATTAGAAACTATTTCCCCTGGTGGGGGAATTAAGAAAGAGGGGTCACAATGTTAAAATTCCAGGCAGGTCATTGAAGGGTGAAACATAAAGCACTTCACAAAAAGGGGAGCAGAAATCTAGAAATCTCTCTCCTAAAAATGCTGTGGATCCTGGAACAATGAGAGCTTGCGGACTGAGATGGATAGATTTTTCTTGACTAAGGCTACCGCGGGATAGGGAGCAAAGATGAGCAAATGGATTTGAAGTGATGATGATGCCATGATCTAATTTAATGATGGAGCAGGCTCAAGGGTTTGAATGGCCTGTTCCATTTTCTGTTGTTCCCAAAGATGGGGAAGTAGGCTCTGTATCCCCATCCCCCACATCTTTCTTATCACTGCTCGACAGCCCATAAATTTCCTACCACAAGTATTGCTACTTTTGTCACACTTACATTTAGAATACATTTTGCCAATTAAATTCATCACTCGGACTGCACAATCAGGCCACTGTTTCCCACTAATCAATTAAAGTGCTTTCTGAAAAAAATTTCATGCTTCACTCTCACCATGACTGACATCAGGGATAAGAGGTTTTAGTTATGAGGGAAAATTGGAGAAATCGGGTTCTTTTCAGAAAGACAGAGAAAGTTGAAAGGAGATTCCAGAAAGGTGTTGTGATGAATATCTAGTTCATGGTTCATATTAATATTTTAGAGGTAATGTTTTGTTTTGGGAAGATTATTGTTGTGAAGGTAAAGTAATTAAAATGCTGGGCTTTAGAGATGGCCAGAACACCTAAAATAAAATGGCAGAGGTTATGCATCTTTGTTTAATAGAATCAAAATAGAAGAGATGGAGGCACAAGTAAGCAGGTGGGCTTACTTAGTTGGAGAACTGGAGACATGATGTCCACATTATTTGCAAAGAAGTGCAGTCCAAAAAAAATGTTTGTTTTGGGAGCTGGAACGAAATAAGTTTAAAAGCATTTAGTGAACCCTGAAAGGCTATAGTTGTCATGGAGATGGATGGAGCTCAAGGAGGTTCTCTGATTTCAATTTATCCATCCGTTTGCTGGGAGAGAGGGTTGGTTCCAGTCTGGACCTTGTATGGTTTGCAGCTCACAGGGAAGCCCTGGGAGCAGTTAGCAGGCTCTGGGTTCTTTGGGCTCAGAAAAGTCCTGGGAAACTGAGAAGGTGCTGAAAGGTTGCTGGTTCCATGCAAGGCAGTTAGGGCTCACAGAAGCCCTGGGAGCTATTTTTAGCTCAGTGCAGCCAAGAGATTGGAGTTCAGAAAAGCTCCGGGACACTGCCAGCTTGGTGGCCTGAGAAAGAGTTGGAAGTGTAATTAGAGATGGGAGTGTAGCTTTGTGAACTAAATGTAATATCTTCAAATTTGCAGATGACACAAAGTTGGGTGGGAGGGTGAGCTGTGAGGAGGATGCAGAGATGCTTCAGTGTGATTTGGACAAGCTGAGTGAGTGGGCAAATGCATGGCAGATACAGTATAATGTGGATAAATGTGAGGTTATCTACTTTGGTGGCAAAAACAGGAAGGCAGATTACCTGAATGACTATAAATTGAGAGAGGGGAATGTGCAACGAGACCTGGGTGTCCTCCTACACCAGTCGCTAAAGGTAAGCACGCCAATGCTGCAGGCAGTGAAGAAGATAAATGGTATGTTAGCCTTCATAGCGAGAGGATTCGAGTATAGGGGCAGGGGTGTCTTGCTGCAATCATACAGGGCCTTGGTGAGACCAACCTGGAATATTGTGTGCAGTTTTGGTCTTCTCATCTGAGGAAGGATGTTCTTGCTATAGAGGGAGTGCAGCGAAGGTTTACCAGACTGATTCCTGGGATGGCGGGACTGAGATATGAGGAGAGATTGAGTCGCATAGGATTATATTCGCTGGAGTCAGAAGAATGAGGGGGGATCTCATAGAAACCTATAAAATTCTAACAGGGTAGATGCAGGAAGGATGTTCCCGATGGTGGGGGAGTCCAGAGCCAGGGGTCACAGGCTATGGATACAGAGTAGACCATTTAGGACTGAGATGAGGAGAAATTTCTTCACCCAGAGAGTGGTGAGCCTGTGGAATTCGCTACCACAGAAAGTAGTTGAGGCCAAAACATTGTATGTTTTCAAGAAGAAGTTAGATATAGCTTTTGGTGGGAAAGGAATCAAAGGATATGGGGAGAAAGTGGGAGCAGGCTTTTGAGTTGGATGATCAGCCATGATCATAATGAATGGCGGAGCAGGCTCGAAGGACCGATAGGCCTGCTCCTGCTCCTAGTTTCCATGGCTAGAATTTTCCTGTCGGTGATTTGGGGGCAGGGCCCGCTCACCGACGGGAAAATGACATGAGATGATGTCGGGAGGAACCCCCGACATCATCCTGGTCCATTTAAATTTTTAGTAATCAGCTGTTCGCCCGCCAATTTAGGCCATTGACAGGATCATTAAGCTTATTGAAAGACCTGCCCGTCCAACCCTAAGGCTGGCAAGCAGGCCAGGAGCCCCAGCGGGTTTCTGAAAAAAGAAAAAACACCATCCACTGGGGGGTGAGGTTCCATCTCAGTTTTTAAAAAGTTTATTAAAGTTTCACTCATATTTATTAACATGTCCCATCTCGTGTGACAGTGTCACATGAGGGGGACATGTTAATAATGTTTTTTTCTCTATTTTAAAGCTTTTTAAACATTCAGCACTCTCCCTGAGACAGCGCTTAGTCTTAGGGAGCAGTGCGCTCTTTCGCCGCATGCGTGAAAGAGCGCACTTTGACCAATGGGGAATCCCTCTACTTGCCGCACAGAAAGCGCATAGCGCTTCCTGTCAGGCAGGCCACTAGGCCGGCCTTAATTGGACCGCCCACATACAATGGCGGCTGGGCCCCTTTCAGCAGCGGAATTCAGCTGCCCGCCTGCCACCAAGCCGCAGGGGCCCACCCACCCACCAAGGTCAAAATTTTGTCCTATGTTTCTATGAATCCCGTGGAACGCAGTCTCAGGAAAAGAGGTTGAACGATTGGAAGGTGAGCCGTTGTTGAAGCAGTTGGAATTGGAGAGGTTTTTGAGGGAATTCAGAGACTAGATCATCAAAAGCAAACTGTTTGAGTCCCTCGTGAGGGAGACAAAGTTTTAAAGAGATATTATGACCATCAGTGGTCAATGACATCTGGGTGGGTTGCTGAGAAGTCCGTGGATCTCTCCTGGTCACATCTGCCATTTAACATGCAGTGTGGAGTGTTCGACCTCAGTTTACCTGTCATGCTTACCTCATCCTTGTTCTGAATGCAGAGCGCAAGGTAGGTAGGGGAGATTGTTTTGCATTTCTGAATTTGTACAGTAAAGCTTATTTTGTTTGTTTAAAATTGTAGAATCTCTGGCTTTATTTTCCTAGTGGGTAACTGGGATTTCAAACTTTGTCTACTTTAAAGAAAAAGTTACTCTTGCCAGATTGTAAAGTGTTAAAAATTACGATGGGCCTGGATTTTTTCCTATGTTGGGTGGAAGCGGGTGTGGAGCTGATCACCGCCTGCGCGCCGCCATTTGTTCAGCGCTACCTGTGCAGGCGGGGGGGAGGAGGGAGAGTCGGGGCCTGCGCTTTTACATGCTTGCATGCCAAAGAGCGCAGCAATCTCCCTGAGGCACGGAGCTGCCTCAGGGAGATTGAATAGATAATAAAATAGTTCAATAAATGATGTGAAAATTTATTTAAGCATGTCCCCGCATGTGACAGCGTCACATGAGTTGGGACATGTTTGTAAAGATGGGAAAATCTTTTTATTTATTTTAGAAAAGCTTCAGGAAACCTCATCCCGCCCGTGGATGAGGTTTCCTAAAAAACTCGAAGGCCGCATGGGCTTTTTACCTGGCCGCCGACCTTAAAGCTGGACAGACAGCGTTCTTACATTCTTTAATCAATCCCTTAGTAGGCCCTTAACATTCCGGGGCGCGCAGCTGATTCTGGTGCCGAACGAAATATCGCGATGATGTCAGGGCGCACGATGATGTCGGGATGCATGCCCGACATCATCGCACGTCATTTTATGCGAAGGCATGTCAAGCACCCCCCCACACACCGACTGAAAGATTCTGCCCATGGGTTTGATAAGGCAATTAGAGGAAGAAAAACTATTCCTGATGGTTGATTAGTGTAAGGACAAAAAACTAAGATGATCAGCACACAAGCTAAATGATGGATGGAGACTTTTTTTTCAAACTGAAAGTATCGCTAGGGCATGAAGGGGCTGATATTTCTCTGCTTCGACTGAGCAATGATTATTTCTCTGATGCAAAACAGAAGTAACTGATACGAAGACCCATAACATTGCATCTCAAATACTTTAGCATTACCTTGAGATTGAAGAGGTTCCCGCACAGCAGGTACTAACATTCAATTAAATGCCACTTAAACGAACCAGGAATGATGTAACACTGCCTATCACCTCATTTTCTTCTCCCCATCTTAGGTGGTTGCCCATTTGAAGAAGCACCGAGAAGGACTAAGCCATAAATTCAGCACTACCCCAGCTCAGATTGCGGATATGAGGAGGGACTGAAGCAAGGAGGAGGGAGCCCAGAAAAATGTCCCCTCCCCAACTGCCCCCAAAATGATGTTCAGGGCATTAATAATGCTCTGGATTCTACAATGTGCAGCATAAGGATGAGAATGACAGTAAGTAGCACAGGTAACTATATCTCTTATATAAAATCTCATACTGGTTCCTTTCCATCCATTGCTTCTAACCAAAGTTTTCTGTTTGCTTCAGACTGAGCCTGGAGTGTAACGATGCCATGCCTGCAAAAGGTAAAAAAGGATATGAAGAAAATTAAAAATACTGAAAATGTTCACAAAAATTTCCTTTTTGTTGTACTGAATTTTCAATATTTATATTCAATGTCAGTAACTTCAAGATAAAAACAAAATACTGCAGATGTTGGAGATCTGAAACAAAAACAAAAATTGCCGGAAAAACTCAGCAGGTCTGACAGCTTCTGCGGAGAGAAAGACAGAGTTAACATTTCGAGTCCGTATGACTATTCTTCAGTTCTGGTTTTGTTTCAGTAACTTCAAACCCAATTACAACACAACTTAAATGCAAGCATTATTACTTCAGCTGTAATGATATGCTTTATCAATCATTCACCAAAACGTTCACTAAATGGCATGAGTATAAAGTTTTCCATCTCTCATATCAACTATTCTCATGTCTGAGATTATCCATCCCTTTATAGGGGAGGGCACTGCTGGTTTTATCAATCAAAACAATTACTTGACTACCCTCTTGGCATTCTTGTGCAAGTAGTTCCTAGCCAGTCTTCTATTTTTGCTCTGGTACAACAGCCAAAATTGCAATATCAGATCTGCTGACCATAAGGCGGCACTGCTTTTTATGGTTCACTCACTAATAATCACTTCTAGTTCTACAATCACTCCTATGGTTATGTCTTCTTATCACTGCTGGACGGGAATAACTCTAAATTCCTCCTGTACAACAAATTTTTGACAATTCAGTACTGTGAATTTTCAGTACTCTGACAAATTTCTACTGTACCCTCTCATCCTCACCTCTGACACCAAATACTCATTTTAGCCCCGTCAACCCTGCAAAGTCCTCCTTACTAGCATCTGGGGGCTTGTGCCAAAATTGGGAGAGCTGTCTCACAGACTAGTCAAGCAACAGCCTGACAGTCATACTCAAGGATTCATGCCTTACAGACAATGTCCCAGACACCACTATCACCATCCCTGCCTATGTCCTGTCCCACTGACAGACAGACCCACCAGAGATGGTGGAACAAAAGGTATACAGTCAGGAGGGAGTTACCCTGGGAGTCCTCAACATTGATTTTGCACCCCATGAAGCCTCATGGCATCAGGTCAAATATAGGCAAGAAAACCTGCTGATTACCACCAACTCCATCCCCTCAGCTGATGAATCAACGCTCCTCCACGTTGAACACTACTTGGAGGAAGCACTGAGGGTAGCTAGGGCAAAAAATGTACTCGGGGGGGTGGGGGGGGTGGGGGTGGGGGGGGGGGGGGGGGGGGGGGGGGGGGGGGGGGCGGGGGGGGGGGTGGAAGGGGAGGGGCCTTCAATGTCCATCATCAGGAGTGGCTCAGTAGTATCACTACTAACTGAGCTGGCTGAATCCTAAAGGACATAGCTGCTATACTGGGTCTTTGGCAGGTGGTGAGGGCACCAAGAGGGAAAAAGACACTTAACTTCGTTCTCACAAATCTACCTGTTGCAGGTGCATCTGTCCATAACAGTATTGTAGGAGCAACCACCGCACAGTCCTTGTGAAGACCAAGCCCCATTTTCACATTGAGGATACCCTCCACCGTGCTAAAAGGGATAGATTTCAAACAGATATAGCAACTCAAAACTGGGTATCCATGAAATGCTGTGGGCTATCAGCAGTAGCAGGACTGTACACAACCATAATCTGTAACCTCATGACCCGGCATATCCCCCACTCTACCATTATCATCAAGCCAGAGGATCAACTCTGGCTGTGCATGCCAGGAACAGCACCAGGCATACCTAAAAAATAAGGTGTCAACCTCGTGAAGATACAACACAGGACTACTTCCATGCCAAATAGCAAAAGCAGCAAGTGATAGACAGGGCTAAGCAATCCCACAATCAACAAATGAGATCTGTCCTGCCACATCCAGCCAGGAAGATGGTGGACAATTAAACAACTAACTGGAAGAGGAGGCTCCACAAATATCCCCATCTTCAAAGAAGGAGGAGCCCAGCACATCAGTGCAAAAGACAAGGCTGAAGCATTTGCAATAATCTTCAGTCAGAAGTACTGAGTGGATGATCCATGTCGGCCTCTTCCTAAGGTCCCCAGCATCACAGATGCCAGTATTCAGACAATTTGATTCACTCTACCTAATATTAAGAAATGGTTGAAGGCACTGGATACTGCAAAGGCTATGAGCCCTGACAACTTCCAGCAACAGTACTGAAGACTTGTGCTCCAACACTAGATGCGCCCTGAGGCAAGGTGTTCCAGTACAGCTACACACTGGCATCCACCAAGCAATGTGGAAAACTGTCCCAGGTATGTTCTGTCCCAAAAAAGCAGGGCAAATCCAAACCAGCCAATTACCGCCCCAACAGTCTACTCTCTTTCATCAGCAAAGTACTGTAATGGGGCCATCAACAATGTTATCAAGTGGCACTTACTCAGCCATAGCCTGCTCACTGATGCTCAGTTCAGGTTCTGCCAGGACCACCCAGCTCCTGACTTCATTGTAGCCTTAGTCCAAATATGGACAAAAGAGCTGAACTCAAGAGGTGAGGGGAGAGTGACTGTCCTTGACACCAAGGCAGCATTTGACCAACTGCAGCATCACGGAACTCAAGCAAAACTGGAGCCAACAGGAGTCAGGAGGAAAACTCTTCAATGGTTGGAGGCACACTTAGCACAAAGGAAGATAGTTGTGGTTGTTGGAGGTCAATCATCTCAGTCCCTGGACATCACTGCAGGCATTCCTTATGGTAGTGTCCCCAGTCCAACCATCTTTAGCTGCTTTATCAATGGCCTTCCCTCCATCATAAAGTCAGAAGTTGATGTAAGGTTGTTCTCTGATGATTGCAAAATGTTCAGCACCATTTTTGACTCCTCAGATACTGAAGCAATCTGTGCCCTCATGCAGCAAGACCTGGACAACATTCAGGCTTGGGCTGATAAGTGGCAAGTACATTCGTGCCACACAAGTGCCAGGCAATGGTAATCTCCAACACGAGAGAATCCAACCATTTCCCTTTGACACTCAATGGCATTAGCATTGCTGAATCCCCCACTATCAACATCCTGGGGGTTACCGTTGACCAGAAACTGAACTGGACCAGCCATATAAATACTGTGGCAACAAGAGCAGGTCAAAGGCTGGGAATTCTGCAGAGAGTAACACACCTCCTTACTCTCCAAAGCCTTCCACAACCTACAAGGCATAAGTCAGGAGTGTGATCAAATACTCTCCACTTGCTGGATGAATAAAGCTCCAGCAATACTCAAGAAGTTTGACACCATCCAGGACAAAGCAACCTGCTTGACTGGCACCCCATCCATTAACTTCAACATTCACTCACTCCACCACCACGCACAGTGACAGCAGTGTGTACCATCTACAAAGTGCACTGCAGCAACGCAACAACGCTCCTTCGACAGCTCTTTCCAAACCTGTGACCTCTACCACCTAGAAGGACAAAGGCAGCAGATGCATGGGAACACCACCACCTGCATGTTCCCCTCTAAGCCGCACACCGTCCTGACTTGGAGCTATATTGCTGTTCCATCATTTTCACTTGGTCAAAATCCTGGAATTCGCCCATTACCTACACCACCATGGACTGCAGCGGTTCAAGAAGGTGGATCACCACCACACTCTCAAGGTCAATTAGCAATGGGAATTAAAAATGCTGACCTAGTCTGTGATGCCCGTTTCCCTGAAAGAAGAATAGAAAAAATTGTCTAAAATCAAGGGCATCCATTCTGCTGCCTCTGGCTCTTATTCCGTTCAGCCAACACTCTCTTCCCCCTTCTTTAAGGCATTCATCCTACATTATTCCATAGCCCCTTCTCTTCTCCTGCAACCACCTCAGCAATTACTAATCTTATTCATGAAGACTCCTATAGCTCTTCCTATCCATATCCTTTACCATTCAGCATCCATTTCCCAGTCCTAGGTCAATGAAGGAAAGTCAGTGAACGTAATGTTACATGGACTTCCAGAAAATTATGTCGAATGTAGCACACTATAGGGAAAGCTGACGTGGCACAGAATTAAGGGAAAGGCAATTTTTCTAAAGTGGTTGGAAATAGGTACTGGTGTACTGGTGTCACATAGCATTCTGTTCTGGGATCTCTTCCATTCATTGTGTACATTAATGATTTGGATATGCAGATAGTGTACAAATTTAACAGTGTTAAATGGGAAGCTTGGCAAATAACGCTGAAAACCAAAATGCTGCAAAGGGATATTGATAAGATGGAGGAATAAGCAGGCATAATTCAACGTCAGAATGTACATTTTGATTTAAAAGCAGGTTATAATTATGATTCAAATAGGGAAGGCTTGGTGATATGTAAGAGCAGAAGGAATTGGGGATTCATATTCACAAAACATCAAAAGCAGCACAAGAGGAAAAGGCCATCATAAAGCAAAAGGAATACTGGGTTCTTCATGAAGTGTAGAATATGAAACTAATTATGTAATGGTGACTCCATATCAAACTCTAGCAAGACTACAGCTGGAATACTGTTTCCTATTTTGGGCTTCACACTAGGAAAGATGTTGAAAGAATAGTGAGGGCACAGTGCATATGCACTGGATACTGTCTGGCATGAACAAATAGAAATTCAAATAAAGACTTGAAAATTGAGCATTTTGTGTTCCAGAAGTTTTGGGGATGTTTTGATAGTTTAAAATTAAGACGACATGAAGCAAGATAGATAAAAGCAAACTTTCCAGTAATTAATAGTCCAAAATGAGGGGACATAGAAAACAGAGTCTAGCTGAGCTAACTGAGTGAAGACTCGATGTTTGGTGAGAGGAGGAGTTTGGTGAAGTTGGGTGGTTGGGGGGGTGGTGCAGGGAGGAGGTCTTTATTCCTTTTTCTATCTTTCTCACTCCATAGGAATTGGTTTTTGCTCTAATACAGGGGAAGGAGTTCACTGTTTGGTGAGTATCTGGTAAGCGGGTAAGTTCTATTCTATCCCTGAAGTTTAGAGTAGTACAAAAATTGATGGCAAAGTTAATAAAATATATAAGAAAGCAACATAAATAAGTGATTAATATAATTAAGTAATTATTTAAAACACATTAAGGATGGCAGGACAGGTGGTGTGTCAAGGCTGCAGCATGTGGGAGCTCCTGGATAACATTGTTACCCAGGACAAACGCATCTGCAGGTAGCGTAAGTGTGGCTTGAGGAATTTCGGCTCAGTCATTGAGCTGCAGACTCTGCAACACATCAGGGAGGGGTAAGTTATCTGGATGCTTTATACCAGGAGACAGACAGTCACACCACTTAGGATAGGGTCTTCTGGTTTGATCAGCAGTTAAGGGCAGGAGAGTATGACTGTGAGTTAGGCAGGTAAGGGGACCCAAAGGGCAGAAGTGTGACCCTCTGCAATTGCCAAATAGGTCAGAAGTTCTCTCAGCTTATTTGGATGAGAGCAGGGGCTACAGGGTGGATGAGCAAGGAACAGGAAACCATTCAAGTGGGGGGACCATAAAGGAACATAGCGGTTGTCGGGGACAATATAGTGAGAGGGATTGACACTATTCTCTGTAGCAAAGAGCGAGAGTCCAGATAGCTGTGTTGCCAGCCTGGTGCCAGGGTTCAGGACATCTGCTCAGAGCTTGAGAAGAACCTGCAGTGGGAGGGGAAGGATCTCGTGGTCATGGAAAATGTGGGTACCAATGACATAGGCAGGATGAGGAAGGAGGCTTTGCATAGTCAGTATAAGGAGCTAGACACCAAATTAAGAAACAGAACCTCAATGCTAATAATTTCTGGATTATTACCTGAGCCACATGCAAATTGGCATAGGACAAATAAAATTAGAGAAATGAATGTGTGTCTCAAACAGTGGGGTGGGAGAAGTGGGTTCCTGTTCCTGGGGCACTGGCACCAGTATTGGGGAAAGTGGGATCTGTACCGTTAGGCCGGTCTACACCTGAACTGTGCTGGGGCTGGTGACCTCACAAGCCTCATAATTAGGGAAGTAGAGAGAGAGTTTTAAACTGAATAGTAGGGGCAGGGGATCAAATTTGGGAAGATGTGGTAAACCAAAGATTAAAGACAAGGCAAGGGAGAAAGTTATTAATATGAGAAATGATAAACAGACTGTGACAGGAAGGGATTAAGAGTACAATGCTAAGAGTAAATCAACTGATAAGGTTAGATGCTATAAAAATAATGAAAGGACAAAAGTAAAGGCTCTGTATCTCAATGCATGTAGCACTCAAAACAAAACAGATGAACTGATACTTATTTCTATTTGTGCTAAGTACAATCTGATAGCCATTAAATGGCTACAGGGTAACAGATTAAGACCTAAGTATTGAAGGGTATATGACATTTAGGAAGGACAAGAAGTTAGGAAATGCTGGAGGGGTGGCTCTGTTAATTAAGGATGGTATTAGCACATTAGAGAGGGGTGACCTGAGTTCAGGAAACCAGGATGTAGAGGCTGTATGGGCTGAGGTCAGAAGTGATAAAGGCAATAAGTCACTTGTGGGAGTAGTGTACAAGCCCCCTAATTGTAAATACACAATAAGGCAGAGTATAAAAGAAGAGATAATTGGAGCCTGTCATAAAGATACAGCAACAATCATGGGGGACTTTAATGTACATATAGACTGGGAAAATTAGATGGGCAAAGGTAGCACAGATGAATGTTTTTGGGATAGTTTCTTAGAACAGCATATTCTGGAGCCAACCAGACAACAGGCTATACCAGACTTGGTATTGAGCAACAAGCTAGGATTAATTGATAACCTCATAGTGGAGGCACCACTAGGTAGCATTGATCATAATATGATCGAATTTTACATTCATTTTGAGGGAGAAATGAAAACATACAAGACTAGTATTTTAAACTTAAATAAGTGCAATTATGAGGGCATGAAAGCAGAGCTAGCTAAAGTGAGCTGGCACATGAGGTTAAGAGATAGGTCAATGCAAGTTCAGTGGCAGATATTTAAAGGGTATTTCAGAATACACAGAATATATTAATTCCAACGGGAAAGAAAAATTCAAAGGGGAGGACCTATCATCCGTGGTTAATTTAAAAAAGTTAAAGACAATATCAAACTTAAAGAAAAAACATTATAATTACGCAAAGATGGGTGGCAGGTCAGAAAATTAGAAAGAATATAAAGAATAGCAAAGGACCAAAATATTAAGGAGGAGGAAAAAGTTAGAGTACGAGAGAAAGACAGCTAGTAATATGAAGACAGATAGTAAGAGTTTCTTTAGATATTTAAATAAGAGTTAACAAAGTGAGAGGTGGTCCTATAGAAAGTACGTCTGGGAAATTGATAATGGAAATTCAGGAGATGGCGGATGAATTAAACAGGTGTTTTGCTTCGGTCTTCACTACAGAAGATACAAGTAACATCCCAAAAATAGCTCTAAATCAGGAAATGGAAGGGAGGGAGGAACTCGGGAAATTTACAATCACCAGGGAAGTGGTATTGAGCAAATTGTTGGGCTGCAGGCTGCCAAAACCCCAGGTCTAGATGGACTTCACCCTAAGGTCTTGAAACAAGTGGCTAGTGAGATAGTTGATGCATTAGTTTTAATTTTCCAAAATTCCCCAGAAGTTTCCATTAGATCGGAAAATAGCAAATGTAACTCCTTCATTCAAAAAGGGAGGGAAACAGAAAACAGGAAACCACAAGCCAGTTGGCCTAACACCGGTCATAGGGAAAATGTTAGAAACTATTATTAAAGAAGTTATAGCAGGGAACTTAGAAAAATTCAAGACAATCAGGCAGAGTCAACATGGTTTTGTGAAAGGGAAATCATGCTTAATCAATTTATTGGAGTTCTTTGAAGGAGTCACATGTGCTGTTGACAAAGGGGAACCAGTACTTAGCTGTCCTGAATGCATTTAATAATGGAAGTGCCACATCAAAGGTTATTGTCGAAAACAAAAACTCATGCTATAGGGGGTAACGTATTGGCATGGATAGAAGATTGGCTAGCTTACAGGAAGCAGAGAGTTGGCATAAATTGATCTTTTTCTGGTTGGTAGGATGTGATGAGTGGTGTGCCAGAGGGATCAGTGCTTTTTACAATTTATATAAATAACCTGGATGACGGGACCGAAGAAATGGTTTCTAAATTTGCTGACTACACAAAGATAGGTAGGAAAGTTAACTGTGAAGAGGACATAAGCAAACTACAAGGGGACATAGGGTTAAGTGATTGGGCAAGGATCTGGCAAATGGAGTATAATGTGGGCAAATGTAAAATTGTTCATTTTGGCTGGAAAAATAAAAAAGCATATTATCTAAAAGGTGAGAGATTGCAGAGCTCTGAGATTCAGATGGATCTGGGTGTCCTAGTGCATGAATCACAAAAGGCTCGCATGCACATACAGCGAGTAATTAGGAAAGCTAATAGAATATTATCATTTATTGAGAGGGGAATTAATTACAAAAGTATGGAGGTTATACTTCAGTTGTACAGGGCACTGGTGATACCACATCTGGAGTGTTGTGGACAGTACTGGTCTCCTTACTTGAGGAAAGATGTAAATGCGTTAGCAGTTCAGAGTAAGTTCACTAGACTAATACCAGGAATGGATGGGTTGTCTTATGAAGAAAGGTTGGACAGGTTAAGCTTGTATCCACTAGAATTTAGAAGAGTAAGAGGTGATTTGATTGAAACCTTTAAGGTCCTGAGGGGTCTTGACAGGGTGGATGGGGAGAGGATTCTTCTTCTTGTGGGAGAATCTAGAACTGGGGATCACTGTTTAAAAATAAGAGGTCACTCATTTAAGACAGAGATAAGGAGAATATTTTTCTCTCACAGTGTCTTTGGAACTCTCTTCCTCAAAAGGCGGTGGAAGCAGAGTCTTTGAATATTTTTAAGGCAGAGCTAGATAGATTCTTGATTAACAAGGGAGTGAAAGGTTATCAGGAGTAGGCAGGAATGTGGGGTTGTGGTTACAATGAGATCAGCCATGATCTTATTGAATGGCAGAGCAGGCTCGAGGAGCCAAGGGAGCCTACTCCTGCTCCTAATTCGTATGTTCATATATAGGATTAAATATGAGAAATTTAGGACAAAGTGCAGGTAAAGATTTTGTCACACAGAGGGTAATGAGGCTGTGGTATGCACTACTTGAGTTAATCACAGAATGGTTACAGCACAGAAGGAGATCGTTCAGCTTGTCATGTTCATGCTGGCTCTCTGTAGGTGCTACTAGCTCGGCCCACTTCACTGCCTTTTCAGCGGTGCAAATTTTCTCTCTTCAGATAATTGCCAGTTCTCTTTTGAAAGCCACAACTGAATCTGCTTCCATCACACTTTCAGGCAGTGCCTTTGAGATCCTAACCACTCACTGCATAAATAAGTTTTCCCTCATGCCATCGTTTTTTTTTTGACGATCACCTTCAGTCAGTGTTCTCTGGTTGTTGGCCCATCTGCCAATGGGAGAAGATTTCCTCCCACTGCCAATCTACTCTGTCTAGGCCCCTTATGATTTTGATCACTTCTATTAAATCTCCTCTCATCCTTCTCTTCCCGAAGGAGAATAGCCCCAGCTTTACCAAACTATCCTCAGAACTGAAGTCTCTCATCTCCAGAACCATTCTCATAAGTCTTTTCTGCACCTTTTTCAATGCCTTCACATCCTTCCTAAAGTGCGGTGCCCAGAATTGAACATAATACTCCAGTTGAGTCTGAACCAATGCAATATAAAGGCTTATCATAACTTCCTTGTTTCTGTATTCCATGCCTCAATTTATAATGCTCAGGATCCTGAATGGCTTATTAACTACTTTCTCAAACTGTTAACAATTTGTATACATCTAGCCCAGGTCCCTCTGCTTCTGCACCCTTTATAATTCACCATTTGTGCCTTTCTTTATTCTTCCTACAGATTGTATCACTTCACACTTCTCTATATTAAAGTTCATCTGCCATGTATTCATCCATTCCATCTGCCTGTCTATATTCTCTTGAAGTTTACCACTACCCTCCTCACAGTTCACAATGCTTCCAAGTTTTGGATCATCTGCAACTTTGAAATTGTCCCAACACACCCAAGACTGGGTGATTAATTTAGATCAGGAAAGGCAGTGGTCCTAATAACCACCCCTGGGAAATCCTACGCTATACCTTCCTCCAGTCCATTACTGTGTTCTGTTTACGGTCAGTCAGCCCACTTTGTACCCATGCTGCTACTGTCCTTTTTATTCCAAGGACTTCAACTTTACTCACAAGCCTGTTATGTGGCACATTATTAAACAACTTTGGAAGTCCATGTGCACCACCTAAACCATGTTACCTTCAAAAATGCTCTCTGTAACTTCGTAGAAAAATTCATTAAAATTGGTCAGACACAGTTTGCTCTTAATTAATCCACTCTGGTTCAAGTGAGTGTTAACTTTGTTCCAGATTATCATTTCTAAAATCTTTCCCACCACTGAGGTTAAATTAACTAGCTGCAGTTGCTGGACTTATCCTTACGTTTTTTCTAAACAATGCTGCAACTGTTGAAATTCTCCAGTCCTCTGGCACCACCCCTACAACGAATGAGTATTGGAAGATTATTGCCAGTGCCTCTGCAATTTCCACTGTTTCTTCCCTCAATGTCATCAGATACATCTCATCAGGTCCTAGTGATTTATCAACTTTAAGTACTGCCAGCCTTTCTGATAACTCTTTATCAATTATTACCCCATCCAGTGTTTTAACTACCTCGTCTTTCACCATAACTTGGCAGCATCTTCATCCTTGCTAAAGCCAGATGCAAAATGCTCATTTAGTGCCTCAGCCATGCCTTCTGCTTCCCTGTGTAAATCTCCATTTTGATCCCTAAATAGTGCTACCCCTGGGGGGAGAATTTTCTCCATCGGGCAGGCTGGTTGGGAGTGGGCGCGGAGGAAATCACCGGCCACGATCTGCTGCGTGCTGCCATTTTACCTGGGCAGGCCAATTAAGGTCCGCCCAGCATGACGTGCTCAGTGCTACCTGTGTGGGCGGGGGGGGGGGGGGTGGTAGGAAGGAGAGTCGGGAACTGCATTCCTTCACATGAAAGAGTGCAGAAATCTCCCTGAGGCATGGAGCTGCCTCAGGGAGATTAAGTTCAAATTGAAAGTTTTGAACAAAGAAAAATAAAAATTATTTAGATATGTACCCTCATGTGACAGTGTCACATGAGCTGGGACATGTTTACAAAAGGTGAATAAATTATAGATTTTAAACCTTCAGGAAACCTCATCCCGCCTGTGGAGGAGGTTTCCTGAAAACTGTGAAGGCCGCTTGGGCTCTTCGCCTGCCTGCCAACCTTAAGTTGGACGGGCAGTGTTGATAATGAGTTTAATTGGCTTTTTAATGGCCTTATCAGGCCTTTGACAGTTCAGCAGGCATACAGCTGCCTTCGGCGCGTGCCCGCCGAACGAAAAATCTGAATGACGCACGGTGACGTCAGGACACACGCCCGACATCACTGCACGTCATTTTACATATCGGCGTGCGGGGCCCGCTCCTGCACGCCGACCTGAAAATGATCCCCCTACTATTACAACCCTAATCATGCTGCAATGGAGTGCATGCTTTAAGTTTATAATTAAGAGCAGCTGCCACCAATTGGGTGAAGGTTAGGGATTTATTGCAAAAAACAATTCACAGTGGGTGCTGGGGGTAACAAGAGGAATCTGTGCCTTTACTGAGTTTTGGAAATAAACCTAGATTAAGGAGAAGACTGGCTTCAGATTTATCTTTTCCTCAATGTGTGAACAATGAGATTAACATGGTAGCAGAGGATGAACATTGAGATCTGATGATTGGAAGATTCACAGGAAGTTGTGTGTGTCTCTCCTCTTAGAGAAGAAAATAAATATACTAATCCTGGCAACCACAGATACAGGATGACTGAGACCCAATGCAAAATCTCAGGCTTTGGTTATCCAGTGTTATTTTTTGGGTTCTGAACCATATGAGCAATGGAAAAATGTGGAAATGTGGACATGGGTTACTTTGTTATCCCGAAGGAAGTAAGGAATGGCTTTGGTTTTGTCATTAACAGAAAAAAGTATGATTAGCAGTAAAGTATTTTTGGAACTGGATGTGGCTGACTTAGTTACTGAAGATGGATTAACCTTTCAATTGCAATTTTTGGATAGGTTTTACAATAAAGATGATTAGTTGGAAGCATGTGGTTGACTTTTGTTAAATTTAAGAAGATAGACAATCAGTCCATGTAAGAGTATATTATGGACTTTGGTAGGTGGTACAAGAGATTGATGAAACTTAACCTTAAAATCCTGGTGTCTGTGCTCGTATTCAAGTTATTGTGCAGAGATTTCACAAATAGACAGACTTTTGGTATTGATCAGGGTTCAATTTCATGGAAAAGTCACTCTCTTAGACCAAATGATTGGTGCCCTAAAACATTGTTGGGAAAGCAGTCATTTCCAGCTACTTTCCTATCAAATACAGGCAACTCTGCAGTGATGCAAAGAATGAAGGACTCCATGTTTGCTGAATTTTGAGATCGCCAAAATATTAGACAAAGGCATCAGTTCAAAGATGGGTTGCTGATAGGCGGTCTGAAGATGGCTGATGGATCGAGGCAGTTGTTTCTTACACTTTGTGGAAATGGCAACTAGATTTAGCCTATGATGATAAATGGCAAGGACAAACAGGCTGGTGTAGACAAGGGCCGGATTTTCCAGTCCTGTCTGCTGTAGGATCAGAAATTCCCACCTGAAGTCAACAGACCTTCTGCTGGTCCATCACATTTTCCATTCCACCCACGACAATTCATGCAGCAGGTGGGGAAAATCCAGGTCAAGGTCATGGAAAAAGTGGACTGGTACAAGACTAGGAACACCAAAGAAATTTTTGATGGAATGTGGAAAAGCATTTGCAAATTATGAATTTTGGGACATGTGTGAGAATTTGAATATTATAGTCATGAATACTGAGGCATAGAGCATGTTCACTTATGTTTCATGTGACAGGAATCATGCAGTAATTGACAAAATCTTAAGTAAGATACTGGCTGACCACCGAATTGCAAGTCGCAAACGGCACTGGCATAAGCAGTACATCCTAAAAATTCTTTGCAAATGATTGGGGGATATAGCCCATATCAATTGGTGTATGGAAGGAATCTGAAGTTGCCTTCAGTGCTGTCGGATGCTCCCCCGCTTCGAAAAAGAACTACCATTAGCTCTATTTTCTCAGTCCACTTGAATGCCTTACATGCAGACAGGAAAGATTTTATCAAGACCAAAGTTTCGGGAAGAATTAGGAGAACATTGCAACATCACATAAGACCATCTGAGGTAGGCTTTATTTCAAGTGATCTGGTTTAATACGAGAGGAGCAAAGGGAATTGAAAGGCCCAATTTATGGGGAAACTTATAGGCTGTGAAGGGATAATTGTGATTATCCAACATGGGAATCAGACAATAAAAGTCCATTCTTCACAGGTCATCAGAATGAATTTTGAATTTGCAGATACTGACAATGTGATAGAGGATGACTAAGCACCTTGTGCATTGCATATTCATATTTTGCAGGCCAGAGCCAAAGGAAAAAGGTATGACAGATCAGGGGTTAGATATCGGTAGAAAATCTGATGGTGGTGAACAGGAATGGGCTATTTTGTTTAGAGGTCAACTACCCCAAGTGGGTTCCCAGGTGTCGCACTGTCCAGAAGGATGGGATAACTGGAGGGATGCAACTGTTAATCTTCAATAGTTGTTTAGAAATGAAGACTGAAACCAAGACCAACTCCTTCAGGAGAGAGTTTTATTGCATGTCATAAAGCTCTTCACAGAGAGAACTAGTCTCAGCTGTTATTCCTTTTAAATAACCCAATGGGTACTTAGTTAAACCACCTAATAATTAGCAATTGAGCTTCTTTAGCTGTTTCCTTCCTTAACAGATTCCCCTCTTCTTAAAAAGAAAATAACCCATAAGTTTATATAATCACAAAAAAATCAATATATATTTTTTCATTCAATAAGTTCACCTTATTCCCCTCCTTGAAAAAGAAAAAGTGAACATGTATAGATATTTCCCCACAAAAGGAGTATTTTTCTTAAAGAAAAAGACATCCCTCTTTAAGGATCTTTAATAACCTCTTGCAGCTCGCTCCTCTTTTGGTGAAACAGTCAGATAATTGGTAGCTGCTAGCAACCCATTTGATCTTGGCAAACTCCTTATTCTCGAGCATCTGTTTTAAACTTGCAATATCAATTCGCAATCTCTTCACATTAACACACTTCGTAGAGTGAACATTTTCCCAAAGTGACTTATTACCTATAAAACATTCGATAGGTACTGTTCCTGAATACCCTTTTCTATTTAAAACTTCTGCCAGTATCTTTGATTTAAAGAATGTTATATCTATCGCTTCAACAAGGGTGAGAGTCTCCGCTGCCAAAGTACTTTTTACAACTCTTCGTATCTTTTTAGATTCCCATGCCAAAGGGCAGCATTTGCCTTTCTCCCCCATGAGAAATATTATAAATCCTCCCGCACTTGAAAATCCATAACATAAATTTGCATAACACGCATCACTGAACACTATCAGTTTCATTTTTTTAAGATCACCCAAAGATGGAAATTTCAAAACACATTTGCTCCATTTTTAATTTTGTCAATGTTTTGTTTGCCCGAATGATTTCTTTGACCTTGGGATTGTTAATTTTAGTGCTCAATTCTAAAATGTGAAAACTGACATCCAGTCTTGTTTGTTTGCCTAGCCAATTGAGTTGCCCAATTAGACTTCTGAGTTCCTGTTTCTGTTTCAGAAGTTGCTGTATCTTTCTGTGAGGTCTTACCACGATGAATTGCAATGGGATTGACGTTCTCTAAATAGGATTGCTGATGTTTGATCCACTCTGCCTGATTTCCAATCCAATGTACTTAAACTCACCAGAAACCTGGCTTCCAATTTTAAACTCTGTCCTGAGCCCATTATTGACAACTGTTTAAAATTTACTACTACCACCCCACAAATAATCATCTACATGCATCATAAAGATGCCTGCAAGTTTCCCTCCATAAAACATTGCTGAGCTCACTGAGAAATACCAAACTCTGAAGGTGTAATTTAAACCATATACACATTTATTTAGCTTCCAGAGAGTCCCTTAGGTGCCTCTTTTGGTGGACTGAGAAAAACTTCCCTTTGAAGTTGGTATCCCTGCAAAAAATGCAGCTTTAATATCAATGACTTTTATTCCCAAGCATTTATATCTAATAGAGCCAAAAAGATCTTCAGCACAACTTTCCCTGCCATAGGTCACCCAATTTTTCTTCAAACCGTCGTGCCATTAGCCTGGCTTTACCTTTATAAGTACCACCAGGACGGACCTTTTTTATGCATATCCATCTTTGAGACAGAGCTGGTTGTCCCCTATCTGGCTCCTCTGTGTATATCCTAAATTCTTTCCAACTATGTAGTTCTTGCTTTTGGCATCCTTTATTAATTTATTGTCTAATTTGTTTGAAGCTACTAAGATTTCTCGATCACATGGGCTTCTTGCTCCTTGTAGTGTTACCAGTCTGTGCCAAATACCTTGACCTTGTTAAGCTACGCCCTCTATCCTGCCTTCTATCATGCTCTGGACTGTTACTGTTTGATCGCCCCCTCCGTTTATAGATGTTCTTTCAACAGATCGCAATCTCTTCCTAGAGGTACGTCCACTCCCAGATCCACTGTGTGAACTGATACTGCATTCCTGTGTGTTCCATTTTTGTACTTCATGTTCCCAATCCATAGGCCTAACTTCCTGTCCTTCATCTCATACATTTAACAGTTTTTATATTTCCTAGTAGTCTTCCCTGCTCAACCTACAATCATTGCATCCCACCATTGACTGGTCCCTTCTGAAATGTATGTAACTTTAGTGCTAGCTTTCGGCAATTGTCCTCTGGAACAAAATGCCTCATCTCCTTTGTCCAAATTACTGTCTCCAACTTCAGATGCACTGTCAACTTCAGCTACCGGGTCCTCACAAAATCATGCAACATATGAGAAGTACATAGCTCCTCATCCCTTTCTACAACACTTTCCGAACCTGCAAATTTGTAGTCTGTGCCAACTAACCTTGAGGAGTGTACCCAAATAGTCTGGTTCCCATGTTGTAAAATGACTGTTTCACCATCTTTACATATAACCTTTCCTGGGCCTTTCCATTCATTAAATTCTTCTCTTTTATAGTGTACCATATCTCCCTGATTGAAAAGAGTTTCCTGTGGTCATACATTGTGTCTTAAAGCGCGCCAAATTCGTTTTGAAACTTTGTCTTTAAGGAATGCTCTTCTACTCGCATGGAGTGTATTTAAATGCTTAGAAAAGGTAGAGATAATCGTAGTTCCCTCCCAAACTGGGGGATGATCATTCAGGACTGAAGGAATTTTTGGGTTTCTAACAAGAACCAACTGATACGGACTATAGCCCCAACCATCTGCAATGAATTCTTGGCATGGACAGCCTATGCTAAGAGCTGATGTTAATTTACAGCTTGATCCCTCTGCCAATATTTTATGAAGCATCTCATCTATAAGAGTGTGATTCCTTTCACACACTCCGTTACTAAAGAGACTTTCTGCTGCTGTATTCATAACCATTATATTCATGTTTTCACACTTATCCCGGAACTTGTCGTGAGCAAATCCCCCCCTATTGTCAGTGAGGAATTTCACTAGTGATCCCAATCTGGTCCCTATCCACTTCTCCATTACCTGAACCACAATTATTTTCTTTTCTTTACTGTATGTGATTGTCAACTGGCTAAACCTTGTTGTCAAATAAAAATGTTTTCTCTATCCCACACCTTTAAATCCATTGCCATAACTTCAATGAAATCCCTTGGCAATTGGTTGTGACGGTGTCCTTCTGTATTTCTTACATATATCACATCTATCACTTTTCTCCTCTAAGTTTAGCGTACTCCCCATCCGTTATTCCTGCATCACTTAACAAAATTTTTGGTGTTTGCAAAGAAGGGTGGGCAAACTGCCGATGGAATTTTAACAAAATTTGCTTTTTGTCTTCTAAATTCCTATCCCCTGACGCTAATAACACTTCTTTAATCTCCTTAGCAGAAAAGTTAGGTTTCATTAAAGAAATAAATATAGTGCCCAGATTGCATAAATTGCAAATCCACAGTTTTTCCAAATACAATGGCCTTGTCGTTTTCCACGTCCAGCTTAATTTTCACTTTCTTCATCGATGGTCCACTCAACAGTAATGGTATTGCGCTAGCCATTACACCCACGCTGATGAAATGATTGACTCCAGCTATCTCACAGGGAATCACTACACTTTTTAAAGGTTTTAAGGTACTATCATCTCCAAATCTAAAACTGGTAGAACTCAAATTCTTTAACCTTATTCCGGTCCTTGTCATTTAAGGAGCCCAGGTAGCATTTTAACCAGTCTATTCAACAGCTTATAGATGTGCATCTGCTATCTAGCACCACACAGTTGAAGGACTTTGCCACCGAGACATTCATCACAGGGCTGAAACTTCTTGTAACTAATACAATGTCCTCTCTTTGGTCAATATCTCCATCTTCCTCTAAGTCGTGTGTCTCATGTTTAATTTTGAACACCTTATTATATTGTTTAGGTCAGTTCATTGCATAATGGTGTTTTGAATCACATCTAAAATACCAATTGACCACACCCTGGACATTTCTGGGATTCATTATTTTGTCATAAATCCCTAATTCTTTTCTCCTGCCATAATTGTCAAAGGGGTTTCTGTCCCCATTGTTTCTAGTTACAAATCTCCTATCGTACTGATGCCTGCGTTCTGTTTCTAAATGATCTCGCCAACCCGTTAACATCGTATCCCACATTATCTGTCTTACTGCTGAATGGCTCCATGAATGCTGCCGGAAAGGAATGTTTTCAGAGGAATTTTTTTTAGAGCTTCCGACATCTGTTCTAGCAGTGTGTGTCTTTCTGCAAACGTAACTCCTGTTAGAACTAGAAGCCTGTCCATATTCGATACTTTGGCACAGTCTAGTAACTTCAACGCCAGCACCGACTGGGGAACTTCTAGGCGGAACTTTTGCAATCTTGCATATAGTCTACTAAATTCCATTATGTAAGCTTCTATGGAACTTTCTTCCAACTTTCTAAATTTGTCAAAATCGGACCATGCTTCGTAAGCACTTAATAAATCATCTTCTTGATAGATCTTATCAATAAAATCTAATAATGTTTCCAAACCTTCATCTGTGTCCAAATGCTCACGCTTCAACTCCAAAAATACTTTGTATCTTATTTTGCTTTTGCATGGTAACAAAAGTGCCAAGGCCATTCCCTATTTTGTCTTTGGCAGGGACGTAACCCATATCCACAGTTACTTAATTCTTTCAATGCGCATACAGTTCACGCTCAGAAAACATAGGTGGGTATACCCCAAAACTCCACATTTTGATTCAACCATTTTCTTTTTCTTTTTGAGTGACTCCAAACCATTCTGCTCTTAACAGTTAGCTCCAAATACAGTCTTTTGTCTGAAGAATGCTTAGTTTCTAATCTTTTACTTACAAGCAGCAACCTTCCTCTGCTACCACTGCGAAGCTCCAACACTGTTTAGAAATGAAGATTGAAATGAAGATTGAAACCAAGACTGACTCCTTCAGACAGAGTTTTATTGCTTGTCATAAAACTCTCCACAGAGAACTAGTCTAAGCTGTTGTCCCTTTTATACAACCAAATGGGTGCTTGGTTGAACAACCTAATAATTAGCAATTGAACTTCTTCAGCTGTTTCCTTCCCTAAAAGCAACAATAGTGGGACAAGCAAGTAAATCTACTGGAAAATATAAGAAATGGTTGGATGCCCAGGATGATGGACAAGCAGTGAAGACCATGGACTGGGATAACGGAATACACCAAGTGTAGCTTGAGTTACAGTAATGGGGCAGGTGATGAATCCCGAGTGAGGAATCTTTCACGTACGGTGGATAGGGCCTCAGTTAGGGTACACAGTATATCTAACGGTATCAGCCTGGAAAGACTTCAACAGGCAAGTGTCGTAGTTTGACTCGATGACAAAGTAGAATGGAGAATGCAGAAGCATCACGACAAAATAGTAGAAGTCATCCCCATGACCGAGAGGTTTATGTAACAGCCAACAAATTAGGGGATAAAGCGTTATGAGAGGGTAAACAGAAGGAGTTGGATAGTTGGAGGGAGTTTGGTATGTACTCAGAGGTCATAAATGGGGGTCAGCCAACATAGGTAGATCTCCACTGAAAAGGTCCTACCAGATGGAACTTATAAGGCCAAGGCTAGGTTATTGGCCAGGGATTTTGAAGAATGCTTAGCAGATAAAGCAGCCAGGGTGGACTTGCCCATAGCAGAGAAGGTCATTTTGAACTTTTTTTTTGCCCTTTTGGTGACTTTTCTTGGGAATGTAAGTTGATAGATATAAAAGCTGCATTTCTGCGGGAGGATCACCTCCAGAGGGAAGAGTTTCTCAAGCCTCCGAAGGAGGAGGCAGAGGGAAAACTTTAGAAGTTGAATAAGTGCATCTATGGTTTAAACCGTGCTTCCAGAGTCTGGTATTCAGTTCAATCACAGAATTGTTACAGCGCAGGAGGCGGCCATTTGGCCCATTGTGTCTGCACCAGCTCTCCAAATGAACATCATGATTTAGTGCCATTCTCCTGCTTTTTCCCCATACCCTTGCACATTGTTTCTATTCAAATAATCATCTATTGTCCTCTTGAATGCCTCAATTGAACCTGCCTCCACCACACTTCCAGGCAGTGCACTCCAACTTGAACCACTCGCTGTGTGAAAAAGTTTTCTCTCACATCACATTTGCTTCTTTTGCAAATCACTTCAAATCTGTGCCCTCTTGTTCTCGATCTCTTGACAAGTGGAAACAGTTTCTCCCTATCTACTCTATCCAGCCCCCTCATTATTTTGAACACCTCTATCAAATCTCCTCTTTGCTTTCCCCTCTCCCAGCCTCTCCAATCTATCTTCATAGCTCAAGATTTTCATCCCTGGAACCATTCTTCTACACTCTCTCCAATGCAATCACATCCTTCCCAGAGCGTGGCGCTCCGAACTGTACAAAATACTCCAGCTGAGGTCTAACTGATGTCTTATATGAGCTCAGCATAACCTCCCTGCTCTTGTACGTGATGCCCCAATTAATAAAGGCCAGGATACTGTATGCTTTATTAACTGCTATCTCCACCTGTCCTGCCACCTTCAATGATCTATGCACATATACACCCAGGTGTCTCTGCTCCTGCACATGCTTAAGAATTGTACTCCTTATTTTATATTGCCTCTCCATGTTCTTCCTATCAAAATGAATTACTTCACACTTCTCCACATTGAATTTAATCTGTCACCTTTCTGCCCACTCTACCAACTTGTCTATGTGCTTTTGAAGTTCTATACCATCCTCCCCACAGTTTGCAATGCTTCCAAGTTTTGTATAATCTGTAAACTTTGAAATTGTCCCCTGCACAGCAAGATCTAGATCATTAATACATATCAGGAAAAGCAAGGGTCCCAACACTGACCCCTGGGGAGCTCCACTACAAACCTTCCTCCAGCCTGAAAAATATCCATTGACCATTACCCTCTGTTTCCTATTATTGGATTGTCTCCAAGTATTTTTTTAATTCATTCATGAGATGTGGGCTAGGCCAGCATTTATTACCCATCCCTAGTTGCCCTTGAGAAGGTGGTGGTGAGCTGCCTTCTTGAACCGCTGCAGTCGTGGTGTAGGTACACCCACAGTGCTGTTACGAAGGGAGTTCCAGGATTTTGATCCAATGACAGTGAAGTAACGGTGATATATTTCCAAGCCAGGATGGTAAGTGACTTGGAGGGGAACTTCCAGGTGGTGGTATTCCCATCTATCTGCTGCCCTTGTCCTTCTAGATGGTAGTGGTCATGGGTTTGGAAGGTGCTGTTCAAGGAGCCTTGGTGAATTCCTGCAGTGCATCTTGTAGATGGTACACACTTCTGCTACTTTGCGTTGGTGGTGGAGAGAGTGAATGTTTGTGGATGTGGTGTCAATCATACGGGCTGCTTTGTCCTGGATGGTATCAAGCTTCTTGAGTGTTGTGGGAGCTCCACTCATCCAGGCAAGCCGGGAGTACTCCATCACACTCCTGACATGTGCCTTGTAGATAGTGGACAGGCTTTGGGGAATCAGGGAGTGAGTTACTAGCTGCACGATTCCTAGCCTCTGACCTGTTCTTGTAGCCACAGTATTTATATGGCTAGTCCAGTTCAGTTTCTGGCTAATGGTAACCCCCAGGATGTTGACAGTAGGGAATTCAGTGATGATAATGCCACTGAACGTCAAGGAGTGATGGTTAGATTCTCCCTTGTTGTAGCTGGTCATTGCCTGGCTCTTATGTGGTGCAAATGTTACTTGCCACTTGTCAACCCAAGCCTGGATATTGTCTAGGTCTTACTGCATTTGGACATGGACTGCTTCAGAATGGTGCTGAACATTGTGCAATCATCAGGGAACATACCCACTTCTGACCTTATGATGGAAGGAAGGTCATTGATGAAGCAGCTGAAGATGGTTGGGCTGAGGACACTACCCTGAGGAATTCCTGCGGTGATGTCCTGGAGCTGAGATGACTGACCTCCAACAACCACAACCATCTTCCTTTGTGTTAGATATGACTCCAACCAGGGGAGAGTTTTCCCCCTGATTGCCATTAACTCAAGTTTTGCTAGGGCTCCTTGATGCCACACTCAGTCAAATGCGACCTTGATGTCAAGGGCAGTCACTCTTACCTCGCCTCCAGAGTTCAGCTCTTTTGTCCATGTTTGAATCAAGGAGCTGAGTGGCCCTGGTGAAACCCAAACTGGGCATCAGTGAGCAGCTTATTGCTAAGCAAGTGCCGCTTGATAGCACTGTTGATGACCCCTTCCATTACTTTACTGATGATGGAGAGTAGACTGATGGGACGGTAATTGACCGGGTTGGATTTGTCTTGCTTTTTGTTTACAGGACATACCTGGGCAATTTTCCACATAACCAGGGAGATACCAGCGTTGTAGCTGTACTGGAACAGCTTGGCTAGGGGCTTGGCAAATTCTGCAGCACAAGTCTTCAGTACTATTGCCAGAATATTGTAAGGGCCCATAACCTTTGCACTATCCGGTGCCTTCAGCCATTTCTTGATATCACGTGGAGTGAATCGAATTGGCTGAAGACTGGCATCTGTGATGCTGGGGACCTCCAGAGGAGACTGAGATGGATCATCCACTCAGCACTTCTGGCTGAAGATTGAAGGAAATGTTTCAGCCTTATCTTTTGCACTGATGTGCTGGGCTCCTCCATCATTGAGGATGGGGATATTTGTGGAACTAAAGATAGATCCTGCAATGTTTTATTGGTACCATGGTGGGAAACGTTCAGTAATCTTCATAATGGTTGATCACAATGTTAATGACAGAATCAGAACAGACTTTAAGGTTGGGAGTCAAGCTAATGGGGCCTTTAAATATCTTGCATTAAAGATAAAACATGATGGGTCTGAGGTTACTTTACACCAACTATCATATTTAAAAAGTGTTAGCCCTGTCACAGTCAATTGGGCTAGGTCCTCACAAAAAATGCAGATGTTTCCAAGGATGAGATGGAACAAGCTGCAAAATCTAATTGGACAATTAAATTGGCTGGGCACAGAGACTAGGCTGGTTGCAAGCTTTAATATCCTTGAACTGAGTACTACAATGAAACATCCCAAAGTCCTGGACATCTTAATGGCAAACAAAACATTGATAAAATTAAGATGGAAAAAAAGGTACCGAAGATTCCAGCTTTGGGTGACTCTAAGGATATAAAATTCATCGAGTTTAGTGACATCTCTCATGCAAACCTTGTTGATGGGTTTTCAAGTGCAACGGGTTTCATAATATTTCTTGTGGGGGAAAATGTGAGATGTTGCCCCTTGGCTTGGGAAGATAAGAAAATAAGGCAAATAGAAAAGAGCACTCTGGGTACAGAGACTCTCATATTTGTAGAGGCAGTGGATATGGCATTCTTTTTAGCTAAAATGTCAGAGGAAATGCAAATGAGGGGAACGATGAAGGAAATGTCCCAATAGAGTGTTATATTGGCAATCGATCCCTTTGGAATAATGTACACTCTGCAAAGTGCAAGTGAAAGATTACGAAATGACATCACAAGTCTAAAACAAATGGTGGAGATAAAGGAAATCTCTAACCTCAAGTGGATTGATACAAGCTACCAGTTCTCATTCTTTCACAAAAAGGAACACTTCTAGTGAAAACTTTTGGGGATTTTAGAGGGATAACTCAGGATGTGAGTCTTGAAAATGTGTGATTTATTTTTCTGTCTTCAGTTTTGTTGCCTGGAAAGAAAATGCACCTGCTATTTGTTTTCTTTAAGAAAGAAGGGAATCTGTTAATGTTGCAATGGAATGCATGCTTTAAGTTTGTACCTAAGAGCATCTGCCACCAATTGGGGATTTATTGCAATTATATAAAAAGCAGTTCATGCCGGGTCGGGTGGGGGGGGGTTGGTGGTAACAAGAGGAATCTGAGTCTTAGAAATAAACCTGGAAAAAAGGAAAGACTGGCTTTAAAGTCATCCTTTCCTCCAAGTGTGAACAATGAGGTTAACTTGGAAGACTTTTGGATTCCCTTTGCATTAGCTATCAATCTCTTCCCATTATCTCTCTTTGCTTCTCTTATTTGGATTTCCAGAAGGCATTCGATAAGGTACCACAAAAAGGTTACTGCATAAGATGGGAGCTCACGGTATTGGGGGTAATGTATTAGCATGGATTGAGGATTGGTTAACACACAGAAGACAGAGAGTCGAGATTAATGGGTCTTTTTCAGGTTGGAAAGACGTAATTAGTGGCGTGCCACAAGGATCAGTCCTGGGGCCTCAATTATTTACCATCTATATTAATGACTTGGGGGAGGGGGCAGAATGTAATGTATCCAAATTTGCTGACGATACAAAATTAGGTGGGAGGGCATGTTGTGATGAGGACATAAGGAATTTACAAGGGGATATAGGTTGAGTGAGTGGACAAAAACTTGGCAGATGGAGTTTAATGTAGGAAATTGTGAGGTCATGCACTTTGGTAGGAAGAATCAAAAGGCAGAGTATTTCTGAAATGGAGAGAGACTCCAAAAAAGTTCAACACAGAGGGATCTGGGTGTTCTTGTGCATGAAACACAAAAAGTTAGCATGCAGGTGGAATTTTGGCTTGTATTGCTAGAGGGTTGCAGTTTTAAAAAAAGTCTTGTTACAACTGTACAGGGTGTTAGTGAGGCTGTACCTGGAGTACTGTGTACAGTTTTGGTCCCCGTATTTAAGAAAGGATATACTGGCATTGAAGGCAGTTCAAAAGAGACTCACTAGGCTGATTCCTGGGATGAAGGGGTTGACTTATCAAGAACGGTTAAACAGGTTAGGCCTCTATTCGTTAGCGTTTAGAAGAATGAGGGGTGATCTTATTGAAACATACAAAACTCTGAGGAGAGAGAAGAGGGGAGAGGAGAGACTCTGAGGGGGCTTGATAGGGTAGATGTTGAGAAGATGGTTCCACTAGTGGGGGTATCTCTAGCTAGAGGACATAGTAAAAGAAACAGGACACTCGCTTAAAACTGAGATGCAAAGGAATTTCTTCAGAGGGTAGTGAATATCTGGAATTCTCTACCCCAGAGAGTTGTGGAAGCTAGATCATTGAAATTATTTAAAGAGGATGTAGATAGGTTTTTGAAATATTGGGGAATTGAGGGCTATGAGGAACTGGCTCGAAAGAGGAGTTGAGGCCTGGGGCAGATCAGCCATCATCTTATTGAATGGTGGGGCAGGCTTGAAGGGCTAAGTAGCCTACTCCTGCTCCTATTTCTTATGTTCTTATTTCTTTTTTCACTACCCATCCAAACTTTTTATATTCGATCTGGTTCTCACTAGTATTATCAACATGACATTTGTCATACACACCTTTTTACTGCTTCATCTGACTCTGTCTCTCTCTCTTTCTCTTTTATTATCCAGGGAGCTCTGGCTTAGCTTGTCCTACCTTTCACCTTCATGGGAATGTACCTTAAATATCTTCTCTTTAAAGGCAGCCCACTGTTCAATTACAGTTTTGCCAATAATCAAGATTCCAAATTACCTGGGCCAGATTCGTTCTCAGCCCATTAAAATTGGCTCTCCACCAATTAATTATTTTTAATCTGGATTACTCTTTGTCCTTTTCCAAAGCTAACCTAAACCTTATAATACTATAATCACTGTCCCTTAAATGCTTGGGCCTGGATTTTCGTTGTGTTGGGATGACTCGGGAGCCCTTTAAAAATAGTGGGTGGGTCCTGATTCTGGGAAGCCTGACCCCATTACCAGACTTTCTGATTGTCTTCTGCCTTGTAAGGGTCACAAGCCCGCAGCCAGTACTCCTGACCTTATCGGCTCCAATGTGTGGATAGGCATGTCCTCCTCCTCCACAATTTCCATGGAGTCCAGGCCAGGTTTTTAAAGAGTTGTAGTTCATGGTACCTCAGAGGTGTAATGAGCCATGGTCTGCATAAAGGAACTTTTTGGAAGTTAAATTCAAAAGGTTTTCCTCATGCTCCCATGCCTGTCTATGCCCCCCACCAACCCCCACAGTCCTTCAAGCCCCCCATGCCATGCCAATCCCATCCATCTCCATGGTCTCTCATAAACCCCCCCTCCATGCCAAGCTATGGCCCTACAATACCCATCGGCTCTATAAAGTGCATGGTGTGGCCAATGAACGCTATAGTGATGATTGGATGATTGAAACCTCTTAATATTGTGTAAATAAGCATTGGGCAATTGACAGCATAGCTCAGAGAGCAGAACTGTTAATCAAGCAATGTTTTCCCTAGGGCTTGAGTGTTTCTACAGGCTAATGAATTTCCGGGCTCTCAGTCAAGCCTCATTATATATTATTGGCTGACAGCCCAGATATCCATTAGAGTACTAAAACATCTGAGCCCCAGGGAAAACATTGCTTGATTGACATAGCTTGGCATGGGTGGCATGAGGTAGCATGGATGGTGCATGGGGAGTGAGTGGGGAGGTGAGGAACTGTGAGGGGTGAGGGCTAGAAGGCTTCATTTTTTATTGCCAACTCCCGGTACCTGCCTCAAAGATGAAAATTCAGGCCTTGATTCACATGCCCACCTTGTAGAGTCTATTTCAACATTTAAGAATAGGTTAGATAGGTGGTTGAAGGAAAGGTGGATAAAAGGAATATAAGAATGGGACAGGCACATGAGAAAAGAATTACTGCTCATATGCAGGACAAACACCAATATGGGCTGCTTGAACTGAAATGTTTGCTTTCATGCAATAAAACTTTATATGTATTGACTTTAATGAAACAGTCCAATCAGTATAAATTTAACTCACCTTTCCACCACTTCAATATCAAAACAGAAGCGCTTATCAATCGAGTCCGTCTTCCTTCGAATGCAAAATTTCAGTTTGAACATTTCTGAAGCTGTTACAAGGCCATTCTATTTAATTACAAATTAATAAGTCAAGACATTTTCAGGGTAAATACAGCATAATTTCAGACCAGCAATTCTATGACAAATCGATAGAGGTAAATCAATATTTGCGCAGAAAAGGATTATATTGTTCTTGACCTTTCAATGCATAACAAATCCCACAATCCTAATTCTGCTGAAAAGGTTTAATACAAACACTTATAATACCAACTACTAATAGTGGAACTAGAAAAGTTAAGGAACCACGAGACTTCCTTTCCATATCAGTTTTATTACAACAACTTACATTTATATAGCATATTTAACGTAGTAAAATAGCTGAAGAAATTTCACAAAAATGTTACCAAACAAAATTTGATGCTGAGCCACTAGGGAGGTTTAAGGACAGGTGACCAAAAGCTTGGTCAAAAAGGTACATTTGAAAGGAGCAACTTAAACATGGAGAGTGATAGAGAGACAGGGGTTTAGGGATGGAATTCCAAAGCCATGGACCTAGATAGCTGAAAGCAAGGCCACCAACTATGGGGTGATGAAACTTAGCGCTGCGCAAGAGCCCTGAATTGGAACAGCGCTGTGACCTTGAAGGGTTGTTCGGTTGGTGGGAGGCCAGTCAGGAAAGCATTGGAATAAACGGTCGAGAGATATCAAAGGCATGGAGGAAGGTTTCAGATGAACTGAGGCAAGGGTAGGGACAATGATTCTATGGAAGTGAAAGTTGGTGCTCTTGGTGATGCAGAACATATGGGGCCAGAAGTTCAGTTCAGGGTCAAATAAGATGCCAAGGCTACAAATGATCTGGTTGAGTCTTAAGACAGTGGCCAAGGAGATGGATCAATTCTGGTGGCTAGAGAACAGTGGCCAAGGAGATGGATCAATTTTGGTGGCTAGAGATTTCGTGGCAGGGATCAAGGACACTAGCTTTGGTCTTGTCCATATTTAACTAGCAAAGCTTCTGTTGATCAAATATTAGATTTGGGACAAGCAGCATGACAGATCAGAAGCTGAGAGAGGAAGTCATGAGATATAGCAAGGTGCTGTCAGCACACATCTTAAATATGCTGTGTTTTCAGCAGATGTTGCCGAAGCATAGCATTTAGATGAGAAAAAAGGGGAGGCCAAGGGTAGATCCTTGATGGACTCCAGAGGTAATGGTGCAGGAGTATGAAGGCAAGCCATTGCAGGTGAGGCTGATTACAACTGGATAGATTGGGCGAGGGTAGTTCTACCCAGCTGGACAAAGGAGGAGTCAATAGTGGAATTAATCACATCAAAGATCACAGATGGGTTGGGAAGGATGAGGACGGATATGACTACTATGATGCATAAGATATAAACTGTGCCTTTCAAGAGGGCCATTTCAGTGCAATGGCAGTGTGGAAACCTGATTAGAGACAAGCATGGCATTGCAAGAAAGATTGGCACAAATTACGTTTTGATAATAAGAAAAAAGTCAATTTTTCATCATTTATATTGGATAAAATTTTGAATTTACCAATTTTCCCCCTGACTTTGGTTCACATAAGGTCATTGAAAATGTCTTTGTTGCTTTGTCGTAGGTACAGTAGTGTTTTATCCATGCAAATCCAAGGGGTCCTAAAAAAAGAAATAACTGCTGGTTAAATAGTTTGCATATAACACAGCAATGCCAGTAAGAGTATAACTGCATCAAAGACTGGATTTTTGCTCCCAGGTCAGGAGGGCAGTCAAGACATTTCCCAACTTCGCAAACCCAATCCAGGAGAAATGCCTGGAAAGTTAGGGTTTTGTTCCAGGGTGACAGGGTTCTTGGAGAATTCGGCCAGGCAGCCCTGAAACAAGTGGAGGCTGCCGGGTGTGGAGGTGGGCTGAGCCGAAGGCCTTTCATTGTGCTATGGCATTACGTTAAAGTGTTAAAATAAACAACAAAACACCCCTGCAGCACTCACCCTTATCACCCCCCCACATGTACTCCCCATACCCCATCTATGCCAACACAAGATCCCCATGAACCCTCAAAACCCTCCATGCCCCTCATGTGCCCCAGCCAGCCACCATTGCCCCTCATATCTTCCATGCCAACCTATGCTCTTCTGCCTAGCCTTCATGGCATTTCAACCCATCCATGCTAACCCATGCCCCTCTGCCCACTCCCCATGGCTACTCATACCCTCCATGCCAACCTATGAACCTCTGCACTTCCCCATGGCCCCTTCATGCCCCTCTGCCCACCGCATGGCCCTTTATAGCCCCTATGCCAAATTAGTACCAACCCATAACCCCCATCACCACCCTTTGCCCTTACATCTACCATGCCAAATCCACCATGGGCAGCCCGCCGTGACCATGCTGAGATGAAATAATATAAAATTCTAAGTGTCCATTGAAAACTTTATTTAAAAAGCACAATCATTAATTAACCCACTTATTCCATTTACATCCCTTCAACTATATAATCCCAATAAGAGCAAATATTTCACTCAAGTAATTTTATTGTTTCATCTTATAAAAACAAGCAATGGAATACACAGTTCTAATTCAGAGTCTATAACTACTTGGAACTGTCAATCAAATTGTGAAATGGCAGGCACCCTACTGTGATAATGGAAGGTTGTGAAATCAATCATGCAGCATTAATTCAGTAATGGTAGCCGTCATTGAAATAGGCAGCAATGGGTTTTTTAAACACGCCAGGCACGTTTTTCAAAGATTTAAAGGGTAGGAGTTTTGAATGCCTTGACAGTTTGACAGCCCCTTTTGACAGTTCATTTTGATACTTTTGACAATTACAATGAACTTGACTGTTAATGAGTTATGCACTTTTTACGCACATTTATGCCTAATTTTAACAATTACAAAGGGCATCTGACCTCCCTGAAGATGTCCAAAGGGGGTACCTTAATGCTCCAAAAGGTCCCCCACCTCTCGAAAGGATACCATAAAGTTCAGGCCTGCTCCTACCAGGTCTAACCTGGTAGATGTGTTTCACACATCTGCCTCCCCGAAACAGGCATGCGCAAATCCTGACCCAGGCCCATTCCCGACCCCACAAAAATGGTAGGTGCTGTGTTCAGGACTTCCGAATTTTGGTCTCTTCCACCATTTTCACAATGATGGTGAGGCTCTCCGTCATTGCGAAAATTCAAGCCCAAGTCTTTTCTTAAATATAGCTGTTGCTTGAAAACCAAATTGCAAGAAGGCATAACTGGATAAATATAAAGGGATAAAGATGAAAGTAATTAGATTTTTATATGCATGTTGTATGCAAAATGGGAATGGCGATTAACCAAGTAATAAGGAACAACCTCTCTACTATAAATTCAAATGTAAAATATTTAAGGTGGTTAAGTAATGAACAAAGGGATTCTTTTCTATTTGGATTCCGTAAGCAAAGTCAGGCTCATGGAACTCAACACTGCTATCTATTGATGGAATATTTATAATAGACCTGTAAATGTATACACACCCAAATTGCTCTTCTCCTCACCTATATAGCATTCAACCAAGATTCAACTATCAAAATTCTGGATAATTGTACTCCACTGCAAATTAAGCTTACCATTAGCATTTGACAGTTCTCCCAATCTAGCTGGGATGCAGCTGAAGTTGCTGTGGGAAGCAAGGGTGGAGATAGTAGAAGCTCTGACTATAATTTTTCAATCTTGTTTGGATATGGGAGCAGTCTGGGAGAACTGGAGCACTGCAAATATTAGGATGCTATTTATAAAAGGCGAGAGGGATAAACCAGGTAACCAAGGCCAGTCAGTCTAATGTCATTGGTGGGAAAACCATGGGCGATCATCAACAAAATTAATTCTTATTTGGCAAAGGTGAGTTGATAAGGGACAGCCAACATAGATTCGTTAAAGGCAAAATGTGTCTAAGTAACCTCAAGTTTTTTTTATGAAGTGAGAGTGTGTTAAAGGTAAATGGTGCATACATACAGGTGAGGGGAGAGGGCAGGGCCAAGGATAAGTTCCAAAATCCAGCATGATGATTGTGATGCATAATTAACCTGCATCCATTCATTGCTATGCAGGCAACACAAACTTTAGGGGGGACTCGGATTTGTGTGGGTATCAGCACTTAAAGCTTGCCTGCACAATTTAAACTCAGCTTGCACCTTTTAAAGAGGCGGCGCATTCTGGCTGCAGCATGTACTGGAACTGCTGGGGAAGAATCTTTGAGCAGGAAGAAGAGACACTAATGGTGCAACAGGACAGAAAGCATGTTCTAAGATATAAAAACAAAAAACTGCGAATGCTGGAAATGCAAAACAAAAACAGAATTATCTGAAAAAACTCAGCAGGTCTGGCTGCATCGGTGGAGAAGAAAAGAGTTGACGTTTCAAATCCTCATGACCCTTCAACACAACTGAATGAATCTAAGGGGAGGGGTGAAATATAAGCTAGTTTAAAGTGGGCAGGAGCGGGGGGGGGCGGGGGGGTGGTGTGGTTGGGTGGGGGGAAAGAAGTGGGGGGTTGGTGTGGTTGTAGGGACAAGCAAGCAGTGATAGGAGCAGATAATCAAAAGATGTCACAGACAAAAGAACACAGAGGCGTTGAAGGTGATGATATTATCTAAACGAATGTGCTAATTAAGAATGGATGGTAGGCCACTCAAGGTACAGCTCTAGTGGGGGTGGGGTGGAAAGGCTAGCAGGGCATAAAAGATTTAAAAATAATGGAAATAGGTGGGAAAAGAAAAATCTATATAAATTATTGGAAAAAACAAAAGGAAGGGGGAAGAAACAGAAAGGGGGTGGGGATGGAGGAGGGAGTTCAAGATCTAAAGTTGTTGAATTCAATATTCAGTCTGGAAGGCCGTAAAGTGCCTAGTCGGAAGATGAGGTGCTGTTCCTCCAGTTTGCATTGGGCTTCACTGGAACAATGCAGCAAGCCAAGGACAGACATGTGGCAAGAGAGACAGGGTGGAGTGTTAAAATGGCAAGCGACAGGGACGTTTAGGTCATTCTTGCGGACAGACCGCAGGTGTTCTGCAAAGCGGTCACCCAGTTTACGTTTGGTCTCTCCAATGTAGACCGCACTGGGAGCAACGAATACAGTAAGTTGGGGGAAATGCAAGTGAAATGCTGCTTCACTTGAAAGGAGTGTTTTGGCCCTTGGATGGTGAGGAGAGAGGAAGTGAAGGGGCAGGTGTTGCATCTTTTGCGTGGGCATGGGGTGGTGCCATAGGTGGGGGTTGAGGAGTAGGGGGTGATGGAGGAGTGGACCAGGGTGTCCCAGAGGGAACGATCCCTACGGAATGCCGCCGGGAGTGTGAAGGGAAGATGTGTTTGGTAGTGGCATCATGCTGGAGTTGGCGGAAATGGCGGAGGATGATCCTTTGAATGCAGAGGCTGGTGGGGTGATAAGTGAGGACAAGGGGGACCCTATCATGTTTCTGGGAGGGAGGAGAAGGTGTGAGGGTGGACGCGCGGGAGATGGGCCAGACACAGTTGAAGGCCCTGTCAACAACCATGGGTGGAAAACCTCAGTTAAGGAAGAAGGAGGATGTGTCAGGGGAACTGTTTTTGAAGGTAGCATCATCAGAACAGATGCGACAGAGGCAAAGGAACTGAGAGAATGGGATGGAGTCCTTACAGGAAGCTGGGTGTGAGGAGCTGTAGTCGAGGTAGCTGTGGGAGTCGGTAGGCTTGTAATGGATATTGGTGGACAGTCTATCACCAGAGATTGAGACAGAGAGGTCAAGGAATGGAAGGGAAGTGTCAGAAATGGACCATGTGAAAATGATGGAGGGGTGGAGATTGGAAGCAAAATTAATAAATTTTTCCAAGTCCCGACGAGAACATGAAGCAGCACCGAAGTAATCATCAATGTACCGGAGAAACAGTTGTGGAAGGGGGCCAGAGTAGGACTGGAACAAGGAATGTTCCACATACCCCATAAAGAGACAGGTATAGCTGGGGCCCATGCGGGTACCCATAGCCACACTTTTTATTTGGAGGAAGTGAAAGGAGTTGAAGGAGAAATTGTTCAATTTGAGAACAAGTTCAGCCAGACGGAGGAGAGTAGTGGTGGATGGGGAAACCACTTCCTCCAAATAAAAGGTGTGGCTATGGGTACCCGCATGGGCCCCAGCTATGCCTGTCTCTTTATGGGGTATGTGGAACATTCCTTGTTCCAGTCCTACTCCGGCCCCCTTCCACAACTCTCTCCGGTACATTGATGATTACTTCGGTGCCGCTTCATGCTCTCATCGGGACTTGGAAAAATTTATTAATTTTGCTTCCAATCTCCACCCCTCCATCATTTTCACATGGTCCATCTCTGACACGTCCCTTCCCTTCCTTGACCTCTCTGTCTCAATTTCTGGTGATAGACTGTCCACCAATATACATTACAAGCCTACTGACTCCCACAGCTACCTCGACTACAGCTCCTCACACCCCGCTTCCTGTAAGGACTCCATCCCATTCTCTCAGTTCCTTCACCTCCGTCACATCTGTTCTGATGATGCTACCTTCAAAAACAGTTCCTCTGACATGTCCTCCTTCTTCCTTAACCGAGGTTTTCCACCCACGGTCGTTGACAGGGCACTCAACCGTGTCCAGCCCATCTCCCACGCATCCGCCCTCACGCCTTCTCCTCCCTCCCAGAAACATGATAGGGTCCCCCTGTCCTCACTTATCACCCCACCAGCCTCCGCCATTTCTGCCAACTCCAGCATGATGCCACCACCAAACACATCTTCCCTTCACCCCGCCGGCGGCATTCCGTAGGGATCGTTCCCTCCGGAACACCCTGGTCCACTCCTCCAACTCCCCCTACTCCTCAACCCCCACCTCCCCATGCCCACGCAAAAGATGCAACACCTGCCCCTTCACTTCCTCTCTCCTCACCGTCCAAGGGCCCAAACACTCCTTTCAAGTGAAGCAGCATTTCACTTGCATTTCCTCCAACTTAGTCTGCTGCATTCGTTGCTCCCAATGCGGTCTCCTCTACATTGGAGAGACCAAACGTAAACTGGGGGACCGCTTTGTAGACCACCTGCGGTCAGTCCGCAAGAATGACTCAAACCTCCCTGTCGCTTGCCATTTTAACACTCCACCCCGCTCTCTTGCCCACATGTCTGTCCTTGGCTTGCTGCATTGTTCCAGTGAAGCCCAACGCAAACTGCAGGAACAGCACCTCATCTTCCGACTAGGTACTTTACAGCCTTCTGGACTGAATATTGAATTCAACAACTTTAGATCTTGAACTCCCTCCTCCATCCCCACCCCCTTTCTGTTTCTTCCCCTTCCTTTTGTTTTTTCCAATAATTTATATAGATTTTTCTTTCCCCACCTATTTCCATTATTTTTAAATCTTTTATGCCCTGCTAGCCTTTCCACCCCACCCCCACTAGAGCTGTACCTTGAGTGGCCTACCATCCATTCTTAATTAGCACATTCGTTTAGATAATATCACCACCTTCAACGCCTCTGTGTTCTTTTGTTCCTTTGTCTGTGACATCTTTTGATTATCTGCTCCTATCACTGCTTGCTTGTCCCTACAACCACACCAACCCCCCACTTCTTTCCCCCCACCCAACCTACCCGCCGCCCGCACCCCCCCCTCCCCCCCACCTTAAACCAGCTTATATTTCACCCCTCTCCTTAGATTCACTCAGTTCTGTTGAAGGTTCATGAGGACTCGAAACGTCAACTCTTTTCTTCTCCGCCGATGCTGCCAGACCTGCTGAGTTTTTCCAAGCATGTTCTAAGGTTCTCTGATGCGACACTGGAGGCCTTAGGGCAGTAGATGATTGGAGGAGAGAAGTCCTCTATCCAGAGAGGGACAGGAGGCCCTCCAGACAGACAGCGACAAAGCAATGGGAGCCATTGCTGCTAATGCAAGAAGTCTAGCGCCAAAGACCTGGATTCAGTGCAGGGGGCCATCTCACATCCTCATACAAGTGGTAGGGTCAGTGATGCTGTGTGTGTGTATGTCTGTAATTAAACTAGAGATGATTAGATTGCAAGATTTCAATTATCAAAGAAGTGAGGTGTAATACAAGCATTTGAAATGGAGATGAGTAAGCTGGGGTGGGGCCTCAGCAGATACTGTATGAATGGAATTAGCATTTTTAGATAAGTGGAGAAGTGTTTGATTTTCAAAAGGACATTGAAGATTTTTACAACCAACAAGATAAGTAAGGCAAAAGTGATTAATGTTGATTTTTCCTAAAAGTGTTTGCCTAATGAGAACATTAAAGTTTTTTTATATTCTGGGAAAAGTAACTTCTAAAGACAAGTGGAAATGATGGGATTTACAAATCAAAAGGGATAAAATATATTTAAAGAAGGATAGAAGGCTGAGGTGAGGTGTGGCCATGTAAGATCTTGAAAGGTGACTACGTGAAACAGATTTGGAGAAAATGCCTCTAGCCACCTTGCAGAAGTTTGCTGTTCCAGTAACCAAAGTTGTGTTAAAAGCCTTTGGAAGTCCATTGTCCAGTGGGTGCTTGTGGGAACATTGCTAGATGACTTTATACATTTGGAATCTATTTGGACTGTTGCCTTAAAGGGGTTGTGTAGTTAGGTGTCTGGTTAACTAGACATTTTGGGAACTGTTATAACTGTGTAACTATAATCTTGTGTGTATTTAAGTTTGTTCTTCTGTTAATAAATGGTTTAATTTAATCTTTAAAATCTCAAAGGTGGTAATGGACCCTTTACTTTCGACTTCAGTGCACAAGCCTTCTCATAATAATTACAAATTGCAAAATTTCCATTGTGATAGCGTGGCCAACATTCCCTCATGGATTTGGTCAGCCTGGCAAATACCACCTGCCATATCATAACAACTTTGACAGGAACATCACCTGAAAACATTCACCGAAAATACTCACTGACTGAGTTCCTTCTCTTCTGCAGAACAAAGCAACACCAGCTACTCAGTGGATGACATGCTCTGCCATGGAGAAGACAGAGCGGCCACTACTGAAGTGGTGGCCAGAAGTGTGGATGAAACCATAGAAAATGATGGCATATTTCTACCTAATCCGGATTTTCACATCCCAATTTCCCGTCAACCCACAATGTCTTCTGATACATAAGCTGCAGATTGTGTAAGCATGAACTCTAGTTTTCCCCAGCTTCCATCACTGCAATCATGCCCCTCCATTTTTCTCCTTTCAGATACCAAAGAATTGTCACCTAGTCAAAACACCGGTGCAGGAATGTGAAGTCCAGGAGGTGCAAGACACATGAAAAAATAAACACTATCACCCAATCTTACACTTGCAGCCACCAGCTCAGGTACTGATATTGCACATACTTTAACAGGTAGTATACAGGCGGAATCTGAATGTGGTGAGTCACCGGCACGATGCCTGCAGCCAGGCCAGGGGAAAGGGTGGTGCAGATGCTGGCTCACGGGAGAACAAGGTCGCACACTAAAATTACTGCAGATAACTCAGATGAGGAAAGATGACAACTTCTATGGAGCAGGTGCAGAAAAAAGCTGATGGATCTGTGCACTGAAATAATTGGCGTATTGGCAGCTCTGTCAGAAAGCCTGTCAGAGAACATGGAGGAAACTGGCACCAATTTGGTATAGGGTTTTGTGCAGAGCTTGCCCATTTTTCCCATCATGGAATTGGTGACCAATTCTATGACAAACTTGTGAACTCAACCATGATACAACATCTGATGGCCGATGTCTTTGTTTCCACTGTAGCACAAGCAGATAAGTTCAGCAATCTTTCCTTCTGTCTAGGATTGCTGAGGTGCTGCACCAGGGGAGGGGCAGTGGTTCCATGGAGCATGAATCTACTGTCCTCTCCCACGATGACAACATTCATTCTCCCACCATTGCCCCTCTGCTTGTGGCAATGCTGTTGGTCAGGCAGCCAACTTAGGCTGCTGTCACCCAGGTCTAGATGCTGCAGTCCAAAGCTGGACTTTCTAGGCCAGAATCGCTCGAGGGCATCCTGAAAGGTGATCTACAGTTTCCCCTAATGAAACTTAGCAGCCTTCCATCAGCCATATTGTTTTCCTGCTGTCGTAGCACTAAATAGGAACGTAAGGCCAAGCAAGGGCATCTGCAAGACAGGCACTAAGGGAAAATCCAAGGGTAGTTAGTTGACTTTTATATGGGATATTGGACAGCTTGTTTGATGAAGTTAGTTTGGATTGGTGGCTGTGGTTGCTTTAAACTTCATAATTGTGGCCAAGAGGATGCAATAGTGGTCAGTGACAGACATAAGATAAGGATGTTGTAGAATGGGATTTGGTGTTGTGTTCAGTGGAACACAGCCCATCAAGAAAGAGGAAGTCTCCTCCCTTTCTACTGCTTCTCCTCTTTCTGAGATTCTTGTTGTATCCCTCATCGTAAAGTTGTGCAGGACACAGTAGATCATGACAAATTGGAAGGTGCTCTGGCTAGTAAAGCAGGGTTTCTCCAGAATCATTGTTTGAGCACCCCAACGGTCAGCTCTATGTTTCAAGTGGTAGCATGGCTTTCATTATATACATGCTGGCCACGTGTAGTTGGACTGTGCACCAGAGGCATGAGCCAAGTAGTAAAAAGATAGTTCTCGTTGTCCAGCGGTCACCCCCGCCACCCCCCCCTGTTTGTTGTGAAGACTCAAATACCAAGGGAACAGCATACTAACACAGAATAAATGCTTCAATGACTGCTACTAGGATAGCAGGCATTCACCTGCATGATGTGCTGAGCATGGCCATATTCAGGGAGTGGAATTCTTTGTGGTTAATGTACATTTACTCATTCAGATGCAGCTCTCGCAAAACCATGTATGTAACATCAATGGCATTCTGCATCATGGAGAAAGCCCACTATCCTGGCAAAGCAATGTCTGCTTCTCTCTGGTCAGAGAGCACAATGCACTTCTCTCTTGCTCTCAGCATAAAGAGAGTCAATCCCCTCCCTTGAGCAGCAATGGATGGCAAACTGGGAGATGTTACAGATGTTGCCTGTTCCAATCTATAAGGATCCTGATGTGGAGAAGGTCATGGCCATGGTCACCTTCATCGCCATTAGCAATACTGCCCTTGCCCGGATCTCAGGTTGCAGATAAGAAAAATGTTCCCAGAAGAACCTAGGTAGATATGGCCTCCTGATGAGAGCTCTCCTCCCTCTCCTCTCTCTCTCTCTCTCTCTGAGCAGCCTGTTCTCTTCCATGCTGCTTCTACACAATCTCCCTCTGATACTGAAGTCCAATAATGATGGTTACTACAGTACCCATGACTGGGAGCGAGTAGCATCACCAGAACTCTTGAAGTCAGAACCAAATCTTTCTCGATGTGTAGCACCAAACTTCATTGGCTTTAAGCAACTCTGGAAAACACCAAGCACTTCTGCTAACTTAGACAGAGGCACTAGAAATTAATTTGCAACTAACATGAGAGTGGTTGACGATCACTTTAAATAGGGCTGGTATGGGATCCTTTCTGTTGCTTAATATATGTTCAGCTGTGCATGTTTAAGAGTGGAATTTCTAGAGTGGCGAAGTTGAAAATGGCAGCGCTGGCCAATATTGCATACTTCCAGCATAAGGCCATGCTACTGACCTTCCCAAAATGTGCCCAAGTATGCCCACATCCCATGAATGAATAAAAAAAATGGTGCAGATGCCATTTTGAAACTAAAACAGCAACCCTAGTACTGCAACCACAGGCACAAGGGAACCAAATTTTGTGGCCACGGGCTTTCCAAAGGTAATGAATAAAATACCATATAGCAGATTTATTTGGAAAATAAAACTCAATAGGATTAAAGGTACGGTGGTAAGTTGGTAAGTAATTCGCTGACGGATAGGAGATAGCAAGTAGTGTTGTATGGATGTTTTCAACTGGAAAGAAGTATGCAGAGGGATCCCCCAGGTATCAGTATTACAACCGTTGTTTTTATGTATAAATGATCTGAACTTAGGTATAGGGAGCACAATTCTTTTTTAAAATTTATTCTTTCATAGGATGTGGGCATCGCTGGCTAGGCCAGCATTTATCGCCCATCCCTAACTGTCCTTGAGAAAGTGATGCTGAATGAACCTCTTGAACCGCTGCAGTCCATGTGGCGTAGGTACACCCACAGTGCAGTTAGGAAGGGAATTCCAGAATTTTGATCCAGTGACAGAGAAGGAACATTTCCAAGTCATGGTGGTGCGTGCCTTGTAGGGGAACTTGCAGGTAGTGGTTTTCCCAAGCATCTGCTGCTCTTGCCCTTCAAGCTGGTAGAGGTCAAGGGTTTGGAAGGTGCTGTCGAAGGAGCCTTGGTGAGTTGCGGCAATGCATCTTGTAGATGATACACACTGCTGCCACTGTGTGTTGGTGGTGGAGGGAGTGAATGTTTCTTTAAGGACGTGGATGGGGTGCCAATCAAGCGGGCTGCTTTGTCCTGCATGATGTCGAGCTTCCCGAGTATTGTTGGAGCTGTACTTATCCAGGCAAGTAGAAAACATTCCATCACAGTCCTGACTTGTGCTTTGCAGACGGTGGACCAGCTATGGGGATCCAGGAGGTGAGTTACTCACTGCAGAATTCCCAGCCTCTGACCTGCTCTTGTAACCACAGTATTTATATGGCTGGTCCAGTTTAGTTTCTAGTCAATGGTAACGTCCAAGATGTTGATGGTGGGGAATACAGCAATGTGATCCTATTGAATGTCAAGGGGAGATAATTACATTCTCTCTTGTTGAAAATGGTCATTGCCCGGCACTTGTGTGGCACAAATGTTATTTGCCACTTATCAGATCAAGCCTTACTATTGTCCAGGTCTTGCTGCCTATGGACTTGATCTGCTCTATTACCTGAGGAGTCAAAAATGGTGCTGAACATTATGCAATCATTGGAGAACATCCCCACTTCTCACCGTATAATGGAGGAAAGGTCATTGCTAGAACAGCTGAAGAAAGTTCGGCCCAGGACATTGCACTGAGGAACTCCTGCAGCGATGTCCTGGGACGGAGACGATTGACCTCTGACAACTATGACAATCTTCCTTTGTGCTAGGTATGACCCCAACCAGTGAAGGGTGTTCCCCTGGATTCCCATTGACTCCAGTTTTGCAAGGGCTCCTTGATGCCACACTCGGTCAAATGCTGCCCAGATGCCAAGGGCAGTCAATCTTACCCCACCTCTGGAGTTCAGATTTTTTGTCCATCTTTGAACTAAAGCTGTAATAAGGTAAGGAGCTGAGTGATCCTGGCAGAACCCAATTTGAGTGTCAGTGGGCAGGCTATTGTTGAGTAAGTGTCATTTGATAGCACTGCTGACAAACCCTTCCATCACTTTGCTGATGATGAAGAGTATGGGTGAAAGGGAAGCACTTGGTATAAGCGGGGCATAAAGTGATATCAATGGGCATGGGAAGGGTTTGGAATGTGGAGGGTGGGGGCTGGTAGGCCTTTGTGATTTTTTTCAACTGGAACAACGTCCCAAAGCACTGACATGGGCCTTTAATACAGTCCTGTGCAGGCTGCCTCCAAATTTCCTCCTGGGTTGGGCAACCCGACTCCAGCCTCCACCCACTCCCTCCCCTTCAGCAATGAAGATCCCGCTGTTGCAGGCATTTTCTCCTGAGGTGGGTGGGGGGAGGGGAAGGGGTGAAAATCCAGATCTATGTCTCTGGCAAATGGATTAGCAACCAGAGGCCATAGATTTAAAATAACTGACAAAAGAATCAGAAGGTAAATAAGGAAAATTTCTTTTCACGCTGAGGGTTGCTAAGATCTAGAACACAGCACCTGAAAGGGTGGTGGAAGCAGATTCCATAGGAGCTTTGATAGGGCAATTGGACATGCGCTTTAAGAAGACTAATTTGTAGAATTATGGGGGTGGGGGGTGGACACTGGCATGTGGGACTAAATTGGAGACATCTTTCAGAGAGCCTGCACAGGCATGGTAGGGCCAAATGGCCTCCTTTTGTACTGTAAGATTCTATAATTTGATGAATCCGGTCCATCTATATTTTAGTCCAAATTACCTCAATTGAACAGGTTTAAAAAGAGCTAATCATGTGTCAACCACTTCATTTACAAATTACAGCTTTGCATATACCCATTAAATTTTTTTTGCAAGGACTGATTAGAACTAAGTAGACAAAAATAGGAAATACATTTTTGTGACCACACAGACTTAACTTTTGCTAAAACTGAATCCCTCTATTTGTTTTGCAGTGTTTATATTGGCAGAGTAGAGGCTAAGGTTATGAGTCCTATAAATTGACCAGGCTTGCAAACACAATAATAAAATGGTACCCAATACATTACTTGAATCGGTTTTCATTTGGGGCAAGGAGGTATTTCACAAGCTGTCCTCAATATGATAAGCAATATATCTAACAGTCATCATAGCACCTAATGTGTTAAATAACTCCAAAGCTCAATAGCATTGTTAGAATTATGCATGGACTCTATTATATTCTCTTTTTATCACTTTTTAAATTTTACATTCTTAATGAGTTTTGGCACTTATTATTGCAAGGAATTTCAATGCTGAGGTACTTGAACACTTTTCAATCTTAGACACTCATTTGCAGAATAAAGTCTTAATTGGTCAGATATACAAGTTACAGCCTTTAAAAAGATCACTTTAATCTTCTAATTTCTTTGAACTCCAATCCCAGAAAATATGCATAATCTGCCAGTGTAAATATTTCTCCTCATATAGTAATAAGCTTTTTGGTCTTTGAGTAAAATCAACATTTGTGTTGAATTATGAGAAATTCAGTATTGTGGACACTTACATCCACCTCCCCATCCCACCAACACACCATTTAGGTGGTACTGGGGTGAGACTGCCCAATAGTATCTAATTTATAAATCATTAACCAGCAGAATGAAAAGACAGTTATCGCATAAATCTAAACTGCAATTGATTCAATAACTTAGAAGTGAACAGGCAATGTGCTACCAAAACACCAATAATTATAAGACTTATAGATATTTTAAAAACATAAAGAAATACAATTGAAAGACCTTTAAAAGGCAGCAGGAAGTCTAGTACTATTTTTTAAAAAGGCAATTGGTAAGAAAATGAGTAACAAGAACAGCTTTTGTGTACTTACGTTTTTCCTGTACATAGAGATATCCCTCCATTGTCCATTGGCCAGGTGGTTTGTAATCCTGAGGGGCTGACTTCATTCTTTGCATCAGTCTTTCCACTTCCTGTCTGGTACTTTCAAAATTGTTTCTGGTCTTAAGATAAAAAATCATAATAGGTTTTATAGCTTAGCAAGCAAAATGTGATGGAACTTTTTAAATATAGCAAAGCTAACTGTGCTCTCCACTATCTTCTCGAATGTGCACATGCGCAGTTAAGTACAAGAATCCGAAAAATTCTCTTGAAGATTGCTGCTCCTCCTTAAGCTAGGCAAAAAACTGTATCTCACCACCTGGATTTCCATTTAAATGTTTTGATAGCGTGAAATTCTGAAATTGTAAGTACGGACTAAACTCACAAGGGGAATTAAGTCAAGTCAAGAATTAAGTTCCAGTCTATGTATCCTTTTTCACATCATAATTACTCCCAAACTATCTCTTTGGCATTGCAAATTAACTTCGACAAGTATGGAATCTCAATCCTTTAGTGGCTTTTGGCCCATCAAGTCCAGGCCTGCTGTCTGGAGAACAAACCAGTCGGTCCCATTCCCCTGCTCTATCCCTGTAGCACTGTTAATCTATTTCTGTCAAGTGCCCTTCCAATTTTCTTTTGAAATTATTTGTTGGTTCTGCTTACCCCACTGAGTTCCAGGTCATTACCACTTGCTGCGAAAAAACATTCTTCCTTACATCCCGCCTGCATATCATGCCAAAAATCTTAGATCTATGTCCCCTAATGCTTGTACCATCAGCTAAGGGATCAATTTTATCTTGTCTACCTTATCTAAACCTGTCATAATCTTGTACATCTCTATCAAATCTCCCTTCAATCTTCTTTGCTCCAAAGTGCACAACTTCAGCCTCTCCAACCTAACCTCTAGCTAAAATCCTTCATACCTGGAATTATTCTGTTGACTCCTCTCACCCTCTCAAGGACCATTGCATCTTTTCTAAAGTGTGGTGACCATAACTGGATGCAATATTCTTGTGGCCGAACATAGTTTTCTAAAGGTTCACCATGACTTGCCTGTTTGTATTCTATGTATGAAACCCAAGATCCCATTTGCTTTGCCAACTACTCTCTCGATATGTCCTGCCACATTTAAAGAACTACACACATGCACTTCCAGGTCCCCCTCTCCTTGCACACTCTTTAGAACTTTGCCATTCAGTCTATAATTGCCTTTCCCTATCGCTTCTCCCAAAATGCATCACTTTGCACCTCCTTTTCAATTCCATCTGTCCCTGCCCATTCTACTAACCTATCAATGTCCTGCTGCAGTTGATTAGTGTCATCCTCAGTTTTTTCTTCCAAGATTGGTATCATAAGCAAATTTTGAAATTTTACCCTGTATTCCAAGATTCAAGTATCAGGGATTTTATGGCAGTAACTATTTTTCCAGATGGTGTAGTACAGGACCAAAAAATCATTATCACAGTAATGACCCTAATATACATATGTCTTTGATTTAATTACTATTAGCTGTAGCTCATTTGCTGATCTGCAAGGAAAATTCACTTATAATGTAGTTTTTTTAAAAAGTGGATCAAAAAGAATGTGTCTGTACATTTCAGGACATGTACAGATATGGATGATCAAAACAGTGAGAAAACATGGCCATGTTCTGCTGGGACCACAAAAGCATCAACTGTGCAGAATGAGGTCTCGAGATATAAAGAAACAATTCAAATTTTTACATAAAAATTTTGAGCACACCATAGGCTTTATAGTTCTAAGATATTCAAAGCACTGATACTGACTCCAGGGCTATTTGTAAATGTACTCAGGTGTTTTTCTTTGAAATAATAGTTTATTAATCTAAACATATTATATTTATATAAATCACTTATGCCCAATATAAAATTCAGAAAACTGCACAACTTTTTTTTAAAACACCTATTGTGAATTATTGAATACCATGCTTATATACCTTGTATCCATTTTATAAAATGCTCCTCCAGGAAGCAACAAAGAAAAAAAGAGCCTTTCAATTATAAATTGCCCATGTTAGGATGATGTAGTTTGAAACTGGATCTTCTAGGCCCAAACCTGCTGGAGGTCATCCTCCAAGGTAATCTGCAGCATCCTCCACAAAAAGTCCATCAGCACTTGGGTAGCACTTTGTAGGAGCATGAAAACCAGCAAAAGTACACAGAAGACTGCTTCATTTAAAATATTTATTAAGGTTAAGGAAATCAGGCTAAAATTGTTCCGCAAACTAGGCATGTCTTATTTTGAATAAATGATTGCAGAGCAAATCATGATTTTGGCTCAAACTTCTGTTTCTTCATCACAACCTTACTTAGCTATTTCTATTTCATTAATAGCACCAAGCTCAGTACTCGAGTAAACTTTCCGCTCTCGTTCCTTCTAAGTTCCAAATACATCAACATAAGCATTCTTCTTCCTCTTAACATCTTTACTATGTGAAAATTGAGGCACTGCATATTTCCTTAATCTTTTCATTGTTCCCCAGGAGCTTAAATATTGCAAAAGTCCTTTCTTTCCAAGTTATTCTTTCCTATTGAAATCTTCAGGCTTTAAAAACAAGCTTGGTATCACTAATTCCTATTTCCTAACTTTGTCTCCTTTTAAATCATGGTATTATCCTGCACCACTGATCTAAACCTTTCACCTTGTTTTTGTAATAGAAAAGATCTTACATTTTGCAGGTTGTACTGTAGCTGCTGTTTGTAAGGTGCAAATTCCTGTGCAAGCTCATAACCTTCATGGTAGAATGTGAATAATCCTTGAAGAAATGCTAACAGCTGTGGAAAAATAGGCAGATTTTCACAGAACAATTAATAAAAAGATAGTGCAATCTGTCAACAAATTGTAAAGCACAATATCTACCCCATTGTACTCCCGCACTTCTAGGGGAATTTATATTTGAAATGGTGTTTACTTATCCATTGGATCAAAGAGAATTACAGAGAACTTAAAGAAAAATACTATTATGAGGATTAATAGATAATTGTTTTCACATTTTCATAAGACATTAAACAGTGTATACAATTTGTCAGTGGGAATCCATTATTTCGAATACTATCCCAAAAACTGCTTAAACAAAACTTCCATATGTTATAGATAAGATTAAATAATACCAAATTTTAAGATGTGAGGTGTTCCACAAAAATCAAATACAATGAAGCCGATGGAATTTATAATGCAGCATATTATATAATCGATGCTATTCAAATCAAGCCATTCAATAATGAACAAAAATATTAACTTCAGATGATTGTGTCACTTGCAAAGTTCATTGGGTCCACTTTGAAAGAACAAGCTTTCATCTAGCACCTTTCATGATCTTTGGATATCCAAAGACCTTAGCAGCCAATAAAGTATTTTTAAAGTGTGGTCACTGATATACAGTAGAAAAAACCAACTTGCACACAGCAAGGTCCCACAAACAACAATGAATAAGCGACCAGTTTTGGTGGTGTTGATTTAGGAATAGGTGTTGGCAAGGACTCCGAACTCCCTAAATCTTCTCTATTCTAAACATTCACACCCTCTTTGTAAAGTTGTTAACTCTCTACAAGTTCCCTCTTGTAAGCTTGAGCCAATATCTTCTGGTTATAAGAATGACGGCAGTGTCAAATATATTTTCTATTCCCTTAAAGAGCTTAACATCTCTCTGGATCTTCATTTCACTGAAGTAAACAATCCTTGTCTCTTTGATCCTTTGTCATAGTTCAGTTATCTTAAACTATCTATCAGTTTGGTTGCCCTTTTTTTTCTGCACTGCTGCTAATGTTCAAACTTTATTATTATAGTGTAATGACCAGAATCTCACACAGATGTGATCATAGGTATATCTTGCACAGATCCATTCCTACTCCTGTGATTTGTACTCTGATACCCTACATCTCAAGATTCATTTAGCTTTCCTCAGGACTGCCGCAAACTGTGCTATTAAGGTTCAGTGAGCTAACCACCATATCCTTGTGTGTTGCGCCCTTTGGTCTAGAGACATTTATTTTATAATCCCCAGTTTATTTCCTTGACAAAATCTCATTACTTTCCATTTGACTACCTTAAATTTCATTTGGCACTCTTCAGCCCATTTCTCAATTTAAGCAAATCTCATAGTAATTGGTCTGCCTATTCGTAATCGTTTGAAATCTACTCCCACTAATTCTTGATGCCATTTGCAAGTTTAGACAGTTCTGTTTCTGTCCTCAACTATAAATCATTTATAGATATTGTAAATCACAAAAAATATCAGCAGTGATTCTTGTGACTCGCACCTGAGACTCCTCCAATTTAGATCCAGCGCCATTCACAGGATACTTTTGCATTCAGTGGGCGGAATAGTCCAAGACTAAATGCTGTAGCGGGTGGGAGGAAAATTGTTTTACCCGCTGGCTGCATTGGTGGCTTCTCACACTGTATCGTCCCAATCCTGCTGCATTAATTATGCATTCCCAGGAAACATGCCGTTTCGATCGCTGCCTCCTCATGCCAGGTACCATATTTAAAGTGCACACCTCTCAGGGCTTCCAGCCCAGGACTGCTGCACAGAAGACATGGCCCCAAAAGGCAAGAAAACTGCAGCCCCCAGGTTTAATGACGCGTCCCTTGAGCGCCTTCTGGACGCTGTGGAGCTTGCCGTGATGTCCTTGACCCCCGGTCTGACTGCAGGATGGGCGGCAACATCACCAATCCAGCTTGGAAAGTGGTGGTCAATGCCAATGCCCTACAAAAGAGAACTGCCACCCAGTCTGAAAAAGGATGAATGATCTCCATTCTGACAGGGTACATCACTCTTCTCATCAGTCTCAACTCACAAACCCATCACACATCCACAGGAACCTCACTCACTGCCAGTTCATGGGGCATCACCATTCACAGTCTCATACACACTTTCATTGTCCTCATCCCATCCATGGGAGAACTCACAACCCCCACATGCTAGGCATACTTATCATCTGGCCTGGCCTGGGAGGTGTCCTGCTTACACTCTCTACATCTCTATTCATGCAGACAACAAGAGGGAGAGATCACAGACTGGTGGAGGAATTCCTGAAATCAAGGTCCTCATGTACTTTGAAAACAGTCATCCAGCTGGGCAGCAAAGATCTGCACTGTTCCTGTGCTGATGATTAGGTCGGCGATGCTCTACCAAGTAAGGATCCAGCAGTGCAACATCCATCAGACAACCATGCTGAGAGTTATGTATCCTGTTTCACGGGCCACTGCCATGCACTAATTCTCTCTCTTTGCTTTTGCAGGAACACCTGGGAAACAGGGCCTCCAATCAAACCTGATGAAACCGCTGGTGTTGCAGGGTTCCGTGATTTTTTCTGTGTGCTCTCAGTACCTTTAAAGTGGGGCTGGCTCCCATCTCATCAGCATCTGTGACCAGTGACACAGGGTTCCTGAAGGGGTCAGGTGCTGAAGGCGGACAAAGGATCACGTGCTTTTAAAGTTTCATGGCTGTGTCTCCATGATATGACCCTGATCACAGAGCACAAGTGAGCTACCCTCGGCCAGGCAGGAGTCAGACATTCTCAGAGGCTATGTTAAGATCTGTAGAGTGTCCTCACCGCATGTCGTTATCATCCTCCTGGAATCGAGCAACTATTAGGGCCTCCACTGCATCTCCATAACAGGAGCCTTATCACAGAGGGTATGTGCGCTGCCATTAGCTAGACTGGAGTCAAATGTTCACAGATGCAATGTTGTCATCATCCTCCACAAATATAGTAGCTATGAGGGCCTCCCGAGCGTGTCTGTCTCGTCTGGCTATTGTGAGGCCCTCATCGTCATCATTGTCACTTTTTGAGGGCCTTCTCAACCCTCATCCCTGCCGACGTCCTTATCGAGGAGACCTGCAGCTCCTCCATTTCCTTCTCAGCTAGCTCCTCTCCCTGTTGCAATATCAGGTTGTAAAGGGCGCAGCAGGCGACAACGATGCATAACACCCTCTGTGGGCTATATTGCAGGGCTCCAAAAGACCAGTCCAGGTACTGGAACCTAATTTTCAGCATCCTGATGGTTTGTTCCACCAAGTTGCAATTCGCAGCATGGGCCTTGTTATACCTTATCTCTGCTGCAGTCTGAGGCCATTGCACGGATGTCATCAGCCACGTCCTCTGCGGATAGCCCTTGTCCTGAGAAGCCATCCCTGCAGCATCTGTGGATCCTTGAAGGCGTCAGGGATCTAGGACCAACTGAGAATGTGGGAGGCGCGGACACACCAAGGAAATTGGGCGCAGACCTGCAGGATGCATTTGTGGTAGCCGCACATTCAGCGAATGGAAGCCCTTGTATTTGACATAGTCAACCGCTTATTGCGTTGGAGATCTGTGCATCACAAGTGCAGTCGATGGCACCCTGCGGCTATGGGAAACCTGAGATCTGGGCAAATCCAATCGCTCCTGCATCCTGCCTTTCCTGGTCTTGGCTGAAATGCACAAAGTTGTATGCCCTTGCGAAGATGGTGTCCTTGATCTCATGGATGCATTTGTGTATGGGGGCTTGTGATATCCCACAGAGGTCACCTGAAAGGAGCCACTGGCATAGGAATTGAGGGCCATAGTCACTTTTACAGCCACAGACATTGGATGCCTCCATGTCCCTCTGGCGCCAAATCCTGCAGCAGCTGGCAGATGTGACTGACTAGTCCTCTAGACATGGACAGTCTTTGGCGATACTGGTTCTCAGTCATCTGCAGGAATGAAAAGGTGCTGTCTATAGACCCTGGGTCTAGTTTGGCACCAACAAGTGACAGCGTGCTATGGCTCTTCAGCAGCACGTGCAGGAGCCCAGCCACCCCCTTATTTCTGAGGGTGCTGCTCCTTCCTCTGCCCAGCCAGGCACCTCTGGAGAAGAGTCATACGGACTCGAAATGTTAACTCCTTTTTTTTTCTTTACGGACGCTGTCAGACCTGCTGAGTTTTTCCAGCGTTTTCTGTTTTTGTTTCAGATTTCCAGCATCCGTAGTAATTTGCTTTTGCCTCTGTCCCTATCTTCTCCGTCATCACCACTCTATAAGCCATGAGGCATACACCTAGTTCACCCGGCTCCATGATCCAGATGTACTCCTCCTGCAGGATGAAAGCAAGTGACTTGTGCATTAGCTTGGGTGTTCTAAGAACCTCTCTTGGTTAAGTCTGGAGGCCCCTTAATGCTTCCCAGAGAGTGCTGTCACCACTTTTGATGGCCAGAGATTAGTGCGCTGCATGGCTGCCTGAAACCCCACCCTCCTCCGCCCCACTCCACCTGACCGATTGGACTGCATGCTGTGCTCTCAGCTCATTTTCAGGCATTCTCCTAACCCACACTGCAAGGCTGAACTCCCTGGGGGAGAATGGTCCAAACCGAAATGATGACTTTGCAAGGGGCTGTGAGCACCTCCACCAGTGACTGCTCCAAATCCAGCTTTAGCAAGGAGATTGTACAATGTGCCCAGTCATCCAACTGTTCTGCAGTCCACTAAAACACTCATTAATTTGCATTCAGTGCCCGAGGGATGAAAAGCTCCAGAGCAGTTAGTGGTACTTTCATGCCTCTGCATTGCTTGAGTGGGCAGATAAGATAGAGGCCCGGCTCCACGCATGTCAATGTGGCTGCATCTGAACAGTCTCAATGCAGAGTAATGGTCACTTTATACAAGGTTTCCTTAATGCATGGTTGCTTCTCTCCCTCTCCATTCCGCATGTGCTTGTGCACTACCTTCAACTGCTGGGCAGCCCGTGCCCTCCTCCCCCACCAAGTCACCTCAATCGCTGGGGGCCCTTGCCCCCACCTGTCCCCCAAGTCATCTCAACTGCAGGGCAGCCCTTGCCACCCACCACACCCCACCCCTCCCCCCACCCCACCCCAGCCCACAACATGCCTCATTTGAAGTCCAGCAAGCATCCCTTGCAATCGCTGCGCAACGTGCACTCATCTCAAAGTTGCCCTCAAAGTGCAGCCTATCCAGTGCATACCTTATATATGCAGTTGCAAAACACGTCGGCGTGATGGGCGGATGATCCAGTGTGGGGGGCTGATTCTTGCGGCTGGCCTTATAACAATACACAGATGTATTATAATGAGGTTCCCGCCACTGGACATCTGGAAATGCGGCCCGCCATTGACCGGCAGAGCTGATGACTGCAACCTGTTTTCATGATGCCGTGAAACTGATTTTTGGCCTTCTCACTATATTGTCCGGCCAGGGCACCAGACATGCCCAATGCCAGCCGGCACAGAAAACTCCATGCAGTATGTAGTCCATTTCAGTTTTTTGACATTTCTAGTCAACTCGGGCAAAAGGAAAGACATAACTAGCTTGGATTTATGTATGGTAACATCTCATCATAACCTCAGGATCTCGCAAAGCACTTTACTTCCAATATATTCCTTTTGATGTGCAATCACAGCAAGCACCCACAAACTGTAAATGAAAAGATTAATCATTCAATTGAGGTAATCAATTCTTAATGATAATCATTGAGGGTGGAATACTGCACTGTTTTAATTCTACTATGGGTTATTTTGCATTCACATGATTAGACAAAAGTTACCTTAATTAAATGGCTTATCTGAAAGTTCACACAAGTGGTATTTTCCACTAACATGGTGCTGCTGTCAAGCCAAAAAGAAGTTCTGCCTACCACACAAATGTGGAGAATAAATTTCAGTGCCAGTATAGGTCCAAGTACTGAAAACTTAAGTCCCATTAACTGGTGGATGGTATCAAACAGCACACAATAGGCAGAGTACTGACCGGACTCAACCAGCCTGCGCTTGCAAAGCTCATAACAGAATTTTCCAGTCCCGCCAGTAGTAGAAATCATGGCGGGCAGGGGAACTTAATTTGGTGGGAAGCCAAAAATTTGTTTCTCAATATCAGGATGAAATGTTGGAATTTTGTTCTTGGGACTTAGTTTGCTGGGAAACTCGACCTTTAATGTTTGGAAGCCTATTTGCATATATCTCGTGCATGCTCATTAATAGGCCATCTTGCCGGAATTAAGTTCATCCTCCACATCAAGTTCCCCACCAGTGAGAATTTAGAACATTCAGTTTTACGACTGTATATATGTGTCGTTCACCTGGCAAGCTTCACTTTTCCCACAACTTTTGAGGTCAGTAGACATTGCCTTCACCTTCTTGGGGATCACTTGGAACCTCACTCATTTTGGGTGCCAACAGCAAAATTGTGCGAAGGCTGGCCACAGGAAGCAGGACCAGTGGGGAAAGGAGGAAGGGTATCGCAAGGGCAGGACACGGGAGGCAGGGCCAAAGGGGACGAGGGGAAAGGTGGAGCAGAGGATGGGCACAGGAGGCAGGACCAGCAGGGAAGGGTGGAGCGGAGGCTAGCCATGGAAGGCAAGACCAGCGGGCAAGGGTGGAGCCCAGACAGAATGGGGGAGGGGTGGAGAGGGCCAGAAAGAAAGATGGAGCAAGGGCAGGACAAGGAGGTAGGACCAGCAGGGTAGGGTGGGAGGCTGTCCTGGGATGGAAGACAGACTGTCCAGGGCATGTTTAGAAGACTGTGCTGCAAAGGAAGCCAGACTGCCTGTCTGACTGTTTGTAACCAGGAAACGGGCCCGTTCTTTCAGGAGTGATCCAATCCTGACAGCGGCCTCCACCCGGGAGACGGCACCTGGCATTTCAATGCAGATGGCTGCTGGAATTGTTCAAGGGGCAGCCGCATCACAATAGAATGTGGTGTACAGGAGTGCACCACCAGTTCACTGAGAGGAAGAAGTACATTCTGCAGGCAAATCCCTCACCCTAGCACTGAGGCGCAACCAAGTTAGTCCACCTCAAGCCTGCTTTCCCCCAGAAAGAACAATGTATTCTGTTTTTTGATTAATTTCCCTTCTTCCTTTGTGTTATCGCAAGCAGCAGTGAATCAGGCAATGGTTTCTATTATAGTATGTAGCTCTCACAATGCAGGTTTTTTGCTAAAGTGGCTTGAAAAATAATGATCAGTGGCCTACAGCAACAAAGAGGGGATGACTTGCCTGAAGGAGATGTGGAGGAGCAAGATGTCTCCTCCGACAAGGAGGACTTTGAAGGGGATGGAGCTGCTGAGGGTCAGGATGTCGCCAATCCACAAGCAGCAGCCAAAGCAGGGGTACGATGTGGCAGACACACCACCAATCTGATAACTACCAGATTCCAGGCAGAGTAAGCTGCTGCTACATTTGTTGAACTTTTTTGTTTTCCATCATTTGCTGGCTGGAAGGCCCCAGCACTTTTTTTTTTTACAGACATTATTTTTCTCCAATATTCCTTGATTTCTAAGAGCTGAATTAATAATCACTGCTTACCGTTTGCTTTGCAGTTAGTTTGATCCTTTGCAGGCGCTAACCTATGCCAAAATGCAGAACCCTGGCACTAAATGGCCATATTTGAACCTACACAGCACTCCCTTCTCCCGCCATCTCTGGCACCTGTAAGTAGAATAGTGATTTCACTCATGCCTTCACAAAGGTTGTATGCATGTCAGCTTGGAATCTATTTCAAGTCAAACACTGCCTGGGACGGATCCATGTCACCCTAACACCTGCTCCCAAAGTGGGGACAACCAGGCAGAGAACTCTTTCAGGCAGTTCCAGCTAGGTGGGTCCACAGGGAGGAGCTGCATGACAGCACCATTTGTCCCCTCAAAATTGACCCTCAAAGAATATTGATGAGGGATGATTGTGTTTCTGCAGCCCCCCCCCCACCTTCCTCCATCACCCCAATCGCCACTCACACATCATAAACCCCTATCCATTGACATCTTAATCATACTGGGAAGTTTCATGGTAACTGTGTAGTACGCTCACTGAAAGGTGTCTCACCTGGACTATGAGTTTCTGATATGCTACCACTCCGGAACCTCGATTCGCAGCAACCACTACAAGTCTCAGTCCTAGATGGCCTTAGCATTAGTTTGAGACCATGATCCTAAGAGTGCTGGGACTTGTAGTAATCTCAGGTTTCCTGTAAGTGTAGGGCACAATTGACTGCACACAAGTGGCTTTGAGATCTCCTTTGCAATAGGCTGTCACACTTATCAATAGAAAAGGATTCCACTCTTTGAATGTGCAGCTTATTTGTGATCACAGAAGGCAAATCTTGCATGTTTGTGCTCATTACACAGGGAGTTCTCACGGCGCATACATTTTGAGCTACTTACAGGTGCCGCAGGTTTTTGAAGGACCTCAAACTCAGGCCTTGCTCCTCAGGGATGGGGAAACCCCCAGAGAAATGTGGCTGCGGATGCCTGTTCTCCAGCCGCAGAGTGCTGCTGAGGGGAGCTACAATGATACACATCCATCCACCAGGTCTCTGATTGAGCAGACAATAGACTTCCTAAATATGAGATTCAGATATTTGGACCACTTGTGGACACCCCAGCCAAGGCAGAATTCTTTCCTGCATGGACCCTGCTTAGGCCTGTTAAGCTGACAATGTTTCATATTGATAGCTTCAAAGTTCTCAACATAGCTCACCACACAGACTCATTCTACTCTCTCCTCATTCACTCAAACCCCTGTCATTCAATGAACTCCAAGGCATTTTGGTTGCAAGTCCTTAATGCGAAGTCTACTGACACCCTTGATAAGGAGGCGGGCAGGCCACACAATTCTCCATGTGAGGTCTGACAAAGACTTCAGTCAAATGCATGCACACATCTTAAATTCTACATTCAAATTCATTTTGGCGTCAAAGCTATAATGTGCCCAATGCCTCCTTATTTGCTTTGATCAGCAAGATGACAAATCACCAAGGAAGGATATTCACAATTGAACATGTTCACCACATCTTCCTCCAGATAGTTACAGCAGCCTCTGGTTTTCTACTACTAAGAAGACTGTGTCAAGCTTCAGTCTCTCACTCCTGAAACTGCAACCACATTGAACGTCACCACTCACATAGCAGATTTAACTCCCCGCGAGTACATGTGCCATCCACCAACATCTCACATCAGGGCAACATCAGGAGATGCAACGACTTCGATGAACACATTTTCAGAGGTCACAACATGGTGGGCTGCAAGAAATGGTTTGTATAAGGAGTGGCCAGGCAGCACACTGCCAACTGATGGCCAGCACTTAATCATGCAAGTGTGGGATTACTGACCAATCACTATGGTGATAATCTATAGGAATTCCTGATGGGACCAAACGTTGCAGAGTCTTAAGTGCCCTAGGATACTGAAGCAACTAGCAGCAAGATGGAATCCATGAGACTTCCAAACATTGAAGCTGAATATATATTTACAGTTGTGCAAATGTTTACAATGAGTGTACACCCGTGCCACCTGTGTGCCTTTAATACTTCTTAATTTTCCGTTGCCTACCACTGCATCTAGGTGCAGCCCCGACATCCACAGCTGAGGTGGAGACAGCCTGCTGACTGTTATGCCCTGTCGAGTGTGATGACTTTGGCTGGCATACTCTGGTGGCCTGAGGCCTAGAGGACTCCAGCCTGCTAAGTGTCTCCTTCTCAGGAACAGGTGCACCCTCCTCAACCTGACCTGCTGGAGGCAATGGGGTCACTGGCAGAGGGGAGGTGGAGTGGCAGCGCACCCTTTGTATCCTCAGACGAAGCCAACAGGATGCCTGGCTGGCATTCCTTCTGCCTGTGTGTGCCTGATGATATCCCCTGACTCCTTGAAGAGGAGGAGCATCTTGAGGAAGGTCGACGTGCCCCATCTCCCTCACACCTCATAGTGGTATTGTCACTGGACTAGTGTTCCAGAGACCCAGGGTAATGCTCTGGGGACCTGGGTTCAAATCCCACCACGGCAAATGGTGAAATTTGAATTCAATAAAAATCTGGAATTAAAAACCTGATGATGACCACGAAACCATTGCCAATTGTCGTAAAAACCCATCTGGTTCACTAACGTCCTTTTGGGAAGGAAATCTGCTGTCCTTACCTGGTTCTGGCCTACATGTGACTCCAGGCCCACCAGCCCCCTGAACAAGGCAATTAGGGATGAGCAATAAATGCCGAGCCAGTGATGCCCACACCCCATGAACAAAAAAAAAATTTAAATATTAAAGCAGATTTTCTAAACATATAAAGTGCAAAATAGTTAATTTGAATATATTCACAGGAAGAATGTTTAGAAATGAAATGTATAGAAAATGATCTTAAGTATTGCTGAAAAAAAGCACAGCATATCCAGCTTCTCCAATTTATCCATGTAATTGAAGTCCCATCCTTGGAACGATTTTCATAAATCTTTTCTGCATGAACTCAGATTGCATTCCCTTGCACATAGTTCACTGATGGGTGATCTGATCGAGGTGTTTAAAATGTTATGAGAATTTGATAGGGTAGATATGAAGAAACTATTTCCTCTGATGGTGAATAAATGATTTTAAAGTTAAAGTTAGGACATTTAAATATGAAATCAGGATGCACTTTTTGCACAGTGTAATAGAAATCTGGAACTCTCTTCTCATAATAGACTGTGGATGCTAGAGCAATTGGAGCTTTCAAGACTCAGTTGACATTGCTGTTAGGTGAGGGTTTCAAGGGTTATGAGACATATGGGGAGGTGCCCATCAGCCGTAATCTAAGTAAATGGTTGAGTAGGCTCAAGGGGCTGAATGCCCTATTTCTGTTTGTCTCCAGCCTTAAGCTTCATTTTCTGCTCAATGAAGGTTGAAAAAAGTTTTGATAGAAGTGTTCAAAACCATAGAGTAGATGGAAACAAACTACTCCCATTGCTGGAAGCATCAAGAACCAGAGGCTATTGATCTATGATGATTAGCAATACGGTCAAAAACCTTTTTACACGGTGAGTAGCTAGGATCTGTAATGCACTACTTGAAATTGTAGCAGAGGCAGATACAACTGAGGCTTTCAAAAGGGGATTGGATAAACAGCTGAAGAGGAAAAATTGGCAGGGCCACAGGGAAAGGGTGGAGAAGTAGGACTAGCTGAATTGCACTTGCAGAGAGGGCATGACAGGCCTAAGGACCTCCTGCTGTGCTATAAAGATTCAGTGGTTATTTACCCAGCATAGTGCCAGACTTGGCATTAAAAATTTGAAAAACAGTTTGGTTTAAGAGTAATTTTAGTATTTTCAGATTCGTACTTTGTTAGTTACAGGTACAAATAAATAAATATAAATAAATTAAATATATAAAAGTTTTTAACAGCATATTATATTGTTAAGCATAGCTTATTTGCTTTATAAAAGCAGCTCCTCACAGTTAACAGTATAGTGCCGAATCCTGGAGTGCTGTTTGCAAAAGATTGTGACAACATGTCACTGTTTAGGGAACTATGGAGCAGGTCAGGATCACTGAAGCGAGACAGAAAACAAAAAACAAACCTTGACATCGCAGAAAGACCTTGAGTTCAGTGTAATAGGGAAACTAATAATGTCTAATTTAGGATTACAGTGCATGTATGTGAATGTGCAGAATGTAGTAAAATAGGATTGTTGAATTGCAGATGCAAATGGTCACATGGAAATGTGATGTTGTGGTTATAACAGCGACCTGGCTCAAAGAAGGGCAGGAATGGGTATGAAATATTCCTGGATACAAGGTGTTCAGGAAAGATAGGAAAGGGAGGAATGGAGGAGAAGCGGCAATGCTGATTAAGGAATAAAGAATGTGCAATTGCATTGCTCGGTGTAGTCTATAGGCCATCAACTGGGGGGAAAGATGTAGCGGGGAAGATGTAGAGGAACAAATTTGCAAGGAAATTACAGAGAAGTGCAAGAATTATAGAGCTGTTATATTAATTATCCAAATATAGATATAGTAGTAGTAGTGTAAAGGGTAGAGAGTGGCAAGATATTTCAGGATAATTTTCTACAGCAGTTTGCTTCCAATCCAATGAAAAAGGAGGCATTGCTGGACCTAGTTCTAAGGAATGAGGTGAGGCAGGTGCATCAGGTATCAGTAGGAGAACATTTAGGGGACACTGATCATTGTAATATAAGGTTTAGGTTGGCTATGGAAAAGGACATGGAGTAATCGCGATTAAGAATAATTAACTGGGGGGGAAAGCCAACTTCAATGGGGTAAGAATGGATCAGGCACAGATAAATTGGAATTAAAAATTAGCAAGCAAAACTGTAACTGAACAATGGGATGCCTTTAAAGAAGAGATTGTTCAAGTATAGTCAAGGCATAATCCCTTGAAATGGAAGGGAAGACAAATAAATCCAGAGCTCCCTGGATGACAAAAGCGATAATGATAAGATGATGAAGAAAAAGTGACAGCTTATGGCCGATGTCAGGATAATACAATTGAGAACCAGCCTAAACATAGAGGGTAATTGAAAAAAATAAATAAGGGAAGCAAAGAGAGAGTATGAGAAGAGACTGACAGCTAACATAAAAGGGATGCAAAAGGCATTGATAGGCATATAAATATCAAAGGATGATAAGAGGAAGATTAGGGCCAAATAGGGACCAAAAAGGAGATTTACGTATTGCTGAGATATCAAATGAATACCTTGTATCTGTCTTTACCAAGGAAGAAGATGATGCCCAGGTCATGGTGAAAGAAGAAGTAGTTTAGACATTTGAAGGGATTCAAACTGAAAAGAAGGGCATATTGGATAGGCTGTCTTTACCTAAAGTTGATGAGGCATTGGATCAGATGCATCCAAGGATACTGAAGGAAATGAGAGTGGAAATTGTGAAGGCACTGGCCATAATTTTCCAATCTTCCTTAGACTCGGGAGTGGAGAAAGGCCACGTGGAAATGTGATATTGTGGAGATAACAGAGACCTGGCTCAAAGAAGGGCAGGGCTGGATATGAAATATTCCTGGATACAAGATGTTCAGGCAAGATAGGAAAGGGAAGAATTGCAAATCTTACACTTGTTAAAAAATTGGTTGTAAAGATAAGCCCAGCAACTACAGGCCAGTCAGTCTAACCTTAGTGGTGCAGAAGCTTTAGGAACAATAATTCAGGACAAAATTAATAGCCACATAGGCAAATGCGGCTCAACTAAGGAAATTTATCATGGATTTGTTAAGAGCAAATCGTGTTTAACTAACTTGCTTGAGTTTTTCTGATGAGGACAATGCTGGTGATGTGTTATACATTGGCTTCTAAAATACATGTGATAAGGTGCTACATAACAGACTTCTGAGCAAAGTTAGAGCTCAAGAAATAAAATGGACAGTGGCAACTTGGATATGAAATTGGCTGAGTGACAGAAAACAAAGAGTAGTGGTGAACTGGAGGATGGTTTACTGTGGAGCTCCCCAGGGACCAGTGTAGGACTCTTGCTCTTCCTCATATATATTAATGACCTTGATATACAGGGTACAATTTCAAAATTTGTGCATGATACAAAGTTTGGAAATATTGTGAACATGAGGAGGACAGTGTAGAACTTTAAAGTACATACTCAGGTTGGTGGAATGGGTAGACAGATGGCAGATGAAATCTAATTCAGAGAAGTCTGAAGTGATTCATTTTGATACAAAGAACGCGGAGAGACAATATAAAATAAAGGATACAATTCTAAAGGGGATGCAGGATCAGAGAGACCTGGGTGTATATATGCATAAGTCATTGAATGTGGCAGGGCTGGTTCAGAGAATGGTTAATAAAGTATACCGTATCCCGGGCCTTATCAATAGGGGTGCAGTTTACAAAGGCAAGGAAGTTATGTTAATCCTCTATACAACACTGGTTCAGCCTCAACTGGAGCATTGTGTCCAGTTCTGGTCACCACACTTAGGGATGATGTGAAAGCATTAGAGAAGGTGCAGAAAAGATTCATGAGACCGAAGTTCCTCACACCTGGAACCAGTTACGTAAAATGATTGGAGAAGTTGGGATTCTTCTTTCTGGAGGAGAGGGTTGAGATTAGATTTGGGAGAGGTATTCAAATCATGAGGGGCCTAGGCAGGGCCGATGGTGAGAAACTGTTCCCAGTGGTGAAAATATTGAGAACTAGAGGGCACAGATTTAAATTAACTGAAAAAACAATAGCAACATGGGCAAAAACTTATTCATGCAGCGAGTAGTTAGGGTTAGGAATGCACTGCCCGAGAGTGTGATGGAGGCAAGGTCAATTGAGGTTTTCAAAAGGGAATTGGATCATTATCTAAAAAGGAAACGGTTGCAGATCTATGGTAAATTGCTCCTTCAGAGGGCAACTACAGACAGAGCAGGCCAAGTAGCGGCTGCTCCTGCGCTGTAACCATTTTGTGATTCTATGACTTACAGGTTCAACAAACTCAAATTTCTTCTTTTCCTGAACTTCTTGAACTTTGAACACATACTCCAATGAAGCTTCATAAAAATTCTGCCGTTCCTTGTCAATTTGTGTGTCAGCCTGTAAATAGAAAGAATTTGCATTTTGTTCAGAATACCAATTCACTTTAATCAAAACTCAAAAGTTTAAAGTTCATTAGATTGATTGGTGCTATGTAAATGGTTAAAAACAGATCTTGAAGTAGTCTCCAATATACCCAAATATAAATCCAGATTGACTCTTGCAATTCTTATGTCATTCAGCATTATTTTAACCTTTTTCCTGCTTTTTTAAATCATGTATTCACAGGTGTTTATATAATGGCAGAAACAAGTTTCCTTAGGTTACTATACCCATTAACTATTTCTGTACAATAGCAGGCAGCAGATCTGACTTGGTTTTTTGCATGTTCTCCTTGTTATGTTCAGCACAATAAGGGGCCTGACTTATCTTCCAGTTATTACCATGGGTTTACACCTAAATTGTTTGCCTATGTTTTCTTTCTACAGAGGCGGATAAACTGGTTGCATATTTTCACTGATTTTTTGAAATTACCATAATATGGGGATTAAGTAAATGTGTAAATTTGGACTTTTCACACTAAAACCAATAAACCAAAAAATGCATCAATTTTGGATTCCGATGTCACTTATTTTAGCAATGTTTTACTTGGTGTTAGATAGATTCTTGAGGTTTTTGCCCAAATGCTGAACAGGATTTTTAAGGTAGGCAATGATATTCTAGAGTTAGGCTGCCCAATATCAGTGTTTACAGATTTGGGGCCAAATTTTTATGAAGGAGATGGAAAGTTCTCAACACTGCAAAACTATCTCCATTAAGGAGGCCCCTGCCCACCATATTTTCGTTCTGGGGAGGCAGGGACGGATTGGAGTCAGGCCCGCCACCTCCATTGGCAGGCCTGAGGCGGTAAGAGAGGTGGGCAGATAGCAAGATCAACAGGCTAAAATGCCCATCTCCATTTACTGGGACACCATCCAGTTGTAATCATGACTGTTGGGCCCTCCACGGCTCTTGGGCCACATCCCTCCAAGCCTCCTCATTCCTATGCCCTCTCATAACCCCACACTCCCTCATACCCCAAAGCTCGCTCAGTGCCCCCATTGCTCCTCAGATCTCCCAACCCCCCAATATCTTCCATGTCCCTATTGCTGCTTCCACGCGTCCCTTGCACCCTCCATCCTCACTCTCCCAGTATCCATTATGTATAGAACCAATGAGCCATTGGGAAGTCTTTGAAATGATCTTGAAATTGACAAAATAAGCAGAGGCTTTGAAAACTGCTCAGTATACAATCTTGTAAAAGTCAATCAGCCACAGCTATTCATGGCATCAATACAAGAAGCTTTTATCCATTTCAGATCTCTTAATTTGGTGTAAATAAACACGGCGGGGCTGACAAAAGAGCAAAGGAAAGCATCAGAGATCAGAGGTTGCGAGGCTGACAAAAGAGCAAAAGACAGCACGAGACTTCGGTGATACAGCGAGGCTGACAGAAGTGCGAAAGAGCATGAGACTTTGGAGACAGACCAAGGCTAGCTGCAGCCAGTCTGTGGATTCAGAGTCCATGTTCAGAAGCAAATATTGAGATGTGATATCAAGGAAAACAGTAGATAATTGGCTATTGAGTGTTTCCTAGAGAATTTCAATCAGGGTAAGTAAAACATAAGTTGATATAATAATAATATAAGCACACCAAGACTAGACACATTAATTAAAACAGAAAATGAAATAAAATAATTATCTAGTTAACTAAAACACAATAAAGTTGGCCAGACAGATAATGTGTTGCGGATGCAGTATGTGGGAGCTCACAGGTGCCTCTGTGATCCATGGCAACCACACCTGCATTAAGTGTTTGCAGCTTGAGGAATTTTAGCTCAGAGCCATTGAGCTGGAGGCTGACACTGTGATGCATTGGGGTAATGGAAGGGAGGGGTGGAAAGTTGCCTGGATACTTTGTTCCAGAAGGCAGTCACAATCCTTAGGCTAGGGCCATTTGATGTGGTCCACGGTCAGGGACAGGAGGGTATGCCTATGAGTGTGTCAGGTATGAAGACCCAGAAGACAGAAGTGAAGAAGCCTCAGCCCTTGCAATTGTCCAACAGATTCGAGGTTCTTGCAGCTTGTATGGAAGAATGTGGGGCCTGAAGGATGGATGAGCATACTGTCCGTGGCACTGTGGTACAGGAAACCATTCAAGCAGGTGAAGTAAATAAGAATGTAGTGGTAATAGGGGACAGTGTGGTCAGGGGGATCGACACAGTTTTCTGTAGTCGAGAATGAGAGTCCAAATGGCTGTGATGCCTGCCCGGTGCTAGGGTTTGGGACATCTGCTCTGGGCTGGAGAGGAACTTGCAGTGGACGGGGAGGATCCAGATGTCTTTGTGCTAACACAATAGATAGTACCAGGAAAGAGGTTCTGCTGAGGGAGTATGAGCAGCTAGGGGCTAAATTATAAAGCAGAACTTCAAAGGTAATAATCTCTGGATTATTACCTGAACCACAAGTTAATTGGCATAGGGTAAATAAGGTTAGGGAATTGAATGTGTGGCTCAAAGATTGGTGTGGGAGAATGGATTTTGATTCATGGGACACCAGTACTGGGAAAAGTGGGGGCTGTAGTCTTGGGACAGTCTTCACCTGAACAGTACTGAGACTACTGTTCTTGCGACTTGTATAACTAGGGCGGTAGAGAGGGCTTTAAACTAAATAGTGGGGGTGAGGGATCATGTGAGGAAAGATGTATTAAATTAAAAGAGAAGGGCATGGCAAGAGAACAAGGTAGAAAAAAGGGTAATGACAATCAGAATGTGGCAGGAAGGGCCAGAGTGTACAAACATATGAGTGCAGCAGCAGATAAGGCCAGAGCTTTTTTTTTAATTCATTCATGGAATGTGGCCATCACTGGCTAGGCCAATAATTATGACATATCTCTGGTTGCCCTTGAGAAGGTGGTGGTGGGCTGCCTTCTTGAACTGCTGCCGTTTGCAAAAATATTTAACAGACAGAACTAAAGGCTCTGTATCTGAATTCTCATCTCATTTCTACAGAATAGGTGAATTGTCAGCTCAAATAGGAATAAATATGTATGACCTGATAGCCATTACAGAGATGCTGTAAGGTGGACAATGCTGAGACCCAAATATTCAGGGTACTTGACATTTTGGAAGGACAGGAAGCTAGGATAAGGTGGTGGGGCTGCTCTGTTAATTAAGGATGGCATTAGTACAATAGATGAAGGATGACCTTAGTTCTAAAGGTCAAGATGCAGAGTCAGTTCGGGTGGAGATAAGAAATAGCAGAGGGAAGAAGTCATTTGTGAGAGTTGATAGGCCTTCTAAAAGTAGCAATGCTGTAGGATTGGGGTATACAGGAAGAAATGATGGGGGCTTCTAAGTAAGAGATTGCCAATTAGCATGAGCGATTTTAACCTATATGTAGATTGGACAATTCACATCGGCAAAGCCTGGAAGATTAATTCATTCCGATGAATTCTGAGTTCAGAAGATTAATCATTTTGGACTCAAAACATTAACTCTATTTCTCTCTCCAAAGATGCTACCAAACCTGCTGAGTTTTTCTAGCACTTTGTTTTTATTTTAGATCTCTAGTATCCACAGTATTTTGCTTTTATTTTAGCCTGTAAGATTATTTCATAGTGTTTCTGGGACAATTTGTTAGAGCAGGCTATTCTAGACCTGGTAGTGTGCAATGAGGCAGAATTAATTAATAACCTCATCGTAAAGGAGCCTCTGGGTAGCAGTGATCATAACATGATTGAATTTCACATTCAGTTTGAGGGAGAGAGAGTGGGTCTAAGACTAGTATTTTTAAACTTAAATAAAGGCAATTACAAGGATATGAAATCAGGGCTGGCTAAAGTGAACTAGAAAAAAAGTTGAGGGTTAAGTCAGTAGAAATGTAGTGGCAGGCATTCAAGAGGATATTTCATAATGTTCAGCAAATATACATTCTAGTAAGAAAGAAAGACTCTATGAGGAGGATGTGCCATCCATGTATAACTAAGGAAGTTAAAGATAGTGTCAAATAGTATCAAGTTGAAAGAAAAAGCATAGAACTATGCGAAGATTAATGGTAGGTCAGAAGATTGGACAAAATTTAAAAACCAGCAAAGACTGATTAGAAAAGTGAGGGAGAAATTAGAGTATGAGAGAAAGCTAGCTAGAAATATTAAAACAGGCTTCAGATCTTATACAACAATTTAAAAAGGAAAATAGTAACTGAAGTAAGTGTGGGCCCTCCAGAGTGAGAGTCCATGGAATTAATAATGGGAAATAAGGAAATGGCGGAAGCACTGGACAGATATTTTGTGTCTGTCTTCACTGTAGAAGACACAGATAACATCCCAGAAATACTTGTAAATCAGGAGGTGAAAGGGATGGGGAAACTCAAAACAATTACAATCACCAGGAAAATGTTACTAAGAAAACTATTAGAACTAAAAGCAGACAAGTCACCAGGACCTGACAGACTTTATCCTAGGGTCCTAAAATAAGTGGCTGCAGAGATATTAGATGCATTGGCTTTAATTTTCCAAAATTCTCTAGATCCTGGAAAGGTCCCATTGGAAAAAAATGTAACTCCTTTATTCAAGAAAGGAAAAACAGAAAGCAGGCAACTACAGGCCAGTTAGTCAGAGTGAAAGTGCTTGAATCTGTTATTAAGGAAGTTATAGCAGGACACATAGAAAATCTTAATGCAATTAGGAAGAGCCAACAGGGTTTTGTAGAAGAGAAATCATGTTTGACTAATTGTCATGAAACTAACATTTTTTCATAATGTTATTATGGCTTATTGTAAAGTAGGTTTATGGGTGTGAATATGTATGATTCTGTCTGTGTGATTTAATTGAATTAGTCAGGTAGACTGCAAGCTTGAAATTATCAAAATAAATTAGGGGTAAAAGGCATTTGAAATGCTAATGAGTAAACATGGATGAGGGCTTAGCATATAATAGGTGAAGGGAAGGAAATTTGCATTTTTAGATATTTGAAAGGGCTGTTTGGGTTTCAAAGGGATGATAGGATATTTACAACTAACAAGATAAGCAGGGCCAAGCCGTATGTTTATTTTCCCAAAGGCACTGACCATATTGGCAACATAAAAGATTTTCTAATTATGGGAAAATTAAATTCCCAAATATATATAGAACAATGGAATTTACAGATTAAAGAGAGAGAATGGAATGTTACGTTGTGTGGCCATGTAAGATCCAACAGGACCATGTAAAATAACCTTAAGGAAGCCTCCAGTCACTTTTGCAGAAGTCTGCAGTGTCCAGTAATCAAAGATGGAGGAAAACCTTTGGAATTCTACTGTCAAGTGGATGCTGTGATAAACTTGCTGGCTTGCTATTTAAATTTAAAATCGATCTTGGACTGTTGCTTTAAAGGGGGTGTGTCAGGTTAATTAGGAATTTTGGGATTTGTTATAGTATTAGGTAACTGTAATCTTATATATGTGCTTGAAATTTTTTTAAATAAATGTTTTAATTTAGTTTTTAAAATCTCTAAAGGTGTTACTGGGTTTATTATTTCTGAATTCAGTGCACAAATCTTCTCATAATAAATAAAAATTGCAAAACTGTTGTGATAGCATAGCCAAGTTTCCCTTGTGGATTTTGTTCACCTGGCACACGTTGCATGACATGTTATATCATAATTATTAGGAAGCAACAAGTAATGCAGATAAAGAAGAATCTGTAGATGTGGTGCACCTGGATTTCCAAAAGGTGTTTGATAAGGTTACATCAAAGGTTACCACATCAAATAAGAGTTCATGGTATAGGGAGAAACGTCATGGATAGAGAATTGTTTAGCTAACATAAAGCAAAGAGTCATTTTCGAGTTGACAAGATGTAACTAATGGAGTTCCACGGGGATCAATGTTGGGTCTTCAAGGATTTACAATCTATATAACTGATGTGGATGAAAAGACCGAGTATATGGTTGCTAAATTTGCTGATGACACAAGGATAAGTAGCAAAGTAAATTGAGAGAGTAGGGTTTTCCAGCCCTGCTCGCCACTGGATAATCTGGTCCACTGGGAGTCAATGGACTTTTGGCAGGGCCACCGCATCTCCTGCAGTGGGTCCTGTCATGATAGGGCTGGAAAATCCCAGCCCAAGAGTCTACAAAGGGATTTAGATAGGTTAAGTGAGTGGGCAAAAAATTGGCAGATGGAGTACAATGTGGGAAAATGTGAACCTGTCCACTTTGGCAGGAAGAACAGAAAGGCAGTATATTATTTATATGAAAAGAGTTTGCAGGGCTCTAGCGTACAGGGATCTGGGTATCCTGGTACATGAATCACCAAAAGTTAGTATGCAAATATAGCAAGTGATTGAGAAGGCAAATTGAATGTTGGTGTTTATTGCAAAGGGAATGAAATATAAAAGTAGGGAAGTTTTGTTACAACTATATAGGGCATTGGTGAGACCACGGCCAGGATTTTCTGGTCCCGTCTGCCATGGAACAGGAAATACCTGACCAAAGTCAATGGGCCTTTGGTTGGTCTGTTAAATTTTCCATCCTTCCCCTGACAATTCCCACCTTGGGCAGGACCGGAAAATCCTTTCCCACATCTGGACTGCTGTGTACAGTTTTGATCTCCTTACTTGAGAAAGGATATAATAGCATTAGAAGCAGTGCAGAGAAGGTGCACAGGACTGGTTCCTGGGATGAAGGGGTTATTTTGTGTAGAAAAGTTTGCCAGGCTGGGCCTTTATCCACCAGAGATTTTAAGAATGAGAGATGATCTTATTGAAACATATAAGATCCAGAGGGGAGCTAACAAGTGGATGCTGAGAGGATGTTTCCCCTTGTGAGAGAGAGAGAGACTAGAACCAGGAGAGAGAGTTTAAAAATAAGAGGTCTCTCATTTAAGGCCGGGATGAGGAGAAGTTTTTTCTCTCAGAAGATCTTTGGTCTGCGGAATTCTCTTCCAAAGAGAACAGTAGAGGCAAGGTCAGTTAGATTCTTGATTGACAAGGGAGTCAAAGGGTATAAGTGATAGGCAGGAGAGTTCACACCACAATCAGATCAGCCATGATCTTATCAAATGGTGGAGCAGGCTCGAGAAACTGAATGGCCTATTTCTTCTTCTAATTTGTATGCACATATGTACTTATATAAAGAAAAATAACTATTACGAGGTATTAGAGAAATCAATCAAAGTTCTCGCACTCTGAAAGTTGCCTAAACAAAGCCTGCTGAGCTGAGTGTGTTAGTCATTTTGGAGCTCAGCCAAGCATTCAAAATGATGCCATCTGGCAACTGTTTCAACAGAAGCAGACATCTGTTTTTCCAGAAATCCTACTCTCACAAGAAGTCAAGAGGTGAGTAGGAAAAACTGGCAAAACAAAACTCATACTCATGTGAAGAAATCTTCCATGACAGCACTGATATCACAAATATTTTTCATTTCTTCTATTCCTCGTCCTAAAATCTTGGTCCAAAAAGATTTTATCGATCTGATGGGAAACTCTTTTTGACTCTGCAACAAAGAAATGGAAGGGCTCCCTTCTAATCTCTTGGCATGGGTTGACTACCATTGAACAATACCAGTAAAGAATTCCAGTACAATGCTCTCTCCTTAACCCTTTGACTTGAGCATAGGTTATAGGTTCATGGCCCAGAACCAGTAAAGAATCCAACTGTCTTCTTAAATAATAGAAAAAAAAAGTAAGATTTTAAATAATTTGAAACCCAACCACTTACATAGCATTAAAATTGGGCCCATTAAAGTCCAAAGGCTATTTTCTCCAGGGCAGATTTTGACTAAAATTTGTGCCAAATTGTATAAATGGGATGTGTGAAAATGGGAATTCCTTGCAGATCTGGAATGATTATTCCTGACAATTAACTAATTAAGGGAATTTAAAACATATTTGCATTTCAGGCTGTAATAAATAATCCTATATGGCTAGAACTTTCTTACCTCTTGTAAATGTGCTTCTTTTTTCCTTGATGACAGATTCAAATGCTTCTCCAATATAGAATAGTATTTTTCACTTTCTTTATCAAATTTTTTCTTCCCATCCTAAAAAAAAATATACTCTTTGAAAACAATTGACTAGAAACAGTTCAGTGTTTTATTCCCTTTGTTTGTTTGACAATGGCAATATTGGGCTGTGGGCAGAATTGATTCTAATTTCTTTACAAGAAGAAATGATTAATAAAAACAAATTAATAAGAATGGAAACAACACTAAACCAATTAATTTGAAGCTACCATGAATCAACTATTAATCTTGTACTGAACTGAATATTACTAGTTAATTGAAGGGTACTAATTTCCTTGACTTTGTAATCTCCTAAAACATTGCTTACCAATACATGCGTTGAAAAAAAATCAATTTTGATCAACTCAGCATAAACATTGTTTCTTAAATCAATCATCTTTTTATGTGGATGACAAGTATGGAAATAAAAAGTTAGCCTAAGTAAGGATTTCCCCTTCAGGAGAATATTTTAATGTATTATATCCAAATGCATTTTCCCTTCAAAATAACTAAGAATTCTATTCAGTATAGAACAACATTTAACAGAATTTGTTTGATCAAAAATTGTTCAAGATTGCTCTATAATGGGTTCATGGTGAGTTTTTGAAAAAGAAAATTAAGGCCGTTACAAAAAAATAAATGACATTTTCTTTTAAGACTGAAATTAATTTTAATGCTTCTGTCATACTAAATCTGCCAGTGACTGAAACAAATTGAACCAGAAAAAAATACATAAGTTTCTTATGTCTGAAATAATTTTCTGAAAGAGCAAGTGGATAAATCCATTTAAAAAATAGTATTTTGGGTTTTTATAAATAGTTGAATGCAGTATGAATAAACAAATAATCAGAATTTATGCAAGATGTTTGTTACATGCACTGCAATTTCAAATGTTCTATTAAAGAAGGGACATTAAAACATAGAGGGTAAACAAAATTATCTCATCAGGGTGATGCCAGAGATAGGAAACTATGAGGAGAGACATGAGGAGCTAGGACTATTTTTACTAAAGCAGAGAAATATAAACGGAAGTTTTTTAAATGAACAAAAGACACCAAGACTGAGGAGACAGGTGAGATCAATTTCTTTCCACAGAAGGTTGTTGGAACATGCTTTGCCACAGGAAGTGGTTGAGGGATTACATCTGGAACTCTAGAGGAAAGGCTGGATAAATATTCTAAGCAGAGGAAGATACTGTACTATGAAGGCAGATCAGGCACTGGGATTAGTTCTAGAATGCTTGAGCAAAAAATTGGCACAAACATGACAGGCTGAATGGTCTCTTGTATTGTCAACTCCTATAAACTGATTCTCTTCTCTTTTGCATGATTGGAATTATATTGCTAGCATGTAATAAAAGTATTTTGACTTCCAGTAAAATTCAAAACCTCACTTCATGAGTTGTAATGTAATTGCATGGATAAAAGAGTGTTTTGAGTTTCTGAAAAAACTGGAATGGGCACTATACACAGCCAATATAAAAACGAAAAAACTGCGGATGCTGGAAATCCAAGACAAAAACAGAATTACCTGGAAAAACTCAGCAGGTCTGGCAGCATTGGCGGAGAAGAAAAGAGCTGACGTTTCGAGTCCTCATGACCCTTCGACAGAACTTCGACACAGCCAATAGTCTGACTATATGCATATCATTTAGGAACTAAGAAGGTAAGCTCAAGCCAATACATAGCTTTAAATCATGATGTACATTGCACCATGTAAGTTTTAATGTTGACTGCAATTGTTGTGAGTGAAAAATGTAGTATCACATGATTAGATTATGTAGCCTACAATTACACAATTTTAAAATAGATAACCATAGTTTAGGTGATATTCACCATTAGTACAGATACTTACAGGATCTTCTTCCCAAGTTTAATAAGATACAACATTCCCTATCACATAAGAAACTGTCTTTAGGGAAAAGATGTGCTCTCTCACATCCCCACACACTTTACACACTAACTTGGGGTAAGGGTAGCATAGTGGTAATGTTACTGAACAAGTAATCCAGAGGCCCAAACTAACACACTAGAGACACGAGTTCAAATCCCACCATGACAGCTAGGGGAATTTAAATTCAATTAATAAATCTAGAATAACATACCATACTCATTAATAATGATCATGAAACTTCTGGATTGTCGCAAAAACCCATTTTCTTTCATGGGAGGAAATCTGCCATCCTTATCAACTGATTTTAGATCTATAGACAATGTGGTTGGCTTTTAACTGCTCTCTGAAATGGTCCAGCAAGCCATTCAGTTGTATCAAATTGCTACAGCAAAAAAACACTGCGGGTGTCCCTACACCGCAGGGATTGCAGCCGTTCAAGAAGACAGCTCACCGCTACCTTCTCAGGGGCAATTCGGGGTCACAATAAGTACTGGCCTTGTCAGTGATGCTCACACCCCAAGGACAAATAAAAAATAACTTTAATTCCCCATCCTCATTCTATCTCTCTTCCAATAGGCTATTAGGCTATAAGATGAGAGTTTTAACAATGACTACACTTCATAAAGTGCTTTAGGGCATCCAGTGATTGTGAAAGCATTATGTAAATGTAAATATTTCCTTTTCCTCAAGGTGATGGTATCCCCATAGCTAATTTTCCTTCTCACATTCCACTTCATCCTTATTCCACAACTCTAGGCAGCGCAGTGAAATGTGATAACTAAAAGACATAAATATGACACACAGACCTTGAGTTATTTATTCAGAGATCCCTGGAAGAGCAACCAAGATGATCTCTCCCAGCAGATGCTTGAATAAACCTTTGTTTACTAGAAACTCACAAACTCGAGTAATCTCATCTTTTTACAACACCAGCGACGTCCATATCCCATAAACAAATAAAAACTTAGAAGCAGCACCTCTCACCCCAATGGCACCACAACCCTACTCTTATGATTTTTCCTTTCAGATGCCCAAGAAGTGCAACTTGGCCAGGGAATGGAGGAATACCAACAAAAGACTGATGAAGGAGAAACCCTGTCACTTGATTTCATATTCACATAGTAGAGACTGAGAGACCAGGCACAAGTGTAATGCAGTCAAGGCAGGGAACAAGGATAACAAGGTGCCAGTTTGTCAGATGATGGGGTCGCAAATGAGTTCTGCTCTAAAGGACTCATTAGTATTTTGATGGTAGAGGCTACAAAGGAAAACTTATGGATGATCAACACTAAAAGGGATGCCTGCTAGAAAGGCTGTGTTCAACAGAAGACTCTGGTCCCAGTTTGGTTCAATGCTTTACGAAGGCCTTGGAGCCCATTTTATCCAGCATGGAAGTCAGTGTTTTCACAAGCGTGTTCTTCATAATGTACTGTCTGATGTCTCAGCTTCCACTGCAGCATAAGCAGCTTCCACCAAAAGCCTGAGTGCTGCAGTGGAGTTCACTCAGACTGAAGCTTTACAAGGTCAGGGTGTTACGGGAGTCCAGCAATTAGTCCTCCCACTACGATTGCTGAGGCACTGCCCAGGGACTGCTCATAGAGCTGGGGCCTACTGCCTTTTCTTAGGATGACAACATGGGTCCTCCCACTCCAGCCACTCCACCCATGTCCTTGCTGTTGTCTGTCAGACAGTCAACTAGGTCTGCTGCTGTCAATGCCAAAATGGTGCACTCTGAATCCATGCCTTCTAGGCTCAGTGTTCCTCGAGGTCATGTCGCAAGGCCATCTGCAGACTCTTCCACTGAAAGTCAGCTTCCTTCCACCAACCATGAAGGAGCCACTGGAGTAGCATCGCATAGAAGCACTAGCACAGACAAAGTCACTTGCAAGATAAGCACTGAGGGAATGCACAAGGGTGGTTGCTTACCTTCGTATACAATATGCCATGATGGTTTGAAATGTTATTTTGTGGTGGCTCTTATTTTTTCAATGCAGTGTGGTCAGTGACAGAAAAGCTTTAAGGAGTAAGCTGAGGTTTCCAATATCATCTTCAGGAGATAAAATGGTTGGCTAAGTTGTACCCTCCCTTTCTCTTCCTCCTCACGCTCCTGCTCTTCAGCTTCTCACCTTATAGCTGGTGGCAAAGGTTGTCCTCTCATGATGGCAGGGTTACACAGTGTACAGCATATCACCCACCAATCTTGAGACCCAGTCTTGGGTTCTGCAGGGCTCCTCAAGGCAGCAGAAGCACTGTCTCAGCACGCCACTGGTCTGTTCTATTCAATTTCTTGTGTCACTCTTTTTCTGTTATTGTACTGATGCTGGCCACATGTGCATAGGTTGTGAACATGAGCCACGCCATTATCATGGCTCAACTGGAAACACTCTCACTCCTGAGTCAGGAGATTGTGGGTTCAAGTCCCATTCCACGACTTCAAGCTGACACTGCACTGCAGTACTGAGGGAGTGCTGCACCAAAGGTGCTGCATCTTTTAATTGAGACACTGAATTGAGGCCCCATCTGCCCTCTCAGATGGATGTAAAAAGATTCCATGGCACTATTCCAAAGAACAGTAAGGGTGTTATTCCTGTTGTCCTGGCCAGTATTTATCCCTCAATTAATGTCACTTAAAAAACCTATTATCTGGTCATTCTCTCCTTCTTCAGAAGTCCCACGGGATCAAGCGAGACATGCTTCCACTCCGGTTCAATGGGTTCTGAGATGGCTGATAAGTCCAATGCACGATCTGCAGACTCTGCCACATGCGGGGCAGGTAAGATGCTTGAAGGTTTAGAGAGATGAGGTGTTTGGAAGTTTTTGCGCTCTTTCCAACACCTTGACTTTACTTCTGCATTCTCTTGACAATGTCTCACATGTGCTCCCAAATAAACTTTCTCAATTTGGTCAGTCACAAGCCAGGACCTCCCATGGGTTGGCAGAAATGTTTGATCTCTTCAGGGATGCGTTGAGGACATCCCTAAAGCATTTCCACCTTCCTTCTGGGAGTCACCTGCCGCCCGCCAGTGAGGCGGTGTGTTTCCTGTGGCTGCATAATTAATGAGGCGGGAAACGGACAATATGACGTAAAAACCCAATGTTGCAGCCAGCAACAGAACTATTCTGCTGAAGGGTCATGAGGACTCGAAACGTCAACTCTTTTCTGTTCCACCGATGCTGCCAGACCTGCTGAGTTTTTCCAGGTAATTCTGAGAATGAAATTAAGTTTGTTCATTATATGGTATATGCAGACAAGAAGAACATTAAAATAATTTTTAAAGTTTTTGGGGAATTGTTTCATCAAGTTACTGTGTGAATTGTTATTTTAAGTATGCCAGCTATTTTGCTTGCTAGTATTTCCACATTTAAACAGAATATGATTGACCCTCAACTGCCCTCTGAAATGACCGAGCAAGTCAATCAGTTAGGGCAATAAATGCTGACCTTGCCAGTAACTGATATATCGTATGAATGAATTAAATATAAATATACATATAATTTGGGAATGGAAGTCCAGGTGTCAGATCGAGACAAAAAGAATCAGGGTGGCTAGACACCAGTGAAAAATTACAACATTCAGGAAAATAGGATTCTTTAGACCTAAACATAAACTCAGCTGCTGATGCATAGATTGGCTCAAAAATTGCAGATATTTAAATGCAAATTCCACAGCAAGTCGATGCGAAGGGCAATGTACAATTAAATGTGGAAATCACAAAGTTACTGTTGGCGATGCGCTGCGACACCATTAGCTTTGCGTAAATGGCATCTTCCCTTCTGCCTGCCCAATCAAAAGCACTGAGAGGCTGAGTTCCTGTATTTGCACAATAGGCATGAGCTAAACTCACCATAGAAAATTAAGTAATGTTATTTCAAGTTTAAATACCCTATTAATGGCATGGTAAGTTTTAGTTACTGCCAAGTCAACCTCTCTGTAAAATAACTAATATTAATGTGGAATCTCATTCTTTACAGTTTTAATTGGCTTTGGAGATTTTCAAAATGTACTTTTTAAACACTTTTGCTGTCCATCTCCAATTTTTCTCTCTCAATCCACTTATTTCTCCCTCTCTATTTCTCTGAATCCAATTTGACATTGAATTCACCTTCTAATTTGCGCTTGCTTCTCAGTCTTTGTGCTGTTACAATAGCTTGCCTTGTTCACTCAGATTCTGTGTGCACTCTGGAGGGTGCTGCAACATTTCAACCTCCCACTTCCAACAACATGTAAGGAAAAGAACTGTCGATATTAAACGGTCAAGGGAAAGTCTAACATCAGCGACTATGCTAATATAAAAGCAAAATATTGTGGATGCTGGGAATCTGAAACAAAAACAAAAATTGCTGGAAAAACTCAGCAGGTCTGACAGCATCTGTAGAGAGAAAGACAGAGTTAACATTTTGAGTTCTTGTCAGCGAAGATTTGTACAAATCCTCATCTGTTTCAATGTGGCACCCTCTACAGGAAATGTGAGGCATCGTAAGCAGGAAAAGCAGCAGCAAAGCTCTTCAATCTATCAGACTGAAGTATTCTCAATGAGACACAGACTGCAAACAATAAGAAATAAATGGGAATAGAAATTACACTTAATTCATTGTATAAAGAGTGAAATGAAGGGTGGGATATATAAATGGGATTAGGAGAGAAAGAGAGAAACAGAAAACTGAAAAAAAAATAAATCTGAAAAATTAATTTTCTCCTGAGGGAATGAAACTCTACACTTCTAAAATTATTTTTTTCAGGGCCAGAGAGTTTGTCCATAGTAATTATCATCCATTATGTCATTAAAAACTCACTTACTCCTGAGAGCATAGGTTAGGCATCCAAAATACGTCTGTCAGAAACTGGAATTGTCTGAAAACAATGCATTTTTGAAAATATTCCATTTGATATTCAGTTAAATGAAATTTGGACTTATTGCCCAAATACCAGGGCAACTTAGTTAGGTGCTCATTCTCAATGGCGCGCGGAGTAGTTATCAGCTTTGTTTTGTTTACGGTGGCGCACTGATCTTGTTCCCGCACTCCAAGTCAACCCAAACGACTCTTGACCCAGGTGTCCAAAATCAAGGAAAATCTGAAATCCAGATTTTGGATGTCCAACATGTTGCCATAATTTTACAGCCATTTTAATGTGGGACAAATGGGCAATTAGCCAAAGTGTACACTATTACAGTGATTTCTGTGCAAATCCTACTGTTGAAGACTGCGACAGCACAGTCAATGGAGGGGGAGCAGGGTAGCCCTGACATCAACTTCTGGATTTCAATGTTTAACTATGTATGCACGGACACCAAATGTTGCTGTCAGATTTACCTTGTAATAACAGCAAGCACTGATTGCCCTGTCATTATTATTACAGAAAAGCCTAGACCTAAGAGATATTATTCTGCTATATTACTATATAGAGCTGTGTGTAAGTTGGTATGTTCCCACAGGATTGGGGATCACAGATATTACATTTTTCTTTTAGATTAAAATAGCAATTAAGAGTTGGATATTAAAGTGTTGATCATTGATTATTTTGCAACTATGTTGTGATGCCTGCACATACTAATGGGATGGTTTTAATATATTCACATTTTATGTTTATGTGTATTCTGCTACAGTACATATTTTTACCACTAGAGACCATCAATGAACCATGAAAAATTTCTAAATTCCATGAGTAGTAGAAAACGTGCCGGTGGTAGTGAATTTATTGTACAACTGTACTGCATGGATTTACATAATTTACGGAGCCACTAACAATTGCACTCATAATTTCTGTGGTCTTAAATTGGTTTAAAAAATTGGTTACAACTTTCAAACCACTTTACAGACCTTGCTTAAGTATCTTAAGTTAATAATTACATCTGTGTATCAAATGCATTCCAGCGTTTTAATGTAGTGGAAAAACTATGTTCTTCCTTGACATTGTTTCATTTCCGTCACTAGTTATTCAGTGACTTCTGTGATATTGTTATTTAATGTCAAATTATCTTACTGCTGTTATCCATGCTGTCTGGAATTAAGCTGAGCAAACTCATTTGACATAGACTCTTATAGCCAGTCAACAGGGCAGAAGTCAAACTCTGGGTCAGATTTGAACCAAGGTCTCAAGGGTCAAAGGTTAGTATCTAAAGCACTGCTCCACTCAGTTCCCCACCATCTTGTCTACCAAAAGAAAAGCATCACTGAAAGAGATGCGAATTAACACTTATCAGCTCTGCCATCTTGGATCTAGCTGCACCTGCAATGCTTGCTTTGCCAGCCTGCACAAGCAAGCAATGCAGTTTTTCCAATTCTGGCCTGTATAGATTTTTCAAGCATATCAGAAAACTCTCCAGCAAGACAATCAAAGTCACAATAATGACAAAGCTAACTGCATAGGCACAAGATTTGTTCATGAAGTTGCTGCAAAGTTTAACTCACTGCTTTCAATAAAAGCTGTTCAGCTTTATTAAAATATCAAAATAGCAATCTGATGATTTTTGCTAAGATTTTCTATTCATCCTTGTCAGAAGGTGCTTGCTTTCTGCTAGGTATCTCTCCATAGAAACATGGGTGAGAACAAGGATTCAGGTAGGGTGCCAACTCTAGTTGGACAGACTCCTGGTAGCTTCATCACATGACCTCCCTCTGCTAACAGTCTGGGCCCGCCTGAAGAACACGACCGATAATATGCTAGTTGATGCTCATTAGCATCAAGGGTGGGTTAGAAGCCTTCTTCTGCCCAATGAATGCTGCAGGGTGGGATGTCCGATCTCCAAGGTCATAAGCCATGATCCTGAAACAAGGTCATGGCCAGCACTTTAAAAGACCCCCTGGAACAGGACATCATCAAGGGACCAGCAGACTAATCATCTTGTGAAATCTGTTTGAAAGTCTAGGATTTGTGCAGTTTCCAGGCTTGTAAGGTGAGAGCATTTAATTTCTAGTTATTGTCCCCAAGCCTTGTTACTCTTCATTGCTGGCATTCTTTTTAAACCTCAACAAGTCTCCCATTTCTTGGCATGGAGGAGTCATAGATCTGTTACATGTATCCCTACAGGGATGCCTGCATCATCGGAGCAAAGGGAGAAGCGGACTAGAAGGGCCAAGCCAGCCCCTAGATTCAATGAGGACTCACTCAGTGCCCTCCTGCGTTCAGTATCAGACTGATGTGAGCAGCTTATGCCCTCCTGGCAAGGAGAGGAAGCCCAGCCAGACACATGCTGCGTGGGAGGAGGTGGCCAAGATGGTCAACAGTGTGGGTTTGGTCAGAAGGACTTGGCCCCAGAGCCAGAAAATAACCTGATGAGCTCAGCTAGTGTGAGTATAGCCTCAGTATGAGCAATCTTGTTCCAGTCTGCTACAGGTCGTGCTCAAGAATGCAGGAGGTAACTGAATTTGGCTGCTCCTCAAAGGCTGCATGATTCCACAAGGACAAAGCTGTTCTTGACCATGCCATTGTGCATTTCAAGCAATGGTCTAGTTATAGGACAGCTGGTTTGCGGGATGAGCATATGACGCATGACTATAGCTTCTAGGCTGGCACGCACTCAGCTGACAATGGATTGGAGGCAAACCATAAGAGTTTTTGAAATTGTTGATGACTAATCTCTCTCAAACTTTTTCAGGAGAAGCAAGCCCACAACGTCTGTGAGAGAGGCCATACAGGCAGGGGACTTCCCAACCTGGAAGTCCCAAGTCCTTTTGAAGAGGAGATGCTGGTGCTAATGGACGCCGACTTCTCCGGGACTATAAGCAGAAGTGAGATTGGAGGAAGGCCTGGGTCTGGTGAGATGGCAAAAGATTCAGACTGATAGAAAAGGGGAGGGGGCTAGCGGAGATATAATGCAGAGCAGACATTATTCCAATCTGGCTGGTGAATATAGTTCACACATTGAAACTATGACAAGCTTCATAATTTGAAGCTTCACATGATTGTTCAAAGATACTTTGTGTCTCCGGAGTCCAACCATTCATGTCGGGCAGTAAAACGACTGACGAGTTGGTTGATAGGGCTAATGTGGCAAGGTCTTTGATGCCTAATAACCCCCTTAATGATGTATCTCTGTTACAGAAGAAATCTCTTCCACTCACCCTTTGCCAGAAGCCGTGCCGCCACCTCCATCACGGGAGGAGAAGGAACTCTCGGAGGATGCAACATCACATACTCTCTCAGCACCAAGCGCCATCGCAGATACTGGCACCTCAGCAGGGACTATCGCCTTGAACAGGGGTCATGCACACACTGGTGAGGGCACCTCACGTTTGTATGTGCAGCTGCTGCACAGTGTGGAGGAGCAGGCCTCAGGCAGTTGGAGGTGAGTTTGGGGTGATCCAGAGACTGATTCCGAGTCAGATGATGATCCTCTGGAATCATCCGTGAGGTAGCAGATGCTGGATTTTCAGCGCAGGTCTGTGAAGATTTGGCAGGTATACCAGAGGAGTTGCGTGCTGTGGTTCAGACTGTGGAGTGTCCACCTTGGCCATGTGCACTGAGATCACTTATTCTTCAGAACGCCAGCTTCCTCCATGTGAAAGACTGGTGACTGTTCTGGAGGGGCAAACCAAGAGTATTGCAGACGCAATCGTTGGGATGCGTTCCAACCTGGACACCTTCACCCTGGCTCTGAGCTCAGAGGAACAGAGTCAGGGCGACAGGGGAACTGGGAGCTTGACTGCACACCCAGCTGCTGGAACCTCACCAGTTGGCAGGGAGAACCAACCAGTGCAAGTGGCGGATGATAACCAGCAGCTGGTTCCATCTGGAAGCTCATCTCATGGCATTTCTGATGGGGGCAGCATCTCCTCTACCTATCGACCATTGACACAGTCCTCAACCAGTACTGCGGCGACTGAAGACTTGCACGGCTGTCAGCAAGAGTCTCCTGGAGTGGCAGGCCGCTCAAAGTCACAGCTACACAAAGGACATCTGCCAAGGTCATCTAGGTCAAGGTGGGGGGGGTGGCAGATCAGCCCTCTCTCTCCAGTGCAGCCGCAAGCAGGGGAGGAGCACTGTTCCAGAGCATCTGTAAACGCATGTTGCATCCTTTGTTTAGCATTTAGCCTTAAGCCGAGTCTTTTCAAGGATTCCAGTGAAAGAGCAGCATAACTAAGAACCAGTTGAAACGGTATCCTCATTAAGTGGTTGGCTTGTGTTAGGAGCATATATAAGTAGCCAATTTAGTGCAACTTAACATTTGAGTGCAACTTACAATACAGTGAGCATGGCCTAAATAGCCAAGTGGTAATGGTACTGGGTTTGTAACCCTAAGATCAAGAGTTCAAATCTCACAATGGCAAACTATGAAACAATGTAACTTCATCTGATAACAGATGGAAATGTGTTTGTACTCGAAAGAGTTACAATACAGTGCTGGAATTGAGCACTTCAGTGTGACTTACAATACAGTGCCAGAGTTGAGCGCTTCAGTGTGACTTATAATACAGTGCCAGAGTTGAGCGCTTCAGTGTGACTTACCATATGGTATCAGAGTTGAGCGCTTCAGAGTGACTTACAGTAGTGTGCCAGAGTTGAGCACTTCAGGGAGTTAAGCAGAGGAAGGGAAAGAGGTTTTTGGTTGCTTTTGCCTTAACATTTTCAGCCTACAGGAATTGATTCTTGCTCTGCTAGAGGAGAAGAAGCATGTTATTGGTGAGTATCTGGTGATTAAGGTTCATTCTATTCCTCAGGCTCAAAACAGCAGCTGATTGGTGAGTATTTCTAGTCTTTAAAGTAAAAGCAAGGTCATATGTTTGTGTTTAGGTCTCTAGTCTTTTTTCTCTCTTTTTCTTAAAAATAGCTTGTTAAGTATAAGGTTGATACTAGTGTAAAATAATAATTACAATAAAGTGTAAAGAGCAGGGAATTCTACAACCGTAAAGAGCAGACATACTAGGGTAATTAATTAATAAACTAAATAAAATATGATAGTGATGGCAGAACAGGTGATGTGCTGCTGCAGCTTGTGGGACCTGCTGGACACAAAGGTGAGTTTGCAGCTCGAGGAACTTCAGATCCGAATTGAGGAGCTGGAGTCTGAGCTGCAGACATTAAGCCACATCAGGGAGGGGGAGACTTACCTGGACAATTTGCTCCAGGAGGCGGTCACACCTCTCAGATTAGGTAATTCAAATTTGGTATGTGATCAAGGACAGGAGGGTGCGACTGCAGGTGAGGCAGGTATGGGGACCCAAGGGGTAGCATTCGAGGAGCCTCGACCCCTGCAATTGTCCAACAGTTATGAAGTTCTTGGTTTGGACCTTTGTGTGGACGAGAACGAGGACTGCTGGGAGGATGAGCGAACTGACCATGGCAACATGATACAGGTAGCCATTCAATTAGGGGGAGAAAATAGGAATGTAATAGTGGTCAGGTACAATATAATTAGGAGGGATAGATACTATTGCCTGCAGCCGTGAGCTTGAGTCCCGAAGACTGTGTTGCCTGCCCAGTGCCAAGGTTAAGGACACTTCCTCAGGGCTGGAGAGGAACTTGGCATGGGAGGGGAGGGATCCAGTTGTCCATGTTGGTATCAACGACATTGATAGAACTAGGAAGGAGGTTCTGCTGAAAGAATTTGAACAGTCAGGAGCTAAATTAAAGAGCAGAAGCTCCAAGGTAATAATCTCGGGAATACTAACTGAGCCATGGGCAAACTTTCATAGAGTAAATAAAGTCAAGGAGTTAAATGCGTGGCTCAAAAGTTGGTGTGGGAGGAATGGATTTCAGTTCATGGGGCACTGGCACAAGTACTAGGGTAGAAGGGAGCTGTTCCGGTGGGACAAGCTTCACATGAACCATGCTGGGACCAGTGTCCTGGCAAATCGAATAACTAGGGCTGTAAAAAGGGCTTTAAAATAAATAGAGAGGGGGATGGGGGGACAGTTCTAGAGAGAGGATATGTAGTCTTACAAAGCAAAAGGATATGGCAGCCTTGTAGGGCAGCTATTTAGGTATTGATACCCAGAGTGTGACAGGGAGGGACAGTGCGTACAAACATTAAAAAAAAAGCAGCAGATAGGGTCAAAGGGGGGAAAAATGGTAAAAAGGCAGAATTAATAGCTGTAGCATTCAGAACAAAATAAATGAATTAACGGCACAAATAAGAGGTTAATGGGTATGATCTTACAGCTATTACGGAGACATGGTTACAAGTAGATCAAAGCTGGGAACTAAATATTCAGGGGTTTGTGACTTTTCGGAAGGACAGGCAAGAAGAAAAGGGTGGTGGGGTAGCTTTGTTAGTATGAAATGGAATAAGTACAAAAGCAAAAAATGATCTTGGATCAGAAAATGTAGAATCCATATGGGTGAAGGTAAGAAATAACAAGGGGAGGAAGACACTGGTGGGAGCAGTCTATAGGCCCCCTAACAGTAGCTATACTGTAGGACAAAGAATAAATCAGGAGATACTGAAGGCATGTAAAAAAGGCAGTACCTTAATCATGGGTGCCTTCAATCTTCATATCGATTGGGAAAATCAAATTGGCAGAGGCTGCCATGAGCAAGAATTCATAGAGTGTATTCAGGACAGTTTCCTAGAACAATATGTTGTGGATCCAATCAGCGTTCAGGTTATTTTGGATCTGATAATGTGAAATGAGGCAGGTTTAATAAATGATCTCAGAGTAAAAGATCCCCTAGGAAACAATGACCATAACATGGTAGAATTTGGCATTCAGTTTGAGAGTGAGAAATCTGGGTCGGAAACAACTGTGCTAAACTTAAATAAAGGTAATTACAAAGGAATGAGGGCAGAGTTGGCTGGAGTGGACTGGGAAAGTAGTTTAGAAGAAAAGACAGTTGATGACCAATGGCAGTCGGTTAAGAAAATAGTTAATGACTCACAACAAAGATATATCCCAGCGAGGAACAAGGATTCCAGGATAGGGATAAACCAACCATGGTTAACCAAGGAAGTTAAGGATAAAATCAAATTGAAAGAAATAACATACAATGTGACAAAGATTAATGGTAAGCTAGAAGATTGGGAAAGTTTTAAAAGCCAACGAAAGATGACCAAAAAATGATGGAGAAAATAAACTTTGAAGGTAAGCTAGCAAGTAACATAAAAATGGACAGTAAGAACTTCTTTAAATATATAAAAAGGAAAAGAAAGGCCAAAGGGAACATAGGCCCCTTAGAGAATGAGGCTGGGAAAATAGTAATGGGGAACCAGGAAATGGTAGAAGAGTTGAATAAATACTTTGTATCAGTCTTCACGGTAGAAGACACTAATAGCATTCCAAAAATACTAAATAATCAAGGGGCAAAAGGAGGGGAGGAAATAAATGCAATAACTATCACTGGAAAAAAGTACTAGGGAAACTAATGGGGCTAAAGGCCGATAAGTCCCTTGGACCTGATGGGTTGCATCCTCGGATATTAAAGTAGCTGTACAAATAGTAGATGCACTGGTAGTAATCTTCCAAGAATCCTTAGATTCTGGAAAAGTCCCAGAAGATTGGAAAACTGCCAATGTAACACCCTTATTGAAAAAGGGAAAGAGACAAAAAACAGGTAACTAAAGGCCAAGTAGCTTAACATCTGTCATTGGGAAAATGTTGGAGTCTATTATAAAGGATATAATATCAGAGCATTTAGAAATACATAATGTAATCAAGCAGAGTCAGTATGGCTTCATGAAGGGGAAATCATGCCTGACAAATTTATTAGAATTCTTTGAGGAGGTAACAAGCAGAATAGATAAAGGGGAACCTTTAGGTGTTATGTATTTGGTTTCTAAAAGGTATTCAATAAGGTATCGCACATAAGGCTACTTAATAAGATAAGAGCCCATGGTGTTGGAAGTAGTTATATTAGCTTGGATAAAGGATTGGCTAACTAATAGAAGACAGAGAGTTGGGATAAGGGGGGCATTTTCAGGATGGCAACCTATAACCACTGGAGTGCCACAGGGATCAGTGCTGGGGCCACAATTGTTTACAATATATATTAATGACTTCGATGAGGGAAGTGAATGTACTTTTGCCAAGTTTGCGGATGACACAAGAATAAGTGGGAAGGCAAGGGGTGAGTATGACACAAAGAGTCTACAGAGGGATATAGACAAGTTAAGTGAGTGGGCAAAAACTTGGCAGGTGGAATATAATGTGGGAAAATGTGAGGTCATGCACTTTGGCAAGAAGAATAGAAGAGCTGAATATTATTTAAATGGAGAAAGACTACATAAAGCTGCAGCACAGAGGGATTTGGGGGTCCTCGTGCATGAATCCCAAAAAGCTAGCATACAATTTCAGCAGGTAATAGGGAAGGCAAATAGGATACAAAAACAGAATTACCTGGAAAAACTCAGCAGGTCTGGCAGCATCGGCGGAGAAGAAAAGAGTTGACGTTTCGAGTCCTCATGACCCTTCGACAGAACTAGTTCTGTCGAAGGGTCATGAGGACTCGAAACGTCAACTCTTTTCTTCTCCGCCGATGCTGCCAGACCTGCTGAGTTTTTCCAGGTAATTCTGTTTTTGTTTTGGATTTCCAGCATCCGCAGTTTTTTTGTTTTTTTCTCAAGGCAAATAGGATGTTGGCCTTCATTTCAAAGGGAATGGAGTATAAAAATGGGGAAGTCTTGCTAAAACCATTCAAGGCACTAGTTAGACCACAGCTAGAATACTGTGTACAGTTTTGGTCCCCTTATCTAAGGAAAGATAACCAGAGAAGGTTCACTAGGTTGATTCTGGGTATAGAGGGATTTTTTTTATGGGGAGAGTTTGTGTAGGTTGGGCCTGCACTCATTGGAGTCTAGAAGAATGAAAGGCAACCTTATTGAAACATATGAAATTCTTAGGGGTCTTGACAGGGTTGATGCTGAAAGGATGTTTCCCCTTGCGGGAGAGTCTAGGACCAGAGGGCATAATCTCAGAGTAAAGGGTCATCCATTTAAGACAGAGATGAGGAGGAATTTTTTCTCTCAGAGGGTAGTGAATCTGTTGAATTCTTTGCCACAGAGGGCTGTAAAGGCTGGGTCGTTAAGTATATTCAAGGCTGAGATAGACAGATTTTTAATCAGTAAGGGAATCAAGGGTTATGGGGAAAAGACAACAAAGTGGAATTGAGGATTATCAGATCAGCCATGATCTCATTGAATGGCAGAGTAGATCGATGGGCTGAATGGCCTACTTCTGCTCCTACGTCTTTTCGTCTTATGGTAAATATCCACATTAGTCACAAAGAGAGCCAGATGGGTGTGCTGCTTATTTATTGCGGTTAGCAGCCATTTGATGTTTGTTAATAAACACTCATATCACATACCCTCATGCTGATGCAATGATTGTTAATGTTGAAGTTGTGCTGCAATAGAGTACATGCTTTAAGTTGGTAATTAAGAACATGCTGTCACCAACTGGGGAGCCATTCGGGTTTCATTACTTGAGTACAAATAGGTGTTCACATTGGATGTTGCAGGCGGGGGGGGGTGAAAGTGGAAAATTCTGTGTATTAATCTGCAGACTTGGAGATAAAACCAATTTTAAGGTACAGGCTGGCTTCAGACTCATTCTTTCCTCAAGCATATGAGAAATGCAATTAATATGGTACCAGAAGAAAGAAACATAGAAAATAGGAGCAGTAGTAGGCCATTCGACCCTTTGAGCCTGCTCTGCCATTCATCATGATCATGACTAATCATTCAACTCAATAGCCTGCTCCTGCTTTCTCCCCGTATCCTTTGAAAACATACAATGTTTTGGCCTCAACTACTTTCTGTGGTAGTGAATTCCACAGGATCACCACTCTCTGGGTGAAGAAATTTCTCCTCATCTCAGTCCTAAATGGTCTACCCCATATCCTCAGACTGTGTACAAAGAAAAAGTTTAACCTTGAAATCCCTGAGTCGCACTTATAGCCAATTTGAGAATAGAGACAAAAAAGTGGGATGGTGGCCATAGGCACTTGAACCTGAGAAATACATGGGATTAATTAATCAGTGTTATCAGTGTGATTTTAAATATCATTAAGCAATGAACTGCCCTCAGCAAAAGAATCACGTTTCTGAAGCAACACGTGAAACAGATAATTCAGACACTGAGAATTATGATGGTGACTGCCATGGAGGAATTGCATTGGTCACGAGGAGTTTGAGTCTGGTGATAGCAGATGATGAAGCTCTATGTGCATCGCATACTCACATATTTTGTGGGGCAGAGCCAGAGGGACAAGATATGATAGATCAGGAGTTAGACATTGGTAGAAAATCTGATTGTGATAAACAAGCAGGGGTTATTTTGTCGAGAGGTCAGGTGCCCAAAATGGGTTCCTGAGTATCGTACCACCCAGAAGGATCGGAAAACTAGAGGGATACAACAAGAGTGGGACAGACTGTAAAATCAACTTGAAAATATAAGAATTGGCTAAACGCCCAGGACAACAGATAAGCAGTGAAGGCCATGGACTGGTGAACAGAGTACAAGAATGGAAAATAAAGAAGCATAGCCCAAGTTATAGTAGTGGGTCAGGTGAGGACACATCTATGTACAGTGGATAGGGCTTCAGATGGTGTATACAGGGGATCTAACAGTAAGAGCCTGGAAAGAGTTCAGTGAGCAAGGAGAGGGTTGCAGCTTGACTAGACAACATAGTAGAGTGGTGAATACTGAACCATTATAACAAAAGAGCAGAAGCAGGAGTCCCCATGACCGAGAAGATTTTGTAATGGCTAACAATTTAGGGAATAAAGCTATATGGGAGGTTAAACAGAAGGAGTTGGATAGTTGGAGGGAGTTTGGTAGTTTTCAGGGGTTCCAAATGGGGGTCAGCTGGCATTATCAGAAAACAGAATAGGTCTAAGGTTACTTTGCACCAACAATCGTATTTGGAGAGGATTGGCCCCTCCATGTATGGATGGGATAGGTCCTTGAAGGAAGTTGCAGATGCTTCTAGGGGTGAGACGGAGCAGCTGAAAGTCTGGTTGGACAGTTGGATTGGTTAGGCAACTGATGGGGCTGGATGCAAGCTTCAAAGTTTTTGAGCTGAGTACTATAACGAAACAGGCGAACAAGGCATATTAAAAAAAAGATGGAGAAATATGTACTGAAGTTTCCATCTTAGGGTGACCCTCAGAATATAAAATTGATTGTATTCAGTGACGCCTTTTTAACAAACTTTGTTGATGGATTTTTCAAGTGCAGTGGGTTTCATAATATTTCCTGTGGGTGAAAATTAGAAATGTTGTCCCTTGGCTTGGGAAACAAGACATGGGGGAAATGACAAAGGAAATGTCTGATAGAATGTTATGCTGACTTATTTTTCTGTCTTCAATTTCTATTCTTTATTATTATTTTGTCTGAAAAAAATGCACTTTAATCTCTTTTTTGCTTTATAAAGAGAAGGAAATCTGTTAATATTGAAGCTGTGCTGCAATAGAGTACGTGCTTTAACTTGGTAATTAGGAATAGTTGTCCTCAGTTGGGGAGGCATTGGGGCTTCATTACTAGAGTATGAATAGGTGTTCACGTTGGGTGTTGGGAGGAACTAGAGGAGTTTGTGTATTTACTCTGCAGTGTTGGAAATAGACCTACCATAAGATACAGGTTGGCTTTAAACTCATTCTTTCCTAAATCATAATGGAATTAACAGTGATGAAGTGCTGTGGTTGTGTCACTTGTGTCTAGCGGTTGAGGGAAGCTAGCAAAGGTTGAGGGAGGGCACGGGGAATCATGTGTTTATGTATGGAGATAGATACTGTGTGGATATGAGGGTGACAGGACTCCCTCATGACACATGGGAAATGGAGTGCCCAGATGGCCCCCAAGCATTTCTGTTGCAGTGGCAACACAGACTACTGAAACCTCTGGTGTCTGGCATACCCTCATCCTCCAGGGTATCCCTCTTTGGATGTCAAAGTTATGGAGTGCACAGCAAACGATGACCATCAGAGCCACAAGTGAGGGGAGTACTGCAATGCTCCTCCAGATCTGCCCAGGCATCCGATGGTCTGCTCCACTATGGCCTGGTACTTGCGAAGCTCTCATTGTACCTCCTTTCTGCCTCAGTTCTGGGCCCCCTCACAGGCGTCATTAGCCATCTCTTCAATGGATTCAATTGTCACCTATAAGTCATTCCTCCAAGGAATCAAGGCCACTGGAAAGGTCTGGGACCTGTGAGTTCTGAAGGATGGAGTCATTACTGCTGCCCAGGTACCTGGTGCCCTCCTGAATAATCCACTGTTGATGGTCTCACACCAGCTAGATGTCAGCAAATGGAATCCCTTTCTCTTGATGAAGTTTCAGGGCTACCCAGCAAGAGCCTTTATGGCAATGCGAGTGCAACCAATGGCTCCCTGCGCCCTGGGAAAACCTGCAATCGCTGCAAATTCTCCGGCTCTATCCAATTGACTTTGGACGCCATGTGTGAAGAAGATGCAATTCCCTGCCCTTTGGAACCTTACATCTGTGAAGACCTTTATGCAGTGGTATGCAACAGGCTGTGTAATGCCACTAAGGTCTCCATGGGCTGTCTGGAAGGAGCCTCTTGTGAAGAGGTTCAGCGCGACAGTCACCTGCAATGCGACACACATCAGGTGTCCCCAACACAGTTGCATGAGATTTCCCCTGTGAGCTTGTCACAGAATGATATAACTTAGGCTTTTGAAAGCCTAAGTCTTTTCCTGCATTGAATCTCTAAAAATTGCAGGTAACTCAATCTCTGCCTGTAGACTCTAGGGGTTGCATAAGACCATCTGCGCCTCTGCTGAGGGCTTCTGAGCACCTCTTGACTCTTGGTGTCTGGCGCTGCTCTGTGTCCTTAATGCAGCACCATTGCATTTTGAGTCTCCCTCTCTGCTGTTCTCCTCCTCACTGGAGCATGTTTTTTTTCAAACCGAGGCCACGATGCCCATCTGTCTCATAATTTATAGCCCCGGGAGATGGCCATGGGGAAAAAACACTCAGCAGAGCACCCCACAGCAGAGAAAAGGTCTCCACTTCAATAATCTCAAAGTGGATAGTCTGCTCAATCAAATGAGCACTCCCTGCAGTCACTAATGTGTTAACTGCAAAGCTGACTCTCTGGTCTCAGCTGCAGCTTTTAAACCTGCCCAAACAAGCTATGCCATTAAAAAAACAGATTCCCCACATGGTGTGATTCTCACACTGAAGGTGTATTATTGCCTTCAGAGCATATTATGGCTCTCAAATGGGTCATTAATGACCTTAATTACACGTTTAATTAACAGTTAAGCAATGCGGGTGAGTTTCTGGCTTTTAGCCCTGCCCGCATAATGTATTATTCCAATACGCCATCTGATGTCACCAGGCCTGATATTACGTTCGGGGCTGCGAGAATCGCGCCTGATCTGGGAGCTTATTATTCAGCCCAAAACGTGTCTTTCATTATTCTGTTTAGTCACGTGTTGATGCATTATCTCAATACTGATTTTCCTAGATAAAAGCCTAAGTGAAAACCTGCCCTTTTTTGTTATGTTACTCTTCCTTGGACTAATTTCTCTTTCACATCTCAAGGTCTGTGGAGGTCTTTTTGGAATCATTTTTGAATGTGTAGCCAAATGCAAGTTCAATATAAATCCAATTTGAGACACGAATCCTTCAGTAAAAAAAAACTGTCCCTGTTTTGTCCACTTTCAGCATTTGCAAAGTTACAAATGAAAATTATGGGCAGAATTTTGAATCCGGGTTGGGACCCTGACAGTGAGTGCACTTCCCTGTCCCAATCCTACATCGCGGCACAATTTTAAACAAGCAGGCTGATTAGTGGCTGGGGCTTGTTGGACACCTAATTGTCTTCTGAGCAATGTGGGAACCAATGGAGCTTCTATAATTTGTTTGCTTAATGGATCTGTACCCTACCCATCCTTCTCTGTTGCCGGGTCAAAATCCTGGAACTCCCTTCCTAACAGCACCGTGGGTGTACTTACACCACATAGACTGTAGCTGTTCAAGGAGGCAGCTCACCAATGGTAATCTCTCAAGGGCAGTTAGGAAGGGCAATAAATGATAGGCTAGCCAGTGATGCCCACATTCCTTAAACAAATAAATAAAAAAAAGATATCAATTGCTACTTGTTTTCCACAACGAGGAGTCCTCAGGAGAAATGTGCCTGAACCAGAGTGTCCCAAATATGTTCCAAATATCCCTGCTTTCCTGATCGTGATATTGAGACCTCAACTGGAGCTCTGCAGTTCATTGCAGGCTCGGTCATCCTCCTTCTCCTCTTCCTCCTCAAAGTCTGCCATTCTTTTGCTTCTCCCTCATTGCAGACAACAGCTGTCTGGAGGGCCATGAGGTGAAGAGCACAACTGACCACTACAATCTGAGACACCTTTGAGGGAGCATACTTAAGGGTGAACGCCCACCCCACTCCGGCCCCCAGCCCGGGCCGGTTAAGGCACTGGAATTGCATCTTAAGCAATCCAATAGCCTCCTCTATGGTGGTCGTTCTACTGAGCAGTTGAAGGATGATGTCTAGACGTTAACAGCCAAATCTTCCAATGGATAGCCTTTGTCCCTGAGCAACCATCCATGTAGTCTCCCTGGTGGCATGAACAGATGTGGCACCTGTGATTGCCTAAGATTAATGGCAGTTGCCCAGATAACATGAAAGACCTGGAAGAGACTGTTCGATTTGGGAAGCTAATTGGTTGCTGGTGTGCCTTCATCACCTCCCAGCCTCTTGCCAGATACCTCTGCAAGTGTCAGCACCCCTGACCTGCACGCTGTGAGTGGTCACTTCTCATTACTGCCTGCGCCCATGTTTGAGTAACTCAACGCCATCTCCACATTTGAATTCCCTTGCCTCCAGAAGGGAGTTCACAGCTGCCTGGACTCCTGCCATGCCCCTGTTGAATCACTCCTCCCGAAGTGCTCCAGTGCTCATCTCTATGCTACCTTTGCATGCTTACTGGCCACTGTACATCACTGCCTGAGTGACCCTCTAAGCTATTCCCCTCTACTACATTGATGGCAAATGGGAAGGGATCTCTAACTGTGCTGTCACCTCTTACTCAGGACATGGTTACGACTTCTTGTGGTCCCTGTGCCTAAGATCAAAAATTATTTGCCTTATTTCCATGCCTTTGGGTGACTTGCCAGTATCCAGGTCCCAAAGCCTCGTGGAACCATATTGGAGAGTTAGCACACTGCACCTATTTCCCATTTTATGCCTTGGTCCGCCTCCAGTTCCACCTCCTCCAGGGATCAAAAATTCGGCTCTATTTCCAGGTTAGCAATTTTCTCAATGGCTGGTGAACACCCATACATGCTGTAGGCAGCAAAATGGATTCACTGACCTGTATGGGTCAAGTATGAACATTCAGCCCTCTGTCTAATTATTTTGTATTTACCATTACAGATGCAGACCATAGCCACCACTTTTGTCATATCTTGAGCATTCCCACCACTGGTGGCCACACCTTCAGCTGCCAAGGCCTAAAGCTCTGGTATTCCCTTCCTAAACTTCTACCCTCTTTACCTATTTCTTTCTTTAAGACGCTCCTAAAAATCTACTTCTTGGACCAAGCTTTTGGTCACCTGCCCTAATATCTTCATGTGACTTGGTGTCAAACTTTGTTTTATAATGCTTCTGTGATGTGTCTTAAAATGTTTTAATACATTAAAGCTGCTATAGAAATACATATTGTTGTTGTTACAGCATTATCATGGGTGGAAGAATACAATTACAACTTAAATTAGCATAGGCAAGTGTTATGATCAGCTGAGATCATAACGCTTGGAAAGTGTTACCATGTCTTACGCCAGTAGATCTCCTAGTATTACTGACAAGGGTTTAAAGGTCAACTTGTTGACAGACGATGAAAGAGGGAGACAATTGCATGTCTCTACTTCCTGACTCGTTGATTCCCTACCTATGCAATACTCCTCCTATCCCTTATACTTGCTGTGGTTATAAATGACTCTCTTTGCTTAGGCGCTGTTCCATTCAAAACTGCCTAATTACCACTTTCCTTTCTTAAAAAGTCTACCTCAATCAATCCAACCTTTTCAACTACCACATCATCCACTAAGAGTCCATTCCTCCCCAAGTTTCTAAAATGTGTTCCAACATCCCAGCTCTCTGTTCACTTCCCAAAACCCTCAATTTAAGACATTTCAGTCTGTCTGCATTCTGGTGAAATTCAGTTTGACTGATTTACCAAAAATCCTAAATGATCTTCTTTGCAACCATGATAGCAGTACTATCCCTGATCTCCTTGACCTTCCTTGATCTCTTTGGTGCATTCACCATGATAATCACAGAAATATTACAGTGCAAAAGGAGGCCATTCAGCCTATCGTGTCTGCACTGGCTCTCCAAATGAGCAATTCACTAAGTGCCATTCTTCTGCCTTCTCCCCATAACCCTGCAAGTTAATTAAACATAATTTTCCCTTAACAAATTCATGCTGGCTTTCTTTAATTAGCCTGCATTTGTGACCATTAATTTTGTCCTGGGTTATTGCTTCTAGAAGATTCCCAGCCACTGAAGTAATACTGACTGGCCTGTAGTTGCTGGGCTCATCTTAACACTCTTTTTCGAACAGTGCAACATTTGCAATTCATCAATCTTCTGGCACCGTCCCCGTGTCTAAGGAAGACTGAAAGCTTATGGCCAGTGCCTTCCAATTTCGACTCTCACTTCCCTCGATATCCTTGGATGCATGTGATTTGGTCCTGATATCCTATCCACTTTAAGTACAGACGGCCTATCCAATACCTCCACCTTATCAATTTTAAACTCTTTCAATATCTAAATTACTTCCTCTTTCACTCTGGCCTGGGCAGCATCTTACTCCTTGGTAATGATAGATGCAAAGCATTCATTTAATATCTCATCTATACCTTCTGCCTCGATGCATAAATCCCCTTGTTGGTCCTGAATCGGCCCCATTCCTCCTTTTATATCGTTTTTACCATTTGAATGTCTTTGGGATTCCCTTTTGTGCTGACTCCAGCTTCTTTTCATCTCTTAAATCCTTTTTCACGTCCCCTCTAAATTAAGCCTGATTCTCAATTGTGTTTTGTACCTGATATCCATCATAAACACACTTTTTCTTCTTTATCTTAATTTCTGTCTCTTTTGTCATTTAGGCAGCTCTGACTTTGTTTACCCTATCTTTCCATTTCGAGGGAATATACCTTGACTGTGCCAAATTCTCTCTGCTTTGAAAGTAGCCCATTGTTCAGCTACCATTTTATCGACTAACCTTTGATTCCAATTTATTCAGCTCAGATCTGTTCTTACCCCAATGAAGTTGCTTTTCCCACAGTTAATTACTTTTACTCGAAATTGTTCTTTGTCCTTTTCCATCGTCATCCCGAGCCTTATGATACAATGATCACTGTCCCTAAATGTTCTCCTATGAGGATTCACTTGGCCCATCTCATTCCCAAGAACCAGGTCTAGCAGTGCCTCCTTTCTTGTTGGACTGGAAATATACTGCTGTAGAAATTTTTCCTGAATGCATTCTAGGAACACTTACCTCTCACTGCCTTTACACTACCACTATCCAAGTGCATATTTGAATAACTAAAGTCCTCCATTATACATACCCTATAATGTTTGCACCTCTCTGTAATTTCCTTGCAAATTTGTTCCTCCACATCTTTCCTATTAGTTAGTGGCCTATAGACAACACCGAGCAATGTAATTGTACCATTTTTGTCCCTTAGCTCTAGCCAAATAGATTCCATCCCCGACCCCTCTGGGACGTCCTCTCTTCTCCAGTACTGCAATGCTTTCTTTAATCATCCACACTCACCCTCCCTTTTCTTCCTTTCCTATCTTTCCTTAACACCTTGCATGCAGGAATATTTAACACCCAGTCCGGCCCCTCTTTGAGCCAGGTCCCTTCTATAGCCACAACATGTATTTCCACATGACAATCTGCATCAATCTTATTTACCACACTCCATACATTCACATACATGCACAGTACCCCAGATTTAGACTTCATTACTTGCTCCCATACTATGACCTCACCTATTAATTTACTATTCCTTATTTTAGTGCTATATACCTCTCCCAGTATCCTGTGTACCTTGGTATTCCTCACTGATATTATCGCTTGGTTCCTGCACCCCTGCATGGTTAGTTTAAACACTCTCCAATTGCACTAGCAAAACACCCCTCTGGGAACAGTTCCGGCTCTTTTAGGTGCAATCCGTCTGGCCTGTACAGGTCCCATCTCCCCCAGGGCTAGTTTCAGTGTCCTAAGAATCTAAACACCTCCCTCCTGCACCATCTCTCCAGTCACACATTGATCTGCTTTATCCTTCTATTTCTCACTTGCGCTTAACACTGGGAGTAATCCAGAGATTACTACTTTTGAGGTCCGGCTTGCTAATTTCCTACCTAGCTACCTAAATTCTGACTGCAGGACCACATCCCTCTTTCTGCCTATATTGTTCGTAGCAATGTGGACCCTGACTGCTGGATGTTCACCCTTTCCCCTCAGGGTGCTCTGCAGCCACTCAGTGACATCCTTGACCCTGGCACCAGGGAGACAACACACCATCCTGGATTCATTTCTGCCACCACAGAAACGCCTGTCTATTCCCCTACTGAATCACCTATCACTATTGCCCTTTCAGCCTTCCTTGAACATCCCCTGGTACAGTTGAGCCACTCATGGTCTTGGCTCTGGCTGCACTCCCCAGCTGAACCATCACTCTCATGAGTATTCAGAACTAAATACTGGATGGAGAGTGCGATGCACTCAGGGGACTCCTGCACTACCTGCCTGTTCATTTTTGACTGCCAGGTGGTCACCCATTCCTCTCTTCCTGCATACTCTTAAGCTGTGAGGCACCACATCTATAAACATGCTTTTCACAAAGCTCTCAGCCTCACGGATGTACTGGTGACACCAGCTGCTGCTCAACTTCCAAACCCCAGAGCTCAAAATGCTGCAGTTGATGACACTTCCTGCACAAATGGTCATCCAGGACACAGGAAGCGTCCTGAAGTTCCCACATAAAATAGGTCACATCATCACTTCACCTCCACTGCTTCTACTCTGTTCTGCAGCTCCATGGGCCGCCATCAACTGCCAACCTGACTCTCCAGAATTTCCTCCCAAAATCCTTGCTCCAATTCATTCCTCAATACACCTTAAACCTTTTCAAAGTCTATCTTTATAGCCAGCCATACCTAACTCTCACGCCATAACCCAACAACTGTTCCTATTTCATCCAAACATTTCTGGTTTATTTTTCTTCCCTCTGTCATGTATCTTAGGGCTAATTATCCACATTAAAGAGTACCTTATAACAGAAGTTTCACTGGAATTTCAGAAGATATTTTAAGACTTCTGCAGAGTGACCTTAAGCATTTGCTTGTAATTAGGTCCTGGAAAATAGCTGGTGTTTTCTTTACTTTTTACACCTAGATAAATAAATAAGTAGGGCAGCTACATAAATAACTCTTTGTGCCAATGATCATTGCTTTATATCTCATAGTATAAACAATATTAAGCACTGTCACACCATACCCCTTGTCATCTCCCTATATTTCCATTTGTTGATGTAAAAATTAAGCATTTTGTAAAATCTTTCTCCTGTACTTTTACCTTAAAATCTGGAACTCATGTGTAGGTTTTGTTTTCAAATTATTTGAAAAAATAAAGTCAAATACTCTTATGGCCTAAGGAAAGGGAGAGATGGATAAATGGGGTAACTAAAACCAGTTAATTTAATATTAGATTTACCCAAAATCTTTGTAGCTATTCAAGATAAAATTTGTAAACATTTAGAAATGCATGGGTAATTCAAGGTCAGCGAGTGCACATTTGATAAAAGCAAGTTATGCTCCATAAATATTAGAATATTTTTTGAAAAGTTTAAGGAATTAAAGAGGTATAGTGTATTTCAATGTTCAGGGACACTTTAATAATGTGTTTCACAAGAGGCTTGTTAGAGAAATTCTGATATATGTGGTAAGAGGTGAAACCTGGCAGCTAACAGGAGCCAGAGTTAGAGTAAATGGGGGTGGCTGAGACTGGAAAAAGATTAGGGGGAGAATTTTCTCCCCGTCGGGCGGGCTGGTCGGGAGCTGGGCCGATCGCCACCCATGATCGGCTGCGTGCTGCCATTTTACATGGGCAGGCCAATTAAGGCCTGTCCAATGTGACACGCACCTGGTAGCACTCAGCGGACCTGTGCGGGCAGAGGGGGCAGGGAGAGTCAGGGCCTGCATTGTTTCACGCATGCGCACAAAAGATCACAAAAACCTCCCTGAGGCAACTTCGTGCCTCAGGGATTAAGTTCAGTTTTAAAGTTTAAAATAAATAAAGTTAGAAATCATTTACACGACCCATCACATGAGCTAGGATGCGTTTACGAAATGTTTAAAAAAAAATTTATTAATTTAATAAACCCATCATGAAATCTCATCCCACCTGTGGATGAGGTTTCATGTAAAATGTGAATGCCGCCTGGGCTCTTCGCCTGCCCAACAACCTTAAGGCTGGGTAGGCAGATTTGTCAAATTATTTAATTAGTTTATTAATGGCCTCAATAGGCCTTTGACAGTTTGGCGGGCGGGCAGCCAACTCCTGTGTGTGCCCACTGATAGAAAGATTGGAATGATGCACGGTGCCTTCTGGACGCACACCTGACGTCACTGTGCGTCATTTTACGCACAACGTGTGGGGTCCGCCCCCGCACACCGAACAGAAAATTCTACCCTAGTAGTGAGAGTACTGAGTTCACCTCTTTTTTAAACATGTATAGAGGATATTGGATTCAGAGTAGAGATTACAATCTTTAAATTTCTGAACACACAAAAGCAGGAGATTTGGCAAAAGTAAGGAGGACTGCAGAAGTCTCCAGGAAGACAGACAATTAAGCAGAATGGGCAGACAGGTGGAAGATGAAATTTAACATGTATAAATGTAAGGAAAAATAATTCCCAACCTCATTCTTCAGACTACCTCTCTCTCCCACAGTCCCCAGTCTTCACCAGACACCCCCATTCTCCAGTCCCCCTCTCTTTACTCAGACCCCATCCCTGGCTTCCTCTCCTCAGATTCCCAGTCCGCTATCATGGGCCACAGCTGGCCACACTTCCGAGCCACTCTCCTGACTTCAGCCTGGATTTTCATTCTTGAGACAGGTGGAGGAAGTCAGGAAAATTCCCAGCTCAACCAGCCCGCCTCGTAGGAAAGTGCCTGCAAAGGCGAGATCTTCATTGCTGGGGAGTGAGTGCAAGCTGGACTTGGGCCACCCAACCCGGGAAGAAGTTTTGAGACTGGCATAGAGGCTGTCGGGTGCGCAGGTGGGCTGTTTAAAAGACCCGCCTCAATGCCTTGCGACTTTGTCCTAGCTAAATTTAAAACACAAAGGCCCTCACCACCCTGCTTCACCCTCCAAACACTCCACCCACAGTTTATAGTGGGTCAATGGACATGGAAGCGTCATATCTTGGCACAGGAAGCATGAGGGGTAATAATGGGTGAGTAAAAGGGCAGAGCTTAGCATAGGGGCATGAGGAAGGGCAGAGATTAGCATAGGGGGCATGAGGAAGGGCAGAGCTTCACGTAGGGGGCATGAGGGGACTTGGGGGATGGTTGGGAGGGCAGAGCTTGGTATAGGGGTCTTGAAAGGCAATGGTGGGGGGGAGGGGGAGGCACAGCTTGCATAGGGGGCATGAGGGGACCTTTTGAACTCACCTTTTATAAGGTCCCCTTCATCAGGCTAGGGTTCACCACCCTTCTGAGGGGTTGTGAACCTCAACTCTTTAAAAACCTAGCCTGACTCTTAAAATTGCAGAGGAGTAGGACATGCCAATCTTGCAGTGTAGCCAGCCAGGTCAGGAGCAGAATGTAGCCTTTTAACAGGAACCAGCCTGCACCCTTTAAATGCACTCCCAAAAATGACACAATCCAGGAATGGCATTGGGAATCCTGGAATAGGGGCCCGCCTGCCATTTTTAAAGGGCTCCCAAGTTAACCCAACTCAGTTAAAATCCAAGCCTCCATTCATGCCACCACCCCACCCCCAACCTCACTCCCCCCACCACTATCAGCTGCTCCAGTTTCTAGACAGCCTAAGCAGGCACTGCTCTCTGTGATGGATGGAGTGAGGTGACATTACCAAGCTGGAGACGTCAAAGTGACAGCCAGCAATATCATGGCCTGGGAATGGGAAACTGTGATGATAAAGTTAAAGTACGAAGATCTCCAAGGCAGCTAAAAGGAGCCTGGGAGATCCATGCTCCAATCCAAGAAATTCCCAGGCAATCCTGGAGAGTTGGCAACCCTGGAGAGTTGGCAACCAAATCCACACTGCACAAACTTGTGATGTGCTGGGAGCTGAAGGCATAGGCCTGGCAATTTACTCTAGTCTGCTGATCGAGTCACAGCTCTGGAAACAATTTCAGTTTAAACCCTAGCCTTTACAAGTGTCTGAGCTATCTGATGAAAGTAGATGGAAAACAAAATATAGTTTTGTTGGTAAATTTAATTATATCGAGCATATAATGTTCTTCTGATATGGTAGTATTTTATTTTGAATTTGTGAGAAAGATAAATGATCAAAATGCTTTAAAAAATTGAGTGATTTCATTGCTTCAGATTCTGTTATTTTTACATTGATAGATTTTCCTGCTTGATATAGTTACATTGAGAAACAATTGGAAGACTGGGTCAATACATTGCTATGTGAAGCATAAACAAACAAGAGAAAGTTTGCCAAATCACAGAAAACTAAAGGTTAAAATATGAAACGTTTTAGAAAATAATTTAATTGAAATTGAGAATTTAAGAAACAAAATATTTTTTCTAATTTCAGACCACAAATTATCTCAACAAGTGAACACAATATTGTGGGAAAACAGGTTTTTCAGTTTTCTCCAGCACATTGTTAAATAAACAAAAAAGCTAATCTGGATGTCACCACATCTGCTATAAAGCAAGAAGCAAACACAAAAGCCCACAATCAAGATTGTGAACATCTGGAAAGATAAAAGTTCATTGACCAACTTTTCCCTGATCTGTGTTTTAAATTCTACAGATTCTTTATCCAGGATTGTATAGATAGTAGTCGGTGAGTAGTTGGGTTCAAAAACTGCTTTTACATTTTATCTAGTAGTTTCTTTTTGTTAATGCCAAAATATAATTCAAAATTCTTTGTAATGAATTTCAACTTGAATGACATTCACAAAAAAATTAACACAAGCAGCATTATTTGGTCAAATCACTTACTTGGAATTTAAACCATTAATAATTCAGGTCAGTAACCTTAAGCATTGATGTAACCAGTTTATAAGAGTCATTACACATTAGTATAAATGTTGTTAAATGTCTGATGAATTCAATGAACCAGGCAAAAAAAATCTCACAATCATCTCCTAAAAGTTATCAGCTATACACCAACAAAACACAATACCAAAAAAGGAAAGCTACTTCGTGCCTGAAATCCTTTCCCAGTTATGTCACCAAGCTACTATTTACATTAGCTCAGTAACTGCAACAGCCACATATCTAAACGGGACCTGTAATTCTTCTGGTTTCACAGAATGAATGGTGCTTTGGATAGCACATGGTAAGTCCATATTATCTTAAGTCTTTATAGACATACTATATAAAAATCCAATTATTAAGGAATCTACAAACAATCTGTGATTGTAAAAACAATTGAGGCAGTACTGCTTCATTGGTAAATGGACAAAATCTTCAAGAAGTAGATTGTAAAAGTACTGCAGCTTTTCTACGATAAGAAACCTTAAGATTTCTCACCATCACTTCTCCATTTCTCTCCTGAAGACCCGAACTCATGCAAAAGTGCAGCTCTATGGACATCAGCAGACTCCTTATCTTGCCCAACTTACCATTTTTCACATACAAGTCTAGGCTCCAAGAGCGGAATTTTCTGTTCTGGAAACCATGTGGGGCGGCAGGCAGGCTTCACACTGCATTTCCTGCAGGGCTGCGGGTCATGGAATTGCGCCCGATTTCACTCTCGGAAACTCACTAATTATGCATCGGCAAGCAGCTCTCCGAATCACATGGCAGGACAGGCACTGATTTGTTACCTAATAACACCATAATTAAACACCCCCTGAACACACACATTACTCTCAGCAGGCCAGTTGTTGGTCAGGAACCTTCTTGGTATGGCTCCAACTAGGAAAAAAGCTGCCCCCAGGTTCAGCAATGACTCTCCTGAGACCCTCATCCGTGGAATCCACCAGCACAAGGATATCCTCTACCCAAGTGATGGTTCCAGGAGGCCCACCAGCCTCATCTTGCCGGCCAGGGAGGCAGCCGCAAGGGAGGTCAGCTCGTCAGGCACCTGCCCGAGAAATGCCATCCAGTGCAGGAAAAAGATGAATGATCTCATCTGCTCCACCAGGGTAAGTCAACCATCAGCTCGCTTCAATCTGATATTCTTATAATGGCATCATGCACTCAAAGGGTTACACTGTTCAGGGATCTCGCACAATATTAGCCGGGGGGACATCAGCACTGATTGTCTCATGGACAATTTAACATCACCAGTATCTCACCTATCATGCAGCACAAACTCCATTCTCAGCCCTTACAGGGGAGGACTTAACACACACACAGCAGGCATGCATGCTTCCCAACCTCTCCTCCATCTCTTCTCATCACAATCTATTTCATTTATCTTCATGCAGGCCAAGCTCGCCCACAACCGGATGGTGATATCTCAGACAAGAGAAGGGTTAGCAGATGTCCCGGTTTGAGAAGGATGCCGCTGAGCTGGCAGGCGAAAATGAAGATCGCTCCTGTGGAAAAGGTAAGATCGGTCTCTCTGAGCAAAACAGTGCAGATGAGTTGATCATATCCTGATGATCACAGTGAGTGACATGCAGTGTTACATTCTGCCTGGTATGAACTAAATACATCTTCTCTCTCTTATAGTCACCAGCAGGCCAAGCCAGACCACCAGAGCTATCATAAGTGCCAGCCCCAGGCCACCTCAGAGGAGGATGCTGAGGATGCGTCCGAGGAAGAACCGTCACTGCCTTCACCTGCACCCTTCACCTGCGCAGAGACACACACTGGTGGGTCATGGATCTAGATTAGGCAGGGATCACGTTTTGGGGAACACCTTACTGACACATCTCCGCAGCAGTTGGAGGCAATGACAGCCCAGGTCTCTGGCACTCGGAGGGTAGCTGGAAATCAGACACCCACTGAATGAGTCAGATGGTGAACCTCTGCAAGCAGCAGTTCCTAACATGCTGGAGATGCAACAACTGGTGGTGGGAAATCAGGTAGAATTGCGAGAGGCAGTCAACAGACTTCAGCGAAGGATAGAGGAGACTGTCCCCATTCTGTCTTATGTCGTGGCTCCGATATGCGAGCAACTTGAGGTCGTCATGGGAAGGGTGGCAGCCACACTGGAGACCTTGGTCCAGCAGATGCTGCCAAATTTGTGCCGTGACTTGCACTCCATCACTGTAGGCATTGGTGGCATCCATCAGTGGCTGGGCGAGAGGGGGGCGGGACACCTTGACCTCCCTCCTGGAGCCCCTTCTCCTCAGGGAGTCAGGCAGGGGCCCTCAGGCACCCACAGGTAGGAGGACCAGCAGCTGCAGACCCTGGGGCCATCCATCCAGGTGACTCCGAGAGCGTTCAGCCGATACCAATCCCCTCTGCCTGTGATCACATCACCTGCAGCTGTACCAAGGAAGGTACACTGCCCCACAGCAGGAGACACAAAGCAAGCCAGGGCCTGTCAGGGTATGGCTCTCTAGAGGATGTCCACCAAAGTCATCAAAGACAACAGGGCATGGTAGCCAGCAGGTTGTCTCCATCTCTGCTGTAGATGTCGGGGATGCACCAAGATGTAGCAATAGGGTTAGAAAAATTAAGAAACTGTGACGTCACTTATGTAACTTTCTAAATACATTTGCTGCTCATGAGAATGGTCTCATCATTTGAAAGCATCGTGCATATGCATCTATGTGCCCTCTTACTGTGAGGGTGAGTCCTTTTCCCAAACAGGATTCACAACCCTTTGTGAGCCTCACTTTCATGTGATGTGTAGCTGGATAATGATACTTACTTGATCCTTGTGTTATGTCAGGGAGATGTGTCGAACGCTTTACTGGAAGTGTTTGCAAAATGCATTAGTAACCTATACTCCTTACAAGACAACATGGGCTTAGGTGTGCTTAGTAGCCTGCGAGGGTTAGCTGCTATTGTTTCTCAAAATGAGATGGCTGCCTTCATTGGAAGTGCCAAAGCACAAGGCCTGCAGCCATGATGGACTCTTCCAACCATCAACCATGCATGCATCTCAGTGCCCACTAAAAGTTTTTCATTAAGGTGGAGAAGACTGCATCAAGTCCTTTGACAGAACGTTTGCATTGTTCTGCCGACTTTCACTTCCCAGAGCTCACAGATACAGCATTCACCGCTAACCTTTCCAAAGATTAGGGCCTAGGAAATCATGAGGGTTGAAGGTGTAACTTGACATTACTGATTGTAAAAGCTGGTATGGCACTAAGGGATAGAAGGAATGTGGCCGTGTGCGTTGCCTGCAACTTAACCTCCTGGAATCTTGTGGCTATCAGCATGGTACGGGCACGTCTTCCACGTTGTGCTTCTTCAATGGCATCCTTACATGGAAGCTGACTCACATGTCCCTCTTCAGTTTCCCTGCCCTTCCTGCTCTTCATTGTCTGAGGAGCTCTCAACTTCCTCCATGTCTCTCTCTGCCAAGAGATTCCCCCCTTAAGCGCCAGGTTGTAAAGAGTGTGACAGACTACAATTATGTGGGACAGCCTCTGTGGAGAGTACTGCAGAGCCCCACCTGAGCGGTCCAAACATCAGAACTGCGTCTTCAGGATGCCAAAGATCTGCTCAATGATGGATTGTGTCGACCTATGCGCCGCGTTGCACCTCTCCTCCAGGGCACTCTGAGGAAGATGCACGAGTGTCATGAGCCATCGTCTGAGTGCGTACCCCTTATCCCCAAGCAGCCAGCCCTATATTGGCTGAGGCCCATCAAATATGTGAGGCACCTAGAACTGACTCAACATGTATGAGTCATAGGAACTCCCAGAGTACCTGGCACAAACATGCATGATACGCTTCTGATGATCACATACCTGTTGAACATTGAGGCAGTGGAGCCCTTTCCTGTTAATGGACATCAGAGGCTGTTGCTATTGAGCTCACAAAGCCACATGTGTGCATTTGATTGTACCCTGTGCACTAGGGAAGCCTGAGACAGCTGCACACCTCAGAAATCTAGCAACCTGGCTAGCTTAATTGAATGTGAACTTCACATAATGATAAGTCTTACTGTAGAGGGAATCTGTCACCTTCTTGATTCTTTTATGTGTTGAGAACTGTGAGATGCCTGGAAAGATCCACAGGCAAATAAATTGAGCATGGTGTTGACCTTCTGGGGCACTGGCAGGGGTTGTCCTCCCAGTCCATGGGGCATCAGGTCCTCCTGTAGAATGTGGCAGTTACGATCCACCACATCTCTTGAAAGGCGCAGACAGGCATTGTCTTTCGCTTATTTCCATATAGGAAAGTCTTCTTCGGTAGACCCTTGGTTGTCCACATAGCCTTTGCGGGATGGGTCTAACCGCCTCTTCCTCTGGGTCTTGTTGCGGTTCTCCTGGACCATGGACCTCAGACCGGCCATCCTTGTGAAGTTGCACTAGATGGCGCCAGGACCTTCCCCTCCTCAGTCTGATCACTGCCACCAAGAAGGCAGCATTGAGCGCAGGCTCCATTATTCAACCTTCCTCCTTTCTGTGAACTGATAGATGCAACAGATTAATGAATACTGGGAAAATATAGCAGACCTCCCACTTGCAAACAGAAAACCACTGTCATGCCCTAGAGGTCGACCTACGCTACTAGCTATTTGTTGATACAGCCTTATAGCTGAGGTGCTACTCAGATCTAGATGACCAAGATGCCAAGCCTGATACTTGAAATCTCAATCCCACAGAGGTTGGAAGAGGTTTGGACATATTCATGAAATGCGCCACCTTACCAAAGACACTCCTGCAATCTCTGATCTGCTATACTGATCAAGCTCAACTTGCACTTCAGCAATGACTGGATACCCTTTGGCCTGTCATCCATGGCAACTGCAGAAAGCACATTAGAGGCTTTTATTGATGATCTGGCAGATGTGCAGCAGCTGTGCATCCTTCCTGCATTTTCCATTCTCACATACCCCTCTGTTAATGCTCAAATGGAGCAAGTGTATTGTGAAGCCAATGACTCCTGCAGTCTCTCGTTAAAGTGCACCAAAAGGCAGTGGCTCCAATTGCACCTTCTCAAGGAAGTCTTCCTCCTTTCTCTCAGTCCTGACTCTACTTCAATGTTGTAACTCTAAGCAATTGGAAAAAGCCCGCTGAAAGAGCCCTAGTCCAGCTGTGGGCTCCTCCCACACTGCCTAAGACCCCACCCGTGCAGATTATTTTCCAGTTTTGATTTTAAACTGTGCAATAACTGCTGCACTTTTACTTTAAGACTAGCTTCGACCCTCTCCCTTTCAGTGTTCGAGTCTGTCCAATATTCCTGGAACCTCATGATGTGCAGGTAGACCTCCCTCCAGTTATTCTCCAGCCTCCTCCAGCTATTCTCCAGCCTCCCCCAGTAACCCCGGATCCCACTGTAATTGTGATGGACAGTCCAGCCTTCCCCGTTGGAATCATCACTGTAGATATCCCTATGTCCCTTCCCATTTGAAGGCTGTGTGCAACCCCCCCCCCCCCCAAAACCACCACCACCACCACCACCACCACCACCTCCAGGACAGCTTTGAAACCCCACCACTTATTACATTTTCCCCACTTGCAGGCTGCAGATGACTCCCTTAACCATGACCATCTCATCTGAAGCCCAGTATCAAGTCAGACTACCTCATTGCCACTGACTGTGAGACAATGAACATGCCCTGCACACCAAGCTGCGCCTTATCTCAAGGCACAGAGGCCTTGCCCCTCCCTGGACCAGGACAATGACATGCATGCAATGAATAGCCCTGTAGCATAGCCTGCAAAGCCCCAGGACTGCCTGTAATCCCTCACCCTGACTATGATGTACAAAAAGCCCCAGGACTGCCTTTAATTTCTCACCCAGACTATGACGTCCACAAAGCCCTAGGTCTGCCTTTAATCTCTCACCTCGATTTCTTGGCCCCAGACCAGGTACTATGACTGTGTTTCAATGAGCTCTCCCACTAGATTTCCCGCCAGCAGGATTCCGACTTTCGGCCTCTCTCTGAATTTTCTGCTCCCATCCGCCACGAAACCCACTGCTAGCAGGACCAGAAAATTCTGCCCCAAGTGTTGAACTATTATAACTTGCATGGTATCATGGTCAAGCCCCATATTGTCTTTGCCTGATATTCACAAACACACAGGTCACCGGATATTAATTAGAGCAAGCTTATTTTTCCCCAAATCAAACCTAGGGCCTTACACTCCTATAATAAAGGCAAAATACTGCAGATGCTGGAAATCTGAAACAAAAACAAAAAATGCTGGAAAAATTCAGCAGGTCTGACAGCATGTGTCAGACCTACTGAGTTTTTCCAGCATTTTTTGTTTTTGTCTTACACTCCTATGTTGCTATTGGGAAAATGTTAATAACTTTTCAAAGACTGCAGAAGTATTTCTGAACAAAAGGTAACAATTGAATTAAGAATTTGAAAAGCTGATTACAGGTACTCTTTCTCCAAATGTTACAATGATCATTACTAAAAGTTTGCAGAAATTACCTTATTATGTTACAATCAATTTTCCTTTCATTGCCTGTAAAAACATTGTAACAGATTTATTTCAATTATCCACTGCCTCTAATTTTATTTTACCTGATTGATTTGTGCAATATGAATAGGAGTGGGGTTTGGTTACAGAGGCGGTGATTCTGTGCTTTTATAGCACCAGCAATGGACATGGGCATTGGTGGATTTGAATAAGAGCCTTAGGCTTTGTCACAACGAATAACTGGGCTTTGTCAGAGCTGCGGTTGGGGGTGGGGGGTGTTCGTGCCTGTGGTTTTATAACACTGACAAGGCTATGGTCCATCAGCATAGGGAGAGATGGTGTTGCCTGGCATCATGGTGAGTTGGCAAAAATTTAATGGAATGTGGACTAATGGGGAAGGGTATGGACGCAATAGCAGTGTGCACGGGTGGAAACATTTCAGGTATGGCAGCACATTCTAAGTTATTTATAATTAATACATTCTAAGTTATTTCTGAAAGCATTAATTTTTTTTTATTGATTTTGGTGTATTCATCTGTCTCTTTTATTTTTGCTCCATCTCGCAGGAATCAGTAATTAGAAGGTTTGGGTCGAATCTTCTGAAGAGTGGCGGTCACCATTGGATTGCCAGTCAGTTCCTTTTTTAACACTAAGATGGAGCTCTGCATTCCTGGCTCAGACCTCCAGACTGGGCCTCTTCAGAAATGGGGAACATACCTGTTCTGGAGTCCTCCTTTGCAGTGCAGGAACTTTGGGGGTGTGGGAGGGGCAGGAGGGGTGGTGGTGGGGGTTGGTGGTGCAAGCTACGTCACATTTTTACGGCACTAGCAGTCATATTTTGCTAAGTCTTCATTCACTTACATGTCGAGAAGCTTTGAGATATTTAAATAGCTTTTCAGTGTGTTAGTGAATGAATGTGAGGTGAATGGGTAAGCAGGTAAGGTGGCAGCATGGTAGGATGGGTAGTGTCCCAGCTGGTTGGGCTGGAAAGGTTGGTAGGGTGACAGGGTGAGTAACATGGTAGGATGGGTGGTTGGCAGTTTGCTAATGTGGCAGTTGGGTAGGATGGTGAGGTTGAGCTGGGGGGACTCAGAGGATTGGGGGGAGTTGAAGGATTGAGGGCGAAAGCAGAGGGTCGAAGGGAGTCAGAGAAAGTCATAGGGTCAGAAGGAATCGGCAGGTTGGAGGTTGTCGGGCAGGGAGTAGTAGGGTCAGGTGGAGTCTGAGGGTCAGAGGGGATTGGAGTGTCAGGGCTTGGAGTCGGCGGGGGAGGTGGTCAGTTGAATAGTTACCCAGGAGTTAGACGTGTTTTTCTCCTGTCTAATATTTCCTGGGTAACTATCCTGGTAACTGAATCGATACCCTCTTAAGTTTCCGACTCCACCTCAAGAGTTAGAGGCTTTTTTGGATGGTTTCAGATGGAGGGGAATTGCCATTTGGAAATTGAAACTTCCTGGACAATTCCCACAGATTGCTTGCTTTGGGGCCTCCGAGGGGTCTGGCAGCACATCTGCCTGGGTATATCCGGACTCCAACCATCCAAAACCAGAAGATCTGAGCCTTTATTTTTTCCAACAATCAACAAAACACAAGGGAAATTCAATTGATAAATAGAGGTTTTAAGTTTTCCTTCATTGGTGAACACTTTAAAGAAAGCTACTTAAATTATGACATAGAAAGGCAATGTATTAAATTAATTTTAATTCAAATACAAACTAAAATTACAACAGTTGCACAACTGCTTAACTATCATGTTTTCTTTTTCTTTTCTCCATCTCCAACCCTAACTCCTTCTCTCCCAAAAAAAGCTCATATTTTACCTGAATAAAGCTTTTGAAATTTGTTCCCCAGCTTTTATTCAAATAGTTTTAAAAACAACCAAATAGATTTTATTGGACAGTGAAAAATATTCCATGGCACAAAGCATAGTTTGATTATTGTTTTAGTTCTGAAAAGAGATCCAAACTCTATGGATGAACTGAAATTTATGCTATCTTATCCTGCATCAAAATCCAGGTAATCATTTTAAAGTATTGGCTTAACTTGAGAACATTGAAGAGCTATGCACAAGCCTAGCCATAGTAACAAATAAACAGAAGAAACTGGGAAGAGAAAGGAACAGATTGAAGATGGAAGATGGGAGCGAGGTATGCCAGGATCCTTAAAGAAGAAAATGAAAAAGGTACAAACTGATAAAGAAACCCAAGAAAGTGCAACAATGGCAAGAGAAATTACACAGAGAGTAGAGCCAAAGTAGAACAGCACCAAAATTCATAAAACAGAAGCATTTCAAACTGGCACAGAAAGATAGATGTTATTGCTTATTAAAAAAAATTGAAAATATGAGAGTTCACAAGATTTAATACTTAATTGCTATATTGAACTGCCTGTAAATCCCTTCAGCCCAGCTTCCAACTTTTTCACAGCATTGGGGTCACCATGGCCAAAGTCACAAATAATAACTTCTTTACCTGCAATCATGGTAATTAACTCCTTTCTTCCATGACCTCTCTGCTCAACACAATTAACCTGAAGCAGTCTGTGGCTCCCATGCAGCAAGACCTGGACAACATTCAGACTTGGCCTGATAAATGGCAAATAACATTCGCAACACACAAGTGCCAGGCAATGACCATGTCTAACTAGAAAGAATCTAACATTCTTTCCTTTATGTTCAATGGCATTATCATCGCCGAAGCCCCCATTAACAACATCCTAGGGGTTAGCATTGACCAGAAACATACCTGCACCAGCCATATAAATACTGTGGCTACAAAAGCAGGTCACAGGCTGCATGCATTGGCAGGAATTCACTTCCTGACTCCCAAAGCCTGTCCGCCATTTACAAGGCAGAGGTCCGGAGTGTGATAGAATACTCTCCACATGCCTGGATGAATAAAGCTCCAAAAACACTCGCAAAGCTTGGCACCATCCAGGACAAAGCAGCCTACTTAATCAGCAATCCATCCACCATCTTAAGCATTCACTCCCTCCACCACTAGAACACAGCTATGGTGTGCACCATCTACAAGGTGCACTACAGTCACCTGCCAAGGGTCCTTCAACAGCATATTCCAAAACCCCGATCTCTACCACACAGGAGAGTGAAGAGCAGCAGGAAAATGGGAACACCACCACCTGCAAGTTCCCCACCAAGTCATACGTCATCCTGACTTGGAATTATATCATCGTTCCTTCACAGTCAATGGCTCAAAAACTCATCACCACATTCTCACGCGCAATTAGAGATGGCAATAAATGCTGGCCTTGCTAGTAAAGCTCACATCCCAGGAATGAATGAAGAAAATCCTCCTCCATCACTTAACATCTGCCATCCAGCTTCACAGATTGCCTCAAAACACAGCCAGTGCACCTCCAGCAATTGTTTCACTTCTCACTCTTGCACCTCCAGGATTCCTGAAGGATCTTCCCTTGGGCTCACTCTCTTCTCATCTATGTGCTGCAATTGTTAGTATTATTACTGTGCAAAGGAATCAAAATCCATATATACATTGGCGACATCTAGTTCAACTTCTCCGTCAGATCCCTCAACTCAACCATCGTTTGGCATTATTAGACTTTTTAAAAATTTTTCTTTCACAGGATGTGGGTGTCGCTGGCTATGCCAGCATTTATTGCCCATCCTAACTGCCCTTGAGAAGGTGGGGGCGAGCCGCCTTTTTAAGCCACTGCAGTACATGTGGTTTAGGTACACCCACAGTGCTGTTAGGGAGAGAGTTCCAGGATTTTAACCCAGCAACAGTGGAGGAATGGTGATTTGGTTCCAAGTCATGATGGTGTGTGGGTTGGAGGGGACCTTGCAGGTTATGGTTTTCTTATGCATCTGTTATCCTTGTCCTTCTAGGAAGTAGAGATCATGGGTTTAGAAGGTTCTGTCAAAGGAGCCTTGGAAAGTTGCTGCAGTGCATCTTGTAGAGGGCACACACTGCTGCCATAGTACGACTATGGAAGAGAGAGTGAATGTTGAAGGTGGTGGATGGGGTGCCATTCAAGTGGGCTCCTGTGCCCAGTATGGTGCCCAGCTTCTTGAGTGTTGGTACAAGTGTACTCATCCAGAAAAGTGGAGTTTATTTCACCACACTCCTGATTGTGGATGGTGGATAGGCTTTGGGGAGGTGAGTTACTCACCATAGAATTCCCAGCCTCCGACCTGCTCTTGAAGCACAGCATTTATATGGCTGGTCCAGTTCAGTTTCTGCTCAATGGTAACCCCCCAGAATGTTGATAGTGGGGGATTTAGTGATGTTAATGCCATTGAATATCAAGGGAAGTTAGTTAGATTCTCTCTTGTTCGAGGTGATCATTGCCTGGCACTTGTGTGGCATGAATGTTACTTGCCACTTATAAGCCCAAGCTTGAATGTTGTCCACGTTTTGCTGCATATGGGCACGGACTGTTTCAGTATCTGAGGAGTCATGAATAGTGCTGAACATTGTGCAATCATCAGCGAACAATTCCACTTCTGACCCTATGATGGAGGGAAGGTCTTTGATGAAGCAGCTGAAGATGGTTGGGCCTAGGACATTACCCTGAGGAACTCCTGAAACGATTTCCTGGGGCTGAGATGATTAACCTCCAACAATCAAAATCATCTTCCTTTGTGCTAAGTATGACTCCAACAAGTAAAAGTTTTCTCCCTGATTCCCATTGACTCCAGTTTTGCTCAGGCTCCTTGATGCCACACTCAGTCAAATGCTGCCTTGATGTCAAGGGCAGTCACTCTCAATTCATCTCGAGTTCAGCTCTTTTCTCCATGTTTGGATCAAGGTTATAATGAGGCCAGGAGCAGAGTGGCCTGGCAGAATCCAAGCTGAGCTTCAGTGAGCAGGTTATTACTGAGTAAGTGCTTCATGACAGCACTGCCGACAATGCTGTCCATTATTTTACTGACGAGGGAGAATAAACTGATAGGGCAGTAATTGACTGGTTTGGATTTGTCCTGCTTTTTATAGACAATACATACCTGGGCAATTTTCCGCATCCGATAAATCCGCTGTTGTAATTGTACTGGAACAGCTTGGCTATAGGTGCAGCTAGTTCTGGAGCACAAGTCTTGAGTATTATTGCCGGAATGTTGTCAGGGCCCCTAGCCTATGCAATATCCAGTGCCTTCAGTCATTTCATGAAATCACGTGGAGTGAATCGAGTTGCCTGAGATTGCCATCTGTGATGCTGGAAACATTAGGAGGAGGCAGAGATGGATCATTTGCTCTGAAGATCACTGTAAATGCTTCAGCCTTGTCTTCTGCATTGATTGTCTTCTCCATCATTGAGGATGGAGATTTTTTTCATTATTTTTTCATTGGAAAGGCCAGCATCTGTTGCCCATCTAATTGTCCTTGAACTCAGTGGCTTGCTAGGCCATTTTAGAGGGCAGTTAAGAGTCAACCACATTGCTATGGGTCTAGAGTCACATGCAGGTCAGACCAGGTAAGGATGGCAGACCTCCTTCCCTATTAGTGAACCAGACAGGTTTTTAAAACAATCAATGATAGTTGTCATGGTCACCATTACTGAAACAAGATTTATAGTCCAGATTAATTAATTGAATTTAAATTCCACCAGTGGTGGGATTTGAACCCGTGTCGCCAGATGATTACTAGTCCAGTGACATTACCACTATGCCACCATCTCCTCCTAATATATTGACATTTGTGGAGCCGCCTCCTCCAGTTAGTTGTTTAACTGTCCACCACCATTCACCACTAGATGTGGCAGGATTGCATGCTTAGATCTGATCCATTGGCTATGGGATTATTTAGCTCTGTCTATCACTTCCTGCTTAAAATATTTGACATAGAAGTAGTCCTGTGTTGTAGCTTCATGCCTCATTTTTAGATATGCCTGGTGCTGCTCCTGGCATGCCCTCTTGCACTCGTCACTGAATGATCCACCTCGGCCTCTTCCTGAGGTCCCCAGCATTGCAGAAGCCAGTCTTCAGCCAATTTGATTCACTCCACGTGATTTCCTGAAACAGCCGCTCAATATTGCAATGGCTAGGGGCCCTGACAACATTCCAGCAACAGTACTCAAGGTTTGTACCCCAGAACTCATGACCAGGCATATCTCCCGCACTACCATTACCATCAAGCCTGGGGATCAACCCTACTTTCCACACAGAAAGAGCTAGAACGGCAGTTTTGAACTCAGTTTTGAAGATTGCTGCTGAACAGAAGCCACCTAGAAGGGACAGATAGCCATTCCCAAGCTAACATTGGTTGAAAGTAGCTGCCAGGAGAGACTGGAGCAAAGGGGACAGATAGCCAGTCTCAAGCTAAAGGAAAACCCCAAAAATCCAGGGGAATGGAATAGGAGAAAGTCCCAAGTTGATTCCTAGAAAAGGTCCTGTTAAGTGAAATTAAGAGTGAGGGGCAGAGAAAGGCTCCAAGCTTCAAGTTTAAAGCTTCAAGCTTAAACAGATAAAGGCTTGAGAAGGGGCAAGAAGGTCCAAAGAGACAACTGAAGGTCTGTAACACTTTGCTATGGGCATGCGACATAGTGGTGTACTGTTGATGGTTGAGTCAGTGAGAGAGAGTGCATGGAGGACAGCTTGAATGACCCAGGGGAGAGGAACATCAGAAGAAGAGTTTGAAACCCTCGAGGTGAACACTTGCGGAGGGCACCTGACAGAAAGCGTCAATTTGGGAGAGGATTCCAAAGAAAGTTCTTGGAGAGTGAAGACCCTTGTGTGAAAGACAGAGCTCAGTGAGACTGGTTGGCTCATGGTGTAACAAGTGTCTGGGAGAAGTGGAGGAGAGGTCCATAGCATCAGATTGAGGTGGCATCTGTCACTTGGTTTCAGAGTGTGGTGTACCTGACCACAGGGTTCCTACTGGTACATGGATTGTGTACTTACTGTGAACATTAGAGTATAAGATAGCTTTTGTAACTTGTGTTACCCTTACAAATCTATATATATCTGTAACAGTATAGTTGTGGGTGAAGGGTATTGTAATATAGTTCATCTTTTCTTGTTTAATAAATGTTTATTCTTTTGTTAAAAGTTCATCAGCTGATTTTTGTGACTCTGTTCAGTAGCTACTCTCCATACATGTAAACAAACAAATAAAAGTTAGGATCTATCAAGCTGGGTTCCACCCTGGGATCAGGCTTGCCCAGGGTAATCTCAGCTGGGATCATAATAGGACATTAGTGAACCAGGTTTTTACAACAATTGTCAATGATTTCATGGTCACCATTACTGAGGCTAACTTTTAATTCCAGATTTATTAACTGAATTTAAATTCCACCAGCTGCTGTGATGGCATTTGAACCTGTGACCCCCTGGGCCTCTGGATTGCTAGTCCAGTGACAGTACCACAGTGCCACTGCCTTAATATTAAGATGAGAATTAATAAAAATTCTCTCTTGGCAGTAAAAAAAGGCCAAAATCATTATTTTCACCCCCTAAAACAAACTTCACTCCTTCGCCACCAACTCCATCCCTTTTTCTGGCCACAATTTGAGGTTGAATCAGACCATGCAAGATGTTGATCTATCCGGACCTCTCACTTTCAGCTGCAACACACCTACCTCCACCCCAACTTCACTCGCATTAACACAGGAAGATTTGACAATGCTTTATGCTCAATTTTCTACAACTTCTTCTTTACTGGGTTTCCATCATGCTGTTTTCATACTTTCAACCTGTTCAAAATACTGCTGCTCATAGCCCGTCTCAATATAAAGCCTGCTCATTCATCACTCAAGCTGCTACAGATATACATTAGCTTTCTGCTCTTCAATGCACAAAAGTTTACGTTCTCATCTTGATCTTCAAATCTTGCCACTGCATTATCCCACTGTAACTTCAACCTTCTCCAACCTTGTGTCCCAACTTAAAGCATTTGGTCAGCCGACTCTGGCTCAGACCCTTTGTCCCATCATTGGTGACAGAGCTTTTGGCCACTGTAGGCACAATTTCAGCAATCAGCTTCCTATACTCCTCCATCTTTCCACCTTTAAGAGCCTTTGTGAAACCAATATTTTCAACCAAGCTTTCGGTCATCTATTTCAACCCTCCCATAATGGCTCAGCGTCCATTTTTCAATGTTAAAAATGCTATATTGATGTAAGCTTTTGTTGTAATTAAATCACACAAGGGGGTTTTCTTTATTCTTTCTTATTGTTTCCATCACTGGTACAGAACAAAATGTAAAAATGTTAAAAATGCAAAATAAACCTACAGATGCTGGAAATCTGAAATTAAAAGAAAATGCTTGAAACACTCAGTATGTCAGTCAGCAACTGAGAGAGAATAAATGAGCTAACTTTTCAGACTTTCTTTGTCAGAGCTGTAAATTATCAAAGGTAAACAGCGCTTAACAATGAACAAGACAAAAGGAAAGGAGACAGAAAGTAAATATGCAAGTGAATGGAGAAATGGAATGACTTGCAAGGTGCTTACTAGGGTCAAGTGGCTGAAGTGATGTTAACATGTGATAAGAGACAACAATGAAATAAATTAACTACATTTATAATACAAATAACGAGTGTGCATGAATAACTGAGGCAGTGTGGGGTAAAGGCTGGACGAAATGGAAGTATAAGAAATAGGCAAAGTAAAGCAAGCTTGAGCAGCACAGGGACTGAGAAAAGCAAAAAGCAAATCAATATCATGGATTAAGACTGCCCTGCCAACATGATGTTCCAACAGTGTCAATACCCCAAGCACCACATTGAAAGCACTTCCGACTAAAGAGAGACTAGTAGCAAATTGTATAGTTTGAAGTTATGAAAGTCAACATCGTACATAATTGAGCAACAGTGGATCTCGTGTAAAAGTCAACCCCCAGCTTTTGGCCAAAAAATCCTTAATTTTTCAGCGATCTCAATTCATTATTTGTTAAAACAGTACTTGCAAAAATGCATCAAAAATTGAGTTAATCAAGACTTAGGTCGAGGGCTTCCCTTCCCCGATCCCTGAGCAGCACAGAAACCGCAGGCCCAGCTGATGCCACTGCGTCCTCTCCCGGACTGTAGGGGGTCAATAGATGCTGATCAAGTGTTTTCATGCATCTCAGCAATGGTTTCCTCCACCAGCTTTTAGTTGAAGGTAAGCCCCTTGAAAAAATTACCTATGTAAAGGTCGACCCCCTAACTTTTGCCTAAAAAATTTTCGACTTTTACATGAGTATATATGGTATTAAAGCTAATAGGTAAACCAACTAAGTTTTTTATTGAATTGATATCGCTGGTTCTGTGTTAAGAAGTAACTAATAACGTAGACAATGCTAATGCTGTGGATGTAGTATGCATTAACTTTCATAAGATACCACATAGTAAACTTATGATCAAGGTCAGAGCACATGAAGTCAGGGAATCAGTAGCAGAATGGACAGCAAGCTGGCTAAAAAGAAATGAAAACAGAGAGTAGGGGTTAAAGGCAGCTATTCAGTCTGTGGAATGTTGGAAGTGGTGGTCCATGAGGATCAGTGCTGGGACCACTATTGTTCACTATCTACATAAATGATCTGGGCACTTGAAGAGCAGGGTGAAAGAGGACCTGGAGGCAGTAACCACCACCTAGAAGAGCAGGTGAAAAGGGGACCCAGAGGCAAGTAACCACCACCATCATGAGCTATCCAATCGAGTCCAGTCTATGGCTCCAGGGTAGAGTGGCTGTGTGCTGAGAGAAATTAAAGTATGACATCACAGGAAACCAGATAAGTGATTGGTGAATATTTTGCTCGTTTATCTTCAAAAGTCATGTAATTTATTAGTAATTGTAAGGTTTTATTAGTTGTAGTAAGTTTTACTGGCAGTAGTAAAGGTTGTTGAGTGTAGCAGTGTTTATTAATTATAAATTAATTAACACATAATAAAGATGGTAGGGCAGGTGGTGTTGTGACTGCAGAATGTGGAAGTTCCTGGGCACTGGAGTGATCCAGGTCAAACACGTCCGCTGTAAGTGTCTGTGGCTTGTAGGGCTTTGGCTCAGTCATTGAGCTAGAGGCCAAACTGCAGGCACTATAATGCATAAGGGAGGGTGAAAGTTACATGGACACTTAGTATCAGGAGGCAATCATAATTCTTAGGATAGAGTCTTCTGATTTGATCAGGGACGGGAGAGTGTAACTTTGAGTGAAGCAAGAATGGAGACCCAGAAGGTAAAAGTGCAGGAACCTCAGCCTTTGCAATTGTCTAATAGATGCGAGGTTCTTGAAGACTATACGGTTGGAAATGGTAGCTGCAGGGTGGATGAGCAAATTGACCGTGGTACAGGAACCCATTCAAGTGGGGGCAGTTAATAGGAATGTAGTGGTAGTTGGGGACTATATAATCAGGGGGATAGACACAGTTCTCTGCAGCTAAGAGCAGGAGTCCAGATCACTGTGTTACCTACCCAGTGCCAGAGTTTGGGACATCTGCTCTGGGCTGGAGAGCAATTTTGTAGTGGAAGGGTAGGATCCAGTGGCCATGCTTCATGTAGGTTCCAACAACATAGGTAGAACTAGGTAAGAAGTTCTGCTGAGGGACTAGGAGCAGCTAGAGGCTAAATTTAAAAGCAGAACCTCAAGGATAATAATCTCTGGATTACTGCCGGAGCCATGGGCAAAGTGGCTTAGGGTAAATCAGACTGGAGAGTTAAATGTATGGCTCAAAGACTGGTGTGGAAGAAATGGGTTTTGATTCATGGGGCACTGGCACCAGTACAAGGGAAAGTGGGAGCTTCACCATTGGGACGGTCTTCACCTGAACCATTGTGCAATCATCAGCGAACATCCCCACTTCTGACCTTATTTTGGAAGGAAGGGTACTGATGAAGCAGCTGAAGATGGTTGGACACTACCCTGAGGAACTCCTGCAGTGATGTCCTGGAACTGAGATGACTGACCTCCAACAACCACAACCATCCTCCTTTGTACTAGGTGTAATTCCAACCAGCAGAGAGTTTTCCCTCTGATTCCCATTGACTCCAGTTTTGCCATCTTGATGCCACACTCGGTCAAATGCTGCCTTGATGTCAAGAGTCACAGTCATAGATAGTCATAAACATAGAGGTCTACAGCACAGAAAAAGGCCCTTCGGCTCATCACGTCTGCGCCGGTCAAACAAGTACCTAACTATTCTAATCCCATTTTCTAACACTAGGCCCATAGCCTTGTATGTCATGGCATCTCAAGTGCACATCCAAATACTTCTTAAATGTTATGAGCGTTTCTGCTTCTACCACCCTGCCAGGCAGTGAGTTCCAGGGAAAATAACCCCGGTCTGTCGAATCTCTCCTCATAACTAAAACTCTTCAGCCTAGGCAACATCCTGGTAAATTTCCTCTGTACTCCCTCTACTGCAATCACATCCTTTCTTTAATGCAGATTCAAGAACTGCATGCAATACTCTAGCTGTGGCCTAACCAGCGTTTCATACAGTTCTAGCATAACACAGCAGAGATGGCAGCACAGTGGTATACAGTCAGGAGGGAGTTGCCCTGGGACTTTGCAACAATGACTCCAGACCTCACTCTCACCTCTTTTGTCCATGTTTGAACTAAAGCTGTAAGGAGGTCAGGAGCTGAGTGGCCCTGGCAGAGCACAAAATGAATGTCAGTGAGTAGGTTATTTCTAAGCAAGTGCCGCTTGACAGCACTGTTCATGACCCCTTCCATTACTTTTACTGATCGAGAGTAGACTGATGCAGCAGTAATTGGCTAGATTGGATTTGTCGTACTTTTAGTGGATTGGACACACCTGGGCAATTTTCCACATTGCCAGGTAGATGCCAGTGTTGTAGCTGCACTGGAACAACTTGGCTAGGGGCACGGCAAGTTCCGGAATATTGTCAGGGCCCATAGGCTTTGAAGTATCCAGTGCCTTCAGCTATTTCTTGATATCACGCAAAGTGAATTGAATTGGCTGCAGACCAGCAACTGTGATGCTGGGGACCTCCGGAGGAGGCCAAGATGGATCATCTGCTCAGCACATCTGGCTGAAAATTGTTGAAAATGCTTTAGATTGATCTTTTGCACTGATGTGCTTCGCTCCCCCATCATTGAGGATAGGGATATTTGTGGAGCCTCGTCCTCCAGAGAGTTGTTTAATTGTCCACCATTCACAGCTGGATGTGACAGGACCGCAGAGCTTATGTCTGATCCAATGGTTGTGGGATCACTTAGCTCTGTCTAGCACGTGCTGCTTATGCTGGTTGGCACATAGGTAGTCCTGAGCTGTAGCTTCACCAGGTTGACACTTCATTTTTAGTTTTGCCTGGTGCTGCTCCTAGTATGCCCTCCTGCAGTCTTCATTGAACCAGGGTTGGTCCCCTGGCTTGGTGGTAATGGTAGAGTTGGGGGGGGGGGGGGTGCGGGGGGGTGGGTATACCAGGCCATGAGGTTTCAGGTTGTGATTGAGTACAATTCTGCTACTACTCTTGGCCTAAATAGCCAAGTGGTTATGGTACTGGGTTTGTAACCACCCCCCCCGCAAGATCAAGAGTTCAAATCTCACAATAGCAAAATATGAAACAATGTAACTTCATCTGAAACAGATGGAAACGTGTTTGTACTCGAAAGAGTTACAATTCTGCTACTGCTGATGGTCCACAGCACCTCATAGATATCCAGTCTTGTGTTGTTAGATCTGTTCGAAACCTATCCCACTTAGCACAGTGGCTGTGCCACACAATACGATGGAGGGAATTCTCAATGTGAAGACGGGACTTTTTCTCCAATGGACTGTGCGGTGGATGCTCCCACCAATGCTGTCATGGACAGATGCTTCTTTGGCAGACAGATTAGTGAGGATGAGGTCAATTATCTTTTTCCATCTTGTCGGTTCCCTCACCACCTACCGCAGACCCAGTCTAGCAGCTATGTCCTTGAGACTCAGCCAGCTCCGAAAGTAGTGGTGCTACTGAGCCACTCTTGGTGATGGACATTGAAGTCCCCCACCCAGAGTACATTCTGCACTCTTGCCACCCTCAGTGCTTCCTCCAAGTGGTGTTTAACATGAAGGAGTACTGATTCATCAGCTGAGGGGGGATGGTACAGGGTAATCAGCAGGAGGTTTCCTTAATCATGTTTGACCTGATACCATGAGACTTCATGGAGTCTGGAGTTGGTATTGCAAACTCCAGGGCAATTCCCTCCCAACTGTATGCCACTGTGCTGCCACCTCTGCTGTGTCAGTCCTGCCAGTGCGACAGGACATCCTCAGGGATGGTGATGCTGGTGTCTGGGACATTATCTGTAAGGTACAATTCTGTGAGTATGTCTATGTCAGGGAGGATTTTCCGCTTATGGGGAGAGTAAAATTTGTGGTTCATAAATACGGAATAGCCATTAATAAATCCAAGAAGAAATTCATGAGAAGCTTCTTTACTCAAAGCGGTGAAAGTGTGCAACTCACTATTAAAAGGAGCGGTTGAGGTGATTAGCATTGTTGCATTTAAGAGGATGCTAGATAAGTACATGAAGAGAAAGGAATAAAAGGATATGTTGATATGGTGAAATGAAGTAAGGTGAGATGATGCTCATCTGGATCATGTGCACCAGCATAGACCAATTGACTGAATGGACAGTTTCTTGCTGTAAATAATTTGTAAATCCATGAAATTTATGTGCTCAGTTGTATCAAGTTAAGTTTGCACAGAAAATACATGAATTGTAATCATTTGTGTGAAATCACCTAAAAGCAGTAACTTTTTTGAAAGCATAATCAGTTCCAAGAGAACACACAAAGGGCAACGCATTTTTCATTTTCTGAAATGATTTAATGTTCAAAACACAAATGTAATCCAGGGCACTATTTCCTCCTTCCAATGTAGTTTTAAAGTCTCAAAGGGCCACCACCAGAAAAGGAATAGGGCTTCATCCCACCCATCTGAAGAAGGGTCATACAGACTCGAAACATTAACTTTTACGTTAACGTTTTTCTCTCCACAGGTGCTGCTGGACCTGCTGAGTTTTTCCAGCATTTTCTGCTTTTGTTTCAGATTTCCGGCATCCGCAGCATTTTGCTTTCATCCCACCCGTCCTCCTTGTTTTTACATCCATGCCCAGTAGCAAAATTTCAACATATTAATTTAGAAACCACACCATTCTGCTGTTTTGGGATTTTTAGACATTGGAATAATAACTTCTCATATACTTTAGGGAAGGAAATCAGCTGTCCTTATCCGGTCTGGCCTAGAAGTCACTCCAGGACCACTTGGCTCCTGACCTCATTTTAGCTTTCGTCTAAATATGGACAATACAACTGAATTACAGAGGTGAGGTAAGGGTGTATGCCCTAACCATTTAAATACTGTGGCTACAAGAGCAAGTCAGAGGTTAGGAATCTTGCAACAAGTAACTCACATCCTGACTCCCCAAAGCCTGTCTACCATCAACAAGGCATAAGTCAGGAATGTGATGGAATACTCCCCACTTGCCTGGATGAGTGCAGCTCCAACAACACTCAAGAAGCTTGATACTATCCAGGACAAAGCAGCCCGCTTGATTGGCACCACATCCACAAACATTCACTCCCTCCACCACCGACGCACAGTGGCAGCAGTGTGCACCATCTACAAGATGCACAGCAGGAACACACCAAGGCTCCTGAGACAGCACATTCCAAACCCATGGCCACTACCATCTAGAAGGACAAGAGCAGCAGACACATGGGAACACCACCACCTGGAAGTTCCCTTCCATGCCACTCACCATCCTGACTTGGAACTATATCGCAGATCGTTCATTGTTGCTGGGTCAAAATCCTGGAACACCCTTCCTAACTGCACTGTGGATGTACCTACACCACATGGACTGCAACTGTTCAAGAAAGCAGCTCATTGCCACTTTCTCAAGAGCAACTAGGGATGAGCAATAAATGCTGACCCAGCCAGCGAAGCCCACATCCCGTGAATGAATTAAAAAACACTTCAAAGCAGCAGTTGACAGAGTGTGGCATTAAGGAGGCATAGTAAAATAGAAGTCAACGGGAATCAGGGGAAAAACTCCCCACTGGCTAAAATCTTTTCTATCACAAAGGAGGTTGGCTGTGGTTGTTGCAGACCAATCATCTCATCCTCAGGACATTGCTGCAGGCATACTTCAGGAAAGTATCCAAGGGCCAGCCATCTTCAGCTGCTTCATCAATTGCCTTTCTTCCATAATAAGTTCAGAAGTATGGATGTTTGTTGATAAGTTAATAGTTTTCACTTCGACTCGCAACTCCTTAGATAACGATGCAGATATTTCCTGCAAGCAGCAAGACCTGGACAATGTTCAGGCTTGGGCTGATAAGTGGCAAGTAACATTTGTACTAAACAACTGCAAGGCAATGGCCATCTCCAGCAAAGGAGAAGCTAACTGCCTCCTCTTGACATTCAACCATTACTATCGCTGAATCCCCACCATCAACATACTGCGGGGGGAGTGGGGTATTACCATCAATGAAAAATTAAAATGGACCAGCCATATAAATATATAAATACTGTGGCTGCAAGAGCGGGCCAAGATCGTGAATTCTGTGGTATCTCACCTCTTGACTTTCCAAAGTCTGCTCGCTATCTGTAAGGCACAGGTCAGGAATCTGTTGGAATACTCTCCACTTTTTGGATGACTGCAACTCCAACATCCATCAAGAAACTTGTCATCATCCAGGAAAATGCAGCCCATTTGATTTATGCCCCATCCACCACTTAAACATTCACTTTCTCCATCATCAATACACCATGGCAACAGTGCATGCCTTTTATAAGATGCATTGCAGCAACTTGTCATGCCTCCCTTGACAGTACCTTCAAAATCTGTTGTAATATGCCCTTAGAGGACTGCAGTATGGCATCATTAGAAAGGAAGTGTGTCACTCGATCCTGTTTAGTTTCACTTTTGCTTTTAAGCAGAGCGCAGCATAGCTAGTTCTGCTGATGTGTCTTCAAGCTTTATACCCATGTATATCTGTTCTCATGTGCCTAGTCTTAATAAAAGAACCCACAACGTGTTTATCCAATTCCTTATGTGTGATGGTGCCTTTATACCATTATAAAAAACAACAAAACCCACAATCACTATCAGCTTGAAGAACAAGGGTGGCAGGTGTATGGGAACACCACCATTTGTAAGTTCCTCTCCAAACCACACATTCTAACTTGAAACTATATCCTTCACTGTCCTTCTTTGTCACTGGGTCAAAATCCTGGAACTCCCTGACAGCATTGTTGATATAGCAATGCAGCAGTTCAAGAAGGCGACTCACCACCACCTTCTCAAGGATGGGCAATAAATATTGGTCCAGCCAGCGATAGCCTAATCCCATGAAACAATAAAAAGTAAACAACTGGGAAAATATATTTGTAATGCCAAATTTAATAGAATGGGTATAAAAAATAAAATTGCATTACTTACCTTTGCTGCACCAATTTGATCTTTACGAAACTTCTCCAGTGGGGCAATTAAAACATCATTGGCATTCTGAATCTAGAATAGAAAAGCAAATCAGTATTTTAAATGATGTAATAGCTTGCACTAATCTGCCATAATGTTTGGTACTAAATTTAAATTGGAATCAGTGATTTTTAAACCAGCATTAAAACTGCAATGGGGTGCAGAACTTAATTTTTCTCGAAATCTTCTCTGGAAAAGTATACTTGCATTCTCACATGGACAATGTTATTGCAGCAAAGTGTTGAAAACATTAGATAAGAGCCTTTTAGAGACTTTTAATACAGCTACTGAAAAAGAAAACTACAACATAGAAAATGAAATAATTCCATCAAGATAATCATCAATATGAAGGGCCGAACCTTCCTCTGGACTCGGAAAAACTAAAACTGTGCACTTTCACGAATCACAAACTGCACACCCGACCCACATGTGACTTCACATGCCATTTTGGTCTTTTTATACTGGAGTTAGGTTTGCAGTACAGTTTGCGAGCCATGCTAGAGTGAGTGAGGAGTGTGGGTGCAGAGGCAGCTTGGTTAGGCTGCCTTGGTTCTCCCACACAGTATTCCAGCTCCCAACAGTGTTTAAATGCCCACTAAATCTTACTTCTCACCTCCTTCACCCCCAGCCAACTCTCCGTGCCAGCTCATGCTCCCTCAGATCACCCATGCCACCTCATCCCACCTCTATGCCCCCATGTATCTTCTGTGCCCCTCAGACCACCCTACCTATATTCCCCAGATGCATCTTCCATGCCCCCTCAGGTCATCCATCTATCTTTCATAGCCACTCATCCAGTAAACACAACGTACAGTCCTCAGATTCCATGCAATATCAACTGAAATTATTTTCCATTCCTTGGGAAAAAATAAACCTGTCACCATCTAATAAAAGCCTCCATATTATTGAATCCAATAAAAAAATGCATTGTCATGTGCAAAATTCTTGTAATCCTATTAGCTTGAGTCAACAAGCTACAAAGGACAATCTGTTATTACAACTCCTTGAAACTGTCATTCATTTCGGACGGATTGCACAGCTGCTATGCTGAAACCCATTAGCACTTGAAACTCAGTCAAGCATTGTTATTGGCCATAGCTATTCAAACAATGGACCACTCTGTAGGAAGGAGAGAATAGTAGGTATTCATTTCAATTTCAAAGCAGTGTCTGCCAATCAATGAGCAGGTGGTTGGATTTTTTTTCAAGTGTCAAAACGTTTTTCATCAGTGAAAGCTATTTAAATCACAGTAGAAAAGATGCGCTTCTGACATGTCTTCCTTACCCAAGGTTTCCCCTGCCATTGTGGTTGATGGGGCCCTCAACAGTGTCTGACCCATCTCCTGCGACTCTATGCTCACCTTACCCTCCCTCCCAGAACCATGATGATGTCCCCCTTGTCCTCACTTTTCACCCCACCAGCCTCCGCATTCAAAGGAGCATCCTCCGCCATTTCCGCCAACTCCAGCATGATGCCCCAAACACATCTGCCCCCTCCCGCAACTCCCCCCCCCACCCCACCCCCGCCCCCCCACTCCATCTCCACCCCATCAGCATTTCGCAGGGACCATTCCCTCCAGGACACCTTTGTGCACTCCTCCATCACCCCCAACACCTCATTCCCTTCCTAACATACCTTCTGTCATGAAGCTGTGATGTATATAATATTATTGGAAAATATTTTTCTTTTAAAACAGAGGTTTAGTCTGTGGGTGTGTCTTAATTAGATTAAAGCCAGCTAGCCTGAGTGCTTTGATGTGTACTAGTTTTGATGTGTAAGAATGATAGCTTCTATTGGCACTTTTTTGAATAGAGCATTCAAGAAGTGGGGTGAAAACGACCATCTAACCAGCAGATACCAAGCAATATGATTATATTACAAATAAAATTGGTACTATGAAAGGGGTTTGATTGTTAAAAGAGGTGAAGTTCAAAGAGGTTGGTGATACAATGAGACTTTACATTCGATGAGCAGTGCTAGGTATACCTTCAGCAGCTTTGTGTGTGTAGAGCAGAGGCAATGTGAGATCAAAAGCTGCTGTAAACCTCGACAGGAACCAAAGTGAAAAGAACCTCATCTTGAATGCGTAAGGTTAAAATGTTTTGCCTGGTGTCTGGTTAAGTCTATGGGTTGCTGTTGCCTTAATGGAGATTAGTTTGGGAATTTGTTAAAAGTTATGATAGTAATTTGTAGCCAAGTGTATATATATTTTAACCTGTGTAAATTAATAAAATGTTTCATTTAATTCAAAGTAAAACCTCGAGAACTGGTGGTCTGAATGCTGGAATTTAGAGGTGCGCCTCAAAAATAACACTTAAAATTCTAGGTTATGACACTTGTTTAAAGTTTCCCTCTGAGATTTTTAAATAACTCAGCTTTACCAACTGCTCGGTCATAACACCTGCCCATGCAGTCGCAGAAGGTGCAACGTCTGCCCCTTTACCTTCTCCCTCCTCACCATCCAAGGGCCCAAACATTCCTATCAGGTGAAGCAGCGCTTCACTTGCACCTCCTTCAATTTGGTCTACTGCATTTGCTGCTCTCAATGTGGTCTCCTCTACACTGGGGAGACCAAACACAGGCTTGGTGACCACTTTGCAGAACACCTTCAAAGGCATAACCCAGGCCTTCCTGTTGCTTGCCATTTCAACACACCATCCTGCTCTCACGCCCACATGTCCATCTTCGGCCTGCTGCAATGTTCCAGTGAAGCCCATCGCAAACTGGAGGAACAGCAACTCATCTTCTGATTAGGCACCTTATAACCTTCTGGACTTAACATTGAGTTCAACAACTTCAGACTATGAACTCTTTCCTCTATCCTCACCTCTTCTTTAATCGCCTTTTTTCTACATTCACTTTTATTTTTCATCCACTGGTTTTACTTTTATATTTATTCATTGTTCTATCCTCCCCTTCTAACCCATTCTCTATCCTTTTTTTCCCTACCACCACTCCCTCCCCCATCTCCAAAAGGGCCATCTGTTACTTGTTCCATGTTGCTCTTTCACACAATGCTACCCTCGTTCTGCTATTATCACATTCTGCTTCCTTAACTTTATGCCACTATCAGCACCTTTTTTAGCCTTTACCACTACCATTAACACTCCCTTTCGCCTTTAGTTCATGACATCTTTGTCAAGCTCTCCTTTGTCCCCAACTATTGCTGGCCTTCAATACAGCTTCATCTGCTCCACCCCTATTAAACAGTATAAATTTCATTACATTTCCACTTCTCTTCAGCTCTGAAGAAGGGTCATACGGACTCAAAACATTAACTCTGTTTCTCTCTCCACAGATGCTGCTAGACCTACTGAGTTTTTCCAGCATTTTCTGTTTTTGTTATGGAAAAGATGCCAGCACAGACTGACAGGATATTTTGTAACATTTGTCACTGAATTATGATCTCCATTGAAAAGTATTATAATGTATGTGAACAATTACACATTGGTCAATGTAAGGATCAACTTATGTTTAAAGAACACATCTCTATGATGAATCCCTGCTTTAAAAACACATTTACATTACAGTACAGCACATAATAGAAACATCTGAAGGTGTGAAAATAGATTACACTTAAACTTCAGAATGTTTCAGACTCCTCAGCAATCTTTCCATTTTCTTCATGAATTCTCAAACCTGACATGATTTTAATGGGCTTCTAAAACCCTGTATCAGCAGACTAAAATGGTGCGCAGGAGGAAATCTGATTTTTATCCCCCAATTAAAACGGGGAATCTGACCTCAGTGGGGCGAGTGTGTGTTGTGTACACGCTAGGCATTCCCGAACTGCAAAAAGGCCAGAGGAAATTGGTGTGGGATCAGGAATCTGGAGGAAAATCAGATTTCCTCCAAAATGACTGTGTGGCCATTTGCGCATTGAAACACGCCTCTGCATCCTGACGAAAATTCGGCCCCGGGCCTCATATTTTTGAAACAAATGTTATAAAGGGGCAGCTGGTTACCTTCAGGGTTAGATTCCAAATTGAGGAAAGTTTTCCAGCTGACTGACTTTTGAATTTGCCAATGCTGTAATTTTCCCAGCTACTGACCCAGGATTCTCATTAAAATTTTGGTAAGGAGTACTTACTAACGTGAGATTTTTCAACATTGAATCTTGGTGTTTTGTGATTGGTTTCTGGAGTGTACTTATATTTGGCTTTGTGTTTCATAGGTGTAAGTAATTAGAATTTCCACAACTTCTAACTTCAGTAAGTCATGCATAACCAGGTAATAGAGGTTTTGTTTGTCTTCAGAATTCAACTGATTTGTTTTATCAAATAAGAACTTGAATTAAGGTGAGGAAACTAGATGTGCTTGTACTTCTAATGGCTTAAGCTTTCTGAAAATTATAAAGTACAATTCAAAAACCAACTAAAGCTATAGTATGTCATGTTTTACTCCCTATCTCTGTCTCTCATGTATGCACACATTCTCCACTTAAAAAACACAATATAATTTAACCTGAAGAAAAGCTTATGATATTTGTCCTCAAATCTTTAATTTATTCAGCTTTGAGAAACAGCTAAGTAAATTGTATTCAAGGCTGTAATAGCTTGTCCTCAAAGAAATTGTGAATACTGCACACGTTCAGATATTGAACCCACGGGAAGCTCAAAGTCACTACTATTGGCAAAAATGTTATACCCAAGCCCAAAGGCAGAAATTTCCAGTCCCACCAGCGGCAGGGATCGTAGCAGGTGAGGGCACAAAATTTGGCGTGATGGTAAAAGTCAGTTTTTCACCGGTGAGAAAATAAGTTGATATTTTCCCCTCCCAACTTTCATGATGGCCTAATGGCGGATTGACTTCCCCACTGATCCAAGTCGGGAACCACATTCACATGTATTTCTATATCATGAATACACAATAAAAACCCAGCTCCCCAGAATCACGTTTTCCCTCCGAATATAATTACCACACCAGCTGATAATTAGATCACTCTGATTCACAAACATATTTAAGTGACGTGCACCTGGCGACCTTCTCTTCACTCGTGACTTCAAGGTTTGTATATGCAGTGTTCACCTGTCTTTAATTGCGCTGCTGCCATATCTTGTGGCTGCTCTGATTTTGCACCAAGGCAGTGTCAGTCATGCACAGCAGGCTGTTCAAGACATGGGTCCTGGGGGTTGGTGGCTTGGTATTGAGCAACAGATGGTACTGCCACAGTCAGAGGAAGTATCTGCAGCCTATAAATGGGGAACTGTAAATAAGGGGTAGTTGATGGTCTCATGGTTGAGGGGCAGGGGGCGCGCAGGGGTGCCTGTAGGTCACTGTGCATATGGCCTCAAGATGGGGAGGAGTGAGTCGACATGGGGCATGGGGACATTGATAGAAAATAGTTCGGTGGGGAGGACAGAAATATTGCCAACAATCACGATGGGCTCCAGGGTTAAAGGATAGGAGAATGATCAGAGGAATAGAAACTTGGACGTGGTGAGGACTAAGGAATATAGGAGGCACTTGTATGGCAACGGGGAGGTTGGAAGCTGGTCTTGATGTAAAAATAGAGCAGCAACATTTCGACAGCTCAATGCAATGACACAGTAGATAAATAACCATGAGAGGAGACTGAGGGTGTGTGGGAGGAGTCGACTACTGCAATTTCAGATCAATTGAAGGGACACCCTAATAATTACCAGCCGAGACATGGAGCTCAAGGCTTAGCCAAGATATGTTAAAGTGAATCAAATACCAATTGAAGGATCTGGGTACCTTAACTCATGGTGTGCATTCTTGCGAGAATCCATTAGGGCTTAGGGCAACATTTGATTTGGTCTGATTGACCATTTATCTGTCAGAGGAATGTAGAAAGGTAAGAAGGATCAAATTATTAGTGGAGCACGGCTGCATATGCAAACGCACAGACATATGCAACATGCTCCAGACAAGCCTACCTACACATTGCAGTTGGGATCTTCATGACTTACAGGGCCAAACACTTTTGGTTATTAAATTAGTGCAAGGCTGGTCTGTAGTCTGGTCAAAAGGAGGCAGCCTGACAGCGACGTGACTCAGATTGAAAGCACATGGCTGTACACACCCAGATCCAAGCCTCATCGTGAATGCACTCTCATGTCAGGGAGTGGGGGTGGTGTGAGAGGGTAAAATCCGCAACCTGTGATCCTTTAGGATGTACTTCAGCTGCAAGGGCGGACCTAAGGATGGCACGTATGGAATGAAAACAGCGCAAGCACTTCACAATGTCTTCCCAGCTTGGCAATGGAGGGTGATCATTGCAGGGTAACGTATACTCATGTTTTTAATCTATTTGTTCACAGTAAGAAGGAGAAGTACAGAATGCAAGCTGCATCAATGCTGCCTTCTTCATGGCTTGGATGCACCTGAGAAGGGCCTGTCGCCATTTGGCAGGACTCAGGGAAGAGCCTTGCCCTGAGGAACATGGCCAGCGGGGCCCCAGGAAGACCCAGATGCTGAGGAGGAGATACAAATTCCATGGAGGCATTTAGTGTGTATACGGAAGACATCGTCACTGGACAAGGAATGTGGTGGTTCATATCTGACACCTTCTTTGAGAAGATCTGACGCCGCATGGACTGGGAGGCCATTCAGTGCCAGTGGCTCTAAAGATGATCACCGCACTCAGCATTTTTGCAAGCTGCTCATTCAAGGGCTCCACTTGGGGCCTCTGGGGAATATCACAATCCTCAACTCGTAAATGCATAAGGGAGATCACCAATGCTCTTTTCAATAATATATTATATCCAGTTCTCCATGGATGAAGCCAGCTAGGCTGCCAAAGCAGTGGGATTTGCAGCGAACTCCAGCTTCCCACAAGTGCAGGATGCCACTGACTGCACACATGGCCTTAAGAGCTTCCTAGCTGCAGCCAGTAAGATTTATCAATATAAAAGGCTTCCACTCTCTCAACCTACAGCTGATCTGTGATCAGAGAATGCAGGTTTGTGCAAGGTACCCGGGGAACTCACATGACTCTTACATCTGAGGGTAGCCAGATCATTTCACACTATATATCACGCAAACTCATGAACAGGCCTAAGACCGTCACTTTTGGCCCTGAAAAGTGCCCAGAAGGGCAAGATATCTCAAAAATTTGAGCAACAGGTGAAGCTAGCTGTTTCACACTGCTACTGTGCAGTAGCAACATATGTGGTATTCGCCACTAACAGGATGCTGCCGTCAAGTCAAAAACACATTCTGCCTATCACACAAATGAATTCCAGTGTCAGTGCGATGCTAGGTACGTAGGCCGTATGTCCCAAAGACTGGTGGATCGTATCAAACAGCATGTCCCAGCTGCTGTTTGCAATGGGCAGGGTACAGACTGTACCCAAACAGTCTGTGCTTGCAAACTCAAAACACAATGTCCAATGTTAGATATGATTCCATGATTGGACAACATTTGCTAAATAATCCTCAGTGTGCTAAGAATTACACTGGCAACCAATTTAAGATTGTCAGTCATGCTTGCAGTGTGGCGCATTTGCGTGTACTGGGAGCTACATATGTTACTATACAGGGCCCTGCTCTTTGCAGACAGAAAGAACATGTACATGCATATTCCTGTTTTAGCTAAACAAAATAAGTGACAGCCATTCGCTGACTCATTCTTCAGGGCAATGACTTGACCAATCAGGGTCAAAGCTACCTGGTTTAAAATTCAAACAGCTTGATAGACAACTGCCAGTCACCATCAGTGGGCAATGCCACTTGCCAACCAATCAGCACTCTCTTCGCAAACAGTATAAATTGTTGTTTACCCCTTATACTGGTATTCTTGCAAAGCAGTCTGATGAGCTTAGACATGTCCCTTTTGTCAGCAATACTCAAATTCTGTCTTACCAAATGACTATTTGTAGACCACTGGAAGCTGAAGATGCCTTTCAGATGTCTGGACTGATCAGGTGGCACTCTCCAGTACTCCCCTCAGAGGGTGTCCCGCGTCATCATGGTTTGCTGCGCCCTACACAGCCTGGTGCTGTAAAGGAATCCTAGTTGCTACATGGTGAGATGGAGGAGCTGCAAGTCTCCTTGGATAAGGAGGACGCAGGAAGGGATGAGATCAAAGAGGGCGAGGATGATGATGGCCCACAGGAAATGACCACTGCATGGGCCAGACGTGGCAGACCTGCCAATGAGACCATTTATAACAAAAAGGTTCCAAGGCAATGAAGACAATCAGTTCAATGAACCCATTTCACCTGTTCCTTTAATGCAGAGTATACATTAAAATCTTCTTGGTAATCCTCAACATCTCAATGAAGGACATCAATCTCAGAATGAGTAGTCACAATTGTGCATTATAGTGGTCTCATCCTTGGAAAGCAAAGAAGCCCACAGAGCATGTGGCCATTCTGTGATGGGATAAGAACTCCACCAGCACGCAATCTGAAGCACTCAATCTGAAGCAAGTAGGCATGTTACTTTCCTTTCAACCATTGCACCAACATTTCACTGGCTATGGCAGCCTTCAAGAGGCAAGAACACCACTGCAAATATCAATGCACTCATGGCAGTGTGCCCGGAGCACTGCATGGCACCTCAACGAGGAAAATAATCAGTCACTGGTTCTCGCTTTTGATACGATCCTCCTGTATGAGGATGGATCTAAATCTGGACAGTGGCATGTCTCCAACTGCCATCTCTCACGCATGATTGATGGTCAGACCTCATCTTGATACTGAGGCCTCAGGATGACATGGCTCTTCAGGACGCTGTGATCTATCACTCTACAGCGTGGAAGCGAGCCTGCGAGTCTGGTTGCATTTATGTGCACTGAAAGTATTTCAGCAGGATAAATTAATAGGGACAGAATTAATAGTCACATGGAAAAATGTGGATTGATTTCGAAGAGTCAGCGTGCATTTGTTAAAGGAAAACCGTTTTTAACTAACTTGCTGGAGTTTTTTGAAGAGCTAACAGAGATGGTTGATGAGTAGTGGGCAGATAGGTGGCTGATGAAGTTCAATGCAGAGAAGTGTGAGGTGATACTACACATTGGTACAAAGCACATGAAGAGACAGTATAAAGTAAAGGATACTATTCTAAAGGGTTTGCAGGAGCAGAGAGACCTGGGTGTATATGTATGTAAGTTATTAAAGGTGGCAGGACAGTTAGGGAAAGCTGTTTCTAAAGCATACAGTATTCTAGGCTTCATTAATAGGGGCATAGAGCAAAAGATCAGAGAGATGATGATGAACTTATATAGGACAATGGTTAGACCTCAGCTAGATTATTGTGTACAGTTCTAGATGCCACACCAAAGGATGGATGTGAACACATTGGAGAGAGTGCAGAAGAAGTTTACGAGAATGGTTCCAGGGATGAGACACTTCAGTTATGAGGAAAGATTGGAGAAGTTGGGACTGTTTTCCTTGGAGAGGTGAAGTCTAAGAGGAGACTTGATAGATTTCAAAATTATGAAGGGTCTGGACAGAGTAGATAGGGAGAAACTGTTCCCATTCGTAAATGGATCGAGAACACAGGCACAGTTTCAAATTGTTTTGCAAAAGAAGTAAATACAAGGTGAGAAAAATCTTTCTCACGCAGCGAGTAGTTAGGGTTTGGAATGCCCCACCTGGAAGTGTGGTGGAGGCAGATCCAACCGAGGCATTCAAGAGGCCATTGGATGATTATTTAAATAGAAACAATAGAAACATTGTACAGGGTTGCAGGGAAAAGGCAGGAGATTGGCACTAAGCTAAAATGTTCAGAGAGCCGGTGCAGACACGATGGACCGAATGGCCTCCTTCTATACTATAACAATTCTGATTCTTTGATTGACAAGAACTCATGAACTTACATTCGTCGGGAGCTTCACAAGTTCAAGTCCAGCATTGTTTTGGCATCTGGGAAAGACATGGTCCAGTCAATGTTGACAATTGGCATTTAAGGATAACTTAGTACCCTCGCAATTACTAAAGACCACTCAGGAAGTGTGCAGGTGCATCATTTTCATCCATTATAGTCCCCCATATTTTCATTCTACCAGAATGCGACGTGTACGAGGAAGCTTAATACACATTGATGGCACTGTTACATTCAGAGATCCATGTCGATTGGCCTTATGAGAACTAGCACAGGCATTCTGTAAAGCCATGCTAGCCAGAGCTGCAGGTGCGAACTACCATCCTCACATGTAATAGGTTGGTATCACGAGGTTAGGCACACACCTATAACATCACATACTCATTGTTGTCTAGCAGACACTTCAACAGTCACCAAGTAGAAACTACGTCCATTGCTCTTCATCTGTAGAGTGGGAACTAAAAGCAGTAAGGTTCAGCCTTAAAGGCAGTAATGCGTTAATGCAACAGGCAGCCAAGAAAGGCTGAAAGTCCTCCACAACTAATTAAACTGTAACCCTAACCTAACAGTCACTACATGGAGGCCATTGACAAGTGCACTTGTTTGGAATGACTCCAAGGTGGCTCACAATAAATACCTAACATACATAGAAGACAGACTTCGGTGCAGCTGTATCAGGATTAAAAATGAACTTCCAAGAATTATACTTATGAGCCATATTTTATGATCCTCTGATGCAAAGCTTACATAAGCATTGTCCAACCACCACGTTCATATAGGAACTGGTTTTGTTCATCTCACTTAAGTGAGCATTAAGGCAACTGGCTGAGCTGAGATTGAGTGAGACAACATAGACCTGTGGGATACAATGCGAGATACTTGAGGTGGGTTTGGGGGGGTGGTCATCTGTTACCCCTGGATAACTATGGAACATTGAATCACATAGAAGAGTCATTCAGTACCTGAGGCTTTTAGGGGTAGATGCGAAACATGTTCCGAAAGGTGCAAAGTATATACAGTGAGTGAATACCCATGCCACCATTGTGCTCTCAGTACTTCTTTACTTTTCTAAACCTACGCTACACCTGGGTGCAGCCCTGACATCCACACTAGAGGTGTCGGCAGCCACTGACCTCTATGCCCTGTTGTCTGAGATTATCTTGACAGGTGTCCTCTGGAGGGTCCCAGCATGATAAGGGTCTCTTGCTCTGGGGGCAGATGCACGTTCCTCTGCCTTACCTGCTGGAGCTGAAGGGCAGAGGGGATCTGGAATGGTTGGATAACCTTGGAGTGGCCTGGGTGGAAGGCCTCGGGGTGGCTGGCTGACGCGCCTCCTCCCCGTAGGTGCCTGAGCCCACCTACCTGACTCCTTGAGGGGAAGGGGCAACTAGAGAGAGATCAAGGTGCCCTGACACCCTCTCACTATAGCTATTGCGATGGTGTGCAGGTGAGTGCATATCTGGCAGAAACTGCTGACCTGGGTCTCCAAAGAGGCTGCTACCTTTCCAATGGAGACTTCGATGCGCTCACACGTCGGAATCACGACATCAGACAGAACGTGGATAGACTCCTCCATTCTTCATTCTAATCTGCTGTCGGCCTCTGACAACCCTGCCTTCTGTTCCCCTGCTTGTCTTTGGAGCTGCAAAATTTCTCTGAAGGCCAATTCCACAGGCTTGTAATCAGACTCAGGCTCAGCAGGGGCCTGGTTTCCACCAGTCCTCTGAGTGTCAGAGACCTTGGCTGTCATTGCTTGTGTCTTTGAGGTGCTCACCAGATAGTGACCCCGAGCCTACTCTGGAACTAAGACCCACCAAGAAGTATGTCTCTGTACTGGTGGAGGGTACAATTGAACACATTGACGGGTCTTTCTCAGATGCTTCCTCAGAATCTTCATCTCAGGTGGTGGGGGCTGGGGCTAATGTGCTGGCGAGCGCTCTGCCTCCACCTTTTCTTGTTGGTGGCTAGAATAGAGAAAAGAGATCATTAGTCTATGGGTCGACAGGCACCTATATTATAGGTCATTCGCAGTATTGTCCACGTATGGCTGATGTATACTGAATGGACCTTCACTGGCTTGTTGCGGGAAACTGATCTCACCTTCCTTACAGGAATGGTTCCAGCCCTCTCTGTCGAGCTCTGCTGCCTGCTCCTTGTAGGGGGAAAGTGACCTCAATTCTGGCATTCCGCCCCTCAGTGTGCGATTTCTTTCATTTGTTGTGGGAGATCTTGTCCTGCATAAAGACAGATGGATTGATTGTGAGCACTATGGATGAAAAGGATCGGAACCATGCATGCCTGCTGTGTGTGCCGAGTCCTCCCCAGTAAGGGCTGAAGATGCCATTTGTGCAGGCTGAGATGGTGATATTGAAGTGTATCAGACAATCAGTGCTGATATCCCTTCTGGTGGTAATATGTGGACTGTAAACCTTAGGCTGCCTGATGACCTTAAGAGAGTGTGAGTTTGGAGTGAGGACAAGATTGACTTACCCTGGTGGATCACGTAACATAATTTATCCCCTTCCTGCACTGCAGGACAGTCCTCTTCTGAGGTCCACACATGCTGACCTCCCTGGCGACCTCCTCACAAGCTGGCATGGTTAGGTTGGTGGACCTCTGGTTCCCATCCTGAGCGTAGAGGATCTCCTGTCAGTCCTGGACTGCATGGAGGAGTCTTTCCGGTGCTTGCTGCTGAACTTGGGGGTGGAAGGCTTGTTTCTTCTTGAAGCCATTTTTGTCTTTCCCACAGCATGTCCTGGGCTGCAGAGAGTGATTGTACGTGTGGGTGCCATTTAAATATGGTGTTCGGATCTTCAACCCCATGAGGTAATGGCGGGCCGAATGAATCCTCATTGATATATAATTAATGAGCTGCAAAGCAGGTGATCTGGCGCGAAACCCCGCCCCACCACCTAGCAGGAATCACACCGAGTTTTCCACCTGCCACCGGTCTTAGTCTCCAGAACAGAAAATTCTGCCTCAAGTTTTAGGGAGAGACAGATATATTCTTTACAGAGGCTATCAGAAGACTCAAAGCAATTAAGCAATTCAACTGATAAATGTAATTATACTATTGTAAAGCATGTCAATTTTAGAGTTTTCGAATGTTACTGAGTTTAAAGCCTTACTTTGGATATTAGAAATTCCAATTAATTGGGGGAAAAAAATGTAAAACTTGTTTAGTTCATTAGCAAATTCTGATAATGGTATGCTAATCAAGTTGACGTTTCCTATTAAAAAGTGTTTATATTGTTCAGTTCAAAACAATATTTACAAGTAGCAGCAAGTCTTCTGTTCGATATTCGCTTATCTTAATCACTTTTCTAGAAAATACTGATGACCTATGATAGAGAACACAAATTTTGGGCCTCTATTTAGACCTATGTCAAGGAAAGTAGTTTTCTTTTATATCCTGTGTAACTGATAAATTATAACAATCATGGTAAGGGCACATGATTTTCTGTGGTGTAACATGCCACAATTTACACCCCATGAGTTCTTTGTCCACGTTAGTCATCAATGTGTTCTTAACCTGAAGAGCAAACTAAGTTTCCATGTGGTCATATAGTCAGCAAAGCACTCAGCTCAGAGACAGCATTTAAAATTAACATCTGGTGGGCAGAGGAGAGCAAATGTTCCTCTGTTAACAACAGCCAGTTTACCCCTATGGACTCAACTCAAACTCCATGTTTATAGGTAGTTGAATGCCAATTAAGTTTAAACAGTGCCGCTGACCTAAGTGTTTGCCGACTGCACAGTCAGCTAAAACAGTGATACGCTGCAAATTTCTTAGGCACGGCGAAATATGTATAATATTAACACATTAATTAAAACTGGAGTATAGGTGAGACTGTGACTATAAGAAATATATATCCTGCAACAGCGTTCAATTTTCAACAAGTTTGCCTAAGGTATAATGATTAGTATTTAATCTTTAGTGCCATATAGGTTCCAAAAAAGGTTTGCAATTACAACATAATATTCGACTTGAGCATCTGCAAACCCACCCAATATCAATTCATGTTTGTCATCAACCATGAAGTACAAGTTTCAGAATTTACACATATGCAATCATAAGAAGGATTATATTTTTAGTATAATAGCAAAAAACTGCGGATGCTAGAAATCCAAAACAAAAATACCTGGAAAAACTCAACAGGTCTGACAGTTTCTGTGGAGAGCAGCACAGTTAACGTTTCGAGTCCGCATGACTCTTCAACAAAACTAAGGAAAAATAGAAAAGAGGTGAAATATAAGCTAGTTTGAGGGGAGGGTGGGACAAGAAGAGCTGGATAGAGGGCCAGTGATAGGTGGAGATAACCAAAAGATGTCACAGACAAAAGGACAAAGAGGTGTTGAAGATGGTGATATTATCTAAAGGAATATGCTAATTAAGGGTAGAAAGCAGGACAAGCAAGGAACAGATAGCCCTAGTGGGGGTGGGGTGAAGGAATTGAAAAAGGCTAAAAGATAGAGATAAAACAATGGATGGAAATACATTTAAAAATAATGGAAATAGGTGGGAAAAGAAAAATCTATATAAACTATTGGAAAAAAACAAAAAGGAGGGGAAAAAATCAGAAAGGGGGTGAGGATGGAGGAGAGAGTTCATGATCTAAAATTGTTGAACTCAATATTCAGTCCAGAAGGCTGTAAAGTGCCTAGTCGGAAGATGAGGTGCTGTTCCTCCAGTTTGCGTTGAGCTTCACTGGAACAATGCAGCAGGCCAAGGACAGACATGTGGGCATGAGAGCAGGGTGGAGTGTTGAAATGGCAAGCGACAGGGAGGTCTGGGTAATGCTTGCGAACAGAACAAAGGTGTTCTGCAAAGCGGTCACCCAGTCTGCGTTTGGTCTCTCCAATGTAGAGGAAACCACATTGGGAACAACAAATGCAGTAGACTAAGTTGAGGGAAGTGCAAGTGAAATGCTGCTTCACTAGAAATGAGTGTTTGGGCCCTTGGATGGTGAGGAGAAGGGAAATGAAGGAGCAGGTGTTGCATCTTCTGCAGTTGCATGGGAAGGTGCTGTGGGAGGGGTTTGATGTGTAGGGGGTGATGGAGGAGTGGTCCAGGGCATCATGGAGGGAACGATCCCTACGGAATGCCGCCGGGGGGGGTTGAAGGGAAGATGTGTTTGGTGGTGGCATCATGCTGGAGGGGGCGCAAATGGCGGAGAATGATCCTTTGAATGTGGAGGCTGGTGGGGTGATAAGTGAAGACAAGGGGGACCCTATCATGTTTCTGGGAGGGAGAAGAAGATGTGAGGGCGGATGCGCGGGAGATGGGCCGGACACAGTTGAGGGCCCTGTCAACCACCGTGGGTGGAAAACCTGGCTTGCTGCATTGTTCCAGTGAAGCTCAATGCAAACTGGAGGAACAGCACCTCATCTTCCGACTAGGCACTTTACAGCCTTCTGGCCTGAATATTGAGTTCAACAATTTTAGATCATGAACCCTTTCCTCTATCCCCACTCCCTTTCCGATTTTCCCCCTCCTTTTTGTTTTTTCCAATAATTTATATAGAGTTTTTCTTTTCCAACCTATTTCCATTATTTTTAAATGTATTTCCATCCATTGTTTTATCTCTATCTTTTAGCCTTTTTTGATTCCTTCACCCCGCCCCACCCCCACTAGGTCTATCCGTACCTTGCTCGTCCTGCTTTCTACCCTTAATTAGCACATTCTTCAGATAATATCACCACCTTCAACACCTCTTTGTCCTTTTGTCTGTGACATCTTTTGGTTATTTCCACCTATCACTGACCCTCTATCCAGCTCTTCTTGTCCCACCAACCCCCCCCTTAAACCAGCTTATATTTCACCCCTTTTCTATTTTTTCTTAGTTCTGTTGAAGAGTCACACGAATGCGAAACGTTAACTGTGCTCCTCTCCACAGATGCCGCCAGACCTGCTGAGTTTTTCCAGGTATTTTTGTTTTTGTTTTATATTTTTAGTAGGCTTCAAAGAAAATCCAAAAGCTGCCATTCATAAAAAGCCATAGTGACCAAAAAAATCTGCATTGGTGAGTCCTCGTCTTCCTCATTCTATTAGTGGAGTTGAATACACACTCTTCCTAACCATATCAATTAGTGAAGAAAGGACAATAGAAACTGTACTAATGGCAGGAATATCCATGTTCAAGTTACAAAAAGTAAAATCTTGTCTGGGGATTTCTTCATTCAGGAATAGTTTGGACTGCAGCAATTCAAAGCAGCAGTTCACCACCACCTTCTACCGGTTAGTCTGTGTTACCTCTTACATCACTGTGCTGTCCTTTTGCCATTCTATCTCCATAACTGTTTTTAAGTAGCATTAGACAAACCATACAGAGCATGGATGTGCAAGATTTGATTCCTTTGTACAAAAGAAGCAGTAGAAATGATATGATTAGACTCCATGTCCTTGAAAAATGGGGAAAAACAGTTGGCCTATTCAAGGTTGCTACATAGTGATCCCTGTTCCAAATGAATATACGTGGACATCAGGTAAGCAAAGGATCAGATTCAGCTTCCATTTATGGTTAAATTATCCATCAGCAATCACTCTTGGCTCAGGTATGAAGAATTGCTATTACAATGCCTAATGAAGAACCATTCTTATATCTTATATAAAAGAAATAGATATGCCCTGAATTTCTACAGAGGATTGTCCTGATTGCTCACCATAACTTCAATGGAAGACCAGCATAAATGTCTGAAAACTGACTTTTAGGCTGCTTCACCAGGGATTCCATCAACCTCCTGTTTAAGTTATAGCAGAAAATTGGGCCATTCCCTGCAGATCATAGTCTTTTAAGTTAATTTAAAACAACAGAAAAAATATTTATAAAAACAAAAAAACTGCGGATGCTGGAAATCCAAAACAAAAACAAAAACAGAATTACCTGGAAAAACTCAGCAGGTCTGGCAGCATCGGCGGAGAAGAAAAGAGTTGACGTTTCGAGTCCTCATGACCCTTCGACAGAATTTGAGTTCGAGTCCAGGAAAGAGCTGAAATATAAGCTGGTTTAAGGTGTGTGTGTGGGGGGCGGAGAGATAGATATTTAGCTCATTTAAGTTAATTCAATTTGATTCTCGCAAATTGTGAATGATTCAGGATTTGCTCTAATTATGAAGATATTTGAGCAGTTTTGATGAGGGACATAAAAGTGTTTTTGCTTTTTTTAAAGCAAATTTTTTCTTTACTGTACTTAAAACCCAACAGAGATTCATTACATCATGTCACAAGCAGTAAAGAGTCATTTTGTCAATGTAAGCAATGAGTACATCACTGAATGAATCTCATAACATTCTAGTGCAGATTGGCATCATTCTCCCAAAGTAAAAAGCAACACACTACCACCCAAACAAGTAACAGCAGCCAAACAACTGAAATTTTACTTAATCGGGATAACCTGGCAACAGGACAGGATAGTATGTTGGTCTACTTCACTATAATGACTGTCACCACCTATGTCCACTGAGTGGAATTAGTAGCAAAGACAAATAATCATTCCATAGGCAAAGGTTGAAGGGACAGTGTTGAAATAATCACTCGCCTAGGAATAAGCAGAAGATGACACATCCTCAATGAAGATTGTGTCAAGGAACTACATTGGTGGTGGAATGAGAAAATATAAAAAGGGACGCAATAATAAAAGAAAAAGCTAAGGATCCATTTCATTCGTGCCTTTGAGGAGCTTGGGAAGTAGCAATGGTGTGACTCAAAAATAATACAACTACTTGTGCACACAGGAAGGAAAGGAGGGAAAAAAATTAAATCATCATACAAACAAGATCAGTGTTTAGGAAATGTCTTAAAGTACTCAGAGTAGGCTTTCATTTGCATTTAAGGAATTCTAAAATTGGGTTCCAAATGTATTTACTCAGCAATTTTGTACAGGATGCCAAACTCGGCTGTAGTTTAAACTTTATAAACATTTTTACAAACAACATGCAGATGTTAATAGATATTTCACATGAAGGAATTAGAAATCCCCTGCAAAGCTTCATGGGAGGTCCATTTTCATGCAAAGAAAACAATGACTCAATTATTAAAAGGCCTGCACATTTATTTAAGTAAGGACTAGATCCTTAAATATTATTGTGTGCGTGGCTTTTTGAGAAATTTGTCCTTCATTAACAATGCAAAAATCTATGGCTGCTAGAAAGAATTCTACTGGATGTGTTTTACTTAAGATGCAATTGCCACGACACATAGTGAAACATCTTACAATATTTTCATTTATATTATCAATGCAAATTCAGGTTAGAAGATGTATTCTTTTCTGTGTCCAAACTAGAAAGCAAATTCAAAAGCCACGTCCAAATCCACAAACAGTAAATGAATTCCGGATGCATGGGCCCTTCTATACCCCAAGCAGCCCTGGCTTATTCCCAGTTGTCAGTTTATGTCTCAGCCAGAGATGGAATTATTAGTGCAAAGTCCATCATTACTGTACTTACTAACTAAATATAGCAAACTGCCTGATGGCTAGTAATGGGCCTGGGGTAAATAAGGTATCTGGAACTGGGTTGCAATAGTTCACACACTTGCTACTATATCTCCCTACTTTCTTGTACTCTTCCACCTTTGTGTGTCTTTTTCACATACTTTATATGCAAATGCTCATGTCATTCTCTCATACACGAGGCTCGATTTCCATTTTTGGGTCAGGATGCTGACATCAGGATCATATCCAGGGCTCAATCTCACATGTTGTGATTTTCAGATGAATGGGCAATTAATGACCAGAGGGCGTGCTTGCCATCCAATTAAGGGCCCTCAATGCTGGAGGGCCAAGGGGGGCCCCCAGAACTTAGAAAGGAGCAGCCCACCCATGCAGGTATGGAAGCGAGAGGAAGCCTCAAGATGGAGACATCCTCTCAGCACTTCTAAAAAATTTTAAATTAAAAATGGCCACATTGTCAGTGTAGTTGTGGAGATGGCTTTTATATGAATAAGCGCTAGCCAGGTCTGTCACCTTCTTCCACTGGCCATGTTTAAACCACCATAGGGTAGCCTGCTTGCTGAATGGAAAATTCCGAGCCTCTTACTTGCCTTAATTAGCTGATAGCTAATTACGGGCAGATAGCCATTTCATCCCCCAAAAATGGCCCAGAGGCAATACGGGACTGTATCGTCAACACAGCATGCCGGCCACAATGGGAATTTCTGGGCCCTGGCCTAACTTGAGAAGCTTCCACTATTGTGGACTCTTCCCATGGCCTTATTGCCTCCTTTGTTTCAGCCTGCTGTGATGGTCCCTCCTAGTCTGAATCCCCTCTTCCCAGTGACTTTCTTACATCTGAACTCTTCACTGGCTCAAACTCAGATGTTTGCTCAAAGTACTCAGAAAACAACTTCTGTCACCTATCCTGCAGTCTCAGCTGCAACCTCCAACTCCTCTCTGTGTTCCTCGCATGATGCCTTTTCTCCTGCCTTGGTACTCTTTGGATAACCCTGCTGTGACTCCCACTGCCAGTGCAGATCATGCAACTACTGTTCAATTGCACGGTCACTGAAAAATTGTGATGAATTGGCAATTTGAATGCCACAATGATTTCATAATTGGCTTAATTCAGATGCTGTTGATATTTTTCCCCGATCCCCTTCCATTATATTCTGTTTGGGCATAATGGCATCAGGGGCTTGACTCAACGTTACCATGCCCAATTTTACGTCAGATTGGGAGAGACATTCGCCCACTCTCTGACAGTCTCACGAACAATGCATGTACTTAAGTCGTAATTTCATCACTATGCCTGAAATATCAGCACGTTCCTTCCATTACAGTTGCTGTCTGACTTGCTGAGTGTTTTCAGCATTTTGTGGGCATTGTTTTCCAGGTTCGCAGCATCTGCAACATTTTGTTTTATTTGCAGTTTTTTGTTGGAAAATCATAAAAAAAGTTTGATAATGATTAACTGTGGGAATTCAGGAGAAAATTCTTTATCAGAGAATGATTAGAACATAGAACTCATTAACAAGGAACAGTTGAGTTGACTTGTACAGATGTCCAACATCCAATAATTGATGAGCAGAAATTTCTTCTGAACAAATACTGGGAAGACTGAAGCTACTGTCTTTGGACCCTACACAAGCTCCATTCCCTGTCTATTGTTTCCATCTATGACCAGTGTCTTAAGTCAAGACCATTCACCACTTCAGTATTGTGTTTGACCTTAAGATGAATTTCCAACCGCATATCTACACCATAACCAAGACTGTAGACTTCCATCTCCATAGCGTCACTTACTCCAATAATACCTTTGCTCATCTACTGCTAAAACCCACATCCATTCCTTTGTTACTGTTAGGCTTGACTATTCCAAAGCTCTACTTGCTAACCTCTTATCTTCAACGCTACATAAACTTGTGCTCATCCAAATCTCTGCTGCCCATATCTTAACTCACTCCAAGCCTCATTCAATTATCACCCCTGTGTTTGCTGATCTTCACTGGTTCCCATCTGACAATACCTGAATTTTAAATTCTACATCCATGTTTTCAAGTCCCTTCATGGCCTTGTCCCTCACTATTTATATGGCCTCCTCTAGTCCTAGAATCCTGCAACACCCCTGCACATCTCTGAATTTAATCGCTCCAGCAATGGGGGCTGCTATGCTTTCAGCTGCCTTAGCTCGAAGCTCCGGAATTCCCTCTCTAAACCTCTCCACTTCTTGCTCCTCTTTTAAGACATTCCTTAAATCATGCCTCTTTGATAAAGCTTTTGGTCATCTGTCCTGATTTCTCCTTCTGTGTCTTGTTGGCAAAAATGTCAAAACTGTTTTTTATTTATATCTCTCTTAGTAAGCAACTTGGAACGTACTACTACTTAAATATATAAGTGTTAGTGGTGTTATTGTTTAAGGAGAAACTAGGTAAACATACAAGGGAGGAAGGATTGGAAGGATATGTTGATTTGATTAGATCAGTGGTTCCCAAGCTTTGGTTCGTGAAAGGGTTTCATGAAATGTTTCAGGGGGTTCACAGGAAAAATCCATAATGGGTGGAAGCTGAAGTGTTTGCACATCAAAATTATAGGAAAATGACAGCAGTCAGCTTGGTGCCTGTCAAATGACTGGAGCCCAGGCTCTTGGGAGGCCCAGCGCTCATTGACCACTCTGAACAACAAGCCACTCAGCCAACGTCCAAAGGAGCCAATCAGGTATATAGACCATCCCGAATGACATGCCGACAATGGCAATCATTGCCAGTAGAAAGCGCCTTGTCTCACACTTCGTGACTGGGCTTGAAATTAGAGAGTCGTCAGTGGTTGGGTCTTCTGCTTGGACTTCGGAGTTGTGTGCTATCTGTGCCTGTAGGAATGTGGCTTTTAGGTAAGTACCTGCATTTTAATTTAACTCCCTGGCTGGCCGCACTGCCTCCACCTGCAAAGGCTGTTTCCCTCCTCCCGACCTCATCTGTAAATCCCTTGCTGCTTCAGTGATGTTTTCTGTGACGCTGGCCTTGGCCCTTCCCCTCTCCACCTCTTATGAGTCTGAAGTCATTCCCCCAGTCCAGTCCCTCGATGATGGGTCTGTGGCCAGGGCCCTTACCTCTTCTCTGGAATCTCTTCTCTGAGTCCTCCCCCAGTCCCTTGACACATTGTCGAAGGACTGGGGGAGGACTTTTGCCCATCAGAATGGTAGGGTGCTGCTTCTCTTGCTGGTAGAAAATTGAGGATGCCTTTAATGCATCTCTACAGACATGTGCCCTCACGCCCAATAGTAAGGGCTCCATTTAGAGGTGACTGGCAACATAATCTGGACAGAATGGAAATGGTTGGGCCATTCCCTCATCAGTCACACCTGCAGTCTAGCAATTCTGTAAGTTTGATTTTGTGCATTTAATTTGAATCAAGCAGCTATTCTTTACTTTGCTAAACAATGATAAATAATAATGTAATTATTAATAATGTGCAACAAAGTGCCATAAGAACAACAAATTTTACATTTCCAAGGTCAGGTCTTTTCTAATTTATACTCAGGTAAGGGAGGAAATCCCTGGATAATATTTTTAGGAGGAGGCTCGCGAAATTTGGCATCTTTATGAAAGGGATTCACAAAATGTTAAAGTTTAGAAACCACTGGTTGGATGAACAGTGCAAGGCATCTCCTGTGCAGCATAAACATTAGCATAGATCTGTTGGACCACATGACCTGTTTATGTACCTAAGTACTATTAATACATGCAACTGTGTCTTCTGTATTTATATGACTGCAAGAATATTCCTAATGGCCGTACTGTATACTATCTGGTCATGCACAGTTTCAAAAGGAAATGATAATTTGATGGTAGGAAGCCATATAATTTGATGATTGTAATAGCATGTCAGACCATTTAATCAACAATCATAGGAAATCCAAAGTTCCACAAGTAGCCATTTCAGCTTTCATCCAGTTATGAACCATTTCAGAAGAAAACAAGATCTTGATAGTAGGAAATCATGTAAACTGTGGTGATGATTGCCTGAATTTACAGTACTTTAATCAGGATATATCACACAAATAAAGTACTTATACACATAACAACACACTTGTATGGACATTCAAGATAAACATTATATTGGGTGCAAGAGCATAAATCTAAGACAAAACAAAATGTACAAAATGACACAGATTGCAGCTTTGTATATGCCACATAATATTGATCAACTTTGTACAGGAGTAGAGTTAAATATAAATTCCAGGATAGTACTGGAGACAGATAGATAAATGACAAACAATATAGTTTTACGGATTAGAAAAATCCTGAATCTTTCCTTCAAAATATAAAACATAATGAGACATAGAAATCAATAACAAAGAAATATTTGTAGATCCATTTTTATATTCCTCAAATTCTGTTTCAAGATAGCAAGCAACAGATTTTAACAAAGTATAGTGCACAAAAATGTAGTACTTAAAAGGTTAGGCAAACATTTTGTTACCATTTGGGCTGTTGGCCGATATTTTGCTTGCAAAAAAAATAAAATTTCCATAAGCAAACTTACCTCTCCAATAACGCAAAATTGTAACTATGTGTAGCAAATGAAAGGGATTCTTTGTCACATGATCTTTATAAATTGCTGGTTAGGTCTCAGCTGAAGTAGAGTTCAATTCTGGGCACCACACTTTAGGAAGGATATCATGGCCTTGGAGAAGAAGCCAAGGAGATTTACTAGAATGTTAATAGCGATGAGGAATTTTGGTTATGTGAAGAGATTAAAGAAGCTGGGACTGTTCTCCTTAGAGAAAAGATGGTAAGGCAAGATTTGATACCAGTGTTCAAAATTATGAAAGGTTTTGATAGGGCCAAAGAGAAGCTGTTGTCACTGACAGAGAGCACAGATTTAAGTACAGGAAGTCCTTACTTAACATCATTAATTGATTCCTGGAAAATACGATGTTATGCAAAATATAGACACAATATTATAGACAGGAGCTACAGCTCTGGGGGAAGGCTTTTGGAATATACATTTCCAAAAAAACATGTACATTAACATCATAAAGTGAAGAAAATACATAACATCAATAATAAATTTATCCTACTGTGAGAAAGCTAAGAAAACAAATTTGGGAATGCACCAAGCTTTGAAACTTCGGGCAGAATTTTAGCCTCACGGGCAGGCGCACGCCTCACCCAATTGGTCTTGAAATCATGCAAGATGACATAGAGATTTACACAATATTTGACTCAACAGGCGCCTGTAAAAGTCGGAGGTGCGCCCACTGACAATTAAGAGGGCAATTAAGCCCATTAACGGCGCAATTGTCTGTAATTTTTTTGGCCCGTCCAACCTTATGGTTGGCAGATGAGCAATTCAGCCAGGCGGTCTTTGCATTTTTCATCAAACCTCACCCGAGGGCAGGATGAAACCACTGTTAGGAAATGAAATAAAAATAAATATCTGGGGAAAGCATTTTTATGAGGTATGCTCTCAGGTGCTTGATTGTGATGCATGGACATTTTTTGCAGCTTTTTACACCTTTATTTAATTATTTGCAGGTCTGCAGCTCCATGAAGGCAGCTATCTGCCTTCAGGGAGCTCTCTTGCAGTGCTCCCCTGTGCCCATGGTGATGTCATCGCCCGCCCTGTTCCTGCTCCCACCCCTGCAGCACTGAGCTTTTCAGTGCACATTTCACTCTGACTGGCTGCTAATTAGCCAACCAGCGTGAAATCGTGGTTAGGGACCATTCACAGCCGACGGTTCATTTCCCAGCTACTCCCGGACCCGCCGATCTCAAGGATAAAATTAAGGCTCTTGTTTCATTTAGGGGAATGGATTACTGGAGATGGGGAGGACGTTTTGGAGAGTTTTTGTGGTGTATATGACTTTTTGCAGCATCCTTTGAAGGGTTCTTGCAGTGGGATTTTTAAAGAATTTTTCCAGTGAGAGCTTCACCTTTGCTTTTCTTGTTTCTCTGAAGAGCTCCCTGGAGTAGTTGGCTGCATTTTAATGTTTCTGTTCACTCTTGAACTATGCTCTCTCTCAGGTCATCTTCATCAAAGGTGGCCATTGCCTCTTCACACATTTTCAAAACATCACCAAGTGATTTTGTGCTAAATGTCTTGGTTAGTTGTTCTTCTTGCTCATCATCCTCCCCCACATGCTCCTCTAGAATTCTCTCCTGGCCCAGTTCTTTCTGGTCCTTGGTAGACAATACCTCTTCATGGGAGGCAAGTAACTCCGCAACATTCTCGGTATTTAATTCATCCATTCCAATTTGCTTGCCCATTTCTACAATCATCTCTTGGATTGTTTCAATAGGTTCCACATAGCCTTTGGCTTTCACAGAATATGGCCAAAACTTAACCCAGACACCATTCATTTTAGACTAGGTAACCTCATTCCATGCCACAGAGATTTTACCAATGGCCTTAATGATATTATAATTCTTCCAAAGTGCTGAAAATAGAGACATGTTGCTGAAGATTTTCGTCTTGCACTCATCAAGACCTTCAAGAATGCTAAATTTCAAATGATCGCAACAATTTATACTACAGGAGAAAACTGTGCTAATTGGTTGAGAAGTTGGTTCTGATTGGTCAAGATTGTTGCCATGGAGAACGCAACAGGGAATTATAGGCTCTCAAGCTCCCAAGTAATTCAAAAAAGGCAAAAGGAACATATTCCTTTTATTTGCAGAGCAGAGGTCCCTGTGTATTAATGAATGCCGCTTCTAGCAAGTGTCTTCCAAAATTCCTTTAGAATAGGAGCATCATCAGATTTAGTCTCCTTGATAGCCTGTCCAAAAGTACTTCTATGGTGATAGGCCTTGAAGGTTCCAATCACTGCTTGATCCATAGGTTAAAAAATGGAGATGGTGTTAGGCAGAAGGAAGATCATCTTGATGTTATCACTGGGGCCATCAAAAGCCATAGGATGGACAGGAGCACTGTCCAAGGGAGTAATGCTTTGTTGGCAAGATTATTTGCTGAACAATAATTCTTGACACCTGGACAAAAATAGGATCAAATCCTCCATTCTTCAACAATTGCTTGGGTTACCCATGCAATGGGAGACAGGAGAGAGACAATTCAAATTAAACTGATTTCCTCTTACTGCCTGTCTGTAAGCAGAAGGCTTTTTGAATTATTCTTTAAAAACTGAGCAGTGGCGTGTTTTCCCAATCCCTCGGTTTTTGTAATCCAATTTTACTAATAATCCACAGCAACCTTGAGTTATGATTAATTCAGAGGGTTAGTTTAACTTATACATTCAAAACCCGTGAAAGGAGTGTCCACAATACTCAGTAAAAGTGCGGGGGGGGGGGGGGGGGGGGGGGGGGGGGTGGTAGAAAAAAGGAGTTTTACGGTATATGGACCGCAGAAAAATGAATGCTGATTTACATGAGTTCCAAAGTCCAAAGTCAGAGTCTAATGAAGAATTCTTTCACATAGGCATTTGAGTTCAGCTGGCTGAAGACTGAATTCGCTTTTTAGTTGATGCTGATGATGCAAGATAAAGTAGGTACACAGAGATTGAGATGGTTCTGTATGCAAAGGTGCAAAATCTTCCAGCAGAGTCAGGTTAGATAGACGGCAGGTTGTTCTGCCTGGAGGAGCCTTTTTGTGGCTTGCCAGTTGGATGTTAAAACAGCAGATTGCCTGTGAGGCTCACAGATGTTAAAACTGTCCAATAGGCTAGAGGCTGGGGTCATGTGACATGGCCTATTAATGGCCAACTCCAGTTTAACAATTAGTTGCTGTGCTCCTGGCCAGGATTCCATTGTTCCTCCTTAGGAGAGAGACGACTTGATGATTAGCATCTTTTCCAGTAACGAGCTTCAAATCGTCTCCTTTGTGAAATTTGAGCATGGGGAAGCCAGTTGTCTGCACTTCCTCTCCTTCCATTGATTACAAGGGGTTTTGTACAATGAAGTATGAAATTCCAGAAACTGAGGAAAGAATTATTTTGTTCTTGAAACTGCTGGAGATAACTCCAAAACAGAAGGCTAACCCTATGATCAGGTGATTTTAATTTTCTTTGTTCAGCAGAAAAGGTCCAGTTTAAAATAAAATAGCAATGAGGATAAAGATTTTAACTATACAGTTGTGGGTTTATTTTCCATGCCGTAGGAACCCAACATTTTCTCCTTTGATAAAAGCAAAAAACTGCAGATGCTGGAAATCCAAAACAAAAACAAAAATACCTGGAAAAACTCAGCAGGTCTGGCAGCATCTGCAGAGAGGAACACAGTTAATGTTTCGAGTCCGAATGACCCTTCAACAGAACTAAGTAAAAATAGAAAAGAGGGGTGAAATATAAGCTATTTTAAGCCGGGGGGTGGGGGGTCGGTAGAGCTGGTTAGAGGGCCAGTGATAGGTGGAGATAACTTAAAGATGTCACAGACAAAAGGACAAAGAGGTGTTGAAGGTGGTGATATTATCTGAAGAATGTGCTAATTAAGGGTAGAAAGCAGGACAGATAGCCCTAGTGGGGGAAGGGTGGGGTGGGGTGAAGGAATCGAAAAAGGCTAAAAGATAGCGATAAAACAATGGATACATTTAAAATAAATTAAAAAATAATGGAAGTAGGTGGAGAAAGAAAAATCTATATAAATTATTGGGGAAAAAAGGGGGGGAATCGGAAAGGGGGTGGGGATGGAGGAGAGAGTTCATGATCTAAAATTGTTGAACTCAATATTCAGTCCGGAAGGCTGTAAAGTGCCTAGTCGGAAGATGAGGTGCTGTTCCTCCGGTTTGCATTGAGCTTCACTGGAACAATACAGCAAGCCAAGGAGGGACATGTGGGCATGAGAGCAGGGTGGAGTGTTGAAATGGCAGGCGACAGGGAGGTCTGGGTCATGCTTGCGGACAGACGGAAAGTGTTCTGCAAAGCGGTCACCCAGTCTGCATTTGGTCTCTCCAATCCTTCGACCTCCATACAACAATGTTACAACCCCCAATTACAGGGAAACCATAAACCAAAATAACCAAATGACCCCAAATAAAGAAATCACCAACAAGGTATCATTTTTTGTAAATTATACTTTAACTGGAATCAGGTTCAATATAAATCAAAATAAATTAACAGGCAAACTATATTTGGTATGAACTATATACATGGAATAGCAGATACAACAAAGACTATTTCACAAGATTACAAGCATTCGGATCATTCTTTGCACAAATGAAGCACCTCATGCAATCTCAGTCTTTCCAACTTGGCCTCCCATATGTTGGATCTCTCACTTTTCTTACTCAATGGATTTGGTCCTCGAGTCACTTGCAACAACAGCTCCATTCCTTCTGAGTTCCCTGGAGACAGTCGTCACCCAAGCGGCGCAAGCGCGTAGAACCTCCTAAGCAAGATTCACAAAAGCCTTGATGGCACAGATTCCCCAGAGATTCTTTTGGCTAAGTCCCTTAATAATCTTTCTAAAATGGTCTGGTTGGTACTGGCAAAACTGAAGCATAACAGTTGAATTGTACAATTCACAATCCCTGCTCTAACGCTGTCTTCACCTTCCTGCCCCTTTTAACTGTACTACACGCACAGCTCCTTGTAAATGTGCCTTCTCGGCAGCTTCTTTGTCTCAGGCCACATGGCTTCTGACTACTGGCTTCATTCCTGTTGGTACTGCTTCCAGGACAAGAGTCACTAGGTCACAGGGACTAATATTTATTATTACCCAAGAAAATTACAATCAATTTCTTTATGAATGATGCAAACTATTAAAAATCCTTTTCAAACATTCCTAAAAACAATTACAGATTCCACAGACATTTTAAAGAAATCCCAAATTTTCCTTACTTTACTGCTTCCGGATAAGGTTGTCACAAGAGGTAGCTTGTACTTTTAATAACCCTCCAATGCCCTGGGTGTTCCCCACTTACAACAAAGTTATACGAGTTAGCACCTTTTTTATACCTTGAAAACCACCCAGGGTTAGCTCTACATGGTTCTGTGTTTGAACTTTCATCATAGTTTTTTGCTTAAGATCATCGTACAAATTCCTAGCCTTTTCTTGAACAAGCATTAAACTAGGAGGCTGTGTTGTTGAGTTTGATCTTCAATCCAAATGATTAGCAGTCTTTCCATGTCCATCATAATTCCACTCTGATTATTTCTACTTGATCTGACAGCAGCCAAAGGAGTTGTTAGCTTAACAACTCTTTTATTTTATCAGTGTTTTTAATAATTGTTCTCACCTTTGTTGTGGCAAGTCAAGAGCTCTAGTGATATCCACTCAATGGTTATCTGTTTCAGGATGCTTTATAATATCTAATTTCAATTGAAGTGTAACTTGTTTTGTTGTCTTTTCTCAGCAGAAACTTATAATCACTGGCTTTTTTAGCTCATTATGAATTAATTTTATGGGTAAAATTAACAAATAACACCACAGCAATTTAAGACAACCAACATGGTTAATTGCTGTTTTGCACTGTTCACAGAATAGCACACAGCGCACTTCTCCCATCTCTACTGTACAAGGCGGTGAGTATTTAACCAATGATCTTTAAAAGGACTGGTGGAGACAGCTACGTAACAGTGCAAACTGGGACCAGCACAAATAAAAAATGGGCAACTTCCAATCTGTCTGAGGCTCATAACATAGTCTCAAGATTGCCTGCTCCCAACCTCACCAGAAACTCATCTCTCAAAGACTCAGTATGGGAGTTATGCAGGAACATCCAGGGATACGGTGACGTTAATGTGAAGCAGCAACAACCCAACACATTTGCAGGGTCTTGTGTTTAGGAAGCCATTATTAAACTAACTTAATTTACACCTCCCCGACAGAGAGGGCAATATAACAAAATGCTCAAATCTTGTAATATACTACAATCCTTCCCCATTTAAAAAAACAACTCATAAATTAAAATGTAAAATGATACAAGCACATAAGTTTCCAGGATACAATGTGACTAAACAAATATCAACTATACATGAAAATTTAACAGTTGGGTTGCATAGTTATTTTTACTATAATCACAATGAAAACATTAATGACTAATACTGCCAGAGTAATTTACATGCAAAAAATGTTTATCCTTAGCACCAGTATGTGTTCAACAAAAATATCATCATGCGACAAGAAATAACAAAAAGAACAACTTTTTTCTTCTTTCTTCCTACATACTTTAAATTAATCTATCTGGCTTCTTTCTCTTTCTGTCTTGGTAACTCATTCCATTTCCATTGGCATGACTCTGCTCTCTCAACAGTTCTGACCATGTCAAATCTGAAATTTGACTTTGTCAACCAACTCCACTTAATGGTTGGCACTGTGACATTGTTTGGTTTGTATTAATCAAAGACCCTGACTCACTTTGCTCTATTGTGAATTCTGTAATAGTGACAGGTTTTCAGGTTCTTTTTGACTTTTGCTTTCTTTCTCACTTTCACTTTCAGTTGTAAGAGGAATTTGGACTATAGAAAGTTGCTCCTGCTCTCCCTCTCTCAGGCTTCCTCTTTCAAGCAAATGATCTAGATGGCACTGATAGGGTATCTTTCCAATCTTCACTAGATGTGTGAATGCACTTGGTCTCTTTAGAACAGCTCCAATCACACGCTTTTCCTCATCAACTTGATGGTTTTTCACCATGACCCTCTGAACAGCACTGTATTCTCAAGTTTCATGCCTGGTATATCATTATTCATATTCATTTTGTTTTACTTGTCTCTTATTTTGCTATTGACATTAGAATTTAAACAAGGTTCAGTTTGATTAAGCCTAACTCGTAAGGTGAGCAACCTGTAACTACACGGTTATTCTGTAAACGAATAGAAAGTTGCCTATGCTGTGTCAAAGAGAAATATGGAAATTATTGCCTAGCTTGTCACCTTGCAAATCTGCAAAGATCTCTTCAAAATCTGTACACTTCTTTCCGCAGCACTGTTTGATGCTGGGTGATATGGTGGTATTAGACTATTTTATTCTATTCTTACTCAGAAATATTTCAAACTTTCCTGACATGAATCGTGGACCATTATCTGACACCAACATCTCTGGAAACCAACTACTCAAAACCTAAATAATTTTGGCACTTGTGCTATTGGAAATAGACTCAACATTTATTCACTTGCTATAGCTATTGACCAAAATAAGATACTCTTTTCCTTCCACTTCAAAGAAATCGTTATGTGCTAGTTCCAACAGTTTGCTTCTTGCTGGAATGAAAGGAACCTTGGTTGGAGCATTTCTCATTCTGAGACACGCTTCATAACTTTTCAACTTTTCAACAACTTGGTTCCCTCCTACTACCACCAATCGCAAGTAATAGGATGCATCATCATATTTCACCCTAACACTAACTTGACCTAGCACTGGAATACTGTTATTGGAGTAACTAGCCAGTTTCATACCAGTTTTGCATAAAGTAATGGGACTTAGAGACTTCTTGTATTCATCTACCGAGATAACAGATGCTGTTGCAGCTGTATCAATTATAAAAGTAAGTTGTAAATCTGAGTTTCATTTCTACTGTGGTGCTGAAATTATACCTTCAGCCCTATTACTCTCATCTCCCGACTGCTGTTTTTCTTGTTCTCTGATTGAGGACAATTCTTGATCTTCCTGCTTGATAACATCACCTTCTATTTCTACATCAATCATATGCACATGTGAGGACTTTCAGACTCCTGAGCTTGCTTTAAATCTACCACATCTCGACCTATGCATGGCTGCAACCTAGACCTTTACCACGACTGTTTCCTGTACTCCTACATGCTGTCCGGTTATGACTGACTTTCCCATACAGGCATAGCGCTTTAAATTGAGACGGGGCATTTAAATGATTGGTGGCCACCATGGCAATGATGGCAACAAAATTTCTGACTCTGAGACTGTGAACTTGGCTGCCGCGACCTCCCCTGGTGGCTCATGAAAACTCACTTGCAATTTGCAAATATTTACTTCTGCCATTTCCATGGCGATTGCCCTATCACAGGCTTCCTTCCACATCAGCCTTTGCTCAAAAGCTTGGCCTGGATCTTAATGTTCCTTAGGCCTCTTCCAAATGTATCTCTAAGATGGATTTCTAAGTTTATGCCATACTCACAGTGACGAGAGAATTTCTTTAATTCGTGAATATAATTTGCAGCAGTCCCATTTGACAACTGCTTCCTTTCATGGAATGCAACTCTCAGTGCAAACTCATTCTTAGTCGTTCCATAATATGAGTCCAGAATCTTATTAATTTCAACATATTCCATAGTATTGGGGTCTCGCGGGCAACATTGGTTAGACACTACATCAAAAGCATCTGGTCCCATCATGATGAGGAAAACATTTACTTTACATTCATCTCCTATTTTATTCACCTTCAGCCAAATGTGTAACCTTTGTTTGTAATTGCAAAAGTCCCCTTTGACAGGCATGAATTCCCCCATTGTCCCTAGGTATGTCTTCAATGCCATTTTTCAATTAAGCACCATGCTAACTCACTTGTGTACCTAATTACAATGTACACAGGAAGCTATTTTTCAAATTGCTCAAACGTCCTCAAACTCAAACTTTAAGAATTCCAAAAATGTGTCACAATGTTCTTCGGTCCTTAATTTCTCAAATGAAATGTAAAAGAAAATTCCATCACAGCCTCATCACCATCTTTTTGTTGTGTATTGCACTGTCTTAACAGGTCAATATGATATGTCTAGTGTATGGGTGAAGAGCATTAGCATGCTTTTGGCTTTAGTGCACGAGTTTACTTCTCTTTTTCGGCCTACACCTACACCAGGCTAAAGCTTCAGAGGAACTCAGAGGAGGTTTTGCCCTCAGACATGCAATGTGTAGGCACACCGGCATGTAGATATGCACTGGCACACACAAACCAAACATCTAGCTATAGGCAAATAGCTCCTCTGTTTTTTGGATAACTTGGGAAAGCTGAAGACTAAGGGAGCAAATCCTGACAAAGGAGCCCAAAGGCAAACTGATGTCTAAGTATGTCATCTTTCCAGCAACTCCTGCAACCAAACTGGTGCCAAACATAGTGCTTGCATTCCTTTGGACTCAATAGGGGAGGTTGAGAAGGGGGACCCTGACATATGGGCAGTCCAGGGTCTCCATAAATTTTTCCCAGTCTTGTGCCATGGAAAGAACACTCCAGCTTCACTGCAAAGCACCAACACAACACAGGAGACACCACTTATGAGTGATAAGCCCAACTTGACTGGCATAGATAATGGGGCTACAGGCTGTCTCTGATGGTGCGAGGGACCATCATGTCCCACTAGTCAGCCAGTACCCATCTCATGTTTGGCAGACCCCGGGTAGTATGGTGCTGACCCACCACGGTCCATCTGTCTCAGTGGGTGCTTGGAGCTTAGAGTCTTTGCTCAACAAATGGACGGAATCCATCACACCAGATGGGGGAGGCAGTTGCACAGTAATATTGTCACTGGACTAGTATTCCAGAAGACCCAGGGGAATGCTGTGGAAACATGGCAGATGGTGATATTTGAATTCAATAAAAATTTGGAATTAAAAGTCTGACCAATGACCACAAAACCATTGCCAATTGTCGTAAAAACCCACCTGGTTCGCTAATCCCCTTTAGGGAAGGAAATCTGCCATCCTTACCTGGTCTGGCCAACATGTGACTCCAGACCCACAGCAATGCGGCAGACTCTTAAATGGCCTCTGAACAAGGACAATTAGGGATAAACAATAAATGCTGGTCTAGTAAGCAATGCCCACATCCCATGAATGAATATATCAAAATAAATTAAAAGAAAGAAGCCAACCCTTCGATTAGCAAGCTGGAACGTCAAGACCATGTGCACAGGATTGATAGATGACCTGTAGCTAGTCAATTATGCACACAAAGCAACAGTGACCAACATGGAATTTGACAGGCTAAAGATTAACATAGCTTCCCTTCAAGAGACCAAGCTCACCAAGAGCAGATCACAGAGAATCCTTACATGTTCATCTAGTAGACAAAGAGTTCAGAATGAAAGCATGAGCAAGGTGTAGGCTTCGCTGTGAGGAACTCGCAAATCTCAACAATGGAAGCTCCCACAAATAACTCAAAACGTGTTCTTTCCATCCACCTGTCAGCTCAAACACGGCCAGGTGATCTCATAAGTATCTTTCTCCAACATTGTGCTCCACTACAATGATAAAAAGAATTCAATAGGGAGCCTGACACTGCCATCAGCAGAATCGCCAAGTCAAAATATTTTTACCTACTGGGAGATTTCAACACAAGAATGAGCTTGGACAATCAGGCATGGCCCTCCTGCCTCGTACGTCATTGCCTCAGAAAAATAAATGAGAACAGACAGAGACTACTTCAGCGTTGCTACAACAAACTTTGTTTAACTAACACCTTCTTTTAGGACAAACCATGCCATAAGGTAACCTGCAGGCGTCTAGATCAAGGCATCGGCACCAGCTCGATCTGATCATCATCAGACCCTTCTCTCTGAACAGAATTCAAAACACATTCCGACTGTGGCACAGGATCATTTCATAGTGTGCACCAGAATTAGAATGCAATCCTTGAAGTTTTCTCATTCAAAGCAGAAACGCTGTCCTCATATCAAAGTCAGCCATACTCCCTACCCAGATAACAACTAACAGTTCCTTGACTCAATTGAAGAGGTGCTTTCCAGCATCCCACACAGAGTGCAAAAGTGAAATGGAACATACTTTGAGACACCATCTACAATACGCACTCAACATATGGGAAGCAAGAGCAGAAAAATGCTGACTGGTGCTAGGTCAACATCACTGTGATGGAGACTGTTGTGATGCAAAGATTGTAACCCTGTACAAGAACAAGGGTGACCGCAGTGATTGTAACAACTATCTAGGTATCTCCCTGCTTAGCATTGCGGGAAAAGTATTTGCCCGTATTGCCCTTATGGGATCATAGCTGTCAGCATCTACCCCAAATTCCAACATGGTTTCAGAACTGGAAGATACACAATTGACATGATCTTCTCAGTCCAGCAGCTGCAAGAAAAATGCCATGAATAAAGAAGATCACAGTATATTGCCTTCATCAATCTGACCAAGTCATTCAACCATGTGAACAAAGGCAATCTGTTTACACTGCGGGAGAAAATTGACTGCATGCTGAAGCTGCTGAATGTGATCTCCTCTTTCCATGATGGGTAAGGTCAACACTGACAGGGCAACATCGAGAGCTGCAGTGGTGTCAAACAGGGTTGTGTTCTGGCACTGACTCTCTGATATATTCTTTTTTTGTGCTGTCATATGCCTTCAGGTCATCTACAGAGGGTGTTTACTTACATACCAGAATTGATGGGTAGCTGTTCAATCTTGCTTGCCTGAGATCTAAGACAAAGGTGCGCCAAGTCCTCATCAAAGAGTTGCTTCATGCTGACGATGCCACACTAGCATGCCATCCAAGGAATATCTTTAACAGCAGATGGACAGACTATAATACACCTGTAAAGAGTGTGGTTTGACCATCAACACCAAGAAGACAAGTGTCATGGTCCAGGATGTTGCCATACGGCTGTCTATCAGTATTGACAATATGACCCTGGAAGTTGTTGATAACTTCACATATCTAGGCTCTACAATCACAATCTACAATCTGTTATTTGATGCTAAAATCAACACACACATTGCAAAAGCTGCAGCTGTTATGTCCAAGCTAAGTGTTGGAAAACAGCAACCTGAGAACACCAAGGTCAGTGACCCTGGCAGAACCCAAACTGAGCATCAGTAAGCAGGTTATTACTAAGCAAGTGCCACTTGATAGCACTGTTGACAACCCCTTCCATCACTTTACTGATGACCGAGAGTGGACTGGTCGGGCGGTAATTAGCTAGGTTGGATTTGTCCTGCTTTTTATGTACAGGACATACCTGGACAATTTTCCACATTGTTGGATAGATGCCAGAACTGCAGCTGTACTGGAACAGCTTGGCTAAGGACACAGTTAGTTCTGGAGCCCAAGTCTTCAGTGGTATTGCTGGAATGTTGTCAGGGCCCATAGCCTTTGCCGTATCCAGTGCCTTCAGCCATTTCTTGATGTCGTGGTGTAAATTGATTTGGCTGAAGACTGGCATCTGTGATGCTGGGGACCTCAGGGGAAGGCAGAGACGGATTATCCACTCGGCATTGACGATTGTTGCAAACGCTTCAGCCTTGTCTTTTGCACTGATGTGCTGGGCTCCCCCATCATTGAGGATGGAGTTATTTGTGGAGTCTGCTTATTTAATTGTCCACCACCATTCAAGACTAGATGTGGCAGGACTGCAGAGCTTAGATCTGATCCATTGATTGTGGGATCACTTAGCTCTGTCTATCGTATGCTGCCTTCGCTGTTTGGCATACAAGTAGTCCTCTGTTGTAGCTTCACCGGGTTGCCATCTCATTTTTAGGTATGCCTGATGCTACTCTTAGCGTGCTCTCTTGCACTTTTCATAGAACCAGGGTTGATCCCCTGGTTTGATGGTAATGGTAGAGTGGGGGATATGCCAGGCCATGAGGTTACAGATCGTGGTTGTAAACAATTCTGCTATTGCTGATGGCCCAGACCATCTCATGGATGCCCAGTTTTGAATTGCTAGATCTGTTTGAAATCTATCCCATTTAGCACAATGGTAGTAGCACACAAAGTGATGGAGAGTATCCTCAATGTGAAGGCAGGACTTCATCGCCACAGGACTGTGCAATGGTCACTCCTATCAAAATTGTCAAGGACAGATGTAACTGTCACAGATCCAGTCTAGCAGCTATGTCCTTTAGGAATTGACCAGCTTGGTCAGTAGTGGTGCATTTGAGCCACACCTTATGATGGACACTGAAGTCCTCCACTCAGAGCAGACTCTGTGCCTTAGCCACTCTCAGTGCTTCCTCTAAGTGGTGTTTAACATGGAGGAGTACTGGTTCATCAGCTGAGGGTGGCACGTGCTAATCAGCAGGAGGTTTCCTTGTCAATGTTTGACCTGATGCCATGAGACTTCATGGGGTCTACAGTCAATGCTGAGAACTCCGAAGGCAATTCCCTTCTAACTGTACACCACTGCACCACCACCTCTGGTCCTACGTCCTGTCCCATCAACAGGTCAGACCCATGGATGGTGATGGTGGTGTTTGGGACATCATCTGTAAAGTATGATTACATGAGTATGACTATGTCAGACTATTGTTTGACTAGTCTTGTGGGATAGCTCTCCCAATTTTGGCACAAACCCGCAGATGTTAGTAAGGAGGACCTTGCAGGGTCGACAGGACTGGGTTTGCCTTTGTAATTTCTGGTCGATGCTAGGTGATCCGTCCAGTTCCATTCCTTCTTGTAGACTTAGTAGCGGGTTGATACAACTGAGTGGCTTTTTGGACCATTTCAGAGGACATTTAAGAGTCCACCATATTGCGCTGGGTCTGGAGTCACAAGCAGGCCAGGCCAGGTAAGGATAACATATTTCTTTCCCTAAAGGAAATTAGTGAATTAGATAGGTTTTTACAACCAGCAATTCATGGTCAGTAGTACCGAGCCTAGCTTAATAATTCCAGATTTATTAATTGAATTTAAATTCCAGCAGCTGCCATGGTGGGATTTGAACCCGTGTACCCAGAGCATTAGTCTGGGCCCTGGACATCTAGTCCGGTGACATGGCCACTACGCCACATTAATGATAAACTTTTGACCATTGGCCAGTTATCACTGAAAGAAATCTCTTGTCTTGGGTGGGATGCTCATCTTGAAGAAGGCATGATTAGTGATGTCAGCTGGCAATAAATTTGTGCCAGTGTCCACTAAAATTGTTCATGCAAACCTAATGCTCTTTGATTATCAGACAGCAGGAAGAAATTATGTCTATTCAGCTGATCTAGAGGAAAGATCTGTTCAAATATAATTATTCCCCAGAGCCTCAGGCTATTTTTGCATCTCACAAAAGCAAAAACTCCCAAATAAGATGAGACATGGAAAAGGAGAGCTCCCTGGAAGCAGCAGAAATGTAAGAATTGACGAGATGATATGGCAGATAGAAACTGAGACTGTAAACAAACTCATTGGGTAGTGAAATGGAAAGATTATTGAAGAACAAGGATAGCAAATAGGTTTGTGAGGAGAAAAGCACCTTACATGTCCACTATTGGTTCAAAAACTCTTATAAAGATCATTAGTTGAAGCTATTCAGATCCTGAGGTACATGTTACAAAAGGGGTTAGAGGGCAGGAGTTGGCAAGTCAGCAAGAAATGCTGAGGGAGAAATGGGAAAGAGATAGAATTGGCAGTAAGGAAGATAAAAAAGAGGAAAATCCTCTGCCATATGGAGAATTCTGATAGAAGTAAATGTGTGATAATGAAGCAATTCATCAATTCATGCAACCACAATGGAGAAGGGGAAATATATTGCAGTTTTGTATACTACTGCAATCATCTTATAGCATAAGAAAGGAGGTAAGGATTCATGTGAATATGCTTGAAGTATCAATCTGGAAAGGTATTTATTGCAATGTACCTGACACAGTTGGCGTTAAACTGAGTTAACAAAGTGAGCACTGGTCCTATAGAAAGTGAGTCTGGAGAATTGATAATGGAAAACATGAATTGAACAGGTATTTTGCATCAGTCTTCACTACAGAGGAAATAAGTAACATCCCAAAAGAAGCTATAAACCATGAGATGGAAGTGGGGAAGGAATTGTTGGAGGTGCGGGCTGACAAGAACCCAGGTCCTGATGGTCTTCATCCTAGAGTCCTAAAAGAAGTGTCTAGTGAGATAGTTGATGCATTGGTTTTAATTTCCCAAAACTCTCTAGTTTTGGAAAAGGCCCCATTTGATTGGAAGATAGCAGATGTAACTCCATTATTCAGAAAGGGAGGAAGACAGAAAGTGGGAAACTACAGGCCAGTTAGCTTAACATCGGCCATAGGGAAAACGTTAGAAGTTATTATTAAAGAAGTTGAAGCAGGGCACTCGAATAAGCTCAAGGTCATGAGGCAGAGTCAACATGGTTTTGTGAAAGGTAAATCGTGTTTAACCAACTTATTGAAGTTCTTTGAGGAAGTAACATTTGCTGTGGATAAAGGGGAACCGGTGGAAGTATTGTACTTAGATTTCCAGAAGGCTTTTGACAAAGTGCCACATCAAAGGTTATTGCGGAAAATAAAAGCTCATGGTATATTGGCATGGATAGAAGATTGGCTGGCTAACAGGAAGCAGAGAGTAGGCATAAATTGATCTTTTTCAGGTTGGCAAGATGTAATGAGTGGTGTGCCACAGGGGTCAGGCTGGGACCTCAACTGTTTACAATTTATATAAGTGACTTGGATGAAGGGATTGGACGGATAGTTGCCAAATTTGCAGATGACACAAAGATAGGTAGAAAAGTAAGTTGTGAAGAGGACAAAAGAAAGCTACAAAAAGATATAGATAGGTTAAGTGAGTGGGAAAAGATCTGGCAAATGGAGTATAATGTGGGAATATATGAAATTGTCCATTTTGGCAGGAAGAATAAAAGAGAAGCATATTATCTAAATGGTGAGAGATTGCAGAGCTCTGAGGTGCAGAGAGATCTGGCTGTCCTAGTGCATGAATCACAAAAAGTTAGTATGCAAGTACAGCAAATAATTAGGAAAGATAATAGAATGTTATCATTTATTGCGAGGGGAATTGAATAGAAAAGTAAGGAGGTAATGCTTCAGTTGTACAGGGCACTAGTGAGACCACATCTAAAGTACTGAGTACAGTATTGGTCACCTTAGTTAAGGAAGGGTGTAAATGCGTTGGAAACAGTTCAGAGAAGGTTTACCAGACTAACATCTGGAATGGTTGGGTTGTCTTACGAGGAAAGGTTGGACAGACTAGGCTTATATCCGCTGGAGTTTAGAAGAGTAAGAGACGACTTGATTGAAAGATACAAGATCCTGAGGGGTCTTGATAGGGTGGTTGTGGAGAGGATGTTTCTTCTTGTGGAAGAATCTAGAACTAGGGGGTCACTGTTTAAAAATAAGGGGTCACCCATTTAAAACAGAGATGAGACTTTTTTTTTCACTCAGGGGGTGGTGCGTCTTTGGAAATCTGTTCCTGAAAAGATGGTGAAAGCAGAGTCTTTGAATATTTTTAAGACAAAGGTGGATAGATTCTTGGTAAGCAAGGGGGTGACAGGTTATCGGGAAGATGAGCTGCAGGTTTGAGGTCACTATCAGATAGCCATGATCTTATTTAATGGTACCTATGGCTAACAACTGAATTGTTGAACATTTCTTACCCTAAGTATCAGGCACAATAATGCGTACTGTGGGACAAGTTAGCAGGCCACCTGTGTCAGTGGTATCCGAAACTTTTCAATGAAAAATTCAGATTGGAATATATCACATCAAGAGGTCCATAGTACAAACAGCCACAGAATATTTGGCAGTATATAATGAAAACAAAACCTGTGTAGCCCAACTGAAAAAACTGAATTTCAGAATCTGTTTGCAATTTGTCACCATCTGTATTTCATCCTGTTTCAAGTGGAAAAGTTATACATTCAAATCAGACAATTTCTTGAATGTGCACATCTGAAGCTAGACCATTTGTTTTTGTTACCAGAATTTCAAGGTGGTTTTCAGTTCTGCTTTTACAGATTGCATCAATATACAATAGTAATGAACCTATTGCTTACATTTCCATAAATAATTCCTAATATAAAATAATCTACAGCACTTGTGAAAGAATGTGAATGTTGTTCTTTCTTAAGAAAACCGTGATAAGAATTATCCTGTATCCTGGTTATTTTATTCAGCAGAGTAAATATGCACACTGGACAGAAATGTTTTACGACTGAAGATGTTTTGGGTGAGGAAACATAAAAACTTTCAATTGCTTTATCAAAGTATAACTCAGATTCATCCATGGAGTTGTCAGGTATACTTCCATATTCTGACCAATATCTTACTTTTATTTAAAGTTCTGGAATCATTTATGCCTGATATTGCTCCTTTGCTAAATGATGACCTATTGTTCCATTAACAAAGAACACAGAACATTTTGTTTTATAAATTCTGCAAATAATTTTATTTTCCTCATTAAACAGCTTCCTAGTATCCAAAGATTCCCTGCCCAAGGCATTTAGCTAATTCAGGCCTAGACAAGGCCTTCCTCTTCAATATATAATACCATGAAAATACCAAAGGATATTATCTGTTTTGATAGCAGTATATTTCAGTTATCAGAGTGTATGAATTTCTTGTATAAAACTTGCACTTATTCAATGTATAACTTAAATTCCTTTGCATGCTCACCTATAAAATTTGGCAGATGGCATATAATGTGGGAAATTGTAAACTTGTCCACTTTAGCAGTAAGAACAGAAAGGAAATATACTATTTAAATGAAGAGACTGCAGAAGTCAGTAGTACAGAAGGATCTGGGTTTCCTGGTGCATGAATCACAATAAGTTAGTATGCAAGTACAGCAAGTGATTAGGAGCACAAATGGAAGGTCCGCGTTTATTGTAAGTGTTACAGACAGGAGAGAGACAGGCAGACTGTACTTATTTCCTCTCAACAGTGGAGTTGAGGTTAAAATCAAATCAGCCATGATCTTATTGAATGGAGCAGCAGATACAAGTAACTGAGAGGCCTACTCCTGTTCCTAATTCGTATGTTCACCAACTGCCCATGAGCAGATGATGTTTTGAATTATTTCTAAAGTATGTAGTGGCCTGTTTTCCCAAACCCTCAGTTTGTGTGATCCAATTTACTAATAACTCACAGTAAACTTGCAATATAATTAACTCAAAAGAATAGGTTATTTCACATTAAAAGCCTGGGGGAGGAGTATTTATAACTTTCCACTCCACCACATACACACGCGCTCACACACAGAGTAACGGGGGAGGTGGGGGTGAGTAGAAAAACAAATTTTATAAAGACGGATAGTAACAGTACAAGAATCACAGAAATTAATATTAGTTTATATGAGTTCCAGGGTCTAAAGTCAGGGTCCAATGGAGATTTCTTTCAAGTAGGAGCTAGAGTTCAGTTGACCAAAATCTGGAGTTATAGAATTTGCTTTATACTATGTTGTGATACCACAAAATGAAGTAGGTACACTGAGACTAGACTGACAAGCTTCAAGGAAAAGGTTGTTGTTCTGCCAGGAGTTCTGCTTCTTGGTAGTTCACCAGTTGGGTGTTAAACAGCAGACTGCCTGTGAGGCTAAAAATCTAATGTTAAAACTGTCCAAAAGGTCAAAGGCTTGGATCATGTGACATGGTCCATTATTGATTAATTGCAGCTTAGCAATCAGTTTCTGTGCTTCAGGCCAGAATTCCATTGTTCTTCCTTGGGAGAGACATGAGGTGGCTATTAGCATCTCTTTTGGTATAATGAGTTTCAATCTCTCTCATTCGTGGCAGTTCAGTTGGGGAGCCAGTGCATCTGCATTTCCTCTGCTTTAATTGATTACAGGGGTCTGTACAATGGGGTGTGAGATTCCACAGGTTGAGAGAGGAATTATTTTGTTCTTGTAACTTCTGGTGGTAGCTCCCAGATCAAAGGGCCAGTTATGTGGTCATGTGACTTGTAGCAGCCATCTTTTCCGGTTCAGCAGAAAGTCAATTTTTTAAACATGGCAAAAGAACAAAGTTTTGGATTTCTTTTCATGTCAGATTGACCCAACAGAAGGGGAATGGAATATAGAGGTAGGGAGGTGTTACTGCAGTTGTGGAAGGCCTTGGAGAGGCCAGATCTGGAATACTGTGTACAGTTGTGGTCTCCTTATTAGAAAAAGAATATAATTGCATTTGAAGCAGTTCAGAGAAGGTTCACTCATTTCATTCCAGGGATGAAGGGATTATTTTGTGATGAAAGGTTGAATAAATTGGGCCTGTAACCATTGCAGTTTAGAAGAGTGAGAGGTGATCTTATTGAAACATATAAAATACCGAGGAAACTTGATAGAGTTGTTACTGGGAGGATGTTACCTCATGTAGGGGAGACAAGGGCTAGGGTACAGTTTAAGGATAAGAGGTCTCCCTTTTAAGATGGAGATTAGGAGATTTTTTTTTCTAAGAGGGTCATTAGTCTGTGGACTTCTCTTACCCAGAAAGCAGTGGCGGCTAGGGTCACTGAATATATTCAAGGTTGAGTTAGATAGATTTTTAATAGAAAAGGGAGCAAAGGGTTATGAGAACCTGACTGAAAGTGGGGTTGAGACCACAACCAGGTCAGCTATGATCTTATCAAATGCGAAGCAGGCTCAAAGGACCAACCTGTTCCTAAGGCCTATGTTTCTATTTAATATCTCCCTTTATACATAGGACAAAATTTGAATTGAACAGTCACCTTCAGGACTAAAGCAGAAACGAATGATTAAAGGTAGCATTTGGTGACTGGTAACAGATTGGGACAATTTTCCCAGAGAGCTGGAGGCAACTTTAGAGGAGGGCAGGTGGGCCAGCAAATTTGTGCCATAGGATAGCATGCTGATTGCTCAATGTGTTGTTGCCTCCTCAATATTTCCACAGGCTGCATCATAGCAAAGATAATTTCTGGCTCTGCCTCAACAGGAATGCAATCAACCCAATTAAAAGGTGACGTGACGATGCTAATTAAAGAAGCACAGCAATTTTGCAGGACTACCGCTATGCCTGCATCCCAGCAAGTAAAAGGTGGTGGTGGTTGCATTACAGATGAAGGATATTTAAATGATACCTGCAGAAAATAGCAATGCTGCTGGCTTCCAATCTCACAGCCTTGCCACTGAGTGTGGAATCCCTGGAGATGGATGTCTCCATTCGACATGGGCCTCACGAGGTCTCAGCAATTCCCCTGATACTGATGGCAGATCCAGTGTCTCCCTGAGCTCCTGCTGCTTGGGTTTCAGCCACCCTCCCACTGGTCATGCAGCAAGGTCTGTCCTGAGCTCCTGCCTCTGGAACCTGCCTGCTATCCTCAGAGACTTACTAAGCCACCTCCTGTAAAATTCAGCCAGCAGGCACACTCAGGCACACTAAGATATTAAGCAAGGTTGGGACCTGGAAATGATCCTAACATTGGGTTCCTGTAGCTCATTAAATGCATAGCCCAAGTGTGTTTAAACTTTTATTACTAGATATGACATAGGTGCAATGCTTAACACTTAACATTTTAATAAATTCCCAACTTAATTTGTTTTTAAATAATGCTGCAGTCCTCTCCAATTATACACCAAACCTCAACTTCTATGTAAGTACTGTTGCTACAAAGCAGTGATCAATGAAGCAATTGGTATGCCGAGGCTCTATAGCCAAACAGGAGGAAATCATTTTAAACTACACAATACAGTAATTAAAGCATCATGAATACTGTAACAAAGTCAGAAATGTTGGAAACATTCAACTGGTCTATGGAATGAAAAAACAAGGAACTCAAATATTAACCACTCACGGGAACCCTCACCCACCCAATGACAGGTGGGAGGAGGATTGGGGTTGGGTGCTTGACAGTCAAATATACGAATGTGACCCTAACCCACACTTACACCAGCCACCATTTTTACAGTGGCAAATATTGGGATGATCGAGTATCCTGCAGTGAAAAGGTGGGATCGTCACAAATATAGCATATAATGTGATTAGAAGCTCAATTTGGAATTCACAGCCACTGCTCGGATTTTCCAGTGGATCAGGAAATTTAGTAAAGAAACTGGGGTGAGAGTGAATGTCACTATATCAAGGTGTTTAAAGGTCAACAGGACCAATCTAAATTAGTGCTCACAGCTGCTTTTTCAGTTTCTTGTCAGAGATGGTTTGATTAGAGTGACTTATGAAGTTCTGAGGTGTTCACATACAGAAGATCATGATGGGTGTCAACATGGGTTACTTTTGATTGAACGTTAAAATAGCAAGAGAATTAACACCAGCAACAGTAAGGATGTGTTGTGGAGGGAGCTGTGTGTGTCCAGCAGAGAAGGGAGCATCAAGGGTATTGAAATCATAGGAGACACTACCTAACAGGGTTTATAGACAGAGACTCAGTTTCCTTAACACAGTGCTTCTAAAGTTAGAGATTGTCATAAAAAATGGTCGCAGGCATCTGCAGCCTCCTAGAAGGTGACTCGATTCCTATTAGGCTATGGTGGCCATGGATTACCATTAGCTATGAAAGTTACCAAATTTCTCAATTACTTTGCCTCAAGTTCCTTCCAAAATGCTACCAGAGACATAGGGTTGAATTCTCCCCCCCGTTGGGGGGGAGGTTAATGGGCGGGCACGCACAGGCATGCTTTCGATCAGTGCCCCCGATCGGAGGCGTGGCGCCATTTTATGTGGACAGGCCAATTAAGGCCCACCCAGCGTGATGTCCGCACAGAAGTGCTATGCGCTCCCTGTGTGGGCGGGTGGGGTGGAATCCCAAATCGAGAGTGCACTCTTTCGCGCATGCGCACGAAAGAGCACACTCATCTCCCTGAGGCTAAATGCTGCCTTAGGGAGATCGGCTCAAAATATACAAAACCTAACAATAGAAAGGTAAAATTTTCCTAACATGTCCCCTCATGTGTGACAATGTCCATAATTATCACAAAAACTTTATTAAAATTTTTTAAACTCTACATGAAACCTCATCCTGCCCGTGGATGAGGTTTCATGCTTTTTGTGGTTCGCGCCGGGGCTACTGGCCTGCCTGCCAACCTTAAGGTTGGACGGGCAGGTCCTTTAATTACATAATTGACTCTGTCAATGGCCTCAATTGACAGCTGATTCCGCTGCAGCCCCGCCTTCCTGAAAATTTAAATGGAACACGGTGACGTCGGGAATTCCCCCCGATGTCACCGCATGTCATTTTACACGTCAGCAAGCGGGTCCCGCCCCCCACTCAACGACGCGTAAAGTCCTGCCCATAGTGAGGGTTTTACAGTTGGCTGCACATAAATACATAAGTTAAATGACAGATGGATTGTTTGCCAATGCTGGGAAGTATATAAACTTCCCTCTGTGGCGAGAACAGCCACAATGATTGGGCATTTAGGCTTGCATCTCTGACTGGCTTTCCATACAAGCAGGGTGTCAACAACTGCACACACATGGCAATCTGAGCAATCAGGACCACTTCTCATTGCAGGGGTTGCCATTCCATCAATGTTCAGCTGATGTGCTGCCACCACAAAAAGATTTGTGCAGGTGCGCGCAGATTTCTTGAGAGACTTTTATACTACTGCAGTCCAACACCCCAACCTATTCGGACTTGGAAGTACCCAAAAGGGTGGCTTCTAAGATGACAAAGGACAATGCCATCATTATTGGCTGATGACATCTCTGAAGAATGCTGCCAATGAACCCAAGAATGCTACAATGTGAGTCATTTTTTTTCCTTTTATTCTTTCATGGGATGTGCGCATCACTGGCAAGGCTAGCATTTGTTCCTCATCCCTAATTATCCTTGAACTGAGTGCCTTGCTAGACCATTTCAGAGGGCAGTTAAGAGTCGAACACATAGCTGCAGTTCTGGAGTTACGTGTAGGCCAGACCAGGTAAGGAAAGCAGATTTTCTTCCCTAAAGGGTTTTGTGATGGGGTTTTACAACAATTGATGATAATTGCCATGGTCAACTGAGACTAGCTTTATATTCCAGGTTTATTCTTTAATTTAAATCCCATCAGCTGCCATAGCGGGATTTTAATCCATGCTCCAGAGCATTAGCCTGGGGCCTCTGGATTACTGGTCAAGTGACATTACCACTACATCACCATCTCCCCCTGATTATGGCAATCATTGAGGAAGCAATCAACATTCTCAAGTTGTGTTTAAGGTGCCTGGAGGTGCATTTTGTTACTCACTACAATGGCCTCCAAGATAATCAAGGTGTGCTAATTTCTAGCCAAAAACTAGAAAGGGAGGAGTAACAAACTGCTCAGCGCTTTTTATCTGATGAGGATTTCTATGGTGGAGAGGAATAGAAGGAAGTTGGGGTGCCCAAAGCCAGGACCAACAATAACATTGTTGTTTCAGAAGCCAACTCAAGGGTTCAGTCAGGATTTTAACCCAGCGACAGTGAAGGAACAGCGATGTAGTTCCAAGTCAGGATGGTGTGTGGCTTGGAGGGAACTTGCAGCTGGTGCTGTTCCCATGCATCTGCTGCCCTTGTCCTGTGTGGTAGAGGTCATGGGTTTGGAAGATGCTTTCTAAGGAGCTTTGGTGAGCTGTTGCGGTGCAATTTGTATATGATACACAATGCTGCCACTGTGCATCGGTGGCGGAGGGTGTGAATGTTTACATTGGTGGATGGGGTGCCAATCAAGCATACTGCTTTGTTCTGGATGGTGTCCAACTTCTTGAGTGTTGTTGAAGCAGCACTCACCAGGCAGGTGAAGAGCATTCCTCCACACTCATAACTTGAGTTCTGTAGATGATGGACAGGCTTTGGGGAGTCAGGATGTGAATTACTCATCGCAGAATTCCTAGCCTCTGACCTGCTCTTGTTGCCACAGTATTTATATGGCTGGTCCAGTTCTGTTTCTTGTCAATGGTAACCCCAAAGATGTTGATAGAGGGGGGATTCTGCAATGTTAATGCCATTGAATATCAAGGGGACAAGGGTGGGTGAGGTGCCTGAGTGGGTAGTCAGGTCGGAGGATAGTTGGGTTGGATTGGGGCGGGGGAAGTTGAAACCTCCTGGTCAATTCCCACATAGGTCCGCTCATCAGGACTGAAACAGGGTCCCGATGCACATCTTCCATTGCTAATCTGATCTCCAATGATCTTGAGGCAGGAAATACCTCCATAAAATACCTCCTTTGATGACTGCCACTGTTTCTCTACTGTCTTACCTTTTAACCTATTTTCCCAATCCACCATAGCCAACTCCGTCTTCATACCTTCGTAATTGCCTTTAAGCTTAAGGCACTAGATTCAGACCCAGTTTTCTCACCTTCAAACTGAATGTGAAATTGTATCATTCTATAATCACCTTTGCCTAGAGGACCCTTTACAGTGAGATAATTAATCCTGTCTCAATACACATTTCCAGGTCTAAACTAGCCTTTCCCTGTTTGATTCCAGAATGTAGCGTTCAAGCAACTGTCCTGAATACACTCTATGAGCTAATCCTCTGGGCCACCTTTGCCAATTTGTTTTGCCCCCTCTATATGAAGATTAAAATCGCCCATGATTATTGCAGTACCTTTCTTACAAGGCCCATTATTTCTTGGTTTATGTTCCATCCTGTATATTGTGCATCTATTACTAGGTGACCTATAAACTGTTCCCACCAGTGACTTCTTTCTCTTGCTTTTTTTTTAACCTCCACTTAAATTCATTCTCTATCTTGATTCTCCAAGCCAATATCATTTCTCACTACTGTTAGAATCATATCTCTTAAGACTGAAGTTTTCTTTTACAAAATGGAAGTATTTGGCATGTGGTTGCTAACCTGGGATTTTTTTTTTAAAAAGGTCATAAATTCACCTTGGAACTGTAGTCAAGCAAGCCTCTTCAAAGAAACCACCTGACCTATATGGTGCTTGAGAAGGAGTTGTTTGTTTGTGTTGAGCTGCAAGGCATTTTAATTAATGAAGCTGGGAATCAAAAATGGCAATCACATGGAAAGAGAAAAAAAGCTCAAGTTGTGAACCTACTTTTTGAAGGCAGTTTTATTGGAGAACAAGCTGAGGAAAAAAGGTCCCCTTCTCTACGTTGCCTGAAATTATGTGTGGCTATCAACCTGTAACCTCATCTAAGTGTAACTGGTCTGTATTTGGAGCTGCTAAGCTGAACCAGCTGGTGGGAACTTCCAGGCATCTATTGGGAACAGCAGCCCTTCTGCACATGAGAGAACTCCAGTTTGACAGCATCAAGACCCTGCGGACTTTATCCTTTTTTTCTATAATGCCCATTCTCCAAAGCCCATCTCTGCAGAGAGAGAGAGAGAGAGAGAGAGAGAGCGTGTGTGTGTGTGTGTACATGCATGTGTGTTGGGGAAATTCTTTAAGAGATAAATAGTTATACTTCTGAATACAATTGTGTGTTAACCAGTACTTCCTTCTTGTTAAAATAAGTTTTGTTTTAAAACAAATTAATCATTTCCAGTTTTTGAAAGAAGCCTGGTCAGAGTTCCTTTTCTGGGTACTAGAGGTATAGGTACACAATTGGCCATTTCGGTGAGAAAATTAAACATTTAAATTAATGGTACGGCCTGCAGAGTAGAGGGGTTTGATGATTAGCGCACTCCTCCCATCCCGGTCATAACAATACTGTACTGATCTCATACTTCATCGACGGAGCCACCTCACCTTCTTTTCGTTTCTTCTAAATGTCAAATTCTGAAATGTCAAATGCCCTTGAGTATTCCATTTTCAGCCTTGATCACCTTACAACCATGTCTCTGTAATGGCTATCATATCATACCCATTTATTTCAATTTGTGCTAACAATTCATACATCTTGTTATGAATGTTGCCTGTATTCAGATAAAGAGCCTTTAATTCTCTATTTACCTTTCTTCCCTTATTCTGATGCTATTTGCTGTTTTGAACGCTCTGTCCTTTCCTGTCACACTCTGATTATCATTCCCTGTATTGCTCCCCTGCCTTGTTCTTTCTCGTAACTTTCTAAATTTCCCCTCACGCAAACCTTCCCCCCACCTCGATAGTAAATTTAAAGCCTTATTCACAGCCCTAGTTACGTAATTCGCTAGGACACTGGTCCAGCATGGACTTGTTCTATCTGTTGCCTTCACTGTATCATCCTGGTCTTTAGGAGGCAAAAGAATAATGTTAATATTAAGTAAAAACTTAAAGTGCTGAAAAAAATTTAACAAGTCTGGCAACATCTGTAGAGAGAGAAGCAGAGTTGAAATTTTGAGTCCAATATGACTCTTCTTTAGAACTGCAGCAGGCCGAGGACAGAAATGTAAGCATGAGAGCAAGATGGTTAATTAAAGTGGAAAGCAACCACAAGTTCGGGGTCATGCTTGCGGACTGAACGGAGGTGTTCCACAAAGCAGTCACTCAGTCTCCATTTGGTTTCCTCGATGTACAGGAGATCTGAAGAAGAGTCATATGGACTCAAAACATTATCTCTGTCTCTCTCCCTCTCCACAGATGCTGTCAGACCTGCTGAGCTTTTCCAGCATTTTTTGTTTTCGTAGAGGAGACTGCATTGTGAGCAGCGATTCTGCAATGTTCCAGTGAAGCCCAACGCAAGCATGAGGAACATCTTATGATTTACAACCTTCTGGAATTGACAGTGAGTTCAAAAACTTTAGCCCATGAACTCTGTCTCCTTTTTGATCCTTTCTCTTGCTCAATGCCATTCTATTTTCATGTTTTTGGTTTCACAAACAGCTGTCCTTTATTCTGCCACTGACACTTACTCTGGACCAATGCTTTATATCTTTACTCAACCATTAACATTTTATTTGCTTTTTGGTCCATGACATTTTTGTCATTTAATCTCTCCAACCCTCTAACCCATGCTTATCCATCGTATGATCTGTGGGCTAGGTGCGGCCAGAGAAGCGTCTCTTATGTGGCCCCCGAAGCCATTTTTCAAAAAGATGGTCAAACAGGTCACTAGTGAGCCTATCAGCAGCAAACGTGACAGAGAAACAAACTGTGATTGAGGAACAGTGAACGCCAGTGGCAGTGAGTTCAGGGCCCAGGGAGCAGAACTGCCAAGCAGCAGGGTACAGGTGTCCAGCATGTGGCCCAGTAGTGCTGCAGTGGGACCCAGGTAAGGTGGAGCAAGACCCTGGTGAGCTGGAGCAGGGTGTGGAGCAGCCAGAGCGGGGCCCATATAGGGGAGTGGGGCATGAGGTAGCCAGAGCAGGGCCCAGGCGGACCAGAGCTGGATATGAGGCAGCCGGAACAGGGCCGAGGTGGGCTGCAGCGGAGCAGGAGGCAGCTAGAGCAGGGCATGAGGCAGTTAGAGCAGGGCCCAGGCAAGCCAAAGCAGGGTGTAAGGTAGCCGGAGTAGGACCCAGGCAGGCCGGAGGAACACAAGATAGCTTGAGCCGGACGTGAAGCAGCCGGAGCAGGGCCAAGGCGGGCCGGAGTGGAAGGTGAGGCAGCCAGAGCTGAGGGTAGGTGAGCCAGAGCAGAATCCACAAACAGAACTGTCCCGGTAGATTGATCATGTCAGCCTGTTCCTGCCCCACGGAACTCATTTCTCATTATCTTGACTCCCTTCTCTCTCCCCTTGTCCAGTCCCTTCCCACCTACATCTGTGATTCCTCTGTCACCTTACGTCACATCAACAATTTCCAGTTCCCTGGCCTCAACCGCTTCCTCTTCACCATGGACGTCCAATCCCTCTACATCTCCATCCCCCACCAGGATGGTCTGAGGGCCCTTAGCCTCTTCCTCGAACAGAGGCCCGAACAATCCCCATCCACCACTACTCTCCTCCGTCTGGATGAACTTGTTCTCACAGTGAACAATTTCTCCTTTAACTCCTCTCACTTCCTCCAAATAAAAGATGTGGCTATGGGTACCCGCATGGGCCCCAGCTATGCCTGTCTCCTTATTGGGTATGTGGAACATTCCTTGTTCAAGTCCTACTCCGGCCCCCTTCCACAACTCTTTCTCCGGTACATCGATGATTACTTCGGTACCGCTTCATGCTCTCGTTGGGACCTGGAAAAATTTATTAATTTTGCTTCCAATCTCCACCCCTCCATCATTTTCACATGGTCCATCTCTGACACTTCCCTTCCCTTCCTTGACCTCTCTGTCTCAATTTCTGGTGATAGACTGTCCACCAATATCCATTACAAGCCTACCGACTCCCACAGCTACCTCAACTACAGCTCCTCACACCACGCTTCCTGTAAGGACTTCATCCCATTCTCTCAGTTCCTTCGCCTCCATCACATCTGTTCTGATGATGCTACCTTCAAAAACAGTTCCTCTGACATGTCCTCCTTCTTCCTTAACCGAGGTTTTCCACCCACGGTCGTTGACAGGGCACTCAACCATGTCCGGCCCATCTCCCGCACGTCCGTCCTCCCTCCCAGAAACATGATAGGGTTCCCCTTGTCCTCACTTATCACCCCATCAGCCTCCGCGTTCAAAGGATCATCCTCCGCCATTTCCGCCAACTCCAGCATGATGCCACTACCAAACACATCTTGCCTTCATCCCCCCTGGCGGCATTCCATAGGGATCGTTCCCTCCTTCCACTCCTCCATCACCCCCTACACCTCAACCCCTATCTATGGCACCTCCCCATGCCCACACAAGAGATGCAACACCTGCTCCTTCACTTCCTCTCTCCTCACCGTCCAAGGACCCAAACACTCCTTTCAAGTGAAGCAGCATTTCACTTGCATTTCCCCCAACTTAGTCTACTGCATTCGTTGCTCCCAATGTGGTCTCCTCTACATTGGAGAGACCAAACGTAAACTGGGCGACCGCTTTGCAGAACACCTGCGGTCTGTCTGCAAGAAAGACCCAAACCTCCCTGTCGCTTGCCATTTTAACACTCCACCCTGCTCTCTTGCCCACATGTCTGTCCTTGGTTTGCTGAATTGTTCCAGTGAAGCCCAACACACCTCATCTTCTGACTAGGCACTTTACAGCCTTCCGGACTGAATACTGAATTCAACAACTTTAGATCTTGAACTCCCTCCTCCATCCCCACCCCCTTTCCGTTTCTTCCCCCTTCCTTTTATTTTTTCCAATAATTTATATAGATTTTTCTTTTCCCACCTATTTCCAGTATTTTTAAATCCTGTATGCCCTGCTAGTCCTTCCACCCCACCCCCACTAGAGCTGTACCTTGAGTGCCCCGCCATCCATTCTTCATTAGCACATTCGTTTAGATAATACCACCACCTTCAACACTTCTTTGTTCCTTTGTCTGTGACATCTTTTGATTATCTGCTCCTATCACTGCTTGCTTGTCGCTACAACCACACCCCCCCCCACCTTAAACCAGCTTATATTTCACCCCTCTTCTAATATTCAATCAGTTCTGTTGAAGGGTCATGAGGACTTGAAATGTCAACTCTTTTCTTCTCCGCCGATGCTGCCAGACCTGCTGAGTTTTTCCAGGTAATTCTGTTTTTGTTTCAGAGAACGAGCTAGCCAGAGCAGTACATGAGATAGCGTGTGCAGGGCCTGCAGGCAACTGAGCAAGTGAGTGAATGGAGACTGTGTGAGAGAGAGTTGTGTGGTGGGGGTAAAGAGCTTGTTAGGGGGGAGAAAGTGTGGGGGGGGGAGGAGAGAGTTTGAGGGAGGCAAGGAGAGGGCGTGAGGGGGAGAAGAGAGAGCGTGAGGGGGAGGAGAGATCTTGAGGGGGAGGAGAGAGCCTGAGGGGGAGGAGAGAGCGTGAGCGGGGAGGAGAGAGCGTGAGCAGGGAGGAGAGAGCGTGAGGGGGAAGAGTGTGAGGGGGGACCGTGTGAGGGGAGGTGACTGTTTGAGGGGGCGGCTGTGTGGTGGGGGGAGACTATATGAGTGGGGGGGGACATGAGGGGGACAGTGTGAGGGGAAGGGAGCGTGAGGCGGGAAAGAAAGTGTCGGGGCGGGAGCAAGATTGTCATGGTGAGAGAGTGTCGGGAGGAGAGTGTGGAGGAGAGTGTGTCGGGGGGCAGAGTGTCGGGGGGCAGAGAATGTCGGGGGGCAGAGAGTGTCGGAGGGCAGAGAGTGTCGGGGGGCAGAGAGTGTCGGGGGGCAGAGAGTGTCGGGGGGCAGAGAGTGTCGGGGGGCAGAGAGTGTCGGGGGGCAGAGAGTGTCGGGGGGCAGAGAGTGTGTCAGGGGGGGAAGAGAGTGTGAAGGGGAACAGAATATGAGTGGTGTCAGAGTGTGATGTTGGCTAGAAATGGAGAGAGGGTTGAGAGAGGGGGATGAGATAGTGGGAGAGGGATATAGAGGGGGAAAGAGAGGGAGAGGCTGAAAGAGAGAGAGAGAGGGGGCAGAGGGGGGGAGAAGAGGAGTGAGAAGGAGGAGGAAGAGAGAGGGGAGAGGAGAGAGACAGAGGGGAAAAGAGATAGTGTGATGGCGTGAGAAAGTATGAGGGTGATAGGAAGTGTGAGCAGATGGAGAAAGGGGTAGGAGTGAAAAGGGGTGTAGAGCAGATAGAGAATGTAGGGGAAGAGAGATGGGGAGAGAGGCAGGGAGAGAGTGTGAGATGGGTGAAGAAAGAGAGGGAGAGAAAGTGAGGGGAAGAGGAGAGAAAGTGAGGGGGAGAATGTGAGGGGAGTGCGGGGGGGGGGGGGGGGTGCAAAGTTTGTCCATAAATCTTGCTCACTCCCAGTATCAGCATTCCCATTCACCCACACCTCCATACACCAACATGCACTCTCAGCCACTCTCACAGTGAGTGAGGGTAAATGAGTGAGCATCCTGAGATTGCAAGTGAGCCAGACACACACAATCTGACCCTATTATTATTACTCATCTTTATTTGTTACCCTTTTTAGTTTGCTCAGCAAGTTGTTTCTTTTCATTCCACAGTTCTTGTTTTAATTAACATTTAATGGCAAATTTGCTCATCGGCCCCTTGAATGAGAAAAATTTTGAAATGTGGTCCCCGGCCTTCCTTTTTGTTCTACCTGACACTCTCCCTTTTATCAACAGCATCAAATCCATCATATTTCAGTTCCGAAGAAGAGTTATATTGGACTTGAAACATCAACTCTGTTTCTCTCTCCACTGAGTTTTTTCAGCATTCTGTTTTTATTTCAGATTTCTAGCATCCGCAGTATTTTGCTTTTATTTGAATGTTAATATTCGACCTTTTCTTAGACATTAAATGCCAAACAAATTTATTAAACAGCAACAACACAAATGAATAGAAGCACTAGGCAACTTATATCTTTAAAGCAGTTGTTAAGGCTAACCAGCTCCTTGTATAGTAAAAGACAGTCGTTTACAAGATCTATTACACAATTTCCTTAAGTGTATTTGGGCTTTCTTTTGCTCAAAATGAGTTTGACATTCTTCCTATGAATGAAGTTGATTTTTTATCCCTTGTGTACCATATAAGATTAAAAGTGTCATATACCAAACAAAATCTTTGAGAAAAATGCTTAATTTTGACACATTCACAACAGATATAGAAAATATGGTGAATAGATTACTTGAGTTTTTGTCTGCTCACGTTCTTAAAGAGCATTTGCTGCTTCAGGGATCTAATATCTTAATATCATATTTCAACTATTTTGGTTATAAGGATTAAAGTTGCTTAAACTATGAGTTAGACTTATAGCTGAAAATGCAAAATAATCAATCTGCACAATCAACTGATCTTGGCTGTGGTTCAAATTATTTTTACTCATTTATCAATAATCTTGTCTGCATTTTGTTGATTAGGGATTAGCTAAGCTTCAATATGCCTAGTTATACCTAACAACTATAGTAATACCTTGCATAATGTTGATCTGGTCAACATTTTCCCATTATAACATTGTCAATGCAATAGAAGGACATATCCTTTTAAAGTCACGATGTTTGTTATTAGGCTACTGACCCCCTCAGTGAACACATCACTATTCTGCTCACTGCTCCATTTGCTGCCTTACTCCCACTCTGCTTCTGCTCTGCTTGCTGCCTCACACCACCTTCCTTCCATCCAGCTCATTGTCCACCCCACCCCCTCCATACCTCATTACAGCCTTGGTCCAAACATGGGCAAAACTGCTGAACTCAAGAGGTGAGGTAAGAGTAACTTCCCTTGACACCAAGGCTGCATTTGACCAAGTGTAACATCAAGAAGTTTCATAAACCTGAAGTCAATGGGAATCAGGGGAAAAACTCTCTACTGGTTGGAATCATACCTAGTGCAAAGGAAGATGGTTGTGGTTGTTGGATGCCAACCATCTCAGTCCCAGGCTATCACTGCAGGAGTTCCTCAGGGTAGTGTCCAAGACTCAACCATCTTCAGCTGCTTCATCAGTGACTTCTCTCCATCATAATGTGAAAAGTGAGAATGTTCACTGATGATTGCACAATGTTCAGAGCCATTCACGACTCTACAGGTAATAAGTCAGTCTGTGCCTATATGCAGCAAGACCTGGATGACATTTAGGCTTGGGCTGGAAAGTGGCAAGTAACACTCGTGTCACACAAGTGTCAGGCAATGACCATCTCTGCCAAGAGAGTCCGAACCATCTCTCTCTTGCGAAGATGGAATCTTTTAATAATTTTGGGAATATGGCGGTATTCTGTAGAGAAGGCAATGTGTGTGCATCCACGGAAACTAAACTGAGGGAAGGTTTGTAAAGACAGCTTGTCTGTGGGAACTGAGAGATGAAAGGTAAAGGTGCTAGATGCATGCATTTGTAATGAGAGGCTCCAGTGAACTTGGAATTGCAAGTAAATAGATTGGATTTAAGTGTTACATTAGTTGATAGTTAGGGACTTGATTTTTTAGATGCTAAGTTACAAGGGGAGTTTAAGGGACTTCTACAATTTACAAAGATTTCAGAAGTAAACAAGGGAAAGTTATTAAATTTTATTTGACCTGAAAGTGAAGGCAACAGGAAGACATGAAAGATTTTTATATTTTGGCAAAATTGAGTTCAAAGAGGTGTTTAGGACAATGGAGTCTAGGATGAAAGGGACAAAAAAAAGATATTTAAGGGAGATGTTTAGTTGAGTTGAGGTGGCTGTTTGGGGGAAGATGTCCTGAGACCAGACCTGTGCTGAGAAAAGTTGTGAATTTGAAGCAGCTATCTAGTTTCAAGACAGAAAAGTCTTCGTCTACAAAAAGCAGTCTATTTCTGAACTTCCTTTGATTTCCACAGCAGTGTGGAAGAGAGTGAGAAGTCCGTGTGGTATACTTTATTAAAGTAGCAGCAGTTTTTGCGTTGGATAATATTACTGGACTTTTATGGTTAAAAATCTTTAAGGGAGCTGTTGCCAAGTAGTTTACTTGTATGTTCTGACCATGTTGGTTTTTTTTAGGGAGGAATGTTTTGTAAGACTGTTTCAATTGTGTAATTTTAATCTTTTGTATTTAAGTTTTTTTTCTTCTTGTTAATAAATCTTTTAATTAGAAAATCCAAAAGTGTTATTGGGATTCTATGCTTCTGGGATCAGTAGTTTTCCCCTCGTGTCAAAATACAAAAAAAAAGCTATGATTGGTAAGACAAGTTTCCCTCTGGGACTTGGCTTGCTCAGCAAGTAACATCAGCTGCAGTCGTAATGCCATTGAATATCAAGGTATTACCTTTGTTGAATGCCCCACAATCAACAGCCCGTGAGTTACCATTGACTAGAAACTTAACTGGACTAGCCATATAAATACTATGGCTACAAAAGAAGATCAGAGGCTAGGAATTCAGCAGCGGGCAACTCCCCAAAGCTTGTCCACCATTTACAACATACAAGTTAGGAGTGTGATGGAACACTCTCCACTTGCCTTGATGAGTGCAGCTCCAACATCACTCAAGAAGCTGGACATCATCCAAGTCAAAGCAGCCTGCTTAATTGGCACGCCATCCATCACCTTAAACATTCACTCTCTCCACCACCAATGCACAGTGGCTGCAATGTATACCATAATCAAGATGCACTGCAGCAACTCACCAAGATTCCTTTGACAGCACCTTCCAAACCCACGATCTCTATTACCTAGAAGGACAAGGATAGCAGATGAATGGGAACACCAACACCTGCAAGTTCCCCTCCATGTCAAACACTATCCTGACTTGGAATCATATCACTATTCCTCCATGGTCACTGGGTCAAAATCCTGGAACTCCCTTTGCAACAGCACTATGGTGCACCTACACCAAATGAACTGCAGCGGTTCAAGAAGGCAGCTCACCACCACCTTCTCAAGGCAGTTAAGGATGAGCAACAAATCCTGGCATATCCAGCGATGCCCACATTCAGTGAAAGAATAAAAAAAAAATAAATGCCAGATGTGAACTGATCAAGGCTTCACTTTGCTGAAGATGTACTCCAGGTGCCTGGACAAATCTGGAGGCCCTTCAGTATGCACCAGCCAGCATCTCCACTATGGTCAGAGTATGCTGTGCTCTGCACAGCACTGAACATGCAAGAGGAGCAAGGTACAGGGCCTCGAGTAGGAGGCAGCAGTGGAAGGTGCTGTGGGAATGCACCACTAGCGGCACACATTTCTGTTTAGGATGCTCTTCTAATTGCAAGATTTACTTAGGTTTCACCAGTGCATCCAACAACTACATTCAAAAGCCACTTTTACACTCTAACATAAAGCAGCCTTGCAAACAAACACCCCCAGTGGTCACTGTCAATTCATGTCATCCAATTTATCATCACATAACTGAAAAGGCCACTTGCCAGCCAGTGGCCAAGAATGGGCAAGACAGAATTGTGGTGAAAAAGAATAATATTTCTATGCTTTAAATAGAATATAGAAACTTAACATTCTAACAATGTGTAACACACCCATGTGTACACCCTTGTACGGTTACAATGCACTAGTTACTCTCTTACTTTTCTTAGCACTTCAGCATGGTGCAACACAAATGGCTTAGCAGAGTTAGAGGCAGCCTCAGATCCCTACACTGATTGTTGAATTGCCAATGACCAACATCTTCTGGGTTTTGGAGCTAGTGAGAGCCCCAGCAAAGAGTGCTCCACCTGCACTCTGCTGGGCAGACTTGGCCATCAGGACACAAGGCTGCACATCAAGTGGTAATTGAGTGATAAGGAAACGGGTAAGAGTAGAAGGACTTTGAGCCAAGGCTCCAAATCCATGATCCTTTTCATTGCCACCTGCGAAGTGCAGCTGGGCCATGTACTGGAGAACATTTTGCTGCAGATCAGTGGGGTGATGAAAACCCAAGAAAAACATTCATCCTATTTAAGATAGCATTCAGTGTAAAAGCCATTGTTGAAGGCCTGCATGCATCCATGTGATCACTGTGTTTGATGCTTCACGTAGTTGGGCACTCTTTCTATGAAAGAAGGTATCACTACAAAGGCCTGCACAACATGCTGTTCAAGCTAAAGATGGACTCTTCCAATCTCTCTGCAATCATGCACAGTGCATCACACATTTGTGCTGTTGCTCAAGAAGTACCCTGTTCATCGAAGACACCCTGGGGTACAGCGTCTGCGTCCAGCTGAGCGGAGCTTGAAAAGTCCTCAATCCTCCAACTGCTGCCACTGGCTCCACCATTTGCTCTTGCTCACTTGTGAAGTGCAAGTCATCAAGTAAAAAACTCAAGCATCTCTAACTAGTCCCCAAATGCGAGAATATGAGCTGGTATAAGGTCTGCACGAATCCTGTGACAGTGCAGAATCAGAGGAAGCGACCTCCTTTGAGAAACTGCTGTAGTCATAGGCAATCTCAACCAACTCCTAATAGATGTGTAAGGGCCCTGTGTGGGAGAAGAAAGACATGAATGAATACTGTAAAGGTAAAAATGCTTGAAGTTATCATTATTGTACATGATCATATTTCAGTAGCTAAATGTCAACGATTGATTGTTGTATGCCGTTTGATTGCCTGATATTTAATTCTCTCACTAGGTAGCTGGAAAGCTCCCATCTCCCCAACCACAATGGCCAGGCATGTTGAGACTCCACTGATTTCCAGCACCACTGCCTCTGCTAGTGCTAGTTGATAGTTGGCTGGACACCAGCCTCCAGTTCTCTGCGTCTCCCTGACATTTTGTGCTCCCTTTTCCCGGAACGAGCCACATTAGTAGCAAGTGGTCAGCTCATGGAGAGCATTTGTTGAAGGGGACTACAGGCATAGGCATCAAAATGGATAGGGATTTGGCTGAGTGTCTATAATGCATGGATAGATGGGGATTTGAGTAAATGTATGCAGAGAGGGATGGATGTACCTGCAAGGTAAGTTTGTGTGAGGAGTGATGTGCTAGTGATAGGCATATGAGAATGTAGGGCAATGTGCCATTGCTCCAACTTTTCCTGCCTTGTATTGGTCATCGAAACTCATCCTTCATTAAATCCAGGAGTATGGCACCACATTCCTGCTGTTGACCTCCTGGGCAATCTCAAACCACGTTTTTTTTTTCAGCAGTGGGCTTCTTCCTCTGATCGCATGGGAATAGTATTTCCCTCCAGGTCCTTAGAGCCATTGAAGCATCCAGGGAAGCATTACTGAAGCAGGCAAAAACTTTGCCCATCTCAAATCCATTGCTTTGTTTCTTCATGTCAAGTACAATTGTTTCAACTTACACATTTGGGGTGTCCCTACAAGTACTGCAATTCAATTTGTATAATGCGGATCATTATAATGCCCATTGACAAGGTGATTGAATTAAAAAGCCACTGACCGACGCATTGCACTTCCCTTTGGGTTTCACATTCACTTTCGCCGCTACGCATTGCCCACAACCGTTTCCAGCAGGTCTGTGAATTAAAATCCAGCACTAAGATTCTGTGATATGAACCAGAGATATGCCACCAATGCATTTGCATTCTGTTTCTCCTACTTTTGATGATTCAATTTTTTGCAACTAAATTTTGTAGAATTTGTAGACCTAAAGTTTAGGTCCATATTGTACAGTCAACAGTCAAAGGATGGCATTTTCCACGGAACTTGAAAAATACCGGCCACAAAGTTTTAGCAGGCTGATGAGTGTAAATTTTCTTATTTTTGATGTCAGGTTCAGTTGGCACCATCTGAAGAGGACCAATGATGTCCAGAAACAGGGCAGACAGCATGCAAGCTGATTGCCCAATCAGATTGATTAATTCTCATAGACAGCAAAGCAAGAGATTGAAAGCACGGAATATAAGTCACATTTAAATCATGGCACAGAAAGCGCAATAAAGGTTGGGAGGTACACAGGTTGGGATTAGGAGAGAAACATAAATACTAGGAAAATAATTAAGTAATTGTAATTCGGTTAAAGTCTGCAATTTTTAAAATGCGCTTCTGAAGAAATGAGGCTTCACTTATAAAATTAGATTTTCAGGGTTGAAAAGGTGGTTCAGCAGTAATTATGACATATTAGACCATTCAAAACTCAGTTGCCTCTGATTGAAGAAGGCCCAGAATTTTCACTCTTCTTTGAAGTGAATATAGTGTTTAAATACTTGAAGGTCACGATAATTTTTTTTTACTCGCTCATGGTATGTAGGCGTCACTGGCTAGGCCAGCATTTATTGCCCATCCCTAATTGCCTTTGAGAAGGTGGTGCTGAGCTGCCTTCTTGAAATGCTGCAGTCTAAGTGGTGTAGGTACACTACAGTGCTGTTGGTGGGGGGGGGTTCCAGGATTTTGACCCAGCGCTAATGAAGGAACAGCGATGTCGTTCCAAGTCAGGATGGTGAGCAGCTTGGACGGGAACTTGGTGTTCCCATGTGTCTGCTGCCCTTGTTCTTCAAGACAGTGGTGGTCGTAGGTTTGGAAGGTACAATCTAAGGAGACTTGGTGAGTTCCTGCAGTGCACCTTGTAAATAATACACACTATGCATCAGTGGTAGAGGGTGTGAATGTTTGCGGATGGGGTGCCAGTCAAGTGGTCTGCTTTGTGCTGGACGGTGTCAATCTTCTTGAGTGTCGTTGGAGCTGCAATCATCCAGGCAAGTGGAGAGTATTCCATCACACTCCTGACTTGTGCCTTGTCGTTGGCGGGCAGGCTTTGGGAAGTCAGGAGGTGAGTTACTCATAACAGGATTCTAGCCTCTGGCCTGCTCTTACATCCAATGTATTTATATGGCTAGTCAAGTTCAGTTTCTGGTCAATGGTAACCCCCAGGATGTTATTAGTGGGGGATTCAGCAGTGCTAACGCCATTGAATGTCAATAGGTGATGATTAGATTCTCCCTTGTTGCAGATGGTCATTGCCTGACACTTGTGTGCCACAAATGTTACTTTCCACTTGTCAGCCCAAGCCTGGATATTATCCAGGTCTTGCTGCATTTGGACATGGACCATTTCAGTATCCAAGAAGTCACAAAGGGTGTTGAACATTGTGTAATCATCAGCAAACATCCCCACTTCTGACATTATGATGAAAGGAAGATCATTGATGAAGCAACTGAAGATGGTTGGGCCAAGGACACTATCATGAGGAACTCCTGCAGTGGTGTCCTGAAACTGAGCTGATTGACCTCCAACAACCACAACCATTTTTCTTTGTGCTAGGTATGACTCCAACCAGTGGAGAGTTTCCCCCCTGATTCCCTTCAACTCCAGTTTTCCAATGAACCTTGATGCCACGCTTGGTCAAATGCTGCCTTGATGTCAAGGGCAGTCACTCTCACTTCACCTCTGGAGTTCAGCTTTTATTTAACCAAGGTTGTAATGAGGTCAGGAGCTGAGTGACCCTGGCGGGACCCAAACTGAGCGTCAGTAAGCAGGTTATTGCTAAGCAAGTGCCGCTTCATAGCACAGCTGATGACCTCTTTCATCACTTTACTGATGACCAAGAGTAGGCTGATGGGGCAGTAATTGGCTTGGTTGGATTTGACCTGCTTTTTGTGTACAGGACAACCTGGGAAATTTTCTATATTACCAGGTAGATGCCAGTGTTGTAGCAGTATGCAACAGCTTGGCAAGGGGCACGGCAAGTTCTGGAGCACAAGTCTTCAGTACTAGTGCCAGGATATCATCAGGTCTCATTGACTCTTCAGTATCCTGTGCCTTCAGCTATTTTTTGATATCATGTGGAGTGAATCCAATTGGCTGAAGACTAGCATCTGTGATGCTGGCGACTGCTGGAGGAGGCCAAGATACTCAGCACTTCTGGCTGAAGAATGTTGCAAATGCAATCTTTTGCACTGGCACTGATGTGCTGGGCTCCCCCATTATTGAGGATGGGGATATTTGTGGATCTCCTCTTCCAGTGAGTTGTTTAATTGTCCAACACCATTTGTGACTGGGTGTGTCAGAACTGCAGTGCTTAGATCTGATCCACCGGTTGTGGAATCGCCTAGCTCTATCTACCACTCGCTGCAAATTTTGTTTGGCACACAAGTAGTCCTGTGTTGTAGCTGCACCAGGTTGACACCTCATTTTTATGTATGCCTATTCTCTCTTCTTCTGTCCTTCTCCAATTTAAAATAGATTAAGCTAAGGAAAGGTAAGAGTTTTAGTTTTTATTTAAAGTACATAAATAATTTAACATTTCTTTACTGTATTTAACTTAAAGTAAGGGTTTTTTTCCAACTAGAGGCATGGCAGGGCAGCTCAGTCCCGTGTTATGTACTGCCTGCAACATGTGGGAACTCCTAGGCATTCCTTGCGCTCTGATCAACCACATGTGCGGGAAGTGCCACCAGCCGCAGCTACTTGAGCTCCGAGTTTTGGAGCTTGAGCAGCAAGCTAGGGGCACTGAGGTGCATCTGTGAGGCTGAGGGTTTCGTGGATATCATGTTTTTAGATGTGGTCACCCCAGAGCGTATGGAAGTTCAGTCAAAGGGGGAATGGGTGACCATCATTCAGAAGAAAGGTGTTAGGCAGGTAGTCAGGAAATCCCTAGGGTGCTTCTCGCTCGAGAACTGTTTTTCCGTGTTGGAAATTGGTGAGAGTGACGGTTCCTCTGGGGAGTGCAGCCACACTCATGGCACTGTGCGTGGCTCAGCTACATGGTGGGGGGGTGGCAGTTGGGAGGAAAAAGAGGGGAATGGAAATAGTGGTAGGAAGCTCGATAGTAAGGGGAACAGATAGGCGTTTCTGTGGCCGTAGATGTGACTCTGGAATGGTATGTTGCCTCCCTGGTGCCAGGGTCAAGGATGTCACTGAACGGCTGCAGGGCATTCTAAAGGGTGAGGGCAAACAGACAGAGATCGTGGTACATATTGGTACCAACGACATAGGTAGAAAGAGGGATGAGATCCTGCATGCAGAATTTAAGGACCTGGGAAGCAAATTAAAAAACAGGACCTCAAAAGGTAGTAATCTCTGGATTACTTCTGGCACCATGCACTAATGAGTATGGCAATAGAAGGTTAGTCCAGATGAATGCATGGCTGCAGAGATGGTGCCAGAGGGAGGCCTTTAGATTTCTGGGACTCTGGGACAGTTTCTGGGGGCAGTGGGACCTGTACAAGGCAGACGAGTTGTACCTGAACCAGAATGGAACAAACGTCCTTGCGGGGAGGTTTGCTAGTGCTGTTGGGGAGGGTTTAAACTAACTTGGCAGGGGGATAGGGTCCTGAGAGGAGTTTCCGCAAGGGGAGATGCACAGCCAAAATTAGAAGAGAGAGCAAGTGAGTCTGGAAGGCAGACAAGTTATAGGCCACAGGCACAAGGGAGTTTGGCAAGGTTGGACAGTATTTATTTTAATGTAAGAGTCTGATGAACAAGGCAAATGAGTTTGAGGGCACAAATTAACACATGGAAATATGATGTCATTGCTGTCACAGTGACATAGTTAAGAGAGGGGTAGGATTGGCAGCTCAATATTCCAGGATATAGGGTCTTCAGGCGAGACAGGGAAGGAGGTAAAAGAGGAGGGGGTATTGCAATATTGATCAAGGAATCAATTACAGCAGTAACGAGGGATGACATCTTAGAAGGCTCCTCAAATGAAGCCATATGGGTAGAACTTAAAAACAAAAAAGAAACAATCACATTGCTGGGAGTATACTATAGGGCCCCAAACAGTCAGAGAGAAATAGAAGAGCAGATATGTAGGCAAATTTCAGAGAAGTGTAAAAGTAATAGGGTTGTAAGAGTGGAGAATTTCAACTTCCCCAACATTAACTAGGTTAGTGATATTGTGAAAGGTTTAGAAGGAGCATAATTCTTAAAATGCATCCAGGAGAGCTTTTTAAGCCAGTCTGTAGAAGGTTCTACAAGAGAGGGGGCAGTCCTGGACTTAATTTTAGGGAATGAAGCTGGGCAAGTGATAGAGGTATCAGTAGGGGAGCATTTTGCAGATAGTGATCATAACTCTGTTAGATTCAAGATTGTTATGGAAAAGGACAAGGATGGGCCAGAAACCAGAGTTCCAAATTGGGGGAAGGCCGATTTTAATAAGATCAAATAAGATTTGGCCATAGTAGACTGGGAGCAGCTACTTTTAGGTAAATCTGCGTCAGAGCAGTGGGACTTATTCAAGAAGGAAATAGGGAGAGTACAGAGCCAACATATTCCAGTAAAGATAAAGGGTGGATCCAACAAATCCAGGGAACATTGGATGTCGAGGAAAATGCAGGATTGGATAAAGAGAAAAAGTGAGGCTTATGGCAGATAACGAGGGCTCAAAACAGTGGAAGCCCTAGAGGAGTATAGCATGTGTAGGGAGAACTTAAAAAAGAAATTAGGAGAGCAAAAAGGGGCACGAAAACATTGGCAGGTAAAATAAAGGAAAATCCAAAGTTATTTTACAAGTACATGAAGAGTAAGAGGATAACTAGGGAAAGAGTAGGGCCCATTAAGAAACACAGTGGTAATTTGTGTGTGGAGCCGGAAGACATAGGTAGGGTTCTAAATGAACACTTCGTGTCGTTGTTCACAAGCGAGAGGGATGACTTGGGTATGGAAATCAGGCAGAAGGAATGTGATATAATTAAAGAAAGTAGCATAGAAAGTGAGGAGGTTCTAAGTGGTCTGGCAGGCTTAAAAGTAAGTAAATCTCCAGGCCCAGATGAAATGTATCCCAGGCTGTTGAGTGAGGCAAGGGAGGAGATAGCAGGGGTGCTGGCAATAATTTTCAATACCTCTGTAGCCACAGAAAAGGTGCCAGAGGATTGGAGGACAGCCAATATGGTGTCATTATTCAAGAAGGGAGGAAGGGATAAACCAGGGAACTACAGGCCAGTCAGTCTAACCTCAGTGGTGGGTAAACTATTGGAAGCAATTTTGAGGGACAGAATAAATGTACACTTGGAGAGGCAGGGATTAATCAAGGACAGTCAGCATGGTTTTGTTAAGGGGTCATATCTGACCAATTTGATTGAATTTTTCTAAGAGGTGACCAGGTGTGTAGATGAGGGCAATGCATTTGACGTAGTCTACTTGGACTTCAGCAAGGCTTTTGATAAGGTCCCACATGGGAGACTGTAATCGAAGGTAAGAGCCCATGGGATCCATGGCAATTTGGCAAATTGGATCCAGAATTGGCTGATTGGCAGGAAGCAGAGGGTGATGGTCGAGGGGTATTTTTGTGACTGGATGTCTGTGTCCAGTGGAGTTCCACAGGGATCAGTGTTGGGTCCCCTGCTGTTTGTGGTATATATAAATGATTTAGACTTGAACGTAGGAGGGTTGATCAGTAAGTTCGTGGATGACAGAAAAATTGGTGGGGTGGTAAATAATGATGAGGATAGCCTTAGATTACAGGAGGATATAGATGGGCTGGTCGGATGGGCTGATCAGTGGCAAGTGGAATTTAATCCGGATAAGCGTGAGTTGATGCACTTGGGCAGGGCAAACAAGGCACAGGAATACACAATGAATGGTAGGACCCTGGGAAGCACCAAAGATGAGAGAGACCTGGGTGTGCATGTCTACCAGTCCCTTAAGGTAGCCAGACAGGTAGATAAGGTGGTTAAGAAAGCATATGGGATACTTGCCTTTATTAACTGAGGCATAGAATATAACAGCAGGGAGATTATGCTGGAACTGTATAAAATGCTGGTTAGGCCACAGCTAGAGTATTGAGTGCAGTTCTGGAATCCGCATTATAGGAAGGATGTGAATGCACTAGAGAGAGTGCAGAGGAGATTTACCAGCATGTTGCCTGGGCTGGAGAGTTTTAGTTATGAGGAGAGATTGGATAGACTGGGGTTATTTTCCCTGGAGCAGAGGAGATTGGGGGTGGGGGGAAACGACTTGATTAAGGTGTATAAAATTATGAGGGGCATAGATAGGGTAGACAGGAAGGATTTTTTCCCTTTGGTGGAGGGATCAATAACCAGGGGACATAGATTTACGGTAAGGGGCAGAAGGTTTATAGGGGATGTGAGGAAAATTTTTTCACCCAGAGGCTGGTGGAAATCTGGAACTCACAAGGGTGGTAGAGGCCGAAACCCTCATAACATTTGAGGAGTATTTGGATGTGCACTTGCGATGCCATGGCATACAAGGCTATGGGCCTAGTGTTGGAAAATGGGATTAGAATAGTTAGGTACTTGTTTGACTGGCGCAGACTCAATGGGCTGAAGGGCCTTTTTCTGTGCTGTAGACCTCACTGACTCTATGGTGCTGCTCCTGGCATTTCCTCTTGCACTCTTCATTGAGCCAGAATATCCCACCATGGTAGAAATGATTTTTAATGCTTCAAACTGTGAAGTTGCAACAGTGCGCCCTGTGGAGGAGCAGGGTATCACTGAAAGCAACTTCTGGGTTTTCACGATTAAATGCACATGCATGGATGCCAGAAGTTGCTGTCAGTTTTATACAATAACAACAGCAGCACTGACAATTTCATCCTCATTACAACTACAAATTCTGGACCATTACGTCACTCCTGATTAGCCTCTGCAACGCTTGGGTGACAGTCTCTGTTGGCCTATTGGGCTCTATTCTGAAAGAGACTATAATGTATGCACAAGTGCTAAGCATCGGACCGAAGCCAAAGTCACAAGTTCAACATTTAGGTGAGCAGCAATTTTTCTAAAACAGTCCATTTAAACTAATTAACCGTCATTGGGGTTTTCCCCTTCTTTTTGAGAGCAGATATTCACTGAGCCTAGGAATCAATGCAGAACTGATGCTATGAATTCTTATGCTGTAGTGTTATTTTCACATGCTACAACAGAAGGTACTTGATGCAAGACCAATTCAGAGTCCCACAGTTTTTTGGTTCTGTGGCCAGGATTATATATTCATAATCATCATGGCATTGGGAGGAATACTCTCTACATTTCCCAGAGAGGCTGGGGGGGTACATTTGAGAGGAGCGTGGGTAGGAGGCATGGGAGGTGTGGCTCACAAGAGTGGCAGAAGGAAAGAAACAACTGTTTATGTTAGGTTGGGGGAAAAACTGTTATGTGCAGTTTCCTAATGTAAATCTACCACTTTTTACACAGATTCAGTTTCTACAATCCATATCATTTGCTGTCCCCAGTTTGGTCTTCTCTTGGTCGTCTAAATGTTGTACACCCCATGAAAGAATAAAAAAGGCGGTACAACAAGCAATTAGAATGGTAGATGGCATGTGAGCCTTTATTGCAAAGGGACTGGAGTACAAGAATCAGGTAGTCTTGCTCCAATTGTACAGGGCTTTAGTGAGACCACACCTGGAGGAGTACTGTGTACCGTTTTGGTCACCATATTTAAGAAAATATTTACTTGCTTAGGAGGCAGAACAACAAAGGTTCACTAGCTTGGTTTGTGGGATGAAAGTGTTGTCCTACGATGAGAGGTTGAGTAAAATGATGCTATACTCTGGGGTTTAAAAGAATGAGAGAAGATCTAAGTGAAAGATACAAAATTCTGAAGGTGCTTGACAGGGTAGACACTGAGAGGTTGGGAAATCTTGAACGCAGGGACACAATCTCATAAGGGGTTGATCATTTGAGTGAGATGAAGAGAAACTTCTTCACGCAAAGGGTTATGAATCTTTGGAATTCTCTATTCCAGAGGGTTGTGAATGCGTCATTGTTGAATATATTTAAGACTGAAATGGACAGAGTTTTGGTCTCTCAGGGCATCAGGGGAGCAGGATGGAAAGTAGAGCTGAAGCAGATCATCAGCCATGATTGTATTGAATGGTGCATCAGGTTCAAGGGGCCATATGGTCGACTGCTGTTCCTATTTCTTGTGTTCAATAAATTGTTAATTTGGGAAAACATTGTATTCATCTGTACACAAAAAGAAGCATAGTTGGACAGCATACATTCCTTTTGCATGGAGAAAATGACCAAGACAAATACAATAATAACTGACTGTCCCATTTTATTATTTTTGTATTATCTTCCCAATATACATACAAGAAAATCAGCACTGCTATCGAATGAGATCGTATGTAGGCCAAGTTCATACTAACTTGCCATTTTAGATGTCACCACTGATCTTTTTCCTCCAGCTGCATAGGTGTGCTAACACTCGGAACTGTTTCACAAATCAATGTATGCAGTCACATTTTTAGTTATTTGGTCTGAATAGAAATCAGCCCTCTGGATTCCTTTCTTTCATAGGTGTTTCATTAAATACATACCATTCAATTACAATTTGACCAATAATAAAAAAGTTAAATGTATATGAGGAATAAAGAGGATTGGCTTTCCTACATGAGAAAATAAATCAAATCATATTTAATTCATTAACAAAAAAGCATGAGAACCAATGTTAACTTGGCAATGTTTACATGCCTTGGGGACTCTAATGGGAAAGTCTAAGAAAAACAATGTTCACAATAATAACTGAAAGCTAAAGATTTGAGTGGGAATGCAATTTAGTTTTCCCACAGGACAGATCAGTTTCTAAAAACAGTTTAAAAGTCTTATAGCTATTTAGCCAATTTTAACATTTCCTTGGAAACGTTGCACAAATTGCACAAGTATAATCATAAAGGTTCGCCATTTTTGCAAGTAATAAAATGCTTTTACTCTTTGATTGGCCACCCTGCCAGTACACTACGGTATGCTTTAAAAAGGTAAAACAATATTACGCTAAATAAAATAGAATCACAGGTTTTCTTTATCCTGGTTCAAAAGGTTGTTGGTGAAAAAGAAGCAGGTACTGAAAATGTTAGGAGGGTTTTGTTTTAAAAAATGGACTAGTGTGTGCAAAAACATGATTTCTGGGGCTGGAAAAATATGTCTTATATGATGCAATTTACAATAGCTTTTTCTTAAACATCAAGGACCAACGTGAAGTTAAATATGCATTATTAAAGATAGTCTGTCGATGCCTTGAAGGCTACGTGGGTGCAGTCAATGAGCCCCTGGACCTGAGAAAATCCATCGACAGCAGCAAAACCCAGCTCCTCTCTGCCTGTGCTGGTCCATCTGTATCAAATTCCACAGTTTCTGGATGAGCTGCTGTTTGAGAGATGCCATCCAAATCCGCAGCATCAGCTGGAACGACCTGAATACCTAAAAATTCAAGGTGATGGTGACCACCACCTTGATGGCTGCAAGTATGGGACTGCCAAGGGGGTCATGATTCATCAGGTCATTGTGGACCAGAGTGTAAACCTCCAAGGCAAACTGCCTGGACAGGCGCAGTTTCCTATGGCACCGGCGGTCTGTCATTTGCAGGTTGCTGACTAATGGGCAGTAGATCCAAGGTCTTGGGTAATGCCTTCTTCTCCTTGCAGCCCCTCTCTGTGCTCCTCAGACCTCTGCCTGAACGGTGGATGCCTCTGCTGAAGTTCCTTCTCACTGCTCCATCCAAAGTTAGAGTAACCTGCTCCTATTTCCACTCCCTCAAATACACACCTTGACAAATACATGCCTCTCAGCTTCAGCGATAGCAACACTGTGCCACAGGTTATGCAGCTAAGCATTATTCTTTCACTTTCAAATGAGTTGACCTGTGTATCCATTAGCCCTCATGGCTCTCTGCTGTGTTCATGCTAGCTGCACCCTGACGTGCCCTGGACACTGCGTGATCCATGTGCCTGCCAATTGAAAGTTTGAAACTGCTCCTCTGAAGCCTGTTAGTGAGCTCTACAAGCACTTAATTGGAGGCATCCAGGTTTCTGAATCCCCCACCTCCAACCCCATTTGCCTTTGAAAATCAAATCACATTTCAAAGGCGGCAGGATCTGGGAATGCAATTTTCAGATTGCACCCGCAATCAAATGGCAATTGAAAATCCAGCCCCTAATGTTTGCTTTATTGTCCTATGAAGCACTGATCTGGCATAGCACCAAAATATCTTATCAAGTGCTAAGATAATTGAAGTAGTCCTCTAATTTGAAGAAGATAGCAGGAGGCAACAATGAAACATAGTTGCTGGCAAACATTGCTCCATAATCAGCCCGCAATAACATCATTGTTTCAAAATAATGCACAGCTTCTGCGGGATGAGAACGGAACAACAGAAACTGATGTGCCGCAATGTTAAGCAGTGAAAACATGATAACTTGACTTGTTTCTGTCATAAGCTACAATTCATGATTTTTAGAGGACCAACAGCCAACATCATTGTAAATCCCAGCACTCCTTCCATACTTGAAGTTGGGCCTTTTTGCTATACTTTGCAATTAGATTAAAGTATTCATTGTGTAATGTGCAACTAGCTGTCAATATGCCTGGTGATTCAAAAATCAAAGAATACACACAAACTTATTTTTAATTTGAAGTTCCTTAAACATGGAGGCAATTAATGCTTTCCAGCCACTTTGGCAGAATAAAGCCTAGTTCCCACCATGGACCAGTATTTTTCCATTAGTTGATTGCAGGAGCATATTCTGTGTTTAGAAAAAATAGAGAAACTGAAAGGGCACATATTTATTCTAAAATTGAGGAAATTGCCTTAACATAATTAAACATTTTCCTAAAGATCATCACAAATTTGGCATTTCATGAACAATGCATGTTTTCTTACTCTATCCCAGAAAATATTATGGAAATAGCAGTTTCAATTTATCCTGTGATAGATTTTCTAAATTTACCCTAACCCACAGTTGACATTTCAGTGGTCTGCATATAGGAGTATCCAAAATTACATCCCCAAATTGCTAAATTTCAAAAGACAAACAAGACATAATGGACACTCATTATTCATCTACTTTGGTGAAAAACCATGGTCCACAAATTCAATTTTTCAGATAAAACGGATGCCCAAGAGTCCATTGTGTCATGCAATATGCATCCCACACCGGAATCGTTTTGCTCGATTGTTGGCTTGGGTTGCTCTGTAGGCACCTCATAATAATATTCAAATAATTGCCCTATGTGGTTGTAAACTGGTCAATCTGACTCACATGATAAACTGGCTCAGCAAATCGAGGTGCTAACAGGCAGCAAGGAGTCTGCAGGAGCACTATTTAAAAGGCACATCCCGTCCACACAGGTTAGTTGCTAGTTTGTCCTTTTTTGGGCTATTCTGCACATTCCAAAAGTAAATTTCAACTTCTGGAAACAATTTTGTGCTGGACTGCTTTTTTCTGCTTTGCAAACAGCTTTTTACAGCCATGGGTGGTCTGACTTTGTGGCTGAAGGATGAGCGGGAGAAGTTGAGACAAGCGAGCAGCAACATCTGGGAGTACAGGGAGGAGGAGAACACCTCACCAGAGGGCCAACCCACAGCGGGTCTTCAAGGAGGACTTCTTCAACTTCACTGAGGAGCAATGCAATTCGCCAAGGAAGCTGACACTGAGGTATGTCATCTGCTGTAGCCACAATTGGAGACCCAAACTACATAGATTATACAGCACAGGGCAGAACTTTCAGACCAACCGGTCTATGTCGGAAATGAGCACATGGACAACTATGCATGGCTGTTAGGCTCACCAAGGGCTTTAACTTTATGCCATGAGACTGTTCCTGCTGCAACAGGTAACTTCAGCAATAGCTTCAGCTTTCTGTGCACTGCTGATACAAGGAAGTCACCAAGACTCTGTGACAGAAAGGAAACCTACATCTCTTACCCCACATACCGACCAAAGCAGGATAAGACAGCATTAGCCTTCACTGTGCCAATATTGCCTTACATGCTCACCACTGCCAACCTGACATCCTTAATAGAAAGGGACACCACTCCATAAATATGCCACTTTTTGCAACCATCAAGCAAATCTATGCCTGGTTTCCTGGCAGCAATCATGACTCCTTCGTCCTGCACCAGTTCTGTGCTGCCTTGTTCTAACTAAGCCACCCAGTCTCAGTTTGGCTAATTTGCAACAAGAGATAACTCTTTGGGACCTGGCTTTTGATCCCTGTCAGGAATTCAGGCACAGGCACAGGAGTATACAGCAATGAAAGCCATGCCACCGTCAGGAATATAATTCAGCAAATGATCCAGAAGCTCATTAAATACTCCTGCTGCCTGAACAGTTTGGGAGGAGCTTAGAAATATATTCCTGACAATGTTTACAGATTTGTGATTATATGCTGTCCAACTTCACTTTACTGAGGGACCAACTTTTACCACTACTAAAGTAGTAAAAATTGGAAGAAGAGCAACATCACCAAGAGGTGTTACCTAGAGGGCATTCAACACCAATGGGGTAAACAGGACATCCCTTCTCCAGACAATCACAGAGGCCAAGGTCTATAAAGTAGCATTGGTGAACCTGGGATCCCATTCTACCATTCTCCCAGCCATTTTCTGTTTACAATCTTTCTTCCTCTCTACAGCCACAATGCACCTTCCCATTAAGAGGAACTGGTTTATTTTATGTGACATCAGATACATTTAATATCTAGTACCTCTCCCCTCAAAAATGAGGCACTTGTAGCATAGAGACATACGCCCTGCTATCTGAAGGCCCATTAGCAGGCATGATCAAATTTCTAGGCGCATAATTTTTCACATGCAATGTATCATGCAAAATATTGTATGCTAGTTGTAAACACTTAGATGAAAATGGTGCTCTAAATTGAATAAAGCACACCCATTTTCAAGGTATATGACACTGATAAAGCAAACCACCTCATAGAATCTGTCAATGCTGCATGGGAGGAAATAGCAGCACTGCTCAATTTCACTCATTCCAGTAAAAAGTGCTGGAGCCGGATTCACAGTCTTGGAGCAGCCCAAAAATCTTCTACATAAAATCGCCCATCAGTCACCCTGAACCAAGTTGCCAGTCATCTGCTCCACTTTAGCCCTCGCCACAGTCATACATAAAATTTTTTTCTCCTTTCTGGATTCACCACACAATCACAGAAGGGCTCGAGTGAAGTGATAACACCCATTGTTGACATCTGGTTACAAATATCATCTGATATTTATGTAGCATGGGTCATTAATATCAAGAACAGTGACAATATAATGCAGTGTCAGTTTGTGTGTAGCCTATAGGTGATTTTTTTCTTATTCATTCACGGGATGTGGGCTTCACTGACTGGGCCAGCATTTATTGCCCAAACCTAGTTCCCCTTGAGAAGGTAGTGGTGAGCTGCCTTCTTGAACTGCTACAGTCCATGTGGTATAGGTACACCCACCATGGTATTAGGAAGGGAGTTCCAGGATCTTGATCCAGTGACAGTGAAGGAATGGCAATATATTTCCAAGTCAGGATGATGAGTGACTTGGAGAGCAACCTCCAGGTGGTGGTGTTCCCATCTATATGCTGCCCTTGTCCTTTTAGGTGGTAGTGATCATGGGTTTGGAAGGTGCTGTCTAAGGAGTCTTGGTGAATTTCTGCAGTGCATCTTGTAGATGCTGCTACTGTGTGTCAGGGGTGGAGGGAGTGAATGTTTGTGGATGTGGTGCCAATCAAGTAGATTGCTTTGTCCTGGACAGTGTCCAGCTTCCTGAGTATTTTGAGAGCGGCACTCATCCAGGCAAGTGGGGTGTATTCCATCACACTCCTGACTTGTGCCTTATAGACGGTGGGCAGGCTTTTGGGAGTCAGGAGGTGAGTTACTCGTCGCATGATTCCTAGCTTCTGACATGCTTTTGTAGCCACAGCATTTATATGGCTAGTCCTGCTCAGTTTCTGGTCAATGGTAACCCCCAGGGTGTTGATAATGAGGGATTCAATGATGGTAATGCCATTGAAAATCAAGGGGCGATGGTTGGATTCTTTCTTGTTGGAGATGGTCATTGCCTGGAACTTGTGTGGTGCGAAAGCTATTTGCCACTTGTCAGCCCAAGCCTGGATATTGTCCAGGTCTTGCTGCATTTGGGCACGAACTGCTTCAGTATCTGAGGAGTCGCGAATGGTGCTGAACATTGTGCAATCATCAGTGAACATCCCCACTTCTGACCTTATGATGGAAGGAAGGTCATTAATGAAGCAGCTGAAGATGGTTGGGCCTAGGACACTACCCTGAGGAGCTCCTGCAGTGATGTCCTGCAGCTGAGATGACTGACCTCAAACAACCACAACCATCTTCCTTTGTGCTAGGTATGACTCCAAACAGTGGAGAGTTTTCCCACGATTCCCAGTGACTCCAGTTTTGCCAAGGCTCCTTGATGCCACACTCAGTCAAATGCTGCCTTTATGTCAAGGGCAGTAAGTCTCACCTCATCTTGGGAGTTCAGCTCTCTTGTCCATGTTTGAACCAAGGCTGTAATGAGGTCAGGAGCTGAGTGGTCCTAGTGGAACCCGAACTGGGCATCAGTGAGCAGGTTATTGCTGAGCAAGTGCCGCTTGATAGCACTGCTGATGACCCCTTCCATTACTTTACTGCTGATCGCGAGTAGACTGATGGGGCGGTAATTGGCCAGGTTCGATTTGTCCTGCTTTTCGTATACAGGACATACCTGGGCAATTTTCCACTTAGCCGGGTAGATACCAGTGTTGTAGCTGTACTGGAATCGCTTGGCTAGGGGCACAGCAAGTTCTGGAGCACAAGTCTTCAGTACTATTGCCGGAATATTGTCATGGCCCATAGCCTTTGCAGTATCCAATGCCTTCAGCCATTTCTTGATATCACGTGGAGTGAGTTGAATTGGCTGAAGACTGGTCTCTGTAATGCTGGGGACCTCCAGAGGAGGCCAAGATGGATCATCCACTCAGCACTACTGGCTGAAGATTGTAGCAAATGCTTCAGCCTTATCTTCTGCACTGCTATGCAGGGCTCCTCCATCATTGAGGATGGGGATATTTGTGGAGCCTCCTCCTCCAATGAGTTGTTTAATTGCCCACCACCATTTGTGACTGGACGTGGCAGGACTGCAGAGCTTAGATCTGATCCGTTGGTTGCAGGATTGCTTAGCTCTGTCTATCACTTGCTGCTTATGCTGTTTGGCATGCAAGTAGTCCCGAGTTATAGCTTCACCAGGTTGATACCTCATTTTTAGGTATACCTAGTGCTGCTCCTGGCATGCCCTCCTGCACTCTTCATTGAACCAGGGTTGATCCCTTGCTTGATGATAATGGTAGAGTGGGGGATATGCCAGGCCATGAGGTTACAGATTGTGTTCGAGTACAATACTGCTGCTGCTGATGGCCCACAGTTGCTAGATCTGTCCAAAATCTATCCCATTTAGCACGGTGGTAGTGCCACACAACACGATGGAGGGGTACCCTCAATGTGAAGGCGGGACTTCGTCTCCACAATGACTATGCGGTGGTCATTCTTACCAATACTGTCATGGACAGATGCATCTACGGCAGACAGGTTTGTAAGATTGAGGTCAAGTATGTTTTTCCCTCTTGTAGGTTCCCTCACCACCTGCTGCAGACCCAGTCTAGCAGCTATGTCATTTAGGACTCGGCCAATCCGGTCAATGGTGGTGCTACCGAGCCACTCTTGGTGATAGACATTGAAGTCCCCCACCCAGAGTATATTCTGCGTCCATGTCACCCTCAGTGCTTCCTCCAAGTGATGTTCAACATGAAGGAGCACTGATTCATCAACTGAAGGAGGGCGGTACGTGGTAATCAGGAGGTTTCCTTGCGCAGGTTTGACCTGATGCCATGAGACTCCATGGGGTCCGGAATCGATGTTGAGGACCCCGACTGTATACAACTATGCTGCCACCTCTGCTGCTCTGTGCTGCTGGTGGGACAGGATGGTGATGGTGGAGTCTGGGACATTTTCTGTAAGGTGCGATTCCGTGAAAATGACTATTGCAGGCTGTTGCTTGACTAGCTTGTGAGACAGCTCTCCCAATTTCGGCACTAGCCCACAGATGTTAGTAACGAGGACTTTGCAGGAAATTGCCGTTGTCATTTCCAGGGCCTAGGTTGATGACAGGTGGTCTGTCCGGTTTCATTCCTTTTTACTGACCTTCCTTTCCCTAAAGGGCATTAGTGTCCAACAATCAACAATGGTCATCATTAGACTTTTAATTCCAGATTTTTATTGCCACTATGCCACTGAATTCAAATTCCACCATCTGCCATGGCGGGATTTGAACCCGGGTCCCCAGTGCATTACCCTGGGTTTCTGGATTACTAGTAAAGCGACAATACCACTATGGCATCGCCTCCCCCACCGTGACTATTAAACAAACCAGACAGTACAAATTTTATTTTAAAAGCATTGTGCAAAATCGTTGATTTGACAGGGAAATATCCCATTAGTTATTTATAATATTGTGCAGACGATAACCCTGATTTTGGTGGCTGCCTTAGTCCTCACTAATATGTTAGCCCTCATTAATATGTTCTGCACATTGCACCATATGGACACGGTGACAGTAAATTCATATTTGGGGTAAGATCCATTACTTGCAACCCAGATAAATGGCACAAAATCTTTTCTCTTCTGTAGAAGTAGAAGACTTTCTTCTGCCTGAGTGTATATTATTCAATATAATCATTTCATAGAAGGGGTGTAATTGGATTCTATTTTATCAGTAATATCACAGGGTAGAAAGATCAAATGACTCCTGAGCAACAAAGTGGAATGATTGAACTTGGTCTTCACTGTCAGTGAGAAGAGTTGAAGCCCTCAGGAGTCTCTGTCCAAAACAAAGGACATAGAGGACAAAGACCAAATGGTTCACATTTGCATATGTTTTCTTGATCAGCAACTCTGAAGACTCTGCTGATTGCTGCTGTTCACTACTCTATATTTTCAAAATCTACTATGTAACTTCATCACAATATTTAAATATCTTAAAAAACACCAAGATAGAGTGGAATAATAGATAAGTAAAAAAAGGACAAGATTGAAGTCAAGGGAAAAGACTTAAGAATCATATGCAGTGCAAACAGGTTACTGGTTCACTATGAAACCATTATGCACTCATGTCTTGGCAATTTTACCCCACAAACCTGCTCACAATAAACTTTCAGTAGCAAAGTAGCAACAAAATAAACAGAACTCCAGCCATGATTCCACCCTCTATTCGCAAGATAATTATGGAAGACAAAGGTCATCTATTCCAGCTCGTCTCATCCATCTTGAATGACATACGACAATTAAGATTTATTAGGACCAGGAGTAGGCCATTCATCCCCTTGCGCCTGCTCCACCATTTGATAACATTGCCTACATTATACAGGTGACTACAACTCAAAAGTTGGCTGTACTTAGTTGGCTGTAAAGCGATTTGGGACATTGTGAAAAGTGCTGTATGAATGTAGGTTTTGTCTTTCATTAGCCCTGCATGCAGTGGGCAGAGTGACGGTAGCAATGGTGAAATTAGAAGCCCAATGCTGAGTCTCCAAGGATAATTAATCACAGAGAAATCAACTGATGCTAGAAAAGTGGCTACAAAGAATTCACTACAATTCAACTATGTAGCTTATAAACCTTACCATTCTGGCTTCTCTGGCGCCAACTCACTGTCATCCAATTGTATTGTGAATTTACAGCCTATCCAAGGGTTCTATATGATGTTGCATTACATTTGTACTAAATAAATGTGCAAATACTACTCTTAAAAAATTGTAATTGTTGTTTGAGATATGAGAGAAACAGCCAAGTAAGAAAGTAGAAAAATTGAATTAATAAATACGAAACTCCAACAGCAAAAAAATGAGTGTGACAGCAAAATCCCACGAGAAATCATTTCTAGACACAATTAAGTCATAGGATTGGGTTTCTTTAAAGACCCTTTTTGGTAAAAGCCCTTTATGCTGTATCTCTGGGATTTCAATGGATTTTTTTTTGCCAAAGTTACAATGGATGATTGGGAATCCTCACCCCAGAGAACTTTTGAGTCCCACAGTGTGACCCCGTACTGCTAGATGTTAAACAGGATGCTGCAAGGTGGGGTGAAACTAGGATGGAGTAGAATTTTGTAAAACCTTTCTTTAAAAAATCTTTGTCATGAATAGGGATTTCATTCTCAGGCTTTGCAAAAGCAATAGAATGGATGATAGTGAGTCAACATCCTGTTTTGCATCAATCCCGGTTTTTAGTTTCTTACATTCACAAGCCATCAACACAGCATGTCATCAGAATTGTGTCTACTTCAGGGCATAATAAAAATTTAGACTGCTATTTATATGGTGGTTTAAGTTCAGAAGAGAATTTTGAGAAGTGGACAGTATTTACACACCCCTCAACTTCCCAGCCAGGAGTGCAGCTCCAACAACTGTCAAGAAGCTTGACACCATCCAGAACAAAGCAGCCCACTTGATTGACACCCCATCTACAAACATTCACTCCCTCTGTGAGTGCTGGCTAGGCCAGCATTTATTGCCCATCCCTAATTGCCCTCGAGAATGTGGTGGTGAGCTGCCTTCTTGAACCCTTGCAGTCCATGTGGTGTAGGTACACCCACAGTGCTGTTAAGGAGGGAGTTCCAGGATTTTGACCCAGTGACAGGGAAGGAATGGCGATATATTTCCAAGTCAGGATGGTGAGTGGTTTGGACGGGAACTTCCAGGTGGTAGCGTTCCCATATATCTGCTACCCTTGTCCTTCTAGATGGTAGTGGTCGTGGATTTGGAAGATGCTGTCTAAGGAGCCTTGGTGTGTTTGTGCAGTGCACCTTGTAGATGGTACAGACTGCTGCCGCTGTGTATTGGTGGTGGAGAGGGGTGAATGTTTGTGGATGGGTGTCAAACGGATTGCTTTGTCCTGAATGCTGTCAAGCTTCTTGAGTGTTGTTAAAGAAGTCTAGTGGTAATGTCTGGAAACTAGAATTGTACAAGGTGCTGTGCCGTTGTGAAATTTTGAGAAGCTTTTCTTTGCCTGACAAGGAATATTTCTCCCAGGCACCCTTGAATAAAGATCTTACCTGGATCTTACGTACTCCAGAGTACGTACCCCCACAACAGGGACCTCAGTACTAACCCCTTACTATTTTTTTGCAAAAATATACTTTATTAATAAATTACGCACTTGTGGATAGACACAAACAATGCTGCACATTACTGACGAGTATCCCCTCTACAGACAAAGTGGTGGACTAATCACCTTAAATTCAGCAACTGAGGAGGCAATCGTTTGGTTTTGGGGATTTGCATTCACTAAATAAATAAAGTTTTCAAGGTACCTAATTCAGCAATCCAGGAGGCAAGAAAGAAAAGTATTGATATTCATCCAAAGTCTTGGATGCTTTGCATACAATTACCAAAAGCAAATGCAGCACTGCTCATTTTATCTACAAGGTCCTACACACACTGAGATGACTCTTCAATTAATCAGTTTTCTGTAGAGCTAGATGAAGGAAGGACATTGACCTGAACACCCAAAAAAACTCTCTGCCCTTCTTCAATTGCTGTTATGGGTCCTTTATCATCCACTTGAACATGCAGTTTGGATGTCAGTTTAATATCTCATCCAAAGAATCAAATCTCTGACAATGCAACACTAAACTCTTTCAGCACTAGATTCTGCAAGCCACAAGCTAAATACTATGATACCTCTCCAAAAGCAAACAACCACCACTAGCTTTTGTATCTTCAGATCTAACTAAACATTTTCAGGTTCTAGATGTAGCAATCACCATTCGAAATTGCTGTGGGAAACCAGATGTCCGAAGGCTTGCATATGTCACTGCAGGTGGAAAATTGAGGAAAGCCAACCTGACTGAAGTTTTTGAGTGGGTGGCCAGTGCTCCATTGCCAAAGGGTTCATAAAGGCGAAAAATCATAATAAGAATATCAGTTTCAACAGACACAACTGGAGGAACAATTGGGGGTTTCAATGGGAGAAAAATCTACAAAGAAGCACTTTGTTGATAACAGTAATGTGAGGACTGAATTCAGTTGTTCCAACTGATCAATTGCAATGAAGAGCTCCTAGAGATTGGCTCATAAAGCATTAATATCCTGAAGTACTATCGTATATTTTATAGCTTATGTATAACTGTGTTAACACATAATAACATTTAAGTTAACCTGTAGATGGCAATGGTGTAAAAGAAATTTGAAAAGCAGCAGAAAACTGGTGAACTGTATTTAGTGTGGGGTGGGAACACAAATATGACTGCACTGTAAATCATTCACCTGACTGTGTCTTAATTCATTTGCATTGACACAAATATACTTTCTGAAAAAAAGATATTTATCACACTTTGTAAAAATGTAAAAATGTAATACATTTCTTAAAGCACTAGCCCCTACATCTACAGAATTGCGAAAACAGCATCAGCATCAAACACCAGAAGTGAGGCCATTTCATTCCACAATCCAAAAAAATGGCAAATTCACATCACAATTTTCTGGAAATATAATTAAAATTTGCTGCAGTGAGCACAGCGGCAGCTTGGGAGCAGCGTTGCCTATATCCAAGGTAGGGTCTGATACAGAAGAATAGGATTGGCACAGATTGTGCAATTATAATGACAGCGAAACTATCAGCATTTGCCGTCAATACAACTGTAAAGCTAGCAACTCCTGGTGTCCATACATGCACAGTTAAACACAGAAATGCAGAAGTTACCAGTGATTTACTCCTCCACAGTGTGCACTGTTGAATTTCCCACGGATGACAGTCTTTAGAAACCAATCTCCCATTTTACGCTGTCATATTGCTTTAAAAAAATCTTACATCTTGCTGAAATTAATTTTCTGGCCTGGAAAAATTGATTTCTATTTGTGTGATGCCAAATTACTATACTACAATAAAAGTTCCTTAGATTTTTAATATTATTTGAAACAAAATTGTTTATGATATTGCAGCTTCTACCAGCACAGGTTGAGAGAGCCATTAATAAGGTATATGGCATCCTGTGCTTTATCAATAGAGGCAGAGAGTACAAAAGCATGGAAGTTATGTTAAACTTGTATAAAACACTGGTTTGGCCTCAACTGGAGTACTGTATCCAGTTTTGAGCACTTTAAGAAGATTGTGAAGGCATTAGGGAGGGTGCACAAGAATGGTTCCAGTGATGGGTAACTTTGGTTACATAGAAAGACTGAAGAAGTTGGTGCTGTTATCCTTGGAGAAGAAATAGATAGGGAGAAACTGTTCCCTTTGATGGAAAGATCATGAACCAGAGGGTGTAGCTTTAAAAGAATTGGCAAAAGAAGCAATGGTGGCGTGCGGAAAAATCTTTTTCAAGCAGTGAGTGGTTAGGATCTGGAATGCACTGCCTGAGAGTGTGGTAGAGGCAGGGTCATTTGAGGCATTCAAAAGAGGTTTGGATCATTACCTGAAAAGTAAAATTTGCAGGGCTACAGGAAAAGGCAGGGTGTGACACTACGTGAATTTCTTCCTCAGAGGGCCAACACAGATATAACAGGCCAATGGCTCCTCCTGTGCTGTGACCATTCTATAATTGTACCTTATTCCTATTTGTGTATCCCAATCTTTATTTTGTTATCTGCAAAATTATTTAAAAAATGAAGAATTATTAATGCATTTTACTTCATGGTTTGCTGTCTTCGAATTCAGCCAAGTGATTGGCTGCTTCGTTTACTTCATGACATCACTGTTGCTGGATGCCCTTAACCTAGCACCAAAAATCAAACTAACATCAGGCCAGGTAAAATCCATGCCACAGATTACGAGATCTTTCTTCAAAATCAGCAATGAGTGCCAGCACTTCATGCTGATCACAAAATCCAGGCCAAAATTTAGCAGGGACTCATTTAGGAGCATTGGCTTTGATCTGATAACACAAGATGGGTGCTATTGTGTGAGGAGAGAATATCCAAGTGGGCTTAATTTGATTGATGAGTTTTACAAAAATATAAATTGGCAATGCAAAAAGTTCTTTACATATAAAGTTGTTTCCATAATATTGTGCAATTCTTAACCATATTGCATTACTGGTCACCATCTATGCTTAGCGCTCAAGCACAATAATTAAGAAAAATTAGCAACAGGAAAATCAGGAGATGCTGCGCTGTCAAAACACTCTTAATTAAGGTTTAGGATTTCAATGAAGTTCCTAGAACAAATTGGTAAAAAAAAGTTACCCTCAAGTAACCCGCTAAGCAGTTGAGTATTTTACTGATTCTGAGTCCTGTAGCGCCATTCGGTAACATAACAGTGTCTGTCACAATCACAGATCTGCCACTGATTTCATTGAAGACAAAATAATTAGCTGTTTAACTTCTTATGTCTGACTACTGCGAGTGCTGTTTTGTATCCAAAATAGCATCTACAGCAAGCGTGCACTTTACTAACCACACTGGATGCCATTTTGATCAGCGTATTAGCACACACACACTGGGAGTGGGAGCATCCATCAGAAGTATGCAGATTGTGACATTAATCAGTGCAATGGTGGTTTGATATGCATTAGATACCATCTTGGAGCACAATCCTCCACCTAATACCACTTATGAAGTATAGCTAAACATGTATTCAGCAGATAGAATGCCCCACTCCACCAATACATTTTAAAGAGGTCAATTATTTTCTGGTTAGTTGCTGATTGCTTTCAGCTGGGACTTGCTGCGATTGTAGAAGTGTTTGGTGGTGGTTTCCAGATTTCTCTAAAGTTGAAGTGTACAAGGAATGGTGGCACATGCTGAAAGACTTTGTTCTGACTTCAAGATTCTACAGAAACCACTTGTTCCCAGCATGGGTGCAGTAGTATGCATCCACCTTGGCCTATAGCATGATGATGAGAATAAGCAAAGGTGACACAAAGCAGGACAAGCTGCCAGAACAGAAAGGAGAAGGAATGGGAAAGTGATCTCAACAGGAGGCCACATCCATCCAAGGTATCCAGGAGCAATTCTCTTATATCGAAACGTCAACTCTTTTCTTCTCTGCCGATGCTGCCAGACCTGCTGAGTTTTTCCAGGTAATTCTATTTTTCTTTTGGATTTCCAGCATCTGCAGTTTTTTGTTTTTATCCCTTATATCAAGCCCAGTGTCGGACAGTATGTCAGAGGTCTGTGCTTCACTTAGGAGGGCTTCATTGAAATCTGACACCTGCTGCACTCATAAAAACAAGATGAGGATGGCACTGCTAGTGGATATGAAGGTGACCATGGCCATGAACTTTAATGCACCTAGTTCCATCAGGCTGTAGCAAGTGATATTTGCAACATCTCCCAATGCATATGGAAGGTTACTAAGGATCTGTGTCCTAAGAATGCTGAATACATTTCATCCTCTTTTGCCAGATTGAAGCAGGGGGATAGACTACGTGGCTTTGTGAGGATTCCAGGCTTTCCCAATGTGCAGGGTGTCATTGACTGCATGCATGCTGCTTTGAGGGCACTGCATGTTAACTCGGAACATACAACTGAAACCAATTCTACTCCATCAGCATTGAGTCAGTGTGTGACCATCAGCATTGTATAATGCAGGTGAATGCCTGGTATCCCAGCAGCAATCACTATCCCTTCATTCTGCAGCAATCTGCTGTGGCCTCCACATTTGAGCCACCACGACAATCTGGAGGGTGGTTACTGGGTGACAGGGATATTCTTTGAAAACATCCTCATGACTTTGGTGCATAACCCAAGCCCACATGGGCAGCATGCATATAACAAAAATGTCAGATTGCCACACTAAAACATGACAGAGCACACCACTGGTGTACTTAAATGTTTTCTGCTGCTGAAGTGCAGCATGCAGCTGTATGAGAATGGTTAATGCACAGGGGGTCATTTGACCTGTGCCAGCTCTCTGTAGAAACAATTTAGCTGGTCCCACTCTCCCACGTCCTTGCCCTGTAGCCATGCAAATATTTGTCCTTCAGGTGCTTATCCCTTCTGCAGTCCACAATTTAATCTTCCTCCACCACACCCAAAGTGTGTTCTAGATCATAACCATTCACTTTGTAAAAATATTTTGCCTCATGACACCATTGGTTCTTTTACCAATCACTTTAAATCTATGCCCTCAGGTTCTTGACCCCTCTGCCAATGAGAGAACATTTTCTCTTTATTCACTCTTTTTGGACCCCTCATGATTTTGAGCACCACTAACAAATCTCCTTTCAACCTTCTCTTCTCTAAGGATCCCATTTTCACCAATCCACCCCTGTAACTGAAGTACCTGATCCCTGGCACCATTCCTGTAAATCTTTTTACACTGTCACTAAAGCCTTCATATCCTTTCTAAAGTCAATGCCCAGAATTATACCCAATGCTTGGTTGACGCTGAACAAAAGTTTTATAATGGCTCTTTTTAATTCCCTTGCTTTTGTACTCCATACTTCTATTTATTTATAAAGCTCAGAATCCCCTATGCTTTTTAGAAACCAAGTTTGGAACCTGCCCTGCCACCTTCACTGACTTTACATATATAACCCCAAGCCTCCCTCTGATCTTATACCCACGTTACAATGTGTCATTTAGTTTATATTGCCTCTCCTCCTTCTTCTTACCAAAATGCATCACTTTACATTTCTCTGTATTAAATTGCACATCACATGTCTGGTTCCACCAGGCTTTGTCCTCCTGAAGTCTATTACTATCTTCCTCAAAGTTCAGTATACTTACAAGTTTTGTGTCATCTGCCAATTTAAAATTGTGCCCTGTACATCCAAGTCTAGTTCATTAATGCAGATCTGGAAAATCAGAAGTCCTAGCGAGTCTTGGAGGACACCACTATACAAGTTTCCTCTAGCCTGAAAATAACTATTCATCACAACTACAGCTAAAGCAAAATACTGAGAATGCTGGAATTCTTAAATAAAAACAAAAAATGCTGGAAATATTCAGCTGGTCTAGCAGCATCTGTGGAGAAAGAAACAGAGTTAACTGCCCAGGTCTGTGGCCTTTCATCAGAGCTGAGGAACATAAAAAATATAATGTATTTTGAGCAAGTGAAAAGGAGATTTGGGGGGTGGGGGGGGGGGCGGGGAGAACAAACAGGAAGATCTGGGTTAGGGTGGAGGGTAGGCCAGTGTGGGACAGATTAAATGGCATATGATTTCATGGTACAGAAGTCAGAGGGAGTTGTGATAGGGCAAATAAAGAATTGAAAGGTGTGTCTAGGGGAGGTGGTGGCATAGTGGTATTGGATTAGTAATCCAGAGACCCAGAGTAATGCTCTGGGGACCCAGGTTTGAATCCCAGTGAAATTTGAATTCAAATAAATTAAAAGTCTACTGATGATTGCAAAAACCTATTTGGTTCACTAATGTCCTTTAAGGAAGGAATCTGCTGTCCTTACATGTGACCATAGCAATGTGGTTGACTCTTAACTGCCATCTGAAATATCCTAGCAAGCCACTCAGTTGTATCAATCTGCTAAAATATCTGAAAGTAATGGAAGCAGCATCGACCTAGGCACCGGAAATGACAATGGAAAACTCAACCCTGTCGACCTGCAAAGTCCTCCTTACTAACATCTGGGGACTAGTGCCAAAATTGGTAGAGCTGTCTCATTGATCGTCAAGCAACAGCCTGACATAGTCATACTAATGGAAACATGCCTTACAGGCACTGTCCCAGACACCACCATCGCCATCACCATCCCTGGGTATGTCCTGTCCCATCGGCAGGATAGATACAGCAGAGGTGACGACATCAGATGGTAGCTCGTTCCACACTCTCACCACTCTCTGAGTGAAGAAGTTCCCCCTAATGTTCTCCCTAAACCTTTCCCCTTTCACCCTAAAGCCATGTCCTCTCGTGTTTATTTCTCCTAATCTAAGTGGAAAGAGCCTACTTGCATTTACTCTGTCTATACCACTCATAATTTTGTAAACTTCTATCATATCTCCCCTCATTCTTCTACGCTCCAAGGAATAAAGTCCTAACCTGTTTAATCTTTCCCTGTAACTCAACTCCTTAAGACCCGGCAACATCCTAGTAAATCTTCTGTGCACTCTCTCAATCTTACTGATATCCTTCATCTACTTTCTTGATAACCTCCTCGAAAAACTCTACAAGGTTCGTTAAACACGACCTACCACACACAAAGCCATGCTGACTATTCTTAATCAGCCCTTGGCTGTCCAAATAATTAAATATCCGATCTCTCAGAACACCTTCCAATAATTTACCTACTACTGACGTGAGGTTCACTGGCCTGTAATTACCTGGTTTACTTTTGGAGCCTTTTTTAAACAACGGAACAACATGAGCTACCCTTCAATCCTCCGGCATCTCACCCGTGGCTAAGGACATTTTAAATATTTCTGCCAGGGCCCCTGCAATTTCTACACTAGTCTCCCTCAAGGTCCGAGGGAATATCATGTCAGGCCGGGGGATTTATCTACCTTTATTCACTGTAAGGCAGTAAGCACCTCCTCCTCTTTAATCTCTATATGTTCCATGAAACTACTGCTTGTTTCCCTTCCTTCCTTATACACTATGACAGTTTCCTGAGTAAATACTGATGCAAAAAAACTGTTTAAGATCTCCCCTATCTCGTGAGGCTCCACACATTGATGACCACTCTGATCTTCAAGGGGACCAATTGTGTCCCTTACTATCCTTTTACTCTTAATATACTTGTAGAAACCCTTCGGGTTTACCTTCACATTATCTGCCAAAGCAACGTCATGTCTTCTTTATGCCTTCCTGATTTCCTTTTTTAGTATTTTCTTACATTTTCTATACTCTACAAGTACCTCATTTGCTTCTTGTTGCTGATACCTGCTATACACCTCTCTCTTCTTCTTAACCAGATCGCCAATATCCCTTGAAAACCAGGGTTCCCTATGCCTGTTAACTTTGCCTTTAATCATGACAGGAACATGCAAACTCTGCACTCTCAAAATTTCGCCTTTGAATGCCTTCCACTTACTGAACACATCCTTGCCAGAAAACAACTTATGCCAATCCACTCTTCCTAGATCCTTTCTCATTTCCACAAAATTGGCCTTTCTCCAATTTAGAATCTCAACTCGAGGATCAGACCTATCCTTATCCATAATTAGCTTAAAACTAATGACATTGTGGTCATTGGACCCAAAATGTTCGCCTACACATACTTCTGTCACCAGACCTGTCTGGTTCCCTAATAGGAGATCAAGTATTGCATCCTCTCTCGTTGGTACCTCTATATATTGATTTAGAAAACTTTCCTGAACACATTTGACAAACTCCAAGCCATATTTTCTCTTTGCCTCTCATTTCTTTTCACTTCCCCTCTAAACTTAAAGTGATTGCGATTCAAAGGACAGCCTGTGTCTATTTAATAAGGTCAGAGTTGTAAGTGGGAAAACATTAAATAACAGGTGCCACTTTCTGAGTTTCTTGGTAGTGACAAGATGTCTTCAGTTGTCTTTGTGAGGTTTTAAATTACTGATATGGTTTCCCAGAACAAAGGAAATGTTTGGGAATGCAACATAATGAGTTTGGATCTCTATCTGGGACATCCCAGGTAAGTCACGTTGCTGTGGGTATAGATTGCAGGGTTTTTCTTTGGTTGGGTTTTATCTGTGTGATTTTCTCACAGAAAAAGGCAGTTGCAGTTGAAGCTTAAAAGCAGCTTTGAGATAAGCAGAGAGAGAAATCCACCAGGAGCTGTACACCAGAAGTAAAAGGGCTATGTTGGAGTCACTGAGCAAGAAAACAGTGAGGGCCATGCTTGGGCTGTGGTGTCCATCATTGTGAGGTGCTTGAAGAGAGTTGGAGGATTGCCCAACTGGATGATGAGGAAGAATTCTAAGAAATCTCATACCTCAGAGAATAGCAGGAATGATGAAGAGAATCAAAGTAAATTCCTGAGAGCTGTGGCACATCAAGGAGAAGTGAAGGAACCCTCAAGAAACTGCAAAATATAGGGGAACTCCTGGGTGGAAATTGAAGGAGAATGGGGAGTGTCCCATTGAGATTTTCAGGCTTGAAGAAAAAGTGCTTATGAAATACTTCATTGGTGACGCAGGTGAAGATAATAGGGCCTAGGATACTAAGGATTGCCTGCAAAGAGATGACTGGCCTTCAACAAACACAACTAATCTTCCTTTATGCCAAGTATGGGTTTATCCACTGGACAGGATTTCTGCTAATAGCCAGACTATAATTTTTCCAGGGTTTCTTATTGCCACACTTGGTCAAGTGCTTCCTTCACGTCATTGGTAATTATTCTAACATCACTTTGTAGAATTCAATTTGTGTTCATGTTTGGACCAAGGCAATGTTGTCCTGGCACAATCCAAACGGAGCATCAGTGAATAGATTACTGGTGCGTAGGTATGGCTTGATAGCACTGCTATGAGACCTTCTATCACCCTCCTGATGATTGGAAGCAGGTCTTCAAACAATGGAGACAATGGCATAGTGGTATTGTCGCTGGACTAATAATCCAGGGACCCAGGGTTATGCCCTGGGAACCAAAGTTCAAATTCCGTCACGGCAGATGGTGGAATTTGAATTCAATAAAAATCGGGAATTAAAAGTCTAATGACGGCCATGAAATCATTGTCGATTGTTGCAAAACAAAATCCCCATCTGGTTCACTAATGTCCTTTAAGGAAAAAAATCTGTCATCCTTACCTGGTCTGGCCTGCATGTGACTCCAGGCCCACAGCAATGTGGTTGACTCTTAAATGCCCTCTGAAATGGCCTAGCAAGCCACTTAATTGTAACAAATCTCTACAAAGTCACAAAAAAGGAATGAAATAGGACGGACCACCTGGCATCGACCTAAACACCAGAAACGACAACGGCAATCTCAGCCCTATCGACCCTGCAAAGTCCTCCTAACTAACATCTGGGGGCTAGTACCGAAAGTGGGAGAGCTGTCTCACAGGCTAGTCAAACAACAGCCTGACATAGTTATTTGCACAGAATCATACATTACAAAAAATGTCCTGGACACCACCATCGCCATCCCTGGGTATGTCCTGTCCCACTGGCAGGACAGACCCAGCAGAGGAGGCGGCACAGTCATATACAGACAGGAGGGAGTTGCCCTGGGAGTCCTCAACATTGACTCCAGACCCCATGATGTCTCATGGCATCAGGTCAAACATGGGCATGGAAACCTCCTGCTGATTACCACATAACGCCATCTCTCAGCTGATGAATCAGTAATCCTCCATGTTGAACACCACTTGGAGGAAGCACTGAGGGTGGCACGGGTGCAGAATATACTCTGGGTGGGGGACTTCAATGTCCGTCAACAAAAGTGGCTCAGTAGCACCACTACTGACGTAACTGGCCGAGTCCTAAATCACACAACTGCTAGACTAGGTCTGCAGCAGGTGGTGAAGGAACCAACAAGAGGGAAAAACATACTTGACCTCATCCTCACAAACCTGCCTGCCGCAGATGCTTCTGTCTATGACAGCATCGGTAAGAGTGACTACTGAACAGTCATTTTGGAGTCGAAGTCCTGCCTCCACAATGAGGATACCCTCCATCATGTTTTGTAGCACTACCACCGTACTAAATGGGATAGATTTTGAACAGATCTAGCAACTCAAGAATGGGCATCCATGTGGCGCTGTGGGCCATCAGCAACAGCAGAATTGTACTCAAACACAATCTGTAACCTCATATACGCATACACCCGGCATATACCCAGCTCTACCATTACCATCAAGCTAGGGGATCAACCCTGGTTAAATGAGGGCAGGAGGGCATGCCAGGGTCAGCACCAGGCATAGCTAAAAATAAGGTGTCAACCTGGTGAAACAATATTACAGGGCTACTTACATAAGAAGTAAATGATAGACAGGGCTAAGCGATCCCACAACCAACGGATCAGATCTAAACTCTGCAGTCCTGCCACATCCAGTCACAAATGGTGGTGGACAATTAATCAACTCACTGGAGGAGGCGGCTCCACAAATATCCCCATCCTCAACAATGAAAGAGCCCAGCACGCCAATGCGAAAGATAAAGCTGAAGCATTTCCTACAATCTTCTACCAGAAGTGCCGAGTGGATGATTCATCTCAGCATCCTCCGGAGGTCCCTAGCATCACAGATGCCAGTCTTCAGCCAATTCGATTCACTCCACATGTTATCAAGAAACGGCTGAAGGCACTGAATAGTGCAATGGCTATGGGCCCTGACATCATTCCGACAATAGTACTGAAGAATTGTGCTCCAGAACTTCCTGCAGCCTTAGCCAAGCTGTTCCAGAGCAGCTACAACACTGGCATCTACCCGGCAATGTGGAAACTTGCCCAGGTATGTCCTGTACACAAAAAGCAGGACAAATCCAGTCCGGCCAATTACTACCCCATCGGTCTACGCTCCATCATCAGTGAAGTAATGAAAAGGATCATCAAGTGGCCGTTTAGCAATAACCTGCTCCCTGACACCCAGTTTGGGTTCCGCTAGTGCCACTCAGCTCCTGACCTCATTACAGCTTTGGTTCAAAAACAGACAAAAGAGCTGAACTCTAGAGCGGAGGTGGGGGTGACTGCTCTTGACATCAAGGCAGCATTTGACCAAATGTGGCATCAAGGAGCCCTAGCAAAACTGGAGTCAATGAGAATCGGGGGAAAACTCTCTGCTGGTTGGAGTCATACGTAGCACAAAGGAAAATGGTTGTGGTTGTTGGGAGGTCAGGCATCTCAGCTCCAGGGCATCACCGCAGGAGTTCCTCAGGGTAGTGTCCTCGGCCCAACCATCTTCAGCTGCTTCATCAATGATCTCCCTTCCATCATAAGGTCAGAAGTGGGGATGTTTGCTGATGATTGCACAATGTTCAGCACCATTCGCGAGTCGCGAATACTGAAACAGTCCATGAACAAATGCAGCAAGACCTGGACAACATCCAGGCTGATAAGTGGCAAATATCATTCACGCCACACAAGTGCCAGGCAATGACTATGTCCAACAAGAGAGAATCCAACCATTATCCCTTGATGTTCAATGGTATTGTTATCATTGAATCCTCCACTATCAACATCCTGGGAATTACTATTGACCAGAAGCTGAACTGGACTAGCCACATAAATACTGTGACTACAAGAGCAGGTCAGACGCTAGGAATCGTGTGACGTGTAACTCACATCCTGACTCCCCAGAGCCTGTCCACCATCTACAAGGCACAAGTCTGGATTGTGATGGAATACTCCCCACTTGCTTGGATGAGTGCAGCTCCCACAACACTCAAGAAGCTTGACACCATCCAGGACAAAGCAGCCTGCTTGATTGGCACCACATCCACAAAAATTCACTCCCTTCTTCAACAACGCACAGTAGCAGCAGTTTGTACCATCTACAAGATGCATAGCAGGAATTCACGAAGGCTCCTTTGACAGCATCTTCCAAACCCACAACCACTGCCATCTAGAAGGTCAAGGGCAGCAGATAACTGGGAACACTACCACCTAGAAGTTCTCCTCCAAGTCATTCACCATCCTGACTTGGAAATATATCGCCGTTCCTTCACTGTCGCTGGGTCAAAATCCTGGAACTCCCTTCCTAATAGCACTGTGGGCGTACCTACATCACTTGGGCTGCAGCGGTTCTAGAAAGCAGCTCACCACCACCTTCTCAAGGGCAATTAGGGATGGGCAATAAATGCTGGCCCAGCCAGCGAAGCCCACATCCCGTGGATGAATAATAAAAAAATATTGGCTGGGTTGGGTTTGTCCTGCTTTTTGTGGGCAGGATATGTCTGACCTATTTTTCACTTGGTTGATTAAATGTCAGTGATGTCATTGTACTGGAACAACTTGGTTAGGGGTGTGTCACATTCTGGATTACTACAGCCAGGATGCTTTTTATGGTTAGTCAAGTTGAGTTTCCAATCAATGGTGACTCCCAGGATGTTGCTTATAGTGACATGACAATGATAATGCCACTGGAACCTAATTAAACATTGGTGAGCAGGTTTTATTCAGGGGAAAGTGCAAACACAGTCCCACACTCCCACAAATTTTGCAGTTGAGTATCCCACACTTGGGGACACGCAGGCATCAGCACAACCGAAGTGCATGGGATAGCCTCACCCTGGGAGCACGATCTTCCTGATCATTGTATCTCCCCTGCCAAGTTGTTGCTATGTAAGTGCTGCTTGATTGCACTGTCAACGGCACCTTCCATCACTTTGCTGATTATGAAGAATAGACTAATGGGATGATAATTGGCCAAACTGGATTTGTCCTGCTTTTTGAGGTCATGTTGTCAGGACCCACTTAACCTTTGCTGTGTCCAGTCACTCAGCAATTTCTTGAGGTCATGTTGTGTGAATTGTGATGTGGGGGCCTCAGGAGGTGATTGAACAGGATCATCCACTGAGCACTTGAGGATGAGGATGGAACAATTCAGCCACTTATATTGCTGGCTTCCACCATGATTGAGGGTAGAATGCTCATGAGAGCCTGCTCCTTCCATTAATTGTTTATTAATTATTTATTTGTCTATCATCAGTAGATGCCCTTGCTAATCTCAGTACTTTCGACAAGGAGGAGTGATATTCAACAAGGATGATTCATCAGTTTAAGACAGGCGGTATGTTGCAATCAGCAAGACATTCCTTACCAATACTAAAACCACGAGACTTTGTTAGGTCTAGAGTCAAGGTTGAGGACACATAGGTGACATAAAAATTAATATTAAGAACACCATGCTAATATTTAGAAATACAGTACCCTAGTGCAATGTCTCTGTCTCTGATCCAAGACTGGGGATAAAAGCATAATTTCAACAAAGTTCCTTTTCTGAGACTTCATGAGAAAGCCAGGCTTGTCCCAGCTTGATATTTTACTGCATTATTTGTTTAAAACTATCTGTTCAACTTCATCATAAGCCTTTCAATAATACTCGTTTTAGGTGCTTCATAAATTCTATAGTAGCAATTTGTAAGTAGCAACTGAAAATTATTAAATGTAGTCAAACTTATTTCTTTATGTATTATGTGATGATATGTCCACAACATACTTTGTTATCTTAGGCCTGCTTACAAGTATAATTATTATGGGCTTGACTAAGATCAATACAACATAGGTCAATAGCTAAGCTATTCAGAAAAAAAAATATGAGAATGGCCAGAATAATATAGTCCTCGAATCCGTTAAGTCTTCAGCAATTTATACTTAACTAATGAAAATTGGAACACGCCTGAATCAACAGGCCTAGTGTATTCTTTCACTCGTGCATTTTGCATGAAGGCTTCTTCTACATCATTTATCATTCACTTACTGATATACACTTCTCAAAATTCTTCTTACCATATTATTTTGCCCATTTTTTGTGTTTTTTTTTAGTAGACAACAGCTTTCTTTATATGTTGTATCACTCAGTTTACATTCACATTTATTATTTACGAAGCTTGCAATTTGAGACTTAGGGAATGCAAGGCAAACATAATTATATATTGAAATTTCATGGCATTATTCTGCTTGCAATCGAGTAAACCAGCTTTAAGGGTTGGTCTCTTGGATTCAATTGGTTTGGGGAGTGAGAACGTCTTGCCAATCAATCAGTGATCCTTTTGAGCACACAACAAGAAGTTTACCACTGATAGGTAATGTTTTTCTTCTGCAATCCCCACCACATACAGAGTCATCGTTTATCCTGGTCAGCTGCCTATGCTAGTAAAATGATGCTGATCATTTGTCATTACCACAAGTATGAAGTACAAAGGAGCTATTTAAATCATGTTAAGTGGACCAGCTTTTTTGGGCAGTTCCAACATCTGTTTGGGCCACCTTCCGTCCACTCCTGTCTATTACTGATCGTCCTGCAACACTGCTAATATAAGAACATAAAAAATAAGAATAGGTGTAAGCCATCTTTCCCTCAAGCCACTACTTAGTAAGGTTATGGCTCATCTGATTGTGGCCTTAACTATACTTTAATGTCTGCCCTTATAACCCTAGACTCTCTTTTAAAGTATATAGTCAGTATCTTCTCTAGAGAACTCCAGACTTTCAGACCAACTGCATTCAGCAAATTTATTTCCTTCTTTCAATTGCCCTTTTATTAAATATTAACTTCTTGAAACATTCACAAACAAAACAGCAGCAATTCGGGAATTTTGAAATTGTCCAGCAGCTTTCAAGTCAAAATTGGTTACATATGTCAAGATGTTCTCTGCTCGCCCATAATGCTTGGCAATACTCTTTAAACTTATTATGAGTGATGGCAGTAACATTATTTTGGGAGCTCACCTACCCCAAAGTACGTCAAACATTATATTGCACACTGGCTCAAGTCAGCAACTTTTATTTGTTCTTTTCTTTCACAAAAGCTGCTAATGGGTAAAATTTTTTTAAGTTAATTTGATCACAGGAGGCCCTTGTCATTTATCTCATTGCTGTCAAACATTATATCAATCAGTGCTAATATTGGGCAAGCCATGTGTGCATGAATACACCCGCTACTAATGGTTAGGGAGGTGGTTGATCTAATATAGCATTTGTTTCGTATTAGAATAATGTCCCTCAAATTAATCAGACTAGTCATGAAAACACATCAAGCATAATGCTCAGCACAACATGGAAGGGCAACTTGAGGTTATTGGTGGGCATACAACAGGTATTTTATAGCCTGTGAACATGATGAGTGGTAAAGGCTCAAAATGGTTAAGATGCCTGTGTGGAATTGGGAAGAAGATGTAGATCAGCATGCTTCAAAGCACACCTCTCTCTGTGAAGTCAATAGCTGAGGCTGCACTGGCCATCACATTCAATCATCGATAAGTCATCTCAACCAAGATATTAAATTAATACTTCTATGCTTTGACAGTGTTAAATTAACTCCTTGTAAACCAACTGAGGGGCTGGTGCAGGATAATGGAATAACAGAATAATAATGGCACTGCACAATAAAATGTTACCGTTTAGGAATAAGTAATCCAGACCATTAATTATGTACCAGTGTTTATCTTTACTTGAGATACCCAATCTAATCCCACTCTCCTAGATGCCACACACATCAATTAATTTTCTTTTTCAAGAAACACCCACTTTTAAAAGAACTTATTGACTTTGTTTCTTAAAGCTTCTTTCAGAGAATTCCCCATGCTAACCACTTCCATTGTAAATAAATTTATGGCCTTTTTGTTTCATTCGTCGGTATTATCTTAACTCTGCTCTAGTTTTGCTAACATCTCACTGAACAGTGAAAAGAATCTGTCACTGTTTACTTGATCATAATCCTTCAAGGCTTTATGCCTGGTAAATTCTAAGGAGTCCACTTTCCTCATTTACCCCAAAATCTATATCCTCCACAGTTTTTCCAGAATTTTCATCATTTTGACATTCCTCTAGCCCAGACTTGGTGTCATTAGCAAATGTAGATATTATTTATCAAGCCCAGTCATTTATGCGTGTAGCAAATAATACTGGCCTCAAACTCATGTAGAACACCACATCTTTTCAATCTGAGAAACTTTCCTTTACACCTAGAGTTTGCTTTCTGCCTCCAAACATCTCTCCATCCAAATGGTCACATTCCTGTTTCTGTAAGAATTTTAAAGTAAAGATAATTCTCACCAATCTTCTTCGCTCCTCTTCAACTGTATGGAGAAGCTGTGCAAACTCTTTGAAGGACTGAGCTGGAAAACATAGGTTTTATGTATTAAGTAAGGAAAATCACATCTCTCATAACTTTTATCGCAGTAGTGAATTGTGGATTAAATAATTTTGAAGAATTGCTTAAAATCAGTAATATGACATTTGTAAATGGCCCAGTATTACATAGGAATGCATTAAGCAAAACTGAGACAGTCAACATCAAGAAGAATGGAGAGGCCCCTCAGACACAGTTTGGCAAATGGCACTTAATACAGACGATGCACTGGTGTGATAAAAAATGATTTTAGTAACACTGCAAATTCATAGAAGCTGGGAAGTATCAAAAATTCATTGAATGTGATGCATGTGTAAAATTATGATAAAAAGGTCATCACAATATAGGAATGCATCACAAAACTGAGCACAGACCGACGGAACTTGTTAACAAGACAACCTTTCCATAACTTATCTAGCTCTGATCATTCTCTATCCAAAGGAATGCTGGCACAATAGAAGGAAAACAAAGGCATAGAGTAAGGAATGTTTCGGAACTCAAATTACTTATACCTTTATTATACAGTGGGCCCACCTATAACATAGTCCATGAGGACCTTATCACAAGACTGCGTTATAGGTAAGGCTATGTTACAATGAGGTCCTTTCAAAAGCACCAAGCCAATAGACGGAATAATGCAAAACTATAGATTTAAATGGCCACAAACAGATAAATCATCTGATCTAGCTAGAAATTCTGTGGCGAGTAACTCACCTCCTGACTCCCCAAAGCCTATCCACCATCCACAAGGAATGGTCAGGAGTGTGAAGGAATACTCTCCACTGCCTGGATGAGTACAGCTCCAACAACGCTCAAGAAGCCTGATGCCATCCTGGGCAAAGCAGCACGCTTGATAGCACCCCATCCATAAACATTCACTCCCTCAACCACCAAAGCACTGTGGCAGCAGAGTGTACCATCTACAAGATGCACTGCAGGACCTCACCAAGCCTCCTTAGACAACACCTTCCAGACTCACAAACACTACCATCTAGAAGGAAAAGGGCAGCAGACACATGAAAACACCACCACTTGGAAATTCCCCTCCAAGCCACTCACCATCCTACTTGGTAATACATCGCTATTCCCTCACTGTCGCTGGGTCAAAATCCTGGAATTCCCTACCTAAAAGCACTGTGGGTGTGCCTACACCACATGGACAGCCGTGGTTCATGAAGGCGGCTTACCACCACCTTCTCAAGAGCAATTAGGGATGGGCAATAAATGCTGGCCCAGCCAGCAACGCCCACATCCCATGAACAGAAAAGGAAAATCTGATGTAAACAAACAAACTTATGCTAACCTGTGGTGTTCAATGGTTTGTTTCATCTGTGTTTGATTATGCTAGTCTAGTAACTGATCCATGTACACTTGCTTGACTGCTTAGTCCTGTGGGTGAAGCTAGAGTTAAGAAATCGGTGAATGCTCCAGAAAGGACCTGAAGCCCCCTGCAAAGACCATGTGTGTTGAAATTCCTGCAAGTTCTGAGATGTTTTGAAGTATTGTAAATAGAGATTTAGAACTAGAGTCATCTCTGCATTTCTCCGAGATAAATAAGATATACAGCAAACTACCAGATACGTATTGTGACCAGAGGACAAGCTTTACCCAGCATTCTGCCTGGTAGCTTCCTTCACAGATGCTGGGTCAAAATCCTGGAACTCCCTCCCTAACAGCACTGTGGGTGTATTTACACCACATGGACTGCAGTGGCTCCAGAAGGCAGCCCAACACCATCTACTCAAGGGCAATTAGGGATGGGCAATAAACGCTAGCCTAGCCACCAATGTCCACATCCCATGAATGTATTAAAAAAAAGCTAGGACAGAAAACAGCCTTTTTCTCTGAAAACCACAACGGTTTCTGTTGTGTCATGCTTTCTCTCTCGCTCTCTCTCTTCAAATTCTCTGAGACAGAAAGTCTGCAACAACAAGAACATCTGCAATTGCCTTTGTTTTCAAGTGTTAAACCTTGCCCGTGTGTTTCAATAATGCACAACCTGGGCCTCCAATCTCTATCGCAGTCAGGCAGAATTCCTAGCAGATTACATGACCCTCTTCTTCACTCCATTTTACCTTAAAGAGGCAGTCCAAAGCAGAATTATCCTTTAAAACCTCATATTCGTAACAATTCCAGCAAATGGATTTTGATTCAGTAACTAGAAAGTGGACAAGAACAACGAGAGTAGCAACCATCTTTTGAAGTCCCTCCTGTCCCAATGTTATGCATCTGCCCTTTGCTCAATATTTCTCCAAAGCTTTCTGACAGAATTGCAATGTAGTGAAGAGCAGCCATATTAAAAGCATAATTAAATGCACATTCCTTGTCCAGCCAGAACCACCCTCCCCTGAGTGCACTCACGTGAAGGAGGGTGGGGGGGTGCTGTTGGGGTGGTTTTCTGCAGCCAAGAATCCTAGCCCCTCCCCCTTGATATATCTATTTTTTTCAGATACAGTTAATCAGCCACATTGCCGAGTCAATCATCATAGTGTCCTGTGGTGCACTAGTCTTGTATGCAAGTCTGCCACATAGGGATGACTTGGTTCCAATTTTCCAGTGCCATGTAGGGTATGCTGATCACCAAGTATTAAAATTCTTCATCTTTTATTGCCCCAAAAGGATAGAGTGGCGAATTTTCACGTTGGCGGTTTAATGGCACCACAATAACTGTAAATTAGTGAGTGGCTAGGGAGAATCTGGTAATATATGAAGACCTTCTGGCAGCAGCTGACACAAGTCTTATAAAGGAGAAGCAGCAGAGACAGGACTTCTCTGAAATCGCTAGGTATGTGCAAAGGCACTTAAAATGATATTGCAGTAGAAAAAATGCCTTAGCTGTTGTTGTTGCTATGTGTAGAGTTCATGAAACTTCTTTTTCACCTACATCCTGCAGCAAAATTAGCATCTCCAAAAAATGCCCAAACTAAACACTTTGTATGTGCAATCTAAATGGCAGCAATAATCAAATAAAAAGAAGAAAGAATCAGCAAGAAAAAAAACTCAAATAATGGTGGGCAACATAGCAAAAATTAAACCAAATGCAAGATTCACCAAAATCTGGTTGCTTATAGGAAAAAAAAATAAAACTAAGAGCTGAGGAACAATAAACCCGCTTTATGATAAAAACAGAATTACCTGGAAAAACTCAGCAGGTCTGGCAGCATCGGCGGAGAAGAACAAAGTTGACGTTTCGAGTCCTCATGACCCTTCAACAGAACAGAGTAAAAATAGGAGAGGGCAAGACACGTGTCCTGCCATCCATTCTTAATTAGCACATTCTTTTAGATAACATCACCACCTTCAACACCTCTTTGTTCTTTTGTCTGTGACATCTTTTGATTATCTGCTCCTATCACTGCTTGCTTGTCCCTACAACCAGCCCCCCCCCACTTCTCTTCCCCCCACCGCCACCCCCCCCCCCCCCACCTTAAAGCAGCTTATATTTCACCCCTCTCCTATTTTTACTCAGTTCTGTTGAAGGGTCATGAGGACTCGAAACATCAACTTTGTTCTTCTCCACCGATGCTGCCAGACCTGCTGAGTTTTTCCAGGTAATTCTGTTTTTGTTTTGGATTTCCAGCATCCGCAGTTTTTTTGTTTTTACCCCTTTATGACATCTATTTGAGCAAATATTAGGATTACCCATGTACTTGATGTAACCATCTTTTTTGGGCAATGCACATTTTGGGGGCAGTGCCTCACTCAAAATTGTACAATTCTGCAAGAAATGTAACTTAAAATAAATGTTCAATGGAAAGGAGACACAAATGATTTTCTCACACCAGATCTTTCCCACCACAAACGAGACTCCGCGCAGCCAGCAGAACCTCATAAAAAACCGACCTTTAAAAGTAAAATTGAAAATTGACTTTTTTCAATTGTCAGGCAAAACTGTGATAAGAAAGTAATTTCTAGAATGTCACGCCAATGGCATCCAGAGGGGTGTAATGGAAGAAATCAAGCTCTAATAGATTTAATTTGCAGGAAAAATAGTATAATAGGTTTTGTTTATTAGAAGATAGCACTGGATTTGAAGTGGTCAGGGGAATTTTCACAGGCAAAAAGGTCAACTGCGACAAGCAACAAAATATTTTCTCATTTCAGAAAGCTACTTCACAATATTTCATTTGTACCACTACAAGCATGTATGATCAGCAACAGCTCAGTTCCACACTTCCTCAATGTCACTTGAACAATTCAAAGGTCGACCTTAAACTAAAACTATTACAGATTTCTTATACAAGATCATCAGGGTTGGAATAAAGAAGTTTAGAGCTGTGCATTCATCAATGCTGGGATTATACTACTTGGATTGTAACACTTAACAGATGTCAGCTCTCAAGAGATCTAATCTACTCTAGTTGACCTTAGATATTTTTGCAATCCTGGTTTTCAAAAGTAAAAGAAATACAGAAAAGCAGACTCTCTGCTCCCCAAGAATTGTCAGCAAAAGAAACAAGGAGGTATTGAATACAGAAGTTTCTAAAATTAATTAAGCAACGGGAAATCCAGAGTGCATAAAATATATCAAGCATGTTTTGTAAAAACCCAAGAGTGAAATGCAGTTTCCAACATGAGTGGGGAAGAGCAGCTAACTAGCAGAAGCATTTTAAAAAAAATTCAAACAAATCAACCAAATAGAGGTATCTAAGATGCTTGCTGTACAGCACTATTGAAATCCTAGGTTAGCATTTTGGACACAAACTATTTCAGTGATGGAGGTGACTCAGTAATGCTCACTAAGTATCCAATGCACTTCCAGGTATTTTTATGCTTACTATATTGAGAGTCCAAAGAGAGCACTGCTCTGCCAGAGATCTCTGACCTCAGTACATTGCCCTCCCTATTTACATTACTTGAGGCTGTCTCGTTTGAGAAGAGTCATATGAATTTGAAATGTTAATTCTGTTTCTCTCTTCACAGATGCTGCTAGATCTGCTGAGTTTTTCCAGCATTTTTGTTTTTATTACTGCCTTATCAAAGCTGAAGGCAAGCAGTTTTATTGCTACCAGCAAAGGAGTCAGTTTAGCACTTTCACTTCTAAATAAAGACCAAACAACATCTCAAGATTCACTAAAGAGTAAATCTTCATTGCGATCAGAAAAATGAACACTGGTTGGCTTAGTGAAGCAATGATGGGAAAACCTCATCTTGCCAGTGGCAGCATTCTTTGAATGTGAAAACCCACTGTCACCACTGTTACTTTGCAACACTAGGAGTTTTGGTGACTTAATGAATTTTGAAGGAAGGGAGCATTGCTGCATTCCGAAGGTCAGGTCAGAGGAGTTTACTGCACTATGTACAGAACACCTGCTAGTTATGGGGACTATAGATGCAGTCCCTTGTGGCTTGCAACACGATAGGGACATGCAGCATTGGCGTTAGAGATGGAAAGCTGTGCACAGAGGGAGAAAGAGGAGGGATCTACACAGATGGCCTTATCGAGAAAGATTTTCAGGGAGCACCTGTCCTGCCTCCTGCTCAGTCAGAAGCAATGTTTGACGTGCCTATGATTCAGCAAAAAGATGGTCACTGAACAATGCTGCCTATTTCAAAGGATCTAGAGCTGCATAGCAAGGTGAGAATGGGACTGCCGGTGCCTATAAAAGTAACCGGCGTCATCAACTTCTATAGAAGCAGGTCCTTTCAGGCAGGAGCAGCCAATAAAGACAACACTTCCCAGTTTACCATCCATCACTCCATTAGGGAGCTGAGGGAGCCCTGTACTCAAGCAGGAGGAACTTTGTCGTCTTCTCTCTTAACTGAGAGAAGCATAAGTGGGTACATGGCTCTGTCAGGGCAGCATGATTCCCAATGATGCAGGGAGCCATTGAGTACATGCATGTGGCTCTGCAGACCCCATATGTAAACAGGGAAAGGTAAAGGAACTGCAAGGGTTACCATGCCATCAACATGCAGTTGTTGCAACATGTCCAAAACAGCAAATCCATTATCCCGGCAGCAACTACAAAACCCTCATCATGAGGCAGATAGCTGTTTCCACCACCTTTAGACCACCATGATGAACCAGAAGCTAGCTGACTGGAGATGAAAAATAGCCTCTGTACACATGATTCATGACTCCCCTTTGTCACCTGACCAGTAAGGACAACACACATATAATGAGAGCCATGATGCCAGAAAAAACATCATGGAGAAAATTATCAGCAAATTCAAGCAATGGTTCCACTGCTTGGATGACTCTGGGGGTGTTCTACAGTACTCACCAGAGAAAGTGACCAAGTTCATGGTAGTCTGTTGCAACCCCCACAATCTCGGTATAATAAGGGTGCAGCCTTCGCCACTAGGCACCTGGAGACTACCTCGGGAGAAGGAAGAGGAAGCAAGGAGAAGGTATGTAGGATGCCTTTGCTCTAGATGTGCTATGAGCAGCTACTAAGACTCTGCTTCCACTAATATCTCATCCAATATCATCATTGCTCCACATTTACCCATCTTTCTGTCCAACTGCCATTCTCCATCAAAGCATCTTCCTCACCAAAATCCTGAAATAAAAGCCCCCAACAAAAAAACTTTCCATATAAACTTAATCGAACAACACACTCAATAATGCATACAAAACTGAACTATTCACCCTTGTGCATCCTGTTTGTGTGCCTTTGCCTGGCCTAGTACGCTTATGCAGTGCTATCCCAGTGTCTGCAGCATGGCTAGTGGAAGGCTGCTGACTTTCAGCATGAAAGTGCTTATGGTATTGCAGGATGACCTAAAACAACTCTGAGTCTTGAGGGCCCAGCTTTGGACAGCATCACCTCAGTTTGACTGGCTATTGTCTGGGCTCCCTAGCTGAGAGGCAACAACTGGTAGCAGGGATGGAAGCACAAATGGCCTCGATCTGAGAGAGGACAGCAGGTTCATCCGCCACGGTGTCAACGCTACTCTGTTGGGGTGATGCTTCAGCAACTCTAGTATTCTGTTGGAAGACAGAACGCTGGATTGCTATGAGAGCTTGCATATTCCTTTGAGCAGTCTGAGCCTCCATGGCAGCAAGTATGGATCTCATGATCTCAGTCTGAACTTCTATTGCAGCATACAGTTATCAGATGGTTTCTACCTGTGCTGCCAAGGAAGCTGAGACAGTGGCCACCAGATGCTGCATCATGACTGGCTCTGAAAGTGCTGTCATACCTCTGGCCACCACTTACAGAATGGTTACAATACAGATCATTCAGCCCATTGTGTCCATGCTAGCTCTCTGCAAGAGTTACTAGACTCATTCCATTCCCCTATTTTATCTCCACAGCCCTGCAAGTTTATTCTCTTTAGATAACGATCCAGTTCCCTTTTGAAAGCTGAATATGCCTTCATCACAGGCTCAGGCAGTGCATTCCAGATCTTAATAACGTGCTGCATAAAATAGTTCTTCTTCATGTCGCCTCTGATTCTTTTGTCATTCACCTTAAATTGGTGTCCTCTGCTTCCTAACCAATGGGAACAGTTTCTACTCTATCCAGACCCCTCATGATTTTGAACTCCACAATCAAATCTCCTCTTAACCTTCCCTTCTCTGAAGAAAACAGTCCCAGTTTCACTAGTCTATTCTCATAACTGAAGTCTCTCATGTCTGAAATCATTCTCATAAATCTTGTCTGCACTCTTTTCAATGCCTTCACAACCTTCCCAAAATGTGGTGCCCAAAATTGAACATAATACTTCAGCTGAGACCAAACTAGTGTTTTAAACATGGTTATTATAACGTCACAAATAGCTGGAAAAAGTCAGCAGGTCTGACAGCATCTGCGGAGAGGAACACATTTAACGTTTCAAGTCCAAATGACTCTTCATCAGAACCAAAGAAATATAGAAATGTGGTGAAATGTAAGCTGGTTGAGGGGGTGAGACAGGTCAAGCTGGATAGAGGGCCAGTGATAGGTAGAGACAAAGAAGAGATTGCCAAAGATGTTATAGACAAAAGGACAAAGGGGTGTTGACAGGGTTGATATCCTATGAAAGGGGTTTTATTGTTAGAATAGGCTGGTGATACAATGAGAATTTACATTCAATAAGCTGTACTAGGTATAAGGATAGCAGTTTTGTGTGCAGTACAGAAACAATGTAAGATCAAAGCAGCTGTAAGCCTACAACTGTCTCCACAGAAACTAAAGTGAGAGGAAACTCATTTTGAATTTGTAAGGTGAAAATGCTATGCCTGGTATCTGGTTAAGTCTATGGGTTACTGTTGCCTTAATAGAGATTAGTTTGGGAATTTGTTAAAATTTTGATAGTAGTAATTTGTAGTCACGTGTATATATTTAACTTGTGTAAATTAATAAAATGCTTCATTTAGTTTAATATAAAACCTCTCAAGAACTGGTGGTCTGATTCCTGCCTTTGAGTTGCACCTCAAACATACCACTTAAAAATATAGGTTTTGACAGTTATTTAACATTTCCCTCTGGGATTTTTAAAAAACTCAGCTTTACCAAAAGGCTGTCTCAAAACACTTCCTTCAGCATCCTCAGATGCATCTCATCCGGTTCTGGTGACTTACCAACTTTAAGTACATCCAGCCTTTCTAATATCATTTCTTTATCACATTTCAGCCCATCTATAGGTTCAACTACCTCCTTTATGATTACGACTTTGGCAGCATTGTCATCTTTGCTAGAGACAGATAGAAAGGATTCATTTAGTATCTCAGCTATGCCTTCTGCTTTGATGGGTAATTCCTTTTTTAAGTCCCCAATTGCACCTCCATTTACCACCCTTTTACTATTTATATGCCTATAGAAAACTTTTGGATTCCCTTTTATATTGGTTGCCAGTTTCTTCTCAAACTCCCTCTCTGCTGCTCCTATTTCTCTTTTCACTTCCCCTCAGAATTTCTATTTTCTGCCTGGTTCTCATCTCTATTGTCAACCTGACATTTGTCCTACACGCCTTTTACCTGCTTCATCTTTCTGTCTCTCTCGCTCTTGCCTTCTTTGGTCATCCAGGAAGCTCAGCTTTGTTTGTCCTACCTTTCCCCTCGTGAAAATGCACCTCAATTGTAAGCAAATCATCTCCTCTTTAAAAGCAGCCCATTGTTCCATTACAGTTTAGCCTACCAGCCTTTGAATCCAACTTACCTATGCAATGCAATTCTCAATGTATTGAAATTGGCCTCCCTCCAATGAATTATATTTACTCTGCAGTGTTCTTTGTCCTTTTCCATAGCCAAGCTTATGATACTATGGTCACTGCCCGCTACATGTTAACGAATGACACTTTCCCCATTCATTTTTCCACCTCATTCCCTAGAACAAAATTCACCAAAGCCTCATTCCTCTTTGGACGGGAAACATAATGGTGCAGAAAATTCTCGTAACCTCACTTCAGAAACTCTTTACGTTCTCTGCCTTTTACACTATTACTATTCTGGTCTAATGAAAGCCCCCATTATAACTCTTTATAGGTTTTGCACCTCTTTGTAATTTCCTTACCAATTAGTTCCTCTACATCTTTCCCACTAGTTGGAGGCCTATAGAATACACACAGTTGTGTGCTGATACCTCTTATTGTTTCTTACTTCTAACAAAATAGATGCTCTCCTTGACCCCTCTATGACAGTCTTTCTCTCCAGCACTGCAATACTCTCCTGCCACCCACTTCCTTTTTTTCCTTCCCTAGCTTTCCTAAACATCTGTATACAGGGATATTTAACTCCAATAGTCCAATTGTGCATGCTGACTTACCATGTGCAGATCCCAACTTTACACTACTCTCTCAGGCATTCGCAGTGTCAGTGTCTGAGCTGTTGGCTGCAAGCATCAGATCAATTGAAGAAGTTTCTTAATCAGAGATCTCGTACGTCTTTTGCCCTTCCTCATGATACTGCAGTGGCTGGCCTGGCAGTTTTGGGTATTTGAATAGATAAATGTAGAAGGCAAGTGTTAGGTTGAGGTAGAAAGCAGAAGATCCATGATCACACCATCTGCAGCTTACACTTCATGTCAGATAGCAGTATGAGGGCAAGGTGGAACTTGAGAAGGATCACTAAATATGAACTACCATCATTCTGAAAGTTCTCACCAATACCTGATTCAATGGGTTGTGTCACAGTCTCCCCATGGCCAGGATTTTTCAGTTGGTGGGCAGGCTCAGCGGGAGCGGTCACAGAGACAGTCGCCACCTGTGATCAGCTCTGCGCCACCATTTTATTCAGGCAGGCCAATTAAGGCCCGCCCAGTGTAAGACGCGAGCCGTAGTGCTCAGCGCTATCTATGTAGGCAAGGGGAGGAGAAAGAATCGGGGCTAGCGTGCTTTTGCACATGCGTGCATCAATCTCCCTGAGGCAGCACTGTGCCTCAGGCAGATTGAAGGGCTTTTGAAATTATTAAATAAATGGAGTAAAAATGTAATTAAACATGTCCCCTCATGTGACTGTGTCACATGAGATGGGACATGTTTTGATATCTCAAGACATTTATTTATTTAATTAATAAAAGCATTAGGAAGCCTCATCCCGCTTGTGGGTGAGTTTCCGAAAACCGCTTGGTGTTCTCACCTGCCCACCAACCTTAAGGTTGGATGGGCAGCATTAACAATTACATTAATTACTTCCTTAATGGCCTTAATAGGCTGTTTAAATATTGGCGGGCATGCGTCGCGAGACAGTGCAATGACATCGGGATGCAAGCTCAACGTCATCATGCGTCAGTTTACACATCGGCATGTCTGGCCTGCCCCCACACACCAACTGTAAAATCCTGCCCCGTGAAACAGAGCATAATCTTCTCCAGACGGTTCAGATGATACAGGCATTCCTGTTCCCTCCAGTTCTGATCTGCTCCTTTTGGTTATGGGCCACATTATCCTGCAGGAGAGAAGAAAGAATATCAGTGATTGTGTTGCAATGTGTTAGGGCAATGTGTCCTACCATGGTTGAATAGCTGGAGGAACATGCAAGCAGCAAGAGGTGGGTGTGAGGCTGGCAACATAGAAAGGTGTGGGAACATGTGGTGGAGTATCTGACTGTTAGGCCTAAGTCTCGCCTGCAAGAGGTAGCTGATGGTGAGTGACTGGGGTGTGGTCCATTGAACAGCGTGAGAGAATGATGGTACGGTGGCTAGGAGATGTCCTTTAAAGATATATTCACTGACCTTGGCCGCCTGTGTGAGGTCATTGAACATCTTCAAGCACTGTTGTCAGGCCCTTGGTGCTAGGTTCCCGGAATTGATCTCTAGGCACCTGCTCACATTGCCTTCTCAGGATTTGTCTTGAGAACCTCTTGGACCCCGGTGGAAGCATTGTTTCTCTCCAATTTCAATCTCCTGCACTGATGCCCTCAGCACCAAATCAAAAATGCTAGGAGTTCACTCTCTCAGCCATTGCTTCATTTGGGTTCCTTTGCTTTGCAGCCAATTCCTGCACAGTCAACAGCAGCCACCTTATAATGAATGCTGTGCTCAGAGGGACAAGTTGCCACTAAGAGATGCAGGCTAGCTGAAGCACATGCTAATAGTACACACTGCTGGGCTCTTCACTGAGTGGGCAGCCAGCCCACATACCATTCAGCATCAGGTTGCATGCTCAAATCATGGAAATATGGAGACAGCATGTTTGCATCCTGCCTCGCTCAAAGCATCCAGGTATGGGCTAATCGTGAATCAGAACCCTGCAACCAAAAATTGGAGCAATCCCATTTTTAATCTTGCATATTTAGCAGTATAGCACAGGCGAGTCATGTAGTGCAGTGAAAGCTAATAACAAACTTCAATTATAATAGTGTTGATGAACAGTTTCTACAAGCAATCAGTAATATCAATAGAGAGTATACAGAGAATTTCTGCAGATTCCAGCTCTTAAATCAGGCTTCTGAGCTTATCCTGCTCAAGATCTCTTTATTCTTGAGATCAGCCTTTTCTCTATTAGATCTAGTAACAGATAACAGTTAAGCTGGCATCCTCTCAGTTGGTCAAATAGTAAAAAGGTTCAGAGCAGCAAGCTGCCTTCTCCAAGTAACTAAATTATACCAAACTGCTCCGGTATACTTCAGGAAGGATTTTTATCACAAAGTAATGGTCTTCTTTGATCACACCCCTCCTCTTGAGTTTTTTCTCAATCAAGACTTTTTTTGGTGGACCTTTCATCTAAGGCAGCAGACATAGAAATCTGTGGAATATATTTCAGTTATGACTGTTGTAAATTACAACTTAGCTTCAGGTATTTACTTTGGTATTTCCCGGTCTACCATTAGTTTTAATGTAATTTCCACTGTATTAGAATTATTTCTTCTGAGAAAATCCAGTCATTTTCAATATATCTCAAGAATTATTTATTTTAAATATTAATTTTTACACATTTTTAAAAAAATATACCTGAGGTTTTATTAATAACATTTCACATCAGTAGATCATTAACCATTGATTCTAGTTTTGTTTGAATTTCATTTTGTAAGAATCACAGTTCAATATTTTCTCCAACTATAGTATTTTTTTCCTCCCTTAAAAATTTAATATCTAGGCTTTTTTGTCAAACAACAACGTGAATGACCCATTAGCCTGACCTATCATAAACATATACATTGGGGTAGTGTGTCCACTCATTTCTGCGTGTGTAATACCAGCACAATCTGAGTGGAATTGGCCAAACCTGTGCATTAGATCAGTGATTTACACTGATTTAAGATTCCATTCATTAGATAAGGCCCTGCCCATAAAGACGTCCATACCTTGAGGTTGAAATTGTGTGATTCTGCTCTTCGAATTACACTCATTTTCTTCGGCACTATTTGACATATTTTTAAAGTTTCTTCATACAAATTTTTTTTAAACTATGAAATTGATTAGTGTATCCCAATTAAACTGTATATGGTTCATTAAAGTTTTAATTTAAGAAATAATTTTCAGTGATTTTAAATCAGGTTATTCAGAGGTGGAGGACGGAAGCCGGCAAGCACATCAGCAGCTTGTGGACAGCAATCCTGGACAGCTGTATCTGCGCCAAGAATCTGTGGCTCAAAGAGCTTCAGCTCAGTCATTGAGCTGCAGTCCAAGCTGCAGGCATTGAAGGACATCAGGAAGGGGCTAAGTTATCTGGACACTTTGTTCCAGGAGGCAGCCACAACCCTCGGATAAAGCAGAACTTTAGAGTTGATCAATGGCTAGGGACAAGGGGATGTGGCTACAAGTTAAGAGGTACTGGGATCTGGGATGCAGCTCTTGACTTTAACCAATGGGTACTTGCTACCTGTGGGGATGAGAACAAGGACTGCGGCGTAAATGGAAAAACTGACCATGGTCGGAAGCGTATTTAAGTATGGGGATGAAGAGGTGAAAAGGGATGTGGTAGTGATAGGTCAGGAGGGACAGAGAATAACAAAGGTCAAAGGGCATTAGTGACCAAGATGACATCAGAAAAATTGATGAAAAGGAAAAGGAGCAAGGGAAATCAAGATGTAAAACCAGTTTGGGTGGAGTCAAGAAATTGCAACTGGCAGAAAACATTGGTGGGAGTTATTTATGGGCCCCTTAACAGTGATTTAGTATAAGCAGAGTCTAAACCAGGAAATTAGAAATGCACGTAATAAGGATAATACAGTAATCATGGGGGACTTTAATCTTCATATAAATTGGGCAAACCAATTTGCAGAAACATGTGGTGAACAAGTTCATGAAATCTATACAAAACAGTTTTCTAGATCAGTATGTTGAGAAACCAACAGGCTATTTTGGATCTAATACTGTGCAATGAGAAGGTTAATTAATAACCTTGTAGTAAATGGGCCCCTGGGGATGAGTGACCATCATATAATTTTATAATGAGCTTGAAAGTAATTTAGTTAAGTCCAAAACGAGGGTCTTAAAACTAAACAGAGCAAACTATGTAGTTTATGAGGGGTGAATTGACTAAGGTAAACTGGGAAACTGCAGTTAAAGAGCCAAGCAATGGCTAACTTTTTAAAAATCAGAACATAATTTGTACCAAATCAATATTCCTTTAATGCACAAAAAATCTGTTGTAAGTTTTCTTGCAGATGTAACTATTAGAATGGATAAGAGGGAATCAGCTGATGTAGTGAATTTGAATTTTCAAAAAGCGTTCAATAAGGTGCCACACAAGAAATTAATACACAAGATTAGGAATCATGGGATAGGGGGTTATATGTTATCATGAAATTAACGGGACATTTTCAGGTCATCAGGCGGTAATGAGCAGTATACTGAAAGAATCAATATTTGGGCCTGAGTTATTTACAAGTTATATTAATGACTCAGGTGAGAAACTGAGTATAACATATTCAATTTTGCTGATGACACAAAGTTAAGTTGGAAAATAAATGGTGAAGAAGACGCAAATAAGCTACAGAGGGATATAGACAGGTTGAATGGATGCTCAAAAACTTGGCAGGTGAAATACAATGTGGCAAAATGTGAAGTTATCCACTTCAGTAGGAAAAATATAAAGAGTCAGAATATTATTTCAGTGGTGACACTGGGAAACATTTGCATTCAAAGGGACCTGGGTGTCCTTGTACATGAATCACAGAAAGTTAACTTGCAGGTACAGCAGGCAATTAGGAAGGCAAATGGTATGTTAGCTTTTGTTACAAAGGGTTTGTAGTATAAAAGTAAAGAAATCTTACTACAATTATAAGGAGCACTGATGGGGCCAGGCCTGGAGTGCTATGTGCAGTTTTGGTCTCCTTGCCCTAGAAGAAATGCAACAAACGTTCACTAGACTAGATCCTGAGATGAAGGGATGATGTGATTATCCTATGAGGAAAAATTAAGTAGGCTAGTTCTGGAGTTTAGAAGAATGAGAGGTGATCTAATTGAAATCTATAAAATTCTTAAATAGCTTGACAGCGTAAATGCAGAGAATATGTTTCCCCTAGGCCGGGGAATCTATAACACATGGTCACAATCATAGGATAAGGGGTTGGCCATTTAGATCATGGAGATGAGGAGAAATTTCTTCATACAAAAGGTTGTGAATCCTTGGCAAAGAGTTGTGGATGCTCAGTCATTGAGTATGTGAAAGAAAAGATTGATAGTACCCAAAAAAACTAAGGAGTTAAGGAACATGGGGATATAGCATGGGAAGGTAGACTTAAGGCGGAACTTGCTAAATGGTGGAACAAGCTTGAAGGGCCAAATGGACTGCTGCAGCTCCTATTTCTTATGTTATGACTGAAAACCCTTATTAAAATGCTTGTTTTTGCTGATCAACTTATTATCAACAAAATTAAGAAAACTGCACCAGGTTACCACTCAAATAAATCAAATATATTTTAATGGAAAGCAAAATAAACAATTGACTACTACAATGCTGCCTTGGACTGGTTGATAGATTTTATATTTGTAATTATACACATTTGATCAGTAACCTAACCAGTGCAATTTCAAGCATATATAGGGTACAGTTTCCCATTTGTGGCGAAAAATGGAAATGGAATGCCATTATGTACATACATATATTGATTGATTCTTATTTACTTATCCCAGATCTCCTATGGTATTGCTCATTGTAAGTCAGAGGATACACCTAGTGCATTCCAGACAGGTCCAAGCCACTTTCATGGTCAGACCTCATTGAAATATTACAGTTGAGGTTTTAGCACTCAGTGAACAAACACTGACTAAATCATGACTGGGGTGGGGGACAGAGGGTTCAGCTGCTCCTCTGCAGCTGAGCCATCAGCCATGTCCTGAATGTACAGGGCTTAGATAATCTAGAAGATGGCACTGAAATACCTTAACTCACATGTGGTCCCTTTACGAATAGTAGGTTAGACTGCGCAATGGTTGGAACTGATGACAGAGAATGTGTGGTGCACATTACACTTAACGCTACACAAATACAATGGGCTGAATTTTCCCCCCTTTGGGGGGGGGGATGTTTAGGAGCGGGCATGTGGAGGCACGCCTCCAATCAGCACCCCTGTCAGGGACGCGCCGTCATTTAACGTGGGTGGGCCAATCAAGGCCCACCCAGTGTCACATCCGCAAAGAAGCAGTATGCGCTCCCAGTGAGGGCGGGGTGGGGGGGAGATTCCCTCAGCCGAGAGTGCGCTCTTTCACGCATGCGCGCAAAAGAGCGCACTCATCTCCCTGAGGCTAAGTGCTACCTCAGGGAGATCGGCTCCTATCTGAAAAAATTTTAAAAACAGAAGAAATAAAATTCCAAGACATGTCCCCTCATGTGACACCGTCACATGAGTTGGGACATGTCCATCACTTTTATCGACAATTTTATTAAACATTTTAAAACCTACATAAAACCTCATCCCGCCCGTGGATGAGGTTTCATGCTTTTTCTTACGCCCTCCAAGGCTCCCGGCCTGCCCGCCAACCTTAAGGTTGAATGGGCAGGTCCATTAATTACTTTAACTACACTGTCAATGGCCTCAATTGGCCATTGACAGGTCGGCAGGCGCACAGCTGATTCTGCTGAGTCCCCACCTACCTGAAAATTGAAATGAGGTGGGGTGATGTTGGGAGTTCTGCCTGATGTCATCCCGCGTCATTTTACGTGTTGGCAAGCGGACCCTGCCACCCCACTCACCAACTGGGAAGTCCTGGCCAATATTGCAGTTCTACAGCCATCATAGGAGTTCAAATTAAATATTTTAATAAGACCCCCACCTCTTTCAAGCAGATATATAGACATGGGGTGAATCTCAAGCCAGTGCCATTTTTTCCATTTTTGTATCATCTCCGCTGCATTGAGAGTAATTATGTTAGGCATCATGGTCATTGATCTATTATGGTTGAATAAATCAAATTCAGTTTTAATTGAATGATATTCTGGAATCTTCACTCATGCATTGGGGATCAAGTTAGTTCTCACTGTTAATTAGCTTGTGAAAGCTGAAGGAGTAGCCTTTCAAAATGATAAAAACAAAAAACTGCGGATGCTGGAAATCCAAAACAAAAACAGAATTACCTGGAAAAACTCAGCAGGTCTGGCAGCATCGGTGGAGAAGAAAAGAGTTGACGTTTCGAGTCCTCATGACCCTTCGACAGAACTAGGCGAATCCCAGGAAGGGGTGAAATATAAGCTGGTTTAAGGTGGTGGGGGGGTGGGCTTGGGTGGGGGGATAGAAGTGGAGGGGGTGGTGTGGTTGTAGGCAAAAGCAGTGATAGAAGCAGATCATCAAAAGATGTCACAGACAGCAAAACAAAAGAACACATAGGTGTCGAAGTTGGTGATATTATCTAAACGAATGTGCTAATTAAGAATGGATGGTAGGGCACTCAAGGTATGGCTCTAGTGGGGGTGGGGGGAGCATAAAAGATTTAAAAATATTTTAAAATAATGCAAATAGGTGGGAAAAAGAAAAATCTATATAATTTATTGGAGAAAAACAAAAGGAAAGGGGAAGAAACAGAAAGGGGGTGGGGATGGAGGGGGGAGGTCAAGACCTAAAGTTGTTGAATTCAATATTCAGTCCGGAAGGCTGTAAAGTGCCTAGTCGGAAGATGAGGTGTTGTTCCTCCAGTTTGCGTTGGGCTTCACTGGAACAATGCAGCAAGCCAAGGACAGACATGTGGGCAAGAGAGCAGGGTGGACTGTTGAAATGGCAAGCGACAAGGAGGTTTGGGTCATTCTTGTGGACAGACCGCAGGTGTTCTGCAAAGCGGTCGCCCAGTTTACATTTGGTCTCCCCCTTCCACAACTCTTTCTCCAGTACATTCATGGTTACTTCGGTGCTGCTTCGTGCTCTCGTCAGGACTTGGAAAAATTTATTAATTTTGCTTCCAATTTCCACCCCTCCATCATTTTCACGTGGTCCATCTCTGACACTTCCCCTCCCTTCCTTGACCTCGCAGTCTCAATCTCTGGTGATAGACTGTCCACCAATATCCATTACAAGCCTACCGACTCCCACAGCTACCTTGACTACAGCTCCTTACACCCCGCTTCCTGTAAGGACTCCATCCCATTCTCTCAGTTCCTTCGCCTCTGTCGCATCTGTTCCGATGATGCTACATTCAAAAACAGTTCCTCTGCAATATCCTCCTTCTTCCTTAACCGAGGTTTTCCACCCACGGTCGTTGACAGGGCCCTCAACCGTGTCCGGCCCATCTCCCGCGCATCCGCCCTCACGCCTTCTCCTCCCTCCCAGAAACATGATAGGATCCCCCTTGTACTCACTTATCACCCCACCAGCCTCCGCATTCAAAGGATCATCCTCCGCCATTTCTGCCAACTCCAGCATGATGCCACTACCAAACACATCCTCCCTTCACCCCCACTGTCGGCATTCCGTAGGGATCGTTCCCTCCGGGACACCCTGGTCCACTCCTCCATCACCCCCTACTCCCCAACCCCCACCTATGGCACCACCCCATGCCCACGCAAAAGATTTAACACCTGCCCCTTCACTTCCACTCTCCTCACCGTCCAAGGGGCCAAACACTCCTTTCAAGTGAAGCAACATTTCACTTGCATTTCTCCCAACTTAGTCTACTGCATCCGTTGCTCCCAATGCGGTCTCCTCTACATTGGAGAGACCAAACGTAAACTGGGCGACCGCTTTGCAGAACACGGTCTGTCCGCAAGAATGACCCAAACCTCCTTGTCGCTTGCCATTTCAACAGTCCACCCTGCTCTCTTGCCCACATGTCTGTCCTTGGCTTGCTGCATTGTTCCAGTGAAGCCCAACGCAAACTGGAGGAACAACACCTCATCTTCCGACTAGGCACTTTACAGCCTTCCGGACTGAATATTGAATTCAACAACTTTAGGTCTTGACCTCCCCCCTCCATCCCCACCCCCTCTCTGTTTCTTCCCCTTTCCTTTTGTTTTTTTCCAATAAATTATATAGATTTTTCTTTTTCCCACCTATTTGCATTATTTTAAAATATTTTTAAATCTTTTATGCTCCCCCACCCCCACTAGAGCCATACCTTGAGTGCCCTACCATCCATTCTTAATTAGCACATTCGTTTAGATAATATCACCAACTTCGACACCTATGTGTTCTTTTGTTTTGCTGTCTGTGACATCTTTTGATGATCTGCTTCTATCACTGCTTTTGCCTACAACCACACCAACCCCCTCCACTTCTCTCCCCCCACCCAAGCCCACCCCCCCACCACCTTAAACCAGCTTATATTTCACCCCTTCCTGGGATTCGCCTAGTTCTGTCGAAGGGTCATGAGGACTCGAAACGTCAACTCTTTTCTTCTCCGCCGATGCTGCCAGACCTGCTGAGTTTTTCCAGGTAATTCTGTTTTTGTTTTGAGTAGCCTTTCAAACCCAGTCAATCTGCTGCAGAAAATCTCATCCATGCCGATATCCAATACTCTCCTAGCTGACCTCCCATCCTTCAAACCCCATAAAATTCAACTGTTTCTATTGTCTATATCCTATCCCACACCAAGTCCCAATCTCCAAGGTCTCTACCTTACATTGGCTCCTGGTTACCCAGAGGCTCAAATTTAGAATTTCATCCTTGTGCTTAAATTCCTCCTTAACTCATTCCCTTCCATTTTTGCAACTTCTTTCAACATTATGAAGTTCCACACCCGAACATTTCATTCCTATGATCCTTGCCTTTGGGTAACCCTCCTCCTTTGCAGTTGTGTTGTCTTCTGCCTGGCAGCATGCTCTGGATTTCCTTTCCTAAAAACCGTCTGACTCTCCACCACACTCTTCTCCTTTGAGATTCATTTCCCTCATCAGGCTTTAGTTATCTGTTTCTTTGTCTCAATATCCAATTTTTCCTTACATCTTTGTACAGCAACTTGTGGTATTAATACATATTAAAACTTAGGAAATGAAAGAAACAGGAGCAGAAGTAGACCATTCAACAAGATCATGGGTGATCTTCCAGCTCAACTCCATCTTCCCATCCTACCTTCATATTCCTGAGCATCCACAGTTTCTGGGTTATAGAATTTCAAAGATTCACAACGCTCTGAGTGAAGAAATTTTCCCTCATCTCAGTCCTAGATGGTTAGCTCCTCCTGTTGAGACTATGACCTGGAATGCTAGACCCTTCAGCCATGGAAATCGCCTCTCAGCATCCACCCGTCAAGTCCTCTATGAATGTTATACAATGAGATAACCTCTTCTGAAGTTCAAAGATGTAGATCCGTTCTGTTCAATCTTATCTCAAACAACAGCCACTATATAAATACAATATATATATATTATATATAAAATGATTCCTAGCATTTTCAAAAGTGAGAATCCATAGTAGGGGCACCAATAAGATACAGGTGGCTGGGGAGGAGAAACATAAAATTTAATTGCACATGGGACCAGTCCTGGGCTTTGATAGTACAGAGGCAATCCGGGCTGGAAATCCTGGAATTTTTGGAACTGCAGAGAGAGTATCTGTGGTTATGCAGAATTAGGGATGGAGTGTGCGTTTTGTCTCACTGGTGAGTCAGCAAGAGAGGAGGTCTGATACCACATGGGGAAGAAGTCAGCCTTACTCACTCTGGCAGCACTGGTTTACTCAGTACAGAGTGGGAGTAAAGGAAACAAAATGTCTTGATAATATCCTCCTTCCCTTTCTAACACAATGTTAAGCCACATAAACAAGGTAATATCCAATGAACTTCAGGATCTGTGTTGATGCAATTGATGCAGCAATTCAATGTGCTTCAGTTTTCATTTGGTTTGGTCGAAGGGAAGAGTTACAGATAAAGAATCAGCCAGTGTTCCTGCTCCTAACTGCAGGTCAGTCACCTCTGTTACAAAGTACACTGACAAACATTGTGCAAGAACATGTCAAGGCTCAACAATGCTGCCCTTGACAGTTCAATAATTACAATGGCCACTCACTATCTAAACTTGCATATGAAGAATGGCCACTTGGAAAAGTGCAGAGGGCTGTCAGCAGTTGTGGAATTGTATCCAAGCAAGAAGCAATGCCTTGGGAAAAGGAGAGGAAAAGGGTGGAATTTTTTCTGCCTTTCGGTTGGGGGGTAACAACCTGTAACTTCCTGTGGAGTGGCAATTGAACTGGATTGTCACTCCGCTCCTAGTTTCTTACCTTAAAATGAAACCCCTCCTATCAAGCCTGACCTGCCAACTCAGGCTGGGTGAGATCTCTCCAGATCTGTCAACGGCAGCTCTGTCAAAGGGAAGTAGGCCACAGCCCATTGTTTGTTTGTTTTTTAAAGAGCCTAGCTGGGTAGGGCCAGGACAGAGGTGGCAACCCTGGGCGCTTGCAGGGGAGCGCAATGTGTGGTGGGTCAGGTCAGGTCTGGCAGGGGTGGGAGGTGGGGAGTGGGTTGAGCCAGTGGGTTGAGTTTGGGGTGGGGAATTGTGGAGGGTGGTAGCAGAGGGAAGTGGGGCAGTCCTGCAGTGGGATCAGGGGTGTAGACGGGGGAATGGGGGCAGTCCTTTGGCTGGCCAGGAGAGGTGCACTGGGGATGGGGCAGTCGGGAGTTGGGGGCGTGGGGGAAGTCAGCATAGGTCAGTGCTATAGTTATCCAGAAGTTAGAAGAGTTTTAAGTCTTCTAGTTTTTTCTGGGTAACTATTGCTGTGTGACAGTCGGAACCATTTGAAGCTTGTGATATAAATCACATTTTCGGATGGTTCCCAGTGCAGGACAACTTGTCCAACAAAAGTTTGAATTTCCCATGTGATCCTTACCTGTGTACTTCCGAGGGGGGTGGGGGGGTTGGCGGGATTCCTGGCCCATCTTTGGAGTACCCCCAGATACATCACTCCAGAGTTTGGAAGTTACAGCTAACATCTTTGAGACCAGCTAAATTGACCAAAATGATCTTTACTATACTTCAGTATATTTAATGATCTCTTAAGTTAGAACAGTGAAAAAGATTTGGGGATAAAACTAATTAGCACATACAAAAGTACAGAAGTATTAATCTTTAATAACAAGTATTTTTTTTAATTGTTCAATACTTACCAATATTAATTTCATCATCAGTCTCTGCATCACCAATGCACTCAAACTGAAAATCCTGCAATGACTGTGAAAACCTCTGAACAGCTGCAGACAGATCTGTAAAGAAAATATATAAATACCAGATTTAACTTAATTTTCTGGAGGCAAAACTCAAACAAGTTGGCAATCTTAACAGTAAATAATTCAAAAACAACCAGTGAATAATGATGCCAATGACCTTTTCTAAATAAAACTCATAAATCTCCACAGATTTGGTTAATTACTCAGTCAATTAATGCACGGTTCTATAAGGACTAGGATCTTAAAGGCGTGAACTTTGTTAAAAATTATTCTGTTGCAGAAGAGATGTTTTGTCCCTTCGAGTCACAAAGGTTAACTGCTGTAAACACTAATTCAAATTAGCATTCAATTACTTCCAGGCTGTGGTCATATCCTTCGCTTTGCCTTTCTTTTCACAACTGTAGCAGCTACAGTGAATTAGGAGGCTGTATGCATTCTGCCTCTGTTGTTTTTTGTGTCCAGGGAGTTTCTCTTTACAATATACTTATATTTGCATGGTGTATACATGTATATTTTAAAACTTTTTATACATTTACTGGTAAAACGGTGAGGTAAAAAGCAATGTGTAAGTAATTTTTTGCAGTTGTGAGCGCCATACTTCCTTGCTTACTAAATGGTGGTAGATGTTTGATAGATAAAGACATATATGACAAATACATTAACTTATATAGTGTGTCTACAGTCAGCGATTTTTATTAGACAACGTGAAGACCATTAAAGAGATGCAGGACGCTCTGCAATTTCTCAAGACCAGTTTACTTTAAGTTGTAGTACAGAATGGCTTGGATCTTCCAAGCAGCATCAATAACAGTCGGCTCGAAGCTGCAGTGCATTTCTTCCTGGGCCTTCTCGCCTGGCTTTCACAGAAATGAGCATTGCAGCCTCCTTCAAGGAACTCTGTCGAAGTGAGGTAGTGTCGGGGAAGATGGAAAAGAACCCTTTTTATGGCAGTAGCTGCCGTATGGTAAGTTTAAAGGTCCAGTTTGAATGTTAGTGAATTGCTAAGTGTGCAATGGTAGGTGGGTTAGTGGGTGAGGTGGGTAGATGGGTGGGGGTTAAGTAAGGAGTAGGTAAGTGAGTGGGTAGTCAGATGGTCAGAGGGGACGGGGAAATCGAGTACCGGGGGTACTCAGGTCAGGTGGTAGTTGGGTCAGGTCAGGGGGGTAGTCAGGTCAGGTTGATTTGGGGGTGCTCATTTGTGTAGTTACCCAGGTCTTAGACTAGGTTTTAATCTATCTAACATTTCCTGGGTAACTACTCAAGTAAGTACCGACGAACTGTCTGCAGTCTTTGACTCTAACTCAAAGTCGGAGACATTTACAATGGGTTCCAGGGAGCAGGGGAATTGCCCATCGAAGTTGAAAATTCCCAGGCAATTCCCACGTAGGTCTCAATGTCAGGACTTTCACGAGGTCCCAACACACATCTTCACTCATAACTCCAGTTTCCGACAATCCGGAGACCGGAAGATTTGGCCCAACCTGTCTACTATTTCTACCTCTGAAGAGGAATAAATGAGGCAGATTTTGCTCTCAACAGCAAACAAAACTTTGCATGGCAAGTTCCTGTCAGTACACCACCACAGGACATCTGGGACCTGTGTGAACAGGGCAAGCAATTGTGCATTGCCTTAACCAATCAGATTGAAAAAAAATTACTGAGTAGCAGGTGGTCTGAACCAGGAACTGCAAGTCAGAATATTGAATTCAATACAAAATCAGGGATTGAAAGCAAAATAAAGAGAGTGAAGGAAAGACTGCATTAAGATAGAGATATAAAAAGAGACAAAAAGAGAAAGCTTTTTTCTAAATTTCTTTTTTTTAATTTCCAAAAAGCAAAAATTGAAGGAATGAGACTCCACACTTGTAACCTTAATTTTCAATGACAGAGTTTGTTTAGCAGCAATTAAGACTTTCCACACCCTTAAAAAGGTTATTAGACTGTAAAGGGAAAGCACTTTTTTAGTGTGCTTAGTCTACATCTATAAATATAGTACTGATTTTACAGCAGACTGGCATGTGGTGGGAAAGCCACCAAACATCCCACTTGAGAATATTCACAGGAGATCCAGACATAAATATACTTATACTGTTTTTGCTAACTGTCTGAAGAAAACAACTAGTATGACATTAAAGTCTGATACTCAAAGCATTATCATGACAAAAAGAAATGCATTCTATCATGCAGTTTTTATTATAGGTAGATAGATTTCAAACTTGCCAATAATGATCATATTCTATAAATACGTCCCATATATTTACGAAGACGGCATTTCATTATGCATACTTAGTGTGAAAACGTGGACTGTATTTAAACTATACATTTAATTTCAACTAATACTTAGAGCAAGGTATGGTTGTATAACATTAGAACAGGAGTAGCCCATACCAAGCCCATTCCATCATTTAATTAAATAATACTGATCCATACCTCAACTCCATTTACCTGCCTTTGAAAAATAATCCCTTGATATTGCTTAATAAATATCTGTGCACATGCATTTCCAAATTTCTCAATGAAATAGGGATGTCAACTCTGGTAGGGCCCATTCCTGGAGGTTTCATCACATGAGCTCCTGCCTCCAAATGCTCAACCCAGTGAAAGAGTCTTCTGTTAAAAAAACTTACAGAAGGGCAGGTAAGAAATAGGAGCATGAGTCGGCCATTTGAGCCTGCTCTGCCATTTAATAAAATCATAGCCTCAGCTCCACATTTATGCCTAAGCGCTGCCCCCACCCCCACCCCAAGAACCTCTTCAATCCTTTATAACCAAATAAACAAAAACGTTGAAAGAAAATGCAAAAAAACATTTTTTTTTAAAAATGGCTCTATGATGTTCCTGCTTGGTTTCCTGCAGCTGTGCCTAGGAGATTAATCTCCATTCCTGGGATCAAGAGGATCCTGGAAGGCTGGCAACCCTACTATTAGTGTCTGGAAAATACTGCTCCCATTACTCATGACGTAAATAACATGCAGTTCACACTTTCAGGTGTCAACAAAAATTTTGAAGGGCTGTTTTGTAAAAATAACATTATTTTTATTGAAGCAATCTTGTAAAATGTGTATTATACCACAGAATATCAAATGGAGGAGATACTTATAAGAAGTCTTACTCTACAGTCACAATATATCACAGCAAAGTGATTACAAGTAATTAAAGCAATTTCTCAGATATAGTTCTGAAATATCTCCTTGCAAATCTCCCAATCTGTTGTTATTAACATTAAATATCTATACTTATTCTCTTCATTACACTGAAGTTATTTTTCCCATGCAAGTGTTTTTAGTTTGCATGGAAAAAAAAAGCAAAAAAAAAAAAAACCAAATATTGAAATCCCTATAGACAGAAGGCTTTCAACAGAAGCCAAGGATCCTAAGTAGTTTAGTTCATCCCTTGGACCATTCTCTGCAAAGCTTGATTTCAGGCACATACAGCGCAATTATTAAAAACCTAACATGAAAATGTTTAATAAAGGCAAATTATTGTGCATGCTAGAAATCTGAAATAAAAACAGAAAGTGCTGAAAATACTCAACAGATCTAGCAGCACCCGTGAAGAGAGAAACAGAGTTAATGTTGAGTGAAATGTGACATTTCAGAAAAAGTTTAAATTTTCTTTTCAAAGAAGTGTCAAACTTCAAACTTAACTTGAAATGTATCCCTTCCACTCACCACCAAAATCAAGCAATCAATCTTTTGCATCTCAAATTTGAAAACTTTTCCATTTCTCATTTGAGCAATATTAGACACTTCTTAATGGAGTAAAACAATTCAGCTGGGTTACATTTGAAGTTTAATGTCCACAAATGATTCCATCTTTTACAGAGTATCAACAAAATGAGAAAAAAGGCAGAACTTGGTCAAGTTTGCAGTATCACATCATCCAAATGCTAAAAGATGTTACAGCAAGTTCAGAACCCAGATTTTACTCATGAGGTTTGAATAACGTGAAAACCCATTAGCTTCCTCTCTCTGATCAAAGTATCTTTTATTTTTCTCCTCATCCTACTAAAATACTTTCCCAACTTTGTTTCCAGTTCTAAGTAAGAACAATATCTGAAAAAAATAAACAGTCTCCGCTTTACAGATTGCTGATTGGCTTACTATTTCCAGAATTTTCTGAATTTATTTCACATTTCTAATGTTTGCAGGTTTAGTTTCTTTTTATTTGTGGTGCGTCATCTGTTGATTATGGGCATTAGTTCTTACTTTTACTCGGGTTTATAAAAAGAGGAATAGAATATAAAAACAAAGAGATCATGCTAGAACTTTATAAATCACTAGTTAGGGCCTGGCTTTTCAACACCGAAGCGGGTAGCAGAGTCAGGAAAATTCCCAGCTCGGCCTGCTCGCCTTGGGAGAAAGTGCCCGCAAAGGTGGGATTTTGATTTCCAAGGAATGGATGCGGGCTATAGTCGGGCAGGCTGATCCGGGAAACTGCTCTAAGCTTAGCTTGAGACGGCTAGAGCAGGAGCTGCCGGTTGTGGAACTGAGCTGTTTAAAGGCCCACCTCAGTGCTGTAGGACTTTGTCCCAGTTAGAATAAAAACAGAAAGGCCCTTCGGCCCTAACCCCCTACACATTTCCCATGCCCCATCCATGCCACCTCATGTTAGGCTATGCCCCACACCCAGCCCCCATGTCCCCTTATGTCCCACACACCAGGCTATGTTCCTCCTCTCATTCCCATGGCTCTTCATTCCCCCATGCTAAGCTATGACACTTATAGGCTCAGTGACCTACTATACACAGTATAGAACCAATATTATACCAATATAGTGACAATAGTATTGTGAGAATAGATTCTTTAAAATATTTTTGGGGAATATTGTGTTATTCTGTAAAGAAGGCTAGAGGGGTGAGGGTGTGTGTCTGTATGATTTAATTAAGCTGGGCAAGAGGTTGATAGGAGTCAGGTTGTCTGGGGGGGGGTCTTAAAACAGGAAAAGGATAGAGGTGTTAGGTTGAGGTACAGGTAAATAGGTTAGATCTAACATTTGCATTTTTAGATAAGTTGAAAGTTTGCTTGAATATCGAAGGGAAGCCAGAGGTAACAAGAAACATGTTTGTATTTGCAGGAGTTCCATAGATAAATAGTGGTGGTTATTGACCCAAAAGTAAAAACAAGATAGAGACATAAAAGATTTTATATTTGGAAGGATTTGAGTTTCAAAGGGGTACGCGTACAATTGAAACTGAGATGAAAGGGGGGAAAATGCATTTTAGAGTTAATGAGGAGAGCTTAGCTTGAGATGGCTAGAGCTAAGCTGGGAGCTGTTAGCTTTGAGCTTAGAAGAGGTGCTGTTTGAATCAAGCATCCAATCAAGCCAGAGAAGTTTTGGGGCTACAACAAGCAGTTGTATTCTGAAGTGGATTCCACCACAGAGTGGGTGAGGGTAGAGGTCATTTGGTATGCCTTTATTGAAACTACAGTAGTTTGCCTTGGATATATTACAGGGTTTTATGGTTAAACATCTATAAGGGACTATTGCCTTGAAGATGTTTACCTGTAGGTTTGACCAAGTAGAATTTTTTTGGGGGGGAATGTTTTGTTAGGCTAACCTTAATTGTGTAACTGCAATCTTGTGTGCTTAAGTTTTCCTTTATTTTTTGTTAATAACACTTTTACTTTTAGTTTTTAAAATCTCAAAAGTTTTACAGGGCTTGTTACTGCTGAGAATGGTACGTCTTTGTCCCGCTTTCAGCATACACAAAAACGGCCCATAAGCCAAGTTTCACTGTGGGATTGGTTTGCGCAGCAATTAACACTGGCTATGGTTATAACAGTCTGCGTTTTTTTTTTAAATCTTTTTTAAAAGTCATTAATTCATCATTTTTTATTATGTTAAAAAGTATTTTTGATGCAGCCTAATAAAAGTGCCATTCACCCAAGGCCCTTTAAAGTATCAATAACAGGAATTGTAGTCACCTGAAACCTCCTAACCATGTGTAAATAAACACTGTGCAACTGACAGCAGAGATCTAAGAGCCAGAGCTGTCAACCATGGAATTTATTTTTCCTGGGACTCAGGTGTTTCATGGGAGTAATGGTTATCTGGGCTCTCAGCTAAGCCTTATTATGTATGCTTTGCTGAGAGCCCAGACATCCATTATTCTAGATAAAACACCTGAGCCACAGGGAAAACATTGCTTGATTGACAGCTCTGGCTCTCTGATCTTTGCTATCAAATGCACAATGTTTATTTACACAACATTAAGAGGTTTCAAGTGCCTGCAGTTTCTGTTATAGATACTTTAAAGGATCTGGATGATTGACACTTTACTCCCCTGCAGTAAAATGACTTCTTTTTAACATAGTGGAAAGTAATGAGTGAATAATTGTGTTTTTAAAGTTTTCTTTTACAAATCCTATTGTCACTATAGGATTCATTAGTTCTATACAGTATAGGGTCAATGGGCATGGAAGTGCCATAGCTTGGCACAGGAGGCATAAGGAGTCAGTGGAGGGCCATACCTTGGTATGGGGGGAGGGGGCATGAGTGGCCATGGGAGGTGGGTGGAGGACCACAGTTGACATAGGGGGCATGAGGATGAGGGAGACCTTTTGAACTCATCTTTTAAAAGGTCTCCTCATGCAGACTATGGCTCACGACACCTCTGAGGTGCCATGATCCACAACTCTTTAAAAACCTGGAACAACACCATGAAAATTGTGGAGTAGTAGCACATTCCTAGCTGCAATGGAGCCAGCCAGACAGCGGTGCCAGATGCAAACTTTTGACCCAAACCCGAACCTGCCCACGTCCTTAAAAGGTGTTCCTGAAAATTGTACAGCCAGGGAATGGGGGCAGGAATTCTGGAATTGAGACTCTCCAGGCATTTTTAAATCCAGGCCTCAGCTGAAGTATTGTTACTAAAGTAACAATTCTGGGTACCGCACTTCAGGAGAGATGCAAGGACCTTAGAAAAGGTATAGAAGAGATAACCAGGCTGTTGCCAGAGATGAGAAATTTTGGTTAAGAGGGATAGTTGGAAAAGTCTGTACTGTTCCAAGAACAGATAAGGTTAAGAGGTGAATTACCAAAGGTTTTCAAGGTGATGAGAGGGTTTTTTTTAAAGAGTGGATAGAATGAAGTTATTCTCTCTGGCAAGTGGATCAATAACTAGAGTTCATAGATTCGACATCATTGTCAAAAGGTCTAGAGGGGAAATGCAGAGAAATATTTTCACTCAGAGATTTGTGGAAGTCTGGAACACTCTAGCTGAAAAGGTGGTGGAAGTGGATCCGTCAATAATTTTTAAAAAGGAGATGGACAGGTACTTGAAGATATTGAATTTGCAGGATTATTGATAAAAAAGCAGGGGTGGGGGCTAATCAAGACTGCTGTAAGACCCAGCACAGGCAGAATGGGCTGAATGGCCGCATTCTGTGTTGTAAGTTTCTATGATTCAATTACTTTACCCCATCTCCCCACTGTATTTTTGAAAGTCTTTCTGATGAACAGTCCCGCCCAATAAAGCAGCCAAAGAAATCTGAAAAGTTCATGTATTTTTTATGTGAAACAAACAGAAGATATTAAACAGCTAACATTTCATGTGGAGTATGATTAATATTTCATTTATTTTTACTTTATTCATCAGGACAGTTGGATATGATATTGGGTGATGAGATTAGAAATGATAATTGCACTTAAAATAAGAAGTGAAATATTAAACTAGTCAAACTTCAGGGATAAAGCCCATCCTCTGGATGGATTATATCCTTGAATTATGAAAGAATATAGGGAAGCAATAGCAGAGACATTACCATACATGTTTAATAACTCGTTATAAAAAGGTGAAAGTGCCAGAAGACTGTATTCAAGAAGGGAGCTAGAACATGGCCAGGTAACTGCATGCCAGTTAGCTTAATATTGGTGATAGGAAAAATAATGGAATCCTACTAAAAGAGAGAACTGAAGAACATCCGGAGGCCAAAAAATAAACTAATGAATAATCAGAATGGAATTCAAAAAAGAAAATCTTGCTTGACAAAACTCGTTGAATTTATTTTGTACAGATGAGAGGGTAAACAAGGGTAAAGCAGATGTAATTTATCTACGTTTTCTAAAAATCTTCGATAAAGTGCCACATAATAGACTAAGGAATAAGCGAAATTAGAGGTTTTGTAGGAGAATGTATAGCTAGCTGGCCTCATGAAAAAAAGCAAGGATAGTTTTCAGAGTAGCAGAAGGCAGAAAGTGGTGTTCCACAAGGATCAATGCTGGGACCATTGTTGTTCACAATTTATATCAACGATTTAGATTTTGGAATCAAAAATACAATTTCTAAATTTGCAGATGACATCAAATTAGGTAGGATAGTCAATACCTAGAAGGTCTGCAACAACTTACAAGAAGATATTAACAAATTTATAGAGTGGGCAGAGATTGGCAACTTAATTTCAACAAAGATAAATGTGAGATATTACATTTTGGCAAGAAAAATAAGAATCAAAATGGGGTAGAAGAGCAAAAGGGCCTCAAAGCACAAACACACGAATCACTAAAAGTAGCAACACAGGTTAAAAATACTATTAAGAAAGCAAACCAAGCACTAGGGTTTAATTCTAGAGTACTATAATTGAAAAGTGTAGAAATTATACTAAACTTGCTTTGACCCTTGATTACATGACATTTGGAGTAATGCATACAATTCTGGTCACCATATTATAAAAATGATGTAGAGGCACAGGAAAAAATGCAAAAATGATTTGCAAAGATTAGTAAGTTAACACTGAGTCTTGGGCTACAGGAAGATATAGATAGGATGGTCAAATGGGCAGGTAACTGGTAGATGGAATTTAACCCTGAAAAGTGTGAGGTGATACACTTTGGAAGGAGTAATATGACAAGGAAGTATTCAATGAACAGCAAGACACTAGGAAGTTCTAAGGAACAAAGGGACCTTGGTGTGTGTGTCCATAGATCTTTGATGGCAGAGGGGCATGTTAGTGGGGTGGTGAAAAAGGCATATGGGACACTTGCCTTTAACAATCGAGGCATAGATTACAAAAGTAGGGAGGTCATGTTGGAGTTGTAAGGAACCTTGGTGAGGTCACAGCTGGAGTACTATGTGCAGTTCTGGTCGCCACATTTTGGGAAGGATGTGATAGCACTGGAGGGGGTGCAGAGGAGATTCACCAAGATGTTGCCTGGGATGAAACATTAAGTTATGAAGAGAGGTTGGATAGACTTGGGTTGTTTTCGTTGAAGCAGAGAAGATAGAGGGGCGACTTGATCGAGGTGTACGAGATTGAGGAGCACGGACAGGGTGGATAGGGAGCAGCTGTTCCTCTTAGTTGAAGGGTCAGTCGCGAGGGGACATAAGTTCAAGATGAGGGGCAGGAGGTTTAGGGGGGGATGTGAGGAAAACTTTTTTACCCAGAGGGTGTTGATGGTCTGGAATGCACTGCCTGGGAGGGTGGTGGAGGCGGGTTGCCTCACATCCTTTAAAAAGTACCTGGATGAGCACTTGGCACATCATAACATTCAAGGCTATGGGCCAAGTGCTGGTAAATGGGATTAGGTAGATAGGTCAGGTGTTTCTCACGTGTCGGTGCAGACTCGATGGGCCAAAGGGCCTTTTCTGCACTGTGTAATTCTGTGATTCTGTGAACTCAGAAGCCACTACTTTACCCAGAGAGAGGTGAGAATGTGGAACTCGCTACCACAGGAAGTGGGGTTGAAGTAAATAATATAGATACATTTACCGGGGTGCAGGGGGCTAAATAGGCATCAGGGATTAGGGATTATAGGTATATGCTATGAAATTAGATGACGTTCAAGTGGAGCACTAAGACTGAAATAGACTGCTTCAGCTGAGAAACCTGTGTCTGTGCTGTATATCATATGTAATCCTATGTATTTTTGCGTTGTTATTTTCCCTATTTGCAATCCTTCCATCTGAAATGCTCTGTTCATTTTATTTTTCCTGCAGTCCTTCATTTAACTTTTTAAACAAAAATTAATTTGCTGTTCACCTCTTGAATGTTCTGGCACTATTGACCTTCTGCAATCAGCAGCAGCAGTACCCTTTTCTAATAACCTGATCAGTTAGGCTGTGATGAGTAACTAACATTATGAGCCTACATCAGGAAGGGAATGAAGCCTGTCCAGAAACACAGGCACCTACGAGAAGGTGAGTCGGTGCAAGGAGATTGTGGATTATTACAATGCTGGTTATCTTTCAAATCTCAAAATACCGAAGGTAAAAAGTTTTCACCATATTTTCACTGAACACTGGTCATAAAGCTTTTTCCTTTCTTCCAAAATGTAAATTTCCAATTACACAAAGAGAAATTTTGCACAAAAATCCATGTGACTATGAGTGTAGAAATTGCAGATAACAAATTCTATCATGTCTGCAAAGGTGCAAGAATCAGGCTATAATTGTTTTTTGCTATATTCATACGTAGTAGATTCATTTTATGAAAGACAAATTTAACAAGCAAAAGGTAAAGAAAAAACTCTCGTGCTTACTGGAGTGAGGAAATTTCTTCAAAGTTATTCAACTCTCTTTCATCTAATAATATATTTCATACTGTTACGAAAGTCAAACTTACCTTAATGTTGAGAGTGCAGGTTGGGAACTGCAACTCCCAACAGACGTTAGAGCTTTTACGAATGTGCAGACCAGGTGCAGGCTGCACATGCGCAGATTGGCATTTTTACGTTCTTTGGACCCAGTGCACCCGCGCAAGAAATAAAAGCAGCACGAGAACCTGGGTCAAGTGACTGGAAGACTAGTGTCCAAGTTCAGTTAAAAGAGAGACAAGGAGAGAAAAAAGGCTCCAAATAGGAAAAGGGATGCAGGTAGCAGAATTTAAGTGAAGAGGGCTCAAAGGAAGCCCTGGTAATCAAAGGGCTCTCAGAAGAAGCCCTTAAAATCCAAGAAGGCAGTTGAAAGTTGATAACTCCGTGCTGCAGGCCGTTGGGGCAAAGATACCATGTTGGAGCAGTTGTGTACTGCTCGGTGTGGCTGAAGATCTAAAATGTGCTAAATTGGTGCTTGAGTGCATACTTGGGAACCCAGGAGAACTAAAGTTGTGTTTGTGAGTTGGTGCTTGAGTGAATACTCGGGAATCCAGAACAACGGAATCTCGGGAGATGAGACAGAAACCCTGCGAGGTGGGTCATTGTTGAAGTGTCTGAGTTGAAGTGACATTTGAAGACAGAGGATAGCAGTGGAAGGGTGCTTTTCTGAATGGAGAGCTGTGACTAGTGGAGTTCCGCAAGGATCACTGCCAGGACCTTTGCTGTTTGTGGTATAACATAAATGATTTGGAGGAAAATGTAACTGGGATAATTAGTAAGTTTTCAGATGACACCAAGGTTGGAGGAGTTGCAGATAGTGAAGAGGATTGGCAAAGGATACAACAGGATATAGATCGGTTGGAGACTTGGGCAGAGAAATGGCAGATGAAGTTTAATCCGGACAAATGCGAGGTAATGCATTTTAGAAGGTTTAATACAGGCAGGAATTACACAGTAAATGGCAGAGCCCTTAAGTGCATCGACAGGCAGAGGGATCTGGGTGTATAGGTCCACAGGTCACTGAAAGTGGCAACGCAGATGGATAAGGTAGTCAGGAAGGCACATGGCATGCTTGCCTTCATTGGCAGGGGTATTGAGTATAAAAACTGGGAAGTCATGCTGCAGCTGTATAGAACCTTGGTTAGGCCACACTTGGAATATTGTGTGCAATTCTGGTCACCACATTACCAGAAGGATATGGAGGCATTGGAAAGGGTGCAGAGGAGGTTTACCAGGATGCTGCCTGGTCTGGAGGTTATTAGCTATGAGGAGAAGTTGGAGAAACTCAGATTGTTCTCACTAGAGCAACGGAGATTGAGGGGCGACTTGAAAGAAGTTTACAAAATTATGAGTGGCATGGACAGAGTAGATAGTCAGAAGCTTTTCCCAGAGTGGAAGAGTCAATTACTAGGGGATATAGATTTAAGGTGAGAGGAGAAAACTATAAAGGTGATGTGCAGGGCAAGTTTTTTACGCAGAGGGTAGTGAGTGTCTGGAATTCACTGCCAGAGGAGGTGGTGGAAGCAGGTACGATAGTGGTGTTTAAGAGGCAGCTTGACAAATACATGAATAGGATGGGAATAGAAGGATACGAACCCCGGAAGTGCAAAATGTTAGTTTTAGTTTTAGTTGACGGGCAATATGATCGCGCAGGCTTGGAGGGCCGAAGAGCCTGATCCTGTGCTGTACTTTTCTTTGTTTTTTTGTTCTTTGTTCTTGAATTTTGGGAGACGAGACTGAAGCTCTGCAAGGTAGGCCTCTGTTGATGCCGTCCAAGTTGGAGCAACGTTTGGAGAGAATTCCAAAGGTAGGTCTTCAAAGGTGAAGACTGGAATCCCTTGTGGGATAGACAAAGATACCCCTTTGGGGCAGTAGTGTTCTACTCAGCATGGCCCAAGAGCTAAAGTTGTGTTCGTGAGTTGGTGCTTGAGTGAATACTCGGGAAACCAGAACAACGGAATCTCGGGAGATGAGACAGAAACCCTGCGAGGTGGGTCATTGTTGAAGTGTCTGGGTTGAAGCGACATTTTGGAGAAAATTCCAAGGCAAGATCTTCAAAGGTGAAGACTGGAATCTCATGAGAGAGAGCTAGAATTTCAGTGAGATTGGTTGATATCTGGGTGGGTTGTTGCAAAATTTGTGGAATCTGTTTTGGTCGCATCTATCATTTATTGTGCTGTGTGGTGTATTCGACCGTAGTTTGCTTGTTAATTCATCTATATCTCATATTAACACTAACTCTCTTCATCATCTGTGCATAAATATATATCAATGAATGTATATAAAAATCATACTTTAATATATATGCAAAAGCAAGAATTCAATAATCACTAAACAAATAATCAGCACTGGTTTCTTACAGCACAATTTAATTGACAAACAGGTTTAGCCAGCTCAACCAGACCACAATGAGGCAATGGATAATACATAATGGATTGTTGCCCAAATACTTAGGTCACAGCTTGAGCTTTAATAAAGTCCACATATGCAGTCTACTTGCAAAAAGTCTGCCTGGTGTGACAAACTCCTTAGGCAGCACCTTCCAAATCCATGACCACTACCATCTAGAAGGACAAGGACAGCAAAAAGATGGGAACACCACCACCTGGAAGTTCCCCTCCAAGTCACTCACCAACCTGATTTGGAAATATATCACTGTTCGTTCACTGTCACTGGGTCAAAATCCAGGAACTCCCTTCCTAACAGCACTGTACCTACACCAGGACTACAGCGGTTCAAGAAGGCAGCTCACCACAACCTTCTCAAGGACAACTAGGGGTCGGCAATAAATGCTGGCCCAGCCAGCGAAGCCCACATCCCATGAATGAATAAAATAAAGAGTTTATTTCTTGATGTTAGGTATATCCTCAAATTAAAAAATAAATTAAAAGAGGTTTCACCCTAGCATGTATGTATTTCAGCTGTTGAATTTAATTGCGCAAACATTGGCACTGTGAACACTATTTCAGTTAACAACAATCCAAGAATAATGCATAATCCAGTTTTCCAGTATGACAGAGTATGAGTATGTCTACATCAAGTTCCTTTACATCTTAAATAGTAGTAGGCAATATTTATAGTGTAATGTCTACTGTTATGATCTCCATAGAGACTGATCATTTTCAAAAAGAGATTTGAACTTGTTGTTAATAGCTGTATGACTGATGTGATTTCAAGTTTTAAAACATTTACTGTAACAAATGACTAAAAAAAACATCAATAACTAAACATTATTTTTCTTCTGTAGGCAACTTATACTTTAACTACAGAAAGTGACATTACCTTTGTGTACTTATCACCCTTCACAATCTCTACGGAACCACAGTCATTATAGAAAAAAGTCCACAATTATTCCCAGTTTCCAATGGGTCCCCGTAAACCTGTTTTGCCAAGTAGCAACTTTGAGTGACCATCTCCAGGCACTTTGCTTAGATTTTGGGCAGTTCCTTCAATCCACCACCAGCAGTAAAGTTTGTTCCAATGATTTTTCTTCTGCCAGCTATGCCAGAACACATCTCCGAGTTCATAGAAGGTTGCAGGATGTCTCCTCGACTAGAGGTTGTCTTCCTCCTGCATCCAATTGTGGTAGCTTGTAAATTCAAGCTGACTCTCTTTCTACTGACCACCCATAACTACTGCTGTCTATTTCTGATATTCACTGATTTGTACGGAGGTCCGTTACCTAATCTCAAAAATTGATTTATCTGCTCTCTTCTCCATGGCAACATGAAACACACTAACCTTGCATCCAGCTCCCTTTTATTGTAGGAGTAAATGGACCTTTTACAGTAAAACTGTTTATAACCAGATAACAACACTATTTTTCTGGGACTTTGGGAGACTCAGAGTTTATTCATGGTAAACACAGAGGCTGTTGCCGTTGTCTCCAAGAATAAATACCTTGTACTCTCTTCTCAATAAAACAATCATAGCCTTTCTTTGGTCTCTAACAATCAAACCAGGCTTACTGTCAGGCAGATTGCAGGATCCCCCTTCCTTTACCCTAAATTTACAGCTTCAGATCCAAAATATAATAATCTTATTGAACTTCATAATTGTAATGTCTGTGCTTTAGAACAGCAAAGAGTAGGATCATCCTCTTAGAACAGTGAGTATTCAAAAAAAAAACACTTTTTTGTACCATTAAGGGATAATCCCAAAACCTAAGCTTCCATATTGTCAATTGCTCAACAGGTAGATTGAATGATTAAAAACCAAAACAGGCACAAAGTTCAAATATTAGGAAACTTCTTGGAAGTTTTTATGTTTCTGTGGTAACAGTCTCACCATGAAATCAAACGGCGCACTCCAGGGTCTTAAGCACAAATCCAGGGTAGCATTTTACTTTTAGTGCAAAACGCAAGTATGAAGTGAATGCTGCATTACTGTAGTGCCATCTATCAAATGAGATATTAAAGCAAGACTCAATCATCTCATTTAGATGAATGAGAAAAAACCCATATGACTTTTACAAGCTGGAATTTACGCAATAATCTAGCCAACATTCATCCGTCAAACGACACTACCGAGTCACAACTAACCATTAATGCCTCTTTTAAAAAAAAAACTGCAAATGGTGGAAATATACACGTCAGTCAACACCTGTGGAGGAGATATATTGTGACAGTGGCACTCACTTCCTCCACCTGCATCTACCATTCAAGCCCTGGTTCATCTAACTTGCCCCTTTCTTCTCACTTTGCAACTGCTGCTGAATTTTTAACCTTCCTGGTTGATCTCTCTCCAATACTGAACACATTAGAACAAGTCACATGCTCCATTCTCTCATTCCTTGATTCACGCCAGTCAAACTGCCCCATGTAGCTTCATTCCTACCTACCCCACAGCTACCTTCAACAATTGCTTTCCTTCCAGCACACTGAAGCATCAGTTTCAGAAGTGCTTAAGTTTACATCTTTTACCTCTCCTCGCCTTCATCTATAAACTGCCTCCTGGTGGCACCTCCATACACAGTAGACCAGTTTATGAAAAGGGCCAGAATTTCCAATAATTGTACAACAAAAGTCTGAAGCAATTATTTTTGACCTGTCAGTCAGAAACCCAGCCATTCCTCTCACTAATTGATCAGTGAATGGCTGCACACAACCATAGCCTTCTGTTCAATCCAGACCTAATCTTCGAACTCTGTATTCCTGACTCTTGCTCTCCAAATCATCCAAACTTGTCATTCTCATCCTATCTTACACTGTGCCAGTTTGCACATTATCTTCATCCATTTAGACCTACCTTCTTTGCTTTCCATCCCATAATGGATCAAATTTCAAATCTTTAACTGTGATAATCCCTCTTCTTAACTCTGCCCATAAAGTTGTCCACCTCTCTATCGCAACACTTTCCGAAAACACATTGCTTCAATTAAACTTTTAGTCATCATCCCTCACCACCTGCAATGATTCATTACTCATCCACTGTCTCCTCTAGTTTTGTATATTTACAATGTTACATAAATGCAAGTTTTGTAGCTGTGACAGGAGATGCAACAGTTTGCATTTTATATACTCCAAGAAAGAACAGTTCAAGCACCAGGAGTAACTATAAATCTGCTACTCTATTTATACATCTAGTTATAATAAATCTATGGTAATTGATAGCCTAAGGCTTGATCCAAAAAGAGTGCAAATTTCACTATAAAATCATCCTATGAGGACACATGATAAATCCAGCTAACGGAATTAAATGATGAGGGTTTCTGTATCACCAAGTGCTCAGTGCAATTACCCAGATATTGGGCAGGTAAAGTCACACTCCCGTTCATAAGCGATTGAGTGATCATTTACAGGGTTTACTTTGGCATTGCGCATGAGGAAAGCAGAGTATAAAACCCCAAAAAATTACAGCAATTTCGCCCCCTTAGCAAAATATTTTTGGTCAGGACAGATGGACTGTAAATTAAATTGAAATTTGAATTAAGTAACATGATCATTTCTAAAAACTCAATTATTAACCAACTTTGCTAATTTAAACAAACTGATTAAATTTCACATTATGAAATGCATTACAATGCATTGTACGTGTGTACAATATAATTAGTTGTACTTCTAAACTTTATTCCAAAACATTTTCATGAATCAGTTTCAGATGCTTAACACAAGGTATCATTTATATAAATGACACAATTCAAAGGTCACATGATTCAGTATATTTGATTTAAAAGCCTTTTTTTTAAACATTGTCAACCGATAAGAAGTAGTAAGTAAAAAATTATACAACTTGCTGTAAAGAAAACATATTGTTTTATACAAACTTAATAAAACAAAAAGAAACCTTCAATAACATTAAAAAGAACAAGAGGCAACTTTGAAAGCTATTGAATCTTCACTATGTTTAACAGGAATCACTTACACAAACATGATATGCAATTTGTCATATTTGATGCAATGAGGAATGGGCAAAATATTTTTTAAAAATAGATGCAATGGAAAGATAAACAATGACTCAAACTAAAGACATACCCTAGAGATACCAAACAAACAAACTCCAAGGCCTACCTCATTTTTCAGTTCTCAGACATACACAGTTCAATGAAAAAAATGTCCACATGTACTGTAAAAGGAGTGTTCTGAGTTGAGAGGTGAAAGTTGAGATCATTTTGACAATAAAGAAAGTGCATCAGACTCAAGGTTTAAAATAAGCCAGTGGAACACAACACAAGGCAAGTAAACAAAAACAGCAGCCCACAGCATAAAAACATAATTCAGAAACCTCCATCAGCCAGGTAGTGCACATGGACCTTTGTGGTCTGCTGAATAAATCAAGTACCTGTAGATTTTTGTACTGTTATGTACAGTAACAAATAGTCACAACGGCATTTTGGCAAAACATCCAATCGGTAAGCTGTCCTGGAATGTCTTCACATCAAAAATTGAGACTTGAACTTCAGTGTATTACATTCTAAAAAGGTATTCAAACAATATCACACCAAATCACCATCATCTAAATAAAATATCCAACGATTACAGTGGAAGATGTAAGTAATCAGACAGATATGCTGTGGGCAGACCTCCACAGTTCCTCCCATTCCTTCTTTAATAAAGTCTTAAATACGTATCTCTCCCAATTTTCCCTCATTTACTTCTATTATCAATAATTTAATAAAGATGTGAACATAATTGAAATAAATTATTTTTGCGAGGGAATCTTCAGCACAACACTTTTTCTTAGGCAATCCCACAGGATTGAGGATGACTTCCTTCCACTCTGATTTGATGGATTCTGAGATGACTGATAAGTCCAAGGTGCAATCTGCAGTCTCTGCCACATGCAGGCGGGTGGTGCTTGAAGGGCTGAATAGATGGGTTGTTTGGAAATGTGTGCACTCCCTCTGATGCCTCAATTTCACCTCTGTACATTCCTAATGAAGCTTCTCAATGTGTTTGGAGCCTCCTCGAATGAACCTTTTCCATTTTGGTCAGTCACAAGCCTGAGTCTCACGTGAGTTGGCAAGTATGTTTAACTCCTTCAGGCATGCTTCAAGGATATCCCCAATGCATTCCTGCTGTCCTCCTGGAGTCTGCTGCCACGACCAAGTTCCAAGAAGGGCAGTTGCTTCAGAAGTCTGGTTTCAGGCATACAAATGACATGTCCCAATCAACGGAACTGGATTCAAGTGATTAGCACCTCAATGCTAGGCATGTTAGCTTACAAGAGTTTGCTGCTGTTGGACAACCTTTCTTGCCACTGGATTTGGTGGATCTTGTAAAGGTGCTACTGGGTAGTACTTCTCCAGTGCTTAGAGGTGCCTGATGTAGGTCGGCCAAGTCTCTAAAACATATAGGAGCATGAGGATCACTGCTGCCCTGTAAACTATGGCCTTAGTATTGGGTTTGAGATCCGGCTCCTCACCTTCCACACACAAAAGAAACATTAGAGGATCTAGTATGCTACATGGTTTATCTGTCAGGTCACCAAATAGCGGAGCAGAAGGTAGTACTTTCACTGCAAATCCATTCCTCTGACAGGTGCATAAAGTATGAGCAGTGAAGATGAGAATATTGAATGAGGCAGTAATGGTGTTAAGGGCTGAGAACAGGAGGAATTTCAGAAGTGTGTCCAGGCGAGGTTTCTTGATCAGTGTGTTCCTATCCAACAAAGAAGGGAGCATTGCAGACCTGGTCCTGGGGAATGTAGCGCATCAGGTGAAGAATGTCACAGTAGGGGAGCGTCTCAGAATTAGTGATCATAATACTCTAAGGTTTAGATTAGTTATGGAGAAGGACAAGTGTGACAAAAGTATAATAATTTTCATAATACTTTTCCGGTTTATCGTGAAGTAGGTTTATGGGTGTGATTATAGTTGAGTCTGTCTGTGTGATTTAATTATATTTGGAGTCAAGCAGACTGCAAGCTTGAAATTATCAAAAGAGGCTAGATGTTGGAATGTGTTTGACATGCTAATGAGTAAATATGAATGCTGGCTTAGCATGCAAGGTGTGAAGGGAATTTGCATTCATAGATAAATGAAGGAATTGTTGGATTTCAAAGGGATGTTAGCCTGTTTACAACTAGCCAGATAAGCAAGGCTAAACAGTGTGTTTACTTTTCTCAAAGGTTACTGGCAATATTGGCAACATGAAAGTTTTTACATTATGAGGAAGATACAGTTTCAAAAACATTTGGAACAATATAATTTACATATTAAAAATATAAAGGCATATATAAAGAAGAATGAAAGGCTATGTGGAGAAGGCTATGTAAGATCTAACAAGAGTGTGTGAAACAGCCTTCAATAAGTCTCCAGCCATTTGTGCGTAAGTCTGCTATGTAAGGTAACTGAGGTTTGGGAGAAAAGCCATTTGGAACACCACTGTCAAGTGAGTACTGTGGTAACTTGCTGGATTTGTTCTAAATCTAAAATCTATTTTGGACTGTTGCCTTAAAGGGGGGGGGGGCGTAAAAAGGAGTCAGGTTAATTAGGAATTTTAGGATTTGTTATGGTAGTAAGTAATTGTAGTCTTATGTACGTGCTTGAAATCTTTTATTTTGTTAGATAAAAACTGTAATTTAATGTTTAAAATCTCTAAAGGTCTTGGTGGACTTATTACTTCTGAATTCAGTGCACACATCTTCTCGTAATAAACACAAATTGCAAAACCATTGTGATAGCATGACCAAGTTTCCTTTGTGGATTTGGTCCTCCTGGTTCACGTCATCCGCCACGTCATAACACAAGGAACAATCTAAAATAAAAATACTTAACAGGTGCAGCAAATTGAGGAAATTCCTAGGAAACTGAAGTGAAAAACTAGCAGACAAAAATGTAATAGACCAACGAGCAGACTTTAAAGAAGTTTGGGTACAATTTAAATACACTTCCATAAAGGAGGGCAACCTAAACAAGAAACCCCTGGATGATAAAGTAGTTAGCATTGGATGAAGCAGAAAATGGCAGCGTATGACAGATGTCAGCTTGATAATACAAGGAAGAATCAGGCTAAATACAAAAAGCACAGAGAAATGAAAATACAAACATGAAGGGAAATAAGACCATAAAAGAATAAATTGGAGGCTAACTCAAAAGGAATCATAAGATCTTCAATAAACATATTAACAGTAATAGGGTTATCAGAGCAGCAGTGGTACAGATTAAAGACCAAATTAGAGATCTATGGGTGGAGGCAGAAAGCATGGTTGAGATTGTAAAATGAGTACTTTGCATCAGTGCTTAGCAAAGAAAAGGAGTTTACCAAAGCGACAGTATTTATTTCTTTTACTCTAATTTGGGATGTGGGCATCACTGACAAGGCCAGCATTTGTTGCACATCCCTCAGTGTCCTTGAACTGAGTGGCTTGCTAGGCCATTTCATAGGGAGGTTAAGAGTCAACCACATTGCTGTAGGTCTGGAGTCACATGTAGGCCAGATCAGGTAAGGACTGCAGATTTAAATCCCTAAACGACATTAGTGAACCAGGTGGGTTATTATGACATTTAATGATAATTTCATGGTCATCGTTGCTAAGTGCAGCCTTCAATTCCAGATTTATTAATTAATTGAATTTATTAATTATTTGAATTTCACCAGCCATAGTGGTGGGATTTGAACCCATGCCTCCGAGCATTAGGCCGGGCCTCTGGATTACCAGCCCAGTGTCATTAACCCTACGCCACCACCTCCCTTGATGAGGAGGTTATCAGGGTATAAAAATAGATAAAGAGAAGGTGCTAGAAAGACTGGCAGCACTTAAAGTGGATAGGTTATCCAGTCCAGATGACATGCATCCAAGGCTACTGAGGGAAGTAAGGGTAGAAATTGCAGAGCTACTGGCCACAATTTTCCAATCCTCCTTAGGTACAAATGGCACCAAAGGACTGGAGGATTGTAAATATTACATTCTTGTTCAAAAAAAGGACAAAAGTATATATCTAGCAATACAGTGAGGCAGCTTTTAGAAACAATAATCCATGAGAAAATTAAGAACCACTTGGATAAGCATGGACCAATAAAAGGGAGTCGGCATAGATCTGTTAAGCGTAAATCACGTTTGACTAACTTGATAATTTTCGATAATGAGGGAGCAGGAAGAGTGAATAAGGGAAGTACAGTTGATGCTGTGCATAGGAGATTTCAAAAGCTGTTTGATAAAGAATCATATATTAGGCTTATTAACAAAATTGAAGCTCAGGGGATAAAAAAGCAGTATTAGCATGGATACGAAATTGGCTAATGGATAGAAAATGGCATTATGGTAAATGCTTTGCTGCTTCCAGACTGTAGGGAGGTATACAATGATGTCTCCCAGGGTTCAGTACTAGGACCACCACTATTTTTAGTGTTCAGTAATAACTTTGACTTGAAGGTACAGGGCACAATTTTGTAATTTGCAGATGACACAAAATTTGGAAATGCAGTAAACAGTGAGGAAGGTAGACAGGCTGCTGAAATGAGCAGACACATGGCAGATGCAATTCAATGCAGAAAAGTGTGAGGTGATAAAATATGAGATAACGCAAGCTAAAAAGGAGAATTTTTAAGGCGGTGAAAGAACCAGGAAATCTGGAGATGCTAGTACACAAATCTTTGAAGAGGGCAGGACAGGTTAACAAAGCAGTTAATAAAATATATGGGATCTTGGGCTTTATAAATAGAGGCAAAGAGTAAAAAACCTAACAAACTAAGCTAAATCCATATAGAAGAAAAAAAAGGTCTTTTTTTTTTAGATAGAGCCTTTTACAACCACCAGATACTTCAAACTGCTTTACATCCAGTGAAGTACTTTTTGAAGTGTAATCACCATTGTAATGTAGGAAAGCAACCAATATCAATAGAAAATGATAGGCAAAAATGGGGAAGGAACTTAAAAAAATCACGGTCACTAGAGAAAAAGTACTAGGAAAATTAATGGGACTAAAGGTTGACAAGTCCCCTGAACCTGATAGCTTGCATCCTAGGTCCTTAAAGAAGTGGCTGCAAAGAAAGTAGATGTATTGGCTGTAATCTTCCAAACTTGCCTAGATTTTGGAAAGGTCCCAGTGGATTAGAAAACCGCAAATGTAACGCTACTATTCAAGAAATGAGGGAGACAGAAAGCAGGAAACTGTAGGCCAGTTAGCCTAACATCTGTCATTGAAGTGGTAGCAAGATATTTGGAAAATCATAATAAAATCAGGCAGTGACAACATTGTTTCGTAAAAGGAAAATCATGTTTGTAACAAGAAAGGTGGAAAAAGGGGAACTAGTAATGTGTCTTTGGATTTCCAAGACATTTGATAAAAGTGCCACATCAAAGGTTACCGCACAAGATAAGAGCTCATGGCGTTGGGGCTGATATGTTAGCATGGATAGAGGGTTGGATAACTAACAGGAAACAATCAGAATAAATGGCAAATGTTAACTAAAGGGGTGCCATAGGGATCAGTACTGGGGCCTGAACTATTTACAATGGCCAAAACTTCCTCGGAATGGCAATCAGCATGGGGTTGCTTGGCAGTGGAGGGGGACATCAAGGGGAATGCGGAGGTCAGAAAATGGAGGGGTGGGGGCGTTGGACATTGGAGGCATGGGTCGCACATCAGGGTGGTCAGGCATCGGGGGATGGCTGCAGGCGATTGGACATCAGGAGCGGCGTTGGTGGGGATCGGATATTGGAAGGTGAGAGGGTCAGACATCAAGGGTGCAGTGGGGATTGCATATCGAATGAGAGGTAAGGGGGGGTGGTCGTACACCGGGGAGGTGCAGTGGGGTGAGGGGGTTGGACACGGTGTGAATGATGCGGGTCAGACATCAGGGGATTAGGGGGTTGTACATCGGCGGGGGGCGGGGAATCAGACATCAGGGTTTGGTTGGGGGGGTTGGACATTTGGGGGGGGGGCAGTGGGAGGCTTAGACGTCAGAGGGATTAGTCAGACATGAGGGGGGCTCAGATATCGGGGGGGGGGAGGAGTTGGTCGGTCAGAGTGGGAGGGTCCAGATGTCAGGGGATGGGGTGGTCGGATATCAGCAGGGGGGTGGCTGTCAGACATCAGGGGGTTGGGGGAGGGAGTCAGACATTGGGGTGGGGTAGTCAGACATTGGGGGGTGGGTGTGCTCATCATCGGGGGTGTGGGTCAGACATTGGGTGGGGGTCAGGCATTGGGGAGAGGGAGTGATGTCAGAGGTTGGGGGAGGCCCAGTCAGGAAGAAAGTACAGGTCGGGATCGGGGTGGGGCCTGTGGTGTGGGTCGGGTTGGAGGGGGGAAATGTATCTGTCAAAGAATCAGTGCTGAGATTCGGATGTTTCAAACATGGATAAACAAACATTGTTCACCGCAACACCCATCGCATGAGCAAAGTACAAAGCGCGGGTAAGTGAAAACACAAACAAGGAAGTTGCAAAAGGCAGCACTTTACTGTACTACATACAATTTGGTCTACTTATTAAGGACATACATGTATGGGCAGCAGTTCAGAGAAGGTCAGTAGATTGATTCCTGGGATGAAGGGTCTTAGGAAGCAAGGTTGAATAGAATGTGCCTATACTCACTGAAATCTAGAAGACTGAGAGGTGATCTATTGAAACATATACAGTTCTGAGCGGGCTTGATGCTGAGAAGATGTTCCCCTCATGGGGAATTCCAGGGAGCAAAGTTTCAAAATAAGAGGTCACCCATTTAATGGAAATGAGGAGGAAATTCCTGGTCCCACAGGGTCATGGGTTTTGGAATTCTCTAAACAAAAGAGCTGTGGAGATCAAGTCACTGAATGCATCCAAGGCTGAGATAGACAAGAGTCATGAACAATAGAAGTGTGAAGGGTTATGGGGAAAGGGCAGGAAAGTAGAGTTGAGGCCAAGATCAAATCAGCCGTGATCTTATTGAAAGGTGAAGCAGGCTCAAGGAGTCATATGGCCTACTCCTTCTCCTATTTCTTATTTTTTAATTTGCACACAAAAGTTCCCCAGACAGCAAGATGACAATGGCCAAATAATCTGTTTTTATGCTGCTGATGTTGATATAGAATACTAGTTTGGCCCCAGTTAACTATTGTGTCCCAATTCTAGGCACCACGTCACAGGAAAGACATGAAAACTTTAGAGAAGAAACAGAAGATATTTACTAAAATGGTTCCAGGGATGAGAAATTACCATCCTGTGGATAGACTGGTGTACTCTTTGAAAAAGGAGAGTTGATCTTATTGACACATATAAGATTGTGAGGTGGCTTGATAGGGTAGATGCTGAGAGGATGCTTCCCTTCATGAGGAAATCTAGAACTGGGGGCACAATTTAAAAAAGGGGGTGTATCATTCAAGAAGGAGAGGCGAAGGAATTTTTATCTCTCAGAGCGTCATTAGTCTTTGGAATGCTCTTCCCCAGAGAGTACTGGAGGCTGGGTCATTGAATATATTCAAGGCTGGGTTAGACAGATTTTTGATCAACAAGGGAGTCGAGGGTTATGGGGGTCAGGCAGTAAAGTGGAATTAGGGCCACAATCAGATCAGCCATGATATTATTGAATGGCACATCAAGCTCGCCAAGCCTAGTGGCCTACTCCTGCCCCTATTTCTTGTGGTCTTAAGGTTAAGGTTGTTTTCCTTTGAGCAGAGGGGTTAAGAGGAAATTTAATAGAGTTTTGAAAACCATGAAGGAGTTTAGACAAAGTAAACAAAGAGAAAATATTTCCAATGGCCGAAGAGTTGAAACCAGAGGATACAGATTTAATGTGATTGGCAAAAGAACGAGATGCGATAGGAATGAGTGGTCAGGATTTGGAACACGTTGCAGACTGGGTGGTGGAAACAGATTCAACATTGCTACCAAGTAGGAATTGGATAAACACTTGAAGGAGAAAAATGATGCTGTACTATTCAATGATTCATAACGTGAATATTTTGCTTTCTCATGTTACTGCTGTCAATAACAGACAATAAAGAGCATGTTTCTGTTGTTGAGGCCATCACCAAAATAAGATGGCAAGGGAACTATTAGAATCCTGTCTAGGGCACCTACACAGCATCACAGTGAGCAGTTTATGTTGGCAAAAACGCTAAATGATTTGTTACAATATAGATACCCGCTTCACTACTGCTACCAAATCCCAGATAACGCAAAGTATTAATTGCCAGTAGATATATTACTGCTCAAGTAGTTCAAATACTATGTGACAATCCTTGCAATTACTGAAATAATGAATGTCAGCAACTAGCCTTTGTATTACCCACGGAGTATGGCTAGTTAACACTGTTCATCTGACATAATCAAAAAATAAAGTCTCAAAGCTAATAAGCTGACTAAATGGGGCACCATCTAGAACACTTCTTCCTTTCCTCCTTTGAGAAGAGGCATATCCCACAGTACTTATTTCATAATGTTTTTTTTTAAATCATACATCTGCACATGGGCATCACACTTTGGCACTCTTGGCAGACTCAATAAGCAGATTTCAGTAAGTGGCTTAAATCTTGATCAGTTTAACATGTAAAAAGAAATTCAATCCACAGTTTTGAGGTTTAACTCTTTTCTATAGATAAGAAAAATGGTGATGCTACAAAAAGCAGGTTTGCATAGAAATTTCTGATAATTTAAAATCTTTATATTACTCCTTTCTTGTGAGATGTAAAAAATCCATAAGCTTACTGGCCTGTCAAAAATCTTCACATATCCAGAACTGCATATAGGTGGGAGTAGGCTTATGAAGGGTTTTTTTCTCTGGGTCAATTTTTGTTCTTGAAAGCTTTGCTCTATTTGATCCTCACGCAGGTGCAGGAAGCTCCTTCAACAAAGCCAGCAATGATCATCCTAACCTTAGCAGCACATTCACCACTGCACGATTTCCATTTGATGTTTCCATTATGTACTGCCATTTTTACGACTCAAGAGAAAGAATTAATATCAAATTATGTATAGTTTGTGTTGCAGATTCACAAATAATATAAAAGTACTCAAGCTTATAACCTGCAACCCTGACAGATTGTAAGGAAATACTTCCAGCAAATCAATATAGATGAATTTGGAATTCAGGTATAAAAGAGTGACTAAATGGGGCACCTTCCAAACCACTTCTTCATTTCCTCCTTTGAGAAGAGGCACATTTCACAGTACTTACTCCATCATGTTTTTAAAAAAATCATACATCTGCACATGGGCATCACACTTTGGCACACTTGGCGGACTCAATAAGCAGATTTCAGTAAGTGGCCTATTTCCAAAATGAACCAAGCAGGCCCTTAGTATTCCAGGGCACTTCAGATTAACCAGTTTAGTTCACCAATAGAACTTGAAATGATAAGCCTGTCACAGAGGCCTTGGATTATTTCCACTCAGACCTTGATAGCCTTGCAAGCCAATGTCTTAATTTTATTCTGACTGAACATCCTGAGCTGTATACTCGTAAACAGCTGTTTTCAGAAAGTTACACTCCAGAAGTACCCCTGTGCACACTTGGAGGTCTCTAAATTTTGGCTCTACTAAGACTTATTAGTTTTAGGTGTATCCCAATAGGAGCGAGACTATGCACTTAAATGGACAAGCAGAAAATGCTACATGTAAATTTCTCAGTTGCTTCTTTCAAAGAGCATTAAATGGCATAATTGGGCAACGGTGAGTCTTAGATATCTGGCAGCCAAAAGCAAAAGGAATGAGAATTACCAGCAAGCAACTAAAAAAAATCAAAAATCAGGAATCACCAAATAGCTACCTACAACAAACACAAGTGAACCATGGATACCACTACAAGTATGTTTTGAAAAATCTTTTAATCTCCGTCTTAGATTGCCCACAAAGTTGAGGACATAGTACTAAATGTATGAGGGCAGAGTTTCTGCTTTGGACACAATCAGAAATTTGGAAGCAATTGCGCTGGTTTTCTGAACTATAAGTTTTGCTCAAGTTTCCGCTCAAACTCGTTCCCACATTGCCAAAAGCAAAATCTTCCATGAACCAGAGCAATTGGGTAGTGTTGTGGAGCATAATCATGTTCCTTCCTGCATTAAAAAAATCCTTAATATATTTAAAGCCTGTTGCAGTTTTATTAATACAGTTGAAATTGATATTTGTCAAAATAATCTTTTCAAAGCAACACAGAAGATCATAGAAATAAAAACAAAAAATGCTCTACAGGGGCTGCCTGATCTGCTGAATATTTCCAGCATTTTTTGTTTCTATTTCAGAAGGTGGTGGTGGTGAGCTGGCTTCTTGAAGCACTGCAGTAGTGGTTTGATACAACTGAGTGACTTGCTAAGCCATTTCAGAGGGTACTTAAGAGTCAACCAAATTACTGTGGGTCTGGAATCACATGTAGGCCAGACCAGGTAAGGATGGCAGATTTCGTTCTCTAAAGGACATTAGTGAACCAGATGAGTTTTTACCACAATTAATGGCAGTTGCCATGGGCACCGTTACTGAGATTAGCTTTATATTTGAACCCATGTCCCCAGAGCATTAGCCTGGGCCTCTGGATTACTAGTCCAGTGACATTACCACTACACCACCATTTCCCCACGTTGGATCAAGCTGTAGGATCCTTCATACAATGTCTGTTGCAAAGACAATGCACTTTGTTTGAACTGGACAGTCATTGCTGTTTTTTTTAAATGAGATAGACAATACAGAGCTGAATATTTCCAGACTCCCAGTAATATCATTCTCTTTCTCACACATAACTGAAATGTTTCAAAGCCTTGCATCAGTTCCTGACAATGTCCCGAGTGACAGCATCTGCAGATGCATTTGCACTACTGAACTACACAGAATCCCACAAAGAACTAATACATTTAAATTCACACAAGACAGCAGGTGTAGGAAAATAAAGATTTCGGCTTTCTTCATTGCAGCATTTGTTTGGTTTCTGGCATAGTATTTAACAAAATAAGAATGTGATGCCAGTTAAATATTTCTTAATTATGCCTGAACAGCAGTTTTACAAGGAGTAAAAGTTTTGAAACAATGAAAACAAAAAGACATTAAGCTAGGGAATATATTAAAGTTACATGCTTCAACTTTAATGTGAAAAATTTCCCATGACATGAATTGTAAAGACATGTAAAAAGGCTTGGTTTTCCGCACCATCCCTTTTAAATACCCTGATATCTCTTACCATTCAATAGGCAAGATGTTCAACTAATGCTGCTTTGTGTACAACCACTTTTCCATTAGCAGTTTAGAATAACAATTTTAAGATTATAAACCCACCACCCTCCTTGCTGAAGCTCGCTTCCATCTGTGCAGACACTGAACTTCTTCTGCGTAACTTTATCTGATGGTATGGACAGGATGAGGTGCAGACCTACATCCTTCAACTCTGTGGTACAGCACATCTTCACACCAACATAAATACCATAATGCCCACTAAACTACATTTATGAAAAATTCGAGCTCCAATAATAGTTTGGTGGGTAAAGCCACCACCCTCTATAGCACAGAATGACAGGCTGTTCATTGCCAAGTTAGTTGATCTCAGCATGGGTAGCATCAGGGTCCACTAAATGGTACCCGGGTTCCTCCGTGTGTTTATTACCCAGTGATTCCTGCATGTCATGAAGAGATTAATGTCTATAAGGTTATTAGAATTTTTTTTTTAAATAGAGTTTTGGTGGGGTCTGTGTCTATGTGTGTGTGTCTTAATTGGATTAAAGCCAGCTGCTCTAGAGGCTTTGATGTATAGAAAGAAGTAGGTTTGAAATGGCAATTAATAAAATAAATAAAATCTGATGATGACCATGAAACCATTGTCGATTGTTATAAAAACCCATCTGGTTCACTAATGTTCTTTAGGGAAGGAAATCTGCCGACCTTACCTGGCCTACCCCTTCCATGTGACTACAGACTCACAGCAATGTGGCTGACTCTTAAAAATGCCCTCTGGCTTAGCCAGCGATGCCCACATCCAATGAAAAAAAAAATGCCATCAAGCCTGTTCCACCATTCAATAAGATCATAGCGAATCTGACTGTGGCCTAACTCCACTTTCATGCCTGACCCCTAATCTTCGACTCCCTTGTTAATCAAAAACCCATCTCACTCAGCCTGAATATATTCAATAAGCCTCCATTGCTCTCTGTGGAAGAGAATTCTAACGAAAAATGACCACCCTCCAAGAAATTTCTCATCTCCATCTCAAATGGTAGACCCCTTATTCTGAAACTGTGTCCCTAGTTCTAGTTTCCCACATAAGAGGAAGTATCCTCTCAGCATCTATCCTGTCAAGCTTCCTTCAAATCTTATGTTTCAATAAAATCACCTCTTATTCTTCTAAACTCCAATGAGTATAGATCCAATCTGCTTAATCTTTCCTCATAAGACAACTCCTTCGTTCAAGGAATCAGCCCAGTGAACTTCTCTGCTTCCAATGCAAGCGTATCTTTCCTTATGTAAGGGGACCAAAACTGCACACAATACTCCAAGTGCAGTCTCATCAACGCCCTGTGGCTGTAGCAAGACTTTCCTCCCTTTATACTCCATGGAGACAGATACAAAATACTTGTTCAAAGTCTCTGCTATTTCCTTGATCCCCATTATTAATTCCTTAATGTCATCTTCTAAGGGACCAATGCTAAATTTAGCTACTCTTTTCCTTTTTATATATTGTAGAAGCTTTTACTCTGTTTTTATATCTATTGCCAGTTTTCTCTCATTCTCTAATTTTTACCTCTTTTCTGTTAGAAAAGAATATGATATCAATAAATGAGTTGTGGATAGGTTGAAACACTAGTCAGAAGCTTCAATGAGTTCAATTTTGCACAAAAGAGTCTGAGATTTCCTCACATTTTGTATCCAAGGTGAATTTAAGGGCTCTAGAGAAGGAAAGTTTAAGGGGATGTTTGTTTGAGGAGAAAAGGAGTTTGAAGTAGTTCTGCTCTCCAGAGTGATTTCCTAGTAGTAAGCAGATTTAGCTTGAGACGGTCAAGCCAGGTTTGTAGGTTATTGCATACTCTAAAGAAAATGGCCTACTGAAGTCATTTCATACTGGTATGGTGAGCATTATTATCATTATTGTAGAACTCTCAGTTGATACCTGTATAAGTGAAGGTAAATTGTCATTAATGTAGACATTGGCCTTCTTTGAAATAATTTTTTTGTGCTAACACTTGAACAAATCAGGATTAATATTATTTAAAAACATGCAGTAGCACAGACCATAAAACTGTCAGTCAGTATAGAATACAACTCAAGATTCAGCAAAAAAAGTGAAGTATCAAGTGCTATATAAATTCCTCCAAGGGTGCAACATCTTGGGCCTCATACCGCATTACAATGAAGACAACACCATGGGAGGAGGCAATAAATGATAACCGCTAATTCAGCAATCCACAGGTAAGTGACTGAAAGTCTATTTTTTAATTCTTGCATTCTTTAATGGGATGTTGGCATTGCTGGTCAATGGTAACACCCAGGATATTAATTTTGAGGGATTCAGCAAAGGTACTGCCATTGAGTGTCAAGGAGACATGGCTAGGTTCTCTCTTGCTTGAGATAGGAACTTAGGAACAGGAGAAGGCTATTCAGCCCATCGAGCCTGCTCCGCCATTCAATAAAATCATGGCTGATCGAACGCTTCAATGTCTTTTATCCACACTATCCCCATAACTCTTTACATTATTGTTAATCAGAAATCTGTCCCTGCCTTAAACATACCTCAATGACTGAGCTTCCATGGCCCTCTGGGGTAGAGTTTCAAAGATTCTTTGAGTAAAGAAATTTCTCCTCATCTTGGTACTAAGTGGCTTCCCCCTTGTTTTGAAATTGTGTCCCCTGGTTCTAGACTCCCCAACCAGGGAAAACAGATTACCTGCATCTACCCTGTCTATTCCTTTAAATATTTTGTAGGTTTCAATGAGATCACTTCTCATTCTTTGAAACTCCAGAGAATACAGGCCCAGCTTCCCCAATCTCTCTTCATAAGAAAGTCCCACCATCCCTGGAACAAGTCTGGAGAACTTTTGTTGCATTCCCTCGATAGCAATATCCTTTCTGAGGTAAAGACCAAAACTGCACACAATACTCCAGGTGTGGTCTAACCAAGCTTCTATACAATTGAAGCAAGACTTCACCACTCCTGTACTCAAATCTTCTTGCGATAAAGGCTAACATTCCATTAGGCTTCCTAATTGCCTGCTGCACCTGCACATTATCTTTCAGTGACTTATGGACAAGGATACCCAGGTCCCTTTGTAAATCTACACTTTCTAATCTCTCACTTTTTAGGAAAAACTCTGCACATCTGTTTCTTATACCAAAGTGGATAACCTCATATTTTTCCATGTTATATTCCATCTGCCATGTTCTTGCCCACTCACCAAGTATGTCCAAATTTTCCTGTAGCCGCTTTACATCATCCTCAAAACACACATTCCCACCTAGCTTTGTATCAACCGCAAACTTGGAAATATTACATTTAGTCCCCACATCCAAATCATTGATATATATTGTGAACAGCTGGGTCCAAGTACTGATCCTTGCGATATCACACTAGTCACAACCTGCCAATGCGAGAATGACCCGCTTATTCTTACTCTATGTTTTCTGCCTGTTAGCCAATCCTTAATCCATGCCAGTATATTGCTTCCTATCCCATGTGTTTTTATTTTGCTAATCAACCTCCTTGGGGGACTTTATCAAAAGCCTTCTGAAAGTCCATGCATACTACGTCCTATATCTCCTTTATCAATTTTGTTAGTAACATTCTCAAAAAACTCCAAAGATTTGTCAAATATGATTTCCCATTTGCAAATCCATGCTGACTATGCTCAATCAGATCATGATTATCCAAGTATCCATTTATCACATCCTTTTTAATAGATTCTAGAATTTTCCCCACTACTGATGTAAGGCTAATAGGTCTGTAGTTCTCTGTTTTCTCTTTCCCTCCCCTCTTAAATAACGGGGTGACATTTGTTACCTTCCAATCTTCAGAATTCCATTCCAGAATCTATAGAATTTTGGAAATTGATCACTAATGCATCCACTATCTCTGTAGCTACCTCTTTCAATACTCTGGGTTGCAGAATATTAGGTCCCGGGGATTTATCAACTTTCAGTTCCATTAATTTCTCCAAGACAACCTTCTTACTTATACTAATTTCTTTCAACTCCACATTCTCGCTATTCCCTTGGGCCTCTAAATCTGGGAGATTTCCTGTATCTTCCTCAGTGAAAACAGACAAAGTAATCATTTAGTTTCTTTGCCATTTCTCTATTCCCATTATGAACTCTCCTGGTTCTGCCTGTAATGGACCCACATTTGTCTTAGCCAAACGCTTCCTCTTTCCATGCCTATAGAAGCTTTTACAGTCCTTTTTTGTTTTTTGCTAGATTGCATTGCTCATTCACACCACACAAGTGCCAGGCAATGTTATTTGCCACTTATCAGCTCAACTCTGAAGTTTGTCCAGGTCTTGCTGCTTGGTAACACAGGGGTCAGGGAGGAGTCAAGGCATCAAACTTGAAATCATGGAGATCACGGAGAGACTTGAGTCCTTGAATTTGGGATTGAAATGGCCATTGAGTATTTGAGGGTCTTGTGGGGAGTTGGAAGTTGAAGATGGGGAATGCCAGGAGTGGTGGCGATCAGGGTAGTGACTGGTGAGTACGGGGTCATTTTTTAAAAATTCATGCAATGTTTACGGTTGGTTTTCCAGGGCTGGCTGCTTCCATCCCATTGGAGCGAAGGCCTAACCAGGCAGTAGCCCATTATCTACATATGCAAAGGGACTAAGGGGATAAAGAATGCCATTTGCTTGTCCTTACTTAATTTGGCACATGGTGCATGTTTGGTCACCATTTTGGGGCCTTAAGAGGTTAAGAGCCACACAGTACCTAAAAGACACACTGTTTGCACCCCAATTTAAACCCACCCCTCACTCCCCCTACCCACCCAACCCCCCCATGTATTTTATAACTTCTCCAGTTATTTTCCTTGCTTAATTCCAGCTGAAGCGTGGCAACCCACTACAAACATTGAACAAAACATCCAAATCGGCAATTGGCATTTAATAGGGGTTGAACCAATGCCAGCAAGGACACTGAACCGCTTCCAACAGATACAATTCTTGTGGTGGGAATAACAAAAGTTCAAATATGCCTGCTGCGGCTTTGTACCAATTTACTATCGCTTGGACAGGATCTATCACACAGTACAGGAGCAAATATATTGTAAAAAAAATGCATTTACAATTTTAGAAAATGAACAGGTTGCAAAATTGTCCTTCTCATAACCAAGAAATCATCCAATTTCTCACTCTTTAAAAAATGATGGTTATAAACATCTTCTTTGTTCAAAATCAAAACTCGAGCACAAGAACTTATAGAAGCATAGAAAAAAGGAGCAGGAGTAGGTCATTCAGCCCTTCAAGCCAGCTCTGCCATTCAATATGATCATGGCTGATCTTCTATCTCAACTCTATACTCATGCGCTCTCCCCATACAGCTTAATGCCTATAAATAATCACCATTTAAAAAACATTTCCATATACTTATGTATTTATATAAGTATACTCTATATACTTTAACATGATCTTAACAAAAATACAAAAGTAAATGGGTGGCAAAAATAAAACAGCTGTGTGTAGTTACTCATATTCATCCTCTATTGCTAATGTGGTATTAAATAATGGAATTCACAGTGAATCATTCCGCACCAAGTTCACACAACCATTAAAGGGCATGTTCTGTAGTCATTGCTTAAACAGATTATCCAAAACTCGGATGTGTAAAAAAAATGTTTGGCTTCATAATCAAATATTTAACTCATTCCTGTACTGTGGTGTCCAGAATCTAATTTTTCTCCTACAATAGGTATTTCTAGCCTTCATAATAATATAAAGCAAATGCCAAAAAGAGACAATACACAATTGTCAATGTTTTCCGCTTGTACACTTGACACCCTGTGACTTTCTTATCCATTAAAATAAATGGGAGAAAGATCACAAGCTGGCAAGTTCAAAAACACAACTATGGCTGATATCTCCATTTGAAACTGTAAACAAATCACAATATCGTTTGGAGGCACACGTTTAAACAATCTGAACAAGATAGTTTTCAGTATATTTCAATTCAATGTTTGATTAGAAGAACAAAAATAGAGAGTTCAATTTGTCATTTTGTTTTTTTAGTTAGATTTGTTCAGACAGGTTTATTCCCCATAATTTTGACCTGAAGATATATTTTCACATACAGCAGAGGAGAATGAGAACCAGATATAGTACATCATCATGCCAGTAGAAACAGTTGTCATCAGTGATGCTGCAATTTAAAACATATTGGGCAGAATCTTCTGGCTGTCGTGCGGGTGGCGGAGTCTGCACGCCAGCGCTTAAAATGTTGCACGCTGACATCGTGCGAGCGTCCCGACGTCAGCAAGCAGCATCGCGATATTTCGGTCGGCGGGCGCACTATGCAGCGGGACACGTGCCTGCCATTAATTAAAGGCCTCATTAAGGTTCTTAACTTGCCAATCGTCAATGATTTTGAGGGGCTCGTGCGAACTTCGGCTCCAGTGGCGGGATGAGGCTTGATAGCTTGATATTAAGTGATAAAAACACTTAATAAAGTTTGTGTTTATTTCATTAACATGTCCCATCTCATGTGACATTTTCAAATGAAAGGGAATGTTAATGAATTTTTTATTTTTCTACTTTTTATATTTGCCAGCCTTTCAGCGGTCTCCCTGAGGCAGCACGTAGACCTCAGGGAGATATGTGCTCTTTTGCGCGCATGCGCGAAAGAGCACACTGACAGTTGAGGAATCCTCCATCCCCCGCACAGGAAGTGCATAGCGCTTCCCGTCAGGCAGTACACTGGGCGGGCTTTAATTGATCCGCCCACTTAAAATGGCAGCGGCAATCGGCTGCCCACCCACTGCCGTGCTGGTGGGGCCCGCCCGCCCATCAAGGGCAAAATTCTGCCCATTATTGATAAAGAGTTATAGTCATATTGTTACGGTACCAGCTGATGTTAATACTGGACAAGTCAAATCCCAGAATGAAACCTGGCTTGATAGATCCTAACCTTTTTTAAAAAACTGTGGAGGAAAGTTACTGAACAAATTCACTAGAGTCTGATGAACTTATAACACAAATAATAAAAGATTAATTAAAATAGAAAAATGAACTATATTCCACCAGACATAAAGGTTCAGAAAATCTCAATGCAAACACAAGATGATGATTCAAATATTCACTATTCCGCCACCGCAGCAAAATCTTTACACACGTACAAATTTAGAAATATAAAACAACTTACAGTATCCAGGCAAGAGGGGAGTATTCCATCAGACTCCTGACGTGCCTTGTGCCTTGTAGGTGGTGGACAGGCTTTGGGGAGTCAGGAGGCGAGTTACTCGTCGCATCCTGAGAGATAGGATTCAATCCTGAAAGATAGGATTAACTGTCATGCGGAAAGGCATGGACTAGTCAGGGATGGTCAGCATGGATTTGTTAAAGGAAGGTCTTACCTCACAAATTTGATTGAATTCTTTGAGGAAGTGACAAGAAGGGTTGATGAAGATGGTGCAGTGGATGTTGTGTATATGGATTTTAGCAAGGCATTTGACACGGTCCCACGTAGCAGATTGGTCAGGAACGTAAAAGCCCATGGGATTCAGGGTAATATGGCAAACTGGATAAAAGGTTGGCTTTGTAACAGGAAACAAAGGGTAACGGCCGATGGATGTCCTTGCTACACCTCAATCAAGTCACCTCTCAGCCTTCTTTGTTCTAAGGAACATAACCCCAACCTATCCAATCTCTCCTCATAGCTACATTTTTCTAACCCTGGCAACATTCTTATAAACATCCTCTGGACTCTCTCCAGCGCTATTACATCCTTCTTGTAATGTGGTGACCAGAACTACACACAATACTCCAGTTGTGGCCTCATGTTTTAGATGGGATTTATACAATTCCAACATTATATCCTTACTTTTATATTCTATACCTCTGCCAGTGAAGGAGAGCATTCCATATGCCTTCTTTACACCTTGTCTACTTGAACTGCTGCCTTCAGGGACCTGTGTACTTGTACACCAAGATCTCTCAATTCATCTACCTCTCTTAATATATTCCCATTTATTTTGTAATCCCTGTAACTGTTTGACCTCCCTAAATGTATGACCTCACACTTCTCTATGTTAAAATCCATCTGCCACTTTACCACCCACTCCACCATCTCATCTATATCATTTTGGAGATTATGGCTATCCTCTACACTATCCACTACTCAGCCAATCTTTGTGTCATCTGCAAATTTCCCAATCGTGACCCCACATTCACGTCCATATTGTTAATATCTAATACAAAGAGCAAGGGTCCTAACACGAGCCCATGAGGGGATCAGATAGAGCGGACAGGATAAAATTGTTTCCCTTGGTGGAGAATTCTAGAACCAGGGGGACATAGATTCAAGATAAGTGACAGAAGGTGTAGGGGGAACATGAGGAAGAACTTTTTTTACACAGAGGGTAGTGGATGTCTGGAATTCGCTGCCCAAGTTGGTGGTAGAGGCAGAAACTCTAAACTCTTCTAAAAAGTACCTGGATCTGCACCTTAAGTGCTGTAAGCTGCAGGGCTATGGGCCGGGTGCAGGAAGGTGGGATTAGAAAGGGCACCTGGGTGTCCTCGGGCTGGCATGGACAAGATGGGCCAAATGGCCTCCTTCTTTGCTGTAACTTTTCTATGGTTTCTATCTATCTAAGACTCTAATATTGAAGGTAAGTATGAGGCACATATGAATTAATAGGTGAACTGTGGTCAAACAAACCACACTCCAAAGTAAATGACAGATGCAACCAAAGCAGATTCTGTGCAGTTCTCAACAACCCACCCAGGCATTCATCACATTGTGAGCCAACCAATCTCACTGACACTTCATCTTTCTCAAGAGGGTTTTGAAACTCCACAGTTGAAGAACTCACCTTGGAATTCTCTCCAAACATCATTCCCACTCTGACAACTGCAACAATGGATCACCTGACAGGGTTTCAATCTCACCTTCCAAAATTCCTTTCCCTTGGATCTCTGAGCACACTTAGGCTTCATCTTCCAAGCACAATTGCAGATCCTCGGCCATGCCAAGCAGAACACCACTGCTCCAAAAGGCATGAAGTAAGGAGTCATCAACCTTCAGCTGCCTCTTCAGATCTTCAGGGCTTCTCTCAATCCTGCTTTGCTTCAAGTCTGCTCCTTGAAGCTCTCTCTTTAACTCGGAGCATTTTGCTCTGTTCCTTTCTTTTAACTTGAATTCTGGGGCCCCTTTCTGATTTCTATTTTTGTCCCCGTGTGAGACTTTCTTCTGGGACCTCTCCCTGTCCCCCTCCCGTGTCCTGCTTTCTGAGAAATACTCAGTACAATGGTACTCTGTTATCAGGTCACCTGACTTGCTTTACATGTCAAACTACTTATTTTCCTCTGCACAGGCGTGCAAGGCCAATTCCTGGCCTGAAAAAAGTAAAATAAACGGACTGCACACATGTGGCCATTTCCCAGCCTGTGCATGCAGAATAGGCCCAGGGCTCATTGAGAACTGGAATTCCCAAGCTCCGGCTTCAAATTAAGTTTCATCACGATATAATACCTTATTAAGTCTCTCGGAAATACTTCAAAGCGCTTCACATATAATTAATTTCTGAAGTAGCCAAGTTCCTCTCCAAATTCCCCACAATCCTGATTTGGAAATACATTGCTATGCCTTCATCAGTCACCGGGTCAATATCCTGGAGTTTCCTATTCAATCAACACCATTGTGCAAACACTATCACTTGGAGCACAGCAGCTTATGGAGAATGCCACCACATCTTCTCAGGGCAAGCAAGCCGGGCAATAAATGTGGGTTGACCGCTGTCACCCACAAAGCCATCAAACAATTTTTTTAAAAGGTGGGTACTTTGTACACAAGAGCCTACAAATAAGTATGAAATGAATTACCAGTTTATCTGTTTTTGGGTGGGTTAGTTGACCAGGGAAAATGTGCTCTTTTTATAGTGACATCTTTCAACATCCATCTCATTTTTTTTAAGAAGGGTCATGCATTGCTAACTAGAGGTTACAAGTTCAACTTAAAATATTTCTACAATTCTATGGGAAAAAAATGTTTCCCCCCCCCCCATGTCCAAAGGTTATGGTTGCATCACAATTTGTTCCATTTTGTTAAATACAAGATAGTTGGGGGGCCCCTCTAACAAGCTTCTGGGACAATAAAAGTCCCAGCCTTATCAACTGTCAAGGAAATAAATCTTAGAGTTATTTGCTTGCAACATGCTTTGGGGAGGCACTTTAAAAATAGAAATCTACATCAGTAAAATGAAGGTAGAGTTATCGACAGCATCAATATAAGGGGGTTTTTCATCTGACTTGACCATCCCCACCCCACAAACTGAAAGATAGTGGAGATTTTTGAAAAATGAGCTAGTTTATCTCTTAAACTGCCACATCAAATCCCAAGCATGTCATAAGCAGACTTTAGGAAAACAAAACTTCACAAGAGTAGTTTGATCTGCGCAGCCCTCATTGATGTTGGGTGCTTTCTAAATGGGATTTTAAAATACAGACACAAATTTAAGCACATAGAATCAAAGGAATGCTTTTCAATTTCACTTATGCAGCTTGTTTCGTTTCTAGCTGATGTAAACATAGTTAAATAATCCTTGCCCTTCAGTTGTTATATTTTTCACTTTCAGTAGTCTTTTATTTTGCAGTGAGAAGAGAATTACAGGAGGGAGGCACATTTTGAAAATTTGACCAACTGCGACTATTATTAAAACTTCTAATATATGAAATACTTTTAATTTGAAGATCATTCCAAAAGCATTTGAGGGATATGTGTAAGAAAAACAAATGCTGAGTCAGGAAGAGAGTAAGAGGAATGGCCAAAGAGGTGGAATTTCAGAGAAAAACATATTAAGACAGAAGTATGGAGGTGGAGAATAAGGGAGCTTTAGAAACACAATTCTCAACACCTCTAGAAATATCACCTCCTTTCTCCATTTTAATTATGTAGTGTTGTGAAAATAAAAAAAAAATCCCAAGCTACTTCATAGAGGCCTAACAGAAAAATGACAATAAGACCAAAGGAAACTTATTCGGATTGGCACAGTCAAAAAGGTGGGTTTTCAAGAGGTTCTTAAAAGGAGAACAGGGAGGCTGAGAGGAGGAGGGGGTCACAGATGGAATTCCAGTTCATAGGGTGTAGATGATATAATGGGACAAATGTAGACAGGATACACAAGAAGTCAGAATGAAGGAGAGGGAGAATTCTGGGTGGGTGAAAGGAGGAGATGGCAGAGATCAGTGACCATGGGAGTAAAGACTCCCAATGAGATGGCATGGTTGAGAAGGTGGTCACAATTATGAGGAACAGAGTTTACATCGAGGTGGATACTTTGAGAAGATGACTTGCAATGGAGGTTGAAATCCCCCAAGAATAAAGAAGAGCCCATTACAGAACCTGGGAAGGACAAAAGGGGGATATATCAGAGAGAAACTCAGAATAGGGCTAGGGGTGGTGGTAGAAATTGAGATCTTAAATGAGAGGCAAAAGAGGTGAAACAAGGCAAGATGCTTGAAGGAGGACAATGTACCAATGGAATAAGGACACACGCTAGGCAATTTTATAAGGACCACACTGCCACTGTGATGGTTAATGCAAGTTAGTGATGGAAAATCCTGCCGTGTAGGGAAGCCTCGGTTACAACACCACTGCTGCAGAGGCCTGTGTCAATATCTCATTAATTACAGTGTTACGGTTCAATGGCAATTATATTATTAAACAGGTGATGGGTATTTGCACACCTAAAAATGGGGTAGCTGGGACACTGGGGGTTGGAGAAGTGTTAACTGTGAACTAAGTCAATAAACTCCAGCAAAGAAAATAGCTGTATCTTAGTTAATTTTCCCAACCGGTTTGGATCTAGTTAACAGCCTGTACCTTAGGGAAGGAGTCAGGAATGCCAGCTCCAAGCCTGAGGCAACAACAGAGGCGGACAGATGGCAAGGCTGGCAGACTGGAAGGTCCGCCTCCATTTGCTAAGACATTGGCCCAGTTGTAATCATGACTGTCAGATGCTCAAGCTCTCATCCTCCCCACCATGCTCCCTCAATGCCCCCATACCTCCCATGCTCCTTGTTACCCCCTGCCCTTTCCATGCCTCACCATGTATAACCTATACCCACACTTCCTGTATCCACTATTTACCGAACCAATAAGCCATTGGCAAGGCTGGCAGATTTTGAAGTGTTTCTGAAACCGACAACATAAGCAGAGGCTTTGAAACAATAAAATAAATTCTCAGTTCACAAGGTGTCAGTCAACCACAGCCACTCATAATATCAATTTCAAAAAGATTTTATTTACATGAGATTAAGTTGTCTGAAATGGATAAACACACACACACGCATTGAAAAACCACAAAGAAAGATCAGGTTATTACAACGTAATAGAGATGTCAACCAAACAAAGCTTGAACTCCCCTTCAAGCTGAAATGTCTACTTCTGTTGATACGGTTGCCAGATGACCTCATTATGGATGCCCAGCTGAGCTCCAAGAATGATTAATCCACTTAGGTCATGAGGTAATGTTTATACAGTTTGAAGGGGAACTTAATTGATTGACAGCTTTATGAAAAGGTAAGAGGGGAAATATGTTTTAATGGGAATGTCAATTGGCTGTTTTATTTTCTGGTTGCTGACTCAGGATTGGAGTTTCCCATGGTTCACAACTCCTCCAAGAGGCTATGAACAATGTGTACTAATGAAATGGGCCCAACTCCATCAAAATTGTCAAGGGGTTTGAATGGCCATGGGGGTGATGGGTGAACAGGATCTGGTGTGAGTAAAAACACGGGTAGCAGAGTTATCAAGTATCTCAAGTTTCCGAAGCATGAAAGGTGGGAGGCAGCCAGCAGTGTGATGCAATAGTCAATTCTAGGAGTAATAATGGTATGGATGAGGGTTTCTGTAGCAGAATAGCTGAGATAAGGGTGAAGTTGAGCAATGTCATAGGTGAAAAACAAACGATCTCAGTGATGGCACCTGATAAGAGCCAGAAAGGAGACAAGAGAGAATCTTGAAAAATTAACTAAAAGTCATTCATATTGTCTCTTGGTAGTGTAGAGCTTGAGTATCGCTGAAGAAAGAGACATGGCCTCACAACTTTCATGGAGTGGCAATCACCACTGGATTGCCACTTCACTCCTTTTTACTCATTCAGGTCAAGACTTCTATCCAGGGCCTGGTGAGAAATTCAGTGCAGCTGTTTCCAGAGTCCTTTCAGTGCAGTGCAGCAGCATTGGGGAAAGTGAAACCACACCCTCTTTTATCAACACTATCGACCGTAAACCAGTAAGTTTAAAGGTCTCAGCCACTTTGAGAAGCCAGGGAGAAGGTAAATGGGTGAGGGGGTAGGTGGTTGGGTTTGGGGGGGTGATCACGGGGATAGGGGCGAGGGGGGGGCATCAGGAGGGTGGTCGGTAGCGGGGTGGTGGGGAATGTCAATACCATAGTTACCCAGGTGTTAGAAGTAGTTTTAATCCTTCTAACTTTTCCTGGGTAACTATTCTGTTCAGAAAATTGGAACCATTCAAAGTCTCAAATTTAAATCGAGGTATCAGATGGTTCCAGATATATGCCAAATGCCTATCAGACAATTCCCATGCATTCCTTGAGTGGCGTCATCCAGGGATACCCTCTGGGGTACAAAGCATATTTGCTGGGATACGAGACCGGCCCCACCCGAGAACGGAAGTTCTGGGCCACGCTGTCAAAGTTTCTTGTCTAGCACTTATCAGGAATCGCAAGAATAACAAATTTCAAAGGGAACAACAATTTATACTGCATGAGAAAAGGGTGCTGATTGGTTAGCAGGTGGACTCTGATTGGTAAAGGCGTTGCCATGGAGAATGCACATGGGAATAGTTCCCTGCCCCATCCCCCAACCTTTTCTTCAGTTGGGAAAAGCACAATGCCTGGACATATCCTTTCTCTCTGCAAAGTATAGGGCCCTGCTTATGAATATATGTTGCTTCTAGCACTCATTTTTAACATTGTGAGCCCAGCTGATAATCTTAAATTGGTTGTTAGAGTCATTTGTCATACAGTTGGGAGGTCCATTCCATATTTAGCTAACACCCATTGAGCTTCATCGTCTGTTGTTCACTGTGATGGCAAAAGATGAATCAGCTGATATACCATAGCTCTGTTTGTTGATGGTTCATCCTTAACAAAGGGATGTATGAATTTAACAAGAGGCTGTGATTGTACACATTTTAATTCGGTATTTGCTCGAGTTTCAGACATGTCTGGAGCTGATACTGCCAAAGTCATACATTGCTAGCCATCATAAAAGCCATTGTGGCCATTTTAAAATACAGCTTTAAAATTTGTAATACAGTGAGTAAGTCACCCCGCTTAATGCTGTTTTGCTGAAACGTCCTCTATCCTTTAGGGCCTTTATTTCGATTTATGTTGCCATTTTCTGTTTTATGTCATCAGCATTCACGCCCAGAGCCCCAAACACACTGCACTCTGGGCCAGTCACCGCCATGTTCTGATGTCAGAGCCACCAAGGTGGTCACCAGAGGTCCAAACTGCAGGGAGAAAGGAAGGCCTGAGATCCTGGAGCAGGAGCGCATGGCAGGACAAAGAAGCTGCCGGCTGCCATTCAGGTGCTGATAACCAAGGGCAGAAGGGTGCTGGAGTGCCCTCCCACAATTGCCGCACTCCAACCATGAACGGCTAGGCTCCATCGGCACCACTGCCAGTGCTGGCTCCATCCATGGCAAGTGTCCCCCAGCTCAATCCGCAGCACAAGACAGGGGACCAGGGTCTGGAGAGGGCGGGCACACATGAGAGATGAAACAGGTGTGCGAGAGGGCGGGTGCATGTGAGAGATGAAGCGGGCATACGAGAGGGCTGATAGGCAAGGAGTCAGGTGGACGGGGGTCAGGTGGTTGGGCAAGGGGCATGAGCGTTCAGGCAGGAGCGAGGGGTGCGGGTGGGTGGGTGCAAGCAGGCGGGCACAAGAGAGCGGTGGTGTGAGAGAGTGGGCGATTGGGCACGAGAGAGCGGGTGGGAGAACGGGTGTGCAAGCAGGCGAGACAGCGCGGGCGGGTGAGTGGGTGTGAAAGCGGGCAGGCACGAAAGAGCGAGCTAGAGAGGGAGTGCATGAGTGCAAGCGAGAGACAGATGGTGCACGAGCAGGAGAGAGAGGGAAAAAGAAAGAGAAAGAGAGAGGTGGGACAGCCAGAGTGGGAGAGACAGAGTGGTGGGGGGGTGGGGGGAGGGACACAGAGTGGGAAAGGAAACGAAGCAGAAAGTTGAGATGAAGTTCATGAGTGCTGTTGGTAAGACAACGAAACTGTGCTCCTCAAGGTTTGTTTGGGTGATTTAGTGTTTTCCAATTTGAATTTATATAGCATTTCTGTTATATTCAGTGATTTATTTTATCTTGCAAGTTATTCCAGCCAGGAATTCGCATTGTTCCACATGTACTGTAGTGTATTTCAACTTGTTCATTGGTTCTTCCAGGCAAGAAAATTCAGAAGGAACCCATCTCCAGCTTCAACGTTGATTCTTAAGGGAACCCATGATTCTATAAAGTTGTTTCACTTAGTTTCACTCAAGTCATGATTTTCAGGAATATGACCATAACTTTAAATGAGGACTCTTATCTTCATGCCTCTACTGGGCATGACAAAAGGAAAAGAAATCTTGATATTTGAATATTTGTATATGACATTTGATTTTTCCAAAACTTACTTCACATTTGTTGATGAAAATGTCTGTGCTGAAAAGGGGGAGGTTTTTTTTAGTGCTGAGCTCAAGACTGCTTTCCCTGAGTATGTTGCAGCTCCGACAAAGAAGGAAGCCTATTTGACCTGGTTATTGATTGTGGAACAAAGAAAGTAGGTGATCTGGCAACAGTTGGTGAACAGTAGCCACAATATAATTACATTGAAACATAGCACCAGGAGGCAGTTATTCAGCCCTTCCAGCCTGTTTTGCCATTCAGTTTGATCATGGCTGATCTTGTTTCACAACTCCATTTACCTGCCTGTGGGTATAACTTGGCTTTAATTAGGTTGAGTATACAAATAAAAAAAGGGGAAAAAAGACAGCTTAGTATTTTAGAAACACTCAGCAGGTCAATCAACATCTGTGGAAAAAACAGATAAGTTCATGTTTCAAGTGTGGATCTTTCATCAGAATTGTAGTCAACTTGTCTTGCCAATTGATTTGCTGCTCGGTGTTTCCAGCATTTTGATTTTTGTTTCAGATTTCCAACATCCTTTGTGTTTGTAAGAGAAAAAAGCAAGTTAAGGACAAAGGCACTTGACTGGAAAAAAGAAAATCATAGCGAGGTAAATGGGTCTGTGCTCAGCTTAAATGTAAAGAAAAATTGACAAATCGTAGATCAGCAATAGGAAAATGTAAACAGAAAGTGATGAGAGCGGTCACAGTTATGAATTGAGGCTTGAGAAGTCAGAATCTTTTAAATGGAATTAAGAAGGATGAGGAGTAAACATGACAGGATTTCAGAACTGGTAAACATTTTAAGGCATAAATAAAGATGTTTCCACTGGTTGGCATATTCATAACAAGATGGAATATATTTAAGGGGCAAAACAGACATAATATGAATATATTATGATAAAAGTTACTACACTGTCCAAAGAACCATGGTCATGTACAACAGTCATTCTGATAGTATCTAATTGCTTCAGTTGTTGCCATCTTCACTTTCACCACTATCCTGATCAAAAGTCCCATCTGGAACTTTGAGGGTTTGTTTTGGTCAGCTTTTTTAATTTGTCACATAAATAAAAGTGAACATTAGCCCCTAAAAATAGGTTAAACATTTAATAAACCTACATGAAACATCAATTATGTTTCTAATCACTTTGTCTTGGTTATTACAATTCCTCTCCTTTCCTCCAAAATCAGTAACTTGATCAAAGTAATAACTTTGTGGCTTTGTTACATACACAAGATGCTTGTTTACGAGCAAATGATAGGCACCAGCATCTTCAAAGAACCAAGATTTTTTAAAAACATTGTTACGTTTAGCAAATGCAAAACCAGGAGGAGAAACTGAGAACCAGTTACAAAAAAAACCTCATTTATAAATGTTCATTCAGGAACATAACTATGCACCATGCCAGAGAGTAGGCGAGTATTCGTTCATCCCATAGATTCACAAGATTTTGCGTTCTTGTTCTTGGGTACATAGTTGAGGCAAGTGCAGGAGAGGAGAAAAAATAAAACATGCTTCACGGGTAATTCAACAACATATTGCATTGGGATGTCAATTTATCGTGGCAGTGGTGTTATTCCCCATTCCCATGTACTGTCAATCTCAGTACACCTAATGGACAAGCATCTGCTGAGGCAACAGAAGTCACTCTGCAGCTGCTCTTGTACCTCCTACCAGGCTAAGGGCACCCTATCAAAGGCCAATTTGCATTTGTCTGCAGAGAAACTGAACAGATTGGTAGAATATAAGGACATATCTTCAATTTAAAGTTTAAAAATACTGTATTATTCCACTTCAATTTCAGTGGGTTCATTATTTTGGGAAGGACGAGAGCACAGTGAGACATAAAAGAGCAGCAGAGAGAGTGAGACCTCACATTGGGAAGGAACAGGAGTGGAGCGAGAAATGAAGAGTGGCGGAGAGAACGCGAGACTTCACTTCAGGAAGGAGAGATAGCAGGGCAAATCATGAAGAGCAGTAGAGAGAGAGACTTCACTTCAAGAAGGAGTAAGAGCAGAGCGAGACATAAAGAGCAGCGGAGGGAGAGACTTCACTTCAAGAAGGAGCAAGAGCAGAGTGAGACATTACACAGGTTCAGAGCTCACATTCAGAAAGAAAAATCGAGGCGAAACAACACAGGGAAGCAGCTAGGTAATTGGCTAGTGAGTATGCCCTATTTATCTTATCTAAACCAGGGAATTTTACTGAGGGATATTAGAACATAAACTAAAATAATAATATAAGCACAATTAATTCAATGATTATAGATACTGAATCCCATATCCAGGAAGCTCAAGACTGGATATGTACCGGATAAGGGCATTTTCCAGATTTTGGGTCCTGCGGTGGGGGGTGGTGGGATGGGGGAGAGATAGGATAACTTAAAGCCGGGCTGATTTCTCTGCTGAGCTGAATTCAGCCGGGACACGAAAAGGAAGGGATGACTGGCAGATGGAGCCACCTTCCTCCATTAATCCCAGACCCAAAAAGCAGGGATCAGTGTGCCGTGACCTGGATACGACAGACAGCAATGCCTGGTGGGGATTGTCATTTCCAGGGCAGGCCTGGTTTGCGGGTCCTTCCGGATTTTGGGACGCCTGGTAAGGGGTCTGGTACCTGCAGTTAATTAAAACACAATAAAGATGGCTGGGCAGGTGATGTGTTACAGCTGTAGCATGTGGGTATGATGGAAATCTGTGAGATCTAAGGTAAGCGCACATGCTGCTCAAGAAGCTTTGGCTCAATGAGCTGGAAGCCAAGCAATTGACACTGTGATACATCAGGGGAGGGGGAATGTTACCATAAACTTTGTTCCAGAACACAGTCACACTCCTTAGGAACACAGGAACAAGAGTAAGCTATTCAGCCCTTCGAGCATGCGCCGCCATTCCATAAGATCATGGCTGATTCAATTGTGGTCTCAACTCCACTTTCCTCTCGGCCACATATAACCCTGGACTCACATGTCTATCCAAATCAGCTTTGAAGAAATTCAATAAGCCACCCTCCACTGCCTTCTGGAGAACAGAATTCCACACAACTAACGATGCTTTGAGGGAAAAAAATTCTCTTTATCTCCATCTTAAAAGGGAGACATTTTATTTTTAAACTGCATTCCCCAATTCTAGTCCCTCCCAGAACAGGAAACATCCTCTCAATATCCATCCAATCAAGTCCCCTCAGGGTTTCATATGTTTCAATAAGATCACCTCCTATTCTTCTAAACTCCAATGCATATAGGCTCAGCCTGTTTAATAACTTTTCTTCATAAGATAAGCCCTCCACCCGAGGAATGAGTCGAATGAGCTTTCTCTGAGCTGCTTCTAACATATTTATATCTTTTTTAAATAAGGAGACCAAAGCTGTATACAGTACTTCAGATGTAGTCTCACTAATGTCCTGTAAAGCTGCTGTCTTAGGGTCTTTTGATTTGGTCCATGGTCAGGTGCAGGATGGTTTGACTTCGACTAAGGCAGGAGTGAATTTTGAGAAGGTAGAAGTGGAGGCATTTCAGCCTTTGCAATTGTCTAACAGGTTCACGGTCCTTACACCTTGTATGGATGAAAGCAGGGGCTGTGGGATGGATAAGCGAACTAATCATGGCACCATAGAATAAGAGGCAAATCAAACGTGGTGAACAAAGAGAAATGTAGTGGTAGTAGGTATGGTCAGGGAGATACAGACAGTTTTCTGTAGCTGAGAGCGAGAGTCCAGGAGGCTGATTGCCTACCCAGTGCCAGAGTTCAGGACATCTGCTTGGGGCGGGAGAGAAACTTGCAACAAGAAGGGGTAGATCCAGATGTCATGGTCTGAGTTGGTACCAATGATAAAGGACTAGGAAAGAAGTCTGATTAGGGAATATTAGCAGCTCGGGGCTAAAGTAAAAAGCAGAACCTCAAAGGTAATCATCTCAGGCACGAGCAAATGCCTGCCACAAAGTTTGGTGTGGGAGAAGTGGGTTTCAATTCATGGGGCACTGGCACCAACAGTACTGGGCAAAATGGGGCTGTACCACTGGAACAGTTTGCACCTGAACCTTGCAGGGACCAGTGTTCTGACAAGTGGTATAACTAGAGCGGTAAAGAGCACTTTAACTAAAGAGTGAGGGTGAGGGAACACGTGAGGAAAGATGTGGTAAATTAAAGGGAAAGGACTCAAGAGAGCAAAGTAGCAATAATGGTAATGCTAATGAGAGAGCGGCAGGAAGGGACAGAGCATACAAGCTTAAAAAGTGCAACAGCAGATAAGGCCAGAGGTTGCAAAAATTGTAAAAAGACAGAACTAAAGGCATTATATTTGAATAGGTGTAGCATTCATAACAACACAGATGAATTGTCTTCTCAAATAGAAATAAATATGTATGACCTGATAGCCATTGGAGAGACATGGCTGCAAGGTGACCAAGGCTGGGGCCTGAATATTCAAGAGTTCTTGACATTTCGGTAGCACAGGAAGCTAGGAAAAGGAGGTGGGGTAGCTCGTTAATTAAGGATGACAACAGTACAATAGTAAGAAAAGACCATAGTTCTAAAGGTCAAGATGCAAAATCAGTTTAGGTAGAGATAAGAAATAGCAAAAATAAGAAGTCACTTGTGGGAGTAGTTTGTAGACTCCTAACAGTAACTACATTATAGGAAGGGGTACAGGAAGAAATAATGGGGACTTGTGAGAAAGGTACAGCAATAATCATGGACGATTTCAATCTACATATAGATTGAATGAATCAAATTGGCAAAGGTAGCCTGGAAGATGAGTTCATAATGTTTTTTTAGCCCATACTAAAGCCAACCAGAGAACAGCATATACTAGATCTGGTAACGTGCAATGAGGCATGAGGCCTCATAGCTTGTGAGTGAGAAGAGTGGATCTAAAACTACTGTTTGAAACTAAATAAATGCAAATACAAGGGTATGAAGACAGAGCTGACTACAGTGAACTGAGAAATTAGGTTAAGGAATTGGTCAGTTAAAATACAATGCAGCCATTTCAGAATTTATATCATAACACTCAGCAAAGATAAATTCCAGTGAGAAAAAAAGGCTGTTGGAGAAGGACGCACCATCCATGGCTAACTAAGGAAGCTAAAGATAGTATCGAATTCAAAGAAAAAGCATACAATTCTGCGAAGATTAGAGATAGGTCAGAAATTTGGACAGAATTTAAAAACCAGCAAAGAATGACTAAAAAAGTAAAAGGAGTGAGAAATTAGAGAAAGCTAGCTAGAAATAGAAACACAGATAGTAGGAGTTCCCTTAAGTATTTAAAAAGGAAGAGTAACTAAATTGAGTGTTGGTCCTCTGGAGATCAGGTCTGGAGAATTAATAATGGAAATAAGGAAATTGCAGAAGCACTGAACATATTTTTTTTGTCTGTTTTTGTTGTGGAAGAGACAGATAACATCCCAGAAATAAGTATGTATATAATGTATATAAGAGGTGATCAAGGACTTTGATGAAGGGGCCGAATATATGGTTGCTAAATTTGCTGATGACACAAAGATAGGTAGGAAATAGTTGGTTGTGAAGAGGACTTGAGGAGTCAACAAAGAACAGGTTAAGTGAGTGGGCAAAAATTTGGCAGATGGAGTTTAATGTAGGAACTTGTCCACTTTGGCAGAAAGAATAATTAAGCAGCATATTACTTAAATGGAGAGAGATTGCAGAAGTCAGTAATACAGAGGAATCTGGGTATCCTGGTACGTGAATTACAAAAAGTTAATATGCAGATACAGCAAGTTAGGAAGGTAAATGGAAAAATATTGTTCATTCTAAGGGGTACGGAATATAAAAGTAGCGACAGTTGTATAGGGAATTGATGAGATCACATCTAGAGTACTGTGTACTGTTTCAGCCTCCTCACTTGAGAAAGGATATAAGTGCATTCGAAACAGTTCAGACAAGGTTCGCTCAACTGATTCCTGGGAAGAAGGGGTTATCTTTTGATGAATGGTTGGACAGGTTGGGCCTATATTCATTAGAGTTTTGAAGAATGAAAGGTAATCTTATTGAAACGTATAAGATTCCGAGGGGGCTTGACAACTGGATACTGAAAGGATGTTTCCCTTTATGAGAGAAACTAGAACTAGGGGACAGAATTTAAAAATATGGTGTCTCTCATTTAAGTCAGAAATGAGATTTTTTTTTCTCAGAGAGTCATTAGAATGTAGAATTCTCTTTCTCCAAACAGCAATGGAGGCAGGGTTACTGAATATTTTTAAGGCTGAGTTAGGCAGATTCTTGATTGACAAAGGAGTCGAAGGGGCTAGGAGGAAGACAAGAAAGTAGAGTTTTGGCCGCAATCATGGGCTAAATCCTCCTGCGTGGGCCCAACACGCCGACGCATAAAAAGACGCATGATGACGTTGGGCATGCATCCCGACGTCACCGCAATATTTCATTCAGCGGGTGCGCACCGGAGTCGGCTGCTGCCTGCCAAAATGTCAACGGCCTATTAAGGCCATTAAGAGAGTAATTAAACTAGTTAAGAACACTGCCCGTCCAAATTTAAGGTTGGCGGGCAGCTGAAATGCCTAAGCGGCCTTCGCGTTTTTCAGGAAACATCGTCCACAGGCAGGAGGAGGTTTCCTGAAGCTTTTATGAGATCAATAAATTAATTTTCCCACCTTAACAAACATGTCCCAACTCATGTGACACTGTCACGTGAGAAGACATGTTTAAATAAATTTTCACATCATTTATTAAACTCTTTCATTATCTATTCAATCTCCCCAAAGCAGCTCCTTGCCTCAGGGAGATTGCTGCCCTCTTTTGCGTGAATGAGTGAAAGAGCACAGGCCTCAACTCTCCGTCCTTCCCCACCCGCACATTAGCGCTGAGTGCTATCGGCCGTGCATTACGCTGGGTGAGCCAATTGCGTAAAATAGCGGCGATCAGCTCCACCCCCGCCCACTCCCACCCAGCCCGCCCGCCATAGGAAAAATCCAGGCCCATCTTACAAATGGCAGTGCAGGCCTGAGGGGGCCAAATTGCTTACTCCTGCTCCTAATTTGTATGTTTGCACATATGTATGTACAATAATCATTCATTTACCATCAATGTTTTCTGTCTAAAACTGCAATAAAAGTTCGATTTTTTTTAAGTCAAGCCAATACAGATGAAAGAATTCCACTTTAAATTGAAACAGGCAAGAGCTGCTGTACAACATAGTATGCAATATTATCAGGTATGCATTTCAGTTTTAGGAAATTAACTGACATTTAAGAACAGTTATCAATACTTAATTTGTTCTTTTTAATTCTAAATGACAGACTATTACATTAAATTTTGAATAAAAACAAAGGAATCCACCATGGCCATCACTGGCTGGAAGTCTCACTCACACAGGGAATGAATCTCACAGTGGGGCGCTCTCCATGGCTAAAGTTTCCAAAGGGAAATTCGATCCCCAAATAGTGCAATATTTCAGAGACAAAAAATAAAATGTGAGTAATAGCAATACTATAATCAATCCAGGTTACATGAAAGTATTTCAAAAAAGAAGCAACAAGTAAATTGCATCACTTTTCCATAAAAATTTGAGGAGAAATCACAAATACCAATTTTAAGTCAGTTCAAATTCATCTTTACTTGTCAGGTCAACAAATCACTTGCAGGGAGGAATAGAACAAAGTCTTCAGACCTTAAAAACAATGAATATCTCCAAAACAGCAAAACGGTCAGGTCGACAGTTTCAAAGATTTTGTGATCACATAAGCCTATAAGCTCAATTTGACCCTGTCACAATGTTGTTCAAGTAATTTTTAAAAAGATTAATATTAACACTATTTTACCACAATGCAGTGGGCAAGTGGAATGTTCTATTCAGGGACAGAATGTAATCAAGCCTTCCTTTTCCTAACACACTTGTGACATTTTACACAATAATAGAATCACAGATGTTTATGGCACAGAAGGAGGCCATTTAGCCCATCATGTCTGTGCCAGCTGAAAAAGAGCTAACCAACCTATGCCCACATTCCAGCTCTTGGCCCATTGTGTTGTAGATTACAACATATTTCATATTTCTTAAATGGTGAGAGGCTAGGAAGTGTTCAACTTCAAAGTGACTTGGGCATCCTTTCTCATGAGACACTGGAAGCCAACATGAAAGTACAGCAAGCAATTGAAAAGGCAAACGATGCTGTTGGCCTTTATTATGAGAGGATTTGAGTATAAGAGTAAAGATGTCTTACTGCAACTAAATACAGCTTGGGTGAAGTATTGTGTGCAGTTTTGGTCTCCTTACCCAAGATATACTTTTCATAGACAGAATGCAACTAACATTCAAATTAATTCCTAGAATGGAGGGATTGTCCTACGAGAAAAGATTAAATGGACTAGGCCTTTATTTTCGGGAGTTTAGGAGAATGAGAGGTGATCTCATTCAAACATACACATTTCTTAAAGGGCTCAAGAAGGCAGATGTAGGAAGGATGTTTACCCTGACTGGGGGTCTAAGGGACACAGTATCAAAATAAGGGGCAGGCCATTTAGGACTGAGATGAGGAGAAATTTTTTCACTCAGAGGGTGGTGAATCTTTGGAATTCTCTGTCCCAGAAGGATGTAGAGGCTCAGTCATTGAGTATGTTCAAGACCTAGATTGATAGATTTCTACTCATTAAACACATCAAGGGATAGTGCAGGAAAATTCTGTTGAAGTAGAGCATCAGGCATGATCTCATTAGATGGCAGAGCAGACTCAAAGGGCTGTATGGCCAACACCTGCTCCTATTTCTTACGTTTTTAAGTAATACTTCAAGTGGATATCCAAGTAGCTTTCAAATAAAATGAGGGTTTTTACCAAATACCACCCTTTCAGACCCCCACCTTCTGGGTGAAAAACATTTTCTTGAGCTCCCCCTCTCACCCTTCTACCAATTACCAATGCACTCCGGTTATTGACCTGTTCACTCAGGTAAATAGGACACTCCATTTTCTTCACTTACAATCCGAACAAAAATGCATTAGAATGCTTTTCAAGCACTAAAAAACAAAATATGACATGGAGCCACAATGGAGATATTAAGTCAGATGATCAAAAACTCGGTCAAAGAGGTGGGTTTTCAGTTGTAGCTTAAAGGAGGAAGTGAGGTGGAGAGGTATGGGGAGTTTTATGACCACAGCTGGTGTTAATTGCTATGCAAACCAAATCCCAGAGGGAAACTTGGCTTATGAGCCATACTAATTTTTTTGTATTCTGAACATGAGAAGACGACATACCGATCTCAGCAGTAAGAGGTCCAGTGACAAGTTGGAGATTTTAAACATTAGAAGTATTATTAGCAAAAATAAAAGAAAACTTAAGCACACAAGATTACAGTTACGCAATTAAGGTTAGTCTTACAAAATCTTCCACCAGAAACTCTTTACTTGGTCAAACCCACAAGTAAACACCTTCTAAGCAACACTCCCTTATAGATGTCTACTATGAGATCCAGTAATATTACACAAGGCAAAGTGCTGTAGCTTCAATAAAGGCACACCACATGACCTCTACTCTTTTCCACTCTGCGGTGAAATTCAATTCAGAATGAAACTGCTTGCTGCAGCCCAAGGCTTTTCTGGCTTGACTGGATGGGTGATTCAAACTGCATCCTTCCCAAGCCCAGAGCTCCAGCTATAGCTCAACAGCTCAAACAGCTCCAGCTATCTCCACCCGTCTCAAGCTCAACAGTTATATCCAGCTATCCACAATAACTCTAATATACTTTTTTTCCCTTTTATCTTCGTTCCATTGTACTCACACTCCTTTGAAACTCAAACCCTTCCAAATGTAAGATCTCTCATGTTTCTACCTTGTCTTTGCTTTTGGGTCAATAAAATAGAATATCCCCACTAATGTTTACCATTGGAACTCCTGCAAGATGCAAACATGTTTATTGTTACCTCTGACTCCCCTTTGATTTTCAAACAAACTCTCAACTCATCTAAAAATGCAAATGTTAGATCTAACTACTGCAAACTTAACATCTCAATCTCTTTTCATGTTTCAAACCCCCCACAAGACAACCTGACTCCCATCAATCTCTTTCCCAGCTTAATTAAATCTCACACACAGACACCCAGACACCCAGCCATCTTTACAGAATAACACAATATTCCTCCCAAACAAATCAATTTTCACAGGAGGAAATTCCAAAGCTTGGACCTATGTTAGTTAAAAGCAAATCCCGGGGGGAAAAAAATGAAAGACGAAGGAAATAAATTGGCTGACCCAAAAAATTGCAGAGGTCATTGGGATGTTTAAAGGAAAATAGATCTTACTGGGGAAGCAACGGTTTCAACTATGCAAGAACAGGAACATACCAGATGTTAGGCAGTTCTTCCTTTCCCACAGAGTAACAAGCTACTGGAATACATTGCCATCTGGTGTGGTGGGTGTTCACTCCTTGTACGTTTTCAAGGGGGGAGCTGGACTGCAGCCAAGAAAGCATCATTGCCATGTGTCAGTTTATTCTGAACTTCAAACTAGTTTTTATATTTAACAAAAATTGATTACAATAAGATGGCTGCCCAATGATTATCTGACTTCTCACGAATTGAAACCAGTCCCGTCTCAAGCGGAAACAAAATGAACCTTTCAGACTGATGTTGACTCAATGCCTTTTCCAGAAACTAATTCAAAACCTGATTTTAAATTGAATAGTTCATTCAGATACAAAGACACTGGCTGTCTCAAACTCACAAGGTGCAAAATCCACAACTTAAAATGTTTAATCAACCTAACCGCCCACCTTATTTGGAGAAGGACTTTGGACTTGTAAATGGTCATATAATAAGACAGCCATGCTTACTGATTGCTTTTAAAGTAACAGCAACAGCTGTTCTGCAATCAGGGTTCCATCAGAAAGCCACTGAATCAGCTGCAAGACATTTAAGCTGCCAAAGTAATAAACAACACCACCTTGAAATTGGGAGAAGGACATCCCCTACATGTTTCAGCTTCAAGTTCATCTGAGAACCAACCTCCTGGAAATTCTACAACAAGAAGCCTCACAAGCTTACTGAGAGCCCTCTGCTTTACAAGACATTCACTTCAACTAAAGCATCAATTCATCTAAGAAACTACAGGCCTGCCACAAAAGAGACCAAGACAATTATAATTTTTAATGCATTGTTTTACCTTCATCTATATCTAAACTTGGCGTGTGTGATAGTGTGTATGAGTCGAGTAAGTGAGACATCACAGTTAAATATCTGGGGCCAACGTGTAATAATAAATAACCTTCTTTATTTTAAAACTTGCAAAAAGCTAGCTGCTGAAAATTACTTAACTGGGTCAATCACTCTGGGGTTAAGGAAATACACACTCCTTACATACAAACATATTGAACATGGGCAGTAAAAACAGACACACAGGTTTTATCTGTGACAATCATATAGAAGTGCCTTTAAGGTATCACTTGGTCCAAGTGATCTCGTAGAATAGATTTTATCTCCAGAGAGGGTTAGAGAGGAATTTTACAGGGGGCAGAATTTTCTGCTCCCGTCAGCAGCATGGCGGGCGGGGGCACTAAATTTGTGGTGAGGGAAAATATCAGTTTCCCACCAGCAGGAAATTAGTTTGGAAATTTGTTTTCCCGGCTTTGATGTTGGGTTAAAGGCCAGTCAAGTTTCCCGCTAATCAATGTCAGGAATCACATCTGCATTCATAAATACTCATTAAAAGGCCAACTCGCCGAAATTACGCTCCCCCCCCCCCCCAAACTAAATGCCCTGCCAGCGGATAATTGGAACAGTCTGTTTCTCCACTGTATGCATATGTCGTGTACCTGGCAAGTTTCATTTCATCACTGACAGGCATGGTACTGTGAGGCAAGCGGGTGGTGTGTGGGGGATGGTATTGGATGGTCTCAATGGGGTGGTGGTAACTCTTTCGAGTACAAACACGTTTCCATCTGTTTCAGATGAAGTTACATTGTTTCATAGTTTGCCATTGTGCGATTTGAACTCTTGATCTTGGGGTTGCAAGCCCAGTACCATAACCACTTGGCTATTTAGGCCAAGCGGGGTGGTGGTAACTCTTTTGAGTACAAACCCATTTCCATCTGTTTCAGATGAAGTTACATTGTTTCATAACTTGCCATTGTGAGATTTGAACTCTTGATCTTGGGGTTTCAAACCCAGTTCCATAACCACTTAGCTATTTAGGCCAAGCGGGGTGGTGGTACATTAACACTGCTTTCACCTGCCTTTAAAAGCATTGCTGAGAGATTTCAGGTGTCTGTATTACAAACTGCACCAAGGCTGTGCATGGGAGGCAATACCAGCAGGGAAGGGAAGACTGAGGCAGGGCCTTGAGGGAGGGGAGCAGAAAGACAGAGGCAGGACTAGGGTGTGGTCATTGAACAGAGTTCAGTCTGACTATCCTGGGACAAGATGCAGGAAAGGTGGGGGAGTCCAGAACCAGAGGTCACAGTCTGAGGACATGGGGTAGACCATTTAGGACTGAGATAAGAAATTTCTTCACCCAGAAAGTGGTGAGCCTGTGGAATTCGTTACTACAGAAAGTAATTGAGACCAAAACATTGTATGCTTTCAAGAAGGAGTTAGATAGAGCTCTTGGGGCGAAAGGATCAAAGGGTATGGGGAGAAAGCGGGAGCAGGCTATTGAGTTGGATGATCAGCCATGATCATAACGAATGGCGAAGCAGGCTCGAAGGGCCGAATGGCCTACTCCTGCTCCTAGTTTCTATAAGGCTGTCAAAGGAAGAGTAAAGACTGTCCTGGGGCTGAGGCCACACTGTCGGATGCATCTTGTAGAGACTGCCCTGAATCACGTTTGAGGGCTCTGCATGGTGTGCATGCCTTGGTCCTGTTCTTGGGCAGGATAAGGCCTCTCTAGGCAGTGACAGTCATGCCCAGTATGGTGTACCAGGGCATGGCCAGTCACCTAAGAAATTTGGTCCAGGGGTTACAGGCATGGTACTGTGAGGCAAGCGGGTGTGTGTGGGGGATGGTATTGGATGGTCTCAATGGGGTGGTGTCAGGTCAATAAAGTGCATGGGGACTTCAACATTAAAGGCTTCCACAAGGAGGACCCCCTGTTCCTATCCCTTGCAAACAGGATCTCCTGCCTTTCCTGGGCAGCCTGGAGGAGAACGCCCAGCGAGGACTTGCTGAACCACGGAACAGAAGGTTTGGAACGTTTGGTCAGCAGGTTAATTTAGACTTTCAGCACACACCTGGCCTGCAGTGAGTGGATGTCCGTGTGGGTGCCTTTTAACTATGGCGCCAGGACCTTCGACTCCATAGGGTAATGGAGGGACAGACGAATCACTGCCCGTCCCATCGCGAGATTAAACGAGCTCCTCGCTGATATATAATTATGAGTTGAAAAGCAGAAAATCAGGTGTGAAAATCTGCCCCCCCATCCAGCAGGAATCACGCTGACCTTCCCGCAAACTACCACGCCTCGTCTCCAGAATGGAAAATTCCATTCGCTGTACTTTTCCTTATTGCCCTGGGTTTTTTCCTCTGCTTTTTTCCCCTCCCAACAGATTACATGGCTGTAGGATTGGGAGAAGGGAGTGAGTGCTTTGCCACGATACTCCGACTATCATTGTGGGGATCAGGCTTGATGGATCAGCTGGTCTTTTCCTGCCTGTCATTTTCACATGTTTATATAACAGAATCCAGAGAAAAGGTAGGAACTGGGTTGCTTTGGCTTGGAAAATGACAGACAGATTTTGGCTAAATGGCTTGTTCCTGTGCTCTTACTGATGGAAAAAGTAGGGACTCTCAGTACCAGACTGACTGGTTTTACATCATAAAGGTGTCAAACCAATTAAGCATTAGAATAGTGCATGAGATTTAGTGCTTTATAGTGTGTTTAACTGAAATTATGTGTGTAAATTGCTTGTAGATAGGTTGATCAAATGATCACCAATAATTAGTGAAGAGGTTGAACAACACGTTATTTGACCTCTCCTAAGAGATTACATGGCTGTGGGAGTGGATAATAAGTAGGGGGAATGGAAGAAATATTTAGTCATGATGCTTCACCTATCAGGTTTAATGATCTTGATACCTTAAGCATTAAAACTGGATTGTAAAACAGTACTCAAATTCTTCTGAACACTTGTTGGGATCATTCAAGAGCTCAGAAAAAGCCCCTAACTCAAGATGTATGAAATTTTTAAAAGTCTGAATTTACCAATCAGAAGTATAATTTTGTTCAATATTTATTAAAGATTTCATTTTGCAGATATTATCAAAGGTAATTTACCAATTTTGAACTTTGCTGTATTCTTGTATGTATTGCATTTTATTATCTGCCAATTCTGAGAATATTTAATAACTGTAAATATAAAGTTGCTTTAGTTCCCAAAATATAGTTAGTGTTTAATAAATGTTATCTTGAGGCGATTTTTGTGCAACAAGAGATGATACTAATTTCAAAAACTGGAAATTAGCCTCAGCCAGGAGAACTTATAGCCATGATTTTACAGGGCCCCTGGGACGACTCCGAGGCAGGAAGGTTGGCAAAATGTTGTGTGAGGTGGCAGTAGGTCTGTCTACCTGCTGTCATTTTGCCAGTGGCAGGGAGGTTGCTGGCTTACATGTCCACCCAGAGCCCAACTGAGCCACTTAAGTAGCCAATTAAAGGCGTCTTCTCCCTCCATGGCATTTCACCAACAGCAACAAGCCCTCAGCCAGGTGGGGAAGCCACCAGGTAAACCTGCGGGCTCCAGGAAGGGAACAGGCCTCCTTTTTAAATATTCTTTGGCCCTTAAATGGTCCCCCAGCAGCAATGGCTGTAAATGTTGGAATTGTGCTGCAAGACTGCATGCTTTAAGTTGGTAATTAAAAACAGCTGCCCAAATCATTGCAAGATATTAAAAACCAGTTCACAATGGGAGTTGGGGGAACCAAATGAATGTGTGTGTTTACTCTGTAATCTTGGAAATAAACCTGTCTTAAAGAAAAAAACTGACTTCAAATTCATCCTTTCCTCAATATACAATTAATGAAATTAACAATGGTCTCCCCATCTGAGCTTAGCAACACCAACCCTGCACACCCCTTGCCAGGGCCTAGTTGACAGGCCCTAGCATCCCCAGACCCCAATTATTAGCTTACTTTTAGGGAACACATCCATCAATAAGCCCTTATCCTCCAGGAGTAGTCCCAGCAGGGCAAGTGCTCCAGGTGGCTACCACCCTCAGTGGGGTTCCTGAGACTGCTTAGCTACCAGCCATCTGATTAGGCCAGCAGCTCTTGGAAGCAGCCACAATCACTAATTGGATGGTATTCTGTTAAGGCACAGTGGATGGCAAATGCCAAGCTGCTCAAATCCCAGAGGAAGCTTGAAATAGCTGCCACAACTGTTTTGCAATTTGTATTTTAATTCAAGAAGCATACCTTGAATTCAGTAGTAGTAAGTCCACCAAGACTTAGAGGTTTTTTCACAAACTTAAACTAAATAGTTATTAATAAAAGAAAAGATTTTAAGCACATATATAGGTCTACAAATTACTACTACAATAACTCCTAAATTCCCTAATTAGTCTGACTCTCAGTTATACCTCCATTAAGGCAACAGTAAAAACAAATAGATTTAAACAGACCCAGGCAAAGCACACAATATCCTGGACAGTGATATTCAAAGTGAGTTTTCTTAGCTTCGGTTCCTATAAACAGCAACTTGATGCACAGAGGCTGGAGACTTTTCACACTTGTGTTAGATCTCCCCCTTCCCCCTTACACATAACTTCATCTCCTTTATACATGATTCTCCCTTTTAATGCAAATTACATTGTTCCCATATATTTTTGCAACTTTTCTTCTAATATAAATCTTTTCATGGTACTAATTTTATCAGTAACCTTTGGGAAAAATAAACACACTGTTTGGCTTAGCTTCTTCTGGCTAAGTATAACATCTTACCCTCTCTTTGAAATTCAGGCTACTTGGTCTGTCCTACATGTGACTCCAGGCCACAGCAATGTGGTTGTCTCTTAAGTGCCCTCTGAAATGATGTGGCAAGCCACCTCAGTTCAAGGGCAATTAGGGATGGGCAACAAATGTTGGCCTTGCCAGCAATGCCCACATCCCATAAAAGAATAAGATGTGGCTCCTGGCCCTGCCACCCACTGACATAGGGTCGCCTCCAGTTTTTGTCCCTGTCGCCTCCAAAAGGTCCCAACTTGTGTGTGGACTCTTCACTTCATCTGCAGCCAAAATCAGTAGGTTCCCCAGATGTAAGTACACCATTAATTTAAATTAAAAGGGGTTCAGGTGATTAGGTGAAAGCCCCTTCAGACACGTTTATGCTCGATCATATTGTGGAACACTGGCACCCATGCACCTGCTCCTTGCATCTACACTGTTAAATCAACTCAATTTTTCTTGTCCCATCATTGACTCACTTTTTGATTTGCAGTTTAAACATGTGAAGTCGGTGAACAGATGCATCTCTTTTAATCCAAACTAAAGATGCACAAATGTAAAATTTGTCATCATGTGGAGTTCAGACTGAAATTGCCCATACAGTTGTAACTAGAAGGATCCAAGCCAGCTATTAGACTGTAGCCCCGGTGCAGGAGGGAAGGCCGCAGATCGAAGTCACACAAGACAGCTATGACTGTTCCAAAAAAATGGGAGTGTCACGGGAAGCTTAAAAAATAAAGTTAAATTTTAATTTCAACATCTGGTAAGTTCACAAATAAACACTCTCAAATATCAATAGTGTACCTTTTTAGGACCTGGCATACTCTGTCAAATTCAATCTCCATTTGACATTTCCAGGGTGAAGGGAGAGAAGCAAGTCACAAACTAAAAGGAAATATAAAAATACCAGACAAATTATAATAAAACAACTACTTCAAAATATGTTAAGAGTTACAAAAGAACTTTGCCATTATGGGAAGCCCATTAAATCCAGAGCCGTGCAGGACTGCTCCTTTGCTCTGGTAAAGGGACACACCAACCAGCAATATAGTTCTGTAACACAGATTCAATAAAAAGCTCATCTGTCTGTGACATCCGTCTCCACTATTATTCTATTATGCTAACTAAAGCCCAGTTAATGTAGAATACATTTTTCAAATCATTTACAGTAAATGAACAGCCAAACTTTTGCATTGTAAAGTTTTCAACTAGAAAGTGTATATCCAGTAAAAAGACAGTGATAGCTCTTCATCGCCTTGTTATAGATATTACAATGTGGATTACCACTTTCCAGCAATCTTTTTCTCTAATCCACTGCATTTCTATTTGTAAAATGGTTGTAAAGATGCATCTTTCATTCAAAACAGTTTGAAAATACTGTTGTTTCACTTTTGTTAGCTGCATCAACAGTTTTCAGCAGTATAAGCATTTAAATAACCACATAGTGCATGTCACTAGCAGGCCTAATGACAAAATCACTCTCATTAATTATTTCATTTACTATTTTTATTAAGCTAGCCATTGATTAATTCAGTGACATAGCCCTCGTGAAGAACAGACCTTTGAAACCAAAACTGAAGTTGTCTCATGCCTGCTTCTCAGCTATTTTGAATCTAACCTAAAACATTCTAGACAGTGTCATTGGGAATTTCTGCTACATTATAGGAAAATCATTGAAAGCCTGGTCATGTTACTGGCTTTTACTCTGTATTGGAATTTGAATAGTTTTTTGTTTAATTTGGATCCAGAAATGAAAACTGTCATGTAATATTATTTCCACTGCAGCAGAGGATCTGCTTCATCATGTGGAGAAAATTTCTATTCACCAGGTGGGAAGGAGTTACAATCACACAGAATATATTTGTCTCATCACTCAGTATGCACTAACCTTAAGGTTTCCCAAGTAAAAGAATATGCAAGTAAGGACGGTTGTCATCTGTAATGCTGCCTTAACAAATGAACTAAATGGTATACAAAAGTTCTTCAAAAAGGTTACCTGACAAATTCTGGAATTAAACACTAAAAACAATTTCTATCATGTAAATATTGAATGGAAGAGAGTTTTAATTGTGGATCTGTACATTCATACTTCATTAAAATAAGCTTTTTAATTGGATAAATGAATAGTTCCGTTTTTTTGTTAATTAATTCAATCAGCATTATGTCAACAGCATAAGCAACTTCACAGATGATTTATCATGCAGTGCCTTGTATCAACCTAGTCTTTACTTGGAAGTAAATTCACATAATGCTTTGATTCCACTATATCCAATTTGTACAGCACATGATAAAAACAGCTCTCAAAGAACAAAATGTCTCTCTACAGGAAATGATATAATGTATATAGTTAAGAATACCCAGCAAAATCTTTAATATCCTGCACAAAGCAACAGAAAGCTGCAAGTTAGTACTGTTCATTTCTTTTAGTTTGATAATAAAGTAGACAGGAGATCTGGGAATCATTCTAATTGAAAAGCAGCCAAAGTGGTTCTGGGATCCACATAGTACTCATTCATAACTCTGTATGGCGTTTTACATCCTGCAATGTGTATTATTAATTGTGGTCATAACCTGAATACAATAGCACATGATGTGTTATGCAGGTTAAACAAGAACAACATTACCTATGTGAGAACAAATCACAGATTTGGATCCAGATCATCTGCATTTGGTACACTGCATTAGTGTGCACGTGGACAAATATGAAAAGCATGAGAAAAATAAAACTACATTCAGAAAAACAAGAGAATAGCTGTTGCTTAAATTCTAAATACACATGCATGTTACAAGAAATAAGGGCCAGTAACTATAAACAATAGAGCAAACAGATTCTCAACCATCAGCCATTTTTAGAGTGTATTCATTTTTCTACAAAAGGGGAAATACAGTTACCATATGTGGAATTATTTTTCACTTGGAGAGTAGTCCATCCTGCAATCATCTCCATTCAGCAGTACAAACAAATTAAGCTGGTAAAAATGTTTCTTCTAAAAACATTTTCCATTTTCCCATCTGTTCCCAGCTTTACTAAATAGATTGACCTCAATAAATTCTCCCTAAGCTACCCTTGCAGCAGACTGAAAAACATTCTGATTCCTAATTTTCCAAGGCATATTTAGGAGCATTTAATGGGTAAATAGGAAAATCTGCAAACTCAGAATTGTTAGTTTCCATTCTCTGAATTATGACTAACATAATCAAATTTCTGTATCATAAATCTTACATTTGACAAACAATGAAGAAATTTTGCTTCCTTCTCCCCTAGTCAATATGAGAGGCTGACCTTCTCAAGACTCAATATTAGGCTTTCCTTTTTTATTTATCTCTTGTCTGCTGAAAACATTAGACATAGTGATTTTTTAAGCTTGAATTTCATCTACTATACGTAAGCCATTGGCATTTTGACAAGAAGGAATCCTTCTCTTGTGAGGTGCACTATTGGGCCAAGCAGATCAGAAAGGTTCTGGGTCCAATCATTTGTGATCTGTGCAGAGTTAACTGATTTGAGCTAAGTTGACAGCAATAGTACTATAATTTGTATTTAAGCTGCAGTGTAGAAAACACAATTCAATTAGCGATCCTACTCGCTACCTAGCGATCCTTGCTGAAAACTGGAATGTGGGAATAGCTCTTGATACTTGCACAAAGTACCAGAGAAAACCAAAATATATCCCAGTTTCTGTCAGCATTTTTCAGGAGAGAAGCTATGGTGAGGGAGAAAGAGAGATCAAGGTTGGATGAAGAAAACAAATTGAGGCTCAATATTTCCACACAAATGAGCTGGAAAAAGTTGGATAAAACATAAATAGGCACCATTCAACAACTTTCTAGCACCAGTATTAATAATAATAGCAAAGTCAAGGGCTAAGCAGCCAGTTTTATGGACTTATTAAGGAACAAAATTCAGGTGATCTTGGAGAAGACTGTAACTCAAAACTATACTGCATTACTACAAGGTATTCAGAGGGGATAGGAAAGGAAGGGAAGGAGGAGGGGTGGAGATACTGGTTAAGGAGAGCATTGCAGTGCTGAAGAAAGAGGATGTCCCAGAGGGTTCAAGGACAGAATCAAATTGGCTAGAACTAAGGAACAAAAGGGGTGCAATTACATTGCTCGATGTGGTCTTAAGACTGCCAAGTAGTGAGAAGGGCGGAAAAGAACAAATCTGCAGGGAAATTACAGAGAGATGCAGGCATTATAGAGTAGTTATACTGGGGGACTTTAATTACCCGAATGCAGACTGGGACAGTGGTTGGGTAAAGGGTGGAGATGTGCAAGAAGTTCCTAGATTATGTTCAGGATGATTTTCTACAGCAGTATGTGTTCAATCCAACAAGAAAAGACGTACTGTTAGATCTGGTTCTTGGAAATGAGGTGGGCCAAGTAGATCAAGTGTCAATGGGGGAACATTTAGGAGACACTGATCATTGTACTGTACGTTTTAGGATGACGATAGAAAAAGGTGATAGGCAATCCTGAGTAAAAATAATTAACTGGACAAGAGCCAACTCGATGGGGCAAGAACAGAGCTGGGGCCAGATAGACTGGAAAGAAAAACTGTAGCTGAACAATGGGCTACCTTCAAAAAAAGAATTGGTTTGGGCACAGTCAAAGTACATGCCATCGAAAGCGAAAAGTAGGACAAACAAATCCAGAGCTCCCTGGGTGAAAAAGGAGATTGAAATTAAGATAAAGAAGAAAAAGTGCGCTTATGACAGGTAGAAAATACAATTGAGAAACAAGAGGAATACAGATTCAGAGATAAAATGAAAAAGCATATTAGAGAAGTGAAAGGGATTATGAGATAAGACTGGCAGCCAACATAAGGGCAATCTCAAAGTCTTCTATAGGCTTAAAAAGTGAAAAGGTGGTAAAAGGAGTAAGGCAGATTAAGGACCTAAAAGAGAATTTACACATGGACGAAGGGGCCATGGCCGAGGTATTAAATGAATACTTTGCATCCGTCTTTACCAAGGAGGTAAATGCTACCCAGGCCATAGTGACAGACAAGGAAACTCCATCACTAGAAGGTTCAAAATTGATAAGGAGGAAATGTTGAATAGACTGTTGGTACTCAAAGTTGACAATGCATTGGGACTGAATGAGATGCATCCAAGGATATTGAAAGAAGTGAGAGTAGCAATTGTAGGGACACTGACCATAATAGACTCAGGGGCGGTACCAAAGGACTGGAGAACTGCAAACGTTACATCCTTGTTCAAAAAAGGTCATAAGGATAAGCCTAGCAATTACAGACCAGTCAGTTTAACTTCAGTGGTGGCCAGGATTCTAGAAACAATTATTTGGGGTAGAATTAGTAGTCACATGGAAAAATATGGGTTGATAAGGAAGAGCCAGCATGGATTTCTAAAGAGGAAATCACGTTTAACTAACTTGCTGAAGTTTTTTGAAGAGGTAACAGAAAAGTAGATGAGGGCAATGCTGTTGATGTGGTGTACATGGACTTTGAAAAGGCATTTGACTGACTGCCACACAATCAACTTGTGAGAAATGTTATTGCTCATGGAATAAAAGGGACAGCAGCAACATGGATATAAAATTGGCTGAAAAATAGGAAGCAACGAGCAATGGTCAATGGGTATTTTTCAGGCTGGTGGAAGGTTTTTAGTGGAGTTCCCCAGGGGTCGGTATTGAGACCCTTGCTTTTCCTGACATATATTAATGATCTAGATTTGGGTGTGCAGGGGACAATTTCAAAGTTTGGGATGATATGAAATTTGGGAGTGTTGTGAACTGCGAGGAGGATGGTGTGGAACTTCAAGAGGACATAGACAAGTTGGTAGAGTAGGCAGATAGGTGGCAGATGAAGTTCAATGCAGAGAAGTGTGAGGTGATGCATCTTTGTAGGAAGAACATGTACAGACAATATAAAGTAAGGGGTGAAATTTTGAATGGGGTGCAGGATCAGAAAGACTTAGGTGTCTATGTGCATGGATCATTGAAGGTGGCAGGACAGGCGGACAGAGCAGTTAATAAAGCATATGGCATCCTGAGCTTTATTAATAGGGGCATAGAGTACAAGAGCAGGGAGGTCATGCTGAATTTATATAAGAAACTCGTTAGACCTCAGCTGGGATATTGTATACAGTTCTGGGCACCATATTATAGGAAGGATGTGAACACAGTGGAGAGATTGTAGAAGAGGTTTACGAGAATGGTTCCAGGGATGAGAAACTTCAGCTTTGAGGATAGATTGGAGACATTGGGACTCTTCTCCTTGGAGAAAAGGCTGAGAGGAAATTTGATAGAGCTGTTCAAAATCATGAGGGGGCCGGACAGAGTAGATAGGGAGAAGCTGTTCCCACTCGTAAAAGGATCAAGGATAAGAGGGCACAGATGTAAAGTGATTTGCTAAAGAAGCAAGTGTAACGTGAGAAAAAATATTTTCACACAACAAGCGGTTCAGGTCTGGAATGCACTGTCTGGAAGTGTGGTGGAGACAAGTTCAATCAAGGCATTCAAGAGAACATTAGATGATTATTTGAATAGAAACAATGTGCAAGGGTACGGGGAAAAGGCAGGGCAATGGCACTAGGTCATAATGTTCGTTTGGAGAGCTGGTGCAGACATGACGGGCCAAATGGCCCCCTCTGTGCCGTTAAGCTTCTGTGATACTAGTTTGGCTGGGAGACTGCTAAGGGGACAGCAAAGGTAACAGGGGTTATTTATTTGTGTGCACATATGTGGATAATAAATCACATCAATTAATGCTAACTGTAATAAATGAGATACCACCCAATAGGTAATCATTGCGCGAAGACACAACACATTTGTTTCACATGCAATTGTGGGAAATCTTACTTTGTTGCTTGTTTTTTACTTAATTGTCTGCGCATATTGGAACTATGTGAATGTTTACATTAACCATCTGTTTCAACTGGATAGATACAGTGGATCAGGGTCATGCTTAAAAGTAATGTAACAGCATCACTAGGTTGGATGTAAGCCAGAAAATGTGGAACAGGTTGCTGTTTGTCTGGTGAATGCCAATTCAACATCCTCCTTCAGGATGCATTTCTGACTGGGGTGCAGATCAGCTACTAGAGGCAGATGTCTATAAATAAGGATAAATCTGGTCTTCTAGATTAGTTTTGACTGGTCTGTGAGAAATTTTCCAGGTTACTTTTATCCTTAATTAGCCTAGGTTTTTATTTTTTTTTTACCTCTCCTGGGATTCAACCATGGATCATTGCATATAAGTCAACCTTTGAAGTCTTGAAAGATTCTTCTAAAAATGGGAATCGACTTATATGCCAAGTATAAAATGTGAACTGGCGAGGTTGGTGTATGTGATCACCATTTTGAAATGTGAGAGAAAACATAACGCCAGTAATTCAAATCAATGCAACGCGTTTTATTGAACGAATTAATACTACAAGCATAACTTTAGCCACAAGCAAAATAATTTAAAAACCATCAGGGTGGCAAGGGCGCAGAATGTACCAAGAGTGGCTTGGTAGCACCACTACTGACCGAGCTGGCCGTGTTCTAAATGACAGAGCCGCTAGACTGGGTCTGCAGCAGGTAGTGAGGGAACCAACAAGAGGGAAAAACATACTTGACTTCATCCTTAACAATCTCCCTGTTGCAAATGCATCTGTCTATGATGGTATGGGTAGGGGTGACCACCCCATAGTGGTGGAGATGAAGGCCCACCTTCACACTGAGGTTACCCTCTATTGTGTTGTGTGGCACTACTACTGTGCTAAATGGGATAGATTTCGAACAGATCTAGCAACTCAAGACTGGGCATCCATAATGCGCTGTGGGCCATCAGCAGCAGCAGAATTGTACTCGAACAGAATCTGTAACCTCATGGCCCGGCATTTCCCCAATTCTACCACTGCCACCAAGCCAGGGGATCAACTCTGGTTCAATGAAGAATGCAGGAGGGCATGCCAGGAGCAGCATCAGGCATACCTAAAAATGAGGTGTCAACCTGGTGAAGCTATAACACAGGATTACTTGTGTGCCAAACAGTATAAGCAGCAAGTGATGGACAGAGCTAAGCGATCGCACAATCAATGGATCAGGTCTAAGCTCTGCAGTCCTGCCACATCCAGTCATAAATGGTGGTGGACAATTAAACAACTCACTGGAGAAGGCTCCACAAATATACCCATCCTAAGTAGTGGGGGAGCCCAGCACAGCAATGCAAAAGATAAGGCTGAAGCATTTGCTACAATTTTCAGCAAGAAGTGCCGGGTAGATGATCCATCTCAGCCCCCTCTGGAGGTCTCTAGCATCACAGACACCAGTCTTCAGCCAATTCGATTCATTCCACGTGATATCAAGAAATGGCTAAAGGCAATGGATAGTGCAAAGGCTATGAGGCCTGACAATATTTCGGCAATACCACTGAAGACTTGTGCTCCAGAAGTTGCCATGCCCCTAGCCAAGCTGTTCCAGTACAGGTACAACACTGGCATTTACACAGCCTTGTGGAAACTTGTCCAGGTATGTCCTGTACAGAAAAAGCAAGACAAATCCAACCTGGCCAATTACCGCTCCATCAGTCTACTCTTGATCTTCAGTAAAATAATGCAAGGGGTCATCAGCAGTGCTATCAAGCGACACTTGCTTAGCAATAACCTGCTCACTGATGCTCATTTGGGTTCCGCCAGGGCCGCTCAGCTCCTGACATCATTACAGCCTTGGTTCAAACATGGGCTAAAGAACTGAACTCCCATGGTGAGGTGAGAGTGACTGCCCTTGACATCAAGGCAGAATTTCACCGAATGTGGCATCAAGGAGCCCTAGCAAAACTGGAGTCATAGGGAATCAGGGGGAAATATCTTTGCTGGTTGGAATCATACCTAGCACAAAGGAAAATGGTTGTGGTTGTTGGAGGTCAGTCATCTCAGCTCCAGGTCATCACTGCAGGAGTTCCTCAGGGTAGTGTCCTGGGCCTAACCATCTTCAGCTGCTTCATCAATGACCTTCCTTCCATCGTAAGGTCAGAAGTGGGGATGTTCAATGATGATTGCACAATGTTCAGCACCCTCCGCGACTCCTCAGGTACTGAAGCAGCCCATTTTCAAATGCAGGAAGACCTGGACAATATCCCAGCTTGGGCTGACAATGACCATCTCCAACAAGAGCGAATCCAACCATCACCCCTTAATGTTCAATGGCATTACCATCACTGAATCTCCCACTAACAACATTCTGGGGGTTACCATTGACCAGAAACTGAACTGGTCTAGCCATATAAATACTGTAGCTGCAAGAGCAGGTCAGACGAGTAACTCACCTCCTGACTCACCCCAAAGCCTGTCCACCATCTACAAGGCACAATTTAGGAGTGTGATGGAATACTCCACACTTGTCTGGATGAATACAGCTCCCATAACACTCAAGAAGCATGACACTATCCAGGGCAAGGCAGCCCACTTGATTGGCACCATATCCACAAACATTCACTCCCTCCACCATCGACGCACAGTGGCAGCAGTGTGTACCCTCTACAAGATGCATTGCAGGAATTCATCAAGGCTCCTTCAACAGCACCTTCCAAACCCATGACCACCACCATCTAGAAGGAAAAGGCAGCAGATAGATGGGAACACCGCCATTGGTCATTCCCCTCCAAGTTACTCACCATCCTTACTTGGAAATATATCGCTGCCCCTTCACTGTCGCTGGGTCAAAATCCTGGAACTCCCTTCCTAACAGCATTGTGGGTGTACCTACACCACATGGACTGAAGTGGTTCAAGAAGGCAGCTCACCACCACCTTCAAAAGGGCAACTAAGGATGGGCAATAAATGCTGGCCCAGCCAGCAAAGTCCACATCCCGTGAATGAATAAAAAAAATCTTCTTCATGGTGTTAATATGGCAATCATCTTGTTAAAACCAATTGCTAGTTAAACAGGTGATGGGCATTAATTATCCCATCTAAATAGAATTAAAAGGTACAGCTGGAATACTTACTGTGGAAGCTACTAGGATATTAGTAGTGCTGAGGAGTTGTCTTGGAAATAAACCAGCTTTAACCAAGCGACCAGCCTGGATTAATTCTTCCACCACAACCTCATGTGAGTATCAATGTAGCAGAGGATGAAATTTAAGCTTTGCTGATTGATTGCTATATATGAAGTTTTCTGTCTCAGTCCTCTGAGGGAAAAGAAGTGTACTGTTGCTAACAATTTAAGTTATGGAATGGTGGAAGGATGGTGCAAAATTGCAAGCTTTGACAATCCAATTTTTTCTGACTCTGAACCTTATCAGCAATGGAAGGCTGAAGTTGAAATGTGGACCTGGGTTACTGCTATGCCCCAGATAAAGCAAGGTAAGACTTTGGCTTTATCATTACCAGCCAAAAGAAAGATAAGGAGTAATGTAGTTTCAGAGTGGAAAGTGGATGATTTGGATCATGAAGAGGGATTAAACTGTCTGATACAATTTTTGGGTAAGTTCTACAAAAAGGATGAGTTATTGGAAGTATAAGAAGCTTGGATGAACTTTGATAGGTTTAGGAAATCAGATGATCAGTCCATGGTAGAATGTATCATGAATTTTGATAAACGGTACAGGAGACCTACAGCGATCTGAACTTTAAATTCCAGAATTGGTATTGGCATTTAAATTACAGGACTGTGCTCACGTTTCCCATGTTGATGGTCTTTTTGTACTAACAAGGGTTCAGTTCTGAAGGAAAGAATCTCTCTTAGATCAAATAGCAGCTGCCCTAAAAAAAACTTCTGGGGAAAACAGTCGTTCCCTGCTACCTTTTTAGCAAATGTGAACAACTATGCTGTAAAACAAAGGAGAGAGGATTCAATAGTGACTGAATTTAGTGGTCGACCAAATATTAGATGAAGATTCCAATACAAAGATGGGGTTAATGACAAGAGGTCTGAAAATGGTCGTAACCCTAGCTGATTTGAGAGTCAGGACAAAGTGTGTCTGGGATGGTGACCATAGACGTTTAAACCCAAAAAATGCACGGGGAATGGTTAATCGGTGTTTTCGGTGTGAATCCCAATACCATTGCACAATGAACTGCCCACAACAAAGGAATTGTGTTTTTGAAATAACCCATGAGACAGATTCATCTGAAACTGAAAATGATGATGACTGCCATGATGGAATTGTATTGATCACAGAGTTTGAATCTGGTGATGAGTATCTTGATGGTAGATACTTTCAACTGTGCAGTTCTGGAGGGGTCACACTTCTACATTGTGTGGCATGGACTGGCTTAATTGCTGATTGGAGTCTCTCGATGAGGCAGACCGGCAGAAGGTCAAGGAAGCTCTACCTGCTTCAGGTTTGGAGATGACAATACATTAACATCCTCCAAACGGGTGGTCCTCCCATGTAAGATAGCAGGGATCAATCTGTTTATCAGTACTGATGTGGTTTCTAGCGAGATACCGCTATTGAGTTGATCTGTGATGGAGGATCAGATAACGCTAAATACGAAGAATGATAGAGCAATCGTGTTTGGGGAAAAATGTGGATCTCCATTTTACTCAGTCAGGCCGTTGTTGCTTGCCGCTAAGAGAGCCAGAGATTTCTCATCAAAAAGTTCATGAAGTTTTGTTAACTGCTGAGAATGAGAATTTGGTGGACAAAAAGGTCATTTGTAAATTACGTAAACAGTTTGCACATCCGGCACGACAGAAACTGAAGACTCTGCTTCGAGATGTGTGAGTGGCCGATAAAGGATATGATGATCTTATTGCATGAGTCAGTGTGAAATTTGCCTTAAATATTGCAAGATATCACCATGGCCTGTTGTGAGCTTGCCAATTGCCAGGGAGTTTAACGATGCAATGAAAATGGACTTAAGTTTGGGACAAGGTTAGGGTTTTTTTACTATGCTTATGGCAACCGGGTTTAGTCTATCCACTATAATGCATAGTAAAGACAAAAGGACCATTGTCGATAAGGCCATGGAGAAATGGGTAGGAACGGGATTAGGAATACCAACTAAGTTCCTCATAGAAAACGACGAGGAATTCGCCAATGAGGAATTTCGAAATGTGCAAAAATTTAAACATCATAGTTATGCTTACGGCAGCTGAGATTCTGTTTAGTAATGGTCTTTGTGAAAGAAACCATGCAATAATAGATGACATGTTACATAAAATATTAGCTGATCAACCAGGTTGTAAACTGCAAATGGTGCTAGCATAGGCGATGCACACAAAGAACTCTCTGCAAATGGTTGGGGGGTACAGTCTGCATCAGTCGGTGTAAGGAAGAAATCTGAAATTACCTTCAGTGTTGTCAGATGCTCCCCCTGTTCTAGAAGGGATTAGCATTAGCTCCACTTTTTCTGCTCATCTGAATGCTTTGCATGCGGGCAGAAAAGCTTTCATTAAAGCTGAGGTTTTGAAGAAAATTTGGGCCCTACGCCACTGCATAAGACCATCAGGAATACAGTTTAGACAAGGAGTCATGGTATTATAAAAGGGAAGGCCAGAAAGAATGGAAAGGACCTGGCAAGGTTCTAGGGAGTGATGGGAAAGTAGTAATTGTGTAACACTGTAATCAAACTGTTAGGGTACATTCTTCACGGTTGATTGGTACTGACTATACCTTTACAGGTTCTGAACAGGACATAGGAGCCAAGGAGGCACCATGCACTTCACAAGCACATACACTGGGTAGGTATGAGGAGCAGACAATGGTAGATACAGGGTTGACTGACTATGAACAAAGTAATACTGAGGCACAGGACAACACTATTTGTCCAAAAGGGCAATTACCCAAAGTAGGAACAAAGGTAACATACATGCCAGAAGGGACCATTGTGTGGAGGGATCCCATCATGATAGGGAAAGCAGGAAATGCCACTGGTAAATACAAACATTGACTAAATGTGCAGGATGAAGGACAGGAGACAAGGCCTATTGATTGGCAAACCGAGGTAAAGATGTGGAAACGCAAAAAACGCAGTGAGTTCTGACAATGGAGCAGAAAGTGGTCGTGACCCTGGGGGGAAAAAAAAATCATGAACTTGCAAACGGAGATCTGTTCGCATGGGAGGATGATCATATAGTAGTAATCCAGAAAGGGAGAGGAATGTGAGAGGAGGCTGCAGCTTAACAAGGAGGACTAGAGAGCAAGCTAGCAATCTCAATAGAAGTAGAAGTCCTTATGACAGAGATTCTAGTAGCTGCTAATAAATTAAAAAGCAAGCTGATAAAGGAAGCCAAACAGAAAGAGTCAAAGTTGGAAGGTATTTGGGGTATATTCTGAAATGACAGGTCAGCCAGCTTTATCTCACAGATGGATCTGTACTGAAAAGGTACTACCAGATGGCACATATAAGGCCAAAGCAAGATTAGTAGCCCAAGGCTTTGAAGAGAGACTAGGAGATCAGGATAAAAACAGAATTACCTAGAAAAACTCAGCAGGTCTGGCAGCATCGGCGGAGAAGAAAAGAGTTGACATTTCGAGTCCTCGAAACGGCAACTCTTTTTTTTCCTTCTCCGCCGATGCTGCCAGACCTGCTGAGTTTTTCCAGGTAATTCTGTTTTTGTTTTGGATTTCCAGCATCCAGTTTTTTGTTTTTATCTAGGAGATCAGGATGTCAGTGGACTCGCCTACTGCGGGGAAAGTGAGTTTGAAGATTTTTGTTTTTAAGCTATTTTTGCATCCTATTCCTGGGAGTGCAAATCCATATAGAGGCTGCGTTTTTACAGGGGAAGAAGTTTCAAAGGGAAGTTTTTTGAAACCACCCAAAGAAGCAGGGGGATGTAGAAGGAAAGCTATGGAAATTGAATAAGTGTGTTTATGGGTTGAATGATGCATCAAGAGTATGGTATTTTTCGATGAGGTCTGTCTTGTTAAAAACAGTTTTCATTCAGTTAAAGGCAGGCCCCGCGATGTTCTACTGGTACCATAAGGAGAAACTAGCTGGGATCTTTATCATGCATGTTGATGATTTCCAGGGGGGAGGGTCCAATTTGGACAATGGGTAATCGAGAAGATAAAGAAGGAATTCCAGGTCGGAAGTCAGGCATCTGGAGCCTTTAAATACATAGGTTTAGACATTAAGCAGAGCAAGTTAGGAGTGACATTGGATCAACAATCTTATTTAGAAAATGTTAATTATATCCCAATAACTCGTGATAGATCCTCCAAAAAAAGAAGATCCTGCTACCAAGGAAGAAATGGAACAGTTGAGAAGTTTGACTGGGCAGTTGAACTGGTTGTGCACTCAGACTAGGCCTGACATTAGTTATGATGTGTTGGAGCTGAGTACCATGATGAAACATGCTACTGTTGAGCAAGTTCTGAGAGCAAATAAAACACTTTTTAAAAAAAAAAAATTAAATTCTGAGATGTGTGCTCAAGTTTCCAGCCTTGGGTGATCCAGAAGATGAGGTTGGTCATATTTAGTGATGCTTCAGATGGCAATCTTCCAGATGGGTACTCTAGCACAGCAGGGTTCATCATATTCTTGGTGGGAAAGAATGATAAATGTTGCCCACTGGTTTGGGAGGCCAAGAAAATAAGGGTAGTGAAAAGCACCTTAGCTGCTGAAACATTAGCCTTAGTAGAAGCATTAGGTATGGGGGTTTACTTACCTAATATATTGACAGGAATATTATATAAAAGGGCAATGAGGGAAAGGTTTGTCCATAGAATGTTATTTTGATAACTGGTCTCTGTGGTACAACGTTCATTCTACGAAAGGTGTCACGGAAAAAAGGGTATGAATAGATCTAGCCAGCATAAAGGCGATGTTAGAGAAAGAAAAGAGATCTCTCAGATAAAATGGGTTGACACAAGTCACCAACTATCAGACCGTTTTACAAAAAGAAGTGCTTGTTCAAATAAATTAATAAACGTGTTGGAAGAGGGGTGTCTTACAATGATGCAATGAAAAATTGTTATTGTTTTATAATTGTGTGTAAATATGTGGCGAAAGAAATTTGGAAATTATAGACATGTAAATACATGACTATTTCCTTTTTTAAAAATTGTTTTAAGTTTTTTTAGTTTTAATTTAAAAAGAAAAGAAGGGAACCTGTTAATATGGCAATCATCTTGTTAAAACCAATTGCTAGTTAAACAGATGATAAGCATTAATTATCCCATCTAAATAGAATAAAAAGATACATATTTTGTGTGGAAGCTAGTAGTTACTTTTCTTGTGAGTAACACATAGCCTATTCCTCCTCCTTCCATTTCTGGCACTGGTTTTACACTGATACTGAATTTCCTTGTTGCAGCAGATATTTGACAAGTTAGCAAATATTATGCCTTTTTAGCTTGAAATCAGCTTCATAACTCATTCTTTTTGCCAGAGTACCCAATTCTGATCATCATTTGCCATGCACAGCCTGATCTATGTGGTCAGGTCTTAAATTCTCATGCAATTTCTTGGCAACACAACCCGTGTCATCTGCTTGATCCCATGCACCGACTTAAAAGGTGAAAAATACATGCATTTCTGAGTTGAAAAATTGAGGCCAACTCCTAATACGAGTATAGCATGTCTTAGCAGAAAAGTGAAGGTTGACTTACATGGTGAGCCTAGGCCTAAACATGATTTTTGGTGCCAAAAGTAGGGTCATGTTACATACCATAATCTACAGTACATGCTCTGAGGGAGTAGGAAATATCTGTATCATCATGTATGGAGTATCACAATTATAAAGGGGCAGGCTAGAAGGACTAAGTCATCTTTTACCGTCTGTCATTTTCATTTGCTTCTTTCCTCATTGAGTATTCCATTGTAGTGGCCATAGCACTTAGTAATTCAAAAATATCAAATGTTTATTAATTTTCTAAATATCATCTTTGTTCTCCACACCAAGTATCATGGCATAAGCCCCTGTGCCTAAAGGAGAGGCAAAAACCTTGCACTTTGGTTCTGATTAATGCCACTCATCAAATGGCTAATGAATGTTTGAAAAATACTAATGTGACTCAATTATATTCCCTCCTTGTGACCTACCATCAGATACCTCCAATAGTGGGAAATTGAAGTGTCAAACTGGATCCTACTACTTCATTCCATGTTTAAGTGCATACTATTGTCATGAAACAAACATTTTTTCATTATATCATTTATTGTAAATTAGGTTTATGAGCATGAGTGCAGATGGTTCTGTCTGTGATTTAATTGAATCAGAGTCAGACTGCAAGCTTGAAATTATGAAAAGAAGATGGAGGTAAAAGACATTTGTAATGCTAATGAGTAAACATGGATGAGGTCTTAGCATATAAAGTGTGAAGGATGTTAGGAAATAAAATCAGTTTAAGTAAATTATATTGGTATTTTTGGGTGTGAGGAATGAGTTTTAGCTTTAATGTTTAAAGTTTGATTTGTATTTCTGTATCTGTGTGTCAAAAGACACATGGAGTTTTAGTTTCAATTTAAAAAGGTGTTTGCATTTCTAGTGAGAGCTTATGACTTAAGAAGTTAAGCAAACAAGGGTGGAAGAATTGTGCTGTTTCCTTAGAACAGGGAGGCAGGTCGCTCCCATTGACACAGGCAGAAGGTAGAAACAGCAGTTTGATTTTGGAAGCTATTTGGAGTGCAGTTGAAAGTAGCTGCCAAGAGAGACTGGAGCAAAGAGGACAGAACCAGTCCCAAGCTAAAGAAAAGACCCTAAAATCCAGAAGTGTAGAACAAGAGTCCCAAGCAGACCTTCTAGTCAAAGGAAGGATCAGAACCTGAGAAAGGTCCTGTGAAGTTAAGAGTGAGGGGCAGAGAGAGACTCCAAGCTTCAGATTTAGAGACAAAAGCTGCAGAAAGCAGATTTAAAGCAAGAACCACTTACAAGAAGGTCCGAAGGGAATAATTGAAGGTCTAACTTTTTTGCTGTGACACAGTGGTATTGTTGACGGCTGAGTCAGTGAGAGTGAATGGAAGATAGTTTGAATGCATGTGATAGCCCAGGGAAGAGGAACATCAGAAGGAGAGATTGAAACCCTGGAGGTGAACCCTTGCAGAAGGCATCTGAGAGAAAGTGTCAGTTTGGGAGAACATTCTAAGGCGAGGTCTTAGAGGGTGGAGATTGGAAACTCTTGTGCGAAAGACAAAGTACAGCAAGACCAGTTAGCTCACGGCATTAGGGAGAGTTGAGGAGTGATCCATAACATTTGGTTAAGGTGGCATTTGTCACTTGGTTTCAGAGTGTGGTGTGTCTATCACAAGGTACCTATTGGTTTACGTGGACTGTGTACTTAATGTGATCATGAGAGTATAAGATACCTTTTTGTAACTTGTTATCCTTACAAATCTGTATACATCCTTCTGTAACTTGTGCTATCATAAATCTGTAAACATTTGTAAAGGTATAGTTTTGGCTGTAGGGTATTGTAACATAGTCCTTATTTTCTTGTTGAATAAATGTTTTATTCTTTTATTAAAAGTTCATTAGCTGGCTCTGATGACTCTGTTCAGTAGTCCCTCTCCATGTATCTAAACAAAAAATAATAAGTTAGGATCTATCACACTGGGTTCCACTCTGGGATCAGGCTTGTCCAGGGGTAACCTCAGCTGGGATCATAGCAAGGAAATTTGCATTCTTAGATAAGTGAAGAGTTGTTTAGGTTTCAAACGGATGATAGGATGTTTACAACTGGCAAAATAAGCAAGGCCAAGCAGTGTGTTTATCTTTCCCAAAGGTATTGACCATATTGGCAACATGAAAGACTTTTATATTATGGGAAAAGTAAATTTGCAAAGACATAAAGAACATTGGAATTTACAGGTTAAAGAGAAACATATGACAAGAATGGAAGGCTATGTTGTGGGGGCATGTAAGAGCTAAAGGACCATGTAAGGCCTTGGGGGGAGCTTCCATCCACTTTTACATAAGTCTGCTGTGTCTAGTATCCATAGGTGGAGGAAAGTATTTGGAATTTCACTGAGTAGGTGCTGTGGTAAATTTGCTGGCTTTTTTTTTTAAATTTAAAATCTATTTTGGACTGTTGCCTTAAAGCAGGTGTGTAATTGGGAGTCAGGCTAATTAGGAATTTTTGGAATTTGTTATAGCATTATGTAACTGTAATTTTATGTATGTGCTTAATCTTTTTTGTTAATGTTTTAATTTAGTTAAAATTTCTAAAGGTGTTAGTGGACCCATTACTTCTGAATTCAGTACACAAATCTTGTCATAATAAATACAAATTGCAAGACCATTGTGATAACATAGCCAAGTTTCCCTTGTGGATTTGGTCCACCTGGCACACATCACTTGCCAAGGCATAACAAAATCAGGGGCTCTTTGCTTGATTTTTGAAATTCCTTGATTGGCATGGAGTTGGTGAATCTTAAGGCTACAAATACAAGAAGAACATTGAACTCAGGAGTTGGTATGAGGGATTTTAAAGTGGTGTGACTGCCAAATTGGCTTTATCCATAGCTAAGACTTCTGGGAGTAGAAGACATAACTCTGGCTTACAAAAAGTATCTATGGGTAAGTTAGCAAAATTGGCAGACAAGTTGCAGTTCAGGTTACCTTTAGGGACAAAAAAGATAGGCATAGTTGAAATTGATAGCACAGCTTTTAAAATTGGAAGGGATAACTGAAGCTAGTGAATCACAGCTGGAGGTAGTGAGGCTTTCTTACAAATGAAAAAGCTTGAGCATGAACAAGCAATGGAAATGGGGGGGAAAAACTGGAATTAGAAGCAGAAGGAAAATAAAGAGAAACGGCATTTCAAGGGGTGTAAGCAGAAAGGCAGGACAGAGAAAACAGGAAAGGGAATTGGTACTGGAGAAATTAGTAAAGGAGGAAAGAGAAAGAGGTGGAGTGAATATTAGCTTAAAAAGTTGGAAGTCAAAAAAGAGATCGGAGGTTGAGGGAGGTTCTAAGGATGAAATTATCACTTCCAATCTAAAGCCCAGTGGGGAGATGTTTAAATTTGTGCAAGCTTATTTGAAGTTTGAGGAAAGGGAGGTAAGGGCATTCCTTATCTCGTTTAAGATAGCTGAGTAGGTGAAATGGCCACAAGAAATCTGGACATTGCTTTTACAGTCTAGGTTGGTAGGTAGAGCTCATGAGGTTTATGCTTCACTGTCAGAAGTATCAGTGGATTATGATGCAGTAAAAGAGGCTATTTTGAGCGCATATGAGTAGGCTCCTGAGGTGTACAGGCAGAAATTTAGGAATATCAGGAAACAGCCAGGGCAAACTTTTATTAGGAGTTTGAGAGAGTTTTTAAAAAAAAAAAAAATAATTTTGACCGGTGGATACGGGCATTAAAGGTAGAGACAACATATGCAACTCTTAGAGAAGTAACTCTTTTAGAAGAATTTAAAGATTCAATTCCTTCAGTAGTGAGGAGTCATGTGGAAGAACGGAGGGTTAAAATGGAAAGGCAGGCAGCAGAGAGCTCATAGATGTAAACTTTCTCATCACCCTTCCTAAATCCAAGAAGGATAGATGGTGGGAAGGTGAAAGCAAGCTCGGTAGTCAGGGAAGAGGAGTAGTTGGAAATTCTCAGGAAGGTTTTTCTCAGACCAAAAAAGGATAGAAATGACACATGAAAACTGAGGTGTTTTCATTGTAATAAGGTTGGGCACATGAAGTCAGTGTTGGAGGTTATAGGGAAAATCTGTTCCAGTAGTTGGAATGCAGAAAAGTTCTGGAAGTAAGAGTACTGTGGGTTCTAAGATACAGGCATAGGAAAAATCAATAGTTTGTGTACAGGTAAAGCAGGAAGAATCAGTGATAGGTAAAGAAGTGGGAATATGTTCAGTTTACCCAAGGGAGTGCTGAAGGTCAGGTTACAAATATTTAAAGGTTTTGTATGTGAAAGGGAAGACTTTCCATGTGCACAGGGTGGAGCAGGCAAAATATTAAAATTTTGAGACACGGGCTACTCAATCTTTAATGTTACGGGATAGTGATTTGTTCGGGGGAGTACTGCAGGAAAAAGTGATAATAATGGGATTCATGGAGATGCTAAACCTATTCCATTGTGGAATGTAAATTTAAAGTGCGTGGAAAACAGATGAGGTGATTGGAATTGTGGAAAAATTGCCCACTGCAGGGGTTCAATTAATTTTAAGTAATGATATAGCTGGGTCACATGTTGGTGATGCCTATTGTATTCAAGCAGCCTGTGGAGGTGCATTCAACAGAGGTGCTGCAGAAAGAGCATCCTGGGTTGTTTCCAGATTGTGCAGTAACAAGATCACAAACCCTCAGGTTAAATCAGGAAGAGGGGGAATTTAAAAGGCAGGGAAAAGATGCTGATATTCAATTAGCTGATACTAGCTTTGATGTGATTGTTCAGGGAACAAGGAGGGAGGAGAATGAAGCTGAAGTGTTTAGCCTGAGAAAGTCAGTAGACTTACAGCAGAAGGATCCACAAATAAGTTATATTGCCCAGCTTACTCAAACAGAGGCAAAATATATTCCAGAGTATTGTTTCATTAACACATTACGTTTAATGTAGTGGAGACCATCTCATGTTTCAGCAGATGAAAAATGGATTGTAGTACATCAGATAATTATACCATCTAGATACAGAAATAAAATAGATTAGTTCATGAAATTCTAATAGGGGGACATTTAGGAATTAGGAAGATTCAGACAAAAATTCAAACGTTTCTATTGGCCTGGATTGCATAAAGATGTAGTCAAATTCAGTGGAACTGGCACACATGTCAGGTGACAGGAAAACCTTAAACAATGATTAAACTCACGCCTTTAATTCCAATTCAAGTATTTGAGGCACCTTTTCACTAGGGTCCTGAATTTGTAGGGCCCTCCCTAAGATGAAAAGTGGAAATCAGTACTTTCTGACAAATGGATGCATCTACAAGGTTTTTGGAAATGATAACTTTGTGAAATATTACAGCAAAGAGAATTGTGGAAGAGTTGACTAAATTCTTTATCAGGTATGGTTTTGCAAAAGAATTACAATTTGATCAGGGTTCAAGTTTCATGTCATAACTGTTTAAGGAAGTAATGAACAGCTTGGGGATAAAAATTTAAGTTGCCAGCCTACCATCCTGAATGATAAAGTGCTTTGGAAAGATGGCATCAAACTTTAAAAACCATGATGAGGGCTTAAAGTCAAGGCTATCCACAGGATTGGTATAGAGGAATTACATTGTTATTTGCTATTAGGAATGCTCCTAATGAATTTACAGGTTTTAGTTCTTTTGAATTAGTCTATGGTCATGAGGTAAGGTGACCACTGAAATTGATTCAGAAGAAATTAGTGGATCAGAATCGGAAACTACTCTCCTAGATTATGTAACAAGTTTCAGAGAGACTGAACAGAGCATGAGAGTTAGCTGAGGACCATTTAAAGATATCACAGCAGGTGATAAAGGCGAAGGCAGATAAGAGAACCAAAGCTCGTAGTTTTGTTGCTGGGGAAAGTTAGTTTTATTACCAGAATTGGGTGAACCATTAAAGGCAAGATTTAGTGGGCCTTACAGGATTGAAAAGAAACTGAGTGAAGTAACTTATTTAATAAATACTCCAGACAGAAGCAAGCAGCAGAGAGCCATGTAAATATGTTTAAGTACTTTGACAGGGAAGATGACCAAAAGGAGGTATTAGTGGTGGTAGATAAGGCGGAAGAGGTAGAAATGAAGGAATTAACTTGATTTTCCTCTAATCAAATTGGATAATGATGGGGTTCTTACATTTAAATGTACTATTGAGTTACCTTCCAGACAAGTATCAAAGCAATTTGGAGAAGCTATTGCTGTAACACAAAGCTATTTGTGGGAATAAGTTGAGGACAAATTTAGCTACAAATGATGTAAATGTGGGTTGATTCTATTTCAATAAGGCAACATTATTATATATTAAATCCAGAAAAGTTATCCCAAGTACAGAGAGAAATTGAATTTATGCTTCAAAATTACATCATTTAGTTGCAGTAACTGGAGTTCACCTATTGTGATGGCACTGAAACCGGATGGAATACACAGGCTGTGTGTGGTTGTAGAAAGGTGAATGCAATGACCAAAAGTATATCCTATACCATAGTTGGAAGATTGCAATGAAAAAGTGGGACAAAGTTTATCACAAAGATTGACTTGCTGAGAGGATATTGGCAAGTACCGTTATCAGAGAAAGCAAAGGAGGTATCGTTTTTGAGATAACAGATGGGCTGTATCAATTTAAGGTTATGCCAATTAATGTGAAAAATGCACCAACATCATTTCATAGACTGGCAAACAAAGCAATTGCTGGGCTGAACAATTGTGTTGTTTTATATTGACAACTTGATAGTTTTCAGTCAAACATGGGAGAAGCATTTACAACATCTGAAAGGACTGTTTGACTACGAGAAGCTAATTTGGTGGTAAACTTGGTGAAAGGTGAGTTCTCAAAAGTACAAGTTGCATATCTAGGCCATACCATTGGACATGGTAAGGTAGCTCTGAGATGTGAAAATAAAAGCTGTTGTGATTTCCCCGTGCCTACAATAAAATGAGAAGTTTTGAGATTTCTTGGCACGAGTGGATTTTACCAGAAGTTTGTACCAAATTTTAGCGGTGCAGTTGTTCCATTGACTGAACTATTTTTAAAAAAAGAACAAAATGTTTCAATGGACACAAGTGTCAAAATACATTTGATAGTTTAAAAACTGTATTGACCACACACCAGTTTTGGTAGTACTAATTATGCCAAGCAGTTTAAGTTGGCAGTTGATGCAAGTAACATAGGTATTGGTGCTGTATTGTTATAAGAAGATATCACTGGAATTGAGAAACCAATGGGATCATTTTCACGAGCGCTAAATGTCCATCACAGAAGATATCCAACCATTGAAAAGGAAACTCTGGGTCTAGTTAGTGTTGCAGCATTGAGGTTTATTGTTGCAAGCAATTTGTCAAATAATTGTTTACACAGACCACAATCCTTTAAAATTTCTGGACAAATTTCAAGACCGAAATCTAAGGCTGTTCCAATGGGGTTTATTACTACAACTGCTTAATTTACAGATTATACATGTGGCTGGATGAGAAAATCTAATTGCAGGTGTATTGTCGAGAGTTTAAAGCTCAAAGGAAACTCCACATTTAAAAATAGACACTGGACTGAAATTACTTCTGATACAAAGGATTTGTATATATTATGTTAATGCATGCACCTGGTAATATAATAGTTTATGTATATAAATAAGTATAGTAAATAACGAGAGGTTCAAAAAATGAAGCAGTCTTTTAAAATTAAGACAGGTCAATTTTCCATAAGGATGGAGGTGTCTTAAAATTAACTTTTTCATATTATTGTAGTTTATTGTAAAGTAGGTTTATGGGTGTGAGTTTAGATGGTGGTGTGATTTAACTGAATTAGAGTCAGGTGGACTGCAAGCTTGAAATTATCAAGAGAAGTTAGGGGTAAAAGGCATTTGAAATGCTAATGAGTAAACAAGGATGAGGTCTTAGCATATGAGGTGTGAAAAAGCTTGGCCTAAATAGCCAAATGGTTATGGTACTGGGTTTGTAACCCCAAGATCAAGAGTTCAAATCTCACAATGGCAAAACAATGAAATGGACGAGACATTGAGCTTGGCCTAAATAGCCAAGTGGTTATGGCACTGGGTTTGTAACCCCAAGATCAAGAGTTCAAATCTCACAATGGCAAACTATGAAACAATGTAACTTCATCTGAAACAGATGGAAACGGATTTACTCAAAAGAGTATCAAGAGTTCAAATCTCACAATGGCAAACTACGAAACAATGTAACTCCATCTGAAACAGATGGAAACAGGTTTGTACTCGAAAGAGTTATAAGGTGTGAAAGAAATTTGCATTTTTTTTAAATAGATGAAGAGTTGTTTGGGTTTCAAAGGGATAATAGGATGTTTATAACTAACAAGATAAGCAAGGCCAAGAAGTGTTTATTTTTACCAAAGGTACTGACATTGGAAACATGAAAGATGTTCATATTATGGGAAAAGTAAATTTCCAAAGACATAGAACTAATGGACTTTACAGAATAAAGCAAGAGAAACATATATAATGAGAATGGAAGGCTATGTTGTGAGGCCATGTAAGATCTAAAGGACCATGTAAAACACCTTCGGGGAATCCTCCAGCCACATTTACAGAAGTCTGCTGTCAAGTAGTGCTGTGGTAAACTTGCTGGTTTGTTGTTTTTCAAATTTAATATATATTTTGGCCTGTTGCCTTTAAAAGGGATGAGTAGTTGGGAGTCAGGTTAATTAGGAATTTTGGGACTTGTTATAGCATTAAGTAACTAATCTTATGTGCTTAAAATCTTTTTTGTTAATAAATGTTTTAATTTAGTTTTTTAAATCTCCTAAAGGTGTTAGTGGGCTCATTACTTTTGAAATCAGTGCACAAATCTTGTAGTAAACACAAATTGCAAAAATGTCATGATAGCATGTCCAAGTTTCCCTTTATGGATTTGGTCTGCCTGGCACACATCACCACCTGCCATGTCATAACACCATTCACACTTTATCTATCCACCAACTGACTTCACTTATTAGGTGGTGATTGATTATGCATGCAAGTGGCCATTACAAATACATTTCTTTACAATTATCTATAAACACAACTCCAAACCAGCTCAAAAGTCCACTCCAAAGCCATACTTGCGAGCTTTCTGACTAAACTTCATCTTATGTAAAATTCCAAAACCCTATGCACATATCCTGTCCTTCATTTAAGTACCATTTTCTCATTACTCTACACTTGCCAACTTCAAATGGCTCCTCTTCCTCCAGTGCATTGAATTCAACACCTTTTTGTTCTTGTTTGCAAAATCTCCACAGCTGTAACTGCTCCTGCTCCTACCAACCTCTGAGAACTTCTCAGCACTTTAGCATTATACACATCCTTTTGTTTTTGAACTCAGATTTACACACTCTCCTCCCCCTTTTCCAACATGAGTGAAATGGTTTTCAGTTACCTCACACTAATCTCTGGTGCTACAAATACCACTTGCTACTCTTCATGTCACCTTCGAGGCTCTTAAATTCATCTCTTAATCATTTCCCTAATTCTTTGACAATCGTTTAGCCTATTGTTAGTTAAAAATAGCTTTTCACCAAGATTGAGTGCCAAATCATTCTTCAAATATAGACATTTTAACAAATTACCAAGCCAGAACCAACAGTAGAACTTTTTTTTTGAAGACAGGACCTGGGTATTTTTTCTTACAACTGCCTCTATGTAACATAACACTTTTTCATAACCAAGTGCTAATCTGAATAAAACTTCACCATGGACAATCATACCACACTGGGTCAACAGTTTCTTTTCTGAAGAAAATTTCAAAAATATAGCAGCTCAAAACTTAATAGGAGATCATTCTACAACCTAATACATCTAAACCTATTGCCAACACCACTGAAGCAAATCATCTTGCAGTACCTTGTAACAACTTTGTTCGCTACACCATACTATCACACAATATAACTAATGGCAAGATAACCACTGAGTGAAACCACAGTACAACTCGAGCATCTCGACCATACTCCATCATACTTCAAAAATCAATATACCTTAAAAAGCAAAGAAGTTGTTTTGCTGAACAATTCTGCAGATCGAAACCAAATGTCCTTCACATAAATTGATAAATTTTCATTAAATGTGTTTTATAACATAAGTTTAAAAACTTTTTTTTTGGGGGGGGTGTAATTTCAACCCGGTTGTAATACTGTAAAGGTTAAAATGCAAGTCTATATCCAATGAGTACACAAGACATAAATTATACTCCCTCGCAACTTAAAGTGCTATTAATCAACAAGGCTATGATGACATCATTTACACCAAAGTCAGTGCAATGCAAGTGATAACAAGCAGTTTAAAACAGGGAATGAGTTAAACAATTCTGAATGTACGATAGGATAGACTTTTTTTAAAGTTACCTTAACATCTGTCTGAGACCAAGAGCTTTCCATGAGCTAATAATAAAAGATTATTTCCGAGTTGTAGTAGACAAGCCTGTATCAATACCAGAAGCAGTCTTAGCTTACATGGCACTTTCCCACAACCTTTAGATCAACATACAATTAGGGCATCTGGTTTCTTTCAAATACCAAATCTCCTACACAGCTGCACTGGCATTGTATACTGCTCTGTATAGACATGTTTCACCAAGTACTAAAAATAAAATTCAAATCACTGATGTTAACTCTCATTCATATAATATACATTTTATAAAGAGCTATCTAATACCAATGTGTAGCTGGAGCTGGTGACATAACCGTATAATACTTCAGTCCTTTCCAAAAAACCATGAAGTTATATAAATATCTAGAACATTCCAATACTCCACCAGTTCTTTGCCACTTCTCTTAACCCTTCTTTCCTGTGTTTATGTAATGTCCAAATGAAGCAGAAAAGGAGTTAAAGCCAGATGCACTGCAATCCTGCTGGCCCCAGGGAACACAATTTAAATTAAATATACAGTTCATATTATCTTGGTCAGCTCATCAACCTTTAAGTATCAAATAAGAATTACATGTTAGTAGTAATTTAGTTCAGAAAAAGGAACACAAAAGCTCACAACACAATATTTTGATACTACCTTATTAGCAACATTCATAAACTTTAGTTAGTTATTGGCAACCATCCATCTCAGGAGGTGTGGGACTGTGCCAAGGGTGTAGGTCACTTCTATATTGAACAGTATCTGTTGTGGCTACAGAGGCCAATTTGTGAGTGGCAGTCCCTTCCCGCAGCTGACAGATAAACAGCATTGGCCTGAGGTCCACTGATGTTTGTTCCTTTCGTTGGTACCTCTTTTCTGCCATCTGGTCATTTCTTTGGTCCACTGCTTTTTCCATGCCCTTCCTAACTGCTCATCTCCAGGCATCCTGGTTAGCAGCAGGAACTTTCCATGCATCGACTCCAATCCTGGTCAACTTGCCTGCAGACATCCTTGTATCTCAGAAGTAGGTGACCTCTTGGTCTCATCATAGTAAGGTCAACCTACTTTGGGGTTGCAGTCATCATCCTTTCGGCTCCCGTGACCTGACTAACCGAGTCGCCACTGACTCAAGAGGACAAACATGCTGGGAGTCCCTACACACTTGTGTACTTCCATATTCAGTACTCTGTCTTGCCAAGAGATACCCAATTTTCATCTGAGGCAGTAGAAGCTGTTCAGCCGCTTTTCTTGGCTTGCATTAGCTGTCCACGCCTTCCTACTGTAAAGGAGAGGCTGAGAACACAGCCCTATACACATAAGAGTTCTGTATTTTTCAGTTAGTTTGTCGTTGGCCCACACTTGAATTTTCAACATTAACATGACAGCTACAGCCTTGGCAATTCTGATTTTTGGTTTCTGCACCAAAGGACAGGTTGCTGGTAATTGTTAATTCATGATGTGCGAGTTGTCAATGACACCCAGAGTGAGATCCTCAATGTTGATGGAAAGCAGAGTCTCCACCCTGGCCCATAACTTTGCACTTCCTTACGCTGGTTGTCAGTCCAAGCTCTTTGCAGGCTCAGGAGAACCAATCCACAGCGGTTGCAAGTGATTTTCAGTATGGGATGCCAGAACAGCATCTCATGAACTAGAACATAATACACTTTGTTCTTTTATAAACTATAATGTATTATTGTACTATTGTTATTTTTAAAACTTTTGAGGATGATATTTACCTATTATCTATTAAATGCAGTATGTGCGACATGCATTTCATTGGAAACTCGAGCATCTGTAATACCTTTTTAATCCTCTAGGCAACATTGCAACAGGTTTTTCAATCTTAAAGACATCATGCTTTGTGCAAAATGCAACAGCTTTTTACTTAATTGGGAAATTATGTTCATCCTGTGATTCCAGGGTCCTAACTTGCTCAAAATGCTTTCTTGAAAATAAATTTCACTCAACTATTTTTTTTCTCCAACAGATGCTTCCAAAGCCCAAGATATGGGTTTCAACAAACTTAAATATTTAAAAATGCATATTTCATAATAAAGTTTTCAAGAAAGTATGTGAATAGACTAGATGGAGAGAAACTAGTTCTGCTGTTTGTGGAGTCTGGGACTAGGGCACCTAGTCTAATTATTAGAACTAGACCTTTCAAGAGTGAAATGAAGCAACATTTCTACACGTAAAAGGTGATAGAAGTTTGGAATACTTTTCTATAATTGATGCGAGATCAATTGTTAAATTTTAAAACTGAGGTTGATAGATTTTTGCTATCCGGAGATAAAGAGATAGATATGAGGCGAAGGCAGGTATGTGAAATTAGGTCACAAATCAGCCATGATCTTTATTGAAGGGCAGAACTGGCTTGAGCGACTAAATGGCCTACTCCTATTTCTACATTCCCATACTAACAGTGGGCGCTTGAGTAAGAAAGTGTTTTCCAAAACCTAACGAAAATGATTTGAAATCATAATAAACCCTAACTGTCAGCTGAGATTTAATAAAATTGCATCTATAGCTTAACTGCACCACTGCAAATAAACATACATCATACTGAGGGAGACAACATCAAAGACCAGTAACCACTAAAATTTTCAAGGAAACCATGCTTTGGGACTATTAACCAATTATATACTTCAAAAACCACAAACCCTAAATGATTTGAAACAGTTCACTTCAAAAGAAAGGCCGATTTATCACAATTGGAGGTGATACAGTGCACAGCAACAGAAACATCTGATTGCACCCAAAACAACATTTGATTTAAGCGATTTATACCAGTTGTGAATCATCATTGTAACATTGTTTCAAGGGCTATTACATCTCTTCTAATGAATGGCTTGAAGAGCAATGTAGTTGCTAAAGAAACATTTGCTGTTTAGCATATGATTTTCTGTAGCACACTGATGAAAAAGAAATAGCTGTATAAACTTAATTCAAGTTCTGAGATGTTCATGCAAAGACAAAATAGTTCAACGAAAACAGTTTACATGGACAATGTAGTCAATGGCATCAAGAAATGATGGGGGCTTATAAGAAAGGCACGGGAGATAATGCCATTTCTGCATTGTTGCTACATGATATAATCATCAGTTAGTTGCAATACTTACCTGGCAGGGGAGAGACCTTGATCACATTTATGCCAGGGAAAGGTCATGAAGCAATGGCTATAACCAATCGAACCCCATACCATGGGGTACCTAACACCATCTGAGTCATGGTGAAGGGCAGCGAAGGAGGAGCACCTATGGGTCGGGCCTTCTTCACCCAGAGGATCCTGTTAAAGGTGTGGATTTCTAGCTGCAGAGATCTACTGCCTGCAGGACTTCCCCAGCGCTGGATATTTTGATGTGAAGTTCAAGCGAGTGGCAGCTTGCGTCAAGTTCCTGAAGGTGTTTGAGGAGAAGAGAGACCTGCCGGAGATGAAGATCCTGATGGTGGTGCTGCTCTTTGCTCTGCCGTTGCAACGGGTCCAGGTGGTGATGGTGCATCTTTATGACCCCTACGTCCCTGTCGCCGACGTGCTCACCTTCCTCAACAGGTACTTCGACAAGGTTCGGAGCTGCACCGAGGTTAGAGACGCTGTGGGGATCTGGACATTCAAACGCCAGGTTAAGGTCACACTCAGAACCAACGGTAAGGGAGCCATCTTCCTCCTTCGAGCTTCGCTATCGGGGGAAGCTGTTGCTACCTTGTCTACGCTGGGCAACCCAAACTTTGTTGCCCATGCAGCAAGTCTGGTCATGTGGCGGCCAACTGCAGCGCCGCCCTCTGCAACAACTGCAAACAGGAAGTCTGTTTGCAGTCTTTTGTCTGGTGCCCTAAGTGCTGCAACCTATGTGGCGAGGCGGGTCACCTCCACAGGACCTGGCCCAAACGCTGCCGTACTTACGCACAGGCAGCCAAAGCCAACGAGGGGGAAGCAGAAGAAATGTTTTGTGTCACTCCAAGGCCCCCAGGGAGAACAATGGGACAAAGGAGGACACACAGATGGACAAGGTGGAGGAAAAGATTGAGGCAGAAGACAGTCAATCAACAGCACTGCCCCCTGAACCTCCCACTCCTCAGGAGAGCGAATCAATGGAGGAGGGGGAGGCAGCAACGGAAAATCAGCAGGGGGAGGGGCTGCTGGTGAAGAGAGCCAAGAGGAAGAAGAGGCTAAGAAGGGACCAAGCCACTTCCCAGACAAGTGGCAAGAGGCGTATCCCATCTGACATGGATGACAAGGGCAGCTGCTCTTCGGATGAAGTGCCAGGGCGGCACTGACAGAAGAAGCGGCAAAGCCCTAGGGAGTTGGAGGACGAGACACTCGAGCTTCAGAACATTGGAGACAATGAGGAGACCAGAGCACCCCACCTTTGCCCACAACCCGAAGAGGCCAGCGCACCACAGTCCCAGGAATCTGGGAGCAGTGAGGCGCTCAGCACACGCCAGGAGCAGAAATGCCCCAGAGGGGGAGAGGTTTGGAGAAGCTTCTCCAATAAAGGTCATTTCAATTCCCACTCTCTCCACGAACCCCCCGATGCCACCTGAGCAGAACACTGCCAATGGGGAGTTTCAGCACTTTTTCCTCAGCCCATCCAAAGTGGGGCAATTTGAGCAAACTATATGGGTATGAAGGAGCAGACCAAAGGTCTGGGACTCTGAGACAACAGGTTTGGTAAGAGAATAAATGCTTTAAAATGGGTTTAAAGATTATATCCATAAACATGCGTATCATTAAATCTACCATGCGATGTGTTGCGACCTTGGACTACCTTGCCAAGGTCAAAGCTGACCTGTTTCTGCAAGAGTGTGCGATACCACACCTCAGCTCCTACAGGCAATGGTCACGATGGTGGTCTTACAAGCCATCGATCTGGTCGGGCAGAAACGACTCTCATTCCTCCAGCCTGGGTATTCTGGTGTGGGAAGGCAACTTCACCGACTCCCAGGTTAAGGAGGTGGTGGGCGGGCGCCTCCTCATAGCAGATGTAATGTACAAGCACACTCCACTCCGGTTAATTAACGTGCACGCCCTGTCACAAAGGGCCGAGCACTGGAGGTTTTTCAGCAGCTCCCACTGCTGCTGGCGACCTCCAGGCTGGTCATTCTGGACAGTGACTTCAACTGCATCATCGATGCAGCTGGACAATCCAGCAGGGCTGACAGCAGATTGGATGCTACATCCAGATCCCTGATGGAAACAGTTAAGGATGCCAAGTTGCACGATGTGTTCAGCAACCCTGCTGACTGAGCGCAGCATAGATACACCTGGTCGCGGCCTGACGGGTCCGTCTGTTCCAGGATAGATTTCCTGTTTGTATCCCATGCATTCGCAGTCAGATCCACCGACGTCAAACCGGTGTTTTTCTCTGACCACTGCCTCCTACTGGCTGACTGCCACTTAGAGAAGGACCAGAGGATGGGCAGGGGGCTATGGAAGCTAAACGGGCAACTGCTGTCCCCAGAGAACATTGAGGAGCTCAAGAGGGATTACAAAGGTTGGAGAACCATGAAACCCCTCTGAGTCCCTGACACACTGGTGGGAAGCGATCAAGGGAAACATCAAGAGGTTTTTCATCCTCAAAGGCACCCAGAAAGCTAGAAAGGAACAGAGGGAAATGTCCCGACTCCAGAAAAGCATGCAGAATCTGCTCCAGCTGCAGTCGATGGGGGTCAATGTCAAGGAGGAACTCCAAGAGGTGAAGAGCCAGCAAGCCTCGCTCTTTGCCTCGGAAGCCTCCAAGATCATCTTCTATTCCAAAGTCCACTCCATGGAGCAGGATGAGATGTGCTCACGTTTCTTCTTCCAAAAGGTACACACAGAGAGAGCTCTGTGATCAGCAGCCTAAAGGAAGAAGATGGCTCAGTAAAGTCATCTCAATCCGACATTTTGAGGATCAGCAAATCCTTTTATGCCGGATTGTATGACGTGAAGCCCACAGACAGCACAGCCTCCCAGTCCTTCCTGTCCTCTATCACGGAAGTCTTAGATGACAGTACACAGGAGAGCCTGGACAAACCGTTAACTCCTGACAAACTGACTAAGGCCCTTGAGTCCTTCGAGCAGAGCAAAACTCCCGGAAATGACAGCTTGCCAGCAGAGTTGTATTCAGCTCTGTGGGACTGGATCAGCCCAGACCTGCTAGAAGTATTCAAGAGTATGCTCCTAGCCAGCAGTATGTCAGAATCCATGAGGGAAGGCATTATCACCCTCATCTACAAGCACAAGGGGGAAAGGGAGGAAATTAGAAATTGGTGACCCATTTCACTGAATGTGGACTATAAGATTCTGTCCAAGGTCATCGCCAACCGGGTAAAATCCGCTCTGGAATTGGTGATCCACCTCAACCAGACCTGCACTGTGCCGGGCAGGAAGATCTCTGACAGCCTCATGCTGTTCAGGGATACAATTGCCTATGTACAGGACAGGGGTGTGGATATCTGCCTCATCAGCCTGGATCAGGAGAAGGCCTTTGACAGAATATCACACCTACATGGTGGATGTACTCTCCAAAATGGGGTTTGGGGAGGGAACTCACAATTGGATCCAACTGCTCTACACTAACATCAGTAGCGCAGTTTCAATCAATGGGTGGGAATCAGATAGCCTTCCTATTAAATCTGCAGTCAGGCAGGGCTGTCCTCTCTCGCCTGTTCTCTTCATGTGTTGCATAGAACCCTTTGCTGAGTCCATCAGGAAAGATCCGAGCATAAGAGGAGTGACGATCCCAGGCAGTGGAGGCACTCAGATCAAAGCCTCCCTGTACATGAACGATGTCGCCGTCTTCAGCTCGGATCCACTGTCGGTGCGCAGACTGATCTACATCTGCGACCAGTTCGGACTGACCTCGGGAGACAAGGTAAATCATGGGAAGAGCAAGGCCATGTTCTTCGGGAACTGGGCTGACCGATCCTTTGTCCCCTTCACTGTCAGGGCTGATGGCCTTAAGGTGCTGGGGATATGGTTCGGAGGGACCAGGGCATGCATTAGAAACTGGAAGGAGCGAGTGTCTATGGCGAAAAGGAAACTGGGCATGTGGGAGCGACGCTCCCTCTCCATTGCAGGTAAGAACCTGGTCATCAGGTGTGAGGCACTCGCTGTTGCTGTAGGTGGCGCAGGTCTGGCCCATTCCACACTCCTGCGTGGTGGGGATCACCCGAGCCATCTACCGCTTTATCTGGAGGTCGAAAAATGGATCGTATCCGCAGGGACACGCTATACAAGCCGCTAGATAGAGGGAAAAACCGTGCCCAACATTGCCCTCATAATGATGGCCACCTTGTGTGTGTGGCTGCATCAAGCAGTGCGTAGACCCTCAGTGACACTTGGTGTTTTCATACTATGTGCTGAGATTCTATCTGTCCCCGGTGTTGCAAAGGATGGGTCTGGCCGCGCTGCCGCGGACGCTCCAAGTAGTTGGACCTGTCATACCACCTGTCCCTCGTGGAGAAATTTATGCAGAGAAACAGCTTTGAGCAAAAGTCCATCAGGCAGTGGTCGGCACGTAACGTCTTAGAGGCCCTGCGGGAAAAGGAGGGTGGATCCTGTGGGATGGTTCCCTGAGCAGACTCTCAAAGTCATTTGGCAGAATGCCTCATCGCCACAACTTTTCAACAAGCACCAAGACGTAGCTTGGATGGTGGTGAGAAAGGCCCTCCCCGTCAGATCCATCCTACACGCCAGGAGTCTTACCCCCTCGGCACGTTGTCTTCGAGGTGGCTGTGGTGGGGAAGAGACCGTTGTCCACCTCCTTGTAGATTGTGCCTTTGCAAAGAAGGTCTGGAGAGAGATACAGTGGTTTCTGTCGAGGTTCATCCCGAGCAGTTCTGTGACACAGGACTCTGCTCTACGGGCTGTTCCCAGGGACACACACCAAGACAAACATCAACTGCAGCTGGAGGATCATCAACTCGGAGATAGACGCTCTTTGGTCTTCCCAAAACTTGTTGGTCTTCCAGTGCAAAGAGTTGTCCCCGACCGAGTGTTGCAGACTGGCACATTCCAAGGTCCAGGACTACATGCTGAGAGACGAACTAAAGCTTGGGGCAGCCGCCGCAAAGACGCAATGGGGAAAGGTCGCTGTCTATGACCTTTTTTTGCCACAGTGCACAGTGGGAAGTGTTTAGAACCCCTCGGGCTGTACAGCTCAAAATGAATGTCTGCAAATTATTGTAATATTCATTTATTGTATTGATGCATTTCGTGAAACACATTGTAAAAGTTGAACCTGATGGTACTTTTGTGATGGTGATTTTGAAATGGTTTGAAATGTTGTTGAAGATATTTCATGAATAAAGTATATTTTTGCAAAAAAAAGTTAGTTGCATAACCTCCTGTGTAAACACTTTTTACAACCTCAGAGCACCTAACTGACTTTGTATAGAATATTTTATTTATATAACTTGCAAATTCAACTTTTATATTTTGAAATTTGAAATAAACTTATTAACAGTGGCATTTTGAGCTAGTACACTGGCTGTTTCTCTTCTGCAGTGGAGCACAGATTCATTAGATTCATTGTTCCGTCATTGGGCAGAAATGCTAAGGTATATTTATCAACTAACTGGCACTCAAAGAAAAATAGTTTGATTGAAGTTATTACCTCACAAAAATACCATTTTATACATAGCCTATTCCTTACCTGTTATACCAGTCACCACAAATGCTGTATAAGGATTGTTTATTCAGCAAGTTAAAAGGAACAAAAGCGCCTTGCAAAACATTTCACAAGATATATACTAGTACTTAAAATACTAATCATTTCTGAAATAATCAATGAGCTTAACATAACACTTTCTGTAAACCTTTTGAGCAATAAAAATATTTCAAGCACTGTCATTAGCCAAGAACTCCTGATTTTTGCTGTGGAATGTTTACTAGCTGTTCCAGGTATTTACTCTACCTAAATACCCAATTCAGTGTCAATGTCCTTTTAAAGTGAAAGCAATATTTTGATTCCAAACATGGAAGAACATTAGTCCATTTTTCACACCTACACAAGTGATTCCTTTGTCCTGTCTGTCTGTTACAAAATACACATATGTACCCATAGCAATCATCGTGTCAGAAATTGCAATTTTTCTACATGTATCAGCTTGGCAGTATAACTTTGATAAGATAACAGGGTCGTTAAGCAGGACAGGGTTATGAAACATCCATCAAATTCCAAGGCAATATCAACTTTCCATATAGAATTTCAGATGAAGCCAATATACAAAGATCTATTATTAAACCTAGATTAACTTTGAATAGAGAGATCCTCATTGCATTGGTATGCTGGAAGACAAATTCTTAGCTACTGTACAGGAAAGGGAAACAAAGGATACAGGAACAGAGCTGTCACATGGATTTAAGGCTGCTGCTTGTGCAAGACCAACAACACAGACTGCTCATGCAGAGAAGAGAATTTTCATTTTGCACCTTCTACGTAATCCAATGTTGGATGGTCGGACTTGAGAATTGCAATTGAATGCCATGTCTTCTCAACCCCGGAACTTACATTTGAATCTGGTTACAACTAATAGGATGTTAACCAGAGTGTGACAGAAAGGGGCAGAGCACACAAATACAAAAAAGTGCACCAGCAAATAAGGCAGAGTAGGGAGAAATAGTAAAAATACAGAATTAAAGGCTCTTTATCTGAATGCACACAGAATTCATAATAAGATGGATGAATTCATGGCACATGGTAAGAAATAAGTATGACAAATGGATGCAAAAGTGATCACAGCTGGGACCTGAATATTCAAGGATACTTAACATTTCAGCATGAAAGGAAGAAAGGAAATTGAGGTGTGGTGGCTCTGTTAACAAAGGATGAGATCAGTACAGTAGTGAGAAATTATCTTGGCTCTGAGGATCAAACTGTAAAGAAATAGCAAAGGGGAAGTCACTGGTGGGATTGGTTTACACGCTCCTGACAGTAGCTACTGTCTCGGGCAGAGTATAAATCAAGAAATAATGGGGACTTGTAAGAAAGGTACTGTAGGGTCATGGGATATTTTAATCAAGTAGATTGGGCCAATTAAATTTGCAAAAGTAGCTTGGAGGATGAGTTCATCAAGCATACTTGGGACAGCTTCTTAGAGGAAAACACTCTAGAACCAACAGGCTATTTTAGAACTGGTAATGAGACAGGATTAATTAATGATGTCATAGTAAAAGATCCTCTAGGTGAGAGTGATCATATCATAGAATTTCACATTCAGTTTGAGGGTGAGAAATTTTTGTCTGAAACTAATGCCTTAAACTTAAAGGCAATTAAAAGGATATGAAGACAAAGTTAGCTGAAGTGGAATGGGCAAATAGGCTAAAAGGTAAAGCATTAGAAGTAGCAGCAGACATTTAAGGAAACTATCGTAACTCTCAACAAAGATATATTCCATTCAGAAAGAAAGATGCAATGAGAAAGATGAACAATCATGGTAACTAAGTAAGTTAAGGAGGCGTCAAATTGAAAGAAAATGCTGCAAAGATTAGTGGTGGCACATAAAATTGGGAGCACTTTAGAAAAAGGCAAAGGAAGACTAAAAAAATAAAGGAATTGGGGTATGAGAGAAAACTAACAAAAATAAGAGAACAGACAATAAATCTTCCACAAGTATATAAAAAAGGAAGAGAGTAGCTAAAGTAAGTGTCGGTCCCTTGGAGGGCAAGCTTAAAGATTTAAAAAGGGAAACAAGGAAACAGAGCTTCTGAATAATTAGTTTGGGCCGGAGCACCAGCCTCAGGAAAAAGTGCCCCGTTAAGCCCAATTTACACTCTAGGGTTGAGTGCAGGATGGAGTCGGGCCTGTCACCCCGAATGCAAACTCAAGGCAGTCAACAGTGCTGAGATGTGCTGTTTAAAAGACCCACCTTGGTACTCAGGAACTTTGACCCAGGTTTGTTTCTTAAATTTTTGGTCTACAGCCCTCTGGACATGGAAACGTTAACAAGTAGTGAAGAGGGCACTCAGCAGAGTGCCAGGCTGTGTTAACTCAACATTATTACATAGATGCTGGAATCTATTATTGAGAAGCTGATAGCGGGACACTTAAAAAATCTCAATGCAATCAAGCAGAGTCAACATGGCTTTGTGAAAGGGAAATCACGTATGTCTAATTTATTGGAGTTCTTTGAGGAAGTAACAAGCAACATGGTTAAAGGGGAACCTATGGATGTGCTATACTTAGATTTTCAAAAATGCATTTGACAAGGTGCCATAACAAAGGTTACTATGCAAAATAAGAGCTTGTGATTTAGTGGGTAACATATTAGCATGGATAAGAGCTAACAGGACGCAGTGAGTAGGGATAAATAGGTCTTTTTCAGGATGGCAAGATGTGACTAGTGGAGTGCCACAGGGATCAGTGCTGGGGCTTCAATTATTTACAATTTATATCAATTACTTGGATGAAGGGACTGAATATATGGTTGCTAAATTTGCTGAATGACACAAAGATAGTCAGGAAACTAAGTTGTGAAGAAAACAAAGAGTCTGCAAACAGACATAGGTTAAATGAGTGAGCAAAAATTTGGCAGACAGTATAATGTAGGAAAATGTGAACTTATCCACTTTGGCAGGAAGAGATTGCGGAACCCAGTAGTACAGGGAGATGTGGGTATGTGAATCACAAATACTTTGCAGGTACAGAAAGTGATTAGGCAGACAGGTGGAATGTTATCGTATATTGCAAGGGACCTGGAATATAAAAGAGGGATGTTTTGCTACAGTTGTACAGGAATTGGTGAGGCCACAACTAGAGTAATGTGTACGGCTTTGGTCTGCTTATTTAAAAAAGAATATAAATGCGTTAGAAACAATTCAGAAGGCTCACTCAATTGATACCTGGAATAGGGGTAAAGGAGAGTTATGAAGAAAGGTTAGATAGGCTGGGCCTGTGTCCATTGGAGTTTAGAAGATTGAGAGGTAATCTTACTGAAACATGTAAGTTCCTGAGAGGACTTGACAGGGTGGGCACTGTAAGGATGTTTCCCCTTGTGGGAGAGACTAGAACTAGGGTATACAGTTTAAAGCTAAAGGGTCTCCCATTCAAAATGAAGATGAGAAGATGTTTCCTTCTCTGAGGATTATGAATCTTTGGAATTCTTTTCCCCAGAGAGCGGTGGATGCAGAGTCAATGAATATTTTTAAAGCAGAAATAGATAGATCCTTGGCTAACAAGGGAGTCAAAGATTATCAGGCTAGAGAGAATGGGGATTGAGGCCACAGTCAGATCAGCTATGTTCTTACTGAATGGCAGAGCAGACTTGGGGGGCTGCATGGCCTACTCCTGCTCCTAATTCCTATGTTCGTATATTAGATCTGCAGTCCTGCCACATCCAGTCGTGAATGGTGGTGGACAACTAATTAACTAACAGGAGGAGAAGGCTCCACAAATATCCCTATCCTCAATGATGGGTGAATCCAGCACATCAGGGCAAAAGACAAGGCTAAAGCATCTTCAGTCAGAAGTGCTGAACAGATGATTTATTTTGACCTCTTCCACCATCACAAGTGCCAGTTTTCAGCCAATTCAATTTACTCCAGATGATATCCAGAAATGGCTGAAGGCTCTGGATACAATGAAGGCTATGGGCCCTGACAACATTCCAGCAGCAATACAGAAGACTTGTGATCCAGAACTAGCCATAAGTCTAGCAAAGCTGTTCCAGTACAACTAATAAAAAAACACTAGCATCTACCCAACAATGTGGAAAATTGCCCACATTAGTCTTATCCAGAAAAAGCAGGACAAACCTATTCCAGCCAATCTAACCCAACCAATTACCACCCCATCAGTTTACACTCAATCATCAGCAAAGTCATGGAAGATGTCATCAAATGTGCTATCAAGTGGCACTTACACAGCAATAACCTGCTCACTGACCCTCAATTTGGGTTCTGCCAGGGCCACTCGGCTCTTGACCTCATTACAATGCTGTATAACCCTGACCCCATGTCCGAACATGGACAAAAGAGCTGAACCAAGAGGGGTGGTGAGAGTGACTGTCCTTGATACCTAGGCAGCATTTAATCGAAAATGTCATCAAGCAGCCCTAGCAAAACTGAAGTTAATGGGAATCAGGGGAAAACACTCTGCTGGTTGGTCGGAGTCATACCTAACAAAAGAAAAGGTGGTTGTGGTTGTTGTAGGTCAATTATCTCAGTCACAGGACATCACTGGAGGAGTTTGTCAGGGTAGTGTCCTAGGCTGAAGCATTTTCAGCTCCTTCATCAATGACTTTCTCTCCATCTTAAGGTTAGGAGTGAAGGTGTTCATTGATGACTGCACAGTGTTCAGTACCTTTTGCAACTCCTCAAATATTCAAGCAGTCTGTGCTGTTCCTATGTGTTCACAACCATATGCAGCAAGGCCCGGACAACATTTAGACTTGGGATAATAAGTGGCAAATAACATGCACGCCACACAAGTGCCAGGCAATGACCATCTCCAACAAGAGAGGTTCGAACCATCTCCCCCTGATATTCAACAGCATTGCCATCGCTGAAAATCTCTCTATCAACATCCTGGGGGGTCACCATTGACCAGAAACCTAAGTGGACAAGACATAAATACACTGGCTACAATGCAGGTCAGAAGCTGGGAATTCGACAGTGAATAACTCACCTCCTGACAAAAGCCAGGAATGTGATGGAATGCACTCTACTTGCCTGGATGATTGTGGCTCCAAAAACACTTAACAAGCTCGACATAATCCAGGGCAAAGCAGCCCACTTAATTGGCAACCTATCCACAATCATAAACTCTCTCTCCCTCCTTTGACAGCAATTTCCAAATCCACGACCTCTACGACCTACAAGGGCATTAGACTCATCGGAAAAACACCACCTGCAAGTTCCCCTCCAAAACACACACCATCCGAACTTTGGATTATATCACCATTCCTTCATTGTCATGGGTCAAAATCCTGGAACTCGCTTCCTAACAGCAACGTGGGTGTACACACACCGCATGGACTGCAGTGGTTCAAGAAAACAGTTCACCATCTTCTCAGAAGCAACTCGGGATGAGCAACAAATGTTGGCCTTGCCAGTGATCCTCACATCACACAATTTTTTAAAAACCTATATAGACCAGAAAGCCTGTATCCAGTATTTCAGATGATCTGCATTATCTTGGTTTACATTCTACATGACCTGTCTTGCATGACCATCCTGATATCTCTGATGACTACATCCCAGTAACTATCTATAATGTTGCTGGTACTGTGTGGTTAACATTCCTTCTCTTCTTTACTGTCCCCCACTGTGTGTTATATCCCCAAATATGTGTTAGCCATGACCAAAATTGAGGCCAACAGAAGCTGACCTTGAGTGGAATTAATTGGTCACTTAAAATTGAGGCAAGATTGGGGGCAGTGAGAAGGTCACCCGGGAGAATTTTACAGCCACCGCCTGCAAGACTGTCTGCGGGGAACAGTAAAATTCTGCCCTCCGTTTCTCAAGTATTTTTTTTAATCTAGCCTAATGCTTACAGTTCTCGTACTTAGTCTGAAAATTGTACCATATGAGAATTAAATTGATCATACCAATAGTATAATCAATCATTAACACCCTCCCCCCACCTATCCCATTCCCCACCCGACAGAGTAACTATCAGGAGCAATATTAAAGATGAAGTCATTAAAATATTGCTGCAAAGAGAGACATGTTTCCAAAGTTTTCATTTTGCACTCATCAGGACAAACGCAAGAATGGCAAATTCCAAATGATCACAACAATTTCTTCTACAGAAGAAGAGTGCTGATTGGTTGGCAAATTTATTCTGATTGGCCGATGCTCCGGGGAAACTCAAAAAAAGGTACAAGGCTTGAACATATTATTTTTATTTGCAGGGAATGGGTCTGTGCTTATGATTGTATGTCACTACTAGCAAGGGTAACTCTTTTTTAGAGTCTACTACCAGCAATGGTAAATGAACCACATTACAAGCTTGACTGATTAACTTAAATTGGCTGTTCGTGTAGCTATTAGCACACTCAGGATTGGTCAAGTACTGCCCTATCACGGAATCACAGCTAAAAGTAGGCATTCTCTTTTGGATTTAGCAAGCGCAGGCTGGTCAAGTATGGTCTGTACTCTGTTTGCTATGAACAACTGAAGGAACATGCTGTTTGATTCGATCAGCCAATCTCTGGAACACATGGCCTACATCCCTGGCAGCACGCTGGCACTGAAGTTCATACGCTATTTTGCTCAATTGTACGGTAAGCAGAACATCTTTTTGGACTGACAGCAACATGCTGTTAGTGGAAAATAACACCTGTGTAGCCATTGCACAGTAGCAGCATGAAATGGTTTGCTTAAACTGTTGTTAAAATTTTTCAGATACTCTGCCTTTCCAGGATAACTTGAGGTAGACCAGGCACTTTTTCAGGACCGAAACAGATGACCTTTGACCCATTTGCGAGTTTGCACAATTCACAGCAAAATATGAACAATACACAGTGAACAAGCTTGATACAAAAATAGAGCATATCAAAGTTATCCAGCGGGACAATGGCGATCCTGATCAGATCAAATCTGCTGCTTCCTCCATGGCACTGCCTCGATCAGAGTTGATTCGCCAATCTTTTCCTCCTATGATATAAATTTTTTGAGATAACTTGGAATTTGGCATTCATGTTTGTCCTGATGAGTACAAGATAAAGTTTCAGCAACATGTCTCTCTTTACAGCAATATTAAGATATTTATGATTATGATGTACAAAGATTTGGGAGGTTCCCTAGTATTTGTAAAATAAATGTCTTGGATATCAATCATTCATCACACTTCTAAATATTCTCAGCATTTGAATGTGTTAAAGGTGCAAAACATATGTATCACACTTCACTTAAAAAGGCAAGGAGCATGTTTAAATGATTTCGAAGTCTTGATACAATTTTAGATATCAATTAATAGGTTTAAAATTTCTGCTTCTATGGAAAATCATTATATCTGCAGCAAAAGGAATGTAGATGGGTTGCCTGGCTCAAAACCCAAAAAGACTTCAGAGTCCAGTCTAATCAAATTATTAGCCCTTAGAATAACCATAAAGAAAAATAAAATTATAACTAAAACTTATGAGACAATAAATAAAGCAGCAAATTGGAGGCTCTATAGTTTTCTAAACAGTAACTCTGAACAGAGGTATCCAGTTGTCTAATTGCAGAGTAAAAGTTTACAAGCATAATTTCATTAGAAATTTGGACAGAGGAAATTATAATGGAGAAAAATGTGACAAAAACATGTCAATAGGATGCCAAAAAGCAGGGACAGAAGTGTTTCCAGGCATAACTTTTTAACTACATCATTGATGAATACATATTGTGCAGGTCAGGGGTTGCACTACACTGTGTCTAACTGCGCTGTACATTATTCCACCTATATGTAAACCAGATTTAATTTAGTCACAATGTGTCTGACCGCCTCTTTGGGAAAAGAAAACAATGTAACAGGATTGTTATGAACAGGAGGGAGGTTAATTTAAAACAGCCCTGATTTCTCCTCTCATCACCTGTCCGTAAACAAACTGTTTTTGATTTTTTTCTTTATTTTCCCCCCTTTATAAGTGGTACCCTTTTCCCCAACCCTTCAGTTTTTGGAGTGATCCAATCCACTATTAATAACCCCACAGCAAACTCAAGATACAGTAAAATCAGAGGGTTAGTTTATTTTACACACTCAAAACACGGGATGGGGGTTCACAAAGTAGCCCCCAATACATTTGCACAACAAAAGAGGGATAAGGAAAGAAAGGGGTACAGGGCAAAGACACAGACAAACTAAGAATTATCCTTTCACTTGAGTCCAGAGTCCAGAATCAAAAGTCCAACAGTGTATTCCTTCAGATAGGTTAACCTGCTGAAACTAATGCGGGGTGATCCACTTTTCCAGTAGCACTGACATCCCAATGAGAGAAGCAAGTACAGATGAATCAGTCTTTCAGTAGGCACCAAAGTTCAGGCGTTCCAGTAAAAATCAGGATAGATGAGGGCCAGGCAATTTTAAACCTGAACAGAGCTGTTTCATCTGCTTTGTTGATGGAAGATGGCAGACTGACTGGATTCATCTCCACAAGGCAATGTTATAAGTTCTATGAGCTTGTGGGGGAGGTGTGGGGTTATGTGACATGACTCTTACAACTTCCCCTTGGTTTGGACAAAGGATGTACATTCCTGATCTGGATTCTTGAGATGGTTAATGTTGTATCCTTTAATAAGTTTCAGTGGTTTCAGGGCCCCTTTGTCCTTGCAGACATATCTGCCTTAGAGACGTAAAGGGTCTTTGTGCATTTCCTTGGAATTTGATTTCTGCAGTTACAGGGGGCATTGGCACCTCTTTAGAGCTAACGAGATCCTTGCTGCTTTCTGAAGGCTAGGAATTAATTTTGTCTGAGCTGTAGCTAATCAGGCTTCAATCAGTGTAAAGCCTTTGTCCACTTTTTTTTCAACAATAATAATTTTATAAAGTAGCCAGGATGATAGACATTTTTTTCCTGTCATGTCTTCCAGGCGTGACAGTATGCATTCCAGGCAAGTTCTGACGTGTCATAAAGAAGTTAGAAGATTTAAAGTGAATGATGTGCTAACCCATGGCACACATCTTTTTATGCTTATAGGAAACTCTGCTAATGGATGTTGCCCTTCTGCCCCAGGCTTAAGTATTAGGGGACAGTCAAACATTAATACCCTGCAATGAACATGTAGGATTGAAAAAAAGGATGTTTACAGGATGTTACTGCACTTCTTCACAAAGAGTAAATGAGCAAACAGATCAGATTATTCTTCTAGTCTAATTATATTTTGTGCCTTAAAGACTAATTTAGTTGCAGCAGATAGTTTTCCTTAAGGTAGCATTTTTACTCCAAGTAAGGGAGGGCCATTAAGACAAGGATTGCATTACTGAGAATACACTACCGTGTGTGTTACATGATATAAAATTCATCATTATAAATTTTTCCAACATTCAGCAAAAAACAGATCAAGAGGTTTGCACGTGTAAACAAATATCTAATTTTCTTTGTCAGCTTTGGCTGTGTCGGCATGACAAACTAACATCTGTATTCCGCCAACATTTATGAACACAGTTAACAATGGAGGCAGGTTCAATCATGGCATTCTAGAAGGCATCAGGTGATTATTTAAATAGAAACAATGTGCAGGCTTACAGAGAAAACGCAGGAGAATTGCACTGAGCCATAATGCTCATTCGGATAGCTAGTGCAGACACGATGGGCCACATGGCTTCCTTCTGCACTATAACAATTCTATGATTCTGCGATAATGACCAGATAAACTTTTTTTAATGATGTTGATTGAGGGAGAGATGTTGGCCAAGATAACAGGGATAACACCCCTCTTCAAAATAGTGCCATGGGATCTTTTAAAAAGCAGACAGAAGGGATCTCGGTTCTAAGGTCTGATCCTAAAGACAGCACCTCCGACAGTGTGGTGCTCCCCCAGTACTGCAAGTGTCAGCCTTGATTTTATGCACTAAAGCCCTGCAATGGGAGTTAAACCCAGAACTTTGCAACTCAGAGGCAAGAGTACTACCAACTGAGCCACTGCTTAAAGACTAATTTCTATTTATAAATTAGCTGGTAGTAGCAATGTAAAATTCATGTCCTCTCTAATATACACAATTATTTCTAAAAGAACAATTAAAAGGTTTTAAAAGGCTATTGAAGCACACATGAAAACAATAATTTCATCAACAATTCCATTAAAAACAAATGAAGAGAGCACTCAATAGAGTGCATACCTCTGCCAAGCCGTATTAAAGTTATTACAGTTATGTAGTTCTGCCTTGAGGCTATTCCTGCCTGGTTGCTGTTGATACAAAGCTGAAAAAAGAAATATTTTTATAAGAGCTTCCATCTCACAGAGGAGGCTTCAGTCAATTCACATCCAGCAACCTGCTCTCAAAACTCTGCTCAAATTTTGACAGCACTGAGTCAATCCACAACATTCTAAAACAATCAACAACATTCTAAATAAAACAACCCATAACATTCTTAAAAAAAAATCAATTCACCCTATTCCCCGATGTTTGCAGGTGGATCCTTTAAAAAAATTCCAGGATCTGGATTCAGATCTTTGCCAAAAATGATCAGTTCTTTCCTGGGTCATATCCTGTGTACCAAGTTTCATTGAAATCCGTCATTAATTTTTGAGATATATTGTTTACAGACTGGCAGACTAACGGGCAAAAACATTACACCTTCACCACTGAAGGTGGGCGGTGGTAATGAACAACTGAAAAAAGAACAGCAAGTGCTTGAAATACTCAGTAAGTCTGGCAGCATCTGTGAAAAGAGAAAGAGGGTTAACATCACAAGTTCAATGTGACTCTTCTTCAGAACTAAAGGAAGGCAGAAATGTGCTGAATTTTATGCCATTGAAAGGTAGGGTCAGGAAGAACAAAATAGATGATCTGGGATAGGGTAGAGGGCAGGAGATTAAATGATAAAGATGCCCTGGAACAAAAGGCAAAGGGAGTGGGAATCATTGTAATTAAGAAACAAAGTGTTTGTCCACAGAGAGAGTGTGAATGACAGAATAATGAGCAGCTCTGTCCAAAAGCTAAAACAAGAAAAGCAAGAGATTAGTATGTGGTAATAAAACAGAATCAAAACGGGTGACAGAGTTCAAGGTCTGAAATCGATCAACTCAATATTGAGTCCAGAAGGCTTTAATGTACCTAATCGCTGCTTTGCGTTGAGCTTCACTGGAACATTGCAGCAGGCAGAGGTCAGAAATTTAAGCACGAGTAAGATGGCAAGCAACCAGAAGCTCAAGGTCATGTTTATGCAATGAGCAGAGGTGTTCTACATAGCAGTCATGCAATCTGCATTTAACCTCCCGAATATAGAGGGGACTGCATTGTGAACAATGAATACGGTATCCTAAATGGAAAGAAGTACAAGTAAATCACTGCTTTACCTAGGAAGAGTCTTTGCGGCCTTGGACAGTGAGGATAGAAGAGGTAAAAAGGTAGGTGTTACACCCCCTGCGATTACATGGGAAAATGCAATGGGAAGGGGGCATGAGGACTGGGCCAGGGCGTTATGGAGGCAACAGTCCTTGGAATGCTGACAAAGGAGGGGAGGAGGAGATTTATTTCATGACATCATGCTGGAAGTGGTGGGAATGGCACAGGATGATCCTTTGAGTGTGAGGCTCATGGAGCAGAAAATGAGGACAAAGGAAACCCTATCACAGTTCTGGGAAGGAGGAGAATGGGCGAGAGAAGTACGGAAAATAGGTTGGACACAGTTGAGGGCCCTGTCAAACATGGGGTTGGGCAGGGGGGGGTTCCTCAGTTGAAGAAGAGGAGGGCATACTCACAGAGGTACTACTGTGGAATGCTACACCATCGGAACAGGTGCAAAAGAGACAAGAAACTTGGAGAATGGAGGCAGGGTGTGAGAAAGCGTAGTTGAGGTAGCTGTGGGAGTCGGTGAGCTCAGAATGAATATTAGTAAACAGTCTACCCATAGAAATAGGGATAGAGAAGTCAAGGAAAGCAAGGTAAGAGTTGGAAATGTAACATGTGAAGGTGAGAGAAAGGTGGAAATTGGAAGCAAATTTGATTAAGTTTTCCAGCCCCGGGCAAAAGCAAGAAGCGGCATCAATACAGTCATCGAAGTACTGGAAAAAGAGTTGAGGGAGCGGACCTGAGAAGGAATGGAACTAGGAACGTTTCACATATCCCATAAGAACATGCATAATTAGGACCATGCAGTACCTATAGCAATACTATTTATTTGGAGGAAGTGAGGAAAGTTAAAAGAGAAATTGTTTAATAAGAGAACAAGTTCAGATGGGGGCCGAATGGGCCCCTGTTCAAGGAAGAAGCGGAAGCCCTCATATTGTCCTAATTTGGTGTAGAGGGATTGGGCATCAGTAGTGAAGAGGAGGTGGTAAGGGCCAGGAAACTGCAAATAGTTGAAATGACATAAGGGATCAGAAGAGTCACGGATGTAGGTGGGAAGAGAGTGGACAAGGGGAGAAAGAATAGAGTCAAGGAAGGAAGAAATAAGTTGAGAAGGGCTGGAAAAGGTTGAAATGAAGGGTCTACCAGGACAGTCCTGTTCATAAATGTTGGAGAGGAGGTAGAAGCGGGCTGTACGGGCTTGGGGGACTGTGATGTAGAAAGCTATGGAGGGAAGATCTCCAGAGGAGATGAGGTCATCGACAGTCCTGGAAACAATGCTTTGATAGTTAGTGGTGGGGTCATGGTCCAGGGTGAGGTAGGTAGATGTATCTAAGATAAAAGCAAAGTACTGCGGATGCTGGAAATCTAGAACAAAAACAAAAATACCTGGAAAACTCAGCAGGTCTGACAGGATCTGCGGAGAGGGATACAGTTGATGTTTCGAGTCCGTATGACCCTTCATCAGAAGGGTTCTGCTGAAGGGTCATACGGACTCGAAATGTCAACTATATCCCTCTCCGCAGATGCTGTCAGATGTATCTAAGAGTTGGCACTCAGCTTCTGCAAGGTAATGGTCAGTATGCCAGAACGTAATAGCACCACCCCTGGCAGCTGGTTTGATAACAATGTCAGGGTTAGACTGTCAAGGTGCCGCTACCTGAAATGTTTGACATCGTCTGTGTTCAACAGCATTTGCACTCATTTGATATCAATTGTGCTCAAAAGCAATCATTTGACATCTCTTGCACTCAAAGCCAATCTCTTAGCTATTATTTAACCTTATAAGTATCGCAACTGACACCAATGTCTTCAATTGCCCCAAACCACAAACATTTTCAAGGAGCAGCATCACTTACTCGGACACCACAAACAATTAGGGTTTTTTCCCATGGGGAGAATTTTTCCTATGGCAGGCGGGTTAGGCGGGAATGGGCTTGGAGCTAATCGCCGCCCATGATCAGCTGCGCACCGCCATTTTACGTGGGTGGGCCAATTAAGGTAGTGTCAGTAGCACTCAGTGCTACCTGTGCAGGCAGGGGGAGGAGGGAGAGTCGGGGCCTGCGTTCTTTCACGCATATGCGCCAAAGAGCACAGCAATCTCCCTGAGGCATGGAGCTGCCTCGTGAGATTAAGTAGGTAATAAAGCAAAAAATTATTTAAACATGTCCCCTCATGTGACAGTGTCACATGAGCTAGGAAATGTTTGTGAGGTAAGTAAAATTTATTTATTTATTTAATAAAACCTTTAGGAAACCTCATCCCACCCGTGGATGAGGTTTCCTGAAAAACGTGAAGACCGCTTGGGCTCTTTGCCTGCCCACCAACCTTAAGATTGGATGGGCAGTGTGGTTAACAACTTTAATTACTTTTATAATGGCCTTAATAGGCCGTTGACAGCTCAGTAAGTGCGCGCCCACCGTACGAAATATCGAAGTGACGTGCTATGACGTCAGGATGCACGCCAAACATTATTGCGTGTCATTTTTAGGCATCAGCGTGTCAGGCATGCCCTGACACACCGGCAATATTCTGCTCAATATTTCTGAATTTTGATAGCTTCAAACATCATAAAATCAAGCTAACCTAGAAAAGGCAGGTCCTGTTTTGATGAGGTGTTTTTATTGTAAAGCTTTAATTCGTGCAACACAACCAGCCCAGCACCATCCCCACACCTCCCTTGGTGCGCCCAACCCCTCCCACCTGGATTGCTGCTGATCCCTCCCCATCAACCTCCCTCCGAGAAATCTTTTCCCCCACCAACCACCCCCCAAAAAAAGTTTTCTTCCACCACCCCCTCAAATCCCACCACCTCAGAGAAATTTTCTTCAACACACACCACCCCACCACCCTTCCATCAAAACTTTCAAAACTCAAACTTTTCAGGTAGGGTGAGCCAACATAAGGCAGTATTAGGTCATATGACCAAAAGCTTGGTCAAAGAGGCTGAATGGATTTTAATGATTCAGGGAAAATCACCAACCACTTTCCCCAAAATGCAGGCTTATGACCCCTATTTAATACTGATGTCGGGATCCTGAAGCCTGTGGGAAAAATCCTCACCTATATCATGAAGATATCAATGAATATAATGTTATTGGAAATTATTTTAAATTGGACTTGTAGTAGAGTCTGTGGGTGTGAGTGTTTGTATCTTAACGGGATTAAAGCCAGCTAGTCTGGGTGCTTTGATGTATAGTAGTTTTGAGATGTTAACAGTAAGGAAGAGGGTATATTTGAATTTTGTTGAATAAGCTATTCAAAGACTGGGGATGAAATCTTGCACCTAGCTAGGAGACACCAAGCAATATGTTTACATTACTAATAAAATTGGTACTATGAAAGGGGTTTTATTGTTGGAAGAGGTGGAGTTCAAAGGGCCTGGTGGTAGAATGAGAATTTACTTCAAAGCGAAGCTAGGTACATACAGAACAGAGTTTTGTGTGATCATCAGAAGCATGTGAGAGCTAAGCTGTCTGTAAGCCTACAACTGTCTGCAAAGGAAACAAACTGCAAGGGACCTCATTTTGAATTTGTAAGATAAAATGTGCTTTGCCTGGTGTCTGTTTAAGTCTATGGGTTATTGTTGCCTTGGGGAAGATTACCTGGGAGTGATAAATTTGGGGATTTGTTTAATAGTTATTATGATAGTAATTTGGAGATGTGTACGTGCTTAATAACTTGTTAAATTAATGAATGTTTAATTTAATTTATATAAAGAACCTCTCGAGGTCTGTTGGTTTTATTTCTGAATTCCGAGCTGCATCTCAAACATACCAATTGAAAATATAGGTTATGACAGTTGTTTTAAGTTTCCCTCTGGGACTTTAAATAACTCAGCCTTGACCAACTGCTGTGTCATAACACCTGGGTATCTGTAATTTCCATTGGTGGGATTTTCCAGTCCCGACAGCGGTGGGGCCCACTACTGGTGGGACCAGAAAATCCCAGGAGGAAGATCGTTCAGCCTTTTAGATTTTTAGACTTATCAAGGTAAATACAAACCAGAAAAACACCCTGATACAAAAACAAAAAATGCTGGAAAAACTCAGTAGGTCTGACAGCATCTATGGAGAGAAAGACAGAGTTAATGTTTCGACTCCGTTTGACTCTTCAGAAAAACACCCCATTTTCCCCCCTTCAGCCAGATTGGAGCAGTTCTCTTCCTCTCTTGCCCAACCCCCCTCTATATCACTCCCTTCCCTCACCCCTCTTATTTCCCTCTTCCTCTCCCCCTTTTACTCCTCACCTCTCTTCCCTGATCCCTTTACCCCTTCCCCTTTGCCCACTCCCTCCTTTGCCCCCTGCCTCCCCCCTGTTTCCATCCTTCCCCTATCTTCCCCCTCCCCTCTCCTCCTTTTCCCCTCTCTCCTCTGCTCTGCCTCCCCGCTCCCACCGCACCACCATCCCCCCACCCCATTCAACCGGAGATCCCCGTTTACAGGGTCGGCCAGAAACCAGAAGAGACGTCTTCCAGCTAGCTTTCTCTGAGTTTGAAGCTGGAGTGAGAGCAGTGAGGTTAATCGCAACAAAGTGAGTATTGGGGATGTCAGGAGGCAAGGTGTTGTGTTTGAGGGAGAAATCGGTGGAGGAGTTGGGGGGGTGGCATTTCAGAGGTTGGCAGGGGGCTTGGGGGTGGTGTTCAAGAGGTTGGGTGGGGGGGGGGGGGGGTGATGTTTGAGAGAGATCGGCAGGCCTAAGATAGAGGTCAGCGGGCCCTGCAGCTTTGGCGAGGCCTAGAATTTGGTAGGGCACAAGGCCCAGAGATTAGAAGGAGGGCAGGGGGGCAAGAATTTAGACCCCGAGACTGGGGAAGGGGGAGAATTTAGGCCCAGAGATCTGAGTGGGGGGAGGTGACTGGATGTATAGATCCTGAGACTAAGTCAATCTGGAAGGCAGGGCAAATATAGACCTGTTAAGGCAAAAGAGAATAATGCAAGGCTGGATTGCATCTAACTTAACGCAAGGAGTCTTACAAGTAAGGCAGATGAATTGAGAGTGTTGATTAACAGATGGGAATATGATATTGTTGCTATCACAGAGACATGGTTGATGGAAGGGCAGGACTAGCAGCTCAATATTCCGCGGTATAGAATCTTCAGGCATGACAGAGGTGGGGGTGCTGCTGTAAAAAGAGAAGGTGGCATTGTACTATTAATCAAAGAGTCAATCACCACTGTAAGTAGGGATGGTATCTCAGAAGGTTCCTCAAATGAGGCCATATGGGTAGAACTTAAAAACGAAAAGGGGGTAATTACTTTGCTGGGAGTGTACTATAGGCCTCCAAACAGTCAGGGGGAGATAGAGGAGCAGATATGTAGGCAAATTGCAGAGAAGTGTAAAAGTAATAGGGTAATAATAGTAGGGGATTTCAACTGAACTTAATATTAGGGATTGAAGCTGGGCAAGTGGCAGAAGTGTTAGTGGGGGAGCATTTTGGTGATAGTTCCATACTTTCACACTGGCTAAAATCAGTTAATTTGACACACAGCCAGAATCAAAACTAAGATCTTCCTGGGTGTGTTTGTACTCAAAGGAACCAACATAATGTTTCTCTGGAAGAAAAATGTCAAGTTAAAATAGGGTTTAGCTTCTCCCATATCAGAACCCTCCTCATAGATATGGAAAAATGCTGTTATGACAAATTTACCAAACATTAATAACCTATCGTTCTTGCCTGTAAAAGCAAGGTATGCCTGCTAAGAGCTTTGTCAGCAACTTAATCTATTCTAGTACTAGCAGCCAGCATAACCAACCCAAACGGTTAGCACTGTTTATGCAAAATTGAAGCAAATATTAATTGTAACAAAGGTATCAAATTACAATCAACATCTGAACATACGAATTAGGAGGAGGAGTAGGCCACTTGGCTCCTCGAGCCTGCTCCGCCATTCAATAAGATCATGGCTGATTCAATTGTAACCTCGACTTCACATTCCCGCCTACCCTCAATAACCTTTCACCCCCTTGCTTACCAAGAATCTCTCTATCTCTGCCTTAGTAATGTTCAAAGACTCTTCCACCAACTTTTGGGGAAGGGAGTTCCAATGGCTCATGACCCTCAAAAAAAAATTCTCCTCATCTCAATCTTAAATGGGTGATTGTTTATTGAACATATTCACACAAGTTATACCAACACTCCTACTTAATTAATAGTCTAATTCCAAGTGCTTCTTTGTACAAATAAAATGGCAGGTTTGATATCCGGAGTTTTGGTCTGAATTTAGGTCATTGTAACTAACTCTACAATGCAAGTTTTGCTGAATATTAGCTGAAATTCTGCAACAAGTGTGAATATGCAGCTGGAGTACATATTGTCTTCATGGGTACGATTTAAACGCAATTGCATCACATTCCTTTCTACATACCAGTTTCCTTTCAGGTGATATTCATTTCAGGGAAATACTGGTTTAGAACCAGATAACATGTTTAAATTAAAACTTTGATGAAAACTTTCATCTGTTAAAGAAAAGGTTTCTTTTCCTTCAGATATCATGTCCTAAGAGGGCTTTGGTGACCTTGGACTTCCATGTTCATGTTACTCTGGAGGCGCGGAACACCTTCATTGGCGGTGTATTCATCCAGTTTGTAAGGCTCTTTAGAAAGATTGTTCTTTGTCTACCTCTATCTCCTTTACCATCAAACTTTCTAAATCATGATTTCTTATTACATGCCCAAGAAATTTCAACTGTCTCTTCTGATCTTGGTCAGCAAAGTTCTTTCAGATTTTACTAGCACCTCTTCATTGGTAGTGTGATTGTCCAAGATATCTTCATTATTCATATCAAAAACCACAACTCTGCAGCCTCAATTTTTCTCTGCATTGCTTCACTGATTGCCCAACACTCACTTCTGTCTGTCAAAATAAGCATGATGTAGCATTTCAGGATTCTCAGCTTTGTTTTCAGGGATAAATTTGAGTTGATCATAATCTTTTTCATTTTTTTGAAATGTATCTTCAGTCATTCTAATTCTTCATCTTATTTCTTGGTTGCACCTTCCATCTGATGTTAACATTTCCTAGGTAATAAAATTTGTCTACTTGTTTGACCTTTTCATTCTTCACTGTGGTCTTACATTCTGGTATGAAGGGAAGGGAAGTGTTGCTTCATGCTCTCATCTGGACCTGGAAAAATTTATTAATTTTGCTTCCAATTTCCACCGCTCCATCATTTTCACATGATCCATCTCTGACACTTCCCTTCCCTTCCTTGACCTCTCTGTCTCAATTTCTGGTGATAGACTGTCCACCAATATTCATTACAAGCCTACCAACTCCCACAGCTACCTTGACTACAGCTCCTCACACCCCATTTCCTGTAAGGACTCCATCCCATTCTCTCAGTTCCTTCACCTCCGTCGCATCTGTTCTGACGATGCCACTTTCAATAACAGTTCCTCTGATGTGTCTTCCTTCTTCCTTAACCAAAGTTTTCCACCCACGGTGGTCGACAGGGCTCTCAATTGTGTCTGGCCCATCTCCCGCGCATCTGCCCTCACACCTTCCTCTCCCTCCCAGAACCATGATAGGGTCCCCCTTGTCCCCACTTAACACCCCACCAGCCTCTACATTCAAAGGATCATCCTCCACCATTTCTGCCAACTCCAGCATGATGCCACCACCAAACACATCTTCCCTTCACCCCCCCTTGTCAGCATTCTGTAGGGACTGTTCCCTCTGGGACACCCTGGTCTACTTCTCCATCACCCCCTACACCTCAACCCCCTCCCACGGCACCTTCCCATGCAACTGCAGAAGGTGCAACACCTGCCCCTTTACTTCCCCCCTCCTCACCATCCAAGGGCCCAAACACTCCTTTCAAGTAAAGCAGCATTTCACTTGCACTTACCTCAATTTAGTCTATTGCATTCGCTACTCCCAATGCAGTCTCCTCTACATTGGAGGGACCAAACGCAGACTGGGTGACCGCTTTGCGGAATACCTTCGGTCTGTCCACAAACATAACCCAGACCTCCCTGCCGCTTGCCATTTCAACATTCCACCCTGCTCTCATGCCCACATGTCTGTCCTTGGCCTGCTGCAATGTTCCAGTGAAGCTCAACGCAAACCGGAGGAACAGCACCTCATCTTCTGACTAGGCACTTCACAGCCTTCCGGACTGAATATTGAGTTCAACAACTTTAGATCATGAACTCTCTCCTCCATCCCCGCCCCCTTTCCAATCCCCCTTTTTTCCAATAATTTATATAGATTTTTCTTTCCCACCTATTTCCATAATTTTTAAATGTATTTCCATCCATTGTTTTTTCTCTATCTTTTAGCCCATTTCGATCCCTTCCTCCCCCCCCCCACCCCCACTAGGACTATCTGTACCTTGCTCATCCTGCTTTCTACCCTTAATGGCACCTATTAGCGCATTTCTTAGCTAATATCACCACCGTTAACACCTCTTTGTCCTTTTGTCTATGATCTCTTTTGGCAATCTCCACCTATCACTGGCCCTCTATCCAGCTCTACTTGTCCCACCCACCCCCCCCCCCTTAAATCAGCTTATATTTCACCTCTCTTCTATTTCTCCTTAGTTCTGTTGAAGAGTCATACGGATTCGAAACGTTAACTGTATTCCTCTCCGCAAATACTGTCAGACCTGCTGAGTGTTTATTTTTGTTTTTGTTTTGGATTTCCAGCATCTGCAGTTTTTTGCTTTTATGACGTTAGAGAATGTCGTCATGGCTTTATTGTGCCAAGTAGGCCAAATTCAGACTTCCTGCCTGGCTGGCATGGCCTGCATGTAAATACAGTTCCATGTTACGTGGTTGAGTACCAGGAATTAACAGTAACTACTACTTTTCCAGTGGCACCAACATTCTAAGGAGAAACAGATATAAAAGCAGGCATAACTTAACTGGTAACTGCATTTTTACCACAAGCAAACCTTATTAACTCTGTTTCTGTACCAAATCAAATGTAAAACCCAAAGGAGCAGAACGTTTTTGAGCATTAACTTAGTAAATCAGAGTGATGATGGAAGTTTCAAACTCACTATTGTCATGGGAAAGCGCACCAAGGATGAGCTTATCATCAGTTTCTCTGCCCTGTATCTCAGCTGTTATGATACAAACAGTAGATTTCTGTGCTAGCAAAAGGTCACCTGCCTACCCTTACAGGTGGTTCGGAGGAGAATTCTAAAAGGGAGTGATATAATAGGAAATGTTGATAAAGTGAAATCCAAAGTGCATTGTGTTGAAACAAGCAAGGTATTTCATGAGAAGCGACAGAAAGATCAATCCACACTTAGTGTTATGATATGACAGATGGTGTGTGCCAGGCTGACTAAATCCCAGAGGGTAACCGGGCCACGCTATCACAACGATTTTGCATTTTGTATTATCAGGAGAAGGTTGTGTACTGAAGTCAGAATTAATGAGTCCACTACCACATTTAGGGATTTTAAAGATTAAATTAAAACTTTCATTAAAAAAAAAGAAAACTTAAACACAAGATTTCCGCTACACAGTTAATTTAGTTTTATAACAATTCTCACAAGATTTATACTTAACCAGACTCCCAACTACAAACCCCTTTTAGGCAACAATCCAAAACAGATTATTAATCTATGAAACATCCAGCAAGATTACCACAAGCACCCGCTATTGCTGTAAGGGAGGTATTCCACAGCTTCTTTCTCCCTCTCACTTGACAGTGAAACTCCAAAGGCTTTTAACACAACCTTGGTTACTGGAACAGCAAACTTCTCCAGAGTGGCTAGAGGCGTTTTCCCCAAGTCTGTTTCACACAGTGCACCTTTCAAGATCTCACGCGGCCACACCCATACACTTTCCACCCTTCTTTAAATATATTTCTCCCTTTTTGATCTGCAAATTCCAACCCGTCTTTGGAAATTACTTTGCCCGGAACATAAAAATCTTTTACGTTGTCATTATGGCCAGCACTCTTGGGAAAAATAAACATAATAACTTTCCCTTATTTATCTTGCCAGTTGTAAACATCTTACCATGTCCCTTTGAAAAGCCAACAACCTCTCCCCTTATCTAAAAATGCAAATTCCATTTTACATTGCTCATTCATAAGCATTTCAAATACCTGTTTTTTCAGTTAACCCCTTTAATGATTCAAACCATGCAGTCTAATAGTCTGCAGTTTACTTAAATTATTCACACACACAGAAACATAAGCCTGCTTTTAATATCAGGAAAAGCATGAAAGTTCCCTAACACTTCATTATGTATAATTTCATTTTTAGCTGAAAAACATTAGTGGCAGAGATCCAAGATCAAATATCTGCTCACCCTTAAATATGGGCTACACTGGGAAGAGAGCAAATTACACTATAAGGAAGGGGAAGCTAAATATAATTCTCATTTATTTTGAATGTTAATTTCTTGCAAACCATTTGATCCAAATTTAAAATATTCTTCAATGTAATTTATGTCCTTAGAAAACTAGTATTTTTAATGAAGCAATTTTTAAGACTGGTGTTATTTCATTTTCATTAAAGGTTGCATTTTGCTCGTGGCAGCTAGTCTGTTAACAGTAGACTCCCACAATAACATTGAGCAATTTGAACCACATTGATATTGTACCATGTCAAATCAACTGAGATGTTACAGTACCATGACTTGAATTGACATAGTATTGAATTTTACTTCAATGTACATTACAGAGGAACAGCATATTTCATACTGCAACATCCTGTCACCCCAATGGAGACAAGTTCAAACACAGGCCAAAGAAAATGAATATCTACCCTCAAAGAAATCTAGTTAAGTGCCTCTCCCTTCACTGACAGCTGTTGAGGGTCATTGGTAAGCAGAGTTCTCAGTTTGAATCTAAACCTCAGACATGACTCAACTGCTGAAAGCATAATCCATCTGTAAAAACAGCTATGTTTGGAATTGAAAAGAAAGGACATAGCCAGTGAATGCTGGTTACCTCCTCTAACGGGATCCAATAAACAGTACAAAATTCAGCAGTCTTAATTGCAAGAGGTCATGATCAAATTGGAAGAATGAGAGCAAACACCTTTAATGCTGGATTTTCAGTGCACAATCAAGGTCTATATTAAGATAAGAACAAAATACTGCGGATGGAAATCTGAAATAAAAACAGAAAATGCTGGAAAAACTCAGCAGGTCTGACAGCATCTGTGGAGCGAGAAACAGAGCCAACGCCTGCAGTCTGCATGAGCCCCCTACAGGTCTAGATTAATGTTTGATAGCAATAATTTGCCACGCATTCTCGCCAGTAATCCTTAATTTTTTTTTAGAGCAAGCTGATAATATTCAGTAACAACCAAAAATGCTGGAGATAAAAGTACTGGGGGCAGTGGTATTGTCACTGGACTAATAATCCAGGCACCCCGGATGATGCTCTAGGGACCTGGGTACGAATCCCACCACGGCAGATGATGGAATTTGGATTCAATAAAAATCTGGAATTAAAAGTCTAATGATGACCATTAAACCATTGTCATAAAAGCTCATCTGGTTCACTTATGTCTCTTAGGGAAGGAAATTTGCTGTCCTTACCTGGTCTGGCATACATGTGACTCCAGACCCACAGTGGTTGACTCTTAAATCTCTAAAATGGCCTAGCAAGCCATAAATGAAAGGAATGAAACTGGACAGACCACCCAATATCGACCTAGGCACCAGAAACGACAATGACAAACTCAGCTCTATTGACCTTGCAAAGTCCCCTGCAAAGTCCTCCTTACGAACATATGGGGGCATGTGCCAAAATTGGGACAGCTGTCTCACAAACTAGTCAAACAACAGCCTGATATAGTCATACTCATGGAATCATACCTTACAGACAATGTCCAAAACACCATCACCACCATCACTGGGTATATCCTACCCCACCACAGTACAGGCCTAGCAGGGGTGGTGGCACAGCGGTATACAGTCAGGAGGGAGTTACCCTAGGAGTCCTTAATATCGACTCCAGAGTCCATGAAGTCTCATGTATCAGATCAAACATGGGCAAGGAAATCTCCTGCTGATTACCACATGCCAAATCCTCAGCAAATGAATCAGCACTCCTCCACGTCCAACACCATTGAGGGTAGCAAGGGTGCAGAATGTACTCTGGGTGGGGGACTTCAATGTCCATCATGAAGAGTAGCTCAGTAGCACCACTACTGACCGAGCTGGCGGAGTCCTAAAGGACACAGCTGCTAGATTGGGTCTGTGGCAGATGGTGAGGGGACCAACAAGACGGAAAAACATACTTGAAATCATCCTCACCAACCTACCTGTCGAAGGTGCATCTGTCCATGACACTATGAGTAGGAGTGACCACTGCACAATCCTTGTGGAGACAAAGTACCATCTTCAAATTGAGGATACCCTCCATTCTGTTGTATGGCACTCCCACCATGCTAAACGGAACAGATCTAGCAACTCAAGTCAGAGCATCCATTAGGTGCTGGGGGCCATCAGCAGCAGCAGAATTGCAATCAATCACAATTTGTAACCTCATGGCCCAGCATAGACCCCACTCTACCATTACCACTAAGCCAGGGTATCATTCCTGGTTCAATGAAGAGTGCAGGAGGGCATGCCAGGATGAGCACCAGGCATACCTGCAAATGAGGTGTCAACCTGGTGAAGCTACAGCATAGGATTACTTGCGTGCCAAACAGCAAAAGCAGCAAGCAATAGAGAGCTAAGCAATCTCACAATCAACAGATCAGATCTAAGCTCTGTAGCCCTGCCACATCCAGTGAAGGACATAGCCAGTGAATCGTTGTGGACAATTACACAACTCACTGGAGGAGGAGCCTCCACATATATCCCCATCCACAAAGATAAGGGAGGCCCCCAATGCATCAGTGCAAAAGATATGGCTGAAGCATTTGCTACAATCTTCAGCCAGAAGTGCCAAGTGGATGATCCATCTCGTCTTCCTCCAGAGGTCCCCAGCATTAGGGATGCCAGTCTTCAGCCAATTTGATTCACTCTACGTGATGTCAAGAAACAGTTGAAGACACTGGATACAGCAAAGGCTATGGGCCCTAACAATGACCCGACAATAGTACTAAAGACTTGTACTCCAGAGCTTGCCGTGCTCGTAACCAAGCTCTTCCAGTACAGTTACAACACTGGCATCAACTGCAATGTGCAAAATTGCTCAAGTATGTCCTGTCCACAAAAAGCAGGAAAAATCCAAACCGGCCAATTACTGCTCCATTGGTCTACTCTCCATCATCAGTAAAGTGATGGAAGGGGTCATCAATAGCGCATTCAAGCAGCACTTGCATAGCAATAACCTGCTCACAGACACTCAGTCTGGGTTCCACCAGGATCACTCAGCTCCTGACCTCATTACAGCCTTGGTTCAAGCATGGACTAAAGAGTTCAATTTCAGAGGTGAAGTGAGGGTGACTGCCCTTGACATAAAGGCAACATTTGACTGAGTGTAGCATCAAGGAGCCCTAGCAAAACTGGAGTCAATGGGAATCAACGGGGAAACCCTCTGCTGGATGAAGTCACACCTAGCACAAAGGAAGATAGTTGCGGTTCTTGGAGGTCAATCATCTCAGTTCCAGGACATCACTGCAGGAGCTTCTCAGGGTAGTGTCCTAGGCCCAACCATCTTCAGCTGCTTCATCAATGACCTTCCTTCCATCATAATGTCAGAAGTGGAGATATTCGCTAATGATTGTGCGATGTTCACCATTCATGATTCCTCAGATACCGAAGCAATCCATGTCCAAATGCATCAGGACCTGGACAACATCCAGGCTTGGGCTGACAAGTGCCAGGCTTTGGCCATCTTCAGATGCCTGGATGGGTGCAGCTCCCACAACACTCAAGAAGCTTGACACCATGAAGGACAAAGCAACTCGTTTAATTGGGACCCCATCCACAAAAATTCACTCCCTCCACCACCAACACACAGTGGTAGCAGTGTGTACCATCTACAAGATGCACTGCAGGAACTCACCAAGGCTCCTTAGCCAGCACCTTCCAAACCCACAACCATTGCCATCTAGAAGGAAAAGGGCAGCAGACACATGGAAACGCCACCACCTGGGAAGTTCCCCTCCAAGCCACTCACCATCATGACTTGGAAATATATTGCCTTTCCTTCACTGTCACTGGGTCAAATTTCGGGATCTCCCTTCCTAACAGCATTGTGGGTGTACCTATACCACATGGACTGCAGCGGTTCAAGAAGGCAGCTCACCACCACCTTCTCAAGGGCAATTAGGAATGGGCATAAATGCTGGCCTAGTCAGCAATACTGACATCGCATGAATGCATTTAAAAAATCAGAAGGGCAAAAATAATCGCCCTATGACACCAGGAGCCCCACCCTCCTATTGCCTTGGGTTAAGCTAAGACTGCTGGAATTTGTTTTGTAGCACTTTTGGGGCTGTGAATAACATTTTTAAGCAAACTCAACAGGAGTACCCTACCTATCTCCAAAGAAATACACCAAGTTCAAACCTGTTCTTCCCAAGTCTATAATGCACACTTTGGGTTCCACACTCCACACTTTGGCTACCGAAATCCAACTAGAGTGGCCCCAGCTGATGATTGAAACAGCCATCTGTGTCCATAAAGCGCACGTGTGGAATGTGCCCCGCCCCGATAAAATGGGAAGTGCCGTTTTCGAGAAAGGAACCTACAATTCGGGCCAATAAGAGTGCTATAACCACAGCAGAAAGGAAATCCCAGCTAAGACACAGACTGAAGATAAAGAGTGCAGCCATCAAACCATAAATTCTCAAAATGAGAAAATAAGTTATTTAATGGCAGTCACTGCACAGCTACAACAGAGATTTAAAATGATCACCTGTGTAATTTAAAACAAAAACAGAATTACCTGGAAAAACTCAGCAGGTCTGGCAGCATCGGCGGAGAAGAAAAGAGTTGACGTTTCGAGTCCTCATGACCCTTCGACAGAACTTGAGTTCGAGTCCAGGAAAGAGCTGAAATATAAGCTGGTTTAAGGTGTGTGTGTGGGGGGCGGAGAGATAGAGAGACAGAGAGGTGGAGGGGGTTGGTGTGGTTGTAGCGACAAACAAGCAGTGATAGAAGCAGATCATCAAAAGATGTCAACAACAATAGTACTTTTTGTTTTTGTTTTTGTTTTGGATTTCCAGCATCCGCAGTTTTTTTGTTTTTATACCTGTGTAATTTATCTTTTGAAGAGTAAATTAGAGAAAAACATCAGACATCAGTGATATTTCTATATGGAATCAAACCTCATCAGGTTCACAAATCTTGGTGACATAAAATAAAATCACCAAAGTTTGCAAGTAGATTCATTTTTATTTGGGGAGAAATGTAATAAACTGCTTAAGAATCAAAAATATGAGGGGGGAAAATGGGGATATTAGGTCAAAACAGAAGACTTAAAAACTTGTGTGGTGACAAAACATGCTTAATTATTTTATTTTAGAGCTTGTAAGTGGGTTTGTTTCTAGCGCAATAAACTGTTGGCAAATGTGCACTGGCTGAAACTACACCAGAAATCAACATGCTCCATTGTTCATTCAGTGGGTCCCTAAATTTTAGAAAATTAACAGGAATATATAAAAGACTCAGACAATTATTTGTTGGGATAGACATTTTTGAAGTTCTCACCACTATGAAAATTAGCCAAGTCCTGAATAACCACCAATCCCAATGGAACTTATTTTTGTAATTTAGTAACTTATCAATTCCAGGAAGAAATCAAACTTATTAGAAATGGAAAACCTTCACAGGATCTTGTGAAGGCACTGTTGGTGGTACTTCTCCAGTGTTTTGAGGTGCCTGCTGTAGATTGTCCACGTTTTCAAAGCGTATGGGGTCGTGGAGATCTCATACTTGCTTGGTAAGCCATGATCTAGTCTCCTGGCCACCCTAACTTGTTGCTGTTTAATAACTGACTATCTCGTTAGACAAGATGAAAAGTCAGGTTACTACTTCAAACAGGTGGCAGTCAATATGACAATGACCCAGAACTTCCAATCTCTGGGGGAGGGAGGGGGGGTTGTAGCTCAGAGATACCTCAGGAGATGCACTGCTGAAGTCCCAGAAGTCCCCAGGCAAGGGTTAAGTGGTAATTATCCGGGAAGTTTAAACTTCCAAGGACAATTATTCTGTACCACGAGCCATCTAGCACTCCAATTTAAATTGGAGACTTTGGATGTTTCGACTTTCTTAGCAGAATAGTTGCTTGGACAAAGGTAGAAGGATTTAAAACCACTACTAACTTCTGGGTAGCTATAGTACTAATGTCCTCTGATTCCTACTGACCCCGCCCCCCACCTCGAGTAACCTCCCACCCCTCAACACATCACCATACAGGGCAATGAGCTTGGATAGTTGAGGGGGTAGGATGGGTCGAGGGGTAGTCAGTGGTCCAGGTGTAATCAGGGTTCAGGGAGTGGTCGGGGGGTAGTCGGGGTGGGGTGGTCAGCGTGTTGGGGGGTCGTCGGGGAATTCGGGAGGCGGTCAGTGTAGTGGGGAGTAGTCGGCTGGTTAGGGAGGTTGTCAGTTGATCGGGACGCAAGTCGGGGGGCGGTGGTCAGGAGGGTAGTTGTGGAGTGGTGGGGGGGGGTGTTGTTGCAGGAGGGGTGGGATGTTAGTCGTGTTGGATGTTAGTCTGGGGGGGTGGAATCCAGTAGGGGTCGTGGGTATTAGTAGTATAGATACCCAGGAGTTAGAAGTGGTTTTAAATCCTTCTAACTTTTTCCAAGTAACTATTCTGCCACGAGAGTCAGAACCATCCAAAGTTTCCAATTTAAATCAGAGTACTGGATGGTTCACGGTACAGGGTAATTGTCAGAGGAAGTTTAAACTTCCCGGGCGATTGCCGTGCAGTCCTTGCCTGGGAACTTCCCAGACTTCCGGGGGTCCCCCAGCACATCTTCTGAGTAGCTCTGGGGTACAACCCCCCCCCACCCCCACCTCACCCCCCCCAACCACCCTGCCTGCCCTCCAGATCAGAGGTTCTGGGCCATTGTCACATTTACTGTCCACCTATTTCAAGGAGTAACCTGATTTTTCATCTTGTCTAGAGGGACAGTCAATTATTAAAAAGCAGTGATTTAGGATGGCCAAGAGGCTAGCTCATTGGCTTACCAAGCAATAACGATCTCCACGATCCTATATGCTTCGGAAACTTAGACAATCTACAGCAGGCATCTCAAAAGTACTGGAGGAGTAATGATCCTGCAAATCCAGTGGTAAGAAAGACTAACCAGCAGCACCATCCTCTCACAAGCCAACTTTCCCAGCATCATGGCCCTAATCACTAAAAATCAGCTTTGCTGGGTGGGACATCATTCATATGCCTGGCACCAGGCTCCCAAATCAACTGCTCTACTCGGAATTTGGTCATGGGTGGAGATGCCCAGAGGACAGAGAAAACGCTTTAGGAATGGCCTCAAAATGTCCCTGCCAAATCACTGGAGACCCTTTCTATGACCAACCAAAATGCAGAAGGTTCATACAGGAAGGCACCCACACACTGAGAGACTTTGTCAGTAATGTGTAATGGCGAAGTTGAGGTATCAAAGGGAACACAGGAACCTCCAAACAACCCATCTACCCAACCCTTCAAGCACCACCTGCCTGCATGTGGCAGAGTCTGCAGATTGAACATTAGATTTATTAGCCATCTCAGAACCCATCCTACCGGAGCGGCAGCCAGTCATCCTTGATCCCAAGGGACTGCCAAAGAAGAGGAGGAGTTAAGATGGCTAAGTGTCAGTAATTACAACAATGTATCTTATTGAATCGTACAGACTAAACACCAAGAGAATCAGCAGATCTGGTAAATCTGTGGAGAAAGTTGATAACCCTTCATCAGGGCTGGGAGGACTTAGGAATACAACAGTTTTAAAAAAGGAAGGGAAATGGGCGAGGGGTGGAAATAACAAAACGAAATATCAGTAATCGGGTAGAAGGCAGGAGTTTTTTTTAAATTATATGACAAAAGGGATGATAATGAGTGGCAAAAAGAGATGGTAATGGAAGATACAGAAACAAATGGTGTGTCTAGAGGAAGTGTAATGAGAAAAATAGAAACATCCTGAACAGCTGCCATTTTTAGAGCACAGGCTTAGCAGAGCGTCAAATAGTGGACTTGAAGCTCTGTAGGACTACCTGATTAAGCAGTAAAATCAATGGGAATTGAATCATTCTTACGTTCACACTATGTTCATGTCATCTGCCTAGCAAGTTAGCATTACCTCGCCTATAAATACCAATAATTGGGTATTCTGAAATCAAAATGTTGGCAGATAACGGATTTTCTAACACAAACAAAAACACAAAATGCTGGAAAAACTCAGCAGGTCTAACAGCATCTGTGGAGAGAAAAGAAGAGTTAACGTTTCAGATTTCCAGCATCCGCAGTATTTCGTTTTTGTTTTAAGGATTTTCTAAACCCCATTGAACCATTAATCTTAAGCAAATTCCACCTGCTGAACTGGATTTATTGGTAGAGTTATATAATTCATTTGCCTTTCACACCTTCACATTTTATCCACTTAAAGCATGAAGGACAAACTGTGAATTATACAGCTAATATTCCCTGGTGCCAGGACACCAGATTTTGGTATAATAAATTTTCAAATAAATTCTAAAACAGCAACCTTGAGAAAGTGTTCATGGAAATAAAGAAAATGGCAGAGAGAGCTTCCACAGCTGTGGAATCAGAACAACATGGAGCTAAAAGAAAACCTCAATTAACCAGTCAATTCTGTGCCAATTTCTTAACAGAGAAATGGAACTCTGCAAACACAAGCACACATATTCAGAGCTCTATTTAGAACCATTCAAATGTCAGTTAAATTTGAATGTTGGCAAAGAATTGTCACTTGAGAAAGCTTGAAATTTCACTTCACATTGTTTCCAGTAATAACTGAGCATGTGCTAAATGAAGTAGTCAGAACATTTCCTCAGCGTAGACTAACGCTGCTTGCTGAAACTGTGAAATTATATGTGTTATGCTGCCATTTTTTTTCCACCCCTTGCAGCTGAAACCACTTTATATTAATGCAAAATGAGTGTAAAGTTGGCCTATTTCCATTGACAGCATTTTAATTTTAAAATGATTAATTACAGAATTAGCCAGCCAGCATCCTTCCATCTACAAAAGATGAGGGACACGTGGCAAACAAATCCATTTCAGATGGATGTCTTCATATGACGCACCTTTGCTGATAGCTAAAGAGGCCAAAGCTTAAGAGGCAGGTGCTGGCACAAGGGCCACACATGAAGCCAGCAAGTTTCATTGCGGGTTGTTGTCAGCACTGACATCTGGTGTCAAGCCGCTGTGGACACTTGTCATCATGGTGGTGCATACCAACCCACAAGACGTGTCGCCATCTTTCTCTGTCATCAGCTAGTAACTTGCAGAATTTGATTTTGTTAAAAACACCAAGTACTGTTCAGTATACTGTGGTTTGTACCACTGTGAACTTTAATTTGGTTATGGCTCAATTTGTCTAAGATTTAAATATTTCTGTATTTTTAATGTCAAATTTCTAGAGGGCACACCATCTAAAAAAAACAATTAAAGAACTCATTATCTCCAGGTCAATCGAACTCTTCAATCGAACGTTGCTGGGAAAAAAATTCTCCACCTGCCCATCTTCATAGTGGTGGCCCTAGAAAATTAACAGGAATACTACAACCCACAATGACTAAAGAATGAAAGGAAGAGTACAGAGAGTGTTCAAAAGCTACATATGTGTCCTAGCCGAACAGGCAGACAAGTGGCAGACAAAATTTAATAAAGAGAAGTGTGAGGTGATGCATTTTGGCAGAAGGAGTAGGGAGAGGCAACATTGACTAAATCGAAAGTTCTAAAAAGTATACAGGTTCAGAGAACACTGAGGTTTCATGTGCATAGACCTTTGAAGATGGCAGGTCATATTGAGAGAGCAATTAGCAAAGCATATGGGATCTTGGGCTTCATAAGTAGTGACATGAAGTACAAAAGCACCAAAGTTACTCTGCAAATGCATAAAGCTCTATGCAGGGCTACGACTAGAGTATTGCATCCAATTCTGGCCTCCACATTTTAGAATAGATGTGAGGGTCCTTAAGAGGATGCAAAAAGATTTACCAGAATGGTTCCAGGAATGAGGGATTTTTGCAACAAGCTTAGGTTGAAAAAGCTGGGGTTATTTACCTTGGAGCAAATGAGTTTGAGGGAAGGTTTGAAAGAAGTGTACAAGGTTATGACAGGTTTAGTTAAGGTAGACAAAGAAAAGCTGTTCCCATTAGCTGATGGTGCAAAGACCGGGGGACACAGATGCAAGGTGATATGAGGAGGAACTTCTTTAGCGAGTGAGTGATAATGACCTGGAACTCGCTGCCTACAACAGTGATGGAAGCAGAGATGATGAATGATTTCAAAAGGAAGTTGGATGAACATTTAAGAGATGTGGATGCTAGTATTCTGAAAAATGAATATATATCACAAAAACCAAACATTTAAAAATTAGCACCAAACTTCAAGAAGTTTGCTATAGATATGGTTCCTTTACTTCTTAATGTCACCCCCCCCGCCATGTAGCTGACAAGAAGTCATGTAAAACTTTGCAGAGTTATTTTCACTTTGAGGTGGTGATTTTTGCCTCAATTTGTGTCACTTTCTTCATTTGAAAAATACATCAGATGCTGCTGGACTATTTCCTTTCTTTGATTGTAATACAAAAGAAACAACTATTTCACTCTCCCACTGCTTCACAACTATTTAATATATTCTTGGGCGTCAACTGTAGAAACTAACATTGCAGAACAACAACAGCAACCACTTAAACTCTGCAACATATGCCTGCAAGGCACTTCTATCAAACTTCCTAAATAAACTCTGCTGATACACTCTTGAACAACTTCTGTATGTTCCCTTTTGCTTCCCTTCCCCCAGGAATTTTCCAATCAGTTCCCTACTTCATACTGTTGCTAAACCCTAGTAGAATCAAACATTATTATCCACAGACTGCAATTTTTACCTTTCACGGCAGGCACACTAGCTTAGGCCTTAGGTGATCATAATTTCAGCAGTTACATTAGCTTCTTTAGCACAGCAAATGACATGCTTTTCTCTGGCCAGGGGCTTCATTCATCCAAAGTAGGTAACCTTGATATACTTGATTAAAATTTGCTGAAAAAAATGCCACATGAATGACACACACACACCATTATTAATGTGCAAATCAACCTGTAATTTGAGGTGCAGAAGAGATACTCTGAATTGTGTATCACCTCAAGCTGCTAGATAATTTGTACCATTCCAGTGTTACCTTTGCAAACAAGTCATCCACTTGCCCTTAGCCTCTTCTTGCTTTTCCTGAAGCGGTTGTACTTTCACATTAATTGTCCATTAAACTCACCACAGAAAGTTAAGTCTAGTAATGACTGCCATTCAAGCTCTTGTCCAGAAAGTGAAAATTAAAAGCATGTTGTCTCATTCCTCGTGGCAGTGTATTGTTGTCGGAGGTTTAAAAAATGTCAAATTGTCACTTGGTAGTACAGAGCTTGAACATTGCAGAAGAGAGAGACATGTTGCTGAAGCTTTCCATTTTGCACTCATCAGGACAAACAAAAGAATGCCAAAGTTCAAATGATAACAACAATTTATACCACAGAAAAGTGCGCTAATTGGTTGGCAAGTTGACTCTGATTGGCTGAGACATTGCCTCGGGGAACTATAGGCTCACCAAGCTCCCGGGTAGTTCAATAAAGGCACAAGGCTTGGAAATATTCCTTTTGTTTGCAGGGAACAGGTCCCTGTATATGAATGTGTTATGTTTTAATATTGGTATGGCCAATAATTTTTTAAAGTCTAATCAATACTCATGGGGGCTTGGAGGTGATTGAACATTGCAGCTCTTGTTTTTTCTACTGCAGTAATAGAACTAACCAAATTCTGCAATCCCATAATGCACTGGCTTGCAAAGACATTCAATACATAACATATTCCTCCCCCTTTATTGGAAATGTCAGTTTAACAAAACAGTTCCGGAACTAGGGAAAGTGGGCAGACTGCCTCTATTTCCGCTGAACCCATCTCGAGTTTCTAATTTTATAAATTCAGACGCTCAGGAGATCTTCTCCCCAGTGTGGGTTACAGCGGACTTCTGGTGCTTTTACAGAGTAATGTTCATCAGAAACAGATGGCAATTTAGGACTTGTAGCGGAATCTGAAGTTATGTCTACTGCAGGTGAAGGTGAGCTGGCTTCAACTTCAGTTGAGCTAGACTGAGGTGGTGAGACTGGAGTCGACATTCCTTGATTTGGAGATGGCTCTTCCACAAGAGGTGCATCCTTAGATGGTGCTTGACTTGGCAACAATTGGCCAACATGTATCTGCCAAGTGAGCTCATTCAGTTTGGACTGTGTACAAAACAGGTCCTGCCTGAGCAATCACCATAGCAGGAGCCCATTTAGCCCCTGTAGCATAATTACGAGTCAGAACTTCTAGTCCAGAACAGAAGATTTTTGGCTTTGACCTTTGTGCTCTTCTCTCCACTTGGTCTTGCTGTTGATCTTGCACAACTTGTTGTGTTTTTGTTGGTCTCAGCAGGTCAAAGCAAGTGCGCTGTTGCCATCCCATTACTAGGAATGCTGGAGGTGCTTTAGTTGTAACGTGTGTTTCGGTATGTAAGCAGAAATATGTCCAGACGCTTTTGAATGGAGGAATGTCCGCATGCCGAACTTAAAGCATGTTTTATGGTTTGAACAAATCTCTCAGCTAATCCATTGGTGGATGGGTAGTATGGTGCTGAGTTGATGTGATGAATTCCATTACTTCTCAAAAAATTCTCAAACTCCTGCGAGACAAACTGTGGCCCATTGTCGGTCACAAGTTGTTCTGGTAACCCATAACAACTGAACAGTTCTCTTAGCCTTTGAATTGCACTTTCAGCTGCAGCAGAGGCCATCATTGAAACTTCTGGCCATTTGGAATGAGCATCCACAACCACCATGAACAATGTTCCTTCAAATGGTCCAGCAAAATCGACATGAATGCACTGCCAATCCCATGGATGGAAGGGTGCCAACTGAAGTACGTTTCTCACACTCTGTCATAAAGGACAAGATCTTGCCTTAGCTTCAATGTCTTGGTCCAGGCCAGGCCATCAAAAGTAGCTTCTTGCAATCTCTTTCATGTGAACTATTCCACAGTGTCCAATACAGTTGGTTCAAAACTGGTTTCCTCAATGTTGGTGGAAAAATAATAATTAATAATAACAACAATAATAATAATAATTCGCATGCTCCAAAGCAAATATCCTGAAGTGACTGATAACTACATCCTCCTGGAAATGAAAGAATGAACATCAGGTGAGACTCGGAAGTTCGGGGAAGAGTTGCCATGCATCACAAGGTCCATGACTTTGGACAATGTTGGGTCCACTCGAGTGGACTCCTTGATTTGGACTGAAGTGATGGGTGTGTTTTCCATGTGTGCAGAGTAGAAAATGTCTTTCTGAGCAGTGTCCACATGGCGCACAAAGTGTGTCAGTACCTCGGAATCTGTCAGGCTTCTGTCCATTTCCAGGCTTTATTCTGACACAGAAGCTCATGCAGGGGTTTCAGCAGGGTTGCCAGCTGTGGAATAAATCTGCCGTAATAATTCAGCAGCCTCAACAATGAGTGAAGCTGGCTGGTATTCAGAGGAGCTGGAGCACCCATAATAACCTTAACCTTGGAGGGTGCTTTGTGAAGCCCAGCAGCATCAATGATATGCCCAGAATTTTCCACAGTGGGCTGAAAAAACATGCATTTGTCTTTATGAACCCGTAGGCCATTCTCCTCTAACCTTTGTAGGGAGGCATCCAAGTTCTTGAGATGATACTCATCAGTCCAAGATGTGGTCAAGGTAGCACTGAGCTCCAGGAAAGCCCCTCAGGATCTGGTCCATGGTCCTCTGAAAAAAGGTTGGCTCTGATGTTTTTCCAAAAGGCAAACTGCAATATCAGTACAGTCCCTTGAGTGTTGTGATGGTCAGATATTCTTGTGACTTCTCATCAACATGTATTTGTAAGTAGGCCTGGAATAGATCACATTTGTTGAATTTCTGTCCATCAGCCAGGCCAGCCAAAAGGTCCCAATATGTGGAAGTGGATATTGTTCAGCACACAACATGGGGTTAACATTAACCTTGAAATCTCCACAGATGTGTATGGAGCCACTTTTCTTGAGCACTGGAACAATGGATATGGCCCACTCACTATGAGAGACAGGTACCAAGACTCCTATCTTGACCAGAGGTTCCTAGTTAGCTTCAACTTTTGGCCATATAGCCTAAGGCATGGTTCTGGCCTTCAGAAATTTTAGTTGAGAGTCAGCTTTGATATTCAATTTTATGGTGATTCTCTTCGTCCTTTCCAAATCTCCTTTGAAAACAACAGCTGTCAGACCAGTTTCTTCTTTTGCAATGCTGTGTACTGCTGCCCAGTTTAACCAGATGTTCCCGAGTCATGACCATCCAACTAAAGTTGGGTAGTTGCTTTCACCACAAACAATGGTAACTTAGCAGTCTATCCGTCTAGTTCTGTTTTAACTTCTGTTCTGCCCATCAAAGGTACAGATTCCCCTGTATATGCTTTCAGAATGATTTTTGCAGGCATCAAGGGAAGATGTTTAAGCTTTTCCTTATACACAGCATTTGCTGCCCCTGTATCCAGTTCCATTCATACTGGTTGGCCCTCCAGCAGCAGTGTTAACCAGTTGCCCTGTGAAACACCTGCCACTGACAAGATGTGGAGGGGCTCTTCTTCTTCAGACTCGGTATCACTCTGGTCCACCTGTTCCTGCTGTATGACATGCAGATTTTTCCTCTTGTTACGCCAGACGGCAGATTCCTTTTTCTCTGTTTTGCCTTTCTGATTCACTTATACTTTTTTTATTTTTACAGGTATGCTCAATGCGTCCCTTCTTACCACACTGATGGCATTCAAGGTCTCTGCAGCAACATTTAGATGGATCGTGACTAGGCTTTCCACAATGATAACATTCTCGACTGCTTGTTATCTTGTGTGCACACTCAGCTGTCACATTATGCACTTGAGTTGATGCACTCAGCTGCTGTGCTTCTTTTGCAGCCAGCTCCATGGAGACTGCAATCTCTATGGCTTTCTGCAAAGTGAGGTTAGCTTCTATCAGGAAGCGTTTCTGGATTGCTTCAGTACGAAGGCTACAGACCAACCTGTCACGGAGGGTATCGTTCAGTACTTCCTTGAATTCACAATGCTCAGTGAGCTTTTTAAGTACTGAAATATACCGCACAATTGTTTCCCCCTCTTCTTGGTTTCTTTTGTGAAACCTATGACAAATGCCTGAGAGGGAAAATGTGTCTCCATGACTTGTCCTCATACTATTTTGTGCCAGGTTTGTCAGGCCGCACCAAGCTTCTTAATAAGCCAAAGGTTTTAGCCCCCATCACAAGTTGCAAGGACAAAAACGCATTCCAAATAGGAGCTTCACTGTTCCACAGTCTCATCAAAATGTCCCATTGGTCTGGTAAGTGAGGTCAGTTTCTGCCTTTTTATTTTCTCTTCTTCATCAGTTACTGTGTTTACTGTTGTTTCCTTTTTTTTGTAGTTACCACGATAAATGCTGATACTGCTTTTAAGACAGTAACCATTTTTTTTTAAACTCAGACTGTCAGCAGCTGCCGGTTATGTCTCTGTGGTTTTTCCCATGCTTTTCAGGTTTTGGCGAGCTCTACAGTGATCGTAGACCTTCCCCGACTGTTTTAAAAACTGCAGCACGTTCTTCTCTGTCTCTTCTTTGTCTGAACTTGGGAGGGCTCCGGGAGAGCAGGAGCACTTTTTTTTAAACTAGCTGTTTCATTTTTCGAGTGGCCTTACTGCAAAGGTCCATTGTCCTCATAACCAATTTGTTATGTTTTAATATTGGTATGTCAATAACATTTTAAAGACTAATCAATACTCACAGAGGCGTGGAGGCGATTGAACTTTTCAGCTTTAATTTATTCTACTGCAGTAACAGAACTAACAAAAAAACATAGATTCTGTGATCCCACAATGCACTGGCTTACAAAGTGCAGCAAGCTAAACAAGACATTCATTACATAACAGAACTTATGTCGCTTTTCAGCAATATTCAAATTAAATTTAAAAATATATATTATTTTTCCTTTCTCTTAATTTTGCTTTTGGTACCTGATTGAACATTGAATTAGAGTGGGTGAATTCATTCTCTCAGTCCTTCCTCTGTTTAACTTTCAATCCTTTAATTTCATTGGCTAAGCAGATAACTTTCTCCCGATGTTTACTGAGGTCCCAGATGCCCTGTTGCCCTCGCTGTAATCAGTTAGTAGTTCCCACAACTTTATCGGAAAAAATTATTTTGAGTTGAAGGGTGCAGGAAGAAGTTTGAAATGTCCCGCTTCAAAAAATTCTGACTGCACCCTCATGTTCTATCCTTAGCACTGCAAGTAAGAATTTTGCTACTTTTTGAGCTTAAAATAAATCACAATCATAAAATAATTAAAGTAAAAGCTAAGTACTAAACACAATATAGATATAGTTCTGACACTATTCTCATTTCTAATTCGGCAATGAATATTGCTAAAACTGTTATGTCACAGCAAGGTTCTGACAGAAATACAGAGGTCGGCTTTTATTTTCACCTGAAACCTCAAGAATTAAATTTAAGCAAAGAAGAAAGTTTCACCAAGACATTTAATCTGAACAAATGGGCTCTTGATTATGAATATAAAATCTAGACATACAAAGTCTTTAGAAATATTGCTTTCAAAAGGGCATTCTGCCAAAATGCTCCGCACAAAGCTGCAGATAATTTTTAGGGCTTGCACATCACTTAAATAAAAATGTATCAAACTTGTTTGATTAAAAGTATAATTAATAATCTGCAAAGCACCTTTGCTACAGCACAGAATTGTTCACCTAAGAGAATACAGACTGTATAGAAAATACAGAACTCAATATTTCCTCTTCACTATTTTCTTTAAATATGCACATTTGCTTCAGTTTGACCCTAGATTTAACTTCTACAATAAGTTAAAATGATATTTCATCAACTTGGGCTTGGTCCTGAGTATTGTAGTATTAAGGGGTAACAATAAATTTACAAATATATGATCTACATCATTAGTGATGCAAAACCACGATAACAGAGCATGGCGAAAGATAGTTCTATGTAAAGCTTTGTGTAAAGACTACTTTTTAAATAACTAGCATAACGTTAAATAAAAAATCTAATAGCATCAACTCCAGCCTTATCTGTAAGTCCAGGACCACAACTACCATATCCTAAGACCAAAGACACTGACAGATGGTGGCAACAGTTAAACATGACCCAAAGAGCAACAAGTGAAGAGCCCAGCAACTGGAAGGGACAGCAAGGGAACAGACTGCTGGACAAGAACAGCACAGAAAAATCTTCAACCTAACTCCAGAAGCAACAGATGAAAAAAATCCTAGCTCTGCCAGAGTGCTTCAACCATGGAACGCTTGGATCAAGTGAAGAAGTAGCAAAACTGGCCTCAGCATTTTACCAGATAAAGAATTGCATCAGGACCAGCAGATAAGGCTGGCAAATAGCAGGTCAGTACCTTACTATATGCCATCAGCAGCAGTGCAGATGACATTATGGTGTGACAGGGCATAAACAAAGACACAGTAACTTGTGAAGAAGCGATGAAAGCCTTCAATTACTTATTTTAATCTTTGCAAAAACACCATCATAAAATGAGCAAAATTTACTAGGTGCACCCAAAGACCAGGAGAAGTCATAGCTTCCTTTATTAATGAGCTATATCGATCAGTAGAAAATTGTGATTATAGAGCCCTGAAGGATTAATTAATTAGCGATCGCATTGTCATGAGTCTTAAAAGAGACACTCCCTGATTTTTTGCAGTGATATAAGCCTTGATCCTATCGAAAGCAATACAGATAGTGAGGCAGGCAGAAGAGAGAATGCAAATTAGCTTTATTCGAGGCGGCCAAGAAATCTTGTGGAGAAACCAGGCTGGCACAATCCAGGTTAAAGCACAAAAATATTGCAGCGCACCTCACCCCAGTCAGAGAAAAGAAGAAAGAGGCTCAAGTAGCCTCCATTATTCAGTGTTCTCATTGTGGTGGGAAAAGGGGCAGCAGCGCTAAGTGCCATTCCTGCAAAAAAAAACATTTTAAATCAGTTTGCCACAGCATAAAGCTTTTAACCAAACAATTAAAGGAGAAACAGCCAAGATTACATACCATTCAGGAAATTAAAGAAATTCAAGAGATTGAAGAAAAAAAAAGAGCCAGAAGTACCATTCTTGGGAGAAGTCACAGGATCAAATGGAAATTATTGCAATGTAGATGTCAACTGACATAAAACAAACTTCAAGTTAGACACTGCAGCAGGTATTTTAACTTTGTCAGATACAGACAAGTGGTTAAAAGCAGAGATACTCCAGCCATCAACCAAAAGACTCCATAGGCAAGGAGACATTCAGCTGAAAGACAGTTGGCTGCAAAACTCTAACATAAAGGAAGGGAAATCACAGAAACATTGTATGTCATTACAATCAAGAACACTCACTTATAAGCCCGAAAGCTTGCACAGATTTACAACCCATCTACAAAGTTGATGAGCTAGGAAGCTCAGAAAAAAGCAACAGCATTCGGAGCAGAATTCCCAAAGCTATTCAGAGGTTTAGGAAAGCTGAAAGTAGCCTATCACATCACATTGAGACCAAGTGCAAAACCAACGTGCTTGTTCACCCCAAGGAAGATTCCACACACACTTTTAAAGAAGGTGAAACAAGAAATTGAATCCATGCTGCATTAGGGAGTCATCTCATCTGTCATCATACCCACAAATTGATGTTGAGGGTTCCTGTACCCAGTGGCTTAATACGCATGTGTGTTGACCTCACACAGCTAAACAAGGCAGTGGAAAGGGAGATCCACCCAGTGGCATCTATGGATGAAAGTCTGGCAAAGCGAGCAAAAAGTACCATTTTTACAAAGTTGGATGCCAACAGTAGCTTCTGACAACTACCTCTGGATAAGGAGTCCAAACTACTGACTATATTTATCTGGAGAGATTGTTTTAATCGCCTACCTTTTGGAATTACATCAGCTCCAGATTTTCCAGGGAACAACTATTTCGCCCAGATAATGGTGAGCAAATGGTGCTCAATAAGCAAAAGGTGAGGCCAAGAGAGGAGTCGAACAATCAAAACTTTGTTGAATAAGAATGATCTCAACTTATCACTGTTGAGTTACCCTTTCACACCGCTACAGAAGGGTTTAGCTCCTTTAGAACCACTACTGGGAAGATGATTATGCACACAACTCCCTGTTCTAAATGTCTAAAATCCTCTGACATCAAGAGAGTAGGGGAGGAAGAGGGTGAATAGTGTGCAAGTCAGATACAGAATTACAGTCAACGCTATAAAGTGTAGGAGTCACCAGAACTTCAACCAGGTGAACCAGCCTGGATCAGAGATCAGAATAGAGAAGGCCAAGTGGTGGAAAAGACACGAAGTCCGAGATCTTATCTGGCCAAAACAGAGAATAGGGGTTAGAGAAGTAATGGAAGAGCACTCATATCAACAAGAAGACGACAATCAATTGAAGGGACTCAAGACAATTGAAGGGACTCCAGCTCACCAAGATACCCTCAAGCCAATTGTGAGGCTGAAACAGGAGCGCATAAAGTGAAAGCAGTGCTAAAGAAGAACGATGATATCCAACTTACATTTCTGAGCTATCGTTCAACGTCACTCCAAAATGGTTTAGCACTATACGAGCTCCTTATGAATAGACAACCAAGGATTCAACTTCATACTCTCCCACACATACTCGTGTCACGCGTACAAACTGATGACTTGGACAAGGTGAGGGGAAAGAGTATTGTTCCACCCAGATGTGGTACTATGACAAATATTACAAAGCACAAAACCTGCCAGACCTCCAACCAGGAGAACCAGTTTGGATCAAGACCAAGTTCTCTATGGACAAGTGATTGAACAGACACTACATCCACGGTCCTACCTCATCCAAACAGATAATGGTATGGAATGGTATGGTGAGACAGAACAGACGTGCACTAGCTTCCACACAAAAGTTACCTTCTACACAGTCAAAGCAGTCATCTACAAATCAAACAGGCCAGAGCTGCAGTATTCATCTACCAATACAGGTGACTATCAGACTGGTGAACCAGTGACATCTGCCAATTCTCCTTTCACCCAGCAGAGCCCAAGATCATCCAGACAACTCAAATTCCCAAACCTCTCTAAAGGAGCAGAGGACCCAGATAGGTAGATAACGAAACCGCCACAGTGGTTGTCCCTATATTAAAAAAATGGAAGTCAGAGACTTTGGGGGGGGGGGGTGGGGGATGTAGCACAATGGGGAGAATCAGAGACTTTGGGTAGATTAGTGTAAGGGGTTAAACCTAACTACATAATATGCTGAGACACCATATACGTCATCACAGGAAATGATGCAATGTGTTCTGATCTTATTCTTTTTTGAGTTCCTCATGGAATGGAAGCCACAGAAAGTAGTTTCTAAAGTTAATGTTTTCCTTACCTCAGCAGACATTAAATATTCTGTTAGCACAAAGTGACCAAGAATATCATAGATTCTAGGTGAGAAGGGCTATCCTTTGAGGAAGCTGTTTCTGCTACTCATAGAGGGGTGAGAAACCAAGACACAGAGGCATTCCAATGACAGTCATCTGCTCACCAGAACCCTCATCAGGCTGCTAAAGATGTGCTTTTGCTGTCTGTACTACTCAGGTAGTGCCTTGTAATACACACATTCCAGTATCTCTCAAATGGTTGTGGTCTGTTGTATTCTTCATAACATGGCCCATCTTTGAGGAGTGATCCTTGAAGATGCGGAGACTGTGGATGTCTGAACTCATTGGAGAAAGAGGGGCTGCAGGACCTGGAGAAGGATTCTGAATGGGATGCGGAGGAAAAACCCTCTGCTACATGAGGTGATCTAGCTGAACATGGAGGTGTCCAGGCCTGGGGTATAATAATAGTCCTTCCAGGAAGCCATGATTGCAAGGGACCATCTGATCCAACAGAGGTTCAACTAAGGCAAGAGGAACTTACCCAATTGATGTGAATGTTCCTAACATGTGCTGACACAAGGAACAACATCCATGCAAGAAGACTATGCAATTTTCAAGTAATAGAGGGCCAGAAACTGCCTGGAGTTTTCACTGTTGCCAATGCGGAACTACTGTTTTATACACACACACACAGTTATTTCTGGATAGCACAAAGATCATATAATCATGTATGTCATGGTAATGAAAATTGATTTTATTTACAGCTTGATCTTAACTAACTAACTAAGTACTGGTGACATCTATATAACACACAGTGACCCTCTCAGTGCTCAGACTAAAGTGGTGCCCTCTGTTTGGTCTTGAACACTTCTAAGTAGTGCTACCTTTGTTCCCTAGGAGGATGTAGAGGCAGCCTGCCCATGTCTCTGCATTGTGACTGTAATGACTGAGGGGGTCATCCTTGTTTTAGAGGGACCAGTTGGGGTCTCTGCTGAGGCTATTCTGCCTGGATCTCTGCAAGGTAGCCCTTGTCACTGGGCCCTGCTGCATAGATGCTGTCAGAGAGGCTGAGGAAGTCTAGGATGTTAAGGGAGCCAGGAGAGTTGTGTCACCCCTCATCCTTTTCTGGTACATCCTCAGCCTTCAGTTGATACTCCTGAGAGAGGATGCCATTGGGACACTACTGGCATCCCCTCCAGTCATCCCTGGGCACCTGCATAACTGAGCTGTGCAGCCTGCAAAATGTTTCATGTATTCCAAGGACATCAATACTCAGGTTTTGAATGATTTGTCCAGGCTGTATAAAGAGAGATAGTCGAGCTCGCCTGCTGCATGGACTGCTCCATTCACAGAGCACGACCTGCACAGGGTCAGGGAAGTCCAAGAGATGAAAACACATTAGTTCCTGCTGCTCCAAGTGCCAAGCCCCAAATTGTGTCTTTCAAGGCCCTTCACAGGAACTTGGACATGTGAGCAAGAGCAGACCATTCAGCCCACCATTCTGGAGAGTTTCTGCCGAGGCGGGTGAGGTGAGCCGGCAAGTTTCCCGGCTCATGCCACGCGCCTCGGGAGCGAAAATCTACAATTTTGTTTTAGTGTCAAAGGTTTCTATTTACTGACAAAGGTTTTAAACATATGATCATTGTCAAGGAGTGTCTAAAAATTAGAATTTAAATAAAAATTGGATGCCTCACTGGAAAATTGTAGCTTATTGTCCAATCAAAATGGAACTTAAGATCTTGTCAATGAAAATATCCTGCCCAGCTTGGAAAGAAAGGGAATCAGTGCTTAACCAAAGTAGCTTGATCAGCTGCGACAGTGATCAACCGAAAGGAGGTTTACTGCTTGCTGTTGATCAAATGCATCATTTCTTGTAATGTACTTGTGACTAATAGGCATATTGTAACAGATGAATTGTATTGTTAAGGAGTAACTCCACAAAACCTAGTAAAGATATCAGTATTTAATTTAAGCTTTCAGTGTTGTTCCCTTATTGTAATTTTCATCTCCAAACCATAGAGTAACCTGTCAAAAGTTAAAGGTTACTTCTTATACCTCAGGTCAATCCTAAAGCCATCAGGTTCTGCTTGAACTGAACTCTTCTCTCTATAAATCATGTAATTTCACCAGAATGTGGGTCATAAATCATGGTAAAATAAAACCATTTTAACCATTGTTTCACAGATCTTTTGACCAAATGATTGTCCTACTCTCCTATAATAACATTACAAGGGGTTTTGTATGAGAAAATGTCGAGAATAAATGGGAAATGAGTTTTTTACACAGCGAACTGTTATGATCAGATACATACCACTTGTAAGGGTGGTGGAAACTGATCCTTTCAGTATCCCATAGTTACAGCCTGCAAATGCCAAAATAATTTATTCCTATTCCATTTATTCCCATTAACCAGTCCTCAAACCATGATAATGTTTTGATCTCAATCACCTGAGCCCTAACTTAGTAAAATAGGCTCTTGGTGGCACCTTTTTGAATGCTTTTTTGAAAATCTAAACACACTACATCCACTGGTTGCCCCTTATCTACACTACAAGTTACAACCTCAAAAACTAACAAATTTGCCAACCAAGATTTCTCTTTCATAAATCAATACTGAGGCTGCCCAATCATATTATTGATTGCTGAGATTTTCCAGCAATTTTTGTTTTTATTTGTCAGTGTCAAGTTGGTTCCATAAGTTATTGAATGATCACAATTCAGTTTTCATTGTGATCCATCAGATTTCCATGGTCCCTATTACATGAATATTACTAAAGACAAAGCTCTACTGACGCTCTGTGAAAGCTCACTTTCAAGCTTGCTGGTTCCAAGCTAACTGGCCCTTTAGTCTGTCACAGGCAACTTGGAACAATTCTACTATTTAAGTGTATGAATGAGAGACAACAATAGTGAAAGACAAAGATGAAGGAGGGCATGTGTGAAAAATTCATATAAAATTGGGGGGGGTTGTGGTGTGGGTGGTTTGGGGGTTTGATGGATGGTCTATGGTTACACTCTGGGCTATTCTACTGTATAATTAGATATTGAGAAGTATACCCCACTCCTGAATGCTAAACATTTAAAGGGCTAGCAAGGGTGACCAGGCCACTGAAGCCGAGCAAATTTCAATCCATCATAAACAGCAATAACTGGCACTGAGTTTAAGCCAGTAATTCAGTCAGACGTCTGCTGCTTATATTGACAAACTACTCTGATAATTGTCTATTTTGTATTACATTACCCTTCAATGAGTTTCACATGTCTCTGGGACAGGCATGATGGGCAGAAAGGCCTCCTATGCCGTTTCATTTTATGTACTTCCACTTGTGGTTTAAGTGTTTTTCATTATAAGAGTATATGACCACTTCTCTACCAACACAAAAAGATAATTTTCAAAACAAATTTTGATTGCTGTACAATTTGCCAATATTAAGTGAGGTTTCAAACTGGATCTATCATGAGATCTCTGCATGACAGGTAATATTACCACACTAATGATGTCACAATGTAACAGGATCACCAGATCAGCTACCCTGATATCACAGTTTTTAAAATACTACAGAAGTAAGACTGATAGTGGAAAATGAAAGCCCTGAACAAATTACATTATGTTCATTCACCAGTACGATTACAACGTATTTAGAAAATTAAACTATGAATATAGCAAACAATCATTCAGATTCCAGAATTTTTTTCCCCCCAAGTTGAGGCATGCAGTTCATAAGTGGAAGTAAGTCCTCCATTACCTCACCCATATGGATGCTCTTCATGCGTGAGCCTTTGGCAGGCAGTTCAGCCAGCCCTGATCCTGTCTTCATCACACATCAAAACACCTACACATCCCAATAGGGACCACTGCCTAGCAAATCAAGAGGAGGAAACCCAGTTCATTCTTTCCCCCTGCCTACTCCAAAGCCAACAGTAGTGCCCTACTGTCGCAATGTCTAACCTCAAGTAACTCATCAAGGACCAGAGGTCATACCTAGACCATTCTTGAAGGTTTGGATCAGTTTCTCTTCACCCCACACTTACAAAAGAAAATTCATAAACTCTTTCTCCAAGTTATACCCTCCGCTTCAACCGCTGTAGTTAGCGGTTAAGCGGAGGCGTACACTGCTAACTGCATTTTAGATTATGTTCTTACCTTTTTCACAGGCTGCAGCGGGAACTTGCGCCTGGCTGCAGCTTGGATCCATCAGCGAAATTACTATGGAGACCTTGTGGTAAGGCACAATTCCAGCAAAGCCACACCCCTCTGACATTGCACCCCTTGATGTCAGCTTTCAGCTCAGTGACAAGTGTTGTTAAATGATTTGAATCATTTTAAATGTTTTCTCCCACCACTGCATCCTGACTTTGCTCACCCCCATACCACCCCGGGCTCTGCCCTAAATAAATCAGCGTAAATAGCAATGTATGTGCAGGGTAATCAGCCCAAGTTTACACCTTGACAGGTCCCAGCAAAACCATCAGCATGGGCTCCCCTAGAGCCATTTCTGGTGAACCACAACTTCCAAGTTCCAGTATAAGTTGGCTCACTAGAATTTGCAGTTCCTTTGCAGCTTGCAGCCTTCAATAAGTGCAAACGTCTCAGCATTCATTTCTATTGGAACTGCAAGATCCGGGCCATAAGTTTTATAGCAAATTGTGTTATATACCTGTTGTCTGATTCAATAATGAGAAAATACTAATTTGTGAGCTTAGGCAATAGCTCTTAATAGATATTGCCCCAAACTACGTGGCACGAACAAAAGTGAGAATCTCAGATATAAAAGCAGAAAATGCTGGAAAAACTCAGCAGGTCTGACAGCATATGTGGAGAGAGAAACAGAGTTAACGTTTCGAGTCCATATGGCCCTTCTTCAGAGTTAAAGAGAAGTAGAAATGTGATAAAATTTATACTGTTTAAGGGGGGGGTGGAGCAGGTGGAGCTGGATGGAAGGCCTGCTATTGGGCAGGGGCTAAGGAAAGATTGACAAAGGTGTCATGCACAAAAGAAGTGTTAATGCTAGTGGTAAGGGCTAGAGGAAGTGCTGATAGTGGCATAAAGGTAAGAAAGCAGAGTGTGTTAATAGCAGAACGAGGGTAAGCAACCTGTGAAAGGAAAACATAGAACAAGTAACAAATGGCCCTTTTAGGATTGGGAAGGGGACGGTGGTTGGGGAAAAGGGATGGAGAAGGTATATTAAAAAAAAATAAATAATGAATGAAATGAAAATAACATGAAGCGACACCAAAACAGTCATCGATGTACTGAAAAAAAGAGTTGTGGGAGGGGGCCCGAGGAGGACCGGAACAAGGAATGTTCCACACACCCCATAAAGCAACAGGCATAATTGGGACCCATGCATGTACCCATAGCCACACCTTTTACTTGGAGGAAGTGAGACAAGTTTAAGGAGAAATTGTTCTGTGAGAGAACAAGTTCAGCCAGAAAGAGGAGAGTCGTGGTGGATGGGCATTGTTCAGGCCCTGAAGCAGAAAGCCCTCAGACCATCCTGGGTGGGGATAGAGGTGTAGAGGGATTGCGCATCCATGGTGACGAGGAGGCGGTTAGGGCCAGAGAACTGGAAATTGTTGATATGACATAGGGCATCAGAGGAATTGCAGATGTAGGTGGGAAGAGATTGGACAAGGGAAGAGAGAATGGAGTCAAGATAGGAAGAAATCAGTTCAGTGGGCAGGAACAGGCTGACACGACGGGTCTACCTGGACAGTCCTGTTTTTGGATTTTGGGAAGGAGGTAGAAGCGTGCTGTTTGGGATTGGGAGGCTATGAGGTTGGAAGCTGTGGAGGGAAGATCTCCTCTATCTCTTACATTGGGGAGACCAAAAGCAGACTGGGTGACCACTTTGCAGAACACCTTCAGTCTATCCGCAAGCATGATCCAGACCTTCCTCCCACTTGCCATTTCAACACAACATCCTGCTCTCATGCCCACATGTCCGTCCTTGGCCGGCTGCAATGTTCCACTGAAGCCCAACAGAAACTGAAGGAACAGCACCTCATCTTCCGATTAGGCACTTTACAGCCTTCTGGATAACACTGAGTTCAACAACTTCAGACCATGTACTTTCTCCTCTATCTTCACCCCCCTTTTAATCCTATTTATTTATTTTTTAAAATCCACTTATTTTCATTTTTATTCATTTATGAATTGTTTTGTCCCCTTTTTTAATCCCTTTTTCTATCTTTTATCCCCAATCACCACCCCCTCACCCCACCCCACTCCAAAAAGGGCCATCTGTTACTTGTTCCATGTACTTTCACAGAGTGCTTACCCTTGTATTGCTATTAACACATTCTGCTTTATCTTTATGTCACTATCAGCACCTCCTTTAACCTTTACCACTACCAATAACACTCCCTTTGACCTTTTGTCCATGGCATCTTTGTCAATCGCTCCTTAGCCCCCACCCCATGGCTGGCCTTCCATCCAGCTTCACCTGCTCCATCCCCCCTAAACAGCATAAATTTCATCACATTTCTACTTCTCTTTAGCTCTAAAAATGGGTCGAAACGTTAACTCTGCTTCTCTCTCCACAGCTGCTGTCAGACCTGCTGAATTTTTCCAGCATTCTCTGTTTTTATTTCAGACTTCTAGCAGCCACAGTATTTTGCTTTTATCTTAGTGAGAATCTCAGTACTCACCATTATTATGGAGCAAATTGGACAGCAACATCTAGTATCTGCATATGCACAGTTAAAAGTTGAAATATGAAGTTGCTTTCCTAGTTGTCCTATTCCTCCAGAAGCTTTGCTGTGGAGATTTACCATTCATTAACTCAGCACTCAAATGAGTGTGAAGTTGTGGTATTTGCCCAATAGATACCCACTAATCAGGCCAGAAAAAAAATTATGATCCGTGCCTTTAAATATAAATGTGTTTTTGAAGAAGTGTTATGCCAAACAACCTCTCTGGCACTGGAAATTAACAATTGCAAATGTGGAATCTCATTCATTCAGATTTTAATTATTGTTGGAAATTTTTAAACACTGAAAAGATTTTTAAGAACGTTTTCTTTCTTTCTCTCCATTTTGTTTCTGTTTAAGATTTGGTATTAAATATCCTAATTTGCATTTTCTCATTTAGACTCTGCCTGTCTCAGTGAGGATTCTCTAATCTGACTGCTTAAGGAAACACACCTCTGCTTGCCCTATTCATACAGGTTCCAGAGAGACCTGCACAGCTCCAGTGCAAAAGCCCACAAAGTCTTTGGATAATGTAAATATAATGAGCACCATTCCATCACTGACCATAAAATCAGAGACATTATGAAATTCATATCAGTGATATGTTCCATTCCTACTCCTGTATATTACACTTCATCAGAAGCTGGGTTTGTAATTTTTATTATTAATTCTGCAATATAACATGTAATAAGAATATAGAAAGAAAAGTTCAGCTTCTAAAGATACCACCTCAGAATCCCTTAGATGAAATTTGTCCATTTCTGCAAAATATTATTAGGAAATATTCTCATCTTTATTTCCTCTGATAAATAATAACTGTTTATTTTCACTAATGAATTCCATATTCTCCCTTATGTGCAATGTCCTTCAGATTTTACTCTTCATATATTCACTTGAGTCTTGTGTTATCTCAGTGCCAGAGGCTTTTAGCAACATGGTGTTACTCTATAGGAGAACTCTCCTCTTATCAAACTGACTACTTACATTCATTATACTGGGCATGGGAGATGTGAAGGAGATTTAAAAAAAAATAAAAATGTTACTCAATCAAAAGACAACAAGGGTGGATCTTTGGATGCAGTTGAAGAAATTAAAGCATTAGAATTGTTAAGTACAGTTTGTGCAAGAATTGAATGGTTCAACTGTATGTGCATATTAAATTCAGATAGGTTTTGTCTAGCTGTGGCGCACTGAAGATTTTTTCCAATACCAGCAGGAGAGTAACAGGTGACTTAATTGAAACCTTTAAGATCCTGAGGAGTCTTGACAGTTGGAAGTGGAGAGGGGTTTCCTCTTGTGGAAGAATCTAAAACTAGGGGGTAACTTATTTAAGACAGAGATGAGGAGAAATTTTTTTTCTCTCAGAGAGCTGAGTGTCTTTGGAACTCTTCCTCAAAAAGCGGTGGAAGCAGAGTATTTGAATATTTTTAAGGCAGAGTTAAATAAAATCATGATTAACAAGGGGGTGAAAGGCTATCGGGGGTAAGCAGGAATGTGGGGTTGAGGTTACATTCAGGTCCGCCATGATCTTACCAAATGGCAGAGCAGGCTTGAGGGGCTGAGTGGCCTACTCCTGCTCCTAATTCAAAAGTGCATATGTTCTCCCATAATTACATTGACGGAGGAGGAGATGAGGAATCCTCTCTGGAAGGGAACAGACCATATTTATAGATCTAGATCCTAAGTGCTGACAAGGTCAGGGAGCAACTAGATCCAAAACCAAAAACCACATGCCAATCAGGAGAAAAGTTGCACCAGAGCGTGAAAGAAACTGAAGGACAAAGAGGAATGTAGAGAAAACATAGCTTATTAGGAGGTGAATGGCCCAGATTTTGCAGTAAGTGGCAAAGGAACAGCACTTGCTGTTCACCTCATTGACAACTTCCCATACACTTAATGCAGGCTTTTGAGCAGACTTGCTCAAATCTGATCCAACATGGCATTTTCTACAGAACATCAGTGAACAACATAAGAAGCAATAAGGCTCTTCAACCAATCAGGATTGAAGAATCCTCATTGAGGCACAGAGGGTGGAATTTTCTGCTTCTGTCAGTGGTGGGAAATGTGGCAGTAGAGCAAGGAGCACAAAATTTGTTATGATGGCAAAAGTCAGTTTCCTGCCAGAGGGAAAATAATTTGGTATTTCCCCCTCCTGACTTTCATGGCAATTTGGGTATCCCACTGCTCCATGTAGGGAACCATATTTGCATCCCTCTGCATCTCATGAATGCTCATTAAAAACCCAGCTTGCGAAATCATGTTCACACTCCAAATCTAACTGCCCTGCCAGCAAAATAATTAGACCGGTCTGATTCACAACTGGATATAAGCAGATGGATGACTGTGGGCAGGGTGGGTTGACTGGACAAGTGGCAAGGGAAGGAGTGGAAAGCAGAACCATGACTTGGGGCGGGGGGGGACGTGGTGATGATTAAAGGACGACGGGAGGGAAGGGGTGGACAAAGATACATGACGGTGGGGCGGGTTTAACGGAAGATATGGGAAATAAGGGTCAGAAAATAGCAGGAAAGGACAGAGAGAAAAAAACCTAAAAATACATCAATAGTCAAGACTAGATGTTACAAAGATAACAAAAAGAAAAAAACTAAACGCTCTGTATCTGAATGCATGTAGCATTCCTAACAAAGTTAATAAATTGATAGCGCACACTGAAGTCAATAAATATGATCTGATAGCCACTACAGAGACATGGCTACAGGATCACAAGGATTGGGTCCTGAATATTGAGGGGTATATGACATTCAAGAAGAATAGGAAGCTAGGTAAAGGTGAAGTGGTAGCAAGGTTGATCAAGAGTGGCATTGGTGCAATAGTTAAAGATGACCTTGGTTCGGGAGATCAGGATGTAGAATTGGTTTGGGTGGAGATGAGGAATAGTACGGGAAAGAAGTCACTAGTGGGACTGATCTACTAATAGATGTAGGACAAAGTATACAAGAAGAAATATTGGGTGCTTCTAATGAAGGGGTGACAATAATCATGGGCGGTTTTAATCTATATATAAACTGGCAAAACCAGATTGACAGCAGTAGCCAATGGATGAGCAGTTCATAGAACGCTTTCAAGATAGTTTCTTAGAGCAACACATTCTGGAACCAACCAGAAAACAGGTTACATTAGACTTGGTATTGTGTAATGTGACAGGATTAATTAACGACCTCAGAGTCAAGACACCCCTAGGTAGCAGCGATCACAATATGATTGAATTTTACGTCCAGTTCGAAAGGGAGAAGACTGGGTATAAGTCTAGTAATTTAAACTTAAATAGGGGCAACTATGTGAGCATGAAAGCCCAGCTGGCTGAAATGAACTGGGATACTAGGCTAAGGGATAGATCAATAGAGAAGCAGTGGCAGACATTTAAGGGGATAATACAAAATGCTCAGAATAAGTATATTCATACGATAAAGAAAATTCTAAGGGGAGAACCCACCATCCATGGTTAAAGAAGTTAAGGAAAGCATCAAACTTAAGGAAAAAGCATAAAACTGCGCAAATGGTGGCAGATCAGATAATCAACAATGGCCGAGAATGATTAAAAGGTTAACCAGGAGAACGAAATTAGAGTATGAGGGGAAGCTAACTATAAGTGTAAAAACAGGCAGCAAGAGTTTCTACCGGTATTTAAAACGGAAAAAAGTAAAGTGAGTGTCGGTCCACAAAGAGTGAGAATGGGGAATTAATAGCAGAAAATAAGGAAATGGCAGATGAAATTAGCAAATATTTTGCTTCTGTCTTCATTATAGAGGATACAAAAACATTCTAGTAAAAGCTGTGAATCAGGAGGCGGAAGGGAGAGAGGAACTTGGTGAAATTACAATCACTAAGGAAGCAATACTGAGCAAATTGATGGAGCTGTGGGATGACAAGTCTCCGGGTCCTGATGGACTTCATCCTAGGGTTTCAAAAGAGCTGGCCAATGAGGTGGTAGATGTGTTGATGTTAATTTTGCAAAATTCACTATTCTGGAAAGATTCCATCAGGCTGGAAAGTAACAAATATAACCCTCTATTCAAGAAGGGAGGGAGACAGAAAACAGGAAACTATAGGCCAATTAGCTTAACGTTTGTCATGGGGAAGGTGTTAGAATCGATCATTAAGAAGCTTATACTGGGTACTTAGAGAAACTCAAGGCAATCAGGAAGAGTCAGCATGGCTTTCTGAAAGGGAAATCATATTTAACCAATTTATTGGAGTTCTTTGAAGAAGTAACATGTGCAATAGATAAAGGGGAGCCAATAGACATACTGTACTTGGATTTCCAGGAAGCATTTGATAAGGTGACACATCAAAGGTTATTGCAGAAAATAAAAGCTCATGATGTAGGGGCTAACATATTACCATGGATAGAAGATTAGCTGGCTGACAGAAAACAAAGTATGCATAAGTTGGTCCTTTTCTGAGCGGCAGGATGTGACAAGTGGATTCCTGCAGGGGTCTGTGCTGGGGCCTCTACTTTTTACAATTTATATCAATGACTTAGATGAGGGGAGCGAAGGCATGGTAGCTAAATTTGCAGATGACACAAAGATAGGTAGGAAAGAAAGTATGTTGTGAAGAGGACAAGAAGTTTGCAAAGAGGTATAGATAGGTAGAGTGAGTGGGCAAAAATCTGGCGAATGGAGTATAATGTGGGAAAAGTTGTTCACTTTGGTAGGAAGAATAAAAAAGCAGAGTATTACTTAAACGGAGAACAACTGTAGAATTCTGAAGTGCAGAGGAATCTAGGTGTTCTAGTGCATGAGTCACAAAAAGTTAGTATGCAGGTACAAGAAGTAATTAAGAAAGCTAATAGAATGCTGTCCTTTATTACAAGAGGAATTGAACATAAAAGTAAGGGTGTTATGCTTCAGTTACACAGCGCATTGAGGAGACCATATCTCAAATACCGTGTGCAGTTTTGGTCTCCTTATTTAAGGATATAAATGCGTTGAAGGCGGTTCAGCGGAGGTTCACTAGATTGATGCCTGGAATGAGCGGGTTGTCTTATGGGGAGAAATTGTACAGACTGGATTTGTTTCCACTGGAATTTAGAAGAGTGAGAGGCGACTTGAATGATGCGTATAAGATCCTGACCTGTCTCAACAACGTGGGCATGGAAAGGATGGGTGAGTCCAGAACTAGGGAGCACGTTTTAAAATTATGGATCGCCCTTTTAGAACAGAGATGAGGAGAATTTTTTTCTCTCAGGAGGTCATGCGACTTTGGAACTGTCTGTCTCAGAAGGCGGTGGAGGCAGGGTCATTGACTATTTTTAAGGTGGAGGATAGATTCTTGTTCAGCAAGGGAAGCACAGGTTATTGGAGGTAGATGGGAATTAAAACCATAAACAAATCAGCCATGATTTTAGTGAATGGCGGAACAGGTTCGGAGGGCCAGTGGCCTACTTCTGCTCCTATTTTGTATGGTCATATGTCTGTATGTTCATAAAAGAGGGTAGAAGTGTGAATCAGTCCTGGTGTGTGGAGTCATGTCAGGGCCAGCATTTAAAGGCAGTCCTGGGGCAGTGCAGACTATGCTACAGAGCTATGCCTGACACACGTGTTTTGGTCCCGGTCCAGAGAGGTGAAGGCCTATCTGTGCAGCGTTGGTCATGCACAGCATGATGTGCAGGGTGTGGACATTCCCTCACACATTTGGGTTCTGGGTATGGTGGCTTGGTACTTAGCAGCAGATCGCACTGTCATGATCAGACAACCATGTCGATTGCCTTTATGAGATTATGTCAAGCCACACTAGCCAGACCTTCAGGTGCAAACTTGTATCCTCACATGTAATAGGTCAGCATCATGAGGCTAGGCACACATCTATAACTTTGCATTGTCATGGCCATCCAGCAGACATTTCAAGAGAGTCATCAGGTGCAAACCAGGTTCATTGCTCTGCATCATGCAGGTGAATAGGCTGGGAATTAATAGAAGTGTAATGTTTAGCCTTAAACGTGGTCACGTGTTAATGCTGCAGGTCAGCATGAAAGGTTAAGGACCCTGACCATTACTTAAATTGTAACCCACACCCAAACCTGACAGTAATTACATGGAGGCCATTGAAAAGTGCACTTGGTTAGAATGACTCCAAGGATGGTCGAGTTTAAAACCTATAACATCCAGAGAGAACAGAATTCAGTGTAGCAGCATCAGGAAAATAACAAACTTTCGAAAATCTGTACTCATGAGGCCGCATTATATGATCCTCTCACACAAGTCTTACATATGCATTGTCCAACACCATGTTCATACAGCATCTTGCTTTGTTCACGTCACTTCTGTGGACATAAAGGCAAGTGACTGAGCTGAAATTGAGTGAGACACCATAGACCAGTGGGACACAAAGGGAGATACTTGGGAGGAAGGGGTGGCATTTATTATACTTGGATGACCTCCAAGCATTGCATCACATGGAAGAGCTGTTCACAAGCTGAAACTTTGAGGCAAAATAGCATAATATGTTTAGATGTGAAAAGTATATACAGTGAGTGGACACCCATGCCACCACTGTGCTCCCAGCACTATTTCATTTTTCTAACCCTACCGCTACATCAAGGTGCACCCGTGACATCCTCAGCAGAGGTGGACTCAGCATGCTGATTGCTACGCTCTGTTTTCTGAGATGACCTTGGTATATGTCCTCTAGAGGCCCGAGGTCTGGAGGCCCCCAGCCTGCTGAGGATCTCCTGCTCTGGGTCAGGTGCACGCTCCTCGGCTTGAACTGTTGGAGTGGATGGAGTCACGGGCAGAGAGGATTTGGAGCAGCTGTATATCTTTGCAGTGTCCTGTGTGGAGGCCTCTAGGGTGTCCGTCTGATGCTCCTCCTCCCCGTGGGTGCCCAAAGGCCCCTCCCTGACTCCTTGAGAAGAGACACCTGGAGGGAGATCAAGGTGCCCCATCCACCTCTCGCCTAGCCACTGATGGATCCCACTCATGGCTACAGCGATGGTGTGCAGGTCCAAGTGCATATCTGGCAGAAACTGAGCATTCTACTGGACCATGGTCTCCACGGCAGCCGGCACCCTTTCAATGGTGACCTCAAGGCGCTTACATACTGGAGTCACAACATCAGATGGCATCTGACAACCTTGCCTGTTGTTCCCCTGCCTGTCTTTGCAGCTCCAACATTTCGCCAGAGGCTCATTATCAGGCTCAGACTCAGCAGGTGCCTGTTCTCCAACAGTCCTCTGAGTGTCAGAGACCTTGGCTGTCACTACCTTCATATTCTGTGGACCCGGTTCTACGCCATGCTCACCAGATAGTGACCCCAAGCCTGCTCTAGAACGAGCTCCCACTGAGGTGTGGGTGTCTGTGGAGGATGCAGGTGAACGCAGTGACAGGTCTTCCTCAGGATCCTCATCCGAGGTGCTCTGAGGACCAGGGCTGATAGGCTGTAAAGAGAGGAGATAATTACTGATTGGTTAGAGTCACCTACATTAAAGCGCACTCACAGTCACTGTCCATGGATGGCTGATGAATATTGCACCCTCACTGGCTTGTTGAGAGATACCAATCTTGCCATCTGTACAGGAACAGTCTCAGTCCTTGCCAACCAGCTCTGCCACCTGCTCCTCAAGAGGGTGAGTGGCCTCAACTCCAGCATCCCCTGCTCCAGTCTGGAATCTCTCCCTCTTGTTGTGGGTGATCTTGTCCTGCATAAAGACAGATTGGTAGACTGTGAGCAACACGAATGAAAGAGAAGATCATAAGCATGCATGCCTGCTGTGTGCGCTGAGTGCTCCCCAGTAAGGTCTGAAGACATGACTTGTGCAGGATGATACAGGAGATGTTGATCTTCAAGTGTCTGAGAGACAATCAGTGGTGATGTCTCTTCTGCTGGTAGTGTGTGAGAGTCCTGTGGACTGCAACCCTGTGAATGCCTGATGGCTTTATGAGAGTGAGAGTTGGGGGTGAGGAGAATGCTGACTTATCCTGATAGAGTGGATGAGATCATTCATCCTCTTCCTGCATTGCAGGGCGGTTCTCTTTTGTGGCCCACTCCTCCCAGCGACCTCCTCCCAAGCCGGCATAGTGAGGTTGGTGGACCTCTTGCTGCCAGAGGCCAGCAAGGTTATTTGGGAGTTAAGAATTCACTTATTCCTGTATGGACCAGTCCTAACTTTTTCTGGCATGCTTAATAAGTAACCACTGGTAAGTGCCCTAACTTCATGCCATTGCATGCATTTCAAAGCTGAGTCTATTCACAAGGTTGGTATAGCACAGTCTTTGGAAAAGCAGGGTAACTCAAGACAGCTTTTATCTGTGCATATATGTATTCCAGATGTTGTTATTCAACTTGGTTCATAATAAAGATGAGCATCGACAGCCTCACCAATATTATTAATGCCAAATCTGGACCAATGCATTTTTATATGAGAAGAAGGTCAGAAGTGCATAACCGAAGTTGGAACATTGTTATTCCTGGCCCATCTCAAGGAATCTATATGTCATCTAGATATATGTGCACCCATCTATGAATCAGCTGCACTCCCATGAGACAGACAACTCTAAGTCTGCATTTGATGCATTCCCACACAGTTTCCTGTCATGGTTGAGTTAGACAAAAAGCCTTTATCACTTGAGTACAAAGAGACCAATGACTGAATATCAGAATGGCACCTGGCAAGGACGGGATTCCAGCCGAACTGCTTAAACATGCAAAGTCCACCTACTGCCACACATTCCTGACCTCCTCCTCCTCTGTTGGAAGGTAGAATCCATTCCACAGGACATGCATGACCTAAAAATCATCCCATTACACAAAAGCAAAGGCAACATAGGAAATTACAACAACTACAGGACCATTTCACTCCTTAGCATCACTGGGAAAGCCTTCATTAGGGTTATGCGTAAAATGACTCCATCTACTTACAGATGGAGTGTATCCAAAAGCACAGTGCGGTTTGTGTTAGAATACAATGGACATAACTTTCTTCAATAGACAGATACAAGAGAAGTGTATACCTCTTTACCTTACTTTAGTAGATATCACTAAAGTATCCAACACTGTCAGCAGGGCAAGACTAACTGGCTGTCCACCAAAGCTCCTCAGTCTCATCCACTCCTTTCATGATAACATGAACTGCACTGTACAATAGGATGGCACCATTTCCAACAGTTGCAGGATGAAGAATAGGGTGAAGCAGGGCTGTGTCCTCACCACCACTTCGGTATCTTCTTCTCCATAGCTCCTGAACTATGTCTTCCCTGCAGATATGGAAGGAGTTTGCATGCATACCAGGACAGACGGCAAGCTCTACAATCTATTCAGACTGAAAGTAAAGTCAAAACATAGCATGTCTTGATCAGAGAACTCATCTATGCTGATGTTGCTGCATTAGGCACTCACACAGAACTCACCACAAATACTCATGGATTGTCTCTCTCAAGCCTATAACTTGTTCTACCTGACTAAGTATCAAGAAAACATTGGTTATAAGACAGGGTGTCACTCTCCACCCCTGATCTCACTAAATAACACCCAGCTAGGGGCAGTTAGCTAATTCTGCTATCTTTGGTTCACGGTGACAGACAATCTATCTCTTAACGCAGAATTCGATATACACATAGGGAAAGCAGCTACCATCGTTGGCCAACTTGCAAAACATGCATGTAATAACATCAAGCTGACTTTTAGGACCAAGATAAGGCTTTATGAGGCCGGCGTTCTCAGCATTTTGTCGTACAGCTGTGAAACATTGACAAATTACAGCTATCAAGAAAGGAAGCTAAACGACTTTTATCTTGCTGTTTGCAGCACATTCTGGGGTATTTCATGGGAGGACAGAATCACAAACGTGGCAGTCCTCTCATAAACGAATCTCCCAGGTATGTTGGCAATCATCGAGTAGAGGCAACTTCGCTGGCTTGAGCACATGTGCAGAATGTTCGACGGTCACATACCTATGGATTTTCTGTATGGCGAGAAAGCCAGAGCCAGATGACTAGTAGGATGCCCAAAGTCCATTTCAAGGATGCTCGTGTGACAGTAAGGCCACATCGTCCGCATGCCTGACACAAGGCTCCCACAGCAACCTCTCTACTCCATGCTTCGTCATGGCAAGTGGTTACCAGGGGGGCAGAGGAAACGTTTCAGGAGTGTCCTCAAAGCCTTCCTGAAAAATGTACCATCCCCACTGATATGTGGGAATCTCTTGCTCAAGGTCACAAACTGGAGAAGAAGCTTCCGCGAAGGTGCTAAACATTTTGAACGTCTCCGACAAGCCCAGTTGGAAACCAAGCACAAACAGCAGAAGGAGCAAACCAAAATCTGAGCACCCCACCCGCCTGCCTTATCAAGCACTACCTGCGCTACTTGTGGCAGAGTGTGAGCTTGGATTTTTAGTCACCTCAGAACTTGCAACGCCGGAGTGGAATAAAGTCATCCCCAGTCCTGAGGGGCTGCAGAAGAACAAGAAGAAGAAGAAACATTGATTCTCACATCTGGAAGACAATAGCTGATGACAGTGCAAAACGGTGATATCACTTGTGGGCCGGTGTGCGCCACCATGATAATCGGTGTTTACAACGGCTTGGCAACAGACACACAACGCCAAAAATGACAACCCACAACGTCACCTGATAACCAGCCTACACGCAGCATTTGTGACAGGACCTGCTTCTCACAGATTGGTCTCTTCAGCCATTAGCAAAAGTGCACTATTTGAAGCTACCCCAGCCCCAGCAGACTTGATTTGCTGCATGTCTATCACCTTACATAAACGGAAGGATGTCAATGAAGATATATATACACACACACACATATATAAATATATACAGCATTTCACTCAAAGATCACTGTTTTGATAACACATAAATATTACCAAAACCAATTAAATATTACCAAAAACAATGTCTTTTAGTGGTTCTCAAATATTGTTGGGTTCAGCACTGCTAATAGAGCTTTGTTAAAGAGATAGGTTTACAAGGCCATAAAGGGAGCCAATTTAGATCAGCAAAGACAGGGATGAAGGATGAGCAGAATTTGCTGCTCACAAGGATGAATATAAGCAGCAGAATTTTGGATGAGCTATTTAACCGGCTGGGAGATGATCAGCAGACACTTGAATAATCAAGACGGAAGCTCAGGGTTTCAGCAGCAGATATGTTAAGGTGGGGACGGTGGCAGAGGACATTACAGGGGTAGAAAAACATCTTTTTACGACAGAGAGGATATGGGAACAGAAGCTCAGCTCTGGTCAAATAAAGTACCAAAGCTACAAACAGTCTGGTTTAGCATAAGCTAGCATCCAGGGTATGGAGTTCATGGCAGGAATTGAAGAGGATGGTTTTAATCAGTAGAACAGGGCTTTCCAAACAGCGGGTCATAAGCTCCAAGTCAGCAATAGCTGTCGTGGAGCTCAGACTGATTTCTGACAGCTTCAAGGCCTCTTCTTGGTGAGCATGGTCTGATTGCTGCTACAAGAAGAGCCTATAAAATAGTAGATGTTAATTTTTTTGTAGAAAGCCTATTTCTTCACTTATCAGGATCATCAGGCATTAATAATCATGATTCTATTACATGAATAATTGGGATCCTATTGCATCAATAATAAGGATTCTATTACATCAATGATCAGTGATCTTAATACATTCATAATCAGAGTCCTATTACTTTAAGGTTCAGGATACAAATACATTAATCAGGATACTATTACTTTAATCATGTTTAACTAATTTATTAGAGTTCTTTGAGGAAGTAACAATCAACATGGATAAAGGGGAACCTGTAGCTGTAATGTACTTGGATTTCCAAAAGGCATCCAGGGATGAAGCACTTTCCCATAAAGAAAGGTTGAGCAGGTTAGGTCTATACATATTGAAGTTGAGAAGGAGGAGAGAGGATCTTATTGAAACATATAAGATCCTGAGGGGACTTGATAGGGTCGATACTGGGATGATGTTTCCTCTTGTGGAAGAGACTAGAATGAGGGGACAAAGAGGTCTCCCGTTTAAGACGAAGATGAGGAGAAATTGTTTTCTCTCAGAGAGTTATTATATGTGGCATTCTCTTCCCTTAAGAGCAGTAGAAGCTAGGTCATTGAATTTATTCAAGGCAGAGTTAGATAGGTTTTTGATAGAGAAGGGAGTCAAGGGTTATGGGGGGCAGACAGGAAAGTAGAGTTGAGACCATAATCAGGTCAGCCATGATCCTACCAAATGATGGGGCAGGCTCGATGTGCCGAATGGCTTCCACCTGCTCCTCTTTTCCATGTTCCTATAGTCTGGGTATAGAATAGTCTGGTGCCTATTGCATCAACAATCAGGATCTTTCTTTTTCATGGGCAACAGGTCTTTATTTTATACTTTGTATAAACAACTTTATGTTGCTAGAGCAACAGCCGACTGGGACCTTTGGACAGACACACGGATGTGGGTCTTGGCCAGATGATCAGTGAATTCCTGGTATGGGGCCTTTCCACAGATCCAGGGGTCAAGTAACTGTAGGTCTTAGAAATGGCATCAAAAGTAGCTTTAGCAAAGTTGTCCAGTGTGGCTGAGCAGCCTCTGGCTGAGATGTTGCAATCGTCGATACCAGCCATCTGAAGCAGTTTCTTGGGTACAGGGGCTGAGACGATATCAGTACCATGGGGTGCAGGGATAAGACACACCAAGACTGAACCGCAATGGCCAGTCACCTTGCATGGTACGGTGTGTGGCTTTCCAATTTTGTTACCCAAGTAACCCCAGTAACCCCTCCTTACAGGGATGATTGACAGCTTCACCATAATAATAGCTTCATGAATGGCAGTGGCCACTTCCTTGGAAGACTTGACACCCAATGCAACATGTCCGTTATAGTCACCAATAGCAACAAAAGCCTTGAACCTCTGGACGGGCATGATCTTGAGAACCTTGTCCTTCAAGGACGATCCCAGGAAGAAGTCAATGATTTCAGACTGTTTGATAGGAAGTGAGAAGAGATAAATTTCCTCCAGAGTTTTGATCTTCATATCTTTCTTCAAACACCCAAGCTTAGTTACTGGCACCCACTCCTTTTCTTCAGCCTTTCCACCATGGCCTCTGCCACGTCCTCTACCGTGGCCTCGACCCCACCCATAGCCACTGGAGCCAAAGCCACCACAGAAACCTCCCCTACCACTGGCGTCGTCTGCTATTTGGTGATTATTTTTTATTGCATAAATAATCAGCATCCTACTAAATTAATAATCGGGATCTATTTAAATTAATTAGATGGTTCCTATTACATTAATAATCAGCTGCCTATTGCTTCAATAATCGGGAATATATTTCATCAACAATCAGAATGCCAATACATTAATGATCTGATTATTAGTTGAAATAATTCTCAGTCCTATTGCAGTAATAATCAAGATGGATAGACTTTTTATTTATTTAGATTGATAGGTAGATTTTTGATAGACAAGGGAGTCAAGAGTTATGGGGGGGCCAAACAAGAAAGTGGAGTTGAGAACACAACTAGATCAGCCATGATCTTATCAAATGGCAGAACAGGCTCGAAGAGCAGAAAGGCCTACTTCTGCTGCTACGTCTTATGGTCCTGCTCCTAAGTCCTATGTTCCTATGATTAAAGTAATTTCCTATTACATGCTATTAATAATCAGAGTCCAAATACACTAATATCCCATACAGTTTTTCGCCAATCAATGGTCAATAATGTGGATCCTATTACATTAATCACAGTCTTACGACATTAATAACCAGGATCCTGGCACATGAAAAATAAGGTTCCTATTAAATTCATAAGTGTCCTAATGCTTCATAATTCAGGATACTGTTACATGCCTTTCCATCAACTCCACCCGAGCTCAAATCCTGTCCTTCCCACCCTTCTTGGTCAAAGATAAAAGCCCCCCGCAGTCAAAGATAAAAGTCCCTCTCAACCGACTCAACAGCTGAAACCTCCATTCCATCAAGCAATGAAGCCTCCTCGCCCCACAAATTTGATATTCCCCAGATTTTCACTCTGCGGTCACACAAAGTCTTAGATATTAAAGTGGGGTCACACCAGGATAAAGTTTGGGAAGCACTGCTGTAGAAACTGACACCATGCTAATGAATAACTTGGCAAAGGGGCAGTGTGAAAATGAGGAATAAGGAGGGAACCAAGGAGACGTGTTTGAGAAGAACAGCATGGTCAGCCAAATCAAAGGTTGTAGAGAGGTAGAAAGGATAAAAACATTATGCAACACACTCAGTCACAGAGGATTTCGTATGAGACTTCAATTAAGGCTATTCAGTGCTGTAGCAGAGACTGAATCTCTTCAAATAGAGATTTCCAACATGGAGTTGCATGATAGATGGTCATGTTTCTGTGAGGCAGAAACACTTGAGAATGTAGGGAGTCTGAGATTGGATGGTAAACAGAAGATTGAGGTTTTGTTTTTAAAAAAAAAACAGGGCCTTTGAAAGATAGGTATCCAGTACTTCAGGGAGCAAGGACACCTAGGTGAGCTAGGTGGTCTGCAGCACAAAATCACCAACCTTCAGCTGCCTTTTCAGATCTTCAGAGCTTCTCTCAAGCCCACTTTACTTCGTCTGCTCCCTGCAGCTCTTTAATTTGGAGCCTGTCTTTCTGCTCCTTTCTTGTAACTTAACTTAACAGGACCTATTTCTGATCCCTGTCTTTGTGCTTTTCTTTTTGGAAACTCTCCTGTTCCCCCCTCCATTGCTTGGGACCTCTCCTTGTACCCCTCCCTGAGACACCTATTTGATAATGACTCTCCCTTCTAGGTCCCTTTACCTGGATTTTCCCATCTTTTCCTCTTTCTTCCTCTACACAGGCATGCAGAGCCAGTCTCCCCATTCTGAAGAATGTAAAATACCTGAACTGCGCATGTGCGGCCAGTTTCCCAACTAGTGCATGCGCATGAGGCCCGAGGGTCGTCAGGAACCAGAATCCCCAAGCTCCAAAATAAGAAAGGTAAGTTTGGGCTTCTTAACACCCTTCCCCTTGGAAGAAAGCAAGCTTCACTACTGTGAAGGTTTCTTTAAAATAGCTTTAAAGTTTCCTCACAAGAACTTGACATCTTAAATCTCTAACAAACAGCTTATTGCATACTATACCGATAAACTTTTCATTCTGTTTCACAATTACATGTCATATTACACAATTACAAAGGTTTAAGCAAAACAAAAGTCAATACATGTAACAAGTAGGATTAGCAAAATTTATGCATCATAGAATTATCATAACTCAATACTTGCATTTCTTTTTTCTCTTATTCCCAGTCCGTAACTCGACAACGAATGTTTCATTTCAATACCCAATTGTCATCCTTTTTATTTGCTGTACGAGTAATTCCATCTTCATTCTCCAAATTCAAACATGATAAATTCTCATTTCAAAGTAATAAGGTCAAAATAGCTTCTTTGTGCATTAACAATTTATTTCTCCTCTAATCAAAATTTCTTTTAGCTATTTCAAGGATGTTATTGAAATGCTTTTTATGTTCACATAGAAGTGTTTCATACTCATGCTTGGTTTGATCTTTGAACTTTTTAAGATCATGTAGTTTCTCCTGATCTCATTCCAAACAGGCCTTTCTTAATTCTCTTCCCGCAACATCAACCACATCTTCCCTCTGGATTTTTATTGTTGATTCCAATATTTCAATTCCTTCACACAATTCACAAACCATATCATTCCACTCTTTTGCAGGTTTCAAATGGTCCTTTGTGAACTGTCCATTTGCCTGGATTCCTGCTGCTGTACCCTATGTGTCAACACTGGCAAACACTTGTAATTTAGTGTCCACAATCACTGACCCTTCCAGTTCTTTCCATTGGCAACTCTTAAACTTCAATTCTGCAGGCACTTCTGTTGCTTCTGTACTGTTCATTACTAAGGTTGATGTATCAGATTTGTTATTTGGATCAGTTCTTAGCTCAACTGAATCACAATCGGGCAAGGAGTTTTTATTCATCGAACAACTTCAGAACTGTGACGCTCCATCCCAGGTTGTGGAAAAACCATACTGCCTTCTATACCTTTGCCCATTATAAAGTCCATATTTGCAATAGGTAATTTTAGAACAACTCCAATTACACAAGGCCCCTTCATCAGGGCACAACTTAAATTTACTATATGCAATGGTAAGACACACTGTCCCTTAATACCTTGAATTGATACATACTAATTCAGCAATCTTCTGAAGAAAGGTCCAAATCCTTTGCTACCAACAAGCTCTGAGCTGAACTAGTATCTCTCAGGATAACAACTTTTCTGGGTTCTTTCTTGGACAAAAATGGCGTGATTTCCCCTTCAAAAATAAGCCCCTTGTAATCTTTTTCAGTTCCACCTACTCCTACTGTAAAAACATTAGAAGCACTGGATTTCACACAAGTTTCACTTTCTGGTGCAACTTTGTGGAAGTCTGTTACTTGCGCCAGTGCCTCGGTTTTAACATCCATTCCATTTTCTTGGAAGGCCTTTTCTAAAGACTCCTTTAGTGTTCTTATTACTGCCACCAGCTAATCATTCAGTTTAAAACAATGGACTTTGAGATGCCTGGTCTTATGCCAATAAAAGCATACTGGTTTTTTACATCGCTTTTACACTATCATTTTTCTTGACTGGAAAATCTTCTGCCTCCTCCCTGTTCCTCCAGCTTCCCTGCGAATTTATAGATGAAGATCTACTGTCCCCTAGCTGCTCATGTGATATATCAGACGTATCTGCCAGAACTGCTACTTCTCGTACCCTAGAAACCCTAAGGTCTTCCAGGTGTGAACTGATAGCTATTGGGATGCTATTTCAAAATTCTTCCATTATCATTAGCTCCAAAATTCTCAAAATTTTGTTCCAACTTCAGTTATCGAAACCACCGATCCCACAGCATTTCTTTTTCCCTAGCAAATTCTACAAACATTTCATTTGGTCTTTTCTTTGAAGTCTGAAATTTCAACTGATAAGCTTCAGGGACAAGCTCATAAGCATTAATTACTGCTGTTTTGACTACCTCAATCTGAAGATTGTTCTTCTGAAAGACTAGAATATACAACAATATCCTTCCTGAACAAAAGACTTTGCAATATGAGAGTCCATGAGTCCTTAGGTCACTTTAGCTTTGTTACCTTTTCAAATGAGATAAAATAACTCTATTCCATCTTGTTATATTAAACTCCAAATGGGACACAATTCCTCATCTGAACTGCTAAACTCTCTTTCGCTAGGTAACCTAAGCTTTTCTTGTGCCAGTTCATGCTGTCTGATTTCTTTCCCTCTTTGAAATTCTCAGGGATCACCTAAGTCTTACATTTCCAGAAATTTCTTAGCAATTGACAAAGTCATTCTGCTTATCAATCAGTATAGCAAACTTCACCATGGAAATCTTGTAAACCGTAACCTCAACAAGTATCAGCTTGTTTATCTGTAGATTCTAAATCCTACAAGAGCCTCCAATTTATGTTGTTATGATACTTGCCAGACTCCGGGTTACAGGGGTAGATCTGGTTAGGGACCAATCGTGTTTTGTTTAAAGTAGGTGAAGTTTGAGATTCAAGACATTTACTAAGTGAATAAAGCCAAAAGATTCCATGGATTTGGAACAAAAAAAAACTTTACTCTACAAATTCATAAAGATAAAATAATTTACAATATCCATATTACACTTTAACATTCAGGGTAAGTATGAGATACAGGTGAATTAGCAAGCAAACGGTGGCCAAACACATCATTCTAGACAATAAATAACAGATGCAACCAAACCGGATTTCACAAATTTCTCAACACACCCAGATGTTCGTCACATTGTCAGCCAACCAATTTCACTGGAACTTCATTTTTTTCACAAGGATTTCCAGTCCCCACATTTGAAGATCGTGCCTTGGAATTCTCTCCAAACGTCACTCCAACTCCAACGGCGTCAACAACAGCCAACCTTGCAGGGTTTCAATCTCAACTTCCGAGACTCCTTTTCCTTGGATTTCTGAGTACACTCAAGCATCACCTTCCAAACACAATTTCAGATCTTCAGCTGTGCCAAGCAGAACACCACTGCTCGAAAGCGATACCTATGCCCCATTGGCCCGCAGCATGGAGTCACCCATCTTCGCTGCCTTCTCAGATCTTCTGGGCTTCTCTCAAGCTCACTTTACTTAGTCTGCTCGCTGTAGCTCACTCTTTAATTTGGAACCTGCCATTCTGCTCCTTTCTTGTAACTTAACAAGACCCATTTCTGATCCCTGTCTTTGTCTCTAACCTGCAACTCTTTTTTGGGACCTCTCCTTGGTTTGAGACCTCTCCTTGTCCTCCCTCCAATTTCCAGCTCTGAAACACCTACTTGATAATGGCACTCCCTTCTAGGTACCCTAACCTGGGTTTTCCCACCATTTCCTCCTTCTTCCTTCTGTGCAGGGGCACAGAAACAGTCCCAGGCCTGATGAATGTAAAATGACTAAACTGCATGTGTGTGGCCAGTTCCTGGTCGACCAGTGGGCGGGAGGCCCAAAGTTCATTGGGAACTGGAATTCCTGAAGTCCGATCTCAGAAAGTTTTGGTTTCTTAACACTATCCAAAATAGCGAATTAACTGGTGAGTCTTTTTTTTAAAGTAAGGTTTACTACTACTATTAATGCGTATTAAGTATTCTTAGGGTTTAGCATTAGTGAGATTTATTAGTATTGGGAATGTTTATTAAGAGTAATAAGGTTTATTAGTATTGATAAATGCTTATTAGCAGTAGCAAGGTTATGAACTAACAGATAAAGGAATGGCTGCTTAAACCTCTAGAGTGCACCCTGTGCTATGTGAGAACACCTGGACACCTCCCACGTCCTGGATAACCATTTGTGCAGGAAGTGTCATTAATTGCAGCAGCATGAGCTCTGGATTTCAGAACCTGTACAGCAAGTCACTGTGGTGCATCAGTGAGGCTGAGAGCTTTGTGGATAGTGCAGGCATCCCCTGAGTGCATCCCACTCTCCAACCAGTATTCTGAATACTGATGAGTGATGGTTCATCTTGGGAGTGCAGCCAGAGCCAGGTCCATGGCACCACAGGCGGCTCAGGGTCCATGGCACCACAGGCGGCTCAGCTGTACAGGGGGCTACAAGGAAGATTGGAAGAGCAATAGTGATAGGTGATTCGATAGTTAGGGGAATAGACAGGGGTTTCTGCGGCCGTTGACCCGAATCCAGGATGGTGTGTTACCGGACTGTTCCGGTAGACCGATCGTGTCAGCTTGCTCCTGCCCCACAGAACTCATCTCTCATTATCTTGACTCCCTTCTCTCTCCCTTTGTCCAGTCCCTTCCCACCTACATCCGTGATTCCTCTGACACCTTACGTCACATCAACAATTTCCAGTTGCCTGGCCCCAACCGCTTCCTCTTCACCATGGACGTCCAATCCCTCTACACCTCCATCCCCCACCAGGATGGTCTGAGGGCCCTTAGCTTCTTCCTCGAACAGAGGCCCGAACAATCCACATCCACCACTACTCTCCTCCGTCTGGATGAACTTGTTCTCACACTGAACAATTTCTCCTTCAACTCCTCTCACTTCCTCCAAATAAAAGGTGTGGCTATGGGTACCCACATGGGCCCCAGCTATGCCTGTCTCTTTATGGGGTATGTGGAACATTCCTTGTTGCAGTCCTACTCCGGCCCCCTTCCACAACTCTTTCTCTGGTACATCGATGATTACTTCGGTGCTGCTTCGTGCTCTCGTCGGGACTTGGAAAAATTTATTAATTTTGCTTCCAATTTCCACCCCTCCATCATTTTCACGTGGTCCATCTCTGACACTTCCCTTCCCTTCCTTGACCTCTCTGTCTCAATCTCTGGTGATAGACTGTCCACCAATATCCATTACAAGCCTACCGACTCCCACAGCTACCTCGACTACAGCTCCTCACACCCCGATTCCTGTAAGGACTCCATCCTATTCTCTCAGTTCCTTCGCCTCTGTCGCATCTGTTCTGATGATGCTACCTTCACAACAATTCCTCTGACATGTCCTCCTTCTTCCTTAACCGAGGTTTTCCACCCACGGTCGTTGACAGGGCCCTCAACCGTGTCCGGCCCATCTCCCGCGCATCCGCCCTCACGCCTTCTCCTCCCTCCTAGAAACATGATAGGGTCCCCCTTGTCCTCACTTATCACCCCACCAGCCTCCGCATTCAAAGGATCATCCTCCGCCATTTCCGCCAACTCCAGCATGATGCCACTACCAAACACATCTTCCCTTCACCCCCACTGTCGGCATTCCGTAAGGATCGTTCCCTCCGGGACACCCTGGTCCACTCCTCTATCACTCCCTACTCCCCAACCCCCACCTATGGCACCACCCCATGGCCACGCAAAAGATGTAACACCTGCCCCTTCACTTCCTCTCTCCTCACCGTCCAAGGGTCCAAACACTCCTTTCAAGTGAAGCAACATTTCACTTGCATTTCCCCCAACTTAGTCTACTGCATTCGTTGCTCCCAATACGGTCTCCTCTACATTGGAGAGACCAAACGTAAACTGGGCGACCACTTTGCAGAACACCTGTGGTCTGTCCGCAAGAATGACCCAAACCTCCCTGTCGCTTGCCATTTTAACACTCCACCCTGCTCTCTTGCCCACATGTCTGTCCTTGGCTTGCTGCATTGTTCCAGTGAAGCCCAACGCAAACTGGAGGAACAACACCTCATCTTCCGACTAGGCACTTTACAGCCTTCCGGACTGAATATTGAATTCAACTTTAGGTCTTGACCTCCCTACTCCATCCCCACCCACCCCCCCTTCTGTTTCTTCCCCCTTCCTTTTGTTTTTTTTCCAATAATTTATATAGATTTTTCTTTTTCCCTCTATTTCCATTATTTTTAAATATTTTTAAATCTATTATGCTCCCCCCACCCCCACTAGAGCTGTACCTTGAGGGCCCTACCATCCATTCTTAATTAGCACATTCGTTTAGATAATATCACCAACTTCGACACCTACGTGTTCTTTTGTTCTGCCGTCTGTGACATCTTTTGATGATCTGCTTCTATCACTGCTTTTGCCTACAACCACACCACCCCCCTCCACTTCTCTCCCTCTCCCCCCACCCAACCACACACCTCACCCCCCCACCCCCCCCCCCCCCCCCCCAACCTTAAACCAGCTTATATTTCAACCCTTCCTGGGATTCACCTAGTTCTGTTGAAGGGTCCTGAGGACTCGAAACGTCAACTCTTTTCTTCTCCGCCGATGCTGCCAGACCTGCTGAGTTTTTCCAGGTAATTCTGTTTTTGTTATGGTGTGTTACCTCTCTGGTGCAAGGGTCAAGGAGACTACTGAAGGGCTCCCTCGGGGTGTTCAGAAGGAGGATGAACAACCAGCAGTTGTAGTAGACGTTGGTTTGAACGACATAGGCAGGAAGCGGGATGTGGAATTCAGGGAGCTAAGTAGGAAATTAGCAAGCAGGTCCTCAACAGTAGTCATCTCCAGATTACTCCAATTACTATGAGCAAGTGAGTATAAAAATAGGAGGATAAAGCAGATGAATGCATGGCTGGGGAGATGGTGCAGGAGGGAGGGATTTAGATTCTTGGGACAATGGGACAGGCTCTAGGGAGATGTGACATGTACAGGACAGACAGGTTGCATCTAATTATTGAGGAAGGTTTAAACTAACTTGGCAGGGGTGTGGGAACCAGAAGGAATTATCAGAGGTAAATCAAAGTGCACAGAATACCAGGAGAGATAGCAGAAGAGTAAGAGTTAATAAGTTATTCAGTGCAGTAGGAGTGAGGGAGAAAGTAACAACATCTAAATCAGGGTTAATGTGCATATATGTTAATCAGCAGTCAAATACAGAACCATTTGGCTAGAGCTAATGAACAAAAAAGATGCAATCACATTGCTTGGTGTAGTCCATAGGCCACCAAATAGTGGAAAGGGTGTAGAGGAACAAATCTGGAAGGAAATTACAGAGGTGCAAAAATTATACAGCAGTTATAATGGAGGACTTTAATTATCTGAATATAGACTGGAATAGTACGAGTGTAGAGGGCAGAGGGCAAAGAGTTCCTAGAGTTCATGAAAATTTTCTACAGCAATAAGTTTCCAGTCCAACGAGAGGGGAGCTGGTTCTTGGCAATGAGGTGAGCCAAGTGGATCAAGTGTCAGTAGTAGAACATTTACGGGACAGTGATCATTGTATTCATTTAATACCTCAACAATTCCCCTGCCTCCATGCATAAATCCCCTTTTTAGTTCCTAATTGGCCCTATTCCTCCTTTTGCCACCCTTTGCATCTGTCTTTACCAAGGAAGAAGATGCTACTCGAGCCATGGTGAAAGTGGAAGTAATTAATACACGAGAAGGATTTAAAATTGATAAGGAGGAGGTATTAGATAGGCTGACTACTTAAAGTTGATAAAGCATCAGGACGAGATGAGATGCATTCAAAGGTACGGAGGGAAGTGAACATAGAAATTGCAGAGGCATTGATCATAATTTTCCAGTCTTCCTTAGACTCAAGGATGGTGCCAGATGACTGGAGAATTGCAAATGTTCAATGAAGATAAGCTCAGCAAATACAGGCCAACCAATTTAACTTCAGTGCTGGGAAAAGTTTTAGAAACAATAATTCGGGGCAAAATTAATAATCACATGTACAAATGTGGGTTAAGGAAAGCCAGCATAGATTTGTTAAGGTCAAATCAGGCTTAATTAACTTGCTGGAGTTTTATGAAGAGATAACTGAAGAGTGTTAATGAAGGCAGTTCTGTTGGCATGGTGTACATAGAGTTCCAAAAGGCATTTGATAATGCAATACTGCATAGCAGACTTGTAAGCAAAGTTATAGCTCATAGAACAAAAGGGAAAACTGGCTGCGTTAGTAAACAGAGAGGAGTGGTTAATGAGTGTTTTTCAAATGGAGGAAGATTTGTAGTGGAGTTCCACAGGGGTCAGTGAAGAGGTCTATGTAGAACTCCAAAAGGACATAGACAAGTTGGTGGAAAGGGTGGACAATTTGATGGAAAGGGCTGACAAGTGGCAGATGAAGTTCAATGCAGAGAAATGTGAAGTGATTCATTTTGGTAGGAAGAACATGGAGAGACAATACAAAATAAAGGATACAATTCTGAAGCAGGTGCAAGAACAGAGGGTCCTGAGTTATTAAGTAATTGAAGGTGGCAGGATAGGTTAAGAGCAGTTAATAAAGCATACAGTATCCTAGGTTTTATTAATAGGGGCCTAGAGTACAAGAGCAAGGAGTTTATGTTGACCTGTTATAAGATACTAGTGCCGCCTCAGCTGGTTTGTATCCAGTTCTGGGCACACTAGGAAAGATGTGAAGGCATTGGAAAAGGGAGGTCTGGAATGTGCTTGATTGATCTTTGGGACAGTTCTCCTAATTTTGGACCCAGATGTTACCGAGAAGGACAGGGTGACTGGCATGGTGTGCCTTATTGCTTCCAGTGCCTAGGTCAATGCCGGATGGTCCATCTGGTTTTATTCTTATTCACCTTTTCTATAACGCTTTGATACAACTGAATGGCTGGCTAGGCCATTTCAGAGGACAGTTATGAGTTGACCATATTGGGTCTGGTTTGTAGTCACTTGTGGGCCAAACCAGGTAAAAACAAATTTCCTTCCCTAAAGTTTTTATGACAATCCTGTAGTTTCATTTTTTAATTCCAGGTTTATTAATTAAATTTAAAGTCCCCCAGCTGCCAAGGTGGGATTTAAACACATGTCTCCAGAGCATTAGTCCAGGCTCCAGATTGCTAATGCAGTAACTATATCACTATGCTACTTTTCCTGACAAAGAAATAGGATCAATTTGAGAAAATACTTTTCAGGGAGTTACAAGAGCATAAAGGCAATTCTAAGAGCAAAATTAACGTTTTTTAAAGAAAAGTTTGAAGTTTTTTTTATACATAGTTATTAAATTGTAAATGCTATTTTTACCAGTAATTAAACAGCTGGAGGAAATCTTGTAATGGTGGCTCAACTCAACTTTACTGTATTTTTGGAGCAATTTGACTTTTTCCCTTTATCCTTCCTTTTATTGATATATTTTGCTGATGCTCACTTTAATCATTTCCTCCTCTCCAGTCTATAATACTTCCTTTTACCTATCCAATTTCCTTGCCTTTAATGTGCACATTCCCCATCCCTTCAGCTGTGATGGGTTAATGATTTGTGAATACAGAATTTTCACCATATAGTGCTGAGAGGCCATTTGGGAGCAGCTTTATTATGGGGTCTTATGGCAAGGACAATGGAGCTCAGATGTACGTGATTGACCCTTCAGCAGTGCTCCATGGTTACTGGGGATGTGCAATTGGGAAAGCTAAAGAAGAAGCAAATACAGAGATCGAGAAGCTGCAGATGAAAGACATGACTTGCAGGGAAGTGTTTAAAGAAGCTGCAAAAATAATCTACATAGTCCATGGTGAAGTAAAGGCTAAGTCTTTCGAGTTGGAGCTAAGTTGGGTTGAAGAAATTACAAAAGGCAGACATGAACTTGTACCTAAAGATATCAAAGGGGCACCAGAAAAATATGCCAAAGAATCTCTTGAGCAAGATGGTGAATCTGATGAAGGTAACATGTAATTAATTTATTTTTAAAAATACAGTACTGTTTGAAACAACTCCTGCCTTTTCCTTTGTATCAAGTTTATAGCTGGTTTTCTAATGTCTGTAAATTTAAACTTTACAAAATACATCAGAAGGCAATTGGTTAAAAGATTAAATGCTATGTTAGAGTGACCAAAATAAAAATCTTACCGATTGACAAAAAATAAAACAAGAAATATGTATACACATGATAGAGGAAATGTCATGTAATGAACCAAATCACCTCTGGATGTAACATTATTATTTACAGAATTAATTAGGATACTAAACTGAACAGGAAATAGTTTCCCATTTTGGAACTTCAGGATAGAGCATGACATGATACAAAAATTCAGTAATTGAGTAACAGAGTCATTAACGCACAGGGGGAGGCTGTCAAACCAGTTTAAGGCTCTGGGAACTGATTAACCAGTTGCTTTTATCATTTAACTCAGAAAAACTGCTTACAGTAACAGTCATTGTTCAACTGGGAAAATTTCAAAACCAAAATGCACATCCTATGACAAAATTATTTTGGTAAACAAAAAAAATACTCTTGTGAAACACAAGAGAGGGAGAGAGGGAGGGGGGTTGTGGGGGAACGGGAGCTGGCGGATTAACGGGAGAGGGCACGTGTGTGTAGGAGAGAGCCACTCACTTAAATCGGTACTAAGACCTCAAACTCTATATTTGTATGAAACATATAGATATCTTCACGGCTAATTTCTAACATTTTAAGTAATGGACAAAGACCCTTTTTAATGGCTGACACTATGTCTGTCTGTGACCCTCAAACAATATTAGCTAAAATCACATTTTCACAGAAATTATACCTCATTATCTCTGAAAAGACCCAAACAAATCCCTGTGGGCTGCAGAGACCAAATTCAATGGGAACTACACAAAGGCCATCTACTCTTCATAAGCCAGGCCTGACCAACCGGAGCCGATTGGTCTGCTAGGACAAAGGACCTCACAACCTCCCGTTCGACACTTAATTAGAACAAGAACAATCTCAGGGATCCAGGCAAAGGATTACACACCCTTTGTCAAAGCCAGAGTAGAGAGGTGGGAGTCATGTGATATGACCCCCTAGTTGCTGGAACCAGTAATGTTGCCTTGTCGTACTAAGAAACCTCAGTCTGCTATATTTCCATCAACCTAGCAGCAGCACTGAAAAAGGTCTCAGCCTACGATGAATACCGGGCTCCGTCTATACTGTTTCTACTGGAACTTCTGTACCAATGCCTACAAAACTGATTCATCTCTGCGTGCCTCCCTCATTGTGGAATTCAACTCTACTGGAAAAGTGAATTATCCAGCTTCAGTTTTCAACCTGTCAACTTCTGTGCAGAAATACCTCATTAGACTTTGATTCTGGGCCCTGGACACACATGAAACAATAACTCTTTTCTCTGTGGTCTTTGCCCTGTAAATCTTTCTTTCTCTGTCCCTCTTTTACAATATGAGTGCATCAGGGGCTATGTAGTGACTACCTCTCCCATGTTTTGTGTGTGTGCAAATAAACTAACCCTTTAAGTTCACCCTATCTCGAGTTTGCTGTGGAGTCATTGGATCACACCAGAACTAAGGAACTGGGAAATACTCCACTGTTTATAAAGGGGGAAGCAAATCAAAACACCTTTCTGTTTGCAGTTGGGTGGCGAGAGAAGAAATCAGGGCTGTTTAAATTAACTCCCCACCAGTCCATAGCATTTAGCCTGTCTAAATCCCCTTGAAGCCTCTTTGGTATCCTCCTCACAACTCACATTTCCACCTAGTTTTGTGTCATCAGCAAACTTGGAAATATTACACTCGGTCACTTCATTCAAATCACGGTTATAGATTGTGCTTACCTAAGGTCCAGTGCGGCCCAAACACTGATCCTTTCATTGGTCCACTAGTCTCAGCCTACCAAACTGAGGATTACCCATTATCCCTGATCTCTTTTCTTTCTGTTACCCAATTCTCAATCCATGCCAGTATATTACACCCAATCCCGTGTACTCCAATTTTGCTTACTAACCTGTGTGGGACCTTATCAAAAGCCTACTGAAAATCCAAATACACTACATCCATTGGTTCCCTTTTATCTATTCTGCTAGTTACATCCTCAAAAAAACTCCGACTGGTTTATCAAACATGATTTCCCTTTCACAAATCCATGACTCTGACCAATCCTACCATTATTTTCGAAGTGTCCAGTTATCACATCTTTTATAATAGATTCTAACATTTTCTCTATTTCTGATGTCAGGCTATCAGGTCTGTAGTTCCCAGTTTTCTCTCCCTTCTTTCTTAAACAGTGGGGTTACATTTTCTACCTTCCAATCTATAGGAACCATTCCACTAACCTTTTGGAAGAAACTTTGCATTTATAAAGTCAGATTATCTCATCAAAAGACAAGTTCACCAAAATTCAATTTAGTTAATGGAATGCTTCTTGCTACTTCCACTTAAATTTTATTAAAGTAAAACTCAAAGATACTAGATTCATGTCCACGATCAAAGTATTTGGAGTCTTTCCCACATCAATTCAAGTTATGCAGCAATGACATCTGTAAACACTTCGCCGCATTCTGTTTATACTGAAAATTATGAACCGTATCAACCAAATGCCTTAATGCAAAATGAAGACCATCACTATTCTGCTTAAATGGTATAACTATGACAACCACAGTAAAGATTAGTGTCAGAACTATGTTCAAAATAAAATTAGTTACCATAATATTAATTCCATGCTTTTAGATCATTTAAGTAAGGAGGCAATGAAATTAAGTTTTGAAACTTATTTTGAAATTTTGTGCTCAAATGAAAAAATCACTTCAGACAGCCAATGTCAGATAAAACAAATCTAGCTCCATGTTGCTCCAAGTTCTTAGCAGTGTGTTTCCATCCAAGCCTCAAAATACACCCCACTCTGATATTCCCATTTCCCACACCATCCATCTTGCAGGCTCTCCTAAATTGGGAACACTTTCATCCTACGACCAGGGATGTCCAAGCATTATATTTCTGTGCACATCTGTGTGTGCCATAGAACCTCAGTTCACAACGGTGTCCCAAAGCTTGCATAAACAGGACATTTCAAGTTGCTGACGCAAACAGACTTACAACTTACCTAACAAACTGAAGAAGAAAATCACAAAAACTGCTCCCTTCAAACTTCCAGACCTACAAAATTCAAACAGCACAACCTGGCAAATAAGAAATGCAAAAAGGGCCGAATTGTTGCTATTCAAGGGACAAATTGCTAGGTTTCGAGGCCCCCATCTTATCCACGAATCATAGTTTGGACACTTGTTGTGGTTAAATACTTATTAGTAATTGGACAAAGATTTTCCAAACTAATAGAACACTTAGTCCAAGTAAGATTTAAACTCAGGTTGCAGAGTTGAAAGAATAGTATGCTTGCCCACTGTAACAATTGTCCCCAATTTTTCTACTTTACATATACTAGTCCTAGTATTTTTACAAATCTTAAAGATGCAACCTATAATTTAAATTTGATAATACTGTCTGTAATTAGTGGTGACATTCCATCACTACATACAAGAATACATACCAATAATTAGTACATTAGGACCTGAATGAGCTGAAATGTTAATAAACCAAAATATTGGAAAAAACAAAGCTGTCATTTTGAGCTGTCATCTGCATCTTTGACATGACTAATCTCCCCAATTTACAGATAACGTCCCAGACACCACCATTAACATTCCTGGGTGTATCCTATCCCACCAGCAGGAGACCCAGCAGAGATGGCGGCACAGTAGTATTAAGTCGGGAGGTGGTTGCCCTGCGAGTCCGCAACATTGACTCTGGACCCCATGAAATCTCATGGTATCAGGTCAAACATGGGCAAGGAAGCCTGCTACAGATTATCACATACCACCCCCACAGCTGAGGAAGCACTGAGGGTGGCAGGGGTGCAGAATGTACTCTGGGTGGGGGACTTCAATGTCCATCAACAAGAGTGGCTCTGTAACACCACTACAGACTGAGCTGGCTGAGGCCTAAAGGACATAGCTGCTGGACTGGGTCTGCAGCAAGTGGTGAGGGAACTAACATGAGGGAAAAGCCTACTTGACCTCATCCTCACCAACCTACCTGCTGCAGATGCATCGGTCCAAGACAACGTTGCTAGGAATGACCACCGCACAGTCCTTGTGGAGATAAAGTCCTATCTTCACATTGAGGATACCCTCCATTTTGTTGTGTGGCACTACCACTGTACTAAATGGGATAGATTTCGAACAGATCTAGCAACTCAGGCTGGGCAATCAATGGGAACTGTGGGCCATCAGCAGCAGCAAAATTATACTCAAACACAATCTGTAACTTCATGGCCTAGCATATTCCCCCACCCTGCCATTACCAGCAAGCCAAGAGATCAACCCTGGTTCAATTGTGCGGGAGGGCATGCCAGGAACAGCACCAGACATACATAAAAATGAGATGTCAACCTGGTGAAGCTACAACACAGGGCTACTTGTGTGCCAAACAGCATAAGCAGAAAGTGATGGACAGAGCTAAGCGATCTCTCAACCAACAGATCAGATCTAAGCTTTGTAGTCCCGCAACATCCAGTTGTGAATGGTGGTGGACAATTAAACAACTCACCGGAGGAGGCTACACAAGTATCCCCATTCTCAATGATGGAGGAAGCCAGCATATCAGTGCAAAAGATAAGGCTGAAGCATTTGCAATCTTCAGCCAGAAGTGCCTAGTGGATGATCCATCAGCCTCCTCCAAAGGTCCCTGGCATCACAGATGCCACCCTTCAACCAATTTCGATTTACTCCATATGATATCAAGTAACATCTGAAGGCACTGGATACAGCAAAGGCTATGAGCCCTGACAATATTCCAGCAATAGTACTGAAGTGCTCCAGAACTTGCGCCACCCCTAACCAAGCTATTCCAATGTAGCTGCAATACTGACACCTACCCGGCTATGTGAAACAGCTATGTCCTGTCCACAAAAAGCAGAAAAAATCCAACCTGGCCAATTACTGCTCAGGTCAGTCTACTCTCCATCATCAGTAAAGTGATGGAAGGAGTCATCAACAGTGCTATCAAGTGGCAACTGCTTAGCAATAATCTGCTAACTCACGGTCAGTCTAGGTTCCGCCAGGATCACCCAGCTTCTGACCTCATTACAGCTTTGTTTAAAACATGGACAAAAGAGCTGAACTCCAGAGGTGAGGTGAGAGTGACCGCCCTTGACATCAAGACAGCATTTGACTAAGTGTGGCACCAAGGAGCCCTAGCAAAACTGGAGTTAATGGGATTCATGGGGGAAAACCCTCTGCTGGTTGGAGTCAGGCCCAGTACAAAGGAAGTTGGTTGCGTTCGTTGGAGGTCAATCATTTCAGCTCCAGGACATCACTGCAGGAGTTCCTCAGGATATGTCCGAGGCTCAACCATCTTCAACTGCTTTATCAGTGACCTTTCTCCCATGATAAGGTCAGAAGTGGGGATGTTCATTGATGATTGCACAATGTTCAGCACCATTCATGACTCTTCAGAAATACTGAAGCAGTCCATGTCCAAATGCAGCAAGACCTGAACAATATCCAGGTTTGGGCTGACAAGTGACAAATAACATTTGCGCCACATAAGTGCCAGGCAATGACCATCTCCAACGAGAGAGAATCTAACCATTATCCCTTGATATTGAGTGGCATTACCATTGCTGAATCCCCTATCAACATCCTGGGGGTTACCATTGACCTGAAACTGAACTGGACTAGCTATATAAATACTGTGGCTAGAAGAGCAGGTCAGAAGCTGGGAATTCGTGATGAACAAATTACCTCCTGATTCCCCAAAGTCTGTCCACTATCTACAAGGCACAATTCATGAGTGTGATGAAATATTCTCCACTTGTCTGGATGAGTGCAGCTCCAACAATGCTGAAGAACTTTGACACCATCTAGGACAAAGCAGCCCACTTGATTTGCACCACATCCACAAACATTCACTCCCTCGACCACCAAAACACAGTGGCAGCAGTGTGCACCATCTACAAATGCACTGGAGGAACTCACCAAGGCTCCTTAGACAGCACCTTCCAAACCCATGACTGCTACCATCTAGAAGGACAAGGGCAGCAGACACATGGGAGCACCACCACCTGGAAGTTCCCCTCCAAGCCACTCACCATCCTGAGTTGGAAATATATCACCATTCTTTCACTGTCGCCGGGTCAAAATCTTGGAACTCCCTCCTTAACAGCACTGTGGGTGTCCCCACACCATATGGACTCAGCGGTTCAAGAAGACAGCTCACCACTACCTTCTCAAGGGCAATTAGGGATGGGCAACAAATGCTGGTCTAGCCAGCGACACTACATCCCATCAATGAATTTTAAAAAAGGAAAAATAGCTATGAACTTAGGCTAGGCCCAGAGGTCATGGACTTGGGTTGTTTTTGTTGGAGCAGAAAAGACTGAGGGGCAACCTGATCGAGGTATACAAGATTATAAGGGGCATGGACAGGGTGGATAGGGAGCAGCTGTTCCCCTTAGTTGAAGGGTCAGTCACAAGGGGGCTTAAGTTCAAGGTGAAGGGCAGAAGGTTTAGGGGGATGTGAGAAAAAACTTTTTAATCCAGAGGGTTGAGGACAGTCTAGAATGCACTGCCTGGGAGGGTGATGGAAGTGGGTTGCCTCACATCCTTTAAAAAGTACCTGGATGAGCACTTGGCACGTCATAACATTCAAGGCTATGGGCCAAGTGCTGGTAAATGGGATTAGGTAGGTAGGTCAGGTTTTTCTCACATGTCAGTGCAGACTCAATGGGCCGAAGGGCCTCTTCTGCACTGTGTGGTTCTGTGATTTCAGCCTGTGGTCAGAAATGACACATAGGATCTTGTGTTCAGTGTACTTCAACCAGTGGTCAGAATAGGAAAGACTGGGAAAAGCTGTTGAACAGTCCTGGCTCGCTGAGGAGCTGGGTGTTTTTTTTTAAACCAGAGCCAACTATTCCATGCACCTTTGTTTTATGGAGTGGTCGGATGCAGTGACTCTGGGAAAGCTACGCCATCAAGGCTGTTGTGAATCAGGTGAAGGCGGTTCTGCAGATGGCTCCTTGATGATGATAATTATATCTGTGGAATTCAGATGGAGTAAGGCTATTGCTCAGAGACTACCTGATGCTCAAAATGTGTAATGGCAAGTAGATGAATTCTACTGGAGGAAGATAGAGCTGGGAAGGACTTTAGGACTGGACTGTATGTGGTGCCACATAACTTGCTTAAGAGGGGTGGTTGAGAAATCTATGTATCCGCTATTTTATAGTTTCTGCTGAATACAATTTGCCTGTTAATTCATGATTAACTTATGTTGATTTTGGTCTGATTGTTAAATAACAGATTTAAAAAGTGAAATCTTATCCAACGGTTTCTTCCATTGTGGTCATTTGGGAAGTTTGGTTCTTTCATGTCATTGATCTCCACAGGGATTGTAATACTGTTTAGAACTGGGGGCAGGAGTGCAAAGACAAGTGCTAATGCCTCAAAAACCACATCGCTCCAGGCAGGTGGGGCTCATCAGCCTTGATCAGCAGCCTATCTAAGGGAAGGAAAACTCTGATTTTAAAGCCCCAGCTCTGGGCCAAATTGTAAAGTCTTCATCGGCTGACAGTGCAGAAGAGTATAGACAGTGTCACCAGACTGGATGGTGATGCGGAAGAGAGAGGTGAGACTTTGCAGTTTGTTTGGCAGCTCATCTAGAAGGACAACTCCACAATTAAAACCTGCATCCTTCTAGCTGCTGCACTGGTGACACAGGTTAGCATTAGCTGCCTTGTACAAGAGTGGGAATGACTCCACACAAACCTCACCCATTTAAATATACCAAATGTGCAGGCCATCCATGAAATCAGCCCCAACATCAGGCTACCAAACCCTGTGCTGATGGGTAAGTGGCTACTGGAACAGGATGCTCCTGGCAGTCTTCAATCATAATCCTGCACACACATGAGGTTATGCACTTTGGCAGGAAGAATTGAGGAGCTGAATATTATTTAAATAGAGGAAGACTGCAGAAAGCTATGGCACATAGGGATTTGGGGGTCCTCATGCATGAATCACAGAAAACTAGCGTACAAGTTCAGTAGGTAATAGGGAAGGCAAATAGAATGTTAGCCTTTATTTCAAAGGGAATAGAGTATAAAAATAGGGAAGTCTTGCTAAAACTATACAAGGCACTAGTTAGACCGCACCTAGAATACTGTGAACAGTTTTGGTCCCCTTACCTAAGGAAAGATAAACTGGCATTGGAGGCAATCCAGAGAAGGTCCACTAGGTTGATCCCAGATATGGAGGGGTTTTCTTATGAGGAGAGGTTGAGTAGGTTGGGCCTGTACTCACTAGAGTTTAGAAGTATGAAAGGCGACCTTATTGAAACATTTAAGATTCTTAGGGGGCTTGACAGGATGCTGAGAGGCTGTTTCTCATTCTGGAAAAGTCTCAGACCAGAGGGCATAATCTTAGGGTAAGGAGCCACCCATTTAAGACAGATGAGGGGAAATTTCTTCTCTTGGAGGGTAGTGAATCTGTGGAATTCTTTACCGCAGAGGGCTGTAGAAGCTGGGTCATTAAGTATATTCAAGGTTGAGATAGACAAATTTTTAATCAGTATGGAAATCAAGGGCTATTGGGAAAAGACAGGAAAGTGGAGTTAAGGGTTATCAGATCATCCAAGGTCTCATTGAATGGCAGAGCAGACTCGATGGGCCGAATGGCCTACTTCTGTTCTTACATCTTATGATCTTATAGGCAGCCTCAGGGTGATGGTCGCTCTCCAGAGATCAGGGCAGATGTGGAGCTTATATCCTCCTGAGGCGACAGAGCAGACTTTTTAAGTACAGTGTTGCTCTCCCCAATCCGAGAAATGGGGAGCAAAGGAACCCTAAACACAGCCTGCCCTCCCTGAACCTGACAGGTCATTCCTCCTGGCAGATCTCCAATAACTGCAGTCGAAATAAAGAAAACTCCCACTCTCAGATAACACTTGGCTCATGAAACGTCAGAACACTCCTATACAATAATACAAGACTGGGGTGTAGAACAACCTTCATAGCCAGAGCGCCGGGCAGGTACAATATTGATGTAGTCGCTCTAAGTGAAACAAAGTTTTCAGAGGAGTCTCATCTTGAAGCAGGTGCCAGCTACACATTCTACTGGATTGGCAAGTCTTAGGACCAGCCTTGAAAGTCAGGTGTGGGGTTTTCATATTGAACTGAATTGGCACATAAGTTCAACTCAGTTCTCAAGGGTATCAATGACCAACTCATGGTACTTTAAATGTGTCTTGCTGCAAACCAATATGCAAACTCAACAGGGTCAATGCACGAACAATGGCACACACAAATGAGGTCAAATGATTTCAACAGGAGTACCACACCAGGAAAAACTCATTACACTTGGTAATTTTAATGCCCATGTTGGTACAGATTGTAATATATGGAGGGGAGTACTGGACACCACGTTATTGGTAAGCTCCACCATCTAGCTTCTCCCCTCTGAGTGCAGCAGGTCTGACCTCACCATCACAAACTCACTCTCCCAAGAAGCAGATAAACTAAAAACAACATGGATGCATCCCAGATCTAAATATTGGCACATGTTGAACTACATTATTGTCCATCAGAGACACTTCTCAAGGGCATGCACTCTATCTGCTACCTTAGAGGTGCTGATTGCTAGTCAGATCATCGGCCTGTCAGCAGTATCATATCATTCAAGATAAAGTACTATGACGCAGTGTCAAATCACAAAGGAAGCTTGATTTAACTGTCCTAAAAGACTCAGCCAAGAGATGGGAATTGGAACAAAAAAATAGCCATAGAGCTTGCTGATATCCCAGAAGATAACACAGACCTTGAAAATTCTTGGAGGAAGTTAAGGAATGTCATTCATAGCATAGCATGAGGTCCTTGGATTTGTCAGATGGAAGCACCAAGATTGGTTCGATAAGAACAACCAAGATATAACCAAGCTACTAGATGATGTGCACAATACTCACAAATCCTACATATCTCACAAAAAATCACCAGCAAGAAAAGCCAGATACCATCAAGTAAAACACATGCTGCAGGCCAAACTAAGAGAGAAGACAAACAAATGGTGAGAGAACAAGGGTGCAGAGCTTTAGTAAGCTGTGGATAAGCACAACCTGAAAGCTCTCCAATGAAGGCCTCCAATCTGTCTCTGGCCTCAAAACTGACAGTGCGACACATGTCCTTTCAGCAGACAGCAATCAGCTCTTAATGAAAAGGCATGAGATTCTCTCTCATTGGACAAGAGCACTTTAACAATCGCCTGAACCAAGGATCCTGACACCATTGAATCACTTCCACAGCATCATGCTCTGGACAAGCTCGCCCTTGATCCATCTCAAGCCAAAATCAACAGGCCATAAAACAACTGTCTGAGGATGAGTCTCCAGGAGCCAATGGCATTCAACCTGAAGTTTTCAATTATGGAAGAGCTCACATGATTAGGAAACTCACTTGCCACTTCTCCTTAATCTGGAACCTGTGCGTTGTGTTCCCAGATTACAAGGATGCTTCCATAACTCACCTGTGCAAGCGCAAGGGAAACTAATCCATTGTAAGCAATCATCATGGTATTTCACTTCTCTTCACAGTAGGAAACATTCTTACAAGTGTTATTCTCAACAGGATTGTCACTCATTTTACATACTCCATGTGCCCACAAACACAATGTGGCTTTTGTGCCGGGTGAGGAACAGTCAACTTGATCTTTGTTACAAATCAAATTCAAGAAAAGTCCAGCAAAAGAAAAAACAAGGACCTCTACATGGTGTTCACTGATCTGGCCAAAGCCTTCAACACAGTAAACTGTGAAGGCCTATTGGAAGGTGCTGTTCAAACAAGATTGCCCTGAAAAGATGATCAGGATCATCCGCTCATTTCATGATGGCATGATAGCCAATGTGATGCCTTACCAGATGCCTTTCCTGTCACCAACAGCACCAAACAAGATCGGCTCTATTTGCCAGCTACTTTTCAGCCATGCTTACATATGCACTCAAAGATCTTGATATAGGAGTACAAATTCAGTTCAGGACAGATGGCAACCTCTTCAATCTGCAAAGGCTCGAGGCTGGCACATAGATCACAGAACAGCTACTAAATGAGCTCCTGTTTGCAGACAACTATGCTCTCATGGCACACACTCCAGAGGACATCCAGTTGCTTACTGACTACTTTTGCCCAAGCCTCAGAACGCTTTGGTCTTACAAGTCTGAAAAAGGCAGATCTTGTACCAACCTGGCCACAAACTCCAAGATCCCATAGACACAATCGACAACAGATCCCTCACCTCAGTTCAGAAGTTTTGCTATCTTGTAAGAATCCTCTCCAACACCACCACTTTGGATGATGAAGTTACCCATCACCTGGAAAATGCAAGCTCAGCATTCAGCAGGCTCACCACCAGGCTTTGGAGAGAGGATGGAGTTTGTGTCAAAGCAAAGATCAAATTCTACTAGGCAGTAGTTCTTACATCACTTCCCTCTGGCTATGAGGCATGCACAAGCTACTAGTGTCACATAAGGCTACTAGGTGCATTCCACCTTCATTGCTTAAGATCTATCTACAGCATCAAGCAGCAGGACAAAATCCATAAGAACAAAGATTTTGCAAGCGCATACCTGGTATCGAGAACATGTTCATCCCAACTCCGCTTCACTGGATCAGCCAAGTGGTTCGCATGGAGGATTCCCGCAAACCAAAGGCAGTATTCTACAGCCAGCTGAACACAGGAACCCGCAGCATAGGAGGCCTCAAACTTAGATACAATGACATTCTAAAAGCCAAGCTCAGAGCCTGTAAATTGGGTCCCACTAAATGGGCAAAAAACAAACCTGGATAGATCCAAATGGAGAAGTCTCTGACATCGATCAACCTTAACATTTGAGGAGAACAGAATCAAGTCGCTACAGGTCAAGCGAGCATGCCACAAAGCCAGTGCCTTCACCCACCCCTCCAACAGTGACTACATATGTAATATCTGCAACTGGATCTGCAAATCAAGATTGGGTTTAACATCACATATGAGATGACGCCAACTTAGCCAGTTAACAACTGGTTTCCTTGCTGAACATTCACCCGGAGTTATGGAAGAATCAGTCAGTCAGTCAGTCAATCACTTCAAGGAAGTTGGAGTGTAAGAGTAATGAAGTCGTGGCACATTTATACTGGGCTTTTGTGAAATCATATCTTGAGTGCTGTTTGTAAACCTGTGGTCTCTTGGAGGGAGTGCAACGATTAACACTGAGATAAGGAGAAATTTCTTCCCTCAGAAGCTTGTGAATCTTTGGAATTCTCTTATCCACATAACTGTAGATGTTCAGTTGTTGAGTATATTCAAGGCCAAGCCTGACATATATTTGAACACCAAGGGAATCAAGGAAAATGAGGATCATAGGGGACAGTAAAGTTGAGGTAGAAGATTAGCTATGATTTTATTGAATAGCAGAGCAGGACTGAGAGCCTAAGATCTACTCCTGCATCATGTTCTTATGTCTTGGCTAGCAAAAATCTACCAACCTCAAATTCAAATGTATTAAATTTAGTGATCTGCTGCTTTTTGTGAGAGAGAGAATTCCACAATTCTACCACCCTCTTCCCCAATTTACAGGCTCTGAGATTGGCTTTTAGAATGTCATTGTATCTAAGTTTGAGGCATCCTATGGTGCGAGTTCCTGTGTTCAACTGGCTATCCTGCCTCTGGTTTTAAGGTTATGTCTCCTTATCCTAGGCTCCACCTCCAGCAGAAAGTTTTTTTCTCTATCTACCCTAACAGTTCCTTTCAAAGCTCAATGAAATCACACCTTAACCTTCAGGGAATACATGCCTAGTTTGTATAATCATTCTTTGTAAATAAAATCTTGGAGTTATATCCACTTCACCAGACCAATATATCCTTTCCAAGATGTGGTGCCCGGAACTGTACACAGTAATTTGGATGTGGTCTAACCAAGGCTTTGTATAAACGTGATAAAAAAAACTTTCCCCCATTTATATTCTAGCCCTCTAGATAGAAAGGCTAACATTCTATTAGACTTCTTGGTTTTTTTTGTACATGACTACTACATTTAGGGATCTATGTACATGAAATCCAAAATCTCTTTGAACCTCCATTGTTCCTAGCTTACCACTATTTCAAAAATACTTAGATCTATCTGTTTTTGGCTCAAAATGAATGAGATCATATCATCCATCTGCCACAGCTCTGCTCACTCACTTAATCTATCAATACCTCTAATGCCTCAGCTGTCCTGCAAACCCGGATATGTGGATTTCTATTATGTTGTCCAAGTCATTAATAAGTATAGTGAACATTTAAAACCTCTGCATGGATCTTTGTGGATCACCAATAGTATCTTCTTCCCAATTCGAGTTCAATACTATTTACTGTCTTCTACCAACTGTGTCCTGGCCAGTATTTATCCCTCATCAACATCACAAAAATAGATTAACTGGTCGTTATCACAATTCCACTTGTGGTGCACAAATTGGTTGTCAAGTTTTCTACATTACAACAGTGCCTACATTTCAAAAGTATTTCATTGGCTGTAAAGCACATTGGGATGTCCTGAGCTCGTGAAAGATGCTTCAGTGCCTGTCTTTCTTTTTTTAACCATCTACTTTTATTCTCTTCCAAATAAAGAGCTCCAAGATGTTACTCAATACATGAAAAGTATTATAAAAACATAATTAGTCATTATTTGTTGCAGTACCAATGTTTGCACAACTTGTCTGACTGATATTCTGACAATAGTTCAAAATAAATTTGTAGAATTATGCATGAATGGGGAAGGGTGATCAGGGCCAGTTATGGAAGAAAGACCAAATCATTAAGTCTAGGAGCCAGTCAACTTCATCATGCAAGCAGGTGCGATGTTTTACATACACTTGTGCTTATTAGACTAAAGATTCCCAATAACTTCACAGGGTTGTATTTAACACCAATTATTTTAGAGAACTGCATCAAGTCAGAGCAGAATCAACACCCTTTACATTGTAGAACAAATTCCACAGCACCAAACATAATCAATTGCAAATCCAAAAGCTCACACAATTTGTAACTTGACTTCGACATGTCCTTCTTTCCCTGCAGTCAAGAAGATTTATACAGTCCAATGTCTGGAAAAATCAGACAACCATATAAAAAGAATAATGCTGGCAGGTACAAACTCTAGCCATTTGCATCACTGCTCTTATACTACACCCTGCAGAGGCACAAGAGCAGGTAATTTCTTCAGGGAGGTCTAGACACTTCTGAAGACACAAGTACCATCTCCTACATTGCATTAAAATCTAAGTGCAGTCACTCTGCAGTAAATGCAACACATTTTTTATAACTGTTAGTCATTTAAGATCTTTCAAAAGTTTGTCATGATATATACAACCAAACAAGCATCCACCAATCCTCTGATTCAGAAGGTCACAGGTTCAAGCCTTACTGCAGAAACTCAAACATTGAATCTCAGCTGAAATTTCAGTGCAGTAATCATAAACTGCTGGTGGTGTCATTTTTCAAATGAAACATTAAACTAATGCCCCACCCACCCCCAAAACACCCAGCCCTCTCAAATGGGCACAAAAGATCCTTTGGCACTATTCAAAGAGGAGCAGGGCATTATTTGTAACTGGACATTACTTATCCCTCAACCAATAGCTAAAACAGATTTACCTGGTCAGTTATTTCATTGCTGTTTGGAGTCATGCTATTCACAAATTGACTGCCATGTCTCCTACATTGTAACACTGACTACACTTTAAAAGTGTAGAAATGCCCCAAAACTGTGAAAGATGCCAAGGAAGTGTGTTTCTTCTTTCATAATATATATTTTCTTCTTTGCACCTTCCCAATCCCTCTATGTCTTTTATCTAATATGGATTCCAAAATTGTGCCCAGTATTTTAACTGTGGTCTGCCCAAGTTTAACATAACTGTTTTGAAAATTTATTCCAGAAATGACTGCAGTGCTTTGACTTTTTTTTTTTTTACAGATTTATTAACCTGCATTGCTACTTTCAATGATTTGTATGTCACCTTAGATCCTTTTGAGCCTCTACTCCACTTAAAATGTATTCCTCCAACCAAATGCAAGTCTTTTAATGTCATTTTATACTTTGTTGCAGTCTTCCTCAGTATTAAATATACACAGCATGTGCTGTTAACCACAAATTTTGATAATACATTGATTCATGAATCCAAACCATTTATGTAAATAGTGAACTGTGATCCTAGTACCAAGTCTTGTGGAAGACTAATTCCCATCTTTCACTAGTCGTTGTAATTCAGTTTTTAGCCAGGTCACTAGCCATTCTACATACTCCAATTCCACGTGTTCCAATCCTGATCATGAGTCCAGCCAAGTGGTAATGGTACTGGGTTTGTAACCCCAAGATCAAGAGTTCAAATCTCACAATGGCAAACTATGAAACAATGTAACTTCTTCTGAAACAGATGGAAACAGGTTTGTACTCGAAAGAGTTACCATGAAAACCATTTGCTTGGCCTAAATAGCCAAGTGGTTATGGTACTGGGTTTGTAAGCCCAAGATCAAGAGTTCAAATCTCACAATGGCAAACTATGAAACAATGTAACTTCATCTGAAACAGATGGAAACAGGTTTACTCAAAAGAGTATCAAGAGTTCAAATCTCACAATGGTAAACTATGTTGTGGTTTTTGAAAGCCCATGTATATTTCATCCACAACATTACCATTGTTTATTCTTCCTGTTATTTCGTCATCAATTCAATAACGTACAATTCAATAAAGTTGGTAAAACATGACTTCCCCTTTTAAAATCAGTATTGACTACACTTTATAGTATTTTCGATTTTTAGATGTTATTTCTATTACATCTTTGAGTACAAATTGCAAAATCTTGCCACTGATGTTAAGCTAATGGTTTACAGTTTCCTGGAATTTTTTCCTATTTTCTTTGAATATAGAAATAACATTGTCTGTTATTAGTTGCGTTCCAGTCATCCGGCTATCTCTTGCTTAACGGCTGTCAGTATGTCTGGATGCAATTCCAGCTTTATCCTCTCTGGATTTGATCTAGTTTATCAATTATCTCCCTTTTATCTATTATCAACAGTAACTCTGGATGATTGCCCTTTTCAATTATTCATATAAACATCAAACGTTGTCACATTACTTTATTATAAATAGACTAAAGAAGCTGCTTATTTCATCCCTAGAAAACATTTACTCTTCAAGCCTCGAAAGGTTCAAGAAGGCAATTTCTACGGATGTGTTGGCCACAGCCACGAGGAGCGCTCTTTCCCATCCATTCAAACTTTTCCCACAGTCTCAAACTCGAGCGATTTTTTTAATCCACTTACTTTTCAGCGCGTTAATCAGCATAAGGCCGTCTTTAATCAGCTCCTTGATGAACTTGTTGGTGCGCTCGAGCTCGATTTCATGTGCTTTCAGTCGATCCCTGAAATCCGGGCTGTCCAGGGAACAATCGGTGAACTCCAAAGTGGGGAGCCCCATTGTAGCTTGCGCCCGGACCCCAATTCCAACTGCCGTCACTCAGCCTCGCGCCAGCCGGGAGACCGCTGCCGTCACAAAGCCTCGCGCCAGTCCGGAGCCCGCTGCCGTCCGCGCCCGCAGCTCGAACTGCTCCCGGGGAACGCTCCAAATGTGCAGCAATGCACCGCAATACTTAGAAAAGCGCAGCACTTTAATCAGACAACTCCCAGCACCTTGTCCACACACAACCAATCCCGTATTTGTTTTTCTTTGTCCCTATTTTGAAGCCAGGACTTAGTGCGAGAGGCCTTGAGTTTTTATAGATTTTTAAGCTGGGAGGAAAGCAGAGAGCCGTCTATGTATTAAAAGCCGTCATACTGCTCGCTTTGATTCTGTCAGTTCTATAGTTTAGTTTTGGTGTCCGCACCGCTCTTGGTGCCGCCCCCGAACAGAACACTTCCGCCTAGTCTGATGCATAACTAGCCCACCAATTTACATTATTGTAGGGGGAGTACTTTGTGAGATTCATATTTTGCACTTTGAATTTTGGGTACTCGATACTTAATCATGTTTAAGGAACTACAAATTTCTCGGTGCAGGTGGCGTTCATCTGCAGTGGTTGATTTCTAGACTGGACGATAGTAATTTAGCAATCCCTGTTTTAGGATTTCAGTTTCCGAAATGGCCAAGTGGTTATGGTACTGGGTTTGTAACCCAAGATCAAGAGTTCAAATCTCAATGCTTGGCCTAAATAACCAAGTGGTTATGGTACTGGGTTTGTAACCCCAAGATCAAGAGTTCAAATTTCACAATGGCAAACTATGAAACAATGTAACTTCATCTGAAACAGATGGAAACAGGTTTGTACTCGAAAGAGTTACAGAGTTAGGTCGCGGGCTTGGCCTAAATAGCCAAGTGGTTATGGTACTGGGTTTGTAAACCCAAGATCAAGAGTTCAAATCTCACAATGGCAAATGATGTAACTTCATCTGAAACAGATGGAAAATGGGTTTGTATGCGAAAGAAGTTACTTTGTGCCTGATTTATCCCAATTTCTGAGGTGTTTTGTTGACCCCTTTAATCACATTTTGATTTAAAGTTTGTAAGGTTCCTTTAAATTTTTGTCCTTGGTTTTACAGCTGACCTGAATTAGGGGCTGTGCCTGATTTATCCCAATTTTGTTGATTTGGTTTTCATTTAAAAGATTATCAAGAGTTCAAATCTCACACTGGTAAACTATGAAACAATGTAACTTCATCTGAAACAGATGGAAACAGGTTTGTACTCAAAAGAGTTACAGAGTTAGATCGCATTATCTTTTATACTTTAAGTGCATTTCTTTAAAAGAAAATACAACATTAACATTTGAAGCTTCGCTTATGCATATAGGAATATATTTAAGTCAATTGCCCTTCTCAAGGGCAACTATGGATGGGCAATAAATGTTGACCATGCCAGTGACACTCGATGGAACATTCTCATTGTCCAAGGGTTGCTAATTATGGCTCTCCAACCATCTCTGTGCCATGATACCACGTTGGTTAAGAGGATGAGGCAGGCCCCAGGAGCTATCTTAGTCCATGCAGATTTTGAAACTGTATGCTGTCAGTATTATTGAGGACTACACTCTAGTCAACTGAGCTACCAGGCCCCTCAGTGACATTCACATCCCATGGATGAATAAAAAACACTTAGCATCATTAAGTACCCAAAAATCCAGCCTGGGTATGTATAGATATTTGATAAAAGCATAATACTGCGGATGCTGGAAATCTGAAACAAAAACAAAAATTGCTGGAAAAACTCAGCAGGTCTGACAGCATCTGTGGAGAGGAAGACAGAGTTAACATTTTGAGTCCGTATGACTCTTCATCACAACTAAAGAGAAATAGAAATGTGGTGAAATATAAGCTGTTTAAGGGGGGTGGGACAGCTGGAGCTGGATAGAGGGCCAGTGATAGGTGCAGGCAAAGGAGAGATTGCCAACGATGTCATAAACAAAAGGTCAAAGGGGTGTTGATAGTGGTGATTTAGCTAAAGGACGTGCTAATGGTGACATTAAGGGTAGAAAGCAGGATGAACAAGTGACAGGAGGCCCTAGTGGGGGTAGGGTGGGGGGAGGGAATCGAAATAGACTAAAAGGTGGAGATAAAACAATGGATGGAAATAAATTTTTAAAATAATAATAGAAATAGGTGGGAAAAGAAAAAAATATAAAAATATATATTAATTATCAGAAAAAAGGGGATCAAAAATGGCATGAGGATGGAGGAGAGAGTTCATGGTCTGAAGTTGTTGAACTCAATTTTAAGTCCGGAAGGCTGTAAAGTGCTAATTGGAAGATGAGGTGCTGTTCCTCCAGTTTGCATTGAGCTTCACTGGAACATTGCAGCAGGCCAAGAATGGGCATGTGGGCCTGACAACAGGGTGGTGTGTCGAAATGGCAAGCGACAGGAAGGTCTGGGTCATGCTTGCAGACAGACCGAAGGTGTTCTGCAAAGCGGTCACCCAGTCTGTGTTTGGTCTCTCCAATGGAGAGGAGACTGCATTGGGAGCAGCGAATGCAATAGACTAAATTGAGGTAAGTGCAAGTGAAATGCTGCTTTATTTGAAAGGAGTGTTTGGGCCCTTGGATGGTGAGGAGGGGGGAAGTAAAGGGGCAGGTGTTGCACCTTCTGCATTTGCATGGGAAGGTGCCGTGGGAGGGGGTTGAGGTGTAGGGGGTGATGGAGAAGTAGACCAGGGTGTCCCGGAGGGAACAGTCCCTACAGAATGCTGACAAGGGGGGTGAAGGGAAGATGTGTTAGGTGGTGGCATCATGCTGGAGTTGGCAGAAATGGTGGAGGCTGATCCTTTGAATGTAGAGGCTGGTGGGGTGTTAAGTGGGGACAAGGGGGACCTATCATGGTTCTGGGAGGGAGAAGAAGGTGTGAGGGCAGATGCGCGGGAGATGGGCCAGACACAATTGAGAGCCCTGTCAACCACTGTGGGTGGAAAACCTTGGTTAAGGAAGAAGGAAGACATGTCAGAAGAACTGTTTTGGAAAGTGGCATAATTGGAACAGATGCGATGGAGGCGAAGGAACTGAAAGAATGGGATGGAGTCCTTACAGGAAGCGGGATATGAGGAGCTGTAGTCGAGGTAGCTATGGGAGTCAGTGGGCTTGTAATGGATATTGGTCGATAGTCTATCACCAGAAATTGAGACAGGTCAAGGAAGGGAAACGTCAGTGATGGACCATGTGAAAATGATGGAGGGGTGGAAATTGGAAGCAAAACTCATACATTTTTCCAGGTCCAGATGAAAGCATGAAGATATTTATGTGTCGGTTTACCAAAAGTTCCAGATTTGATGTTGAAGCATATGCTGTCAATATTCCTCTCCATATTAGGAAGTTGTATGGGAATATTTTTAGCTCTGTTTGTCTTTCGATGTTTCAAACAAACCAAAGGTCATGCTGGGTCAGACAACTACAGACAGAAGGAAGAGGGAGGGATCAGGAAGGGTAGAAAAGAAGGGGAGTGGAGTAGTGCAAGGAGAGGGAGAGGGAGACAGAGAGCTGGCCACCATGGAAAGAAGAGGGAGACTAGGGGAGATAGATAGAAGGAGGGAAAGATAACAGTGGCCAAAGCATTAGGAGTTGAGACAGGAAACATGAGTTAAAGTGTAGAAATACTAGAAAGGAAAGGGCTTTCTAAAATACTGTTTATTGGGACTGATCACTAAGTAAGTGGATGTGCTACATAGGGCAAGTGTTGGTATGGAACTCAAGATAGTGCTGAATGGGAGATAAGTAATTTCATATAAAGCTGCTTGGTGGAGAGGGTCGTGGCAAAATTCCTGATGAATGGCAAGAGGAAGGCTTGAACGTAATCTGAAGAAGGAAGAATGTGTTGAAATCATAAAGAGAGAAATGTAATTTCTAAAATCAGCCAAAAGTATGGCCCGAGCTAGTTTGGTGCATTTGACCAGATGGCCTATGGATAAAGGCTGTGTTTGCAGACCCTGACAAGCAGGGGACCCATGGAATTGGTTTGTATTATGGGACCAGGGAGTAGTGTGCAGAACAATGGCAGTTTAATGGTGATAATCACCTAGCATCAACCTGTAGCTAGATGACTGAGCTTCTGACACCTCTCATTGGTCCACGGTAGAAATCCATTTGAGAATAGTAGAAGTCAAGGTGGAAGAATGCTGTCCAGGAGAGCTGGGACCAAATTATTTGCATAATTTAAAAATTAAAATAATTAAAAACTAAAACTCTTACCATTTATTTAACCTATATGAACATGGCCACTGTCTCAAAAATCCAGACTACTCCACAATAACATCATATGACTACTACATGCAGGCTGAACCAGCATTATTGATGTGTCTGCTCAAATAGTGTTTGATATGTCACATAACATACTAAAAACAGTGGGGTGCTACCTCTCATCTAACATTACATTTGTAGCACCACCAACCCATACAATACCATTGGAAACTTAAGCCAGCTCACTGTTTAATATATACAGGAAAATAGGTATCACAGTATAATATATACATATTTGTCCTAACTCAGGTATATGCGTTTTGATCCTCAGAAGAGTGGAGCAGACATTTCTCTCCTGAGATTTTCAGGCAACTTGCTGCATGATACTGTCAGTGGTGGCCCAGTCCCTTCTGAGGTGCAAGCGTCCTTTAAATAGGGCACATGAGCTGCAGGCAGAAAATGGGACCTTCCCCAGTGCAGCCAGTGGCCCTGGGCTGCCGAAGCATCTAGCTGCCTGTCTTCCAGGTTGGTCCGAGATGTAGAGGTTCATTCTTGGGTCAACCCAATGTAGCAGTGGACCAGGTTGTTTTTGTGGAGCACTTCAGGTCTTCCTGACCCCACAGAAATAAATTAAAACTTATCTTCTCTGCCTTTTTATGGCTGAGCCATTAATTGCAAATGGGGAGAGTGTGAATAAAGTGCACACTCCATCCAATTAATTTCTAAAACGACAATGGAGATCTCAAATATGTCATAGGATCTTGGTTTACATCTTAAAAGAACCTATTGACTGACTCAGATAGACAAGCTCGTTGGCCGATGGTAATTCCTTGGGGAGATAGTATTGACCATTTGCCATTGGGAATAGGGCAATAAATTATATCACACCATTTTAAGGGTGCTATTGCCCTGTTTCTTCACAACAGGTAGCCGATAAGTCAATAAAAGATCCAGTAATCCAGGCCAGTCTAATCTTGCAAAACTATCTTAGACATTTAACTTGGAGGAAAGGTTATTTCCTAACAGCATTGTGGGCATACCTACACCACATGGACTGCAGCAGTCCAACAAGGCAACACACCACCATCTTCTCAAGGGCATTTAGGAATGGGCAATAAATACTGGCCTATCCAGCGTCATCCACACCCAGTGAAAGAGTAAAAAAAGACTCTAGGGGTGATGTTGGAGTGCTTTGACACTGATTAAGTCTTGGGCTCCTGAAGCAAGCTGTACACTTGCTTGGAACAGCACTAATAAATCTGTGTAAAAACAGTAGGGAAATCCCTGGCAAACAGCCCAAGTTTATGTGCTGACAATCCCAATGGGACCATCAGCTGGGGCTCCCATGAAGACATTTCTGGTGAACCAGAAGTTATGGGTTTGGGTATAAATTGACTTCCCCAAACTGCCAATGCTGTTGCAGCCCTCAATAGCAGCAAACATCTCAGAGTTCGCCATTATTTGAACCAGAAGATCTGGACCAGTAAATGAGAATGAAAGAAGTAGTAAAGGAAAGGGAACAGATTACAAGTGGGGCTTTGTACAAGTGAGAACAAAGGTTACAGAGATTTGGGTGGCCTCAACTTTATGGAGTGTAGAATGTGGGTAGCCAGCCAGGAGTGCATTGAAATAGTCAAGTATAGAGGTAATAAAGGCATGGATGAGGTTTTCAGCAGCAGACAAGCAGAGGCGGGGCAGAGTCGGGTAATGTTATGGAGGTGGAAATAGATGTTCTTAGTAATGGTGAAAATATGTGGCTGGAACCTCATCTTGAGGTCAAATATAACATCAAGTTTGCAAACAATCTGCTCAGCCTCAGACAGGGGCCAGGGAGAGAGATGGACTCAGTAGCTAGGGAGTGGAGTTTGTAGCGGGGACCAAAGACAATGGCTTTGGTCGTCCCAATATTTAAATGGAGGAGACTACTGTTTTCCCAATACAGGATGTCAGAAAAGCAGTCTGATAAGTTGGAGGCACTGGAGGAGTCAAGAGAGATGGTAGTGATGTAGGGCTGAATGTTGTCAGCATACAAGTGAAAACTAATGCTGTTCTTTTAGATTATGTCACGAGGAGCAACATGATGAGAAATAGAAAGGAATGAAGGATAGATCCTTGGGGTATATCAGGGGTAATGATACAGGCATGGAACAAGAAACCATTACAGGTGATTATCTGGCCATAATTAGATAAGACTGGAACCAGGCAAGTTCAGTCCCACCCAGCTGGATGATTCTGGAGAGGTGTTGGAGGAGGATAATGTGACAACCAATTTAAGATTGTTAGTTAGGCTCACAGTGTGGTGCATTTGCATGTACAAGAAGCTGGATCTATATATATTAATACACAGGACCCTGTTCTTTGCAGACAGAAAGAACATATACATACATTGTACCTGTTTCAGCTAAACATAATAAATGACAGCCAGTCGCTGATTCATTCCTCAGCGCAATGCCTTGACCAATCAGTGTCAAACTGCCTGGTTTAAATTTCAAACATTGCTTGACAGTTAACAGTCAGTCACCATTAGTTGTGCATTTTCCATGGCAACGCCACTTGCCAATGAATCAACACTCTTCACATCCATTATAAATTGTTGTTTTCCACTTATATTGGTATTCTTGCGAGTGTCCTGATAAATGCAAGTCGAAAAGCTTAGATATGTCTTTTTTATCAGCAATAATGTGATTCATTGTTTCAAAAATTATAGACAGATTGAGAAGGCTGAGGCCATGGAAGGATTTGAAAGCAAGGATAATAGTTTTAAAATTGAGGCATTGCTTAACTGGGAAGGTTTAACATTGCTGTAGTCACACAGGATGTCATTTGTGACTATGATAATAGGCATTTTGGTCCTATCGCAGGAATGGAAACTTGATTGCAGGGATTCAAACATGGAGTTCTGGGACAGATGGACATTGATTTGGAAGGTGACATATTCAAGAACTTTGGCGAGGAAAAGGAAGTTGAAGAAGGGCAGTAGTTCGCAAGGATAGTCAAATTGTTCTTTTGAGAAGAGGGGTGACAAGGGCAGATTTGAAGGAGAAATGAAGAGTACCTGAAATGAGAGAACGATTAACAATATCAGCTAGCATGGAAACTGGGAAGGGAAATTGTGTGGTCAGCAGCTTAGTGAAAATAGAGTTGAGGGAGCATGAGGTGGGACTCATGAACAAGATGAGCTCAGAGTGGGCATGAGGGGAGATGGGAGAGAAACTATAGAATGATGCAAGTTCAAGGCTAGATCAGGAGGGGAGCTTCAGAGAAAGTTAGGCCAGGTGGGACAGGTGAAGGGATGGAAGTAGCAAACATAGCTGATGGTTTCAAAGTGACAAAGAAGCCCATGAACTCTTTGCACTTGTTAATGGAGGTGAGGGTGGAGGAGATAGGAGACAGATTTAAGAATACAGTTCACAGTACAGAAAATAAGCCGAGGATTATTTTTGCATCCCAGGATGATCATGGAATAGTGAGCAGCTTTGGCAGTTTAAAACAGGATCCAATAAAGCAGGATTTTTGTGCTTATATGGATAAGCATATGAATAGCGATGGCTTTGTCCATCATTATCATTGTATTCTCCTCCACAAGGGGGCAAGAGGTGCTGCAGACATGCTGAAAGGCTGTGGGAGCAGATAACTGTGGAGGTCAAGGCCAGAGGTTTAGACACAAGAACCTGGGTCCAGTCCTGCAAAAAGTTTAATGGCCTCATGTGGGTAGTCAAGGATAGTGAATGCATCTTCAAATGGCATGTTCTACCAAGTGTACTAGTAACCTCAGCCTCTGCTCAAATCACCACACTCTATCACTCACCTACCAACAATCTCTCCAATTAGGAATCATAGTTAACATGCATGTGCTTTACCTCACTATTACACACTCAGCACTGTTGCAAGTCTCAAGCTTACATCTCACAGCTTGCATAAACTGCTAGCTATTCAACTTTGACAGCCACATCATCCAAACCTATTACACAACACTCACTGGGACACTTTGATCTCTCTTACAGGGGAAAGTGGCACACAACCAAAGGTAACAGCAACTAACCAGAGGTGTAGAGGCATGGCTGCATGTCCTAACTCCCTTAGAGGAAACAGTGTTGGCCACTATGAGAAAGACCATCACTGAGACTGGGCCAGCTGTGGGGTTGAATCCATTGAAGATTTGGTATCCTCAAACCAAACTCTCCTTCTTGCACCCCACTTTCCCCTCAATGCATAATCCCTTCTGATCAAACTGCAGATCGTATAAGCATGCATCTCTTTCTTTCTCCCTTCCTTCAGCACAATCTTAGCATTATGCCTTTTCCTTTTCTGACAACCAGGGACTGCAACCTGCCCAAGTAGTGGGGGAAAACCAACAAGAGAGTGATGAAGACACACTGTCACTTGAATTCACACACACAGACAGCAGCTCAAATACTGGCACTGATACTGAGTGTTTCTTAGAGGATGGATTAAAGCCAGAATATGCCTATGGTGAGATACCACGCTCGAATGCACTGAAGCCAGGGCAGAGGGCAAGGGTAACACAAGTTCTGTTGCAGATGAGCATTTCGATGTGGCAGCATTCAGTGGAAGGCAGATGGGGATGCACAATGAAATACTTTGTGCTTGAGAAGCCTGTGTTCAATGTTCAAGGAGCATGGCGGAGTCGACACCAACTTGGAACAAGGCTTTACGCAGACATTAGAGACCATCCTTCCCAGCGTGGATGTAGTGACCAACTTCATTAACACACTGGTGGATTCAACTATGATGAAGCATCTAATGGATGATATTTCAGCTTCCATAGAAACATAGAAAATAGGAGCAGGAGTAGGTCATTCGGCCCTTCCAGCCTGCTCCGCCATTCAATATGATTATGGCTTATCCTCCTTCTCAATGCCATACTCCCACTCTCACCCCATACCACTTGGCACATTTACAATCTAGAAATCTAACTATTTCCTTCTTAAATATAATCAGTAACTTGGCCTCCACAGCCTCCGTGGTAGAGAATTCCACAAGTTCACCACCCTCTGAGTGAAGAAGTTTCTCTTCATCTCAGTCCTAAATAGCCTACCCCATATCCTGAGACTGTGACCCCTTGCTCTAGACTCCCAGCCAGAGGAAATATCATCCCTGCATCCAATCTGTCCAGCCCTCAGAATTTTATACATTTCAATGAGATCTCCTCTCATTCTTCTAAATTCCAGTGAATACAGTCCCAGCCGACCCAATCTCTCCTCATACAACAATCCTACCATCCCCGGAATCAGTCTGGTGAACCTTCCCTGCACTCCCTCTTTGTCAAGTATATCCTTTCTTAGGTAAGGAGAACAAAATGCACACAATTTTATAGGTTTTCTCATCAAGGCCCTGTACAGCTGCAGTAAGACAACCTTGCTCCTGTGAGGACTCAAGTCCTGTTGCAATGAAGACCAACATGGCATTTGCCTTCTTAACTGCTTGCTGCACCTGCATGCTTGCTTTCAGTGGCAGTGTACAAGCACACTCAGGTCCCTTTGTACATCAACATTTCCCAATCTATCACCATTTAAATAATACTCTGCTATTCTGTTTTTCCTACCGAAGAGGATAACTTGATGCTTATCTACTTTTACTGCATCTGCCATGTATTTGACCACTCACTCAACCTGTCTAAATTGCCTTGAAGCCACAGAACATCCTCCTCACCACTTAAATTCCCATCAAGTTTCATGTTGTCAGCAAACTTGGAAATATTACATTTGGTTCCTATATATATTGTAAAAAGCTGGGGCCCAAGCACTGACCCCTGTTGTGTCCCACTATTCACTGCCTGCTACTCCAAAAAAGACCCATTTATTCCTACTTTATGTCTGCTAACCAAATCTCACTTGATGCCAATATATTACCCCCAATTCCATGTGATTTAATTTTGCACACTAACCTCTTATGTGAGGCTTTATCAAACGCGTTCTGAAAATCCAAATACACATCCACTGTTTCTCTCTTATCTATTCTGCTAGTTGTGTCCTCAAAAAACTCCAGCAGGTTTGTCAAACATGATTTCCCTTCATAAACCCATGTTGACTTTATCTAATCATGTTTATATTTTCTAAGTGTCCTGTTATCACATCCTTTATAATAGACTCTAGCATCTTCCCTACTACTGATGTTAGACTAATCAGTCTGTAATTCCCTCCCTCCTTTTTTTTAAATAGTGGGGTTACATTTGCCACTTTCCAATATGCCAAGTCTGGATCTACCAAATTTTGGAAGATGACAACCAACACATCCATTATTTCCATGGCTACCTCCTTTAGAACCCTGGGATGTAGATTATCAGGCCTTGCAGATTTATCGGCTTTTAGTCCCATTAATTTCTCCAGCACTTTTTTTTAGTAATACTGATTTCCTTCAATTCCTCCTTCACCCTAGACCCTTGGTTCCCTAGCATTTCTGGGAAGTTATTTGTTTCTTCCTCTGTGAAGACAGAAATAAAAGTTGTTTAATTGCTCTGCCATTTCCATGTTCCCTATCATAAATTCTCTTCTTTCAGACAGTAAGGGACCTACATTTGTCTTCACTAATCTTTTTCTTTTTACATACCTATAGAAGCTTTTATGTTCCTTACAAGTTTACTCTCATACCCTCATATATTTTCCCCTCTCAATCAATCTCTTGGTCCTCCTTTGCTGAATTCTAAACTGATCCCAGGCATGCTACCTTTTCCAGCAACTTTATACTACTTCTTTTTGGATCTAATACTACCCTTAATTTATTTTGTTATTCCTGGTTGGGCCACTTTTCCTGTTGTGTTCTTGTGCCAGAAAGGAATGTATAACTGTTGCAATGCATATATTTGTTCCTTAAATATTAGCCATTGCTGTGCAAAATCATGCCTTAAAATGAAGTTCCTCAATCTATCTTAGCCAACTCATGCCTGAAACCTTTGTGGTTTCATTTGTTTAGATTTAGGACCCTAGTTTTAGATCAGACTACTTCACTTTCTTTCCTAATGAAGAATTCTATCATGTTATGGTCACTCTTCCCTAAAGGACCCCACATAACAAGATTATTAATTATGCCCCCTCTCATTGCACAATACCAAATCTAGGATAGCTTGTTCTCCAGTTGCTTCCTTGATGTACTGGTTTAAAAAACCATCTCATTCACACTCCAGGAATTTGCCTGCCACAATATTATTGCTAATTTGGTTTGCCCATTCTATATGTAGATTAAAGTCACCCATGATTATTGTAGCATCCTTGTTACATGCATCTCTAATTTCCTGTTTAATGTCATCCCCTACCTTACCACTACTGTTTGAAGGCCTATAGACAATTCCCACTAATGTTTTCCTCCCCTTGTTGCTACTTAGCTCTGCCCAGACTGATTCTACATCCACATTTTCTAAGCCAATATCCTCTCTCACTATTGCACTGATTGCATCCTTAACTAACAATGCCACCTCCTTTTCCATCTTTCTTGCCCTTCCTATATATCGAGTACCATGGATATTCAGTTCCCACCGTGCAGCCATGTCTCCATAATCACAATCATATTGCATCCATTTACATCTATTTGCACTGCTAATTTGTCACCTTATTGCAAATGCTCTGTGCATTCAGATACAATACCTTTTGACTTGTCTTTCAACATTTTTACACATTTTTTTTGTACTATGACCCCATTTGCTGCTGGCCCTTGTTTCCTCTGCCTTCCACTTTTGCTTTCTACTTTTCTGTCTTTCATTCCTATCTTTGTTTCCCTCTCTTCAAGAAGTGAGGGAGGCAGAAAACAGGAAACTATAGGCTAGTTAGTTTGACATCTGTTTTGGGGAAGTTATTAGAATCGATCATTAAGAAGGTTATAGCTGGGCACTTAGAAGAGCGTATTTATCTGGTCTATTCTTATATTCCTGATCTCGCTAGCATGTGGCACTGGGAGTAATCCTGAAATTGCTATCTTTGAAGTCCTGCTTTTTAATTTATTTCCTAGATCCTTATATTCTGCTTTCAGGATCTCATCTCTCTTTTTACCTATATTATTGGCACCAACATGAATCACTACCTCTGGCTGTTCACCAGAATGTCCTGTAGCTGCTTAGTGACATCCTTGACCCTGGCACCAGGGAGGCAACATACCATCCAGGTGTCACGTCTGCGGCCACAGAAACATCTATCTGTTCACCTTATGATAGAATCCACTATCACTATTGCTCTCCCACTCTTTTTCTCCCCCCATGCAGCTGATCCACTCATGGTGCCACCAACTTGGCTCTTGCTGCATTGCCATGAGAAACAATCTCCCCCAGCATTATCCAGGAGACTCCTGCACTACCTGCCCAGTGCTTTTACTCCGTCTGGCATCACCCATTCCCTTTCTGTCTGTGCACTCTTTACCTGTGGTGTGACTACCACGTGCTATCCATGAAGATGATCCACAGTGATTCCAGCTGCAGCGCCAGCTCTGAAATGCGGATTTTGAGTAGCTGCAGCTGGAGACACTTCCTGCACACGTGGTTACCCTGGACACTGGAAGTGTCCCTGACTTCCCACATTGCACAGGAGGAGCATTCCACTTGGTCAAGCTGCCTTGTCATGACTTACCCTTAAATTACTCCCTTTACTTTTACTTCCTCTAGTTTAGAAAATATTAAGTACAGAAGAAATACTCACCAAGTCCCAGTTACCAAGACTGCCGCTCTTCTTACTGACGAAAGGTAGAAAATGTAAGGATCACCTCCTTCCCTCTTCACTGGACTTCCTCTCTCAGCAAACTCCACCTTAAGCATTTTAATGCAGCCCAAAACAGCACTCCAGCGCTGAGCAAAAATAAATATATTTTTTTCCTGGTCCCAGTCTCTCTACTCCAGTTGACAGTACTGAGTGCTTCAACAGCCCACCATAGGTACTATTCCACACTCCTGTACATCTGCTTCATGAACTACTCCACTACTTAGTGTGGGCCTCCTCAGTAAAGTGCAGCGGTCTAAAATATTGGTTGTCATTGAGGTTCAGTTAGGAGAATTTCTCCATGAGTACCTTGGAAAGATATACCATCCTGCACTTCTCCCACTCCTCTCCTCCCTCTTCCAGCAACATGCTCTGCTTTGCATGATCTTTTCTCACCCTCCCAGTCATATTGTTTTCAAGGAGAAATGCATACTAGTGCACCATATCTGGGATCAATTAGTTTCTGCTGAAGCCTTGAAGTCAGCAAAAAAAAAATCAGCTTTTGCCACACAGCCACCTGTAGACTTTTGAAACTTGGGGTGGAATTTTCCCAGATTTGCACTAGGTGCGGTAGCAGGCAGATAAAATGACATTTTACCCATTGGCTGTGATGGTGGGTTTTCATGCCATTTCATTCCCAACCCGCCACATTATTTATGCACTCCCGTTTCCAACGCTAGCGGGCTCTCATTTGTCTGTCTGCCATCACCTCGCTGCTGCATCACGCTGGGCACCATATTTAAAGTCCAGCCACAAGCACATATCTTGGTGTTTCCAGACTACCACTGCTGCATGGAGGACATGGCCCTGAAACTGAAGAAGGCTGCAGCCCCCAGGTCAGCGATGTATTCGTCAAGCACCTTTTGGATGCCAAGGAGGCCCACCAGGAAGTCTTCTACCCCCTGCTCTGGCCACGGGATGGGCAGCAACAGCATTAACCTAGCTTGGGAGGTGGTGGCAGCGGTGGTCAGTGCAAACACCCTTCCAAAGAGGACAGCCACCAGTGCCGTAAGAGGGTGAATGATCATTTCACCAGGATAAGTCACTCTTATCACTTTCAATTCACACACGCACAAACCTATCATCCATCCACAGAGATCTCACTTACTGCCAGGTCAAGGGACATCACCATTCACTCTCTCACACTCACTGTCATTGTCCTTATCCTGCCCATGGGACCACTCGCCATCCACACAGGCCAGGCATACCTGTCATCTGGCCTAGCAGGTGTGCTGCTTACACTTTCTATATCCCTATCCATGCAGGACAAGCTGGCACACAGCAAGAGGGAGAGGTCACTGACTGGTGGCAGAATGCCTGAAATCAAGGTCCTCAAGGACTTTGAAAACAGAGCCATCCAGCTGGCCAGCGAGGATCTGGATTGTTCCCGCGCTGACGGTGAGGTTCGTGGTGCTCTACCATGCGTGGGTCAAGCAGTGCAACATTTTTTTTTATTCATTCACGGGATGTGGGCTTCACTGGCTGGGCCAGCATTTATTGCCCATCCCTAGTTGCCCTTGAGAAGGTGGTGGTGAGCTGCCTTTTTGAACCGCAGCAGTCCTTGGGGAGTAGGTACACCCACAGTGCTGTTTGGAAGGGAGTTCCAAGATTTTGACCCGGCGACAGTGAAGGAACAGCAGTATATTTCCAAGTCAGGATGGTGATTGACTTGGAGGGAAACTTCCAAGTGGTGGTGTTCCTATCTATCTGCTGCCCTTGTCCTTCTAGGTGGTAGTGGTCATGGGTTTGGAAGGTGCTGTCCAAGGAGCCTTGGTGAATTCCTGCAGTGCATCTTGTAGATGGTACACACTGCTGCTAATGTGTATTGGTTCTGGAGGGAGTGAATGTTTGTGGATGTGGTACCAATCAAGCAGACTGCTTTGTCCTGGGTGGTGTCCAGCTTGGCTATGGGCACGGCAAGTTCTAGAGCAAAAGTCTTCAATACTATTGCCAGAATGTTGTCAGGGCCCATAGCCTTTGCAGTATCCAATGCCTTTAGTCATTTCTTGATACCACATGGAGTGAATTGAATTGGCTGATGATTGGCATCTGTGATGCTGGGGACCTCCGGAGAAGGCCGAGATGGATCATCCACTCACCACTTCTGGCTGAAGATTGTTGTGAATGCTTCAGCCTTATCTTTTGCGCTAATATGCTGGGCTCCTCCATCATTGAGGATGGGGATATTTGTGGAGCCACCTCCTCCAGTGAGTTGTTTAATTGTCCACCACCATTCACGACTGAATGTGGCAGGACTGTAGTGCTTAGATCTGATCCATTGGTTGTGTGATCACTTAGCTCTGTTCATCACTTGCTGCTTATGCTGTTTGACACACAAGTAGTCCTGTTTTATAGCTTCACCAGGTTGACACCTCATTTTTAGGTATGCCTGGTGCTTGCTCCTGGCATGCCCTCCTGCACTCTTCATTGAACCAGGGCTGATCCCCTGGCTTGATGGTAATGGTAGAGTGGGGGATATGCCGGGCCATGTGGTTGAGTACAATTCTGCTGCTGCTGATGGCCCACAGTGCCTCATGGATGCCCAGTCTTGAGTTGCTAGATCTATTTGAAATCTATCCCATCTAGCATGGTGATAGTGCCACCCAATTTGATGGAGGGTATCCTCAATGTGAAGCGGGACTTCGTCTCCACATTGACTGTGCAGTGGTTAATCCTACCGATACTGTCATGGACAGATGCATCTGCAGCAGGCAGGTTGGTGAGGATGAGGTCAAGTATGGTTTTCCCTCTTGTTGGCTCCCTCACCACAGACCCAATCTAGCAGCTATGTCATTTAGGACTCAGCCAGCTCGGTCAGTAGTGGTGCTACAGAGCCACTCTTGGTGATGGATATTGAAGTCCCCCACCCAGAGAATATTCTGCACCCTTGCCACCCTCAGTGCTTCCTCCAAGTGATGTTCAACATGGGGGAACACTGATTCATCAGCTGAGGGCAGGCAGTACGTGGTAATCAGCAGAGGGTTTGCTTGCCCATGTTTGACCTGATGCCATGAGACTTCATACATCAGACAACCATGCAGTGATTAATCTGTCATGTTCCTGCATTTATTATCTCTCCTTGATTCCGCAGGCAAATCTGGGAAACAATTGATATAGTCCATGATCCAGGGCCTCCAATCAAACCCGAAGAAACCCTTGAAGAGGAATCTGGAGGCACCCTCCTTGAAATCCTGTCACAGCGCTCACCCACATCCTCGACGAGTGCAGGCACACACCCTGGTGGGACCTAGCTTTAGAATAGCCTCGGGATCACAATCTGGTGAGCTCATTGCACTAAGGTGGCAACAGGGACCTCCCTGGCGTCTGACACCTTGAGGACTGCTGGAGGCCAGAAATTTGCTGAGACCGAGTCAGATGACGAGCCTCTGGACTCAATCATGTCAGTTGCTGAAGCTGCAAAGGCAAGCTCGGGAACATCAAGAAGGGATGTCCGCTGTACTCCTCAGATTGCAAGGCACGATGGAGGAGCCTGTCCACGTTCAGTCTGAGGTGATAGCGCTGGCATGTTAATGCACCGAGGTTAACACTAGTAGGATGGCAGCCCCCCCATGGAGACAATGATCCAGGATGTTGCTCCTGCGCTGTTGCAGGGGCTCAACTCCATCACTGATGCTATAGTTGGCCTCCAACAATGTGTATGCAAGAGGAGTACTGGGCAGCTTGATCTCACACCAGCTACCCCTGCTACTCAAGGATTCAGCCTGGGGCCCCTGGGCGCCCACAGGGAGGAAGATCCACAGGTGCACACTTCGGGCCCATCCATCCCGGTGACTCCAGGAGTGTCCAACCCATCCAACTTCCCTCTTTCTGCGACCTCAGCAGCTCCAGCTTCACAGGCCGAAAGGAGGTCAGGGCTCTCCAGGTCTAGGCCCTCCAGAGGACCTGACCAAGGTTATCACAGGCAGGGCGTCACAGTCAGCATGCTGCCTCCACCTCCGCTGTGAATGTCCAGGGAGCACCAAGACGAGCGGCAGGGTTAGGAAACGTAAGGAAAATTAATTGCACAGCCTGGGCACAGGTGTTAATCACTTGTATATACTATTCACTATTTTAAATAAACTCCCAAGAATGACCCCCTGCCTATGGCTTCCTGTTCCGATGAACACTGTTCTTGTCACTCAGATGTGAAACCTTTCTGCACAAGATAAAGGCTGGTGTCTCAGTCTAGGGCCTCTTCCCTGTGCTTTGTGCAGCCTTTGGACCAAAGCAATGATCAGCCTCACACAACCTGGAAACATGACTGATGCCTGCACCTTGGCGGTGCTGATCATTGCTGCCAGAATGTAGTGGGCAGCGCCACAGAGTTCTCTCATTCTCTCAGTGTGCTCTCAGCACCTTTAAGATGAGGCTGGCCCACCTCTTCAGCATCTGTGATCAGTGACACTTCAGTTCCTGAAGGGGTCAGGTGCTGAAGGCGGACAAAGAATCAGATGATTCTAAAGTTTCATGGCTGCGTCTTTATGATATGACCCTGATCACAGAACGCAAGTGGGCTGCCCTCAGCCAGACAGGAGTCAGACATTCTCAGAGGCTCTGTGAAGATCTATGGAGTGTCCTCACTGCATGTCGTTATCATCCTCCCACAATCGAGCGACTATGAGGGCCTCCACTGTGTCTCCATGGCAAGAGCATTCTCACAGAGGGTATTTGAGCTGCTATAAGCCAATTGGAGTCAAACATTCACAGATGCAAAGTGAGGAACTATGGGATCACCTCACTGCATTTCGTCATCATCCTTCACAAATCTGGCAGCTATGAGGGCCTCCTGAGTGCACCTGCCTCGTCTGGCCAGTGCAAGGGCCTCATCCTATCATCATTGCTTTCGAGGACCTCCTCACCCTCATCCCCGTCAGCGTCCTTTTTATCAGAGGAGACCTCCAGCTCCTCCATCTCTTCCTCAGCCAGCTCCTCTCCCTGTTGCAGCACCAGGTTGTAAAGGGTGCAGCAGATGATGACAATGTGTGACACTCTCTGTGGACTATATTGCAGGGCTCCACCGGACTGGTCCAGGCACCAGAACCTCATCTTCAGCATCCCATTGGCCTGCTTCACCAAGTTGTGAGCTGCTGCATGACCCTCAATATAGCATCATTCTGCTGCAGCCTGAGGCCACTGCATGGGTGTCATTAGCCACGGCTGCTATGGGTAGCCCTTGTCCCTGAGGAGCCATCCCTGCAGCCTCTATGGACCCTGGAAGACCCCAGGGATCTGTAACCGACTGAAGATGTAGGTGTCCCTGGAAACCATGCGCACACCTGCAGGTTGCGTTTTTGGTGGTCGCACACCAGCTGCACATGCAGAGAATGGAGCCTCTTGCAGTTGATGTAGTCCACTGTGCATTGCAACGGAGATCTGAGTGCCACATGAGTGCAGTCAATCGCACCCTGCACTTGTGGGAAACCCGAGATCTGGGCGATTCCAATTGCTCTTACACCCTGGCTGTTCTGGTCCCAGGCAAAATGCACAAAGTTGTGTGTCCTCGCAAAGGTGGCATCCAAGACCTCATGGATGCCTTTGTGGGCAGAGGCTTGTGCAATCCCAGAGATCAATTGTGGAGCCCTGAAAGGAGCCACTGGTGTAGAAATTGAGCGCCGCAGTCACTTTCACACCCATTGGCAGTGGATGCCCGCCATGTTCCCGTGGCACCAAATCCTGCAGTAACTGGCAGATGTGACCTATCATTTCTCCAGACATGCAGAGTCTCCGGCAACACTAGTTCTCCATCATCTGTAGGGATGAAAGGCGGTGTCTACAGACCCTGGATGTCGCTACGCGCCGGCCTGCGAAGGCTCGCTGTGGCTCTTGGGCAGCGTGTGCAGGAGCCCCAGTCAACTATTCTTCCTGAGGTTGCTGCTCCTGCCTCTGTGCAGTCAGGAGCCTCAGTCACTCTCTACTCTGTTGTCTTCATGCTCTGTAGGCCATCAGGCATATAGGTAGTTCACCAGGCTCCATGATCCTGATGTACTCCTTCTGCAGAATGGGTGCACTAAGAACCTGTCCTGGTTAAGTGTGAAGGTCCCTTAACAATTCCTGGAGAGTGCTGGCCACCACTTGGATGGCCAGAGATTAGTGCGCCGCATGGCTGCCCAAAACCCCACTACTTCCACGCCAATCGACCTGACTGATTGGCAGCAGATTTGCACATTGGATTGCATCCTATGCTCTCAGCTCAGGCACAGGCATTCTCCTAACCTGCGCAGCAAGACCGCACTGTTAGCTTGAACTATGGGGGAGACTGGTCCAAAGGATGCTGACGTTGCAAGGGGCTGTGAGCATCTCCAGCAGTGACTGCGCATGGTCAGCTTTAGTGAGGAGATTGTACAACGTGTGCAGTCATCCAACTGTTCTGCAGTCCACTAAAATGCTCATGACTTTGCAGTCTATGGCGGGGGTGTTGCTGCAGTGTAGATGGGAGCAGGGTGAAAAGCTTTGGAGCGCTTGGTGGCACTTTGATGCCTCTGTATTGCTTGAGTGGGCAGATAAGCTAGAAGCCCAACTCGAATCATATCAATGCGGCTGCACTTGAACTGTCTGAGTTGCTGAGGAATGGTCACTTTATACAGATTTCCCTAATGCGTGGCCACTTCCCTCTCCCACCCTACTCCCCCACCCCAAATGCTTGTGTGCTGTTTCAATGGCAGGCCCTTGGACCCCACCTCCACAAGTCGCTCGAATGGCAGGGCTGGCCTTGCCCCATCCCCCCTCACCCACAAGTCACTTCAATGGCAGGGGTTGCCCTTAACACTGAAACCCACCCCCATCCCCCCCAGAGCCCCTCAAGCTTGAAGTCCAACAGGCAAACCTGGCAAGTGCTGCACAATGTTACTGTGTACTCACCTCCGAGTTCCCCTCAAAGCGCAGGCTGCCAAGTGCGTGTCGCTGATGTCCTGTTGTGAAACACATCGGTGTGCTTCCCTGCCAATGTGGACAGATGATCCAGCGGGGGGGGGCGCCACAATTCCGGTGGACTGCCTGATAATGATGTGTTAATGTATGATAATGAGGTTCCCGACGTTGAATGGTGGGAAACGTGGCCTGCCAATGGCGGGCTGAGCAAATGATTGTGAACTGCTTCCTGCCATCATAAAACCAATCGCACCATATTGTCCATTCACGCCATTGATCACACCTGAAGCCGGCGGGCACAAAAAATTCCGCCCTTAATGTGCGGAATTGTGGCAATATCCAGAAGAAATCAACCAGCAACTCACTTGTAGGTTTGTTGATAATTCCTATAAATAGCATTTATGGGGGAATCCTTCCTGCTGTTTAACATATCTTCCATTGTGTGAGTTTAATAGTAGAATTAGCTGAAGTTTTGAGTTCCAAAATGGCACTGCTGCCATCAATCAAGATTGTATACTGATCAATGTCATGATCTGCCTTCTCTGCATACTTCCTACAGATGTTAACTGCACATGTGCTAGTGCTTTTATCAAGATGGTGTGGGGCGTGCTTCACATCAGAAATGTGCATGCACCAAGGGTGCCCTTTTCGAATTCTAAGAGCACTCATAGCACTCAAAGAAAAGGCACTACCAAGCCCAATTTCTTGCCCCACTGTCCACAAGATAGGTCAGGCACTCCATTACTTAGAATTATCAGACTTGATATGACTGCAGAATGATTTTCAACTTCAATGCAGCCACATGACCATTTGCAAAATGGCATTCTTATTAGATGTTTTGCACCCTTTTAAATTTCTCTTGAGGTTTGCTGGGGCTGCATTCTTTCTCTACAGTGCATGTGCTCAAAAATATTGCGTGTAGGCAAAGGGCTGATTGCACGTGACAAGCTGGATTGTTTAAGCATGTTTAGAGTGTGCTTCACCTGCCAAAAAGATCATCAGGCACCACTCCTAGTCTATGGCACACAAATTGGCATGCGGTTATCTTTTAATGGTTAATCCTCACCTGAAATATGGAATTAAGCCTGGAGTTTAGCAAGAAGTAAAAGAGGGACTCTGGGTCTTGATTGTTGCTGTCACTCTGTATGTAACTGAAGTGTGTCCAGAGTTGGTATTGTTTGTATAGAACAGGTTTTACAACATGTTTATGACAATTTTAGTTTTGTTTATTCTTGAGTTTAACTTTTGAATTAATACTGTTTTATGTGATTTTTCTACTTGCTTACAGGAAATCATTTGTTTTGCCTTTTGGTGCAGACTATAGGATATAATATATACTATAGCATATGTAGCAATGCAGCTGGACTATGACTTCCTCAACTGGTTTCCTAATCAATAGGATTTAATCTGATAAACATGGTTCACTTTGCCACATCTCAATTTCCTGAAGCTTATTATAAGGTGATTGTGATGATGCAACTCACTGAGACTTGTTTAAACTTCCACAATTTTGTCACAATTGATTCGAATTAGTTGTTTTTTTAAACTGGTAAATCCATGGGAAGAAACTAAAATGATTATATAGTCTCTCTCGCTCATTGCAATAACTTATAATACCACCTGGAGAAGAAAACTTCATGTTACTTTAGAGTTGTGAAACAAATGTAACCTCAGATCAATGCAGACATTCTTAAAAAAAAAGCTTTGATTGTTTGTGTCATAATTTTTTCAGAGAGGATTACAACAGTTATACAGGATTTTAAAATCATATTAAAACATCATATCCTACAACAAACTTCTAAAAAGAATAATTCAGAACACAAGAAACTGCCCAAAATATAAAGTGACTGTATTATGCCACACTCGGCTATTTTGAACAGACCAAGTCTGCATATATTCCTTCCCTTCTTAAATGTCTTCGCCACTTGATTATTGTTTATGTAATTATGAATGCTCTATGGACTATAGTACAAGTAAATTATTCTGTTGGTATTGAAATTAATTTCACATCTTATGGTTATAAAAATAGTTTTCCTATAATTACAATCATATTCTGCAATGAATTGCATAGACAAATATGGTGCTGTGTTATTACATACAATTACATAGAATTTAGAGTACAGAAACAGGCCATTTGGGCCGACTGGTCTTTGGCAGTACTTATGCTCCACAAAAACCTCCTCCCACCTGACTTCATCTAACCCTACCAGCAACTTGTTCTAATCCTTTCTCCCTCATGTTCTTATCTAGCAACCCTTTGCTTGATAGCCTCTAATTGTTCTTTAAATGAGTCCCCAGAGTTTATGGATTTTTTTGTCTGAAAGAGTAATAGCATCCTTACGGAGTCTCTCCTTCTGTCAACCATCTCCTAATCTCTCAACTCACCAGATCGTAATCTCTGTTATTTAGCAGTTGCTCTTTCATCTCCCCACACCACCCCCCCACCGCACCCCTCCCCCCACCCCCCCTCCCCCACCCCCCACCCCACCACCCCCCAAACCCCCTTCTTATTTAAATAAAAGCAAAAAACTGCGGATGCTGGAAATCCAAAACAAAAACAAAATACCTGGAAAAACTCAGCAGGTCTGACAGCATCTGCGGAGAGGAACACAGTTAACATTTCAAGTCTGTATGACTCTTCAACAGAACTAAGTAAAAATAGAAAAGAGGTGAAATATAAGCTGGTTTAAGGGGGGGTGGGACAAGTAGAGCTGGATAGAGGGTCAGTAATAGGGTGAAGATAACCAAAAGATGTCGTAGACAAAAGGACAAAGAGATGTTGAAGCTGGTGATATTATCTAAGGAATATGATTATAAAGGTACAGATAGCCCTAGTGGGGGTGGGGTGGGGGGAAGGGATCAAAATAGGCTAAAAGGCAGAGATAAAATAATGGATGGAAATACATTTAAAAATAACAGAAATAGGTGGGAAAAGAAAAATCTATATAAATTATTGGAAAAAAGGGGGATCAGAAATGGGGTGGGGATGGAGGAGAGAGTTCATGATCTAAAATTGTTGAACTCAATATTCCGTCCGGAAGGCTGTAAAGTGCCTAATCGGAAGATGAGGTGCTGTTCCTCCAGTTTGCATGAGCTTCACTGGAACAATGCAGCAGGCCAAGGATGGACATGTGTGCATGAGAGTAGGGTGGAGTGTTGAAATGGCAAGCGACAAGGAGGTCTGGGTCATGCTTGTGGACAGCCCGAAGGTGTTCCGCAAAGCAGTCACCCAGTCTGTGTTTGGTCTCTCCAATGAGAGGAAACTGCATTGGGAGCAGTGAATGCAGTAGACTAAATTGAGGGAAGTGCAAGTGAAATGCTGCTTCACTTGGAAGGAGTGTTTGGGCCCTTGGACGGTAAGGAGAGGGGAAGTAAAGGGGCAGGTGTTGAACCTTCTGCAGTTGCATGGGAAGGTGTTGTGGGAGGGGGTTGAGGTGTAGGGGGTGATGGAGGAGTGGACCAGGGTATCCCAGAGGGAACGATCCCTGTGGAATGCTGCCGGGGGGGTGGGGGGTGAAGGGCAGATGTATTTGGTGGTGGCATCATGCTGGAGTTGGCGGAAATGGCAGAGGATGATCCTTTGAATGCGGAGGCTGGTGGGGTGATAAGTGAGGACAAGGGGGACCCTATCCTGTTTCTGGGACGGAGAGGAAGGTGTCAGGGCGGATGCGCGGGAGATGGGCCAGACACGGTTGAGGTCTCTGTCAACCACTGTGGGTGGAAGACCTCAGTTAAGGAAGAAGGAAGACATGTCAGAGGAACTGTTTTTGAAAGTGGCATCATCAGAACAGATGCAACGGAGGCAAAGAAACTGAGAGAATGGGATGAAGTCCTTCCAGGAAGCGGGGTGTGAGGAGCTGTAGTTGAGGTAGCTGTGGGAGTCGATAGGTTTGTAATGAATATTGGTGGACAGTCTATCACCAGAAATTGAAACAGAGAGGTCAAGGAAGGGAAGGGAAGTGTCAGAGATGGACCATGTGAAAATGATGGAGCGGTGGAAATTGGAAGCAAAATTAATAAATTTTTTCAAGTCCAGATGAGAGCATGAAGCAGCACCCCTTCTTATTTTCCAAGTTGATCTCTTCTAGGAAACCACCTTCTGCCCCTTTGATTCCTTCTCGATTCAACTCCTCACATATCAATTATCATTTTCAATAACCCCTTTTATTAGGTTTATCCATCAACCTATTGAAACCAATAATCACCACCTCCTCAAAAGTATCCCCTTAACCCCCCCTTCCCCAACTACTTTCCAATCTCTAATATCTTCTCAAATGTGGTATTGCCAGGCAGCTGCATGCTCACAAGAACTCACAGTTATAGAACATGTTAACTTAGACCGACAGGGAGTGAAAATGACATGGGTGCAAATTCAAGCAGGTGGCATCACATTGGTTGACTGTTCTATGTTCTGCCCGAACGACTTGAATAGAACTGAATATTGGGCCTGTCTAATCCTATCTCCCTCATGTTGGCAAATGCAATTCTGCCTGATTTGTGTTCTGCCTTTTTCCAGTTTCACTCCACCTGTCACATCTGCCTCTATCCTCACATGACTTACCTGTTAACAATGACAACAATGAAAAGAAAAATCCACATGATTGCAAGATTTGCATTTGCAGTGCATTCATACCATTGCCCCTCAAAAGATTTCAGGGCAGATTTTTCATTGGAGCCGCATTGGCTTCTAGGCAAGGCACAGGGAAAAATCAGACAGGGAACTGTCTGCTGACTTCTCATGGCCAGCTGCCAATTTCACATTTTTTTGCTGGACATTTAATACTTTCAAGGTATTTAATTTCAGTGCAATTAATTTATTCTCTGCAGGATTTCTTTTTTTAAAAGATCTGCTGTGGAAACAGTCCACTGTGCTCTGTTGTTGCAAGTGCCCAAAAATTACAGCTCAAATTTTCCTCCTCCCAAAGGTAGCTTCCCGATTACAAATGGAAACTACCAGGATCCTGCCCAGATGACACTATAGAGGCTAATACTGGTAAGCAACAGAATATACAGATGGGCACAAAGTCCATCCATAGGTTTACAATGTGTGGAATTTTCCACTCCTGCCTGCAGTGGGAATTGTATCATCATTTAATTTGACAGGAGGCAAAAAATCTGTTTCCTGATGGTAGGATAAACTGCAAATTTTGTTCTCACAATTTGCAATGCGGGTTGTAAACGGGTTGGACTTCCCAACGAACAATGTTGGGAAGCCCATTTGCATGCATTAGCATCTCCTGCATGCTCATTAAAAGGCCACCTTGCCAGAATTAAGTCTGCCCTCCAAATTAAACTCCCTGCCATCGAGAAATAAGAGTTTTCAGTTTCTTGACTGTATATAAGTGGTGTGCACTTGTAGAGCTTCACTTCATCCATAACTTTGACGTCCATAGATGTTGCTTTCTGCTTCTTAGGGACCTCGTATCACTTCACTTGAATGCCACTAGCAAACACTGAACCAAGGCTGGACAAGGGAGGCAGGCGAAGGCTTGTAGGAGAGGGTAGGGTGGAAGGGTGGAGTGAAGACTGGACAGCGGAAGCAGGCTTAAAGGGGAAGGGTGGAGAAGGTGAGCAGGGAAGGTGGTGGGAATGTCTGGGGAAGTGGGGGAATGTTCAGGGAAGAGGACAAGGCGTGTTAGAGGGTGTGGTCAGTGGTGTCAATGGTAGGGTTCCCAGGGGAGTACTCAGTACTTACTGGTGATAGGAGGGAAAAGTCACAGAATGGGGAGTGGGATGCAATGGGGTGGCAGGTCCAGGGTGAGAGCCTGTTAGGTGAAAGTCTCATCAGGTAGGTCAAGGAGAGGAACACGACAGGCGGCTTGGATAAAGAGAGGGGATAAGGTCAGGGTGGGCATGGGGATGGTAATGGGTGTTGGCTCTGAGGGGGAGAAAGGCAAGTGAATGTGGATCGTGATAGGGTCCAGGGTAACAGGGAGATGTTCAAGGGTGACAGTGGGAAGAGAACTGGTGATATTGAGTGGGTCTATGGTGATGGAAGGAAGTTGGTGGGTGACATGGGTAGGATAGAAGTGGTGGAGTGGGTCTGAAAGGTGACATGCACTATTTTTCCAAACTGACCTTGACCACCCAGTCAGTCAGTGAGGTTCCTCGAGGTGGGAGGAGTGTCTTTTCAGGGGCGGGAAAGTTCAAGATCAGCACAACTGGCCAACTAAAGGGACACCCTCATAATTATGGAGAAACTGGATGTCAAAGATGCTCAGCTGTATTCTCCTCTCTATGGCAAAGCTTACATTGCAATAGGTTTGTTTCTGACTCATTGCTGGGATCCTCCGTTC